>NC_090921.1:1476429520-1478929520 GCF_040938575.1 Ambystoma mexicanum
ATATATGTCTATATGAATGTCACATGTACTTACATGAAAGGTCCTTCCAAAGGACCTGACTACCCAGTCAAGGCACAGCTTTCAGGTTTCTTTGGTTTACGGTGCAAGAGAGCCTCATTTGGCTACAGGACCACATAACATATGTACTTGCATAAAGTTTTGTTTAAACTAACGTGGTGCCCACTCAACTTTGGTTTACTTATTGAAGATGGCAAATTTGTCAAAAACACAGAACTACTAAAACTGCATGAATGTGTCAAGAGGAAGTTCGCAACTCGCTTATTGTACAACATTTTTTTTTTTTTTTTAGGTAAACATTTGTACTCCCCCGTCCCCTTTCCTCCATACTGTACTGGCGTCTCTTCCAAAGGACGGGAGACGGAACCTTTTTCATCAGACAAAACCCTTCTCCTTTAAATTTAGATGCACGTGGCGAGGCAGCCCTCGGAGCATGCGCTACCCCGACTCTGCCCACTGGCGCCACTCCTCAGTCCCTTTTTCCACCCTGACGAGAACGAGCCGAGTTCACCAGTGCTCCTGGGTTTGGCTTTGCCATGTAATTCCACACGCTCTTGCCCGGATTCTTCTTTGTCTTTGTCATCTATGTACTTGGTCCTCCGGCGTCACGCTCCTCCCTGGAGCATGTCGACTTCAGCGGCTTTCAGCCTGCGAGGGACTCTTTCCCACGTCTGACCCCCAAGCTCTTTGCCTCTGCTGCCTTGGCCCTGACCACGGCTGGGAAGGTCCACTGAAGAACAGGCTAGCTAGGTGGAGAGAACTCTTCGACGCGTCGTCTCCAGAGGACTTGAAGTTTGTCCAGCAGAGATCGAGGCCCAAGGGAGGGCCGTTATTTTCCATTGCACCCCGTTAGGGCAACTCCTTCCTGAGGAAATGCCCAAGCAGGAGGAACCGCTTGGGTTCTGTTACCAGCAAACGCACCAAGGCTAACCCAGCTACTTACGGCCGAGGGGTCTTCGTACCCTACCCGTATCCGTGCTGAGGGACCGCAAGTTTCTTCTACCGGGTCTACACCTGAGGGGCTACGCCCTATTACCGTCTCCATGTCCGAGGGGGCGCCTGCACGCAGCACTACCAGCGACAATGCTGAGGGCAATACGCCTTCCAGACCTAGACCGGAGGTACGGGATAGGCCTCATGTTCCAACACCGAAAGTCTTGAACGAGGCCGTGTCCGGAGGGCCATGCATCACGACTCTGGCCACGTGGCACGCAGCCCGACAAAATGGCTGACATCTAGGAACAGAGCAGGCAGGTGAACAAGTTTCATGGTGGGACTGGTGTCAACCAGGTATGTGGCCTACAGTGTATCCATCAGTAGCGCAGGGCAGGTTCCCCCTGCAACCCAGACTGAATGTGCTCTGGCCCCTGCAGCCCCCAGCCACTCCGTCAGTGTCCCCTGCCTCCTCTTCTGCCTCTGAGGACAAGTTATGCTAAATGTTTTTGGGGTTTATGTGATCCCCCCAGATGGGGGCCATCCTAAGGGATGCATTCAGGGACTTGCTACCGCCCGTCACTCCGCCGGTGCCTATAGTCATTTCTCCCATGGCTCGGGCACCACAGGCCCCAGCGCAGCCCCCGCTGCCGGCTCCTTCGAATCTGCCCCGCAGCAGCCTCCGACTCCTTTCTCCCCACGGTGGCCAACACCCCTCCTCCTGCGGCGGACCAGTTGGACACCCAGGCGGATCAGATGAGAAGGAGGACCCTGACACGCCGTCTTCAGCTAAGGCCTTTTACGACAGGCTTGCAGGTTTGGCAGAATATCTGGGCCTTCCTCATCCCAAGGTAGAGCAGCCCGAGGAGGGGGTCTTGACAGAGGTCCTCTCCCTAAGACCCAATACCAAGACAGGTGTCCCAATGCAGAAGGATGTCGTCGGTCTGGCCAAGAAGGGTTGGCTCAAGCCACACTCGGCCCTGCCTGTCAATCGCCGCATTTATGACATGTATAGACAGATGGAGGGGATACACTCTTGCTATCAACGTACCCCCAGCCGCACTCGTCGGTGATCGCTGTGGAGTCACTCTACTCTAAGCCTCAGTCGTCCTCGGCCACCTAGTCCTCGGCGCTGCTAGGCAAGGAGGAGAAGATCTTGGAGAGGTACGGGGGAATAAGCTGTACTCCACCGCCTCCCTGCACCTGCGTCAAGCCAAGGCGGACACCATGCTTGCAGCGGCTAACCAGAGGTTGTGGCAGGAAATATCAGACTTCATTCCGGAACTCCTGGTGCAGAACTGGGCACGCTTTAAGGCGGTTCTAGGCAAAGCCAAGCTGGTAGCGCAGGACCTTATGGGGTCCACAGTGGCCCACAACAACACCTCTTGCTGGGCCATCTGCATCGCCACGGACTTGAGGACGACGGCCTGGCTTCGGGCTACAAAGTTCAACCCAGACGTCCAGGATCGCATATTGGACCTTCCTTTCGAGGGTAGTGACCTCTTCCACTCTACCACTGACGAGAAATTAGATAAGAACAGCAGCTTGCAAACCGCAAAGTCTTTATTCTTACGAAAGCCACGCCCAAGGCATACACCCTGTGGCATCAATGCTCTGATAAGGGGCGGGTGTTTGGCGGGTTTCGTGGATACCAGGAACGGAGGTAGAGACAACCTGACTGCTCGCCCAGTCGGCACCGGCGCAAGCAAAAAAAAAAAGGGGTTGGAGGTGCAAGGGCTTCTTCCAGTCCCCCTCCTCAGCAGCAGCCTCCGAGAGCAAAAAGGCATGATGCGTCCCTCCAGGTCCACGTGTCTCCAGTGAGGGGCAGGCTAGCCTCTCACTTGCCTTTTTTGGCACCAGATCTTTGCAGACCCGTGGATCCTCTGTTGTATCCACGGGTTACTGCCTACCTATACCTCCTTCTCCTCCCCTCCCACAAATTGAGACAGCAACTCTATTGGCGGAGATCCGGTCGCTCGTCGCGAGCCAGGCAGTGGAAGAAGTAGCAGCCTCCCAGAGAGGATTGAGCTTCTATTACAGGATTTCCACCATACAAAAATAGAACCAGGCTGGCCTGAGAGTTGTGTTGGACCTCTCCACCCTCAACCTCTCCCTCCCTCTTCAAAAATTCAAGATGTTTACACCAGCACCCATTGCAGAGACACTAGACAAGGGAGACTGGATGTTCTCCCGGGAGATTGGATGTGCTCCCTGGATCTGAATGACGCTTGCCTACACGTCCCGAGTTGGCAGTCCCATCGCTCCTTCCTATGCTTCAGGATCATGGGCTGTCATTTCCAGTACAAGGTGCTACCCTTTGGCTTCAACTCAGCCCCCAGGATGTTTACCAGACTCATGCATACAGTGGCAGCACTCCTCGGGGCCCAGGGCCACCATCTCTACCCGTACCTGGACAATTGGCTCGTCAGGGCGAGATCCCCAGAGGGAGTTGTCCACACCTCCTCCGCGCTTATGAGTACACTCCACGACCTGGGGTTTACCATCAACCTCAAGAAGTCTCAGCTGCAGCCCACGCAGATCCAAAAGTTCCTGGGCCTCATCTGAGATACGAGCTCCGAGAAGGTATTTCCCTCAGAGGACAAGATTATGGCCATCAAGAGGGCCACTACGCACTTCCTTACCAGACCAGTGGCTTTGGCTTTGTGGTACCAGCACCTACTGGGTATCATGGCAGCGGTCCTCTTGGCCGTGCCACACACGAGGCCCCGGATGAGGAGACTGCGGCTGCACTTCGCAGCCTCAAGGAATCTGTAGTGGGGCTCCCAAGCAGAGCTAGTCAGCATACTGCCTTCTCTCCACTCGGACCTCACGTGGTGGTCCAAGAACTGCAATCTGCGGACGGACAGGCCATTCCGGCAGCCGACACCACAGCTCATCATTACTACCGACTCCTCCCTAGAGGGCTGGGGAGCCACTCTGGACAGCCACAGCGTCCATGGAGTCTGGACCCGGCAGGAGCAGGAGTAGCATATCAACTGGCTGGAGCTCAGTCATTTGGCTAGCCCTCAGGGCCTTCCTTCTGCTCATTGAGGGCAGGGCCATCCTGTTCCAGACCAACAACGCCACCAGCATGTACAATGTCAACAAGCAGGTGGGTACCAGGTCCCCTCCACTGTGCAACTAGCGGTCAGCATGTGAGAATGGGCCCTGGAAAACATGTACCTCAGGGCCGTCCACCTCCCAAGGAGGCCAACCTGGATACGGACAGACTCAGCAGGCTGGGAGCAGACAATTACAAGTGGCAATTGATGCACCAGGTGCATGGGGCCATCCTCAGGTGGATCTATGTGCCTCCTGGAGGAAGAGGAAGTGCCATCAGTTTGCGTCTTGGCAGGTACTAGGCCCTGGCTCCCTGGGCGACGCCATACAGATTCAATGGGAGGGCATGACAGCCTATGCTTTTCCGCCCACACCCCTGATCCCCAGGGTACTCCGCAAGATAAAGGAGGCTTGTCACCGCAGCATGATGGTGATAGTGCCTTGGTGGCCGGCGAGACCGTGGTTCTCCGAATTGCTCTGCCTCTCGATCGACAACCCATTCACCTTCTGCTGGGTCCAGCACCTCTCCTATCCCAGCAGAGGGCAGGGTTCTCCACCCCACTCCTCATAAGATAGCCCTCGCAGCATGGTTCCTGGGCAGATCACCCTCAAGCACCTGAACCTTTCTCGGGCTAGCCTGGAGATCATCCAGGGCGCTAGGAGCAAGGCCACTAGGAGCCAATACAGGAGTAAATGGAGCAGGATCTGCCACTGGGCAGATTCTAAGGAAATTAACCCCCTGATGTGCATACTAGACGATGTGCTCTCTTCTCGGCACACCTTGCCCACTCGGGTGCTACATGTGTCCACCTGTACGCCTATCTCTCAGCCATAGGGGCCTACAGAAATTCAGAGGCGGAGGTCTTCTCCTCTTCCAACCCGATAGTCAGAAAACATCTGGCAGGCCTGTCCAGACTTTACCCACCCATCAAAAAGCCACACCCTGTGTGGGACCTCAACGTGGTGTTGGGCGCCCTGGCACACAAACCCTTCAAGCCAGTGGCATCCACGGACATCAGGCTGGTCACCATCAAGACAGCTCTGCTAGTAGGTCTCACATCTGCTCGCAGAGTCGGCGAGATCCAGGCTCTGGTGGCTTGAGAACCCTATACCACTTTCCACAGGGATAAGGTGGTCCTGCGGACTCACCCGGTGTTCCTACCTAAGGTACCCTCCTTGTTCCATCTAAACGAGGAAATAGTCCTACCTACATACTTTACTGACCCCAAGGACGAGGCTCAGAGTGTCTTGCACTGTCTGGATGTCAGGCGTGCTTTGAAATTCTGCCTGGATAGGAAAGGGCTTCCGCAAGTGAGACGCACTCTTTGCAACCTTTTGGGGCTCCAGACAGAGTTCTCAGGCATCCAAGGTCTCCATAGCAAGGTGGATGGTTGTGGCCATCAAAGAGGCCAGTGAGTGGCAGCGCAAGCCGCTGCCAGCCAACATGCACGCCCATACCGTCAGGGCTAAGGCCACAGCCATTGCATTCCAGCAGCAGGTTCTGTTGCAGGTCATAAACAGGGCAGCTACCTGGGCCACCCCTTCAGCTTTCTGTAAGCATTACTGCTTGGACACCGGCTCTAAGTCAGATGTGACCTTCGGACAGGCGGTTCTAAGAAACTTGCTTAAGGAGGGTCTCCTCTCCACCCTGGGGCTACCTTCAATTGTAATCGCCCATACAGTATGGAGGAAAGGGGATGGGAATGTAAGAGTAATTACAAGTTACTCATCATAGTGACTAACGTACTCTTAGTCCATAGTCCCCTTTCCTCCATACGTCCCACCATCCTCCCCCCTAATAATACTGGTGTCATTAGGCAATAATAAATATTGTCAACTCGTCGATGGGTACTAAGGCGTGACGCTGGTGGGCGGAGTCGGGGTAGTGCATGTCCCAGGGCCGCTCCCCCAGGTGCCTCTAAATTTAAAGGGGTTTAAAGGTTTTTCTGGTGAAAAAGGTTCGGTCTCCCGTCCCTAGGAAGGGACGCCCATACAGTATGGAGGAAAGGGGACTAAGAGAATGTTAGTCACTACGGTGAGTAACTTGTAATATTATCAAGATAACCTTGATTGTAGCCAACATGGGTGAAGCACAGCTTTATTCCACTTGATGGTGTTACCTCAAGGGATGAAAAAAAGGTAGGAACTAAAAAACTTCATTTCAAACTAGAATGGAAAAGGAGTGTGAGAGCCCCTCTCCTGAAAACGAACATGGGTCAAATACCTATGGAATTTCTTCCACTCGTTTTCAGCAGAAGTGCACCCAACACTCCTTTTCAATTTTGTAAAACTTGGGGTTTCCCCTGAAGTAACCAAGGGTAATCCATACGTGTACCCCTTGTTCACTGTGACTTAGAGAATATCAGCTTCACCTCACTGAGGAGGCCCAACAAGGCCAAAACATGTCTGGTGTTGCTAATGGTGCTATTGTTCAGAGGAGAATTGCGTAGCATTTTGGTGCTGGACTGCCCTTGTGGGTGGGACAAAGACTCATATATGCAAAAGGATATTTCTCCTCTGTGAAGGGTACACTGAGCTAAAACATGGTCGTAGACCCTCGTGAGTGGTAGAAATTCCATAGAACTGGCTATTTGACCCATGTTCTTTCTCAGTAGAGAGGCTCGCACACTCCTTTGGGACTAGTTGGTTATCTAAGCATATCCTGCTTAGAAGGAATGTCTGGATGAACTGAACAAAATTGTTAACGTGAAAATGCATGGCTGAGGGGGTGAAATATCAGTTATCCACTTCTGCACTTATCGGGAAGGGGTGGGGGATTCTAACCCTATGCGAGAAAATACTGCCCTATTGCTGTATATTTGAGCATGCACATATGGAAAAGTGTTATTATTGTCTACTTTCCTGTACCCACATCTGGGCTGAGGAATGTCATACAGAGCCAGGACTGTAGACATCTGGCAACTGGTATAAATAATTCTTCTCCCCTTCTATGCAGAGCAAAACACAAACTCTTGGTGAAAGGGTTAGGCGTACAATGTCATAGTTTGTTTTGGCTTTTCAACAATCCTGCACCCCAAGCCTTTTAAAGATCAGCATTGGCAAAACCAACAGTTTTGTATAGGCATGGGAAAGGCACTTGCCAGGGACTGAGTAGTAGTATATTAACTGGTGGTTGATGGTAGCAGGTGGAAAAAGGTGGGAGTACTTGGGCATCTAAGAGCACCTCCTGGCAAATGCCTAATACCTGCACACAGGAAAAAATTGTTGGTGTTGCCAATGCTTGTTTTTAAAAGGACTTCAGTGAACGACACATAGTGCTTATAAATCTTATAAATCGAGTGGCTGAAGGCAGACCTGATTACAACATTTTTATTACATCAGTTACATGTTAACTGCTCCAATTTTATGTCATTAACACTGAGAAGACTACTTAAAAAAAAAAACACTGCCAGGCACTTTGTATGATGGAAAGGCTTGATTAAAGTGAGCTCAACGAGTTTCCATTAGGTGTTTTTGGTGGGGAGGGCTAGGAGCTGGTTGGGAATGGCCATAGGGATTACATGGAACGGGTAGGCAAATAGCCAACCGACACTTACAAGCTTTGTCTCTAATATGCCATTTTCTCCTATTTAATGCAACAGTCCCGACTTATACGAGGCGTAATAGCCCGAATGAAAATAAATGTAGTACTGCTGGTGAACCGTGGATGTTGCTTTTGGAAGGGTGTTATTCTCCTGCGCAACAAACTAAGTCCTGGCCAAAAGGAACACTTACCTATCAGCTCAAAAGTTGGAAAAGCCGCACTTTATCACAGAATGTCAAACGCTACAGACGTTAATTCCTGCCTGGGGATATTCCCTTCTTGAAGTTTATTGCATCTGATCTTTTGTCTTGTAGTCCGCAATCTGCCTCTCAGCCTCTGATATTTACACTACCTCAATGACCGAGTCAAACCGAACAGGAATAAGTACTCATCTGGAATGTTTTGAAAGACCCGAATGAAGTGTTGAGGACCGCGGAAGCCCGTGAAATAAGTAACATTGTAATATAGTTCTTCAGGAGCATGTGACGCTTGCAAAATCTTCGGCTTGCGCAGCATTGGATTGGTGTGCCGAATCTTGGTCCCGATATTAGAAAAAGCTAATTTTAGTGTACGAAACATTAGTCTATTTCGTTTCACCTGCAGTGGCTTCAATCTATTTTACCTTAAGCCTAAAAGGAAAGAAGTTACTACATATGGGTGAGCAATTTTGTATAAATCTGGCTACATATTCATGCATCACTACTAACTGAATGTGCTAAGAATTGTGTAAATACTACTATGCCCATGTTTAAATGAGCATGTATGGCAGTTCCCCCTATTTCTACTTAGCTGGTGAGTTTTGGAGTGCGCTGTTGAAGAAAGGTATTTGTATGCTTACAGATTCCTTTGCCATACGAATTGTACAGATTGCAAAGGAGCAGTTAATGAACATTGATACTTGGGCTACAAGTTAGTCAGTGATTCCAAAATGGATTTGGCCCCATAATTGGTGTGCATGCAAACTGTTTGTTTTTTTCCTTTTTGACATTTTAATATTTATTTGTCCTTTTACTGCACGCTAACATAGCATTTTATTTTAACAAATACAATATTTTTCAAGCATATCATTCCGTTTTGGACTAACTCTAAGCACAGCATGGGTCCCTATTCAGAGTCTGAAATCTTAAAGTAGGTCCTGGGAAGGTATGGCTACTTCTTATCGACAGTGGGTTCTGGACAATTTTTCAAGTGGTGGGCGGTTAATATTTTCCTCTAATTTCTTTGTTAGCAGAGCGAGTGAATCAAAACCCAATGGAGGGCGAGAGGATTCATAATCCCAAGAATTCCATTTAGAAAATGGATTGCAATGTCGCATTTTACATCTCAGTTTCTATGAAAATTAAATAAAAATGTCCATAGGATTTACAAGTAGTTCCTGGTATTACAATGTAACTCTGGTTGCCCTCGCCCATCCCAATATCAGTCACATTGCTAGCAGTTTCCCTCAGTGACGCGCAGTACTACAGTTTTACCCCTGTTCTACACCAATGTAACTGATTGCCAATGTCCCTCTCACTACCCATAGTTCAGCCCTATTCCACTCACTGCCCCAATGTCACCTGCATTCCTGTAATTCGTCCGCATTGACTCATTGCTTAAATTCCGACCTATATAATTCTTATTGCCCCACTTCTCCATGTCACTGATACTCCTCAGCACTGCCCCAAGTCATTTGCACTACCCCCAGGTCTCACTGCCTCAGTCAGTCTCATTTCCTCATCTCCGACCCATGTCACTGAAGATCCTCCAGAGTCTTTGCAGGGGATGCTACTGCCTCTCCCACTCCTATCTCATGTGGTGTCCTACAAGGCTCCTCTGTATCTCCTATTCTCTATGATGTTTACACTAAGCTCTTATTCGACAACCTGGACTCTTTGGGTATCACCTATACCAATTATGCAGTCGATACCCAAATCCTCATGCCCCAGGACACTGCCACAGTAACAGCATTTCGAGGGGATTGGGTCCTTCGACGTATTCCATATCTATGACATGTAATCACCACAGCTGTGCTGCTTCGGAAACTTTTTTCGCCGTCTGCATCCTACGTCGATGCGCCGTCATCGAGGACCTCCTCCGACATCCGACGTCATCCGATGTGATAAGTAGGACGCACGACGGCCGTAGCCTCAGTTCCGTTTTTTCCGCGAACGTGTTGCTTCGTGAATCTCGGTTAACGTCTCGACTCTTTGGAGTTCTGTTCTTCGAACCTGTTCGTTTTTGTGAAAATCCTTCGTGTGAAGATGTCTTCTACTTCGTCTTCGACCCCGCGTCCGGGCTTCAAGAAGTGCGGGGAGTGTGGGTCCAAGATGTCAGTGACGGACTCGCACGACGCCTGCCTCTGGTGCCTCGGGAAGGCCCACGACACGGATGACTGTATCGACTGCCAGTCGCTCACGTCCAAAGCCTTACGCGAATGTAAGAAGAAGTTGTCGGTAGGTCGGGTGTCCAAGCCCCGGAAGTCGAAGTCTGCGGGGCTTTCGACGGATGATTCGAGAGGTGACTTTCCGCGTCATCGTCCGAAGTCTCGTGGGTCTCCTTCTAGGAGTCGGTCTCGCCACTCCTCAGCCTCTTCGAGGCATTCTCGGAAGCGCCGACACCGGTCGTCTTCCAGGTCCTCTTCGGAGGCCTCTGCCCGGCACTTCGCTTACCCCACCAGCCGTGCGACCGGAGGAATGGGCTTCCTTCGGGAAGAAAATGCTGGCGATTCTCAAGTCGCAGGGTACTAAGCCGTCCGCGCCCCCGAGTGGGGTCGGTCGTGAGAGGTCGAGAGACACCGCTCGCAAGAGTGGTCGGCACGAGTGACGGGAGAGGTCCCGTTCGGACAAGGAGACTCGTTCTCGACGTACCCGTTCCAGGTCCCGGTCCTCGACGCGTTCGAGACCGTGCACACCTGTGAGGTCTTCGAGGAAGACATCGACGTCTGAGGCGTCGAGGGCGTCGACAGGCTTTCCCGAGGCTCCGGCTTTGAGGAAGTCGTCGAAGCCGTCGACGCTCAGGTCGTCGAAGGACACGCTCGGGGCTCCGGCTGCGAGGGCTGTGTCGACGCCGCCGATGCTGGCGGCGCTGCATCTGACGTCGACGCCGATTTCCTCGGCGCCGATGCCTGTTCTCTCGACGCCGGCGCCGATTCGCTCGATGCCATCGACGCCTTTCGTGTCGGAGGTACCCCGTGGCACGGGGGAACCCCATAGGAAGGCTCTGGTTAAGAGCAAGCACTCTCGGGTGCCTTCTTTTCGCCACCTGGAATATATTTCAGAGGCGGATGAGGATTCTGATGGCCTGGTTCCTAGTCAGGTTCCAGATGAACTTGTCTCGGGCCATAGTCAGTTTGACGATTTGAGGCAGTCACTGCATGATGCCAGTGGACTGGACACCTCACCGGAGGTGGAGTTTTGTAGGCCTGAGCCTGGCTCTCATGCCGATTTCTCGTACCGGCGCCTTATGGCTAGGGTTTCTGAGTACTTGGGATGGTCTGGTCCCCCAGGGGAGTTTGTGCAGGATGATCTAACGGACATCCTTGATGTTGGTCCCCCAACTGACCCGGTACTGCCGTTCCATATGGCTTTACAGAGAAGGGTGGCGGTGGCTTGGACTGCTCCGGAGAGTCTCCCGGCGGTGGGCAGATCCTTGTCGCGAAAATACCGTCCAGCCAGTAGCGACCCCTGCTACTTGACCAGGCACCCCACTCCGGAGAGTTTGGTGGTGCAGGTGGCCCCGGCAAAGCAGGCGTCGTACCCTACCATCCCTCCTGATAGGGACGACAAACGTTTTGATGGCTGGGCGAAGAAAGTGTTTTCTTCCGGTGGTATGGCGCTTCAGGCGGCCAACTCCATTTGTGCCTTGTCTCGTTTCACACACACTCTGTGGAACTGTGTTGCGTTAGCGGCTGAACATATTCCCGAAGGGGACGAACGGGATGGTTTCCTTGCTATGGTCCAGGATGGTAAGGATGCCATGTGCGAGTCCGTTCAGTCGGGTTTGGACTTAGCTGAATGCGTCAGTAGGTCCATGGCGGCGAGCACCGTGATACGCAGGTTTGCGTGGTTGCGGAAGTCGGGGTTTGCTCCTGATGTGCAGTCCCGGCTCCTCAACATGCCCTTTGACGGTGAACACCTTTTTGGCAGCAAGGCTGACGAGAGCCTTGAGAGGTTGCAGACCTCAAAAGCTGCAGCGAAGTCGTTGGGCGCTGCAGTTCGCCAACCTCTGCCTTTTCGTCCTAGGGGACAGCAGTGGAGGGGTAGTTCCTTTCGCTATTACTTGTCCTTCAGTAAAGCGAGAGGAGCTGGCAGTCAAAGAGGCCAACGCAGGGGTACCAGAGGTGGACGACAGGGTACCTGTGGTGCCAAGGCCGCTCGGGGAGTTTCCTCTTTGCCCTCAGGTAACGCCGCAGCCGCTCCCACTCAGTCATGAGGCCATGTCCCATGGTTCGCCGGTTGGGGGAAGGCTGGCGCAGCATCTTGTAGAGTGGCGAGCCATTACTTCAGATGTGTGGGTTCTGGAGATCATAACCCACAGCTACTGTCTTCCCTTTCGGCACAGGCCTCGCGACAATCCACCGGGGAACCTCTCTTTGCAGAGTCTGGATATGCTCCTTGCGCAGGAAATTCAAGCCCTGCTGGAGAAAGGCGCCATAGAACTGGTGCCTGTAGCGGAGAGGAACAAGGGATGGTATTCCCCTTATTTTTTGATTTCGAAGAAAGATGGGGGATTGAGACCCATCATGGACTTGCGCGGTTTGAACAAACTCCTCAGGAAGGACAAGTTCAAGATGGTTACTCTCTCTCAAGTCCTCCAGGCCCTTCAGCTTCAGGACTGGTTGGTGTCACTCGACCTCAAGGATGCTTACTTCCATGTGCCGATCCATCCCAAGCACAAGAAGTACCTGAGGTTCGCGGTTGGCAACTCGCACTTTCAGTTTCGGGTCCTGCCGTTTGGATTGACCTCCGCCCCAAGGGTTTTCACCAAGCTCATGGTGGTGGTGGCAGCGCATCTCAGGCAAGGGGGGATTCACGTCTACCCCTACCTGGACGATTGGTTGATCAGGGGGAGCTCTCCCGAGCAAGTCCTGGATCATCTGTCCGTCACCTGCCGCTCCCTTCACAGGCTGGGCTTCTCCCTCAATTTAAAGAAGTCCCATTTGACGCCAACACAGCGGCTCCAGTACATCGGAGCAGTGCTCGACACTTCCCTGGGGCAGTGTTTTCCTCCCCAGGTGAGGGCTCTTCACATTCAGCAGATGGTGCACAAGTTTCAGCATGCCCAGACGCTCCCAGCGTTCGAGTTCTTGAGGTTGCTCGGCCTCATGGCATCCTGCATTCTTCTGGTGCCAGAGGCTCACCTGCGGATGAGATCTTTGCAGTGGGCACTCAAGACGCAATGGTCGCAGTCCTCCGGCAGGATGTCGGACCCGGTTCAGGTGCCGCCCTCGGTCGCCCGGGACCTTCTGTGGTGGGCCGTCGAAGGCAACTTGATGAAGAGGGCTCCATTTTGGCTTCCCTGGCCGGAGGTGACGATCGTGACGGATGCATCCCTCACGGGATGGGGAGCTCATGCCAACGGGCTGACAGTCAGCGGTCGTTGGTCTCCGTCGGAGTCCAGACTCCATATCAATCTGTTGGAGTTGAGGGCCGTCAGGCTAGCCCTGAAGGCTTTTCTGCCGACTGTGCGAGGAAAGAGTGTCCTGATCCTGACGGACAACACAGTGGCCATGCACTACCTCAACAAAAAGGGGGGAGCAGAGCCACTTCCGCTGTGCAGGGAGGCGATGCAGCTCGAGTTCTGGGCCATCCAGCAGGAAGTTTCGATCTCGGCAGTTCATCTGGCCGGAGACGAAAACGTGACGGCAGACGCTCTGAGCAGGCAGAGCACGATATCTCACGAGTGGGAGTTGGCTCAGGAGATTCTCCTGGAGATCTTCGCCCTTTGGGGGACCCCTCAAGTGGATCTCTTCGCCTCCAGTGTCAACCGGAAGTGCGAAAGGTTTTGCTCGTGGGAATTTCCTCCAAAAGGAGCCTTAGGAGACGCGTTCGTGGTGGAGTGGTCATTCCCGCTGCTGTACGCGTTTCCTCCAGTCCCCGTCATCCCGCAAGTGCTGCGGAGGTTACGGAAGTTCGGTTCCCGGATGATCCTCATTGCTCCGGCGTGGGCTCGGAGGACGTGGTACCCGGACCTTCTCGACTTGTCCATCTGCCCTCCACGTCGTCTTCCCTACCGAGACGATCTGCTCTCACGGGAGGGGGGGTCAGGTTCTCCATCCAGAGGTCAGATCCCTCAACCTTCACGCTTGGCTTCTGAAAGGTTGAGGTATAAGGATTGGGACCTCCCTGAAGACGTGATGGAGGTGTTGCTTTCGGCCCGAAGGCCAGCAACAAAGTCTCTGTACCGTTGGCGTAAGTTCTGCGACTGGTGTTGAGTTCAGAATGTGGATCCTTTTGCATGTGACATCCCCATGGTTCTGTCCTTTTTACTTTCTTTGGCCCACAGGGGTTTGCAAGTGGGTACCATTAAAGGTTACCTGGCGGCGCTGTCCATCTTTAAGCTCTCGTCTGAAGAGTGTTCCTACTTTAAAATCCCTTTAATTTCACAGTTTCTGAAAGGGCTCACTAATGTGTTCCCTCCGTCACCTTTCCTGGTGCCCGCTTGCGATTTAAACCTTGTTCTTAAGTTTCTTATGGGTGCTCCATTTGAGCCTTTGCATTCTTGCCCTTTGAGGCTGTTAACTCTGAAAACTGTGTTTTTAGTTGCGGTTACTTCCGCTCGCAGTTTGTGTGAGTTACAGGCACTTTCAGTTAAGCCACCCTTCACTGTATTTCACAAGGACAGGGTTGTCCTTTGAGTGCGTCCTTCTTTTCTTCCGAAGGTAGTGACGGAGTTTCATTTGGCCCAGAAGGTTGTTCTTCCGGCATTCTATCCTCCTCTGCATCCTGGTAAGGAAGAGGAGAGGCTCCATAGGCTTGATCCTAGGAGAGTTTTAAGCTTTTATGTTTCACGCATGTCCCGGGTCAGAGTGGACGATCAACTCTTTATTGGTTACGCTGGAAAGCGTTTGGGGCAAGCTGTGACGAAACAGACTTTGTCTCGCTGGATTATTTTGGCCATCTCGGAGTGTTACCGCTTGGCAGGTAAGGACCCAACGGCTGGCTTGCGGGCCCATTCTACCAGGGGTATGGCTGCATCTACTGCCCTGCAGAGGGGTGTTCCTATTCGCAACATCTGTGATGCAGCCAACTGGGCTTCAGTACATACATTTGTACGTCACTATTCCCTCGATTCCATCCGAGGACAGGATCTGGCCTTTGGCAAGGCGGTCCTTTGCTCTGCTATTTGATTGGCTATTCTAAATTTTGATTCTAAATTCTTTCCCTCCTCCTTGCTTTGGTACTGCTTTGGGAGTCTGTCATAGATATGGAATACGTCAGAGGACCCAATCCCCTCGAAGAACAAGTTACTTTCTTACCTGGTAACGTTCTTTCGATGGGATGGTCCGACGACGTATTCCATATCGCTCCCACCCTGCCTTCCCCGCTGCAGAATTTCTTTTGCGATTGCAGCTTACGTTCCGCAAGGCTTTGTGTCTGACTGGCAGTTGACTAATGTCACACGTTCTGGGGGAAAAAAACTACAACTGAGGCTACGTCCGTCGTGCGTCCTACTTATCACATCGGATGACGTCGGACGTCGGAGGAGGTCCTCGACGACGGCGCATCGATGTCATCCACGCAGGACGCAGACGGCGAAAAAAGTTTCCGAAGCAGCACAGCTGTGGTGATTCCATGTCATAGATATGGAATACGTCGTCGGACCATCCCATCGAAAGAATGTTACCAGGTAAGAAAGTAACTTGTTCTTCTGATGCTTGTGAATCTGCTTAGAATCGCATGCTGTGCATATAGTCTGACATGTAGTGGTAATCGGAGTATTGCATCTTTCTTTCGAAGATGGAAAGGGGACGTCGACATGGGCATGACTAACCCCATCCCTAACGTGACATGTAGTGTACCCAAAATCCCTCACACGTCAAGGTCCCTCAGATTGTTTTTTTCTACCCAACTAGTTGGTTGCCTTATGCGAAGCTTGCAAGAGTGAATATTGCTCTATATTGTTACTTTGTCCCACGACCTACGGTCACCTAGTCTCCCGACTACTTCTTTTCGATGACTGCCTCATGGACTTCCTGCTGCCAAAGACATCCACTATTGCTTGGCGACTGGTGTACTGATAGTCTGTCGACTGCGTGGCCTCGGCCCTCCGGCCAGGCCCTTACAGTAGGAAAGTGGGGTCCTGGGGTTATTCTTTTCAATAATGCATTTCCTTTTCCCATCTCTTTCCATAATTGGTCTGGCTGACGTCACCCTCTGCTATGGAGAGGACACCATTTAAATTTTGTCCGTCGTGTAACAGAAAATTCCCTTGAAAGGACACCCATCACTGTTGCAATAAGTGTCTACCTCGAGACCACGATGAGCATTCGTGCAAGCTCTTTGGTCCCAAGACGTTAAAAGACAGACGGACTAAATGGTGGGTGGCCTATGCGATGCAGGCTGAAAGCCATTCCCCCGTTGATGCAGTCGCTTAGGATGACGAGGAATCCATCAGCAGACATGGGTCTGAATTGGAAGCCATCGACCTTCAGCATCAGGTTCCCAGATGCCCGTTCCCAACAGACAGGCCACCGGCTCTGTTATGGGGAGTTCACACCCTGGCGACAGGCACACACGCACCACCTAAACCCAAACACACAACCCCTAAGGCCTCCTCGACAGAGACGTTGAAGAAGCACGTAACGCCAACAGCCCTGCCGAAAACTCCAACAGCATCTGCCGAACCTCACGGTTCGGCGCCCTCTGTGCAACAGTCTTCTCGGCATGAGACTGGGCTTTGCTCTCATAGGGTGTGTTCCCCTAAAAAACACACGGTTGCCAACATGCCGTCCAAGGGCGAACAAGCACCTAAGGCTTCGGTAGAGTTGGTGCCGGCAGGCGCATTGCGACCTAGCATTCAGCTGCCAAAAATACATGAGTCTCTTAGTTAATATTTGGGCAGTAGGAGAACACAGGGGCACCACCTCTCGTTAAGAGGAGTATTCTGAAGCCCCCCAGCCTCTCAAGAGCTTTATCAGGAAAATCTCCACCCTTCTGACCAATCTTTTCCACCTGCAGACCCTTCTGCGTCTTCCCTGTGGACTAGGCAGAGATTTAAGAATTATATGGAGAAGATGACTCAATTTTATCGATTTCTTAAATAAATATATTACTTCCAAGAGGCCTATGGAAGAGGACTTCTGCCCCATTCCAAAATAATTGGAGAAGCTTCAATTTCCTACACAAGTCCACCGAGAGGAAATCTTGGATTACTCAGAACAGGAGGATACATACAAGGACAATCCTTTTGATCCGGACACATCTGACCCGGACTGGGATCAGGATTAGTCAGTAGATCAGGGGCCTTGGCTTTCACCCACACATACACCTGACCGGGACCTTATTTGTCTAGATCCACCTTATTCACCTCAACAAAGGCAGTCATCACCTGTAGATGACTAAACGTTATTTAATGCCATTCTAAAGAGAGCCGCTGATCACTGAGATTGCTACACCTGAGCCAGTACCCGAATCTGCCTTTGTTGAAAATATTCTCAAGGAGAAGCCTCCCACTAGTCAGGCTTTTCCATTACTCAATTCAATAAAGAAACGCCTGGCTCCTTCTTTATGGTCAGCGTCCCTCACAAGGGCAGTCAACCCTCGGGTTGAGAAATTGTTGGCCCCTCTCCATCAGACCCTATGTATATACAAGTTCATGCCACGCCAGACTCTCTGGTTGTTGCAACCACTAGGAAGATGGCAGGAGTTCCACTGTCCACAGCAGAAGCGCCCCCGGATAAAGTTTGCAAAAAACGTTATGCCTTAGGGAAACATATTAGTACATCTGCAGCCTTTTCTACCAGAATAGCTAATAATACTACTCTCCTCACTAGTTACAGCGATGTTCAATGGGACCTACTCCAGGAAGGCCTTCAAGAGGTCCCAGAGCCCACGTGATCACGCCTGCTGGCGGTCGTGACTGCGGGCAGACAGGTGACCCATAATATATTAAAGAACACTCTGGATGCTGCTGAGACTGCTGGACGCACTCTAGCCCATGGGACTCTACTTAAGAGACACTCAGGCTTCAAACCAGAGACTTGGGCCTCTCTGATTAATAAACCCGTAGAGGACTCAAACCTATTTGGTAAGGCTGTCGATGACGCCCTGGAGACTTCTAAGAAAGAGCATGAGATGCTGAAATCACTCAGCCAGATCATGGCCAAGACCTTCCACCAGCGGGGAAGCTCAGATTCTTGCTGTTCCTTTCGTGGGCAATCTTTCTCCCGGTCTCCCCATGGACAATATGGCTCTGGAAGTACCACCTGGTCCTCCGGCCAAGGCTCATCCGTTAACAGCCAGTATCAGCAGAGGTCAGCATTGGAGGCAAGGGTAGAGGCAGGAACTCTACTCCAAGAGGCTCCCCGGCCGCCACCTCAAAGTGACTCGCTGGTTTGGGTCCCCTCCCATACCTCCCCAATTGGGGGTCGCTTGTCATCATTCATCCACGCCTGGGAGGGGATCACATCAGACCAGTGGGTGTTCTAGACTGTTACCCAGGGCTATTGCATCGAGTTCCACCAGCTACCTCGATACCACCCACCAAAGAGCAGACGCCTATCGCCAGCACACCTGCACATCCTGCTGCAAGAGGTGCAGATCCTTCTGAAAAAGGGCGCTGTAGAAGTCGTTCCCATTCTACAGGTAAACAAGGGTATTTATTCAGTGTACTTCCTTTTACCCAAAAAGGATCTCACCACGCGCCCTGTGTTTAGACCTGCACCCAGCAAACAAATATGTCAAGCCGCAAAAATTCAGAATGACAACACTGCAGGAGTTAATCCCACTGTTGCTGCAGCGGGATTACATGGCCACATTCGATATGAAAGATGCATCCTTTCATATTTCAATGTTGCCAGCGCACAGAAAGTAGCTAAGGTTCATGTTAGAGGGCACCCACTATTAGTTCAAGGTTCTTCCCTTCGGCGTTGCCTCAGCTCCACGGGTGTTCACAAAGGTACTGGCGGTAGTAGCCACTCACCTGCGCAGGCAGTCCATCCCAGTCTAGCCTTACCTCAATGACTGGCTAATAACAGAGGGTCGTAGGAAACATGCCTAACAAATACCCAGAAGATAGTAGATCTCTTCAGCATAGGGTTCTCGATCAATGAGAAAAAGTCTAGTCTAGACCCCAGCTTAGTAAAACTGTTTTTGGGGTCTCTAATTTTGACCAAAGGCTGCCTCGTCTTTCCCTCCAATGAGAGGGTTCAAAACATGCTGTTCCAGAGCCCTCACTATGTAGCCAGTCACAAGGTGACCATAGGCAAAGACATGTGACTGTTAGGAATGATGGTCTACTGCATCTACCTAGTCCCACACGCTTGCCTTTGCATGTGCCCCATGCAAGTGTGGCTCTTGAGCTAATGGTGTCAGGCCAGCGGACAATGGGACGATCTAGTGGTTGTCTCAGCAGCCCTTGTTCAGTCTCTGCAGTGGTGGTCAAGGGAAAACGTTCTGCAGGGGAAAGCCATCACTACCCCACAGTGGGTGCCACTCTCACCACAGATGCATCTGACAGGGTGGGGGGTGGGGCTTACCTCCTTCATCAGACGGTGTGTGGTACTCAGTAGTAGCATCGAATCACATAAACTTGTTGGAACTGCTAGCAGTGTTCAAGGACCTGAAGGCTTTCCAAACTCACCTTCAGGGGAAGACAGTTCTAGTCCTCACGGACAGTAATCTCTAGGGCTGTCCAAACAGTCTCAGAACATATGGAAATGGGCTCTCAAACACAAGATGTTCCTCCTGTCACAATGCGTTCCAGGGTAACTCAATCTTCTGGCGGACGTACTCGGCAGAGACTTCCCCCTACCAGTAGAGCATGAGTGGCGACTACACAAGGGCATTATACTCCATGTCTTCGACGACTGGGGCTTCCCAGAGATCGACTTGTTTGCATCTCTGGTGAACGCACAATGGCTAGATTACGCCTCCCGGTACCCTCAAAACCGCTCCAAGGGAAACGGTCTCTCGATAACATGTTTCCCCTGCTCAACAGAATAGTGCACAAGATGCTCCAAGAGCCAGTCAGGATGATTCTGGTAGCCCCGATGTGGGCCCGACAACCTTGGTTCTCCCATCTCATGGCTCAGTCTCCCCTCCCAGAAAGCTGCTGTGCCCTTACAACATGCTGTCACAAGACCAGGGGGAGACACTACATCCATGCCCTCAAACTCTCAGCTTAGCAGCCTGGCTCGTGAGGTCATACAGTTTGGACACCTCCAACCCCCTAAAAGATGTATGGACATACTCAGGGAAGCTCGGAAACCTAACAGCAGGCATTGCTACTCTAGAAAATGAAAACACTTTATCTGGTGTAATGGCAAAGGTATCAATCCTATTGAATGCACACCAAGACATATTGTACTGTACCTAGCCCACCAGTTGGATTCAGTTCTGGTTTTGAATTCCCTAAAGGTCCACTTAGCTGCGCTTTCAGCGTACACCATGTCCCAAAATAAAGTTTTGTGGTGGACAATCCCAGTAATTTAAGCATTTATGGAAGGGGTAAAGAGGCTGCATCCCCCTATTTCCATCCCAGCTCCCGGGTGGGACCTGAATGTTGTACTTACCAGACTAATGGGGCCTCCCTTTGAACCAATGCACAAGGCTAGCCTTAAAGCACTCACCTACAAGTCCGCCATCCTGGTGGTGAGCACCTCAATAAAATATAAGGTGGTCCTACGCACTCACAATTTGTGCCTAAATGTATTTCAAAGTTCCATGTAAACCAGTACATAGAACTACCCACCTTATTCCAGAACCCCACTAACGTGACGGAAAGAAGCCTCCAGACACTAAAGGAGAACAGTTATCTATTATCTGGAAAAGACAAAGCCACTAAGAAAAACAAGCCAGTTTTTCGTTTCAGTGGCAGCTGTTAAAGAAGAGGACCCTGTCTCCAAATCGGCTATTTCAAAGTGGATCGTAAACTGCATCACACTGCCAAGAGAGATCTGCCCTTCAGGCCTAGAGCACACTCTACTCTTGACACAGGGGCTACCATAGCATTCATTGCAAATGTTCCTCTTGAGTCCATTTGTGAAGCAGCAACCTAGAGTTCTGTAGACACCTTTACACAACACTATTGCCTAGATACACACTCCAAGTCTGATTCTCAGGTGGGACAAGCAGTGCTAAGACATCTTTGCTATTGTTCCTTCACTCGTCCCACCACCATCTCTGGGTACTGCTTGCGAGTCTATGCACAGCAAGTGATTCTAAGCAGATTCACAAGCATCAGAAAACCTGCATTACTCACCTTAATAGCATTTCTGATGATTGTATCTGCTTAGATTCACATGCACCCACCCTTCCTCCTGTTAGACAGAATCCTGTACAGTTCCCTTGGGGAACACTGCAAGATGATTAGGACTACAGGAGTAAGCAGTAAACTCAATTGGTAGCAGTCTGCACCACCCAGATTTACCTGGTAGCTGTGGCTGAGCAGTCAGACTTCCCTCAAGAAGACTAGGGCAGTATGTACAGTATACACAATAGGGCTAAATACACAGTACAGCAAACAAATATTGACCAGAGCCTTGTATCAAAAGTATATGATTATTTTTTTAAAACACACTTTAGGAAATACACTAGCACTCTATATCAAAAGCAAGTTAAAACAGTCAGGTGAAGTATAAACACCTCCCTTGATAACTATTAGACAAGTCAGAGTTAAAACACCACTATTTGTTAAAACAGATGTGAGTGCGTAACCTAGATGGCACTCCAATAGTTAAGTTAAAGGGAGAGAAAAAGGCAGGGCATAAAAATAAAACAGTTCCCAACACTTTTAGAAGTTCAAAGCAAGGGAGTAAAGGCAAAATACACTGTAGAGCAAAAGTTCATAGGCCAGGCCCACTTTAAATGGAGCAAAGCGAAATGTGCCCAAGATCACACAGTTTAAAATGCACTAAAAGTCTTTGCAGAATGTTCAAAAGAGGTTGGGGTGATTCAAGAAGTAAAGTTAGGTCTGGGGCCAACCCAGTTGGAAAGCCAAGGATTTAAGGGTCACCTTTAGCAATCAGTGGAAAGGGAGGCCAGCCAGAACACAGTACCTTAAAGAGAGAGGAAGCTCCGGTGTTGGCAGTTGTTCCTGGCAGCGGTTGCAGTTCGTTGTTTCGACTAGGGGAAGAGAGGATCTTGTCGAGGAGGAAACTTGGAGTCGATGCACTGCACAGGGATGAAACCAGCCGTGGAGTTCATCGGTTAAAAGGTGCGTTCCTTTTATTCACGGTCAAAGTGGTGAAGCTTGGCTATCCGGCCGCCGGGGTGCTTGGCACGGGCGATTCGACCAAGAGACGTCTTTGGAAGGCGAAAGGGGCGAACTGGTTAATCCCACCAGCTCAAAGGAAGAAGACTCGTCCAGCAGAAGATCTTCTCTTGTTGTTGGGAAAGCGGTGAGTTTGTTGCAGCAGGGCTCCACCGGTGGTGTCGTCGTTGCAGATGGCTCAGCTTCTTCCCTCTTTGGATTCTTAGGTCCTGTGGCGACTTCTGAAGTTTCAGTCCCAAAAGCCCTGCTTTTATGCAGAAAAAACCCCATTCAACAGCCTAGCTGTCACTCAAACATGCTAAGTGGTGAGCCAACGGCTCACCACTGGGCCAATCAGAATAGAGTGCGACTTGGGTTGCTAAGGCAACGCAGTCCAGGGTGCCAATTTCCCTCCCCACGCATCCTGTGGAACCCAGACAGAGTGGCACCATTTGGAGGGCTTCTGCGGAGAAGCCCGCCAAAAAGTGGAACAAAGGGCCCGATCTTGGTTGAAGTTACAGAGACGGACACGAACGCCATTTTAGAAAAGAGTTCTGGCAAAAAGACCCAACCGTTGATTTAATATTAAATAAATAAATCGGCAGTATCTTTAACATTGTACCAAAAAGTGGTGCGTTTAAAATCAATGGGAAAATCCCATAGGAAATATTCCGGTGGAATATTTTGCGTGGTAACCACTGCCACCAGCCAGAAACTCGACAAGGGGGGACAGACCCAGGGGCAATCGAATTAACCCTTTCCAGTACTTCCACAATATGATGGTTTGTACTGGTTCTGTTCACAATTTTGGACTAGTAAAGTCAATGGTGACTTTACATGCCCTGGGAGACAGTAGTCAGTCCCAGGGTATGGAGTCTATGTTTGGGGGTCACTATGACACCCCTGTGTCACTGCACTGAGGGTGCTGTGTAACACATACACAAAAACAGATGATACCCTATGGAGTAAAATACCCCATGCCCATAAGCACACAAAAAGTCAGACATACCTCAAATCATGCCTAAGATTGGGAGGAAAAGAGTCTCACAGCAAAGCTGCTGAGGGACTCACTAGGTTTGGGAAATTAGCCTTATAAGAGAATTCTCCCTA
This sequence comes from Ambystoma mexicanum, assembly GCF_040938575.1. Lineage (NCBI taxonomy): Eukaryota > Metazoa > Chordata > Amphibia > Caudata > Ambystomatidae > Ambystoma > Ambystoma mexicanum. The sequence goes on from NC_090921.1 coordinate 1,476,452,580, forward strand.
ACACCTCCCCTTCTGGAGTAGAAGGAACATAGACATCTTACACCTACTCTCTTCTGTACTCGCTCACGCTGACTATAAGGCTCCCTCACGGCAGAAAAAACACAACCAGGGGGACCTCGATGCATGAAGGATGTTGGTTACACTATACGTCACGTTAGGGATAGTGTTAGTCACGCCCATGTCGACATCCCCTTTTGATCTTTGAAAGAAAGATGCAATACTCTGCGATTACCACTAGATGTCGGACTATATGCACAGCATGTGAATTTAAGCAGATACAATCATCAGAAATGCTATTACGGTGAGTAATGCATGTCATATGAAACCATCCATATCTGGATGGCCTCACACAACCTCTGAACGAAGATAAGACTGAACAATTGCTCATTGGATCCCCTGCCCATCTTGCCAGGCTTGATGTAGCCTTCAGTCACTTTAACATTGATGCCCACATTATTTTGGTCGCCTCCTCTGTAAGAACATTGTCTGTCTACCTCGGTGCATCCCTGACCATGACACGCCATGTCCTTGACCTCGGCCAATGCCACAGAGCTCATTACTGCCTGCAACCCCTACTTCTCCATGGAAAATGTCCTCGCAATCGCACAGGCTCTTGTCCTATTGAAGCTGATTGTTGCAATGCTTTACTCTGCAGCACCTCATGAAATAAATCTGTCCAAATTACAAGTCTTGCAAAACAATGCTCTGTGCCGCCCTATTCTTTAGCAAGCATGACCATAGCGCTGAGGCGAGAAGATCTGCCCACTGGAACCCTGTCCGTGCGCGTATCTCCTTTTAAAATTCTCGCCATCACCCACAGATGCCTCTCTAACAATACGCCTTCATACCTTGCCTGGAAGGCCAAGAGGCATGCGCCCAGCAGACCCTTATGTTACACCTACAACCACTGCCACAGTACACAGAAATTCAAATGCAAATGCAAATGCAAATGCAAATGCATGGGGGGTTTCCTTGCAGACATGCAAACCGATTCAAACAAGATTTTTAGACTAGAAGCAAAGGGATGGTCAGAGATATAGGCACACGTATATTATTGCAGGCAGAGACAAGAGAAGGAAAGGGATAAGACAGAGCAGACACAGATGGAGGCAAGGCTGGTACAGAAAAAATGAACAAAGATGAGTGTGCAAAGGGCAGTGATCACCAGTGTTGCGGAGGGGGGCAACCCGAGTGGGGCCCTCTGCAGGACTAGGGGCAGAGCAAGGTACTCCCAGGGGTGGGCAGATGGACCCATAGTTGTGAGACGGTAGATAGGTTTCCAGAGAGAAAGAGGGGTGGATTTGGGAGTATGAGGCCTCTCATGGGCCAGCAATGTTGGTCCTGTGTGAAAATGGGTAATTTTTCACGTGAATGTATGAGCAGACCAGTATTGCTCTACATCAACAACGTCCCAACGTATCGCCAGCCTTCCAATAGCAGCCCTACTACCGCCCCAATATGCCCCACAGCCCCAGTACAGCACACAACAGTCTGCCTCCCAGACCTTGGGGACCGCTACTTATGCCTCAGGCCCCATACCACAGCAAGTACAAGCCCCAGCAGCACATTGCATCAAGACGCCTGCGCAGCCATGGAACAAGAATGCCCTACCGCAGGGCACAGTAATGCACTACACAGGGGCAAGCATGCTCAGGGACAACCCTTTCCCACTCCCATGATTGAGTACACTTTCTGAAGTGTGCCCAGTATTGTCCGTAACAACTGACCTGCATAGGGAACCCCATGTAGGAGTGAAGATAGGGGGTGGCACATTTTCTTTTTTATTTGACACACGAGCAACCAAATCCTGTATTACTGAGGGCTCGTTCCCCATGTCGGACCAAATAATGGACTTGCAGGTATTATCTGTTGCTGTCTTTTTCCCATCACCATGGGTACACAGGAGGTAACGACTCCCCTGTTGTATTTGCAAGATTCTCCAGCCACCCTCCTGGGTAGGGACCTAATGAGCAAGCTGTACATGACCATCTCCTTCACAGCGGAAAGCATAGTGTGCTCCATGCCTGGCATGTACCATACTGAAGCAGCCACAGTCATACAAGCACTCTGTCCCCACTGCACCGCAAGGGGTACCACTCAACCTAGATGTGTTACTCTATGGGGTAACTGTTGTGTTAGGGTGGATCCTAGGGTTTAAAGACAAGAATTTACATATATCTGCAGAGTTCCTTTTTCGAACAGCTCTGCGGCTGGAGTGGACGCCCGGTACTGCTTTTAAAATATATTTAGAAGCAATAATCGCCAGAGCAGACATGGTCATCCTGTTTCGTCTGGACAAGGAAGACCTAGAATTATGCACAGTTTAGTACGTCGACCCAACACAGCCATTGAGGGATGAGTCTGACGCAAACACTAAGAACAAGGGGGAGGAGGGGGGGTGATATTTGAGATTTTCATACCCTATCAGGTGGTAGTACAACACCGAGAAGTACTGCACACTGCTCCTTGCCAACACAGTACCATCAAACATACAGTAAGATTTAGAAAGGGTGCTCCCAGATTTGTGGACCAATAGCCCACATGATGTATGGTTACTCAAAAGCATAGGGTTGGTTTGTATTAAATTGAAACCAGGCGCAGTTTTGCCCCAAATTAAACAGTATCCCATATCTAAAGAAGCAGATGGTGCAGGGCTTGCGCCCGTTGAAGAACATTGTAGAGGCAGAATTCCCAGTGGTTCCCAACCCTGCCGCCATCCTGTGTAATATCTCCACAGAAGCCACATACTTCACTGGAATCTCAATTTTTTTTGTTTTAATCCCAGTACATCCTGACTGTTAGTACCTCATGTTTACTTACCGAGGCAATAGATATTAGCACACTTTTAGTATTTTTAAAAGAGTGTTGCAAATGGATCTAGGGAACTTACAAACACAGAGCACAGTAATTAAATACGTGGATGACCTCTGTAAAGGATCAAGAGTAAGGCTCTGACACAGTGGCATATACTTTTTTGTTTATAAACTTTTATTTCCAGAAATAAAAATGGGTTGGAATGAATCCTGTCTATCCATGATCCCAAGAGGGGTTTTCCATCCTCAACAAAACTAAGGAGTGTCTGTCAGGATGTAAAAAAATAAAATAAAATAAAAAGTCGTGTGTCCAAAAATCCTAAACTGACCCTTACACTCTAAACTCAGTATAATGTGTGTACTAGGGCATTCTGGTACTTGTAGTTTTCTTTCAAAGTTCTCAATGTAAAGTTCTTAAGGTGCAAAAAAAGAAAGTTCCACCAGGAAAGGGCTCCCTCTCCCCTAGAATCCTTCTGGTAGTGTAAAGGTCACTTTATCACAGTTCACTTTGTCAAACTTGGTCCTCTTTCTATCCCTGATATACTCTCCTGCCAGGGCCTTTGTGACCTTTTTATTTATCCCCAACAGAGGTATGAATCCTCCCTTTTGTATTCACAATTTCAGGTCCACTTCTCGGCTCACTCCTTGTTTACTCTCCTGCCAGGAAATCCCTTCACTTTCTTCTCACTCCTGGTCTATTCTCTTGCCAGGATATTGCTTCACGTCTTTTTAAAAAGATGTATTTAGTTCATTTATTGATAGCACCCAAGAGCCGGAGGTATCACAGCGCTAGACATTACATTCAGTCCATTAGAGAGACACAGTACCAACATGGTAACATAAGGCAGTTCTCATGCAAACACTTACGATACAGGCAAGAGCGCTTTTAGCCATATTTGTAAAAAATGTTTTGAGGTTTTGCGAAAGGACTGATTGGGCGATGACTGCAAAGCTAGTTCCTCCTGCTCTTTTTCTGGTGAACCTTGGAGTAGTTAGTGAGGTAGAGGAGGAGGAGCAAAGGCTACGTAAGTTGGGTTTTTTGGAGATACAGTGGGTGAGGTAGGGTGGAACAGTGTTGTGTGGGCAGCGATGAGTAATGGACAGGATTTCAAAATTGATGCCTGGACTGGTAGCCAATGGACTTTGTGTCTCGCACTGGAGATGTGGTCAGTATGTTTCGAACCCCACACAGCTCTGACGGTGTTATTTTGGATCAGTTGTAGTTTTTTAAGGTTTTTTGAGGAGGTTCCTGCAAGGATGGAATTGCATTAGTCGAGTCTGCTACCTATAATGGCTCTGGCGAATGTGACACAGTTGTTGGTGTTGAGGAACTTCCTGGGTAGGTTGATCAGTTTTGTCGAATAAGCAGCGGACAAGGCTACAGCCTTGACATGTTTAGCTGAGCGTCGAGGTAGACCCCCAGTGTTTTGGCATGGGATGAAACGGAGGTGATGCTACCATTGATGAGGTGAAAGCATGGTCAAGATGTTTGAGGCAATAGAGAGCCAACAATGAGCAGCTCCATCTTGTCATCATTCAGGCAGAGGTGGCTGTCGGTCATCCAAGCTTAAATGATGCTGAAGACCCAGTTGACATTGTCGAGTCAAGCTCGTAGTTGCGAGTGAGTTTAAGGAGGACCTGCGTGTCATCAGCAAAGTTTGTGTAGGGAATGTTGAGATTGTCCAGTTGGTCGAAGAGTGGCTTGGTTGTAGAGTGTAGGCGAGAGGCAGGGCCCTTAGGGGACGCCAAAGGAGACAGGGATGGGATCCATTGATTCAGTGCCCTTGAAGACCCTGGAGGTTTGTTTGCTTAGGAAGGACTTTATCCTGTCGGTTGCTTTAAGTGATATGTTGAAAGAGCCTGTGAGGTGTTGGCAGAGGATGTTGTGATCAACGAGGTCGAAGGCAGCTGAGGGGTCAAGTAGGAGGAGGAAAGCAAGGTCTCCAGTTTCACGGATGTGATCAAGCTGGATCTTTAGGTCGAGGAGGGCAGATTCCGTGCTGTGTCTGAGCCTGAAGCTGGATTGTCTGGTGCCAAGTAGGTTCTTAGTTTCTAGATGGGTTTGGAGTTGGTAGTAAGTGGTGCGATTGAGGATTTTCAGGAGATGGGGCACAGTAGTTGGTGCCATGGGTGGGGTCAAGGGTGGATTTTTTTTAGGAGTGCTGTGACCCACGCTTCTTTGATGGAGTTGGCCACTGTATGGGAGTTGAAGGAGGCGTTGACCAATTTTGCGATGGTGGGAGCAAGGGGGTCTGCGCAGATCATGATGAGGTTAGCCGGGCAGATGTCACCTATGCAATTGGAGGGTTGAGGCATTAGATGGTGATGAATACGTCAAAAGGGGAGACGGGACAATTTGAAAGGGGGGGGGCTACAGGGGTGTGTGGGGCACTGGGTGGAGGGGTGTCCTTGGTAGTGAGGAGCAGGGATTTCTTGACAATGGTTTTGTTACAAAGATTGAGTTTTGTTCGTAAGGGCTGATTGAACAAGGGAGCACCGGGCTTTATCTGTAGGGAAACTGGTGGGGGGTGGCTGGGTTTCGAGCTCCTTGAGAATCTTAAAGAGCTCTCTTGTGTTAGAACTCGTTTTACAGATTCGAGTATTGTATAGGCTGGCTTTGGTGGTAATAATAGCTTTTTTGTATGAGGTGGCTGAGTTGGAGAAGGCTTCCTTGTTGTAGCGGTAGGGTCCTTTCTCAAGAGGTGTTCTTTGGCACGTTTGTTTGCAGAGGGCAATTCGTTCTTCAGTGAAACAATCGTGGTTCTCACTCCTGGTTTACTCTCTTCTCACTCCTGGTTTACTCTCCTAGCAGGGCTTTTCCTTTCTCCATTCACTTTTTCTTTCATCCACAAGACAATGTTTTTCCAATATTGGGTTACTGACCCACTTTTGACAAAGGTTATCTCTGTGTTAATTCCTCTTTTCATTTGTTGGGATCCGACCCTCTCTTAACACTATTTGCAAGTTTATCAAATCTTCCTCTCAAACATTAATTGATTTATTTCATTTTATGTTTATAACAACCTCTGTTGATCTGCATGGTCTTGCTTCTAAGAGCAGCATGTTGCCTCCCACCCACCTGTAACACTGTTTGCATATGCATTAATCCCTTCTTTGAAGTACTGAGTCACCGCCATTTTCTTAATGTTCTCATCTGTCTCTCCCTGGGCTTGCCGGTTGTCTTTGTCAGTTCTTGCACGTCGTCTTCTGCTTCTCTCCCGGTCTGCTGACTAGGTGTGCATCCTGTCAACTGGTCAGCTCTCGCTTTGCTTTTCTTCGCTCTAGGCAATTCCAGCGTCATCAAGTGGTAACCTTCTTTTGGTACAGTCCCCCCGCATATAGTTCAAGTCCGCCTCCATGCTGCTTCTTACAATTGGCTCATCTCAGGCATCAGAAAATCTTCTCGCTCTGATCCCCATCAGCTGTGGCAGTTTTAAACTTCCCGGCATTGGTCCATATTTTCCAAAAACTAGGGCGGTGCGTTGGCTTACCGCTTCTGGTCATTTTCATTGCTCCATACCTCTTCCTCATCTCAGTACTAAAATGGGGGGTGGGAGAGAAGGTAAATGGGGTGATTGGTTGGGAATTTTGTATCTATGTAACAATAGGCCATACCGGTATGTTGTAAAGGTACATGGGTGTCATGTGGACTTATGGCTGCAAGGTTATTTTGAATCAGCGTTTTCCTACTTCTCTTGAGTTAGTCTTCTCCTACGTGATCCTCCCTCAGATAGCCACCCCCAGGGTCAGAGTCGGGTAGCTTCTGCCTTTCCCTGGCCAAGTAAGAGAAGCTGTCCTCCAGTGCGTCAGTCACCATATTGCTAGATTCGACACACCACCTAGTTTTCAGTGTAACAGAAGCAATGCTGGGAGGATTCAGTAAAACATCTGACCCTATTCGCAGAGAAGGGGTATACAGTGGACAGGAACAAACTGCAGTACTGTCAGCTAGATGTTGTGTATATAGGGGAAATAATATCAGCAGGTAGAAGGATAACTCCATAAATGGTTACCACAGTGCAGAACACACCACATTGAAGCAGATGCAACCATTTCTGGGGTTATGTAACTGTTGTTGAGTATGGATATTTGACAACTCAATATAAATCAAACTACTGCTGGAAGGGCTAAAGGAAGCACAGAAAGCAAAAGGGCCTCTGGTCTGGACAGGCCAGATGCTAGAGTAATTTCAGGAACAAAAAAAGGCGATTAGTGCCTCTTTCTTAGCAACACCAGATTATCGAAAGCAGTTTTTCTTCTCCTGCTCCAATGGTCATGTGATCATGGTTGTCGTCGCGCAGAAGACAACACTTGGATTTAAGCCTTTGGCTTATTACAGTGGTCTCCTGGACCCAGTGATGCAAGGACATTCCCTGTGCAAGCAGGCTCTGGCAGCATCAGTGCTTGCTATACAGAAATCATCCACTATTTCGATGGGCTGTCCAGTAACTCTATACATAGAACATTGTTTTCCCCATCCTAGAAAAATCAAAATCCACACGCTCCATTCAGCGGGCAACAGGCTATGAGGCCATCCTATCAAACCCCTCCATTCACATTGTAAGGTGTCACATTGTCAACCCAGCACCCTTTGTTGCAAAGCCAGTACAAGCTAATGATCTGGTGCATAATTGCTCCACTTATGAGGACTGCACTGATGAACTAGTACACATGAGGGAAGACGCACTCGAGGAAGGGAAGGTACTTTTCGTTGATGGTTCATCAACCATTGACCAGAAAGATGGTCGGGTGAACAGGGGCAGCGGTAGTGGGTATGGAGCGAGGACAATGTGCGATGTTGGCAAGAGTGCCCGTCCACACAGGTTTTTTCTGCATTGGCAGCAGATCTTCTGGCTTTAATAAGAACATTAGACTTATCTCGAGTGTTCCCTACCATCATTTACTCTGACTCCACTTAGTTCACATCTACAGTGCATTTAGGCCTTTGAAGGGGGAGCAGGAGACGTTACAGAAAATAAGATGGCACACCAGTGCGCCTGCTGCACTTCTCACGTGTTTTAGATGTGGTATACCTCCCTACAGCAGTAGCGGTTGTGAAATGTGCAGCTCACACAAACAATACAGACCCCATTTCCTATGGCAATAGTGTAGCAGACTCTGCTGATAAAAAAGCAGCTTACATGGCCACTACAGATGATGCAGAATACCTGTTCCTTGAGTTGCCCCTACAGCAGGTGGACAGCACAATACACTACAATGCCCTTTCTGTGGCTCAGCTCATCGAACTACAAGCACTGCAGGAAGAAAAGGTTGTGGATTAAAAGAGGGTGTTCTCTCTCTCTCCCAACCTGATTTGGTGACAGATAGTTCAGGGAAACCAGTAATGCCCATAGCATTGCTCACCATTGCCCATGACCAATTGCACTTCCAAGCGCACACATCCAAGGACAATATTGCTGCAGATTTACAGGAAGAATGGTTTATCCCAAACCTCCAGGAAATCCTTGCTGATTTTTAATCCAACTGCATTATTTGTCAGCAGTGCACTACAGGGTGTGCTCTGAAAGCAATATTGCCCCACCCATCAGGGCCCTTCTGACACCTCCACATTGACATCGTTAACCGGTGCAGTAATTATCATTGCCTTATTGTTTTGTCCTTTTTCACGTTGGATCAAGGCAGGTCCCTGTGTCAGCCCTGATGCAAAACGCGCTGCCAGGTTTTTGGTATGCAAAGTACTTCCCTGATGGGGCACATGTGACTTTATCAGGTCTGATAAACCGGACCCACTACATTAATGATATGTTCAGAGAGGTTGCATCTTAGTTTGTTATAAAGCACACGTTGTACTCTGTTTACCACCCCAGGCCAATGGTGTTGTAGAGAGATTAAACCGCTTCTTAAAGCAAAAGTTGGCAAAATGGTGTGCTACATTGATACACTCCTGGTAATATTGTTTGCCTCTTGCCCTTTTTGCGCTGCAAAACAGCTCAGGGTCAGATCATCACCTTACTCTTCATGAGATGGTGACAGGCATGAGGCTGCACATTCCTCACACCTGCATGCACAGCCTCTGATGGCCACAAATCAGCGCAGGTTTTAGAAGAGTTTCAGGGATAGCTCGGGGAACTTAACAAATCTGTTGAGTTTATATCGCACCAGGTTGGATCCCAGCATCCCGAGTTTGCATCACCACTTCCAGGCACCTCATCAGGACAATAGGCCTCATCGCAGGAAGCAACATAATCAGCTTTCTTCCAGGAAAAGCGTTTATTCGAAATTTTGTGAAGTGTAAGGAACACTCTTTGAGGGACCATTTGAGATCATATACAGCACTCCTACAGCGGTCAAGGTAGCACATCAGCAGGAGGAGAAGGAAATGGAGAAAAGGGGATAATGGATATGTGTACTTCTATGACCGCAATGCAGCCATTTGGGCAAAAGGACAGGGGTTCATCATGGATGCAAGAAGAGCAAAATGTAATGAATAAATGTATGCCTGGCATCATTTTGCTCTTTTGTTTTCTCTCTTTTTTTCATGGTCTAATTCATATGGTTTCTTTCTGGGGGACGATGGTATAATGTTAATAGCACTACAGATGTACAAGTCACTAACCCAAATGCTTTACCAGATCGGCCCTAGTGATGTGCATCGCCATGCAGATGGCAATTTGTGGTGCAGGCACATCAGAGAGGTTAGAGGGGAGAAATTGAGCGAGCCATGTTTTGTTTGCTCATTGATCCTCCCCCATGTGACAGAAACACCCAGACTGTTTACATCACAAGAAATAGCACAAGTGTGGAGGCACAGTGTTTTTAGTGCACCTGGCTTTATGCAAGGTATGGTCCAGAGACACTCAGTAACCATACAGTGAGTGGGAGCTGACACTTCTATATATGAGGACCCCTATGTGAATTTCAAGGGATTGACTAAGGAAGTGAATGGAAACTGGCTGATACTCAAGCTTCCAGGAAAAGGGAGAGTTGACTTTGGGGAGAATAGTGACAGGAAAAACAAGTTAGTTTTCACAGCACTGTCCACTGTTCTAATAGTATAGTGAGGGGCCAGCTGCAGTGATGCAGACCTAGTTTGCAGATGAAGGGAGCAGTTCTCTTTAAAGATAAATGGGTTGTAGGCCTGATTGGGTGCAGAGCAGGAGGCAGGCATGGATGAACTGTCTAAGGAAATAGTATCAAAGATTAATGGAACGTGTCTTTGTATTTGGAATTGGAATAAGTATGTTAAAAGTTGGACATGGCTTGACCAGTACAAACCCACTAAAGTAATGGAATCTTTTTGATTCTCCCTGTGTTTCAGTGGGAGGGGCTGTGTGTTTTTGGGGAATAATAAGAACTGTGACAAGACACTTAGCATCCCGACCTTCAAACTGGCCCCACAGCCCTAATGGATACATACTGGGTCTGTGGTGGACTGGCCTATGCGCAGTTACAGCCATTCTGGGAGGCACATGTTCTCTGGCAACCTTGCAATCCTTGATGCTGGTGGTCCCAGAAGTTAATCTTACAGCTATCTGCGAACACTCTATGGCAAAACCAGTTCACGAGATGCATCGGTGGGCCTGTCGGTCCTTGATTCTACAGCGTCACCGCTGAGTATATGTAAGGACACCTGGCTATGCCCTGAAAAACCCAGGTGGGTGTAGTTTAATAAACAAAACAAAATTTCAGGTTGAGAGGTCACACCAATCTAGTAGTCTAACAGATATGAAAGTCAATAACGGCACATGTTTCAACTTAATATATTTAATTAGCATATAAATGACAAAATATGGGGATAGAGTACCCAGGAGTATTGGGAAGACAATACAGGTAAGTATAACCCAGTGGAATGAGCTGGGTTTAAATGGATAACAAACAAGTTCTGCTGATATTGGACAACATATTAGGTTATGCAGGTACAATGTGAACAAAAAACCAAATTCAATGGACATATAACAAAAACAAAGCAGTGCATGGATTGTGCACTGCACATATGGTGTAATCGTCGACACTAAGGTGTTTCGGCCCAGAAGTGAGCTGTAGAATACAGCTTTGTGTGCAGGCCTCCATCAGGACGTATGATGGAGTAAATCGGAATCCCGGGGTTTCTATCTATAAGTGACAAATGGAGTGTGGTAAGTAAAGGAATGACCTCGAAGAAAAATGATTAAATAATTCACTAAGCTCAGAAAAGATGCTTGACTATAAGAACAAAAGGTGCTCCGTTTGTATATGGAGCGTAAATCATACCGAAGACTTATCCAGTACTGGGTTAAGTAAAGGCATCCATCTTGGTGTGGATGACAAGCTGGCATATGATTAGCCAGTGTGGAAACAGGTAAATACCTGAAACGACATGAAGGGTTCTATGAGGAACCTAGTTTAAATGACTAGTTTGAAAAATGGTGGTAAACATGTAGAGTCTTACCTCAAGCGGTAAAGACTGTCATCAAAGTATGATGGTGGTAGAGTCGCCCAGTTCTTAATGCGGCTGCAGCTTTTACAGACGGCCCCTGAATGGCGAAATCTGTGTATGAAATAGCATGTCCTAGTTAGGCTGCTGTCATATTTAAAAAGCGAAAGCTAAAGAATCTGCGCCGTTTGTAACAACACTTTTTGTTAAATAAATGTCCCTAGTTCTCCCCCATGTCCCTCTTACTCCAAGGTTCTGAGAGTGTCAATAGCACTTTTCCCCGTGCTGACCCATATAACTCATTGCTCTTTCTACCCCAATGTCCCTTGCTGAGCCCCCTTCTATTTTTTATTGCCCAGTTCAGACAGTGTAATTATCACTTATACCATTCTGACTCCTATCTCTCTCAATGCACAAGTCCTGCCCCAGTGTCACACTCACTACCCCCACAAGTTTGATGGAGTGTAAATCTCATTGTCCCATGTCTATCAAGTTCTGGCTCATGCCACTCACTACCCCAGTTATTTCCCGCACCACTCTCACTGCTCAAGTTCTGATCCATATCACTCCCACTGCCCCCAGGCCTGCCCATGTCACACTGCTCTAGTTCTGATCCATGTCACTTACTGACCCATTTTTACACAGACTGCCCCATGTAACTTATTTATTGCCTTTGGTTCTGCCCCATTCCAATCAAATTGCCCCAATCGTCCCACAGTTTCTTTATCACTGTCCCAGTTATTCTCCATGACACACTCACTGCCCCAATACTGCCCACTTGTCACTTGCACTGACCCACCCTGTCCCCTCTCACACACCCATGATAATCTCACTTGCCACAGGTTCGCACTATGATGCTCATTGGCCTTGTTCTGCAACAATATTAGTCCCACTGCCCCAGTTCTGAACGATATCACTCTCATTGTGTGAGATTTGCCTCAGTGTCACTCCCACTACCCCATGCCACACTCACTACCTCAGTGTCACTCTCATTGCTCAAATTCTGCCCCATGGCACTCACTCTGTCTAGCTCTAACCATTGCCACTTTTACTGCCCCAGTTATTACCCATATCACTTTCATTTACAAAATGTGACTCACATTACCTAAGTTATGCCCCATGCTGCTCCTGTTGCTCAAATCCTACAACAGGGTATTTCTCATTAACCAGGTTTGCTCCATCATTCTTACTGCCCCTTGTCACACTTGCTGACAGTGTTGCCCCAATTTCATTCACTTTTGCCCCAATTCTGTCCAAATGTCTCGTGTTGCTCCACGTTCTGTCCCATTTCACTCTTGTTACCCTAATGACCCCCTGTTGCCTTTCTGCATCAGCCCCCTACTCTGATCTCCCTCCCCATTGTCTCTCACAAACACATTCTTTAATATTTGTTCCCTCTGCTCTGCAGCCTCGTCCTAGAGCGTCTCTGGTACCCAACGGGTGGCACACATTGCATGGAACCAAGGAGAGAGCTGTCTTATTGACAGCTCTCTCCCGATGTTCTGCACCATCTGGTCGCCATGGTAAACCTGAACAGCTCGGAGATTCTTTCCACTCTAGATGTGAGCATGAGAACACCCTACTTTGGGATGCTCAGAATCCGGTCAACAGAAGCTGTCTACAATGTGCCTGCACTACTTTATATAGTCTTTCAGGATTTGCATCAATTATCCTCAAATAGATGAGAAAAGCTGATAATGCAAACCTATTTATGTATCAATCTCGTGGAACGGGATCTTTGTGATTATTTTGAAAACAAAATTTCGATGACCAAAATACAAAATTTAGTTTTTTAGCCTGTTTTTTTTTCAGACTTACCCTGATACCCCTCCACCTTTTTTTATTAACTTAACCCACCTCCCTCATATAGACCTATTCGCCACAAGCGAAAACAAACAATGCCCAGGATTTGCATCCAGGTTCCCCCAGCCAGACTCCCAAGGGAACGCCCTGTGGATGAACTGGTCAGGGATGTTTGCGTACGCTTTTCCACCAACTCCTCTCATCAGGAAGGTGGTGTACAAGATGAACAAGGAATCGATGACGCTCATCCTAGTTGCTCCCATGTGGGCGAGACAACCATGGTTTCCACACCTACGCAGGATGGCGGTGTGCGAGCCCATCAATCTCCCAGCCTGGTACAACCTACTGTCCCAGCAACAAGGTCAAACAGTGCACCAGGAACCCAACTCAATGAACCTGGCAGCATGGCTCCTGAGGTCATAGAGTTTGGCCATCTCAATTTACCACAAAGGTGTATGGACATCCTAAAAGAATCCAGGAAACCAAACACAAGGCACTGTTATTTTGACAAGTGGAAGAGATTCGTTATTTGGTGCCAGAATAAACAATTCAACCCAGTTGATTGCACTCCTTCCAACGTTGTGACATACATGCTCCACCTGCTGGATGCAGGATTAGTTTTTAACTCTCTGAAAGTACACCTGGCAGCCCTCTCGGCTTACACCACATCCCATAACAAGGTGTCGTGGTGGAAAGTACCAGTAGTTAAAGCCTTCATGGAAGGAGTAAAGAGACTTCACCCTCCTATTTCTAACCCACCGCCAGGATGGGACCTTAATGTGGTGCTAGCTAAGCTCATGGGCCCCCCTTTCGAACCCATGCATAAAAGTAGTCTCAAACACCTGACTTATAAAACGGCCTTCTTAGAAGCCATTACCTCTATAAGAAGGGTCAGTGAAATTCAGGCTCTGTCAGTGCAGGATCCTTTCTTTACTATCCACAAGGACAAACTGGTTTTACGCACACACCCTAGGTTCTCACCTAAATTTATATCAAAGTTCCATGTAAACCAGTCCATCGAGCTTCCGGCTTTCTTCCAGAACCCGCAAAGCTCGGCTGAGGTGAAACTACACACCCTAGATGTGCGTAGGGCGGTCCTCTACTATGTAAATAAAACCAGACCGCTAAGGAAAACAGATCAACTGTTTGTCTCCGTAGCTACAGGCAGAGAGGGAGATCGCGTCTCTAAAGGTGCTATCTCGAAGTGGATTATCAACTGTATACAGCTGTGTTACTCTCTTTCTGAAAAAACTCTGCCTTTTACGCCAAGAGCCCACTCTACTAGAGGCATTGGGGCCACTCTGGCTTTCATTGCAAATGTTCCCCTCGACACCATTTGCAAAGCAGCTACTTGGAGCTCTATTCACACTTTTACTCAGCATTACTGCATTGACACTCATTCCAAGACAGATACACAAGTGGGACAAGCGGTTCTAAGACACCTGTTTGCTCATGACCCTTCTCACATCCCACCTCCTTCTTCTGGTACTGCTCGCTAATCTATGCACAGCATGTGATCTAAGCAGATTCCACAAGCCTCAGAAGGGATACATTACTCACCGTAATCGTATTTCTGATGCTTGTATCTGCTTAGATTCACATGCGACCCACCCTTCCTCCCCTCCGAGAGAAGGCGCATGATTGCTTGTAGTCTTACCTTTCTGTCTATCTGCTTGGATTATCTGTACTCACGCTACTCCTCATGCTTCCTCATGTCAGAAAAAATACAATCTGAGGATCCTAGACGCGTGAGGGATCTTGGGTACAGTGGACGTCACACTAGGGATAGTATTACTGGCACGCCTGTGTCGACGCCCATTTTCGAGTTTCGAAAAAACAAACTGTAATACTCCGCAGCTTCCACTAGATGTCGGCCTATGCACAGCATGTGAATCTAAGCAGATACAAGCATCAGAAATACGATTACGGTGAGTAATGTATCCTATATATATATATATATATATATATATATATATATATACAGTAAAATGCGGCTCTTGAAATTCGGTATTTTGGGCTTCTCACTAATGGGCTCAGGTATTTTGGTGCAATGTCATTGAACGGAGGGCAATCTCTACTCCTGCTCCTCGAAGTGACTACTGGTGGAAATGCCTGACGTGAGCTCCCACCATAATAGTTAGATGTTGATCACCCGGACCAACTTTGGTTAAATCACCCCCCCACCACCAAGCAGTTTGGACTGCTCCTTCAACCATAATGGTCCCTGCTGGTGTGGCTACCCGAATACTTCCTTTGTCAGCCTCATAACTGGAGCCAACTGGTGTTCAGTGCCCAATGCAAGAGTTAAATCCTCAGCCTTCTGCCTGCCCTCCAACTAAATGTTTAAAGGCATATGTAGTTCTTATTGGATGAGCTGAAATAAAAATGGGACACTATGTGAAAGCTGTAATTCATCCTTTAGGTAGCCAAAGCATTCATTTCAGAGTATCCTGTTTACACTGTGTTAAGATGGTTTCTCTCTTCCATGTGCTCATCGCTTGAGAGAGACTGAAACAGCCAGGCAACAGATATTCCTGCAAGCTTTCCTTACCTCACGTAGTGGGAAAGATGGATGGACAGTCAACGGAGACTCTTAAATGGGCACTAGGGTGATTAAGATATGGGTTAACACATTTGGCATTCAATAAGGGAATGTCTGCACAATGTTAGGAAATAGGTGCTTCATCTTCTGGGAAGGTAAGTAATGTTGTGCAGGTTACAGGTACATCTAGTTTGAGAAAGTCTCTTTAGTGGTCTGAGGTCAGGACTTTGGCATTGGCTGATATTCTGGACAGCATGACGTTGTGCAGTATCCTACGGGATACCCTTGGATCCATTTTTGCTTAAAGGAATAGTTCACTCTAAAATGGTATTGTCCCAAAAGATGGGCAATAATCAAAAACACATATTAAACACCTTTTTAAAGAAAGTTCCTATGTAAACTTTTGAGCAAACGAGGCTCAAAGTATTTACATGGGAGCATCCATTTAGTCATTTCAAACAGCCTCCTCTGTTCAGGTTAAGATCTGCCCTGGCGGCACTAATCAAGCAGCAAAAGCCCCCTACTGGGAGCTTTTGCTTACTGCAGTCAGAGCAGAGTTGAACATGGAGGAGGCTACCTTTACTCTCATTTTACGTTTTTGGTGCTCCCCAAGTCCAGGGAAGCACAGAAAATGTAAAATGAAAGGTAGAGCAATCATAAATACTTCGCCGGCTGCCGGCGGAGTTTTCATAATTGCCTTGAATTTCCTACAAGCAAATGCACAGCAATTACAAATACAACGTTGTTGTATTTATGATTGTGATGGCATCATCTTTGAGTCTCCTGGGTTCCCCTGGCCCGATCCGGCTTGGAGGAGCCTGTGAAACTTAGAAAGAAAACTGCAGCATTTTGTCCACATGCTCATGTTTCAATGTGGCTTTTGAATTGAACCAAATGGCTAGAACCTTCAGCCAGGAAAAGACAGCTCCCCACCCCAGCTCCTTTTGAATGGAATCCAGTTGGTTTGAGTAAGCTGGGATTTCTTCCAATTCACAGAGAACCCCGGGTTGTGAAGTGTTGGCTGCCCTTTTGCCGACTGCTCAAACTGCGGGTCTGAGCACAGATGAGCCAGTCATTCAAATGCAGGAAATGTTGCATTCGTAGTTGAAGACGGGCGTCTTAAACAAGAGCATCTTTGGGAACACACTTGGGGCAGCGAGCAGTCCAAAAACAGGCATCTTTACAGGTAATGCAGATTCTCTAAGGTGAATATTAAAAACGGATGTGATGGGTTCATTGCCGTGCAGCACACTAGCTAGGAGTGCCTCCTGCGAGCTTCCGCTCCAGTCGCTCTGCAATGCTGTCCCTGCTGGTAATTTTGCCTCAAATAATGAAGGAGGAATAGCGCTAGTGGATCACAGTCAGGAAGGAGGAGACTAAAGTGAATTTGAGCAGGAATTGAAATGGAAAAAAGAAGTGCAGATTCTCACCAATCTTGGTGTAAGAGGACGCTGGCTCAGCACCGGCAGGGCCTAAAAATTGCCCTTATGCTCCCATTGCTACCTGCCTCATTACTTATTCTCACTGGGTTGGTCTAGTTCTCCATTTGACTGACATTCTATGGGTGCTTTACTCTTTTTGCCTCACTCTTCATGGCCTTCACTGTGTACCTTTCTATTTGTCTTGCACCCCCCCCCCCCGCACCCCATGCTCCCACCCTCTCTTTTACTCTGCGCAGCTCCTACTGTTCTGAAACCTTGGGCCTTGGAGCATGGCTCGCTGAAACCTCACAGTCAGATAAATTGAGCAATGAGCACATGAATCCGTGACCTAACCAGTTCTACAGGTTTTGAAGGTGAAAGTCTTCTAAACAAAGGTTTATTGCAGCATGCAGGGCTGGCTGAATGTGAGGAGTCGTCCGTATGAAAATTATGCAGGGGGTCCCCCACTGCCTATACTCAAGATCAAGTCTGATGAGGCCTGTGCAAGATCTACTTCACCCGTGTGTGTGATCCCTTGCTTGCTGACTTTTTAAAGTGCACCACTAGAAGACAACTCTGTTTGAGTTTATAGAGTTCTTTTGTATTAAGCTTCTCATTTGTAAAGCTTCTTCTGATCACTAGGCATCGTCCGGCATCCCCTAAAATATTCTGGCTGACTTTCATGCTGCTGCACAACTACGCAAGTTCGGAATACCTGGTGCCCAAGTTGAAAACAAGTCTATACAGAAAAGAATAACATGCTGAATATGTTACTCAGGTTGAAATCAAGCCAAATGCTGAAAATGTAGCTAGTCTTGAAAACCTGAAAACATCCAAGTGATGAAAATGTTCCCTCTCTGAAAATGCCTGTGTTCTGAACCAACCCTAAGTTGAAATAGCCCATGCCTGAAATGGCCATTGTTGCTCTGTTCTTCTACACATTTCTGCACTTGAGATTTTGTTTTCTCTGACCTAGTTCATTCTCTCTCTTGACTTTCCTGACATTTTTGCCTAACATTCCCTTATTTGGTATTATAACTTGAAACTTGTTTGAGCGTCGGAAATACAGACCGCAAGTCTTAGCCGATTTTGGCAAGAGAAGAATCACTCTGCCCCTCCTTCCTGTTACATATATTGACCTTGGAGTTGGCTTGCTGCTGTTTCCTGGAGGGGGACTCATTGCAGTTCAGTTGCTTTAACAATAATCCAAAACTTTAATTAATTTAGCTGGATGGTGAAGGACATTCAGAGAGAACTTCATCAGCTATGGTCATCATTATTACAATAAAGGGTATCACTCTGGAGTAGAACAATACTCACATACTCAAGCAAATAAGGGGCAAGTGGAACCTTAGCTTCCAAAAGGATATCCTAGTAACTGCAAAGGGAGAAATTATCATATCGGAGAGGGGATGCCCCTTGTATGCGGAGACACAGACTACGATGGTAGAGTGCAAGGGCCATTTTACGTGGTCGCCAAATGCCCAGGACTATGGAAATCCCATAAAACCCTCTCGCTATATAAAACAGGAAGTAGCCATTTGTTTAACTTTATAAGTATCAGCACAAATCATGAAATGTATCCCCTTTTCCCAGGTAAGTAATAGGTGAGCTAATAATCTATTAACATACGCTCCTCGTTCTACAATACGCCTGAACTGAGTAACCGATTTCGTGAGGACAGCAAGAATACCAATGGGTTAGTCACCGGCATATGTCAACAAAGCGTAAAATGAAACTATTAAATAATACCAGAGAAACAGCAATGATGCCCAATGGCTACGTTTCATGTTAGTGGTTCCATCTCTTTGGGACATTATCCTCTAGCAACGTAGTCACCCCATCTGTGTCATGAAGGAATTTGTTAACATCAATGTTGTTTCTCATAACTGCTGGCTCATCATTCATTGCTTTAAGTTTTATTCTTTCAACTTGGGCCTTCACTGGAGAAATCATCTTGAATAGCTTCTCAGCAAAGTCCTGGTGGGTACAGATTGTAGCTCTGTTGTCCATTTTATTTTTTTATTTTATTGTTTGCTTGTTAAGCGCTTATACAATAAGAAAATACTGTTTCAAAGCGCCCAAAGGTCAGGGAGGGAGCAAAGGTGGGGAAAAAATCCAATTAAAAGCACAATATTTAAGAGCAGAGGGGAGATAAAGGTAGAAGGGATGATCCTACTATGCCTTGTGAGTATTCAGAATGTGCAAGTGCAGGAGGGAAGAGGGGCTAGGTGCTGGGCACTCTGAGCTCATGGGTGAGCCACAGATTAAGTGCTAGGAATGTTGAGTGCTACACGGACAGGGGCCCCAGGAGGTGTAAGTGCGAACCTCCAGGGTAGGAGGGTTTGCAGATGCAAGTCTGTGAGCTTTGGTATGTCACATAGAGCTTTTATTTGACTTGATAACTTGTTGCACAACAGGAGGACAATCGGCAGTTTTCTTTGTTGTAAACCATTTTGAGCTGACTAAATAAAATAACAATAAAAAAATAACAGACAACAGGCTCCCAGACCGGCTTAACAGTCCTGCAATAGCCGACAAGGGTCAGATGCCAAAAGAACAACAGATAATTCATGTGCTTGACCCTACCGAGAAGTTGGAGAGCAGTGTTGTGAAATGACGAAGGGTGCCAACAAAAAGAAGGGCCAAATGGACTCATACACTAACACTATGGCGCAAAATACAATTCAGCCAGAACAGGGAGCGGATGGAAGCACTGATACAATAACAAGGGATTCCCGGGACGACCAGCTGTTACAAGCAATGCAAGCTGGATTCATTTCGGTGAATGTAAAGCTTGACAACATTGTCTCGACAATCAGCTCCCTGAAAGCCAAGGTTGAGAAGGAGAGTGGTCGAATAACTGAAACTGAAACTAGAATTGGAACAGCAGAAGACAAACTAAACTAGCATGACTGGGACATTGCAGAACTGAAAAGCAAACAGGTCAAAACCAGGGCTAAATGCGAGGACCTTGAATCGCATTTGCGGCGCAATAACATCCATATAGTGGGGATTCCGGAATCGGCGAGTAACGGCCCGATGGAACCATTTGTAGAGAGCCTCCTCTAAACCCTATTTGACTCAGCATCCGTCTCACCCCACTTCTTGGTCGAAAGGCCACATCGCACCCTCGAGCCAGCACCCAAACCAAGAGCTCCAGCGCGCACCATTATCACAAGACTGCTCAACTACAAAAACAGGGACCTTATCCTAAGATTATACAGGGAGAAAGGATCACTCCGCTATGAGTCCAGCAAAGTGCATATCTATCCGGACTTCTCGGCTGGGGTGCAGACACAACAGAGATAATTCAATAAGGTGAAAAAGGTGCTACGTGCTAGCCACATCCCTTACTCCTTAATGTTTCCGGCTAAACTCAGGATACAACATAGGGGTCACGCACACTTTGTTCAAAAATCCGGCAGAAGCAATGGCATACATGGAATCATCCATCCCGCTACCACCATGGGGCCACAGAAATCAACACAAGCCCCGACCAAGAGGCGGGTACATACTCGATCATGAAGCAGGGTGTGCTACATATCCTGACCGCAAAGAAGAAGCTAATAGGGAAGAACTGGTAGAAAAGTGACACACAACACAACAATGCAAGTTGAAAACTGTCAGTGTGGGTGCGGGACATGTGGTGTGGCTGCGGTCTGCTCACAGGATTCCCCTGGAATATTCTACTGTTTCGCAAAGGGGACACCATCAATTTGGGGGGAGATGGTGAAGGTGGGGGGGGGGGGGCAAAGTGGGTTGTGATGGGAGTTTGGGAATATTTAAAGGTTAAAAATGCAGGTTGGCCGGGAGCGGCACAGGAACACAGTCAGAAAGTTGGTTCTATATCAACGTGAAACACACAGAGTCCAGTGGCAAAGCACAGAGCAACAAATGGGTGAGTCAATATGCCTGATATTGTGGAACGTTAGAGGCATCAATAACCCTATTGAAGCCAGGAAGATAATAGCATACATAGACTGACACTCCCCTAAGATAGTGATGCTACAGGAGACACATGCTACGGGAACACTGAATGACATCTTTGTCTCTAAGTGGGGAAGGCAGACATTTTACACCTCCTACTCATCACAGGCCAGAGGGGTGATGATATTAATTCACTGAACACTGCCCTTCAACTCACAAAAGGTACAAATAGACCCCAAAGGGCGATCTATAATAATCACTGGGAATAGGGCCGGGAAACAGATCATACTGTCGAACTCATATGGTCCCAATGTGGATGACCCAGACTTCTATAATGGAATCGATGAGAAGTTGGCAAAGGAGGGTGCGATCCTGATCATATGGGGTGGTGATTTTAACACTGTGCTAGATGTGGGGGGAGAGATGGGTCTAGCACTGCCCAACAAAAACTTTTTGGGGCTGCACAGATGGTAAAACAAATAATGTGTTAGCTAGGGATTGTCGATGCATGGAGAAATGAACACCTGAATACCACTGAATATACATACTACTCCATTGTACTCAATGCCATGTCACAAATTGATGTAATACTAATATCTGCTGAATGGGCGTCTAGAATACAGTGCAGCAAGATCCATCCATGCACGCTGTCACACTATTCACCAGTAGAGATTAAAATAGAAATGAGGGAAATACCCAGAACTTGC
Source organism: Ambystoma mexicanum (assembly GCF_040938575.1). Lineage (NCBI taxonomy): Eukaryota > Metazoa > Chordata > Amphibia > Caudata > Ambystomatidae > Ambystoma > Ambystoma mexicanum. Next base: position 1,476,474,170 of record NC_090921.1, read on the forward strand.
CCTATGTGGAGAATGTCATCGGCTATGCTAAAAGACACTGTAATTATAAGTGGTCCACCAATGATCTCCTTATACCACACACTCAGGTTGACCGCTATCTGGGGTATAACATAACTGACATTCAATCTTTAGCGATGTGGAGATCTACTCTTAACTCCAAAGTCAAGCCGTTAATCCACCAAATGAGGATTATCTATAGAAAATTGTGTAAATTCACAATGGGGCCGTTGTTTGAGTTTTATTTCTTAAAAATCGAACCCTTAATTTTGTACGGTCTTGATATGTGTCTAGCCAAAATATACCTCTTTCTTGATCAGCTTCAAGGAAGAATTTGGAAGCAATGTTCGAATTTGGCAAACTCTCTTCCAAATGCTGTACTTCGTCACAAACTAGGGTTAGTCTCCCTCTCTGTGCGATTTCACAGGAGACTCTTAAATAACTATGGTAAAATGAATGCCCCCCCATTGAATTCTCTCTATGAGGACTTTCACAACATGATCAAAGTTGGACATCCTCCTTCTATTGTTTTATTTCATAAGAATATGGAAAATATCCTTATAGAAATAGGATCATCTCTTGATGATTTACTTGCAAGGGGAGGACATGTAAAAAAAAAAAAAAACCTTTTTGAATTCGACTGCTGCGTAACCGTAGACTCATTAAGCAAATATACATTGTATAAAGAGAATGCAGCGTTTATTACTAAAAGACAACCACATCAGTTATACCTTGTATGCTTCCCGTGCAGTAAAGCATGTGAGACCTATTTAAGATTTAAGTTGAATCAGATGCTGACCCACAAAAAAATTAAATATTGCTACCATAAGAATTCAATGTCAGCTGTAAATCAGTGCAGGTTTTGTGACTCTGCCGCTCAGGCAGAGACTCGAAAGCATTTGGTAATTTATTGCGTATATTTTGAACATCACAGAATTACTGCATTCGGTCAAGATAATATTTGAGATTCCTTGTTATCGCATGAATCATTGAGGGTGCGTTGCATGACTGGTACTAGTCTCAAGATTCTTCTATCATTAACTTTCGATTATTAATGATGCACTTGGACTAAAACTAAACTAGTCACGATGTAGGTTGCCTCATGTTTTAAACTTATCCCAATGGTAGGCTATTATTAAAATGACCATTGTTTATAATACTCAGGATGACAGACTGTTCCTTAAAAACTAGTCCAGCTTTTAAAGTGTGATGAAACATACACCTTCCTCATCGAGTACTAGTTTAAATGTTAGATGACCTTTTGAATTTATCGAGCTTGAAGAACTCATACTTTCTCTAATTAAGTATAAACCAGGCAAAAGGATATTACTTGTACTTAAATGGGTTACTGAAAGGGGTAGGAAATTAGAAAATGTAATCTCCTTAAAAATCAGAAGGATGCATTTTGCATTCCGTAACAGGTGGTTAGAAACATCTGAGACAACGTGTAATAGACATTACTAATAAAGAGAATAGAAATGTGTAGCATTTTTTTCTATATGTTCAACTGCTATCAAATTTCAAAATGAGTCTTGTAAATGTAAACATACGCCAAAATCTCTAGATGTCTTTTAAGATAGGTCACCTCCCGATTCTATAAGTCTCTAGACCGATCTTTCCAGTTTTTTGTCTTTTAGGTGAATAACTCTGACTATATGAAATAGGGAGAATGCTTATAAAGTTTCATCTTAATGTTGTATTTTTGCTGTTTCTCTTAAGTGTCATATGTGGTCTACCTTTAATGATCGCACAAAAGACAAGTTGTTTATATTTTAGCCTGTTTGATTGTTCTTATTTTTTTTTGCTATTTTGCACATTAAGCTACACAACGGTGCATCTATTTTTGTATTTTATATGTATTATTATTTCACGTAGGACTGATCTTGTTCTTAGTTCTGTAGAAATTGTAATATCCCGCAGATTTAGGAACGTACATTTTATATTCCCTATGTTTCATATTCTTCAAAATACAGAGAAGACCAAAAAAAAAGTGATTTTTTTAAAGTATATATGCTGTCTTTCTTCGAGGTGACTTTTGGTGAACAATTGTAATGTTGTAAAAGTGTGTATTATAAACTAAATGCAACAATAAAAAAAAGACCCTGTACAGGTCACAACAGTTCGAGAAAAGATTGAGGAGTTCTTTGAACAGAATGAGGGTTCAGTGTCTCAATATGCCATGGTGTGTCGGACGTTTAAAGTGTGGCTAAGGGGGACACTGATCTCTACAACTACCGGTATTCTTAAAAAACAAGACAGGATCTGGGCGACACCGAGAGGGAAATAAAAAATCTAGAAAACCAATATGGCAACACCAAAGATAGTAATCCCTTGGGTGCAATCAAGGAGAACTTGATAAAGTTCTGCGATCTGGCGGATCAAGAAGTAAGGCACATAGTAAAACCTGCTCAGACTCGCAGGTCCGTACTTGGGAGGGAAACCGACCTGAGAATTGAATGGCGGGACTGGTCAGGGGTGAACGAGGAGCGCAGACCATCACTGGCATACTGGGTAAGGCGGGTCAACTGGTAACGTCTGCAGAGGAAATAAACCTGGAATTTAGGGTCTACTATAAAGCACTATATGCCAACGCAGACACGAGCACTCTGGAAGAAACAGATCAATACTTATCTGAGAACCCTCGGCGGACCTCTCGGCAGAAATGAGGGAAGAAATTGGAAGGAAGATTGAACGAAGTGAAATAAAAGAATCTATAGACTGTTGGTCTAGGCATTGAATTATATAAAGAATATAGAGGCATTCTGGCCCCAAAGCTCCTACAAGTGTGGGAAGAGTCACTTGATAATGGGAGGCTTCCACCTACGATGTTGGAGGCAGTCATACCTGTGTTACCCAAACCTGGACGCCCACCCAGCGAGATGGCATCATACCGTCCGCTGTCCCTGATTAACACGGATGCCAAGATTTTGGCAAAAACACTTGCAAACAGGCTCCTCCCGTACATGCAACAATTGGTACAGCCAGATCAATCTGGATTCATCCCCACATGATCAACGGGATTGAATTTTAGACGACTATTTGGAATTATCAATCCAGAGGCCAGTGCGGTAGCAGCATCATTGGACGCCAAAAAAGCCTTTGACTCGGTGTCATGGACGTTCCTATTTGGGGTACATAAACAGTATAACATGGGCAATAACTTTGTCAGATATACTCGATTGCTGTACACAAATCCAACAGCTATAGTCCGCACGAATATGGCATTATCACAATCATTCATGCTGGCCCATGGTACTAGACAGGGCTGCCCTTTCTCGCCCTAATTATTCGCACTCACAATAGAACCACTCGCCAGAAAAATGCGCAAATGGCATTTACATAGAGGAATCCACATATAAGGCACCCCACAGATAATTATGTTATATGCAGACGATACATTGTTGTACCTATGTAACCTCGAGGAGAACCTCAAACCAATCATGGCAGAAGTGGCCGAGTTCACGAGGCACTCGGGATGTAAGATAAACAACACAATGTCTGAAATACTCCCATTGACCAAGAACACACCTGCACCCACTGATTTGTTAGGTTTTATATGGTCCCCAATTAGAATTAAATATCTCGGGGTGCTGATCCCTGGCAATCACCAAATGCTATACGAAGATATCCACAAAGCCTATCTTAATACACTAACAACTAAACTGGCGGTATGATCTAAATTTCCAATATCCCTAAGCAGTCAACTTTCTTTACCAAACATGATAGTGGTACCCAAATTGCTATATTACCTCAGCTCAATCCCTATATGGCCAGTCTGTAGATTTTTCACTAAACTCAGATCCATGGCAATACAATTTGTCTGGGGGAACGGAGTGCCTAGAATCAGCTGGGAGGGAGTGTCGGAACTTTATAAAGGGGGGGGTGACTGCCCGCCCTGGATTTTGAGCTGTATTTTATGGTGGCACAGGCACAATAAATGTGTGGCTGGTACTCACAAACTACTGCCCCAGCACATATAGCACTGGAACGATATGGGGCAGCTCCTACAGACCTGAAAGCGGTAATTCTTGAGGGGAAATGTGTGGATTCATGCCCATTCGCCCCCGTACGTACTACGGTGGAGGCATGGAGGCCGATTTCATAAGAGACTGCACATAGATACACCATACAACAGCAAAATAATGTTATGGAACTGCCCGGGTCTGCCACTGACGTATGACTTAGACAGACATACAGAAAGCCTGGGATACAGAAGGTGTAATGAGAGTAGGTGACTTGTTTCCTGCAGGGTCTTTCATAACTCAGGAGGAATTCAGAAATTACCCTGTTAAATTATTGCAATATTTCTGCATTTGGGCGGCAGTACATCACAAATGGCCATCCTTCCCACAAGAGCCTGCGTCCTGTTTACGATTGGAAATGATAATGAAGGCAGAGAGGCCCAGAGCATTGGTTTCAAGGCTATATGCGTCAGTTCAGATGGGCCAACAGCAACATGATAAAGCAAAACTTAAATGGGAAAGAGATCTAGACATAACCATAGATGAAATTAAATGGCAAAAATATTGTTTGTTGACCAAAGAGACATCCCTCAATGCCCACCTGAGGCTCATGCAGTTTAAAATACTGAACCAATTACATTACACCCCAGCTAGGATAGCGCACATTTACCCTGGTACAACAAATGTATGTATGAAATGTGGGCACGAGGGGGCAGACTCTATACATATGTACTGGAAATGTCCAGAGATTATGCGGTTTTGGTGCGAGATAGCCGGGGTATTACATACAATGATCGGAATTCCTCCCGCACTAACACAGTTGAAGTGTCTACTGGGAGACATAGTCAAAGTTTCCATTACAATACGTAGGCTGTTTAATATGGGCTTTATTCTTGCTAAAAATGGATAATGCTGAAGTGGAAGTCAAGCACCAGTGGCTCGGGAGTGGTTAAGGGAAATTACTTTTGTAAATTAACTTGAGGAGGGGTACATACTCTCGATTAATGTGACGTGTCGACCGAAAGACATTTGGAGCCCATTCAAAGCCTACCCAGACGAACTAAGTCATGATGTGACCTGAATATGCAATGCAAAAATGTTGATATGTTAAAGTTCAATATTGGTGTGGTTGAATTGATGTAAATGTGTGGCCCTGGGGGCCTGCTATGACCTGCTGACCTGCAGCCTAAATAAAGAGTAAAAAAAAAAGAAAAGAACTAAGCACCAACTATATCTTGCATTGGCCACTTCTCAATTATAATTACTACACAGGCTCTTGATTTGCTCCATAAAGGCTGTCTTCAATTCTTTCCAGAAATGTTCAATAGCCACTATTAGGTGTAATCACTTTAGTGCTGAGGGTGTCTATGTTCATCCTGAATTCCAATAAGGAATCATGTTCGGCCCTGCCCACTCCAGCAGTTAAGTGTTAATCTGTGCTAACTAGAAATGCTGAAGAAGTTTGAAAATCAGTTGTCTGGGCTTGGTTAGTTTGGGGTTCGGTCTCAAAGGAGAATTCAATGTTGACCTCAAACGGGGAGAGAATTTGATTTTGAGCACCATTGGTATCAACTTTTTAACATAACCCATATTGTTCACTTCCGCCTGGCCATCTGGTAAGTCAAAGATGAATACCTTGCATTGCCTGTTTCTGTTTACCAATTCAATCATAATCTTGCGTATTGTATGCATGTGAACTACAACCGGTCTCATTGGCTCCAAGTCGATATCACAAGTATTCATCTTGGTCTTATTTTCTGACACCCTCATGTAGAGGTTTGCAAAGTGTCATCTTAGTTGCTGCTAAATTAGTCTTTATAGCCTTGGTGTTTGTTCTAGTAGCCATGGTTTCTTTGAAGAAGTGTTCCACTGTCTTTGGTTCACTGACTAGTGTTTTGCCTTTGCTGGGGTTGGAGGTGGGCAGGCCACCCGTCACGTGCCTCTAGCCATTTGTTTCCCTTCTTTAAGAGGACATGTTTGTCTCTATGTTCAATTTGCTGAAACCCCTTCTGATGTGAAGGAAAGCCATCTGGTAAGGGTGTAGAAGCCCTGGACTTCAGCGCTGCCTATTTAGGTGATGTTGCTGTCTTCAGCCACAACTGTGAGAATACCATCTATCCCACTTGAAACAGGCTTGAAGCCATACAGAAGACTAGATTGACTAAGATGGCATCCAAGTGCCAGACTGCTCAGGGCACTGTGACCTACCCAGGATACCAAGTGGGTGGTGGTAAGAAATAACCCCTCCAGGCCAAAGTGCAGGAAGTGGTGGATTGGGACATCCCCACTACACAAATACAAGTGATACCCTTCTTAGGTCTCACTGATAACTACAGGCCTATCATCAAGGGTTACTGGGTTACTGCCCTTCCCCTGAATGATGTGACATATATAAGAAAATCCCAAAGAAATTCAACTGGACCCCTACCTGCCAAGCATTCGTCCAGTGCTTGAAGGATGGTCTGTGCAAGGCCCCGATTCTAAAGGCTGTGGATTATGGGCATGAATTCATAATTTAAACGGATGCTGATGAATTTAGATTTGGTGCAGTATTAGAGCAGCTAAACTCTGAGGGGGTCAAGCAACCAGGTGCTTCTTAGTAGGCACTTGATAAAGTGAAATCTCAACTGGGCCACCATTGAAATAGGTGAATTTGCAGTGGTGTGGGCCGTGCCCAAGGTAAAACCCTACATGTTGGAATCTCAATGGTGGTCTACACCAGCCACAGGCCTGTCAGGTGACTAAGTGCCATGCAGGGAGAGAATCTCAAGTTGTTGAGTTTAGCTATACCCCTACAAAGATTGGACATGGATATTCAACACAAACCTGGGTCGCAGCATTACAATGCATATGGCGTCAGTAGGTACGTTCGCCTTGAGGATGAGCCAAGCCCTTAGACTGGTGAGGCTCAACCTTTTTGTCTGGAGGTGGGGCGTGTGAAGGTTTGCCATTTGGTAAGGAGTAGAATTCCTAGCTTTTTTATTTCTATTAATAATAAAATGATGTGGGTAATACATCTCTGAAAGGGTGGTCTGCTAAACAGATGTAGCAGCCATAATATCAAACTGGATCGAAAATATCAAACTGGATCGAAAGGTGAGACTGTTCGGCACACAGGTAAAATTGTACAAACCAACTGTAATCTCAATCATAAAGGTGAAAGTCAAGACATATACATTTTGTGGTAATGTGGGGCGAGGGGCGGGCATTCTCTTATGAGGGTTATGATTGTGATAACAGTATCAGATGAAACAGCAATAGCACAATAGTCAAAAATAAAGGCATTTCCAATCAATTTTCTATAAAATATATATACTTAATGAAACAAACCAATGAGCAAAATAACTGAACTAGAAAAACCCTAACTAAAACCCACCCCTGGGGAAAGAACACAGAAAATGCAGAATGGAGATGTAGTAAGCACTGTGGGTACTGTAGCTGGGATAAAAGGCAAGGAATAGCAACATTGTGACTTATAAGGATATGTCTTTTTAGAAAAAGGTGCAAAAGGGTAACTTATTGTCTAGGGTCTAAATGTGGATCATGGTGGCTGGATCTCACAAAAGTACCTCATTCCGTTTGGCAGTTTGATAATGTCAAACCAGTCTTTGGGACGCTGTTTTTGCAGGTCCTGAGGCAGCGAGTCATGCTGGTCCAGGCGGTGAGTAAGCAGAGTTCCCTGTGGTTCAAAGGTGGTGTTCGAGAGCTGCAGTTCAATGAGCCCACCAGGGTCAGTTTGAAGGTCGATCCAGTTTAATCTTTGAATATAAAGCCATACCACAGTTTAATGTAAGGTTGCATAGTCATCCACATAACTAAAAGAACACATTTGATTTATCATTCATGTGTCAGGGCTGTGAGCATAGGCCAGCTGTGGAAGGATTGTGTGGATTCTGGTCAGAGAGTGTGACCCTGGGGTATTTGATGCTATGGGTCTGGGACAGGGGCAGGGTTGGTGTAGACAGAGGGAGCTCAGCATAGTTGAAGGGGTCCACCATCTTGTTTCTCTCTGTACCTCTTTCCTTCCTGTCCCCTTCACTTCGTTTAGCACACACCACTGTGGGTATGATGTCAGAAGGCAAAGACTGCTTGTTTCAAGGACCGGGATTGGACCCCTTGAAGCAGGCTTGCTTTTGTCCAATCGCCTGCAGGCTTTTGCCTATAAGAGAGTGTCTCCAATGCTGCCTTTGATTCTTCTCTGGGCTTCAACCTTTCAAGAAGCACAAGTTGGGCCCTGCTTGAAGAGGAGTCCTTTTCAAAGTCATCCAGTTGCAAGGTGAAGGCAGATCCAAGGCAAGGAATTCTCTGCTGCTTAACCATCCCCAGGGCGCATTGGCAGTGACCTGCTGATGAAGCAAGACATGCCTCTTTGCCAGCTTCACTGGTACCCAGGACGTCAATGGAGGTGAAGGACCCCTACAGGTTTTTGCCAGAGTGCATCTTTCTGGCTCTTGCATATTCCGTGTTCTTTCCATGGGTGTGGTTTTTGTGTAGTGTTGTTCTATGTAGTTATTTCTGCATATGACAGTCCTTTAATTTGAACTGTTTGGGTTGCTACTGTTTCACATTCACACCCCTCTTAAAAGTATAGCCTGCCGTTGGTTATTTAATGAAGCATTTCATGCTCACAGTAGGGTGGGTGTAATGCTTAATTGATCATCAGCCACCCCCTGAAAAGGTATTGTCATGGAATTTAAAGTACCTGGTGAAGAGGGTAAATCACCACTGTCCCCTGATCAAGACCATTTCCTCTATAGCATTGTTTACAGAGTTTCACTGTGGTTTTAGTTACACTTGTCAAGACATCCATGTTTACTTTTGAACGTAAAAGGTTTGAATGGCATTTAACCTCTTCTTTGATGTTCTCATAAAGCCAGATCAACGATTGCAGAACCACATTAAGAGCTGCAAAGGAGGGTGAGCCAAGGGTGGCGCGCGAGTGTGAGCGAGTCCCCATAAGGTGGTGATAAATTAAACACCTTTTCACAATTGACATTTGGATTGTCTCCAATGGACCACCCACCTGCCCCCATTCAGTGTACTTGTGCCCTGATTGACAAACATATGACTGGGATTCCTGAGATTGTCCTTAGATCAGGTTTTGGGAGGCATTTTTCAAATAAAGATTTGTACAAAGCTGTAACAATGGAGAATCTCAAATTTCACTTGGCGCATCTACTTTCACTTAAGTGGACTTTTTTTGCAGGAAATGAGCAGTGATACTATTTTTACCACTCCCATTAGTAGCCTTAATAGGATATGTGGGTGAAACCCCTTCAGTAGAGGATAGTTCTTTGTTTACAGAAGTTGAACGTGTGCAGTTAAAGTTTATAATTACAGAGTCAGGAATTGTTGCAGACAGCGTAAACATGGTGCTTCTTTCCGGTACTTTTATTAACCAGAATTCTGTTGTGTGCCTTACTACTCAGATTATATGTGCGGGGAAGCCGGAATGGGTATTCCAAATGGACCAATGAGCAGAGTTCAAGGCTGTATACACTGCTTACTATTGAACAATGAGCCCTGGACTCCCCTGCACACAACTGTAGTGAACTCCCCTTATTCACAATTGTTTAAGCAGCAGGCAGCTTTTAGTTTCCTCCTTGACGTCAGGGTCTCAACTGTGTACATGCCCACGTAAGGCCCCGCTTCTCTGACCCTACCTGTTAAAACAAAGTTACAAAGATCTTTTATTTTATACTGAACAGTTTCAAAGGACAAAGTAACAGATAGCTATCGGCCCCCGGTACAAAACAATGAACTCCAGCGTGGTTCAGTGTGCTCAGTGAGTGGGACTGTACATTAGAATAGTCCCACTTTATATATGTTTGCGAACATGATGTCCAACCCTGCTGTGGGTTAATATTCCTCCTAATACATTACTGATCTAGGGTTCATGCCGAGTTCACACATCTATACGCTTAGGGTTTGCCTTTAATACATTCGCCAACAAGTCTACGCGGTAATATTGTATTTTAGGATTTCTCATGAAGTCTTCTCAAACATTAATACAATGTAGTTAAACAATGTTCTCAGTTCAGTATTTGGATACATTGTTCTTAACATATGCTCGCGGATTAGTTTCATTGGCACGAGTAATCCTTTACACACAGGTCAGCGAAGGACAAGGTCTCAGTTCACGACCCCAACAAGTGGCCTGCAGGCAAGTTACATATTAATTGCACACAGAGGTCAAGACGGCCATGTTGTATTTAGGAATGACATCGTCCACCATTTTAACTCACAGGGTGACTTTACAGAGAGAACCTAAAATGGCGGATTGACCTAAAATGGCGGCTTACATCGATTCTAAGGTCAGGACTTTGCAACACGGATTTCTTCGCAGTGGTTTACGAGCAGCTTGGCGTAGGCCAATATACATATATTCATTGCAATAGGAGGCACGATATAATTTCCCGTTTGACAAACCCTCCTTTTGGCCTATGCCAAGTGCTAAACTACTTCCGATCTCCTTGCAGACAATTCCATGCATCATTGTCCATGCACCCTGAATCGCTGTCAGAAATATCTATTGCCATCAGATCATTCGCAAACATTTCTTTTAACACATATTGCTTGGAAGTGTTATCTGGGGCATACACTTTATGTCGTATTGTACCTATCGCTTGTGCGCAACATCCCCCTAGCATTGAACATATACTAGGTAAACACTGGATACAACAACAAAGAAACAACAGAATTCCCAAAATGATCAGTAAGACCGAAAGTACCTTCCAACTCGAAGATCGCAAGAAGTCCCAGAACCAAGCGCTAAAATCCCAGTTTTCCTCGGGAACATGCACTTCTGAACTAAGGACGTGCAGATTCTGTATTGCTTTGAAGATAGTTGGGGAGGAATCCGGCACGAAAACACAGCAAACGGACCCCACTAATTTACACACTCCACCACGTTCAGCCAGAATGACATCTAATGCCATCCGGTTCTGGAGCGCTACTAGTCTTATCGTTTTCTGTTCTAATGTCCTATTATAGAGTATGTCCGTGGTCTGGTTGATGGTTCTCTGCAGTACTCTCGCTAGTCTTCTGATATCTTCGGAATTCGCTATCTGCCCCCAAAATGGCACAAATGATATTGCTACATCTCCCAAGACCTGTGCTGGAGTGTCACCATTCTCGTCCCGCTGTGGACGAGCCTTTGAAACCTCTACAGTATTAGCTATGAACACCCCAGGTAACAGGATCCCTAAATAACAGGTTCCCTGCCAATCCCTGGGTAACCATGGAAATGCTACATTACCGCAAACAAAATAGACAGGTTTGCCTACACACAAAGGTCTGTCTTCCCCAGTCAAATTTGCAACGTTGGCACAACCTTTAAAATCTCCCATTGACTGAGTACCATTCCTCTGTATGCAGAAAGAAACTGAATCGGGGCTATGGTTAACATTGTAAGAAGGAGGCATGGCATGCTTATTGCCTATCAGAGCCATCTTGAAGGAAATCAAAGATTGAAAGGGACGAGACAGTCTGTCAAAAGGCTTAATAGAAGCAACGTTGAGCTTACTCCTATTTGTGAAAAGCGAGCGTCCCAGGGGAGTCAGAACACGTTTTTCTAAATTATTCAAATTAGTACCATCAAAGTTCCCCGAGATGCTATCGTTCCATCGGCCAAAGACAGTGCTCTAAGAGAAGCATAACAGGCAGTTGTCAAAGGTAAAGGATGAATATACCAACCTAACCCCTTATCCCCATGGTGCAGTAAATGTGAACAGACCCAACAGTTGGACCTATTAAAAATGGCATGCGTAGCATTCATGATAAGTAACAGAGTATTGTTATGGTACCTTTGTCTATGCTGGGAGCCCCTAGGGGACAGGGTATGCAAATGTACAAAGGGAGTCGAAACAGTGGGTACATTTTCAGTTGGTAACAAGGACTCTAAAGGATGAGTTTCCTCGAGGTACCATAGGTGTAAAACAGTGACTATTATAAAAACCAAATATTATTATAAAAACACAGCAATACGTTTACGGGGCCCAAGTGCTTTGTCCATTATCCCGGCTGGTCAGACGATCATTTACAAGTCCCATACGAGCGTCAGCGGTGGCAGGCATTGTAGACTTCAAACGACAAACCCCAATGTTATTAGCTGGCGACTTCCCAGCCGCGTGACTTCTTAGTCCTTCCACAACCCTAGCCAACAGAATCCCCTTTCTTAACTTTGGTCAAAAACAAGCCCTCGATGCCTTCTTCGAATGCACAGCCGAACTGTGCCATAAGTCTATCAGATGCACAGCAAAACCGTGCCGTAAGTCTATTTCCTTGGATGCAGATTGTACCTTGCTTTTCCTGGTACCGATTGATCCGGAAACAATGTGTCATCACTTCCCGTTGAGAGCAACGTATCAGGAGCAAGTGAAGATGCAAAATTTGAAACGACAATTTCCGGAAGCAAAACTTTTGGAGAGTGTGGAGACAGAATGGCAGGTTCCCCGAGCCTCACGGGCTCAGAAAGCTTCTCCGATGCACTCTGGGCGCTATTTACTGCTTTGGGATCGTTGGTTGCAGCGTTAGCGAGGGGTTCTGTTTCTTCTGTATCGTGTGGCACTGGGTGAGGAAGTCTCTTGACATGCGTCGCGTGGATCCAATTCTTTCTGCCTGAGACATGCACCGCCGTTTGTGTGACCAGTAGGACCTGGAATGGCCCCGCCAACGAGGTGCGAGGCAGGAAGAATGCTCAAATGCCTTGGTAAGCACCCAATCCCCAGGCCGTATGCTGTGGCCCAGGCCCTCGTACCGCACAGGTAAAGCCTCTCGCACCTGGTGGTAAATCAAATACAGGTTTTTTAGTTAACTGGCTGTAATAATCTGAAAGAAGTACATTTTCAACATTTTTCAAGGATCTACATTTAGGGAGATTCCAGATATTGGCAGGTCTCCCCATTACCACCTCAAATGGAGAGAGCCCAGTCTTAGTTTGAGGGGTTGTACGCATGGCTAATAACACGATCGGTAAGGCGTCCGGCCATTTTAATTTAGTGCCGGCACACATCTTAGCGAGCTTGTTCTTGATGATACCTTTGTGTCTTTCTACTAGTCCCGGGGCGCTGAGCGTGTCTGGCCGAATGGAACCGTTTCTCGATCTGTAATGCCGCACATATCTGCAGAATTACAGCAGCGACAAAATGTGGGCCATTGTCCGACCAGATGACTCTTGGTAGCCCGAACCGAGGAAAACACTCCTTTAACATGGTTTTCACAGTAGTCATGGCTGTAGCATCTTTGACAGGGAAAACCTTGACCCATTTACTAAAAGCACAGATGACAACTAATACATAATTCATATTGTTGCACCGTTCCATTTCAATAAAATCGAAGTGAATGACTTTGAAGGGGACAGAAGGTAGCCCAAAACTTCCCCTTGGAGTTGATGTCCCCTTTCCCACATTGTGTTGTAGGCAAATCATGCAGTCCTGAACATAGCGCTGGGCAATTTTCGAAATTTTGTCATTTGCCCAAACTTTCTCTAACATTTTCGTAACTTTCTGGGCACATATATGCGTAGGACCATGGGCCATGACGACCATCATCACATAAGCGTCAGGGAGTAGCCATTTCCCTTCAACTATGTCCACCCAACACCCATCATCATCGAGTTTCCCCAAGCCTTCAGCCCACCTCTTGGATTCTTCTAACGTGGCATCGGCTTGGATATCCCGTACAGACCCAACACCCTCATCCATTGCATAGGCATTTACAGTCTCCCGACATCGGTGGCAGTTTGTCTAGCTATCTGATCAGCGAAAGCATTCCCTTTTCCTACATCATCTGTAATCTTTCGATGTGCTGCACATTTTACGACAGCTAACTGAGTAGGGAGTGCAAGCGCTGAGAGCAGTTGTACTATTAGGGAGCCATGTTGGATCTTTGTGCCATGTGAATTTAAGAACCCTCTCTCTGACCAAAGTCTCCCAAAGTTGTGAACCACCCCAAAGGCATACTGACTATCAGTATGTATGTTTACTGTAAGCCCTTCGGAAAGTTCACAAGCTCAGGTCAATGCTATAATCTCTGCGGCCTGCGCAGAGTTATGCGTGATTCTCTTGGTTTCCACGACCATGCTTAATGTGGTGATTGCATAAGCAGCTGTGGATGTACCATCCGGAAGTTTGAAGCAGGAGCCATCACAAAACAGCTCTCCTTCCGGATTGTTCAAAGGAGTGTCCTTTAGATCAATTCTACCCTTTGTCTCTTGTTCGGTAGTATACGGACAGTCATGTGACTCTTCGTCGCTGCAAGCAGTATCTTGCGGGAAAGGTAGGAGTTCAGCCGGATTAAGAACACAACACCTCTTAATTTGGATGTGAGGAGCAAACAAGATCAATTCATATCTCGTCAACCGCGCGGAAGTGAGGTGTTGCGTTTGGGTTCTGTTCAGTAGAACATCTACAGAGTGAGGCACCATCAGGGTTAGATCATGCTTAGGACCATTACCTCACTCTGTTTTACAGACGCAGCAGCGACAGCTCGCAAACATCTTGGCAAAGCGCATGCTACAGGATCAAGGGCGGAAGAAGGTAACCGCGCGGCCTATTCTTCCCTCCATGCTCCTGCTTTAATACAGCCAAAGCACATCCATCACATTCATGCACAAACAACACAAAGGCCTTTTCATAGTTTGGTGTGCCCAAAACTGGTGCCGAGCATAATGCAGTCTTGAGCAAATCAAATGATTGCTGGTGCTCCGTGTTCCATGGCAATGGCGAAGAAATGCCCTTCTTTGTCAAAGCCAACATCGGTTTAATCACGAGTGAGAAGTTTGGGATCCACAACCTACAGTAAGAAGCCATACCTATCAAGGCTCTAACTTCCTTCTGTGTATTTGGGACAGACATGCCAGAAATGTGTTTTATTCTTTCAGGTGTCAATCTTCTTCCCTCCTTTGACAGGAGATAGCCTAAATAGGCGACCTCCTGGCAACAATATTGAAACTTTTTAAGTGAAGCTTTGTGACCATGTTAAGCTAGATGAATCAGCAATAACACAGTGCCCTCCTTACAGGCCCTTTCGGAATCTGCAGCTAAAAGCAGGTCATCAACATACTGAAGCAATGTACAAGTAGAGGGCAATTCAAGGGTATCCAGCTGTTCTTTCAAAGCCCTACTATAGATGCTAGGACTCTCTGTGTAACCTTGAGGTGCACGAGTAAATGTGAACGAGCGTCCCCCTAAGGTGAACGCGAACAAGTATCTACTGTCCTTATGTATAGGAATACTAAAGAAAGCATTCTTCAGATCCACAACACTAAAGTAAGTAGCTGTAGCTGGAATCATGGTTAATATCGTCGTCACGTCAGGCACAATTGGAAATTGCAGAGCGACGACTTTATTAATGGCACGTAAATCAATTATAAAACTAAATGGAATTGCATTATCGCCTTTCTTGTACACGGGTAAAATCGGGCTATTGCACAAACTTCCTGAAATTTCCTCAATCACCCCGCGATGCACAAAATCGGAAACAATGCATTTCAAAGCTCACTCGCCCTCAAGTGAAATCTTATACTGTGGAATGCGTGGCAGCTCAATTCCATGTTTCAAGACTATCTTAACAGGCTCAATCTGTAAAACACCGACATCATTGTCGTCAATGGCCCACAAGCACTCTGGTACATCAATGAATTCTGGCGGCAAAGGTCTGGTTAAGAATTGAGAGACAGAAAGTTGCTGTGGTGAAATAGTCAAACGCACTCCGTCAGAAGAACAATGAATTACTGCATTCAATTCTTTCAATAGATTCAACCCCAGCAAATTCTCTCCACAATTCGAAGTCAACAGAAAAGGACAGTGGTCCATAAAGGGGCCCGAAGAAATAGGTACCGGCAAAGAAACTGGACAAACAACTGGTGTGCCAGAAAACCCTACAGAAACATTGGTTTGCCCTGACAGTGGAATGTTTGGAACCCGAGAATGATCAATGGAACACTTCTGTGCTCCAGTATCTATCAAAAACAGATGTTTCCTATTTCCCACTACCATTTCAATGTAGGGACCTTTCTGATTAACGGGAATAGGTGTAGGTTCCAAACCCTGCTTCGGGCAATCCTAACGAAACAGATTATCGTCAAAAGGAAGCTCTTCAGATAGATATGCAGCAGAAGGATGATCAAATATGTTTCTAGTATCCACACTCGGAGTCTGATTATCCTGTGAAAAAGGTTGCTGAGGATCCTGTGCAAACTGACCTCCACCAGGGCCCCCTACATCCGGGCGACCTCTGGATCGTCTACCCATATTTCCGAATGTGTTATTCGACCTTTGTCTAAGGACAGGGCATTGTGTACGCCAATGACCCTCTTGTCGACAATAGGCACACTGGTTAATGTTCACAGGACCCAAGGGCACATTCCCTTGCGGAACATACTGACCTCTAATCTGCGAACTACCCCTTCTGGGGCCTCTAACAATTTGCTGTAATAATACTTAGTCTTTAAATCACCTTTTCGCTTCTCAACTCTATCTTTTTCATTGTTGACACAGTTCTCGTAGTACTGAGCCATGTGCAGTACTTCTGATTGGGACTTCGCCTGCCAAGCGCTCTCAGAAGACATCATTTGTGCCTGGATGTCAGGCAGCAATCCACGCACAAATGTGTCCACAAATAATCTTTTCCCAGACTCTGTGTCTAAGTCTTGTCCACTGAAATCCGAGAATACCTGTTCGAACCAATTAAAGAACTCGGTGGCACCCTCAGACTTCCCTTGGACACAGGCCGTAAGCTTGTCCCAAATAATTCTCTTTTCGGGAATTATGGTTTTCAATTTTGCAATGATTCTATCAGGCAAAGTTAGTATCACCTGGGGTGGTCTTTTACCAGCTGGCCTTTCTCCATCGAGTCTAGTTATGTTAGCCAATGTATCTCCCAACCCTGGGACGTCGTCTATAGTCCTAACTTGTTTCCACAAATCTACGGGTAGGAGTACAGGAAATAACAAATCAATATCACCCAGGGTAAATACTGAGGACTGCAGGACAGATTCTATTTCTTTCTAGAATCCCGTCGGATTTTTCCTAATGTCAGGAATAGATTGTCTAATAGTGTTCACTTCCTGTCTTGAGAACGGGACATGAACAAACTGTGATACATAATGTGCAGGAATGTTCACAGCAACTGCATTTGTTGCAGGATCAGCCGCAATCTCAACCTTCGGAACAAATGTCGGAGGAACCTCTCTCATAGGCAACTGAGTAGTAGGCAACTCTGAACGCTTACTAAGCAGCAGAGCCAAGTCGAACGCTAAAGCAGTTGAAGAAGTGTCAAGTGAAAAAGCTCTCTTATATATACTCAATAACTGTGGGACAACTAATCTTTCTCTTCACACAATCATCCTGTAGGTACTCTATCATTACCTGTATCACTTTCCTCTGCATTTCTGGCGTATACTGACTGTATGTGTCATATACCTCAACTGGAGTTATCGACATATCTGAAATCCATCTAAGCGCGTATTTCGCACAAATTTGCGCTTCCTCAGATATCATTTTTCGACAAGGAAGGAATCGTTTCTGTACATACATACTTTCCCCATCGTCATCCTCATTCTGTAACCTTTCCAACTCCTTTCTATACTGAAATAACCTCTCAATATGCTCATTTACTTTCTCCACAGTGTCTCTTGAAAACCCTAAAGTGTTTAGATCTCTTAACCCTTGCGGGAGATCTGTATTATTTAATTTTCCCCACATTACACATAAATGAATCCCTAAACCTTCAATGAAAACATTTTTCTCAGGAAAATTATCCATATTAGAAAGTGTGGCAAAAACGTTAGTTTGATCATCTCTCTGCATACAATGCTTAGCCCATGCAATCAATTCATGTTTCTTTTCTGGAGATACAGTATTACGAGTGACAACCCTTGACCCCGCACCCTGATCGACTATAAGCGGTACGAGAACCAATTGCAAGAGGGGGAGCAGGCAAATTCAATGGAGGTACTGTTACTGGTGCAATAGGAAGAGGTGGAGGAATAGGTGGAAGAACAACAACTGGAGGAAGAGGAACATTAGGAGGAGCAGGAACAACAGGCAGAGAAGGAATAACAGGAATAACAGCAGGAAGAGGCACAACAGCAGAAAGAGGAACATACGGAGGTGGCGCTTGGCACCAGGCCTTCGTTCATTTAACAACTTGTCAATAAATTCATCAGAAACATGGAAATCTTTAGAAGGATAGATTTTCTGAATGCCAAGTGAGAAAGCCCTATCCATATTCCTAGCTGACTCAGACTGTTTATCTTGGTCATACAATAATGCTTTTTCGGCATTCGTCTTATGACGGCGCACATGTTTTTCCCTACTCTTAAGTTGCTGTAACGCTAATGCTGCAGGTCTAGCCTTTTTCTTTAATAGAATTGACTCTAAATACTCAATACGAGGGATTTCAAAACTACCATTGATTGGCCACTGAAGTTCGGAGGCATGTATGGTTTGTCTGTGCCAAAAATCATTAAACACTATACTTCCAATGCCATGCTTACAGTACATAGTACACGCCGGCGACCCCTCCTGTGGTGCTGGACGGCTAAATTCCAAAGATTGTCTATCGCTGCGGAATAACGCTCTGAAGCAGGTAGACAATTTCCCAGGCATATCAAAATATTGGTGTTACCTGGTCAATAATTGTGTCTGCAGATGCAATACGCCAAAATAAAATTATCAGGATACATAAGAATCGGGTCACGACTCACCTGATCAATCCTAAGGAGGTCCGATCGGATTACAAAGAATCTTACCTAACTAATCTTCCCTCGTGTTTGGTGATTTCGGCAAATCTGCCCGCCTCGATAAGTGGACCCTCGTCAAGATACCATCTCGGACCACACGCTAATCGTCCAGGGATCCGTCGTGCAGCACTGCTGAGGTGTCGCGTCTCGTTCAGAAGGAGCCCCCTTCACCGTCCGATCCCGGTCCGATAGCGCGTGTCAACCTTTGACAATCCGGCATCAATCTTGAGGGTCCCTATTCGGGTGCCAACTGTGAAAACAAAGTTAAAATATCGAGGCTGAGTACCCCAAAAGGAAATACACCGAACACGGGTTACAAAGGAACATACAAAGATCTTTTATTTTATACTGAACAGTTTCAAAGGACCAAGTAAAAGATAGCTATCGGCCCTCATTACAACACAACGAACTCCACCGTGGTTCAGTGTGCTCAGTGAGTGGGAATGTACATTAGAATAGTCCCACTTTATATACGTTTGCAAACATGATGTCCAACCCTACTGCGGGTTAACATTCCTCTAATACATTACTGATCTAGGGTCCATGCCGAGTTCACACATCTATACGCTTAGGTTTGCCTTTAATACATTCGCCAACAAGTCTACACGGTAATAGTGTATTTTAGGATTTCTCATAAAGTCTTCTCAAACCTTAATATAATGTAGTTAAACAAGTGTTCTCAGTTCAGTATTTGGATACATTGTTCTTAACATATGCTCGCGGATTAGTTTCATTGGCGCGAGTAATCCTTTACACACAGGTCAGCAAAGGACAAGGTCTCAGTTCACGACCCCAACAAGTGGCCTGCAGGCAAGTTACATATTAATTGCACACAGAGGTCAAGACGGCCATGTTGTATTTCGGAATGACATCGTCCACCATTTTAACTCACAGGGTGACTTTACAGAGAGAACCTAAAATGGCGGATTGACCTAAAATGGCGGCTTACATCGATTCTAAGGTCAGGACCTTGCAACACAGATTTCTTCGCAAGTGGCTTACAAGCAGCTTGGCGTAGGCCAATATACATATATTCATTGCAATAGTAGGCACGATATAATTTCCCGTTTGACATACCAAAATCTCTTGCCAAGAACTACACTTTGCCGCACTTGTCGGTTATAATATTTTAGTCCTGCAAGATGTAGGACAGTCAATTCTCCCAAGAGCTGGCCTGCCCTAATAGAGTTGGTAGAATCCATGTCCCCAGAAATGGCCCCTGCCATGGGATGGGACCAAGGCAGGGTGGCATGGGGACCATCCCATTAGACTTCCAGGCCCAATATCCACTGGTTCAGGGTAGCACCCAGCCCCTAAATCACTGTTGGGGAAGATATTTCTAAGAGGAGGGATGTAAAACTATCTAACCTAATGGAAAGACATGGTTTCAAACCAAAATATGTATCAAACTCTTAGTATGCCGACAGTGAGGAACAATTAGTCCCAATAAATGAAAAACAGATTATAAACACTGGTATACTGAAAAGTATATACTATATGATAAAATGACATAGTAACTATGATTAAATGAGTGGTTTAGGTTAAACAAACACCTAGTAAAACTCAGTGCCTGTATTAAAACAGTAAAGGGGCGAGAGGCAGACCCTTCTCGCTCCTAAACTAAATGTATGCCCGATACCTGATGGGTGGGCACAGTACACATAATATTTAGGGTGGGGGTGAAAAGAGGTACACTACACAACGGTAAAATGTATTTTCCTAGACTTAATTGGGACCAATAATGCCAACACATAAATAGTAACTAATTAGCCACAACCTCTAGTACATAGTAAACACGATAATACACAGGAGGGCTGAATGCTAAATGCAGTACCTAGAGGGAAGAGGAGAAGGGTGGTTCAGACTTTTCTTGCAAGGCCCAGAGGGCCACAACAATCAAAAGCAGATTGGGCTTACAATTCCAAACCTATATGCTCTCGTTAACTTCCTTGAAGCAATTGAATGCATAAATACCCAGCAGTTATGCAATGTCAAGAGTGTAATGCAGTGGTTTAAAGGTCTTTATAAAGTCTGGATTATAAGATAAAAGACAAGCCTTTAGTAGAAAACTCCAATGACCCAAGGAAGAACCAGGAACAATGTAATTGTTCCGGTGAGTTTCTTCTAAAGCCACTTTATTGGGGTTTATTGTTTTGAAAATGTCACCATATCATTAAACAGGACCAACTCAATAAATGGAGCAGAGGTATAGGAGAATGATAGGTTATGTCTGTATTGTACTCCACAGGTGCATACAAAGCTGCAACCAACCCCAGAAGACATCAGAGGGAGATCCGGACAAAGAGCTCCATTCACCCATTCAAGTTTTACTTGAGTTCTAAATTATCACATTTTACTCCCTTCGTCAAGCCAGACTTATTTGGGTTTCATTATTAACGCTTACCCTGGCATGTTTCCATGTCTCGTATTATGGTCAAGACTGTTCAATCATCCGCACAAATGAGCAGTATTGCTTCAGTTTTGTTGCTTAACTATCTTAACACTGATTATCTTTTATAAAATGAAAGATATTCCAGCCTTGTTGTACGGCATGGATTTGAGGTCTACCACTCAGGCACTTGATTATTGTAAGTTTGAATCAAGAGTATGGGAAAGGGCACTCAACCTACCTTCCTGATTGTGTACCGATATATGCACTTCAATTTGAGTTAGGACTAGTGTCTCTCCAATGTCTTTTGAATTGGAGGATTTTGTCAATGTATCAGAAGCTTTTGAATCCTCCTTTAGGGTCACTGTATGTTGATCTCTCAGATGCAATGAAGAGGCTCTCATGGTCCATTGAAAAAAATGTCAAACGTGTGCTTAGGCAATATTGGTCACCTGTAATCAGGGCATACGTGCTTGTAGGATTGACAGAGGAGGCAGACTTGTGAGGTGGCTTAAACTTCCAGGTTTATTTAAGGTTACACCAGTATTCACAGAACACATGGGCAAGGGTCAACTTCAGCCTTCCCTTTCAGCAGGCCTCCCCTCTGGTCCTTCCTTCCGTGTAAGGTATTTCTCCTTCCTCCTACTGCTCCTGATAGGCCCACCAATCTTTGGGGTCTTCTTCTGGCAGCAGGACGTTCTACAAGGTAACACGTGCAACACTCTATCCGGGATTTCCTTCCCTTTTATAGTACCACTTGCCTGTTGATTGCAGCCAATCCCCCTCCTCCTTCCTCTGAGTCACTAATCCCTTCTCTCCAGCGTAAACTCTGCCCCCTGAGATGTCCTCCATTCTTTCCTCGTGTCCTCCAGAGCCTCTCCATGTTGTATTTCTCTTGGGTTGTCTGCTGTGGTGTTCTGACACCAGTAGGTATTTATCCTGCTTGTTTTTTCCATGCCAGGCTCCCTATTCCCCAGTATTGATCTTCTTTCTGTGAAATATATTCTGGAGGGTGCCTTGGGTTCCCAGGCGGCGATTACTGTGTTGCCTGCTGCTGAAGCCGCTACATTTCCCAACACAGCGTTTGGTCCATTTCCTGAAGTGACAGGGCCTGCTGATTTTCCATGGAGCGGGAGGAGTCGCTCTTCCGAATGTGGCAGCTGCCTCTCGGTTCCCCCGATGCTCGCCATGCACTCCACAGTGCTCTAGTCAGCAACCCAGGTCTTGTTAAAATATTATTTGAGTATGATTGGATGGTGAGCATGGGTAAAGTTAGATAAACAGAATTGCATAAACATTTATTACCTTTGGATAAACCACCTGGAGTCATCCCAGCATATCTCAAAAGGTTTCCACATGCTTACAGTTTTGAAGGTATCAGTTGAATTTGTTTGTGACGGGGGACCGTCGAGTGAAATCGATGCCTGATGAAAGGGTCTAGGGAAACTGGGATATGTGTAAGATCGGGGAGGGTCTTGCAGATGAGGGAGCACATTTTGGTTGAGTGCCCATCACTGCGAACACAGGGAACGTTATTGCTGGGTTTGGTTTGCATGTTCACACGCCTCAGCTTTGACAAACGTTTCTACAGGCTGTTAAGTGCAGAGGAGGTATCTTTGATAATTGTATTGGTTAGGCTGCGCCATCATATAGGTTTTGTACAACTTAGATGGTGACTTTGGTTTATTTCTCAAAATTCACTTTGGCTTATTTTCAATCTGTTAAATAAGGGGAGTAAGTTGATTTTATATGTCTGGCAAATTTGGTGTGTTTTATATTCACTTGTATATTTGAACAGCTTATTTTAAATTCGTATTAATAATTATTGTATTGCAAGGGTTATCTGAATGGATTGCAATTTAATGTTACATACTTTTGATATGTGAATTGGTTATGATGGATTTTGTATCTGTGTGTTTGTCTAAGGTTGATGTGTGCAATCGTAATCAAAATAAAATGCACAAAAAAAACAATGAGAATTCTGTCAGGTAGGAGCACGATGAGACGTGATGGGGAGATATGTCAGGGGGTGACAAGAATGCTTGGAGGTATGGTTAACTTATGGTTCTGTCGAGGCCTGTTGTGACCAACAACTGTTAGATTAGGTGTATCTGAGCTGGTAGTGAACAAGAACAATCAGATTAGGTAAGTGAGGAGGTGGCAAATGTCAAGGCGCGCTAGCACAGCAGACAAAGGAGCAGTGGAAGGGAGCATTATAACCCTACAGACCTGACCCAGGCCAAACTAATTGTCCTTGGTCAGGATGCCTGTTGACTGAAACACCAGACATGACAATGCCCGAAGTAATGGATTAAGTGGGACATGCGACTGCAACATCCAATCAAGGCCTTGACCTTTCCTGGGCTATCCGTCCAATTAGGACATAGTCAGGCGATGAATGGGCCGCACAAAGGATGGGCCAATTTCGAATTGCTCAATTCCTTACTAAGTAGCTCCTCAGTGCAATTTTCTTTACTGCCATTAGTGTGATTACATATGTGCTCATTAGGGGACGTAGAAACTGTAAATTAAGCTGGAATGTCCGATTGCTTAGTCTCACCTCTTACTATGTCAACACCACCCCCAATGAGAAGGGTGGAGAAAGTTGCTCTAGAGGCCCCTTTACAGCTTTCCGTGAGTCACTGTGAGAAACCCAAAGGTGTCTCACCAGCTAGTCCCGGGAGATCTGTTGTCCAGGTGGCCAGGACACGGCCATCGCTATTGAATACAGTTCCTGGGGGTGGACCAGTGGGGGTGCATCACCTGGGCGAGGGGTCTTCGGGGAGTGGGACACAGAGTTGAGACGCGGTATCCCCTTCCTTGTAAAACCTTTTCCCCATCCTACCCCGAAGGAAATTTAGAAGCTCTACCCCCCCTTTTCCAACACAAACACTTTCTTACACTATAACAGACAACTGGCTAACACCAGAGCCATTTACCTGACATGTCCCAACACACGGGTTAAGCAGAGTCAGGCAATTGACACTAACCATGCACACCTGACAGACCTTTACCTTCCCCACAGGGATAAAAGGCAGAGCACGACAGCACACTTTAAGCAAGGCTGAATGCACAAGGAAACAGCTACACCAAACCGGCAGTTCAAACAGAGGAGAAAGGTGGCGAGGCCTGGAAGGACAACTAAGGGGGAACTGCCCTTGCCCTTTTCAACTCAGACCCATGAAGCCTCAGAGAGGGAAAACATAAGACCGGGAGTTACAGCTGGCATGTGGCGGAACAGATGTTAATGGTGCACAGGGGCCTCCTGCATTGATACCACAGGCGGGGAGGTGTGCTGGTTACCGTGGTACCATCCTTGACTCCAGAGGCAAGACCAGCCATCGGTTTCAACACCAGCCAGTGATTCGAATGGAGCTGATAGCACCCCGACGTGTGCAAAACCCAAGGCTGCAAGTGGCAACATTAGATGATCGCTGGACCCTAAAACAAAGAACTTGTATGTGTTTGAACTGTATGTGAAAGCCCAGAGAAGGGCTAGCTGCAGAGTGGTCAGGTGCCATAGGAGTGCTCAGTTAAAGGACTCGCACTGCCCCCTTTTATGTTGAAAAAAACAAGTACCAGAAGCCCCTAGAAATGGTGATGGGAGATGTCAGAGTGATCCTACAAATGTCTGCTCAAACCCTTTGTACAGTCAAAAGTCTCTGACCAAAGGCGGAGAGAAAGCTAGGGGAAGGGAACCCTGCTTTCTGATAAGATCGTGAACTGTGAAATAAGGCAAGTGTGAACCCGACAGATGGATGCCGAAAGAAAGCCAGGAGAAAGGAACCCTCACTTTCTGACGAAAATAAGCAAATCATAAACTGTGTTGACATTTCATGAACTGTGTTAAGGAAAGGCCGTAGTGAACCCGATGGAGGAAGGTCCAAGTTACAAAGAGGATCCAAGCCCGATGGAGGGAGATCCTAGGGGAGAAGAGCAATCGCCCAATTGTAAAAACCACCAAAAGAACTTTTGTTTGTTTGTCATTATGAATCAGCAGGCCTTCTAAAGAAATAGACTTTTGCAGAAAGAAACGAGATTTAGCCTGAGAAGGTTTTGATATTGTTGAACTGGAACTATTAACGAGGCCCAACAGCGTGCTGTGCTCAGAAGTACCGCCTTGTCCCGTGCTTGAAATATAGTGCAAGGGAGCCATACCATCCTGATCTATCATTTTTGTGAACACTTCTTTCTTTTCTGATTAACATTACACACAACATTTTGTAACTTAGTAGTAAGGATTGGCAATAATTTTCTTTTGTATAGGCCCTTTTTATTTGACAAGACGCCACTAGGACTGCCTTATTATCTGATGGTCGTAGCTTGCTCCCATGTTTCGGTTTAGATGAGGCATTTTTTTCACCCTTGCAAACAGTTGAACTGTGATCATTTGTGTCTGTCTTACAGTCATTTGGGGTTAGATGACGAGCAAACTGAGCAAATTGAGCAAATTAGTCTTGAGCAATGGCAGCATGTTAAGGAAAATATTACATGTGAGCTCAATCTGTGTATACATTTCGTGGATTTTTGCCTATGGGTGGAATCATTAGATAAGTGTGTTCTTCAGTTTCACCCTGACAAGAATGAAACTGATTGGAATCTTGCCAGATAGATCAGTTCTGTCAAACTGTCCAGATTGAAAGCAGTAGTCGGTGGCTGTAAGTAAAGAAAGTAAGGAACACCAATTTGAGTTGGGGTTGGGATGTTATGCTTCTGGTCCAGCATTGCTGTTAGCACCAGTTAGAATCTTCCTTTTGTAAAGCACGGTCATCCCAAAAATCAGTTGGATTTGTGGCCACTACACAATTACTGGAATGTATTAGGGGCAAGGATGCATACATGCCAACATTCCAACACAACTAGGAGGGAGATTTTGTGTAAGAAATCGGAAGACGTTATTTTCCCCATAGGAATACTTTGCCGGAATTATTTTAGGCGGGAGAACATGAAAAGAACAAGTTACTTTCTTATCTGGTAACGTTCTTTCGATGGGATGGTCCGACGACGTATTCCATATCTATGACAGGTAATGTCCACAGCTGTGCTGCTTCGGAAAATCTTTGGCGTCTGCGCCCTGCGTCGATGACATTGATGCGCCGTCCCTGAGGACCTCCTCCGAGGGCCGACGTCACCCGATGTGATAAGTAGGACACACAACGCCCACTTATAGTTTTTTCCCCAGAACGTGTGCCACCAGTTTTCTGCCAGTCAGACACACAAGGCCTTGCGGAACGCAAGCTGCAATCGCAAAAGAAATTCTGCAGCGGGGAAGGCAGGGAGGGAGCGATATGGAATACGTCGTCTGACCATCCCATCGAAAGAAAGTTACCAGGTAAGAAAGTAACTTGCTCTTCGAGGGGATTGGGTCCTCCGACGTATTCCATATCTATGACAGACTCCCAAAGCAGTACCAAGCAAGGAGGTGGGAAAGAATTTAGAATACAAATTTAGCATGCCCAATCAAATTGCGGAATAGAGAACTGCCTTGCCAAAGGCCAGATCTTGCCCTCTGATGGAATCAAAGGAATAGTGACATACAAAAGTATGTACTGAAGCCCAGGTGGCTGCATCAAAGATGTGACGAATAGGAACTCCCCTCTGCAGGGGAGTAGACGCAGCCACTCCTCTGGTAGAATGGGCCCGCAAGCTAGCCGGAGGGTCCTTACCCGCCAAGCGGTAACACTCGGAGATAGTTAAAATAATCCAACGAGACAAAGTCTGTTTCGTCACAGCTTGTCCCAAACGCTTTCCAGCGTAACCAATGAAAAGTTGATCATCCACTCTGACCCGGGACATGCGCGAGATATAAAAGCTCAACGCTCTCCTGGGATCAAGCCTATGGATCCTCTCCTCTTCCTTACCAGGATGTGGAGGAGGATAGAACGCCGGAAGAACAACCTTCTGGCTCAAATGAAATTCCCAAACCACCTTCGGAAGAAAAGAAGGACGAACTCTAAGGACAACCCTGTCCTTGTGAAACACAGTGAAGGGTGGCTTAACTGAAAGTGCCTGTAACTCACTCACTCTGCGAGCGGAAGTAACCACAACTAAAAACACAGTTTTCAGAGTTAACAGCCTCAAAGGGCAAGAATGCAAAGGCTCAAACGGAGCACCCATAAGAAACTTAAGAACAAGGTTCAAATCCCAACCTGGCACCAGAAAAGGTGACGGAGGGAACACATTAGTGAGCCCTTTCAAAAACTGCGAAATGAAAGGAATTTTAAAATAGGAACACTCTTCAGACGAGCGCTTAAATATGGACAGCGCCGCCAGGTAACCTTTAATGGTCCCCACTTGCAAGCCCCTGTGGGCCAAAGAAAGCAAAAAAGACAGAACCATGGGAATGTCACATTCAAAAGGATCCACATTCTGAACTCTGCACCAGTCGCAGAACTTTCTCCAACGGCAACGGTACAGAGACTTAGTTGCCGGCCGCCTGGCCGAAAGCAACACCTCCATTACATC
This sequence comes from Ambystoma mexicanum, assembly GCF_040938575.1. Lineage (NCBI taxonomy): Eukaryota > Metazoa > Chordata > Amphibia > Caudata > Ambystomatidae > Ambystoma > Ambystoma mexicanum. Next base: position 1,476,501,729 of record NC_090921.1, read on the forward strand.
TTCAGGGAGGTCCCAATCCTTATACCTCAACCTTTCAGAAGCCTAGTGTGTTGATTGAGGGATCTGACCTCTGGATGGAGAACCTGACCCCCCTCCCCTGTGAGAGAAGATTGTCTCGGTAGGGAAGACGACGTGGAGGGCAGATAGACAAGTCTAGAAGGTCTGGGTACCACGTCCTCCGGGCCCATGCCGGAGCAATGAGGATCATCCGGGAACCGAACCTCCGCAGCACTTGCGGGATGATGGGGACTGGAGGAAACGCGTACAGCAGTGGGAATGACCACTCCACCACAAACGCGTCTCCTAAGGCTCCTTTTGGAGGAAATTCTCGCGAGCAAAACCTTTCGCACTTCCGGTTGACACTGGAGGCAAACAGATCCACTTGAGGGGTCCCCCAAAGGGCGAAGATCTCCAGGAGAATCTCCTGAGCCAGCTCCCACTCGTGAGAGATCGAGCTCTGCCTGCTCAGAGCGTCCGCCGTCTCGTTGTCGTCTCCGGCCAGATGAACAGCCAAGATCGAAACTTCCTGCTGGATGACCCAGAATTCGAGCTGCATCGCCTCCCTGCACAGCGGAAGTGACCCTGCCCCCCCCTTTTTGTTGAGGTAGTGCATGGCCACCGTGTTGTCTGTTAGAATCAGGACACTCTTTCCGCGCACAGTTGGCAGAAAAGCCTTCAAGGCTAGCCTGACGGCCCTCAGCTCCAACAGATTGATATGGAGTCTGGACTCCGACGGAGACCAAAGACCGCTGACTGTCAACTCGTTGGCATGAGCTCCCCATCCCGTGAGGGATGCGTCCGTCACGATCGTCACCTCTGGCCAGGGCAGCCAAAATGGGGCCCCTTTCATCAGATTGCCCTCGACGGCCCAGCACAGAAGGTCCCGGGCTACCGAGGGCGGCATCTGAACAGGGTCCGACAGCCTGCCGGAGGACTGAGACCACTGGAGCTTGAGTGCCTACTGCAAAGATCTCATCCGCAGACGAGCCTCTGGCACCAGAAGAATGCAGGATGCCATGAGGCCGAGCAGTCTCAAGAATTCGGACGCTGGGAGATTCTGGGCAAGCTGAAACTTGTGCACCATCTGCTGAATGTGAAGAGCCCTCAACTGAGGAGGAAAACACTACCCCAGGGACGTGTCGAGCACTGCTCCGATGTACTGGAGCTGCTGCGTTGGTGTCAAATGGGACTTCTTTAAATTGAGGGAGAAGCCCAGCCTGTGAAGGGAGTGGCAGGTGACGGACAGATGATCCAGGACTTGCTCGGGAGAGCTCCCCCTGATCAACCAATCGTCCAGGTAGGGGTAGACGTGAATCCCCTCTTTCCTGAGATGTGCTGCCACCACCACCATGAGCTTGGTGAAAACCCTCGGGGCGGAGGTCAATCCGAACGGCAGGACCCGAAACTGAAAGTGCGAGTCGCCAACCGCGAACCTCAGGTACTTCTTGTGCTTGGGATAGATCGGCACATGGAAGTAAGCATCCTTGAGGTCGAGAGACACCAACCAGTCCTGAAGTTGAAGGGCCTGGAGGACTTGAGAAAGAGTCCCCATCTTGAACTTGTCCTTCCTGAGGAGTTTGTTCAAACCGCGCAAGTCCATGATGGGTCTCAATCCCCCGTCTTTCTTTGATATCAAAAAATAAGGGGAATACCATCCCTTGTTCCTCTCCGCTACAGGCACCAGTTCTATGGCGCCTTTCTCCAGCAGGGCTTGAATTTCCTGCGCAAGGAGCGGATCCGTACTCTTCAAAGAGAGGTTCCCTGATGGATTGTCGTGAGGCCGCTGCTGAAAAGGAAGACAGTAGCCGTGGGTTATGATCTCCAGAACCCACACATCCGAAGTAATGGCTTGCCACTCTACAAGATGCTGCGCCAGCCTTCCCCCAACCGGCGAACCATGGGACCTGGCCTCATGACTGAGTGGTAGCGGCTGCGGTGTTGCCTGAGGGCAAAGAGGCAACTGCCCGAGCGGCCTTGGCACCTCGAGTACCTTTGTTTCCACCTCTGGCACTCCTACGATGGCCTCTTTGACTGCGAGCTCCTCTTGCTTTACTGAAGGACGAGTAATAGCGAAAGGAACCTCCCCTCCATTGCTGTCCCCTAGGATGAAAAGGCGGAGGTTGGCGAACTGCAGCACCCAACCTCTCAAGGCTCTCGTCAGCCTTGCTGCCAAAAAGGTGTTCACCGTCAAAAGGCATGTTGAGGAGCCGGGACTGCCGATCGAGAGCGAACCCAGACTTCCGCAACCACGCAATCCTGCGCATTACGGTGCTCGCCGCCGTGGACCAGCTGACACAATCCGCCAAGTCCAAACCCGACTGAACGGCCTCACACATAGCATCCTTGCCATCCTGAACCATAGCAAGGAAACCATCCCATTCGTCCCCTTTGGGAATATGATCAGCCGCTAATGCAACACAGTTCCACAGAGTGTGTGTGAAACGAGACAAGGCACATATGGAGTTGGCCGCCTGAAGCGCCATACCCCCCGAATAAAACACTTTCTTCGCCCAGCCGTCAAAACGTTTGTCGTCCCTATCCGGTGGTATGGTGGGATATGACACCTGCTTTGCCGGGGCCGTAGCTGCCTGCACCACCAAACTCTCCGGGGTGGGGTGCCTAGACAAGTAGCAGGGGTCGCTACTGGCTGGACGGTATTTTCGCGACAAAGACTTTCCCACTGCCGGGAGACTCTCCGGAGCAGTCCAAGCCGCCGCCACCCTTCTCTGCAGAACCATATGAAAAGGCAAAACCGGGTCAGTGGGTGGACCGAGATCAAGGATGTCCGTGAGATCATCCTGAACGAACTCCCCTGGGGGAGCCGACCAACCCAAGTACTCGGTAACCTGAGACATAAGGCGCCGATATGACGAATCGCCATGAGTGCCAGGCTCCGGCCGACAAAACTCCACCTCTGGAGAGGTGTCCAGCCATTGGCATCATGCAGTGACTGCCTCAAGTCATCAAACTGGCTATGGCCCGAGATAAGGTCATCTGGAACCGTAACCGGAACCAGGCCGCCATCAGAGCCTTCATCATCCTCTGAAATGTACTCCAGGTGGGGAGAGGAAGACTCTGCGGACCAAAGCAGTGCCGGACCTTAGCCATAGCCTTTTTAGGGGCAAACCCCGTGCCACGGGGCCCCTCCGACACCATCGCCTCGAAAGGTGTCGAGGGCGCCAAACGAGTCGGTGCCGGCGTCGACAGAAAAGGCGTCGAGGGCACCGAACGAGTCGGCGCCGGCGTCGACAGAAAAGGCGTCGACGTCGAGCGAATCAGCGTCGACGTCAGCTGCAACGCCTCCAGCATCTGCGGCATCGACACAGTCCTCGAAGCCGGAGCTCCGAGTGCGTCTCTCGACAACCTGGGCGCCGACGGCATCGACGACCCCCTCGAAGATGGAACCTCGAGAGAAATCGTCGACAACCTCGGCGCCACAGGCGTCAACGTCTTCTTCGAAGATGGCACAGGATCACGTGGTCTCGAGCGCGTCGAGGACCGGGACCTGGAACGGGCATGGCGAGAACGGCTACCCTTGTCCGAGCAGGACCTCTCCCGTGAGCCGTGCCGACCACCCGAGCCCGAAGGCGTACGGGCGGTGTCTCTCGATTGGTGCCGACCGACCCCACTCGGAGGCGCAGTCGGACCGGTGCCCTGCGATTCCAGAATCGCTAGCATCTGCTTCCCGAAGGAAGCCCATTCCTCTGGTGTCGCTTGCATGGAGGGATAAGCGACCCCCCGACGGGCGGAGTCCTCGGAAGAGGACGGGGAAGGCGACCTATGCCGGCGCTTCCTGGAATGCCTAGAAGAGGCGGAGGAGTGGCGAGACTGACTGCTAGAAGCAGACCCACTGGACTTCGAACGACGACGCAGAGAGTCACCCCTCGAGTCATCGGTCGAAAGCCCCGCAGACCTCGACTTCCGGGGCTTAGACACCCGGCCTACCGACAGCTTCTTCTTGAGTTCCCGCAAGGCCTTTGCAGTGAGCGACTGGCAGTCGACACAGTCGTCCGTATCGTGGGCCTCCCCGAGGCACCAGAGGCAGGCTTCGTGCGAGTCTGTGACCGACATCTTGGACCCACAGTCCCCGCAGTTCTTAAAGCCCGGTCGCGGGGTCAAAGATGAGAAAGACATCGCCACGAACAGGTCTTCACAACCAACCGAACAGGTTCAACGAACCGAGAATTAGAAAACAGCAACTCCAACGAGTCGAGGCGTACCGAGATTCACGAGGCGAACACGTTCGCTGGAAAAACGGAACTGAGGCTATGGGCGTCGTGCGTTCTACTTATCACATCGGGTGACGTCGGCCGTCGGAGGAGGTCCTCGGGGACGGCACATCGACGTCATCGACGCAAGATGCAGACGCCAAAGATTTTTTGAAGCAGCACAGCTGTGGACATTACCTGTCATAGATATGGAATACATCGGAGGACCCAATCCCCTCGAAATAGCAATATTTTTCACTGAAAAGTCTGAGGTCTGCAGATTTATCAGGAGGGTTGGCATGTACGAGGATGGCCCAAGTATTGTGGATAAACACGTCAGACGGACCAAGCAGGGATAAATATCGCTCATGAAGTGGACGAAAAAACGGCCAAAATGCAGGAGGTCATTTCTGACCCCCAACCCTCAATACAAACACTGTCTGTCTCAGCTAGGAAGCCAGCACAAGCATTTGTAGGTCTTGCCCGACCTGCTAACGCCGAACGGGAAATCTTGTGTTACGTGGAGCCTGCATGTCAGTAAAACTCATACGCCTGCGATTGTGGATAAAAGCTTAAAGAGGGTTTGTTATGGATAAATACATTTATTATTACCAATGTAGAGAAGCGGTAGGGGATGAACGAAAAGAGGCACTAAGAAACAAAGTGCTGGCATGGATACACCAGAGGACTGGACACAGAGTTATAAGAAGATTTGAACTTAAAGTTGTTTGGCGGATTGAAATAGGCAAGTGGAGCTCTCAGAATAACAGACTGTGTACTTGTGGGGTTTGGTGCGAGCAATCTTTCACTCTTTCTGAGCATCTGCAAAGATCTTCCCAATAACTCATCCAATTTGAAACTGATAGTTGACCTTGTGTAACCGTCATCCCCTTTTCCGGTTTGTGTTAATTGCCTTATGTTTTTTAGCGCTCTGAGGCCTTTGGGTGTGTGCCACTTTATAAATATTGGAATAATATTTTCTGTGATGCTTTTGGTCAGGATCAAATCTTTGATAACAAAATCCCCAGGAGCTTTTCTACATGAATTTAGGAAGTAGGTCTACTTTAACATATACCGATCCATGTGACTTTACGTCATGTTGGTGTCGTGGGGAGGTGTTCAAGAGGGTCAGCCAGAGGAAACCACTAATGTGACCCTTAGAGGAGGAGGTACATGGAGGATCCGGCAGATCCTCTCACCCCTAACCAATCGTCCCCATTCCTAGGTCACTGACACTATGTTGTGGAAACTCAGAATTTGGGACTCATGCTAAAATATGCATTTAAATTGGGATTTGCTCACTCAGTTATCAGACTGGAAGGACATGAGCGCAGACAGAAAGGCTTATCCACAAGCTACAGCCATGTTTTGCCGGAGGAGCAAGGAAGGCCCAGGTCCACGAAGAATCATGAAAGGGTCGGGTGGATGCCATGACAGGACCCCACAGGGCATTATGGAAATGACACACTTGGGAAACACTCATATTAAGAGAACCAAGTGGAAAGGGGTAGGGGGTTCTAGTGCAGCGTACACCTATCAATCCCACTAATCCTTGGATGTGACATCGGCTGAACACCAATCACACATATGAGAAAAGATGCCAGCATCAAGCACACCTTGGAGGAGTAGGGCTAACATGCACAGTATAGAGAGAGAGAGGGAGAGGAGTATAGAGAGAGAAGTAGCAGCGATGAGAGAAGAGCAAGGTGCAGTTAGAGGAATGTAGAGTACAAGAGCAAGAGGAAAGAGACAAGGAGGAGGTTGGAGGAGCATGTGGGGCAGAAGGAAGAGAGAAACATTATGAGGAGGCTGCAGTAAGATAACAAAGAGGGGGTGAAAGAGCGAATCAAGGGAAAGCTTGGAAAATGGGGAGGGAATGAAATAGGCGGAGCGTTGTAACAAGTAAAGAACTTTATGTTGAGAGTCTGAGCCTGCAAGGGGATAATTACCAGAGGCTTTTGAGCATGCAATAGTCTCCTACTTGAAAGCTATTGACTCGTTGACTTGGGTGCGAACAGCATGAACACAGCCTGAAAATTTACTCAAGAAAGGGAATGTGGGGGTGTTGGGTAGAAGAACAAGTTACTTACCAACTGTAACGTTCTTTCGTTCGGATGTTCCTCCCACGTATTCCTCATTTTAGATATTCTAATCTTCCAACTTTGCTGCTTCAGAAAATGTTTTCCACTAGAGGGCTCTGTGCTCGAGGTCGCAGCATCGATATCCCTCGAGGGCTGCCGTCGAGCGTCAACGTCATCCGCAGTATAAAGTGCTCGAGCCCCGCCCGTTGGCTTCAGTTCTGTTTTTACGATATTACTAAGTGTATCAGATGACCAGGCATTCATTGACCTCCAGCTCTTAAGTTATTTAGAGAGCAATTAGCGTAAACTGCATGGCGCGGTAGGCTGGGAGGGTCGATGAGGAATACGTGGAGGAACATCAAAACGAAAGAACATTACAGTTGGTAAGTAACTTTTTCTTCGAATAGATTGTGTCCTTCCACATATTCCTCATCTTAAATAGACTCCCAAAGCAGTATGATTTCGGAGGAGGGAGTACCAGAAATATTATTTATGAACCGTGTGAAGGACGGCTTTTGCAAAAAGGCCACCTTGAGATGCTGTTGAGTCCAAGCAATAGTGCTTCACGAAGGTGTGCATTGACGACCAGGTGGCCGCTGCACAAATATCTTGCACCGAGACACCGCTCTGAAGAGCCGTTGAAGTCGCCATGCCCCTGGTTGAATGGGCCCTTAGCCCATCTGGAGGCTCTTTACTAGCCAATTTATAGCATTCCGTAATTGCCAAAATTATCTATCTGGACAGCGTCTGTTTTTATACCGCTAGACCCAATTTATGTCCAGTATACCCGACAAAGAGTTGGTCACTTTGTTGAAATTTAGCCAATCTGGAGATATAGAAAATGAGAGCCCTTTTCGGGTCCAGTCTGTGTAGCCTTTCTTCCTCCTTACTTGCATGCGGAGGAGGATAGAAAGAAGATAGGGTAATTTTCTGTGACAGGTGGCAGTGAGAGACTGTTTTAGGTAAAAAAGAAGGTTTGACCTTAAGAGTAACTTTGTCCCTATGGAAAATGGTGTGAGGAGGCTTACAAGAAAGCACCTGCAACTCACTCACCTTGCGGGCTGATGTAATTGCCACTAGCAGAATTGTCTTCAAAGTGAGGAGCCTTAATCGGCAAGAATGTAAGGGCTCAAATGGAATACATGTGAGGAATTGTAAAGCTAATTTTAAATCCCAGACGGGTGCCTGAAAAGGGGTTGGAGGATACACATTTGTGAGTCCTTTTAGGAACTGAATAATCAAGGCCATTTTCAGGACAGGCACCACTTCTGAGGAGCGCTTAAAAATAGATAGCGCTGCTAAATATCCCTTTATTGTACCAACTTGGAGCCCCAAATTGGCCAAGTGTAAAAGGAAAGAAAGTACTGAAGGAGTATTACATAAGAATGGATCCACATTCTTATCCCTGCACCATTTACTGAACTTGTTCCAACGACACCGGTACTAGGATTTTGTTGCTGGCCTTCTGGTCGAAATCAAAATCTCCATTACGTCTTCCGGGAGGTCCCAATCCTTATATGTCAGCCTCTCAGAAAACATGCGTGAAGGCTCAGTGTCTTGACCTCTGGATGGAGAACCCGACCTTCCTCTTGCGAGAGAAGATCCTCTCTTTGTGGAAGACGTATTGCAGGGCAGATGGACATGTCCATAATGTCCGGGTATCACATCCTCCTGGCCCAATCCGGGGCAATTAGGATCATGGATATCCTGAACTTTCTCAACCTCCTGATTACATGAGGAATCACAGGGACTGGAGGAAACGCGTATAGGAGTGGAAATTCCCAGTCCACTACAAACGCGTCCCCTAGAGTTCATCTCGGAGGAAATTCCCTTGAGCATTACAGTTTGCACTTCCTGTTGACACTGGTTGCGAAAAGATCCACTTGAGGGGTTCCCCAAAGGGCGAAGATCTCCTGAAGGACTGCCTGAGCTAGTTCCCACTCGTGAGAAACTGTGCTCTGCCTGTTCAGAGCATCCGCCGCCATGTTCTGCTCTCCGTCTAGGTGAACTGCCGACAGAGACATTCCTTCTTGCATTGCCCAGAACCAGAGCTGCATTGCCTCTCTGCACAGTGGTAGTGATCCTACACCCCTTCTCTTGTTGAGGTAGTACATGGCCACTGTGTTGTCCGTCATTATCAGGACATTCTTTCCCCGTACAGGGGGCAGAAAGGCCTTCAGCGCTAGTCTGATTGCCCTCAGTTCCAAAAGGTTGATGTGTAGTTTGGACTCCGATGGAGACCAATGACCGCTGATTGTCAGATTGTTGGTGTGGGCTCCCCACCCTGTGAGTGAGATGTCCGTCGCTACTGTTATCTTCAGCCATGGTTGTCAAAAAGATTATCCCTTGAGGATATTTTCCTTGCAAGCCCACCATAGAAGATCTTGAGCGGCTCTGGCCGGAACTTGCGGAAGATCTGACATATCCCCCGAAAATTGGGACCATTGAGTTCTGAGGGCCCTTTGAAGGGATCTCATTCTCAGTCTGGCCTCTGGCACCAGAAAAATACAGGATGCCATGAGGCCGAGCGACCTCAGAAAATCGAAGGCCGGCAGATGTTGGGCATTCTGAAACTTTGTTACGATCTGCAGAATGTGGTGAGCTCTCTCCTCGGGAGGCAAGGACTGCTCCGATGAATTGGAGCTTTTGGAGTACAATCGTTTGTGACTTCTTGTAATTGAGGGAGAAGCCCAGTCTGTGCAAGAAGTGGCAGGTCATGGTCAGATGTTCCTGGCCTCGTTCGGGTGAACTTTCCCTGATTAATCAATCATCCAGGTAAGGGTGGACGTGAATCCCCCCTCTCCTGAGACTAGCTGCCACCACAGCCATCAGCTTGGTGAAAACCCTTGAGCAGAGGTCAGCCCAAATGGCAGAACTCAAAACTGATCATGAGAACCGCCAATCGCAAACCTCAGGTACTTTGTGTGCTTGAGATGGATCGGCACATGAAAGTAACTATCCTGAAGGTCTAACGAAACCAACCAGTCTTGGAATTGGAGAGCCTGAAGGATCTGAGAAAGAGTCACCATCTTGAACTTGTCTTTCCAGAGGAATTTGTTCACATTTCTTAAGTCCAAGATGGGTCTCAATCTTCTGTCCTTCTTGGGGATGAGAAAATAAGGGGAGTGCCAACCCTTGTTCCTCTCCGCAACAGGTACATGTTCTATTGCACCTTTCTCTAGCAGGGTTACAATCTTCTCCATAAGGAGCAGGTCTGGAATTTTGATAGAGCTGGGTCCAGGTGGATGGTCCTGAGGCCTTTGTTGAAACAGAAGACAGTAACCATGGGCCACTAGTTATAGTGCCCAAGCATCTAAAATAATGCCCCGCCATTCATTCAGATACCGAGTGATCCTGCCTCTCACCGGGGTCTTGTGAGTCAAGGCCTCAGAGTAGCTTTGCAGCGGCTGCAGCAGCGGCTGAGGGGACAGTTGCCGCTGCTGGGGCTGATCGAACACTCTTTCTATTCCACCACGAAGACATTTTCTTTGTTGCCCTCTTTAACTGGCCTGTCCTTTCCCTCTCCCAAATGAGGAGTAGAATTGAAAAGGACGGTTCCTCCAGGAAGATGCCCCAGAGTAGGAGTGTTATTGAAGCTCTCTCATAGAGGTGCTAAGTGATTTAGCCACCGCTTTCGAGGTATGCAGCTTTTCTAAACTTTTGTCCACCTTGCTGCCAAACGACCTCAATCCGTCAAAAGGCATATTGAGTCATCTGGATTGCACATCCGGTGCAAAACCCGACTTCCTCAGCCATGCGAATCTGTGCAGGACTGTGCTAGACGCCATGGACCTGCTTATGCTGTTAGCAGTGTCCAATCCTGATTGGAGGCATTCCCCCATAGTCTCCTTTCCATCTCTGATGATTGCACTAAAACCTTCCCATTCCTCGCCTTCAGGAATGTGTTCAGCCGCTGCCGTCATACAATCCCACGGGTGTAAGTGAACCTTGCAAGGGTGCAAGTCACATTCGTCGATTTTAAGGCCATGCTGCCTGAAGAAAAAAACTTCCGGGCCCAGGCATCAATCCTTTTGCTGTCCCTATCCAGGGGGATCGAAGGGTAGGCCGAATGCCTAGAAGATGTGGCCGCTTGTACCACTAAGCTTTCAGGCGAGGGATGTTTTGCTAGGTATTCCGGGTCGGAAGAGGAAGACCTGTATTTCCCTACACATTTTTATTTATAGCTTGGCCAGAATCTGGGGTTTCCCATGTGGCCTTGACCCTTTTTTTTGTAATGCTTCATGAACGGGGAGGACAGGGTCCTTTTGAGGGCCTTCATTAAGGATGTCCGTCATGTCGTCTTGATCAAAATTAGGGGAATTAGTGTTCCATCCCATAAACTCAATGACTCTATTAATCAAATTTCTATACCCAGAGTATGCATGGTCTGCAGGGTCGGGTCTATCAAAATCTACTAAGAGAAGTAACCAGGCCCCTGGCTGTTTGCAGGCATTCATACAGGTCAGCCATCTTAAATCTAGGGTCTATTAATTCTTCAGGGACATCTCTAGTCCCAAATGTCACTCTAGCCGGAGTAATGTCCTCTTCAGAGGAATTCTCCTCATAAATGGACGACATAGACCTGAAAAAGTCTCATTTAGGTTGTGGTTGGTATATTTTTCTGGGTGACTCAAAAGGCATCGACCTCAGCTTCGACAAAGGTGTCGATTTTGGTGCCAGAATTAAAGTTGGCGTTGAAGGCGTCAATGTCATCGTCACTGGCTTCGACATCGTCGAAGGAGCCTTTGATACAGTCGAGGAAGGTGTCAACGCCATCTTCGAAGTCGGCTTAGAGAGCGCCTTCGATAGATGCGTCTAAGTATCCTTCGACATCGACTTCGATGGCGGGTGGATTCCCGACGCCATCTTGTTAGTCGTCACCTCCGATTTATGCACCAGTAGGTCTGATCTTTCTTTACGAGGTGTCGGGGAAATTTCTTCCGTCTTGTCTTTGACCTCCACCTGTCACTCCCCCTGTCACTTCTGGAGTGAGATGGGGCATGGTCTCCCCGCTGCTTTTTTTCAAGGGGGTCTAGGCCGCGTTCTTGAAAATGTTCATCATCGAGGCCCTAAAGGCCTCCCATTTTTTGGGAGAATTATGTTTTGAAGGGTATGGGATGACCCTTGCTTCAGCCGACGAGGAAGAGGATGAAGGAGATCAGTGTCGTCTTTTCTTCAATTCTTTAGACGAAGAAGAGGAAGATTTCCTCGAACGACTTCTCAATCTCAATTTCCTCAACCTATGCCGGGATTTTTTACTCAATTCTTTTTTCTTTCTCGAAGAGGACTTCGAGGAGTCCTCCTCCACCGCTAGTTTCCCTCTACATTCCCTAAGAGCCTTGTTGGTCATAGCTTAACAGGAACCGCACTCGTCGTCCCGATGGTCAGAGCCCAAAAACCAGAGGCAATTTCGATGGGGGGATCGACATCTTCTTCCTGCACTTTCTTAAAGCCAGTTTTGGGCATGGAAGGATTTGATGAGGAATACATTTCGCAGAAACTGAAGCGCCGTTTTCGTGACACGAAGCAGAGCTAACGGAAAAACGGACCTGAAGCCAAAGGGCGCGGTTCGAGCCCTTTATACTGTTGATGACGTTGACGCTCGATGGTAGCAACGGCAGCCTTCGACGCCGCAACCTCCAGCACAGCGCCCTCAGGTGGAGAAAAAAATTCCGAAGCAGCAAAGCTGGAAGATACAAATATCTAAGATGAGGAATAGGTGGGAGGACACAATCCATTTGAAAAGGCTGTGGATGTCTACAATCCCAGCACAAGGGGTCACCTTAGGAGTTTGCAACATCATTCCAGGAGAGTCAATGGCAGGAATACTAAAGGGCTTCAAATACACCCCTATGAATTACTGACTCTGTGACCAAACATCAGGACTCAGAACCTTAAGTCCTATCTAGATTAGGACAGGTTAAAGCCCCTCAATTATTTAAAGTTTCTCAGATAACCTTACACTGCTGACTCTAGCTACTCCCCTTTTTGTGTTGTACTTTGTTCCCTATAAGCCTTCTCCCAACCTTAACTTACACCAAAGTCCACTCTATCTATGATATGTATAGCAATAGAAGGCCCACTTACCAGAGCGGCTAAGTATATAATTGATAGAGTTCGATCTGGTTTCATCAACCACCTTTAGTTGGACTACTGTTGTTTGCATGCATTTCCTTTCTTTTAATGTGGGTGAGCGGGTGCTCATACACCACCTATTCCCCCTCTCCATCCAAGTGTTATGCTTCACAGGCGCAACAGCCTGCTGTTATGCAAATTGCACACCCCTCAGTTCCCTTCTCGCCATCACTGACGGTTGCCATGGTGCTTACTCCAACGCTCGGAGCGTACACAATGTACGTCTGCGGCTCTGCTCTAATGTCTGGCAGCGCCATGGAGACCCAACGTGCGGTGGTACACCGGCGCGTCACAGTCCGGCTCAGCAGTGTTTAAGTAGTTCCACAGTACTAGTGCTTCTGATTGAAGTGAGTCTTCAGTGCTCAGGTTTCCGTGCCTTTTGTTATGCTCCCCCAGAACCTGCTTTGGTTATCGACGTCGCTTCCGGATTACGACTTGATGCTTTCATTTCGTGACTTCTAGCTTCTGAACCCTTTGCTGTACCTCTGATTGCTTTGTGTAGAACCCCTTGCTTGCTTTACCTGATTTCTTCTTTGACTTCCTGTCTGTGTGGTCTTCGTTTGTGGATCTGTGGTGAAGTTGGACCCTGCCTTGTAGGAAATAGCAGTGCATTGGACTTTCGGCGCTATGGTGTTTATGGTGCACTTTCTGCCGTTGTTACAGTGTCCTCGCTCCGCTCGGGGGTAGGTGCCTCTAATCATAGTAACTTCCCTTCCCTTCCCTTCCCTTTTTGCTCCTAAGGTTTCTCCTTGCTACTTCACCTCTCTTATCCACACCATCTTTGAATTGGGATTACTACATCAGGAATACCAGGTAGGCTCATGACCACAGACTAGATAGCGTATCCTGTGTCCATTTGTTTTCTATAATCTCCTTTATTCTGCAGTTCACAGAACAAAACAGAGCCTTTTTACCACCAGATGACTCCCTTGGAGAGGTTCAGTCCATCGCCAAGTGTTTCACAGGTCAGTGTTGTTCTGGTTTATGTGTATATTGACTAATACTGGGACGTTACCATTAAAACAGTTTTCCTTACCTTTACAGCCTGGCGTTTATACTTAGTGGTATTTTTTTACTCTTTCGTGTGAATCACAACCCCCCCTGTATTGGTCAACAGGGGGGATTGTGCTTCATAGGAATGGTCGCCCTCATAGAGGAGGCCACTTCTTAGGGGCTGTTCCAGAATGGGAAAATGACAGATCGCTGGGATATTCGTGAGGTACTGACACCAAGCTCACCCTCACCCCTAACCCATTAACACACATAAATACATATGTATGTTTGTCATATGACCTGCAGGAGTGGTAGTTTACCAATCAAAAGATGTATAAATGTTGTGCACATTGAAAAAGAATGGAAATTAGATTGAGTGTCATGCAGAGCAGAGCTCTCCAAATGCCAACCAAGCCTATAACTAAACTTGTACCTAAATAGTGCGCTCAGAAATGTTATTGTCCAGATCGTTGGGACAAGTCGTTATAAGCATACAGTGATCGATCGTAAAAGTTTTTCCTATGCATCTTACCTTAGTTTTTCTCACTTTTACACATGGGAAAACAACGTGTTGGGCGCAGCCATCTTTTGCTAGTCTTATCCGTTGATTGATTTCCCTAAATTCAAGTGCGGTCGCGGCAATAAATCAAAACATTGGCCCCCAAAGCTGACAATAAACGCGTTCGCCCCTTTCCACAACGCCAGTGCATGTCTCGTTTCAACGTTCTCCGTCCACAAGTTATTGTCGAGTCTCCATGGAAATGGCAGGACACAGCTTTCCTCAAGAAGTATAAACAAGATCAGACAACACTCTAGTTTCTTAGTCAGTTTCAATGTATTTAGTTTAGACCCCCTCTATGTCTCGTTTCTGTTTGGTTGAGCTGTTTTACTAGTAGGAAGACCCTGCAAACCGTTACTTACAGTAGCAGAACCGATTTCACTTGTTACTTGCGTTTTGGTTAAATCTTTGTCATACAACGTCAACAATCCAGCCCTACCAGTACGAGCCTGAGAAGGCTGCCAAAACGATGGCTAATCAGACAATAGTTTGCAACATCAATCACCCGAGCATGAGCCGCAGCCGAGTCACATGGAAGACGTTTCAACGTGGTGTACGTGCAATCGTTGCGAGGTCATGCCAACCAAGGTGGGGAACTGCTGCTGCAGAGAAAACTCTGGATGCTCGGCTTACATAGCTGAAGAAGACACATTGCCGCTTTGTGTTACTGAGCTGCATGACTTCAGGGCAGCCTGCCTCACAAGGTCCGTGTTGAGGATTATGATGGTGCTTATGCACGAACTTTGCAAAACAGTTCGGCCGCACAATCCAAGTAAAGGGTAAGTATACTCTAGATTTGATGTAATTTTTACTACCGAGACCATTTGAATATCATGTTTTTCTCCTACTTTCTCTGAATTATGATCCATCTCTCTGTAGAAATGCAGCTCTACCTTCCCCGGTGCCTCGCGCAGCAAGCCCACACACACCATCGTCTCCCCCTGTCATCCCTGCACGAGCACTGTTTTAACGAAAGTCCTGCCATGCCATTGTTACAATTCTGTAGTATCATTACCGAAAGAATGTGCTCTATGGAGAGCATGAGACAGTGATAAGCCACATCCCAAGTGTACATTCATCTTCACTAAACTGCCTGTGTGTTCTAAACCCCAACCCGTCCAGTCCAGGGTCCCACCAGCCCCAACTCCCAGTTGCTTTTATGCTGATACTCATCTGACCCCCTTCCACTGACCATTCCAGAACACCCACCACTGCCCTAACGCTGTGCATCAGTATATTCTCCCAAACGCAACACACGTCTACCTATACCACTAGGATCCAAGCAAGGCAGATGGTACATCAAACCTCTGTGGTGTGTTAGAATTATTTCTTTTAGCACATAGTGGGGACTTGTGCTGTAATGGTTCCTGCCTTCATTTTTCTAAGGGCAACTATGTCATCGAATTTCGGATGCACTTTTTGAAGTTGGCTGCTACACTTATCACGTTCATTCGATTTAAACATGTGTCTCTTTATCAGGTGGTACAGGCTGGTGGCCTATCGTTCGTTTACATGATGGCTTTATGGGAGGCTCGGATACCGCAATCAACGAGTAATACCCGCCTGTGGCATTCGAGCCATTTGCCACAAATTCCCCAGTGACAGCAGACAGTACATGGGATTTTCTCATACTGTACTTCAACCTCAAGTATACAATGTATAGTTTGTTAGTGCCATCAACATCACCCAATTAAATAAAATACAACTGAGTAAATAAGGATTTTCTTTGAGTTTTTCAGTGCTTCAAGAGCACGCGCAATCGTCTAGGATTGTAATGCTAGAATGGTTGTTGCCTGGAGGGACTGTGAACGAATGGAGGCACTGGAAATAATTTGCAAAGTGGTCCCATATTACGCAGTTTGATCTAGCTCCATCCTTTTCCTATGATATAATGTGAAAATAAAATACAAAATAGGCACAGAGTGCAGAGGCACACTGGGAAATGTCCACAGTAGCCAGTATCCCAGTTCAGTCTTGGTTGGTGCACTTTTGCACTCACTTTGTCCCCATCAATCCCCCTTCCAGTATCAATGGCATTTTGCACCTTGACCGTGTGCTCCCAAGTGAGCTGGATGGGTGTGACCGCTCAAGTTGTCAAAGACCATGTACACTTATAAAGGATCTTCCACACGGTGGCCATTGTCCACAAGGCCTCCCCAGCCTGTCTCTCCAGACTCCCCTCTTCAAAGCCCAGGCTCTGCAATCAACAAATGTTTGTGTCCCTTTAGCATTGTTCTGGCCTTTTCACACTCACCTCATGCCCATCCACCCACCCTTGCAGTTTCAATGGCATTTTGCACCTATGCCTTTCGTAGGCCTATGCCTGTGTGCTGGAAAGGCGGCAGGGTGGGTTCATATGGCAGATGGGAACCATTGGGATGGAGGCAGAGTGGGTGTGTATGAACACGTCATTCATTCACATACACACCCCACTTGTGTAAGCCTTTATAAACACTTTGAGATTTACCTTGAGAACATCTGGGAGATCTACTAGGTATATTGTCATCGAGCTACCTGGTCACCGGATACTTGTTTCTCTGATTGCTGAATATGTTCATCTGTTGGCCAAAGTAAGGGTAAGTCAACTAATTACTTCCCTAGCTTCATCGAACGTTACTATGAATGTTTATGTCGATTTCAACAAAATGTACCCAGGATTTTAATGTTAAAGTATCTCAAAGACTTATGCATAGCAATTAGTTCAGGTATTTACTTCTCGATAACTACCACAATTCATCCCTGCGCATTGTAGTAGAATGTGCAGTTTAACAATTGTATAACTGTCAGGGTTCTTCAGGCAGGGAAATCTGGTCAGGGTTCTTAGGAGGGGTGGTTTGATTTGGAAAAGCAACTTGTGTTTTTATTCTGTTGTTTGCCATCTTCATGTTTGGGCCTTAACAATCTCATTCAGTCTGTGAACTCAAGCCCAAGCCAAGATGGGGGACTCGGTCAGTGAGCTGATTGGTTGGAATGTTGTCAAGGTCAGTTGAGAATTCAATCAATTCATTGTTAGATCTACTGCTGAGCAGCAGGTGTTTTTGAAGTTTCCAGGTTTAAGGCCTTTCCAGAGGCTTAACAAGTTCAGTAAGATTGCTGAGGACTTCCACTTTCACTCAAGCAGTCCTTCATCTATTTGAGCTAAGGGAAAATGTCAAGTTAAAAGCCAAGTAATGTTTATTGAAGCCAAATAACCCATAATTTGTCCAGCCTGCACGTTGAGTGTTGTGAAAACTGTAAAATAATCTTGCAGTCTTGAATGTGTGAATTTCAACTGACATATCTATTTCTTGAACAGTTTCTGACTGAACATTTGTTTAGCCGTACGTTGGGAGAGCGAGCATTCAATTAATCTGCTTGCGTAGCTTCCCATTAGTTAGATTTCTGTTCCGACTCCAAGCAGAGAAAAGGTTAATGTCGCGTGGCTCCTGTCAGGAGATTTATGTTTTTGGATGCCATATGCAAAGGCATTTGTTTTCCTTTTTGGTTTGACTCCGAGAAGGGAAGAGTGAACGGACTAGGGCAGATTTTTTTTTGTTGTTTTTTTTTGCTTTACCTTCTGTCACCTTACTCCCTGTATTCAATTGCCCTCTGTTACTTCTTAAAGATTTATTTAGGACATTATTTAGGAAATTATGGGTGAATAAGTATCACCTTGTGCATTTGAGATATTGGATTATGTTCTATTGCTTCTGTAAAGTTCTAAATGTATAAATAAAGTTTTGAAGAAAAAAAAAATTAAAAAAAAGAATAAACCCGGCGTGCAACGGCTCAGTCAAGCCTCCCTGTATTTTTCATCTGATCACAATCAGAAAGTTTAGTTCGTCGGGTCCGCACTATGTATTTATTTTAGAGGCTGGGCACTTTGGAGCTTGTTCCCTGGTATGAACTCTCTCACAGCAGGTACCAGGTGAAAGCAGCCAGATTTTTTCTCTCTGACTATTGGTGAGCGCAGTGACTTTCCCTGAACATTTCTTTTTTGGAGACAGCGCGGTTCCATAGGACATCTTTTGACAACACAAAAGAAAGAGAAAATAAAGCAGGAAGATTTATATTGTTTCCTTCAAGTCTCAATAAAACTTTACAAGGAAATTAAGGTGTGCTATTGAAGGGCATTGCAAAGAGCACAGTTCAACATAAATGTTTTATTTCAATACAACAGAAAGAAGCAGAAAAGCAGTCTCGTCTCCAGGGACTTACAAGTTAAACTGATAATTTGAGGAGTGCAGTCGAAGCAAACAGCTTTCATTTCCCTAACCAAGGACTATTAAAAAACCCTCTAAGCTATCAGCAGAGGGTGAACAGGTATGCAGGGCATATGGAGTCAATAGGAGAATTACTACAGTGCATGTTTATATTAGTTTGATCATTCAGAGTTGTATTTGTATTTTGTCTTTGCTACAGATTTTCAGAGGCACACGTCAGCGGACCTGTTCCTGTTTTTATGTTCTCTACCCCCCTTTGCCCCAGGGGTGTTAGGTGCTTAAGAGTGAATACAAGGGTTGAGTGCTTCACACTTTTGTGGGTCTGTTGGGGTTCAGCAGGTTCCGTGGACATCATACAAGACTCAACCTGACAATAATAAAGTTTTCGCAGACTTCACTAGGCTAGGTCACACAGCTTTTCTGTCTTTATTGTAATTAAACTTTAAAGACAAATCCCTGGTGCAAATTGCTTTATTCACATTCATCCTGTGTTATTCGTGCTAATAGTTCATATTTCTTTATACAGAAATCACGCACTTTTCAAGAATGCCATCATGTGTGGTTCTAAGTTGCACTTCTGCAAGCCACGCCAAAAATCTGTGTACTATCCTGCATGTATTCCCAAAGGATATTGATTTAATAAGAAGATGGCTTAGAAATTGCGGTTGTAAAGTGGACGAGAATGAATTTAGGGCCCAGGAAATCTTAGCCGATGTGAGGGCCAATCAATTCCACGTCTGCAGCCTGCACTTCACCCAGGATATGTATGACCAGTCAAGGTACACAAACAAACGTGGACTGCGAGTTCTTCGTAAATTGCTTCCAAATGCCACCCCAACTCAATTTCTGCATGCGGCTGGTGAGGTGAGTAGTGAACGTTGAGTTTGTTATGTTAGTTGGTATGTAGGACGATGGTCTGCATTAATAAGTATTATCTTCCATCTGTTTATCTACTTCACTGTTCTATTACTCCATTTTCCATAGTCACCGTATTCAGCACAAGAGTCAAATATTTTATCTTGGTATACTTCATCTTTACCTGCTTTGTGGAGTCTCTAACCAGTATATGTGATGCTTGATGAAAACTTCCACAGTGCCCCTTAGAAATTATATTTGGGAAATGTGTTGGTTGACATATCCTTTATCGCTTAGAGCACATTGATGGAAGAACAGACCCTCGCAAGTGATGAAACCACAGACACGCCTTCCATACCAATGGTGAGCCCGTCCGACCTGCACAAAGTGAAATTTTATCTCGTCGCATAAGTCCACTTTTCAAGTACTTATTTTCGTTTTCCATTGTACTATTTTCGGACATTGGGCTGAAAATGAAAATGAAGGAGCAAGATTCTGCATCAATTTCTTTTCCGGAGTCAACAACAACCTCATACACATAGGAAGTAATGATATTACACTATTCTTTGTATGCGATTGAACTACTTGCATGTGGTTTGCTTTCAATGTAAACATATCAAAAGGTATGGGTTTGTGTACGTGTGTACCATTGTCTGTATTTCAGTTCAGTATGTACCTTCTTCTGCATTGTATTTTTTCTGTTTCATTTAGCTTTTTAATCCATATTAAAACAAGTGCTGCATTATAGGAGGATGGTGGAACTTCGACTACTATCTCGTCCTCCTTTGGAACAGGTCCACAGCTTGAGTTATTTCCATTTCACTTTCAAGAATCACAGTACATCCGACATTGGCTATACTTGAGACATAAATGTATGTAATCATGCACTGTTTAAAACCTTTCTGATTTGGGTAGTAACGTTGCACTCCCCGCCCCCCTTAATGCAGAACAGTTACCAAGGACACATTAGAAAGCAAAACACTTTGCAGGTCAACATTATAATCACTATGTTTTACAGGGTGACCTCAATTCAGGTGCATGCTTGAACTCAGATGGATATCAGGTGAAATATGAACTGAATGTTATGATCAAGTCACGTACACTCGTTTCGAGGTTTTATCCATACTAATGTTCTATTTGTGTTGTGACAGCAACCCTAACAGTTTATGGTTCAAAGTCTATGGGCCTCATTACGAGTTTGGCGGCAGCCATGGAGCCATAAGCTCCATGGCTGCCACCGAACTGGGCTCCTTTACCGGGTTCCTGCAATGAGGAATAACCGGGTTATTCCAACATTGGAGGACCCGGTCATTCCACCTTGCAGGAACCATTCCCCATTCCCATTTGAGCCTCCACAGGGTTCAATGGGGATGGAGGTAACAACGGGCACATTTACCAGGCGTGCAATCCAGGTCCCGAGATGGGAAGCTTGGAATCAGCCCTGTCGGAATGAAGGGGGCCGGCCCCGTACCGGCCCCCTTCATTCAGAAACTGCACGGGTCGTAATGAGGCCCTATGTAAAATACTTAGCTTCGAGGTACTCTGTCGAATGCAAACTTTTATTGTGCACTTTGGCTGATATTGTATTTTTTTGTATATTACTCTATTCAAGGAATGTGCTCCAGATGTGGACTTAGAAGAGGCGCATGGAACTGAGGTATACATATATGAAGTAAAATTGGGTATCACATTGCATTATGAATACATTTTAATTATGTCGCAATCTTTTCCAGTCTGCCTAGTTGATTTCGATTTGTAGATATGTACTTAGGTTTGTTTGCTTTGAAATTAAATTTGCTGTATTAAAACCATATAAAACCTTTTTTTTTTCCGGCTTGATGTCGCCGTCCGCAAAGCGAAGGCCACTGTTCGAAGCAAATCAAGAAACGAAGGGTAAAGAACATATCAGTTTGTTTTTCACAAGCTTTTGAGCAGATGTTTTAGTCTTTCTAGGTTTTTAGTTGCACCATCTGTATGTGTGCAATACATTCAGCATCTTCTATTTATTCTTTTAGAAGCCCAGAAGTAAGAGGAGTATAAAGTCACAGACATCGCTTGAAACCAAGATGTCGCTTGCCAAACGGATTTCACATTGGAACAACTAATATCTCAGGCGCAGCGTGGCACAGTCAACAGGCAGACTAGTGATGCATTTGTTTGTCCAGTGGCCGGAAAATAAATGGAATGTCACATGCAACCCTTACAAAGTCAGCCTGGACCATTGCTACTTTGTGCCAGGTCGAACACATGAAAATGAAGAAAGTGAAGATGCATTGCAACTGCTTATCGACCCCTTCACACAATCTACACCCCCTAAAAAGGTTCTACCAAAAAAACATTCAAAGTTAGCTGTTTCTCCAATTCACGTTGAATTATCACATCATGAACTGACAGAGGTTTAAGCTTCAACGAAATTGGCCGATCTTGCACACAATCTCGACTTCAGTTTGCAAAGTCTTGAGGATTTGTCCACCACTGTCGACTCACAAAAATCAGCACTGCAGGACGATTGGCTACCAAAGGGGATAAGGTACACTGTGTTCGACAGATGCCTGATAGAGATTGTGCACATGCTCAAATGTGAACATACAATCGGTGCCAAGATATGCTGGGAGCCAATGGTGAATGTGTCTCGTATATCACAAGGCACCAACCTGAAAATCCAAGCAACCTGTGTCCACTTCCATAATACATTTACATGGTCTGCTCAACCGATGCTCAGCAAAGTGCCAGCTGGGAATCTACTTTGTTCAGCAGCTTTACTGTTCAGCGGATCGACTTTCAGCAAGATTTCCAGTTTTTGTCAGTTTGTAGGTCTTGAGTTACTTGCTAAAACTCAATACTACAAATACCAAAGGGAATTATTATTCCCTGCTATTAGCCATGCTTGGAATGTTGAACAGATGTCAATGCACAGTACATTATCGGGCAAACATTTCTGGCTAACTGGCGATGGACAGTGTGACAGTCCAGGATTTTCTGCAAAGTACTATACTTACCACTTTCAAGACATGGAAAGTAAAAGAATTGAGAGTTCTGTTGTGGTGCAGGTGTCTGAATGTTCATCTGTTGCCATGGAGAAACATGGCTTCATCAAATCCATTCAACTTCTGCAATTCAGGGGAATGGAAACAGACGTGATAGCCACAACAAGGCACGTTTCAATAGCGAAGGCTAGGCAAGAGCAGTTTCCACACATTCGGCATCGATCTGATCTATGGCACGTTGCTAAATCAAAGTAAGAAGAGGATGAGCGGGCACCACTTTCTTTGGATAATTCTTGGTTGTTGTCGAATAAGCATAGATTTCAAGTTAAATATTTTTTGTTGGGTGCAGCCCACTATTGTGTGCCACTGTGTAGGGCCCAAACTATAACTGGAGAAGAGGAGACCTAGGCTAATAGCCTTTGCTGTGGGCCGCACACATTTAAATCCCACTGGGGGTTATGTAGTTTCTTGAGATTTTTTGTATAATTCAATAATCACTAGTACTCAGTGGTTTTTGCCAATTAATAAGTTTTTAATCTTGATTACTTTCACCACATTGTGAATCTCATCAGTCCTTTTTCAAGCAAACATGTGAATTGGCCAATGCATTTCGGATGCTAGTCCTTCATCAGGGCCTTACTAATAACTTTTCCACTCTACATCATTTTCAACATGATCACGTTTAGAATTACATTAGTTTACTAACGGGGTACCCACAAGGGAAAAACGGACGACATGTAGACAGACATGTAGAGAGAATAAAATGCATTGAATCTGTTAAGCAACCTATATCATTTCATATCTTTATGTATCTCAACACAATATTCAACAATGTGCTGTGCTACATCACACTACCATTCACTGTTGGTGTCAACATAGCCTGAGAATTGTGCTCCGTATTTCAAATAGTCCACTATTTAATATTTGGATTTAATAGTTTGGGTCGATCTGTGAAGGGCTGTCATGCTTAATTAGAACTCTGGGGCACGTCAACTTGTACCGTTACTGTTTGTTAGATGCCGTTCTGTGTCGCGGTCTATTTTGCTAGTTAGTGAGTTTGGTTAATGATAATAACGCTATGAGTATACATGCTCTGTGAACATGTAGTGTATCTGACCTGGGTGGTACAATGTGGTGAAAGTAATCAAGATTAAAAAGTTAATAATTGGCAAAAACCACTAACGACTACAAGTGATTATTGAATTATACAAAACATCTCAAGAAACTACATAACCCCCAGTGGGATTTAAGGGTGTGCGGCCCACACTAAAGGCCATTAGCCTAGGTCTCCTATTCTCACGCTGCTAAATCAAATCAAAAAAAACAAAATAAATTACAGCTGCTGGGAAAAAGAAGGGTTCGGAAAACCTAATAAAATGGTCAGTCCATCAGCAAGCATCTTTGGTGGAGCTCCAAAACTTGTGATGGATCTGTGGACATTCTACTTGAGAAATGCGATTTATTGATGCACCATTGTACCAATGTACACGCATGGACAGAAAACCAACATTTCCACAAATGTGCACATGGACCGTTGTCGAGGGAGGAGGAACGGAAGAAGAAGTGGTTGGTGCCATGTTCACCTCCACACAAAGCACTTGAAAAGATTGTGTACGATAAAACGCTTACGAGAGACCTGAAGGGACTCACCGATTTCTGTCACACTGGAGATTTGGAGGTGTTCCATAATATGTGCCGAAAGTACAGGCCCAAAAGGTTGCACGTTGGTATAGACAGTAAAGAGGCGAGAACAAGATTAGCCGTACTTGCCCATAAAAATAACGTAGGTAGAGATCAAGCGAGAACTTCAGGAAAATTGGGGATGCCATGTTACTACAAGGCCTTTACAATACAAAGCAAACAATGGGTGGCCAAGCCAATATACGAGGAAATGGATTTTGAATTTGTCAAAGATCTGACATTGACTGTGTTGGCCATGCGTACTCTTGGACTGGAAGCTGATTTTGTTTCCAGCATACATACAATGCCACAAAACATTGCAAATGAGTTCTGTCCTCCAAAATCCGAACTTGTCGTAAAGCGTAGTTCTAGATTTAAATGATTCGTAGCTCTCTGTAAAATGCGTTCACAATGCCAAATCATAAATGCCAAAAAATACATTTGAGTTCAAAAGAAACTGTAATTGAATATTACACCCCTTGGTCAAACTCCCCTATATTAAATGTGATATCCTGCGTAGTTTATTTATTTTTAAATGTTTTTATTGGCATTTATGATGTATATGAGATAATACGTTGCGCAGTTTCATCATGATCATATATGTACTTAGAGCAGATTAATAACAAACAACTTTATAATAACAACAAACTGTCTTCACTTCCGTGCATGCTTATAAAAGGCGCTTATTTCTTCTCGCAATTGCTTTTCAGTTTATACAGTGTCCAAAAGGGGTCGGGCCTTAGTTCTGAGGCCCAGGTTGTTTTGTTTTAAGGTCTGGTTAACACCCAGACCCTGCGGTTGCCCGGGTAGGCTGTTCGCTCACGGCGGTTTATCGTCCGATGGGTGAAACATGTCCCAGGTCAGCGCTTTCCAGGCCTCGTATGCAGGGCTTGCATCCCCACCATCTTTGGTTATTCCATCACCCCATACCTGGGTTTCAGCCCCTGTCCAGTGTTCCAGGTCATTGAGTCATTTGATGTACTGGGGGCCCTTAGCAGATTTCCATGCCATTGTAATGGACCTCTTTGCCAACACACATACCATGTCCATAAATGTAATTATATGTCTGACTTTGCTTATTTTTGGGTAGGCCCCCAGGAGGCACTCCTTTGGTGTCCATTCGTACCTTGCTACCGCGGCTTTCCTGCAGGTTTGCTCTATCTGGGACCAGAAACGTATCGTTGGGCACCCCCAGAACATGTGCATCATGCCTGCCTCCTCCGACCCGCACCAAGAACATAGTGGCTTAACTTTGCTATTGAATTTGGCCATTCTGATGGGTGTCATATATATCCTATAGAGGACGTTTAGTTGGAACAGTCGGAATCTGGCGTTTCTTGACACTTCCCGAGGGAAACCCAGGACCCTCTCCCATTCCTTTTCTGTTAAGCTGATCCCCAGGTCTGCCTCCCACCACTGTTTCAGCAAGTTACTCTTAGGATTGGGTCTATCTGCGAGTTGGCTGTAAAGTCTGGACACAGGTGTTCACCCATCCTCTAGACTATAGAGCTAGGTCAGGAATGGTTCTGCTTCGGGTTCCTCTGGCCATTCCCTCCATTTCACTTTAGCCCCCTCTCTGACATTTCGGTACCATAGAAATTGCCCAGTGGGTAGTCCCTCTTTCTCAACCATGGTTTCAATCTCCCTGAAGGTGCCTTCCTCATACGTGTCCCCTCAGGTGTAGATGCCATAACTTTCCCATTGCCTTATCCTGGCCAGGTCTGTCTTGTTTGTGCAGACGTTCGCCGCAACCGCAATCTCAGGGGAGTAAGGATGTTCTTCCCCCTGCAGTTTTAGGGCCCTGTCCCAAATTCATCTACCCAGCTGCACTATCATTGGGACCTCCCCCAGGCATTGCAATGGAACCCACAGCGCTTGCTTCAGGAGCACCGGCACTAGGAGTTGTTTCAACAGCGCTGTTTCCGAGGTGGTCTCATCCGCAAGCCATTTGGCCACAAAGCTGAGTTGTGCTGCTAGGAAGTATTTCTCAAGGTCTGGTAGTTGAAGCCCCTCCCCCCCCGGCTCTATATTGAAGCATAAGTACTTTGAGGGCCAGTCTGTGTCTGGCCGGGCCCCATAGCAGTTCCCTAAGTAGTTTTTCCAGTAGTCGGAAAAATGAGGCTGGTATGTAGTAGTGTACATTTTGAAAAAAGTATAGGAACCTCGGCAGGACTATCATCTTGACAATGGAAACGCTTCCCATGACCGACAGCGGTAATTTGGACCAAAACCTCATGGTCTTCCTCAGCCCTTGCACTGCTACCATGGTGTTGCCTCCGTGCATCTTTTCAGGCGTGTGTCATGATCACAGCAAAGACCCCTAGAGTTACCCATAAAAAGAAAGGGACATGTGCTTATCACTGCTGAATGGTGGGACAGCAACACAGGGTTGTGAATAGGTTGCAGTAATCACTTCCTGACTCCTTAACATGGTTGCTCTGTTTGTTCTCCAGTTGTTCTGTGCAGGTTGAGTGTTTTGCACTCCAGTGATATTTAGGCCCCTCCCAACATGTGAACTGAGCTTTGCGTCGTTGTTCTCGGGCTAACGCTTACCGCAGTCTAGCTCTCCTGTTTAATCTACGAATAACCTAGTTTTCCCAGTTTTTGACCACAGTTACATTGTAGCATTCATGTTTCACAGTTTTCCTTGTTCGCAGTGAAAATCATTTGAAATACATTTCCCGTCACGGCGTGAATGAAGTGTCATTAGTTTTCAGGTTTCCAGTCAGTTAGCAGCGTTTCTAGCATTGCCGTGTTAAGTTCCCCGCACATAGAAGAAGAGACTCATTTTTAAACGCTGCAAATCTAATTTTCTCCGAGTTTCCAGTCATTGCTGTTCAGCGAGCGGCGCTGAGGTACGGCTCCGCGCTCAGGAAGAGCTTCGCCGGTCAGCAGTCCCAGCAAGTATTTTCCCCTCAGTAGTTGTTTGTAGCTGTTCTTGTGTGGTCGCTGTAGCGGTTCGTGTTTTGGACAATTGCACACTATTAGTGAATCCTTGCAGCCCTATTCTCCTTCACATTGCTAACTAGCCTAATTCTATTTTGTGCCCATTGTGAAAACTTGTGTTCTATGTTAAAACGTTCTTCAGACGTAGAGATATGATTAGAACTTCTATACAGACTTTAGTGCAGTTGCAATTGTTCATTTTGTAGTGCGTTTTCTCTCTTCCTTTTTTTTCCCTCCAGAGTTTATTTTTTCCATTAACAATACTGCAGGTTTTTCACTGGCTTATACTTTCTCTCCAGTCACTGAGGGAGGTGTGGGGAGTGTTATTCTTCCTTTGGGGTTTAGGCTTAGCCTTTCAAGTCAAATACACTTTTCATAGCCATACACCCATCTACTTAGTTAGGGCTTGAGTTCACGGTCCATTCCTGTTACACCTCCGCATAGTGAATTCTTCAGGACAAGAGCCCCTGCACAGATGCAGGATGGAGAGCCCACTACAAAAGTACATTAGGTAAGACAATTCTCTGAGAAGGGTTAGTAGGTAGAGACAGCACTGCTTTTAAGGTACATAGCACTAATTTTAGGGAATACTTGTGTATTAATAGGGAAACGCTTTCACAGAAGAAGTGTAGATTGAGGAACATTGCCATCAGAGAAGAGTCCTAGACTGGTTCCTTGAGTGTTCCTGCAGAGTCAAGGTAAGCGTTACAGTGTGCCAGATATTCACCCCTAAGTATCAGAACGTGTGCGTTTCCCATCTAATCCCCACCTCCCAGAGGTCCTCTTTCCTCTTCCCAGCCAACCCTGCTAGTGGGAATATACACGATTTCTCCATGCTGAAGGAGATCCCTGATACTTGTGCGAAATTTCCCAGCACCTCTAGGATAACTGGTACGTTAAGGTGTGGGTCTCGCAGGTACAGCAGGACATCATCTGCATATAAAGAAACTATGTGGTACATTTTCCCCACCCTTATGCCTGCATCGAAAAATTGCTTCCTGATGTATATTGCTATCAGCTCCAGCCCCAGCACATAAAGCATTGGCGACAGAGGGCAGCCCTGTCTGGTGCCCCTTTGTATATCCCACAGCGATGACACCACTTTGCCGGTCTTTACTCTGGCAGCCGGTGCCTCATACAGAATCTTAATCCATCTAATAAAGTAATCTCCCAGTCCGAAATGCTCCAGCACAGCTATTAACCATTCCCAATATATGGAGTCGAATGCTTTGATGGCGTCGAGGGATAGCACTGGATATCACTCCTGTGAGTCTGTTGTTTGTGCAATGATATGTTGCAGCCAGCGCAGGTTTACTGCCGTACTGCGGCCCGGTATGAACCCATTTTGGTCCCCATGCACTATTCCTGCTTGGCCATTATAGTCTTTAAAATCTTGACATCATAGTTTAGCATCCCTAATGGCCTGTACGAGCCGTGCAGTTTTTCCAGATTTAGGTATCGGGACTACTAGTGTCTCACTCATTCTCTTCGGCAGCACCCCCGTTTCATATGATTCCTTGAATACTTCGTGGAGGGTCGGGGCCAATTCCCTGTTGTACACCTTATAGAACTCTGGGGGTGGGCCATCGCTACCCGGGGTCTTGCTAGCGGCTAGTGATTTGATTGCCTCACTAATGTCCTCAACCGTGAGCTCCTCGTTCAATATTTCCCGTTGGGCATCATCTAGTGACGGGAGCCCTATCTCCTCCAGCGTGTCTAGTATTTCACCGTGGGGGGTCAATGGGTCGTGGTGGTACAATTGGGAGTAAACGTTTTTGAATGCGCCGTTGATCGCCGTTTGCGAAGTGTGCACCACACCCGCCTCCTCTTTAATTTCGGTGATCAGGTGTTTCAGGTTTTCCCTTTTGCACAGCCATGACAATAGCCTTCTTGGTTCGTCTCCCTCAGAGTGTGCCTGGTGACTTTGCAATATAATCAAACTTGGCTAGCCTGTCCCAAGCACTCCGGCATTCCCCCCTGAGTATTGTTAGTTCCTCCTCAGCCTCCCTGGTTTTCTGGGGCCAGGCCTCCATTTGTCCAATCTTACCCTCATTTACCTCCAGGTCGTTCTTTAGTGACTTTCTGATGCCCCCAGTGCTGGCAATGACTTCCCCTCTAACCATTACCTTCAGCACCTCCCAAATTGTGTCCCAGCCTTTTACACTCCCAGCATTATGCTCCATATACTCCTTAATTCTGTTTTAGAGCCCCTCCCTGAAGGCATTGTCAGTCAGAGTGTCTGTCGACATACACCATAATGGTATGGGCAGTCGGGGGCCTCTCATCCTCCATTCCATAAGCAGTGGTGAACGGTTCGATACTGTTTTACCCAGGTAAGATGCCGATTCTACCTGAGGCAGGTGTGTCTTGTCCATTAGTAAGCAGTCTATTCTAGTATAGAGCCCATGGGGAGACGAGAAGTAGGAAAATTCCCTGCTCTCTGGATGCATCTCCCTCCACACTTCGGCCAGTCCCAGGTTCCCTATTACTTGGTTCAGTGCTGAGTGGCTTGGCCCTGCCCTCTGCCTCAGTGGGTGGGATCTGTCCAGGTCGTGATCACAGACAGTTAAAATTCCCCCACCCCCAAATGAAGAAACAATCTCTATGTGGAGCGAGCTTAGCGCCTAGTCTAGTCAGGTATGCTGACATCCCGCAGTTAGGTAGATAGGAGTTGACAAGGCAAATCTCTATTTGCTCAATGCTTCCCCTGAGTATTAGGTTCCTCCCTTCCTCGTCTGCTTCTTTGGTTGAAAGCCGGAACAGCACCATATTATCCATCCACATGTATACTCCACGTGCATATTTGGAGTAGGGAGCTCCAAAACCCTGCCCTCCCCAGTGCTCCACCATTTTGCTGTTGCCCTCAGCCGTCAGGTGGGTCTCCTACAATAACGCTATTGAGATTTACCTCCTCAAGAAGGATTTAATTCTGTTCCTGCGCATATAGGTACCCATCCCTCTAACATTCCATGTCAGCACTTTTATATCAGCCGCCATTACCAGCTAGTAGAAACCCTCTCTGCCCATCTTGTGCCCATTGTTTCATTCCATCAGTTGTTGTGAAGACTAACAAATTTCAAACAGTAACAAGTTAAACAAAACCAACTGCACCCAGCAGTTGCACTGCATGGGCAACGCTCAGGTGCCCCCGCTCCGCCTTGACCCGTCCGGGACATCTTGTGCGGGTAGTGGCGCTTCGGCAACAGGCCTACGCCAAACGATTCACAGGGGAGTGCCTCCAGCCCAGGCCAGACGGCTTGGAAGTTCCCCCGCCCTTGTAGCAAGCAGTTAGTCTGGTTACCATGCGTGCAGATGTTCCTTTGTCATCTTCCGAGTGCTGGCTTCTCTGTCTGAATAGTTGAGTTACGTCTTGGCCGTTTCACCTTCCGCCATATTATTGTGTTCCAGCCACATATTATCTGCCGCCTCTAGGAATACCGCTCTCCCTTTGTATATCACCTTTAACCTGGATGGGTACATCAACATGTACCTCAGGGTGAGCTGCCGCAGCCTGGCTTTGACTGGGACGAAAGAGTTCTGCGACCTTTGTACTGCTGGGGTGTAGTCCGGATATATTGCAATTTTGGCGTTGTCCCTCTTTATTTCACCACCTTCCCGCGAATGGCGTAGTATGACTTCCCTGTCTTGGAAGTTCAGGATCCTCGCAATCATCGGGCCTGGGTGTGAGCCCGGCGGCAGCCTCTTTTCTAAGGACCTGTGAGCCCTTTCAACTGCAAACCCCTCTGAGTCTGCCCACACCTACCTCTTGCTGTAACAGGGTTTCTACAAAATGTATAGGGTTGGTTCCCTCCGTCCCTTCAGGAATTCCCAGCAGGCGCAGGTTGTTGCGCCTGGACCATCCTTCAGCGTCTTCCGCCCTCTCCTCTAGGACTTTGTTTCTCCTTTGCAGTTCCTGAACCCTGTGCAATATGTCCTCCACTGCTTCTGCTGTCTCTCGTTGCCCAGCCTCCGTGTTGGTGAATCGCTCAGTGAGATTGCACATGTTTTGGCGCATCAATTGCGCATCAGACTTTACCTCCTCTATTTTGGTATCAATAAAGGTGCGCAGATCTGCGATAACTTCCAGCACATGCCTATCTTTGTCATTTGCTTCTGGCGCCGGCCACATCCGCGTCCTATCGCTGCTCCCATGGTTTGGCTGCTGCGAAGGACTCCATGATGGTGGTCTTGTTTTTCCCTTTGGGCGGGGACATGTCCGCCAGCGAGAGTATAGGATAATGGTGTGTTGCACAGAGCAGTGTTTGTCGGATCCATGTTAGGCGCAGTCCCAGGGGTCTCCAGCAGCAATTGCGTCGCGTGCATGTAGGTTGTCCCCACTATGTGCGCTGTGCTTGTGGCTTTAGGTTTGCGTAGGCCACCGTGGCGCACTGCTGTCCCCAGATGCTTGGCGTACAGCCAGGCATTGCCGGGCTGAGGTGATGGCGTTCCTCTTTCCTGGTGCACGTAATGTCATCAGTTTGTTGTCCACCACCTCATAGCCCTGGTCGGAGGTTTAGTTTGGTTAGTGTGGGTAAGCCTCAACGGTTCTTGGGTGTATTTCACACCTTGTATCTATAGTTGCTAGCTGCTCAGTTAGGGCTCCCAGTGCTGTGGCCCAGTTTTGTTTCAGGGGTGACCTGGTCTCGCGCTCTGGCTGGCCTATGGGCAAGCAATGTAAGGGGGGCTATTGCTTCTACTGGGAGACAGGTGCGATGGGCACAGTTTGTTTGTTGTTCCCTTTGGCAGCCGCCATTTCCCCAGTTAGATTCAATCCCAGTGCCCATACCTGTGTTGTTGCTTATTGACCGTCAGGGGTCTCCCGCGTTGCTTCTGTGTTTGCTGTTTGGTCCAGGTTGTTGCCCGTTGCTCTCACTGTGGTCATTGTCTCCACCTGCTGCTCCGGCGCCCAACAGTCGCTCCACTGGTCCGGTAGCTGGGTCAGGTGTCTTGACTGTTGGGGGCCCCCCCTTTGGTCCTGCAGGTACTCGGGTGGCGGTCCGCTTCCTCAGGCAACGTGCATCTGATGCAGCCTTCACTTCATTGGGGGCCGCCACATGGACCCGCTCGCGTTGCGGCTCCGTTGTGCACCTCCCTGCTCCTCTCCGGTTGCTTCTTTTCCAGCTCCTATTGCGTGTTCCGTCTGCAGTTCGCCCTTAGGTCCGTCTTCTGTGACTTGCCGGGGCCCCCCAGCGCACTTAGTCTCCTGGGCTTGACACGGGTGCCTGCAATTGCACACAGCCCCTTACCTGACCGCAGCGGTACAGCAGGTTTGCTGCCCCCCTCAGCTGGCTGTAGGTGGTTCCTCTACGCGCAGCACTCTGCCTCCTCTCACAGTTGTGGCTGGGCCGCAGCGCCAGCCGCCATCTTGCCTCCCCAGTGGCGCGAGTTTCGGCACTGCGTTCAGCAGGTTCCCAGCTCCGATTCTTGTCGAATTTTCTGCGGATAGATGCAGGATCACTTTATGCACGCCTACATTCGTTTATCAGCCTTTTGTGGAACCAGTTTCCATGTGTTCAAGGATCTTTTCCCAGGATCAGGACGGGAGCTCTGTCCTAGCGTGCCCTACTCCATCAGCTCGGGCCACCCCCTACCTCCCCCCCAGAGTTATTGGTTTATACAGTGCCCAGTATTTGAGTTTCACTAAATTATACAAATATATTGTTCTGTTCATTCTAGTGTGTGATTTCTTACAGAATCATTTTTTTTTTTATCACTAAAGTTCCTTCAGTACAGAGTGAATGTTGGTGCCTTTGGAAAGGCCTAGACAGAACCAGTGCTCTCGACACAGTGAGCACCTGGATGAAGGTGAGATCATTGGAGGCACACCGCTCCGGGATAGCAGACAGACAGTCCGAGACATTCAATGTTGGCTTTGTTATCCTGTGCCACCCAGGTATGCTCAGCCTTCTGACACACACAGTGTGTCACACACACTGTCTGAAATGCACCTTTCATTGGTAAGACATTGTACATAACCGTATTACATGGGGGCGGAAGGCTACAATTGTTTTTTTGCTAATCCGTCTATTGATTAGAGCATGTGTAAGCTAGAATCATCTCTCCATTTAGCTAATGCTTAGGTCTATCTAACTCATACAAGTTACATTGAGAAATACACAATAATATGCTCGAGCCGGCTACTCCATCAACAGGTAATTCACTTCGTTGAATGAAAGAGTTCTGGAGGAGGGTCAGGTTAGCTTTATTTGGAATTTCATTTTAAGGGCTTATAAACACTTGTGCGTTGCATCAACACACACATTTAGTTACATGGATGTTTCAAGCTGTCCTTGTTCTGAAACACTGTCCGCCTCAATGCCTTTTTTATTCCCGCATTCTTTGCCGAAATCGAAAGCTAAACGGCTCCACCTTTGAATAGGAGAAGTGCCTTATTGTAATTTGTCCTTGGATGCTAGACAGCAATTGCTTGAAGGACATAAATTGTGGTGAATAGAAGAGAATAAAAGATAACTAACTATATTGAGAGTGGACATGTACCGCCAAGTTAGTGTGAAAGTGTGTGATACATCGTACAGAGCGGTTGCTCGTTGACTAACCATGGAATTTCGAGAAATTATGTAAATTTAAGTTTACATAACAATTTTATTGGGATTATAAACGAGTAGGGTGCAGTGCTGTATGCATAATAATTAATTGATGGTGGGGTAAACGTCCGTGTGCACTGTTATCGCTTTTCGACCAGTAATCTTGCAAGCTCCGTTACAATGACATCTTACCGGGGTTCAAGCTGAATGGTTGCTATGTTTCTTCTTCGTTTTCTCCATGTGGTTCTCCATCCCATTGGGAGCTATACCTACTTCACAGTGCTCGAATTGTACGCAGCTCGTGGTCTCAAGTATGATTTGGTTTCCAACAGTTATGAGTTGACGGTAACTTGTTATATTAAAATAAAGAACAGCTACTGAAATGTATTTCTATTGTGTTTTGTTCGCAGATACTTTGTACCGTACTGCCCGTGCCATAGCTTCCAGGTGCCAGCAGATGGCTTCTGGAATCAACACTGGAGGATTATCATAAGCAGTGTTTTTTCGATCAGCGTTATGTGGGACGATCAATATGGCCCTATATGTCCATTTGCGTTTCCGGCAATAAGGAGCAACATGACAGTATTCATGATGTAAGAGCACGGAGAAGCAAGAACGTTGGGCTTTGAAACTGCAAAAAAAGACATGTCTTCTCCCACACAGAGCACCAAGGGGAGGGGGGGTTCATTGAATTGTTTTGCTGATGTGCCATATGGCATGACAAGGACACAAAAGACAAAGAACATCGAGCGTTCATCGTAATCTGCACATTGAGTCATGCAATCGTCATGCAATTGTCGTCGGCTCTAACTTAGCCGCAAAATTAAAAAATCTTTTGTTTCCTGGAGTTTATAATTTCTTGTGAACATTCTTTGAAAAATAAAAGCACTTTGAACATTGCAGACTATTGTTGATGTATTATTGAAATATTCTATACGCAAATGCTATTTAGGGCAAGACAGAGAAGGTATGCTCTGTGTGAGTATCTGTGTTTATCTTGTGTTTATCTTCCTGTTTCTGCGGGCATGGGTGATGACGTGGCACGTTGGGCTACGCTGGCCACAAATGTAATTAAAATAGGTGGAGCAGATAGTTGGGACAAGTGATGTCAATTTCGGGGACGGGTGTTTTGATTTATTGCCGCAAGCACACTTGAACTTGGGGAGATCGATCCACAGATAAGATTAGTACAAGATGGTCGTGCCCAACACGTTGTTTTCACATGTGTAAAAGTGAGGAAAACTAAGGTAAGATGCATACAAACATTTTTTACGATCGATCACTGTATGATTATAATGACAGTGAAATGTTTGAGCGCACTGTTCCTTTCATTTTTTTTGGGCGATTAATATGCAGATTTCTCTAGGGTCAGGTACTATACTAAATTCAGATCTGTCATTACCAGGATCTCATTACTTGCAAAACTGGCCAGATCTACTAACTCTTGCTATATAACCTCTTCCTGACATGGATTGATGTGGCATTTATTGTTGCTACAGGAACCGGTTTCCCTCCCCAAAACCCAAAACATACCTTCAATTTTTCTAACTTATAATGTATGTTTTTGTCCTATTGGTCTGGGAATCCAGCAACACTGAACAAATGTAACCTAGTAATTTTTTTTTAAATAACTTACACAGAGGCATTTTAGAGTGGTTTTCCTCTGATGAAAAGGCTTTCTGGGATTAAGGCTAACAGGATGGCAGGTTCAACATTTCTATCCACGTTGCTAAGACCAACTATGTAAATATTTCCTGAACTCAGCAGTAGTATTCTAGGACGACGCTAGATCAAACCATATGTACCCATATTTCTCCCCAAAAGATTAAACAGTAGAAACATTAGCTAACACAAGCCTTTAGATACTAGCTAACCAGAGACCATTGTCTCTAATAGCAGAAGAGTTCCGTTACCACTGCTCCCTGCTCTTGAGTCTATAAAATTATAATGAACAGTCCCTGAAGGCAAATTAAAATATCAACAACTCAAATAGTACACTATGTGGTCTTTGGTAAACAACAAAAGCGGCTTGGTTGCGCTCCTCTGTTAAAGCACATCAGATCAGCTTAAATTGCAAGTCGAATGATTTTCAGCATCTCTCTCTACATTTGGCAAGCGTGTAGGCAGGAAGGCCCTGACAGAATTGACCAGCATGGCAAACTAGTGCTTGCTTCCTGTAAGATTAATTCCTTCAGATGCAAAAATGTTTACCCTCAGAAACTGACTGGTGCACAGTATCACAGATATGACAATTGTAACTTGCTAATAGAGTTGTGTTGTTGGCGATCTGCGTTTTATATGTTGCCACTTTCCTGCCCAATGTATATATTTTCTTTATTTCTTTGTCAGGAGGTACCTCTGTGGTTGTTACTACAAAGGAGTCTGGTTTTAACTGTCATCTAATGTAGAAGGGATCAGTTGGAGCAGGTTTAAAAAAAAAATGTAATCTTAGGATTAATAGCTCTTGTTATTGTAGGAGTAAGTAAAGACTGAATTAGTCTTTGCACAGATTGGAGCATGAGGGAATGAACTGTGTGACTGCTCTTTTATTTCTCAAAATGTGGTCCTTGAAATCTGTATCTTGCAGAGCTTATTGGGTATCAATTTTAAAGTGTTGGGCTGCCTTAATTAGCAGTTAATTGTACTGCTTCTGATTCTAAATCGGGCAGTTAGCAATTGGCTGGTCTTGTTCCTCTGGAGATGGTAATATATACATCTGAGTAATTGTCATAAAATGGGTCCTGGCTGTATTGGGTATCCTGTGAGTACTGGTCTCCCCGTTTGGGGGTGGAGGGGAACCGATGATGTATAGATCAGAAGTGTCTTAACTATGGCTATATATAGGCTGGGCTGAGGAAGTACTTGGTTCTGAGGTGTCTTACCTTTGTTCTTTAGCAGTTGGTTCCACTCTAGCCTGTGGGTGTAAGAATTCTTCTGGGTGTCTGTCCATGAAGTCTACAAAGCATGAAATATAGGTTTCATGACCGTCTCCAATTTTTCTGTAGTCCACTCAGTGGATTTTGGAAATGGGCGAGACCCTGGGCAAGAGGCATGTTTCTCCTGATGTAAAGCCTCTGTTAAAGTTGTCTTGAAGGGTGTATAATGTTTCTCCTGCGACGTAGCATCTATGGGGTTCGAAATACTTAAGGATTTCAACGGTTTCGTTTTAAGAAGCATAGTCAGAACCGTAATTGTTGCATTTTCGACATACTGGAACCTTGCGTCGAGAGTTTAACCTTCGGCGTGTTTTCTTCGGTGCATGAAAGAAAGAATTTTTAGGAGCAGTGTCAGTAATGGGCTTACTCAGCGTCTGTTTGGAAATGTTTTCATGTGGTGATCGTGACTGCGAGAACCCAGGGGACAATGGACGCTTGGTAGAAAGGGTTTTACCCTTTTCATTCGACACTGCGTGGTTGTGTTTTTCCGACAACATATTCAGCGTATGGTTAGGGGTTGTGTGCTTAGTGTGATGATGGATGTGGGTGCTTTGTCGCTGAGTGTGGTCTCCATCACTACCAGAGGCAGGGACTAGCACATGGGAACCCACGGAACCCTGATCATCTTCAACGTTACTATGTGCACCGTAGCTACATTGATAGACGTCTGACTCTTTGACGCCTGCTACATCGATGGACGTTTTGGCCTGCATGCTCTGGGCAGGCCAACATTTAGTCCGGCGGTCCTTCAACGTTTTGGGTTTGAAGAGCTTAAACGACTTGATGTTTTTCTCCGTGGTCTCTAGGGTGACAATGATTGCACACACAGTGCTTTTCCGTCCAGGGATATTTGCAGTTGCAGGATGGGCAAAATGTATAAGGTGTATTTTCCATGTTTGATGTGAAAGGCAACTTGACAATTAATGGAAATTGGTGTAAAAGTAAAAGACATTCTCGAAGTATAAGAGTAAATGACTGCCCCCCACTCTCCCTACTGTGACAGGCCAGAGCCTGGTGAGGGCCTGGTGTAAGCCAAAGTCAGCGTTTGTTGAGAGTCGAAGATCTCCCGTCAGAGGTGGTAACTGGAGCCGTCCGTTGAACATCGGTTGTTGAAGCGATTGGCGAATGAATATCGCAACGGCTATTATAATCTATAACTATATAATAATGGTGTGAGCCAAGAAGCTCCACAACATGCGACAGACTATGATGGTGGGAAAAAACAATCTGAGGGACCTTGACGCGTGAAGGACCATGGGTACAATAGATGTCACACAAGGTATGGTATGGTATTACAAACAAGCCCAGTCGACATACCTTTTTTTCGAATTTAAAAAACAAGTCATGCAATACACCACGACTACCACTAGATGTTGGCCTAGGTATAGCATGTGATTCTAGCAGATCCACAAGCCTATGTATAGAACATAAAAAATACCCCAATAATAATTAAAAAATAACTACATGGAAGGCACTGCAATACAGCTAATTGGATATTTAATCACTGCACAACTTAAAATGGTGAGAATGTCTGCCTTCCCAGCGCAATGGAGCAGTCGACTGGAATTGCCAATGCCTGAAGGTGACGAATTGGAAAGGAATTTATTAAAAAGTGAATTGAAGCAGTACAGCAAAGGATTTGAAAGTAAGGGCATTAAAACGTTCATTGTTGCATCATAGGTCAGTACTTTAAAATGAAGATTAAAGGGCACCGGGTGAATCTATTAGCATGTCTCACCGGTTGTACATGCGTGCTAAAGTAGCATCAGGTTAGT
This sequence comes from Ambystoma mexicanum, assembly GCF_040938575.1. Taxonomy (NCBI): domain Eukaryota; kingdom Metazoa; phylum Chordata; class Amphibia; order Caudata; family Ambystomatidae; genus Ambystoma; species Ambystoma mexicanum. Next base: position 1,476,539,631 of record NC_090921.1, read on the forward strand.
ATTAGAAGCGTTTCAATGTCGCACAGCATTAGAAAATTCCATTAGGCAAGCACTTGCAGCTGAAATGACACATAGCTTGGCACAACCAACCGATGTAAGTCAGACACTTAACATATAAAATCAACCTATTTTTTGCATATTTATTAAATTGATGTGTGCAACAATGTTGGCTAACCCAGCTCTGCTCTTTGCGGTAATGTCTGCTCTTAGTATTTTGCTCTAAGGTAGCCTTTCTTTGAAATGCCAGAAGAACAATTTATCTCAAGTGCTAACGTTTTCTCTTCTGTAAAGCATGGTTGTCATGGTAACTGTTGGACGCACTCCAATCCTGGATAGGGTGGGAGGTTCAGATTGTACTTCTTCTGCATTGCCATAGGCACAAAACGCCCGCCTAGGAAGTGATAACGCCCGTTGAAGTGTACTGCCGATTTTTTGGGAGCAGTGAGAGAAATCAGAAAATCTGGCTGGATGCCATCTGGGTTGCCTTTCTCCACATCCCAACCTGTAAAAAAAAAAAAAAAAAAATGAAATTCAGGCTACAGATGTGCTTAGAACAAGAAATCAATGTACTAATGCACAATATGGTTATAGTTTGCCATGCTGTTATTGATCCCTCAAAACTCTGTCGTAACCTCATGTATTTATTTCTAAACTATCACCTACTAGTGGGTAATGAAAGAGTAGAAGATCACGAAAGGATACTGTGAGGGGTCAGAAGAAGACTCAGACACAATGGTGGTATGTTTTGGGGCAAAAACATTTATTATAAGAAAAGGGGTTGGAAAAAGGCCTCTCTGTCCCTAAAACTAAGAGGCTTTAAGAAAACAAATGAAATTGTCTGAATCTCCAAATTAAAAAATCACTGTATCTCAAAAGCCTACTTCTGTCGCTAAAACTAATAACATAAATCAACTGTACAAGGATGATCACTTCATAAAGTAAAAATGTTCTTTGTGGTTTCAAATAACAGGCAACTCTCGGGCAAAAAGTGGCACAAAAAAAGTAATGTTAAAAAAATGTAGGCTTCGAAAGTTAGGGCCACAATCCTTTGCCCTAGATTCCTTATGTAATTGTGTTCTTCTACTTTTGAGGCCCTTCAGGCCTGGACTTGCTTGAACAAATATCAATAGGCAGTTCACAAGAATATCCTCCTTATGCTTCTCCTATTTATCCTACCAACTTGGCACAATCCCTTTGCCATGTATAGGATTTGTTCTTCACTTATTTTGGGTGCGGTTCTCAGACTCGTGATATAACTGCTTGGTTCACTCTACTGGCAAACCGTTATCTTTTCATAAGAATTTCCATTTGGGTGCAGGTCCCAGACTCGCACATTCAATCTGGCTTGGTATACTCTCCTGCCAATCCTTCGTCTTCTCATGAACTGTCCCGCTATGGGTGCAAGTCCAAGACTCGTAACATTCACAGTTGCTTGGCTTACTCTGCTGCCATTTAACAGTTCCAACATAGGCTATCTCTTTGGGCGTGGGTTCCAGACTCGCAATATTCGGTTTGGCTTTGTTTCACTTTCTCATTTGGGTGCGGGTCCCCGACTCTCAATGTTCTGGTTGACTTTTGTTTCTGAACTTCCAATGGTTGCGTGTCCCAGATTCATCCTTGGTTCCCTGGGTCCCAGACTCCCTTTCTGCTACCTCTGGTTTCACCCCATTGCTCCCCCGGACCTCCTGCACCACTTGGGTAACCTTGGTAACTCAGGTACCCGTTTTCTTCCCACTGGAAGATACCAGCGTTTGCAGAGTGGCTGCAGATTCTCTGGAGTCTACAGTCAAGATCACTGCTTTGTTGCGCCCGGCCGCTGCTTTTCTGGCATCTGCTTGTTCCTGGTGGCGCATTCTCTCTGCTGGGCACTTCAGTGGTGCTCAGGGTGCCTGGAAGTTTCAGTCTGCAGTAACGTGAGCCGTCCTGGCGTCTAGGACCTTGCTTACATTCTCCTCTTTCTCTGCTCTCGGCTTCTCTCCAGCTGGCTCTTGTTCTTATTGCCGCAGCACGATTTGCCGGTTACCTCCTTGCAGGATGGTCGCTCTCTTGTATCTCAACTGTCTGACATTTAAACTCCTGTGCTGGGATAAGGAGTTGCACTGTGCCAATCATATTTTTTTGGGATACTAGAGCAGTCATTATGCTTTTCAATAGTGATCCTTGGACTCCCGATCATCATCTTCTCAGTCACTGAGGATCATCATCTTCTGAGTCCGGAGGAAGTATAGGTCAGGGGCAACGTGTGTCTTGGAAGCAATGCAACGTGGCACAGCACAGGTTTGAATCCTGATCCCACACTTACAAAGCACTCACTGGTATTAAGCGCGTTATAAATGAACAACGAAATGAATAAAAATAAATAAAATTGACAAGCTAGAATGCTCATTCTGTTTCTCCCCAGTGATCATCATCTTCTCAGTACATGTCAGAGTCAGATGCAACATACTTTGCATAATCTAAGGTTTGAAATTTGTCAAGTATATTAGATTGATTAACCTGGCTATAACAGATATTGGCCTTATCAAAACAAGGGAGGGGAGGATTGCACATTGGAGAGGGGTTCAGGGGTACTAATGCGTGGCATAGTACATTCTCTGAACATAGTCCCTAATCCCATAAAGGGGATCCTCCCCCAGTGCACTATCCTCAGATTCGTCATAATACTCAAACAAGTTAGAAATAGTAAATGTATCATAATATTAGCTGTTACACCCCCGTCACTTCAACTAAGTGGCGGCTGCTTTAAGTAAACTGCTTCCTAACAGTTGAAGAGCTAGTTAACCCTGTGTTGTGATGCCAATAATCCAGGTGTTATAAGGCTATGGCAAGTGAGAGTATTCAAAGCTATGCTACTCCCAGAATTCTGGAGTACCAAAACTTCCAGATTCTTTCTTTGGTGACATTATCAGGTGTGATGGACAACCACTTCGTCTGCTTCAAAATGCAGAAGTAGTGAAAATCATGAGATCAGTGCTAAGAGAAAAAACCTCAGAGAAGGACGATTTTAGTGAGGTCATATTTTTCATATCCCTGTACCCCACACCCTTCCCGACATACATACGGGAAAGCCCATAACATTGTGAAAATAAAAGAAGATGGAAGGACCTCTACATTGTGCCAAAGAGGTTTTATACAATAGTTCTTCCACAGTCGGCATTCTCCTTGGAGCTCCCAAAATCTGCCCCTTCGAAATGTGCCTGGTTGAATAGATCAAGTACCACTTCTTGTATTTGTATTTTATATCTATTTATTTGTATAGCGCATCAAGACCCTGGGGCGACTGAGTGCTTCTTATACATGTTATACGGTTCACAATTTACAGAGAGATACGTACAAAGTAAGAGACAATTTACATTAGTATAGTGAAAATACATAAACAATAGCAGTGAATATACAGATATACCAAAGCAGGGGCGTATATACAATAATGTCCTTGCCGGTGGTGGATATATCACAACTCAGTTATGGTCCTGGTTCCAGAGCCAAGCTTTAACCTTGTTACGGAATATCATGAACAAAGGCTCAGCTCTAATAGTGATAGGGAGCGCATTCCATTTTGTGGCAGCGAGGACTGGGAAACTAGCTCCACCCGCCCGTTGTGGGTTAAAGCGCAGAATGATGACACAATGTGTTTGAGCTGTTCTGCTCGGTCGTAATGATGTGTGGCGTGAGAAGGTGTCGCAGAGGTATATGGGTGCCTTATTATATAAAGACTTATGTGTTAGAGAAAGTGTTTTGAATTCAATTCTATGCTTAGATTCTGTCTAGCTGTAGAAATATGGTGTTTCCTTGGGATGTTACATGCTGATCTAACTGCATGACTTGCAATTTGTTTATATTCTGTTGGGAAATTCCTAATTCTCGCGCCTTGAAACACTTGAAACACTTGTGTATAGGCGCGTTACAAAAGCCATATCATATCATATCTAAGTAAAGTGCGTTACAATAGTCGAGCTTAGATAACACTAAGGCTCTTGCTACTGATATGCAATTGGTTGTGGATAGATAGGGACGACAAGCTGTAATAAGCTTACATGTGTAGGCTGTGGCCGATGCTAGGGCATTAGCTTGTCTCGTGAGAGATAGTTAAGAGTCAATGTATATACCTAGTGTTTTCACATCATTTGCTACATTGATTGTGTTACCGTCGATAATGAAAGTTTTAAAGGATGTATCTAGTTTAGTCAATTTGGTTGGGGAGCCGAGTAGGAGTAGTTCGTTTTATCCTCATTTGAACATAAACCATGTTTAGCCATCCATATTTGTATAACGGTATAGATGTCATTCAATGTTTTGCTATCTACCGCGTAATCACCAGTGCTGGGATGAGTATTTGGGTGTCATCCGCATAATTAGTATTCGTGACATCCAGATGGTCAAGTATATTAAAGGCTTGGTGAATACTTTGTAGAGGGTCGGTGACACGCATGATCCTTGTGGGACACCACAAGAAACTGGCGATGGTAGGGCTGAGGTGGATGGTGCAAAGACCCTCATGGATCTATTACTGAGGAATTATTTGATCCAAGAGTTAGCTTGGTTGGAGAAATGCGCGGCGGATGACAGATGCTTGCATAGTATATCATTGTTCACCAGGTCAAATGCCGCCGATAAGTCAAGTAGTAAAAGGAGGGCAGATTTACCTTTGTTTTTTAAAGCCTGGATTTGGTTCTTTAAGCCAATAAGTGCTGTCTCTGTCCCATGTCTGGCTCTGAAGCCTGCCTGTCTTAGACCAAGTAAATCATTTGTTTCCAGACATTGCTGAATTTGGAGATAGGCTGCTCGATCCAGTATTTTCAACAAGAAGAACAAGTTACTTACCAACTGTAACATTCTTTCGACTGGATGTTCCTCCCACGTATTCCTCATTTTAGATATATTCGCCAGCTTGCTGCTTCTTTCGGAAAAAGATTTCGCCAGAGGGTGCTGTGCTCGAGGCCGTGTAACTTGGTCCCTCGAAGGCCGCCGTCGAGCGTCGACTCCATCCGTCGTATAAAGGGCTCGAGCCACGCCTGTTGGTTCAGTTCTGTTTTTTCGATGTAAAGGTTGCATCATTTGTATTTTGTGTCAAAAGATGTCAGGCTCTTAAGGAAGTACAAGTGCAAAAAAGCATAAAAATTGTACGGAGGGGTAGGTTGGGAGGGTCGATGAGGAATAGGTGGGAGGAACATCCAGTCGAAAGAACATTACAGTTGGTAAGTAACTTGTTCTTCTAATGGATTGTGTCCTCCCACGTATTCCTCATCTTAGATAGACTCCCATAGCAGTTGTAATTTGGAGAAGGGAGTACCATCGTTTTTTTTTTATTAAGCACTGAATGAAGGACGGCTTTTGCAAAAAGGCATCCTTGGTAAGAGGTAGTGTCTAAACAATAATGTTTTGCAAAAGTGTGCATTGATAACCAAGTGGCCGCAGCACAAATGTCCTGCACTGACACCCCTCTGAAGAGCCGTGGAAGTTGCTATACCCCTGGTTGAATGAGCCCTTAAACCATTTGGAGGCTCCTTCCCAGCCAATTTGTAACATTCAGATATTGCTAGGATAATCCATCTGGATAAGGTTTGTTTGGACACACCAAGGCCCAATTTGTGTCCAGGGTAACCGACAAACAACTGATCTGTTTGTCTAAATCTTTCCAGTGTAGATATGTAGAAACTGAGAGCCCTTTTAGGGTCTAGTCTGTGGAATCATTCCTCCTCTTTACTAGCGTGCGTAGGAGGATAAAAGGACGGTATAGTGATCTTCTGTGACAGATGGAAATCAAACTATTTTAGGTAGGAAAAAAGGCTTGACCTTTAAAACAACTTTATCCTTGTGGAAAATCGTGTGAGGAGGCTTACAAGAGAGCGCCTGCAACTCACTCACCCTGCGGGCTCTGCGGGCTAAAGTTAGAGCCACTGGTAAAACAGTTTTTAAAGTTAGGAACCTTAAAGGACAAGAATGTAAAGGCTGAAAAGGGGCACACATAATAAACTTTAAAACTAAATTTAAATCCCAAATGGGAACTTGGAAAGGTGTAGGAGAGACCACATTTGTTAACCCTTTAAGAAATTGGATAACTAAAGGCATTTTGAAATATGAAACTTCTTCTGAGGAGCGCTTGCAGATGGATAGCGCTGCCAAATATCCTTTAATAGTTCCAACTTGGAGCCCCGAGTTGGCAAAATGTAATAGAAAGGAAATTACCATGGGAGTGGTACATTGAAAAGGATCCACATTCTTATCCCTGTACCAGTTACTGAATTTCTTCCAACGACACCGGTATAAGGATTTTGTTGCTGGCCTTCCGGTCGAAAGCAAACTCTCCATAACGTCATCCGGGAGGTCCCAATCCTTATATCTCAAACTCTCAGAAGCCAAGCGTGAAGGTTGAGTGTCTTGACCTCTGGATGGAGAACCCGACCTTCCTCTTGTGAGAGAAGATCCTCTCTTTGTGGAAGACGTATTGGAGGGCAGATGGACATGACCAGAAGGTCCGGGTACCATGTCCTCCTGGCCCAGTCCGGGGCAATCAGGATCATGGTTCTCCTGAACTTCCTCAACCTCCTGATTACTTGAGGAATCATGGGGACTGGAGGAAACGCGTAAAGGAGTGGAAATATCCAGTCCACTACGAACACGTCCCCTAGAGCTCCTCTCTGGGGAAATTCCCTTGAGCAATACAGTTCGCACTTCTGGTTGGCACCAGTCGCAAACAGATCCACTTGAGGGGTTCCTCAAAGAGCGAAGATCTGTTGAAGCACTTCCTCAGCTAGCTCCCACTCGTGGGAGACTGTGCTCTGCCTGCTCAGAGCGTCCGCCGCCGTGTTCTGCTCTCTGGCTAGGTGAACTGCCGATAGAGAGATTCCTTCTTGCATTGCCCAGAACCAGAGCTGCATCGCCTCTCTGCACAGTGGGAGTGATCCTAAGCCTCCTCTTTTGTTGAGGTAGTACATGGCCACTGTGTTGTTTGTCATTATCAGAACATTATTTCCTTGTACAGAGGGCAGAAAGGCCTTCAGCACTAGTGTGATTGCCCTCAGCCCCAAAAGGTTGATATGTAGATTGGACTCCGATGGAGACCAACGACCGCTGATTGTGAGATCGTTGGTGTGGGCCCCCACCCTGTCAGTGAGGCGTCCGTCACTACAGTTATCTCCGGCCATGGTTGCCAAAAAGGTTCCCCTCTGAGGATATTCTCCTTGCGAGCCCACCATAGGAGATCTTGAGCCACCTTGGATGGGACTTGTAGAAGATCTGACATCTCCCCCGAAAACTGGGACCATTGAATCCTGAGGGCTTATTGCAGGGATCTCATCCTCAGTCGAGCCTCTGGCACCAGAAAAATGCAGGATGCCATGAGGCCTAGCAACCTTAGGAAGTCGAACGCTGGTAGATGTTGGGCATTCTGAAATTTTATTACCATCTGCAGAATGTGGTGAGCTCTTTCCTTGGGAGGCGAGGCTTTCCCTGAGGTGGTGTCCATGACTGCTCCGATGAATTGGAGTTTTTGGCTCGGAATCATTTGTGATTTCTTGTAATTGAGGGAGAAGCCCAGTTTGTGTAGGAAGTGACAGGTCATGGCTAGATGTTCTTGGGCCCGTTTGGGTGAACTTGCCCTGATTAGCCAATCGTCCAGATAAGGGTAGATGTGAATCCCCTCCCTCCTGAGACTCGCGGCCACCACCGCCATTAGTTTGAAGACCCTCGGGGCAGAGGTTAGCCCAAATGGTAGAACTCGAAACTGATAGTGAGATCCGCCAATTGCAAACCTCAGGTACTTTCTGTGTTTGAGATGGATTGGCACATGAAAGTAAGCATCCTGATGGTCCAATGAAACCAGCCAATCCTGAAGCTGAAGAGCCTGAACGGTCTGAGAAAGGGTCACCATCTTGAACTTGCCCTTCCTGAGGAATTCGTTCAAATTTCTCAAGTCCAAGATGGGTCTCAATCCTCAGTCTTTTTGGGAATGAGAAAATAAGGGGAGTACCAATCCTTGTTCCTCTCCGCTACAGGTACATGTTCTATTGCACCTTTCTCCAGCAGGGTTAAAATCTCCTGCAGAAGGAGCGGGTCTGGAATTTTGACAGAGTTGGCTCCCGGTGGATGATCTTGAGGTCTTTGATGAAAAGGAAGACAGTAACCATGGGTCACTATCTCTAGTGCCCAGACATCTGATGTAATGCCCTGCCATCCGTCCAGATATTGAGAGATTCTGCCTCCCACCAGGGTCTTGTGGGTTAAGACCTCAAAGTGGCTTTGCAGCGGCTGCAGCAGTGGCTGAAGAGGTAGTAGCTGCTGCTGTAGCTGATCTAGCGCCTCTCCCTTTTCCACCACAAAAGGGTTTCTTTGTTGTCCTCTCTGACTGGCCTGCCCTCTCCCTTTTCCAAAAGAGGAATAGAAGCGAAACGGCCGACTCTTCCAGGAAGATGAGCCTGCGTAAGAGTGTTGCTGAGGTTGCCTATAGCGGCGCTGAGTGATTTTGCTGCCGCTTTCGAGGTCTGCAGCTTCTCCAAGCTCTCGTCCACCTTGCTGCCAAACAACCTCAAGCCGTCAAAGGGCATATTAAGTAATCTGGACTGTACATCAGATGCAAAGCCAGATTTCCTTAGCCATGCAAATCTACGCAAGACTGTGCTAGATGCCATGGATCTGCTTATACTCTCTGCAGTACCCAGTCTTGACTTGAGGCACTCCTCCATAGCCTCCTTCCCATCCTTTACTATCGCCATCTAAACAGCGCCACAGGGTGTAAGTAAACCTAGCTAATGTACACGTCACACTAGTAGATTTAAGGGCCATACTACCAGAAGTAAAAGCTTTCCTCGCATCAATCTTTTTGTCGTCCCTGTCAGGGGGCATGGAGGGATAAACCGATTGTCTATTTGCAGTTGCAGCTTGAATCACCAAACTTTCAGGTGAAGGGTGTTTTGACAAATACTCTGGATCCGAGGGAGCAGGTCTATACTTTCCTACACATTTCTTGTTTACAGCTGGTCAAGACTCAGGGTCTCCCAATTTGTCATAACTCTTTTGAAGAGCTTTGTGGAAAGGAAGGACTGGGTCTTTCTGAGGTCCTTCATCAATAATATCAGTTAAATCGTCCTGGTCATATCTTGGAGACACTGACTTCGACCCCATAAAATATATAAAATCTATCACTCTTCCCATAAGGTTCCTATACCCAGGTTCAGCATGGTCAGTGTCGTCAGGTCTTTCTAATTCTACCTCAGGTGAGGTATCTAGGCCACTGGCCGATTGCAGGCAGTCATAAAGGTCTGTCATTTTTGAATTAGGATCTACTAGTTCCTCAGGGACCTCTTGTCCCAAATTGAACACCAGCTGATGTAATTTCCTCATCAGAGATTTGTTCCTCAAAAATAGGAGACATAGATTAAAGAAATTCCTGCCTGGGCTGAGGGTGAAACGTTTTTTTAGGTAAAGGTGGAATAGACCTAGTTTTAGCCATAGTTGTCATCTTGGGAATGGGTATAAAAGATTTCCCCGACAAAGGCGTCGAAGGAATCGACAATGGCTTTGATATTCTCGAAGGAATCGCCAAGGTCATTGATGAGGGCTTCAATGTCGAGTAAGGCTTGGGCGCCGAGGCCGAAGGTATCAACGCCATTTTTGGCTTTGGCAAAGTCATCGAAGGACGCGTCAAGTTGATAGCGGACTTTGACGATGAGGTCGCCATTTTGTCCTATGGCAACCTCGATTTATGCACCAAGGTTTTTGTATAGTCTCATGAGGCGCTGGAGAATCACCGTCCGAGGACGCCCTCGACTTTGTCGGATTTAGCGTGAGATGTTTTAGATTTCCCTCTGTCACTTTTGGAGTGGACAGGGGCATCCTCTTCACGCAACTATTTTGAGGGGCTCGGGCCACCTTCTCAAAATTATTTAGCATTGAAGCCCTAAAGGCCTCCCATTTTTTGGTGGGGAATCATGTTTAGAAGGACAAGTAATTAACCTTCTGTCGAGCGATGAAGAAGAAGAGGACGAAGATCTGATGTCGCTTTTTGATTTTTTCGATGAAGAGGACTTCAAGTGACTTTTCAACCTCGATTATTTAGACTCATGAGATTTTTTTCTCGATTCTCCTGAGTCTTTTAGTCTTTTTGCAGACTTGAATGACTCTTCCCCCACCGCTAGCTTACCTTGGCATTCCTTAAGAGCCTTGTTCGACATCGCCTGACACGACCCGCACTCGTCGACTCGGTGATCAGGACTAAGGCACCAAAGACAGTTGCGGTGAGGATCTGTAATAGACATCTTTCTTCCGCATTTCAGACACTTTTTAAAACCTGTCTTGGGTGTTGTCAGAGTTGAGGAAGAAGACATTTCTCGATGAGAAAACTGACGCGCTGTTTCGATACACGAAGGAGAAGCTCGAAAAAACAGAACTGAACCAACGGGCGCGGCTCGAGCCCTTTATACGACGGATGACGTCGACGCTCGACAGCGGCCTTCGAGGGACCAAGCTACGCTGCCTCAAGCACAGCGCCCACTGGCGAAAACTTTTTCCGAAAGACGCAGCATGTTGACCAATATATCTAAGATGAGGAATACGTGGGAGGACTCAATCCATTCGAAAAGGGACAGTAGTAATCGGGCGGTAGTTAGATGGGTTGTTAGGGTCCAATGTAGGTTTTGTTTAGGAGCGGTAGTACCTATGCAACTTTCAAACTGGTGGGCACGGTACTAGAGGCAAATGAGGCATTGATGAATGCAGATTTGGAAGGTCGCTCCAGACGAAATAACATCAGAATTGTCGGAGTGAGAGAACACCAGATGCAAATGAAAATGGAAGACTTTGTGGAAAAAATGTGTACGAACCTTTTTGGGACAGAAGCCCCGTCATATCTATTTATCATCGAGAGAGCCCACAGAACCCCGTCAACTAAACCCATTCAATGTGCTCCCCCACGGCCAATCATTGCAAAACTCCTCAATTACAAAGACCGCAACACGATACTCCGACTCGCAAGAGAAAAAGGTGAGCTGCATCACGACCAAGACAAGGTACATTTTTATCCAGACTTCTCCCCCGCGGTTCAAGCCCAAAGGAAATCGTTCACAGGCATCAAACAAAGACTCGGGGAGAACCAAATTACCTACTCAATGCTCTTCCCTGCACGGTTTAGGATACAACATGGAGGGAGAATCCATTTCTGACCTGGCAGAAGTAACACCACCCGCCTGCAGGCGGACAGGGAAACACTGGCTCTGTTAAATATGGAACCAGTGTTTCCATGGTCCCCATCCCATGGAGTCCTCATCGGAATGGGGCTTTACAGAATTCCGCCTCCAGAATTACCGGGTCACAGGGCTTGTAATGCCCCAGTGATTCCAGCAATCACAGAGGCAGAATGGAATTACCGGTCTGGCGGCAGCCTGACGGTGTTTCTGGCACGGCTACCACTGGACTCATAATGAAGAGTCAGTCTCCCTCCCTCTCCCTCCCTCCCCCCTCTCACCTTCCCCCTCTCCCTCCCCCTCTTCCCCCTTTCCCCCCTCCCTTCCCCCCTCCTCTGGAACCTTCCTATCCACCCTGAAGCACTCTCTTGTTCACCCTCTTCTCAAGAAACCCTCAGTCAACCCCTCCCTTCTGGCTAACTATCGCCCGATCTCTATCACTCCTTTCCTGGGCAAATTCCTGGAAAAGCTGGCCATCTCCCAGCTTTATCTTCACACTGAATCTCTTGCTTGTCTTCATGACCATCAGTCTGGCTTTAGAGCAGCCAGAAGCACAGAAACAGCTCTGCTGAACATCAGTGAAGACCTGCTCTCTAACCTTGATTCTAATCTCCCCTCTGTCCTCATCCTACTTGATCTCTCTTCAGCCTTTGACATGGTCAACCATGCCCTCCTGCTCAACCGGGTTTGTGAAGCCTGGGTATCACTGATCAGGATATGGCCTGGCTGACTTCTTTCCTCTCTGACCGACCCTCTCATGTCCAACTTGGGTCCTTCCTCTCCTCCATCTCTCTCTCCATCTGCGGTTTTCCCCAGGGGTCTAACCTTTCTCCCTGGTTGATCAACCAATACATGCCACCCCTCACCCACCGCATTGCCGCTCTCTGCTCCAATTTCCAGTGCTATGCGGGTGACAGCCAGCTTGCCTTCAGGCTCCCCTCTGCCGCCTCTTCTCCCTCTCTGATCCCGGATTGTCTGACTGCAAACCACGAGTGGTGCGCCACCGATGATCTCTGCCTGAATGCAAGCAAGACGGAGCTCCTCCTCATCGGCACACCCACAACCCTCTTTCCTGCCACTCTCTGGCCAGCCTCCCTTGGCCGCCCTCCTGCTCCCATCTGCGAGGCTAAGCACCTCGGGGTTATCTTGGACTCCTCTCTCTCCTTTGCTCCTCATATCTCCAACGTCTCTAAGAAGTCGACTACCAACTGCACCTTCTCAGAGGTATTATCCCTTTCCTCTCCTTTCCCCAGAAGCTGACTGTATCTAGAGCTCTGGTTCTCTGTAGGCTTGACTACTGTAATAGCCTCCCTTTAAATCTAAAAAGAAACTATGTTACTTTTCTTAGTATCATGCGCCCTTATCATGGAGGAGAAAAAGAAAAACAATGCCTCTTATTCTCCAAATTGTAAGCTTTGAGCTTTTAATTGTGCATTGATCCAAAAAATTGCCCTTTATGATTACACGTGTTTCGACATCCGCGTCTTTTTCAATTCAGGGCTAATTAAATTCCATTAACAGAGATTTCATATTCATTGTAAAAGTAAAAAGAACAATCATTGTATACAAATTTCAAATCAAACACAGACAATTTTAATGCATGTATGTTGTTGGATGGCCATTGAGGGAGGGGATAGGGTGGGAGTGTCAGGGATGGTTGACAAAAGAGAGAATGAAACAGGTAATGAAAACAAAAACGAAAACAGAAAAACACATGAAAATGAACAAGTTACTTCTTACCTTGTAACGTTCTTTCGACGGGATGTTCCTCCGACATATTCCTTATCTTTGATAATACGTTTCCAGCCTGCTGGCCTCGGAAATTTTTCTCTGTCGAGGGTGCTGCGCGTCGACGTCCGCCGAGTCGATGTCCCTCGACGGCCACCGTATCAGCGCCGACATCACCATGCCCATAAATAGCCACACGCGGCGTCTGTTGCTCAGTTCCGTTTTGTAGCATAAGAAAAGTCATGCCTGAATTGGTTATTGACCTTGAAGGAGCGTAAACTGCAACCACAAGGGAAGTATTACTGCGGGGATGGATGGGAGGGGCGATAAGGAATACGTCGGATGAACATCCCGTCGAAAGAACGTTACAAGGTAAGAAGTAACTTGTTCTTCGAAGGGATTGTGTCCTCCGACGTATTCCTTATCTTTGATAGACTCCCATAGCAGTGGCATGTAATTGGAGGTGGGAGTAAGAATGTTATGTATCTCTTTAGGGATGGACCGAATGTAATACGGCCTTGCCAAATCTGGTCTCTTGACTAGTGGAGGAATCCAGGTTGTAAAATTTTGTGAATGTATGTGCCGACGACCATGTGGCAGCCGCACATGTGTCTCTGACCGGTACCCCTCTTTGGAGAGCCGAAGAGGCTGCGATACCCCTGGTTGAATGAGCCCTAAGATTTTGGGGTGGCTCTTTCCCTGCCAGTTTGTAACATTCCAGAATGGCCAAAATAATCCACCTGGAAATGGTTCGTTTTGTTATGGGTAGTCCCAACTTGTGACCCGAGTATCCTACAAACAGTTGGTCTGCTTGCCTGATCCTAGTCATTCTGCTGATGTAAAAGCTTAGAGCTCGCCTTGGGTCCAGCCTATGTAGCCTTTCTTCCTCTTTCCCCGGATGGGGAGGAGGGTAGAACGAAGGTAAGGTAATTTTCTGAGTAATATGAAATTCAAAAACCACCTTTGGGAGGAAATTAGGCTTCACCTGTAGGACAACTTTGTCCTTGTGGAAAATTGTATGTGGGGGTTTACAGGAGAGAGCTTGTAGCTCGCTCACCCTCCTAGCAGATGTTAGTGCTACCAATAGGACAGTTTTAAGCGTGAGAAATCTCAGCGAGCAAGAGCGAAGTGGTTCGAATGGAGTGCCCATTAGGAAGTTTAAGACTAAATGTAAGTCCCATAAGGGAACCTGGAATGGTTTTGGAGGATAAACAGTAGTTAATCCTTTGAGAAATTGTATCACTAGAGGTAGTTTGAAATACGATGGTTCCTCCGCAGTGCGCTTGAAGATTGAAAGCGCTGCGAGATAGCCTTTTACAGTCCCAACTTGAAGGCCTGAGTTTGCCAAGTAGAGTAGAAACGATAACACCGTTGGTGTACCACATGAAAAAGGGTCGATATTCTCTTCCCTACACCAGCTGCAAAATTTGTTCCAACGGCAGCGGTATAAAGACTTTGCTGCTGTCCTTCTGGGCGAAAGCAACACCTCCATGACGTCATCAGGGAGATCCCAATCCTTGTACCTCAACCTTTCAGAAGCCAAGCGTGAAGGTTGAGGGTTCTGGTGTCTGGATGGAGAACCTGACCTCCCTTCGAGTGGAAGATGGATTGGAGGGCAGATGGACATATCTAGAAGGTCCGGGTACCACGTTCTCATGGCCCAGTCCGGGGCAATTAGGATCATGGTTTTCCAGAATCTTCTCAACCTCCTGATCATTTGAGGAATAACAGGGACTGGTGGAAACGCAAAACTCCCAGTCCACTACGAAGGCGTCTCCCAGAGCTCCTCTCGGGGGAAATTCCCTTTAACAGAACAGATCGCACTTCCTGCTGGTGCTTGTGGCAAACAGATCCACCTGAGGGGTTCCCCAAAGGGCGAAGATCTCTTGAAGGACTTCCTGAGCTAGCTCCCACTCGTGGGAGACTGCTCTGCCTGCTCAGAGCGTCCGCTGTCAAGTTCTTCTCTCCGGCTAGGTGGACTGCCGATAGAGATATTCCTTCCCGAATTGCCCAAAACCAGAGCTGCATTGCCTCTCTGCACAGTGGCAGTGACCCTACGCCTCCTCTTTTGTTGAGGTAGTGCATTGCCACCGTGTTGTCCGTCATTATCAGGACATTTCTCCCCTGTACTGATGGCAGGAAAGCTTTCAGCGCTAGTCTGATCGCTCTCAGCTCCAATAGGTTGATGTGTAGTCTGGACTCCGATGGAGACCAACGACCGCTGATGGTCAAGTCGTTGCCATGGGCTCCCCACCCCGTGAGTGAGTCGTCTGTGACTACTGTTATCTCCGGCCATGGTTGCCAAAACAGTTCTCCTTTCAAGATGTTCTCTGGATAGGCCCACCGTTGAAGGTCGCGGGCTACTTTGTCCAGAATCCGGAGGAGATCTGTCATTCTCCCTGAGAATTGCGACCATTGAGTTCTCAGTGCCCACTGAAGAGATCTCATTCTCAGGCGAGCCTCTGGCACAAGGAAGATGCAGGATGCCATGAGGCCTAACAACCTCAAAAAGTCGAAGGCTGGGAGACGCTGGCCATTTTGAAACTTGTTGACCATCTGCAGAATATCTTGAGCCCTCACCTCTGGTGGCGAGGCTTTTCCCAGGGAAGTGTCCAGGACCGCTCCAATGAACTGGAGTCTCTGTGATGGTATCATCTGTGACTTCTTTAAATTGAGGGAGAAGCCCAGTTTGTGAAGGAAGTGGCAGACATAATCTAGCTGGATCTGAGCTTGTTCCGAAGATACAGCCCTGATCAGCCAATCGTCCAGGTAGGGGTAGACGTGGATCCCTTCCCTCAGACTCGCAGCCACTACCGACATTTGCTTGGTGAAGACCCTCGGGCGGAGGTCAGCCCAAATGGCAGAACTCGAAATTGATAATGAGAGTCACCAATTGCGAACCTCAGGTATTTCCTGTGATTGGGATGGATTGGCAGATGGAAATAAGCATCCTGAAGGTCCAGAGATACCAGCCAGTCCTGGAGCTGGAGGGCCTGAAGGATCTGAGAGAGAGTTACCATCTTGAACTTGTCCTTCCTGAGAAACTTGTTCAATTCTCGTAAGTCCAGGAAGGGTCTCAGTCCTCCGTCCTTCTTTGGTATAAGAAAGTAGGGGGGAGTACCAGCCCTTGTTCCCGTCCGCTACAGGTACCGGTTTTATGGCACCTTTCTTTAGCAGGTCTATAATTTCCCGCAAGAGGAGCGGATCTGGAACTTTTAGAGAGCTGTTCCCTGGTGGATGACTCTGAGGGATGTGTAGAAAGGGTAGGCAGTAACCCTGGGCAACTGTCTCCAATGCCCAAGCATCTGACGTTATAGCCTGCCATTCCGTCTGATGGTGAGTTAACCTGCCCCCTACGGGTGTCTTGTGTGGAAAGACCTCAGAGTGGTTTGGGGGCGGCTGATGCAGATGCCGAGGGTAAAGAGGCACCTGCTGCTGCTGCAGCCTTGGTACCTTTGACCCATCCACCTCGGGTGGATCCCCTTTGGCCTCTTTGAGCCGGCTGTCCTCTGCCTTTCCCGAATGCGGAATAATAGCGAAAGGACTTTCCTCTCCCAGAGGTTCCTGAGGGGTGAAAAGGAGTTTGGCGGATAGCAGCTCCTAAAGATGTTGCTGCTGCTTTAGATGTCTGCAGCTTTTCAAGACTGTCATCAGCCTTTTTTTCGAATAATGAAGAGCCGTCAAAGGGCATATTCAAAAGTCTGGCCTTTACATCTGGAACAAAGCCAGACTTTCGCAACCACGCATGCCTGCGGATTGTTGTACTTGCCGCCATGGCCCTGCTGATACTGTCAGCAGAATCGATGCCAGTTTGAAGTGACTCGCACATGGCATCTTTGCCAACTTTAATAATGTTACGGAAGGCTTCCTTTTGCGATAAGTATTCAGGGTCAGCAGCAGCTACCCTATACTTGGCTGATAATCTTTTATTGACAGCAGGGATAACTTCAGAAGTTTCCCAGTTAGATGCAATTTTTCTTTGTAAGGCTGTATGGAAGGGGACCACAGGACCTTTTGCGATAAGTATTCAGGGTCAGCAGCAGCTACCCTATACTTGGCTGATAATCTTTTATTGAAGGCAGGGATAACTTCAGGAGTTTCCCAGTTAGATGCAATTTTTCTTTGTAAGGCTGTATGGAAGGGGACCACAGGATCCTCCTGTGGACCTTTGTCTAATATGTCTGTCAGGTCATCCTGCTGAAAAACAGGCAAAGGCGCATACCAACCCATGAATTCAATAATTCTTGCCATCAGGGTTCTGGCTTAACAAATCCCACTTCTGGGGAAGTGTCCAGCCAACTTGCCTCATGTAATGACTCCTGTAGGTCTTTCAACCTTCTTTCCTCAGAGGTGAAATCCTCTGAAACAGGTAGTGTGGTCCTCTGCAACTCGAAGGTTTCCTGGTCAGAATCTTCCCCTTCTTCATAAATTGAAGATAATCCAGGGTACTCTGACCTCTGAAATGGTATAAAACCCATTTCTAAGGCAGAAGGAGCCAAATTTGTCATTATTGGACGAGAAAACGTCGATGTCGTCGACGCCGATGTGACAGGCTTCGAAGGCGCCGAAAAGGGCATCGAGAAAACCGGAAGAGGCCTCGAAGAACTCGAGGGGATTGGGATCCTACTCGAGGACATCGACGACGTTCTCGGTGTCGTGCTGGAGGCTCTTGGAATCACCGTTGGCTGTGGAGTAGCCGTGGTCTTCTCTTTCATCGGCGTCGATGTCGGCGATGGCGTCGAGTCGACGGACCGATGTGTCGAAGAACCCTTCGACAACGGCGCCGATCCATGCATCGAAGGGATCTTCGACGACGTCGAAGACGGTGCCTTCTTACCCGATGGCCCGTGGCGCTCTCGGGTGGAATGTTTCGCCGGGTGCTGCGACTCGCGGCGTTTTGATTTTTTGGGTTTTTCACCCGGGGTATGACCCTCAGCTGTCTTCGAGGGGGACGAGGCCGCTTTCTCAAAGACGCTTAACATTTTCTTCCTGAATTCCTCCCACTCAGCCTGAGAGCTGTGTTTTGTGGGGCAGGAGACCCTTTCTGGGGAAACAGAAGACGACGAGGAAGGGGATCTTCGACGTCTCTTCTTTGAGTGTCTTGATCTCGACGAATGGTGGGAGCTACTTCGAGATCTAGAATGGGAATGTTTTCGACGGCGAGGAGACGAATGCCTCGACCGAAGAAACTTTCGAGGAGGTTTTGACTGATTTACCTCTCTCGAGCTTCCCCTTGCGCTCCTTCAAGGCTTTCTTCGTCATGGACATGCAGTCCTCACACTCCGAACAATGGTGCTCGGCTCCCAAGCACCACAAGCAGATCCTGTGTGGATCCGTTATCGACATTTTTTTACCGCAGTCTCGACATTTTTTTTAAGCCGGATCGCGGCATTGTCGGTTCCGATGAAGATGCCATCGAGAACGAGTTGGTATATTTCGAGTAGATGTAGATTAGTTATCTGACTGAACTGAGCAACGATGGTCCGAGGCCCCACGAAGCGCGGAAAAACGGAACTGAGCAACGGACGCCACGCGTGGCTATTTATGGGCATGTTGACGTCGGCGCCGATACGGCGGCCGTCGAGGATCATCGACTCGGCGGACGTCGACGTGCAGCGCACTCTACAGAGAAAAAATTTCCTAGGCCAGCAAGCTGGAAACGTATCATCAAAGATAAGGAATACATCGGAGGACACAATCCCTTCGAATGGTTAGTTATAGATGTCCTGTTCCACTTTGTAAAAGAGTATAAATGTAATTTTAAAAAACCAAAAGTGGGGGGGTGTGTTTCTTCTTACCTAGTAAGTTCGGTCCAAGTTTCATAAGTTGAGTGCTTAGATTGTATAGACATGGGTTAAATCCCTAAAACAAAAACATCATGTGGCCCATTAGTGAGCTCTCTTGCTTACAATTAATAAAGCACCCTTAAATCTGCCTGCTTCTACTCTCCGTCCTCTGCAGCTCATCCAGAACAGGACTGCAAGACTTATCCTTGGCCTCAAGCCCAGGGATCGTATCTCTCCAGCACTGAAATCTCTTCATTGGCTCCCAGTGGCTGCAAGGATCAAGTTCAAGACCCTTTGCATTGTACACAAGACCTACTGGGGCTTGGGACCAAAATATGTCCAGCTTTCTCTTCTGAAGTATCTTCCTACTCGAGCACTTCGCTCCTCGACCTCCAGCTACTTGAGGGTCAGTCGCCTTTCCAAGCAACGAGTTGGGGGCAGATCTCTCTCTTCGGCTGGCATCTCCCTGCCCCTCTGAAACTTGAACAGAACAATCTCCGGTTCCGGAAGCAGCTCAAGACTTTCCTCTTTGCTTCTACCTTCTCTCTTCTGCTACCTTTCTGATCTCCTGTACAATACTGCATTGATTACCTGGCTACCCTCTGAACCACGGGCGCAGGTTCCTGCCCTCCCAGTTGCACACCTGCACTGCCCCTCTGGCAACCCTGCGCTTGGGGCTGTATATGCAACCCCCCATACTTGCACTTATCTATCACCTGCTTTTCTGCACTTAACCCTTGTACTGCCACCTGCTGGCCGCACTTCTTGTTTTCAATGTCTGATCCTATGTCTTGCACTTGCTCCTCCTCCCCTTTCCCTGGCACTTCTCCTCTTCCCTCTCACCTGCACTTCCGTGAACTCAATGTCACTGGGCCTAGTAAGATTGTTGTCTTGTTCCCTTTTGTTCCCCTCCCTTGCCTCGTTGCGCCTGGTAACACTTGTGTATAGGCACGATATAAATAAAATATATCATTCCCATAGCCAGAAGGATACTGGCACAAGTTGGAGGTGCAAAGTAATGCAGTGTTAAGGATGGCACTCTGTCAAGAGTGGCACAGGGCCCCCAGGTAGGGTTTGGGTGGCTGTGCTGATGTAAGGTGACAGATAAGTACACACACAGCAGGAAACTCATCAAGAAAGAAAAGTAGGCAACTGTAGTTGTGAACAGAAAGGGGCAGGAAATGCAAAGATACAAACAAACTGGATTCCCTCTAGGGGTGTATGCAGATATGGAAAAAGAGTGTTCCACTGACCTTTGGAAACTCCAGCCTTCTGCACGGATTACTATTACAGAGGCCCACTCTGTTTGCTCATGGCTGGGAACAACAGCTGTGGGTGTCTGTTAAACAGAAAACGCGACAAGGGAAGGGCAGAGGTTGCCTGCCGGAAACCAACAGTCAAGCTCTGTACAAAGGATCAACATAAAACACAAGAGAGACAAGAACAGAAATAACCAGGGACAAGGAAGTCTAAGAGAAATCAAGCAGAAGGGAATGAAGGAAGAAACAGTACAATAGAAATGGGTAAACTAAAGGGGATGACAGACGAGTCAAGGAAGAGAAGGACATGGATCAAGAACAAGGGGTTGCAAACAAGGAAGAGAGCAAGGGAGCAGCAGCCAGGAAAGAGGGGGGCTGCAAACAAGGAAGCAGGGCTGCAGTACCGAATGGTACAAGGTACAGAAAAACTGTAGTGGATTGCAGAGAAGCAGGATTGAGAGCTGTAGTAGGCGGCAGACAGAGAGCCCAGAGGAGCAGGTCTGAGAGCTGTAGTAGGCGACAGACAGCGAGCCCAGAGGAGTAGGGCAGCAAGGAGCAAACTCAAAGGAACAGGGCGTAGAGGCAGAGAGACCAGAGGGTCAGGGCTGAAAGCAGAAGAGAGTAGCAGGCTGCAAGGCAGGGAGCCCAGCGGAGCAGAGCAGCAAGGAGCGAGCTCAGAGGAGGAGAGCAGCGAGGCAGGGAGCCCGCAAGGCTATGGCTGTAGGAGGCGGAGTGTAACAGGCTGCAAGGCAGGAAGCCCAGAGGAGCAGGGCTGTAAGGCAGGGAGCCCAAAAGGCTAGGGCTGTAGGCAGCAGGGTGTAGCAGGCTGCAAGGCAG
The DNA here is from genome assembly GCF_040938575.1 of Ambystoma mexicanum. NCBI lineage: Eukaryota > Metazoa > Chordata > Amphibia > Caudata > Ambystomatidae > Ambystoma > Ambystoma mexicanum. The sequence goes on from NC_090921.1 coordinate 1,476,560,418, forward strand.
GAAGCCCAGAGGAGCAGGGCTGTGAGGCAGGGAGCCCAGAAGGCTAGGGCTGTAGGCAGCAGGGTGTAGCAGGCTGCAAGGCAGGAAGCCCAGAGGAGCAGGGCTGTGAGGCAGGGAGCCCAAAAGGCTAGGGCTGTAGGCAGCAGGGTGTAGCAGGCTGCAAGGCAGGGAGCCCGGAAAGAGCACTGGAACAAAAGCAAGAAAATGCAGCAGCAGGAACAGCATACAAATTCGAGTCAAAAGGCAAAAAGGGGCTGGGAGGACTCTTGATGCAAGAGACAGAGCTCCTGCAAGCAGCTGCTTAAATACCCCCCTGCCCTGTACTGAGGCAGGCTAATTGGCAGCACCTGGAGCAGCACACCTGAATACAATCTGCCTCCTCCCTCTCTAGTCCTGAGATGTTGGAAGCAGCACAGATCCCTAGGGCTTCTGGGGATTGTGGTTCCAATGATGACGAATGGGAATGGCCAGGAATTGATAGCTGTAGCAAGGTGCATTGTGGTACATGTAGTTAGTTGAGTTAAATAAGAAGGCACCAAAGTCACGCAAATGGGAATTAAGTACCATAGTGTGAATAAGGGTTGTTCCAAGAGTATTCTAAAGATAAATGAATAACAAATAGTCCATGATGGTTGCCAATGTGTGTGCCCATGGCGCAGGCATGCCATGCAGAGCGGAAATGACCAAGAGGACAGGCTACGCTCTAGTTGTTGTGAGCGCGTACCTGTAACTGCAGCCACAGCTGACTGGGGTGCACTGCCGGAGATAGAAACCTGCTTCTCTCAGTACGAACCGAGAGGCTGTGAGGCTAGAGAAAGTGTTCTGGAGCCTACCAGATCGGTAGCCAAAGAAAGGGAAGTTGACCCAAGGAAGAAACACGCTGCAGGAATGCCAAAAGCCAACGGAGCCCCCCTGGTCATTTGCAGGTGTTTGGAGGGAGCCGTCGCCTTACTGAAGCCTGAAGACCCAAAGCAGAAGAGTCCAGCAGGGACCGCGAGAGGCAGAGAAGCCGAGAAATGGATGCAGCAACAGAGAATGGAACACCAAACAACTGCTACCGGCTTAACGTGGGACAAGAATAATACGTCAGACAGAGCCAGTGAGTCCACCCAAGGGAAGCAGGGACAACGGGGCGTATTGGCAACCATGAACTGGGAGTAGGCTGGCACAACCGATTTCTCAAAATTGAATTCAGTATTATATATTCACACATTGATTCAATCGCTATTAGGACAAAATAGCATAATCTAACCTTGCAAATCGGTGGCCGTGGACACTCTGAACAAAGACCAGGGGGACACCCCGGAGTGCCACCTCATCCCTTGCAGAAAATACTGCTTATATTGCACCTTTATTCAGCAAATGTAGTCCAATAGATATACTCAAATCCAACATATTTGAACCCTGTAGTGATAATAAGCAAGTGAACATTTCCAGGCAGAGACGAAATCTTGATCAATCATGTAGCCAATGCATTTCCGACATTTACTCATCCTTCATCAGGAACATATCCAGAATGATAGATCTCTTTTATAAGATACCTCAATCAAAGAGTTGGAATTGCAGTGCCATGCCAAGCATATGAGAGAGAAAGAGCAAAAGAGCATTTTAAAGGGAAAATGGTAAAACACACACTACTTTCAAGTTTGAGAGTGTAGGAAATACACATGTAAGAGATGTCCTGGCAGGATAATATACCAGGCAGATATAACAACAGGAAACGCAAACACAAGAGACTATGAAGTTTCGAGGGGTGTGCAGAGCCCATATGAGAAAAGCCCTGGAAGGGTAGTGTACCAGAAAGTAAAAGTGCAAGAACGATACATTTATGTGAAAGCCCTGGCAGGAGTGTATACCAGGCAGTGGCAAAAGTGTGCATCCAAGAAATCCCTATCAGGAGAGTATACCAGGCAGTTGCACATGTGTGCCTAAGAGAAAGTCCAGGTAAGGAAGTACACCAGGCCAGGACAAGCTGAGCATTGTATAGGAAATACCTGATCTAAAAGAAGTCCTGTGAAAAGACATTTCTGGTCTAGCAAAAAGGCTGTGCTGATCACAAGAAGAGGAGTGAAAATCTGGCAGGAGAGTACACCAGGTATCCTAACAAGGTCAAGACAAATAGTCAAGTTGTGTTGTGCACCGGTTGTACTTATGACCAAGAGAACCCCAATGACCTGACACTGTTGAATAAACAACCAAGGGAAGAGAAATCCAGGGGAAGGGAAAAACCTTCTGGAACAAGGAACTCTATCCTTTTGGAACGTTTGTGTTGGAGTTGAGCATTTTCCTTTTTGAACATTTATAATTCACTCAAGGCCAAAGATATTAACCTTTTCACCTTAGAGTTTCATTTGTTAGAATATGAGGGCCAGACTAGTACTTTGGACGATTTTGCTTTGGACCTTCTGACTATGACAGACCCTTAGTTTTGGTTTCAAGGTAGGGAAACACAACAGAGCAGCAGAGAGAGGCATTTCCCACCCACTTTTATTGTAATAAAAGTCTTAGACCAAAATCATGAATCCCTTGTGCCCGAGTCTCATTCCTGGCTGCTCACACTACTATAAGAGGTGTTTCCCTACCTAAAACAAAAACATAGGGCCTGTCCAATGTCACGATGTCCAAAGCAAAATGTCCAGTGCCCAAAGTACTATTCTAGCCCTCACATTCTAAAAATCAACTAAGGTGAAAAGGAAAAACATTTCTTTGGCTTTAAGTAGTGTACAAATGTTCAAAAGGAAATGCGTAACTCCAACACAAAGGTTCTTGAAGGATAGTGTTTCTTGTTCCAGAGAGTGGTTAGGTTTCCTGCCCCTGGATTTCTCTTCACTTTGTTTTATACTTTCAAGAATATCAGTTCCTTAGGTTTCTCTTGATCAACAATACACTTAGTATGCAAAACAACTTGGCTGTTTGTCTCTTGGTAGGATAGCTGGTGTTCTCTCCTGCCAGGTTTTCTCTCCTCTTTGATATGTTTTAACTCAGCCTTTTGCCAGCCCTGCTGTATCCTTAATAGGACTTCCTTAGGTGATGTATTTTACACACTGTTCAACTTGACCTTGCCTGGTGTGCTTCCTTACCAGGACTTTCTTATATGAAGACTTTTGCTTTCGGGAAGGTTGCCAATACGCCCTAGTGTGTCCCTGCTTCCCCTGGGTGGACTCAACGGTTCTTGATGGCATGTACAGGTTCTCCCACAGTAAGCCTGCGGCTGCTTGGTGTTCCATTCCCTCTCGCCACCTCTGCTTTGTGGCTTCTTTGCCTCTTGTGGCTCCCGCTCTTCTGTTTGGTGTCTCTCCGGGCTCAGGCGGTGTGGAGGCAGGTTTTCAGTACATGTGAACGCTCTGAAGCTTCTTGTCTGCTTTTTCTGACTTTGCAGCATACTCCTCTCGGTTTCTTCGGTGAGCTGGTTGGTCCACAGACCACGCACCAGCCCTGCAGTCCCTTGGTCAATACAGTGACGACTAGAGTTCGTCAGCTAGCGTCTCGGTTAGCTGGTCTAAATCTCCTGACAGCTTGCATTTTCCTGCAAAAACTAGAGCACTGCTTGTGCTCTTGGCCTCCATTGATCTTCATTACTCGGCGCATCTTCTATGTCCCAGTATTTTTGTGTTTAGGAAAAAGGAAGTCAGTTCTTGATGATTTGTATGAAAAGCATGGAAAAGTGTTTTCAGTAGTAGTAGTAGTAGAAATGGGACAGGACGCCAGGTTGGGTAATGACCCAGGATGAGTGGACATTTCTCTGGGGCAATATCCCCAAATTAACTAGATCCATTCAAATAGTGGAAGCTTGTAATAAAGTCCTTCTTCAGTGGCATTATACCCCAGTGAGATTGCAGATGTTTCCAGATGTGTCGGCCTAGTACGGGAGGGCGTGTAAGGGAAGTGGAGACTGGACCCACATTTGGTGGACTTGCCCGGTCATTCAACCTATTTGGGATCAGATGATGTCCTTGATTAACAAAATACTAAAAACAAATCTACCCTCGGGGATGGAGACTTGCCTACTAGGTCTATGGGACAAAGAAACAGCGCTGCAAAGAAGATCACAATTCAAGGCATGTATGGTTTTACCATTTGCAGCGTTTTTAATTGTGGCCGGTAACTGGAAGAACAGGGATGCTGCCACAGAACATGAATAGCTGACATAACTTTGGAACTTTTTAGCGATGGAATGGATAACAACATCCACGGGGATGTTATCCAAAAATATGAAAATGTTGGACATATTGTAGAAACTCCCCGTCTAATGTGTTTGTTATGAAACCTGACAGCCAGAAGAGCACTGTTCTTTTCAGTTCTCCAGAAGGAGGTATGGGGTGGGTGTCATTGGGCGGTGCCGGTAGGGGAGGGTAATTAGGGGATTTTGTTGTGCTGTTATTATTGGAAAACTGTCAACAAACATACCTTTTTTTTAAAAACTCGCACAGTTAAAACGAGAGGTAGCACAGTTGCTGGTTACAGTACAAACGTTACTCTGGCAAGGGGATGCCAGAGGTGCAACCAGAAGAGTTTGAAGAGAGGACATAGGGTGTGGCCCTATGCACAGGGTTTGATACTTGATGGAAAGCCTGAATGAGAGGTACTTCCTCAAGAAACCTGACAAAAGGAACCCCTGGCAGCAGGGTTGGAATCACTTCTGTCTGAAAAGGAGCCTGAATCAGGCTGGGAGAATTACCCATTTTTGTTGAGCTTGTTGTATTGAGACACCACAGTGGTGGAGAGACCTGTGAGAAGTATAAAAGAGAGAGACCAAGATTGTGGTGAGACCCAAGTGGAACCTGAAAGAATCCAACATCTAGGAGAACCTGGGAAGATGTTTGAGAGAATTTGTATTTACATTTTTTTTCTTTTCTTTTTTTTATTTTGTATTCATTTCTTACAAAACTTTTTACAAACTCCAAATTAACTTTTCCAATTTCACGACATTCATCATCTTAACAGCACAAAAGAACAGAATTAAAAGGAAAGATTCAGCATCAGTGGCCGTTTGCACTCGATGAAAATAATAGTCTTAAAAGGTCACCTCATCTCGTACTTAGAGGTCTTTCGGTTTTGAAACAGTCACTTCAATTCTAGCAATCTATCTACATAATCTACCGTAGCACAAGTCAACATGTAATTCCTTCCCGACAATAGTGCTGACCACCAGTCATCCATGTTGCCATTTTGAGGGGCAAACTTCCCCAATGCCACTGATCTTTCGGATATTAAAGATTGACACTCAGCCACTAAATGTTGCAAGGATTCCACTTGTTGGTAACAAAACCGACAAGAATTATCAGTGGTGTTCTTGTCGTGTTTTAAAAATAACATCTCTTTCGTCGGTAGTTGGTTCAAGCATAGCCTCAAAAACTGATCACAGTGGTATTTAGAGGGAAATTGTTGTAAATATTTTGGTATCTGATTTACAGCTTCAGCATCACCGGGGTGTGACAAACTTGATTTTAACTTCAATCTGTTATTGGTGGTTGTGATCCAATCCATAGTGCTCACCTTTTTTTTTTTAACAGCAGAATGATTATCTATTAGTAGTTTGGCAGAAGCTCACACGTGGTCGAGTTTCTTCAAGATTTTTACTGCCCATTCTTCCAATAAATCTTTATATGGTTTATCGCTTGTTTCTTTCAACATTGCATATGTAGTGGCGGATAAAGGAGCTATCATTTTTCAATGAAGAGCAAATGATTTCCAAAGAACAGATGCGCCGAGAGATTCAAGCCCCAGCTCATATCGTATAGAAGTAATTGAGACATTGTTCGGAAGGCGTATAAAAACTTTTCTCCAATACCGACCTTCTAATAATTCCCACGTATCAGAGTCAATGTTAAAGCCAGCCTCGCTGCCAAAAGTGATTGCAGCAACCACCATTTGGCGACAGAACGAGATGGCCGGTAGAAGTGTAAATTTGCCAAACTCACGGTGTAGTTTCGCTCCTTGTAGTGAAAGGTTGGACATTTTTTATTTCAATTCTTCAGTCCATTCCCACTCTCTTATAGATTTATTAAATAATATTTTAAGGTACCTAATTTTTTCAGTTCTTTCTAATTGTTTCCCACTAGTGAAGCATTTGAAGTTTTTACTTCCGTTTCCAAGATGACATCCAAAAGGAGATGATCTTGGATTTTTCTGCATTGACCTCCATGTTGTTATTCTTTGAGGAAACCTCTAGGTTATTTAAGAGCTGTTGTAGGCCGATTTGTGTGGAGTCCATCAGCACTATGTCATCTGCATAGGTTAGGTAGCTGATCCCGTGCCCATTGATTTTAGGTGAGAAGATATTACAATCTCTAAGTGCCTGCAGGAAATCAGAAATATATAATTTGAAGATTAAGGCTGCCAGTGGGCAGCCCTGCTTGACTCTGCTCTCTGTCGCAATGTCATCAGTCAGGTCTCCGTTGGCAGTCAGTCTTACTTTGATCGATGTCTTGGAGTGAAGTTGGATTAGCATCTGCAAGATGTCAGCTGGACATTTCCAGCTTGCCAATTCTCTCCACAAGGTCGCCACATTCACCCTATGGAACGCCTGGCGGAGATCGACAAATGCCAGGAACAGAGTTTTTTTATTTTTTAAGGCTTCTAATTTCAAGAGATTAGGTAGGGTTAGATTTAGCTCTACACCCACTCCACTTGTGAAGCCTGTCTGCTTTCGTCAAGGATGTTGGCCTCACTTGCCCATTTTGCCAGTCTTTTCTGCAAGAATGATGCATAAATCTTCCCGATGACATCTAACAAGGCAATTGGACGGTAGTTGGCCGGATCGGTGCAATCGTCTTTTTTAAATATAGGCACAACCACCGCCGATTGCCATGAAGAAGGGATTTGTCTCGACTCAGCTATTAACTTGAATAAGGCAGCCCATAGAGCTTTGTTCTTCTTCAATATCAAATTTGTGAGACCGTCTGGGCCAGGTGCTCCCTTTTTCCAGGTTTTTTTTCGTTTTCCAATCAAATCTTCAATGTCTGATCTGTTGTAGTCGAAGTCCCAAGGCACAGCTGGGTCAATGTATTGTTCGGTTCCAAGCTCTGTCAGCGCTTCAAAAACCATTTTAAAGTGATTCACCCAATAAGTGGCATTTACACCAACTACATGTTTGCCATCTGAGGCCTAGACCCAGCATTTATGACTGCCCAGATTTTACGACTCTTGCGAGTACAAATCAGTCTCAGCATTAGTTCCGCCTGTTCTTGTTCGCCATGGTGTTTAAATGCAAGCATCCAATTTCAGTACCTCTGTTGTAGTTATTTTTTATTTCCTTTGAACAAAACTGCGAATAGAACTTTTTCAGCAATTTGAGATCTGTTTGCAATTTTTGCTTCTTGTCTTTGATTTGTTTGCTAAATGGATGTTTGTGTTTTTGATGGTCAACACTAAATCCACTTTTGGATGTAATGAATTGGGCTAAAAGGGGAGTATATTCAACATTGCTTTCTATACCTATGCAGCCGTTACTCAAGTCCATGGTGAGCTTTCAGATCTCAAAATGCCTTATTTTCAGTCGATTTAGCCCGTGCTTTATCTCAAGTGGTGTTGTATAAACATGATTCGTTCCAGCTAAAGCGGTTGTCCAACGTAGATTCACGGCATTATGATCATTGTTCTTCATTTTCAAGACCTTTTTGACACAATCCGCGGTTACGTCCCCCTGTGTCTCCTTCACCTGAGAGTTCCGGAGCGTGGTTACTAATGGGTTCTTTCTCTTTTCTTTTTTCCTTCTTGTGAGACTTCTGCGCTTCCTCTGCCTCTAGGTTCTTTCTTTTCCTCCTCCGTTCGTAGAGATAAGGACGCTCTCCAGCTGAGGCCACCTTGACGAGGTAAACTATCGACCGGCGGACCCAAGGGAGCGGGTCCCAATATCAGGGAAAAAGCCAATGAAGGCACAAAAAACCCTGTTAGGTAGATGCGAATCAGCAGATGGAGGGAGGGCTTGAGTATGCTGCTTATCTTGAACTTGGTCGTGGAACAAAAAGGAGATACTTGCAACTGCTGCGGCAATAGTAGGTATAACCACTCAGTTATGGAGAGAAGGAATCCTAAACTGTAGTGTACAACAGGAACTACTAAAGAGAGTTCCCCGTAAAGAGAAGCTCTGGGAAGAAATAGCTGAACAGAAAGAATGGAGAGAGGAAACAAGAGGACCTTCGGTAAGTGAAATGAGCCACCGGTAGAACAGAACCCAGAAAGAATGACAAAGTCAGAAAGGGGCAGGAGGAAAGGGTAGAAGGAACAGCAATGAACCGAAGGTAAGATCGGGGCTGAAAGAGTATAGAAAAGAGCCTGTTTACAAAGAGAAAGGTAAGCAGAACCGCCGTGTACAGACAGTACAGGACACAGGATAGAACCAGGAAAGCGGCGACCGAATCGGGCAGCAGCGGTGAGCAAAGGGAAAAAATGAGGAGAAAGTGAAAGGAACCCAGAAAGCGCTAAAGACGCAGGGAAAGCAGATGACGGGAAACAAAAGTAGTTGGACCTCAAGGGTAAGAAAGGAAACGGGAGGACGGGAGCAAAGCACTAAGAAGGCCGGAGGAAAAATACAAGGAGAGAGATGCGGGGCACAGCAAAACGCTAGGAAAGCACAACAAGTACTAACAGGACGAGTTGCAGTGCAACGGGAAGGGGACGAGGCCGCCTTAATTGCTCACGCCTCGGAGAGGCTAGAGCGTTACTGCTGAATCCACAACAGCTCAGACAGCCGCCATCTGTGCCACAATTTCCATGGGCGAACCGTGACACCTTTAGGGAAATGTGTGGAAGCAGCTCCCTAGAAGTCCATATATGGTCAAGAGTTCGGTAGGAGGTCTCGCAATGCCATGTAGGACAAGTCTCCACTAGTTTGACCATTTAGCATCTGACAATTTCGACTAAGCATCTCATCAAGCCAAATGTTACCTCGATCAACTTTAAGATCTTGGTTTAACTTTGAGGTTCCCATTTGAGTCAATCCAAGAATAGCTCAGGTCTCCACAAATGATAATGTCGAAATTCTGGTGATCGAGCATAAAGTCGTCTATCAGAGATGTGACTGATGTTATGAAGTTAGTCGATTACATTTTGGCAGGATTCCAGTGTACATTCAACAGTAATATAAATGCATTAGGTGTAAGGGCTCCATTAGTTATTTGAATCGTAGTTCTTTGCACATTGTGAAAAGTCCGGAAAACGGGCGACCAGACGCGTTTTTCAAGGCTGGATTTAAAATCAAGGAATAGCCTTCACATACTGGTGCCGATCTTAGCCAAGTTTCTTGAAGACAAATCAGGGTAAATTGGTATTTTTTTTAGTTTGTTGTCCTCAAATAAATGTATGAATCCTCTTGTGTTCCATGAAATTAGGGGGCACTCTGTCCCTTGACTGTGAGGAGGAAGCTAGTGATGATTTAATTGATTTTTGAGAAGTTCTTCCATGAACATTTTCATTTGTTTTTCGTCGTTCTTGTCCTCTCTCAAGGTGTTTTTGCAGAGATCGTCTTCTAATTTCGTTAGCTGGGGGATCACTGAAGCTTGAGGTCTTCTCCACACAAGTCTTTGTTCTTGCCATTTTCTCTGAGCTTGAATAGCCGCTTATTTCATAGCCGAAGACTAAAAGCTTGTTCTTGGAATTTCGCAAAGTGCAACTAAATTGGAGTCCATGTGCAGCCCAACCAATATTCGACTATGTTAATGTCCTCAGACTCAATTGTCCTCAAGGCTGGGACGCAATTTAAAAATTGCATAATATTTTGTCTGTTCAAGTTGACATCAGATTTGTCATGTAGCACATATTTGAGTTGTAATTTCTTTGTGAGATGGGGATCTTCTTTTGGTCCACATTTTGGTGGGTAATTGTTCAATTTAGGTTTTTTGGCCTGAGAGTGGTGTATTTAGAATTTAATTTTGAACCGGTACCGTTGGGACGTTTGGTTTCAAATGTCTTTGCATCTCTTGGTCCCAAAGGTGCTGGTCTTTGTTTCACTGTATTACTCTCCGCAAGATTGTGTTTGACAATTTTGATCTTTCGGCTGGAAAGGGAGTCTGTGTTGCATCTCTGCAATTTCTCATCTGGGCTTTCGTGCCGAATACTTATTACTCACGCAACATTAGAGCTGGAAGTGGATCCACTAACTTCATGTTCATTATCCATCGAATAAGTAGAGCGATTTGCTAGATCTTCTGATGTAAATTATACTTTTTCGATTGAGTCTTCGGTCGCGATTCTCGGTCGTTTGATGGCATGGCTAGTTGAATCTTTTGAGTTAGCTTGTGGCTCGCCATTTTTGGTGGCTTTGTGAAACAAAGAATTTGAAGTTAGGCGCTTAACAATTTCTATAGTAAGAGGAGTCGTTGGGTTTCTAATTAATTCTTTTGCATTGTTGGATTTCATTTTTCGCCCCTTTCCACCCTTCAATGTGGCGGTTTTCGCTACAGCTGTTGGTTTTGTTTTGCAACTGGGTTTACCTGTTGGATCTTTTTTTTAATCTAAGAAGATTACGAAACTAGTATTTTTGAGGACAGTTGGTTGTTTGGTTGACAGAGCAGTAGGAATTTGCACTCCACTTATGGCTGTACTCGTAGTGTGTGGTCTTGGTTGAGTCACTCCTCTGTGTGGTATTGAAAAAGGATTGTCAGGCGGCAGTTATTTGTTATCTTTGAAGATGCTTAAAACTTGCTCCGGCATCTTTAACGTGTCACTTACTGCAGGTGTTGCTGATGGTCTAGAAGCTGTCACCACAGCTTATTTCCCCTGATTTTAGTTTTGCCACCGTTTGGGCTGATTCATGTGTGTCTTTGTCTTTCAATGGAGATAGTGAGTCCCCTTCTGGAAGGTTTTTTGTCAAAGTTTTGCTTATATTAGAGCTCATTTGACATTTACACTTACAGTTCCTGGGTACATCATTGATCGTTGCTTTTGGTCTGTTATGTCGCAGCCATTTTGTGCATTCAAGCACTGTTTCCATGAGCTCGGTTTTTTGCGATAGCCTGTGCCTTGCTATATCGCTCAACCGAGATTGCCACTTAGATGAATTGTCAGCTTCTTGATCAAGTCTTTTGTGAGTATGTTCTGACAGTGGCTCTAGTGCAGCTACTTTGATGTTAATCACGGCCAGTAGGGCATTTTGGTCTTGTAGTGACTCATGAAGTGATTCATATAGCTTTGTAAAAGGGATCAAAGCTGTTGAAGTTGCAGCCATCACGATGTAGATTTGGAGGCTGGCTGCCACTGTTTATTAGCTTGCTCGTTTCCAATGTCATCCTGAAGTGCCAAGTGTGATACATTTTGAAGGCTTTCTGAAATTGTGCATTTGGCCTAATTTTTAAGATCATTATACTTCAGTTCGTCATCACAGTTCTGCTGCATCAAAGTCTTTTTAATTGTATTCGGAAAAGTCAGAGTTTTATTCAGTAATGGAGTGCTGCTATATTGAATTTAGTCTAGGTGATTGCATTGTTTCCATACGTGAAGTGCAAGGTATTACAGATAGGAACGATGTCCTGTTGTAGTGGAGTCAACATCAGTGTTCTTATGAATTGTGGAGAGCCGAGGTTCAGTTAGTCAGTTAACATTTGTTTTTATTTGTAGAAAGTCACTTTTTAGCCGTTCTGCGAGCAGCGCCTCTCTGGCATCTGCTAATGTCACTACATCCTTTCACATTGTCGAAAGGACTTGAAGATTTGGTATCATCAAACAGGGGTAGTGTGTTTGTGACGTCACTTTTGGTCAGGTTATGCATGCTGCTTGCCTTTTGTGAGGGGCCCGTGATCTGTGGCAAGGTTATATTCTGTTTTTCAAGTGATACCTCGTTCAGCGGCAATTACTAGCAAAAGTGATTGTGTTATTTTTACAGCCATTAATCGGCTTGTCCACTTTGTCAAGCTCAACTCTGTTTGCGTCAGATTTCTTTCGATTCAGTGATTTATCAACCATGGTCATATTTTCGTTAATGTCGATTTTTTCCTTAGTGCATCTACTCAGGTAGTCTTCAATTTCGGGTACACCTCAGTTGTTATTAAATTTGTTTTCATTGATGAATACTGAAAGCGTACGATTTGTAAGGCAATAGTTTCTTACCTGTAACTCCATTTCTCCAGCATTGGTATCTTTCATGGATTCACATGCTTAGAATATTCCCCGTCAGACTGGGACCCTCGGTACACATATATAGCCTTTTCCTATAGGAAAACTTCTGACACTTTTGTGTCCTATCTGCGTCCTTTTAGGACCCGCCTACGCATGCTCCGTAGGCCGTCCCAGTATAAGAGGCCCGCCCCCGCGGCTCCCCTTCAGATTTCGGCCCCTCCAAAGTCGGAAGGGTTAAACTTATCAAGCAAATACATTGCATTTCGGGGAGGCTGGCGGGCGCATGTGAATCCATGAAAGATACCAATGCTGGAGAAATGGAGTTACAGGTAAGAAACTATTCCCTTCTCCAGCATTGGATCTTTCATGGATTCACATGCTTAGAATAGATTGTATAGCAGTAACATCTGAAATGGCGGTGAGAATGTAATGTAATATACCCTCACCATAATACACAATGCATATATACAGAGGAATAAGTTAACTCATATAACCATACCCACATAAAGTATACTGTCATCAAAAGGTAGAAGATCGACTCTCCACAGCGTGGAGCTTACCTTACTGAAACAGATGGCGCAGGACAGCTCTTCCCATCTGAACCTCGTCCGCATGCTGCCTGGCAAGGCAGTAGTGGCGGGTAAACGTGTGGGGCACTGACCATGCCGCAGCCTGGCATAAGTCTGCCAGCAGAATTCCTGCCCATAATGCTGCTGAGGAGGACATTGATCTTGTAGAATGGGCTCTAGGATGCCCTTGCAGCGGCCTTCCGGCCTTGGAGTGGCAAAACGCAATCGTCGATGAGACCCATCGAGCCAATCCTTGTTTAGAGATTGCTTTTCCCCTCGTCGACGGACCATATGCGATGAACAGTTGACGAGTAGACCTGAGTTCCTGTGTACGATGTAGGTAAAATTTCAGAGCCCTCTTAACGTCCAGGGTATGAAGAGCTTTTTCTGACGCCGATGATGGGGTCGCGAAGAAAGTAGGGAGAACAATGGAGGAATGTTTGTGATACACTGTCGGAACTTTTGGGACGAACGTAAGATTAGTTGCCAGGACCACCTTGTCCTTAAAGAATCTCAAGTATGGCGGGTCTACGACCAGCCGCTTGCAGTTCCGAGATTCTCCTGGCTGACGTGATAGCAATTAAGAATGCCAACTTCCACGATATGAATTTCATGTCTGACGTGGCGATGGGCTCAAAGGGTGGTTTCATTAAGCCTGCCAACACTGTGTTGAGACTCCAAGTTGGAGGGAAACGTTTCACCGGGGGAAAAGTTCGAAATAAACCCCTCATGAAGTGTTTCACCAGTCTGTCGCTGAATAGAGGAGACGACTGTCTCTTCCTCGTGAACCTCGAGATGGCCGCCAGGTGCACCTTTATCGATGTGAAGGATAAACCACTTTCTGCCAAGAGAAGCAAGTAAGGTAGCACTTGTTCCGGCGTCACCGTCAACGGTTGTAGGCCTTGCTGTCCTCGACACCATTCACAGAACCTCCTCCACTTATAGGTGTAAGATTTGTTGGTAGAAGGGGCTCGAGCCGCTTGCAGAATTTTTTGGCAATCCTCCGAAACGTCTAAAGCGCCGAACTCCGAAAAGTCAGGAGCCAGGCTGCAAGGTTGAGACTGTCCGGGTCGTGATGCCACACCGTGCCTTTGTCCCGGGATAGTAGGTTTGGGACTCTCGGAAACGCTATTGGATGTTCCAGCGACAGGTGAAGCAGGTCGGAGAACCACGGTTGCCGTGGCCAATACAGTGCCACTAGAATTACCCGGCAACTGTATCTGCGTATCCACTGTACTGTCCTCCGTATGAGGGGGGAACAGAGGAAAAGCATAAAGGAACATGTCCGTCCATGGAAAGGAGAATGCCTCCCCCATGGAACCCTCCTGAGGCCATCTGCTTGCGAATTGCTCGCATTTCTTGTTGTCCTTGGTTGCGAAAGCGTCCAGAGGGGGGTGACCCCATTTCTCGAACACTTTCATCAGCTGAACTGTGTCCATTTCCCATTCGTGTATCTGGGCCATTCTTCTGCTGAGGGAATCTGCTTGCAAATTCTTCACTCCCGGGAGATGGTGAGCCACGATGGAAATCCCGTGCCTCAATGCCCAATGCCATGTTTTCTGGGCCTCTATGGAAAGAGTTCTTGATCGCGTCCCTCCTTGTTTTATCAAATAAAACATGGCCGTCGTATTGTCGGTCAGTACTCGTACTCGCAATCCCTTGATGTGTGGTAGGAATGCCTTCAAGGGCCATCGTACTGCTCTGAGCTCTAACACGTTTATGTGTAGGAGTGACTCCGTTGGAGACCAGCGACCATGCGTTTGAAGAGTACCCATGTGAGCTCCCCATCCGGTTAGGGACGCATCCGTGACTATGGTTCGCTGAAACTCCGGTTCCTGTAGGGGTACACCGTTGTTCAGATTGTGGGAACTCTGCCACCACTGAAGGGTCCGAAGCAGCTTGTCGTCGTCGATGGTTATCTTGTCTGACCACGATCCTTGGGCCTGCGTCCATCGGTCCGCAAGGAATTCCTGGACTGGCCTCATGAATAGGCGACAGTTTGCCACCAGATGGATCCAGGATGCCACGGCCCCTAGGACCGAAACGTATTTCCTCACTGAGAGCCTGGTGGTTTGTCATAGTCGGCTCGCCAGCTGATTGAGTTTTGAGGTTCTGTCGAGAGAAGGCTTCACTAGCCCTAACTGGGTCTCGAACTGTGCTCCCAGGAACACCAACGTTCTCGATGGCCGTAGATAGGATTTCTCGAAGTTTATGGCAAATCCCAGCTGTTGCAGAAGCTGCATGGTGGCTTGCAAACTTGTGTTGGTCGACGCTGGGGAGGATCCCCTTACCAGCCAGTCGTCGAGGTATGGGTATACGTGGTGGCCTTGCTTCCTTAGCCATGCCGCTACTGGGGCCAGGCATTTCGTGAACGTTCTGGGGGAGGTCTTGAGCCCAAAGGGAAGAACCGTGAACTGGTAGTGAGTCCGCCCTATTACAAATCTCAGGAATTTTCTGTGTTTCCGACACATTGGAAGATGGAAGTACGCGTCCTGTAAATACAGGGACGCTAGAAAATCCCCTTCTTGAACGGCGCGGATTACTTCCTGCAGCGTGAGCATTTTGAATTTTAGGCTCTTTAAAGACTTGTTGAGATCGCGTAAGTCTAAAATGGGACGCCATTTGCCGTTCGGCTTTTTTGCGACGAAGTATCTTGAGTAGACTCCTTGACCTCTCTGCGATGTTGGAACTAATTCTATCACGCCCTTTGCTAACATGAGTGTTACCTCTTGTTGCAGTATCCTCAGATGGGAATGAGCGGTGAACGCAGGTGGAATGTGCGGCGGGCTGTGCTTGAATTGTAGAGAGTGTCCGTTCCTTACAGTATCCAGCACCCATTGATCCGTCGTTATTCGTTCCCATTCGTCGACATATGCGGATACTCTTCCCCCCAGAACGGTGTGTTGACTGTCACGGTTGATCTTTATTTTGTTTGTCTCTCGACGACGACGGATAGGATGGTCTCTTCCTGGATGTCTGGAAGTTCCGGCGTCGGTTTGCCGTTTGGGAAGCACGCCTGTATCCCTGGGAGGGGAAAGCCGACCTGCCAAAGGATCTGTCTCAAGACGCAGAGAATCTGGAATTACCTGAAGCCCCTCTAAAGGGACGAAAAGACTTGTAGCTTCGGCCGCTCTGGAGGGCCCCCAATGAACGTGCCGTGTCCGAGTCCTCTTTCATTCCCTTTAGGGCCTCGTCTACCTGTTCTCCGAATAGAAGGTCTCCCTCAAAAGGCATATCTAATACTTTGTATTGTACCTCTGGTCTGAAGTAGGTACACTTGAGCCATGACTGTCGTCGTAATACGACCCCATTATTGACTTACTTGAAGCCTGACTCAGCGAGGTCCACCGCGATGTTTATTGCGTGATTGGAAGCTTCCTCACCCTCTCGGACAAGTAACATTGCTGCCTTCCTATGCTCTTCCGGAAGATGATCCAGCAACGGCGCTAGCCTGTGCCACATTTCTCTGTCGTATCTGGCTACGATAGCCAGACAGTTTGCGGCCTTTACTGTGGTTGCTCCCACGGATAGCACTTTTTTGCCAAAGGCATCCTGGCGCCTTGCTTCGTTTTCAGGCGGAGTCATGCACTTGTGCTGGGCCTTCGCCTTCCTCGCCGCTGCCGCCGACACCACCGATTCTGGCTTTGGTTGGGAGGATAAACACTTGGGGGTAGACTCTGGAGCCTTAAACTTTTTCTCGAGGCGTCCTTTCACTGCCGGCTCCGAAAACGGGTGACGCATTGACTGCAACCCCTCCTTCCACACGTGGTCTAGTATTGGTATTGAGAACACAGACCTCCTTCTCTTACCCATGTGGTCGAACAAAAAACAGTCCTTTTTCTGTTCTTCCTGGGACAAGCCAAATTCCTTACACGCCTTCTCCATCATAGAATGGAATGATGCAATGTCGTCCGGAGGGGACGGGTGAGCTGGGCTTCTTGGAGTTTCTAACTCCACCTCTGACTCCCAGGTTGGATCCCTGGAGGGGGATGATGAGATATCCGACATGGCTCCCCTGTCCTTCCTCTTGGGGTGCCAGTGCTGAGATTGGCGTGCGTAAGTGCGTCGGTGGACGGGACGGGCCCGGCTCGTCGACGGGTGACTGAGGCAGGTTTACCTGAGGTAGTCTCTGGTCCAATGACTGTACCAAAGACTGAAGCGTGGACAGAATTTCCAACGACAAAACAGATTGAGGAGAGGGGCAGATACCGGTATACCGGATCCCCTCGTCGACGACTTGTCAACCACTCGTAGCCCGAGGTCCGCCGGGCCAGCTATTCTCCCGCTCTCATCCTCCCCCGAGGACAGAGACACAGCCTGTTCTTGCAATAAAGTATCCGGGGGGATCGGATCAAAAACCTCAGGCCTCCAGGCTTCCTGTAGAACCCCCGTTGACGAGGCCATCGTCGCAGTCGTTGTCGGTGGGACGGTGGATACCACATGCATCAGTGGCAGGGTGGAGGCCGATGATTGGACCGCCGTAGACGACGGTGACTTAGCAGGTGGTTTAGGCGGTCCCGCCTTTTCCCCACTTGGCCTGCCTTTACTCGACTCGAGGTCGATCTATGGTGATCGCCCGAGGAGGATTTCGGCCTTTCCTTGTCATACTTTTTTGATGAAGATGACGATTTTTTCGACGAGGATTCTTTAGCTGAATGACTCCGAGATGACTCTTTTTCCATCGGTCGAGATTTCTTCGCCGGTGGTTCCGACGAGGCAGCGAGGTGTGATGTTTTCGCCGATTGTGTGGAGCCTACCTCCGAAGGGGGGTATGCCCCCGCTCCATCATTCAGCCATGCCACCAGCCGTCGATTTCGGTCTTTGAGGGTCTTTTGAGAAAACCCTTTGCATATGTCGCAGTTATCAGCCGAATGATGAGGGTGGAGGCAGTATATATAATCCATATGTCCGTCCCCCTCGTAAACTTTTTTCAAGCCGCACGTCGCGCATGGACGGAACAGCGCTTTTCCTGACATGGAGGAAAAATTTCCTCGAACTCCAACTCCAGTACACAACCTTGTACAAAATAGTAAGACGACGCGAGGAGATCCCACTACTTTGGAGATGGTTGAAATCTGAAGGGGAGCCGCGGGGGCGGGCCTCTTATACTGGGACGGCCTGCGGAGCATGCGTAGGCGGGTCCTAAAAGGACGCAGATAGGACACAAAAGTGTTGGAAGTTTTCCTATAGGAAAAGGCTATATATGTGTACCGAGGGTCCCAGTCTGACGACGGGGAATATTCTAAGCATGTCAATCCATGAAAGATCCAATGCTGGAGAATACAAGTTTCCGAGACTCCATGCGCTTCTTCGTGAAGATGAATAGAAGGAAATAATTAATCTGCACATTTAGTTAGTGCTAGTATTTCTCGGTCGGTAAGCTCACTTAAATTTCCACGTTTTTCCATATATAAATCAGCCGTGTCAGCGATATGTTCGATCATAGTATTAGTTGAAGAAGCTGAAAAATTAAATGAAGTGACAACAGCTTGGGTTGAGCGTTTTTAAAGTCTGAAATACTGTTTGGGTTCCCTTCGCCACGCATAGGGGTTTGCTCATTGTTTATACCATCGAAACTGTCAGGAGAGACTGGGCGCACTGCAACAGCAACAGTGGGTGTGTTTCCATTATCGTTAGTGCTATTTTGCGAGGCACGACTGTGTATGTAAGCGCCACAGTTTGAAGACAGTTTAGCAGCATTGAAATGTTCAAGGGTACACTCGCACATTGTTTCGTTAATCGTTCCGTTTGCAGGGTCGATCTTGCGTTGTTGCTGCAAGAGCTTCTGGCGGGTCAAGGGACCTGCCTCCAACATTTTCGCTTCCTTTCTCTTAGCCACAGCAGCAAACAAAAATAAGCAGGGCCTTTTGTGTGCGTTTTTTTTTGTTTTTGCCACAGCACCCCCTGCCCTCCCCTGACGACACTAAGACACCAAGACTCAGCTCCTGACTCTATGTCCGCTCTGCGGAGGTCAGGGGTTTTTGAAGTAGTAGGCAGCAAGAACAGACTGCACGATAGGGGTTCCACAGCAGACAGCTCCAAGAGTAACATGAAGACTCAGCTCCTGACTCCGCTGACTCTCCAAATTGTGCAAATTCAAGGTCATGTAGAGACCTGAGAAGGTTGTGTTGTGTAAATAAGAGGCTGTGGTGTGGCCTGGTGTATTTGGGATAGTCTAAAATCCAGTAGAATGCAGAATCGTGAGTAACCCCATGAGGGGACTGCACAGAAAGAAGTTTTATTTTTTTAATTTATGTTTTAGTAGAATAGGGATGGACTTTAAAGGATAGGTTTAATGACCGTTTGTTGGACAATCTTGGAGAACTCTCGTGTTGTAGATTAAGATAGGGCTGGTGGATAAGGGACTTCTAAGGGAACTTTCTGTTGGCAATCATTGTTTGAAATTTGGTTGGTAGCACAGGGCATCCCTGGAGCGAAAGACGTCTAAGGTTTAAGTTACTTACCTATAACTATTGTTCTCCAGCATAGTTCTGGCATGGATTCACATACTCAAATATTCTGCGTCAGGCTGGGAATCCACTGTAAAAGAAAAAATTGTTTCACTTTCATTTACAAACTGTATTTCTCCTTTAAAACAATCACTGTCCCCTGGGTCATACTGCCCCATCCAATGACAGTCCTCTCCCTAATCCCCTCCTCTAGCAGCCATCTTCAGATTTGGTAAGCACGTAAAGGGGCAGCATGACCAAGAAGAGCTGCAGAGGGGACGGAGGGAGGGATTGTATGTCAATCCATGCCAGATCCATAAATAGTTACAGGTAAGTAACTTGAACCTTCTCCAGCATGGGGTCTGCCATGGATTCACATGCTCATGAATAAGGAATACATAGCAGCACAACATTACACAAACACAGGAGGTGGCAAGGCTCAGCAGAAGCAATTACACTTACCACTGGAACAAACTCACCTCAAGCATACAGGTTGTGCAGCACCACTTGGCTGACTCTGGACTCCTCCCTGGAATCCCTGTCCACACAGTAGAATTTCGTGAAGGTGTTTGTGGCCCTCCACATAGCAGCCCTGCAGATGTCGAGGGTGCACATCAGACAGGAACGCCGTTGATGCAGTGATCGCTCTGGTGGAGTGGCTCCTGGACGGCCGGGCAGCGGTCGGTTAGCCAACCGATGACAATGCGTGATGCAGCAGGAGAGACATCTTGAAATGGAAGCCTTGGACAAGGCCTTACCATGGTTTATGAACAGCTGTGAAGTCTTCCGAAAACTCTTTGTGCGTGTCACGTAGAACTTCAAGGCAAGAGCAACGTTCAGAGAATGCAAGGCCCTTTTGCCAGAGACAAAGGATTCGGGAAAAAAACAAGGTAACACCAAAGGCTCATTGAGGTTGAATTTCAACAGAACCTTCGGCATGAAGGAGGGGTGCGTACGCAGTACCACCCTCGATTCGTGTAAAGTCGGGTAAGGCTGCTTACAGGAAAGGGCCTGGCTCTCACCAGAGGCAGAGGTGATGGCCACAAGGAAAGCCATTTTCCACAAGAGAAACTTGAGCGGGGCCTGATGCAGAGTCTCGAAGGGGGCCCCCCAATGAGCCTTGTCAGAACCACGTTGAGTTCCCATGCCGCAGCAGGAGCCTTCACCGGCGGGAAAGATCTTTAAAATACTTGGGAAAACTCCTTGACAAGTCAGTGGGACCAAAGTAAAGACCTTCCTGGTGATCTGGTGTAGCGGGTGATAGCCGCCAGATGTACCTTGATGGAGGCATGGGCCAGACTGGCCTTGGCCAAGGATAGCAAGTACGGCAGGATCTGTGGGACTGTGACCCTCAAAAGGGGTAATCGGCTGCGACCAGCACCACGTAGCGAAACTATACCACTTGTGACCATAAGGTACTAACTCTGCCTTGGCCAAGCCAGAGCGATGATTATCATCCTGCATTGAACTGTCTGAGTGTGTTGACTCGTAGCAGGAGAGGGAGCGGGGGAAATGCGCACAGAAACAGCCCTTCCCACAGGAAGGAGAACGCGTCCCACAGCCTCCTCGGTTGGTGGAATCTGCTGGCAAACTTCTGGCATTTGGGGTTCGCCACTGTCACAAACAGATCGATCTGGGGCCTGCACCACTTGACGAAGATGCGGTCCACCTGATCCTGCTGATGTTCCAACTCGTGACAAGAGCGTAATTCCCTGCTGAGGGAGTCTGCAATGCTGTTCTTGACTCCCGCTAGGTGAAGAGTGACGAGGAACATCCCTTGTCCGATGGCCTAGCACCACAAGTCCTGTGCTTCTTTGGAGAGCGCTGTGGATTGAGTGCCCCCCGTTTCTTGATGTAGAACATGGTGGTGGCGTTGTCCGTTAAGCTCCTCACCACCTTCCCCTTCAGAGATGGAAGGAACGACTTGAGGGACAAGAACACTGCCCGTAGCTCCAGGATGTTGATAAGGAGATCCTTGTCTGGCTGCTACAGGCATCTGGAGTGTAGATGTCTGATGTGGGCTCCCCAGCCTTCCAGGGAAGCGTCCGTGGTGATCGTCTACTGGTATGGAGGGTTTTGAAATCCTGTGCCCTGGGCGATGTTGGAGCGGATGCCCCACCATCCTATCACCCGACAGAACTCGTTGTCGAGAGGGATCTTGTTCACGAAGCTTCCTGACATCTGTATCCAGCGAGCGTCCAGGAACTCCTGAAGAGGTTACATTTGTAACCTGCAGAGCCTGACGAGGTAGATGCAGGACATTATGCCGAGCAACGACTTGATGGCCCGCACCGTGGCCATCTTTGTTGACGACAGTTGCTGCACCTTCCTTTGAATGGCTGCTACCCTCTCCTCCGAGGGTGACGCCAGGCAGGCATGACACCGTATCTGGCTCCTAGAAAGAGCGCACTATGCAATGGTGTTAAGCAGGACTTCGGCTAGTTGATGCCGTCGTTTAATGATTGGCCTTTGGGGTAGGAAAGATGATGGATTAGCCTCATTTTTCCAGGTTCTTTTTTGGGGACCAGGCCTAGTGGGGATATTAAGTAGTTATTTAATGGCATGCGGTCCCAGGGACCTGCTATCCTGCCTAGTTGCAGTTCTTTCTTGATTTTGGTTTCCACTATCAGGGGATTGTCCCTGGCTGACTTCAAGTTCATTGGGACGGTTTGTCACCCCTGTGACTTTAAAAGGGATGGGAAACCCATTGGTGAAAACCTGCCATATTACCATGCTGGTTTCTTCGTCTGGGTAGTTAAGGGCTTCTCTAAAATTGCCCGGATTGATGGGTGTTCTTCCTGGTTCTAAAATTGGGATGTCATTCTTTCTTGGCTGGTAGTCTGGTGCAGTGGCTTGCTGCATGGTCACCGTTGCAGTTTGTGCAGGTGTGTTTGTACCAGCATTCTTTGCCCCACGTACATTGGTTTTTCCCAAAATTCCTGCATGGGATGTTGGATTTGGCGGATTGTTTTTTGTTCTGTCTGTGGGCATTATTCTTAGCCCCCCCATGGCTGGTTCTTCCAAAAGGGGCTGCTCCGCCTTTCTTGGTTTTATCATTATCATTGGACCTCTTAACTTGAGTATTTTTGTTATTTTTAGAGGAAGTTTGCGGGGTATCTTCCTCCGATGGGGGCTCGGCGTTGAGTGTGTATAAGTCATTCTGAACCTCATCCCACTCAATGGCTGGCCTTTCTGACATGCTCCTCCTGAATCTGATATCATATGCTAGCCATGTCTTCCCCCTCTGGGTTACTTTTACTTCCCTTATTGTATCCACATATTCCCAGAGCTTCCTACAATCCATGGGGAATGTTTCTTTGTATATTGTTGCTAGGATGGCAAAAGCTTGCAACCAGATGTCCCAATTTTGTTCCACCTGAGCATTTCTGGCAATAGCTTTTTCTTCTATCTTTTTGAGATCTCTGAAAGCATCTTTCCCTTTGCGCTCGGCTCCTATTAATGAAAAGATTTCTATGAATTCTTTGGCCCATATGGCTTCTTTGATTGTGGTATCAATGTTCCATGCCAGGCATCTTTTGTATCTATTTAGTATCTCAGTTTGGAAAGATTTCATTTTTTGCTCTAAATGTGCGTTACAGATCGTTACAATGTCTGTTGTGCTGTTGCCGGGTGTCCCTGTCACGCCTGTGTTGTCTGCGATGGGGGTTGCCCATGCTTTTAATGCACCTGCTGGGTCTGCTGATGGAGCTGTTGGGGCTGTTGCATTTATTGCTGTGGGTGCTACTGGCACCTGATGCATTTGTTGTGGCAGGGTTGCTGCAGGTGGCGTTGCCGGGGTGTTGACTATCGTTATTGCAGGTCCTAGTGCAATGTTGGAGTTTGGAGCCCCAGCTTCCCCTGCGGGCGATATTTGTTTCCCCCTTACTTCTAGCATTAATTGCTGCAATTCCGCTACATTCTCGCATAGTTTTGACAATTTTTTGTTACCTTTTTTGGCACCCTCCGATAGCTTTTTCTTTTTTGATGGTGCTGTGCCCTCCTCTTGGCTGGGTGTCCTGGCAATTCCTTCGCTGGGTAGGCCGTACATGTTTTCTCTAACCCATGCCCATCCGTAATGCTCAGATGCTTCAATGGCTGCTGACAGCTGTGGTGATTTGGGCTTTTGTGCCGGTGTTGTGGGCGCCTGCGTTTTCCGTTTGGGCCCCATGCTCCTCTTTGGCCTGTTACAGGGAAAGGAAAAAACCTGTTTTTACCAAAGTTTAGGGCTGTTGATATTGGCACGCTTCTATGAGCTTGTTTTATTTGTTGCCCGTGTTGGGTAACTGGTAGCTGTTGCTCCCCGTGTTACTAGCATATGTTGTTTGGCAGTTCCTTTTATCAAAGAAAATGTATCTCCATTTGTTAACTCTATGGAGGGTTCAAGGAAATGTCTCCTAATTGCCTACCGTGTGTGGTGCTGATTTGATTAAATGGGCAGACCCCAGATATGTTATCCCAAAAAAAAACAAATTAATAATTTTTTGGTCGGCAGGATTTGGCCTCCGCCAGGATTGAACTTGCATCAGCAGGCTCTGCGTGGATGTCAAGGCGAGCTCGCAGTTCGCTGTGCTACTTGGCTGGCTGTGATTCTTTCTGAATTTATATCAGGTTTGTGTTTATCTTGCACGGCATACTTTGCGGCCCGGGGGCTCCGTTATAAGCAAAATGTAACTCTTCCCTTTGTAGACCCAGTGTTTTATCTTTTTCCACCCCCGTGATCCCAGCGTGGCAGCTCACCTTAAAGGATGTTGAAACCGACACCGTCCGCGCTGGGCTGCTCGGATGCCCCTCTTTCCTTCGTTCGAGCTGGGTTCAAGCTTTCAAACGGCACGCGTCTTTGTTTTGATTTCGTTTCCGTAGCGCTCGCCGCTCACTTCCCCGTCTTGCAAAGATGTTGAAACTGACACCGTCCGCGCTGGGTTGCTCAGATGCCTCATCTTCCTTGGTTAGGACTGGGCGAAATTGTTTTTGAACAGTAACGATGTTCAGGAAGGAAAAAGACGCTGCGGAGTACAGCGAACTTTCATAGGATTGTTACGCTCACCTGGCTCCCACACGGGCGTCGGTCGGACCCGGACTGCGGCGGCCACCACCCACGTGATGCGTAGTGCTGCGATGACTGACTGGATCTGCCCTCCTAATCTTGTCTGCTCGACTCGTAGAAATATTCTCCTACAAGTGGAGAGGTGGATTTAGCCACTTGTGGATTCAACTGATAGCACCCCCACTGTCCTCCCCACTAATCACCTCTGAAGTGCCCTCTCAGCAATCTCACCTTATATTCTTGAAGGATGAGCTCTCCATCCTGCGAAGTACGCAGGGGCACGTTGATGACCAGTTACTTCACTGGCCTGAAGATATTGGAAGAGTTGTAGACAAATCCTGACTCCAAAAGGTCCTGGCGAAGAGCCGAAAGTATATAGTTCGTAAGAGTTCAAAATGTCTGGAATTCACTCCTGTCCAATTCCTCTTTTTATCTTGCAGCTTTGACCCAATAAGAAGATTGACAGCTGAAAGTGCTCTGGTAAAAGTCTGTGTTACCAAACACTGTCTGGTAAATAATGCCAAGAGTTTAACTTGCTGCTTTCTCCTTTTCTTACGGGTGCGGCATAAGAAGATGTGGCGTGCTGATGAATAATACCTCCGGCGGTAAAATCAGGTAAGCATATGGCGGCTAAAGAGATTGTCTCTGTCTGTTCTCTCTGCTCACCTTGTTGTTTCTTGTTCCCCTTAGTTGCCGGGATTCGGTGATGTAAAGATGAAGACAGCGCCGGATCGAAGCGATGCTGCGTGGAACGGTGAGTATGGCGCGGCGCTGCTGCTGGCGATGCGACGCTTTTAAAATAAAGTCTTTCCTCTGGTTTGAAGATGCGATGAATCCGGGATCAGGTAAGAAATCAGGTAATACTCTTGTTCTAACCTTTGCTTCTTTCCTTCTTTCTAGGTGCTCCAGGTTTGAGGCAGGCGTGGCAGAAGGCTAGATGCTGCTGCTGGCACGGTGAACGTTACGCTGCTGGATGCAGAATAATGCGAAGCGTGTGCTGCTCTTCGGGCGTGGTTTAAATAGCCTCCAAAGTAGTCCCAAGTAGGTATTCCTCCCTGACCACACCTGAGTAATAAAATAGTCCCTAAGGTAAAGTAGTCCCTTCCAGGCCTCACACGGGCTTGGATCTTCTTGCAGCATGGTCTGCATCAGGTAAGTGTGCACCTATGAGCCTGGCACCTATGGCGCCAGGACTGATGTCCCATATGAGCCTGGCGCAACCCGGACAGCCCCTAGCAGGGGTTGCTGGGTTTTCTCAAGGCAACATGATGCCTGCTCCCGGGGCTGATGGACGTGGTCTGGATGCCCGGGGGTATGCATCATGACAGCGATTTGCTAAAGAAGCAAAAAGTTTGGAAGACATGAGTCAACAGTGAACCTCCTGTTTGTGTGGGTCCCCGTTCAGGGTCCACAAACAGATTGTGTTTGCTTAGAGCATGCTGCTCTTATTTATAAGACCTGGCTCTTTGTTATGTATGCAGAGGGGGCTGCTGTTGTCCCAGCCCCCGGCCGGATAGCAGACTGTCTGGCCCCCTGATGGGGGCAGTTCTTTGAACCTGGGCCCTGCCTGACTGTTGGTTTCCTTATGGTGCTTAGCACCTTGCTGTTTGGAGGAAGGGTGAGGTGACTGTTCACACCTCACCCTTCCTTGGCTTTGTGCTGCAGAGACTGCGTGTCTCTGGAGCTGGGGGAGGAGAGGAGCAGGCTGAGATAAGGTTGGGACTGCCCCTCTCCCAGGCTGCTGATGGTAACAGCAGTTACCCTGCCTCGCTTTTGGGATGCCCTGCAGCATTGCCCATCATTGTTGTTTCCTCTACTCTACATCTCATGGTGCTTGCCCAATCATTACCATGCCTTTGCAGGCTCTCAAAACGTTCAGTTTTGTCATTTACAAAAGCATATATCTTACATCAAGAAACTTCAGCTGCCGTTTCACTGCTTCAAATAATTTCCTCTACTTTCCCACCCCTTGACTGTGGTGTGCAGAAACCACGATCCTCGTGTTTCCATAGGCGACGGTCCCTCTCCATTTTGCCAACTGCAGAACATTATCGCAATCTCTGTAGTTTAAAACATTTGGTCACTACCAGCCTAGGTTGGGGCCTAGTGTCCAGGGCCCTATGTGCTGCAGCAAAAATGAATTAAGTGAAGGTGCCAGGCTTAAATCATGTAATAATCTATTTGTGCCTAAATAGCTCGATGCACGACCCTCCTTCCGGTAGACCCACATCTTAAACATCGCCCTCCATTCCAGTCTCATTGTTGCTGCCAACAGCTTTTCCACCTTGAGATCATGGATCGTGGTGTCCTGTACACCAAAACGCTTTTTTGCCTGTGACCTCCTGGAATTTTCCTTGACCAGGATAGACCTAGATTGGTTGTGTTTACCTAGCCATCTTTCTGACCACCAGCCCTGTCATCGGTCATGACGTGATGTCGTGAATGTCAAAAGTTTATCAGCCAAGCACCTGTGTCAGCTGCCAAAATTAGCCCCACAGGCATGCAATCCCGCGCCCCGTATAGCTGCCACCTCCTTCAAGAGTGCCACAGCACAAACCATCATGAAGGGCACCTTCAACATAGGGGTGACAACCTCCGGGGGAAGCCACACACCCAGGCCCCTGGCCATATCCTTCAAAATTCACTGCTATGCACAGCCTCAATGCTGGAGACTTCGAGTGCCATTTACACCACCAACCTCTTCATGTTCAAGCCACAGTATGAGAAAATAGCACTGCACATTATCAGCCAGGCTCCAAATGCCTGCGAACACCCCGGACACTCCCCCACCCTCTTTCTGGGAATGTTTACACCTAAATTGAAGTGGCCAAGCTATGACACTACACCAGCTCTGAGTCACCAGACAGCACTCCAACCCCGGACGAAGGCTAACAGCATCAAACTAATCTCAGCACCAGATCCTGCACAGGGCTTTCACCGAGTCTTCTCTTAAACTTCTCACTTGCCATCGCAGGTATCCCCGGAAACCCAAAGCATGCACTAGTCTTTCACTCATGCCTTTGCCCCCTCTACATGCTGCTCCAATTATGGCACACATTAGGTCACACTTTGCAACGATCCTGGCAGCGTACGCCATCTTTTCTATGTAAGTTAAAGAAAGTGCCCTGCTAATACTTTTGTAATATAGTGACCTCTGCCTCTTTGTGCCACATCATTCTCCCACTTAATCAGTAACCTCCTCACCATAGCCCCCGCCCCCTCGTCTGCCGATTCCTCCAGCACATGCAGACTCCTCCACTGGGCCCAGACACGCACTACGTCCCCTCCTGTCACCACCACTGCTACATCTCCCCAGAAGCTTCTGCCTGCAGTCACAAGATTATGCATCCGATAACAGTCCACCAAACTGTCAGCTCCCTCCTTACATTGCTGTGATGATGACAGTGAAGGCGCCATCTGCTACCTTCACCATCCAGAGCCATGCAGGTTTGCCAGCTTAGCTATACAGATCTTGTGGGTGCTTCCTCATTTAAATTGTCTCCAATCCTTCTGCCATTTCTTTACTGCATACGCTATTCAGTCCCTTCACTGCTCAGTAAATTTATGCCAGGATCTTTCAGACTAATTGGCACAGGGAAACTGGGGGCGTGCTCATCCCTTTTCTATAAATCCATATCGGATTAACCTTCCACACTTGAGTACTGGGGGCCATGTCAGCAGCCACACAGAGTCCAGAAAGGGGGCTGGGGGTAAGAGTGCGTATTAGTACTTCAGGCTACTTACCGATTGCTATTGCATTTGCTTATTAAAATCTCCATTAGCCAAAGAATGCATTGCTGAAAAATGAAGCCTGTGAAATAAAATTAAATGTTCAGTCCAAGAAGTAGAATTACGAATCTTGTATGCATATACACTACTTCTGTACTGATCCATGAGGTTCAGCATAAAAGCAATGCAAGGGTTTAGGAATTTCAGCAGCTGTAAATGAATGTGCTATTTTTTTTGTTTCAGATCAGCGCCCCAAATTGCGGGCAAAAAGTGATGGGAAAGAATATTTAGTCTATAGAGGTGAGAATGTCCATGTCAGTGCTTGGCCTAGATTGCCTCCATCCCCTCACTTCTCAGCTGCTCATCGGTTAGAAGCACATACCGTCACTTGATGAGGGGGTCATTTATTGGTATTGGCTGGCTGTGGTGTCCCACATTGGATGCAAAGAATGTCATCTATTTGAATTTCTCCGGTGTTTGTTTTCATTGGGATCCTCATGCCATGTTGGATCATATTTAAGAGATTGTACTTTGTAAGAGGGCTTCCTCATGGCTGTGGGTTAGAAGGCATGCGTCCTGTGCCCGGCAAGAGAAGTGTCCCCCTTCCGGCACTGTGCACTCCCTACTTCCCCTTTTTTCTGCTATTTCTGCTGTTTCCATCCTTCTTCTGCCTTTTCTTTTTCTACGGCCTCTACCTGACCTGGCTCTCATATGCAACCTCTCCCCTGCCCTTTTTCCCTCTTTTTTTCTGTTCTTTTCTGCTGTTTGCATCCATCTTCTGCCTTTCCTTTTTCTATGGCCTCTGCCGTACCTGGCGTTCTTGTGCAACTTCTCTGCTGCCCTCTTTCCTACCCCTGACCTGCCTTCCCTACCCCTGGTTGGTCTTTCCTTCAGAGGAAAGCAAAACCACCTCCTTCGACTAGGACTGCTCCACTCCATCTTGCGTCCTGGCCCCTGCGAGGTGAGTGTCCCCCTTTCCGCACTGTGCGCTCCCCGTTTCCCAATTTGTTCTGCTTTTTTTTTCTGCTGTCTGTATCCTTCTTCCTTTCCTTTTTCTACGGCCTCTGCCGTACATGGCTCTCATATGCAATCTCTCCCCTGCCCTTTTTCCCTACAGCAATCATTGCGTCCCCCACTAAACTGGCCGACCTCTCTCATATCTCATCTTCCCCACCACCCAAGAGCTTATAGCCTGCATGTACCCATTTCTATTTAGGAACTGTTGCCCCATATAGACTTACCAAGTGTTAGGCAGAATCCTGTGCAGTGCCCTTAGGGAACACTACACACAATTAAGACTACAGGTGGTTATACAAGTTTTACCTTTGGTACAAGCCTGTACTAATATGTCATAGTGGTAGCAGTGGCGGAGCAGCCAGGCCTATCTCAAGAGTATATGAGCAGTAGCAGAGATTACACAAAGGGACCACAATTACTGTGACTCAAGCAAACACTGACTCAAGGTTTCAGGTAGAAAAATATAAGTATATTTATTTTTAAACCATTCGTTATGAACACAACATTTCTATGAAACTTCAATAAAAAACACACATTAAATATACTACAACTAACCAATTCACTTTGTACAGTAAGTCTCAAGGTAAGTAGCCTGTGTTGGAATGAACCGGTGTTAGGCACAGAACACGTTACCGCTTACGATTGCGATCACTTTTTGACTAAACGATTGCGTAACCGTGACATGAAATGCTACCGGGGCAAAAACACACTTAGCACCTGAGATACCCAGAGGGAGTTGGAGGCAAAAATCACAGGCAATATTTTGGTTAAGGCAGGCAGAATCAAGAAACACTCAGACAGGAGTTCAAAAGTCAAAGAGCCGGAGCCAGGGTCGAAAGACACCGGGGCCAGTTGCCGAAGATTACACGGTCAGACAGTTCACGATTCAACACAGCCAAAAGTACTTCGATATTGTCAATGTTCATATAACTTTTGCTTCCAAAAGGAGGGAAGACAGGGCAAGCAGTGAAAATGAAGAAAAGGGATTCACCCAGTTTCCTCAACAGAACACAATACCTTGTTCCAATGGTGCAGCTGGTGTCCTGGCAGTTGTTCCTGTTGGTTTCCCACAGACCCACGATTCCTTGAGCTTCGTCGAGAAGGAAGGACGTCTGAAGGGGGTCTGCACCACATAGGGATGAGGCCAGCAGCAGCGACACAGAATAAACGGTGTGCTCCTTAAGAACAGGAGGCTCTTCGGTGGCATTCCGGACCACTACAGCAGTGTGCAGCGATTTCGACCACGGAAGAGGATCCTCTGGCTGAGGAAGATGAGCTGGTTATCCCCACCAAGCTCAAGGGAAGAAGACTCCGGACTGGATCTTCTCTGAGTCGTTGAAGGGCAGATAGCTCAGGACTGCAGCAGGGCTTCACCGAGACGGGGTAGCTGCAGCAGCCACCGTTCTCTCCGCTTCTCTTCGGTTCCTTGTAGTTCCAGTGGCGACTCTCTGACTTCTAGCCCAAGAGACCTGCCTTTTATGCGAAAAACCCCCATTCATGCAGCCTGGCTGTCAATCACCCAGCAGGGGGGTTGTCCAGCCCAGACAACTACCCTGGCCAATCATGACAAAGTGCGACTTGGGTTTCCTAGGATACCCTGTGCAGGGGGTGACTACACCCCTCCCTCACATTCAGCCCACCTAGACACCAAGGCGCCTTGAGGAGGGCTTCTGAGCAGAAGCCTGCCAAAAGACAGTGAACAAACAACGCGAACCTGGTTTGCCGCGCAAAGTAAAACACAAGAAGGACTTTAACAAAAAGAAACGGAGAATAAACCGAACCGGAGCCAAAAGAAAGACAATTTGGTCAAGCGGGTTTATGTTCGAGGGGAATATAATAGCCAAGAACAGTACCACGTTTATCTAATATAATCGCGGTAGAAAAGTTAGGGTAGATACCACTACCACCAGCCAAGTCTAAATGTTAAAAGAGCGAAACAATGCTCTAGGAGGTACAGATAAAAAGGGATACGAGTTAACCCTTTCCAGTACTCCATGGAAGATGGGGTGTACTGGATCTATGGTAGATTGACTAAGTAAAGTTAATGGTAACTTTGCCCTTTTCTGGGGGACAGTAGTCGCCTCAGAAATGGAGTCGGGGGAAGTTTCAAAGACAACCCTGAAGGTGCCGTGTGACACACACAAAGAAGGGGGCTACTGAAGTGGTGCACTTCAGAGTCCACACTCACAAAAACAGATGGAAACACATAGCAAAACACAGGTAAGAGGGGGGGAAAGGCTCTCACTCTTACCAAGTGGAAAAAAATAAACTCCAGAAGTCCAGCAAAGCTGTTGAGGGACTCACTAGGTGAGGGAAATTAGCCATAAATGAGAATTCTCCCTAACACCGAGTTGTGAACGGTGTTGCCTAAGCCATGTCTTGCATCTAGGGGAATTGTTAGCGATATCTCACATCTAGGTGGACTATATTACAACTGCGCTTGCTAGTCCAGACAGAGATGCAAATATTAGCTTGCGTCATGTCTAGACAAAATTGAGCATACTAGCTTGCGTCTCATCTAGACAGAATTGTGCATACTAGCTTTCGTCATATCTAGACGGAAATGTGAATATCAGCTTGTGTCACATCTAGACAGAATTATGCATACTAGCTTGCCTCACATCTAGACAGAAATGTGAATACTAGCTTGCGTCATATCTAGACAGAAATGTGAATATTAGCTTGTCAAATCTAGACAGGAATGTGAATATTAGCCTGCATCACATCTAGACAGAACTGTGCATATTAGCTTGTGGCACATCTAGACAGAATTGTGCATACTAGCTTGCATCACATCTAGACAGAAATGTGAATATTAGCTTGCTTCACATCTACACAGAAATGCCAATATCAGCCGTTTGTCACATCTAGGTGAACTGTGTCAGTCAGCCATTTCTCACACTCAGATGAACTGCGTTAGACGGCCATTTTGGCACATCTAGGTGAACTGCGTTAGTCAGCCATTTGTCATCTCTGGAAAAACTGTGTTGCTTAGCCATCACTCGCATCTGGGTGAACTAATACTAAAACTCAACCCTTTGCATACACTTCTCAAATACTGCACTAAAGACAACCAGAATTCCTTAGCACAGGAAACTGCACATAGTTCACAACACCGCAACAAGACATTGCACACATAATCTTGCACAACACCACACGACGGCCGCCTCTGAATCTCGCACCACGCTCAGTAAACGGTCCATCCGAACTGAAGCTTCCAACAGCACATCACAGCTCCTTTGCTTTTTTCCCACTCCTCCCACTAACTGTACCCTTTCCCCTCTTATTTTTTCACAGAACTACCAGAGTGCTGAGAGACCACCCAAGCGGCACCTTTGCACAGTATAAAAAGCGTTAACCTTAACATGACGGGGTTTATTGCCGTTTTGTTTTGAAATGATATAGTTTGTGGGAAGCATAGCTTGCATTTTCATGAGATAGACGGGATGCTGTAAAAAAAATCTGTTTTAATTTGTAAACCATTTAGTTTGTACAGGAGTTGTTTTTAATGATTAGCTTAGTATGTTTTCTCTTGCCTGAATGTTTCTGCTGGTAGATAGAAAGTGGTTTATTTAATTTAGGACATTATTGAAGTGCGTACCATAACAACATTGATTATGGGCGTGCTGAACAATATAAAACAATTCCATAAAGCAATACACATTTTAAAACTACAATATGCGATTAAGTTCACTGTAATATCCCGATCACCTCAGAATGCAGCTTTGTCAATTTTACACGGTGATTGGATGTACACAAGTTCCGTGACATATTCCCTCAATGTAGATTCATCATGCTTGAGGAACTAAAAGCAAAGGGTGACCTTAGCCCTCTAGATGTGTTTTTATATTACAGACTGATGGCGGCTCTCCAAGCGGCACTCCCGAATTTCCCAGAACAACCAACAATAGCTACGATACTAGACAGGATGTTACGGGGGGAGATGGGGGTCAAAGGAGGGTGGTCTCGGCCATGTATATGATGTGTCAGGAACACAAACCACAGGTAACGTCTCCTAGGGAGAGGTGAGAGCATTCGCTGGGGCATGGCATCATTGAAGGGGAATGGAAATAATGCTGTGTGGGTACCCGTAAGATAGCGATAAGTGCCAGTTACAAGTTTATACAATGGAAATATTTGCACCAATTTTAATACACCCCTGCCCAGCTTCAGGATTACTTTCCAGAGGTAACCAACAATTTTGTCAGATGTAATGAGCCACTGGCCGACTTTCTGCATATGACATGGGCTGCCCTACAGTGCACGCCTTCTGGACGGCAATCTATAAAGTCGTGGGGGAAGTTCTTGGGGAAGAGAGTTGAATCCCATTACTGCTCTCCTGGGGTACAGCAAACCTATTCCCAAGGGTAGAAGAAGACTAACTAGGCTACTCCTACTGCTGGCAAAAAGAAGGGTGGCAATGCACTGGAAGGGCCCAGGATCCCCCAAAAATTAAGGATTGGCAGATAGATGTAGAACAGTGCAACGATATGGAGATGGCATACAGAGGCTTAACGTCTTATCACTCTGCCACCCCAACATATGGGACCCATATAGTCACTATCTACTAAACCAGAAGGGAGAAGAGACCCCGGCACCATAGAGAAACATCTCTAAACACTAGAGTCTGTTCCACGACACAGATTCCTAAAAAGGATTGTTGTAATGGAAGCTTGTTATCGTGGGCACTTGGAACCCTTTTAAACGGCATTGAGATGCAATGGAAAATCAGAATATTAAACATCACTAAGGTACCAAAAATGAACATGGTTGTTCAGTTCGTCAACATTTATAATGGAGTGTACAGCAAACGTAATCGTTACTTGGTACTGAACAGTACGCCGAATCCCTCAGACTGAATATCGGGGCCTGCAGTTGGCTTGCACAATAACGCAGCACGTGTGTTAAATACACTCAGCCAGGTCAACCGTATTTGCTTTGATTTTATGAAAGCATGGTAAACCACTTGCGAAGCCTGCAACAGTGTGGGCGTGTCACGATGGGGAAGAGCAGGACTACCTGATAGAAAAACCTCTCTTGGTTAATGTGCTTGATGCAAATATCTGGTTTTAATCGAGAGGTTGTCTGTTGGACTTCCAGTGGCCGATTTGGTCTTTCAATGTTATAAAGGTAATACAATGAACACCACCATCGTCTGGGTAATTATTTTTCCCTTACGAACTTTGAAAAGCTTTGCAACACTTCAATGGAAGCATAGTACGGTTTACAAGTGTCGCTTGTTAGGGAGAATTTTCATTTCTTGTGCCAATTCCCCTCAACTTGAGAGACCCCCAACATTTTTGCTGGACTTCTAGGATTTTTTTATTTGTTCTACTGAGTGAGTGGAACCTTTACCACTCATTCTTGTTGCTCTGACTTGGGAACACTGTTTTACTGCTACTGTAATTCTTTTAACTTTAATGGAGTCATGCTTTCCTCTATAATTACAGGCTCTGTAAGTGATTGTTGAAGCACACAGCACACTATGTGCACTGTTGCAGGCCAGTCCTGTGGGCTGCCCTACTACTGTTCCCAAGGATAGTAGGATACGTTTATCTTACTTGTCATTTTGTGGGATCAGCACACACCACCTTATATAGAGTGCTGAGGGGCTAAACTGTAACTCCTTTCCCACTGCTCCTGTAACTTGTACAGTTACAGCAACCTAACTGGCTGGTGGCAGTGTATACATTGTTCTACCATTTGTGTGTTAGTTACTTGCAGGCTGTTTTCACAGCTGCAGTACATCATCCATGGGTGTCCATTTTCCCAAAATGGCCCCAGTCTTCTTTTATTGCCATTTTTCATTTCTGTGTTCCTTATTGGCCCTTCTACCATTCCAAGTGGGGATGGGTCCTCTGAGTTTTGCCTTTGGCAGGATCCCTTTGTGAAGCTCGCCAAGGCTCCAGTGTGTCTGCTGAGGCAGGAAGTGAGAGAGGAGCCTGACCCTTCTCTGGCCTTTTTCTAATGTGAGTGGGGGTAGATCGCTCTCCTCCACAGGTGCCTCCCTCTGGAATGGTCTCTCTGCCCCTCTCAGACTTGAGCTAGATCTACTTAAATTCTGAAAGCTCCTCAAGACTCCTATTCTCTTCCTCCTTCCCTCTCCCCCTCCCGTGCTAATCTCCCCCTCTGCCCCTTGGCTGGCTGCCTGATTTCTTCAGAATCTTACAGTGCACCAGGCCCTCCTCTACCATTCTACCCCCCTGCACTTGGTCTCACCTGACCTCCCCACCCCTAACCTCACTTGTACTTCCGGCTCCCTTTCCCTGCACTAGCCTGGCTGGGCCTGCTCCCTTGAGCCCTTCCAGCCCCATCCCTCCCACTTAGCACGTGGACCTTCTTCCGCTGCACTCTCAGAATTCACCTGGCACGGTCCACCTGGAGTCCCCCGACACTTGCTTAACCTACAGGCCCTTCCGCCCTAACCGGTACTCCCCCTCTCCCCCTATCTCCCACACGTCTTGTTACTGCACTTGCACGATCCGAATGCCACAAGGCCTAGTAGAACCTTTTTTGTTTTCTTCTTCCCTTTTATTTTCACACCCTACTGTCTTTTTGCGCCTCGAAACACCTTGTGCATAAGTGCATTATAAATACCCAATATATAAAAAATAAAAGAAATGCCTGGCAAGAACCCACTTGAACTGGGTGACAGGTCCATAGGACTGAATGAATGGGTTCCTGCATAAAATGGCCATGTTCTTGGGACATAAGGCTAGGTCGACCAGGGGTGCATGGCAAACTGCCGATGGCATAGGCTGCCTTTTCAGCAGGAACCCGCCGGATATGACGTGATCCTTGAAATACCAGAGCTTTAAGAAGCTAAAATTACCTTTGAAAGAAGGTCCGTAGGTGCGAAGGCCCAGGCAATGCCAGGCTGTAAGGAGGAGGGTGGAGAACAGTGTGGAGCTGTGATATTAGGGACGGAACATGCCTTGGTTTATGAAGACTGTGGGAATGAAGATGGCGCCCAATGGAAGCTGCAAACAAAGGGCCGGCAACGAGTGCCTGTGAGCTTGGTGTAGAGATTGCAGCCCTAATTGGATCGGGGGCCGTAACTAAGAACTGAGGGAGCAACAGCGAGGGACTCCATTGGAGGTGTAAGGGACGTGAATCGGGTGCCCGGAGGTTCCAGAGAGATGGGACGCACGAGAAGGGCTGCAACATAAGCAAAACATAATAGCATCAAGCAAGCGCAGCACGAGAACCCGTGGTTCGCATTAAATTCCCTCGGAGTGGACATACGCAACTGGACAAGCGGGGGAGGAGCGGCTCCGTTACCGGCGAACGTTGCGAGGAAGCGCATCCAGCTGGGGCATTGTGCAATAGCAGTATGCTGCCACCTTTCGTGTGCCCAAACATCGGAGCCTGAGGCGAGGGGAGAAACAAGCAGCAGACCCAGGCACAGCAGATTTGGGATCCAAGGTTTGTTTGATGTGGGCAAGGGAGAGAGACACAGGAACGCAAGTCTGTGCCGCACAGTGAAATTTTACAAGTTCCCGGAGCTGGAGTGTGCTGACAGGAGGTCAGAGAAGAGGAGGCTCTGGCGTTAAAGAAAGCAAGGAACACAGCAGCAGGAACCCGCGTAACCTGGCGAATAGTTGATGGCATGTAACTGACGCAGGCTACAAAGTATGGGATGATATGATATATGATATGATATGATATGGCATTTGTAATGCGTCTATACACAAGTGTTTTAAGACAAGACAAAGGAGCCGGCATAAATGTGAGTAGCAGTTAAAGGACAACTGCTTCCCTCAATTCCCCTTACAAAGTAGTCTTGTGCATTAGCCATAACAGCCCTGATAGGAGCAAACAAGAGGGGGAAGTGTATGCACAGAAATATTGAATGACTGCCACAGAATAATGGTCCAGAAAGATACTAATTGCAGGAACAGACTATGCAGTGACGACCGGGGGAAAACAGTGCATCTCACATGCTGCCTGGCAGGGGTATGGGTAAAGGCTGGGCAAGCTTTAGTAGTTTGTAGCCTGTGAAGTTGTATGCTGACTGGACCAAACAAGGGAGTTATACATAATACGCACTCAACAGACAGCAGGACCGCGTCGCTGACCCCCAGCAGAGACAAGAAAGTCACACACAGAATTTGCCTGGGAGACGGATTGTCCACTGGGCGGCGGAACAACGTCAGCACATATAGCTGACCCGTCTTGGATGAACACGCCAGTAGCCCGCACTGGAGCAAAGATTGAGCATGTGGCACCAGGGGTTAAGAGAAGAGGAGCGCTAGGGGTTTGAATGCCATCCAAACCACCCAAAAACAAAGCTGGCCAGCCAACCCTGGACGGGTTTGCTAAAACTAAACAGCAAGTGCCAGGGGGAAACATGGATGGGGTACAAGACACTGAGAAGGGGGCCATGGACTTGCACAACCAGGTTATGTTAGCGATCGCTTACCTGAAAGCCTTGTTGGGGACACAGGTCGGCGCAGTGCAGTTAGATGTGAGGCTGTTGCGGCAGGATGTGAGGAACCTAGCGAAGCGCACCACAACACCAGAATCGCAGGCAAAGGAGAGCTCGGAAGAACTAAAGACAATGCAGCAAGACGTCCACATGTTGCTGCAGAAAGTAAGCCTGCTTGAGAACAAAGTGGAGGAGGTTGAAGGTCGCGCGAGGTGATACAACATCCGCATCATAGGACTGCCGGAGGGTGAGGAAGGAGCAGACCAAACAACGTACATAGAAAAGATGTTGTTACAGGAAATTGGGCCAGGGAACCTTACACAGGATGTCACGATTGAGAGAGCACACAGAGCTTTGACCAGACACCCTCCCTCAGGTGCACCTCTGTGACCAATCATAGCAAGGTCCTGAATTACAAAGACAGAGAAAGTATACTTGCCCACTCCAGACAAGGAAGACAGCTGAGGAGAGCCTCTGCAGACCTGGCAGTCTACCCAGACTACACATTCCAGGTACAGAAGAGCAGAGTACAGTTCACAGCAGCTAAAAACAGCCTTTGCACGGAAGCATTGAAGTACATGCGGATATACCCGGCTCGGCTTCAAATTGTACATAAGAATAACACTTTGTTCTTTTACCTCCCAGAAGATTAGTAAGCATGGATGGACAGGGAGAAGATTGGACAAGGAGCAAATGGTGACACAGAAGGGCAAGGAAAGCCAAAAGGCAGTCCTGACCAGCCTGAAAAGAGGAACAACTGAGTAGCGGAGAGTGGCGCAGAACGAATGCAAGGGTGGGTGGTTGTAAAGGAGATAACGCAAGAATACATGGAGAGCGAGACCTACGGAAGCTGTAGTCCTCTTTAGCAGACTAGAATGAAGCTGTTAGGTTATGTGCTTAATAATTTGGCGGTATTTAACAATTAGCAGAGACAATGAGTGATGGACCTGCACCTAAGGCTGTGACAGCCAAACCCCTCACAGTTCATTACATTAGGGCAATTGTTGGTTTGCCCATCCACTGTGCACTAGACCCGGGCAGGCTTGCTTGGGGAAGATGCGAGAAGTGGACAGGCCTGTGTAAGGGCAGACATGCTGGGCCATTGTTATTGGTTGGGGAAGTTTGTGGGCATTATGGGAGAGAAGGGTTGTCTGCATGTGTGGGTAGAATAGAGTATGGTATTTTTTTTAAGCAAACTACTGCTGGAATGGCGGAATCATACAATGGGGGTAAACACTGGGAGAGAAATCGATCTGTATAGATATAGAACAAAATGGCGGGTGCAATTGACATGATTACCTGGAATGTGAGGGGGTTAAATGCATATGTAAAACGTAATACAGTGTATTCGTATTTGAAAAGATGCAAGGTGGACATAGCTATGTTACAAGAAACACACCTCACAGCGGAGAAACAGGCATCACTGGCGCAAAGATGGAGGGGGCAATTATTTGGTTCCACGTATTCGGAGTATGCTAGAGGGGTACTGATCTGGATAGCGCCCTCAATACCCTTCAGGTTTACCACCGTAAAGACAGATAGAGAGTAGGATGGTGCTCATCCAACAGGTGGATACATGCTTGATTAACATATATGCCCCCAACCACAGTGCTGATGGATTTTTCAAGACCCTGTATCCCCGATTGGCACCATACCGGGATAGTAACATGGTGTGGGGTGGAGATTTTAACTGTGTATTGAATCAGGTCCTAGACAGATCAGATGGTAAATATACTACATTAGCACCACCTGCGAGGGCATTACAGGCTCTCCTGGATGGTTTTGGCCTTGAGGACACCTGGAGGTCACTTCACCCAGACATAAAACACTACTCCCACTTCTCTGTGCCGCACAAGGTACACACAAGGATAGATTACGTCTTCGTAGGTAGGCAAATAATACACCAGATTATGCATGCAGAATATGAAGGGAAAGTCTTATCGAATCATGCACCCTTGGTCAATGGCAACAAGTACCCCCTAGTGCCCCAATACCCACGTGGAAGCTCAGAAGCGAATCTCTGAGGGACCCCTTACTCAGAGACAGCATCCAGAGTAGCATCAGTGAATATGTATTGAACAACCTCGGTAGTGTACCTAGGATGGGAGCCCTCTAGGAAGCATTGAAAGTAGTGGTCAGAGGGGAAGTCATAGCGGGATCCTACAGTATACGAGCAACCATGAACAAAGAGTTGGCTTCCGCGGAGGAACAATTGAGGATAATAGAACAGAAACATGAATCAGATACGGGTAATAAGTCAAAAAGGGAGGAACTGAAACAGAAACGTATGGACTGCTGCGATACACTGGTTAAGCATAGCTTTGCAAAGTATACAGAAAGACAACATATCGAAAGGGATAAGCCGGGGTGGCTCCTTGCATGGTTATACAGAAATGAAGGGCAAATGTGCCCCATATATGCTTTAGATACAGTGCAGAAAATAGTATGTTACATGCAGAACTGGATTCATTAAGTAATCTGCGAGTTTTACAAGCATCTGTATCAAAAGGGGCCAAGGGAATTAGTCTCCCGTTTGGAGGATATTATATGGGGAGATAGAACTCCCGGTGTTGAGCGAGGAGGAGAGGAACAGTTTGGAGGTACCCATCACCTTAGAAGAAATACAGGCTACAATGAAGGAGTTGCCGACAGGCAAGACACCAGGCTCGGATGGGCTGCCTAACACATTATTTAAAGAGTATATGCAAGATTTGACCCCCCCATTTGTTGGCCACGTTTAATGATGCCTACGAGGCAAAGAGCCTTCCACAGAGTTTGAGAGATTCAATAATTATACCTCTTCTGAAACCGCATAAAGATCTGTTTGAATGTAGTTTGTACAGGCCGCTCTCGTTGCTGAATCAAGACAGCAAGATACGAACGTCAATACTAGCGGCTAGGTTGAAGGAAGTGATAACTAAAATAATGCATCCAGACCAAATGGGATATGTTCCAGGCTGCAACATGGCCTGGAACCTGAGGAGGCTACACCATATATTGGACAGCACGTCATCCTGGGAGGCGCCATGTCTCATAACTACATTGGATGTCGTTAAGGCGTTCAAATCAGCTAACTGGGATTGGCTCTATGCGACACTAAGCAGGTTTGGAAGGCTAAATCGACCACTGGAACTGAAGCTCTGAAGAAGATGGCCAGAGATGCCTGCAGCATCTCAGGTAACCACAGAAACACTTCTGAAGAACAAGTTACTTTCTTACCTGGTAACGTTCTTTCGATGGGATGGTCCGACGACGTATTCCATATCTATGACATGTAATCACCACAGCTGTGCTGCTTCGGAAACCTTTTTCGGCGTCTGCGTCCTGCGTCGATGACGTCGATGCGCCGTCTTCGAGGACCTCCTCCGACGTCATCCGATGTGATAAGTAGGATGCACGACGCCCGTAGCCTAGTTGTAGTTTTTTCCCCCAGAACGTGTGACATTAGTCAACTGCCAGTCAGACACAAAGCCTTGCGGAACGTAAGCTGCAATCGCAAAAGAAATTCTGCAGCGGGGAAGGCAGGGCGGGAGCGATATGGAATACGTCGTCGGACCATCCCATCGAAAGAACGTTACCAGGTAAGAAAGTAACTTGTTCTTCGAGGGGATTGGGTCCACCGACGTATTTCATATCTATGAAATACTCCCAAAGCAGTACCAAAGCAAGGAGGAGGGAAAGAATTTAGAATCAAAATTTAGAATAGCCAATCAAATAGCAGAGCAAAGGACCGCCTTGCCAAAGGCAAGATCCTGTCCTCGGATGGAATCGAGGGAATAGTGACGTACAAATGTATGTACTGGAGCCCAGGTGGCTGCATCACAGATGTTGCGAATAGGAACACCCCTGTGCAGGGCAGTAGATGCAGCCATACCCCTGGTAGAATGGGCCCGCAAGCCAGCGGGTCCTTACCCGCCAAGCGGTAACACTCCGAGATGGCCAAAATAATCCAGCGAGACAAAGTCTGTTTCGTCACAGCTTGCCCCAAACGCTTTCCAGCGTAACCAATAAAGAGTTAATCGTCCACTCTGACCCGGGACATGCGTGAAACATAAAAGCTTAAAGCTCTCCTAGGATCAAGCCTATGGAGCCTCTCCTCTTCCTTACCAGGATGCGGAGGAGGATAGAATGCCGGAACAACAACCTTCTGGGCCAAATGAAATTCCGTCACTACCTTCGGAAGAAAAGAAGGACGAACTCTAAGGACAACCCTGTCCTTGTGAAATACAGTGAAGGGTGGCTTAACTGAAAGTGCCTGTAACTCACTCACTCTGCGAGCGGAAGTAACCGCAACTAAAAACACAGTTTTCAGAGTTAACAGCCTCAAAGGGCAAGAATGTAAAGGCTCAAACGGAGCACCCATAAGAAACTTAAGAACAAGGTTTAAATTCCAACCGGGCACCAGGAAAGGTGACGGAGGGAACACATTGGTGAGCCCTTTCAGAAACTGTGACATTAAAGGGATTTTAAAGTAAGAACACTCTTCAGACGAGCGCTTAAAGATGGACAGCGCCGCCAGGTAACCTTTAATGGTACCCACTTGCAAGCCCCTGTGGGCCAAAGAAAGTAAAAAGGAAAGAACCATGGGGATGTCACATGCAAAAGGATCCACAGTCTGAAATCTGCACCAGTCGCAGAACTTACGGCAACGGTACAGAGACTTTGTTGCTGGCCTTCGGGCCGAAAACAACACCTCCATCACGTCTTCATGGAGGTCCCAATCCTTATACCTCAACCTTTCAAAAGCCAAGCGTGAAGGTTGAGGGATCTGACCTCTGGATTGATAAACTAACCGCCCTCCCGTGAGAGCAGATCGTCTCGGTAGGGAAGACGACGTGGAGGGCAGATGGACAAGTCGAGAACGTCCGGGTACCACGTCCTCCGAGCCCACGCCGGAGCAATGAGGATCATCCGGGAACCGAACTTCCATAACCTCCGCAGCACTTGCGGGATGACGGGGACTGGAGGAAACGCGTACAGCAGCGGGAATGACCACTCCACCACGAACGCGTCTCCTAAGGCTCCTTTTGGAGGAAATTCCCGCGAGCAAAACCTTTCGCACTTCCGGTTGACACTGGTGGCGAAGAGATCCACTTGAGGGGTCCCCCAAAGGGCGAAGATCTCCAGGAGAATCTCCTGAGCCAACTCCCACTCGTGAGAGATCACGCTCTGCCTGCTCAGAGCGTCCGCCATCACGTTTTCGTCTCCGGCCAGATGAACTGCCGAGATCGAAACTTCCTGCTGGATGGCCCAGAACTCGAGCTGCATCGCCTCCCTGCACAGAGGAAGTGACCCTGCCCCCCCCTTTTTGTTGAGGTAGTGCATGGCCACTGTGTTGTCCGAAAGGATCAGGACACTCTTTCCTCGCACAGTCGGCAGAAAAGCCTTCAGGGCTAGCCTGACGGCCCTCAGCTCCAACAGATTGATATGGAGTCTGGACTCCGACAGAGACCAACAACCGCTGACTGTCAGCCCGTTGGCATGAGCTCCCCATCCCGTGAGGGATGCATCCGTCACGATCGTCTCCTCCGGCCAGGGAAGCCAAAATGGAGCCCCCTTCATCAAGTTGCCTTCGACGGCCCACCACAGAAGGTCCCGGGCGACCGAGGGTGGCACCTGAACCGGGTCCGACATCCTGCCGGAGGACTGCGACCATTGCGTCTTGAGTGCCCACTGCAAAGATCTCATCCGCAGGCGAGCCTCTGGCACCAGAAGAATGCAGGATGCCATGAAGCCGAGAAACCTCAAGAACTCGAACACTGGGAGCGTCTGGGCAAGCTGAAACTTGTGCACCATCTGCTGAATGTGAAGAGCCCTCACCTGGGGAGGAAAACACTGCCCCAGGGAAGTGGCGAGCACTGCTCCGATGTACTGGAGCCGCTGTGTTGGCATCAAATGGGACTTCTTTAAATTGAGGGAGAAGCCCAGCCTGTGAAGGGAGTGGCAGGTGACGGACAGATGATCCAGGACTTGCTCGGGAGAGCTCCCCCTGATCAACCAATCGTCCAGGTAGGGGTAGACGTGAATCCCCGCTGGCCTGAGATGCGCTGCCACCACCACCATGAGCTTGGTGAAAACTCTCGGGGCGGAGGTCAATCCGAACGGCAGGACCCGAAACTGAAAGTGCGAGTCGCCAACCGCGAACCTCAGGTACTTCTTGTGCTTGGGATGGATCGGCACATGGAAGTAAGCATCCTTGAGGTCGAGTGACACCAACCAGTCCTGAAGCTGAAGGGCCTGGAGGACTTGAGAGAGAGTAACCATCTTGAACTTGTCCTTCCTGAGGAGTTTGTTCAAACCGCGCAAGTCCATGATGGGTCTCAATCCCCCGTCTTTCTTCGAAATAAAAAAATAAGGGGAATACCATCCCTTGTTCCTCTCCGCTACAGGCACCAGTTCTATGGCGCCTTTCTCCAGCAGGGCTTGAATTTCCTGCGCAAGGAGCGGATCCGGACTCTGCAAAGAGAGGTTCCCCGGTGGATTGTCGCGAGGCCTGTGCCGAAAGGGAAGACAGTAGCCGTGGGTTATGATCTCCAGAACCCACACATCTGAAGTAATGGCTTGCCACTCTACAAGATGCTGCGCCAGCCTTCCCCCAACCGGCGAACCATGGGATATGGCCTCATGACTGAGTGGGAGCGGCGTTACCTGAGGGCAAAGAGGCAACTGCCCAAGCAGCCTTGGCACCACGGGTACCCTGTCGTCCACCTCTGGTACC
This sequence comes from Ambystoma mexicanum, assembly GCF_040938575.1. Classification (NCBI taxonomy): domain Eukaryota; kingdom Metazoa; phylum Chordata; class Amphibia; order Caudata; family Ambystomatidae; genus Ambystoma; species Ambystoma mexicanum. The sequence continues at coordinate 1,476,604,426 of NC_090921.1, forward strand.
CCTGCGTTGGCCTCTTTGACTGCCAGCTCCTCTCGCTTTACTGAAGGACGAGAAATAGCGAAAGGAACCACCCCTCCACTGCTGTCCCCTAGGACGAAAAGGCGGAGGTTGGCGAACTGCAGCGCCCAATGACTTTGCTGCAGCTTTTGAGGTCTGCAACCTCTCAAGGCTCTCGTCAGCCCTGCTGCCAAAAAGGTGTTCACCATCAAAGGGCATGTTGAGGAGCCAGGACTGCACATCAGGAGCAAACCCCGACTTCCGCAACCACGCAAACCTGCGTATCACGGTGCTCGCTGCCATGGACCTACTGACGCATTCAGCTAAATCCAAACCCGACTGAACGGACTCACACATGGCATCCTTACCATCCTGGACCATAGCAAGGAAACCATCCCGTTCGTCCCCTTCGGGAATATGTTCAGCCGCTAACGCAACACAGTTCCACAGAGTGTGTGAGAAACGAGACAAGGCACAAATGGAGTTGGCCGCCTGAAGCGCCATACAACCAGAAGAAAACACTTTCTTCGCCCAGCCATTAAAACGTTTGTCGTCCCTATCAGGAGGGATGGTAGGGTACGACGCCTGCTTTGCCGGGGCCGTGGCCGCCTGCACCACCAAACTCTCCGGAGTGGGGTGCCTGGTCAAGTAGCAGGGGTCGCTACTGGCTGGACGGTATGTTCACGACAAGGACCTGCCCACCGCCGGGAGACTCTCCGGAGCAGTCCAAGCCACCGCCACCCTTCTCTGTAAAGCCATATGGAACGGCAGTACCGGGTCAGTTGGGGGACCAACATCAAGGATGTCCGTTAGATCATCCTGCACAAACTCCCCTGGGGGACCAGACCATCCCAAGTACTCAGAAACCCTAGCCATAAGGCGCTGGTACGAGGAATCGGCATGAGAGCCAGGCTCAGGCCTACAAAACTCCACCTCCGGAGAGGTGTCCAGTACACTGGCATCCTGCAGCGACTGCCTCAAATCGTCAAACTGACTATGGCCCGAGACAATTTCATCTGGAACCTGACTAGGAACCAGGCCATCAGAATCCTCATCCGCCTCTGAAATATATTCCAGGTGGCGAAAAGAAGGCACCCGAGAGTGCTTGCTCTTAACCAGAGCCTTCCTATGGGGTTCCCCCGTGCCACGGGGTACCTCCGACACGAAAGGCGTCGATGGCATCGAGCGAATCGGTGCCGGCGTCGAGAGAACAGGCATCGGCGCCGAGGAAATCGGCATCAACGTCAGATGCAGCGCCGCCAGCATCGGCGGCGTCGACACAGCCCTCGAAGCCGGAGCCCCGAGCGTGTCCTTCGACGACCTGAGCGTCGATGGCTTTGACGACTTCCTCAAAGCCGGAGCCTCGAGAAAGCCTGTCGATGCCCTTGACGCCTCAGACGTCGATGTCTTCCTCAAAGACCTCACAGGTGCACACGGTCTCGAACGCGTCGAGGACCGGGACCTGGAACGGGTATGTCGAGAACGAGTCTCCTTGTCCGAACGGGACCTCTCCCGTGACTCGTGCCGACCACTCTTGCGAGCGGTGTCTCTCGACCTCTCACGACCGACCCCACTCGGGGGCGCGGACGGCTTAGTACCCTGCAACTTGAGAATCGCCAGCATTTTCTTCCCGAAGGAAGCCCATTCATCCGGCGTCGCATGGCTGGTGGGGTAAGCAAAGTGCCGGGCAGAGGCCTCCGAAGAGGACCTGGAAGACGACTGGTGTCGGCGCTTCCGAGAATGCCTCGAAGAGGCTGAGGAGTGGCGAGACCGACTCCTAGAAGGAGACTCACGAGACTTCCGACGATGACGCGGAGAGTCACCTCTCGAATCATCCGTCGAAAGCCCCGCAGACTTCGACTTCCGGGGCTTGGACACCCGACCTACCGACAACAACTTCTTACATTCGCGTAAGGCTTTGGACGTGAGCGACTGGCAGTCGATACAGTCATCCGTGTCGTGGGCCTTCCCGAGGCACCAGAGGCAGGCGTCGTGCGAGTCCGTCACTGATATCTTGGACCCACACTCCCCGCACTTCTTGAAGCCCGGACGCGGGGTCGAAGACGAAGTAGAAGACATCTTCACACGAAGGATTTTCACAAAAACAAACAGGTTCGAAGAACCGAGAAGAACAGAACTCCAAAGAGTCGAGGCGTTAACCGAGATTCACGAAGCAACACGTTCGCGGAAAAAACGGAACTGAGGCTACGGGCGTTGTGCGTCCTACTTATCACATCGGATGACGTCGGACGTCGGAGGAGGTCCTCAACGACGGCGCATCAACGCAGGACGCAGACGCCGAAAAAAGTTTCCGAAGCAGCACAGCTGTGGTGATTACATGTCATAGATATGGAATACGTCGGAGGACCCAATCCCCTCGAAGTATCGCTGCTGTACTGACCCCATTTTTTAATCAACAGGGAAGCTCTGCCAAAGACGACTTCCTCCTTTGGGCTGGTGGGCATAACTAGCCTCCTAGCCTCAAGACCATCTTCAATTTGAGCTGTCCCCCGAGCTCCTGCAACCTTCCAGGGCTGCAGAATTTCAATAACCAGAGTATCTTGACCACCTAGAATTGCATTGCCTTGCTGTTGACGAATCTTGCTGGAACTTCGGTGGCATCCGTGTGGAACTCCAGAAGCATGAATCCTCTCCTCACAGTTCCATCACCAGAGTGCAGGACCGAGAAAAGGAGAAGATTCCAACCAGCGATGATCGTTTACTCCTGGTGCTGATGGTGCTGATAAAAAGGTGCCAAAACCACACACCGATGCTGGAGTAAGAAGAATTCTTTGCTGGTGAGTCCCTCTCTCGACTACTACTGCAGGGGCCCATCCAGGGTCCCCCCTTTTGTCACCATGACCAAGGACTAGGAGACCTGGTTTGCAGTTGTGCATCCCGAAGGCGTACAGCTGCATCTCCTAAACTCCTGTATCTTTAAAAAGAACAACTAACTTGCTACATACCTGTACTAAGAAGATTTTTATCATAACTATTGCATTCCTCTTGACTTTGGCATTGCCGGTTCCACTACAGTAAATCTTCCATTCCTGCTGGCTTTGGCAGCGCTCGATTCCCTCCAAAACCTGAACTGAAGAACTCCTTTCTAGTTAGGGAAAAGACTGCGTAAACCTTACAAAGAATTGCTACAGTGTTGCTTACCCGTTAATGTTGCTTCTTTACCTCCTTTATTTACTTATGACGCAGAAATGCAGAGTTAATTCAAATAAGTGCTTTTACTTATCTGGCTGAAGTCACTACGTGTGGATAGAAATGTACATGATAACTAACTCACCTGATTTATTTCTCCTTATCCTGATGTGCATTTGATGTTATTAGTTGATACAGTATTCCTTTAGTTTTAATTGCTGTGTGTATATATAACAAATAAATATCTACTTTTGATAGAACTGTAAGTGTGTGTTTCTTTGGATCTATTTATGTTCCGATTTATTTCTTTGTACTGATTTACAGCTCACATTCATCCATTTCCCAGTGACAATGCAGGCAGAAAGCCTGTTTTTTTTTTTATTCCCATCCCCAAACATAGACCATAATAGCTTTCTAGATCCCCCTTCTTACTAGGAGTTATGGGTCTGTAGACCCTCTTAAATGCTGCACTCAGGCCTTTGAATTGCTCTTCAGGGCCCATCATTTCTGATGCATCCCTCGGGCATGCCCTACAAAAGCTTACATATACATTTACAAGGCACGGGTAGCCGTTTAACCCTGTTGCAAGGCCGCCCCTATTAGAGAGTTCACCTAAACCATCAATCGGAACGGGACAATACAGCGCGGCCCTTTGGACGGCAGCCGTTTGGGGAGGGCGGATTGGCCGCACTGGTCCCTTTGGCTTGCACTGTTGGCCTAGCAGCACTGTATGTTACCTAAATACACTGTCATCCTAAACACTGATACATCTAGGGGGTAGGATGACAGTATACTTAAGGAATAAATGGATGCTCAGTTAAAAAAAAGGGGAAAGCTTCGCCTTAACAGTAGGTTCAGGTTGCTGTGTTCCACGTGTCATGTACTGCACACAGTACACATCAACCTTAAGTAAAGTACGGCTTCATTTTCGGAGCGCAGTTATTCCTTAGGTTTACTGTCAACCTAACCACTAGATTTATTAGTGTTAAGGATGGCAGTGGATTTAGGCAACATATGGCACTGCTACCCTAGCAGTGGCATATGTTGCCTAAATCCACAGTGCCAGGTCGCTGCGCCCTGGATGCAGCCAAAAGGACCAGGGCAGCAAGTGCCAGCGCCGAGATGGCCACGCCGAAAGACGGTGCACTGACCCGCGGTATGACAAATATTACTTAAGAGGCACAGGCCGCCCTCCTGTGGTTGTTATGAGGTATTATATCTTGCTTTGCGAATGCGAAAAGGTGCGTTGACAGCCTGTAACACTATCCCTACTGAACATTAACGGGTACCAGTGGTCAAGGCGTATGAAAAGAAATAGTGGACCTATGCTTCCTGCTAGCCCCCCAGGCCCACTGCCCACAAACTCCATCACCACACTCCCGCCCACAAGCAATAGAAAACCTGGGTTACGCCTTTGCTTCATTCCCGACCACCACTTTGTAAAGGCTGAAAGAAAGAAATGAAACTACCTCGGAAAAGTTTCTTATTAAAATAAAAAGTATAGGAACGGTGAAACTTAATTTAAAAAAAGTAGAGGATTACCACTCCCGCTCACTTCGACCACCGGCGGGTACCCATGATCCATTATAAGAATATCAAAGTTAATATATGTCTTGCCACCATTACTTAATAACAGAGCTCTCTGGCTGCCCCGTGTCAGGTTTTAGTGGCTGATGCAATCCTTTGCTTTTCCCTTTCCATTATTGTACTTTTAGTGTTTTTCATTAATGCAAAAGGCACAATAGAAACAAAATGTAATAATAATTATTATCCGAGATCAACTTTTGCAATGTTAATGTTAACGTTAAAGGATATTTGTAGCGCGCACTATCACCACCGGAGTGGTCCCCTGGCGCTCTGGTGGTTCTGAAGGAAAGAAAGGAGGGGTGTGGGTGAGTTAGTGGGGATGAACTGGAAAAGTGCAACAGAGCAGTGATGTGCTGTTGGCAGCCTCAGCCCGGAATTCCGTTGGCTGGGCTTGCGGTGTTATACTGTCGGAAGACGTTGTGTGCTGCTGTGTGGGTCTGTGTGTGCTTTGTTTTGTTGTTGCAGTGTAGTGAAGTTTGTGCAGATTGTTGTGGTGTAAGTTTGTGATTGTGTTTGGTTAGAATTTGAGAGGTGTATGGAGAGGGTGAAGTTGTTAGTGGGTTTGGTTAATTAGCTTTCCTGTCTAGAAGTGAGGCGCTGAATTTCCATATTTCTAATCAGGTGGGGTGTGTGGGCGTCTGTGTCTATATCCAACTTAGGGGCTGTACAACACTCACAGTCCCTTTCCAATATGGGATCTGTTCATATGCATAACCTTGCACAAGTTGGGAAAAAATAATATTGGCCACGACACCACAGGACTAATTTAACATAACATTTGAATGTACCTTTTCCACAATATTTAAATAATGTATGTTTTTAAATGTTTCTTAATTCACGTACATCGTATCTTGTTAGTTATTTCCCTAATTGCACAAATCAAATGTTCAGCTGCAAGATGAATGGAGTCGAAGAATTGGCTCCGATATTACTGTGGAGACCTGGACAAGAATGTGTACGAATGTCAATTTTTGTTCCTTGGGTTTGACTGAGAGAATGAGACGGATACAATTATTAAATAGGATTTATTGGACACCTGAAAGATTATGGACGCACGGTTTGAAGGTGACTCAGAGTGTTGGGCTTGTACTGATGAAACTGGTACACTTGAACACATGATGTGGGACTGCAGGAAGGTGTGTGGATTTTGGAGTGAAATTGGTGGGAATTTGGAGAGGGTATTGGATGAATCGATTGCTTTTGATTTTGAAACATTGATATTGGGAAATGATGCTACCTTACAACTGCTTACTCAATGCAAAAAGAAGTGGTTATTTAGAGGTGCTATGATGGGAAAGAAAATCATCCTTAGGAATTGGAAATCTGATGTTGCCTTGAAGGAGGAGGACTGGTTGAAAGAAATGCTTGATCTGGCAGATGTGGAAAAATATATATATAGGAAACAAGGCAAAACTGGGCTGTTTAAGAAGATGTGGGGTAGATTTCTGACATTGTATTGAATCTGACAATTGTATATTACATGTTGTGGACCTGATGTCAATGAGGGGGGGGAGATGTAGCTATACGTTTTATAGTTGTGTATATAGTTTGTGTTATGATTTTTCTGTCATTTCATGTATTGTTGTCATAATTAAAATGAAAATAAATAAAAAATGTTCATTCCGGTATAGATGTTTATACATACACTTTCTTTGCTCTAGACCACAATAAAATAGGCTTGTTAGTTATATTTCTTAAAAATAATAAAATAAAAAAGTCAACCACTATTTACATTGACACTAAATGACACATGCGGCTCCACTCTCATGCCCAGTTTCTCATGAGCCGCTTCCCCCAGCATTTGGCAACAGCCACGTTTGACTTTGCCAATGCTTGTTTCCAAAGAAAAACATGCAAGACAGGTAAAAACTGAAATGGCGAAGGATACACAGGGTCACAAATAAGCAACGATTTGCTTCTCGTGGGTGCAATGTTAACTATTAAATGTTTGAACATTTGCTTTGATATTCTTCACATTTAGTTCGGAGTTAAATGGTGTTAAAAGTTGACTTTCCCAGACTCCCACACTGACCAGTCCATTGAATTGCACACGCTCGCTCAACGAACATTTTGTATTCACAGACGTTAATTTTAATTGTCAATTGATCCAAGTAAAGCTTGCCCATTAACGCATGCAGTACATACCAGATGGAATATCAATGCTTGCAATAGGTATGGTGACATGCTTCAGAGTGTTCAGGATACTGTTAAAAGGTTCTCTCACAGCGCCTTTAAAGCTGAATCCGAAAATGGCGTCCACGACAAGCCTATACGCCTCATCAATGAGTTCTACCTGCACATTGATAAATATAAAACACATGAAGGACAATGAGACATTTGAAAAGAAAAACATTGCAATCTCAGATTTATATATAGCCAGCAGGCATCACTTTGATGGGTGTAACTATATTTTGAAACTAAAGCAGTGTACAAAAACTATACTGCAAGGAGCCGTTTGACAAAACTGCATGAAACATATTCTTAATTGTTATGTATGTATATATGTACACATTGCGAAGTTCCCGAGGGCAAGGGACTGCCTTACCCTAGGCCGCGTACCATGCTGCGCATTAAATAACAGACAGAGCCTGGGCTGCTCGAACACGTCTATTTCTTAACTCCCAACTCCTGAACCCTTCTTCCCCACGTCACTCCCCCCCACACGCCCTCAGCCTCCGGCCCACCCCATCCCGCACCCCGGAACTGGATTATCAACGTGATCTCCCCCGCCCAGCCACAAATTAAAGTTACCCCAACGGATGTCCAACGGTCCAAACATGAACCTGAGCTGATGGCTCTCAACCCATCTCGTCGATGCGTCATCGAGGTTTGTTGCTAGCCCTTTATGGTCTTGAGTTCTCTGTCCCCATCAGACACCTTCCTTCTGACTCACGTTGATCCAGAGGTGCCTGACTGTTCTTTGTCTCCTTGATAGGACTTATTCGTGAGATAGTCATCAGTGACTGCTTCATGACCACTTACCCTCCTAGGGCTGATTAGTCAGAACTTTTTGAAGTGTGAGAAGTTTCGTGTGGTTGGTCAATGGTCGCCCTGGGCTGTTATCTTCGAGCCCTTTTTTGCAGTAATGACTATGGGTTCATCCTTGAACACTGAGGTGTGTTTGTGGGTCTGTGGTTGTCTCACTGCCACCACTTCTCCTACCTCGAGATTGGAATCCTGAACTTTCCTTTGCACGTCTGTGTATTCATTCATTCTCTGTTTGGCAGTTCTGTCGTGGTCCCTCAGTTCTGCATCTCCAGGCCACTCACTGTCTTGGGGTTCGTGCTGGGGTAGCGTGTGCTAACGTCTCTCACAAACATGACCTCTGCTGGACTTTTCCCGTTGGAGCTATGTGGTGTGCTCCGATAATCACGTAGTAGATGGAGGACCTGTCCGTAGGGCTGTCCTGTGAGTCGAGCCACTTGCAGTGCTCGTTTGAGGTTTGACATGAAGCGCTTGATCATGCCATTGGCCTGTGGCCAGAGCGGTGTGACTTTCTGATGATTAAAACCCATGTACTCACTGAACCGTGCAAAGTCCTGGGCCGTGAACGAGGGCCCGTTGTCAGTCTTTACCCTTCGGGGTATGCCATATGCAGTGAAGATGCTATCCATCACTGGGATGACATGGTGGGCTGCCGTAGATGATACTAGCTGCGCCTCTGGGTAGCGGGAGTACTCATCCATTACTGCTAGGACATACTTCCCCCTTAGATGGGGCCGAAGAAGTCGGCAGCTACGGCATCCCATACTCCTTCCGGTAGCTTGGACATTTGTAGTGGTTCTGGATGTCTGTTGGGTGTGATGAGACTGCATGTTGGGTATTCTCTCAGGATTTCTTCCACCATCGAGTCCAATTGTGGGAACCATTCCTTTTGTCACACCATGTGTTTCGTAGATACAATACCTCGGTGCCCTTCACTGGGGCGAGTTCCACCACTTTCCTTTTAAGGGAGACTGGCATCACCATCTTCTGTCCCTTTAGCATATGTTGTCTTCGGAGAGTGCTACTTCCTCCTTTACTTGTATGAGGCTGTCCACCTCTCTCCTGATGTCATCCGACTCAAGGCGACCCCTCTCCTTCGCTCTCCTCCACTGGCCAGACTGGAGTCCCTTACACACGATCTGGCATGGTCTGTCCTCCATTTCCTGTGCGAGGTGAGTCGGGTCAATACCTTTGGTATCACTTGCTGGATGAGATACCAGAGATAGCGGTTCACTACGGATGGTTCATGTGCGCTTCCACTTCTCGGATGATGGGACAAGAAGTCGGCCGGGTTTTCTTCCTTGCCAGTCCAGTGGACTATCACGAACGAGTAGTCTTGTAATTTGAGTCCCTACTTGGCTATCCGTGGTGGCATCTTGGCCTGGGGGTTGCCGTAAAAGAACAATAGCGCTTGATGGTCGGTTACTACTTTGAAGGGCTTTCCATACAAAAAGAGATGGAAATGTTTGCATGCCCATATTACGGTGAGACTTTCCTTCTCCGCCTGAGAGTATGCTTGCTCTGTCGCCGAGAGACTGCGACTGGCGTACGCGACAATGTGAGTGCATTTTGGATCTTGTGTGTCAATTTGGGCCATGATCGCCCTAGCCCAACTAGGCTTGCATCAACTGTCACTTCCGACTTACAGCTGGCATCGAGATAGGCCATCTTCTCGGCACGTGCCACCCTGTCGCGGATCATGGTGAAGGCTTGCTGACAATATTCAGACCAGCTGAACGTGGCGTTCTGTTTGGTCAAAGCTCAAAGTGGTTCACTGACGGTGGTAAAGTCTTTGATGTACTGCTTACAGTTACTGGCAAGACCCAGGAAGGATCTTAGTTCGGAGACATTCGTCGATGGTGGTGTCTCATTGAGCGCCGTGACCTTGTCTGGGTCTGGAGTCATGCCTTTCTCCAAGAATATGTGTCTGAAGAATTTTAATGGGCCCTTCCGGAATTCACATTTCTCCTGATTGAGGGTGAGGTTGGCCGCTTCAAGTGCCATACTCACCCTGGACAGGGCCTTGTCATGCTTTCCTACATCCGTGCCGAACACCATAACGTCATCACTGTAGCTAATACAGTTAGGGATGTGTTTGATGACATTATGAATCTCTGCTTGAAAATCTTCGGCTGCGGAGGACACGCAGAAACTCAATCTTTTATTTCTGTGGAGTCCAAGATGCGTGACAAATGTTATGTTCCTGCTTTACGGGCTCAATACTAACTGGTGATAGCCCTTTTGTAGGTCTAGTTACGAGAAGACCTTGGCTCCATTTAACAGATGTATCATGTCCATAATGCGCGGTACCATCTGTCTCACTTTTTTGATCGCCTGGTTGGTAATTCTCATATCTGTGCACAGGCGTATGGCAACAGAGCCTTTCTTAGGGGCTGGGAGGATGGGTGATACCCATGTGGTAGGTCCCGTGGTTGGTTCGATTATGTACTCGAGTAGTTTGTACAGTTCCTCCTCTACCTTCCATTGAATATTGACTGGAATGCCTCTGTAGTGTTGTGCTACCTGCAGGATGTCTTCATCTATGTGCAGTTTGATTTGTTTGTTGCACAGTTTTCCTATTCCCTTGAATAAGGTCGGGTGCAGCTCTTTGATCACGATTACAGGGTTGATGTATTTGTGCACCATTAGTTTTTATAGCACATGTATTAAACACAATCCGGTCATATTTTCGAAAACATATTTTTGGATGACCATTATGTCCAAACCATTTTGCTGAATTTTTTTTTTAATGTTTTTTTTTATTTTATGTTTTTTTGGGTTTCGTTAGTAAAAAAAAAAGTGTAAATAAAAAAAAAAACACAGGTGTTTGGGGGAACTCCCCATTTTAAAAATAAAATTGAAAAAAAAAACATTCGAAAACATTTTTTTTGCCAAATTTGGTGTCGAGAAAATGGCATTCGAAAATATGGGTTTCGAAAACATCACTATAAACTGTATCAAACCCATCTCTATGGCTGTCTTGGAGCTAATTATGCATCCGCTATCACTCTCAGTAGCAAGTAAATGTATGAGTACTTTATTTTCCTGTGACTTGTACCGGCAAGACACCTCAGGGGAGATGTGGGCCAGTATGTGTATATGTCTAGGGTCACCGGTTATACATTTTGGGGGGCGCTGCACTTCATCATATATTTGTTCGCTTATCACATTCACCGTGGCGCCTGTGTCTATCAAGAATTCGGTTGGTCTTTCGTTGAGCCCCATGTGCAGTGTCGGACTGTGTTCCGTTGCTGCAGCATTGCCTAATGCGTACACGTAACCCTTTTTCTGTGTTGACCTTCTGACAAACTAATGTCGGTGTCTGACGGAAACTGTTTTACTAGATAACACATGTGACGTCTCGATTTTCGGTCTGGTCGTGTGCATGTTACATACCTTCTTCTCTCTTTTTTTGTGTTTGTCGTCCCCCGATTCCATCTCTCTAGGATCTGTCTCCCTTGGTCTGTGGTGAGAGTGAGCGACTGCCTGAGAAGCTTGTGCTGCCATGAGGAGGGGTCTGGGCTTATAGCGAGCAGCAAAGGACTCTCTCCCTCCGTCTCTCCCTCTTTCCCTTGCAATTCGGCATACCTACTCTAAGTGTCCTTCCGCTCCACACGCAGATCAACTCTGTCCTATCGCTGGGCAGGTTCCCTCATGTGGATACTCATATCCACACCGATAGCAAAATGGTTCTTCCTGTTTGTGGTCGTTTTATAGTCTGTGTATGGACTTCGATGGCGTGACAGTGTTGAAACTCTTGACCTGTGTGTCCACCGCTAGTTCCGCCCTTGCGATGGGTAGAATCTCGTCGAGCGCGCGGGCCTTTTGAAGTAGTTTGCGCCGAAACGGCTCAGATTCACAGCCCGCAATGATTTGGGAACGCAGGGCCTCTGTGTTTGAATAGTTGGCAAAATCACAGTGCTTCATTTTGATTCGTAGGCGCATGACATAGGCGTCCATTGTTTAGCTTTTTGCCTGTTTTGTGCTATGAAAAAGATGTCATTCATATTCCACATTAGTGTGTGGTGTGAAATAGGCAGATAATGCTCCCTTCAAGTCCTGAATTGATTCGATGGACGTTGCTGGCATTTCGTCTATGATATCTCTTGTTGCCGGCCCCACAGCCAATTTGAGTAGGCATTTTTGTCTTTCTTCATCCACGGGCCCTGATGCCCCCATGTACAGATCAAAATCCTTGATCCATTTGGCCCATCTAGGCCCCATGTTGCTCGTATCCAACACATCGAAAGCCCCTGGTAAGAATCCGGAAGGCGATATGGAGCTGTAGTAGGGAGAGCCTCCTGACCTCTAGCCTGAATATCCTGATTCACTGGCTGGGGAATATCCTGCACAGATATTGCTAACTACTTTTTGTGTGCACTGTCCCTTTAAAATTGCTGACGCACTTCCAATACTCCTACACGGCCGCCTGCATATGCACGAGCACCGTGAGCTGACGTGTAGCTGAGTGGGGAGAGTGACTCCAGGAGACGGCCGCCAAGAGGCACAAGCACAGTCCGTCTCTTGCTCCTTCCTCTCACTCACCGCTATATGTGGAATGATCACTGCTGCAGTCGCGGGTGAATTCCACCGGCGGTCGGCCTATTTTCATGTAGGCGGAGCAACGCCTTCACCATCTGCAACGTTTGAGGGATCAAACGGGTGATCCCTCAGTCTGCCCGCTTGCTCATGCTGCCTATAAACGCTCTTGATGCTTGGGCTCGTACGTGATTCCTGTGCGTGTTACCTTCGTCGTCAGTGTGAAGTTGCCAAGGGCAAGGGACTGCCTTACCCTACGCCGCGCACCATGCTGGGCCTTAAATAACAGACGGAGCCTGGACTGTTCGAACACGTCTTTATTTCTTAACTCCCAACTGCGTACTCCCTGATCCCCCTCCTTCCCAATGTCACTCCCCCTCCCCCCAGCGTCCCGCCTGCCCCTTCCCGCCTCTCATCCCGGAACTGGATTGTCAACGTGTCAAACACATACACAGTACATTTTTTTAGCTGAAGTAATGATTCCATACCATAGAACCCTCTGCAAGTGTTGAAAGCTACTCCACCTTAAATCTGAGTCCCCTGTGGCAGGTCAGAAGAAGGACACATGCCTCCGATAAGTAATTTCTCTGTAGTCTTTTCTTAAAGCAAAGGAAAATGTCTACCTCTCCCTATGCTATAAGGCAGCCCTACCTAACAAAACGAACTAAGATTCTCGTCAGTGGATATCTTATCAGAATCTGTCCACCGTCCAAAATTAACTTTAACTAACCCCCATTACAATAACAGATAGGGAAGCGCGGCCGGCCATCAGTGAAGGTCAGAAGTTAAGGCCTGTGTTCCCAGTCTCTGTCGGTCTCAGCCAGCAATGTCACTACACTGCTTCGGGACGCTCCTGAACTAAGCTGCTATCTCCAGAACTCAGGCACGCAACTTCATTGAGCTGACCAGGCTGAAGCCCCTCCTCCCCCGAAATGTTAGCTGAGGGGCGGGGCTTCCGTGCCCCTTAACAGTTCAAAGGATCAGGAACATGCTTCTGGGCGTATTTTGTTTCGATAATCAAACACTGCCCGTTTCCCAAAGTCACACCCCCCTGAGAGACACAGGCTGCGTCCCTGGCTCTGAAGCCAGTGCCCTAATGAACTTGACAACACGTTTTTTTGTCATCAGCAGCATAGCCTTTCTTACGCATGTTGGTGAATTTCCAACTGAAAGACCACCAGTCACCTTGAAAATCTCTGACAGTTAAAGCGAGCAACACAATAAAGCACCCTTTGAAAATGTGTTCATACCCATAACGTCCAATATCTTGATATGCTAAAAAGTAAAGTTTCCTTTGATGTCCTTAGTTGAATGTTCTTAAAACCATACATTACACGCTGGAGGTTTGTGACGAATCTCCAAACCTAAGTGAGCTTATGACAATTATTTGATTGTGTGTGTTAAAGCACTGAAAATAAAGTGGGTATTTGCCTTTTGCATCTTATAGTTTTCCATTCAGGATGTGGAAAATAAAAGGTACACGGATATTATTTTGGCCCAACATGCTGCTATAAGGATTTACATGTTGTCATGATGCTTTACTAGGCAAGTTCTGTATTTTGCAAGTAAACTCTATAGGACAGTATTATTGTAGGTACAAGAAGGGAGTTGAGGTGGAGATGCGCTAAACACCATATGAATAAGGAGCACTAATTATAAAATTGATGCTTTAATTGTTGCAGAAACAGCCGACACGTGTTTCGACACGCAGGTCGTTTTCAAGGCACAAGAACACAGAGTATATCGGAGAAATCAATAAATGGGAAATCCCTGAATGAGTTCAATCGTGTTAGTTGCTGGCCGCAGTTGCGGGTGGTGAGCAGGTGAAGACTTGTGCCCTATCTCTGAAATGCTGCATAGTGTGGAGTTGCCTGGGTAGCAGTGACGCCCACAGTGAGGTCACTGATCTGAAATATTATGAATGATGCGAGCGGCAGGCTGCCGTTGTAATGAATGAGCACAGAAGCAAAGCAGGACACGCGTCTGATGTCTGCCTGGCTAAGCCACGCGTGTCAGACGCGTGTCCTGCTTTGCTTCTGTGCTCATTCATTACAACGGCAGCCTGCCGCTCGCATCATTCATAATATTTCAGATCAGTGACCTCACTGTGGGCGTCACTGCTACCCAGGCAACTCCACACTATGCAGCATTTCAGAGATAGGGCACAAGTCTTCACCTGCTCACCACCCGCAACTGCGGCCAGCAACTAACACGATTGAACTCATTCAGGGATTTCCCATTTATTGATTTCTCCGATATACTCTGTGTTCTTGTGCCTTGAAAACGACCTGCGTGTCGAAACACGTGTCGGCTGTTTCTGCAACAATTAAAGCATCAATTTTATAATTAGTGCTCCTTATTCATATGGTGTTTAGCGCATCTCCACCTCAACTCCCTTCTTGTACATATTTTCTGGTACCAGCCAGGGTGGACTGGCTGGCGCAGGTGGTAGTGCAGCTCACACTTCAATTTCTCTAGTATCAACACAAACAGTGAATACTAGCGCACAGACCTCGAATGCGATAATCCACATCTTTTTGTTTTACAGTATTATTGTAGGTCTTGACACCCAAAACTTAAATATTTGTTCCAAGTAAAGCGTGGAAGAAGGTAGCCGTGCCCAAATTGCATAGTGGGTTAAAATCCCTGCTTCAGTGTTTAGCGTAAGTATGTGATCCCGGGTAAATAATGTAATCTCGCCCTGACTTTAACTGCAAAAATTGGAGTGCTTAGTGATTACGTTTACACCCTTACAATAGGGCAATAAGTATAGGGACACATTAGTGTACCCTGGTGCTCGTCTGCTAGTGGCTCAAATACTTTCACATAGAATTGCATTATTGCTGCACTGGCCCTCCCCCGACTTGTATCACTTGATTTGACAGGTAGACAGTCATCAGCCAGTCAGTGCACCAGAGATTCTAGTATAGCGGACTAAGGGGGTCATTCCGAGTTTGGAGGCAGCCATGGTGCAATTAGCACCATGGCTGCCTCCAAACTCGAGTCCAGGTCCATGGTGTCGGAATGGGGACTTACCAGGACATTCCGACCTATGCGGACCCGGTAGGTCCCCATTTCGAAAACCATTCCCCATTCCAATTTGAGCCCCCATAGGGCTCAATGGGAATGGGGAAGGAGCCAATAACGGCCCGCAAATTGCGGGCCCGTTATTAGCTCCATGGTCCCTTAACGGGTCCCGCTAAGGCCGGCTTGTAAAACCAGAAGGTCCTGGTGTGACCCGCTAAGGGACCTTGTAATAGGGCGGCAGGGGGTTAACGGCACCGGCATCCTTACCAGTGCCGTTAACCCCCTACCGCCAGGGTCGGAATGACCCCCTAACTGTGGTAGAACCAACATTACATTTTCTCCCCTGTTTCTCCCCTGTTGCTCCCAGCCACTGAAGTTACTTTGGGCCATCCAGAGTACTGCCCCACACTCTGTAATGTCCTGTTATGCTATGATATGATATTGAGTCTTTCATTGCACACCATCTGCCATTTTCACACTTTCTAGGACCTTCAGGATCTGCAAGAAGTGGGTGTTTTCAGACTTAAAGGAGAGAGTTAACCAACTGTAACCGATTGTAACATTGAAGCTGCACTAGAATAGTCTCATTACAATGAGTAAAGAAGTTAGATGCCCCTACACAAGTAAGTTTGCCACGCCTCCACCGTCTCTGAAGTAAGCGCCTCTCCCAACATTTAAAGGGTTAGCCCCCGCCTAAATTTTAGCCTAGGTGCACCCCTGGATGTAGGCACTTGCATTTTGTTAAGCAAAGAGGTGAGGAAAGCCTTTCCCAGAAACTGGCGGTGTTAAGGTTTTACTGTGTTGTACTTGAACAAACGCAGTAAAACTTTAAAGTGCTACTTTCAAGAAAGACTTTCATCGCCTCTGCATATTGAGCATTGAAATATACTATTTGATAGTTGGCCCCCACACCAGACCATGGGGGCGGGGGGTGTGTTGAACAGTCGGGGCAGAGCCTCCAGGTTTGTCCCGCCAATTTTCTGAAGTGGCCCCTCCCATCACCACTAAGCCCCCCCCCAAAAAATATAGGTTTCGTTGCGCCCCTGCCAGAACTGAAGGAAAGCCTTGCACCTCGCTCCCGGCATCCGCATAGGCTTGTTGTACATACATATCTGTCCGCAGCTCTCATCTGCAGACCCATAACGTGCCTCGCCTAACGCCTTTCCTCCCTTCATTTCAGTGATGGCACATAGCTATACACCCTATGTCAAAGTCTCTAAAATACTCTGTGGGCGCTCCATATGCTAACCAACCCAGTCGGCAGATTCCCAGTGCAACATCCTGCCACCCGCTCTGTTTGATGCTAAACTCATGCTCGTGAGGCTCACCCCTGTAAACATCCTTGCTACTGCATCAATGTTCCAACAAGAGGAGCCCCATCAACTATGCCTAGGTAAGAAGAGCACTGGCTCCTCACCCGTATGGAGCTGCCAGTCCCACTACTGTGTGCCATTTACTCACCCCATGTCTCCCTTCCACCCCCGATGAGCTTTGTTCCCCGCCCTGCTCTGGGCCGGGAAAGCAGAGCACTGTTTGGCTCTGTCCGAGGCCTCTCAGCAGTGCTGGAATATACTTGTGTCTGGACCGATTCCGCAAACTACTACCCCCTGCACTACACCTAGCCTGCCTACATTTACCATGCAGTTGGTTCATATAGCTTGCGCGAGCCAAGGCCCTCCTGCTGATCACAGCACGTGCAACCCGCCATCTCGTTTTCCCACTACTATTTGGTATGGTATGATATGATATGGCATTTATAACGCGCCTATACACAAGTGTTTCAAGGCGTGAAACTCCAGGATAGCCTCTCCAACCCAATGCCTTTCCCGTCCTCGCCAGTTTACTAAATCCTATCACAACGCCTCCTCCAAAGGCCGGCCAAATGACCCTCCCTTGCCCCACTCCATTTCTCCCCTCTGTGCTCATCACTCAGGCCCTACCTGAGCACTTGGAGCTCTGCACACCTAGTGCTACACACAGTACTTACACACTAAACTCACCTGTATCCATTTGCTCCATTATGCACACCCAATATGGGATAGACCCACTTATGTTGAAGCACCTTCGCCCTGCTCATATTGCCAATTCTACCCAGGTGATGGTGATTAACCCTAATCAGCACAGACCACGTCTTGCCTCCATTAGCCGCCAATTTAAGACATCATGCCTGGTACGCTGTGGCCTTGGATCCTTTTCTTCTTCCACCCCCATCACGTATCTTCATGATACCACTGTTGTGTCCAGATTACCAACCACACACGCCATCAGCCAGTTACCCATTTCGGGACAACCCCCCTATAAAATAGGAATTACCCAGCCCTGTTTGGGATCAACCTGCCGACTTAGGCTCTAGGTCAGAACTTATCCAAAAATACAAATAGCAAAAGTAGAGAAAAATGTAATCAGCTACACCAACATATTATCACAAAATACACATTTTATTAATCATCATTAAAAAACATCAAAAAACACAGATGTTAAAACAGTTTTAAAAAATGCATATATAAAGTGCAAGTGACACAAAAACTCAATGGTAACAAATCAATTGTGACATTTAAACATCAGTCTTTGGCTAGACTAGAGCGCAACTCCTGTGGTACAACTTCATATTACATGTACAGGAGAGGAAAAACTTTATGGTCAATGGAGACCAAGATACACAAACCAGATGTTCTAATAGCTGGTGTAATGCCTCGACATGTTTCAGTTCATTTATTTTCATTCGAACTTTCTTCAGGAGAATTTTTTGTTATTCCGTCACTTTTCTTTTTTTCAATCAATACGGCACTTTAAATTATTACAGTGCTCAAACCAAAACCAAAACGGTGCTGCTGAAAAAACATTAAAAAAACCGTGAGAGTCTAGATATTCACTACAGCAGAAACAGATGCAATCTGTATAAGGGAGGAAACAGAAAAAATAAATACTTCTATTACCTAGCATCAGAGTGGTAGTGATACAGGAGAAGGCTAGAATAAATTCCAACCTCAAGCAGTTAATGCATTTTTCATAATTCTCACTATCTGAAAAAAATACGTATAGGTTGAATCAATCAAAAAAACACTACTCATGTAGAGCCTCTAAAAAACCATATGTTCACATGTGCCTATGCATCCCATCTATGGCATGTGCCAAAATGTTAACCCTCATCTTGCAAAACAAACAAAAACTAGTCAGGATGTTAGTAAAGGGAAAGGAACACCCTCCCAAGGACACAGAGTGAAGTCAACATAAATTCAGCACTAGACACAAAATGTGAAAAGTAAATGTGTCCCCGAATTATCCTGGATCTGAAATAGCTAGACACAAGTGTTATAGGGAGAAGAAGAAACAAGAGACAACTCACCATGAGCCCTGTAAAAGAATTACTGCAGCTGCAGAATGTTGACAAAGTTAGCTGGGCGTCGTGATGGGGGCATGTGCAATATGCTTTCGAATGCCTGTAAGAAGCAGCACTACAGCAGAATGGCTGCAGTGCACTAGAAGAAATAAAAGAAGCAACTATATTAGGAAAAGCAGTGATCACTCCATGTACGGGGTTCACATCAAAGCAAAAAGTGCTTTCAAAGCGGTTTCCCGTGCCACATTAGAAAAAGAGAGAGAGGCACATTCACCCTGGCTCGCACTCGTAAAATAAATCAGACGTCTTGAGCATGTCAAAAGGGGGCCAGCATCCCTAGGAGTCGGCCTGCAAAGCGAAAATGCGGGCGTGCACAGATACCAATCCCTGCAGAACGACATATTGGCTGTGCTCAGGTTTTTAAAGGGGAAAGAAATCCCAGCGAAAGGAAACGCACGGTACCATCCGCCATTAGCAAGTGGTTGTATTGCGAGGCAAGGGGAGGACAAAAGGCCCTTTTTGATGTCAATGCCGCAATCCAAGTTAAAAAGAACACGTCCCCTAGTGGTAACCATGGAATAGCCTAAAAAAAGTAAAACAGTACATACAAGTAGTTTATACAAAAAAAAGCCCTCAGAAGTGGTTCAGCCAATTGAAACTCACAATGTAACCTCCAAAAAGGACCTAAAAGTAATGAGTCAAGGTCAAACCCAGGCTAAAGCACATGATACTGGGGTACTTACTTTACTTTATGCCACTCAATACCATCATTTAACCCATTGAGGTCATTACGAGTTCGAAAAATGAGTTGTTCTTTCTGTAGGAGTTTCTGGTTTTGGATACAAAGGGTGTTGTTGGCTTTAACCACCAGGAGTACTGTCCACCTGAAACTCTCAAAATCATGTGCTTTCTCAACAAAATGTTTGACCATGGGGGCTTGGAGTGTTTTGTTTTTGATATAGCGCTTATGTTCATTAATCCGAGTTTTTATCTTCCAATTGGTTTTACCAATGTAATGAAGACCGCAAGGACACATAACCATGTAAACTACATGGTCGGTGTTGCAGTTCGAGAAAGATTTCTGAATCCACATGATGTTACAAGCTATATCTACTTCTTGGGATTTAGATGTAGTTTTACAAGCTACACACATTGGCCACAAGGATGATGGCCCGTGACTGGGGGGAGCCCCCATAAGCTGGAAATGTTGGTCATCGGTGCCAATTGGCTCTGGAAACGACTGACTAACACGATTGCCTATAGAGGCAGATTTCGTGTAGGCAAAAAAAGGCACAGAGGGGTCAGACTTGGTAGTTTTTAGCACTTTCCATTGTTTCGAAATGATCTTGCGAATAGCTAAACTATGATTGGTGAAAGTGTTTACACACACTATTCGATCCTCCAAACTTTTTTTGGGTTTGTCTTCCAGAAGGGCTGGTCTATTATTATTAAAAGCGCGCTTCGCCGCCTTTTTTATCAGGCTCTTAGGATAGCCTCTGTTCAGAAGTTTAGCTTTTAAATGTTGGGCTTCTTTTTCATAAGACTCTTTACTAGAGCTATTACGCTTAAGCCTGAGAAATTGCCGAAGGGCAAATTGTCTCTCAAGTGTTTAATATGGTGTGATTGATAATGTAGGAGAGAATTTTTCTCTGTTTCTTTATGGAAAGGTCTAACACTAATGTGCACATTTTAATGGTACAAAGTCAGATCCAGAAAGTTGGTTGTCTCTTGTTCAATGCTAAGAGTAAACTGAAGGTGTCGATTAAGGCTATTAAGCCATGTTACAAATTCTACTGCTGTTTCACGAATGCCCTCCCATATCACGAGCACATCGTCAATATAACGTGACCAAGCTTTGATGTTATTACTGAAGGGATTACCTGAAAAAACAAACTGTTTCTCGAAAAATTCGACATATAAGTTTGCTAAACTCGGGGCCATCATGGCCCCCATCGCTGTCCCTTCTATTTGTTGGTAAAAGGTGCCTGCAAATTCAAAAACATTTCTAGTAAGGGCAAGAACAATACACCACATGATGAAAGATCTGCATCTGTTCGAGTCAAAAGTACCTCCTCTACTTTCTCAATGGTTTCCTGTAAAGGTATGTTGGTATATAACGATACTATATCGAGAGTTAACAACAGTTGACAGTCACGGTTGTATTCTATGCCCTCAAACTTGTTTTTTTTTTATAACTCTGTTTATTGAGTTTTAAAGCATAACAACATAACAAGAACCATGAATCATCGGCATACAAAAAATGAGAAAGGCATAGCATAGCAGCATCAAAGACCATATCAAAGGCAAGAGGGGCATCGCAGGGCCAAGGGCCAAGGACAGTTGCAGGTCAAGGCAGGCAGATAAAGTTAATCAAGATGTTGAGCTGTATCGACCGGCGGGGTTTACTGCGCATCAAGCCATTTTTCCCATATTTTCCTGAATTTGTGGGGGCAACCCCGTGCGTTGTAGATCCGGCGTTCCGACGCCGCACACCTGTTCAGGTCATTCCTCCATCGGTTCAGGCACAGTGGGTCTGCGGAACCCCATTTAGCCGCGATAAGTCTCTTGCCAGCCCCTAATGCTATTGACAGGAACATTTTCCCATGTTTTGTCAGGTCTACTTCCCCCCAGATGCCCAGGAGTACCATTTTGGGGTCCCTAGGGATTGGTGTTCCCATGGCGGCAGAAATCATATTAATACAGTCCCCCCAGAAGAGCTGTAACACTGGGCATTCCCATATCATATGGTAGAAGGTGGCGGACTCAGTTTTGCATCTGATACATGTCCCATCATCTAGTCCCCCCCATCTGGCCATTGCAGCCCGTGAGTGATAAGAGCGGTGGAGAATTCTCAATTGTATTAGCTTGAGTTTATTTTCTATCCCAATTTCCCTGGGGGACATCAACGCATCGACCCAGTCCTCCGGCTCCAGTTGACCCACATCCCTTTCCCACTTTGCTTTGAGCACGTCAAGCTGCTGAGTCCCAAAAGAATTGAGGGCCTGATAGAGAGTGGAGGTGACCTTTGAAGGGATGCCTGGGGGGAGGATATTGGTCGCAATGGGAGAGCATGGGGGTATTTCTGTCGTGTCTGGGAATTGGGTGTGGATGGCGTGGGCCAACTGCGCATGTCGAAACCGGTCCATGGGCGTCAGATCAAACTGTACTTGCATAGTCTCGAAGTCTAGGAGGCGTCCCCCCTGTATTACATGTGCCAG
This sequence comes from Ambystoma mexicanum, assembly GCF_040938575.1. Classification (NCBI taxonomy): domain Eukaryota; kingdom Metazoa; phylum Chordata; class Amphibia; order Caudata; family Ambystomatidae; genus Ambystoma; species Ambystoma mexicanum. The sequence continues at coordinate 1,476,626,269 of NC_090921.1, forward strand.
TGTGTGTATCCCTTTTGCGTGCCAGTGAGCGAAAGCACCCATTTTCACTATTTCTGGGAGGAGTGCGTTGTGCCATATAGGTTGGGACAGTGTTGGAATTCCTTTCCAGCCGGCCAGTTTGTGTGCCTCCCGCCAAGCTCGGCGGATATGGTGAATCGTCTTGGGAAGCCTCGGGAGACGGTTGTGGGTGGCATACAGTGTCTGGAGTGGGGATAACGGGGTCATGGTCTCCAGCTCGATACGGATGTGCGGTAGTGTGGGGTCTGCATGCATCCAATCGTTTACCACTCCGATCTGTGTTGCAAGGTAATATGTACGTATGCAGGGCAAGCCAATACCCCCCTCCCAGACCGATCTTTGGAGCTTATCAAGGGCAATTCTTGATTGCTTCCCTCCCCATAATAGTGTGCGGAGATTCCTATCGATAAGTGCGAAGATTTCCTTGGAGATGGTGAATGGGGCGTTTGAGGACGTGGAGGAGTCTGGGGAGGGTCATCATCTTAAATAGTGCGGCTCTACCCAACAGCGACAGGGGGAGTGATTGCCAGTGGGAAGTGTCTCTGTTGAACCGCTCAAGCACAGGTTGTAGGTTCAGTTGGGGGAACCTTTCAAGTGTCGGGTCGAGTCGTATGCCTAAATATGTAAATTCCCTGATAGAGATGTGGTATGGGCAGGACTCAGGAATAGCGGAATCACCACCCTGGATTGGGAAGTAAATAGTTTTGGTTTCATTCACTTTCGGACCCGCAAAGTTCTGATATTCCCTAAGGATGAGGGAAACAATAGGGCATGAGATGCATGGGTTACTGAGATAGACAAGGAGGTCGTCCGCATATAGCGAAAGGCGGTCTTCACCCCCCCCGGCCAGGCGAACCCGGTCCAGTTGGTGTTAGCTCTGAGCTCAATAGCAAGTGGATCGATAGCCAGGAGGAAGAGAAGCGGAGACAGCGGGCACCCCTGTCTCGTACCCCTACCCAGTGGGAATGGTTTAGAGGATCTGCCGTTTACTCTAACCGTGGCCTCCGGGAATGCATAGAGCAGCCTGACCCATGATATGAATGCTTGTCCCAGGTTCATCGGTCCATGATTGCCCACAGAGCGTCCCACCCCACCGAGTCAAATGCCTTTTCAAAGTCCACCGCCAGGAGGGCTAGTGGGACCGGTATCTCTTTGGCTCTGCACAGCACCAGTTGGACCCTGCGTAGGTTCATACGAGTGGACTTGTTGGGCATAAATCCGCACTGGTCCAGATGAATAAGGGTCTCTATTACTTTCAGAAGCCTGTTGGCGAGTGCTCTGGCGAGGACCTTGGCTTCTCCATTAATTAATGAGATGGGGCGATAGGAGGCACATTCCTCCGGAGGTTTCCCAGGTTTATGTATGACTATGATGCATGCCTTCCTGAGGTCCGGGGGGAGCGCCCCGAGTTCTTTGCTACGTAGGAACATGCGGTGCATATGGGTCGATAGCCTACCTCCGAGGTATTTCCATGTTTCTGTGGGGAAGCCGTTGGGGCCCGGGGTTTTCCCCGGTTGGAGCTGTGTTAGCGCCTCTTGCACCTCGGTCTCTGGGAGTTCCGCGTTCAGGAGTTTCGACTGGCGTTGTGAGAGTTTCGGGATCTCGATCCGGTCGAGGTAATGGGAGGGTGCAGCCGGCGAGCTCTCGGCGGGTGGGGTATAGAGCTTCTCATAGTAGGTGGCAAATGCTTCGACAATGTCAGAGTCGTCCGTGAGTAGTGTGCCATCCGGTGACTTGATGGCACGCACATGTCCCCTGTTTTGTTGCCGCCTCTCCAGCCAGGCCAGTGTCTTATTTGCTTTGTCGCCGTGTTCATAAATTTGACTCCGGACGAGCTGGTGGGCAGTTCGTGCTGTGTCCAGAGCTAGGTTACTGAGGGCATCTTGTGCCGTGGTCAGGGCATCCTTCGTCTCCCGGTCGCTGCGCTCCGGGGTCTGTCTTTTCACACTTCAGGACATATGCCTCTGCCTCTCTGATCTTCTGGGCTTGTCTTCTCTGGTGGGCAGAAACCGCCGAGATAGCTTCTCCCGAAAGAACTGCCTTATATGCCTCCCAGATCGCGATCGGGCAGTCCACTGAGCCCTCATTGAGCTCGAAAAACTCTGTTGTCTTTTTTTCCAGTTCCTCCGCTTTCTCGGGGAGCCGCAGATGGTATGTATTCAGACGCCAATTGCGATCCGGACCTGGGCAGGCGCTCTTCAGGGTTAAGAGGAGTGGAGAGTGGTCCGAAACGCCCCTTCCGAGGAACTCAGCAGCCAGGAGTCTGTGGTTTATGCTACTGGGGATGAAGGCATAATCAATCCTGGAGAATGATTTATGCGCGCCAGAGAAGAATGAAAAACCGGCCTCGTCGTCATGGAGTGAACGCCATGTGTCCGTCATTCCCAGGGCTTCGGCGAACATGGCGAGTGGCGAAGAGGCGGGGCGGCATCCGGATCTCCTATGGGATCTATCAAGATCAGTGTCCATGAGCCCTCAAACTTGTTGATCACATCTTTAGTGTCCTTTATGTAGGATTTCATAGTGGAGATGTGCCCTTTAAGGTAATGATCTGCAAAGATGGAAAGGGGTTCCAAGATATAATTAATGCCCGCAACCATAGGCCTGCCCGGGGTATTCACAAGGGTTTTGTGAATCTTGGGCAGGCAATAAAACTCTCAGAACTATCCAACCATCATATCTACTCTTCCATCATTAGGGGCTACTAGACTGACAAGAATGAGCTCTCGCACAAGCTCTCCCACCCCACCGCTCACTGACTATGAGCAACAGGCACCCACCCTCATCTGCCCCACATCACCAGCTCAGAGTAAACAACACAATACCACTTTGATAAGATCCACACAGGCATCGAACAACGTGGGCCCTAGTATGATACTAACGCTGATGCTTTTCCCCCATTTTAGATTCTAGTCTGGATGCATAGACGCCCCATGTGCAGCACCATTGGATAGAGAAGTGGTGATGATCCCGACCAGTGAGCAGGCTTTAAGTATCAATTAGGTGAGTAAGGTTTAAGTTACTTACCTGTAACTATTGTTCTCCAGCACAGGACTGGCATGGATTCACATGCTCATGAATATGCTCCGTCGTCAGGCTGGCAATCTTCTGTAAAAGAAAAAACTGTTTAACTTTCACTTTAAAACTATTTCTACACTAAACCAATCACTGTTCTCTGGATCATACTGCTCCCATCCAATGACAGTCCTCTCCCTAAGCCCCGCTTCTGACAGCTATCTTCAGATTTGGTAAGCACGTAAAGTGGCAGTATAACCAAGAAGAGCAGCAGAGGGGCCGGAGGGAGGATTCGCATGTGAATCCATGCCAGACCCATGCTGGAGAACAATAGTTACAGGTAAGTAACTTAAACCTTCTCCAGCCTGGGGTCTGGCATGTATTCACATGCTCATGAATTACAAATACACAGCAGTACAACATTACATAACCACGGGAGGTGGCAATGCTCAACAGAAGTAATGAACTCTTACCTCTTGAACAGACTTACCTCAAGCGAACAGATTGCCTAGTACTTCTTGGCTGACTGGATTCCTCCCTGGAATCCCTGTCGACGCAGTACAACTTCGTGAAGATGTGCATGGACCTCCGCGTAGCAGCCCTGCAGATGTGAGGGGCACACCAGATAGGAACGCCGTTGCCACAGCGATTGCTCTGATGGAGTGGGCTCTCGGACAGCCGGGCAGAGGTCGGTTCGCCAACTGATGGCAGTCCATGATGCAGCCGGAGAGCCATCTTGAAACGGAAGCCTTGGACAAGGCCTTCCCATGGTTCACAAGACCAAAGTTCTAAAACAATTGAGAAGTCTTCCGAAAACTGTTTGTGCGCGTCATGCAGAACTTCAAGGCACAAGCAACGTCCAGCGAGTGCAAGGCCCTCTTCGCCGGCGATGAAGGTTTCGGGAAGAAAACAGGCAACACCAAAGGCTCGTTGTGGTGGAATTTTGACGGAACCGTCGGCTTGAAAGAGGGGTTTGTACGCAGTACCATCCTTGATTTATGCAAAGTCAGGTACGGTTGCTAGCAGGATAGGGCCTGGATCTCACCTACATGTCTGGCAGAGGTGATGGCCACAAGGAAAGCAGTCTTCCACGAGAGAAACTTGAGTGCCCCCCCCCCCATGAGCCTAGTCAGAACCACGGTGAGTTCCCATGCCGGGGCAGGAGCCTTCACCGGCGGGAAGGATCGGAAAAGGCCTTTGAGAAACTTCTTGACGAGTCTGTGGGATCACAGCGAGGATCTCCCCTGGGACCTGGTGTAGCGGGAGATAGCCACCAGAGGTATCTTGATGGATGAGTGAGCTAGCCCAGCTTTTGCCAAGGACAGCAAGTATGGGAGGATCTGAGGAGCTGTGACCCTCAGAGGGGTAATCTTCTGCGACCGGCACCACGTAGCAAAACGCTTCTACTTATGGCCGTAGCACTTCAAAGTCAACGACGCCCTGGTCTTGGCGAGGACCTCCCCGCAGTCCGCTGGCAACGCATAACCTCCAAACTCCAAGGCTGCAGATGTCAAGCCTTCAAGGTCATCGATCCTGGGTCATGATGAAGGATTGCACCTCCCTCTCTGGTGAGAAGATCCGGAACCACCAGCAACTTGACTGGAGACGACGCCGATACTCTGAGAAAGTCCGGATACTAAATCTGCCTTCGGCGACACCAGGGTGATGAGTATCATGCTGCATTGACACTGTCCAAGTGTGTTGATCCCCCAAGCTCTACTGCTGGTGTAATCTGCTGGCATTTGGGGTTTGCCGCTGTGGCAAACAGATCGATCTGGGGTCTACCCCATTGGACAAACAGGCAGTCCAACTGATCCTGATTAAGCTCCCACTCATGGCAGGAGCGCAGCTCTCTGCTGAGGGAGTCTGCAATGGTGTTCTTGACTCCCGCCAGGTGAAGAGGGATGAAGAACATCCCCTGTTCGACGGCCCAGTGCCACAAGTCCTGAGCTTCCTAGGAGTGTGTCGGGGATCGAGTGCCCCCCCTGCGTCCTGATTTAGAACATGCTGGTGGTGTTGTCCATGAAGATCCTCACCACCTTGCCTTTCAGAGACGGTAGTAATGACTTGAGGGCCCCCGAACACTGCCCGTAGCTTCAGGATGTTGATACGCAGATCCTTCTCCTCTGGCAGCCATAAGTGTCTGGTGTGCAGATGTCCGGTGTGTTCTCCCCAACCTTCCACGGGGACGTCCGTGGTGACCGTCTCCTGATATGGAGGTTTTTGAAATCCTGTGCTCTTTGGCGATGTGGGAGCGGGCCCCCCTCCACTCTATCACACGTCAGAACTCCTCATTGAGAGGGATCTTGTGCCTGAAACTTCCAGACACCTGCATCCAACGGGCATCCAGGAATTCTTGTAGACGTAACATCTGCAACCTGCACAGGCAGACAAATTAGATGCTCAGTAACGAGTTGATGGCCCGCACTGTGGCCGTCTTCGCTGACGACAGTCGTGGCACCTTTCCTAGAATGGCCATTAGCCTCACCGCCGAGGACGATGCCAGGCAAGACACTGTGTTTAGTCTGGCGGCGGGAAACAGCGCGTTCTGCGATGGCGTTAAGCAGGACTTCGGATAGTTGACAGAGAATCCCAGATCTATCAATAGTCTGACGGTCGCCTTAGTATGTTCGGCGGCCAGCTCCCGCAAATGGGTGCATATCAGCCAGCCGTCCTGCTACGGTTATACGTGCATGCCCTGTAGATGTACCGCCACTGGTGCCAGGCATTTTGTGAACACGGTTGGGGCCGACTTCAAGCCGAATGGTAGGACCTTAAATTGGTAGTGCTGGCCTTGCACCACAAAACGTAGGCATTTCCGATGTTTCTTGTGAATGGGTACATGGAAACAGGCGTCCTCCAGGTCCAACAACGTCAAGAAATCCCCTTTTTCTAGTTGTCCGAGCATGTGCTGCAACGTGAATGTTAGGAAAGATTTCATATTGTAGGTAATTTTCCTTCCATGTGGCAACCCCCAAACTTTTTGCTGTTTTACACCCTGATCTAGACTTTGCCAGAGAAGCGCAGCCTTCCGCCGCACTCCTCTGGGCTTTCGGTCCATTCTTACGGGGAAACTGAAATGCCCTTAAGACAGTCAGTACCAGGAAACGTTGTTTTCCGTAGTTCTTTTCTCATGTTGCAGCTTTCGCGCAACATGGCACAAGAGGGCACTGTAAGCTAAGTTACTGCACACTTGGGTCTCTAGTCATGCTACAGGCCCTAGTAACTCTCGATGAATTTATAACGAACTGTGCAGGTATGTCACGGACGGGACTGGTGGCAGCGATCGTTTCTTTGCGTTTTGAACTCCCTTTTGCCCTGTTAACCGCGCTTCTCGCGTTTGGCCAAAATGGCGAGACCACAAGGTTCTTTGTCCTGTCCGCTGACCCTCTTGCCCCTTCACCTTCCCCAGGTCGAGCCGACCCAGGGCCATCCTTATTTGGGCATGTAATTTCCTGCGAAACACAGATGCTTTCGCGGGCTTCTACAGGCCTGTTGTGAGCCTCCAGGATGTGGGCTGGGATGTTTGGTCCCAATACACTTCCTGGGTGTCAGAGTCTAGTGTGTCTTGAATGCCTGGGACCACCGTGGTCCGTGATAGGTCCACGTATGGTGCAAGTGTAGGCTGGAAACACCACTACCATGTCGATGGCCCGAGTTCTCACGAACAAAGGATAAAGGAGCCAAGTATCCTGAAACTAAGAAGCAGAGTCGAGGTATCGCTGGTGACCCGCTGAAGGTTTGGCACCCTGCACTGCTGTCGTGCTGTGAGACCCCTCTGCCTCTGATCGAACGAGAAGGCCTGTACTGGACAACTATTCTCGGCATCTTCACCAACTCCTGTACGTAAACCTTCGGAAGCGTCCCTGGGCCATCCAGCGGACTGACCAGCCTACACAGGAACCATGCTCTGTTACCGCCGTCTGGCTGCTGGTGAAATCAGAGCCCTTGACACTCTCACACGCTTCGTACACTTGGCGTTCCCAGGTCAAGTGAGAAGTGTACATTGGCCCTGGAATACAAATGCTGCCGAGTTGCCCTGCAGAGGTAACCATCTGTGCGTGTTAGCTGCATTTGGGACACCGTCAACCCTGACTTCTGCTGCTGCGGAATCTACACTGCGCCGAGACGTCCCTCTTATCGCATCTGAACCTGCCAGCGAAGAAACTAACTCGGAGAAGCCTGGGTCTGCCTGCATCGGGGACCGGTGAGTAGTCAATACCCTGAACCGGTCTCCCTCCCCCGCTGTTGAAAAGCAGCACCCCTTTCTCCGTACTCGCGCCATGCTTCTGCCCACAAGTGAAGGCTGCGCTTGAGTAGCAGAGGTCTGTTCGCCATCGTTTGTTTACCTCTCTGAACTGCCTGATTTCCCCGAAGAGACACTCCTTGGCCCGTTGGCACCCGCGTGTGCAAGTACTTTTGAGCACTAGGCTCCACTCTTCGTAGGGCTCGGACTTCCTTCTAGTTAGGTGGCCTCTGATGTCGAACTGGGTCTAACGATTACTTGCACTGCCTGTTTTCCTCCCCATCTAGGTGGTCTACATATTTCGTGCTTCTAACTCTTTAGACCCCTTGGTCTTGTATATATATTGTATTGATTGTGATGTGTTGGTTTACTTGAGTTTTATCGTGATTCTTTACTACGGTCGATGTTACAAAGGCCTTGTAATAAATGTGTCTATATTTTTAATATAACACCTGCCTGGAGTAATTTGTAAGCGTCCTTGCTTTGTGTGCTCATTGCGGGCTTTCAGTCACCCTCACCCCTCTTGAGACCTAGTCTTGACCGTCGCCATCGCTACCCTGATTGGTCTGGCTTGTGCAGAGGTTACCCTGTTCCAAGAAACTAGGCTGGCCTTCTGAACCTCTGCCCCTCCAGGACAGAGTTCAGAAATCCATTTTAACAGTGACCATGCTGAATTTTCGGGACTTTAAGTATTTGTTCAGATATCGTAGCTCCAGGATGGGTCTCCAGCCCCCTGTCTTCTGACTAGAAAGTATCTGGAATAGACTCTGGGGCCCCGCAGCCGCTGGGAAACTAGCTCTATCGCACCATTTCATAGCATGGCACCTACCTCTTCCAGAAGTTGAGGGATGTGCTGCTCATGATGGGGAATTGACGGAATACGAGGACTCCATGGTGTGGCGCTGGGATAGAGGGTCCAGCACCAATCTGTCAGTGGTGATCTTACTCCAGTCGCTGACCAACCTCGTTAGCTGGACTCCCACTGGGGTGCACGAGTGGGGGCCGACGTCTTGGCTGGTTCAGGTTTGCTTGGGCATCAGCGTCCTGCCCTGCGGGTGACAGCAACGCTGTTCTCTGCCACTGTAGGCCTAGGAGCGGCCTCTGGAGGCTTCTTGTCTTGTGGAACGGGAAGGCTGTCTGTAAGACGTTGAGAAACCATTGGATGACCTGCTTGATTTTCCCCTGGAGAAGCGAAAATAATACGAGCGGTGCTGCTGGAGAGTGCTGAGGGAACGGGCCATGTCCGTATCCGTCTTGATGGCCTGTAGGGACTCGTCGATGGCCTTCCCAAACAGATTTGTCGCGTCGAAGGGCATGTCCAGTACCTTCGCTTGGACCTCCTGATGTAAGTTAGTGGCCTTTATCCATCGCTGTGAGGGCTTCCATCTTCTTATCGTCAGGGAGTAACTCCAAAATCAGTCCTAGCTTGTACTACGATTCCCTGTCATACCTGGCTAGGATCGCCAGAGCGTTGGCCACCTTGATTGTGGACGCCACCGTGTAAATCACTTTTTTCTCCATGGCGTCCATTCTTTTCCCCTCGCTGTATGGAGGGATTGACGACGATGAAAACTGGTTAGCCGATCGTTTTCTCGGAGCAGCCGACACCACCGAATCCGGCGATGGCTGCGACCTCAGGCACTTGAGTGCGGAGTCCGGCACCCTATACATCTTCTCCAGCCTATCCCGTTTGGCTTGAGCCGTGCAAGGGTTCTTCATGAGGGCCAGGCCCTCTTCCCAAATATCGTCAAGACAAGGCACCCCCATGATAGTGTTCCTTTTGGCCTCTCGCCCTTGATACAAGAAACCCTCCTTCTTGGTCTCCTCGAGCACTAGCTGGAAGAGCTTGGATGTCCTGGCAATCAGAGTGGAATGATCCCACCTCATCTGGTAGGGAAACCCTATGAGGAGCATCGAAATGTGGCAATTCGTTGTCAGCTGGGACAAGTCTTCGTCCTCATCTGTAGTCGTGGCCGTATCCGTCCCCATACCCGTCTCAGGGTCGCTGGGGGAGTTGAGGCCCGACATGGTGGAGGAGGTTGATATGGGGGCGTCGGATGATGCTTCCTCTTTTTTGTCTGTGGTTGATCGGGGGCCTGGGACACTATAGGTACCAGTGCTGGGGGCATCCTAATCTGAATCTCTGACACCAAGGTGTGGAGAGTTGATAGAATGTCCAAGGAAATATCCCTTTGCTGAGAAGGCAGAGAAGGAAAACTAGGCCCTGCGCCATCATCATTGTGGATTTAGAAGACCGCTGCTCGGGCAGGCCAGTCATGGACGAGGCATGACCCTGCTAGAAGCACAGGTTAGAGTCCTTGTTCGAGTTAAGCCTTGCCACCAGCCTATTATGCCTATCCTTCCGTCGTCTTCTTAGCAAAACCTAGGCAAGATACTCACAGTCTACCTCCTTATGGTCCGGGTGCAGGCAGTAGAGGTATTGTAGGTGCTGGTCTTCCACAAACACATTTCGTAGCCCACACTTAGTGCAGGGCCTCAAGATGGACCTTCCCTCCTTCTCCTCCGTCATGGTCGGAGGGCGCAAAGTAGGCCCAAGATGGCCTTCTAGAATCTTCAATGAATCTTCACCCTTGAGGGACACGGAACTTCATTGACAATGGATTCCCCGCTGTCGGCAGATGAGGAAAAGAGCAGAACTTTTCTTGTCAAAAAACTCAAAAAAACGTACAAATAGTTCAGAGAGCAACTCAAGGATTCCCAACAATGAAGCGTGCAGTACAAATCTGAAGATGGCTGCCAGAGGTGGGGCTTAGGGAGAGGACCATCATTGGATGGGGGCAGTATGACCCAGAGGACAGTGATTGGTTTAGAGGAGAAATACAGTTTTAAAGTGAAAGTGTAACTTTTTTTTTTTTAACCAAGGATTCCCAGCCTAACAGGGAATATTCATGAGCATGGGAATCCATGCCAGACACCATGCTGGAGAACACATCTACTTACATAGTTTGTATGCCTCCTCACACTGTGTAATGACAAAAGGGGGGCAGGCTGGTGTACATTTATAGAATTGTAGGTACAGTATGACTGAGCCTCTCTCTCCCCCTCCTCTGTTCCTCTCTGTAGCCACTTACCGACAGGCTGATATCAGATTGAGGCGGATGATAACTGGCAATCAAAACGCATGCAATCCATTTTTGGTCTCATTAGTTGAATGCCAAGAGTGCATCTAAATGCGCTTCCAAAATAAGGTGAGGCTCTGTCTTTTTTTAAAATTTATTTTTTTACTTTATTGTCTTTTGTCAGTAATCGTTACCATCACATTATCAGCTGTGTAGACGCAATACAATAGCATGCTTATACAATAAGGTTGTCCAACTGTACTGTAGAACTTAACAAGAAAACACCCACAACTTTCCCTCCCTATCCCTCCCTCTTCTCCCCATATAACTGCATTTGCCTTTAACTCTAGAGCTGTGAAAGTTTGTAAGTTCCTCCTAAGGTGCTTGCGTATTTATATTCATACGGGTGCTACCACAGTACGGCTTACTGGTTTAGGGTGGGTGTCCTCGGGGGGCAAACAAGGTCTTTGTTAGTGCATTCCAAGACGCAATGTCCTCCTCAGTTTACTGATCAACAAGTGTGCCGAGCCCGTTGCCATACTACTGTTTCGGCTAAAGTCCATTTATGTAGATCGCGCCACCAGTCTTTTATTCTAGGGCCTGTTGGGGATTTCCAGGACATGGCAATTCTGCGCTTGGCTAATAATAAGCCCGCAGCTGGGGATAGGGTATCCAGTGTAAGTCCCCCCCCCCCTGCTCATTCTGGTTGCAATCCCATCCCAGTAGTCACGTATACTTGGGCATGTCCAGAACATGTGTAGCATGCCTGCTGCCCTAGCACTGCATCTAGGGCATTCCTGATCAGACGAGCCTAGGAAGCTGAAATTCTTAACTGAGTTGGTACGCCCTATGTGTTATAAATAATTGGATCAGCTGCAGTTAAGCGTTCCTAGATTCACGCTTATGATAATAAAGTACCTTTGACCAATCGGAGTCTGTAAAGGGGGCACCTAGGTCTGCTTCCCACTTGCCTCTTACTGCAAGTTCTGAAGAGTGCCCTCCAGCCAAAAGCATTTCGTATATTCTAGACACTGCGTGTCCACTCTCTGCCACTTCCCACATGAGGTCTGCCGTCGAGTTTGTATCAACCATTTCACCATAGGTCGTCCATCTGCGTGCTATTGCAACCGTGACGGTGTGGTACTGTAGAAACTGACCTTGGTGTAGGCCAGTGCTATCGCTAAGCGCCTGGAACGGTATGAAGGAATTACCCTGTACTAGGTCTCCTATCATGGCTATACCACAGGTTTCCCCATATTTACATATGTTCAGCCTCGTCTGCGGCTTTTCTGGGACTACAGAGACCAGGGCAATGAGGGTGGAGAAAGGGTCGGATCTTCGTAGTAGCTTGAACGCTCTATCCCAGTGTCACTAGATATGGGATCTGGCTAACTCAGGGCGGTTTCATCCACAATAGTTCTCGCAAGTAAAACTGTGATATTGCTGGTTGGAGCAATTGGGTGTCCAAGGTGGGTTCATCCGCCAGCCAGCCCGTCACGAACTGTAGCTGCCCGGCAAGGAATTAAGAGTTTGAATTTCGGTACTCGTATACTGCCCTCTTCGTGTGGTCATAGCAATTCTGCTCTTTTTATTTTGCCAGAGAAACTCCCTGCACAAGGTTTTTAATGCATTAAAAAAGGATTTGGGGATGTTATAAGGGATATTCACAAAAAATGCAATAGCCTGGGGAGGACGGCCACCTTTATCAGTGCTGCCCTTTCCATCAACAAGAGCGGTAACCGTGTCCAAAACCTCATGGAATTCCGTATATTCTCCAGAGTTTTCAATGTGTTACTCTTGTGTTCTAACATAGGGTTGTGGTGTATATGTACCCCATGGTATTTAAATGTCTCTGTTCCATTGTAGTGTCAGGACAGGCAATCTATCCCACTTCAGTCCGGCCAGTTTTGCCAATGGGAATAGGCATGATTTGCCAACACTAATCGCAATATCTGAAAGTGCTGTGAACCACACTAGGACATCTAGGATGAACTGCAAGTTGTCTTCTTGGTTCTGTATATATAATAACGTATTGTCTGCATACATAGATATTAGGTGGCATGTCCCATCTATGTTGATAACAACGTCCCTGTATTTGTTTCTAAGGTACACAGCTATTGGTTCCATGGCTAGGATATACAGCAGTGGGGAGAGCGGGCAGCCCTGCCTTGTGCCCCTTTCTAGTTCCCAGAGGTCGGAGAAGTGCCTGCCCGTTTTAACCCTAGCAAACGGTTTAGTGTATAATAGTTGTATCTATCTTATATATGTCTGTCCTAGGCCCAATCGTTTGAGCGTGGCATATAGCCATTCCCATTTGATGAGTCGAATGCTTTGATCGCATCCAGGGTGGCTATCGAACAGTGTGTGTCCTGGGATTTGGTGCCATCAAGAACATGGTGTAGGCGACATATTTTCCATGTTATATTTGTACCTGACACGTAATCAGTCTGATCAGGATGTATTAGCTTCTGAATATCCCTTTTGAGTCGGTTAGCTAGTAGTCCCTGAGTATTTTACCATCCTGATTGTACATGGACAGGGGTCTATATGACCCGCAGTCTGTTGATGGTTTATTTGGTTTCAAAAGGAGTAAAATTATTGATTCTCTCAAGCTAAGGGGTAGAACGCCTAAGTTAAATGCCTCAGTGAGCATGGCAAGTACAACTGGGGCAAGATCTACAGCAAATTCTTTGTAAAACTCACTCAGTAGGCCATCTGAGCCTGGAGTTTTACCCGTGGGTAGCAAGCGTATTGTTTGTGTTAGTTCTTCAAGGGTGATGGGAGCTCCTAAACTTTCCGATGCCACACCATCCAGATTGGGAAGGCTAATTTGGTCCAGCGCTTCTTCTATGTCCGCGTGAGGGACAGTGGTGTTGTTTGGTACATGGTACGGTAGAATTCAAATAAGGTCTTATTGATACCAGCCTGTGAATTATGAATGATTCTGGAGCTACCACGGATAGAGCATATGGGATCTCGCTTTACATTGCTTTTGTATAGACTGGCTAGAAGTTTGCCCCTCTGCATGTTTCTCTACGTATTAAGTGTAGCTGTGCCGACCCAGTCTTTCCAAATATCTCAAGCATTTCTGCTTCGGTGCTGTTCCTTTTGAAGTAATGTCCCATAGGTTAGTGCAGTTCTGTTCTATGTCTAACAGTTCTTTTATCACTGATGTTAGTTCTCTATAGAACTCTGTGCGTATACCACCCGATTTGTTCAAGTCTACCCCCCTAATGACTGCCTTAAATTCCTCCCATAGTGTTCCTGTCAGGGGGGCGCTCTCCTTATTTTGCCTGAAGTATTCAGTTACGTTTTCTCTAATATACTCTTTAAATATAACGTCTTGTAGCGCTTTGCTTCTGAGTTTCCATGTCGTGATTGGAGGCTTGGGAGGAGCGTATTGACAGGTCAGATGAAGTGGGGCATGGTCTGAAAGGACTCTGCTTTTGTATTCTGCCTCTATAAACTCCCTGTTTCTTTGCCTGTAAAAAAATAATCTAGTATAGCCTGCAGAGTGGGCAGGGCAAAGAAATGCAAATAGTGTCTTATTTGGGTGGAGCTCTCGCCAGACATATGACAAACCAAACGAGTTAGTCCCTATAGTGCCCTGGCTGGGGAGCAGGCTTATTAAGTTTGTTATCTGAGCTGTCTAGTGTTGGGTTTAGTTTGCAATTGAAATCACCCCCTAACCCCCAAATCAGGTTGCCATTTCTAAAGGGGCTAAGTCTGGAGTATAATCACTGGAAAAAGAAGGCTGTATTGTAATTGGGGGCATATGTGTTAATAATGCAGATTTCAATATTTTCTAAGAACCTGTATATAAGTGACATTCTGACTTGGTTGTCCATTTTAATTTGAACTATTCTGAGGGGCACTGAAAACTATGAATTGTTCTCCCCATTTCTTGCTTATCATGTTTTGCATATCTGCCGTGAGATGCGTTTCTTGCAGTAGGGCTATATCTATCGTCTATATGCGCAAGTATGTATGTATCCTGTTCCTTTTGATGTAGCTATTGAGATCCCGAACATTCCAAGTCAACAGTTTGAGATTAACAGGTATACATGATGTTGTGTATCAATAGGGTTGGCCTTACCATGCCCTCCATTAGTAGCGGTCCAACTCTATCAGTGGCTGCTCATCTGTGGTGTTGCTGTATGCATGGTTTCCTACCTCAGGAGACTTGTCACTTTGTGCGTGGTCGCTTTTGCTCTTAGAGACTAACTTAGGCAAACGTTGATTCCCCAACTTGAAAGGTATGCCGAGCTAAAAAGTACTTGCTCAGGCTTGTCCACTTCTTACCCTTTCCTCCAGCACTGAGGCTGTGAGGCTGGTATGCAGTGGGTGGGCCCATAAACTAGTGCCCTAGGGAAAAAGAAAAAAGGAAGGCGTGGTAACAGCTGCCGGGGGACAGCTGCCCTCATTCAGATGCAAACTCGGTCCTGCCATAAAGATACTTAGTGATTGTCCCAGGTAGTTATCCGGTTGAGTAGATGATGAGCTTGCCATTAAATGTTTTGCAAACTTCTGCGGGTTTACTTAAGTCTCATTGGTCTCATCCATTTTCACTCGGTGTCAGGGTCCCATTGGACTCTATCCACTCGTTCAGCAATTAGTGGAGTTGACCATTGGGTCAATCCGTGGGTGACCCCACTCTTTCTGTGTACATTCATGTGTGTAATGATCGATTCTTGTACAGGATCTTCAAGCTGGCCAGACAAGTAAGCATGTATTTCAAGGCTGCCTTACGGAGATGCTACTTAGCGAATGAAAACTGGACTCTGCGCTTCTGCACTTGTATGGTGTAGTCTGGATAAACCACCAGGTGCGCGGATGCTCTTTGTAGCTTGACACCCGTTCCTGAGTAGGCCAGGATTTTCTCTCAGTCTTTGTAATTTAATATTTTTGCTCTCATCGGTCTTGGCAAGGCTCCTGGGGGTGGTTTCTTGGTCAAGGCTATATGTGCCCTTTCTACTGTGAAGCCTTGTGTTAGATTTCCTGGTCCTTTCTCCTGCAAAAACATGTTCTCGATGTAGGATTGGTGCCTTTGTCTCCTTCCGGTAGGACCAAGATGAGTACGTTGTTTTTCCGACCTCGGCCTTCAGCCTCTTCCGCTCTGTTTTGCAGCAATTGGACTTTGTTGTAGTACGTCTACATCTGAGTCAGTGACACGGATCGCCAAGGAGTTCTTGCTTAACTGCGTTTCTCACATCTTCCAGACAGCCATCTTCTCCCATGTTATCCCCCTCATAATACCACCCCCAGGGTCAGGATCAGGTAGCAGCTGCCTTCCCCTTGCCACATGGGAGGAGACTTTAGGCTGGGGATCAGTGATGACTCTGCAGGATTCATCACAATACATTAACCCAAGTACTCGTCCAGAACCACAGGCATACATTTCACAAACACCATTTGAGCTAATTTCATCCTGAAAACGGGAACTCTGAACTGATACTCTTGGCCGCCTATCAAGAAACGTGACAACAGCCTATACACTGGGTACACCAGAATGAGTTAGAACGTTTCATGCTGATCTATTAAGCAAAGACATTCAGCTCTCTGAAGTTAAAGTAGCATTTGCTGGAAACTCCAGCATTCCAAATTGCTTGCCTTGTCAATTTATTTGCACATCTTCTGTAGAGAATGGGACAAAGACACTCAGCCAGAGAGTTCTTATTAATCAAGAAAAAGCACTCTTTCCTCTTCAATGACTCCTTTTCTAGAGCATTCCTTTTTAAGCAGAATGTGCAGCTCCAACTGCAATAGGAATTAAAGGAATGCATTTGTATTGATAACCAAAGGATTGGAAGGGGTCAGCTCCTGAATTTATATTGAGTAACCTAATGTCAAAGTGTTCAATACCCAATAGTCTTTATTAATGTTCTCCATGAATCTGTATGCAATGAGATCTTCCCTCCAATTGAGGTGAATGGCGGAGAAGGAATTGATAGGTCATTGCTTTGAGGAAGAAGCTGGGGTGGTGTAACCTGTAGCTGAAGCAGCCGAATTTCCTCAGCCCTAGTTTGCAGCAGCGGCATCATCATCATCAAAGGCCCGTTCTTAGGGACAGAGTTTAGTTTCTTGATCACTCTTATGGGTACACTGTGTTTACAATATCTCACATGGGAAACCATGGCAACTTATTTTGATCACGTCTCCTACTATAAAAACAGACTTTAACTCCTTTGCTACTATTATATATTTGCTTTGCTTTCTATGCATGTTTTTCCAATGTTTTCCAGCAGAGCCTCAACATAGAGGACGAAAACACTGGTTCCCTCTAGTCTGCTCGACAGCCATGTCAGCTTGTTGCAAAGGCTGCCAGACATATGCCTCCCTGATCAGGTGGAAAGGGGGACATTTGGTTACAGAATGAGCAGTGCATCTACACGTTTATCATCTTTTTAACTTCACCGTCTACGTGTAGTTGGTTTGCCAGAGAATGCTGAACACATTATATAAACAGCCTCTTGAAGCACTTGACCAATCAGTTGCCCTGCAGATGAACAGAGCCATGGGGCGATGGTTAACACTCAATATTTGACGAGCGCAAACCTCTCCAAAGAAACCAGCTGAACTACATTTTCAGTGTTTCAGGCAATGCCTTCCTACAAACTATTTTTTCTAAAAGTTCTGGCACCATCTATGTGATAACTCAGCGGACCATCTTGACCCCTGGCCACTTACAAAAGTTGCCCACCACCAATAAAGCAAATCGTTTTCACCTGGGTAGAAGTTCAAAGGGGTAAGCTACATACATTACCAGTCAAAACGAATGTTCTCTAGCAGTTCCCAATGATATTGTCTCTATTGTTACAGCTCAGGCACTTCTGCACCAGGGAGCAAAGTGCCATTGGAAATCCCCAGTATTGCAGTTTAGTGGCTGAGATCCTTGAAGGGGAAATATGATGAAAACAAACAAGTTATTTTCCAACTGGTAACGTTCTTTCGCCTGGATGTACCTCCAACGTATTCCGCTACTTCAGAAATTTTTCGGCAGAGGGCCTTCTGCGTCAATGGCATTGGGTCGATGTCCCTCGAAGGCCTCCGTCGAGGGTGACGTCACCGGATGTTATAAACGGGACACACGGCACCCGTAGCCTCAGTTTATGTTTTTTCCTCCATAATGTGTGACCTGCTCGTACACAATGGCTGCTTGACTGTACATAGCCTTGAGGGAATGCAAGCTGCAACAGCATAGGAAACTCTCCAGAGTGGCAGGCTGGGAGGGTGATGTGGAATACGTTGGAGGAACATCCAGTCGAAAGAACGTTACTAGTTGGTAAGTAACTTGCTCTTAGAATGGATTGTCTTTCCCCCAACGTATTCCACATCTTTGACAGACTCCCAAAGCAGTACCATAAAATGGGAGGTTGAATATTCCACCTGGACAAGGTCTGTTTGGTAACAGCCTGGCCCAATCGGTGTCCAGTGTAACTCACAAAGAGTTGATCATCTACTCTGACCCTGGACATCCTAGAAATATAAAAGCTCAGAGCTCTCCTAGGGTCCAACCTATGGAGTCACTCCTCTTCCTTACCAGGGTGAGGAGGATAGAAAGCAGAAAGTACAACTTTCTGGCTTAATTGAAACTCAGACACTACCTTAGGTAGAAAGGATGGATATACCCTCAGTACAACCCTATTCTTGTGGAACACAGTAAAGGGTGGCTTAGACGAAAGTGCCTGCGATTCACTCACTCTGTGAGCAGATTTAAACGCAATCAAGAAAACAGTCTTGCAAGACAACAGTCTTAAAGGACAAGAGTGCAAAAGGTCAAACGGAGTACCCACCAGGGATTTCAAGACAAAATTCAGATCCCATACCGGCACCTGAAACAGGGACGGTGGGAACACATTAGTGAGCCCTTTAAGAAATTGGGAAATCAAAGGAATCGGAAAGTAAGAACATTCTTCAAACGAGCACTTGAAGATAGACAGCACTGCCAGGTTACCTTTAATGGTACCTACTTGAAGACCACTGTGGGCGAAAGAAAGCAATAAAGACAGAACCATGGGAATGGATCACTGAAAAGGATGGACATTGTGTCCTTTGCAACAGTCGCAAAACTTACGCCAATGGCAACGGTACAGGGACTTGATTGCCGGCCGCCTGGCCGAAAGCAACACCTCCATCACGTCATCCGGGAGGTCCCAATCCTGAAGGTTGAGAGTCTTGATCTCTGGATGGAGAACGCCCCCCCCTCCTCCTCGCGCAAGAGATAGAGAGAAGATCCTCTTGGTAGGGAAGACGGCATGGAGGACAGATGGACA
Organism: Ambystoma mexicanum; assembly: GCF_040938575.1. Lineage (NCBI taxonomy): Eukaryota > Metazoa > Chordata > Amphibia > Caudata > Ambystomatidae > Ambystoma > Ambystoma mexicanum. The sequence continues at coordinate 1,476,644,901 of NC_090921.1, forward strand.
TCTCTAGAAGGTCCGAGTACCACGCTCTCCTGGCCCAATCTGCAGCAATGAGGATCATGTGGGATCCGAACCTCCAGAACCTGCTTAGCACTTGAGGAATGACGGGGACCGGAGGAAACGTGTACAGAAGTGGGAATGACCAATCCACGACGAACGTGTCTCCTAGAGTTCCTCTCTGAGGAAATTCCCTTGAGCAGAATCTCCCGCACTTCTGGTTGGCACTGGTCGCAGACAGATCCACTTGTGGGGTTCCCCAAAGGGTGAAGATCTCCAGAAGGACTTCCTGAGCCAACTCCCACTTGTGAGAGATCGTGCTCTGCCTGCTCAGAGCGTCCGCCGCCGCATTCTCCTCTCCGGCCAGATGAACTGCCGAGAGTGACATTCCTTGCTGGATTGCCCAGAACCAGAGCTGCATTGCCTCTCTGCACAACGGGAGTGACCTACTAGCCCTTTTTTGTTGTGGTAATGCATGGCCACTGTGTTGTCCGTCATGATCAGGACACACTCCCCCCCCCCACAGACAGCAGGAAAGCCTTCAGGGCCACCCTGATGGCTCTCAGCTCCCACAGGCTGATGTGGAGTTTGGACTCCAGAGACCAACGACCGCTGGCAGTCAGATCGTCGGCATGAGATCCCCATCCTGTGAGGGAAGCGTCCGTCACCACCGTCACCTCCAGCCAAGGTTGCCAAAATGGCTCCTCCTTCATTAGATTCCCTTTGCTGGCCCACCACAGAAGATCCTGCGAGACAGAGTGAAACCTTAACGGGATCTGACATCTTGCCTGAGAATTTGGACCACTGCATCTTGAGGACCCATTGGAGGGATCTCATCCGCAGTCTGGCCTCTGGCACCAGAAAAATGCAGGATGCCATGAGGCTGAGCAACCTTAAGAATACGAAAGCCGGAAGACTCTGGGCATGTTGAAATTTGTCCACCATCTGTACAATGTGTTGAGCCCTCACTTTGGGAGGCAAACACTTTGCCAAGGACGTGTCCAACACAGCCCCGATGTACTGGAGCTGTTGAGAAGGTGTCAGATGCGACTTCTTGAAAATGAGGGATAAGCCCAGCTTGTGGTGGGAGCGGCAGGTGAGACTGAGATGATCAAAAGCTTGCTCAGGAGAACCTGCTCGGATCAGCCAGTCGTCCAGGTAGGGGTAGACGTGACTCGCCCCCCCTCGCCTGAGATACCCATTAGCTTGGTGAAGACCCTCGGGCGTAGGTCAATCCGAATGGCAGCACCCGAAACTGAAATTGCGAGCTGCCAGCCGCAAACCTCAGGTACTTTCTGTGCTTTGGATGAATCGGCACATGAAAGTAAGTATCCTGTAGGTCCAGAGACACCAACCAATCTTGAAGTCGAAGGGCTTTAAGGACCTGAGAAACAATGACCATCTTGAAATGTCCTTCCTGAGGAACTTGTTCAACCAACGCAAGTCCAAGATGGGTCTCAGTCCCCAGTCTTTCTTTGGAATCAAAAAATATGGGGCACACCATCCCTTGTTCCTCTCCGCTACAGGCACTAGTTCTGTAGTGCCTTTATCCAGCTGGGTCAAGATTTCCTGCAGAAAGCTTCAAACAGAAACTTCCTGGTGGATTGTCGTGAGGCCGCTTTTGGAAGGGAAAGCAGTAGCCACGGGATATTGTCTCCAGAACCCACGCATCCGAAGTAATAGCTCGCCATTCTTCGAGATGCTGAGACAGTATGCCCCAACCAGCGTACAATGGAACCTGGCCTCATAACTGTTTTGGAGCGGCTGTTGCAGCGCCTGAAGGCAAAGAGGCTGCTGCTTAAGTGGCTTCGGCACCTCTATTTACCCGACCACCACGTGTACTTTTTCGTTGACCCCTTTGATTGGCAGCTACTCGCGTTTTACCAAAAGAGGAGTAGTAACGAAAGGAACCTCCCCTCTATTGTTGTCCTCTAGGACGAAAAGGCGTAGGTTGACACACTGCTGCACTCAAAGATTTAGGAGCAGCTTTGGAGGTCTGCAACCTTTCAAGGCTCTCGTCAGCCTTGCTGCCAAACAAATGAGAGCCATCAAAGGGCATGTTCAGAAGACGGGCCTGTACATCCGGCGCAAAACCTGACTTCCGCAACCACGCAAACCTGCGTATAACGGTGCTCGCAGCCATGGACCAGCTAACACTGTCAGCATGTCCAACTCAGACTGAAGGGATTCACACATGGCATCCTTACCATCCTGCACAAAGCAAGGAACCCAGCCCTTTCTTCCCCCTCAGGAATATGCTCAGCCGCTAAAGATACGCAATTCCACAGAGTGTGTGAAATTCTTGCCAAGGCACAAGTGGAGTTGGCTGACTTCAGCGCCATACTCCCGCAGAAAACACCTTGTGTGCCCAACCATCGAAGCGATTGTCGTCCCTATATGGAGGGATGGTAGGGTACACCGCCTGCCTTGAGGTGGCCGTAGACGCCTGAACCACCAAACTCTCAGGAGAGGGGTGAGTGAATAGGTAGCTGGAGTCGCTACTGGAAGGGCAGTCTTTTTTAGTTAACAACTTGTTAACCGCCAGAAGAGAATATGTGGGTCTGCCAAGCAGCAGCCACTCTTTTTTGCAAAGTCAAATGAAAAGACAACACATGGTCAGCGGACGGACCTTGATCCAAAATATCGGTCAAGTCACCCTGAACAAATGAATCAGATACTCAGTAACCCTAGCCATGAGTATCCTATAAGAGGACTCAGTATGAGCCCCAGGCTCAGGCCTGGCAAACTCCACCTCTGGAGATGTGTCCAAGCCACTGGCATCATGTAGTGATTGACATAACTCTTCCAACTGACTGTCCCTGGAAAAGACAGGAGCCACATCAGCCTCAACAGGGTCAAACTCCAAATCTGACCTCTCCTCATCCTCATAAAAATCATCCAGAGGAAGAACAAACTCCTGCCTAGGGACAGAAGTGGGTCTGGAATCCTTAACAGGCTTCACAGACTTGGAAGTAGCCTTCCTTTGAGGATCCACAGTACCAGGGACCTCCATCTGCAAATTCCAGCCAAAAGGCCCCAAAGGCGTTGAGGGGGCCGACGGCTTTGGAGTCCACAACGGCGCCGAGGGCTCATATGAAGGCAAAGCATCGACCTCTGTATCCGACGGACACAGCGCAGACGGAGTCGACGCTGACCTTGAGCCCTTACTAGATTTCTGCGGTTTCGTCAGGAACAAAGACCGAGACCTGGATCTAGCACGTCTCTGGCGATCAACCTGAACCTTGTCCGAACGGGACCTCGACAGTTGCCGATGAGTATTGCACCGAGGACCTGGGCCTGAAGGTGCGCGAGCATCAGACCGAGACCGTTCCCTGCCGGCGTTCTTCCAAAGGCATGGACTGAACTTTGCCTTGCGATTGAAAAATCGCCAGCATCTGCTCCCTGAAGGCCTCCCATTCCTACAGAGTCGAGGACTTAGTGGGACAAGGCACTTTCCTTGCGGCGCCCTCCTCCGACGAGGAAGGCGACCGGTGACGCCGCTTCCGGGAGTGCCTAGACAAGGAGGACGAGTGGGGGACCCATTCCGGGATCAAGATCCCCGGGACTCCTTCCGACGAGGAGAGTCACCCCTCGAATCGTCGGTGGACATCCCTTTCACAGTTTTTTGGGACTTAATGAGTTTAGTACCCTGACCTACCCGTAACTTCTCCTTATGCTCCTGCAAGGCCTTAGAAGTCAGCGACTGGCATTTCGAACAGTCGTCCGTGTCATGACTCTCGCCCAGACACCACAAACAAATGCGGTGCGGGTCCGTTATCGACATCTTAGACTTACAGTCCCGACAAGTCTTAAAGCCAGAGTCGGAGGGGGAGCCGAAGAAGATATATTCTCGAAGAATACATGAGGCGCGCTAAGTTCTCGAAGCAAACAATTTTGTGGAAACAACAGAACTGAGGCTACAGGCGCTTTACGTCCCATTTCTAACATCCGGTGACGTCACCCTCGACGGAGGCCTTTGAGGGACATCGATCCGACGCCATCGACCCAGGACACCCTCTGCCGAAAAATTTCAGAAGTAGCACAGCTGTGAACATTACAGGTCAAAGATGTGGAATACGTTGGAGGGCACAATCCATTCGAAATATGGTTTAGGCTATCTGATGGAGCTGCAGGAGCCACCTGCAACACAATGTAGGGTTCAGAGAACAAAATGGTTGAGATCCCCTAGTCCATCAGTGGGCACAAATTTAGTTTGACAAGGGTAAGTCCCTGAACTGAAGACCTGGAAGCCTAGATAAGGGAGGAATCTTGAGCAAACAAGAGAACAGCAAAGTTCAGAGAGATCAGAATCCACAGGGTGGGAACACTATTTCCTCCAGCTAGAGAGAAATCCTTCTTTTTCCTAAATCAACCCCTAGAATCCAGGAGGTACTGCTTGCCCCATGGTTCTGAACCTCCACTGGAAAACAATTGTCCACCAATGATACTGCCCCCAATATCCCAAGAAATCCCTTGTGGATGATACCAGTTACAAAGATTGCCATCTTTAGAAGCAGAAACACCAAAGACTGTCTTAATGCATTTTTGGATCCGGAGGAGATCATTCATAATAGAATATTCTTCTAATAATTCAATAAGGAATAAATCAAGTATGAACAGTAAAAAGAAGAAAAAAAAGTCAAAGAAAATCAGGACAAAATAAAATTGACGGGACCTAGCACAGTTATAAAACCAGCCCACAAAAACCAACAGGAAACACATACATAATTGTCACACTCCACATGCACACTCAATTCAAATCAACAAATTATACAAACAACAAGCAATCAAAGCAATTATAAATTGAAAACCATACTGAAGTTAAATAACAGACACTGAATGGCCAAAACACAAGGGATGGCTTCAAAAGTCAATACCAACCAGTGTCTACATTTTATATAATTAGAAACAAGTTCATCAGGGAGAAGAACAACTTGAAATAATTTGATAATACTGTGTCAATGCATTGGCAAATTCATTTTGTGTGCAGAAAGAATTCATTGAAACCCCAACCAAAGTAAAAGCTGTTGTTGGCATAGTCGAATTAGCAGGTCCAATCAACACATCATAAAGGAAAATTACTAAATTAAATGATGCAAAAAAACAATTGGATCTTACTTTGTGCGAACACCTCCGAACAAAGTCTGCGGATGTGGAATCCTCAAAGTATCCATGTAGTATCAATCCATTGGTACAGCAAGACCTAGCCGACAACCTTAGACGCTATCCTTGCGTGGTCGTGCTGCAACTAGCTGCAGGATTTTAAACCTTTGGAGGTTGTTCAGAATCGCTTTTTGAGACAACTGCTTGGGCTCCCACCTGGCTGCCCAAGTGGTGCCTTAAGGGTTGAGCTGGGACTTCAGGGTACCAATCTTTTAGCACAATCCAGACTCCTATCCTATTGGGCAAAGCTTAAATGAGGTTCTGTTGATAATTTTAATATGGTTTCGGCATTCTTAGAGTTGGAGGCTGCAGTGAGCGTGGAGAAACACGAGTGGTTCAGGAACGGGTATAGTATCTGACACTAGTTTCTGTCAGTAGTTGTGCAAAACTCAGAGCTAGGTACATTGAAGCACATTAAGGCAAGTGTTCTTACCTGCTCAAAGGGAAAGGCTCTTGAGCATGAGGTGGTGAAATGTATATCTTTACCCTCGTTGGCTTGATACATTGATTTGAAGAGCTTTAAGTTGGGTCCAGGTCCCATTACTGAAATAAACTCACCTGCAGGCAGAAATGTGATAATCCTGGCACGTTTATTTACTGCCTCTGTCCAAAAGGATGAGATGGATGAAGGGGTCTGGTGAATGCAGGTGCAAGATGGGGTTTGATGAGAGTTTTCTTATTTTTCCATATTATAAGAACACGAGGAAGGAATGTTTAAAACCATATTTAGGCATAGCTCTCCAAGAATGTACAGCACCTAAATCTTATATTCAGGTGACTAAACTAACCTGGCCTACTAATGAAACTCAGACAAACATTTCTATAGCTCTGTGTAATGTATATTGGAAACCTTTAGTCCTGTAAACTAATGGATTGGGAAATGTTATAGACAATTGTCTTTTGGATGAATCTACCGCTTCAATTATTGTGGGGGGGGGGGTGATTTCAACACTACCTGCTCTACTTTGAATAGCAATTTCCCTGCCCATTTCAAGAATCAAGCAGATTCTAGATCTAGCAGAGAAGATCTGATGTTTTTGATGGACTCCAGAGATCTAATAATGGTCAATGGAGCAACAAACTGAGATTCTCCTGCACAACGGACTTGGAGGTGAAATAATCAGCTGGCCATGAATGATTGTTTCAGTGAATATTTTACATAATTTATTGGATATCTCGAGCAGTTTTACTTCCTCTAGTGACCATGCTATCATGGCCTTGATATGGGGATTTCCCAAAATAATAGCAACAGCAGAACGTTATTTGCCTAAAGTTCAGGTATTATCAGGTAGAAATCGTTTACGATGGGACCTGCCGAAACTAGATAAATGTTACTATTGTTTAATCTCATTGTTTAATAAAGTCTCATTGGACTGAGTCTGGCCTAGAAGGATTTATGTCGAAACAATGCATTTATTTACATAATCCTCGTCTCAGTTAACAAGATTTGATTTAATCACCAACATGTTAATGATAAAACGATAATTTTAAAAAAGTCTGAGAAAGGAAATTAAGAAGTTGTCCAAAGGAAATATGACACTATATCAAACACAGTCTCAGACATGCATCCCATCATGCAAATCCCTTCTAGTTAAACTCTCATAACCTCTGACTTTCTCCCACAGCTTCTTACTCATCTACAGACACCCTGGCTACGACAGATATTTCTCAAACAACCTCTGTGATTCTGTAGCCACCATCCAAGTAAATCACCCCTCTCTTACTCTCCTAGGAGACATCCACTGGTTGACAGCCTTGATGCGCTCAACCTCTCCCTTCATATGAACGGTCCAACACACTCCAAGGGGCACACCCTAGATGCAATCTTTAGCTCCCACGACCTGATTCATCTACCCACCCAAACCTGTCATCTGGTCTGAGCACTTTGCCATCCCTTTGTTCATCGAACTGAGGAACGCCAAAAAGCAAAATAAACTTCTGGAACGCAAATGGCGAGCATCAAAGACAGATATCAGCAGATCCGCTTTCGCCTTGCACCATCGTAACTACAAGCCGAAATCTGGAAGGCCAAAAAACCCTATTAAAACGAATGAATTCTCAACTGTGGAAAAAGCAGCAAAGAACTCCATAGAATCATTTCTGAATTTGTCAAACCCACATGCACTTCGACCCAATCTGCCCCATCGCAAACGCTCGGACACTCACTATCGCTACACTTCTACACCACCGCTGTTGATGGGAAGACCACCCTTAACAAACTGTCTCTCCTCTCCCCCCCTCAACAACCAAGCAACCCCACAACCCCCTCAACCACTTCCTGCTGCAATTCCCGATTCACCCACCTTCAACTCGTTTAAACCCATCTCCAGAGAAGAGTTTCTCAACCTACTATCTGCTAGAAAACCATCCGGCTCCCCCCTTGACACCTGCCCCGCCTCTATCTTAAAAGAAATATTCTCGTCCACCTATGCAGGAGAACACGCAAGAACCATACTAAATGAGTCTCCCAGCTCTGGCATCTTCCCTGATGCCTCAAAATTGCACATGTCAAGTCTCTTCTTAAAAAGCCATCACTCGGCCCCCTCAATCCCAAAAACTACAGACCCATCTCTAACACCAGGTTCCTTGCAAAACTCATCGACCGAACAGCGTACTCCAAGCTAAACGCCTTTGTTGAATCCAACACCTCCTCGACCCAGCACAATCAGGCTTCAGACCACGGCATGGAACTGAAACCACGCTGACTTCGATCTGGGATGATCTTAAGGTCACTACAGACTCTGAAGGATGCGCTGCACTAATTCTCCTCGACCTCTCTGCAGCCTTTGACACGATTAACCACTCAATCCTCCTTGACCATCTCCACTCACTTGGAATCCATGGCACTGCTCTCAAGTGGATTGCCTACTTCCTCAGCAACAGGAAACAAATAACCCTCCTCTCCCCTTTTGTCCCAGCTGCTCGCCGGTCAATACTGGAGTACTGCAAGGCACATGTCTATCTGCCCTCCTATTTAAACTCTATATGTCCGCCCTTCCTAGAATCATCCACCCGCACAATATCTCGTGCTACAACTATGCTGACAATACCCAAATCATCCTTAAATTCCACAATTCAGACAACAACCCCCAGCCCGACCTCGAAGCTTGCCTCCAAGATATCGAGCGATGGATGACAGTAAACCACCTCCTCTTAAACCCCCCCTAAATAAATAAATAAATAAATAAATAAATAAATAAATAAATACAAAAAAATCGAAATCATGGTGTGCAGCAACACTGCGCTTCTGCCTCATCCTCTCCCTTGGCCCGCCTCCCTGGGCCAACCTCCTGCCCCCCCACTCCGACACAGTAAAAAACCTAGGCTGCATTGTAACTTAACCCTCTCCCGACAGATGAACAATGTGTCTAAATTCTGCCACTACCATCTCAAACTTCTCAAACGCATCTTCCCCTACCTCTCCTTCCCGAACAGACTAGCAGCGGTTATGTCGATTGTAATGTCGAGACTGGGCTATGCAAACTCCTTATACCTAGGAGCCCCGGCATACCACATTAACTAACTCCAAAGAGTGCAAAACGCTGCTGCTAAGATGCTCCTCGCCCTGGGTCGTAGAGACCACACCTCTCCTACTCTCCGAACCCTCCACTGTCTCCCAGTCAGACGAAGAGCCACTTTCAAGACCCTGTGCATCCCTCACCGTGCAGTGCACAAGACTGGCCCATTATACCTGCAGAAAAACCTTACCTCCCACTGCGCACCCTAAGATCAAGCGCTGCCCTCCTTTTAGTGATCCCTACCAGTAACTCTGTCAGGATTGGAGGGTCCGTTTCCTCAGTCTTGACCCCTGACTCTGTGGAACTCGCTTCCCCCACATATCCGACACACCCAAGACTATATGACATTCTGCAAAGTACTAAAAACGTGGCTCTTTCCATACCACCAACCCCAACCTTAAGAAGAGACTGAATCTCCAAAACACCGAAAGACTATATACAATGTAAGCGATCCATCAATTAACACGAACAGTGATTCAGCCATAGACAACCCTTTCCATGAATGCAGAATAATGAAGATTGCCCATGCTGAGAGCGCCGGACAGTCTTGATTCTATTAAAGACAAGGAGGCGAGCATTATGCTTTTCTTTTTTTATTACTGCATGTCAGCAATTTCAAATCTTGAGCTGTTAATCACTGTATCCGATATCTGAGCTATAGGCTTAAACGTAGTCTCATTTGACCAATCTGCCGCTTTCATAATATCCTGCAGTGGTACGCCTGCTGAAAATGCTCTAGAAGCCATCACGCCTTTTACTGAATGTGCTCCAAACTGTGATAAATCAATGCCTGCCCAATGCATCACTTCTCGCACCCATCTTTCTATTGTAGCTGTTGCAATGGCATGAAAAGGTTTCCTACGTGCTATCAAGAGCTGTGTAACCCCTCTCGGCCTAACTGAAGCTGTAGCTGCTTCGTAATTTTTAATGCATTTCGCCACGCATAACTTGTTGTTATTGGGGAAGTATGGATAAGATATTACTGTTGAATCTGATTTTGTTCTATTCGCCACATTAAATGCTACTCCTTCCGGGTAGAACATTTTCCTATCTACTTCTAAGGCCTTTACATGTGATACTCTTCTGCACGCTATGAGGCAAAGCAACATCGCTAGCTTCCCGGATAACTGGGATCGAGAGAGATCTTTATTCTGTGGCCATGAAAGGAATAATCTAAAGACTACTTGCACGTCCCACAAAGCAGAATATCTGGGAGCTGGCGATTTACGCAGCTTCATTCCTTTCAATATTCTCAAAATTGTAGGATGCTCTCCTACTGGCTTGTCTTCAATTTTGACGTGGCCGGCTGAAATGGCGGACCTGTACACGCCAATCGTTCTGTAGGCGGCTCCTTCCGCAAATGTCTGTGCTAGGAAGTTTAACACTTGCCCTACAGGGGCCGAAACGCGATCTGAATTAACTCCTGTGCAGAAAGTGTTCCACTGCCTCCACGCGGCACCATAGCTCCTAATGGTTGATGGTGCCCACGAGTCTCTGATGCACTCGGCAGCAAACTGCGAAATGCCTGGGAGTTGCCATCTCTGCCCAAAATCCTGCAGGCCATCAAAGTCAGGGTTCCTTCCAGCACTAGTGGATGCAGCTGCCCGTTCGGCCCCTAAAGAAGGTCTACTCCGTTAGGAATCACTCTCGGAAAATCCATAGAAACTTCCATCACTACTGGAAACATGGCTGCGATTTCCACATCAGGACCATCATCATTAGCTCCGCCTGTTCTCTGCGGACTTTCGCTAACACTCTTGTCAACATTATGAACGGGGGAAAAGGCGTAGTGGACCGCTCCCGTCCAGTTCTGCAGAAATCCGTCCGTCCCAGCTGCAGCTGGGTCTATCCTCCAGCTGAAGAATTTCGGAACCTGAGTGTTCAGTCTGGACGCAAACAGATCTGTGTCCAGAGGGCCCCGTAATTCTTGGAAGCACTGAAACACGTCTGTCAGGAGTCTCCAGTCGCTAGAGTCTACCAAATAGCGCGAATTCCAGTCCGCTATCTTATTCTGACTCCCTGGCAAATACTCTGCTGATACTGATATCTGATGATCGAGGCAGAAATGACAAAAATACTTTGCCAATTCGGTCAACATCCTGGAGGAAGTGCCTCCTAGTTTGTTGATATATCGTACTGCCGAGATATTGTCCATCTTGAGCAGCACGCAGCATTTCACTCGCTCTTTGGTAAAAGCTTGCACCGCGAAGGACCCCGCTAGGAGTTCCAAGCAATTTCTGTGAAGGGACAATTCTTCTTCGGACCATTTTCCTCCTGTTACTAAGGAACCGCACCATGCCCCCCACCCGGCTCTGCTCACATCTGTCTCCATAGATGGCCCTGTCGTTCCAGGCTTCCATGTTGTGTAACCACCAATGGATCTTGGTGATGGCCTCCTGATCCAACATTATTAGTTGGTGATACCCTATACCTCCTCTGAGGTGACGTATCGTGTGATGTAAGGGCCAGGGAAATATGGCTTGTATGGATGCCGCTAGCAGTCCCATTAAACGGGCTAGGCTGCAAAGGGAAACTACTTTCTTCGCTGTTGTAGCTCGGAGCTCCTTCGTTATCCCTTGCATCTTTGCTGGCAGCAGCTCTAGCGTGGCTTTCCGGGTATCTATCATGAAGCCCAGGAACTCCATCCTCTGAGAAGGTCGTAGGTCGGGTTTCTCCTCGTTCACTATGAATCCGAGGGAGGACACGAGTCGACATACCTAAGACGCCTGCTCTTGCAGACTCGCGGCATCCTGTCCTAGAATGAGGATATCGTCTAGGTAGAGGATCATCCTGATTCCCCTCTCCCATATAGCTGCAGCTACTGGACGCATGATCTTGGTAAAAGCCCAAGGAGCTGATGCCAAGCCGAATGGGAGACACGTGAACCTCCACACCTCCATTCACCAACAAAAGAAAAGGAATCTCCCATGCTGCACTGCCATCGGAATGGTAAGGTGTGCGTCTTTTAGATCCAGTCTCACAAACCAGTCCACTGCTCTGAGCAGGTCTCGTAGTGTATGCCTTCCATCTTGAAGTGGCGATATACTACCCATTCGTTCAAACTTTTCAGGTTGATAACTGGTCTTACTTTCTCCCCTCTGCGCACCAAGAACATGTTGCTGAGGAAACCTTCCTCTTCTGTCAGATCTATCTCTATCGCCCTTTTGTTTGCTAAACTGCGTAGTTCGGCAAATAGCTGCTGTTGTTCTTCTAACGGTATATGTATTCTTGTAGGTTCTCACAACGCTTGCGCAGGAGTGCCTACGAATTCTAACTGCATCCCTGTTATCGCTTGCAGAACCCAAGCATCGCTTGACAATTCTCGCCATGCATTCAAAAACCAGCGTGTCCTGCCTCCGATCGTAGGGCGAAGAGGCGCCTGAACACTCACTGTGTGGTGTGTTGGCTTGTCTGTAGGCTCCCCTGCCTCTGCGATTCCTAGGGAAGCGGGTTCTGGATGGGAAGAAGTTGTCCTGCTGGCGATTCTCCCAGTATTGGGCTCTATGATTTTGAGGTCTTTTAGATTGCCCAAAGCGACCGGACGCCCGACCTCTCTGCCATCCGGTCCCAGCAAAAACTCGACCTGGAAATATCCACCTGATAGAACTCTGCGCTTTCTCGAGCGCCGAATAGGTCCCCACAAACTGGGACATCTCCTTTGCGAACGTGTCGCCGAACAGCAGACCATTTGCTTCTCCTCCCGCCTCGTAAGACGCAAGGTCACTTAACTTGCTGTTTATTTTCAGCAACACTCCCCGGTGCCTCTCGGCCGAGAGAGCACAATTAGCATTGCCTAGGAGGCAAACTGCTCTCTGTGCCCAGTTACCCAGGGCTACTGCGTCCACTGGTTTACCAGTGTCTGCTGCTTTCTCCGCCAGATCCATTATCTTGGCAAGTGGTCCAGCCAGGTCAAGGACCCTGTCTTGGCACCCTCGCCAGGCTCTTGTCAACCCCTTTTCTTATATATTTGGTCGCTTTTGTGACAAACGTCACCATTTTGGGGTCTAGCTCCGGGGTGTCCGTGACTTTCCATGGTAGGAGGGGACGAGGACATTCTGCTTTCATCTTTGCCCTTACTTCTCTGTCCAGCAGCTCTCGTAGGTGCTGCGCCATATATTGAGCCACTCTCGGTGACGGCACCCATTCCGAGGATCTAGGATGTGCAATGTCCTCTGGTCAAACATATCCAGAAGGCTCTCTTCCTCCTCCTCTTGAGGGTGTGTAGCCGGTTTGGCTGTGGCATTATAATGTCTTCCTCGCCTTCATCGTCTGGCGAGTAACCTGGATCCTTCTCATCCCCTTCATTATGCACCCCTGGGGCAGGGGGTCGAGAGTCTGGCACCACCGCCCTCATCATAAAGGCTTTCTTAAGCATGCTCACTGGGTCGGAAGACTCTTGAGTGTTGGGTCCACCCCTCCTGTTGTGCTTGGGGGCGTCAAGGAGGTGGTTCTCTTCCAAGCCTTTTTACTGTCCTGTTGCACCCCTGCATCGGGGTGTCTTCCTGATGTTCCCTCCCCCGGGCTCAAAGCCCTCTTACTTCTGGGTGCCTTGTCCTCTGCCTTCTGTTTACACAGTATGGCTTCAAGGTGGTCTAGCCTCTGTGCTAGGGGCATCATGCCTTGTGACACTGCTTGTGACAGTGAATCACCCAGGACTCTTTTAAAACTGAGTGAGAGGTCCTATTCTGGTACAGGTTGCTCTTCCCACTCCTCAGCACTCCATTCAGGAGAAGTACTGCGTGAGGCTGTGTGGCTGTATTGTGCCATTTCAATTCTTGAGCTGAAAAGCTGATAGAGGGAACACAGCCTAATGTCCACACGTAGCGTGTAATTAATGCTCCTCTCTGCTTTACTTCTTTTTTTTATTTTATTTTTAAATTCTTTTGCTAGCAACTGTGATGTGAAGTACTCTGCTCCTTGAAACGAGCGCAAATGAAATCTCTATGTTGAGATACGTTGCCTCGTCATATCATCAGAAGGAATTCCCTGCCGGCGACCGCGGGGGCCTAAAGCGCTTCGCGTGCCGTGTTTGTGAGGGAATCCCTCTGCCGGCATGCGCGCGGTCCTAAAGACCTACGAGCCGTGTGTAAACAATGAGGGGAATACCTCTCATAGCGCTCGCGGGGTTCTAAGGTGCTTGCGCGCCATGCAGTGCCTGTGAGGGGAACCCTCTCCTATGGCTTCTGCGCTGCTGAGGAGAAGGAGGGGCCGGATGCCTCACGCGGATGCGTTCTCATGCGGCTCCGGCTCCTACCTTCTGAAGAAAATGTCTCTCGTCTGAGCGCAGTAGAAACGAAATCAAGGGGAGGATATATACCTTAGGCCGGAGCCTGATTGGATACTGGAGTCAGTGGAAGCCTACAGGGAAGCAAAGACTCATGGGAGTTGTGGTTAGAGGAGAACTTTTAAAAAAAGACTTGAACTGTCAACCCTATTTTGGTTTCAACATGGAAGAAACAAAATGTTTAGCCAGTTAAAGTGTTAAGAAGTTTTTAAAAATGTTCAAGATTTGAAATTGCTGACATGCAGTTATAAAGAAGGAAAAGCATAATGCTCGCCTCCTGTCTCGCCATAGAATGGATCTCTCTAGATCTTCACTCCTCCCAAATTGTGCCCCCAGTCCATTTGGCTCATGCCATCATTTAGTGCCCGCCCAGGATCCCTGTGATATCGCCCTGGATCACAGACCGCTGTGCACCCTCTGGCCCAGAACCCCCGCTATCTGGCCCACTCGCTCCAGTGATATCACCATGTGCCCCCATACCGCTTGGTCCCAGTGTCCCACCACCACTTTAGCCCCATGTTGTCACTGCGCACCCCACCCTGGCTCTGACGATATTTCTATGTACCCTTGTGCGGTCATAAATGCTATTCACCATGTACCTCTGTTTCCCAGTCACCGTGATGCCTCGATATTGCCCTGCCCCTATGTCCCCTGCCCACCCACTACCCATATTCATTGTAACCCCCCTTAGCAACTACTTTCATTGTATAACCAACCGCTCTATACCCTCTAGTCCCTTTGGCAACACATCTAGTCCCTGCAATGTGCTTTGTCCCCTGTGTGTCGCTGTATACCCTATCCCCTGCCCCCGTTATGTCGCAGTGTATCCCTCTGTATTGACCTCCCCACAGCTCCCATGATGAGGCTGTAGGCCCCACTGCTCCCGTGTGTCGATGTGTTTTCTACCCCCTTTCCCCATGTCGTTATGTATCCCTCTACCCCTCCGCCCTGTCACTGTAACCCCAACCCTCTGTCTTTGTGCCCGTTTGTCGCTGTGTACCCACGCCCTCCCGTTCGCGTAATACCGCTATATATCCCTCTGTGTCGTGACCCCTCTAGTCCCTCATGAGCTCTGTTTGTCCCAATGTCACTGTAAACCCTAACTTCCTGCTCCCCATAATGTCGCTATGTATCCCTCTATCCCCCTGTCCTGTCGCTGTAAGCCCAGGCCACCGCTATTGTGCGCCCATGTGTTGCTGCGTTCACCTGCCCTCCCGCTCCCATGATATTGCTACATTACCCCTGCTTAGTGTTTGTCCCTACCATGCCTCCCCGCAATGTGTACCCAGCCTCCCCGGTCCTCATGTACCATCCCTGGTATGTCCCCAATGTCCGTAGCTCACCACTTGCTTCAAAGAGCACTATGCTTAGGTGCTTTTCCATGAACCATCACATCATTTCACTACGCCAGCTCTCTACACCATCACTCTATTTGAGTACAGCTATACCACTCGATAAATTCGGCCTAGCTGTTCACATACGAACACTACGCCATGAACACTGCATCACTCTAATAAAACGCAGCTATATCCCATGATAAACCGGCCTAGCTGCTCACATAAACGTCATAAAGGCCTAAAGCAGCCGAAACCCGGTCTGGGCGTCCACCCACCAGACTGCACACATTCAACTGATATTTCCACCACCACACCTAATGCTAAAATGCAGTTATCAATTACACCAGCTGCTCACATAACTGGTGCACCCACGCACCCTGCAACTCTAAATCTCTCTACTCACTCTACTGACCTGGACTTCGGTCCCCGAGGGCGTTCAACCTACCAGCGCTTTGAGGTCAAACCAATGATATATAGAGCGCTATATAAATTCCAAATAACATAACATAACTGTTGAAAAAGATCAAACAAAGGTATAAACATTGGTTAAGAGGCCATGGTCACCAAAAACACAGCTAAATCTAGAGATTAAGTATGTGACTTACCCCAAATCAACACAGCGCCTAGAGCTGTTTGGGTTGCCCATTTCTTCCAATTGTTAAAGATTAGCTCTATGCAAAAGATTTCCAAGCTATGTCTCCTTCCTCTAAATGGTCTATGATTGATAAAGACGATATCCTAATAATAAAAAATAAATCGAAGCAGTGCCTCCAGGGGCCCCAGACCGGATAGTCTCTCAAATCCCATGTTGAAAGGTTACCCAGAATAATGAGCACACATTTTTTTAAAAAAAATTTTATTGAACATTTAACAAACATTAAAAACCAAAATTGCAGTTTCACATATACATTATTCAGCCGTGTTCACTGCTTCCCTCTTCCCACCCCCAGTTCTGAGCCTACAACTCCTAATGTTCAGTTCCTGCATCTTGTGGTGAGTTTTCCCCTTCCGTTATACTCAAGGGGTCTTGAATTGATCCAAATAGTTCCGCTATGAGCAGTCTCCAGGCCATCAGAGTCTCTGTTTCCCCCCCCCCAGTGCTCCTAGCTTCCTGCCATACCATGGTTTCAGCCTCCGCCCATTTCTGCAGGTCTTTCCACCACAACTCCAATCGTGGTTTGTGGCATGCCTTCCACCCCATAGCGATCCTCCACTTTGCAAGCGCATATGCTAGATCTTTCAGTTTGCCTACATGCCGAAGTTTCTGTGGCCTAGGGAACCCTCCTAACAGGCAGGCCCACACAGTGTCAACCATGAGCTTCATACCCTTTGCTTCCAATTTGCGTGCAACCTCACCCCAAAAGCTGGGCATGACCAGAACATGTGTACCATGACCGCATTCTCTTCATCGCACTTAGGGCATGCCTGCCATCCCATAGTCTTAAACTTGGCCATCTTTTGGGGTGTCAAGTACACCCTATGCATAATATACAATTGCATCTGTTGGAGTTGTGCGTTTCTCGACACTTTCTTGTGATACCCCTGAACTCGTACCCACATCCCTCTATCGGAGTACCCACTTCCTCCTCCCATTCTAGTCTCAATTGCACCAACTCCTTTCCCACTCTGGACATCATCATCTCATATATCCTAGATATTTTGTGTCCCCCATCTGCTATATCATATATTGTATCCATAGTAACATCTGGCTCTTTCTCAAGCACCAATTCAGACCACGTTCTCTTACGCTTCTGCACCAGTCTATGGTACGTGATATACTGACCGGTGTGCAACCCAGTTTCTGCCCCCAGCACCTCAAAGTATGTTATGGCCCCTTCTTGCCAGATGTCTCCCAATGTCACTATCCCAGCCGGCTCCCAATGATTTCTGATTGTCATCCTTAGTTGCTCATCCCCACCTGCCAGTGCAACTAACGGTGCCTGAGGGGAGCACAGGCATGGGTTCCCCATCAGTTGGCACGCCCTGCGCCACATCTTCCAACCTAGCACCAACATCTTGGGGCGCCCATCCATAACAGCCCGGGGCAACCACATTATCTCTCTTAGGTAAAACGGGGCACAGTCCCGTCGGAACAACCTGGTTTCGGTGGTCGCATCCTCCGAGAACCATTTAGCCACATATTGCAGCTGGCTCGCAACATAATAGACTTCATAATTAGGCAATTTTATACCTCCCTTCTTGTAAGAATTCTGTAGTTCCAGAGGGCCACTCGGTTTCGTGTACCTTGCCACAGGAAGTCCCGACACATTATAGCCAATCTACTAAAAAACTTCTTTGGTATGAAATACGGGATATTCCCAAAGTAGTGCAGAAGCCCAAGTAAGACCACCATCTTCAACATTGCGCTACGTCCCATCATTGCAAGGGGCAGTTTCACCCAGAACCGCATGCAGTTTTCAATTTTCGTGATTGCTACTTCTGTGTTGCGCTTGTGTTCTTCTTCCACCGCGTGGTAGATATCTATTCCTAGGTAACGAAATGTACTGGGAGCCCACGGTACCTGTAGCACCGGCAGATGTTCTAGGGGGATCCCTTTATACCCACCCAACGGGAACATACTAGACTTCTGGGGGTTCACCGCTATGCCAGACATTCTCGCATATCTTCCCATCACCTCCAGAACATATTGGAGGTTCTCCTCCGGGTACCGCAAATACAGTAGTATATCGTCTGCGTACAATGATATCAGGTGTCGTTCATCGCCCAAAGTGATGCCTATCGTGTCATATTGTTGCCTTAAATAGATTGCTAGGGGATCTAGAGCCAATATGTAGAGCATAGGGGACCATGGGCAGCCCTGACTGGTTCCTCTGCGGAGTTCCCACCTATCCAATATCACTGACCCTGGCTTTCCCGTGCTACATGAGGTCGAGCAGGAGCTCCCTCGACCACCACCTGCAGGAGCAGCCCCATGCAGCCTCGAGCCCTGCCTGATGCTAGGTAAGCCAGGAGGCTACACCTCATGCTTTTAGGCATCTGCGCTCCACCACCTGAAAATCGACCAAATTTATTTCAAAATTAAGGCACCCCCTCTGTGCAGCTCTGCTAAGCACAGCAGCCCTTTCAGCTTAATGGGCACAGAAAACAAAGACCACATCCACCAGAATTGCTAATGCAAAAACAAGAGGTTTTTGCAATTTAAAGATGGCCGCCGCCGCTTCCTTCTACCCATCTTGTCTCTCTGCCAAGCCCCAGTAGCCTGCTGCCCCGTGATTGGTTGCCTGTTACCTCCTATCCAATCGGGGTGCACCGGCAGGCGAAGCCGGCTCCCGACGAAGGCAACAGACAAAGGCTACTCCACTGACTGAGCCTGACCGAGCTTGCCGTGCTCGGGTGCGCCCGCTGTCCGGCATCAGCATACTACGGTGAGACACTTGTTCTACATCCCCTGAAACGCCGCCCGCGTATAACCACCGTGGCCAACTGACTTAAACACGGCCTCCCCACCACCCTGCCACCGACTCACTTTCCTTGCCTACTAAAGTGCGCCCACGGCACCTGAACTATACTAACACCTGTAGCCAACCAACGTACTCGGCGCTCTTCCACATGTATGCTTGTTTACCTTCCATCCTGTCTGCCACTACTGTATGCCTCACCAGCTCCTCTCTTAATGAACTAAGCCTCTCTCCTAGCATTGCCTGTGTCCGCTTAGTGCCTGTATGAGCTGCTCCACATTCCTTAGCAGTTAGCATTTTAATTGCTCGTGCTATTACGCACATCTCCTGTGACCCGTAGTACTTCTCCGCCTCTTGTGCCCACCCGACTCTAGCTGCCATTATAACTGAAACTGCCCTTCTTGCATCATATCAGCAATTTCGATTTTAGCCTATGCTTACCCGTTACTGCATACCTGAAATTGCCTCTTTGCAACTTGCCAGTAATTTCGATTTTAGCCTATGCCTACCTGTTACTGCATAACTGAAACTACGGACATGACATATTTGAGTCACTGATTGCCTGCACATGTACTTACCTAGTCAGCCATATTTGATTAATTGCCTTTGAGTCACTGATTGCCTGCACATGTACCGGTTACTAATGTGGTATTCTAGATAGGCCACCACTATATAACTATGTATTTATTTTATTTTTTTTATTTATTTATCATTTATAAAGCGCTCACACAGCCCGCAGGCATCGTTTGTTTTTTCTTAGTTGCGTAATTGCGTTTTTTTTGTCTTAGTTGCGTATTTATAACGCGCTTAAACACCCAGAGATTTTTAAGCGCGGACCCGGGGATCGAACCTGTTGTTGCTTCGTGTCGTCTTGCTTCCAAGACGCGCACGCTGCCGCTGAGCTATCCTCCCGGGACTAATGTATCTACCAGCCATTTACACAACCCTACTGAGGACTACCCTACACTTACTCATCATGCCAGATGTTAACGTACCCAACTCCTTGCCACCTTTGACGTCTGTAGTACACTTGAACGATAACTCTCCTGACCAATATTTACGTCCTAGCTATGAGCCCCTTGAGACAGCCACCGCGATATCTCACCCATGTGATACACCTAGCAGAAACCTTAGACTCTGTGCAAGACTATCTAAACTACATGAACCCCTCCGCAGATCTCTGCCCTCTACCAACATTAAAACAAACCTCAAGCAGGTCTGTAAACCTCACCATACTAGACGACCTTCACAACCTAATCCCTATATTTGCCTAACTCGGAACAATAAGTCAAAAACACCCAATATGTCCACTATTCTAACCCCTCAAGCCACAGAGGTCACTAAGACCCCAACTATTGTTGGAGCACTCCTTAACGTGAGATCGCTTGTCGCCCATGCCCTAGACATTGCCGACATAATTACAGAAGGCAACCTTGACTTTCTCGCTATCACATAGACCTGGCTACACAATGCAGCAGGACCTTCGCTCATGTTAGCTATCCCTGATGGCTACACGATAGTTAGACATGACCGAGAAGGTGCTAGAGGTGGCGGCAACGCTATAATGTCTAAAACAAGCCTTTCACTCAGATAAGTACCCACCCAATCGATTCAATCTTGTGAGACCCTATCTGCCAAACTTGAACTAAATAATAATCAGACACTTATCATTCACCTTCTATATAGACCCCCTGGCCCTCTAGGCACCTTTGAAGAGGATCTCCATAACTTACTCACAAATAACCTCAAACCTCGTTGTCAATCAATCCTTCTTGGGGACTTTCATTTAGGTCTCCATGACACCACAGATACCAATCTACATTGGTAGCCAACACTATTCACGCACTTGGCCTAACTCAAAGAGTTGACAAGCCTACGCACCTGAAGGGAAGAACATTAGACTGGATAGCTGACTGCAACTGTACAGCCACTATCTCATCTATAATGCCCTTACCCTGGATAGACCATTCCCTGGTGTCCTTTAACCTAGCTACTGCCAGACCTAACCCTACGGCCCTCCCACTAGCGCCACCTTGCTTAACCAGAAATAAAAAATGTATCACTGTAGAGAAAGTTATCACAGCTATATTACCGACCCTTAACGCTCTATCAGCTAATCTAAACCCTAGCATCCTAGTGCAAGAATTTAATACTATCATGCTCACTACCCTAGATAAAGTGGCTCCTCTCAAACTTAGACCAAGCAAACCGAAAGCTCATCTAAACAAATGGTTTAATCCACAGCTAAGAGATTTACGCATTCTGAAAAGAAAGAGCGAAACCACCTGGAGGCTCTGCCCATCAGTCGATGACAAAGCTAAACTATCCACTCTCTCCTCGCTTTACAAAAAAGAAGTTTGCCAGGCAAAACGTAACTCATATGATGATCGTATAGCTAAATCTAATTCCAGCATGAAAGAGCTTTTTTCCATTATAAAGGAACTCGAGTCTCCCATCGCCATTCAGGACACCTGTACCAAGGACAAACCTTGGTGCACGGATATCCAGCAAGCTTTAGCAAATAAAATTATCACACTCCAAAATAAAATCCAGCAAAAAAAAAGAAGTACTCAAAATTCAGGATTTGCCTAAAATGCCTCACAACAATAACCCACTGGCGCATAGCAATACCTTCCACTTCTCCAAAATGACCACCTTGGAAGTAGAAAAAGTTATCCTGTCGCTTAAACCATCAAATTGTAAAGGTGACATTTGCCCGGCACAGTTAATAAAAGACGCTGCCAGAGAATTATCTCCCTTTATCACTAAATTGATTAACACCTCCTTCGCCTCAGGCACCATACATGCCAACCTTAAACAGTCCTGGGTACTCCCCCTCCATAAAAAACAGACATTAGATCCCCTCATCCCTTCTAATTACTGCCCTATTACTACGGTACCCTTTCTTCTTAAGATTCTGGACAAAGCCACATAAAACCAAATTCAAAAGCACCTAGAATTACATAACCTATTAGGAGAAAGACAATCGGGCTTCCGTCCCCTACACGGAACAGAAACTGCCCTCATTGTCACTCAGCTCATCAATTTGAGATTTCACGTCAAAGGGAGAACAGTACTCCTACTGCTCCTGGACCTCTCAGCTGCCTTTGATTTGGTGGATCACAAAGTCCTCTGCAGTCACCTGGACTCCACAGCCCATTTCTCTTCGGAAGCCTTTGGATGGATCAAGTCATTCTTGAGCGAGAGAACGATGAGTCTTCTCCCCTTCAGCAGCGGCAGATCCCACCCCTATCTCATGTGGTGTTCCCAGGGCTCTTGTGTATCCCCAACTCTATACAATATCTTCACCAGGTCCCTGTTTGATGATCTGGACCATCTTGGTATCACCTACACTAATTATGCAGATGATGCACAGATCCTCCTCCCGCTTTCTGGGGATCATGCTAAAGACACGGAATTGGTGAACAAGGTATACCTTATCATCCAGGCATGGGTGGCCACTCACGGCCTTTGTCTAAACGATGATAAGACAGAGTTGATTTTCCTGGGTACCCAAGCCAATATCAAAAAATTAGGACAGGAATTCTCCACATTCAACATAGATGGGAACATCATCCAAGTATCCAAGGATGTAAAAACCCTGGGATTCTATCTTGATTCTACCCTATCACTGGATAAACAGCTAAAATCCTTTGCCTCCTCCATGGCCTACACGTGCAAACTGATAAGAGCTGATAAACCGTTACTTTCCAATAAGAGTTGCCTAATCCTGGCCAGAGCCTTAATTCTCTCCAGAATCGATTATTGTAATGCTCTATACTCTGGAGCTAATAAAAAAATAACCCAAAGACTACAAACATTACAAAATAATGCCCTGAGAGCAGCACTAGGCATTAATAAAAGATCCCATATCTCTTCCGCCAGACGCCATCACAACTGGCTGACCACGGAGAACAAAATAAAACTCAAGATGCTATTCCTGACCCACAAAGCCCTTAATAACTCTGCCCCTAGTTACCTGACTGACAAATTCCACAGGAGAACGTCTCTTTGACCAACCAGAGTTGTCAATTCTAATTGCTTGAAAATACCGAACTTTAGACTCACTACTATTGGAGGAAATAGCTTCCCGGTAAAGGCTGCTAAAACTTGGAACTCACTACCACAAGACCTTAGAGCGGACCTGCCCTACCTTTGTTTCAGGAAAAAAGTCATTCAATTCCTTACCTCGACTGACCTCAGTTGCCCGGTGGTACTTACCTCCTACTGGTATTAATCACTAGACCTTCACTCTATACAGCTGTAATTCTGATTGACCTACTTGAACCTGTATATTTTGTAATTATTTGAATGACCTCATTGTATTTTCTAATGTACATTTTGCTATAATGTAACCTGTAAGTTTCGCATTTTCTTGCTACTCCGCCCTGCTACCCCTGGGTCTGGCGCGCACAAAAAGTGAATAAAACAAACAAACAAACCCTGGTCAGCGGTTCACTATATGACATTTCGGCCCACCGTAGGTATCCCGGACCCATCCCATAGCCCACTAGGGCCACCATCAGCCATGGCCATTTGACCGAGTCAAAGTCCTTTATTGCATCCAGCGACACCACCGCCAGTTCATCCTCGCTCTCGTTTCCATATTCAATGAATCTATGGAGCCTTCTGAGGTTATGAGATATGTTTCTATTAGGGACATAGCCCGTCTGATCCGGGTGTATCAATTTACCTATAACTTTCCTCAGTCTATTTGCCAGGATAGCAGTCAGAATTTTACTATCTTGATTCAACATCGACAGGGGTCTATAAGAACTGCAGCAATGCCCTGTCTTATTAGGCTTGGGGAGCGGTATTATAATCGCTTCTCTAAGTGACTCTGGCAGTCTGCCTCGCTCATGCGCCTCGTTCAGCATGTCTAACAGCGGGGGGAGCACCTCATCTTTAAATGCATTATAGAACTCACTCGGGAGTCCATCAGCCCCCAGTGTCTTACTAGTCGGCAACTGCCTTACCACCTCTCCAAGCTCCTCCAATGTAATTGGTGCATCCATCTCCTTCCTTTCCTCTACACTAATCTGCGGCAATCCTATGTCATCCAGGGTTTCTTCTACCATCTCACGATCGTCCTCCCCGTCATCTCCATACAAGAGCCCATAATATTTTGCAAACTCCCGATTTACTCCCTCCTGGGTGTCCACCGCCTCCCCATCTTCCTTTTCTATCAATCTAATTGGGGGTCTAGGGGTTTATCGCTTATATAGCCATGCCAGAAGCCTTCCTGGTTTGAGGCCTCCCGCATGTTGCCTCTCTATATACTTCTTGTAGTTAAGGATACACAATCTTTCCCAATGCACTACGCACTTTTGCTGCAGTCTCAGTATTAGGTCACTATCTTGGTCGTCATTGTTTCCTCCCCTCAGTGCCTCTTCCAATTCTCTTTCAGCTTCCTGTAGTTCTGCTAGGATCCCTCCCTGCAATCCTTTAGATTTCGCTATGGCCACTCCTCTCATCACAACTTTAAAGGCCTCCCACAATGTTCCCGCTGAATCTACACTGCCCTTATTAGTCTCAAAATAACTAATGATTTCTTCCCTCATGTCCTCCCTAAACAGGGGGTCTCTGAGCACCTCTGCCCTGAGGCGCCACATCGGAATTCTCACCCTCGGGTGACAACATTGCCAGCGAAGGACATGGGGCGAGTGGTTGAGAGGACCCTTGCTTTATATTCAATTTGCGTGATTTCAGTCAGCATATCTGGGGTGGCGAAGACATAGTCCAGCCTCGTGTGAAGTTGCTGCGGAGCAGAGTAATGCGAATACTGTCTCCCCTGCGGATGGTGCACCCTCCATACATCAGCTAACCCAAAATCATTCAAAAGCGTTTGTAACGCCTTACCCGATGGGGCAGGCCTATCCAGCTTCCCGTCTGACCTATCCACCTTAGGGTTTAATACAAAATTAAAGTCCCCTCCCCAAATCACCGCACCCCCTGCACACATGCTCAGATTGTAACATAGCGTTTTGAAATATGTCGCAGTATTTTGGTTCGGGGCATAAGTGTTTACCACACTTATTTCCCTGTTTTCCACTAATCCCTTCACCACAACCATCTTCCCATCTGTCTCCACCAGCGTCTGCAGTAGCTGAAACGGGACATGTGGCGCTACCCAGATGATCACACCGTTGGCATAAACCGAATATGGAGAACCCACCATCGTCCCCTTCCATTTCCTCTTGATCATTTCCAACTTATCTCGTGTCAGGTGGGTCTCTTAAAGCAAAGCAATATCTATGTTCTGCCTTCGTAAGTATAGCATCACCTTATTCCTCTTCAGATAACTATTAAGCCCCCTAACGTTCCAAGTAATTATTCTAAGATCCCCCATGGCATGACAGGGTCCCTCTCCTCCCCCCACCACTCAACTCTTCTATGTAGGCTTGTCTTCCAATATAAACCCCCTGAACTATATACACAACAAACTCTCCTACTTCCCTCCCACCTCCCTACCCTTACCCAACAACGCCCTCCCCAACTGTTGCCCAGCTCCATCCCTGGATCTCAGGCACCCCCACATCTAGCCCTTTCTAGCAAAAGCCTATACTCGAGGCTCAGTAGGGTGAAGTCGCCCTAATGGCCACTTAACTACTAATTCTAAGAGGTAGGTTGATTCCATCCCTTTGCTCCTATTTCCAATTTCACTACGCTTAATGTTAGTGCAACCCAGCTCACACATGCATTTTATTCACTATATTCCAGTCCAGCTAAGGCGTTCGGTCCAAAGGCTGCAGAGTGTTAATCAAATCTCCTTTTCCGCCTAGACAGGACCCCCTCCCACTTATCCCTTCAGTGTCCATGACACAGCCTCCTCACCTGTCGTACTCCTGACGATTTTGTTCTGCCTCCTGCTCCGGACAGCCCTGCAAATCCAACTATGACTCCGCCTCCTCGGGTTGTCAAAGAAAAGCGCTCTGCTCTTGTGGAAAACCTTTAGTTTTGCCGGGTACAGAAGCATATACTTGATACCAGCCGTGCGCAGCCTCCTCTTGACAGCCACGTAGCTATAATAATAATAATAATAATTTGGCATTTATATAGCGCTACGAACTCTCAGGTATCTGAGCGCTGCTTATTATTACCCACGGTGTGTGGTGCTCATTTATCAACCTCGGAAGGATGAAAGGCTGAGTTTGGCCCCGCCGGGATTCAAACCTGCGTTAGCAGCTCTGCACGGATGTCAAAGCGAGCGCTCTACTCGCTGTGCTACTTACCTCTGCCTCTGCACCAGCATTGTGGAATCAGGGTACGCCGTGATGTTGTGGATGCTCTATCGTTCCACCATTACAAAAATACTCCAGGATCTTTTCCCTGTCTTTATAATTCAAAATCCTCGCAATTATTGGCCTCGGAGGGGCCCCAGGTCGTGGTTTCCTCATCAGGGCCCGATGCGCTCGCTCAACAGTGAACCCTTGTGAGAGCTTGTCTGCCCCCATCTCCTGAAGGATCATGTTCTCCACATAATCCGTGGGGTCTTGGCCCTCTTCTCCCTCCGGCAGGCCGACCACCCTTATGTTGTTCCTCTCGCCCTTCCTTCTGCTTCTTCCACTCGATTCCAGAGGTTGGCAACCTGCTGTTTTAACACATGGACCTCTTTTGCATTGTTTGTGCTGACGTCTGTGTTGATCTTCACCGCGCCTTCCAGGCCACTTGTTCTTTCTGCCAGCGCCCTAACTTCTTGTCATAGCAGGGTGACTTCAATTCCCACCGCATCTATTTTGTTCTCTAGGGCCGTCCGCAGGTCTGCCATTGCTGTACCCCTTTTTGTACTCAATTCTGTTATGGCCGCTAGGACCTGATGGTTATCTCCTTCTGTGGCGCCTTCTGCGGGGGTCGCCACCGCGCTTTCTTCCGGTGTTGTGGGAGTCCGCTGCGCTTTCGCAAAGTTCTCCATTGTGGGTTGTTTATTCTTGGTTCTCGCCACTTTTACTGACATCACGCAGTCCTTCTTGTGTGACCGGTTCTAGCTGTTCAGTGTTGTTGTGGCACTCCCAGGTCTGCCCGGCACTGGGGCGTCCACCTCAGCCGGCTGCGCCGTGCTATGGCACGTGGAATTGCGTTTTGAGTGGACTATATCCTCCCACGTATATTCTCTGTCTGCAATTGTCTGTGCGCTGTTCACACGTTTCTGAGGGTCAATCAGATCGCCCCATCCGCCACTACCACAGTGACTCAGGCCCCAAGAAGTCTAGTACTTCCTGTCCAGTCTAAAGGGAGCTTCTCCTGGGTATATGCACTTGGCCTGGTCAGTTACTGCTTCTTGTGCTATGGTCCTCTAGCACCCTTTGGGCCAATTCAGTTGCCAATCCCCATTTTCAGTTTTGCTGCTAGTGTCCCACACTACGTTGAGCCGTTTCTCCTGCCGTATTCTCTCACATCCTCATGGGTCCCCATCAGTCCAGCCATGCCGCCATTTTGCATTGGTTTCACTAGCTCCTCATCCCCCAGCAAAGTACCGGCTCCGTCAGGCACCTGGGTCAGTCAGGCCAGAAGCGCTCATTTGTTAACACACGTTTTTGCTTTTACCTTCCTTTCGTTATTAGATTGCCTGGGCACATGCAGTATTGAAGAGTTTTAGGTGCGCTCCTTTGATGATGTGTTACACGCTCTTACTCAGTAGTCATCAGTTCATCTTCATTAACCCCACTGTGCATTGTCAAGAGGTACAATAGCGCATTCCTTCTCAGGCCGCTTTCAACCTGCTGGGTCAATTTCGTGCAACTGTGTTCTGCTATATTTCGTGCCGGACTTCCCCAGATCGCAGTCCCAAGATACGCACACTGCGCTTCCCGCGGCTTGCTCGTGTGTCCATGAGCACATGCCAGCCTACAATTATCCTGTGTGACGGCGGCCCGTCTGCGTGCCAGTCAGCCCTGTAGAGTCAGATAATTCTCTGTGGATCCAGACACAGTGTTGGTAGCATGCAGCACCATTCCCGGGTGCTCCCGACACGCTCCACCAGCTACGCCGGGTATTTGTTGCAAAGGCGGCGCTTTGTTCTGTGGGGCCCGGCCGTCACTTCTGCTTGCAATGCTGCACTAAATAGGTGTAATCTTCTGTTCCCGATCCTGTGCGCTCTTGCCAACGAGCGCGGCTATGTCGGGTCGTCGGGGCTCTTCGTACCCCGTGAAAGGATTTCAGCAGGAGCTTGCGTTCTATGCGCCCCTTCAGTTCACTGAGGTCCTCAGATGTGTTGGCAAAGGACTCCCATTCTCCGCAGCCACCCGAACTGAACAGGGTCTCATTCTGCATATTGCTCTAGCGATCCGCTACTATAGCTATCTGCTGAAGACAGCTACTCCATTACAGGGATGCGCCCCCCGGGATCTCTTTGTTCTCGGCCGCTGCCATTTTGATGTCCCTCTCGCGGCTGGCTCCGAAATACAATGTATCCCTCTGTCCGTTCCACAGCTTCTTACGTGCAGTCAGCTTGCTCATACTCTGCCCAGTGCCTTCCCACGCCTTTCCATGAGTTTTGAAGCTGCCGTTGATTAAAAGAAATATGCGTTTTCTGTCGGATCAGGTCGCCGGATCTCGGAGCTCACAGGGATCACCGCCTATTCCATGGCTGACAAGCCACACCCCTCATGAGCACACATTTTATCTTTCATTTTGAAAAAATATGTAATTACCAGGCAAATTCCAGTTTCATGGATTGCAGCAATTATTCCAATTTTTAAAAAAGGTGCTCCTTCACTTTTCCTCCGGGAAAGATCTTTGGGACATTACTGCTAGTAAAACTGAATGACTTGATTTTAACTTCCAAAGTTTATGAATGTAATCAATCAGGTTTTGTGAAGGAGTTAAGGACTTCGTTAAATAGTTTTTTTGTTGTCCCTTTTCAAAGCAAGAGCTTTTGAATCCAAAACTCTTTTACTTGGCTTTTATTGATTTTAAACTGGCATTTGACAGCATCCCCTGGGGAGCCCTGTGGAAAGAAATGAAAAAATGGGCCTGCCCTGAAGAATTGTTACAATACATCCAAGCTCTCTAAACTAATTCTACGATCTATATACGCCTTAGCCAGCAGGGTGATCTATCCCCTCCAATCCCAATCTTCAGAGGACTTAAGCAAGGATGCCTTCTGGCTCCTGCCCCTTTTAATCTTTTTATAGAAGACCGTAATCTTCACTTGGCGAATACTCTAGCTTTCCGGGTGGGTACTAGCATGGTACAGTGATTTCATTTATTGGTCATTTGTACTGCGCACTATACAGCAAAAATAGTGTTTCAAGGCGCATCAAGAAAAGGAGGGGAGGGATAGGGAAGAGGAACAAGGTACACAATAAAAAACAAAAGGTTCTTAAAAAGATCTTGGAAACATTCGGAATGTGCAAGTGCTAAAGCCTGAGCAATGCCAGTGGGAGCGGAGGGGGAGGTGAAGGAGGGGTAGAATGGTGGACGACAAACAAAACATTCTGACTAGGTCCTGAGACGATTTGGAATGTGCAAGTGCTGAACATGAAAAAAGGGGGAGAAGGGGAGGAAAAGGAAGTGCAGGAGGGGAAAGGGGAGAGGTACAATACAAGCAAAAAAAAGTTAATAGTTCAGGGAAAAGTAGGCAGATTGCATTAGGAATCCAGAATACAAACTGTGATAATCAGTAAGTGACTGCAGACTGGAAAAGCCTCACCTAATGGAATGAGGGGCTACATCAGGCATAAAGTCAACAAGTAAGATTAAGCAGGTAAAAAAAAGAGTGAAGAATTGAGAAACCTTGTTTAGGGCAAGAAGGGAACAGCAGATAGACAAAAGACAGTGAAGAACAGAAGGTGAGGGTTACACTAAAAGAACAAAGGGCAAAGTGAGGGGTCAAGGAAGGAAGGAGCAGTGAGCACAAAGTAAGCAATGAGGAGGCATGAGAATTAAAAGAGTCAAGAGAATACTAGAGGAAAGGATGAAGGGCTCCCAGGCACATTATGAAGTGTGCAAAGACGCAAAGTCCCATCAACATGAAGAGGGGGGTGGGGTACATCAAATAAGCAGCAACAAGGCAAGACACCACTGAGCTGGGTGAGCAAGAGGGAAAGACGCATGGGCAACAATAGGCAGGTATACAGTAAATAAGTCCCAAAGGCAGAGGTAGGACGACAGAACTGGTGGCCCAGCCTTTCTGAGCAATGCACATGTAGTGTATCAGCAGGGGGAAAAAATAGGCATGATGCCAGTGCTAAAAGGTGCAAATTGGAGTAAAGCTGTGAGCCCCTCCTAAAGGTTCTCCCGCCTAGAATATAAAGAATGAGACACCTCACAGAATAACAGTCACATTGATGCATTTATTTAGCATCAACAAAGCATTTGAGTGGAGAAAGGCAACATCATATGTTGCCCTAGTGCTCGCTGGCTTGCTTACAATCTTTAGCTCTTTAAATACTGTTTTTTCAGCTGTGTTAGCATGTCACGTAAATAACACAGGGTCCGTAACAGATAAATCACTGGCAGGGTAAACAGAAAGCTTGGTGAGTAATCGTAGTGAAGAACAAATAGACAGGGGGGTAGGGGACTCAACATGGGTTCCTTCCTATCCTTAGCATGAGGCCATGATGGGAGGGTCGACACCTGCTGGTATTTGTGTGTGGTATTGTGAATGCATGCTATTTCCTAGCTGCCAGCCTTTCAATGGGAAAGGGTAGTGCCTGCAACTTAACACACACAGAGGTCGTTTGGGATTTGGCTGAACTGTCGTGTGACATTTTGACAGAAAAAAGAGAACTGGTGTTAATTTAATGTATATTTCCAGACCAGGAGCACAGAACAGTGATAGTCCTGTAAGGTTAATGTCAAATGCTGTAATGTACAGTGATCCAGGTATGGGGCGATCCAAAATGAACAGTAGCGCTGTGGCAGTGAGCATATCTTGCATGAGTAGGGGGCAGAAAGGGGGTGAACCAGCGGGAAGGGGATCAGGCCCTTTCTTAGCTATGTGAAGAAAGGTGTAGCAGCATAGCGTCAAAGGCGTGCCAATGATGAACACGGCAGAAAGGGAACATCAGGGTAGAAGTGGCATAGAGTCCGGCCAAGCTGCTGTAAACCCCGGACAGCCCAGACAGGTGCGGGTAGAAGGCCCTTCGATGAGGCTCTTAGATGGAAACAGGCTTCCCAATCGCAGACGTTTTGGTGCTGATGGACCGAACAACAGTCTTCAGCGTCAATTGGTTGCGCTCTCCTTGTATGCCCAAATAAATAGTTTGACTATTAATATTTCAAAGTCAAAAGTAATGTAAATAAAAACCAACAGGAGAGGTAATTTGAGAGCTTTGAACTGGTCGCTGAACTCAAAGCCACTAGTAGTGGTACAAGCATATTGTTATTTAGGCATATGTTATAACAGCAAAAGAGGGGATTCTCCCTGTATAGAGAAGTTAATATTGAAAATAACTACTCTAGTAGCTCAAACCTCGATTCTACAGAGGAAATAAGGTACTTATCAGCTATGTCCTCCCCTGTTATTTTTCAAACAAAAAGTAGTACCTATGTGGAGCGGAAAATTTTAATAACTACAAAGCAATCAATTGGCAATATTTAGAAGGCATTTTTTTGGAAGCATGTTTTGACTCCAACCCCTATGCCTCTAATTCGATACAAGCTGGGCCTAATCCCATTGTCTGCAATTATAAAATGGAAACGACTACTCTTCTTCAGGAAATGCTGGCTGGCAGATGTTGGCTCTCGTTTTAGTAGACTAAAGAATGCCATGTATAATGCTACATACTCACTAATTGAAGGCTGGAAGAAAGAATGTTTGCAGATTATGACTGATTCAGACATCTCTTTAGATTTACTGCCGACTAATTCAGAAAAAGCAAAAACAAAAATATGGGTAGCAGATTGGATTTGGGCTTATTTTGTTTGCGGCAAGTATAAAGTATTAGAGAACTTTGAACATGAGACAAAAGCTTTTAACGTCCTTCCGAAATTAGATTGAATCTTCTTCCCACTCGAGATCTCTTGGGGTCTAGATCAAAGGACTGTGCATTTGATTTTAACTGTAGATTCTGCCTGAACACAACAGAGATTTTAAGGTATCTTTTGTTTGACTTTTATTTTTTTTAAACTTATTTTTATTATTTTTCTCAAACGAAACCGGCTACATGTAATCAACAATTCCCCCTCCCCAAACACCCCC
Organism: Ambystoma mexicanum; assembly: GCF_040938575.1. Lineage (NCBI taxonomy): Eukaryota > Metazoa > Chordata > Amphibia > Caudata > Ambystomatidae > Ambystoma > Ambystoma mexicanum. The sequence goes on from NC_090921.1 coordinate 1,476,676,760, forward strand.
CTTCCTCCTCCCCTGCCCGCCCCCATCCGGAAGAGATCTCAATGTTCTATTGTTCTCTTGATCGACTATGAGGTGAATATGTCCGTAATTCTGATGTTATGTGGGCACCATTGTTCCATATAATCTGATTATAGGTATTCAACTACTCCCCCACATTCCTTCATGAAGGAGTCCTGTGTACCTTGAAGATTATGCGTGATCTTTTCCATGGTCATTTGCAACCAGACCTTTTGTAGCCCTGTGAATATTAGCGGTGGATCTTTTTTCTTCCAGTTCTGCGCTATTGTGACCCAAGCCGCCATGACCAGGCCCATGAAACTTCTCCATTGCGCCCTGGAATATTTTCTGGATAGTTGCCCTTTCAGTCCACAGAGCCACACTTTGTCCTCGAGTCGGTCCGCCTCTGGTAATAACTTTTTAATTTCCGAAATCACTTCTGTCCAGAAGCTTTTGACTCCTTGGCAGTCCCACGAGATGTGTCTCCAAGTGCCAGGGTCTGTACAGCCCCTCCAACAGCTGTTTGACGTTTGTGGATACATGTTATTGAGCCTCTCTGGTGTGTAGTGCCATTCTGTGACTATCTTAATCCACATTTCCCTGGTCTGGGCTGCTCTGGTCAGTTTGGGGATGTCCGCCCATAATGATTGCCACTGTTGGGTCGTGACGTCTTCTCCCAGTGTCCTTTGCCATTTTTTCATGTATGCCCATTTTAGTTCCTCTTCCTGAGTGTTTATGAAGTTGTATAGGGCGGAGACTAATTTCTTGTCTCCTGAATTAGTGAGAAGGAATTTTTCAAAGGCAGTCCGTTTCCTTGTCGCCGCCTGTGTTATTTCAGGCGTTGTTAGCCAGTGTCGGAGCTGTTCGTATTTGTACCTGTCCACGTTTGTGAGGTTCCATAATGTCTTGCATTCAGCGAATGATCTCACTTCCTTGTCCACTAACATTTCCCATATTTTCCTGCATCCTGCCCCTTCCCAGTTTTCTAAAGCGCGGTGCTCTAGACCTGGTGGGAAATGTTGGTTCCTGAATATCGGAGTAAAGGGGGCGGTTGCCGTGGTTAGCTTTCCTGTCCGCGTCTGCTCGTCCCATGCATTCAATGTGGCTTTCATGATCTCGCTGATATGCAAGTTTGGGTGTCTATGATGCTTAGGTTTCCATAAAAGATCCTCCAGAGGAGTTCTTGTGACCGCCCTATCCTGTGATACCCAGATCGTTCGCTGATCGTCCCCTAGCCATTCTTTCAGAATCCATAGTTGCGCCGCATGGTAGTAGTTTCTAAAATGTGGGAGTGCTAGTCCCCCCTCTCTGATATGAGAACTGTTCTGGCTACTCTTGGGGGTTTCCCTTTCCAAATGAATGATGAGATTGACTTTGCCAGTGTTTTGAAGAATGAGTTCGGGATAGTTATCGGGAGGGCCTGAAAGTAATACAACAGTTTAGGAAGAGTGTTCATTTTCACCGACTGGATTCTACCCCACCAAGAGATATTTAGCGGGGACCACCGTTCTAGATCTCTTTTTAATTTGGTTAGTAGTGGGGGGTAGTTCCTTTTGTATAGGGCATCTACTTTGTGTGTACGTGTTATGCCCAGATATTTAATGCCTTCCTCTGCTATTTTTAGGCCTTGTAGTCCTGCCACCCCGTCTAGTGAATCTCTACTCCCAGCTAAATGTAGGATTTCCGATTTATTCTTGTTAATTTTTAGACCCGATGGCCCCCAAATGATTCTAGCAACTTTATGGCACAGGGCAAGGTGTGTGTTGGGTCCTCAAGTGCTAAGAGCATATCGTCAGCGTAGGCTATCACCTTATGTTGTCTGCCCGCCATCTCAATCCCCCTAATTTGGCTCGATTCCCTTATTTTGATTAGAACGGTTCCAAGAATAGTGCGTAAAGGAGTGGAGAGAGCGGGCAGCCCTGTTTCGTTCCCCTACTGATCTCTACCCTTTCCGTGACTTCCCCATTTACTGCTATCCTGATCGAAGGGGAGGAATAGTTGGCTTTGACCACGTCAATATATTGTTTCCCAAAGCCCATGTATTCCAAGGTTTTAAAGAGAATAGACCATTCTAACCAGTCAAAAGCCTTTTCGGCATCCAGTGATAGTAGCACTGCTGGGGTGTGGGAAAAGTTTATTTTTTCTATCAGGTGTATTAGCCTCCTTAGGGTATCATGGGTCTGCCTCCCCGGGATGAATCCCGATTGATCTGTGTTTATTAGGGAGGGAAGAAGCGGGGAGAGTCTGGCAGCCAGGATTCTAGTATAAATCTGAGTCTAAATTTATCAGGGCAATGGGTCTATATGAGCCTGGGAGGGATGGGTCTTTCCCTTGTTTATGGAATACTAATACCTTTGCCTCGTTCATGAATGGGGTTACATTCCCACTGTCTTTGAAGGAGTTTAGCAATCTGGTAAGGATTGGGGTTAGGATGTCTTCCTATTTTTTGTAGAATGAGGCTTTGTTGAGCGAGAGATCTTTTATAGCCTTCTTAACTTCATGATCCGCTATCTGGGCATCTAGTGCCGTTTTGGCTTCTTCCGATATTTTTGGAATAGAGATTGACACCAGGAATCTTTCCTGACCTGCCTCATCCGGGTGTTCTGTTGTGTAAAGTTTCTGGTAGAATGCCCTAAATGTCTCACCAATATCTTTGGTGTGCGTTAGCGTAGCTCCTTGTGTGTTTTTAATGTTCCGGATGGTCATAGTCTTTTGCTTCGCAGAGAGTTGTCTTGCTAAATATCGATCCGCCTTGTTGGCTTTGATGTAGTATCTCTGCTTTAGATATAGGAGGGATCTCTCTGCCTTTTTGTTACAAAGGTTTTCTAGTTGCCCTTGCATGTGTTTCAGTGCCCTTTTTAAGTTTCTGGTGGGGGTTGTCACAAGTTCATTTCGAATTTGTGACATTTTCTGTTCCATTTCTCTTTCCTATTGAAGCCTTTGTTTGTCCCTTTTTGCTTTCAGGGCGATCATGTGGCCCCTGATTACTGCCTTGAACGCTTCCCACATTGTGCCCAAGGGGACATCCCCTGTGTCATTATGATAAAAGAATTCTGTAATTTTATCCCTTATGGTGTCTCCCATCACTGGGTCTGATATTAGATCCTGCAGCAGCCTCCATCGCCAAAGGCCTCCCTCTGTCCCTGGAGTCGTAAGTTCCAGCCAGAGTGGTGCGTGATCTGACAGTGATATGGGGCCCAGCTCCATCCCTTGTACCTTACCCAGGATCCCTGCCGACACCCAAAAGTAGTCAATCCTCGACATTGTGTTATGTACGTGCGAGTAGCAAGTATATCCCTTGTTTTGACCTTCATGCTCCCTCTATGCATCACAAAGTGCCATGCCTTCCATCCTCTTTTTGAGGCGTTCGGAGGGGACGCCCTGGTGGTAGGTTCCCTCCGCACTCTGTCTATCAGAGGGCACCAGGCCATATTAAAATCCCCCCCTATTAATAGCTCGCCTTTCACATACCCCTCCAACTTTCCCATTGTATCCCGCAGGAAGCCATCTTGGCCTGTGTTTGGAGCATAAATAGATGCCAGAGTTAGCGTGGCATTATTTAATTTGATATTGGCAAATGCGTATCTTCCTTCCTTGTCCGTCTGTCAATCAGAATTACTTACATTCCCCCCTTTGTTGCTATCATCACCCCTGCTAGTTTCTCATTTGCGTTTGATTGCGCTAATACATTGTAACCTCTGAGGCGAATCTTCCCCTTATCCTGCGCTCTGATGTGAGTTTTTTGGAACAGGAGCAGATCTGCCTTTTCCTTCCAGAGCATATTCTCTACCTTTTTTCTTTTCACAGGGGAGTTCAGGCCCCTAACATTCAGAGTCAGGATTCTTATCTTCCCCATTTCAGCCGGCCCCTGTGGGCTGCCCTAATAGTCCTGGTGCTACGGCCCCCACACTCTTCCGGATAATCCCCCCCCCATTCCCTTTGACCACCTCCCCAACTGTCCCCAACCATGAACCATATTCCAACATTGCACCCGAGGAGGGCCGGGGCACTATGGTAGCTCTGGCGTTCCGCCTATCGCTCCCTGCCCTCTGTGCACCCGAGGCTAACTTTGCGGGGGGTCCTAAACCCCGCACCTTCCTCAGGCCTTGATGCGAGTCGTTCTTGGTCCTCGCCGGGCATAATTAGTCCAATATTCACGATCCCTTCACTGGGTACCGTTCCGCGTACCACGGATGGAAACCGTACCCCTTCCATATATTGCAGAATTGGAACCTCTATTCATTTGCGGTAGGCTTGTAATTCCCTCTCCCATTCCTTTTCTTCTTTTGGCGGACCATTTCCCACCCCCTTGGCCTCTTTTGTTGTTCCCCTTTTGTCCTTTCAGCCCCGGTCGGTGCCTCCTCTGCCTGGATGTCCATAATGTGTAGCCCCTCCTCCCAGATGGTCATCCTCCTTTGTTTTCCTTCCCAGTCGAACAACAGCCCGAATGGGGATGTCCATTTGTATTTTATTTCTTTCGCGACCAGTTCCCTTATCAGTAGGGCCATTTTTCTCCTCTTTAGGAGTGTTACGGCTGACAGATCCTGATAGAGCTGGATGTCTACCCCGTTCATCCTGATTTGATCCAGCTGCCTAGCTCTCTGTAGAATGAGTTCTTTTTGCGGATACGAGGATATAGCTGCTAGCACATCTCTGGGTCTTTCTCCTGGTGCCCCTGCGCGTCTAGGGCCCACTCTGTGGATACGGTCTATCCCAATGTCTTCCGGTTCTCGTGCTTCTATGATATCCCTGAATACTTCTTGCACTGCTCTCTTTAGGTCCTTGTCCAAGACCGATTCAGGCATATTTTTTATGCAAATGTTCGATCTGCGGGACCTGTTTTCTCACATTGGATTTCCAGATTGTGGGTTAAACGCACTAAGTGCTCTTGTGTTTCGCTATTCTGTAGGGCCTCGTCTTCTACATTCTGGACAATTTTTTCGAGGGGGTCTGTCCTTTCTTCCAGGTTGGCTATATCATGTTTCACTTCCTGGATTGCCTGTTTCATGTCGTTTTTGATGGCTGCGAATTAGTCCTGTACTGTCGACATGAGCTTGTCCTGTAGTTCTGCAAACCACGCATGCATATCGTCTTTTGACGGGGGTTGGGTGCCAGAGGTGGTGTGACTCGGATCTGTTGTATGTGCAAAAGGGTCTTCCTGCGATCAACCTCTGGTTGTCACTGGGGTGTCCGATGCCCACATCTGTAGTAAACCGGAGTCTTGTTTGGCAGACTGCTGTGGGTTCTGCTGGGCAGCTCCACCTTTCCCTTTTGCTTTGGACATTGGCCCCTCTATGTTACTCTACCCCCTTTTTTCCTAGGGGTCTTCCTAGTTCTTACGGGGTGGCTGCTCTGCGCTACGTCCCCTAGAGTAGCGCCTCCAGGAGTCTCCTTCTGAGTTTAGAGGTATCTCCTCTGAGTTGGGTTTTGCAGGAGAGGTAATGGACCCAGACACTTGCTTATTTCTATCCCCTTGGGCAGGGTCTTTGGCATAGGTGCCTCTCTGCTGTTTAAAGGTGACGGGGAGCAAAAGTCTTTTCCCTCCTTTCCGTTTTCGTTGCCCCTTTCCTGGCCGTATGTCGGTGCAAAGGACGTTGGTGGGGGAGGGGTCTTCCTACATTGGGACTGGATGTGCCCAGCGTTTTTTATTGCCCAGCTTCTTTTGTTATTATATGGGGCTTGTGGGTGTCCCCCCAGCGTATGATTGCTGGGTCCTTACACTGTCCAACTGGGGCCGCGGGGGCGGGGGGGGAGCGGGGAGGCCTCTCACCTGCCTATCCACCGGCTGCTGCAGCTGTCCCCCGCCTCGTAGTCCCAGCGCGTGGTCGTGTCCTGCGCTGGGTCTCTGCCTTCTCCCCACATCCTCCGCGCTGTCCGTGGGATCCGGGGTCTGCCTGACTCGTCCTCTGGGGCCGCCGACGTCAATTTCGCCCAGCTGGGCTCTGCGGCGCTGGGATCCCGGCTTGGATCTCCCGCCGCCTCCGCATTCGCCCTCCCTGGAGCGAGCTCAGTCAATCCACGTTGGAGGAGGTCGGGGGGCAGTGATGTCGGCATTGCTGGTGAACGGTCCCGGCTCCTCTCCCGATCGTGATGGCCCAATCACTCGCCGCCGCCGCCCCAATACGGAGCCGACTGTTATGCTCCGCTCTGTCCCCGCGGGCCATGACTCGCGGCTTCCCTTGCCACTGGGCCGCACTGGAGGTGTCGTAGCCGCGGTGGGGGAGGGGCGCTCCGCTCCCACTGTGCCGCTGGAGATCTGGTCTCGGGGAATTCGGTTCCCTAACCGGTCCGGTGTCTCTAGGGACGGACGGTTGCTCAATGAAGGAGCAGAAACCCTCCGGTTCATGGCTTAGTATGGTGCTGCTGATGGGCCCGGCAGGAGCGAGTCTCGCATATGTCTCCCTGCCCCAGCGGCCATCTTGGAAGTCTCCTCTTGTTTGACTTTTTTTGATAACTTCAAAATCACAGTATTTACTACCAACTAGAGAAAAATGCACTGAAATTGTATAAAGTGGCTGATACGCATCTTTGACAATTGCGGTAGTGAATTATGTGATGGCTTTTATGTCTATCTATGTTTACGTAAGGGGATGGAATTATGAAAGTATCTGATTGTTTATGTTTTTATCGGAAGGTTTTTGTTGAATCTCGTTGTGCGAGATTACTGTACGCACAGTTGTAATAATGGCATATTCAAATAAAGACCACACGGCGTAGATAGATGTAGCTTCTTTAATAAACTCTGGTGCGAAGACGGTAGTCGCGCCTTCTACATAACGTGGGTTGCAACCCACAACAAGACACAACAGAAAGGGTCAGGGGGGCCTGCCCTTCACAAACCTGAGCAACAAACATAGAGAGGATGTTACAGTTTGATGAATTTTTATATTATGGATTGTAGCCTAATTATCTATTTTTTCTTTTTTTGTGTATCCTTGAGATTTTGACATGCACTGAATAAATGTGGGTAAAAGTTCAGAAAGATGAACCCAATAAATACATTTAAAAAAAAACATTTTAGGAGTATCCTATAAGGTCTATTAAGGAAGCAATGTCCTTTTTTATTCTGAGGATGTCCCTTTATGTATAATTTGGGTGAATTTATAAAAGGAGCCTTACATTTGAGACTGCATATTTTGCATAATTTACAAATTATGCAAAATATGGCAAATTGTTCTTCTGACCTCAACTTTCTTTTTCAAAATCGGTTGTTCATTCCAAGGAGATCTTTGAATCTTGATTTGAGACTTCACTGTGAGAAACTTAGTAATGATTATGGTAGTCCATAGTTCCTAAAAAGGTCTGTCCTTTATCCTCATCTTCTTGTGCCTTCTCACGTATCTCAAAGTTAGGCTGCCTTAGAGTCATTAAGCTTATAGTTCATCCCACATATTTGATTACCTGGAACAGTTAGATCTGTATGTACTAGTTAGAAGAATGACAATGCATTACTTACCGTAAAAGCATTTCTGATGGTTGCATCTGCTTAGATTCACATGCTGTGCATAGGTCCGACATCCAGTGGTCACTGCGGAGTATTGCATTTTGTTTTTCGTAGTCGAAAAGGGACGTCGACAAGGCGTGTCTGAAATACTATCCCTATAGTGACGTGCATTGTACCCACAATCCCTCACGCGTCGAGGTCCCTCGGTTTGTATTTTTCTGCCCTGAGGGAGCCTTCTAGACGTGAGTGAGTACAGAAAAGAGAGATATAAAAGGAAGTCTATGTTCCTTCCATCCGAGCAGGAAGGAAGGGTGGGCGCATGTGAATCTAAGCAGATACAACCATCAGAAATGCTTTTACGGTAAGTAATGCATTGTCTTCTGATGTTTGTTAATCTGCTTAGAATCACATGCTGTGCATAGACTAGCGAGCAGTACCCGGAGTTGGCGGTGGGTTATGAGAAGGAACACTAGAGAAAAGATGTCTTAATACTGCCTGTCCCACCTGGGAGTCAGATCTCGAGTGTGCATCTAGACAGTAGTGTTTTGTAAAGGTGTGCACAGAACTCCAGGTAGCCGCTTTGCAGATGGCCTCAAGGGGAACATTTGCAATGAATGCTATGGACGCCCCCGTGCCTCGAATAGAGTGTGCTCTTGGCTTAAAGGGCAGTTCTCTCTTAGCAAGAGTATAGCAGAGAGTGATGCATTGAACAATCCATCTAGAAATAGTGGACTTTGAAACTGCATCCCCTTCTGTTCCTGCTGCCACCGAGACGTAGAACTGATTAGTCTTCCTCAGTGATCTGGTTCTTTCCATGTAGAACATGACCGCTCTGCGCACATCTAGTGTGTGCAGAGTTTTTTCTCCCAAGTTGGAAGGATTTTGAAAGAACGTTGGCAGTTCTATAGACTGGTTTACGTGGAATTTCGAGATGAATTTCGGAGCAAACCTTGGGTGCGTGCGTAGAACCACCTTATCTCTGTGAACTGTAACGAAGGGGTCTAGAACAGAAAGAGCCTGTAGTTCGCTTACTCTCCTGATGGAGGTGATAGCTATTAAAAAAGCAGTCTTCAGAGTGAGGTCTTTAAGAGATGCTTTGTGCATGGGTTCGAATGGTGAACCCATGAGTCTGGTAAGTACCACGTTAAGGTCCCATCCGGGAGCTGGGTCAGCTACCGGGGGGTGTATTCTCTTTACTCCCTCCATGAAGGCCTTTATAACAGGGATCTTCCACCACGACACCTTGAGTTGGGAAGTGGTGTATGCAGAAAGTGCCGCTAGGTGGACTTTAATGGAATTGAACACTAGACCTGAATCCAATAAGTGGGTCAGGTATAGAACAATATGTGCGGGAGAGCAGTCAATCGGGTTGATGCTTTTTCCTCTGCACCAGATGACAAATCTCTTCCACTTGCTAGAATAGCAGTGGCGAGTGTTAGGTTTTCTGGCTTCCCTGAGGATGTCCATGCATCTCTGCGGGAGCTGTAGATGTCCGAATTGTATGATCTCAGGAGCCAAGCTGCTAAGTTCATGTTCTGGGGGCATGGGTGCAGAGTCCTGCCCTTGTCTTTTGACAGCATGTTGTACGGGCAGGGGAGTTTCATTGGGGGAGGTAGAGACATCGCCATCAAGTGAGCGAACCATGGCTGTCGGGCCCACATTGGGGCCACCAGTATCATGGTCACTTGTTCCTGGTGCATCTTGTGCACCACCTTGTTGAGAAGGGGAGTCGGGGGAAAAGCGTAAACAAATTTCCCTGACCATTGCATCGACAGACCGTTCCCCTTGGATTGGTTCTGGGGGTACCTGGAGGCGTAACTTAGGCATTGTGAGTTCTCCAGGGTTGCAAATAGGTCTATTTCTGGGAATCCCCATTGTGTGAAGACGTCGAAGACTATGTCTTCGTGCAGTCACCATTCGTACTCTTCGGGCAGGGGGAAATCTCTGCTGAGTTTGTCTGCGGCAGATTGAGTTCCCCTGGTACATGTTGTGACAGTAGGAACATGTTTTGTTTGAGAGCTCACTTCCATATATTTTGGGCCATTTTGGACAGTCCTGGAGAGTGGGTGCCCCCCTGCTTGTTGATGTAGTACATGGCTGTGGTGCTGTCTATAAGGACCAACACAGTCTTGCCCTGTAGGTGTTCCTGGAAGGCTTTTAGCGCCTTGAACACAGCTAGTAGCTCCAGTAGATTTATGTGCTTGGATGCTACGTTCGGAGTCCACACTCCGTGAGCAGTCTGATGGGATAGGTGAGCCCCCCATCCTGTGAGGGATGCGTCTGTGGTTAGAGTGGCTTCTGCCACGGGAGTGGCAAAGGGTTTCCCTCTTTCCAGGTTATCCTTTGTCCACCACCGTAGCGAGAGAACCAAGGCCTGCGAGACCACTACTAGATCGTCCCATAGTCCGCTGGCCTGACACCACTGGCTGTTGAGCCACTCTTGCATAGGGCGCATGCGCAGGCGCGCGTGAGGTACCAAATAAATACACAACGCCATCATGCCTAGAAAGCGCATTGCTTTGAGTAACGTCACCTCTCGACCGGTCACATATTGAGGGATCTGAAACAGCATGTTTTGGACCCTGTCGTTGGAGGGGAAGACGAGGCCGTCCTTTGTTTGAATTAGAGCCCCTAGGAATTGTTTGACTTGGCTGGGGTCTAGGCTGGACTTCTTTTCGTTGATGGAGAAGCCCAACTGGAACAAAAGGTCTACAGTCTTTTGGGTATTGGAGAAGCATGTTTCGTAAGAATCCCCTGTTATGAGCCAGTCGTCGAGGTAAGGGTAAACTGGGATGGACAACCTGCGCAGGTGGGCCGCTGCCACTGCCAGTACCTTCGTGAATACCCTTGGTGCTGATGCTGTGCCGAAGGGTAGCACTCTGAACTGGTAGTGTTTGCCCTCTATCATGAACCGGAGGTATCTTCTGTGCGCTGGCAACATTAAAATATGAAAGTATGCATCTTTCATGTCCAATGTTGTCATGTAATCTCCCTGTGATAGCAGTGGGATCACTTCCTGTAAGGTCACCATACGAAACTTCTGGGGTTTGATAAACTTGTTCGCTGGGCGCAGATCTAATACAGGGCGCATGGTTAGATCCTTTTTGGGTACAAGGAAGTACACTGAATAAATACCTTCCGTTACCTGAGATAGAGGCACGACCTCTATGGCTCATTTTTCCAGCAGTTGTTGTACTTCTTGGAGAAGGATGGCAAGGTGTTCGGGTGTCATGCGTCGTCCCCTCGGGGGTCTGTATGTTGGGGAACTGTTGAATTCGATGCAGTATCCGTTGGCTACGGTGGAAAGTACCCAGCGGTCTGACGTTATTCCCTCCCATGCTGGAAGAAAGGATGTTATCCGGCCCCCGACCGGTGTTGCATGGGAGGGGACGCGAATCTTCGCGTCACTTGGTGTTGTTGGGGGCTTGGGAGCCTCTGGGGGTGGACCCCCGACCTCTCCCTTTGCCCCGGCGCTGGCCTCTTTGGCTGTACTGCCCACTATTGGTCTGGTAATTGGTGGCAGGGTACTGTTGCTGCTGATTCTGCTGTTGGCGTTGGCCACGAAAAAAGCGTTTGTTGCCATAGCCGCGTCTGGTAGTGGGCTTAGAGATCTGGTCAAGAGTTTTGATAGTATCAAACTCTTTTTTAGCCATCTCCAGTGCCTCATCCACCGCTTTCCCGAAGAGGTTTGAGTTTTCAACATGTTTATTTATTAAAGACGCCTGTGTCTCCGGTTTGAACCCTGAGTTGCGCAGCCATACATGGCGTTTTAGGAGTATTCCCTGAACCAGGGAACGTCCCGCTGTCTCTGCAGCATCCAGAGAGTTCTTTACAATACTCTGGTTGACCTGGGTTCCTTCGCCAATAGTTGATAGCAGGCGTATACGTAGTGGTTCTGGCGCTTCTTCGGCGTCTTTGCGCAGTTTGGCCCACTGCGCGTCCGCGTAGCTAGCTAGCAAAGAATTGTTGTTCGCAATTCTTGACGAAAAGGCAGCCGAGGATGTGACTCTCTTTGCAAGGGCATAGAACGTCTTGCCCTCCTTGTCAGGTGGTGCCTCGCTGGTGGACAGCGGCACCCCTGCCCTCTTCCTTGTATTAGTTACTACAAGGGAATCCGGAATGGAATGTCCCCTGATGTACAGCGGGTCTGAGGGTGAAGGAGTGAAAAGTTTTTCAATTCTTGGATTAACTCCTCTGATTAGTGCGGGTGTGGATAGCGAAGGGATGATTCTTCTCTTCACTGAAGCGAGGAGGGGAATGGTCTGGCTGACTGGGGGTTTCTCCTTAATTACTCTTTCCACAAAGTCTATTTCAGGAGAGATCTCCCCAGTGTCCAGTTCGAAATGTGCTGCTGCTCTGCGCAACAGGGCATTGAATGTGGGCTGATCGTCAATGGGAGATGTGTTTCTAACAGGTGAATTGTCAGGAGGATTTAGGTTCAGGACATCAGTGTCCGAATATACTGATGGGGACTGCCAGGGATGAGAAGGTACTTCTTCTGGATTTTCTCCGAAGCCTTCTCCTACCATGTCTGAGCTGTCTTCCAGACCTTCCTCCTGGTTCTGTCCCTCTTCATCGTCCACAAATTCATCCTCCTCCTCCAAGTATTGTTCCTGACCAGTGAGGTCATACACATTATGGAAGTCTGAGGCTGTGTCCTGCTGGGGATTGACTAGTCTCGGATATTTGGCCCTTCTCTTGTTCTCTTGGGAGTGGGAGGGTTCTGGGTCTTCATAAACCTCTCCATTCTCTCCATGCAGAGATGGAGCCTTTCCATGGTCTCATGGGATACCCCCGAGCGGTCTAGCGGGGGAAAATTAGTGTCATCTAGCTGTAAACGGCTCGACCTCTCCCATAACGTCGAGGAAAGTGTTCTGTCGCCTTCAGAAAAGCCTTCCGGTGTGCTGGGGTTCCCCTCGACTGAAGGGGGTAGTCCCTGTCTTTCTTCGGGCTTTTTCGGCGTGTCTTTCGACCTCTGCGTAGCGCTCGACGTGTCTTTCGGCGTACGCTTCTGGGCGTCGGCTACAACGATCCTCGACAAGCTCTCTGCGACTCGTTTGTCAGCGGAGGGCTGTGGTTTCGACGTTACGGGTGTCGATCGTTCTACGGCGGCGTGCGCTCTCTGCTGGTGCGCGCTGGACGATGGTTTGGGGGCTTCGCCCTTATTTGCCGAAAGCCCAGTCGCTGGTCGCGGCTGCGAAAGGGGCTTCGAACCTGAACGGTCCGAGGAGGCCGCCGGTGGAACCTGCATCTCCTTGGGCGCTGATGCTTTCTTCGTCTCCGACGAAGAAGAGCTATGGGTTGTGTGCTTATGTGTGGTATCGTGTGCGTCAGTGTCGCCGGGGTGTTCATCCCCATAAGCAGGGCGTGAGCCGAGCCCGTCGGGGCCGGGGACAGACGACGAAGAGCGCGAGCGCTCTTTAGAGGGGTGTACGACTTCCGTAGCGGAGGTCGTGTTATCACGTTCCTCGTCACTGTCGGTGGTAGCAGCGGCGGGTGAAGAATCGGCCTTCGACATAGTGTAGGCCGCCCACCTCTTGACCCTACGGTCTTTTAGAGTCTTTGGCTTCAGAAGCCGACAAGCCGTGCAACCCTCCTCTTTGTGATCGAGGGGCAAGCAGCGGTTACACCGTGAATGCTTGTCCATCCAAGTAAACTTGCCCTTGCGAAGTGGGCAAGATACGTTTTTGTCATGTTCTTTATGTATCTCTGCTGGGTACTTTGCATTAAGATCCCCTATCGATATGACTGTCTCTTGGATTATACACTCCCCAGCTGTCAAAAATGTCCAAAGTTGTTCACCAAATCCCTGGTGTGAATATACCTGGAGGGACGTAGATGTAAATTATTATGAAAGAGGCATTCCCCATGTCACCCTGTATGGATATTTTCCCATATAATACATTGGTATTTGAAGGGTTAAAATAAAATTTTACTATGTGTAAAAAATGTTTACCCCCAATACTTCAAAAGTATTGTTTGAAGAAAAAATAGCAACCATTGCCAAAGTGCAAGTTCAACCTTTGGGCTTGTTTGTGTAATCTCTATGGGAAGGAGATAGGTTTCCTGTGCACACTTCCTGTACTTTTGACTATTATTTTAAAATCCATTGAGTCAAACAGCTGATTATCTCCCCTGGTCTCACTGTATCTGTGAACATCCTCCATAGTCTCATCTTCGCCATATTTAAAAAAAAAAACTTATCCACAGAAATACACAATACCTCTGAATCAAAACCTAATTTACAGATATATTGAGCATACATCACGGCTGATCCACTACTAAGAGTGAGGGAAAAGTCTTGAACTGACATCCCTGTTTTCTAGCCTCTCCACTCTTTCAATATCCGAAGCCACATCAAAAAAGCTACAGCTCTGTCAGAAGCTTGAATTTGTCAAATCAATCCTAGCGGGCCAGGATCATGCACCAAAGCGGGCCAGAGTTGCTGGTTCATGGGCACAGACGGCAGGTCCATTGCCCCATAAAAGTCTTGAGAAAACCAATCTGGTGTGGCTATGATGGTGACATGTTAACAGATGCAAGATCGGGGGCGAGAGAGCGTGTACCAGAGCCAGAGTAAGGATGGGGTGCGAACAGGACAGAACAGAGAAGGAAAAGAGTGAAGAATTGGCACGAGCCAGAGAGAAGAACGATGGAATGGAGAGTAACTGAGTGGAGCAAGTCAGAGGGAACGGAGGAGGTGGAGAGAGAAAGAAGCCAGAGAAAGAAACCAGAGACAGTGGAAAGGAACAGTGGAGGAGTAAGGAGCGGGAAGGCCAGAGTATGTAATAGAAGGGAACAGAAGTAAATGAGAAAGTAGATAAAATATAAGAACGAAAAAAGAAAGAATACAAAGGAGGAGAGGCATAAGGGAGTGAAGAGGAAAGGGGCATTAAAGGGCAAAACAGATGTAAAAGAGAACAGAATTAGAAATGCCTTAGCTCAGAAAAAGGATAGCTTCCAGAAGGGTGAGAAGCCAGAATCACCCAGAGGAGAAAGAAAGTAAGCCAAGTAAGTGAAGTGGGCCACATCATTGTAGAACGTCGAGGAAGAAGAGATAAGTGGTAGAGAAAAGAGAAACAATACATGATGTTGAAATGGATAGTAAAGGGGATACAGAAAAAACACTTTTTCCGCCTGTGCTAGCAACAGCTGTGGATGTGCCACCTGTCCATATTTTAGGACACGCGCCCAAAGATCCCTGGGCCCAGTGCACTCTTAAGAAGTATGGTCCGAATGTGGTGTGGCAAAACCTAAAAAAAATTCCAGACACGAGTCTGGCCGTAGGAGGACCTCCCAAAAAAGGCTCTGCATCCTGAATACAGCAACATCAGTGCAGATAAAACTACAGCGAACAAGAGAGACCCAAACCAAGAATGAAAGAAAAGCAGGGGACTCTCAAATCCCCATTGACTTATTTGACTTTGAGGAGGTAGGTCCTCAATTAAACTGTAGTTGTTCCTTTCAGTTTCATTTTTCAAGATTCCTTACCCTGTTATCCAATTCACCCAAACATAACGATGGATATTGGCATTTTAGAATAAATGAGTATAGTTGAATCCTATTTCTCGAATCCAAAGTTGCTCGTTAGTCCCTCTGTTGGGCCAGTAGACAGTAACTCACTCTTTATCGAACCCTATGCACTCCGCTGGGATGCTCAGCGAATGGGGCCACCATTCCTGACAAATGCCTTAACTTTACTTACCACATTGTCGTCCTCATCATCTCACAGCCTTGCGCCCTCTATTATTCGCTATCCACTAAGCATCCACATCTTAAATCAAATGAGGCATCTGGATTAGCAAAGAAACAGAAACATGCCTATTACCAGGAGCATATATTCCTTACAACTGGCCCGCATCAACTCGCATAAGGGGTAAGCAGATTACATCACACACTGTTCCATGATGGCGTCACTCAACTGCTCAAACGCAAAAGAGAGCAAGAACGAGGAAGAGACTCAAGAATTACCTAGGGGTCTGGCATCCTCCTGGGAGAGGTAGATATGGAATTGGGATGCTGCCTTGAGAGATTATGGTGAGTTGGCCGGCTAGCAGCCTAAAAGATGAAATAGAACCCGTTACACTAGATTCTCTGCAGATATGCGTGTTCGGCAAACACAATATTGTATTCTCAGACTACTTCACAGATGGTATGTTTTTAGGTTTTATACCACGCTCTGCTGTCATTTGCATGTCTCCAAGCGCAGATAACACACCACTTCTAAAAAGCTACCCAAGCACACTTAAATCTAGTCTTCCGGGCGGCGTGGCCTGGAGTGCCAACGATGTGGCAGCTCCTGTGATGGCCTCCATATGGGACCGCAGCAAAGACTGAATCCTTTTGGTTCCCGCTATGGTCGGAGCACTTAATCGACCAGTCCAGGTAGCGGACCCTGGGGGGCACATGCGGCGGTAATTTGGGCACGAAACGCAGTCACTCTCCAGATAAACGCAGCAAGAAGACCCACCGACTGCGACCCCGCACGATTTCAAAATGGCGGGCGCGCCGCCTTGCCCCCGGCCCTGCAGCCTCCTCCCGGCTCCTACTGACTCCGGGGCCGCCCTTGCGTTCGGGCTCCCCTCGGGACCAGGACCAAGCAATGGTATTACGCCCACAACAATAAGGTTAACAAACTACTGGTCAGTAAACTGGCTGAGAAGAGCAGAAACTTCATCCAGGGCCTACGCGACGCACAAGGGAGGACCCACCACACGAGGACGAAAAACTACAGATGGCGATCGCCCACCAGTCGGGAATAATGACTGCAGTCCCACGGGACCCAGATGAGCAGCACTCCTACATTCAGGAGGCTTCGCTTCCGCTTCTCAAACCAGAGGCGAGGGAGGGACTGGAGTCCCCCATCACTAATGAGGAAGTGGAGGAGGCCATTAAAAGCCTAAAGCCGAGGGCTCCAGGCCCAGACTGGGACTCCACACGCTTCTACAAACTCTTCCGCCCTCAATTGGTGGATCCTCTGACTTTCCTCTTCAACACGTTTGCTGCTTCTGGCACAGTCACCCCATCGATGCAGGAGTCCATTACTGTTTTGATTCTTAAGCCTGGAAAGGACCCCCTGGAGAATAGCTCGTACAGACCCATCTCCTTGTTGAACTTGGATGCCAACATCTACTCCAAGGTCCTGGCCAACCGCCTTGCCCGTCCTCCCGAGCATTATAGACCCGGACCAGACGGGGTTTATCTTCCACAGATCAACGAAGGACAACATTCGCAGGGCTCTAGACCTATTAGAGGTCGCCAGTCGGGACTCTCAGCAACTAGCCCCGATTGCTCCAGACGCAACTAAAGCCTTCGATAAAGTGGACTGGCCATATCTGTCCCTCGCCATAGCGGCCTTTGGCTTTGGACCAACTTTCATGCGGATGACCCTAGCGAACTACCAGGCCCTGAGGACCCGGCTGAGAGTCAATGGCCGCCTGTCGGACCTGACTCCTCTCACATGCGGTAAGCGACAGGGATGTCCTCTATCCCCCTTGCTCTTCGCCTTGGCCATGGAACCGTTAGCCCAGTGAGTTCGCCGGGATCCCCTGATCTCTGGCCCGAGGATCGGCATTACCCAACACAAAATTGCCCTGTACGCGACCGATGTGCTGCTGACCATCACAAATATCAAAGACTCCATGAGGGCGGTCCTGGCGGAAATCCGGGCGTTCGGGAGGGTCTCGGGTTTCGCTATTAATTTCCACAAATCGACTGTCCTTGGAGTGGGCCTGCCCCCAGGCGAAAGAGAAGCCCTAGAGATCCTCAGCCCGTTTCAATGGAGCACCCAGGCGATCCCATACCTGGGGGTCCAGATCCCCGCTGACCCCGCGAAGGTCTACCAGGCCAACTTCCCCCCACTCTTGGTTGAATTGAAAACGACCTGGCCCGCTGGCAGACACCGGAGATTTCGCTGCTGGGGCATATAACGACAAGCAAAATTAACCTCCTTCCCGCTTCCTCTACGTGTGCGCTGCCCTCCCAAACACAATCCCCCTTCCCCCTTTGCAACGGCTCCAAAGGAAAATCATTGGCTTTATCTGGAAGGGCAAGAAATCACAGATCCCTCGGAGAACGATGATGGCCAGCACGAGACTGGGAGGGTTGGGGGTGACGGACCTTCAGAAATACCAAATTGCAGCGCAGCTGGCCCAATTTCAAGCATGGGATCTCGCCTCCGGATGCCCGAAATGGGTAGAGATTGAACAATCTCGCCTCCCTCTCCCACTCCGCTTCCTCCCGTTCATTCCTACCGCGCTACGCTGCACCTGGCCAGGGGTGCTGACCGCCACGAGGCAGTCGATAAAGGCATGGGAGTGGGACCGCAGAAGTTGAGGCATCCCTGGAGACTTCAGTGCATCCTCCCCAATTTTTCTCAACCCCGCCTTCACCCCGGGAGCTCGCCCGCAGAACTTTAGGAACTGGTTGGCAGGTGGCCTCGAAACACTGGAGCAGCTCTTTGAAGGGGGCGCCTCCCTCACCTTTGAGCGCTGTAAATCGTCCTTCCAGCTAACAGAGGCAGACAGATTTACCTATGCCCAACTGAGGCACTGGTGCTCTCACCCCCAAACTCGGGCTGCCGCAACAAGACCCCTGACCCCGTTGGAGCTCATGTTAAAGGACTTGCCAGCCTGGGGAAAGATCTCGGCCCTCTACAAACTACTGCAGGATGATCCCCTCCACTCCAGGCCCTCCTACATGGCCCAATGGGAGTCGGACCTGGGTCATGCGATCGAGGACCACACATGGATAGACGTTTGGACTAGAAAACGCACAGCATCTCGGTGCATTACCAACCGGGAATGCGCCCATAAACTCCTGCTGCGTTGGTACTACCCCCCCCCCTAGGCCTCCATCACTTTCAGCGGGCCTTGGACCCCCACTGCTGGCGCCTATGTGGCTACCCAGGTTCCTACTTCCACATGTGGTGGACATGCCCTAGAGTGAGGGAGTTTTGGACCCAATGCCTGGCCACCATTCGAGATATCACCCAAGTTGAAATCCCTTTAACGCCCGAGCAGGTCCTCCTGGGGATCCCACTCCCAGACTCATATCCGAGAACGGGGAGGAGAGCGGCACTGATCTACCAATTCCTGCTGGCTGCCAAAATCACAGTGGCTCGCACCTTGAAGTCCGCGGAAGGACCCTTGATGACCCTTTGGTGGCTTAAACTATGGGACATTCTGATAGCAGAAAAAGTCACGGCAGCCAAAGCGGGACTGTTCCACCGATTTACCGACATTTGGGCCCCAGTCTTGGACTATGACCGGAACTACCCGGCCCTGACCTTCAAACCACGCTTGATCGCTCAAGCCCTCTATACGATGGGAGGGGGCTCCCTGCCTGCTCAGGCCGAAAGAAGCATGTACTGTCGCTGACTCGGGAACTTGGGGGTGGGGGGTCGGGACTCTTCTGTCTGATATATTTGTGAGATTTAATCATTGTTAATGCATTTGTTTGCCTGTGCGCTGATTTATAAATAAACACATTTTTTTTTTTAAATCTAGTCTTCCAAGTCATTCACAAATACACTTCAGATGTGCGGAAAGCACTCTACATCTACGTTATACACATTCCATAACAACATACCTCTTCTGGAAACTCCGACAGGAACGGGATGTCCATTTTTTGACACTGAGTGGTCAAACCTTCAAACAGTGGCATACTTGGGCGTTTGGGGTAGAAAATGGCTGGCTCATATCCCTAGAGAAATTAACAAAACTCCATTAATGTAGTGCATACAGATAAAAGAGCAGCAATGCCGACTTGCCTGGACTAAATATGGATTTCATACCAGTGAAAGGGGCTCATTATAAGTTTGGTGATATCTCGGAAGTCAATCTGCGAGATACCCAACGGATTTACCGTTACTGCCTTTTGGTCTGGCGGAATTACCTGCAGATTACAAGTAACGGTATGGCAGTGTTAGTCCCCATTTATGAAGTCTACAGGACACCATTGAGATTTCGTTGGAATTACAATCAGCAGTAGTTCCGGCAGTGGTAAATCTGCCGAAATGTCTGTTTTTTTGCAGTAACTGGTGGAATTACCTCCAGCATTTTGCTAGAGGTTTTTCCTCCACCTTACCTCCAAATCCATAGTTTGGCGGTGCAGTAATGCAGTTGTAATGCACTGGTAGCTCAATTACCACTGCATTATCACCGTTTTCGGCCACTCCGTCGAACCCACATTGTGATCCAAAGTATTGTGGTTCTGTGGCATTTATATTTAAAGGGGCAAGGAGTTTCCCTGGCTTGCTTTTTTTTGATTTCTTAATTGAGTTCTGTTCTTGATTCTTAGATGATTGCATTTTACGATAGTCTTTGCACAGGGAACTACTGTAAAGTATTTAACATTTTAGTGGACCTGAACATGTCAGTGGAATATTTTAAAAGGGTCCTTTTCATAGCGGAGTCAAACAGGGAAATTATTCATGACACTCACACATTTTAAGCCCCATATATCGATCCTCCTATCTCACCTTTACAACTCTGCATTATGCTTGCATTATGACGGGAATTAAGCCATCAGATAGATACTTGCTATATTTGATAACGAATATTTAAGGACCTTTAAATAAACTGTGGAATGGAAGTGCCAGGAATAAAGAATCAACATATTGAGTGGCTTTCAATGTTGCATTGCTCTCCTGCCCATGGACCGCGTTGATGGAGGTGGATTATTGCACAATTTAGTGGACCATCATCCTGGGGAACAGCATGCATATGGACACTTTTCTCAGCCCATTTGTCATGATTCTTATTATAATTTACACCATCTGGTTTGATCTGAAGAAACAAAATTGCCTGCTACTTAAAATACCAACTGTATGAACAGCAGGGAGAACGACAGAACTGAAATGTAGTACTTTAAAACAGTGTTATCAGAATATCTACAGTGCTAGTTTACCAATATCGAGGGGATTATCAGTAAAAGTCGCTTTAGAAAGAAGACAATTAAACAATACTGGGAGCTCAAAACCACTTTGGATTTCTTAAATACAGTACATTTCAAAAGGGATTTTAAGAGAAAATATCTTGCTGTGGCAACAGACTTGTTAGTGTTGCAGCGCTGTACTTGGGGAGATTTGCATCCATGCCATGTTATTTTTTTAACTGAAAAGTCACAATTTCTACGTACTAACACAAGATTTTAATATTTATCCTTTTTTGACCACTAAAATTGCATGCAAGATTTCCTTAAATCTCACCTGGGTTGGAGCAATGCAGGATGGGTAGATCATTGTGAGCATAATGTGCACTTCTCTCCAAAGCATATTTTCCTTCATTTATAAATTCGTCCAAGATTCTGTGCTAAATGAACTTAATATTGACGATAAACTTATTGATGAATGCTTTGAAATTTTGGATGGAATGGGATGGGGCAGACCATAGAACAGGTCGATGATTCAGGACGTACCTCTCAAGCAACTGTAAAATTGATAATCTCAGAAAACACTTACAAACATTTTCAAGTGTCTTGCACAGACAAGCCCATCGCCACCATTGTTTCCAGGACCACAGATAACTAGGACAGTCGGCAGGTTGTCAGTGAAAGCAGTGGCTGGGTATGCCTGCAAACAAATGCAGAAAATATGTAACAGCGTTAAGCATATTGTAACTTAAGAACAATAAATATAGCAAACTCGAAGAAATGCAACTGTGGGGAAAAGGGAGGCATGAGAAAATTCCCCAACTTACTTTTAGGCAAGTTCACAGATCTTGTGGCAAACTAATAATAATATTGCTAGATTACGAAACATTGGGAATAAGCGAGGCTATTCTAACTAAATATGGTTAGAAAATAATCTTCATGTATTCAGAACTGCAACAAACATTTTAAATTGCTTTACCCAAACTTTCTTACTGAGAAAAAAGCATAAGGAACATTTTTGATATTTTCCAATGTTTGACCGTTCTACAATCTACATATCTGCTTTCAGTGGTTTTAAAGGTAGGGTTTATTAATGCATGCAAAAACTAACACTGAAAATCCAATAAATGCCCCGAGTCGGTATTCGGAAAGAAAATTCACAAGCATTGGAACTTAAGTCAATTTAGTAAAGCAAAGTGGACACGTCCATGAACAAATCTGGGTGTGCTTGTTGATAGGTTTCTCCAGGATTGTAATAAGGTGAAATCTAAAATTATTATTATTGGTGGGGTATTTTTTGAGCACAGACCTAGCTTCGACAAGCAACGGAGAGCTTTACAATCATAGAGGGAGGAACACAGTAAAGGGAGCAGAGAAACAAGGAGAGAGTCGAGCTAACAAATGGGGACGGGGGTAAGGCAGGCAATTTGTCAGCAAGGGATGTACATGCAACCAAGAAAGGAAACAGTGGGGATCAGATCACCCAGTCTCAGGTAGTATGGGAAGTGGAGGGTGTGGGCCTAGGTGTTACTGAAGAGCCCTTCCTTGAAGAAGAGGGTCTTGAGCTCTTTCCTGAACTGTAGAAGTGAGGGGTTGAGTCTGATGTTGATGGGGAGGAAGTTCCAGAGTCTTGGGAGCATAGACAGAGGAGACTTGTCTTCTGGATCTTTCCTTCCTGCACTGATGGACCAAGTTTGCACATGCTCTTCACTTCTGGTAGATCGTAGGCCTCCAGAGATGGAACAAGTTACTTACCTGTAACTGTTGTTCTCCAGCATGGGTCTGCCATGGATTCACATGCTCATGAATATTCCCCATCGTCAGACTGGGAATCCTCGGTTAAGAAAAAATTAGTTTCAGTTTTGTTTCTTAACTGTCTTTCTCCTAATAACCAATCACTGGTCTCTGGGTCATACTGCCCCCAGCCAATGACTGCCCTCTACCTGAGACGCTCCTCTGGCCGCCATCTTCGGATTTGGTAGCACGTAAAGTGGCAGTAGGACCAAGTGAAGAGCCACAGAGGGGTAGGAGGGAGGGTTCGCATGTGAATCCATGCCAGACCCATGCTGGAGAACAACAGTTACAGGTAAGTAACATGTTCCTTCTCCAGCATGGGGTCTGGCATGGATTCACATGCTCATGAATAATGAATACATAGCAGTACACACATGCACAACCACAGGAGGTGGCAAGGCTCAACATTAAGCATTTCATCAACTCAACATTAAGCATCTCTTACCTCCTCACCAGGCCCACCTTCAGGAGAACAGGTTGCGCAGCACTGCCTGGCCGACTCTGGACTCCTCCCTGGAATCCCGGTCGATGCAGTAGAATCTCGTGGAGGTGTGCGTCGACCTCCACTTTGCAGCCCAGCAGATGTCCAGCAGGGGCACACCAGATAGGAACGCCGAACGTGGTAGCAGCGATCGCTCTGGCCAAATGGGCTCTCGGACGGCCGGGCAACGGTCAGTTTGCCAACCGGTGACAGTGCATGATGCAGCCGGAGAGCCATCTGGAAATGAAAGCCTTCGAGAGGGCCTTCCCTTGGTTCACAGGTCCAAAGTTCACAAACAGCTGTGATGTCTTCTGAAAACTCTACGTGCGGTCCACGAAGAACTTCAAGGCTGTAGCTACATCCAGCGAATGCAAAGTCCTCTCGGCCGGCGACGAAGGCGACGGGAAGGAAACGGGTAACACCAAGGGCTCGTTGAGATGGAAGTCCGACGGCACCTTGGGCATGAAGCAGGGTGCGTCCTCAGCACCACCCTCGTCTCGTGGAAAGTCAGGTATGGGGGCTTGCAGGAGAGGGCCTGGATCTCTCCCACTCGTCATACGCAGATGATGGCCACAAGAAACGCTGTTTTCCATGACAGGAACTTCAACTGTCCCGAATGCAGAGGCTCGAATGGTGGCCCCATGAGCCTGGTCAGCACCACGTTGAGCTCCCACGCCGGGGCCGGAGCCTTCACCGGCGGGAACGATCGAACAGGCCCTTCATGAACCCCTTCATCAGGCGATGGGACCACAGGGATGATTGATTGATATTTTATTTCTATCGCGCTCGTACACAAGTGTTTCAGAGCGTGACAAGGGAAGGGAGGGGAACAGGGGAGAACAAAACAGCGATCTTACTAGGCCCAGTGACATTGAGAACGCGCAAGTGCATGGGAGAGGGGGAGGGGAAAAGTGCATGGAAGGGGGAGAGGTGGAAAGTGCGAAGCAGAGGAGAAACAGATAAATAACATGGGTACAGATACAGACCCCAGTGCAAGGGGTGGCCCGGAGGAATTGCGGGAGGGTGGCAGGATGAGCAGGTAACTGGGCCCAAAAGACACAGGGTGGCCAGGTGCACCTGCCAAGAGAGAACAGATCAGCAGGGGAGAGGGGGAGCGAAGCAGAAGAAAAGAGGAAGTTCTTGAGGTGCTTCCGGAACCGGAGATGGTTCTCCTCAAGTTTTAGAGTGGCAGGGAGGCTGTTCCAGAGGGAGGCCTCAGCCAAAGACAGAGATCTACCCCAGCTCATTTCTTAGAAAAACGACTGACTCTGAGGGAGTTGGAGGTAGAGGAGCGAAGAGCTCGAGAGGGGAGGTATTTGTGGAGGGATAGCTGAAAGTATTTTGGACCCAGGCCCCAGAAAGCCTTGTGGACAATGCAGAGGGTTTTGAATTTAAACCTTGCATCCACTGGGAGCCAGTGGAGAGATTTCAGAGCTGGAGAGATACGATCCCGGGGCTTGAGGCCAAGGACAAGTCTCGCAGTCCTGTTCTGGATTAGTTGCAGTGGGAGGAGATGAATCTTGGCCAGCGATAACAAGTACGGCAGCACTTGAGGGGCTGTAATCCGCAGAGGGTTAATCTTCTGTGCCCGGCACCAGACAGAAAACCTCTTTCCATTTGTGTCCATAGCACTTGAGAGTTGAGGATGCCCTGGTCTTTGCAAGCACCTCTTTGCAGTCCGCCGGGATATCGTACCCTCCAAACTCTAGTGCTGCAGGAGCCAGGCCTGCAAGTTCAGCGACCCCGGGTCGTGGTGGAGGATGGCGCCTCCTTCTCTAGAGAGATCAGATCAGTGTCCGTCGGCAGTTTGACGGGGGGGGGGGCGCTGACATGTCCAGAAGGTCCGGGAACCAGATCTGTCGCGGCAATGCCGGTGCAACGAGGATCATCCAGCACCGGGACCATCTGAGTTGGTTGATGAGTCCAGCAGCAATGGCAATGGCGGGAACGCATAGAGGTACAGGCCGTCCCAGGGGAATGAGAAGGCATCGCCATGCTCCCCGGCTGGGGAAACCTGCTGGCGAACCTCTGGCACTTGGTGTTCGTTGCCGTCGCGAATAAGTTGATCTGGGGATTGCCCCATCTTTGGAATAGCAGATCCACTTGATCCTGTCGAAGTTCCCACTTGTGGCACAAGTGTAGCTCCCTGCTGAGCGAGTCGGCAAAGGTGTTCTTTATTCCTGCCAGGTGAAAGGGTCCCAGAAACATCCCTTGGGCGACGGCCCAGTGCCACAGATCCTGGGCCTCCTTGGATAGGGCTGGGGATCTGGTGCCTCCCTGCTTCCGGATGTAGAAAATTGTGGTGGTGTTACCGGTGAAGATCCTCACCATCTTGCCCTTGAGGGCCGGAAGGAACGACCTGAGGGCCCAGAACACGGCTCGGAGCTCCTGGACGTTGATGTGTAGTGACCTCTCCTCCGGGAGCCAAAGGCCTCTTGCGTGGAGATCTCTGGTGTGCGCTCCCCATCCCTCCAGGGAGGCATCCGTCGTCACCGTCTCCCGATGTGCCGGGGTCTGGAAATCCATACCCGCCGTGAGATGCGCGCAGGTGCCCCACCACCGGATCGCTTGGCAGAAGGTCTCGTTGAGCGAGATCCTGTCTTCGAAGCTGCCCGCCGCTTGCATCCAACGGGCGTCGAGGAACTCTTGCAGTGGACGCATCTGCAGCCTGCACAGGCGCACAAGGTAGATGCACGAGGACATCATGCCGAGAAGGGACTTGATGGACCTCACCCTGGCCACGTCCATGGTCGACAGACGTTTCACCTTGCCCAGGATGGCCTACGTCCTTTCCTCCGATGGAGAGGCCAATCGTGCCACTGTGTCGAGCCTGGCTCCCAGGAACAGTGCGACTTGCGACAGAACCAAATGGGATTTCGCGAAGTTGATGGAAAATCCCAGATCCGTGAGCAGCTGGACGGTCTGCGCTGTGTGCTCGACGGCGAGTTCTCTTGTCCTTGCTCGGATGAGCCAATCGTCCAGGTAGGGATAGACGTGGATCCCCTGCAGGCGCAGCCGCGTCGCCACTGGTGCTAGGCACTTGGTGAATACCCTGGGCGCCGACTTCAATCCGAAGGGGAGGGCCTTGAACTGGTAGTGCCGTCCTGCGAATCTGAGAAACTTTCGATGTCCTTTTAGAATGGCCGCCTTGGCCTCCTTGGTGACAATGACATCCTCCTGACTTGCCGCGTCGTCTATAGGCCTCCTGCGACGAGGAGCGGGCCGCCTAGCGGTACGTCGAGGAGCCACCGCCGAATCCTTTGGAGGCACTTTGCTTGCCTCGAGAGTTCCGAAAGGGCGGCTGTCGTTGCTGCAAAACTCCTAAGGCCCGCGCCGTCTCCGTGTCGGCCTTGATGGCCTGCAGTGACTCGTCCACTGTCTTGCCAAACAGGTTGTTCCTGTCGAAAGGCATGTCCAAAACTCTGGTTTGCACGTCCTGGCGGAAATTGGTTGCCTTGAGCCAACCACGCCGGCGAAGGCGAACACTGTTGCCCATCTGGCGTGGCGTGTCAGCAATGTCCGTGGCCACCGTTATGGCGTGGTCCAACGCCACCTCACCTTCCTGCAGGATCTCCAGGTCCACAGCCCTCTCATCATCCGGGAGGAAGTCCACCAGAGGAGCGATCTTAAACTACAGCTCCCTGTCGTAGCGGGCCACAATCGCAAAGGCGCTGCCCGCTTTAATCGTCGTCGCCGCCGACGAGATGACCCGTCGTCCCATGGCGACCAATTTCTTCCCTTCGCCGTCTGGCGGGGAGGTCGAAGTTGAAGCTGTCGCTCCCGCCGCTTTCTTCTTGGCTGCCGCTGAGATGACCGAATCCGGGATCGGCTGCGCCCTAAGGCACATGGGATGGAATCCGGGACCCGGTACTTCTTCTCATACCGGTCTCTCTTGGCAGGGGTCGTGGACGGGTTCTTCAGGAGCACCAGCCCCTCGTCCCAGATGTCGTCAGGTAACGGGACCGAGAGGACCATCTTTCTCTTGGCCTCACGCCGTTGATGGAGGAAACCTTCCTTCTGTTCTTTGGGGCAGAGCTGGAAGAGCTTGGATGCCCTGGCGATCATGGCGTGGAAGGAGCCAATTTCATCGGGTGGGAAGGCCACGGAGGTGGTGATGGAAGGCCCATCCCGTCGTCGCCACCGTTGTCATCTGCCCCCATTGTGGCCGTCTCTGTTCCCGTGTCATCCCTCGGATCCGGGGAAGGAGATGAAAGCTGTGAGGGCCATGCAGGCTGGAAGGTTGGTGGGGGATGAATTCTCCTCCGCTTGCTTGGAGGGCTTCCTGACGGTGCAGGCTCCACTGGGTCGTCTGCTGGGGTTAAGGGCAACTTTGTGTACAGCGATAAGGACAAGGCCTGGATTGCTCCCGAGTTGTCCTGTGGCCCAGGTACCGGCTGCGACGGGCGCAACGGTTGGGGAGTGGATCCTCCGCCTCTACGGGAACCTCGTCGGCACCACCGTCACTTTCTTCGTCCACCTTGTCGGGATCCCTCCCGTGGGACCGAACCTCTTGTCCAGGATCTTCACGACTCTAGCCAGCTCCTCTTCAGAGGCTGTATCTGTGTCTGTGATGGCCACTGCCCCCCCTTCTTTTTCCACCGGGGTTCTCACGGGGTCTTATCGATGGGTTGAAAAGAGGATTCCCTCTGCGGTGGCAGGGAAACTCTGGGCCCTGAGGTCGCCTCCACTGGGGTAGCCTCCACAGGCTTCGCTAGGGCCGCCTTGACTCCCTCGAAAGAGGCCTTCACCGGGTGAATCAAGGCCTTCACGACTTTGGACGCGCTCGAGTCCTTCACCTTGGGGGGGAGGTGTTATACTTGAACTAAAATGGCACTGGTGCGCAATGCATTCTGGGAGCACTCGGAGCCATGATGGATATTTACTTCATGCCGCAGTGAAAAGCTGCACACATTTTGCTGAGTGTTAGATTCACAGTGCTGAGAAAGACATTGTTTCCAAACCTGATATGCGGTCAAGGACAATTCTGCTGGGATAGCTAACTTTGTTATGGTTTGTTACTGTTCTCTGCGGAGCGTGTTTTTAGAGAAGGGAGGCACTCTGCTCCTTGGGGTAGCTCTCGATTGACCCAGCTGGCAACCGACGGCTGCTCATCAACTGCGCAAGTGCCATTTCCAGAAGGTTCGAGAACTGCCACCCCTTTGTGGAGTGTGCGGGAACCCGGAGGTGGTCAGGTGAGATTTCAGCCAGAGAAGGACGCTTACGTCCGGCCCTCCTGTGAGCTGTGGTGCTCTCGGCCTGGCTGCTCCCGGGGTCTTCCAGCCACTTCTGGACGAGATGAGGAATCCAATTACGCTCACGGTGATGTATTTCCTTTTGAATTCTTTGCTTCTTCTGTGATTTATGTCTATGCTACTTCTGTGAGATATTTCTATGTTATTACTGGTTGCCTCTAAGCTTTGAATAAAGAGCCGTAAAGTGCTGATTATCTTCTAAGAGTGTGTGGTTGCAAGTTATTGAGTCTTTCTGCGTTCAAAGTATTTGCTCTATAATTGCATTGGTGATTTATGTTTGTTCCATGCACTCTGGGGAGAGCAATACAGGAGGGTCTCCGCCTCGCTCCCCCTCGGCTTTCTCCGTCGGGATCGACTGGGACTTCTCCCGAAGCTTACCCGGGTTCTCTGACTTCCTCTTCCCAGAGCCAGAGCGTTGGCTCGTGGTTGATGGCGTCGGTGAAAGTGCGCCCCGCCTGGCAACCGAGGAGCCTGACCGTTCGGCGCTCCCAGTGCGCAGACTCGCGGTGCTTTGCCTTTTGTTGGGCCCCCGTCGCCGGAGCGTCCTCAAAGGTCTTAGAAGACCGGTCGGACCTCTTCTTCTCACCTGTTGCTGGGCTCTTCCCCTCCAGCCAGTTGGTGAGGCGGATCCGCCGATCCTTCATGTTTCGCTCCGACATGTTCTTGCAAAATGCACAGTCCTTCTCCACGTGCGTTTTGTCTTTGTGAAGGCAGTAGAGGCATCTAGAATGCTTGTCCTCCTTGAAGACATTCTGCAATCTGCATCCAGGGCAGCTCCTGAACAGCTTGGATCTGGGCATCGTGCTCCCTTTGTCCTGGGCCATGTCCACACGGGGTAGGCCTCAAAGATCTTCTGGAATCCTCCAAGAAGCAGAACTCGACGAAAACTTGGCCCTTGAGGGGCAAAGAAAATTCTGCAACGGGTCACCGTTAATCGGAAGTAGAAACGATGGAGCTTGAGGCTCGATTGACCGAAAAAAAGAGATTAAACTCTTTGAAAAATCGTAAAACGCCGTAAAAGCTCGAGAGCTATATCACGAGGCCTCCCAACACTTAAACGTGCGGTAAAAATCTGAAGATGGCTGCCAGAGGAGGGGCTTAGCTAGAGGGCAGTCATTGGCTGGGGGCAGTATGACCCAGAGGCCAGTGATTGGTTATTAGGAGAAAGACAGTTCAGAAACGAAACTGAAACTGATTATTTTCTTTACCGAGGATTACCAGCCTGACGACGGGGAATATTCATGAGCATGTGAATCCATGCCAGACCGCATGCTGGAGAAGCTGACAGGCTTGTAGATGATGCAGCAGGACTTGGAGATACTGGCTTAGTTGCCAGAAGGCCTTCCAAAAAAGCATTGCCACCCTATAGCCAGGAGCGGACCAAAGCTTGGACAGCAGATTTGAGGTTTTCTGGGATGAAGGGCTTAAATTTCCGCAAGAGAGAAAGTTGGTACCACACAGTTTGTGTCTTCCTTGCTATGTGCTGTTTGAAGAGGATGCGTCTGTCAATGTGGATAGTAGAGAGCCTGGTTTGGATGTCAGGGTGATCAGTGTTGTTGGGTCAAGTGTAGGAGTACAAGCTTGGAGGGGTTAAGCTACAGTTAAGCACTGTACACACACAACTGTACCTATTAGAGGCAGGCCTTGAGCCTGTGGATGTCTTCAATGGAGGATATCTTGAGATAGAGTTGCGTGTCATATGCATATTGGTGGATGTGAATTTTGTGTAGAGCAAGGAGGGTTCTATGCAAGGATTGAAGATCACAGGGGAGTGGATGGATCCTTGCAGGAATCTGTTTGAAGGATACAGCTGGTGATCTGGAGGAATCAATACATACAAACTGATGGCGGTTAGAAAAGTACAATTTGAACCAGCTGAGGACGATCTGGCTCATCCCCCTTCCATCGATGTAGATTGTTGGTGAGTGTCTGGTGGTCAACTGTGTCAAATGCTACCGAGCGGTCAAGGTGAGTAAAAGTCAATGCATTTGATGAGTTGTTAATAAGAGTGAATCAACCCACGCAACGTTTGCACTGTATCTATATTGGTTGACTCCTGGTCTACGTGGAATTAGAGAATCCTGGTGTGGGGTATAGGTATACGTACAGCTTGTTAGCTGGCTGAGGGTTAGTTGCCCTTATTTGAGGTTGTTCAAAAGGCAGTTCTATTTGGTATGATATTTGGCACTTTAAATTAGTACTGTTAGCACTTCACACTTGACACGTTCATTGATGCACTTGACATTTTAGTAGGCTACGTTGTAGGCTGAGAGGGCCTCCAGCGTGTGCAACAGAAGTGTGTATTTTGTTTTAAATGTTTGTATATTTGATTTGAATTTCTGTGTATGTTAATGTTTTGAGTAGATATAGGTATTTGATTTTTTAGGTTAGGAGATCTTGTTTACATGTGCCAAGCATTATACAATGTAGAAATTGAACTACATAACTAATGAACATTTGAATTGTCAGAAGTATAATTTTGTAAACAAACACATATTTAAAAGGAGTGTACAATACAGTTATTTAACCGTATAATTAAATGAATTTCTGAACAATACATTGGTGTGTATAAGATGCAGGTAAAAGTTGTTCATTAGAGAGTGAAGCAACCCACATAGTGTTTGCAGTGTGTGTATGTGTTGGTTTGACCCGTGGTCTACATGGATATACAGGGAACACTGGTGTAGGGTATAGGTATAGGGAGGTCCAGGAAAACTAGGGGGTAAGGATGGCCATCATCGAGGACTAAAAGGGCATAGTCGATCACTTTGATGGCAGACGTTTCTCTGCTGCATCTGAGTCTGAAGCCAGTTTGGTAGGTCTGAAGGAAGTTGTCAGTTTCGGTGTGTTGGAGAGGTTGCATGGCTACTGCTTTCTTAAGGATCTTACTTAGGAAGGGGAGATGGGGGTGTCAATTGCTGAGGCTGTCAGGGTTCAGTGTTGGTTTCTTGAGATTCGGGAGGATTTATCAATTCTTGAGGGGACGGTGCCTTGAGCTAGGGAGCTGTTGACGATTGTCAGGTAAGGAAGGAGTGTTTCAGTAGGAAGGGTCTTGAGTACAGAGGCAGGGAGGATGTTTTTCATGTACGATGTGGGCTAGAGGGATGCTACTGGGAGGTTGTTAGTTCTTCCATAGTGAGTACCTTAAAGGTTGTCCTGGTAGTTGTGGTTTTAAGAGATGGATGTGTAGTGTGCTGCCAGTTTTAGCATTGTTGTCTGTCTTGGCGGATCATACTGATCTTGATGAAGAAAGTTCATGATGGTGGATTTTTCAATGTGTGCGGTACGGGTGGGTTGGGCATAGGGTTGGTGCAGTGCTTGATAGCTTTGAAGAGGGCTGTGCTTTCATTATTGGCCTTTGCTATTGGGCGTCTATAGTACCTGTCCATGGCAGTGGTATTCAGTCGTCTGAATTTATCACAGATGTCCTTGAGCAGGGCGAGGTCGGATGCGCTACAGGATTTTCGCCAAATCTTACTTGCTTTCTGATGGTTTGTTTGTTGAAGTTGAGTTCTTGAGTGTACCATGGTGCAGAAAGTTTAGGCTTGCGGGTGTGTTATTTCACTGGGACAAGATGGTTGATATTTGTTGTGAGGGTGGTGTTGAGTTCTTGGAGAAGCGAGTCACAAACCTGGTTCCTCAGAGGTAGATCAGCCCATGTGTAGTAGAGTTTGGCTAGGTCTTCTGTAAGAGCCTCCACTGGGAAGTTTTGGAATAATCTGAATGCTTGTTTGCTGAGTTTCCAATGGGTTTGCTTGACTGGTGTGGTGTGATTAATCATCAGTTTCGACTTGACCACCACAACACTACTCAATAAGACTGAAATCCTTCATCACCTCTGGAACATCAATTCTGGAGGGCAAAGTAAGCAGGAACTGTCAGGAACAGAATTACACTAATTTGATTTGTACTGTTAAGAGTCAAGCTATTTTTTACAAACATTGTGATCATTCTGGAATGGTTCATTTTGAAGTTAAAGCATACCCCTTTTCCATTTTACCACTGTACAGCCATTGCAGCTGAGCTGAAATCTGTTTGACCATACATTTATGAAGCCTGGATGACATTTAAGCCTGAATGGAATCTAGCTGGCTTTATCTTAGCCAGGGAGAGATGGAGGAGGACATGATAATACCAAGAAGGAATCCTAACTCACAATCCATCTTCCCCTTATTTGCAAAACGTGTAAAGTTGTCATCTCAGGTTAAATGCTTGACATTAAATTGGAAAAAGGCCCAAGCCATTCACAAATGATGCTATTTTAATATCAGGAGGCTATGTGGGATGTGTCCCTTCATGCAACAGGATGTGTGTGCAAATGTAGTAGGAACCTTATAGAATAGTCACTTGTATTAGTTTAATGCACTCCTGAGGGGTATTTCAATACAACTTATTAGCAGAATTCAGAGTAGAGAATTCAACTTAAAATGATGTGCATTGTCTTCAATTGCATCCATCGGGCTGCAGCCGCCTACCTTTAGAATGAACTAAAAACAAGACACTCTCAGGTCAATTATTTTGAGTGAAGGAATCAAATGTATATTAACTGCATGCTATGTCACAATAATACAAATAAATGAAGTAAAAAAGAATAAGGTCTGAATACACAGCAATAAAAGGTTTATAATATGAAATTATAAAATTATCATCAAAAGGTTTTGGCCATTTTGTGACAAACACAATTCATAATGATATATTTCAACAATTCATATATCAGCAACGATGTGAAAATAAAGAACTACCGTCACCACCTATAAAATAAATGAACAATTAATGAAGTATTCAACGATTCATTATTTGCCTATACCAATTAAAGACTAGATGATTGTTCAGAAGCTTTGAAAGGATAAACTAGTTTTGGCGTTTGGCAAAAGATTTGGCCACCTTCATCAGGAACAAAACAGAAGCACATGTCTGTAAAGTAACATACAGGAAATATAATGACAAAGGGAGTCATGAATAACCACTGAAAATACACAAATAAGTACTCAAAATAAAACATACCCAAATAAACTGAAGCAGAAATTAAGCCATTAGTGACCATTGAAATATTACAATTAAAGGCCTTAAGAAATGGACATCTGGAAAGACACTTCTTGACTACCATTAATTTTGTGCTTACACAGACGGGGGTGAATGGGGCGAGATAGTGGAAACACTAGAGAATTTTGGCCTACCCAAATTGAGTGCTGAAGAGAGAGAGAACCTAGACAACCCAATCACATTGGAGGAACTAGAAGCAGTGATTGAGGAATAACCCACTTGCAAGGCCCCGGGAGCGGACGGTCTCCCCAGCGAGTTCTATAAAACTTAAGACGGAAGTGCTTCCCTCGCTACTGGCAATGTTAAATGAAGCTTTCGAAAAAGGAATATTGCCAGAATCCCTGAGAGAGGCGATCATCATTCCGATTCTTAAACCTAATAAGCCGAGCATGGACCGCGTGTCGTATAGACCGCTATCCATGCTGAACCAGGACAGCAAGATACCCACGGCTGTGTTGGCGGGTATATTGAGACAGGTCATAAGCAAACTTATACATCCTGATCAGAACGGATATGTTCCGCACAGAAGCATATCCGACAACCTTAGGAGGCTCCACCGGGTCAGAGCAAACAGAAGGAGATGCGCAGGAAGTCGCTATTGTCTCATTAGATGCGGTGAAGGCCTTCAATTCTGTTAAATGGCCTTGGTTGATAGCAGTCTTAAAGGAATATGGAATAGGGCCCGGGTATCTGAAGTGGGTGAAACTATTATATAGCTCACCAGTAGCCAGAGCCAAGACGGGAGCGATTATTTCAGAGAGGTGGCAACTCAGCAGGGGCACCAGACAGGGATGCCCTTGGTCCCCGATGCTGTACATTCTCGCACTGGAACCCCTAGCGATATACCTGAGGCAACAGTACGATGAGGTGGGGATTTTCACGAAAGGAGGTCCACATTTAATATCATTGTATGCCGATGATATATTGTTATACTTGAGGTACCCGGAGGAAAACTTACAATACATTTTAGAAGTACTCGAGCGATTTGCGTTGCTCTCTGGCATCGCAGTTATCCTAAGAAGTTGTGTATATTCCCCCTGGGGAGATATAGGGGGATTCTGCGAGAACACTTACCTTTGCTACAAATACCCTGGGAGACCACAACTTTTAGATACCTAGGGATTGATATCTATCACGTGGTAGAGGATGAACACAAACATAATAAGAGAAGGCAGTGGCAAACATTGAGAATAGCATGAGATTCTGGGTTAAGTTCCCTTTGACCATGGTAGGAAGGGTGGCGCTGTTGAAGATGGTTGTATTGCCGAGGCGGATACATTTTTTTGGAAATATACCATACATGATAAGCAAGCGATTCTTTGTTAAACTTCAGAGCATATGCAGAGGCTTCATTTGGCATAATACCAAGAATAGAATAGCCCTGTGGAAACTACAGAACACATATGATAAAGGGGGCATAAAACTTCCCAACTTTGAGATCTATCACTTGGCCAGCCAACTACAATATGTGGCTAGGTGGCTAACAGAAAACTCAACATCAGAGTCCAGACTGCTGAAGTCTGAATGTACTCCATTTTTCTTGAAAGAATGAATATGGCTGCCTAAATCAGAGCTAAAAGGGCATCCAGGGATGCTGGAACTGGGGTGGAAGATTTGGCAGAAGGCTTGCCAGGCCATGGAGAACCCGACTCTGTGTTCTCCGCAAGTGCCGCTAGAGGGGATGAGCAACTGAGGAAGGCGATTCGTAAGCATTGAGAACCGGTGGGTATCACAACAATGGGAGATATATGGCAAGATGGGAAGATAATGGAATTTAATGCACTGGTAGAGGAAACAGGTCTACACCTAAAGCAGTATATCACATACACCAGATTGGTGCGGCGGGCGAGAGAAACATGATCTGAAATAGTGCTGGAAGACCAACCTGATACGGCCATAGAAACAATTTATGATATCCCAGAGGGGGGGCATGAGGTTTCCCGAATCTACAACTGTTGATGTCCAGGGTGGGGAAGGAAGTGACCCAGCTAAAACGGGACTGGGAAGAGGAAGTAAGGGGAACTCATGAATGATGGGCTGTGGGAGAGGGCTCAGAGGTACCATAAAAAAAGTGTCCAGGAACGCAAGGCTGCAACAAATCCAGCTATAGGTAACCCACAGAGCGTACATGACCCCCCCCGAGAGGATTGCTCAATTCAAGAGCGCAGAAATACAAACATGTCCCAAATGTGGGGAAGTGAATGCAGGATTGATGCATATGTTCTGGGCATGCCCTGAAATTAGAAGATTCTGGGAAGAAGTAGCCCACCGATTGATGGGGAAAGGGCTCATGCTAGACGTGGAATCTGTGTGGGCAGGTATGGTGGGGGGTTTCCCTAGACCACGCAAACTAAAACACGTGAGCAAACTTAAGGACCTGGCTTATATACTTGCCGAGCGCAGAATTGCCATGGGTTGGAAGGCATGTAACAGACCAAAGGTAGAGGTTTGGTGGAATCATCTCAAGAAATGGGCTGAAGCGGAAACAGCGGTATGGAATGAAGCGGCCAACAGGGGAGGGGAGGAAGAAGCAGATACGCTGATGGCCTGGAGGCACTTAGTGGCCACACTGCCTGGGTCCACCCAGGTATGCCCAAGTGAACATGATACCGCTGGGAATACGGAGGAGGAAGTATCCCTAGAGGATATAACGGCGGTATGTGAAGTGGAGTAGGCTCAAGTTAGGGGGGAGGGTAACAGGTAAGCACCGGTTATGTTTCAATATGGTATAGGATGCTTAAAGATGTAGGACATGCACTGCTAGGTTTGTTTTTTGTTGTTGTTGATTGGATGTTGTAAAAGTAAATAAAAATTGTTTTAAACAAAAAAAAGCAACAAATATGTGCTTCTGTTCCTAAATGTTGAAATGATGATAACTTGTAGCCGTTGTAAGGCATATTAGTGAACTGTTTCTTTTTATATTTGATTTTCAGTTGTTTTGGAAACATGTAAGCCGTATCTCAGGCTATTTAGTTTTCCTACTGAAGAACTATCAGCAAAATTAATGACAAACACCTGTCAAGGAATCTAATTTATGTTGCGCCATTAGCAAGGAAAAAACTATATCTTTAATTTTGATGAACACAATTTTAAATAAAAAGCCTCATTAAATCAAGCCAGAGTTTGAGAGATTTCTTTCTCCTCAATTACCACAAAAAAACGTAACCTATTTACTACTCAAAACCAAGGGACAACAAGGGATGGGCGCAGTCTAACAGCATTGTGTTTTTTTCTTGAACCTTATTCACAAATAATAAATCAAGATGCAATAGTCATGGTCTCCCTTCCCCACGTTTTGAGCACGGGACAAGGCGAGACTCCGGAGCACAGCACGCGCTTGAGCTTTCCCAGCACAAGCCAACAGTTCCACTCTCAGCTATCAGAGCCTTCGGTGGTTAAGTCTCTATTCTACAAAAAGTCTCTTGCCTCCGAGGACCTGATGTATTCCAAAAATAATAAACAGAAGTTCCTTTCTACTTGCACGTTGGGTGATGCCTTTTCATCCTTTGATCCCCCTCTTCTGGGCTCAGAACCTTCTCGAATATTAGCCTCCCTCGGTCTGGTTCACTACGGCTTTCAACACAATCTCATCTGTAACATTCACAAATCTTAATGTCTTTTCAAACAGTTCACTGTGGACATCCCTCTGCCGGGTTCACTCTTGTCAACACACTATTTATTGGGACTTCTAGCTTTGCCCCCTTTCTTCGGCATCCCTCTGTCGGGTACACACTTGCCAAATTAAACAATTTCTTGAACAGTTCTTACGATACAGGATACACTTCCCTTAGCTTCACAATCATCTGCCGGTCAAAGGCTTTCGATTGTACAGAGGATTTTACTAGACCTCTGTATGACCACTTTGAATCCTTTCTCTCGTTTCCCAAGGCCTTCTGGTAACGGCAGTTTCAACAATAGAATAGTCGCCCAGAGTTTTCCCCCGAGTGAGCACCCATGTAGTGCCCGTCTCCTCTGTAGCTGGTTTTCCCCTCTCGTATTAACAGTTCATTGTACTTATTTCAATTAGCTACTTTTGTTCAACACAGTTCAGTTTCTTATCGGCTCAACCCTCGACTAACTGGTTGTGATGAACCGCTTGGCTTTGCTTGTCTCTGGAGTCAAGGTCGGTACCACAGTGGTAAGCGTCGCTCCCAGGCATGGTTATCAGCAGAGGAGGGTCCAGTGTACCATTGACACCTTCTGCAACACACACTGGATACTGTTTGCGGTCTTACGATTCCTTCCGCAGTGGTGTCAGAAGCCTTGGTCGGAAAGGGCAAGGTTGCTTCTCTCATTGTTACCCTTGCGATTTGTGCCGTCTTTCTCCTCCTCTTGAACTGCTGTGCTGAGTTAGCTCTCTTGTGCGGTCTGCCTTGTTTGCATTGTGCTCTCATGCTCCACCTTTTATCCCTGCGGGGAAAGGAAAGGGCCTTCAGGTGTGTGTGATTCTGGTCAATTGCTTGACTTTGCCTGACCCTTGTGATGGGACATGTCAGGTAAATGGCTCTAGTGTTTGTCGTCTTTTATGGTGCGCAAAAGTGTTTGTGTCGGAAGGGGCAGGGGGGGAGTAGAATGTTTGAGTATCCTACGGGTTACGATGGGGAAAAGGTGTTATAAGAAGGGGGATACCGCACATCACCCGTTGGTATCCCCCTTCCACTTCACGAGGACCCCCCCATCCAGGTGATCCTGCCTCACTGGTCCACTCCCAGGAACTAGATCCAATAGCGATGGCCGTGTCCTTGCCACCTGGATGACAGATCCCAGGGGACTAGTCAGGGAGACACCTTCAGGTTTCCCACACAACTCTTTCAAAGTTTGTAAAGAAAATTCCTGGGTCCTTCCAGGTTGATACTTTTGAAGGATCGAGATCGGACCACTTGATGTCCTCGGGTAGCCGTTATGACATCAGTCATTTGTTTAAAGGCTTCCAGAGTCTTTTCATGGGTCACGCTCTGGATTTGGATCGCCTGTTGAAACGCCCGACGATCTGCTTGGGCCTGATGGCTCCACTGTTCCCTGCAAGGAGCGCGGCCGTGCACCTTTGATTCCGAAGCTGCGCATATTCGTTCAATCACTACTTAAACGAATTGTGCCTGCACTGCCCTCCCTTCATTGGTATTTTGTGTTCAGCCAATCAGGAGCTGTGCACACCATGCTTTTAATACAATTGGTTGCAGCATCACTTGGCTGCATGTGCTATACTGTTACAGCAAATCAAATACGGGTCCCTTCCACCACCAGCCCTCATGCGTAAGGCGTGGCACCTTGGAGCGCTCCATTGTGGTGTGAATGCAGATCGCTTGTGCCCCAGGCTGTTGTTTTCAGGCCCATATAGATTGTAAGTGGTGCAAACTTGTCGGGGAATAC
Organism: Ambystoma mexicanum; assembly: GCF_040938575.1. Classification (NCBI taxonomy): domain Eukaryota; kingdom Metazoa; phylum Chordata; class Amphibia; order Caudata; family Ambystomatidae; genus Ambystoma; species Ambystoma mexicanum. The sequence continues at coordinate 1,476,715,014 of NC_090921.1, forward strand.
ATTTTCGTGTGTGTACTTGTTGAAGCCCAGCAGCCGGACCCTCTCTTCACACTGGAATCAAAGAGTAAAAAGGTATGTACCGAGCGCTTTACTGCAGTGGTCTAATAAGTATGGGAGCAGTTGGTTTGGGCAATGGGAGTGGCGCTCCTTTACTTTTAAAAACATTTTGCTCACCATTCCTATACTTTTATATAAAAAATAAACCATTCCGGAATGGATTCCTTTCAATATAAAAGTGTAGGAAGGAAAATGGCTGAGCGTGCCACTCTTCAGTACACTGATGAGCAGTGGCATTGCCTGCACATTTAGCAGAGGATCCGGCTGTGGATACGTTTGCTATGTGCCCTCAGTGCGCATATGCGGGCCCCACCCAATTTTGCTTTCTTTGAACAAGCTTCGATGGAGCCGTCCCCCACCGGGTGACAACATGTGAAGCGCTCAACAGACAGACAACTGCCAGGCAAGTTCCCCTCAGGTATTAAGCTTTTCTGTGCCAACTGGCGGAGATTAGCTGAAATCGGGCCCATCGCTTCCTTTTCCCATTTCCGGGCCCTTTCTGGCAAAAGGCGCTTGATACGGTGCCTTGAAGGTTTCCAGGTCACTTTCTGTCCCAAACCGATTACTGAAGTGCATATGGGCCAAAGTTCAAACGAGAAGCAATACGGAAAGATCCATGCTAAACTTATTGTCTGCACTACTCACCTATATTAATTGAATTGTTCCTTACAGCACGGGCTGCCCCCGTTTACTGAGCTCACTGGTCCAAGATCAGATCAGTAACATACATAAGCTGCCATCCAGCCACTATTCTGAAACAATGAAATGTCTACCTTTGTCAAGAGTGGCCTTCAGTACCACTTAAGCGATCCATATTGTGAACACACCGCTTAATATGCAGCCCCATGACAGCATACTTTTGCTCCTATTTCTTTGCCTCTCTTCAGTGCTTGTACAACGCAGTGACACCTATATCTGGGTACATATAGCGCTATGAAACATGGAATTTAATACATAGCCTGCTCTGTTAACATACGTGGATGTTGGTGCCAGTTCTATGTATTTTGATTTGTTGTGGGCTCATTTGAGCTCTGCTGCAGATTTTCCATCAAGAAAGAGATGTCACTCACTACCGACTCTGACCGAGTCCATATGTCCAGCGCGGCTCAGCCAGGGCAGGCTGAGTGACTCTGGATTAACTCTGAGAACTAGAGGATGAAAACAGGTTTCAGGTGCTATCAGGGCTGTGTGTCCCCTGAGGAGGGAAGTACCGAAAACAGGATTTCACTTGAGGTGCCCAATACATTTCGAAATCTGCTGGTGTACCGCAAATAAACAGTGCCTTTATTTTAAGGAGTGCACACCAGATAGGCAGTGAGAATCTGGAGAGAGCGCAAGTGCACGAGAGCTACCCTGTGCAGCCAGCAGCTGGCAGACCTTTCTTGCCTAAGAGCAGGCCTTTGGGTATCCTGGAGCAGTCCTGTGGAGTCATGGCGAGTAGGTCTGTAGTGCAGTTCAAGAGATATTTAAATGTACAAGGTCAGTCTGCGATCGTTTGCAGATGTAGTGCAGTGCTTCCTCTGCAAGGTTAACAGGCCCGAGAGTGGGCGAGTGTTGAGTGGTAGCCACCATTTTCTGTGCCTACTATTCCTTTGGGAAGATGCTACTGCATCCGTCAAGCGGTTAACTGACATTAGAATGCCCTCCTGGTGCTGAGAAGGTGGATTTGTTAGTTTCGAGAGGACTGCGGTCCGGCATTCTAACACATTGTCCTGCAGTAGAATGGATAACCTAGGCAATTGAATTAGCAGAGAAGACTGGGCAGTGGGCACGTTTAACATTAGCAATATGTATAATTAGTATGTGCCGGGTTGGAAGAGGTCGAGTTTACCTATATTCAAATTATGATGGTTGAATGCCGGATGAGTCACAAAGAAGCCTAATTCTGCTAGTTAAGTGGCGCTGTGCGTAAAAGTAACCTGGGGATATCATGTGATGGGAGGTTCCCACATTGTGAGCCTGATGCCTCCCCAGTGCCACACCAAAGCCGAGGAGTTGCAGTTAGTGGTGGTGGCATGGCATCTATGCTGATGGTGCCGGGGGCAGTTGGGAGGCAGGTTTGCTGCGTATGTGCGAAGGTCATTGTCATGCAACCCATAGCCCCATTTAAGCAGGTGTTTTATTGACGCTTAGTGTATCCCTGTCCCAGAGATGCACACCTCCAATCCATCCCACACCTAATTGTGCCAACCAACCTCATCATCATCATCTTATTCTATTGCCTGCTAGCGAAAACAACTGAACAACCCTACTCATCTTCCAAAGCCAGTGCCTCAGGTAACTTCGGGATGCAGTGCGCTCTGTACATGTCCAGTGTCACATAATCCATATAATACAGCTGAGTCCCACAATGCGTTCACATTCACAGCGCCTCGAGGCCATACCAATGGCAGCAGACGCTATACAAATGCCAAATACAATTTGCTGAAAGCTACAGCTGTATTTGAGTAACACAGAGATGCCCAGCCGAACCCATCCATTGATATAAACCTGTAAGAATATACATATGCATTTTTCTCATGCATTTCTACATGTAAAGCAGTTACGCAAAGAAACAATTGTTTTAAAATCAAATATTTTCCGATTTGTATACACTGTAAATGCCCTTTTACCAAATGTGCACCCGAGTTGCTTGTGTTTTAGGATATATGCTCATGTGCTTGTATGATGAATAGAGGTCCTATTGAATGCATTTTTAATGCATTTCCCTATTTAAGGAACTTGCTCATATATGCCAGACAGGTGCTCGCACACACAGGGAGGCATATCTGCTGCAGGAAAGATGTTCACAATGTGTACGTAGTTATTTTAACAAATCAGCAGGGCTGCACTAGCAGGGTCACGTACTGCAGGAGATATGACAGCTATATTTGTGTAGTGGTACAAACACATTTTAAGGGCCACTATGAGGAACGCGTCAAGTGGAGACTCCAAAAGTGCACAGTTCACAAAAGGTTCAAGGGGACGCTTATGAGACATCTGTAACCTCACAACGCTGTTTCTTTTCCATTATAGTGAAAGACATTATCTCTTGTCCATTTTCGACAAGCATATTTCAGCAGCATGTCCAGCTCTGATGTCCCCCTTGTTATGCCATTTTACCAAAATGTGTGCAGAGTCCCTGACCTATTTTTCCCACTGAGTCCCCATGCAGTTTTATATGACATTCCTGCCAGTACAGTACACCCAAACAGGGTCCCCCTTTTAAAAACAGGAAATGTACATCGGAGTATCTGTGGAATTGGTACTTTTTTCATTTTTTACATACAACACCTCACATATGCCTGCCAGCCTGGCAATGCATCGTATTTATCATCACCCCACACCCTACTGGTAACCACCACTGTCCTATTGTGCAGTGTGTGTTCTTCTGAAGCAGTTCAGGCTTGGTTTATCAAACCCACTGAGTGAGCAGGCCTGTTTTACCAGCCAAGGTTTTTGGTCATTTCCCAATGCCAATAATATTTCAATTTCAGAAACGTTTCCATCTATTTTCAAATATTGCACACAATGCCTGTTTTCCATCACGTAAGATAGATGTTTTTTGTTGCTACCCAATAACCGCCTGCATTCTAGAAAGAGGGACTAACAGAAACTAGTTCAGGTCACTTACTTTGACTGGATATATGCTCATTTTTGTAGTGGAATTGACAATCTGACATTACATGATTTAGTGGCATTTATTTAACCGTGCATACCCCCTCTCTTTAGTCATCTACGTCAAAAATAATGTTAATATATTCCTCATTTCGTTCAACCAATAGAAAGCATTTCCTTTATATTCCATAGGTTTAGTGAACTGGGAATGCAGGAGCTACTGCTGATATTAATTTGTGAGGCAGAATCTGTGTTCCACCAGAAGAACCAGACTCCCTTCTTATACCAATCATCATAAAACAAAAGATCTTGCTAATGTTTTGAGATTTAAAAAGACACAATTTCAGATAGGTTAAAGTTTTAGGAGGAGAATAGAGCACTCAAAAGTCCCCTGAAGTAGAGCTTGTGCCGCAAATTTGCATTCCTCGCTTGCACAGTGGATCACTAAACACTTGCTCACTGGCGGGCCACTGCATCACTCAGTTGCGCACATGACTGAAAAAACAGCCCGCACACAATTATTGTTTGGAGCACACAGCCAAAATAAATTAGAGGTAACATTTCTCTGGAAGCTGGAGCCATTGTTGCAGCTGCTGCTGGCCTTACGCCAGGGCCTTGATGAGCGCTTCCACAGCATGCTCAAATCCGACTCCTGACACCACTTGTGGGAATGAGGGATTGAGACACTGTTGAAGTGAAATAAAAGTCATTTTATTAAGGAAAACAACAGAGCTTGCCAGTTCAGCTCCAATCAAAATACCATAATAGTTCCTTCTTTTTCCTGAAGGAAGATAGTTCCCCTCAAGAGTATAAGGTTGTACACTCCTTCTTCCACTGGGTTCAGGATAGACCTTAATAGGCCCAACATAATCTCAGTTCCTCCTCCTCCTCTTCGTGCATGTCCTGCAAGAAGCAGAACGAGAATGAAACAAAGTATCAGTTCTGGCAGGCTTTGTAGTGCTGTTGTTTTTCCCTTATCCAAGCATGGCTGTTATTGCTCGTATATGTGCACACAGTGGTTCTAGCCCCACCCCCCTGGATGTTATTCCCTCATCCACGGCCGCCACAGCCTGTTCTTGCCTTCATCCATCTCCATTGGGAAAAATTTCTCCCGCTTTCCTGCTCGCTGCAAAATGGCATTCGCCATCCCGACTTCTGTTAAGAAGGTGTGGAATCAGATAGGTTTGGGGTTCCCAGTGCATTATTGATGCCTGCCAGTGTTTTGCCGTGTCAAACTAGCACCCAACAACTCAACCCCATTCCACGTTGCCCAATGTTGAGAGCCGACGGACCTCTGAAACCATCTCCTCAGGCGACTCCCAGCTGGATGCCCGCTTCTCATGAAGGTTCCCTGGGCTTTCTTCACACTTTGTCTGCCTTTTTCGTTTCGTCTGGCAGTGTCAGGCTTTTGTTGTATACGGGTCACAGTGTTCAGGTTGTCGCAGTTGGGTCACTCTTCTACAGCTGCTTTTCAGTGGACGACAGAGTGCCCTGGCTCAGAAGAGGTTTTTGGAGACTGCTGGGATCTGCCCGGTTAGCTTCAGCCCACGTAAAGCAATACTTACGAGAAAGCTTAGTAGAGTCCCTGTACCTCATTTGCTCTTGATTTATTACATTAAATTGTCATGTGCTTCTGTGTGTACTGTTCATTAAATGTCTGCATATACTGGCTTACAGAAGTGCTGGTGAAACTGAATTGTTTCTGTGCTGGAATACTCTTCTCCCGTGCGAAGGACTTCAATGCCTGCCTAATGGCTCTCGAATAGCACGTACTCTACTTCGGGTGAACAAGCCACTCGAGCAACAAACATACAGACACCACAACGCTGTCCGCACCAACTGAACTGCAGTTACAGAGCCTTGTTACCCGCGAACTTTAGAATATTAGTAGCCTTCATAACTTCCAGTCTGCCCAATTCTGGCCTACACCAACATTACCTCAGAAGACATAGGAAACATGAATCTACCACAAGTTGAAGTCTTAAGGACATCCCTGGGGACTGCAACACTATGAATCTGGGCAGCACCTAGGCATTATCTACCGATACTTAAGAGACGGTTTGGCCTGGTACTCTTAACAAGTATTAAGAACAAGAGTTTGTGAACAGCTATCAATCTAGACTTATCCTCTATAAATATGATCAAGGACTCTACGCCGCTGTAACAGCCTGAACAAGTTCCACTCTATCAAGCTTCCATCCTGACTTAAACTGAGGACGTTCCAGTCTCAGCTTCCACACCCCCCTGAAGAAGTTCCTAAAAACATTCCTAAGGACTACAGGAACGAAACATGTGGGGCTAAAGTAGATACTAACACTAAGTACCTCTACAAGGACTAAAAACCTGCCAAGGTGTATTTTAGGTATTTGGTAACCAAAGCGCCAAGTGACGAGACATTTGAAAAAGACAGGTCTCATTTGTTGTATTTTGTGTGGCTTTTTTCTGCTTACTGTAACAAGTCAAAGGTTGCCTTCTAATATACCAAATTAAGCATCCGTTAATTTAGAACTTGAATATGCTTGTAAGTGAGTTATAGTTACTTTATGTATTTTGTACTCTATTAGCACTTTTTGGTGATTAGCACACAACACTTGATTCAACAGCACTTTATTCAACAGCACTGGTCACTTTATCTGTCAATTCATTGACCAACTTTTATGTGTATATTTTTAACTTTATATGCTTTTTATTAAAATTGTTTTTAACAGAATCAGCAATGAAGTTAGGTTGCATTTTCCATGAACTTCTAAGTACGATTGTTCTGAATCATGTTTTAGTGTGATAATTCGTGTTCAACCAGTTAATTGAGTGTCCAAACCTCGATTAGGTAGGGGAGCCTCTATGGTCTATTGTTTTCTAATAAGATATGTCAGGTTTGCTCCCTGTTTACCTACAGTATACCTGATTTCCCCCTAAGTATGTATAGTCTCGAATAGCACCACCATTAACTAGTCTTTCACTCTCAGCCACTCTGAACGTTACCTCTCCCCACTAAAAAGAAGATTAGTGTTATCCAAGTATATATATTTTGGTGCTAGTTACCCATTCAAGGCCCCAATGTACACCAAATCTGAAATTTTCTTATGGACCACTTTTATCAGCTCTACATAGTGTCCGTTTGAGATGCTTACTCATGGAAATAATTACACAATGCACAACATACCTTTGCAATGGCAGCAGCGCAGCTGAGACCTGCCAGCTCCATCAGTTGGTCCACACTGAACTTGTATTCATTGAAAAGTTCTTCGTCCACAGCCTGAGCTTCTTCCTGGCTGATAAAGACAACATTTTGACAATCACATCAATGTATCCCTTGCCACCATTGCACTCCATAACCTAGCTTGAAAACACCATATTCTCAGGAAGAGCAACATTAGGACTTTCATAGATTTGCTTAGTTTATTTTACCATCTATAGCTCCTTTAACAAAGTTCCATGCCTGTGGCTTGTGGTAGAGTTTGGATTGGTCACAAGGCTGGGGGCCGCAATGCACTGTGTGATGCTGGGCCCAGACGAAATGTGTGGCCTACACCCCTTTGTCCCAGGCCTAAGGAAGAGAATAGTCTCTAGGTCTCAGAATGTTCGTTAGTGTCCCATGTAAGAGAATACCTTCTTCTGCATCACATTCTCCCGAGCACTAGTCAATTACTCCTTACAACTCATCTGTGGGCAGGCTGTAATCTTTATGCAGGGCATAAAATAAGCAGTGTCATATAGCATATCGCTATGCAATTCTGTAGCTTTGCTAAATAAATTGACACTTGTCTAGAAAAAATAGCTATTTAAGTTGCCCTGTTCAATGACAGCACAGCTCTTCCAGCATTACTCTCTCTTGCCCTCAGGCCCCCACTTTCCCTCTGTTCACTGCAGTAATCAACTCCTCCACTCTTAAGTGCCAAAGGCCTCTGTGGGAGTGCTAGTCAAGACTTTTTTTTATATCTTCAAATAATGTCAAGCCAGGCGTAATCGGGATGACACTTTTATTAGGCCAACTATATCCTGTCTGGCAACGATTGGTATCTGTTAATTTTATATTTTTAAAAGACAGTCGTTCAATTCCATTACTTTCATAATACATAATTGCAGTATTTCTACTCTAAAACAATGCAGTGTCTCCATGCATTACAGTAACGTTTAGGTTAGTACATCTAAATCTCAGTGTAAACGAGATTTCATTTGATTGGGGAAGATTAATCATATAAACTAGTGAACACTCTTGAAAATGTAGATGATTACACAGCCAAATACCTTTGATGGCAAACCTAGTTCTGTGACCTACTGGTGGCATCCATTTGCAACTGATGCTCAACCCATTAGCTGAATCCATACTCCTGTACATTCTATCTTATCACCATGTTGCTTTGTAACAGCTACCCTGACGTGAGATGGCCACAAACACCTAGATGTCCAGTTATTCACATGCTACACCATCCACTCTGCTTAGTCTCTTACTTTCCTTCCTCTTACACAATCAATACACAACATTAACTAGATATGTACACAAAGTAGTGATCAATAGTTCCATCCCGTCTGTACAGCTACAGATCTGCTGCAGTACCATCCACTGTATTTAGCCTCCAGAGATCACTATGCTCTATGATAAGGATTGCATTGCATAACAGCACAAACATGAGAGGTGGCAAAACTGTTTTCAGAGCCTTTTTATTTTATCTATTTGTACCCATTCATGGAGCTAATCTTTTACAGACAATCATCCAGGGCACGCAAACTCTACTCACCCATTCACATTGTCGAGTAGATTTGATGAAGGTAGAGTACCATTTGCAGGGGACGTTTGAAACTTTTATTTAATATTTACTTTGTTTGCAGTAAATGTCAAATAAAGGTTTCACTGTGCATGGTTGGGCTCTGGGTGACAGCAGCATGCAAAGTGGATTTTTGGTGACTGCCACCATTTTACAGAAAGCACATTTACATTTTTGTTGTCATCTGTTGCCAAGGGTCGAGTGCATTTCTCTTGGGCGAGAAGGTAACCCAAGTCACTAGACCTGCTAGCCTAGTGGAATTTTAAAGAATTTGCAAGGACTGACTCTTTCACTTACTTCAGCGGTACGCAAAAATGCTGTATTGTTGCTTTCTTGAGTACAAACGCAGCCCCTGAAAGCCGCAGAGCCGCAGGATTTGAACCCGCAACCGTAGTGGACTCGACTGCCGAAGTTTGGCCCGCAGTGTGCCGAGAGTCTGTGAGTACTTGCAACCCTTACCGGTGGCCCCTGGCACATCCATACATTTTTACGCACAAGTGTCCCCTGAAGGCCACTCTTGTTTATCGAGGTAGCCTGTGCTACCAAGCTATTCCGAACTCTTGGATCCTGTTCTGCCCTCTTGGGAAGACGCTCCTCGAATAGTGGGAACTTATTCTTCATTGCCTCACCCGCTTTCCTGAGCTGCTACAGCCCCTGCAAGAGACACAGTTTTGGCCCAACCGCACAATCGCGTGCATCAAAACTGAAAGCACTTTTGAGCTCAAGGCTCCACTCATGGTAGGGACTGGACTGCCACGTAGGGCCTGATTCATGGAAGTGGTTTATAATGGCGCAATCCCATGAATCAGGACGTCAGTTATGGTTTGATAAGTTAAGAACTGCCTAAACATTATTTGCACTGTATACTCCCTTTCTTCACAGGTTGTGCACCCTTACTGTGCACTATTCCTTTAGGCCATTGTGTCAGGATTGCCGGGTCCTGAGCTGATAGTCCGGTAGAAGAACTATAAGCGTAGCTGTAGAGTTCTTCCTACCAATGTATCCCTTTGTATTTCTAATTAAACTACAAGGGAATCAATTAGCCGAAAGATGGAATCACTGCATCCGCTGTTGACAATGTAGAAGTCCCCTCTTGACTGGAGATTGCTGCGGTTTCGAGTAAGAATGGAGGTTGTTCCGGAGCAGGTAAGCTGAAGCAGAATGATCCAGAGCAGGTAAGCAGAAGCAGTATGATCTGGAGCAGGTAAGCAGAAGCAGGATGATCCAGAGCAGGTAAGCAGAAGCTGGCTGATTCAGAGCATGGCAAGTGTGTTGCTGATACAGCTCACAGTAAGCAAAACGAAGCACTGGAAGATTCTTGGGTGTGGCTTATATAGCCAGCCACACCCAGACACTAGAGAGCTCATGAATCATTATGCACTTCCTGTTTGGCAACAGGAAGTGGCAACCAGGAAGTTGCTACAAACACTAGAAAGGAATTAAAGGGCAGATTTGCTATGGGTTCTGTGTGTGCCGATGCCAGGCCTGCCAAGCCTCCACCCAGTTTGCCTCAACTACCTGCCTGATACCCATGACACCGTGGTCGGTAACAAGGGAGGCAAGAGACAACCAAGGGTTGGAACGGACAAAAGGGGGTCAAGGAACAAGAGCAAGAAATACCGGACAAACACTAGCTTTGATTCAAAAATCACCCAGAAGCGTTATAACGGGTTGCCGCGACCTCGCTTGACTCCTCCTCTGTGGGACGCAATAGCATTGCGCTTGTGGAGAGGACGCCACAGTAACAAGGCAGCGTGAGTCCCGAGGCAATGACGGCTGAAGCGAGGTACTGCACGTTGCGAAACACTCGGAGGGTTTCCAGGTCGCTTAAGAGTGAATGAGTGCTGGTGCTGATCCCACATTCGATCCTCAGGCCCGTAACCCTTCCAATCCACTAAATATAGCCGAACCCCCCTCCGGACCTTAGTATCCAGGATGCGGCTCACTTCATATTCGTCGGATCCTTGCACGTTGAGTGGAGAAGGGTGCAAGGGTAATCTTGTGGAAGGAAGACCAGGTTTCAGTAGGGAGACATGAAAGACCGGATGGATGTACCAATTATCCGGTAGGTCCAAACGAACCGCTACAGGGTTGATAACAGTCGTGACTCGATAAGGGCCAACAAAACGTGGTAGTGGAAACGACGGCCCGAAATACGTAAATTCCTAGTCGCCAACCAAACTCTGGAACCCACCTTATAAGCGGGTGAAGGAGCCCTATGGGCGTCTGCTTGTGCCTTTTGCTGTAGATGAGAGGACACCTTATCCCCTACCTTGGTCAGATCGCGTAAACACGCACTGGCAGCAGGGCTGGAGGCAGACGGAGTCTGTTGAATGGGAAGTGTGCGTGGATGCCGTCCATACATAGCGAAAAAGGGTGAGGTTCCTGTGGAAGTATGGACTGAGTTATTGTATGCAAACTCTGCCATGTCTAGCAAGGATAACCAGGACTCTTGAGGTTGTACAGTGAGGCACCTTAGATATTGTTCGAGTGTAGCGCTTAACCTCTCCATCTGACCATCCATCTGGGGATGGTAAGCGGAGAAAAACGGTGCTTGATGCCCAATGACGTGGTCGGAGCATGCCAAAAACGAGATGTGAATTGGGATCCACGATCCGAAACAACTATGTGGGGAAGACCAAAAGGCCTAAAAACATGATGCAAGAAAAGTATAGCCAGAGCAGGTGCCGTAGGAAGACCTTTGCAGGGAACAAAAAGGACTAACTTGGTAAAGTAGTCGACAACGACCCAAATACTATCATGACCATGGTCACAAGGTAACTCGACTATGAAGTCCATTGAGATCATAACCCAGGGTTCTTCTGGAATTGGCAATGGGTGTAATAAGCTGATGGGTTTCGCTGGGACGACCTTACACTGAGCGCAAATGGCACAGGAAGCTATGAATTCCAACACGTCTCTGGACATCTGAGGCCACCACGACCAATGCCGTAGTAACTCCAGGGTTTTCCAGCCACCCGGATGAGCTGAAAATTTGGTATCATGACACCAATGCATAGCAGTAGTGCGGGTTCCTGAGTCGGGGAGATAAACCATCCCGTTATGGTATGGAATGCCATAAAGCAGTGTTCGATTCATTTTGTGGATGGTTTGTGGATTATCCTTAGCCCATTTGATGAAGGCAGAACGTAAGGGAGTGTGTATTCCACAGGTACACACCACCTGAGTAGGAAGGAGAATGGTGTGTTTGTCTACAGGAGGCAGAGAGACATTATGTAGTCTAGAGAGAGCATCGGCTTTGGAGTGTCATGAGCCGGGTCTGTAAGTTACTTGGAAATGGAACATTGAGAAGAACTCATGCCAACGGGCATGTCTGGCTGTGGTACACTTCACCGACTGTAATGCCAATAGATTACGGTGGTCTGTAAAAACCTGAACCGGCAAAGCAGTCCCTAACAGGTGGTGATGCCATACGAGGAAAGCGTCCCGAATGGCCAAGAGCTCTTTTTCTGTAATAGTGTAGTTAGATTCATAGACTGAGTTCCTTGGAATGAAACGCCACTGGATGTAGTTCCCCGTTGTCCTTGCACTCCTGTTAAAGGATAGCACCTACCGTGATATCTGAGGCATCCGCCTCTACCACAAACGGTAATTCGGGGTTTGGATGCATCAAAACGGGAGCGGTGGTGAAAGAGGACTTGAGACAGTCAAAGGCCTTCTGGGCAGTGGGATTGCAACAAAACAGGTGTTTCGAACTGGTCAGAGACGTGAGAGGGGCAACAATGCTAGAAAAGGACTTAATGAAGCGCCGGTAGTAATTGGCAAAACCAAGGAATGATTGCAGTTGTTTAAGATTAGAGGGTATTGGCCACTCTAAGACTGCCTTGACCTTGGTGTCACTCATTTGTATGCACTTGTATGTGATGTTATGCCCCAAAAATGCGACAGACGTGACATGGAATACGCACTTCTCTAGTTTAGCGTATAAATGATTATCTCAAAGTCGTTGGAGAACAGTAGATACATTTTCGATGTGGGTTGGATAAGATGGAGAATAAATGAGAATGTCATCTAGATAGACCACCACGTAAGTATCCAAAAGGTCTCGAAACACATCATTGATGAAATGCTGAAAGGTGGCATGGGCATTACATAACCCGAACGACATGACGCAATACTCAAAGACCGTATTTTGTTTTAAATGCTGTCTTCCATTCATCCCCTGAACGTATCCTAACAAGATTGTAAGCGCCTCTCAAGTCCAGTTTCGTAAATATTTTGGAATTGCCTAACTGATCTAACAGAACAGATATCAGGGGTATGGGATATTGGTTCCGAACAGTGATGGCATTTAAGTCACGATAATAGATGCATGGACGAAGGTCCCCTTCTTTCTTTGGTACAAAGAACATGGGGGAAGCCGCAGGGGATCGAGACGAATGGATAAAACCTGTGCTAAGTGCCTTATCGATGTATATCTTCAAGATGGTGTCTTCTTTGGTTGTTAGAGAATACACCCTTCCATTCAGTATTTTGGCCAAAGGGACTAAGTCAATAGGGCAGTCATAGGGACGATGGAGTGGCAACACTCCGGCTCCTTTAGCATCGAAGACATCTCGATAAGCAGTGTATTCTTGGGGCAAGGGCAAAGCAACAAGAGCATCCACCGAGGGTGCGATGTTTATGAGAGCTCGACGGGGGTTCTCAACAAGGTGTTGTATTTGACAATGACTCCCACAGTATTTAGATGTGAAAGAAACATTCCCTGTGTTCCACTCGATAGTCGGGTTATGCCTTCTAAGCCAAGGTAGGCCCAGAATGAGTCGAAACTGGGGTGCTGTGATAACATCAAAGGTAATGGTTTCCGTATGACCGGTAACTGTAGTCATGGACAATGGTACTGTTTGTTCAGTAACCAACCCTGACAAGAGCGAGGTTCCATCCACAGCATTAACAACCTCCGGGTGGCGTTTAGCATTGAACGTTACACCATTCTAACGAGCGTAGGAGAGATCAATATAGCTCCCGGTAGCTCCTGAGTCTAGAATCGGTTCTCCGATCCAAGAGGGACTGTGAGAATGACCTTTAAGACATGAATAATACTCAGAGCCAATACGTAGGTTGTTTGGATTATAACGATAATCCAATTCTTTTATTAACTTAATATGTACTTTCTTTCTCTTTCTCTTTAGGTATTGAAAAGGATACAATTTCTCTTGAGGACTTCAAGCTTCAGGTAGATGGAGGTTTAGTCAACAGTTCAGGTAAGAGTCTATAAGTTTTTCTTTACAAAGTTTCAAACTTCAGTTAAAAGCATATAATTCTCCTTCTTCAGGGTTCCTTTTCTTATTTCTCTTGATTTTTTTCTTTTTCTTTATGATCCCCACTCTTGAATATATATATATATTTCTCTTTTCTATGATCTCCTCCTTTGAGTTGTTCTTATCTCTTTTCCTTTTCTTTGTCTTGGTTTTTAACTCTTTATCTTTCCTTTTCTCTCTCTTGCTCAGCTCTTTCGTTTGAATATGTGGCTTCTTGTTAAAGAGTACTGATGCAGCCTTTGACTGTAATGGGATTCAGCTTCCCCTTTGTATACAGCTGTTCTCAGATGGGAATGTTCTCTCCCCCTTTCATAACGAATCACTTCTCTTTAGTTTAGTTATGGAACATTTCAGTTCATCGCTTTTTCTTAAACATATGCTCTTCTAGTACACATTGGAGTGCCTGGGTGCTATTTCCCCATACTTGTATAAGCTTTAACTTTTTCCTTTTTTCTAACAGCTCCCAAACGTTGATTGCGCAACGGCGCGTATTTAAACTTTTATAATCCTTTCAACTTGGTTGATAGTAAAAAAAACAGACGCAACGGCGTCAACTTCATTACTGTCTATCGAGCGACAACGGTCGTATATTCTGTACTCTGCATGCGAGTAAAGCGGTAGAGTTTTCCTCTCTCTCTCCCTCTCTCCCTCTCTCACTCACCTCCGACTGCGTGGTTTCAGTCAGACTTGTTTGTAACAGCTGACGGCTGAAACTGACTTCGCATCGGGTTCGGCGAAATGTACATCGTGTCAGTTTCCTTTTTTCCTCGTAATTATACGGCCTCGGTTGTCGGGGAACAGTGCTCCGGAATCAAGTGGCGATCTCTCGCTTCGACCAGCTTCACACTCCTGGGCGTTTTCACACAGACACAGGCCCGCTTCCCACTCAGCTGTTCATGGTTTTTCTCCCTCTTCAGTACGCCCACGATAAACCGTCCTTCTCGCTCTCGTCCTCACGCTCTCTCGTCTCCTAGGCAACCAACAAGAAAAGTTTGCAGGCATTAGAGGAAAGGCCATACAGTAGGGACTTCCTGGTCCTCAATACCTTCACTACTCGGTACTAGTTTCTATAAAACTTACATCAGAACGTCACAGGGACCCAACAGGGGTTGAAAAGAAGCCTTAAGTGTGATTGGATTAATCGATACGGGGTCCTGAAGTGCGGGACTCAGTAGGGGGACCCCCACCTACTACCGAGTCATGGCGTTTCCCGACTTCTTGGGTTTCTTTGGGCACGCTTTTAAGAGATGGTCAGCAGATCCGCAATAGAAGCAGAGTTTGTTCAGGCGTCTCCTCGCTCTTTCGCTAGGTGTTAAAGGTCCCTTCACGGCACTAATTTGCATAGGTTCAGGAGCGTTCGATGACGCAAGAGGGGGTAACTAGGACAGGCATCGTTCCCCTTTTTTCTCCTTTTCTTTCTGCTCGCCAGGCATCAATCTGAAGAACAAGATCCAGTAATTCATGGAAGGCCGTTGGTACCACCCGAACCGTAGCCAACGTATCTTTAAGAGCTTCAGACAGACCCCTATAGAACAAAGAGGCCTTCTTGTCCTCAGGCCAACCTGACACATTGGTAACTGTATGTATGTTTCATAGTAGTGTTGTGTTGGTTTAGTTGTTACTGCTAATTGCTTTGTTTGATTTAAAAAGGCCTTTAATAAATGTATATGTATTTTTGATATATACACCTCACAAAGTAAATTGTAGTTTCATTTACTGTGTGTGCTCATTGTGGGTTTTCGATCACCCTTACCCCCTCCTGAGACCTAGTCTAGACCACCGCCAAGGCTACCTCGATTGGTCTGGCTTGTCCAGAAGGTTACTCTGTTCCAATAAACTAGGCTGGCCTTCTGAACCTCTGTCCACCTGGTCAGAGTTCAGAAATCCATCTCAACAGTTCCTTTGAGGGAATGGTTGATTTAGCCATGCCTGAGTGCACCATGAATGCTTGCACCCTTCAGTTGAGTCAGCCAGCACTTCGCTGATTCCAAGGTCATTTATCTATGGGAAACAGCAAGGATGACAGACTTGTGGTGTCAGTCTAGAAATACGGATACCTCTACTTTGAAACCGCAAACGCATTTAAGTGGCCGTGAGCCAACCGTCTCCTGCACGATATGACAAAATATAGGTTTTCGAGTTTGCCAATGAACGGCCATTTTGATGTAACAAGAATCGCCATTTTGTTTCTAACCATTGCTCATTGCTTTCTGTTCCTATTGCTTCGCAGTATATTTTCCGCTTACACTGCTCGACTGTGAAACATTGTTGTCTGTATGTGAAAAGGACAAGGCCGCAGGGCCGTGAGGATAACAAGAGTTCGCTGAAACACAAACATAGGCCCGAATGTAGCCTTGAAGCAGAGCTGCAGGGCATTTAATCATTTCACAGCTGCCAGCCAGTCTCGTTATATGGTAGAATATATTAGAATAATACCGCTAAAGGCTTGAATTATGCTTTTCTTACGGCCCCCCTTTGCTGAGCCCGCTAGAGCATGTCGGCTCCCAGGACGCGAATAGCACCCGATAGATAGCAAGGTCCGGAATGCAACCCCCCCCGTATGTAGTTTGCTTCCAAGAACAGAAGTGCTGTGTTCTATTCAATAACCGAAAGATGCCTTCGCACTCACAAATTGTAAATTGCAAATTGTTACTAGAATAGATGTTTGAAGGTGTCATAGTGGTCGGAGATGTCCATCATCACACCAAGTTCAAAGAAACCCAATAAAGGGGGGGGTGTTAAACATGTCATAGCTGATTGTTTGATATGCATTTTGTATATATGTAACTGATGTACGTAATTCACTCTCTTGCGTCCCTCGAGGTCTAGAGATACACGTCGCGGGGCATGAGACCGAGTTGGCCAACTGAGACTTTTGCTTTGCAATAAAACCATAGCTTTGGGAAAACAACCGTGTCTGGCGTCTGTATCGTGTGTGTGGTGACTCGCCTTGTTTCCATAGACGTCAGGTTGGGGCCCCTTTCAAGATGGCGCCCGAATAGGGACCCTCCCCCATTGTTCCATCGCGTAACGTTGTAATTGAGAAAGGCAGCGAACGGCGAGGACGGGACAATCGAGCCGGGATCAAGCGGTGTTCGGGGCGCCTTGTAAAAGTGATGAGACTCCTTTGCAGATCTGCACACATCTGATCCCTGATCGACGTGCCTGGCTAGAGAACAAGGAGGCGAGGGTCCCGAAACGAGGCGGAAGCAAAGAAACGCAGACACAACGTCCTTTGGTGCGTCAGTATACAGACGACTTGATTTATCAGGTGAGTCATTCCCCGATTCAAAGTATCCTGATATTGGTTGAGAGTTGACTTTGCAAAATCAAACGCCCTAGGTAAGGTTGATTAACCAGGGGGAAGGTTGAAACATGCCTGGGGTACTGTCCACCCTAGCAGGGTTTTTCTGCTGTGGTAGACAATCTTTGGAAGATGGCCAAATTGTACCACCTGGGGGAATGCCGGCGTATGAGATGTATGTGAAGCATGGAGTGGGTGCGATAATATTCTGTGAGACTTGGCATAGGCAAACCAGAAAGCAACAAGACCATCAGTGGCCGATTAATGGTAGTTTTGAGATAGCGAGGATAGATAACCTGGAAAGGGTGTTGATAAGAAAGAAAGCGCGTCCTGCAGCATTTGAGACTATTAAAGACTGGAGAAAGGAAGCAATGCTCCGATTTAAAAGCAGAGCAAAGCATGCGCGCAGTCATAAATCGAAAGGTGAAGTAGCGGAAGAAAAAGAAGAGGAGGAGTGGACTGAGAGTCTAAGAAGGGCAGGTAGGCGTGACCAGTTGAATATAGAAAAGATATACCCACAACAAGAATTACACATAGCAGATGAATTGATAGAAAATATATTGACCCATACAAAACAAGGCCCAAGATCAGAAGTAAGACCAGACACGTCAGCAGCTATTGCCCAGGAGACCCTGCCCGTATCTCAAGCTCCCCCTCCGGTAGCGCAAGCCCTCCCACAGCCACAGACCGCGCGCGTAACACTTCCTATTAGCCAACCAGGCCTACAACAGACACTCCCTGTTCCCATTGTCCCATCCGCACCTCCCGCCTCAGACTGTGCCGAAGTTTCCTTCCTGCTGCCCTCCTCCCCTATGCCCACGTTCTCCTCACCTGAGCTGTTGAATTCACTGGTTTCCTGGAGGCGTCGCCGGGTGAGGTAGTCTCTTTTCTTTTTGGGATGCACTTGCTTGTCACGGAGAGAAGCCACAGTGACAGCTAAGGAACAGCTGTCCTGTGGCTCCCCTTCCGGAATCAAGCCGGAAAGGGAAAAAACCCCGGAGGGAAAAACCCTTGATGAAAGACAGGCTCTTCTTTAGACGTCAAAATCCCCAATGGTGCTGACTGGAGGAGGTGGAGAAAGTTCCAACCGGAGGAAGTAAGGAGCGATGTCGCAGAAGGTAAATTGCAGTCCATTAGATGGAGATTCTGGACGAGTGAAAAGGAGTAGAAGACTCCGCCGGAAGAAGCAGCCGTCCTTACTGTGCAGGGAGGAGAAGGAGGCGGTGACTGCACCAGGTCCAGGAGCGCCGGGAGCAGGTAAGGGCACTACGGAGACCCGGGTAAAGGGGAAAGACCCAGAGGGTGAGAGAAACAAGAGAGCGAGCGAGAGATAGCGAGAGAGAGAGAAAGAAAGAAAGAGAGGCTCCGTGGAGCCGGAACCGAACACGGGTGAAAAAATATGTAAGCAAGGCACGGCAGAGAGCCGTAGAGAGAGGAGGAGCAGAGGAGGGAGGAAAGCACACAAGTGCAAAGTATCACTGAAGCGAAACAGCTAAGTCACTGGCAGAACCGAAGGAAGCCAGAAACACGAAGCGAGAGGGACCCGGAAACAGGGAGCGTCCTGAATCGAGGGTTGCAACGCAACGCATCTCCTGTGGGCGGAGATTAAATACTGCACGGAGCTGTGCGTAAGGAAACAAAAGAGGGACTAAAACCCTCTGTCGGTTTCGCCAATTCCAATGAGCAAGAATCCGCCACTCTCGTCCTCTGCCATAACGGCGGATGACACAGACACAGACTCGGTACCGTCCGTTCCTCCCGGGGTTGAAGTTGAAACCACGGGGGCAAGAGGCGGGATTGACCAACGGGGGTGCACAAGGGTAACCCGCAGCGCAATCAGCAAAGAAAGGAAGGTGGAATTGCAGCAACAGGCAGAGATGTATATAGACGGGAATGATGGGACGGCAACAGTGGCTTCGATATATGACTTCCGTAGAAGCAACGAAAGACAGGTAGTGTTGGAATGCATGGGTGAATATTTGGTGGAGAAATGGAAACAGCTAATTGGGAAATTACCACCGCAGCGATTGTTAGATTTGAATGCATTAGCACGCTGTAGGGAGAGGGATGAAGAAGTGAGAGAACATGTATATAGACTTTTTGAGCTTAAAGATGAATTAGATAATGATTATGCTGAAATGTTTGCTACGCCTGGGTACAGGAGTAGAGATATCGGGAGAAATAGGAAAGAAACTGTAGAGCCATATATTCAAGGACGGACGACATTCAATGTCGTCAGTACAAAGGGGCGACAAGTTAAAAGTATGTATGCGAGAACATGGAGATACACGAGATATTTGATGAATATTCCATGCCCATGAAAAGAAAAGCACTACAGTCGATGGCTGAACATCTATTAGACAAAGATATAAAAAACGATAAGGCCAGCCCACCCGAAATAATGGCAGTATATAGAAGAGCACTAGAGCGAGGGACAGGAGAAACAGCCCTATCGTTGGATCTGGGAATATTGTTACATCTAAGAGAAGGAAGGGGGACGGTAAGTGGGGCATTTCCTATGAGAGAGGTCCCACCTACCTTTGTGCCCAAAGTGGAGGTTCCCGCAGTGGGCAGTGCAGCGGCGCAGGTAACACCAGCCCATTACACCGCCCAATATGTGCATGTCCCCTTTTCCAGACAGGAGGTGAACAACACAAAACAGATGATTCCTGATATAAGAAAGAATCCTGCAGGGTTTTACAAGGAAGTAGAGTCCTGCCTACAATCATCCGTGCTTACCATGGGTGATATAGACCTAATATTCCCGGTGATCCTGCCAGCAGACATATGGAAACAAATAAGGAAGGTAGATGACCCAACAGCCTTTGGCGCCACATGGGCGGACTGGATAATAGAAGACAGGAATAAAGCGGTTGGAGGGACACCAGGAGCGAATCTGGCGGCGTTACCAGCAGGTATAGTGCAGAAGTTAAAAGCAATTGTCCCAGAGAAAATAATTCAAATGGGACAAATTGACTGCATGTGTACAAGGCAAAGATGAGTTGGCTACAGATTATTTTAATAGATTTGAAGAAGTATTCACAGACTTCAGTGGGCCGGATGTGGGTTCGGAAGCAGGAAAGAGGTTATTTGTTGACAAATATGTGAGGGGGTTAAAACTTCCAATTCAGGATCTAATAATGACATCAGAGAGTGCATGGCAAGCAAAATCGTTGGGCGAAGTATTACATATGGCCCAATATTATGAACGCAGAGTGACTGCAGGAAAAGAAAAAGAGAGGGATAGGGTAAATCTAAAGACACGAGTATTAATGCAGCAAGTAGTGGGACATAATAGAGGGCGAGGGAACGCACAAGGAAGGAGTAATTTGAATATGCATAGGGGAAGAGTGGGACCGAATCAGTGTGCATATTGTAAAGAGGAAGGACATTGGCGAGCGCAATGTCTGCATCTACAGAATAGAAATGGGTCTGGTCAGAGGAGACAGCATAGATGACACCCAGGAGCAAATGGACCAAATAGGAATAGTATGCAGCAGCATCATAATAACGGAGGTAATCAAAACCAAGGCCAAAACCAGAATGCCCCAACCAGAATGCCCCAGGGACAGCAAAATCAACAATATGGAAATAAGAGTGGGGGAAATAGAGGGAAGAGTGGAAATGTTTTCGATACACAGCCAAACACGTATTACAGCAATAGTAATGATTACACATCGGACGATTGTGTTATTTCCCCAATAGGACAGCCCAGGACAGGGGTCGGAACCAGTGTCTTTTCCCGTGAATCAGAGAGGACCCTACGTAGAAATGAGAGTCGGGAATGATTAGCACCGCTTTCTTGTAGATACAGGAGCACAGAAGTGTTCAATAGACCATCACTTGGTTCCGGATATACCACTGTCAGAGCAAAAGAATATTTACGTAGGGTTCGCAGGTACACCAGTCATAAACTCAGTGTCCAAACCAGTCCAGTTACCATAGGACTATTTACTGAACATTGTCCTTTCCTTCTAACAGAAAATTGTGGAGAAAATTTGTTGGGATTAAACTTGTTGAAAAAACTAGGTTCTGTTATACATTGCATGGCAGACGGAGTGTTTCTAACGATATGGCCACACTATGCCCCTGTGTCAGAATTCATGTCTGAAGCGTTACCAGGGGAACTAAGTAAAGTACCAACCTGTATAAGGCCAAATGCATGACAACGATGTGGGATGTTTAAAGATAGAGCCAGTAAAGATTATTTTGAAAGAAGGTGTTACCCTACCGCGAATACCCCAATACAAAATTTCGGTTGAAGGTGAGAAAGGATTGAAGAGTATTGTTACAGATTTGGTGAAATTAGGGGTAATCGAGGAAATCACAGGAAGTACATGCAACAGCCCGATTCTTCCGGTTTGGTTTATAAAAAAGGAGGTAATGAGGTACCATACCGTTTCATAATTGATCTACGCGCATTGAAAAGGTAGTAGATCCGCAAGGTCCTCTAGTGCCAGACGTCACTACAATATTGACAATACCACCTGTTTCAGCAGACTATTTTAGTGTAGTAGATTTTAAAAACGCATTCTTTAGTATTCCAGTGGACAAGGACAGTAGATATTTGTTCGCGTTCACATTAGGAGGATGATCATTTACATTTACGCGGATTCCGCAAGGTTACACGGAAAGTCCAAGTATTTACAGTAGAGCATTAAAAGAACATCTAGACATGCTGGGATTACCCGTGGGTTGTGTACTTTTGCAATACATAGACGATCTATTGCTAGCTGCAGACACAGAGGAGATTTGTAAAGAAAGCACTGTATTACTACTGTCACACCTAGCGGCACATGGCCATAAAGCTAGTTTGAAGAAATTTCTGTATAATCGAAAGGAGGTGGCTTATTTGGGCTACCTACTTTCGAAAAGGAGGGAGAAGACTAACGCCAGAATGCATAGAAAGTATTTCTTGTATGCCTATTCCAAAGACACAAAAAGGAGTCAGAGCCATAATAGGCTTGGCTTCATATTGCCGACAATGGATTGGTAATTTTGCGTTGATTGTGAAACCATTAGTGAATTTAACTAGTAAGGATGCGGTTATGCCTTTGCAGTGGGATGAGGAATGTCAGAAAGCATTTGATGGATTGAAAACTGCATTATGCTCGGCTCCAGTTTTGGGTACGCCGAACTATGAGAACATTTTTTGACTATTTGTGTGTGAAAGTGAAGGATGTGCATTGGCGGTTTTGACACAGGTACAAGGTGGAAGAAATAGGCCGTGCGGCTATTTTTCTACTGCGCTGTACCCTGTAGCGCGCGCACTACCACGATGTTTGCGATCTGTCGCGGCGGCTGCTGCGTCAGTGAAACAAACTGAAGGGATGGTATTGGGGCACACTTTAATTCTGATGGTGCCACATGCCATAGACGTTCTATTAAATAGGACACAGACGCAACACCTCACCTCTGCTAGATTGACAAGATATGAGATTATCTTGTTCGTGCCCCATATCCAAATTATGAGGTGTAGCGCTTTGAATCCTGCAGAATTAATGTCACTAACCATAAAAGAAATTGGGAAGAATGATTCAACCCCCCACGATTGCTTAATGGTCACTGTGGAAGAAACCAATGAAAGAGTTGATTTAAGTGATATTCCACAGAAAGAGCCGGATGTGACGGCTCATGTTTTATTACCAGATGGCACGACAACTGCCGCATATGCCATCACTACCCGAGAGAGTGTTGTAGAAAGTAAAAGAATCCCCTATAATTCAGCACAAGCCGCGGAAATAGAATTGACCAGAGCCTGCGAGATTTCTGAAAATTTGAATGTGAATATATATATTGATAGTCAGTATGCTTTTGGAGTGGTTCATAATTTTGGTAGACTCTGGGCTGAGAGAGGGTTTCTGACATCACATGGTGCCAGAATTCAAAATGGCCCTTTGATTGTACGATTGCTGTCTGCACTCACGTTTCCAAAGCGCCTAGCAATAGTGAAATGCGAGGCACATAAAAAAGTAACATGCAAAGTAGGAGAGGGAAACGCGTTTGCAGACAGAATTGCGAAACAAACTGCCACTGATTTGAATACCAAGATGATGACGGAACAGACAGAGGAAGTACCCTGTGTGATAGAATATGGAGTTGCGACTGTCAAAGAAATGCAGGCCGAGGCAACGGCCGATGAAATACAGGGATGGGCAGAGGGATCTGCTGAGTTGGATCTGGAGGGTTGTTGGGTGGACAAGGGAACTAGAAACTGGATGTTGCCAAATTCGTATGTGACTGCCATGGTCACAATGGCCCACAGCCCTACGCACATCTGTGCAAAGCAAATAATACAGCACCTTTCTACAGTTTGGCAGAATGTAAACATAAAAAAGAATGCATAGAGGTTGGTGCAGAACTGTATCACGTGTTTGCAACACAATGTAGGGAAGGGAACGGTGACTCCAGCAGGCAGTTTTGGCCCGCCCTCCATGCCATTTGAGGTAATTCATTTTGATTTCATAGAGATGGAGAGGTGCCAAAACTTGAAATACGTCTTGGTGGTGATCTGTGCATTCAGTAAGTGGGTGGAGGCATATCCTTTGAAAGACTGAACAGCAATGAGTACAGCAAAAGTAATGTTGAAGGAGTACTTTTCCAGATTTTGGCTTGCCCCGAGTCTTATGGTCTGATAATGGACCGCATTTTGTGGGTACAGTGGTATTACAGATATGTGCTGGTCTCCAGATTGATAAGAGATTCCATAGTTCAAGGCATCTGAGTTCTGCCGGTCTTGTGGAGAGGCACAATGGGATTCTTAAATCAAAGATTAGCAAGATTTGTGCGGGAAGCAAGTTGAGTTGGGTGGATGCATTACCAATAGCACTATTATGCATGCGTACGTCTGTACAGGCTAAAACTGGGCTCTCCCCGTACGAAATCGTAATGGGGAGGCCGGCAAATGTTTGGTGCGCACCTCAGCCAAAACGACTTAGTGAGATAGAACAGCCTGTGGTTAGTACTTATTGTGGCCATTTAATGCAGAAATTGCGTTTGATTCATCAGCAGGTGCAGGAGGCATTACCAGTGAGATACACCGGTCCGGGGCACGGGCTGTAGCCAGGAGACTGGGCGCTGCTAAAGAACTTTGAAAGAAAGTCATCATTAGCACCTAGGTGGCGCGGGCCCCATCAAGTACTTTTGGCAACGCAGACAGCAATACGGGTGGATGGAAGGAAGTCGTGGATCCATGCCACCCATGCCAAGAAGATTCCAACTGCATTGAAAGACTTGCCTGACACTGATGACCGGAAAGAGACAACGGTCCCAGAAATGAAATAAACTTTTGCCAGTAAGCAGCCACCTAATCTGCCAAAACGACAAGTGAAACTCGAAACAAAGCCTGAGATGATTGCCAAAGAGGGGGAAGGGCAAAGAGTGCCCCAACGTTGCCCAGCAGAATCGACATCACTGCTGACCGACGCGAAATCTGCCTTGCAGATACCAGCAAAACCAAATCATGTACCCCTTTGGCGCCCACCAGCACTTGCCAGCACAGCAAAAAACGGATCTGCATCATTGGCGCGGCGCACACCAGCACATGCAGTAGCGCCACAGGCTGACTTCAAGCCTGAATCTGGAAGTGCACCGGCACTGTTCACGGATCATACGATACCAGGAGCAAGGCGATACAACCTGCGGCCTCGGAAGACAAAGTGTTCCGCAGTTCTTTTTGGTGTTTATGTCAACCTCTGGTTCAGCTCATGGACGGAGAATGAACCATAGGTGTAGAGGAGAGAAGCGTGAGAATTGTGCAAGTCGGACAATTCAAGACTCGCGGCTCCTCGGTGCAATCATAAAAAGTACATGTGTCCTGAACCAGAGCGCACAAGATGGGCGCACATGATACTAAAGCGATAAGATAACTGATCAAAGGTCCTCTGAGCAGTTTAAGAGGGGACAAGTGATCTCGCCTAAAAACGAACAATCGAATCCAGGCTAAAAAAAATAAGACAGGCAGAACTGAACTGTGACAATTCCATTGAACTTATTAACATCAGAGCAAGCGCGACGAAGAGAGATATCCACAACGAACTGTGACAAAAAAGAAGGACGACGACGAGAAACATGCCGGGACCGGTTCCAACCTCCTCCTGCACCAACACCGATGAGAATGAGTCAGTTATAAAGACTATGAGCTTAAGAAAAACGCATGGTAAAACAAATTGTATGCTAGTACTAACGATAAGGAACAAGTTACTTACCTGTAACTGTTGTTCTCCAGCATGGGTCTGGCATGGATTCACATGCTCATGAATATTCCCCGTCGTCAGGCTGGGAATCCTCGGTAAAGAAAAAACCAGTATCAGTTTCGTTTCTGATCTGTCTTTCGTAGTAATAACCAATCACTGGTCTCTGCGTCATACTGACCACAGCCAATGACTGCCCTCTACCTAAGCACCGCCTCTGGCAGCCATCTTCAGATTTGGAAGCACGTGAAGTGGCAGTATGACCAAGTGAAGAGCCGCAGAGGGGTAGGCGGGAGGGTTCGCATGTGAATCCATGCCAGACCCATGCTGGAGAACAACAGTTACAGGTAAGTAACTTGTTCCTTCTCCAGCATGGGGTCTGGCATGGATTCACATGCTCATGAATAAAGAATACATAGCAGTACACACATGCACAACCACGGGAGGTGGCAACGGCTCAACATTAAGCAGTACATCAAACTCAACATTAAGCATCTTACCTCCTCACCAGGCTCACCTCAGGCGAACAGGTTGCGCAGCACTGCTTGGCCGACCCTGGATTCCTCCCTGGAATCCCGATCGACGCAGTAGAATTTCGTGAAGGTGTGCGTCGACCTCCACGTAGCAGCCCTGCATATGTCCAGCAGGGGCACACCAGAAAGGAACGCCGTGGTAGCTGCGATCGCTCTGGTGGAATGGGCTCTCGGACGGCCAGGCAGCGGTCGGTTTGCCAACCGATGACAGTACATGATACAGCCGGAGAGCCATCTGGAAATGGAAGCCTTCGAGAGAGCCTTCCCCTGATTGACAGGTCCAAAGTTCACAAAGAGTTGTGACGTCTTCCGAAAACACTTCGTGCGGTCCACGTAGAACTTCAGCGCTCTAGCCACATCCAGCGAGTGCAAAGTCCTCTCAGCCGGCGACGAAGGCGACAGGAAGAACACAGGCAACACCAAGGGTTCGTTGAGATGGAAGTCCGACGGTACCTTGGGCATGAAGGAGGGGTGCGTCCTGAGCACTACCCTCGTGTCGTGAAAAGTCAAGTACGGGGCCTTGCATGAAAGGGCCTGGATCTCTCCCACCCGTCGTGCGGAGGTGATGGCCACAAGAAACGCTGTTTTCCACGACAGAAACTTCAACGGGGCCGAGTGCAGAGGCTCGAACGGAGGTCCCATGAGCTTGGTCAGCACCACGTTGAGCTCCCACGCCGGGGCCAGAGCCTTCACCGGCGGGAACGATCTGAACAGTCCCTTCATGAACTCTTTCACCAGACGATGAGACCACAAGGACGTCCGGCCCGTGGTTCTGGTGTATCGGGAGATCGCAGCAAGATGAATCTTGATGGACGCGTGTGCCAGTCCAGCTTTGGCCAGCGTCAGCAGGTACGGCAGTACCTGGGGAGCCGTAATCCGTAGAGGGTTAATCTTCTGTGCGTGGCACCAGACAGAGAACCTCTTCCATTTGTGTCCGTAGCATTTAAGAGTCGAGGACGCCCTGGCCTTTGCAAGAACCTCTCTGCAGTCGGCCGGTATGTCGTATCCTCCAAACTCTAGCGCTGCAGGAGCCAGGCCTGCAAGTTCAGCGATTTCGGGTCGTGGTGGAGGATGGCGCCTCCTTCCCTGGAGAGAAGATCCGCGTCCACCGGCAGCTTGATTGGCGGGGACGCTGACAAGTCCAGAAGGTCCGGGAACCATATCTGCCTCGGCCACGCAGGTGCGACGAGGATCATCCTGCACCGTGACCTCTTGAGCTGGTTGACGAGCCGGATTAGCAGTGGCAAAGGAGGGAACGCGTAGAGGACCAGGCCCTCCCAGGGGAACGAGAAGGCATCGCCCATGCTCCTCGCCTGGGGAAACCTGCTGGCGAGCCTCCGGCACTTGGAGTTCGTCGCCGTCGCGAACAGGTCGATCTGGGGTGTGCCCCACCGTCGGAAGAGGCGATCCACTAGATCCTGCCGTAGTTCCCACTCGTGGCACGAGCGCAGCTCCCTGCTGAGTGAGTCGGCAATGGTGTTTTTTATCCCTGCCAGATGAAACGGCACCAGAAACATCCTTTGGGCGACGGCCCAATGCCACAGGTCCTGCGCCTCCTTGGACAGCGCTGGGGACCTGGTTCCGCCCTGTTTCCTGATGTAAAACATGGTGGTGGTGTTGTCGGTGAAGATCCTCACCACCTTGCCCTTGAGGGACGGAAGGAAGGACCTGAGGGCCCAGAACACTGCACGGAGCTCCAGGACGTTGATATGGAGGGACTTCTCCGTCGGGAGCCAAAGGCCTCTCGCGTGCAGATTTTCGGTGTGCGCTCCCCACCCTTCCAGGGAGGCATCGGTGGTCACTGTCTCCTGGTGGTCTGGGGTCTGGAAGTCCATGCCCGCCGTCAGATGCGTGCGGTTGCCCCACCACCGGACCGCTCGGCGGAAACTCTCGTCGAGTGTGATCCTCTCCTCGAAGCTGCCCGTCGTTTGGATCCAGCGCGCGTCCAGGAACTCCTGCAACGGGCGCATCCGGAGCCTGCACATGGGAATGAGGTAGATGCAGGAAGACATCATTCCGAGGAGGGACTTGATGGACCTCACCTTGGCCGCGTCGGAAACCAACATCCGCTGTACCTTGCCCAGGATGGACCTGGTCCTTTCCTCCGACGGGGAGGCCAGAAGAGACACTGTGTCGAGCTTCGCTCCCAGAAACAGTGCGTTTTGCGCGGGTACCAGGTGAGACTTGGCGTAGTTCACGGAGAATCCCAGGTCCGTGAGAAGTCGGACGGTCCTTGCCGTGTGATCCAGGGCGAGCTCCCTCGTCTTGGCTCGGATGAGCCAGTCGTCCAGGTAGGGGTAGACGTGGATCCCCTCGCGGCGCAGCTGCGCCGCCACCGGTGCAAGGCACTTGGTGAATACCCTGGGTGCCGACCGTAGTCCGAAGGGGAGGGCTTTGAACTGGTAGTGACGCCCTTGGACCACAAACCTGAGGAATTTTCGGTGCCCCTTTAGGATGGGAATATGGAAGTAGGCATCCTCCAAATCCAACGACGACAGGAAGTCTCCTTCCTCCAGCTTCTTCACGAGGAAGTATCTCGAGTAAACTCCGGAGCCCCGAAGTCTCTTTGGGACGAGTTCGATGGCGCCCTTCCTGACGAGCGCGTGGCCCCGGGCCAAGGCGTCCAGCACCCAACGGTCAGTGGAGATGGACTCCCACACGCTGACGAAGCTCGCCAGCCGGCCTCCCACCGGGGTGCTTCGGTGGGGGCCCGACCCCACGGTCGGTTCAATCCTGCTTCGACGAGGCTTTGCCGCCTTGACCTCCTTGGCGATGACGGCGGGGTCCGCCAGACTTGCCTCGTCCTCTGTAGGCCTCCTGAGCCGACGAGCGGGCCGCTTGACGGTAGGTGGAGAAACCGCCGCCGGAACTTTTGGAGGCGCCCTTGCCTCCGCTGCTCCGAAAGGGCATCCGTCGTTGTTGCAGAACTCCAAGGGCCCGGGCCGTCTCGGTGTCCGCTTTAATGGCCTGAAGGGAATCGTCCACTGTTTTCCCAAACAGGTTGTTCCCATCGAAGGGCATGTCCAGGACTCTGGTCTGAACGTCTTGACGGAAGTCCGTAGCCTTGAGCCATCCACGCCGCCTAAGGCAAACGCCGTTGCCCAACTGGCGGAACCCAGTGTCGGCGATGTCCGTCGCAACGGTAATGGCGTGGTCCGAAGCCACCTCACCTTCCTGCAGGATCTTCAGGGCCTCTGCCCTCTTGTCGTCCGGCAAGAAGTCCAGTAGGGGAGCCAGTTTGTACCAGAGCTCCCTGTCGTAGCGGGCCACGATAGCCAAGGCGTTGGCCGCTTTAATCGTCGTCGCCGCAGACGAGATGACTCTGCGTCCCATAGCGTCCAATTTCTTTCCCTCGCCGTCCGGTGGGGAAGTCGATGTGGAGGCCGCACCCCCCCCCCGCTTTTTTCCTGGCCGCCGCGGAGACGACGGAGTCTGGGGTAGGCTGCGTCCGGAGGCACAGGGGGGCCGTGTCCGGGACCCGGTACTTCTTCTCGTACCGGTCTCTTCTAGCTGGCGTCGTGGAAGGGTTCTTGAGGAGGGTGAGGCCCTCATCCCAAATGTCGTCCAATAGAGGCACTGAGAGGACCGTCTTCCTCTTGGCCTCGCGCCGCTGATAAAGGAAACCTTCCTTCTTCTTCTCCTCAGGGCAGAGTTGGAAAAGCTCGGATGCCCTGGTGATCATGGAGTGGAACGATCCAATCTCGTCGGGCGGAGAAGCCCTGGTGGGAGGCGACGACGGTACATCCTCGTCGTATACCTCGTCGTCCGTATCCGTCGCTGCCGTGTCAGCCCCCGTATCATCCCCTCGGGTGGACGGGGAGGAGGGCTGGAAGGGGCGCGACGGCTGAAAAGGAGGCAGAGGGTGGATCCTTCTTTTCTTGGTAGGGGGAACACCAGAAGGTCCCGGTTCTGGGTCCCCCGACGGGAGAGGTTCCGTCGGCAACGGTAGTCTCGTCCTTATCTCTGAGCATAAGGACTGTATAGCCAACAAAATGGCCGCCGAGTTGTCTCGCGGCGCTGGCAGAGGGGAATCCGACGGGCGATCAGGGGCCCCGTCGGTACCCTCGACGATGTCGTCGTCACCTGCGTCGGGATCCATCCCGACGGGCCGGTCTTCTTCCACGCCGAGGCCGCGGCTTAAGACTTCGACCAGCTCCTCCTCCGAGGTTGAGGCCGAATCTACGACGACGCCCTGCCCCCCCTTTTTCTTCCCCACGGGGGATTTCACGGGGGTCCTATCGATGGGCACAAAAGAGGACTCCCTCCGAGGTGGCAGGGAGACTCTGAGCCCCGAGGTCGCCACCACTGGTGTAGCCCCCACAGGCTGAGCCAGGGCCGCCGCGACAGTTTCGATAGAGGGCTTGGCCGGATGGATTAAG
Organism: Ambystoma mexicanum; assembly: GCF_040938575.1. Taxonomy (NCBI): domain Eukaryota; kingdom Metazoa; phylum Chordata; class Amphibia; order Caudata; family Ambystomatidae; genus Ambystoma; species Ambystoma mexicanum. The sequence continues at coordinate 1,476,745,124 of NC_090921.1, forward strand.
GCTTTCACCACCTTAGGTGCGCTCACCGCCTTATCCTTGAGGGGGGGGACACTGCCTCGCTCCCCCTCCGATGGGGCCTTCGAGCTCGACCGGGGCCTCTCCAGGAGCTTCGCCGGGTGCTCGGCCTTCCTCTTACCCGACCCAGAGCGTTGGCTCGTGGTTGATGGTGCCGGGGAGGGTGCGCCCTGCCTGGCGCCCGTAGAGCCCGACCGTTCGGCGCTCCCGGTGCCAGCGGACTCGCGGTGCTTTGCCTTGTGTTGGACTCCCGTCGCCGGGGCGTCCTCAAAGGTCTTAGAAGACCGCTCGGATTTCTTCCTCTTCTTCTCGCCTGACGGGCTCTTCCCTTCCAGCCAGTTGGCGAGACGTTGATGGCGGTCCTTCATGGTCCGCTCCGACATGTTGCCGCAAAACGCACAGTCCTTCTCCACGTGCGTCTTGTCCTCATGTAAGCAGTAGAGACAAAAGGAGTGTTCGTCCTCCTTAAAGACGTTCTGCAGCTGGCATCCAGGGCAGACCCTGAACAGCTTTCCGGGCGTCGAGCATCCCTTCTCCTGGGCCATGTCCGGGCCTGAGAAACTTCTGGAGTCCTCCAAAAGCGTAGCTCGACGAAATCTTCACCCTTGAGGGGCGCAGACGAATCCGACACGGGTCCCCGTTGATCGGATGGAGAGTCGGTGGAGCTTGAGGCTCTTTTGACCGAAAAAACTAAGTTTTTGAGAAAAAACGTGAAAAATTAGCACTAACGCTCGAGAGCAATAGCACGAGGATCCCAACACATGAACGTGCGGTAAAAATCTGAAGATGGCTGCCAGAGGCGGTGCTTAGGTAGAGGGCAGTCATTGGCTGTGGTCAGTATGACGCAGAGACCAGTGATTGGTTATTACTACGAAAGACAGATCAGAAACGAAACTGATACTGGTTTTTTCTTTACCGAGGATTCCCAGCCTGACGACGGGGAATATTCATGAGCATGTGAATCCATGCCAGACCCCATGCTGGAGAATGTGCTTTATGAGCGTGGTAGCACCAATATCGACAGCCCTAATATTATGGTGGGTAGAAACAATACAACCATTTGAAATGTTTTTACCAATAAGCAATATATCCACTACTGAAAGCCCGGTTCAGGTGATCACTTATACCCTACCCCCAATGGAAGAAAAACACAGGGAAGGTTTTGGAAATAACACCTTATTGCTGATAATGAACATGACACATGCAATCCTGAAGAAAACAAATTGCTGGGTATGTGCCCATTTACCACACCATGTCGGGAAAGGAATAGGGTGGTATGTGCAGCCATTACCATTAAGTTCTGCATGTAGTGCATCTTTAGGTGCAATGTTCTATGGGAAATGGAATGAGAGTAATACGGGTCAATTAGACAGAACCAACATGAATGAGTTTGAGGAGATAATAATGAAGCCTGTGGGTTGTTCCATTTTCCATGAAGCACAAGTAATAGCCCCAGAGCCCACAAGGAAAAGTACACGAAAGATAACACGACAAAATAGACGAGACAGATTGTCCCCACCAGAAAAACATCTGTAATGACGTTTCGTGTAAGAACAGAAGGGGACAAAGATGCAATTACCCCATCTTACACAGTGAATTATAGCCCAAGAACTTACCCTTTTTGTTTAAAAAAGAAAGGCTCTTTTTCAGTCGGAACATATGCTGGTTGTATGAATACAGTGGTACTAAAATGGGAAATAGAACCAGTATACGTAGGTGATCCAGTTTATTTTATATGCGGAGAGAAAGCGTACCCTTGGTTGCCCAGAAACTGGGGAGGTACATGTTACCTAGGGCTACTGTTCCCAAGAGTATTCCTCTTAGAAATAGCAGCCATGGCCAGATTATCCAGAACTAGAGTCAAAAGGACTGACAAAGGTGTTTTAATAGCAACTGATGTAGCAAAATCATTCATTCCATTCTTAGGGCAGATAGTGAACTCCTATAATATAAGGCAACTGTCCAGAATCCTAAAAAATACAATAAACACAACAACAGATATATTATTTAACATGATGTTGGAAGAAAGAGGAATCAGGTTAATGACGCTGCAAAATAGAATGGCTCTTGATGTGATCCTGGTAGATCGTGGTGGAATTTGCAAAATAGTGGGATCAGCATGTTGCATTTATGTCGATGATTATTCCCCCACGATCTTTGAAGCAATAAAGAAAATGCACGTTCTAAGCTCTGAACTCCCTACTGGAGAAGGGAGCTGGGGAATAGAATCTTGGTTTTGGGGAATACTACGATCTTGGGGATGGAAGTTGATCTCAATATTAGTAGTGGTGTTCGGAATATTCCTAACGTGCTGTTGTTGTATACATTGTTTACCCATAGTTTGCGCTGAGGTAACTGAGGGATGTACGGAAGGATGCATGCATATGATAAAGAAAAAACAACCTCATGATCGAACAAGCCCAGACCCAAATGAGATGAGAGCAGTAAAAGAGTTGATGGCAATAGATATTGATGAAGACAATGATGTCCACGATAGCATGCAAGAGTTAGACATAAGTACTTCAGATTCATCATCACTGGAGGAGGTTTCAATAAATAAATGAGACGTTTGGCATACGGCCAAAGGAGGGTTTGTCAGTCTAGAAATACGGATACCTCTACTTTGAAACCGCAAACGCATTTTGGTGGCCGTGGGCCAACCGTCTCATGCACGATATGACAAAATATAGGTTTTCGAGTTTGCCAATGAACGGCCATTTTGATGTAACAAGAATCGCCATTTTGTTCTCTAACCAACGCTCATTGCTTTCTGTTCCTATTGCTTCGCAGTATATTTTCTGCTTACACTGCTAGACTGTGAAACATTGTTGTCTGTATGTGAAAAGGACAAGGCCGCAGGGCCGTGAGGATAACAAGAGTTTGCTGAAACACAAACGTAGGCAGCGCCAGGAAGAATGCCCGGCTCCCTCCCGAATGTAGCCTTGAAGCAGAGCTGCAGGGCATTTAATCATTTCACAGCTGCCAGCCAGGCTCGTTATATGGTAGAATAATACAGCTAAAGGCTTGAATTATGCTTTTCTTACGGCCCCCTTTGCTGAGCCCGCTAGAGCATGTCGGCTCCCAGGACGCGAATAGCACCTGATAGATAGCAAGGTCCGGAATGCAACCCCCCCCGTATGTAATTCGCTTCCAAGAACAGAAGCGCTGTGTTCTATTCAATAACCGAAAGATGCCTTCGCACTCACAAATTGCAAATTGTTACTAGAATAGATGTTTGAAGGTGTCAGTGGTCGGAGATGTCCATCATCACACCAAGTTCAAAGAAAAGAAACCCAATAAAGGGGGGGTGTTAAACATGTCATAGCTGATTGTTTGATATGCATTTTGTATATATGTAACTGATGTACGTAATTAACTCTCTTGCGTCCCTCGAGGTCTAGAGATGCACATCGCGGGGCTTGAGACTGAGTTGGCCAACTGAGACTTTTGCTTTGCAATAAAACCCTAGCTTTGGGAATACAACCTCGTGTCTGGCGTCTCTATCGTGTGTGTTGACTCGCCTTGTTTCCATAGACGTCAGGGTCCCCTGGGGGCCCCTTTCAGTGGGTCCCTTACATAGTCAACTATAGTAAGAAGGGGACCGGTAAGTCAGGTCGTTATTTTCTCTCCTTAAAGGTCCACAAAGAAGTGGTTAAACACCTTGCAGGTGGGTCCACAAAGAAGGATGGCAGCACTAACCCAAAGGTAAGTGGTGGTCCCTCAGTGATTCCCAGACACCGTGGCACTTACTGGGACTGTGGAAACGACAACTATCCAAGCGATCACCCTAGCTGTCCTAAAACACTGCTAATGCGAGTGCCTTAAGCATGGCCTCTGGGGAATATTCAAGAGATTTATTCAGCCTCTTTTAATGTCATGGGTTAAGTGAAAGAAAGAAAGTTGGTGGGGTTGCCCCCAATACTCGGCAGTTTGTCCATTCCATTATAGTGGATTCCAGCCAACCACTGGAATTAGAGCTACTGCTGCCAGTATAACTGTCATTGACAGTACTTTCTTTGGGCCAGAGTTTCTATACTATAGTCCTCTGCAGGCCACCAAGTTATCTAGTGGACCCTTAAGGCTTATCTTATTGTTAGGATGCCCCTTCAGATAGCTAATATGAAGTTAATTATCGCTGTTAGTGACCAAGAAAATGTCCCCAATAACATTTTGCTTGGGATTGGCTTGGAAGAGATGGGTATCTTTAAAAAGGCATCACACTTATCCCAGGGGTTGTAAAAACACCACTCCTACCAAGAGGTTACTTAGTAGGCAGCCTACACTCTGTATGAAAAGTTACACAGGTCCAAAAGAAGGAGAAGCAATAGTCCCTCTCTAAGTCCTTAGTGGTTAAACCTGCCATTCCACCTGTTCCTACAGGAGAGGCAGATGGGTATTTTAAAAACGCTGAGGACACCTGTTCAGGAAGTCCTTCTGGGCCATTTGAACCTTTTGCTGACGGTTCTGCAGAAAGGCATATTGCAAGGTTCAGATGATCAAAAGTCCTCTTTGGCACATACCCCTCTCTCCGAAGAGAAAGCAAAGCCCTAAAAGTAGTTGTAGGACCTGGCCCACAACAAAGTTAGTACGAGAATCCCAAATGTTACTCTGCTTTACCAGAGGTTATTTTTATTATCAATGTTTTATTGTAATTTTTGCTAATTAGGAATGCTTCAATCAAAACATCCTCACACATTAACATTTTAAACAAAGAGAAAACACCCAATTCACATTTTCTCCCCTACCCCCAAACTAACCCTCCCCTACACGCACCTCGCCCCCAACTAAGATTATCAACACTGTCTTTGTAATAACAGCCCTATGCTATCAAACAGACTCTAGTGCTTGAGAGGCTAACTCCCATACTTATCAAAGAATGCAATCCATGCCCCTTCAATATTTGTCCTAGACTAATCCAAGACATTTGTCAGGAATTCCATCTCTTATATTGCCCATACTTTCTGAACCCATTCTTTTTCTGTGGGGGCTCTGTGCCTCTTCCACAACCGGGCAAGACCACTCCTGGCAGCTCCCAAGAGAATACTTCCCATGTGCCCCAGCTGCTCCCCTCAGTCCCCCTCTTCTTCCACCCCAAAAAGCACCAGCAGGTGTGTGTGTATTCTCCATCGATGCGGTCTTCCCCCTTAATCCACGAAAATACTGCCAGCCAAGCGCTGAACATGCGGGCAATCCCACCACATATGGTAGTAATCTCCCTTTACTGCTTGACACTTCCAACACCAAGGGTCAACCCCTGCATACATCTTCACTAGTTTATCCTGCATCTTGCATCCTGTATTGTAATGAGAGTGTCGAGTGGGATACCCTTCTACACATTTTCACCCAAAGCCCATCCGTGATTTCCATGCCCAAGTCTTTAGCCCATCTATCCCTGGCTGTTATCTGGTCTGTTGGCTCTGCCATCATCAATTTTCTATATAGCCTCACAATGAGTCCCTTAGTCCCTACATTCCGGATTAACAGCTTCTAAAATATCATCAGGGCTCTACACAGATTCTTTCCCCACCTATGGTCCTCGAGGATCCCTTTAAGAGGCATTCTTCGAGTCTCTCCAGCGATATGTATCTACCCTCCTCCCACATCTGACCCTCTGCAGAGGCCTGCTTCACAGGAGTGCTGAAATTGGAGCAGTTCTGCAACCAGGTTTCTCAGTGGGGGGTCCATATGCAGCTGAGGGGAAAGGGCCAGTACGTCAAGCAGCAGGGGCTGCCACCCTCGTTCCAAATAGACCAAAAGACTTCTAAACCCAGGTGTCGCAAGACACTTGCAATTTCTTTCTGGGGAACCCAAAACCATTCAGCCAATGTTACTGGCGTCAAAACCACATTGTCCAACTCTACCCACTGCTTCCTTGACACCGGTTCAAGATGGTGGACCGTAATTTGGAGTTGCACGCCTTATAGTACAACTCAAAATCAGGGGAACCCCCCCTCTCTGCTCTTGACCATTTTGGAGGGTCTTGTACATGGGTCTGGCCTTGCTCCCGCGCACAAAAACTACAGCGCAGCCTTCTGCATCGTCCTAAAGAAAGCCTGGGGTACCACCACCAGGAGCATCTGCAAAAGAAAGAGAAGCTTCAGGAGCACCATCATTTTGATACAACAGAGCCTTGCTTCCACGAGAGTCCCAACTTGCCCCATTGCAATAGATCTAGCTGTATCTGTGCCCATAGGGGGTGGGAATTTGGCTGTGGACCCTGTCAAAGGCCTTTTCCGCATCCAGAGAGAGCACTAGGGCCCCTCTCTGCCTGACCTTCTCCGATGCCATTATATCCAGGGTCTTACGAAAATTGTCTGCCCCCTGCCTATTCTTCACAAACCCTGTCTGATCAGGGTGGACCAACCTTGGGAGAGACACCTCCAACCTAGTGGCTAGCACTCTTGCAAAAAGCATTGCGTCCTCATTTAGTATTGTGATCGTCATAGAAGCTGAACTCTGCATGGGGTACATTGCTGGTTTTGGTATGACAGCTATCAGTGCTTCTGAGAAAGTGGATGGGATATCCCCCGAACTTGATTGCGTTGGAAACTTTAGCCATGTAAACTTTAGCCAATCATCCCAATAGTGTCTTAAATTGCTTATACAACTAAGCAATCTGTGGTATAGTTGCCCTCCCCCCGGGCCTTCCCGATCTTTAAGCGCTGTATAGCTTCGGCCACATTTTCCTTTGTGATATCAGCATCTAAAGTGGTTCATTCTGACTCAGCCAGCTTGGGGAGGGAGCCCTCGCAGCTAATCTCTAATCCTGGTTTCATCATATACAGGTCCCCGGCATATAGTCTTTCACAGTATTCTGCAAAACAGTTCGGTATCTCCTCGCGTGTGGTGCAAGGGTCCAATCAGCTTTCGTGATGGACTCCACCCTTCTGCAGCATTTGCTACAACATATTAGTCACTCTGTGCCCTTTTTCAAAGTACCTTTGCTTCGTGTACCTCATTTTTTTAACCACTTCCCTGATCAAAAGCATATGTAGTTCCTGCCGCTTTTCCCTTATATAATTTATTATCTCCTCCCTGTTCTCCCCACTCCTGTCGATTTATTTATGTTGGGTGCCTACCTGTGGTAGTGGGCCCACATCTAGACAGCGGGGCAGGGAAAGTCCTTTTAAGGCAAGTACTGTTCTTCATAATATACTGAGTATCTTTTAATGAGTACTTATTTGTAGTGATAGATTTCTATGTGTGACTGAATAAAGTATATATATTCCAGTATATCAGTCTAGTGTATTTCATAGAGTAATGTGTGTGGACTAATTGGACCTGTGTGTCGTCCTGCTACCCCTACCAGAGAGTTAATCCTTGTCACTCTGTCATTGTTACTTACCAAGAGAGGTTTGGATTCTCTTTTTGCCAGGTGGGTTAGCCCCCATTAAGGTCCGTGGTTGTGCTTGCGTGAACAGAGGGTGGTACAAAACCTGCCTCAACACATCCCTAACAAACGTTTAATGTGTCTATAGAATTTCTCCCCGTTTCTCTGAGAATACAGTGTTCGCGTTTCTAAAAGAATATATCCAAGAGTTACTTCAAGGCCAAAAGCAGCACCTTAAGAATCTCAGTGTAAACTGCTAGTGAAATGTTCAGTTCAACGCTTATTAGTGCCTAGTTCCTGGATAGATTTGCGAAAGTGTTCTTTGCATGTAGACATTCTCTACGTTTTACTTCGTAATCGAGCCATGACAGATTTTACTTTTTTCATTTTTATGAAGTTCCAAATGTATAGCTATGTCCAATTTTAGCACAACCCCAACAACCTAATCTTGCAGGAGAGAAATTCTTGCCAGATGACTATCATTGGTGTAAAGTGACCACCTGTAAGCCAGTCCTGGCATTCCCAGCATCACCACCTTGCATTCTTGTCGTTTAGTTGCCTTCCTACTAAATAGGAGTCTCCTCACAGCATGCAAGGCATTGTTGGCAAAAAGCCAGGACTGTTTCAAAGTTTGCAATATCATGGATCCACTTGCCATCCATCAACAACATGAAAAGCTGTTTTTTTTTAGCTAAAAATGCATATCTTTATTTCCTATACCAATTGTGCACTGTGACTGGTTCTGTGAAGAAATTTGGTTTGTTCATTTTCTTTGTACTTTAAAAAAAAAAAATGTATTTCTTTTTTGTTTAACACAGGATAAACCTTTTTCACTTGTGTACTGGAGGACAAAGCTATGTGTTTTTCTCCTGTTTCCCCTGAAAAGTGATTCAGTACGCTCCCCACCTAGTGGCGCACACCAAGAGGGTTGGGGGCAAGCTAACCCCACCCCGTCCCCTTTAGCTTTTTTAAGAGCCAGACCAGGACATTTGTCAGAAGGACACCTCTCCCGTTCAGCACCTCAATGAGGGTGCCCAATGGGAAAGGTGTCCCACTGGCAGGACAATGTGTGCCGAGAAATTCCTGCTCAGCACGCCCATTGTTCTGTCAGAGGTGCCCCGCTGCCAGGACAATGTCCCAAGGAGCTCCGGGCAGCAGCACGGCTCTCACGTTGCTCTGTGTCAACAGAGCATTACAATGTGAGCTATTAGACACTGATGGGAGGCAGTGGGGTGGGCTATTAGCAGGGACTTTTGCCCCTTTAGAAATGTGAATGGGAGGGAGCGATCAGAAGTGAGAAAGGTCCCTAATGTATAACTAGCTGAGGCCCAGCGTTGCCCGTGTCCTGATCGAGCGGTGTCTCATGTGCCCTGGAGGATGTTGCTCTTGTCCTCATGCCAGCAAGTCTTGCTTCAGTTTGCACTGGCATCTCATTTGCCCTGGAGAAAGTTACTCTCGACCTCTGGTCAGCAAGTCGTGCTGCTGTTTGTTGTTGTGTTCCAGAAGCTCTTGATATTGATTTTCACTGTGCATCAGATGGAGCTTTACCAAGTGATGTTCTTTTTTTGTGCAACATGTTTCAGTCACTTAATGGCTTTAGCACATTTGAGAAAATGTCCAATAAAGATTTATTGATTGTGCTCTCTTCTCGTGAATGAACTTAAGTAAACTGTAACCTTGCCATTTCCCATATTTGGAGTGGCGTAATAAAAAGCATTTTTTTAAAAAATTTTATTTCCCTTTAACTGTGCTTTAATAAACAGTTTCTAACTCTATACTGTAGTAATACATTTTAAAGGAATAACCAACATATCGAACATTTAGCTTCAGACACTTTTCCAAATTGTGCCTCTTTCTAGTACCCACCGTGAATCGCGGTGAGCATCAGTAAATGATGGTGTCTAAGGAGTACAATTATTGAATCCAATCTTGCCCCAGACAATTGAGGAATCCATGCAAAATTTGGAAGACGTGGGTTCAACGGTGTGGATTTGTATAGCCAGACAAACACACACATACTTACATTAAGCTTTAAAAGATGACTATGGCTTTAAAACCCAAGGGGGATTTGTTAGGCTCACATTAATATGCATGATGCCATTGTGACTTTGCATGCAGGATGGGGAGAATAAAACGAAACCCATACTCTTATTGCTCAACATATTTCTATGACAATGTATATAGTGAATAGTTAGTTTACTATGAAAGGCTAGTTTATTATGTAATGTGGTTTACTTCCAAGGCATTGCTATAAAGCATTATTTAAGCAAATGAAATGCAAAACAAAACCTTAATAAATATCTATCAACTAAACCTGGGAAGATGTGCTCAGTTGCTTAAATTGTCCACATCCGGTTTCACCATTTAACCAAAGTGTGTGATCCTGGGCAAATCATTTCATCACAGTGCGTCCTATCTGCAGCTCTGTACTGGAATTGAATCTGATTCACTTCATAGCTCATATTACCAGATCATGCTATTATAAAAGAAAAGCCTCACAGCTATATAGTTGCTCGATATAAAATAATAGTACAATTTAGGTATTTAGCACCACAAAGTTAGTTGCCACTTGGCTTACTTACGGCAACTTATTCTAAAGTCACTGCCATGGTGCTTCCAAGTATCAAAGACTGATGATGCTCCTTGCAATGCCCATTTCTGTGAAGCCACTTCTGTTGTTGCAACCCATATGCATATTAGGTTTGCATGCATTTTGCCTGGCAGCGCCTGGTCAGAGCTCTCATAGATGAGTTTCCTGCATCTGTAATGATCCTGCAGTTTTATTTTTTTTCCTATGTCTTAAAATGCCATCTGCCATTAATGTTACCCCAAAAAGTAGATTAGGGCAATGGTGGGCGGTTTGGGGGTGCGAATGAGACTGCATGGAATTGCGCGCACTGCATTTGGGGGGGAAAGTAGCAGTACTTTTTTGCGTTCCTACGCCGAACACACCCCAACCCCCATTCTTGCATTGCTGGATACTCCCTGCGCCCACCCCAAGGAAAAGAAACAGGCAGCGTTATAAGATTCCATTTCTATAAAATATTTCACAGATTTCTTTTTAAAACTATTCTGCAACCTTTTTTTTCTGTGGTGCGCCAATTCTTCTTCCTCTTATCCTAAGACACCTCCCATATCCATGTTCCGGCCTCCTACATAGCCCACCTGAACTGCCATCTACTCCATTTCCTCCAACACCACCTACCCACCCTCGGACACCTCCCAACTGTCAGTTCATGCTACTCCCGTTCACCCAAAAAAAATGCTGGTTGGTAAAATTTCACTAAATATGAACATGCTTCATTTTTTTAAAAGTAGGATTCGGGTAATTTCTCGGCAAAACGTTATTTGGGAGGCATGACTGCAATAAGAATCTGGCATATATCTTACTGTGAGAGTGACTTATTACACATAATTGTTACTTTTCCTCTTCTCCATAATCAACGATGGCTGACGGTGCTGTGTGTCAATCAGTGGCACACAAGATTTTTCAACTTATTCTGTGAAATTTGTCATATGCCCATGAACCTGCCCCAACATAAGAACATCAACGTTAACGGTTTGTGAGCCATTAATCGTTGACACTTCCTTATTAGTGTAGCTTAAACTCCTGGCTAAATTGTGTGTACTTGCTGTTTGCACAGACATCATACGAAATGTTTACTACAAAACTAAATCATGAAAAGTGCAGATTTCTCATTGTGTCCTAATTTTGTAGGTACTTTTATTTGACCACAAGCCACCTAATTTTGTAGAGGAAATACTAGGCAAGTGACCAATCTAGCTGCAAACCGACCAACAATGTACCAGTTCTGGCTTTTTAACCAACAGCAGTTTGCATCCTGGGACCAAAAGGTCAGTTGTCCTCATCAGTAGGATGCGCCTACAGCGGTTTCATCCATCTGCCTCGAAATCTGTTTGCATCCAAAGCTCATACCTTTGGTTGGGCCTGGAATATCTCGAATAGAATATGCAAGAGGTGTGCACAGTGAATTTGATTGGCTTGAATAGTAGTGACATGCAAAAAATGTCACTACATACAATCCCAATCTGTGGGGAAAAACAATGTAGAGGAGGCCAGATGTAAAGCGGACTTCAGCTACTTTTTGGGTGCTATATTATTAGGTGCGTCTCGCATCTGTTCCTTGCGCTGAATTCATGTTACAAACACACACAGGCAAAGCCACAGTTTTGGCTCTTCGATAGACATTTGACAGGCACTGCCATTAATTGCACAGGAACTCGCACCATTTTCCATCTGTTGCCATTTTATGGCCACATAGTACCATTAGGGCAGTGCACGGCACATATTTCCATGACTACAAAATTGTCAAAACTATTGGCTTTGCAATACTTGCTCCATCTTTTCATCCCTTGTTCTTTTTCTCTCTTTGCTGGCTCCTTTCCTCCCCTCAATCCCTCACATCCCAGCCCATTTGCGACCAATCCATGAGATCGAAGTTCAAGGTGTGACAAATGAGTGCCAATTCACAGGACAGTTTACACCATGCCAGGATACAGACCATCAGACCCCAGACAATACAGCAACAACAACAAAAACGTGTATTAACTCATGTATATATTTATTGTGAAACTAAAGCAGCAAACTCGTCTAGATTTTTTCTGCTGCCAAAGTATGTATTGCTGCTGCACTCCATAATCTATTTTTGATCATGTTTCCCTCATTTGAAAATATAACCCTGTAGACTAGCTTCTATTCAGCCATTAAAGACCGTAAATAAGCGTTTAATGGCATCCCTCTCGCAAGCCCTAACTGGAAATGTAACCAAGAGCTTCAGATAAGCATAAGGAAACAACCGTTCCTTCAGAAGCTTCATATGCTGCAATAAAGACAACATGTTCACTATCCACAAGCCCTTACTATTGGCTCCATCAATGCTACTGTTAAGTCTAGTAAACATGTCCGAGGCTCCTTTTTAATAGCGTACACTACAAATGAAAGCACTTTTGTTTGTGATATTTGGGTAAACAATTAACCTTCAATATAATGAATAGTGCATGTTATCATCCATACTATGCATATAAATCATCTACATACTATAAGTCCAACTACGCTAAATCACAATATTAAAATGTATTGATATCATGTAACTATGTGCTAATTAACAGAGTTGGTTCATCCAGCTAGACGTATGAAGGTTGGTAGTTTCATTACAATATTCTTCCACAAGCAATATATTGTGTTGGTGAAATACTATAGATCTGCCCAATAGTATATAGGACCAAATGCGTGCGACACATTGCATTCATATCATGTACTTGTTTGCTATAAAAATAAAAAGCTCAGACTGTGTTGCCAAGGCAGGAAACTGTGTTAAAAAGATGGCATGCATACCCCAAGGACGTTTTACATAAACTGCAGAATCACCATTGTGGGAGACGAGGTACCAAGCTCCTGTTACCGTCAATGAAAGCAATCAAATAAGCCGTGATTGCATAATGAATCAACATATTTTTTTTTGTAAAGATAACAAACAGCATCATGCTACTTAATTTGACTAAAGGTTCGATATTCCTGGGCAAGCCTTTTTAGTAATCTCATTATTCAATTACCAAAAGCCCCTATTAAAATCCATGTCCCAATTGATTTCATCGCGGAATTTAGAACATGAATTAACACAAATTTAAAAAAACATTGATCCATGAGGTTTTTCCTGCTTCAATAGTTGCCCCCCTAAAAACATAAGGGAGTTGTTGCTCCACATCATCAGTTTGGCTAACAGAAGGTTCACTTTTATTTTATAATGCACGGACAATGATATAAGGCCTAATTCAGGTCCAATAGCCTGCACCGGAGAGCCCTTATGTAGACCCAACACTGACTGCCACTTCTAGTGAAAGCCCAATTTTGGCCATGTAATGAGATTAAAATCTGCCCAGGATTACACACTTTGGTTGAGTGGTGAAGCAGGGTTTGAGCCCACTCTGCAATGTAGCCACTCTACACTCCTTAGCTTTTATTTGTACAAATATTTCTTAACATTTAACTGGCAAGGGCTAAAATAATAGTTGCCTAGAGAGGAGTTAAAAGGAATGCAACATAGACCACACTCTGACGCCTATGGGCATGTGGTGCCTAATAAAAACTGAATAATAATAAATAAATCTGACAATATATATATTGTTTCAGGAATATGTTGAGAAAAAACATGTTATAATTGTACCTTTATATTGCCCAACAGAAAAATACAAGTTCTAGCCTGCCAAATCTTAAAGACACAATGAGCAAATAATGTATAATAGCCACCTGTGTATAGTCATTGCTCCACCCAGCAAGCAGCTCTTTATGTACTCCACTCATTTTTAAACATACAACATTCAAACTTCTTATGCGACACTCACTGCTGTGCTTGCAGCCATCTACCACTAATAACGTGCTGATTTAAATGCTCTGCTGATAGCAAAGACGTGGTTAAAAAATATTTGATATACTCTATTGCAAGACCCAATGTCGTCATGTTCAGATAAAACGGCGAATGCTCTTCCATCTGAGTTCGGAAGTTAGTCTCTGAGGGCTGGGACCAGCTGATACTGCACCATCAAAGCACATGTGCCCACAACTGACAGCTTTCCCCACTCCAAGAAACCACCCAGCTGCTGCCATGCAGGCCCTTTAGGCTCCCTTTAGGCTCCCGAGAAGCTTAGTCCTCGATATTGACTAAAGGTGTCCTTGCCCCTGTTAGGAATGAACATCAGGGTATGTCAAACAAGGTCATCACTCAGTACTGTTAGATTCCCTTCCGGCCAGAAGGGCTAGCAGTCGTTCCATCCCCAGGAAGAGTTGAGAGAAATTCAAATGTCTTTGGGATCAGCAATAGAAAAAAAATGTAATGGGTATCTAAGAGGCCCCTGAGAAGGAGCCATCTGGAGCTCTAATGCAGTGCAAATAATGTACAGCATTTGATGAGGGTAAAATTCTGGCTTTCTATGCAGTAGCCCTACCCTATGTAAGCTGCATAGAGCAGAAGATCTACAGGGACAGAGCGCCGAGCAAGGGGCTCATTTAGAATCTGCCACTGCATACCACCATACAATGCCCACTCGAGGATGGCAATAGACTTATCTGTGGAAGCTCACACCAGACGAGCATTTCCACCAAGCCTTTGCTGCACGTGGACGCATCAGATGGATTCTCTAAACCTTAGTAAAGACACCGAGAAATTATCCCCAATGTGGGTAGGTGCGCACACCCTCGTACTGGTTAAATATTGGTACTATGGTGTAGAGAGGTTTGCAGCAGTGGCAAGGCGTAGAAGGGTGAGTTCTCGGTACCCCTTCTATATAAGGGAAAAAACAAAGTGACTAGGGCCTGCCGGTCTACACTCCCTAAGAAAAAGTAGTTCAATTCAAGGTTTAACTTGGTTAAGTAATTAGTGCATTACAATGTAAGTAGAGATGTAAATACAAGTATTTATTCACAAAAGTGGACACTGCACGCCAACACGTCTTTCAGCCCTCTCCGGGCCGTCCTCAGGGCGTATTAACATTAGGATGGTAAGTAACTGTTAAGAAACATTTATAATCCATGCCCGTTACATTTAAACAATGGGTAGCCACATTGTTATGTTTTGCAAAGTAATACAATAAAATAAATCCGTCAAAATTGGAATAGGGACATAAGCCAGGTAAAACATACAATGCAAAGGAGGAGTGGAAAAAGAAACAAACAAGGGAAAAAGGTCGGGGGAGAGAGGAGAGAAAATAATATTTTCAAATTAGATGCGAGTTAGTATTAGACAATTGCTAGTTACTTAATTCCAAGTTACTGATTGTTATAACAGTGTATAATGCTGGTTTTTAACAAAGCCAGGTCGTTACATCTTAAAGAAAGAGTGGACAGTCCATTAATATGGTGTACCTGATAATTGTAAGTGGAGAGAGTAATAGCATCAGTCAATCTCCATTGAGTATATTTTCTGGTACCTGTAAAAATATATAAGTGCATGTTGTAACCTTGTGGGTGCTCTAAATTCTGAGATATAGTTGCATCTGCGAGATTCACAAGTGACAGTCTGTGAAATACCATGGTGTTTGCTCGCTTACCTAAGGTTAGGGTACTTTATTATAGCTCTGCGAGAAGTAGTTTGCTGGATAGTCCTAGCGTCTTGAGTGTGCGAGCGAAGTCTGTTTTAACAGAAGAGATACATGGAGGAATGCTGCAAGATGTGCTGGGTAGCACTTAATAGTATTGGAAAAGTAGCTATTCACAGGAGCGCTCGTAGCGTTTACCTTTAAACGCCTGAATGCGTGTGCAGCACGGTGATTTCTGCCGGCTGCCTGCAACTCCCTGGAAGGAATGTGGGTGTGGCTGGGCTAGCCTATAGCTGCTCAGCCAGGCTGTTTAGTAGTTCCGGTCATGTGACCGTTCCAGTTGCTGTTGCCTAGCAACCTTGTTAGTGTCAGAGAAGTGCTCAAGTACCCTAACCTTAGGTAAGCGAGCAAACACCATGGTATTTCACAGACTGTCACTTGTGAATCTCGCAGATGCAACTATATCTCAGAATTTAGAGCACCCACAAGGTTACAACATGCACTTATATATTTTTACAGGTACCAGAAAATATACTCAATGGAGATTGACTGATGCTATTACTCTCTCAACTTACAATTATCAGGTACACCATATTAATGGACTGTCCACTCTTTCTTTAAGGTGTAACAACCTGGCTTTGTTAAAAACCAGCATTATACACAGTTATAACAATCAGTAACTTGGAATTAAGTAACTAGCAATTGTGTAATACTAACTCATATCTAATTTGAAAATATTATTTTCTCTCCTCTCTCCCCCGACCTTTTTCCCTTGTTTGTTTCTTTTTCCACTCCTCCTTTGCATTGTATGTTTTACCTGGCTTATGTCCCTATTCCAATTTTGACGGATTTATTTTATTGTATTACTTTGCAAAACATAACAATGTGGCTACCCATTGTTTAAATGTAACGGGCATGGATTATAAATGTTTCTTAACAGTTACTTACCATCCTAATGTTAATACGCCCTGAGGACGGCCCGGAGAGGGCTGAAACACATGTTGGCGTGCAGTGTCCACTTTTGTGAATAAATACTTGTATTTACATCTCTACTTACATTGTAACTGATTCTCTAAACCACCTACTAACCTACCACGTGAACATCCTGAACCCCTATGCTCACATGCACAACTATGCCATCCGCATTTTCTAAAAATCCCTCCCATCAGATTGCAAACACAACATTCCACCTCTACAACAATCTTACATACCACAACCCCAGCTAATGCGTCCTAGCGCTACCGGTACACAAGACTCCCCTCAGGAGACAAAACCACCTTTGACCTATGGACAAATAATGCCTCGAAACAGCCCCACATGCAGTGCTTGAGGTTCTTTTAATGTGCACATATTAACACAAGAGCAAAGCCGTCTTGCATTTCCCCCTCCTCCCTTTAAAGTAAACCCTCCCCCTCTGTTTCAGACTGCCTAGAGGCCACACAATGGCAGCAGCGCCAATATCCAAGTGACTCCACTCAACCTCTTCTGAGGAAGAGGGGTTTGCAAATAAAGGGAGTGTAACCTACAAGGCCTGGCTCCCATTTAAGAAAAAGAGCATTTGCCTGAATTGCCAGACAGGGAGCTTTGCATGTTAGGGCGTCAATTTCCCCCAAATATCTGGCAGTAGCGACAGCCACTATGAAAGCTGTCGTCAGGGTCAAATGTTTCTGTAATACCTCCTCCAGAGGGTCAAATGGGGCAGACTGCAATGTGTTTAATACCAGTGGAAGTTCTTAAAGAGGAATCCCAGACACTGGTCTGAATAGAGAAAAGCTCTACAAACGCTGATACATAGAATTTAAAAAGCCTGAGGTCTTTTCAACAACTTTCCTGAATGCCCGAATAGAAGACCATTGAGCCCCAAGCATGGAACATTATAACAGCCAAACTGAACGTCTCCTGACAGAACTGAAGGATAACATGAGTACTAATAACCCTTTCTCACACTAGCCCTGAAAATTGCCCCACTATCTATCAGAGGCTTTTAACGACGAGGATCTTCTATTTTGGATTGCCTGCGCTAAACCCATGAACAAACCTTGACGCTATACACTTTTCCTCTCAATTCCCAGGCCCCCCCAGACTAGAATGTTTGGCCATGCACTTCCACAAACCCTTTGTATGGGACATGGGTAGCTCAGGAGAAGATAGTCTGGAGCAACTGCAAGCTCCAGAATTAGGACGTACCAGCCCTTGCAAGGCACGAACTGAGCCACCAGAATTAGCTCAGCCGCTGAATCCCTGATCTTCAAGACTAGCTTTCGGATCAGTGGGAGGGGAGTCACCCAAGAGGCCCTCCAGCCATAGTATGGCCATCACATACACATCCCAGGCTTCTGGGCATGGGAACCTTGAACAAAAGTGTAGTGGTCTTTGCATTTGTGAAGCAGCAAAGAGGACCTTGTTATGTGTCCAAAATCTCCTGCATACGCTTCGAAGAACTTCGCTGAGGTTAGCACTCTGCATAAAAAAAAACACTCAGCTCAATTTGTCAGCTTCAGACATGTCTGAGCCCCTGATGTGCACTGCCTTAATAGACCAAAGATTCCCCTCCTCCCACTCCCACTTCCACAGATCTTTGGCCAGATGTTTGAGGACTTCGGAGTGTGAGCCTCCTCATTTGTTGATGTATGACACGGTTGTAGTATTGTCTGTCTCAAATAACACTGCTTTTCCTTAGAGTAACAGTGAAGAACTGTGGGGTTGAGAGGTTGCTTCCAATTGACTCCAATGGGGTTGAGAGGTTGCTTCCAATTGACTCCAATTGGATGAGTGGGACAACCTGCTCAATAGTATATTTCTATTGCCAAGTCTGATCTTCTATCACCACTCCCCAACCCATCTTGCTGGTATCAGTAGTAAGAATGATCGGCAAGGTCTAACTCAATGGAAATCCTTTCACAAGACTGGCCAACTGTAGCCACCAATGCAAATCGAATTTCAGACTCAGAGGGACCAGGATCAAGGCCACATTGCTGTGAATCCTCTGTCCAGTACTTTTGTATAAATGACAACTTGGGCATCATATGCAGACCATGGAATGAAAAAGACACAAAGCCATCTGCCCCTCAACCTGCTATGGGGTGCATTCCAAGGCCCCAAACAGAAGTCCCTTTCACATGAACAGCAGGATTTGAAACACTGAAACAAAAACGGCTAGGCCTTTGTTTTTATCTTTCAAGTAAAATTGAAGAGCCATGTGGAAAAGGGGCCTAGCTGTCATTACCAAAGGAAAAGCAGCATTTTAATTTACAAAAATAAGGACAAATCAAAGATCCCTTTCAAACAGAAAACAGGATTTTTAAACAGTGAGACCAAAAACGGCTGGCACAGGTGTGTGCAAATAAAAGCAGTTTAAAGGTGAAAATGTATCACTGCTAACAGAAAAATGCCGGGGACAAAAAAGCATGATTTTCGGGTTGACAAAAAGCAACGTATATTAGGTTTCACATAAAAAACGTAAGTGACATTTTGAAAAGCCACTTAGTGTTCATGAAAAAATATCAACCCAAGACAAACCCTTTTGCTATCATGTGAGCCTCCACAAGGAAATCTCCCACTTGCAGCATGCATGTCACATCTCCCATCTAATTATTAACTGCAATAAAGTATCCTGCTAAATGTGTCGAAATTCAGTGTTCTCCAGACCTGCTGCCTCTGAAAGCACTGACTGCAACAGAAGTTCCCATTCGCTGACACATGACTAATAGGTGTGAAAATGGGGGCAGCAACTTCAAAGAGCAAGCTTCGAACAAAAAGTAGACAGATAAAAAAAAAAAAACTATGTGTACAGGCTGACCCAGTGAAAACTAATGGCGGGAAGGCTGGAGGAGGGCCATTTGTCCCACATGAAGATTCACAATTAATTTAAAAGGACGTTCATCATTTAGGCCTTTTTCTCGGCCATCATAAGGCGGTTGGATTTCATTTATGTACCATTTTATATGTAATTTCCAGGCAATTGTGGAGATATAAAATTCATCTACCTGCGCCTCAGGGAAACTGTAATGGCCAGATAACTAGGTTTCTGGCTGATATGAACATGTTCCAATGTGAGAGTTGGTGAGCAGGTGGGAAATGAAATTAGGGATATGGGTAATAACCTAGATATTCATAACGGTTATGTTTTTTATGGAAATGGCAGAAACGTGCCACATGGCCGTGCTACAGGGTACAGACTTGGTGATCAGTTTATCTAATTCCCCATGATTAGCTGAATCCGAAAATATGTATATTATGGCAGTCGATAGTAAAATTATGAAGTTGTGATACAGAACTAGTTTTTTTCCAGAATTTGAAAGGTGAACAAATGGGAATTGCCATATGTTTCTCCATACCCCTTATCCAATCCTGACTTGGAGGCTGGGATTAGGAGGAGATAGGAGGGTAACTGTCCAATCCTAGTTGCAGGAATTATGGCAGGGTATTTCCCCAAGATTGTAAATTGGTGGCGTCATTGCTACAATATAAGGGGGAACTGCAATGAGACAGTGGCAGATAGACCATCAGGAAGGCTGCTGAAACTTACTATCCGACAGCTGTAAGGAGACACCAGAGGAGACTTCTGAGAGTGCATCTGCTTGGAGCTGTCTATTTTTAGAAAGGCCTCAAAGCTGACTGGATCCTATGGTGGAGAGTGGGAGGCCATCTTTGAGAGTGGAGTGACCAGACACCTGCCCTATCTTTCCAGAGTCTCCTGAGATGCAGCTGACTTTCCTGAACTTAAGAAAGAGGCTCTATATGTAAGTAAAACTAAGCCCTGGGAATCCAAAAGGAGGGGGAGTATGCCTGCCTTGAATCTTTTCCCTTTATAGTGGGCTGGGGGCAAAACCATGTAGATCCTTAGCCTATTTAACTAAATATATGAATTAATTAATTCCCCATTTGGCAGAACGGTACAGGGTGAATCTTGTTAATATTAAAAAATTAACAAAGCTCACTCCCCAGTGTGTGCTGTCAACTATAGCCTATCATTTAATTGGGAAATCCTTTTTGTCCTGCTGACCCAGACTTCTTTATTCAACCTTTTTATCCAGCTTCCCCAACATAGGCCTTTCAGTGGAGGGGGGTCAGAAATCCAAAATTCCCCAAATCATTCCTATTTTGTCTGTCCGACTTCCCAACACTGACCAAAGCAGAGGGGGGTCTGAAAAACAAACCGCTAAATCACCCTGTGTTTTTTTAAGCCAAAAGTGTGGGCAAAATCATAATTGCTCTCTGTATCTGTACCTATCTTGAAGTCGTACTGCTGGCCTTTTAAGCCTGCAGAAAAATCAAAATCGCACAACACTACATGATAATTACTTTTGTTATTGATCAGCGTAATTATTTCGTTGAGGGAAATTTGTAGCAAGTGAAGAATTGTGAGTTCTTTTCTATTCACTTTTGTGATTTATTTATGCTGAGAGAAGTGGATTGTGTTGCGCCACAGATAAAGTGGCGTTTTACATTTTGGTGCCAATTTCTATTACTTTTAATTTAAATAAATACCAATATAAAATACCAATATATTTCCCGAACAGCGGCCTGGTTCTTGGACAGGAGGACTTTCAGGGCTACCTGAATGCCCTGTTTTCCAGGAGCATCAGCTTCCCGCCTGCCATCCAGAGTGTTGCACTGATGAATTGGAGGTCTTGAAACGAAGAAGCTTAGACTAGTCAGTTAATTAAGAACCCTGCCATCACCAGTGCCCTGCACGCCTGGTCCGTGTGTTACACAACTAGATCTTGTGACAGTGCTTTGACCAGCGAGGTCATACAGAAAGGGGAAGACTTGTATCTCCTTCTGCTTGTGCAAGACTATTATTAACACCAGAACCTTCGCAAAAACTTTGGGGGCCAACATTAGTCTGAAGGGGTGGTCTCAGAACTGAAATCAGCTCTTGCCAACAGTAAATCTCAAGAATGTATTGATGCTCCTTCCAATTCGATAAGTGAAATTAGGCCTCTTGCAGATCTAGTTTTGCCGGAAAATCCTTGAATTAAATTAAGGGAATCACTTGCTGTAGGCATGGTGTCTAGTCAAATGGTCGACAGACAAATGGTCGACACCAAAAGGTCGACAGGTCAAATTTTTTTTATTTATATATATATATTTTTAGGTTTTCGTTTAGGGAAAAAAGGGGTTTTTAGCCAAAAAAAAAAGGAGGTTGGGGGGACCCCCCCCAAAAAAAAAAAAGTGAAAAAACAAAAAGAAAAAATTCGACCATTTGACCCGTCAACCTTTTGGTGTCGACCAATTGTCCTGTCGACCATTTAGATTCGACCAAATGACCTAGAACCTGTAGGCATTACATTTTATAATGCTGCTTGGTCACGGAGTGATTCAGTGTCTTCAGGTCTATGATCAATCTGTACTTCTCCGAAGAGAGTCTGTAGGACAGTCCTGTACATGCAGAAAGCACCTCCTGCTACAGTCGATCCCATGGCTGTTTCAATTGGGCTTTGTCTCATCATAAGCTAAGTTGGGCGTAAACTATCTAGGATCGGAACACTTGTGGCACAGAGACAGGATCAGTACCATCATCAAAGGCTTTGGAAAGTGTCTTAAGGCACCGCCAGAGCCCTCTCAGCGGTCTAAAAGAAATACGGGGAGGATCTGAATGCCAGGTGAGCGCTGCCATAAACCTTATTTAAGGCTCCATCAACCTTTTTGTCTGTGTAATCCCAGATAGTTTTTTCATCTTTCACTTCTGAGAGCAGCAGAAGACCTACTTTCAATGTAGCCATAAACTGTGGTGGAGGTCCCCTGGTAATTTTATCCAATGAAGAAGAGGAGTCTGAATCTGTAAACACCATGTCACTTGCCATCTTAATTAGTAATGAAGCAACTGCTTCTTTGTCCATGTATTTCCCCTTTTGTTCTTCTTCCAGAGAAGATATGGAGTCAGCGGATTCATCAGAGAAAGAACAAGAGAATAAATCTGAGGATGAGTGTGGGGTCTTTTTCCACTTCCTCCTTTCAAGGCCCATCTTAAAAAGCTATAATAGCCTTTTTCCAGATATCCTGGTCTTCTCCCTTTTGTTTTTTTCTGGGCCTCTCAGGAGATGGTGAGCTTGAGAATCATCGAACTCCAGAAACTGCCATTTTTCAGAGTGGTTCCTCATCTCGTACTCTGCTACACATCCTGTCAGGAATCAGCCCCAGAGAAACATTTCCTCGTTTTTATTTTCGAAGGCAAAATGGTCGCCTATATGCTTTCCTGAGCTTGTGCTGTTGACATGACAGCATGTTACTGTGAAAAAGCGGAAACCATAACGAAATCAGATTTCGCACCCCTCCTGCATCCGATCCCATGCCCCGAATCAGGTCCTACCGCCCAGAGCCCATTGCTGCACACTGGTGTTCCACTCCTTCCACAGATCAAGTTGCAGTCCGTGACCGCATCAAAGCTCTACAGTGGCACGTCTCAATTATTCTGTTCAACTGGCAGGCCCTTGCCCAGCAGGGGCTCCGAGAACCAAATATCACTTCTGAAAGTGCCTCCAAGCCCAGCGAGAAGGTCCTGGCATGGCGGCACACTGCAAGTCCCACACAATAAGGATATTGATGAAAATAACAGGCAAGTTTTCTTCCCAGGTCCTTGCCTGAGGGATTACATATTTTTAACTGAAGCATGCTGGGGCATGTGGGGTATTTTACCCTAAGGAAGTGAGGTGGTGTGTGAATAAAAAAGAATACAAATGGTAGACGGGTTCCTGGAATGGAGATGGGTTAGCACTAAAACAAGGAAGAGAGATGTGGAGTTAGTGCGGTCCATCCTGGCCACGGTTTTGGTGGGGACATGCTCACTTGTTGTTTGATGTACACTTGTACTGTAGTTGCTGAGCGTGAACACGTTTCTCAGCATCTAGCACATATTTTTCAATACAATTAATTACTGGTAAGAGCGGTAGTGCACCAATAGACGGTAGCGGAGTATGTCATTTTCTCTCATAAAACAAACACTATTGTTTTTTCTCATTTAAAAAAGCAGTGAATGATAAGCTATTGGCTAGGAACACACTAATATATACCTGTTCACCACTAATGTAAAGAAAACAATATTACCTTAAACATAAAAGCTAGAAAAACATTTACAAAAACCCACACTATATATCTAATGTGGACAATTGTTGCACACAAAACGTAAATCCCAATAAATGTTTTCTTGAGACAAGAAGATCGCAATGACAAGAGTTAACTTACTTAAATCTTAAAGGAATGGTTCGGTCAGAAATATTATTGTCCCTATGGTTCGGCCATTTGTTTTTAACCATAAGTCGATCGATCGTACAAACATTTCCTATGCACCTTACCCGAGTTTTCGTCTCTTGAACACAAGCGAAATCAGGCAGCAGGGCGCGGCCATTTTGTGATAATCTGATCACTTGCCGCATCGCCCTGGGTGACATGCGTTTGCGGCACTAAATCATATCCCCCGCCCCTGAGCCTGACATCACTAGACGCGTACCGCCCATTTCACAACACCAAAGCACGTCCCGTGTCAACATTCTCTGCGCTTCAGCTAATGACGTGTCGCCATGGAAACGGCAGGAAGCCTCTTCTTCGGCGAATCCAGCAAAGTGTTTATGGACCATTGCTACAATGCGCCTGCTCCGCCAGATGACGGTGAAACTGAATTTACAAACTTGACACAATCGACACCCGCCAAATAAATACCCCCCCAAAAAACAGTCGACATTGATTTTTTCCTCCTATCCATGGTCAAGTAACAGATGTTGAAATGACAGAGACTGAAGCATCAACACTATTGACCGACGAACTAGACAAAGATATCAACTATAGTATGTCCAGTTTGGATGATATGTCCACAACGGTTCAGTCCGAAACAGTGTTGCCGGATGACAGTCCAATAAAAGAGGCCAAATACATAGTATTCGACAGCAGCTTGATGGAGATTATAAAGATGCTGAAATGTGTGCATTCAGTGGGAGGGGAAGTATGTGGAAAGCCATTGGTGAACGTGACTCGTCTAACACAAGGCAGTAACCTCAAAATTCATGCCACCTGTGAAAAGTTCCATAAAACATTTTCATGGTCCGCTCAACCGATGCTGGGGAAACTGCAAGCCGACAATCTACTGTGTGCAGCAGCTTTACTTTTCAGTGGCTCTAGTTTCACGAAGTTATCTAGTTTCTTTCAGTTTGTGGGACTCCATTTCATTTCTAAAACGCAATACTACAAATACCAACGTGATTATCTATTCCCTGCCATTAGTGAAGCTTGGAAAATTCAACAATTGGCTATTCAAAGTACATTCTCCGACAAACGGTTCAGGCTAGCCGGCGATGGACAGTGTGACAGCCCTGGATTTTCTGCTAAGTACTGCACATACCATTTTCAGGACATGGAAAGTAAGACAATTGTGAGTTTGGTGGTCGTGCAGGTGTCCCAATGTAAATCCTCAGTGGCCAGGGAGAAACCTGGTTTTATAAAATCACTTGAAGATCTACAATTGAGGGGAATGCAAATCGACCTCATAGCCATGGACAGACATGTTTCAATAACCAAGACAATGAGAGAGCAGTATCCAAATATTAAACATCAATTTGATGTATGGCATGTTGCCAAATCAATCAATAAAAAAATCTCGGCTGCAGGGAAAAAAAAGGTTTGGAAAGTATTTCACAATGGTCCCAGTCTTTCAGCAACCATCTTTGGTGGAGCTCCAAAACATGTAATGGGTCTGTGGAAATTCTACTGGAAAAATGGCGGTCACTAATGCATCACTGTTCCAATGTTCACCACTGGACAGAAAACCAACATTTCCATGAATGTGAACATGGCCCTTTGTCCACAGAGCAGGCACGGAAGAAGAAGTGGTTGATCCCATCTTCACCTCCACACAAAGCCCTTGAGAAGATTGTGTTTGATAAACGTCTATCAAGAGAGCTGAAGGGACTCACAGGATTCTGTCACACATGAGATTTGGAGGTGTTCCACAATATGTGCCTAAAGTACAGGCCAAAGAGATTGCATTTCGGTTTCCAAGGGATGAAATCTAGGACTTTACTAGCGGTATTAGCACATAACGAGAATGTAGGCCGGGAACAATCTAGGACGGCAGGAAAGTTAGGGATGCTTCGTTACAATATGGCCTTTACGAAAAGAAGAAAAAAAATGGGTTGTCAAACCAGTATATGACAAAATGGAATTCGATTTTGTGAAAGATCTTATTATTAATGTCGTAGAGATGCTGTCACGCTGTCCTCTCATTCTGTCCCTTTTTCACAAACATCTAGGTCAGACAGTAGGACAGGCAACACTCACAATACACCAGTTACCCCAGTCAGGTTTCCACTCCATGTCCCTCACAGTGGAAGCGTGTCACGTGAGCGGGTTTACCCCAAGGGCCACACATGCAGACTCAATGGTTCCCCGTTCCTTCGCTGGCGTCTGCAAGAGGGAGCTCGCAGGCGCCGGCTACAGGACGCTGCCCGCAGAAAGTCAATTCCGCGATCATGGAGACCATGGAGATCAAAACAACGCTCACGTGTCGCGTCTGCGGGTCACGTGACGCGTTCATCCGTCTCACTCGCGGATCAGGTGACGCGGAAGCTTCCGCTATTTAAGCGCTGAACTTCCGCACGTCTGCGCTTCACAGCTGTTCTTTGGAGGACTCTGTACAGCGTTTGGATACCTTGCGTTTCACGGCTCTTGACTCTTGGATTGTTTTTGGATTTGCTTTTGCTCACGTCTTTGGCTCTGTTTGCTGGATCATCTCGAACTCGGAACGCCTTTTGGACTGTCTTGGATTACCCTGAATTGGACTTGGCATTGTTTCCTCTTCACTGCATTACGTTATCAAGTACTTTGGACTTTGGTCCTTTTGTTTCATCAAGTTACAGGAGGGCAAGTTGGGTTTTAACCCAGCCTACAGTTCTTCTCCCTACTGTCATCGGGGAAACCAGCTCACGTGCCTCTCCACGGAATTACCAACTATCATAGGTTCTGGGCCTCCTCACCCATCAGTTTAGGTAAGCCCTGTTCTTTATTCTGCCTGTTTGCTTGTACTGTGCTCAGTTGATTGCTAATAAAGGTTTCCTTTACAGCTGCCTTGGGTTTCAACATTTCCCATGGATCCGAGCTTCAAGAACTACCCACCTGTGGCCTCAATGATCGCATAGGGAGTAATCTTATATTCTCTCTCTGTGGTACTTGGGGACGGAGGTTTCAATATTCTTCACGACAATCAAGCAACCTGACAGATGCATACTCATGGAATTTGCACAAATCTGTTCAGGGCACACATACATTGCCACAAAACATTGCCAACATGCCATGTTCACCCAAAGCAGAGCTCGTTGAACTATTCCAATCCCGGTTTACATGATTAACATCTGTTTTTATTTTTGCCAAAAATGTTTTTATAAAGTGTCCAAATAAAGTATGCAATTTGTCTTTTGAAAATAGTACAATTATTACGATTGCTTTCACATTTCACAGTTTAGTCGCGCTACTGTGGGACCTTCATTTTTCGTGTTAATGACCAATGGATAACAGTGTGTACGAATCTGTGTGTTTTGGCAGTTGCCTTGCCATAATGTACCCCTAAACAGCTGAATATCTGATCGTCACACAAAAGTGATTACACCTAGACTACATAACATTCTAGGCACCCAAGAAGTACTGACTGTGAAAATATGCCATGGGGTAGGAGGCCATGAGATAAGCAGAGGTGGGCTTATTACTAAACACATTTTGACTCAGTTTTTGTGTTACATCGACTATAATTTGGGAGTAGGGGACATTCTGTCATTGGCAAGTTTCCCCTACACCTCAGCAGCGGCACGAACAACGAGCAGTGACAGCCCCCAAGTTTGTCCTCCTGTGCCCGTGCTTCAAAATTCATATTCTCATGGATCCGTTGACACGGGATGTTGCAAAGTAAGAATGTATGTTCATTGCGAGTGAAGGTCGCCAGCTTTGAATTTTTGCTTGGGAGCTGGGAGGCCCACGCGTACCGCACACAGTATCAGGTTCTACTGTTTTTTTACCTTGAGAGACGGGGACCATTCCGAAAGGGATTGAATTGAAGGGGGGTGTAATAACGTATTAAATGATAAGGTTGTCTATTCCAAAACTAGACCTAATTGCATATAAGTTCAGTTTATGAAAAATCATTGACACGAATGGAGGAGTCTGCATTACGGTCTGCATTATGCCAAGAAAATGGAAATGCTGAATATAATGTAAGTTTCTCTTTAGATGATTTTATACCAGAACTAGTCGAAATACGAATAGCTGACCGTTATTGCTGGGTCACATTGTACTGGTTCGTTCTGTGTGGCATATTGCAATGAAGTGCTAGTACAACCTTTGTGTGCTGGGCTATCTGCCGGGCATATGGGCAGGCCAGCATCGAGACGCATGTAGACCACCACTGGTTTCCCCCTTGTTCTACGCTAATAAATCATTACATTAGGTGTGCACCTCGAATTGTTGCCCCAGTTTACGCATTACGTTTAGAGCTCAACATACTCCATTGCACCATCCTCGGAAGCAAATAGCGGAGTACTTTGATATTCCACGTTGTATTCTCTCGGTTCACATTGAGTCACCTCTGCGCTAATAAAGAAAATTATTAATTGTAATAAAGATCGGCTACTGAGACACATTTCTATTTTTATGTTTTGCAAACAGGTACATTGTGCCATTCTGCGTCATCTATTCCAGACCCCGACCGATGGATTCTTCAATCGCCAGCTGCAGCTACATGTCAATCACTGGATCTACTTGACCATTTTTTGGGACGACAGACAAGGTCCAATATGCCTGTATGCGGCACCAGCGATTAGGAGCAACATAACCTTTACGGTGGTCTAGTGCCAAGTTGTAGCACCAGCCTTGCAATTCACCGTGCGACCGAAGTGCTTCATTTAGCCAAAACGATCACCCTGTGTACCAAAAAGGCACAACGCGTGACTCACGATAAACATTTGCAGATAGAGAGAAAAGAAAAAAAGTCCCATTTCGATTGAATATATGTTATCGAAACATTTAATGTGAAATAAATGTACTTGTAAAGTCTTGCTGTTTCCTTTTAAAGTACAATTTCATATTCCTAATAGTGACGCGCTGTGCTGCGAGACGATGTGTGTTGTTTTCCGGGTTCCGCGTCTAGGTGACGACTGGGTGCGTTTGGCTCCGCTGTCCAGTAACGTCACGAAGAGAGGCGGAGAGTATTGATGATGTCAGGCTCAGGGGCGGGGGATATGATTTAGTGGCGCAAACGCAGGTCACCCAGGGTGATGTGGCAAGTGATCAGATTATCACAAAATGGCCACGCCCAGCTGCCTGATTTCGCTTGTGTTCAAGAGACGAAAACTCGGGTAAGGTGCACAGGAAATGTTTGTACGATTAATCGACTTATGGTTAAAAACACATGGCCGAACCATAGGGACAATAATATTTCTGACCGAACCATACCTTTAACAACGGTAAATATCAATTGACCAAAAAGATTCCACATCTTATAAATACAGTTCTTAAAATATGCAAAATGGTTTTGCTTGTGATGAGTATCACAGAGCAACAAAAAGCTTCATTTTCAAAAATGACAAGCAGAAAGACATTGCTTTCCCACGTGTTTTGAGTTAATCAAACTCTTCTTCAGGAAACGTAATCTACACAAAACATAAAATAAGGAGAAAAAGCTAACACTTGTGAAATAGTTGTAACAAGTACAATATCACAATATTAAGATATGCACCTAATTGGACTCTTCAAAATATTGCAATCACAGTAGATCCTAAAGAATATATGTATCTATATGCAATATTGAGATGCCCTAAAATACAAAGCAGCAAAGTCAAAACAAACACGTCCACTGGGTTAACAGAAAAAGTTACAAACGGGAGACCACCAGGGGGCGCGGGGCATGTCTGATGTGTGAAGCTCGCTCTCCTCCACCCCCGGAGGGCCTAGTGGGCTGTTACAATCCCCGGCCGGGATTTATCATTGAAGCCCCAGTGAACCAGGGCATTGGGAGACTGGCTCCGCCGAGACAGAGGAGCTTCCCCGACACAGAAACGGGCCGATGCAACAAGAGTGGGCCCCCCCCCCGAGATACTCTAGCAGCCTGAGCCAGCCCGCACCTGCGACATGGAGCGCGGCCCATCCGACGGCGCTGCTGACCCTCTGGAGGACACCGCGGAGGCCCGCGGCACAGAGGGACCCCCCGATCACAGAGCGCCCCCGGAGGTCGAGCGCGGGAGACAGGGGTGTGGGGACTCCAACCCCGCCAGGACTGACATCGATGGGAGCCTGGCAGCGCTGGGAGGGGGGTACTGGGCCCCCCCCTTTCTTGGACTGTATTCCTGAGCGGAGGAGAGGGGACCGCCATCCAGCGGGCTCTCTCGACTCCCCCACCGGAGCGCGGCATGGGGCCCCTCTCTGCGCCTATCTGGCGGACCCAGCCGGACAGCCACACATAAGGACTCTGGCAGCCTTTCCCGCCCGGGCCGAGGTCCCTGGAGGCAGGCAGCGCCACCATGCCGCCGGCCCCTTGTGAGGCTGTATTGGGGCCGAGCTCCGGCCTCGCATCACCGGACCCCCCGGGTGGCTGGGGGCCCGGGCTGCAGCCTCACACACATCACGGCTTTGGCCCCCCACCCACACAGAGCACTTGAAGAACGCGGGCCGAGGTGGGCCATGGAGGGGGGTCTAGAGCCCCAGACTGGGGCTGCGTGGGGGCCCCCAGCTCGCCCCCGGGCAGAGGGACCGTTGGGGTGACCCACACACAGACACCAATGAAAGGAGGGGATGGGGCCTGCTTTATTGGCTTTCCCAGAGGACTACGACCGGGCAGAGGTGACGAGACGTTTGGTGGAGGCGGGCCAGTGGGGAGTCACAGACGGGGCACTGCCCCCCTTCCATACTACCCCTTGTGGCCTTCCCGGGGCCCCATCGCCATGACCAGTCAGCCTGGGGGAGACACTTCATCGGCGGCACCTCACCCCCCCTTCAGTCTACACAGCTGAGACCGGCCCCCAGATATAGGCCAAGGCGCAGAGCAACGACAACCCACCAGAACCCCCGGCATAATCAAGGGGCCGACAGCCAGGCCAAGAGCTAGGAACTCGGTACCCCGGCAGCGAGGGGGGCCGTGACTATCTGGCAGGCCCCGGGATCCCCAATAGGAGAGCCTGACGGGAGCTACTGCACCGGGAGGCATTAGGAGAGCAACACCGTGGAGCGTCCCCCAGTCACCGGGGCAATAGTTTCCCTCCAGCGCTTCCGCCGCCCACAAACAGCCCCTGGGGAGGCTCACGGAACCATCATGCCCACAGCTAGCGAACTCCCACCCGCAGCACTCACCAAGGATGACCTTAAGGACATTCTGCAGGAGATTAAAGCTATCCGCACAGATATACAGGCTTCAATAGTGTACCTCAGAGGAAGAGTGGATACCTTGGAGGAGAAAATAGAAGGGATGGAAAATAACCACCTACAGACTGATTTGTTGGACATGAAATATGAGGCGAGACTGACAGATCTAGAAATGAGAGAGGAGGACATCATACTGAAAATGGACGATCTGGAAAATAGGGAACGCCGAAATAACATACGCATTACGGGTGTGACGCAGCAAAGAGGAGAGACAGCGGCCGATGTGGGGAGGAAGGTACAAGGTCTGATCAACCAACTATTCTCCCTAGAAGGGGGCAAGGAAGTGCAGTTGGAGAGAGCACATCGGGGTGGAGGTGGCGGAGGAGGATGCCCAAGGTCCATAGTGGTGCGATTCCTACGATAGAGAAAATTGAGGTATTGGAGAAGGCAAAGAGGCTAGAGAGCTTTATCTTTGAAGGGGACACAATTAGGATCTACCAAGACCTGTCCTCCCTCACACTCACCCGCAGGAGAGAGTGTCGTCCGCTCACCCAGTGGCTCACCATCCAGGACATAAGGTATAGGTGGTCCTTCCCTTTCGCCCTCTCCTTTGAACATTCTGGCGTGGACTACAGGGTGACTAGCGGCAAGGAAGCCACGCAGGTCCTCCAGGTGCTTAAAAGGTGATGTTCCGGAAGAAGGAAACGAAGAGTGCACCCAAGCCTGTCCGGAACCCATGAGACAGCCGGAGGGCCTTTGGTCCACAAAGAAGAAGACAAACGGCAGAAGGAAATTCAGGAAGCCAAATACCCCAACGTCGGAGACTGGGGCGGACTAGGCAAACAAAGATCTTCCTTTGTGAAATGAAAGGTCATCAGTTTTGGCAATCCCGGCCGGGGACACCGAGTTTAAAAAGGGAAGTGCGGTGGATGGATCCACATTCACCCTGGTGGCTTGCCCGTTGGCAGGCATCCTCAATGGGATAGCGGCAGGGAGGGGTTTGGGGGGGTAGGTGGAGAGGGGCAATCTTGGGCCCAGAGCCTATTCAGCCTCAAGGGGGAGCTGGGCAACTCCCATGGGACCGGGAAAAAGATGAGCACAAGGCAAGGAACCTTTGGCAGTCGATGAGAGAAAGGGCCGGGTCGAGAACCTTAGAATAGGCTACCTCAATGTTAAGGGGCTCAACTCCCCCACCAAGCGCTCACTCTTGGGGAAAGAAATGAAACATGCGAGAGTAGGTGTCTGCTTCGTACGGGAAACTAGAACCGTGAAGGGTGAGGAGAGGGCTATCCCGGGATCTCATGTGGGCCAGATCTTCTGGGCATCCGGCAACGCTAAAAGAGGGGGGGGGGTGTTGGCATCATCCTACATAGGAACCAAAAGCTCACCGAGGTAACCCAGTGGAAGAGGGATGATGGGAGAGCCATTGTGGTGTCAGGCAACCTACACAACTCCAGAGTCACCCTGGCCACCATATACTGCCCAAACGTAGGCCGGATGGAATTTATCCAAGAAGCCCTGGATGAGGTGATGGCCAAAGCAGAAGGGCTCCTCATTTTGGGAGGAGACTTCAATATGTTGGTGAATCGAGAACTGGATCATAGTGGCAAGGCCATCCCACTGGGTAGCAGGGGAGGACGATCATATGGGGGATTTCGTACCTGATGTGGGAGCAGGGACTGGTGGACATATGGAGGGAACTCCATCCAACCGGGAGGGCATACACCTTCCACTCCGCAGTCCATGGCACAAGGACAAGAATAGACTACCTGTTCACAGGGCACCAGTCTATGAGCAGGATAGAGGCCTGTGAGACCCACCCGGTCAGCTGGTCAGACCACGACCTGGCCTGGTCGCACATTAGCATATCTGGCCTAAAGCCCAGGGAATCTCTTTGGAGATGTAACGACTTTCTTCTCAGAGACGTGCCCTTTAAAGAAGAAATGGTTTTGGCGAGCAGGGAATACTTTGAGCATAATGACACTGGTGAGGTTGACCGGGGATGGTATGGGATGCGGCGAAGGCAACTTGGAGGGGCAGGTTGATTAGTGAAGGAGCTTCCAAAAAAAGGGAAAGGACCCCCCCTTAGCCCACCGGCTGAGGTCGGAGATCCTCTCACTGGAGAAGTCTGAAGGGAAGGGAGAGACAGAGAGGGAGAGGGACCTGGACTCCGCAAGGGGTAAGAGACAAGAGTTGAGGGAACTAGAGATGGGTAAAATTGTAGCTGGACTCCCAACATTTACGGCAAAGATATTATGAGAAGGGCGACAAAGCCGACGCCATGCTGGCAGCCAAACTCCGGGGTCAGAGGGCTGACAGATGGGTGGCAAGAATTGTAGGTGGTGAAGAGGGGGAAAGATCTGACCCCGAGGGTATAGCAGAGAAGTTTGCCGGCTTCTATGAAACCCTGTACGGGAAAGAAGGGGGTGCAGAGAAGGAGAGCTTGATGCATACCTTAAAGGGGTCACCCTCCCCACCCACTGAATCGCGGAAGCAGCCGCCCTGGACGCCCCCGATAACAGAGGAGGAGGTACTCAAGGCAACATCAGGTCTTAAGTTGGGAAGGGCCCCGGGAGAAGATGGGTACACAGCGGGCTTTTACAAGGCCTTCTCAGGCCAGCTGGTGGGGTTTTTGGCAGGCCTTTTTTCCAACATTATGTCCACAGGGAGGGCACCCCCATCCTTTGGTAAAGCCCTAATCACAGTGATCCCTAAGGAGGGGAAGGATCCAGCAGATTGTTGTTCCTATAGACCAATCTCACTCCTGAACGTGGATGCAAAACTATTCACGAGGATTATCGCCACAAGGTTAGATGGCCATATGCCGGGGCTGATTCACTCTGACCAGGTGGACTTTATACAGGGGAGACAGGTGGCGGACACCCTTCGAAAGACTCTGCATGTCATGAGGGAGGCGGCACCGAAGGGAGACAACCCGGTCCTGGTGGCCATCGATACCGAAAAGACATTTGACCGTGTGTACTGGGGATTCTTACACGGGGTTCTCGGGAAGCTGGGCTTCGGAGCGGGGATCAGGCAAGCCATCAAGGCCTTATATGTAGCCCCATCTGCTAGAGACACGGTCAATGGACGCCTGTCACACACCTTTAACCTCCAAAGAGGGACGAGGCAGGGATGTCCCCTCTCCCCCCTCCTATTTGCCATGACCATTGAGATACTGGCAGAATACCTTAGAGGCTCCCCGTTGGTACGGGGTATAGACATAGGAGACCGAACCTTCAAACTCGGTTTATACACAGACGACATTCTGCTACACCTAAAGGACCGCACCAGGTCGGTCCCCGCTGCCCTGCAGGTCATTGCTCGGTTCGGCCTCTTCTCAGGTTTCAGGGTAAACATAGGCAAGTCCGTGATCTTCCCCTTCGCCCCAGATACAGAAAGGAATCTAGCCTGTCTCCCTTGGGCCTCCAAATTCGCTCTGAAGGTATAAAATATAAAATACCTGGGGATAAATATAGTTGGACCTAATGAGGACTTGAGCCAGGAAAACTACCCCCCTCTTTTGATAGACTGTTCAGGGACATGGAGGGCTGGGCGAAGGGGAAAATTTCATGGATGGGAAGGATAAACGCCATAAAGATGAACCTCCTCCCCAGGGTACTATCCTTCTTCCAGATGCTCCCTCTGGAGGCCCCTGAGCTCTACCTCAGAGAAGCCAAAAAGTGTATAACCCAATTCATCTGGCAGGGTCAGAGACCCAGAATAGGATATGAGACCCTCACTCTCCCCAAGGACAGAGTGGGGAGTATCTCTTCCAGACCTGCGAACATACCATAGAGCGGCCCAACTCAGGGCACTGGCCCCACACCTCGAAAATGTCTACCTCCACCCAGTCACGGTGGGAGAATGGTTATGGGTCCCACTGAAGAAATTACCCAAGAGGATCAGGGATCACTCCATACTTGGAACAATGTGGAAAGCATTGGCAGGGAAGGGGGCTAGAGAACAGGTGACCACCTGGCCCTCCCCACTGAGCCACATCTGGTCCACCCCAGTACTAGAAGAAATCCCTGGCCATGAACATTATCAGCCCTGGTTCGATGCAGGACTCTGCAGAGTCGGTCAGTTGGTAAGGGAGGACACCTTTATAACCATTCAAGAACTAGGGGAGGCCTTGGGAATTGGTAAACTCTCCCCGCTCGTATATCTGACACTAAAGGGGGTCCTAATGAAACCAAAACTGAAGTCACGTATCCAAAGAAAACTTTCCCCGGTTGAAAAAATCTTAGACTACCTCATAGATATGAAAGGCCTCATCTCCCTCATTTATGGAGCCCTCATGATCCCCCGAGAGGGTTCAACCAAAAGCCTCAGAAATAAATGGGCAAAGGACCTGGGCCGTGGAATAGATGATGGCTTATGGGGACGAATCTGTAGCAGGGCATTCAAGACATCTATCTCCTGCCAATATAAGACACATGCCATTAAGCTCCTTCATAGGTGGCAGTATGACCCGATCACTCTTTCCAAGATGTTCCCAGAGGTTGTCCCGATATGCTGGCATGGATGTGGGGAGAAAGCCAACTATTGGCACATGTGGTGTTCATGTAAGAAAGTGCAAGCATACTGGTCGGAGGTTCTAAGCTGGCTGAAGGAGGCGGGAGAGAGGGTCTACCCACAGGACCCTATCCTAATAATGTTTGGTCTACAGCTAAGGGAGGAATGTTGGGAGAAACTCCCGGACCCAACACACTCGCTACTTTCGGCAGCCTGTGCAGCTTGGGCTAGAACGTGGAAAAGGGCCTCGCTACCCTTGAGAAGAGAGTGGGTTGCAGTGGCCAAGGACATTTATTTCATGGAAAGACTTACGGAGGCAACTCAGGGCTCAAGTGCCCAGACAGAGATGTTCTGGCTACAGTTTATGGAGGCGTTTGGCCACTCTGAGGTCTTGCCCGGAGGATCACACAGGCCCTCTACCCGGCCCAAAACAGGCCAAAGTACATGACACTTTGCAATAGAATCGAAGGAGTTGGTTCCTCGCTGACGGCCTTAAGCCCGGTCGGAGTTGCCCAAGGACACTAAATGGAGACAAGCAGTCCCAGTCCCCCCGAGACCAAGGTTCAGGGGGTAGGGGGGAGGGTGGGTGTATACCTCAGGGAATGGTGGTTTGTTCTTTTTTTAAATTGTGCTGGGCACCTGCCCAAAAGTTCACATGCTGCACAAGCTCTCTGTTGCCGTTTAAAAAAAACAAAAATTGATTTAAAAAAAAAAGTTTTACAAAGAAAGTAAGCTAAAGCAATAATTATATATTCCCTGAAACAAATTACTCAAAAGTCACCAATACTCCAAAGTGCCAAATTAGTAACAATGCATCAACGTGCAAAAGGTTTTGTCATTTTACCGATGGTAGTTTTTTCGATGGATTTTTTGCTGACAAAGATCCACTGAAAAAACACAAAATATATATATATATATATTTTTTAAAATTATTTGCAGGTCCGCCCTACCCCCCCCCCCCCCCATTTCCCTATGTTGTTAACTCCACCCCAAGCACCTCTCAGCCCCTTTTATACCCTTAACCACCCACATATATATTTCAATGTGTTTTTTTGGATTTGGATTTTTGTCAGTAAAAAATCCATCGAAAAAACTACTGTCGGCAAAAGGCACCCGTGCATAAACACTAAATAACTCACCAATAAGTCTGAAAATCGTTACACCATCCAAAAATGATGAAAAACCTAAAACAGAACCAAATATGCACTCAAGCTAGCAATCCACTACTGTATAAATAAAGCTGAAAATGGAACACCAAAACTTACAAAGTACATTGAAGTACAGTGCTCACCAGATGGGATATTGTCTGCACCCTCTTTTAGACTGACAAACAACTTAGCTGAAATATAGAGCCAAGCTAAAAAGAACAATAATAGGCACTATAAATGTTTGCTTCATCTCATGTTTGTAACAACTGAAAAATTGGCTAAAACTAGTTCTAGACTACAGATTGGAAATAATGAATTAAAAGAACAGTTGAATTCCTTACTTACAAAAGAAGAACTTGATAATATCTTAAATATTTATTATCTTAAATTGAGAGAATATAAACTCTTAAACTTGAGCAGAAAAGAATAATCCTACATTTAAATGTAGTACTTTGATTGCAAATTGGAAAAAGTCTATGGATGGCAGAAGCACATCTATTAAAAGATCCCAATCGAGAAAACTATAAGGGGCTCATCGATTCTGAGGCAATCTGATTCAGAAGATTCATCAGGGAATAGATGGCTGTGTCACGATGCCTGCCCCTGGAAAGCCAGACCAGGCCCAGAAACCCCGGAAGCAGGCATCATGCCACTTGAAGCATGCCCAAAAACCCCAGTTAGGGGCTCTTTGGCTACAGTCCTGGTGCCTATGGCGCCAGGCTCATAAGAATAAAGTCAGTCCTGGCGCCATGGGCGCCAGGCTCATTACAAAAATCTTACCTGTTGCAGACCATGCTGCACGAAGCGACAAGCCAAATGAGGCTTAAAGGGACTACTTTACCTCAGGGACTCCTTTCCTCTCGGGTGGGGCCGTGGAAGAATACTTACCTGGGACTTCTTCCAAGGCTATTTAAGCCACACCCGGACAGCCACACGTGCTTCGCGTTATTCTGCTTGCTGCAGCGTAACGCTCACCGTTTCTTCAGCAGCTCCAGTCTTCAGCCACGCCCGCTTCAGCCCTGGAACACCTGGAACAAGAAAAGGAGAAGGAGAAGAGGTCCAGAACAAAACCCTTACCTGAATCCTTGATCCAGCACATCGTCGATCTGGAAGAGAGAAGCCTTCTCAGGTGTATTGCCACGCACCTCGCAGAGCCGCGCTGAACTCACCAACCGGGGCTGCATTCCTTTACTCCATCGCGAATCCAGCATCTCCAGGCCATTCTTCAACACCTGGGGGAGACAAGAACAGATAGGTGAGCAAGGGCAATACAAACCACCCCCAAAGACTTACCTGATTTACCACAGGGGGGTATTCACCTCATCTCGGGTCAGCACAGTCAATTCCGCATCACCGCCGCACCCCGGCCCCTAAGGGGAAAAAACAAGGACAATACAACCTACCCCCAAAGACTTACCTGATTTACCACAGGGGGGTACTCGCCTCATTTCGGGTCGGCGCAGTTAATTCTGCTCATCGCTGTACCCCGGCCCCAAAGGGGAGAACCACAATAGACTTACCAGGATCTTACCAATTGCCACTTGGAACTCTTCTGGTGGTTTAAATCTGCAACCTGCAAGGAATCTGGCAGAGTGAAGATCAGGCTTTTGAACTCTTACGAACAATTGGACTTAGAGTCAATACTGGAACTCAACAATTCCTCCACGCCAGTGAAGTAACTGGTCGTCTACGCGCCCCTGCGCTCGACGCAGGATGGAGAGCTCATCTTTCCAAATCTTCAGGTGAGTCTTAGAGGGAACTTCAGGAGTGTTCTGTGGGCAGACAAGGGGAGTGGGAAGGCGGGTTAACGCTCAGATTACGGGAGGTTAATTCCCTTTCTCCATTGGAGAAAGATATTCGTACGAATCCAACAAACGACGCTAAGTCGGTCTGTCCAGTCTGTCATCTCGGCTCTACGTGTTACTCTGGTGGAAGCAACAGCGGGCCAGTCCAGATCGACGCCCCCGTGGGAATCAGGTGAGCGTAACAGTCTGAGACAAATTACTATTTTGTCCCCAAAAGATTCTCATCAGCCTGAAACTGAAACTCCAGGGCCCTCAAGCTACCTCAGCGGAGTTAATTTTTTAGATGAAAGGCAACAAAAAAGTAGGAGACCCAAGAAGAAAAAATCCTTTAAGGGCTCACAAGGTACTTTTAAAGAAGGCTTGATATGAAACCTTTCTGAAATCAATTTAATAAGGTTCCAACAGAAGACCTTGCAGTTGTCATTCTTTTCTACCTGCTTTGAGTTCCTAATTATTTGAGGAAAAGGTTAATTTGTTTAGGTTTCTGAGAAAGATTAAACTAAAAAAAACACTGTTCATTGAATTCTCCAGTCCCTTCAACTGGCCCAGAGCATCTGGAATTTACACCTCATAGTACTTTTTATCCACATGTTAATAACTATTTGGTTGATACCTTTGAAAAGTTAGTACTACAAGATCTGTAGAAGATCGCCTTTAAAAAGACAAAAGTAATCTGCATTGTTATCAGGTGAAGATCATTAAACCTGCAGACCAGAGAGGGAACCTGTTTATTACAAGCAGATTAGAGTACTTAAGTGAATGTAAAAAGGCAACTGACTGATCAATCTAGCTTTATTCAATTGGCGTCAGATCATACATGTAGCTACAAATCGGAAATTGATAAATTACTTCAAGGAACGGAGCAAAAGGGAAGGATTTCGGAAGAAAAAGTTTTTCACCAATGATTATCTAACAACCTCACTGTTTTTTTAAAATTCTCGGTGAAATACATAAAAGCCTAGGAAATCCTCCAGCACGTCCAAGAGTTTCAAGCACTAGTGGTGTACTTGAGCCTTTATGACATTACATTGATCACTTTTTTTCAACCCTTGATACAAAGGACTGAATCGTATGTAAAATATACTAAACACTTCTTAAACATCCTGGAAGAACAACGCTCTACAATGTCAGAGTTGGATATTCTGTTTACATTTGACGTGCAGAGCCTCTATACCCCAAACCCATATTTTGAAGTGATCGAGTCTGTGGAGAGCCCAATTGTCAACCAGGACTATTTACAAGTGAATAACGTTTTATGATTACAACTATTACATGTTGAATTATATAATAGCTTTTTTCAGTTTGAGTACACATTTTTCCTGCAGGCATAAGGAACTTCAATGCGGGCCCCTATGCCAATGCCATAATGGTTCCATTTGAGACGACATATGTATTACGCAACGTTATGTGATTGAATAAGTTGAAAATGTGGCGATGCTACATTAATGATATTTTTGGAGTTTGGACTAGGTCAATGCAAGAGTTTGACCAACATTTGATTATCTTAATACTAGACTTTGTCCTATTAAATTCACAGCAGATATATATAATGAAGGTAATAATCATCTGGATGTGTTCATTAAATGGGATATCAGTTACGAACTACGATCTATCATAAACCGGCTGACAGAAATAACATCCTACATGCACCCAGATTATATCCGCCACACATTTTAAAGAATCTTCCATGCTCTCAATGTTTGCGTCTTAAAAGGATTGTGTCGGACTCTTATAGACCTAAATTTGGAAATCGACATTTTGCAAAAATATTTTCAGGACTGAGGTTATTATAGTGATCTAATTACTGAAGTTCAAGCAAGGGAAAGAACTATCTATAAGAGGGAACCTCCTATAGTTCATTTTATGAAATATTTTTGTCAAAGCAAGAACATTTGGACTATAACTTGAAAACATTGGAAGTTATTTTCACATGATGAATTGTTCTAAGGTACTTCTCGAAACCTCCTATTTTTGCCTTTAGGAATAGAAAAAACATATGAGACAGGCTTGGAAGAACGGATGTTTGTATTCTCAATAGTTTACTTACAAAAAAGAAGTGCTAATTTCCTTGCATGCCATATGGGAATTGCAACAGTTAAACAGAGGTTAATTTTTTCATCATCCATATTCTGGTGAGAAGATTTATGCTCATTATTATGCAAGTTGTGATACTAAAAATGTAATTTATGGAAACTGTTTTCCATGAAGATAAATGTATGTGGGAACGACTACACATAAAGTTCAATACCATTGGAATTATACAAAAGTAAAGTAATGAATGTGAATGTGAATTCTCCTGTAGCACGGCATTTAGCTGAGCAAAGGCACACGATAACACAGATGCAATCTATTGTCCTTGAGGAAGTTTCTTTAGCTCACATTGGTGGAAATCTGGAACAAAAAAAGTAAATGCAACGCCTTTTGGATAGACAGATTGGATACTGTTCTCTAGAAATAGATGAATGAGATGCCTTCCTTACATTGCTTTTTATAACACGGATAAATACAAGATTACATAGATATTAGATGGGGGTGCATGACTTATAATCAACATGCTATATTTGATATGTTTAAGTTCCCTCAAATTGTTTTTGAACATGCACCTGTACATCATAGGTATTTGTGTTTATTTCTATGACATTACTAATGCTTTGTGTAATTTGTATTAGTAATATAACATGGTACTCTTGCACGGATGTGGAGTGGGCTCTTTGGCCCCCGTCTAGAGCTGTGATTTAATTCACTGTTATGAATCATGTGCCCTGTTCTGACTTTTTTCCTTCACTCCTATTCATCTGTAAATATTATCGGACGACCGGCTTTAGTGGTTGAGACACAATATTGTATTGTGTTGGATAACATAATTGAGGTATTTACCCATTTCTTTCTTGTAATCCTCTTTCAAGTTGCGTGTTTTTCATTTTTGTATTCCTATTGTTTTTATTTAGTATGTTTCCTTGTCCTGTCCCCTAATTTTTCTCACGGTTCAGCTTACCTTTTTTTGTTGCAAGAATGATAGTATTTCTTTCTTGTTGGGCGCTCCTCATTTTGCGGCTTTCTCTGCACTACAGTTTGAGTATTATGTCTGTTTTTTTAAAGTTTATTATGGCAGTGATATTGAAGAAACGACGTTTGTAGTGTTTTCTAAGTGCCCATTATAGTTTTTTGGTGCGGCAGCGAGAGCCTTATACATCAAGTTCTCTTTATACTTCAGTAGTTGTTTGTTGGGCTAAAAGAGGGTGCAGACGCTATGCCGCCTGGTCAGAACCATACTTCAATTCACTTTCTAACTTTTGGTATTTCGTTTACAGTTTTATCTATAAAGGTAGTGGATTGTTAGCCTTGAGTGCATATTTAGTCCCATTTTAGTTTTTCCATCATTTCCGGATTGTTTAAAGATTTTCAGGCTTATTGGTGAGTTACTTCATGTTTTTTTTTGCATGTTGATGTATTGCTAATAACTTGGCACTTTAGAGTTGTGGTGACCGAGCTATTTTTTTCAGGTATTATATTATTATTGCTTTGGTTTACTTTCTTTGTCATTTTTTCTATTGACACCTTGTGGGCGTGATTGTTTTTTTATTTGTGGATCATTCATGATTTTGATTTTTGTTTTGACTTTGTTGCTTTGCATTTTGGGGCATCTCAATAAGCTTTGCCTATAGTCTTTAGGAGCTTCTGTAATTGGAATATTTTGGAGATTGCCAATTAGGAACATATCTTAATAGTGAGATATTTCTGCTT
Organism: Ambystoma mexicanum; assembly: GCF_040938575.1. Lineage (NCBI taxonomy): Eukaryota > Metazoa > Chordata > Amphibia > Caudata > Ambystomatidae > Ambystoma > Ambystoma mexicanum. Next base: position 1,476,787,069 of record NC_090921.1, read on the forward strand.
ATCGTGTTATATGTTTTGTCTAGAGGACATTTCCTGAACAAGAGTTTGATTACTTGAAATGCATTAGAAAGCAAAGTAATTCTGCTTATAATCCTCGACGATAAAGCTTTGTGTTGCTCTGTGATACTCATCACAATCAGAACAGTTACATATTTCAAGAAATGCATTCATAAGATTTCGAATCTTTTTGGTGAATTGTTATTTATCCATGTTAAATATTTGAGTAAATTAACGCTGGGCATTGCCATCGTATTGTCTCAAGAAACCTTTACTTTGATTTACGGGTTGTGTACAACAATTGTCCACAGTAGATACATGGTGTGATATGCTATATCCCCCAAATATAATAATTGCAGCTGCAGCAGCTGCAACCCTGAGGGCTAAGGAGCATAAAAATGAAAATCTTTTTGTAAAGTAACAATGAGTTGAAGAGCTTGATAACAAACGTATGCATTTAATTTCACAGAAAATCATTTGGTAGTAATGCAAACCTTAGGTTGGCCAAAACATCGCTGGGACATGCTTTGTGGTTTGGACCAAGAAGTGCAATCTTGTCGTGGTGTTTCAATGATTAGGTTTGCACTCATTGCCAGAGGCGTTGCTAGGGGGGGCTAAGGGGGCTATAGCCCCTGGTCTTTTGGTTGTAGCCCGGATAGAATCTCAGGAGCTACAGCCAAAAGACTAGCTAGCCCCCAGTCCCAACAGTTCCGACATTAGGCTAGCCCCGGGTCTTTTCCAGACCTAGCAACACCCCTGCTCATTGCATTCTTTCACAAGGTTAAATACTGTCAGTATTATTTTGAATGAACTTTGAATGGTAGTTTTATTTTACTAAAATTAAGAAAGAAAAACAAAATTGCAGAAATAAACACGTTCTGCCAATGAATTTAGATATTTATGGCTCAAAAAGCGTTAACTGTAAAAGCTTCTGGTCTGAAGTAATATCCGAATTGAAAAAGATTTTTCCGGAGGCAGATCAATTCAGTGAGAGGCTTTGGCTATGCGGACTGAAAGGGCAACACGTCAAAACGATCACTAAGGCACACAGGAGAAGTTTTATGGGCCTGGTCATAGCGGCCTGGGCTACCATAGCACAGGGATGGAAGAAAAAAGACCCTCCAATGCTATTCACATGGTTACAAAAAGGTCTGGTCCAAAATGACCATGGAAAAGATTACACACAAAATCCAAGGCACGCAAGGTTCCTTCACAAAAGAATGGGGAGGAGTACTGGACTATCTCCAGTCAGATTATATGGCGCAATGGTGCCCACATTTCATCAGAATCACAGACTTATTCACGTCATAACTGAGGACGGAGACATTGAAGAACTGAGATCTCTTCGGGACGGGGGAGGGTTAGGAAGGGGGGATGGGTTGTATGGTGATATTGTTTGCTTATGTATATTTGACTAAGAAAATAATAAAAATAAGCTTTTAAAAAAAAGCGTTAACTGTGCATAATAAACAAGGCCTTTCATGTAAACACTTGTAAAGCTCAAATATTTAGATTTGATTAATGTGTAGTACTGTCAAATGAACGATGATCCATAAAATGAGCTTACATTTAATTACAGCTATTCTGTACTACAGAAAAAGTAGTTCTAATGTCTCATTTAAACGGGGCCCTAAAATTGCCACTCCAAATGGCAGAGTGGAGTGAGACACTCGGAAGCCGTGTCATTGCTTCCAAGATTACCACAGCAAGCAGCTGCCAGACTGTCCGCCACTGCAGCAGGATACTCCGGTTTGTATATGAACGCTCAGTTACAATACAGTGGGCAAATCTAAATGATACTCACAATCCATGAAGAGATCTACATTTCAGATAACTTTATCGTAAAGTGCAGTCGATTTGCTTCCCTCTTCCCTGCAGCAGGACTCCGTTTAGATATTACTGGCTGAGCTAAGCGTCGTCCTTTTGTTCAATGTCTACGTGATGTGGCACTGTCACGCGGTATTAGGTCAGTGTCAGGTCCACTTTGAAAAAAATCCACACTGATGATACCCTAAATCACCTCCACCCGGAGAAGAATTTAAGAAATTAGGATATCATCACCACATGCCTAAACTAACTTTACCATTGGCCGGAGGAGAGGGTGAATGGAGCAAAATCAAAGATCCTAATTCTGAGAACTGTGATGCCTAAAACAATCACCTTCAACTGGCTCTCAAGCTTAGTAACCATGCCAATATGACTCAAGTAAAGGTCCGAGTGTCATCTTCAACACGGACGTCACATGGACTCGACACTGCAACACAGCAGACATCTGGCAATTTCCAGGTGCTGATGGTCTTACATTCCATCCTCCTGCCCAGCACACCACATCCAAACCAGCCATCAGAAGGAGCTGGCCAGAGCTCTGGTGGTGGTTTGCCTGGCTCACTGCAACATATTCTCTGCTGGGCTGTCGAGGAAACATATTGGTAGACTTGTTAGACTGCAGCAAGTAAACAATGCTGACAGAACGAGCATGAACGTTGGGAATGAAGGTCAAACATCTGAAAACATAATTGATCAGACTTGCTATGATTGAGAAATAACCATAAAAAGGTTACCGACTAAAGAACACGGGATAAGGCCCCCCTCTTAATTGGTTAGATGTATGTAGCGTATATTCATGTAGTAAAAAGCAAATCTCTAAAGTGGTCGTGCTGTGACGAACCAATAAACAAAACTCTTTAAATAAACAAATTCCAGTGGCCATGCATTGAAATTTCCGACATAATTTGCAAAGCAGGGCTTAACACACTCTAGTTGTCAGTCTCTCATTTTGCTACACTACTAACACAATAAGAATCATATTTGTGTCTGCTTTCTCTGCCGTTCAGTTCTGCTACATTGGTACTTCATCCTATTCCCAAGCATCATATTAAAAGCCACGTTTCTGTTCAGAAGGATGACACTGATCCAATGAAATACCCATTCATATACACAATTTCTCCCATTCATAAACTGCACACATACATCCGTAAACACAATCAGAGTGGGTAGATTTGTGAGTGCTCGTGGAATCCGATTTCAAAAGGATGGGAGCTCCCTTGCCGTAAGAGGGCAAAATACGGCTGAGGCAGCTGTGTGCCGCATAGCTTATAATAGAGATGTGTCCTTATGTAAACTCCAATGGGTGATATCCCAATGTTTATCATTGAAGAGGCACAGCATGGCCTGGTACTGCCTTAATCTCCAAGCATGTTCACTGACCCACACTAACGAAGCTAAGAGGGTAAAACAAGTCGGTGATGAGTTAACACCTTTTAAAGAAGTCTGTCTTTTGGCTGGCAAGTACACATTTAAAGTGACACAGCCCTTAGTTTGTGAAGACTAATACCTCGTTAAGCAATATGTGTATGCCATCAGACTTAGCCTGTGGCGAAAGTGTAAGGCAACATTCTACACAAAGGAGAGGAGGGAGTGAATGGTTGCAGATTATACCTAGCCTCTGCAAGACAGCACAAAGAAAACCAATCAGCTGGGGGCTAAGAACCCAAATGACATTTTAAGGAAAGCTTTTGATCTTGTTTGGGTTGCAGCACCCTGCAATCATCCCCAAACCCCTCCACGAAGATGTGGGGCACATTTCAATTGCAAAAGTTGAAAGGCACCAGTGCCCGGCATGCACACAATCACACCAGTTAATCTCAGAGACACACACATCCAATAAATCACATTCATTGACGCAATGACACCCAGCTAAACAATCATGTGTCATCAACTCATCCCCATCCATCCATCCATCCATCCATCCATCCACACAATCAAAGTCCTCTATCCAACCTTCGATTCCTCCATAAACGAACACACATCAAAACAGCCAGACCTATTGCCTTTTCCTATGGTATTTAGCATTACATGTGCACATAAGAAAGAAGCATATGTGGTTCCATTCATTCCTCCTCTCCAAGACACAGTTCAATTATATTGTTATGATTGCACACTTAAAGACATGTCTAAATTGAAGTATTAAAATGCCCCTTTCTCGCATGTTCTGCTCTTGATTAGGCATCAAAAGGTTAGCCTAAGGTAGTTAAATGGCCTACTTTCACAATCAAACTGTCAGGTCCCCAGATTAGCTGCAGGAAGGAAAAACATAATCATGTAATTACTCTCATTAACATTTACTTTACAGCTCTAAAGGTTACTGGTAGAGCACTCGAGTTTAACATTTCTGAATATCGGACCGAAAAAAGTATAAGTCAGAAGGCAATCACTGTGTTGAATTTTTGAGTCCCATTTTTCTTCATTGTATTTTCTGCTTTTTAAAGTTAAATCATGTTATGAAAGTCTCGCTGATTTGACAAGTCTCGCCAGTATCCTCTTACTGATCCTGAAATTTAATCGACATCACATATATGGTAAAATATACTTTTTCCTCTTGGGAGTGAGAATATGTAGGTTTCTATACTTTCAATTATGGAGAAAAAAGTTTTTACTAAAAGGTTTGAATAGGGTCTTGATAAAGGCCATCCCTTTCATCTCCTGTGGGCTTTTCTCTTCCTAGCCCAAGAGTCCCTAAATCCCAAGGTGGTCACTAGAGATCGGTAACTCATATGTATGATAGGACTAGCACTAGTGAGGGCCTAAAAGCAATCGCCTTATCGATCAGGCTGCCTCCAGAATTTCTAGGTGTCTCCGAACTTGTGGTCTTAATAAAGAACAATATCTCAAGAAGTTGTCCCTTTCAAACACCCAGGTCTCACTTTACCTCCCACACCTTTGTATTTAGTTAATTCAGAAATCCTTGATAGCGCTATGTGAGTGGTCAGTCATGCGAGGCGGACAACTGCTTGTAGCTTTCTCAGTATTTGACATTTTATTAATGAAAGAAAATGCAAAGAAAACCTAACTAAGCCTACTCTACCAGGGAATGCACTACCTATTCTAGGTTCTAAGTGAACATCTAGCATATACAAAACTGGTCCTCACACTAAATAACAAAATATTCAACATAAATCATAAACAACATAAATAAATGATTACCAAATAACCAGCGACTTGGATGACTTCCACTTGTCCTGGGTAGATCCCTTTTCCAGGAGTGTCCAAAGTCAATCTTACAGAAAGAAAAGTAAAGTCTTGAGCCAGTTCTTGAAAGTTCCAAAAGAAACAAAAAAGTTCATCCAGACAAAACAATCCGTTTGTTGAAAAGTTTCCTTTCCAATTTCCACAAAGAAAACAGAACCAATGGTAATCCTGGATAACCTCCTTCCAGGTAAAGCTTGACAAAGTTCAAAACAAAAGTGCCACTACTGGTTCAACGACTGTCCATATTTTTGTAACGTCTGCAGCGTCTTTAGTATAATTTGTCAGGATGCTTCTTCTAAGGGAGTTACGTCCCTCTTGCAAACTCTTCTCCTCATGGCACTGTAAAGGCATCCTCCCTTGCTTCACAGTCTACTACTGCTTCAACCACTTTCAATATAATGTTTTATGACAATATTATAGACAACCACAGTTCTTTTAGTTCTACTGCAACTTGGTATTTTGAGGATGCATTAGACAACTTAAAGACCAGACGCTTCGACCTCCACAGGTAGGCAAGGCACTCTTCCTTCCTATGGCACAAGAAAGGAGCAGCCCCTTTGCCTCTTCTGACTGTTTTTCAGCTATCTCTAAAATATGCCTTGGCTTCTAGACTGCTTCTTTCTCTCAGCGTCAACAGTCTCAGCTCTGCAGATTGTTGATTAGTTCTTTTAACAAGCACCCAGCCCCCTTCCCAAGCTTTATACACACCTTCTTGATTCCAACAGTTACTCCAAAGCTATATTACCACTCTTCCAGCCTTGGATAACCTTGTCACACTTGTATCAGGAGGACACTGGATTGGTAAATACTTAGACAACTTCAAAATATAGGTGATTAGTTGTTATTAGGGCTGGTTTCACGTGTTCCTACTGGCTTGGGTACTGCTCGTTCTTCTTGTTACTTCAGCCACTTCTACAATGAAAAAATGCTTTATTCAGGATGTTACAAGATTTGAGTTTCACAAAGGAAGCAGAATTAGGTACACACGACCACTCTTTGATGGAGAATTTCAACTATAAAGTCTTGCGTGCCTTTCATTCATACAGAATGCTGCTTTAACGTGAAATGGGAATCACCATCATTCACACGTGACCTTTCTTTGATGTTTATATTCTTGTAACAATTCGGGAAAGTCAGGTGCTACCTTTCGAGTGATCACAAGCAGCGTTCTCCATCTTAATTGGAGACACGCGACCACTCCGGTAATGTTATTACAACAATGGAAAATGAATGTTTTTTCTTATACGTGAGCACTTTATGTGTGTGTGATACGTTTTCTTTTGTTGTCCAGACTTCCACGGCAATTAACAACTTTTACTCGCTCTTCTCCCAGAGTTTAAATTAAGATGGTTACGGTTACCGGCAGAGTTATTATTGTATTAGAGTACAGAACTTCACTCACCGGCTCCAAAACACTGCGGTTACAGGCAGCTTCCACTTACCGACTTTTCTTCCTGCTACTGCTACTTCAGGCACTCTTGGGACCCACACTCCTCTGCAGCACGGGTATCCTTGATCCGGTCTCAACCATGGAGAGTCTCCTCCTCTCCTTCTTCCGATCCCGATCGGTTTGCTTCGGCACACCGGCCTCGGGTAGATGCACGACCTCAGCTCTGCAGTCACAGCTATTGGGCGTACCTGGGAAACCATTAACTTCTTCATGTCTCTCTCAGTGCAGCCACAGCCAGATAGGGTTTGTGAACACAGGACCAACTCAGAAAATGCAGGTCAAACCTCTTGTCCCGGCATCCCTTAAGTGGTCACACTTCCTCATGAACTGCCAGCCTCATGCTCTTTTCCTTTTGCTACTATTGCCAACCTTCCAGCTCCTTCCTGCTGCAGCCTATTATGCCTCTCAGGTGGGGCAATTGACTTCAGGTGCAGGCCCTTAATGTTAATTGCCTGACCCTGGCAAAGGCTGTTATGCCTACTTGCCAGTTCTTTACTTCTGCATGCTTCCTCAGCCCTCTTCTTCGTCACAATCCCTGAGGGATTTTGGTACATGTAGTTCATTTTACGAAAAATGACATTTTTCCACTAAATATGGGAGGGAGGTGGGGGGGGAGTTACAAACACCCTTAAAAATGTAAGAGAAGAGGGATTGTGAGTTTTAGTCTTACTAGAGACAGATGGTATAACAAAGGCAACACTTCCTTCATTGCTTTTGGTGTACCCTTGGCATTAAGGACTCTGTTTATTTTTAGGGATACACATGTCCTGTTTTGTGGGGTAGGTTGAAGATTAACAACCTTGGAGCTTACCATCTCAGTCTTACTAGGAGGCTGGGATATATTAAAGTGGCAATAAGACAAGCCCTCCTCTGACCTAGTGGCAAGATTGTCCCTCTCAGAGGAAAAATACTGTGCCTTATCACACAGGCTCTCCTCTCTACCCTCGGCCTTGTCTCCACTCAGGTGATCCTCCTGCAGTACACCACCCCCCGGATTGGGACCAGAAAGCGTTTGCCCTTTCCTGGCCACCTGGGAGGAGGCTTTAGGCAGGGTTTTTGGTGAGGGATCCGTAGGATTCCCCACAGCGCTTACTACCGGAGACCAGTTGCTATGCACTCAACTAAGATTTGAACCTGCATTGCTCTTTGTTATCTTGCTTCAAGACAAATGGGTTTCCCCCGACCTATCCTCCTGACCCTTGACAAATGTACTCCTTGCCCTGATGTTCTCTCCTTCCCTTCCCTTCTTCCCACTCTCTCTCCCGCTCTCTAGCCCTCCAATGTTCTTTCATCTACTGCTACACCCTCCACCACACACACTCAACACATGCCACCGGGCCTTCTTCCACAATCGCCCTCCTTTCACTCTTGCAATCACTTTTTTCACTCACATTTACTTACTCCCCTACACTCCACTTAATCCCACTCACTCACTTCCCTCACCATAGACACTCTCATACCCAAGAAACACTTTCCCCCCACCTCACCTGACCAACCAATACCTCAGCTTGCACATGCTCTTTATAATCGTCCTCCATACTTCACTGCACTGCACTGCACTGGCCTACCTCGTCTTGGTCTCTTTGTCCGCCTCCTATCATCCAGACAACCCATACTGCTTATTTTCCTGTGTCCCCCTTTGTATTCCTCCTCGCCCTACCATTGGTTCAAGTGCCCAAATAGTTCCCCAGGCCAAACATAACCTTGCTCTTTTCTTGTGGTCATATCATACAGGTGCAAAGCTTTAAAGCACTTCTTAAATCCTTTTCAAAAGCTTGTCCGCCGGAGGTCTGTAATGGTGGCCCGCACCAAACAGTTAATCTCAAAGTTCTTATTTGCGTGATCTGGAGCTCCCTGGTTGTGGTTCCGAAGCGTGTCCCACTGTGCGGCCCTACTGTTCACCGATGGCTCTCACTTGTGAGTTGCACAGTCCCTCAACTGCTGCAAGGACTATCTGGGTTCCGTAGACAGAGAAGAGAGGAAAATGTTATGGGGGAGGCACAGGTAGAAGGGACAGAAACTGAGCCACTCCCAAATCCCTCAATCCACCTCTGGGGCAGGACTGGCTCCGTCATACACCATGCAGTCATCATTCTCTGACAGTATGGGGTCCTTAACCTGGTTACACACTTCCACAGTTTCTCGCAAGTCCATTTCCAGAGATATCCGACTACCTGGGAGTACTGGGAAAGAGGATCTGTGTCAAATCCACCACTCTCTCCCCCCTTGTAGCATCTTGAGACAGAGATAAAAAGGGAATCATTTGTCTATATAAGAACCTCTTGTGGGTGTCCTGGCATGCCTACATCAGCATAGATAGTAGGTTCCCTAAGGTTTAGATCTAAACGGTTGCTTGGGAGTAAATATATTGGTGTTCAAGTGTACACATTATCTGGGCCTAGGACATCTGAAGTTACCATGTCAGCTCTAATGGCAGTCCTATTTCCCGAATCCAGTTGGGCTTTGGGTGGTATCCTCTGTACCATTACCAGCATATCAAATTTTTGATCAGCCTCCCCTGTGGGATAAATTGATGGCCGATTGCGGCATGTCTTGTTCATTCGGGAATAGGTCATGTAAGTATTCTCGCCCAGTCAGTTCTTCCCCCTCTGCAGTGATTTTATTAAGATGCCTTTGTAATCCCAGGAGCCCGATCTCCATAGGCTCCTCTTTGGGTTTTGCCGGGCAGAAATTAGCAATGTGTCCTGGTTTCCCACAGGCATAACACCTTTATTACCTCCGGACGTGGACTAAAGAATCCTAGTCATTGTTGTGACCCAAATTCCATATATATATAATCCATAACATCAATGATGACTCAGACATTGAGTAGGTCTTACTTCTTTTAATGTCTGATCTAACTGCACTCCAGCTCTCACCAGCACTACCTCCTACATTCCATTCTCCAGGCTTCCTTTGCCCACATTCCATATTCTACTCAAATAAAAAAAATCTTACGCTTTTCACTGCAGGATGTTTGGTCGGATTCTAACCAATGCGTGTGTGGGAACAAATTGTATGGGGGTTGTTTGGCTTATTGTATACTAGTGTACAGGCCTGTGTACACGGGACAAAGTTCAGGTTTTCATTAACACAGTAGGACCACGATATATCCTAAGCCTACAGCTCCCTCTAGCTGTTGAAGCTGCAAATGCTCTGCTGGTGAAATTAAAATGTCTTAACCAGGTCTGCCTTCAGCCACTCAATGTGTAAGCGCTATGTGTGTCCTTCAGTGAAGTCCTGTTAAAACAAGCATTGGAAAAGCCAAGTTTTAGGCATTTGCAAGGCACTGCTGTTAGATGCCCAGGTACTCTCACCATTTGCACCTGCTACCATCAATGGCCAGTTAATACCATTACAGCAGTGCCTGGCAAGTGCCTTTCCCATGCCTTCACAAAAGTCCATACGGTTGGCATTGCCAATGCGTGTTCTATCTGTGGTGGGTGTGGGGTCGTTCTTGATCAGGCACACAGAGGGGCTGGAAGTAAGAAGGATCCAAGGTCAATGGTGGCGTGCTTCCATTATTACCATAATAAGAAGGTTAATCTAGGAACTTGAAGGACAAGGAGGCGGAGTTTGGTGTAAAGTGCACCAGCATTTTTCAAGATTTCTTGACACTCTCCCTTCAGAAACACAAACATTGTGGGGTGCTGTTGGGGTGGTTGAGGGCAAAGTTGTGTGCTATAGGTGGAACTTTTCTTTTTGTTGCACTTGGAATGGGAGGTAGTCGGCTCCTATCTGGCCAATACAAATGATGTTCGGGGGTGGCAAAGGAGTTGGTGGTTGGGGGGTCGGGGTCATGGAGGTGGAGGTAATCTTGAGAGGGGAGGGGAGGTGGAGGAGGGTGACCATGGAAAAGGAAGATGGTGGGAGCGCATATATTTTGAAAGCACAATACGCCTACTCCAAAGAAACGTTCAAGGAAAGGGTAACACAAAGAGCGGAGACAGTGGGCCTCATAAGTTGCAGTACAATGCAGTGGTAATACCATATACCACTGCATTACTGCACCACTCAACTACGAATTTGGGGTAAGGTGGAGGCAAAACCTCCAGCAAGAAGCTGGGGGTATTTCCTCCACCTTACTGCCCAAAATCAGCAAGTCTGCAGCATTACCGGCGGCGGTTACTGCCGAAATCCCCCATGGAGTCCTATGGACTCCAATTAATGGGGACTAACACCGTCTAGCGCCACCTGTAATCCAGTGGTAATTACGCTGCACCAAGGGGCGGTAACGGTAATACAGTTTGATGGTATCTCCGTGGATTTATCAAGCCCACTTGTTTGCATTTTGTAATTCAAGCTTTTTGGATTTCGTTTGTTTGTTCCCTGCTGGGGAACTAATGTATGCGGTGGACACTCCTGTAGCCCATTAATACCGAACTAGGGGAGCAGGGGATACCCCTGCTCCCCTTGTTCGTGATTATGGGATTTAATGAGTGTGCATTTAATGTTTTTCCCCTCTATTTTAGGGTAAACCAAACTTAAAGCACCGAAAATGAGAAAGAAATGACATCCTGCGGTTTGTGGCAAAAATACTATGAGAAGGGGGATAAGGCAGATCCACTCCTTGCCAGCAGAGTACAGGCTAGACAGATACGAGATCTAGGCATAGAAAACTGGGTAAAGAGAATGGGCCTCATTATAAGGTCTGCAGTAACCCGCTACCAACGGGTTGCTGCCGACCTCGTAACACTGTTCCGCCTCCTGAGATCCGGGTGACAGTGGGATATTACAAGTCCCAGCAGCCCGGGAGGTCAGGTAGGAGGAAAGTGTAAGTTCCAATTCCCGTGGAGTCCCATAGGACTCCATGGGGATGGGGACACGAAAGCACTGCTGCTAACAGTGCCAGTGGTTCCGCGAAAACGACGACTGTAGGGGCCGATGCCCCTGGCAGGTCAGACCTGCCAGGAGCAACACCCCCTGCAGGCATACTTGTATACTGTAGTCTGGCTGTCTGTAAAGGATGCTGGTATGCTGCTACCGGCACCCTTATTTCGAGACCGCCAGACTCTTAATGAGGCCCAATATATGGGACTCTTTCAGGAAGAACAGGCAAGAATAAATAGCCAAAGCAAGGATCTAATTAAGGATGCAGCCGTAATTTGATCAAAAAAGAAAATGGAGGATGCCTGCAATTTGTTGAATACGGGAGTAATCTATCTCACTGGTTATGAAGCTTACTTGGATTGCATTGGCTCCCCTTTGGCAAGAGCACGCTACAGAGTATAGATTAAATATATTACAGCTGGCAAAATCTACAAAGAATTCGAATATTTCCTATACAGCTTGTTGCTAAGTCTGCAGAAGGGATGAAGAATCTATCATTCTATGTCAAGACCGGAGGCAAGCATTATGCTTTCTTTTCTTTATTTCAACCCTTCAGCAGATTTAAATCTTCATACTTTCTTTCACTAAAACATATCCAGACTCCATTTCCCATGAATCCCAGTGTCTCTGGTAATCCTTATGCTCATGCTGAGTCGCATGAGGCACGTCCTGCCTAGGTCCCTTCTCTTCTTTTTCTGCTCTTCACAGAGTTAAGTGCCTTGTTTGTATACCTCCCTATAATAAATTGGTGTGCCATAGATTATATGCTTCCACATTATGCTATACATATATTTGTAACACGGAGCATGCCGCAAATACGAACGGGACCTTTTTCGGTTGCTCGCAAGCCTAAATCTCTGTCCTTTTTTTCCTCACAGCATATATATATTCTCATTCTCTCTCTCTCTCTCTCTCTCTCTCTCTCTCTCTCTCATTCTCTCTCTCTCTCTCTCTCTCATTCTCTCTCTCATTCTCTCTCTCACTCTCCCTCTCTCTCTCTCTCATTCTCTCTCATTCTCTCTCATTCTCTCTCTCATTCTCGCTCATTCTCTCTCTCGCTCTCATTCTCTCTCTCGCTCTCATTCTCTCTCTCGCTCTCATTCTCTCTCTCTCTCATTCTCTCTCTCTCTCATTCTCTCTCTCATTCTCTCTCTCTCTCTCTCTCTCATTCTCTCTCTCTCATTCTCTCTCTCAAAGCTGACTGTGTGCGTACCGGGCATGGACACCAGGACAGAAGCGCAGCCTAGCCCGTGAATCTCTCACTCGCACCCTGTGTGGCGCTGGCCCTTTAAGGGCACGCACGCGACGGAGTGGCGTCTCACTCTGTCGCGTGTCTGTATAAATAAACGGGGCATTCCCGGCGGCCTCAGAGCCACTGGGGAGCCCGCACTACCAACACTGTGTCTGAGTACTTGTGTTCGGGGAGTGGGGGCTCACGGGGCGTTGGTCATACAGCGACCGCTAACAGTAGCGATGAGCTGGGACAGCACCCGGGAAAGGCGGTGACTTTCAGTAGTGCGCGGATGATTGTACGTGAAGCGCACTCCATGAAACATGCCGCAGAGAGGGGACTGATCCACGCGGTCAGCGGCCATATTTGGCAAAAGGCCCTGGGAGGTCGCGGATTCGTTTGGAGCGACAGTGAGCCATCCGGGCATCATTTTTGGATATTGCTATGGCGGATAGTCAAAGGATGCACAGATTGTGTTTTTGCAAGTGAAATTATCTTATTTTCACTGTTTTTACCGAGTGTTGGGTGTGAAGCCAAGGAAGGCCTGATGCGTGTGTGCATACCCTCGGCCCACCCTGCTCAATTTTTGGGACCTCTATATTGCCTGGCATCAGCCCTGACATACTGAGGGACATTGTGACTGTGGGGAAGCCTGGTACTGAAAATACTGGCCACATCTAGTGCCTGTTCATCACCTAAGGCCTGTCTGGGCCCATCTGGAAAGGTGGTGGTGGTGAGTTGCGGCCCCTTTTTCATTTTCATTTCATCAGGGGTGCCGATGCGCTCGCCATCATGAACGCCGGACAAGCTGCAGCTGCTGATCAACAGCAAGCCACTCCAGTAGTGGGCCAACAGCCACCGCCAGTACTACCACCAAGACCACTGCTCAAACCCCCTGGCGCCCTGCAGCTAAAAGGTGGAAAATGTGGATGGACAGGTTAGAAATGTACTTTAGGGCCACCATGGAGACGAGTGATGACAGTAAAATGGCCACCCTTTTGTACTGTGCTGGCTCTGCGGTACATGAGGTGTTCCTGTCCCTCCAACCATTAAATGGTTCATATGCAGCAACCAAGGACGCTCTTCACAATCATTTTCTACCCATGGCAAATGCCGATTACGAACGATTCCTCATGGGCGTGGCCCGCCAAAAGGACGATGAGACACTGGACTTATTTTATGGCAGGCTGAGCAGACTGGAGGTCTCCTGTGCCTGAAAGTCCCCTGTGCCTGAAATGACCCTGATACGATGATAAGCTGCACCGCCAGATCCTGAGGGAGCCAGGCATCACCCTTCCTCGCATTCTGGAGATGGGGAGGTGCCATGAGGTCTCTGGAGGCAGGAGTGCGCCCCAGCAAGGGGGGAGGACTTGTGTACCATCGGCAGAGGGCGAGGGTTTCGACGCCCAGCAGGCAACCAAGGGATAAGAGGGCAGTCAGTAATCAACTCAAGTCTGAAGTGCGGATACCATCTCCCACATCCTGCAGAGAGCCCGGCTATGGGTAAACGTGTGGCCGCTATGGGGGTGTTGATCACTCCGCCCGCATGTGCAAGGCCGTTCCCAGAGGGCCGGTCCAGGCGAGTTTCTTCCGCCAACAGCGATCTTCAAATGTGGCTCGGGTGGACAAAGGGGACGATGGAAATGGTCCGGAAGGTGAGGAAGAAGAAGAAGAAACGTCTTCTTTGTGTTCAGTGTGGGTATCCTGCGGTCCAATTCCAAGCAACAGCCCAGGTGTAATGTCATGGTGAATGGGGATTCAGTACCGATGCTTGTGGATACTGGCGCATCTGTCAATGTAACGGCCAGGGAACATTATGACACCATGCAATCCCCGCATGGCCCGTCCAAACCAAAGGCGTGCATCTTCACGTTCATGGGGGCGGGAGGGGAGCCAATTCCCCTGGACGGTACATTCATAGCAGATGTGAAGCATGGCAAAGCTAAAATCCAGGCCAGGTTCTACGTCACACCAGTGAGTAACACCCCTTACTGTGCTGTGCCGCGGCAGAGGCTCTAGGCATCGTGACCTTTGCTTAATCGGTGTACGTGGACGACATCCAGGTGCTATTGACAGACGCTCACTTCTGTTTGAGGGCATAGGACAGATGGCTGGTGAGCCTGTCCGGCTACACATTGATGAGTCTATCCAGACAGTGGCGCTCAAACATCGGCAGGTGCCATTCCACCTCAGAGATCTGGCGGATCAGGAACTGGATAACCTTGTTAAGCTGGACATTATCAAAAAGGTGGAGGGCCCCACTCCATGTGTCTCCCTGTTTGTGATTTCCCGGAAACCCAAACAGCCTGAGTTGGTAAGAATCTGCGTGGACATGCGCCTGCCCAACAAGGCGATAAAGCGGGAGAGACACCTAACCCCCACAATTGACGACATCATAACTGAGCCGCAGGGTGCAAGGTTCTTCTCCAAACTGGACCTCAGGGCCGGGTACCATCAGGTGGTGCTTCAGCCGAGTCACGCTACATCACCACCTTCACCACTCACTGGGGCTGTATAGATACAAAAGGCTCAGCTTTGGGGTGTCGTCAGCGGCGAAGGTCTTTCAAAACATCGTCAGAGGAGCCCTTGCAGACCTGGAAGGGGTGCTCAATATCAGTGATGATATCCTGGTGTTTGCCAGGTCTGAGGCGGAACACCTGGCCCAACTGGCAAAGACATTTGAACACCTATGCTCTTTGGGACTCGCACTGCACAGAGACAAGTGTGCATTTCTTAAGACCACCATAGAATATTTCGGATTTGTCTTCAAGGCGGATGGAGTGTCCCCTGATCCGCGCAAGGTGAGAGACATTAAGGAAGCCAGGCCGCCAGAGAACGTGGTGGAGGTGAGGAGCTTCTTGGGCATGGTCACGTACTGTGGCCGATTGATTTGAAACCTGGCATCCCGTTCTGAGCCACTGCAGACGCTAACAAGAAAGGACATCACCTGGCAGTGGGGGCCACTGGAGCAAGCAGCCTTCGATGACATCAAGGGCACCCTCACAGCAGAGGACACTATGGCATTCTTTGACCCTGCATTGCAGACGGAGATCATCATGGACACCAGCCCCTACGGCCTCAGAGCGGTCCTCACTCAAGTGGTGGCTGACCAAGAAGTACGCCCAATAGCGTATGCCAGCAAGGCGCTTTCGGAGACTGAGCAGCGCTATTCACAAATTGAGCAGGAGGCGCTGGCTGTGCTGTGGGGCTGCAGACATTTCCAACTGTATGTCCTAGGGAGGCCGGCGACAGTGGTCACAGACCATAAACCCCTGCTTCCCATCCTGGCGGGCTCATCCTCCAAACCCCCTGTGAGGATAGAACAATGGATGCTGGCACTCCTAGAATATGGTGCGTCGCTAGTTTACCGCCCGGGCAGCAACAACACGGCGGACTATCTGTCCAGGCACCCGAGAGGGGGCGATCAGCCGTCCACGTGCGCAGGGGAGGCGGATTTTACGGCTGGTGGTTGAAGCGGCCACGTCCAATTCAGTGCCGGTAGAAGAACTGGAACGGGCCTCGCTGGCAGATGAGTGTTTCGGGATACTGAAGGCGGCCATGGAACATGGGGCCTGGAAGACGGTGAAGGAGTCTTTGGCCCGGAGAACACACGAGGCAAAGGTGGCCCTGGAACAACTCTGGTGGGTCCGAAAGGAACTGGCATTTTCGGAATCAGGATTGCTGCTAAGAGGGGACAGAATAGTGCTCCCGCTAGCCAAGGTGAAACAAATCATCGCCCTGGCACACCAAGGACACCAAGGCGTGCCAAAAATAAAAGCCTGACTCCAGCAGAAAGTGTGGTTCCCCGAGCTAGAAAGGAGAGTGGAGGAATTTGTGGCCTCCTGTGTGTGGTGCCAGGCAGCCTCACCAGCGCAGCGTGAGCCAACCATTGAGACCATGCCCAGAGGAACAAGGCCGTGGGAGGTGGTCCAGACTTTGGGTCCACGACCAGGGGCACCCACTTCCTGGTGGTTGTCGATGAGTGGTCCCGATATCCGGGGGTAGAATTTGTGGAGTCTGTGGCGTTTGAAAGAGTGGTGGTGGCGTTGGAGAAAATCGTTGCCACCCATGGACTACCCAAGGTACTATGCTGTGACAACGGGGCCCCATTCCCCAGATTTTCGCTGACCTCATGAAAGAGTATGGCATCCACCACACTCCGCTGTGGCCCCGAGCAAACGGAGAAGCGGAGCGGATGATGCGCACGCTGAACAAGGTCTTCCGGATCGCACAAGGAAAAGGCGAGTGCCTACAAAGGGCACTAAGTGTTCCTGCGAGGGTACAGGGCCACCCCACATTCATCCACTGGCGTTGTTCCAGCGTTGCCCAAGAGACGTCAAACCGGAGGTAGGGGAGCATGAACCTGCCATCATCAACAATGAGCAGGTGGAAAAGGAAAGGGCATGGACAGAGATGGAGACCGCCCGGAGGGGCTTAAGATCCCCGAGAATTGCCCTGGGCGATTACGTTCTTGTGAGAAACCGTCACCCTCAAAGCAAGCTATCCCTCACCTATGAACCGGCTCCTTTGGACGTAGTGGCGGTCAAGGGGTCAATGGTCACCGCATCCGATGGAACGGCATCTGTCACCAGGAATGCCAGCTTCTTTAGACTGGGTGAGTCAAGGGCTGAGACTATGGCGGACGAAGCTTGGAGGAGGTGCCAGACGAAGGAGGGGGACCCTCAGTCCGAGTGGAGTCCCCGACCCACAAGGTGCATGGCGAAGGAACACCAACCAGAGAGCAGGCAGGAGGTACCCCCCTGAGGACAGGGCGAGGGAAACCTGCCCGTCTTACAGACTATGTCATGGACTAGGTGATGGTTGTCCTGTTGTGAAGATCCTGGAGCCTCTGCAGTACGGTGCCACCTGGGGACCCAGGGTGGGTATCATTTAAGGGGCTTCCGGGGATATCTTGGTGTTGTGTGCTGTGATGTTGAATAGTTAGGTTCTCCTTTTCAGTTGTTTGTTGTTATGGAAAAGGAGGAGTGTGGCGCTGGCCCTTTAAGGGTGCGCACGGGACCGAGTAACATCTCACTCCGTCGCGTGCCTGTATAAATAAACGGGGCGTTCCTGGCAGCCTCATAGCCACTGGGGAGCCCGCACTACCAACACTGTGTCTGAGTACTTCTGTTCAGGGAGTGGGGGGCTCATGGGCATTGGTCATACGGCGACCGCTAACACCCGGGGCTTCGGCTGCGCTCCGGAATACAAATGATGTATAAAAGAATATGTATACATATTTAGGACGAGCCTCTCAAGTTGCCAGCGTATGTCAGGTAACTGCACGCATGCGCAAATCACTCAAGCCCAGATCTAGGGCCGCTCCTCTAAATTCACTGAGTTCCAGCGTCAAGTTAAACACAATGGCTGCACGCCAGTAGAGCGCGGAAGATACTCGGCTGCACATTAAAGCTGCAAATAAGAACAAGTGTGCAGACAAGAATAAATAGCCAAAGCAAGGATCGAATTAAGGATTCAGCCGTAATTCGATCAAGAAAGAAAACTGATGATGCCTGCAATTTGTTGAATACGGGAGTAATGCATCTCACTAATAAGATAGATTTTGTTAATGAAGCATACTTGGATAGCATTGGCCCCCCTTTTTCAAGAGAACTCTAGAGTATAGATTAAATAGATTATAGGTGGCAAAATGTACAAAGAATTAGAATATTTCCTTTACAGCTTGTTGCCAAGTCTGTGGAAGGGATGAAGAATCTATCATTCATTTCATGGTATTCTGTCAAGGTTACTGTACACTGAGGAGATTGCACTTATGGCAAAGAAGCTTAAGCGAAGCTTTGATTTTTTGCAACACAACATACGAACTTGCAGTTGTATACTATGTAGCCAAGTATACTCATAGAGCATGGACGAGAAGAACAACATTGACACAAATATTAGCTCCAGACAAATCAGGTGCCAATTTGATAAATGTGCTACCAGACAGATTTCTTGATTTCACAATTTAAGAAATACGAAATTGGGTCGATATGCTGTACAAATAAGTTCATCAACCCCCCCCCCCTTATCAATGTTGATGTTTGAACCTTTTTATCTGTTTTAATCTGTACTATTTACAATTGAGGTATACATTATTTTTGTCATTATGGTTTTACAACAAATAAATCGACGATGATGGTTAACCCGTATGGAACATTAGGTGTAGAGGATACAGACGCAATTAGAGACGATAAGAATAGATAAAAGCTTCAGTTTCTTCACTTGGAAGCGTCTCAGATGTAAGTCTATGATTGAAGAGGAAATTCAATCTTCTACCTAGTAAGGGAAGGCAGGGGGGAAAAGAAAAATCAGTCCCAGTGAGGAATGTGTTCACAGTCCATTTATTTAATTTCTTGGAGTCTGCTAGCCCCATTTGCAGCAAAGATGTTCAATGGACTGTCTGATATTTTACCCAGAACCATGATGGAGGACTTGATCAGTTTTCCCGAAGTTGAAAAAGGATTCCCTGGAGTGTACCTCTTATATGCCAATCCTCTTATTGAATACGAAAACAGACTTTTGTCAAGGTCCTCGCGAACAAGTCAGGTAAGAAGTCACCTCTGCTTATCCATGGAGTTCAGGCGAAGCTAAGGGCAGACAGCAGGAACACTCTTGAGCTCAATTACTCCTAAGGCGTGGATGAACTGCTTGTTTCCTTGGATGCAGAAAAAACATCTGATCATGTTCAATGGCCTTTTCTGAGGGTAGTCTGTGAAAATAACCTTCAGAGGGAATATGTTTCAGAGAATATTGATGCCTTGTAAAAGAACCCGAGAGAGAGGGTCCTTGATAAATGGGGAGCCTTCTGAAGGGTTTCAACTATTGTGAGGTATGCAGCAGTGATGCCAGCTTGTCGCATTGCTCTTTGCTAACTGAGCCACTAGCATGTGCCATCAGAGCTAACATGGTAATTAGTGCCATGTTAAGTGACTCTGTAGAAAATTAAAATTAGGTTTTGTGAGGACAATAATGCAAAGTATTTCATTCTCCAAGTATGTAGTTATGGGGTGACGTCCTGGGGGTGGGGGCGGGGCGGGGGGACAATGGGATTATGGTTATGTAGCAGAGTACACTCAAGTCATGAGTTGGATTAAAAACAGTGAAAAAGGATCTGGCAATGGAGGATCTAATGATATGGTTTGGGGTTCTCGCAAAGGCTACAAGACTGGCCAAACTGCCAAGAATAAGTAAAGCAATGTTGATGGCTGCTTGGGTGGCTCTTACATGAAAACAGAAGGAGAGGCCTCTTTCCGTGAAATGGGAGTAGCTGTGGAAAGTATGGGACACCTTTATGATAGGGAAGTTGACACACTAAATCCCTTATGAGACGGCTACATTTATGGAAGATTGGTGGCCCTTCATCTATAGGTATTGTGAGAAACCTAAAGATGTCTCCCCGAATAGTCCCCAGGGGTCTGTCATCCAGGTGGCCAGGACACAACCATCATTATTGGATCCAGTTACTGGGGATGGACCAGTGAGGAAGGATCAACTGAATGGGGGGTCCTCGGGGAGTGGAAGTGGTACACCAACGAGTGAGACGTGGTATCCCCCTTCTTATAATAACTTTTCCCCAACCTACCACATTTATTTATTGACAGCGCCCAAACCCGTTAAGTATCACAGCGCTGATAAACTTAGGAAATAAAACAAAGAAAACAAATATGGTACATAAGCATGATAGTAAATGCTGCAGAGAGTCAGGTAGGGTCCAGGGGACATACCCCAATTTCAGGTTAGTCCTATTTGTCACCTATTTGTCAAACAGCCATGTTTTTAGCACTTTTCTGAAAATGAGGTAGGATACCTGCTCTTGGATGTGGAGAGGTAGGGCATTCCACAGGGTGGGGGCAATGACCGTGAAGCAAGTGCACCCAGCTCTTGTTCTCGAGAATCTAGGAGTGGTTAAAGACAAAGTGGATGAGGAACGTAGGCAGGGGAGTTTGGCTCTTTTGGAGATGCGTTGGGTGAGGAAGGAGGGTGCAGTATTGTGGATGCACCTGTGCGTTAGGGAGAGAATCTTGAAATCAATGCATGCTTTGATTGGCAACCAGTGAGCGTCATGTCTGGCATGAGAGATGTGGTCCGAGCGCTTGAGGCCCTAGAAAGCCCGGCGGGAATTGTTTTGGATCAGCTGAAGCTTAAACAGATTTTTTGAGGAAATGCCTGCAAGGATGGCGTTCCAGTAGTCCAGTTTACTTCCTATAATGCCTCTGCCAAGGGTGAGGCAGTTGTCAGTGGATAGGAATTTTCTGCTGAGGTTGATGAGTCTAGTGGTATAGGCCGCTGAGGAGGCGAGGGCCTTGACGTGTTTGTGCATAGATCATTTCTGCATCTAAGTGAACATCCAGTGTTTCCACATGGCTTGAAAAGCTGGTAGGGTTTCCGTCAATGCAGTAGGATGCAAATGAGGAGCTTGGTTTTGTCATCATTCAGGCATAGATGGTGTTCCACCATCCAAACCTGAAGGATGCTGTAGACTTGATGTTTGTGGAATCAGTGGTGTGGTTACCAGTAAGTGTTAGCCGAATTTGGGTTCGTCCGAAGTTTGCATAGAGGATCCCGAGGTGGTCGAACACGGGTTTAGTGTACATGTTGTACAAAGTGGGTGAGATGCAGGAGCCCTGAGGGACACCGTTGGGTACAGGTAAGGGGTTGGCAGCTTCCAAGCCTGCGAAGACCCTTGAGGATTGCTCTCTAAGAGAGGCTTTGATCCAGCTGGTGGCTTCTCTGGAGAAGTTAAATTTGGTGGTGAGGTGTTGACAGAGAATGATGTGGTTAATAAGATCAAAGGCTGCAGAGAGGTCAAAGAGGATGGCTAGTTCGTCAGCATCACGGATGCCATCGAGATGGATTTAAAGGTCGAGAAGGGCAGCCTCTGTGCTGGGTCTGAAGCCGGATTGGCGGGAGCACAGTAGGTTGTTGGATTCTAGGTAAGCTTGGAATTGAACTATACAGTGTGGTCTAGGATTCTGAGTAGGTAAGGAATGGTAGTAAAGGGTCAGTAGTTGGTGGGGAGGGCAGGATCAAGGCTGGGTTTTTTGATGAGCGGGGTGACCCAGGCTTCCTTAATAGAAGCTGGGACAAAGCTCGTTTGAAAGGAGGCATTAATGAAATTAGAGATGATGGGTGCCAGGTGCTCAGTGCACATTTTGATGTGGGCGGGGTAGAGGTCACCCTTGCAGTTTGAGGGTTTAAGGTGTTGGATGATGTGGAGGACATCTGATGGTGAGACAGGGGAGAACTGGAATGGGGGAAGGATGGAGGGTGGAAGTTCTTGAGGGATGGAGAGGGAGGTGTCTTTGGCAGTAAGCAATGATTTCTTGAGAATAGATTTGTTTCTTAATTTGGTGGTTTTGTCAGATAGTCCTGCTTGAACAGCAGTGCACCAGGCTTTGTCCTTGGGAAAGTTGGCGATAGGGGTTGCTGGGGCTTCAAGTTCTTTGAAGATTTTAAAGAGCTCTTTAGTGTTAGCACTGCCCTCGCTAATTCTAGAATTGTGGATTGATGATTTGGTGGAGATGACTGCAGATTTGTACGTTTTGGCTGCAGTGTGAAAGGGTTCTTTGCGGTCGATGGAGGGGCTTTCTATCCAGAGGTGTTCTAAGACCTGTTTGTGTTTACGTTGGGAGCTTTCTTTTGGATGGTAGTTTTGGGAGGTGCATGAGAGTCAAGTGTGTGTAGTATCAAACACTCTACCCCCATCCCTTTTCCGACGCTAACACTTTGCATATCATGAAGGACGACGGACTACCACTCAAGCCATTTACCTCGACATGCCCCAACACAAGGGTCAGGCAAAGTCAGACAATTGACCAAAAAAGCACACACCCAACAGGCCTTTCCCTTCCGCACAGGGATAGAAGTTGGAGCACAAGAGCACAAGACGAGCAAGGCAGACTGCACACATTGAGCGACCTAACTCAGCACAGCAGTTCAAGAGTTGGAGAAAGACGGCGCAAACCAAGAGGGTGACAAGGGGAGAATCGTCCTTGCACTTTCTGACCAAGGTCTGTGAAACCTCTGCAGAAGGAATCGTAAGGCTGCAAACAATAGCCAGCGTGTGTTGCAGCACATGTCAACAGTATACGAGATCCTTCTGTGCTGATAACCAAGTTTTGGCCGGGGAGAGACGCTTGTCTCCGTGGTACCAACCTTGACTCCAGAGAGAAGAAAAGCCAAGCAGTTCATCACAGCCGGTGAGTCGAGGGGAGAGCCGATAAGAAACCAGGCTGTGTTGAAAGAAAGTAGCAAACGGCTAATTGAATTATGAAAGAATACAAAGAACTGTTGATACTATAAGGGGGAAAACCAGCAACAGAGGAGTTGGGAACCACGTGAGTGCTCACTCAGGAAACTCTGGGCAATGACCAGAGTTTTGAAACTACCATTACCAGAATGCCTTGAGAAAGGCACAAAGTGAGTCAAAGTGGTCATACAGGGTTACAGTAAAATACTCTGTACAGTCTAAAGTCTGATCAACAGAAGATTGTGAAGCTAAGGGAACCAAATCCTGCATCATGAGAACTGACTGACAAAGTTGGCAAGAGTGAACCCGAAGGAGGGATGCCGATAAACGGGGCGAAGCCTAAAGTTCTGATACACAGTGTGTTGACAGGAGTGAACCCGGCAGAAAGACATCCACAGTGAACTGTTTTAGACATTGAGGTTTGTGAATGATACAAAAGACATGGGGGGGTCATTACGAGTTTGGAGGTAGCCATGGTGCTATTACCACCATGGCTGCCTCCAAACCCGTGTCCGGGTAGTCAGAATGGGGACTTACCGGGTCATTCCAACCTTGGAGTACCCGGTAAGTCCCCATTCTGAATACCATTCCCCATTCCCATTCGAGCCCCCATAGGGCTCAATGGGAATGGGGGAAGGAGCTAATAACGGGCCCGTAATTTGCTCCATGGTCTCTTAGCGGCTCCCGCTAAGGGCGGCTGGTAAAACTAAGGGACCTCGGAATGGGGCAGTAGGGGGTTAATGGCACCGGCAACCTTACCGGTGCCGTTAACCCCCAACCGCCATACTCGTAATGACCCCCATGATGTTGAAAGCCGTAGTGAACAAAGGGAACCTGTTTTTTGAGAAGGGTCTGAGCCCGGAAGAGGGGGACGCAGGGGTGAAAAGGTATCACCCAATGTACATGCGAAAAGGAACTCTTTGTTTTTTGTAGAAAAGAGACTTAACCACCAAAGGCCTTGATTGCTGAGAGCGAAACTATTGTCTTGTGCTGGGAAATCTTGAGCGTGCTGTGCTCTCGAATCCTACCTTATCCCGGGCTGAAAACGTGGGGAAGGGAGACCCCAACTAGAGCATCCTGACTTATTATTTGTGAACACTTTCTTCTTTCTTAAGAACATTATCCCACACTTCTTTTTGTATTTAGCGTAATGATTGGCAATAGGTTTTTTAGTATAGGCCTTTAATTTTGACAAGACGCCAACACTTTGACTGCCTTATTATTGTTTGATGGTCGAAGCTTGCTCCCATCTTAGATTTAGGTTTAGATTAGGCGTTTTACCAACCTACCTATACAGTTTAATTAACACCCTTGAACTGTGATAACTTGTGCCTGTCTTTACTGTTGCCACCATGAGTTCCTTACAGTATTCCTCAACTTAAGCCTCTATGCGTGAGCAGATCGCTGCACTCCTCTTCAGCACATTAAGAACACAAGAGTTACTGGGGAAGGTGAACTGAAGTGGAGGGGTGACGTGCGACAGCGTTTGGGCTCCTATGAGACTTTGAGGTTGTTCTTTATAGAGATCAATGAGGGAGGAGGGGTGATTCATGTGGCACATTCCATGAGGGGTGGTTGTGGCGACAGAACAGCAGGGGGCATACACTATTGTTAATATGTCTTTAACCTTTGTGCCACTTCCTTTGGGGGTAGCGGGTAGATGTTAATGAGGTACCAGAGGCAAGTAGCTGTCTTTTAAACATCCATCTTGTATGTCTGACGACGCCCCGTGCCTTATTGAGTTGGTAGGGGGTTGTGTCACCAAGGGGGCCAAGTGTCACCACAAGTGACATGATGCTGGGATAGGGGAGGCACGGGCAGGATACCCTGTCTTCCTCCGCCATGTCAGGTGAAGAAAACAGGCACTTATCACAGTATAAGCATATATGCTTCCGAATGAGAAAACCCATCCTAAATTGACCCAGAGAAATGGGCATCCGGCTAGGTTAAGGAATCCCAGAGTCATTCAGCCAGTCCTCACGCAAGACCTCAACACTCATATTTGAGAAAAGATAAGTGCGTCACACCCTTCCCCCCGTGGCGCCTCTGGACCAGATGGTCTTATCCCCATTAGGGTGATGTCACGTTCTGCCTGAGCGTGTGGCTACACTCTAGTTGTTTTCCAACATGGCTGCCGCCAGCCAGGACATCTATCCTTAGCATTATCGGCGCAGCGCGTTGAAACCCTGCTGTATCCTCACTAGGGATACGATGCTTGTAGGGTATCCCCTGTGTTTACTCTCCACTATGGCTTTCAGCCTACGCAGGCCCTGCTTTCCTCTCTCTCTGGCCCCTCGTGTGGCATCTTGTTTTCTCAGTGGAGTCTCTCTCTCTCCCCTTGCTTTTTCCCTTGGATTTGCTGTGAGTGGTCTTGTTTTTCCCCTCCCGGATCCGACCCTCTCCTTGCTACCTTCCATTTACTGCTACTCCTATCTAGCATTGCAACCGTCCTCTTGGCTGTTTACGCTCACCCAGATCCTAATGAGGTCTCTGAGTCAAAACGAACTGCACAACATTTTCTGGCTGTATTCTTGTCAATTATGTCATTGGGTGCAAATACTCAGGGAACTGTCAAAGCGCTAGGCCGAACCTCTGAGGCACCTCTCATCATAACTTAAGATTGTTGATTCTGTGCCCACTCCACACCACAGCCCTACCTAGGGTTGAGGGGGGCGAGCAGGGAATCACGCCCTAAGGGGCAATTAAGTCAATAATAGGTCATATGGTGTCAATGGTATGGATACTTTGAACAAACTGGAGGTACTGAAGCTAGATTTAGAACTAAACCAGGAGAGTGACTTAAAATGTATATTACTAGGTGATTTCAATCTGCAATATGAACCTCGGGTGGAACTGGTAGAAGTGATGGCAGATGCCATTTGGGGTATTTCTGATATTACTGCCCCAGCAAATGGTCTAGGCTATAAATCTGTCTCTCAAACGGCACAGCTACTTCTTAGAATTGACTTGCGTGCCTGCAACAGTAGGGTTGCTCCCGATATACTGCCCTCTGAGACATTCAAAAATGGGGAAAAGAGTAGTCATATTGATTATGTTTTGGTTGACCTTGGCACTTGGGGTGCAGTTAAATCCTTTGAGATATTTGAGAGAATGGCTAGCGACCACTATCTCCTCATTTTGACCCGACAATATTTCATATTGACAGGGCAAACTCTAGTATTGCCCAGAAAGTTTAACATCAAATAGACAGACTGAAATGGAATGAGAATGTTCTTGCACCTAATTTAGCAGAGACATACCAAAGAGCGATGCCCTAACTCGTGAGCATATGCAACGCTACCCACGAGAGTGATATCGATATTATTGAATCCTTCTATAGGCTTGCATCCATTTTCTCCAACTATCTGATAAGGCCAGCAAGGAAAATAAGGAACTGTCAACTATGGAAAAAGGGCTGGTATGACTTGAGTGTAGAGTAGCAAAATCTAGACTCCTAGATATATTAACAAATAGAGACCCCAATATTAAGAAGGACTTATGTACCTCTAGGAAGGAAAGGGTTGTGCACTGCGTCATGACTTTGAACCACCGAGTTTACAGATGTGTACTCCATTTGGACTTCTCTGAAAAAATGTATACGTATCTTATTGATTACGGCAGCCATGCTGTTCGTTGGCGTTAAAATGGCACGCTTACAAAACCATTTTGTAGATTTCTTCATTCTATTTTTTAGGTCACAGTACATTTTGGACATGAGGTCTGCTAGGCAATTGACGACTGCCCAAGTCGAAAGGGATGACAATTTTCCTCTCAAATACGGGATACTCTGTGTTACCAATTTTAAGAAGCAGTTCAGAAACATACTTTATAATGAAGATTTAAAATGTGAATTTCTACTTTTCTAACATCTTCGGTTTGTGAGATATGGGTATCCTTCAAAAACAATTCACCCTCCTTCTCAACCTCCCTTAACTGGATTTGTTTCTCTATTTTTGAAGAAGAATCTAAATACCAATCTTCACATCTATAACATCTTCTTTTTTGAGATATAGGTATTCTCGTACAATAATGCACCCCCCCCCCCTTACCACTCCCTTCAGGACGAAATTTCCCAAAATCCTTCCTTAATGGGTGCCTACATCATGAAAACAATGTACCTTCCAGATTTTACGCTCCTAGGATAAACAGTTTGAACGGTTTGAGCTGGGCGTTAATGAGTCAGTCAAAAATCCCCCCCCCCATTTTCAACGCCTTAGGGGAAGAATTTGCCCAAATACTTCCTTAGTGAGTGCCTGTGTCATGATAATGTACCTTTCAAATTTCACATTCCTAGGTTAAACTGTTTCAGTCAGTCAGTCAGTCAGGACATCATCTTTTATATATGTAGATGTAATACAATCCTGCGGACTGGTCTGAAACCCTCCATCTGGAATTTAGAAGAAGTGGTTCCCATATTTGTGTGTTTGTAGCAAAATCTTTGGGAAAATCCTCCAAGCTAGGCTAAAAGAATGGGTGATGGAACAGGAGCCCCTAAGCCATCTCCAAGTGGGCTAAGTTAGGGACCAGAATACGATTGATCTGGTCCTAAGACTCAGATTAATCTTTGATAAGTACGTCGAGGTAGACAATGGCAGCCTGCATTTAGTATTTGTCGATTTGAAGGCTGCCTTCAACAGCATCTCTAGGGCAGCATTGTAGGAGGCACTTTTGGCAAAAGGGGTCCAGCGGGAAATGTTGAAAGCCATCATAAAGCTGTATGCAAACACCTCTGAAAGAATACATTGGGATCTCGGCGCTGACACCACCAACACTTTTGTGGTGAATAAGGGGGTAAATCAAGGGGGTAGACTCGCTCCCTTACTTTTTCATCTGTTTTTTTGACGGAGTACTGGAACATTTTCCAGTGGGAACATCTGACGCCCCCTTGTTAGCTGGTGAGAAGATCAGGATTCTGTTCTTCGCTGATGACACTGTTCTCATTTCCCGCACCCCAATGTGCCTATAGAAGCGACTTGGCAATTTTGAAAATTTCTGTGAGGCAAGAGGCCTGAAGGTGGACATCACCAAGACTAAGTAAACCAACCCAGGAATTTTATGAACAAGAACTTAAACTTTAGTTACATTCATGCAAGATGTTCAGGCCACATTGGTTATTGACACACTATCAATAGACTGTCTACATCTATATTAAGTATGTTTAACGTGACCACTCATAAGCAGGCAATACGTAAGCCTCCCGTGAATTTTGGAAACAGAATATTTTCAGATGACGGCAGCGCGCACATGGTTACCCGCGCCACATCACCTATATATGGCAATTTTCTGCCGCAGAGCGTGTTCCCTCATTCTTGAGCGAGCAGCGGAGAAGTACTGTAGAAATTGACCAGTAAGAGTTATTGGATAACGCTGAATTCTAAACCAGCTCTCTGCTTAGAAAAGATACTGAAACCATTTCTTTACTTATATTTGGTCTACTATAGCTTTGGAAGGATTACCAGATGTGTCCTCACATCACATCCCATATGGAATACTGAAACAGCAGCGGAGTACAAGTACTTCAACCCACTGGTAAGCATTTCCACAAATGTTCAGTTAGCCACATAATGAACAAATACAGGAATTTAGGACATTTTACAATTTTTTTCTTAGATTACAAAAGCACTGACCAACATCCACCGAACAGAATA
Source organism: Ambystoma mexicanum (assembly GCF_040938575.1). Lineage (NCBI taxonomy): Eukaryota > Metazoa > Chordata > Amphibia > Caudata > Ambystomatidae > Ambystoma > Ambystoma mexicanum. Next base: position 1,476,815,502 of record NC_090921.1, read on the forward strand.
ATTGTTCATGAATCTTAAATAGAGCTGCTTACTTGGGATATTAAGGTAAGCCTGTGCACACTAGTAACCATTTAAATCCCTACTAGATACTTCTACTGTTTTTTTAGCACACCTGACTGGGGATTTATATTCCTATTTTGATTACCCACTCTTGATGAGGAGACTATACCTTACCACGTACAGGGATCTGCTCTGCTTCCCATAAATACTCCTTCACCAGGTAGGCAACAGGATAGACATTTAATAGTAAATAGATCCATAAAATGAACTCAAGCACTTATATACATTATATTGGCTGGTCCTTATCTACAGTGAGACAAGGAAACAAATCGGAAATCAAATACCAGTATTTTAACATTGCCATCACCTAGGGTGATTTCCAGCTAGATACTAGACTCATTTGGTGAATACTTATTCACAACCAATACTTAGAATACAACTGATCAGAATTCTACGTCAAGACCGGAGGATCACATTATGCTTCTCTTTCTTTAATAAAACAAGTAAAGAAAGCTCAGCAGCAAGATATTTTGTGCACCTGTGTGCAATATAGATCATATACATAACGAAAAAGGTGCACTAAATATAACAAAATGTAACAACATAGTAAATACATCATAATATGTCCATAAGTCTCTGAGGAAAAATAAGAAAACTCAATTTCCCAGAAGGCTTCCCTAAAGTTCATCTAGAGGCCACTAACATGTGACCTTAGTCCTCCAATAGGTATCTGTATCCCTTCATAAACAGTCGGGAACATGATGTAACTTCCTCTTTCTTTGCTGCTCACAGCAAGAGATCAGTATTGAACATGAATGTACTTTTTATGAAGCATTTATAAGCTTGATTTATAACGTTGCTGATAGTTTACTTATATTGTAAATGACATATTTTGAATGCCGTATTCATATTAAGAGCGGGCCTCTTATTTATGTCGTTTAACTAGGCTCCATAGCTTCGTATTTTCGTTATTTTCCTCAGACGGCAGCTACTTCCTGCTGGCGTCGGAGGCACTGCTGCACACAGAGCTCTTGATCAAGCAGCCTCAGCTGCTGAAACAGGCCCGCGCAAGCGGACCCCTTGGTGAGCCCACGCTCGCTTTCCCCGCCCTTCAGTGATTTCCTCAGGCGCGGGGAAGCCGGCGCGGCCTTCCCGGAGCATGCAACACCGCCAGCGGGCCACCAGGGGAGCTCCTGCTCTCTCTGGTCCTTTACTGTGGATTCTGGCGCTCGAGTGCACATGACTGTTACAATTATAACAGTCTTTGCGAACGCGAGCGCCGGAATCCTTCTTCTTCTGCTCCTGATTATTTAATTTGCCAATTTACATTAAAAAAATGTTTTTAAAAAAAAGGAAAAGGAGGAAATATCCTAATTCCGCTGACAACTTACTTTAAGGACTGGGATCCCTTACAGCTGAACTATCCTCACACTGGGCTAGAGAAAAGGTGTCCAGAAGCCCAGAAAAAGAAAAGAAAAACAAAGTGTGTAAGGTGCTCTAAATTAATAATGGCAGCGCAGTATTCTCCTCAGTCAGATCAGGCTTGGTCTGAAAGCGAGGAACATAACTGCTATATTGATGAGGTGGCAATGGCGAATAGCCTGCAAAAGGTGCTGGGATCTTCAGTTGAGACCGGCATTAAGAAAGCAGTGACTGACATGCTCCTTCCTAGTAAACACCGCTTGGATACTATGGAGGAGCACCTACGAGAAACCTCTCCACCTGGGAGGAAAAAGACGCAAAAAAGGAAGCACCTTACTGAAGGGGGGAAGTATTCCGGCTCGCAAGAGCAGAAGCTCTCTGACCCAGCCCCCCCCCGCACCATGCTCCGAGCCAGCCAGAACCTGCCACTGCTGCTGTATCGGAGGCCTTCTCCGGGCTAAAGAAAGACTTTATGAATAGGAAGGTAACCCCTTCCCTTGATGGACCCTTTAACCCTGAAGAGGATAACAGGGGTGATAGACCCTCAAGCCCTGAGGGAGATAGACGGGGCACGGAAGATGATCAAAGTAGAGGCGTGTACCATGCTGATTACTCCCACACCTCCTCTGAAGAGGACTCTCAAATTGTGAGTTTGAAGCCCTCAAGCTCGGGGATTGTGGCAGCCCCCATCCCCAGGGACAAAACCGGAACAAATCTCCTTCAAATGGGATGTTCACACCGGAGGACCTAATACATCCCAGATCCACTGACTGGCAACCATCTTCCAGAATAGCTAATTACATTTATTCCAGACTGCACAAACCCCTTGACAAGGAAGTCAGAGCCAGACTCCGGGCCGTATGCCCCCGCCCAGATATTACAGACAAAGTAGCTCTAACTCCAGAGCTAGACTCTAAAATGATTATCTTTTTGGGCAAAAATGTGAAGGACCCTAGGAAAGGCATAGACTGTGCCTAGAAGTCCTGTCAGGACAAGGTCCTTGACGTTGCAGGTCCACTAGCCAAGATCTTGGACCTAGCGGAAGCAGCCAGCGACACATCTGAGCCCAATGACCCGGTGATTCTCTCAGAATGGGTTCAGCAGGTCATTTGCCTACTGGGAAATGCTAGTTGTGCCATATCAACTGAACGTCGCAATGGCATACTATTTAAGATCGACGCCAAGCTGAGCGAATTAGCGGACACAGAGTCTGGTCCTACAGCTCAAGGCCTGCTTTTTGGAGATCCTTTCATGAAGGAAAGGTCTAAATTCGTTGGTACCTTCACCGCATTGGACAAGGCCCAGGCCTCAATAAAGAGAGTTTTCGCACCAATGTTTTCTCCAGGGCCGGACGAGGTAGAGGTCGCTCCTCCGGCTGATATTTCTTCAATAAAAGACCTCAGCACTCCAGAGACCAGCATAACACCGGGCAAGAGCGCACCGACACATTCTTCCCTTCAAGAGGACGTGGAAGAGGGCGTGCCTGGAGACGAGTGGCTAGACATCCAGCCCAAAAACAATCCTCAGGTCAGTGCACCTATAACAGCACCTGCGCCACAGATGCCTATAGGAGGGAGGCTAGTTATGTTTGCAAGAGCTTGGGATACCTTATCGGGAGATGCTTGGGTCAGGGACACAGCTTGCGGTCTGCGTCTACAGTTTTTTGCCCAGCCCATACAAGTATGTCGCCCTACCCCTAAAGTGATGTCCCAAACAGACCAAATAGCGCTAGACAGCGAAATACGCAGCCTGCATCAGAAACACGCAATTCGCCCCTGCTCAAATCAAGGACGTTTCTTCAGCCCCATATTTCTAGTGTGCAGAAAACAAAACGTGCGCCCAGTGATAAACTTAAAAGCTCTCAACAAATTCATTATTTACCGCCAGTTCAAGATGGAAGGTATACACATGCTCAGGGACCTCCTGAGGCCAAACGATTGGCTCATGCGCCTAGACCTGAAGAATGCTTACCTCGCAGTGCCCATTCATCAGGCACATGTAGGTTACCTAAGATTCTCATGGAGAAATCAAGACTGGGAGTTCACGAGTCTACCTTTTAGACTCTCCTCAGCACCTTGGGCATTTACCAAACTTCTGCGCCCAGTAGTGGCCCATCTAAGAGAACAAGGTGTCCGACTTATAATTTATTTGGACGACATCATCTTTATGGCCCAATCACAAGAACTGGTTCAGAGGCAGACCAGACTAGCCATAGATTTACTACAGTCTCGGCTTCCTCATAAACTGGGAAAAGTCTATCCTCCATCCATCCAGAAGTTTGGAATTTAGACACTCAGAATTCTCAGCTTCGCCTTCCAACAGCCAAGATTCACTCCACCAAACGGGAGATACGCAGACTTCTACAGAAGAGTCTTTTCTCGCTTCGAGAGCTAGCAAGAGTAATAGGCTTGCTATCCTCCTCCATCCAGGCAATATTTCCCGGCCCCCTTCACTACAGGGAATTACAGAGATTGAAGGGTCAACACTTAAGACACAACCTCTCTTACTCTCAACGCCTGACACTGTCGCCTCAAGCGAGAACGGAGCTCAACTGGTGCTCACCCACATGGAGGTCTGGAACGGCAGAGCGATCATTGGATCCGCCCCATATATCATCATCGAATCAGATGCCAGTCGCTCCGTTTGGGGAGCGAGATGCGGCTCCGTTGCCGCGGGAGGAACTTGGTCATCTCAGGAGTTGGATCTACATATCAACTGCCTGGAGCTCTTTGCAGTGCGCTCTTTTGCCGGAGACAGAGCGAGTTGTTGTATCTTGCTGAAAATTGGCATTTCAGCAGTAAGGCACATCAATCATCTTGGTGGCACCAAAGCAAAGCCTCTAGCCGCATTAGCCAGGGATTTTTGGCATTTCTGTCTGGAGCATCGAATTTCAGTCAAAGCGGAATATCTCCCTGGTCTTACAAACATAGTAGCAGATTGGTATTCCCGACATTACACAGATTACAGCGACTGGAGGCTCAACAGAGAAGTCTTTCTCCACCTCCAAAGTGTCTGGGGTCCCATGTCCATAGACCTCTTTTCACCCAGACTCAACACCCAACTATCAATGTTTTACAGCTGGAGGCTGGATCCGGCAGCAGCCGCGACGGACGCATTTCTGCAACAATGGACACAAGGACTCCATTATGCCTTTCCTCCATTCACCATGATAGCGAGGACCCTGGCGAAGGTCCATCAGGAGCATTCGGATCTAGTCCTCATATCGCCGGTCTGGACCTCTCAGACCTGGTATCCAGTTCTTCTGGAACTTTCCTCGGATTCTCCAATCCTACTACCTCAGTTTCCGGATCTCCTACTAGATCCATCAGGACAGCGTCATCCCCTTCTTCTCAGTGGGTCGCTGATCCTAGCAGCCTGGAGGATTTCAGGTCAAGATGTAGCATCCCCAGTATGTCACGCATTGCGGTCAGCCTCATCGAGGAGAGCTGGGTTCCTGCAACCCTTAAGAGGTATTCCAACTCTTGGAGCACCTGGAGGAACTGGTGCAGAAGGAAAAGGCTACATCCAGTTTCAGCACCTGTAGAGGATATCCTGAATTTCCTAGCTTCCTTAGTTGAAAGAGGTCTCGCCTACAGAACAGTGAACGCCTATCGTTCAACCATCTCTGCTGGACATGAGCTCGTACAGGGGGCCCCAGCAGGAGAACACCACCTTGTTTACAGATTACTCAAGGGTATTAGGCTTACAGTCCGACCTCCGTCCCGCAATGACAAGCTTTGGGACATTAATAAAGTATTGAATCTCTTTCTCTCATGGCCATATAACGAGGAGCTATTCTGTACGGCCCTATCCAGCAAACCTACTACCCTTCTTTGCCTGGTCTCTTGCAGGAGAGTCTCTGACGTCAGAGCTCTTGATGTAGCAGTAAGAACATTCTCTTCTGATGGCATCGTATTTCATGTACACAGGAGGACGAAACGCAACTCCAGAGCGATTTCTTACCCCGCATTTAAAGACCAGCCAAAGCTTTGTTTGGCTAAATGTTTGAAGGTTTACGAAGAAAAGACAGCCCCTCTTAGGAACTCTCCTAACGGGCAGCTATTAATAGCTCTACGTAAACCACAGAAAGCAGTTTCCGCTCCAACCTTAGCACGCTGGGTGCGTTGGACTCTAACTCAAGCAGGGATAGATACCCAACACTTCTGAGCCCACTCGGTTAGAGGAGCCATGGCTTCCAAAGCCTTTCAAGCTAGAGTTCGCCTGGAAGACATCATGAGAATGGCAGACTGGGCAAGCGAATCATTATTTAAGCAATTCTACCTGAAACCGGTATATCAGCCGGCAACTATCATGGTAAGTAAGTTTTAAACAAGCATAATGTGAGCCTCCGGTCTTGACATAGAATAAAGATTTTCCATAATAACTTACTAGAAAGTCTTAATTCTATTAAAGACACAGAGGCGAGCATTATCCCACCCGGCGAGAAAATCACAGCATGTATCACGTTTGAGAGTTACTAAATGCATGGCTATGTATTTCGATAAGTTGGAATATTATATGTATGTTATCAAAATAACAATTACATTTCTGTCCCACCCCACTAAGGGAACTAGGTTTGTAATATACATGAAGGGTAATATCCCACTAAGGGAGCTAAGGTTGTAATATACATGAAGTAATTTTACTCTTTTATCCCTCTCTAGACAGCGCCTGCAGACAAGTCCGTCTGATCGGCAGCTCGAAACAGTTTCCTCTACCAGTTGACTACAGTTTCTATTCTACTATGGACAGCCAAGTTCACAGCCTCGAAAGAGGAAGTTACATCATGTTCAGGACTGTTTATGAAGGGATGCAGATACCTATTGGAGGACTAAGGTCACATGTTAGTGGCCTCTATATGAACTTTAGGGAAGCCTTCTGGGAAATGGAGTTTTCTTATTTTTCCTCAGAGACGTCATTAACGGGCCCGTTGTTAGCATCCTCCCCATTCCTGTTGAGCCCTATGGGGGCTCAAATGGGAATGGGGATGTACCTGGTCCGGGTCCCGCGAAAGGGAATTACTGGGCCCTCCAAGGTCGGAATGGCCCAGTAAGTCCCCTTTTGCGGGACCCGGAGCCGAGTTTGGAGGTACCTATGCCGCTAAAAACGGCATGGCTACCTCCAAACTCGTAATGAGGCCCTATCTATCTAAACGCATTAAGCTCATTTTTAGCTTTTGAAATCAATTTTTTTTAACTTGATTTTTATGCAAAATAAATTGTTTATTTACATTGCAAGAGAAGATTTATGTGATACACAGTCAAGATTAGAACTGGTTAAACATATTAAGTATTGACTGCCCTTGCTGTCAGTTTATGAGGTGTGCAGGGGACGGGAGTGTCCATCAATTAGTGACACTTATTTCTCTGTGATTATTTATTAACGGCTTCTAGTCCCAGATTCGTACTTTCCTCACCTGCACCTGTGAAACTCTTTCAAATATTTGTACAGCCCCTTGAGATCCATCTTGAAATAAGGTGTGTGTTTCTTATATACATCTTATGCATGATAAAAGGGTTTTAACCATGATTTCTAACACCACCACCTTCACCAGGTAGGCAACAGGATAGACATTTACAAATGGTCCCCATTTATTGATTTTGTTAAAGACCAATAATGTATATATCATAGAACTCAACTCCTTACACACACTTCATTGTTCTAGTGGAAATGCCCCATAGCTAGCTGAACAGGGTGCATTGATGCAAGAGGACAAGTCTTCTCTCACCCACAGAGGTACCTTAAGGAGCAGAAGTCCTAAATCTGCTCCCTCAGGTCGTTCCCAGACTTATTTTACTTATTAGTATCGACAATGTTTTGTTGATTTGTGTTATGCAATGTACAGAATTCGCACAATGTAATAAAATTGCTGACATTTTTATGCTGCCCGTTTGCGTTTCATTTTTTGGTGTAAGCTTCTGTCGATCTCTGTGATAAATCCTGTTTTGTGATCAATCCTAATAAAAAGATGTTGAAAAAAATCTCTTTAGAAGAAGTCCTCATTTTGACAATAAATCAGGAAAAACTTAGTGTTCCAGGTGGTGTGGAGCGGTCATAGTGCTTCACTTGGACTGTGGAACAGGCCTGAAAAGGCCTAAACAAGCTTTGTGTCAGCGAGCGACACTCGGGAGAGAGTGAAGCAAGAGCAATGTGGTCCCCACAACGAGAAAGGAAAAAGGATCAAAAATCATGCCAGTAACATCTAAACTGCAAATGTGGTAAGGCAGAATAATAATTTTGCGGTTTTTAAGTGAAATCGAAACTGATCTTATTGTTAAAGTTTCAACAAGAATATAGTAGTAATCTTTTTTTTTTAAAAAACAGGTTCAGGCAAGCAACTGATGCAGCATGAGTGTTCAATAGCTCATAGGGGGTGACTACACAGGAGGCAGAGCCAAACATAGAGGAGGCAATAAGCTTAACGTGGGCGTGACCCTGGTAGGCCTCTGAAAACGGAGCCAGGGCCAGCAGCTGGAATAGACTGGCAGGGGTAAAGCAATAGGCTGCAGGAAGGGAAACAAGAGAAGGCAGCCAATGGTGGGCTGCCCCGTTCCACTTATAAAAAAAGGGGTCATCCCCTTACAGTACCCTCTTTTTCTGTTTCTTCATCCCCGCCAAGAAGCATAGCAGGTAGCGTCCTCCTCCCTCCCATCCGACAATAAAAGAGTTTTATGGACAATTGCAAGGATCACCGTCATGTTGATGCAACTGCCATAATTGCAGGAGCAGTATGCAAGCAGTATGCAAGTGACCAGTTGGACTGAAAAGATGATAAAATGGGCTTGATAAACATCAGGAGGGGGTTGACAGTCCTGTGTGGAGCCTCCATCGGAGGCCCTGTGGTCAGGGGGCTTTAATAAAGGAGTGGTGCTCCTCCAACCCAGGATCTCCTGCGAGGGTAGGCAGGCCGATGAGACTTTCGGTTGGTGGAGCTTTGGCCTAAATTAATTATGGAGATGATTCGAGGGTGCAGGGGGAGTTAGGACATTTTGATTTAGTTGGCTAGTCGCTGCATAATGGAAAGCTGTTTACAAATATAATGTTTGACCTTAGGAGTAATAATGTAACCAAAGTGTGCATTTGCAGTGCTGGCAATCATGAAGTCGAACTGAATATAGTTTTGATTGGTGTGTACATGTAATAAAACTGCAGCCTTTTTAAGCCACAAAGAAATAGATAGCCCCTGGACAATTGTTATTATACTAAGGGGATGCTGCGGGTACTGTCACTAATGCATGTTTACCAGAAATATTGGGGAATGTATGAGTCGAGAAGTGGCCAGTTGCCAAGGTTATATAATGAGCAGTATCAACGGATACAATGCATCAGCAGTGTCTGCGCTAATGCATCCCTTTTCAGACCCAAGAAACCTGAAAATGATGATCGGCAGAGAGTGACACATGGGAGAGTCAGGAAATGTGGTTCCTGCCACGGGAAAACAAAATGGATCCGCAAATCATGCCAGTGAATTATTAAGTTGTGCTTCAATGTAGGAGTTAATGCACAGAACCCTGGGAGCATGAACCTTTTGACTGATCCAGGAATGTCAGTTGGGAATGAGCTGCGAGGTCTGACGAGTTGGAAAAACTCCCCATCATTAATTATCGATTAGGTGTCCCTATAACCTGAAACGATTGCACTAGAGTACAGATATGGAGAAATGATATAAAAAGGCATTCATAATTTGTAAGAAAATAAGTGCCAGGGCCCAAATATTTTCTTGCACGTCACTGACACATCCAGGAGGGCAGCTCCAAGCCAACGGACAGCACCCATGCCTGCTCCATACAGCACCAACATAATTGATGTTAAGGCTACAAAAACCACCGGTTCATTGAGGCTGATGGATGCATGGTGTGATTTACAGATACCAATCGACATCAATATTTATATTATTTCAAGACACAATATGTTAATTGTTTCTTTAAAACACATTGTTAATATTTTGCTCTGATCCTAGTGGTAAGTGGAACACTTGAACAATCAATAGAAAATAAGAGCCAACATGCTTTCATTCTATGGTAAATTGTTGGACAAACGCATGTACAATCATTATTGAACTGATGAACGTGCCTGTCAAACCCAGCCGCAAGATCATCTTCCTTGGTTTGGCACTCATGCTAGGCACTCCTCTCCAATATTGGGCTTTTCACTGACCCTACCCCTGTGTTGAGGCTGCTGGCTGGTGACTGTCCAGTTTTTGTCTACACACTTTGCTGGTTATTACAGAAGAGCATTTGAGCGATGTCTAGCAGGTTGATTGGAGCAGTGTGCAGGCATGGCCAGCATCAGTGCCCAACATTGTCACATTCTTACTCATTGTTATTCATTGTTATTCATGAAAATGGATAAATAACCATGCCCTGCCACACTGGGTTATCAAGGCTAACTTGCAGTTAAAATAATATAAAGTTGACAAAACACCACAACATAATCAAGCTAGGATTAGACCTATGTGCAGTGGCTCAGAAATAAGTGTGGGGCTGAGCCCTGGCAAACCCCCGACCCACAAATTAAGCACTGGAGGAGGAACACAGACTGTAGGTGTCGTTTGGTTATATTGATTATATACTCACACATTGCCTGCCCATGGCCATGCTAATCCCTATGCCTCTGCTCAGCCAAAACATCACCTCATGGGAACTCTTTGAGCTCGCTTCAAGTGTTACCATCAGGCTTTGCATTCAAAGTGCCTGCTAGTGTTTGTTCAAAGCAGTCTTCTGAGAGTTAATGGGTCAATTGGAGTTGTAAACACACTACTGGTGTAATAAAAAGGTATTACCAGGCCTGCCTTCAGCCACTCAATATATAAGCACTTGGCATGTCCTTCACTGCAGTCCTTTGAAAAACGAGCACTGGCAAAGCCAACATTTTTGGCTTGTGCATACATGTTAAGCTTTTGCCAGTCACTTCTATAAGAAGTCTAAGTACTCACACCATGTTGTACCTGCTACCAACAATGGGTAGTTAATACTACTGTGGCGGGGCCTGCACAAAAACCCACATTATTTGCATTGCCAAAGCTTGTTTTGATGGAGCTGAGCCACAGTGGTTATTTCATAACTACTGTTTCCAGCATGCCCCGGTCAGATTCTAATATGGAAAATAACAAATTGTGAATACTTTTAAGCCTGGAACAATATTAAGAGCTGTGTGTACAAAGAATGGTTGATGTAACAATAACTGCAGCTATTTAACAAAGCGAAATACCAGAAGAAAGGAGATCCATGGGAGTTTGCAGAACTTTGATTGCAGAATTGAATTAATCAACGATAGTATTTTATTTGGTTTTATTCGCCCGCGAACAATTGTGCCACGGCCAAATCGTATACATCTAGTAATACACTACACCTTCAGAATGCAGAGCTGAAAGCTAGTGGGTGGAACAGCAGACCCTGCTTAACTTATGTTTTAACACCAAACACTCAGCCCAAAACACTCAGCCCAGATTTAAAGGTTCCGGGCTGACAGTTAAACGATTGGTAGCCCAATTAAGACCTGACCAATGCTAAAAGAAAAATAATGAAACCACGTTTCAAATGAAACATTATAAGAGGTACAATAATGAAGAGCAAAGGGGAAACTGTACATATTCACAGAATTCTCCTATACATATTGTGTTGTGTAATCTTCTGTAACCATGCTCCTAAAATATGCACCCAGATACCTTTGGGTTCAGTGCGCTATACAAGCAAATAAAACAAACAAACATGCGTTATACATAAATCTTCATTATGCTGATAAAAATAAATTACTTAAACGAAAAAAGTATTAAAAAAAATCATAATTAAATCAGTATAACAATCAAGAATGTTGAAAGCGCATCATATGACTCGTAAGAGGTCAAAACAAATCTGATAACATAAAACAATCCCTCAATGGAAGGACCAATACAGGGCAGCATAGAAAACCGATCACCAGCCGGCCCTATACTATAAAAGGGGCAGGAAGGTGTTAGGGGGGGCGGCAAAGACTGAAAGGCAGCAGACATGCTTTCCTTCGATCTCTGGATGCACAGAAAGACTGCTACCTGGACGGAGGTTCCCAACTTACTGGCAGTCATGCAGCAGTTGCTCTGGCAAGGCTATGCCAAAGGTTCTACACCTTAAGAGATGGTAATACATTAAATAGAGAACTGAACAACAAGTCTTACCAGAAATGCAAATAACAGGAGGAGGCTTAAGGACAGGACGCTCCTGTGAAAAACCCAGGAAGAAGCAGCTATGGCAGGAGAGTGAGAAAGCAGTTTGCATGAAAGGGGTGGTTATGAGAGAACCAAAAGGTTGTCGAGAGACCCAAGGGAAGTCTGAGAGCCAGATGTCGGACAGATACATATGAAGATTTATGAGAAAAGAGAAACAAATGGCAAGGGAGAGACCAAAAGCACCTCTGTTTAACAGAGCCCCTGCAGAAGGCAAAATCGTGAGTAGGCGCAGGCTACCCAGAAGGCATTTGATGTTGGTTCGATTTTTAGACTAGGGATTTACATTAAAAGAATAGATTATGAATCTTTTTAAATGATTAATATTATGGTATGTATTGAGCGCAGGCCTAGCTTTGAGAAGCAACTGAGCGCTTTGCAATCATAGGGGGGAACAACATGGCGAGGGGAGCAGAGAAACAAGGGGGTCAGGAGCTAACCACAGTGGAGGGGGAAGGTGGTCAATTTGTCAGCAAGGGATGACCAAGCAACCAGGAGAGGCTGGCCAAACTTGGAGAACTCTCATTATAGTTTAGGTTTAGTCTGCAGGTCTTATTATGCCATCGCCCTTAAGCACGGCATAGCTAAGGTTAAGTGTTGTTGTCTATGGAGTTTCAGAAAATTCTCAATAACTTGAAACCACCCATTAAAAAATAAACAGCAATAATACAAATCTGAAAAAAGCCACAGTGAAATATGAGGCAGCCACCACTGCATGGAACATTTTTGAAATGTTTAATGAACGGATATTCATATTTTCAAAAAAAAGTTTGATCATGATTGAATAACTTTTTACATGGGGTTGTCTCTTAGGGGAAAAAATGTTGGCCCAAATCTCTGAAAATTGTCTGCTTCTATTTTGAAGATTATTGGCATGCAACTCGACCTACCTACCACCATTTACCTCAAACACCAAAAACATCTCCTGCGAATTTCTACAAGGATTCAGCCTCTGCTCCCTTCTCTTCAACATATAAATGTCCCCCTTGATGAAAATCATCCGAACCCACGGAATGACCACCTACAACTACACAGATGACACACAACTGATTGTAAAGATAAGCACAACCCAAAAACTAAACATCGTCAACAATTGTCTCACAGACATCTACAATTGGATGACAACGAACAACCTCAAATTGAACCCGGCCAAAATGGAAATAATGGTCTCATCCCCAGAAGGCAACGCAACCAACCCACAACTGGGAGCCCAACCAGAAACTTCAAATGTGGTAAACAACCAGGGAATTGTCATGGATAACGGACTATACTTGGGAGTCAACGCAATCACAAAAAAGTGTTTCTATCTCCTGAGACGCTTCAAGGGGTTGCTCCCATACCTCTCTTTTCCACACAGAACCCTTACAGTCATATCCCTGATATTATCCATGAGATAAAAACAAATCCAATACAAACAAGGCAGTATGGAAATCATTGGAAAGATCTACAAAATCAAGATCTATGAAGCCAAAAAGAAGTTCCCCAATGATCAAATTGGAAGCACCGATAACCGTTCTAAGAAACTGTTTGAAATCTACAGAAAACTGGAAAAGCCAAATAGTTCAGCCACAACCCTTCACCCCTTCAAATGAAGACCGTGTTAGGGTTCAACACCAGTTCCTAGATGAGGTTAATCTAGTCTGCACCAAAATAATGAACCATGCTAGTGGGAAGAAACAACCTGGACTATTGTTGACTGACAATAGCAAAGAGCCCAACTTCCATTTCAGCCCTATTGCAGAGGTAGAGATGGAAAAAACGCTTAAAAGCATTCAGCCTACTTCCTGCACAAGTGACATTTTCCTGTCAAAACTCATTCTTGGCAACCTTAATGCTTTCATCTCCTTTCAATATATAATCTAGTCCCCAATACCATCAAAGAGGTTGTAGTAACCCCACTGGTGAAAAAAACAGGCTTAAACCCCAAAACAAGCAAGCAATCTAAGGCCAATCACTAACACTCCTTTCCTCTTGCAGATATTGGACAAGATCACCTCTACCCTGCTACAACATCTGGAATGTGCATGTAGACTCCATCCCAGACAATCGGTTTTAGTGCAAGCTATAGAACAGAGTGCTCTATTGTACAAAAAAGGTAGCAGGCGCCCCTCTCTCGAAAGAACACGGCATGATAACCTGTTCAGTGGTTATTAACCACATTGAGACCATCAAACACACATGCTAGACATCCTGGACAGAAGCAGGTCAGGGCTGCTTATATTATTAGACATGTCAACAGCTTTCGACTTGCTCGATCACAAGCACCTGTTGGAAACATTGAGAACTACAGGGAATTGCTCAGAAGATGCTGCAGATTGGAACTGCTCCTTATTGAGCAACAGGAAATCTAGGGTATGGTGGGGGCAATGCCTCTTCGGAACCACAACAAATAAATTGCAGTGTTCCACAGGGAGCATGTCCATCACCTGCCTTGTTTAACGTGTACATCAGACCACTTTGTGACCTACTGACAAACTTGGAGACTCAATTTACTAATTACGCATACGATATTGAGCTCCTGATGGAATTAAGTGGCAACTATAACAACGACTCAGTTAGACTAGCTAACATATGCAAATCATTAAAGAGCTGAATGACTAACAACTGGATGTGCCTTAACAGTGCCAAAACCAAGCTTAAAATCTTTGGCTCCACGCAGACCAGGGCATAACTGGACCCCAACTACTTACTGAATATGGAGGGCAGCTGTATTCCAATGTCAAATAAGGTAAAGACCCTTGATGTCTTCCTAGAGGCCTCTATCAAGGCTGATGCTCAGGTATGTGGGGCTGTCAAGAGTTCCCAGTACCATCTGAGAGTACTCAGGCAAACTAAACCCTTCATAACACCAAAGAACTTCAAACCTTTGGTCAGGGCCCTCATAATGCCCAGACTTCACTATCGCAACGCCCTTCTAATGTGAGCCAACAAAGACAGTATTGACAAACCCCAGGTCATCCAAAATGAGGCGGTCAGGATTGTGTGCGGTGCCAAGAAACGAGATCACATCTCGAGTGCGAGAAACTAACTCCATTGGCTGCCTGTGGACCCAAGCATACGATTTAAAGCAATCCCCCTGACCCATAAATGCATCTATTGAAATGCGCCTGCGTTTCTAAAAGACAGCCTTAAACTATACAAGCCATGCAGACCTCTGCGATCGAGTAACTCCTAGCAATTGGTCAAGAAACAAAAGAGTGAGGGGCAAATAGACGATCTTTCACGGTACAGGCAGCCCAGGCCTGGAACTCCCTGCCCACAGATTTACAACAGGAAAGCCACTTAATGGCTTCCCGGAAATGCCTAAAGACTCTCTTATTCGAGCAATAGGCCGGTAACTTGTCCTTTTTTAATGTAAATGTTTTGTCCTGTTGATTCCTCCAATCATGTGTAGATGTGCACCCTGATGCCTGTGGGCTATGGCACGTTACAAAGAAACTAATAAATACACAAACAAGAATCGACTACGCAAACAGTCTCTACCAGGGAATGCCCGAAAGACTCACTAATAAACTTCAATGTGTCCAGAACACTGCAGCTAGGATCCTCCTGAGATTAAACAGAAAAGACAACATCACTCCTGCCCTGAGAGGCCTACATTGGCTACCAGTAGAAAACACATTAAATTCAAGGCCTTCTGCATTGCCCATAAATCCTTACACAGACAAGGAGCTGAAATCCTCCAGGCCAAGATCAGCTGCGATCAACTAAGAAAAGACCTAAGATCAAGCAACAACCTACAAATGGAGACAAAACAATAAGAAAAGACGAAATTCAGAGGAACTGCATTCTCACAACTAATTGCTAACTTATGGAACACAATGCACAAGGTAATTGGAACAACAGAAGACCACCTCACCTTCAGGAAATGGCTGAAAAAATGTTCAATTGCCATGACTGGCACAAAGGGTGCAATGGGAGAAAAAGCAAAGAGGACCAAAGGAAACGAACGAAAGGACAAAGTCACAGATAAAGGACATTAGTGACAAAACCAAGGAGAGCCAAAAATACCCCACCCCCAACAATCCTGCTTCCCAGTCATGCGCCACAGCTAGAGAGATGGACAAATAGTAGCCGGCCTCACTTCATACAAATTCAAGGAAAGACACCCCATGCACACCCTTTTCGCATTTAGAAAAGACCAAGCAATTTAACGCATTACATTGAAGCATTAAACTAAACATGTGTCACCACAGATAATTAAGGTATTTCAGTCAGACATCTCTCCCTCAAGATTTATGGAAACTGGCCATGCATCCATTTAGCAGCCAATATTCCCAACAAGCCGAAGCACAATTAGTCCAAACAAGTTCAGCCGAGTACCTAGAAACATGGCCGGTATAACAAATCTACTATTATCAGAGGAATCGGTGGGATAAGCTAGCCTCTATGCCTGTAGATGGGACGTGGTATGCCAAAATACTGCAATCAATAGTACTTGCGGGTACCACTAAGCGGCAACCAGGTCTGCGCTCAAGACACACGTTTGATGTACTGTTTAAGATTAGCCAATACTCCCCACTCCTGCTCCTCCAACACAATCCACGCCACCATACACGACTATTGGCTAGCCAGACTACACAGACAAACCTAGAACTAATTAGCTCTTGCACTCAACAGTTTAGAGAAACCCTGGACCTAACGTCAGAGGGACTATGCCAATGCACATAATCCATAGACCCACTCGCACCACACACAAACACATACCAACACAAATCCATCAACAAGAATCCGCCACACTGGACCCCCATATGGATACAACAAACCAGTGCACACTATTTAACCTCCTCCCTAACCGCATACGACCTACACAGCCAACATAAACACTAGTACACATCTGAGGCACTGAGTCTTACCCTTACGGTTACAACAATCCAGGCTGCACAACCAAAGAAACACGCAAGACAACGGACACAGATGCCAGTTTCTCCTGGTTCTCGACCTATCCTATCATCCTATCCTCACTAACACACCCTGCCTTCTTTTCTTGCAGAGCCACGTGAGCGACTGGAGACTGCCTGTGGGTGGTAAAAGCACACAGTATAAATCAACATAACATAATATAACATAAGATGAACGTAAAACACATTTTGAAAAACTGAGCAGGTCAATTTCGAGATATTCACATTTTATGATTTTTCTCTATAGCACGAATGGATGATCATCGTAAACAAATTGTACACGCATGTATAGAAAATCTCATTGCGCACATGTATGCTACTATACCTATTAGTTCTCACAAAGCCCGAACTATGATGTCAGATTATATATGTAGAGATATATATATTTTATTTTTTCACTGAAAAAACTAAAATGCAGTTAAGTTGACGAGATTTAACACAATACCCTTGAAATTCAGAGGATGTGGAAAGTCATGACCAGCTTAACTCGGCGCACTCCCGTTGATGTCCCCCAAAATGCTATGTCACCTATAATGCCATTTGTTACGTCATTGTGAATCCCTTCTCTTATGAGAAGTATCTGATCATGGGCATTGCAATGGGAAAGCGCCAAGTTAAGCTGGTCATGACTTTCTACATATGCTGAATTTCAAGGGGTTTGTTGCGTAAAATCTTGTCAACTTAACTTTTGTTTCAGTGAATTACAAGGGTTTTGTTATACCATCTTTTTTTTAATTTTAAACGCCCACTAGCCATCGCCCTGTCCACTATATATTATGAGAAACCTGAAGGTGTGTCATGCGCTAACCCACGGGGATCAGTCATCCAGGTGGCCAGGACACGGCCATCACTTTTGGATCCAGTTCCTGGGGGTGGACCGGTGCAGGAGCATCACCTGGACGAGGGGTCTCTGGGGAGTGGAAGTGGGGCCACCGGATGGTGAGACACAGTATCCCCTTCACTGTAAAATCTTTTCCCCATCCTACCAGGTAGGATACATGGGAACTCTACCCTTCCCCTTTCCCGACACAAACACTTTCTCACTGACATTTAACAGTGACCGACAAAGGACTAACACCAGAGCCCCACACAATGACTTTGCAAGGTCAGGCAATTACTGATCATTACACACACATGACTTCCATCACGCTTCCCCACATGGATAAAAGACAGAGCATGAAAGCACATTCTGAGCGAGGAAAAGCACACAAGGGAAACAGCAGTTCCAAGATGGCAGTTTAATACATGGAGAAAGACGGCGAGACCAGAGAGATTTTCAAGAGGGGAAGTGCCCTTGACCTTTAAAGACCGTTACTTTTGCGAACCTTGAAAAGTATGAAGCCTAAAACCGGGAACTAAAGCCATTGTGCAACAAAGGTCCCCAGGGCTCTCCTGTGTCGATAACCAAGGCGGGGAGGAGCAATTGCCCGCGTGGTACTGTCCTTGGTTCCTACAACAAAGCAGCGCCAGTCGGAGAGACGGATAACAAACCAGCCTGTGATAGAGACAAGGTTGCAAGCAGCAGCATTGTATAAAGAACTCTAAAGAGAATAGCGTGTGAAACGTATGAGACGAATGGCGAGAATATGACTGAAAACCAGATGAGTGATTGAACTTTTGGGAGTCCAAATAAGAAACCATATACAGAGTCATCCAGCACTTCATGGTTGGTCACTCTAATGTCAGGTATCCAATTAATTGGCAACTATTGAAAGGGGAATTTAAATATAAGTGGACTGAAGCCAATTACAGAGGAGTTGAGACACCGGGAGCTGAAGTATCGCTGGACCTACCCCTTCGGTCTGCATTTCAGAAGGGCTGCAGCTACTCGACTTCCAGATCCCGGATGATGTCCGTTCTGGGGAAGCAGCTTCGAGTGGGTCCGAGACCAACAAGGGGTCGTGGGAAACGATATACCTGGGCAAAAAGCGACCCGGCCAATGACGCCCATGACTCTAGTAGTTCTTTCTTAATGAAGGCCCATCGGGCGCAAGATGGTGCGGGCGAAAAGGTGTACCTCTACATCCACCCTTGAAGGGGAGAACCCCTTGGTGGGGGGCACCTTGCTGAGGACTTGTGAGAGCTTTGCTGCAGTACATGCCAAGGCCTTTTGTTAGTTGAAAATATTGTGTGCGTGCTTTGGTCTGGTAGGGCTGATTATCTCCACTGCAATCACTAAGATGGGTGAGTACTAGGATTCAATGGTATTGGGAATGTTCTCCGTTTGTATCACTGGCAGGGGACAACAATGGCACTTGTAGAAGTAGCGGGCGGAATGGTTGGGGGCTCAAAACTGTACACGGGTAGAAATTCTAGTAAACACTATGAAAATAAGAGGCACACAAAACAGCCAAGACGGTGATTAAGATCACCACATTGAATACAAGGGGACTTAATACCCCTAATAAATGTGCCCAACTCTTTGGGGAACTGAGGCGGCTGGACTTACAGTTAGTTGCCCTTCAGGAGCCACATCGGTTGACTGGGGACCAAGGCAGATTGCGGCACAGGTTGTACCTGCACCAATTTCACTCGCCAGCAGACAGAAAGCGTGTTACGGTGGCCCTCTTGATTCATAGCGACCTGGGATTTGCGCATATCAGGACTAAGAAGGGGAGTGATGGGAGGTATGTTATTGTGGTTGGGTCTCTGCACGGGAAGATGGCGACTATAGTAGCGTTCTACACCCAAACGTCTAACAGGAACAGTTTATGCTGCAAGTTCTGGAAGCAGTAGGGGAATACGGCCAAGGGGACCAACTTCTTTTAGCGGATATGAACCTGGTCATGGACGGGGCTCAGGACAGGTCTGTCCACTCCACTTACTCAGCGATAGGGGCTGCCTCTCAGAAACTAAGAGCCTGATTTCAGGACCTCAACCTGATTGACATATTTATAACGTGCGAGCTCGCCCATAGGCCTGAGTGTGCACAAGAAATAGACAAGACAGAACAATAAATAAGTTATGGAAGGTGGATGATGATCAAGAACAGTAAAAAAAATTAGTCATGGTTAAGACTGAACAAAATAGTCTTAACACTCTTCTTGAAGTGTGGCAGGAAATTCACCTGCTTAGGATGGAGCAGCAATTTGTTCCAAGAGGCAGGGGCTTGGACATGAAACATAGTATCTCTAAAGCTTGTGAGCTTGAATCTTGGCTGTACCAGTTTCAGAGGATCATAAAAGCGAAGACAACGACTAGGTGGAAGGGAGGTAAGATGATCTGCCAGATACTGCGGCCCTCACTGTTGCAGCACTAGCTGGAGATAGCATCTTGTGTGTGCCGCAGTGTTTATCGGGAAGCCAGAGAGGCTCTCTTCTGGCCTTATGGTCTCTCCTTGAAAGGCAAGATACAGCTCTAACTGCGCCGTTCTGTGCAACTTGGGAGTGCTTGGAGATTCGTTTTTGAAGTACCTGCCACCAGACTATTGCAATAATCAAGGCACAAGTTTATTAGGGCTGTGATCAGTAAAGATCTATTTTTTAAGGAGATATAGGGACGGATATAATTCAATTCAGTGACATTCCCACAAGAGGCTCTAACATGGGCAACATGAGATTTCATATAGAGAGCTCAGCATCAAGGGTGATGCCCAGTGTCTTTATACTCTTGAGTACTTTAATTTTGTATCCTTCTATAAGAAAGTTTTCATCGTCTGGGCCTAGTTTTTTTATCTTGTTTCCTGAAGCTGTAATTAAGAGTTCTGTTTTATCAGCATTCAGGGCCAAGGAGTTGGCAGCCATCCACTCTTCAATGGACTCGTAGAATAGATTGACAACATTAGAGTCCTTGATGTAACAGCTGGATAGTTCTAATATGACCTGGGTGTCATTAGTGTAATTAGTGTATTGGACACCCAGGTCATCCAGAAGTGCGAGAAGAGGCATGGTGTAAATGTTAAACATTGTGGGCGAAATGAACGATCCCTGTGGTACCCCACAGGTGACAGTTGTAGGAACAGAGCTCGCATTGTCCAAAGTCAATGACGCATTCCTGGGTCCGAGGAAAGAAGAGAGCCACTGAGAAGCTCAGAGAACTGTGTGCCATACGGCACACGCACCACCCCACAGATGAAACTTACACTTACACTTTTCACGTCCATGGATCAGCCTCAAGAATAGATTACATTTTCATGCCTGCTGAATTGTCCAGGCTAGTCCTGTCCACAGAGATATAACCAATGGCCCTGGCGGACCACAGCGCGGTCACAGTACATCTGGGGGACTGGGCGGGGCATCATGAGCAACAGTAGCAAAATCCCTGCGGGCCCCTACGGAATTCGACCCGTCTACACGAAATAAAAGAGGGCATCAGGGATTTTTTTAAAAAAAATAACGACCTAGCTAACATTTCCTATGGTAACCATTAGGACGCCCTTAAGGCAGTAGCTCAGGGCAATTTGATATCAAATGCAGTGTCAATGAAGCGCCTGAGGGGACTGGAAGAACAGCGGCTTCTACAAGAAATAAAGATGCAGACAAGAGATATAGTGGGACCTCAACTAAGCAAAACTTTAAAATACTAAGCACTACAAAAGAGCCAACTGAGGCTCCTTCGGCCACAACGGATGGAACGCATACTGCATCGCCTGAGGCACAGATATTACGAGCAAGGTAACGTACCAGGAGTGTGGACGCCCACCTCCTTAAGCAGCAGGCTAACTGATCATTCATACAAATTCTAGCAGATGCTCAGGGCAATGAATGGGGCGACAAAGCCAAAAAGAGGGAGTGGTTTCATCACTTCTACAGCTCGTTATACACTTCGAGCGGGCCTAATCATCGGAGACCAAATCACCGACCTCAACGCTATCAAATTACAACAAATAACGCAACAGGACAGGGATCTTTTAGATTCCCCAAATGACCCCCTACAGGTGATCCAAACCATAAAGACTCAAAGCAAACAAATCATCGGCCCCCGATGCCTTCACCGTTACGCTCACCCAGCTGATGGCAAAGCCATTGGCAGATGTTTTTAACAACATCCGCAATGGGGGAAAGCCTCCCAGAATCCATGAAAGAAGCACTGTTGGTTCTTACACCCAAGCCGGGGAAGGACCCTAACCAGTGCTCCTCGTACAGACTGATAGCCCTCTTCAAGCTTAAATTCAAGAATCTTCACCAAAATGTAAAGTGTAGGCTCAAAAAGCTGATGCTGGCAATTATAGACCCGGACCAATCAGCGTTCATATGGGAGAGGGGCACAGCGGACAACATCAGGAGGGTTCTACATTTGGTAGCCAAGTCGGGCAGGAATCGGGTAGACTCACTCTTGTTGGCGCAAAACGCAGAAAAAGCTTTTGACAGGGTTGAGTGGGGATTCTTGAGGGAGGTCCTGGTGAAATTTAACATTAGCCATAAAATGCAAAACATGGTTCTTGCCAACTATGCCGACCCGACTGCCTGCCTGATGGTGAACGGAACGCACACACCGCCAATTAGGCTGGGTAGGGGCACAAGACAAGGGTGCCCCTTTGTCGCCTTTACTTGTTGCAATGGTAATGGAAACCTTGGCATAGAGTATACAGGCTATATCGGGGATACAATTTGCTGGGGCCCAGCATAAAATAAGCCTGTTTCCGGACCTTGTCATCCTGTCCCTTACCGATCGCCTTAAATCCTTGGCCTATGTTGAGAAGGAACTACAAAGACACTGGGCGGTATCAGGATTCAAAGTTAATGGGTCCAAATCAGAAATATTAGGGCTTAATATCCCCCCTCGCTGAAGTGCGAGTTGCAGCAGAAATGTCCCTACTCCTGGGCGACTATAACATTGGGCTATATGGGAATAGACATACCAGGTAACCTGTCCCTTATATATAAAAGGGAACTCTCCAACCTTGGTGCACACTATTAAAAAGTATTTGGAAAGATGGGACTCCCTACACCTAACCTGGTTTGGCAGAATGGCCGTAATAAAAATGGACATACTCCCAAGATTTTTGTACCTATTTCAATCAGCCCATGTCCTGGACAAAAGGAACACCGTGGGGGACCGGGAAGCTATGCTGTTGCGGTTTCTGCGGACAGTGTGGGGCTCACCTAGAGTAAATAAACACACTTTATATGCCTCCAAGTCCAGGGGGGCCTCTCCTTCCCCAGCCTTTAGAATGACTACCGGGCCGCAAAACAAACCATTGGTTGACTGGGTGCAGAGGGATTTGGGGAAAATATGGGTGGCAATGCAACAGGCGGTGGCGGGATGTCACCTTTAGACCCAACCATGGTTACCCAAACACAGGAGAGCCTGGGGACTGTGTGTAAATCCTGTTACCAGGTCTGCGATGGAGGTATGGGATATCCCGAGTATGTCAGCTGGGGCGTGCTCCTTCCCGTCGCCATTCACTCCTCTAATTCACAGTTACTATTTCACCCCTGGCAGAAACGACAATGGATTTACGGGCTGGCCCTTTACTCGAGGGAAGATTAGGACATTCTAGGAATGCAAAGCAGAGAATGGACTCTCGGAAGTGGACCACTTCCGCTATCTTCTAGCTAGGCATTGGATCCTTCATTATACTATTCAGGGACCAGAAGTTAGGCAACTCGCCCCTTTGGAACTGATCTTCCAAGAACCAGCAGAATCCAAGGTGCTGATCTCCAATATATATGAGGCATCAATACGCTGGAACTTCCCAGCCGAAGGTGGGAGAGGGAGCAATGGGAGGTGATTCCACCGGAGGAATGGGAAAGGGCATATAGGGGGGCCTCTTATACATCATCTCCTCGATTGGCAGAAACACAATAAATAAAATACTGATGAGGTGGTACAGAACCCTGTCCCGGTTTCACTGCTCTCACCCAACCACCTCTGAGATGTGCGGGAATACAGGATTTTTGGCTCGAGGTCAGGTCAAAGCTAAAGGAATTTCTTGTGGTGGAAATCGCAAGCACCCCCAAGCTTTGCATTTTGGGACTTGATGCCTCGCTGGAACACCAATGCATGAGAGCAGAGCGCAAGCTGAGGGCACACTTACTGCTAGCGACCAGGTTGTCCATCCTCCACCACTGGAGGAAAACTGAGCTACCCTCTGCTATACTATAGATGGACAAAGTGTGGTCCATTCTTGCAATGGAGAAACTCACTGCTAATATGAGGAACTCTCTTCTTTCCATCACGGCCACCTGGACACCTTTTCTGCAATATGCCCAATAGGGCTTCAACAACATCCTATACCCAATTTGTTTGAGAGCCCTCAACCTGGTGTCGCAGCCCTAATGTATATTTTGCAATGTTACTGCTACTATTGTCACTCTATGATCCTTCTTGATACTCTGTTGAAACAAGTTTGTAGTTTGATTGTACTACTAAGAGAGGGGAAGGAGGGATAGAGGGGAAGGGGGGCGGGAGTTGAAAATATAGCATGAGATTCAGTTATTGTCCACCAGGAAGTCCCGGGTGATGTTTAGAGAGTGGGAAAATCAATAAAGTCTTACTTTTTTAAAAAAAAGACATAATAAAAGAACTTAACTGAAGCATAGAGAAGAGCATAGAATTAACAAATTAGTCATTAGTCATTTAGTCATGTAAACAAATATTTCTCCACATAATCTCAATTGCAATCTCACAGCCCAAGTGGGCATGAATCTCAATTTGTTACATTCAGCCTAGGTGGCCAATGTATCACAAAATTCCTTGTTGAACAAGCAAAATAAATTCCAAAATGGCCGCCAAGTAAGAAAGACGAGCAGGAGAGCACTCGGTCTTTCAATTTTCTTCTTCTTACTCCAAAGCCTTTCAGAAGCAGAAAAACTGTCCTAGGGAAACCTCCGATCCGGACGATCACGGCAGACGAAGCTTGTTGCATTTTTCCCTCAATAACGCGGTGCCGCAGGAAACCGTCAACTGGGACTAGGTTTTGCAGCTTCACGCATCGGCCACACCCGCAGCTGGGAAGTAGCCAGGCAACGTCCTCCGAGCCGCAAATTGAGGCGGGCACCCCAGTGGGACCCTGACGAACACATAGGCGTCAGAGACTTTAAGGGAAGTAATTAAAACTAACGCATGCGCAGCAAGCAACTCCTCCTTTCCCCTCTGAGGCATATTGACGCCGACAGGAGATGGCTTTTTACAAGAGCAATAAAGGTTGAGCCCAGCCCCAGTATATACAGAGAAAGGCGTTTTAACAATGCACACAATGTCGTCCCCATAATCACAATTAAACGTCACTAGCTGAAGCCAGGAGGGAGTGGTTGAAGTACACTGGACCACAACACCAAGGGAAACTCCCCAAGTTTTTCAAAATAATTTTCCAGAACAACCAGTAGCCTTGGGGTCCTCATATTTGACTTTAAGCAAAGTATAACTGGATCTAGAACACCTGGATCCAGTGCAAGGAGGGTTAATGACTATATAGATACACACTTTATATACAAAGGGCCACCAAACACTGTCTGCAGTTATTACAGATGTCAGGTTCCAGAATTCCCCCGGCATCAGAGTCGCAGCACCAGATTATTGGTGGAGTCACGACGCAAGTACAGGACCCTGTGATAAACAAGAAGTTCACCGGAAAATTTATGTAAAGGACATATGTCAGGTGGCAAGGATAAGCAGAATCAAACAGGGCAGCCCTAGCCCCAGCAGAAACAACATAAGTCACTGAAAAAGCTTTGGGCCAGTAGCAAACACCCCTCGGGGACTGTGCCTACATCCAAAGAGCAATTATCACCTGGGGTGCAATGTGAAGCTCCTGACATGCCGGCTTCCAAAGAGGACTTCACCAAAAGCTTCCATGAGTTTCAAGACTGGTTTTGCTTGATTTTCCAACAACAGTTCCATGCTTACAGCAGAGATCAGAGGGTCACTGGCCGAAGTAACCAAAGAAATTGCGCCTTTAGCAGAAAGAGTGGACTCCAACGAACAGGCAATACTAACTCTAGCAGAAGACAGTAAACAGACAGATGTTGCATGTCGACTAAGATGCCCGATCCCTACGGCATCATCATCATAACATTATGGCTAAACTTGTGCAACAGCGAATTTCCTTTTGGCAGAAGTAACACTAATAGGAGTATCTTTGACATGCAACAAGACGAGACCGGCACTTTGGAATCTATCTATCTTCATCAATTTGACAGTGGGATCTATATATGCCCCGAACACAGGCCAGGGCGGCTTCCTGAAACATATGATGCGTCTTCTGGTGCCTTTTTCGGAAGGCAAATTGCTAATATTGGGTGACTTCAATATGGCATGGGACCCTACACGGGACAGAAGTGGGTTAACTCGTCGGGCATTGACTCCCCTTGGGTGGATTACGGCAAATATTTGCAGACGTTTCCTTAGTAGAGATCTGTCTCACTCTCAAGGGCAATGAGAAAGGATTTACCTTTTATTCATTGTGTATAGATCTTTTTCCCGAATAGATTACGCCTAGATCTCTACTCCACTTTCGGGATTCATAACGCAAATCACGACACACTAAAGTTGACAAAAGATAAAAGATAAAAGAGATTCCTGTTAACCCCAATGCAAGACCAAGTTATTATGGAGCAACTAGCTGGACAAATAAGGGAATATTTTGATTTAAACTTAGGTGGGAGAACCTCACTGAATGTAACTTGGGATGCGTTTAAAGCCATTATATTGGGTATTCTCATAGTAGCAAAACCCAACAGGCGCAAACAACAAACATTAATGGAAGAGGAATTAGAGAGGGAGCAATCTCTAATTTTGAACAAAATGGAAACAGTTACGGGGCCACAGAAGCAGAAAGCTTTTGGGGATGCGCAGGCAGATTGAATCTTCATCTAACCAAGAATGCCGAAAAATCTCTTCCATTTCTCAAACAGAAGTATTATATTAAAGCCGATAAAATGGACCGCCTGTTGGCATCCAAGCTTCGCCAAAGAGTAGCATCCAAGGTTATAAGCCAAATTAAATTACCTTCAGGTGAGTTGACCTCTGAAACCGATCGTATTCATGAACAATTTCAATTATTTCAATTATTTTTACACTGAATTATACAAGTCCGATATCCCGGATTCTCATCTCCAGATAGCATATTTAAAATCAGTCAATCTTCCCCGGCTTACGTTAGCAGACAGTCAGAAACTTGTACCTATAACATCAGATGAGGTGTCTAGGGTTATCCGAGAACTCCAGGTAAATAAATCACCTGGGCCGGATGGGTTTCCGGCCAGGTTCTATAAGACATACGGTTCTATATAACTCCCATCTTGACCAAATGATATAACTACTTTCTATTTACAGAACATATTTCCCCTACCCTGGAAGAGTCAAAAATAATCAAAGACCCAATTATATGTGGATCTTATCGTCCAATTGCATTAATTAATTTAGATGCCGAAATGTTCACCAAAGTGTTAGCCAATCGAATAGTTGACCTTTTACCCTTGCTAATACACACGGACCAATCAGGTTTTATTAAGTCAAGGCAGACGCATGATGACCTACGTAGAGTGTGCCACATTTTGGAGAATGTCGAGAAGAAACAAATTCCAGCGGCTCTCGTTTCCGTAGATGCTCAAAAAGCATTCGATCAAGTGGAGTGGTCGTTTCTCTTTTTGACACTAGATAAGCTGGGATTCGGTCCAAACTATATAAGGTGGGCTAAGGCGAACTATAAAAACCCTTCTGCAAGACTCAGCTTTCCCCTCTAATTTCCCTCCATTTGGAACCTCGTTTAGCTAAAATCCGACAGAGGAGATAAAAGGCATCCTGTTCGGTGGCTCAAATCACAATGGCTTATGCTGATGACATGTTGCTTATCGCAGCAGAACCGTCAACCAGAATACAAGCAGGTACACACGCATTAAAAAAAATGGTGGTGGGACTAAAAATAAATGCAAAATAAAGAGAAAAAAAAAAAAAGAAAAACATTCAGAAATCTTCAACCTATCGCTTTCACCTCAGGAAGTCTTCGAGCACACACTCAACTTGAATGGGCGCAAGGGGAAATTGATCTATTGGTAGTTAAAATTACCTAGACATTACAAGGTTTATATACAGTCAACTACCCCCCCCCCCTATTGAAAGAAATTGAACTGCAACTTAAAAAATGGGACCGTCTGATAATTTCCGGGCTGGGAGAAGAATTAATTCTGTTAAAATGGTTACTCTCCCTAAGGCACTCCATCATTTTCAAGCGCTACCTATGAAAGTCCCCTGATCGTTCTTCCACAAAATACATAGGGCAGTTTTGTCTTGTGTGTGGCCTAAAAAAAACGCCCCGGATAGCTTTAACTACGCTAATGCTCCCAACAATCAAAAGGAGGGATGGGCCTTCCCAACTTTCTGACATACTATCACGCCGCTCAAATAAGGGTGATAAGGGAATGGTCCACGGGAACACCTGTGAGAGGCTGGGTGCTAATGGAACAAGCGTTGGGGGTGGGGGGACACAGACTAAGGGACGTACTATGGCTACCAAAGCAGGATCGTCCAGCCAATATACATGCAAGCAGAATTATTAATTTGGTGGAGGAAACATGGGATGTGGCAGTCAGGAAATATGGCCTCATAACGTTTCCCTATCCTTTGACTCCCTTGTTTTTTAACCCCCAGTTCATCCCCAGCTTAGAACCAAATGCATTTAAGGAATGGAAGGAGGTCGGGTGTGAAAAGCTGCAAGATATTTGTATGGGAGATGAGCCTAAAACATTCATACAATGCAAACAGGAGTTGGGGATACACGAAAAATGTAGGTTCCAATATTTTCAAGTGAGACATTGGATTTTAGCCCCACCAATCAAAGCAGCTGGGGATAGGGGGTTAACACCCCTTGAGAATTACGTGTCAACTAATCCAAGGACTAAAGCTATCATCTCAATCAATATAAAATAATGGGGGAAGGAACCTGAAAAGGGAAGTTTAGCTACAAGAAACGCTGGCTGGAAACATTAGGGGAGGAGATAATGGACCAGGAATGGGATGTCTTGTGGAAAGCAATACCCAAGCTCTGCAGAGCGATTCAAATCAGAGAGTTTTGGTATAAACTCATGGTGCAGTGGCCCTATACCCCAGCCCGCTTAAACAAGATGAAGTCTACTATATCTAATAAATGTTGGAGGGAATGTGGATCGGTGGGGAACTCGAAGCATGTATGGTTGAAATGTCCGGAATTGGCAATGTACTGGGCGGAAGTGAATGAACAAATGTGTGAAATTTGTGCTAGTCAAATGCCTCGCTCTGTACGATCTTGCTTGATGATAACAATAGACGAAGATCTCAGACAACTTTCGAAATCCACACAGAAAGCTTATGCAATTTTGCAATTAGGGGCACTTTTAGTGATCGCCAGAACTGGAAGAAAAGTGATCCTCCCCATATCGCGGAATGGTTTACTAAAGTCTGGAACTTTTGGTCGCTTGAGTGGATGACATATTTCCTGCAGGGGGAACTTTCCGTGTTTACTGAATACTGGAAAGAAGTGTTGACATTTTTACATGAAGACTTTAATGGTCAATATTGCCCTAAAAAAACTATGCATCATGGGTACTGCATGATTAGTTGATTTATGACGGCACAAATACAAAAATGTAATAATGTACTGATGCTGAGGAGGTGGGGGGGTGAAAAACGTAATTGGGGTAGGGAGGGTTGGGTATAGTTCTTGGTTTTGTTATTCTATTCTTGAAATGTCAATAAAGAAAACAAAAAAAACAATAAAACAAGCAAAATTCAGTGTCCATAGGCACATAGGAATATAATACCAAATATATGTTAAACGCATCACTCCAAAAGATACAGAAAGAAAGGCAAACACAATGTGCATGTCTAATTAGATCAATATAATTAGTCCAAAAAGACATGAAATTCAGCATCAACAATGTTTCCTTTTGCCCGTAAAGTGTCAAAGTGCATAATCAATCTCAACTTCAGTCGTTGCAGCTTTAGGGTCCCATCTCCCTTTCATACATGTTCTGGAACATAAGCTAGACCTAAAAATGACAAACAATCTGCATTACTTCCATGTTTTTCAAAAAATAAAAATTTCACTAATGGAAAGCTTTCATCATTTCTTTTTTATAGTACACGTTGCTTGAGAAAACATATGGACCTCCAGAGAAGACCGGAGACCGCCCGAGACTTCCTAAGTAAGGGAAAGGGTTGGACTGGTTATCCAAGCACTGAGGGAGCCGAAGGAATTGGAAAGGCTCATAAATAAATACCAAAGAGCTAAAGGAGATAACAGAGGAATTATACAACTTGATCCGAACTTTGTAAATCATGCACACATATCCCAAATAGAAAAAGGACCAAACAGAGGAATTATACAAGTTGTTACGAACATTAGGAATAGACCTGTGTGGGATAGTACCTGGTAGGAGAGTATACCAGGGCTGTCGAAGTGGACAACAGGTGAAGCATGGACAGGGTTCCCATTTTAGCAAACGAACAGGGTCTAGGACCCATTGTCAGGAATCAAGGTCCAGCTTGGTCTCTCTGGCACAGGTGGAAGAGGGTACCTATTGTCGGTTATCTCCAGTAACATGGCACTCTCCTGTCCCTTCTACTAGACTTACAATCGGATCTTCGAGTTGCTCAACTCACAAGCAACTACTTATGCTGACATCAAAAAGGCCCTCCAAGACCATTTTCTGCCCTTGGCAAACCAGGTCTTCGACAGGTTTGTCATGTGTGCCAAAACGCAATCTGGGGACGAGACTCTAGACCAATTCTGCGGGAGGCTGAGACAATGGCCAAGCATGTGGGGTCCTCACATAACCTTAACAAACTAGACCAAAACTACTCCTCCTTCGTAATTGACAACAATAAGATCACGATAGCCAAGGAGGTCAAAATCCTTGGCTTCTACCTAGACTCCACTCTCACCTTTAAAAAAACAAGTTAATGCTATGGCATCCGCCACATCTTATACATGCAAACTCATCAGAGTAGCCAAACCTTTTCTCTCCCCGTCTAACTGTATCACCCTAGCCAGGGCTCTCATCCTGTCCAAGCTGGACTATTGCAACGCACTTTATGTCCGATGCAACAAATATATTACGAACAAAATTCAGATCCTCCAAAATAACGCCCTAAGAGCGCCCCTCAGTATCCCAAAGAAAGTCCACATCTCCGATTCTAGAAGGTCTGTCAACTGGCTTTCTACCAAAGACAAAATATTCCTCAAATTGGTTTCTCTGACCCACAAATGCCTCCACCAAGCAGCCCCTCAATAACTTATCACTAGATTCACCAGACCTACCTCCTCTCGCCCCTCTAGAATGGCCAACTCCAATCTCCTCCTGGTGCCCAGGTATAAACGTTCTATGTCGGGTGTGAACAGCTTTCTTGTTAAAGCAGCACAATACTGGAACTCCCTTCCACCACCTTGCAGGGAGGACCTCCCGTACCGCCTATTCAGAACTAAGACCATCCATTGGCTCAAGACTCACGACACATAACGACCTCTTGCTCTCTTGCTACCCTAATGCTCCACCACTATGATTGTAAAAATGTACATTTAGGTTGTCAACTGCTCAGTGTAGATACCTTTTCATGAGACAACCGATTTATTGTATATAGTATTACTTATATTGTATATTTCTGTAACCCATGCCTCATCGGCGTGCATTGTCTCTTTTTACGCGTCCAGCACTGTAACCACAGTTGGACTTCATTCCTTGTATGTAACCAAGAATTGCAATCCTCTTGTTGCCTCTGCGCCTTGCTACCCCTCTAGGGGTTAGGTGCGCAATATAAATAAATAAATAAATACAAATACAAATGTACAGATGGGAAAATGAAGAGGGAATGGTGAGGAACCAGCGCCTACAGGGGTGTCGCCCTGGGAAACTCAGACATCAAGTGTTACGCAAGCCTGGCCTGATGCTGGCCCAAATCTTGGACATTGGGAGGGCCTATGAGCTGGCAGAAAGCAGAGGCGCCAGAATGGACGCTGCTGTCCGCCCAGGTAAGAGTGAGGAGGCATTTGCCATTGGACGCTCAGCGATGAACACTACTCAGAAGCCACGTGGGCTCCGAAGAGACCAGAATCTCAAAACAGATGAACAGTCACATCCCTGCCAATACTGCGGCTATGACTTTCCACACGTTGGTGAGTGCCCAGCGAAACTGAGAGAGTGTGTTGACGCTGTGGGGTGTCGGGGCACTATGCGTGAGTGTGCAGGGCAGCCATCCCTGTCACAGTATCGAGAGGCCCAGCGAGTCAGCAGCGGGCCGAGGAGACAGAAAAGTGTCGCCACAGTCGAACAGGGGATGCAAGAGCTGGACATCACAGAGGAGGAGTGTTCTTTATCTCCAACATTGAATCCGGAACACGGAAGCAACGTCAACCAACTTGCATGGTGAATATCGAAAATATACCAACACCCGTGTTGATAGACACCGGAGCATCCGTGTGTGTCCTTGCAACTGGACATTATGAAGCTCTACCGGGCCCACCAGCTCTCGAAGAGACCATGGCCAGAATCTACACATTTGGAGGCGATACCCCAATACCACTACGAGGGGCATTTGTTACCTCAGTCACCCATGGCAAGAAGTCCATTAAAGCCAAGTTCTTTGTGACGGAGGTCAGTCCGTACTCCCTATTAGGCTGTGCGGCGTCCAAGGCCCTGGACATGTACATTTTGACATGTCCGTTTATTTGACCGATGTACACAACATCACAGAGCAGTATGCTGACATATTCCAAGGCGTAGGCAAGTTAAAGGGCGACCCGATACATCTTCACATCAACGAATCTGTAAGGCCAACGGCCCTAAAGCATAGGCGGATTCCTTTTCACCCGAGGGCCCGGATTGAACAAGAATTGCAAATGCTGCCCGATAGGGACATAATTGAGAGGTGTCCCCGATTGTAGTTGCCCCTAAACCCAAGCAACCAGGGGCAGTACCCATTTGCATGGGGCTGCCAAACTTGGCTATCAAGCGTGAGCGACACATAACACCAACGCTTGACGATATTGTCGGAGAACTTCAGGGTGCCAAAGTATTTTCCAAGCTTGACCACCGCTTCGGATATCATCAACTGAAGCTGCATCCTGAATCCGCTACATTACCACCTTTATGACGCATGAGGGCCTACACCAATACAAGAGGCTAGGTTTCGGTATCTCGTCGGCTGCAGAGGTCTTTCAGAATGTAATCCGAGGGGCATTGGCAGGCCTAAAAGGAGTCATAAACTTGAGTGATGATATCCTCATGTTCGCATCCACTGAGGGAGAACATATTAAAAGACTAGAAAAGACCCTGGAGAGGATCTGAGACCTAGGCCTGAAACTTCACAAAGGAAAGTGCGAGTTCTTCAGAGACAATAGAATTCTTTGGGTTTGTATTCCATGCTGGCGGCCTTTGCCCAGACCCAGAAAAGATAAGAGACATCACAGAGGCAGCCCCCCCCAGAATCCAATTCAGACATTCGAATCTTTCTGGGGATAGTCAACTATTGTGGGCGTTTTATTCGATACCTGGCCTCGCTATCTGAACCACTGAGGGCCCTCACAAGAAACAATACCACGTGGCAACGGTCAATGCGGGAACAAAAAGCTTTTGACGCCATCAAGGCGGCCCTGACAGGAGAGGAAACCATGGCATATTTTAATTCTGAACGGGAGTCGGAACTAGTAGTCGATGCCAGGCCCATAGGGCTAGGAGCAGTGTTGCTACAGCCGGACACACAGGGCCAGATCTGCCCGATAGCATACGCCAGCAAAGCCCTAATGGACACAGAGAAGAGGTACTCGCAGATAGAGAGAGAGAGAGGCGCTCGCCATTCTGAGGGGTTGCAAGCATTTTCGCTTGTACATATTCGGCAAAACAGTGACAGTCATTACTGACCACAAGCCGCTGATCCCCATTATGGCAGGTGGTTCCTCCAAACCTCCTCCACGAATCAAGAGGTGGATGCTCTTGCTAATGGAATATGGAGTGAATCTCCATTATCGGCCAGGCACAAGCACCCCGGCAGACTATTTATCCCGCCATCCAGGGTCTAGCCAGACGCAGGAGAGACCAGATGAAGACGACTGTGCAGAGGTAGCCCGTCAAGTTGTGGAAGCTGCCATGCCCATAGCGCTGACCATACCGGAGCTGGTGGAGGCGTCCCAAGCTGACAGGGTTTTCCAGCTCATCAGATCCGCAATGGCCAGCAGAGACTAGAAAGGAATGCTGGCGAACAACACACGAAGAGAGAAGACTGCCCAACTAGACAGGCAGGCACTGTGGCGAGCCAGCAATGAACTGTCCATCTCGGAGGAAGGGCTAATGCTGAGAGGTCGCCAAATCATTGTACTCCGATTACTTGGGAAGAAAGTGCTAGAACTTGCCCACAATGGGCACCAAGGCACGGCCAAAACAAAAGCACGTCTAAGAGCTAAGGTGTGGTTCCCCGACCAGGATCAGAGGGTGGACGAATACATTCATCACTGCATTTGGTGTCAAGCGGCCAGCCCCGCGGCTAGAGAACCCAACATCAAGTCAATGGAAAGAAGCGACCAACTGTGGGGCATGGTACACGCTGGCTTTGGCTCCACAGGGAGAGGCACCTATTTTTTGGCGGTGATAGATCAATGGTCCCGGTATCCCGAAACAGAACTAGTGGAATCGACAGCCAGCGACCACACCATACAGGCCCTGGAAAGGATCTTTGCCACTCACAGATTTCCATTGGAGTTGTGCTCGGACAATGGACCCCCTTTCAGGGTCAACTATTCTCAAAATACATGGAGGAGTGCAGAATACGGCACCGGAAAGTGACACCCCTCTGGCCAAGGGCAAATGGTGAAGCAGAAAGATTCATGCGCACCCTCAACAAGGTGCTTAGGAAATCCCAGAACCAAGGTGTGGAGCTATGGAGAAACCTCTCAATTCCTCCAAGAATACAGAGCGACCCCTCACCAATCCACGGGAGTGGCGCCGGCGGAGTCCCTTTTCAAGCGGTGCCCTAGGGGCCTCCTACCAGAGCTAGAAGGGCGTGAGCCGGGGATCATTAACAACCAGAAAGTTTGAGTCGAGCGACAGGAACGCAATGAGCGAGAAAGCGCCAGGAGGAACCTCCAACAACCAGACATTTCTGTGGGGGACAGTGTTGGTGCGCAGTCGCCATCCTGAAGGAAAATTGTCCCTAACCTACGAGCCGAAGCCCATGGATGTAACACACGTCATAGGATCAATAACAACCGCGGACACGAAATGTCTGCTATTTCAAGAAGTTAGAGACAGGCCCATCTGGTGGGAGTCAAACGAACAATGATCCAATGATCCTGATTGCCAGTCTGGCATCTCGGGACAGCAAAAGTGGAGGAGATCAACCACCCTGAGATCCTCCAAGTCAGCCCCAGAGCGGCAGCCCAAGGTACCCAAGCCGGGAGGGCCGTCGATGACTGACCCGGTTCCAAGACTTTATAATGGACACTGTTCCCTGAACCACAGGGACGACGGTAATGATCCACGTTGGGTCGTCCAACTGTTAATTGTATGGGCGCATAGCACGTGTTTAACCCTGTGGGGCCATGTGACAATATGCTGTTTATATTCTGTTTATTCTTTAAAGAAAAGGAGGAATGTTACCGAGCAATGTGTGTGTTCCTACGCATGTTCGAGCCTCGTTCCAGTTCGCGCACGCGCGTTAAATAAATGGGACGTCTGTGCGGGCAGTTGCCGCCAGAACCCCGGAGTGTCAAGACGCGTCTGTGTGTTATTGCGTGCAGGTGCGTGTGATTACTACTGGGCGGCCTGGGGCTGATTCATAAGGCTAACACTGCCTTTGCGACACAAATGGTTGAGAGCTATGTGCCATCTGCGTAAGGATTGTTATATAATTTTCACTAACATAATTTTGTTTTCTTTAGAGGTATCAATGTTTTTTGGGCAACAAAACTGGTTACACATAGTTTACCCAGCCAGCACGTCATGCTACAACTACTTCATCTTATTGTTCCTTACAATGGAGCAGACCATCTTTATCAAAAGGCTCTGCCAAATGTCTGCTAATATTAAAATGGTTTTGTCTTTACACGTCGCTGGTGCCTATAATTGCAACATGCAAAGAACAGCAGAAAACAACACATTGTCAATGCGTGTTTTAACAGTCCAGTACAACATGAAGCAGTTATTGACCAGTCTGCGCAAGAGCGTGTTTAACAAATGAATTGTACGATGCAGAGAACGTCCAACGTCCTGCGTCACAAAAGCAATGTGTAGTGACAGGCAGAATTACCTCAGGTACTTCAAAACACCCGCCTCCTTTGCCATTGAGGACAACCCAGAGTCGAAACGCGCTGGAACGGTGACAAATGGACCCCAAGAGTAGTGTGGTTCTCGTACACAGCCTGTAAAGGTGCCCGCTTGCCCTGTCTTCTTAAGTGCAAGGCAGCCTGCGGGTCTTGCAACGGTAGCATGCGTGACTACTTGACGTGCACCTCCACAAGAGGCCACAAACACACCAAAGCCAAAAAGCGTTCTCCTGAAGCAGTACATTCGCTCTGGACTGCTCCACACGAAACGCAATGGGGAGTTAAGTTGTCGGTCCGGAAATGCTTGATCCAGACTGTGACAGAAAACGGGCAGAACGCCTGCGTGGGTGTTAACGCGGCGGCCATTTAAGAGTGGTGATTTTTACTAGTGAGAGCGGTACCGACGTTTTACATGGGATTAAAGAGAATACTTTATGCAGTTTAAAGAAATATAGCGTCATGCATTTATGAGCTTAGTGGACTTGCAGTTTTCATCCGTTTTTTTAACTATTGAAGGTACCCGAATTTCGACATTCCGCGATTAACAAGAATAGGTATTGGTGCAGTTTTTAACGCAGCACATAAAATAACTGCAATACTGCTCCTGGATTTGGGAATGGTTACATGTGCGTAATGAGTAACCTAGCAAACTGCTTTAAGGTGAAATGGAAGGGCCTTAGCTAGTCACAAAATATTTGGGGCGGGGCCTAAAACGCACGATTTAAGAAATTGAAGTAGTGTAGGAAACAATTGTTACAAGCCTGGACAGTGAAAATAAACGACTGATCTAACACTAACAGACGACGGAGTTTGCATGAAAGGGGTCCACATGCATTTTTTGAAAAAGAAAAGCTTTAGCGTCCAAGTATCATGCCTCCTTCCCATTGGCTTCTAATGTTCTCTACTTCAGGTATTAGTCAGACATTTATAATGTTTAAAATCGTGGCTAATCAAACATTGTATTTCATGTTGTCGAAAGTTTTTATACTTCATCTTAAATCACAAAAATCCGTTTGTATAATGTGTATTGAGTTGCCCTTCATTGTACAGTTCTTGTGTTTATGTAATTTTGAACAATGATAGACATCAAATTACAGTTTGGATTTACTTGCCCTTGAATTAAATCCATTGTTCACAATCAATATACATCAATATTTACTGTTGAGTTATTTTCTCTTAAATTAATCAATTATGAACAATGGTTAACCCCTCATAATAGCGTTAGTGGGGGGTTTAGATTCTATTAAGAGACATGGAGGAGAGTATTATGTATTAATCTTCTTTACTCGTCAAGCAGCAGCAAAGAAATAGACCTGTTAAATCGTTCGACTAATCGAGCGGACCCCACTCCAAGAAGGCAACCGTGCCCTTCTCCAGCAATGAGGGTTCGAGCCCCATTATAAAGTCCTGCGCAAGTAGTCCCTTATTCTCTTCTGTAGCTGCAAGGCCAAGTAAACAAGAAACAAAAGAGTCCAGACCAGAACTGACATCCACCCAGAGAGTGAAGTCCAACCACCACGGTCCTTTTTTAGAACGTCCTGCACAATGACCTCACAGGAGACGACCTCAGAAGGAAGCTGCAAGAAAGCAAACGTAAGATGGGAGCAGGCAGTAGGGATAATACTCGTCTCTGTGTCTCTTAATAGAATTCATCCCCCGCTCACGCTAGTGAGGGGGGTTAGCCATTCTGTGTTGAGACCCGAGGCTTCATATTATGCAAGTTCAAAGCTCATGCAATACCACATTTGCCACGTTTTGCACTTTCTTATGATAAATGGTCTTAAAAGTAGATTTCCTACCAAGCGGCTTCTTTAAGGAACTCTTGTAGACTACTGCCAAGAAAATGGACTTCGATGCCATAGCCCCCAGAGCGGAACAGGCTCTGAAGACGGAAACATCCACCCCTGCTTCATTCATCACCCAGCGAACGCAGCATGCTAAAGTGGCAGACAGAACTGTCCCAAAAGTCTTTCTGATGGAAATAAGCAGCTGAGAGGTAGAAGGAGGTCAGTAAACTGAAGTCATACGCTCATAACATTGTAAAGAGTTAACCAGACATCATTTTTGATCCTCCTGGAAAGAAGTAACAAAGAACGTAACACCTCCAGCAGAGTACACCTTATTGTCCACATCGAATGCTTTCACATCTGACACTTTTGATGGAAATTAAACACAACAACATAGCTAATTCTGCTGGCGTGACAACGTCTCATTATTTGGCCAATACTGAAACAAGTGGAAAACTAAATTGACATCCCAAAAGGCAGAATACTTAGCTTTAGGAGGGACTTTAATTCAAATGGAACGCAAAGACTTCCTGACCATGAAATGCTTTCCCACCGGTTCCCCCTTAACTAGCACATGTCCGCTGAAATTGCGGACCAGAAATTAACTGCCCTATACACCTTCCCATCCTTGAACCAGATCACCAAGAAATTGACCACTTCTACAGAGGGGCAAAAACAGGATAAACACCCCTGTCCATGCACCATGCTACTCAGCGCGCCCACACAGAAGATTAGGAAACCTGAGTGGATCTAGACCATGAGTCTCTGAGAACTTGGACAGCGTCTCACGAAAGTCCTGGGAATGCCCAGGAATCGCAGAAATCTTCCAAGCGATGAGAGCTGCCCTTTGTAAAGGCATCCTGAAGACAGACAAAGACAACAACCGATTCACTTTTCTAAAATCAAAGGTTTATTTCTTAACTGTTAGGATGGAGTAAGGCCTAACTTGCCCTGTGCTAAGGGGGATTTTTAAATAACCAAGCTGGGGTCCTTCCACCATACACCACGTTGGGCCCAGATGTACAGGTTAAGTTCTCAAGTACATAGGAAAGAATCACTGGCCCATCCACACAGCTCACTCTCTCCCCAACTGTCCTTCTAGAACCTCCACTCTCAAAGGACAACACTCCACACCAACATTCCACCAACTAAGGACTCCACAGCACTAGCACATTACATAACTTACTTCTCCCCCATTAGTTAACCCAAACCACAAGGAAAGAATTCTGAACCGAACCTGGGCGCCAAAAGCAACACGCTGCCGCAGACCATGACCAAGACCCTGCACAACAACACTGTGCACGAAGACACAAACTGCATCCATAACCAACCAGATCGAACTTGCATCTGCACAAGACAACTGCACTGCAACAGAAAAATGCACTGCAGCTACGGAGGCATCTGTATTGCTCTTCCCCGAAAAGTGCACGGAACAACTATAAATCACCAATGCAATTATAGAGCAAATACTTTGAACCATAAACAGACAGACACAATAACTCACAGCCACCACTCTTTAGAAGATAATCAGCTCTTTACGGCTATTTATTCAAAGATTACAAGTACATAGAAATAACATAAGGACATAGATCACAGAAGAAGTAAAGAAGTCAAAAAGAAATACATCACCGTGAGCGTAACAGGATTCCTCATCTCGCCCCAGAAGCGGCTGGAAGACCCTGGGAACAGCCAGGCAGAGAGCACCACAGCTCACAGGAAGGCCAGACGTAAGCGTCCTTCTCCGGCTGAAGACTCACCTGACCACCTCTGGGTTTCCGCATATATACACACTCCACAAAGGGGAGTTAATTCTCGAACATTCTGGAAATTGCACTTGCGCAGTTGAGGAACAGCCGTCGGTTACCAGTGGGTCAATCGAGAGCTTCCCCCAAGAAGTGCAGTGCCTCCCTTCTCTAAAAACACGCTCCACTGTCACGGATGGCACTCTGTTAAGAGTGGCACAGGACACCCAGGAAGGGTTTGGGTGGTTGTGCCGAAGTAAGGTGGACAGATAAGTACACACACAGCTGAAAGTAAAGAGAACGAACAGTAGGCACGTGTAGCAAGGAAATAAGGTACAACTGTCACGACTCGCTCCCTTCGCTCCCGTTCCCACCATTTGGGGGCATGATTTGGGGTTTATTCCCTACTGGACTTTTCCTCCGAACTTTATGCTCCAGTGCTGTGATGATTTGGGAGCGCTAAATCCCTATTTTCCCAGCTACTTCCCTTCCGGATCCATTCCAGGTTTTTGGCAGCCAGCATGCTTCTTTAACCAAATGACTATGCTTCCCAGAATGCCTGGCCCACTGCTCCACCTCCACCCTTGCAACACAAGGTTGGGTGGAGGATAGGTAACAGCTGTGGCGGCAGGTGCAGCAATCAGCACACCCGAGGCGTGTGCTCGTTAAGCAGCTTTAAAAGCCTCAGTCTTACTTCAGTCCAGCGCTGGTCATCGATTGCAGTGTTCCTGTTTTTGACTAGTCCCTGGTTCCTGGTTCCTTGCCTTTGTACCTACTTCCTTGTTCCTGTTTTCTTGTTTCCTCCGCCCTGAATTTCAGATTCATGCGCTAATTGATTTCTGCTTCCTTGATTTTCCCTTTTTGTCTTCCTCTGTTTGCAGGCAGCATTTCTCAGTGCTTTCCCCTTTTAGATGCAGCCCAGTTTGTCTGTGTTCTATATTTCTTTGACTCTGTCCTTTGCTGCTGTTACCCGTTTGCCTTAGCCTTCCTCTTAGTTTAGTTTCCTGTCTTTTCCTTGGAGGGGTAGGGAGAAGTTTGCATAGGTTATTTCGTTTTTCCCTGCTCCTGGTCCTTACTTTCTAGAGGATCCATTCCATGTTTTCCACTGCACTTCTGCATTTATTTTCCCTTTGAATTAGGTGTGGTGTGCGGTAGTAGCTAGCTCCTGTGTGAATGCTTATGTTTTCCTCACTATTTTGTAAACACTATTCCCACTTAGGTATTTAGTTTTCCTTCCATTGCTGTTCTAGCCTTTCGGGGTCCCAGTTTCTTCAACAGGATTCGTGGGCTAGCTGACATTCAAGAGGTTTATCTCGTCCTCGTGAGTACAGTTCTTAAGTTCCCTTATGTAATACCATCAAGAGTGTTAGTACACAGATCCTGTCATTGCTTGCCCTCCACGTGGGTTTAGCGCTGTCAGTACCTGTAACAGCAATTGGGGGTAAGGCGCTTGCCGACTTTCCTCGCGGTCAGGTGCTTACCCCACATCCCTTTTCGTATACTGGTTTTGATGTCACACTCTATTTGCACTCCTGGGTTCTAGCATACCTGAGTCGTAGTTCCTGGGTGCACATTTCCCTTGCCATATTCGCTGCCTTTGTACTCGCCTGACTAATCCTGACAGTAGTATGACCAGCCCAAAATTCCCATTGAATATGGCAAGTTTAAGAAAGAAAGGCAGCAAGGCCTCTAACAAGTTTGTACAGAAAGCTTCCCCTACATTTACCTGTGACAATCAAATCACTAGTCCTGACTCCAATGAACTCCTTGTCACAAATGGGCATTTACGTGCAAAGTATTTTTCCCATAGGATGGCACATCCTACATGGCCTGATCCTAGTTCTATCTTTGGTTTTGATCCCGATTCTATGTCAGCACAAGCCTTAGCCGCAGAAAACAACACACTGTTAGACTTATTATACGAGAGTACCTCTGTTGTTGAACCCCATGATTCCAGTTGTGCTTCACCTCAGATGGAACAGTTTCATGATACCAACATAAAGAATAGAGGGGTTTCTTGCATAACTTCTGTTTTCTACCCTCAGTCTAACGCATACTCCGTTGCACAGGTACATACTGTAGTCCCTAATGCCAAGAGGTCTAATGTCAATAGTTTGTTTAAGGGAAACACAGACCAAGTTGGTAAGAGAAACTATAAATCACAGAACCTGCAAGCAGTAGAGGACAATGTACAATCGATGCACATCCAGATTGCTAGTGCAGGATCCAGCCCTGATGCCACTATGCTTCCCCCTGTGCCTACTGATAGTGATGTACAGTTAATGCAGGGCATGCTAAGAGCTAAACTTGAGGAGTTAAGACAAGAACTCATTTCTGCACAAGAGGAAAATAAAACCTTACACTCTTTACTGAATACACCTCAGACTTTATCTGTTGATGTGGAGGAAGTGAACACTGTTCAGCCCCTGAGTGCAGAGACTTTGGTAAACCATGATATTTGTCGATATGTTAGATCTATTGGGAGTGAAGGTCTTTCGTCTAGCACAGCGCTTAATCTAGGCACAGGTTCTAACAATTGTTCTGCTGTTTATCAGGGATTGCAGTTAGCTGAAGAGTTACAAGCCACTCCTTTACCAAAAATACCCTGTGTAGCAGTTTGCCATAATTCTGAGCTAGCACACATACAAGCTTCTGATTTCCAAACACAATCCACAATGGTGGCATACACAGATTCAGTCACTACCGTAGGCTTAGGCCCTGCTCTTGATACAGCTGCTGAGACTGAAGTAGATGTTAAAGCTGATGTGGAAAACAATGTTACCTCTGGGTTCACTCTTCCTT
This sequence comes from Ambystoma mexicanum, assembly GCF_040938575.1. Lineage (NCBI taxonomy): Eukaryota > Metazoa > Chordata > Amphibia > Caudata > Ambystomatidae > Ambystoma > Ambystoma mexicanum. The sequence continues at coordinate 1,476,857,528 of NC_090921.1, forward strand.
CTGCCACTTCTGATCAATACGAACAGTCAGAGACAGTACAGATTTCATGTTCTGATGGACTCATTCCACAGTATACCGAACCAAAGAACCGTCAGGCGGTTCCTGAACTGTTGATTGATAATCTACCTCTTTCAGAAGCTAAAACAGAGGAATGGACAATAGACGAAATCCTGATTAACAGAGACTTTACTATGGTGATTCCACTGATTGACTTTGACTCCTACAAAGAAAAAGACTCTGTGTCACCCACTAAAGAAAGGGATTGCAAGGGTACAGCTCAGTCTTTGGTTACTGGTGCCAAGGAGTCTACTGCCCTAAAGGTGCCCTTCATTCCTGAGCCACTGATGGGTCTGTCAACTTCTGAGACTTCTGTCTGTCCTCCTACAACCATTGACTCTTCTATGATTCAATCCACAGCCCTGCAGTCATCTTTGGCACACCTGTCTTCAACCAATGAACCGCTGCCATGTCTGCCATTTACTCAAGAGCCAGTCCCAAAGACCTGGACATGCTTGTATCCAGCAACCGAGATTGCTCCAGCTTGCATGCCTTCAGCCTCAAGGTTTCCCCTGACCTGCCTGTCTTCAGCTACAGTGACTCATCCTGCAGATCATCCTTCAGCTTTAGAGCCTCCGGTAGTCCATCAAAAGAGCATGTCTTCAGTCCCGGAGTATACTGAGTATTTGCCTTCAGTTCATGAGACGCCTGTATCCTGCATAGCCTCGCTGCCAATATCAGAGGTATACCCGTCTACACCATCAGATTCTGCTGTATTTTCTTCTGCTCCAGCGATTCCTCCTGAATCCCAACCATTTACAGTCGATGAACGTCTAGCCTGCCTTTCTTTTGCTTCAGGAGGAGCACCAGAATGCCTGCCTTTTCCAAAAGACGATTCTCCCAACTGCTTCACTTTAGCATCAGAGCCTCCTAAAGATGCAGCATCAGCGTTTGAGACTTTTGCCAGCTCCCGCTTCAGAGTCATCAAGCTGGACCAAGTGGTGAGTCAGAACCACTCACTTGGGTGTGCACAAGGGGTGGTGCAGACCGGCGTATTACCTACAGGACTTGTGCAACAGAATTCCGCCAAGAAGCACCAGTCGGGTGCTAGTAGCCAAAGGAAGGGAATGACTGTTGCAGTTGCAGTTCAAGATGTGTCTGTTATTGCTCCTTCTGCGAGTCTGCCTGAAATACCAAGTACTGCGTCTATCACTCCTATCAGGATGCCAAACATCCCTGCTGTGGTATCCCATGTAAAACAAAGTGGCTACACGACTGTCACCAGGAGTACTAGCCTTGTACAACCCATTGGACTTTCAGGTCTCCAAGGCGTAGAACATGTGCAGTCAAACCTAAGTCACTTTCAACCAAAGGCCTTTTCCCAGATGGATGACAGAAGGAAATCTGAACCTCTACCTCAGCCACCACCTTCTCTAATGGCTGAGCATAAACCTTTCCTGAAGCCAGCATTTTCCTCCCCTGCCGCATGTCCACTCTCGGCAGAAAGGCTAACAGAGCTTCTACCATTGCCTAAGGCATGTTGCACCAGCCTGCCTCCCTCCTCAAAGACTTATAAGGGTCCACTCCCAGTGACTGAGCTTCCTGGACCTTCCAACTCTGCTTCTGGTCCTGCAAGTCCTTCATGCCTTTCTTCGAACCATGAGTCTCTTCCTCACCAGAAGCCACCATTTCCATCAGTGCCACCTCCAAAGAAAAAGCACTCCCATCATGGAAAGAAGATGTTTCGTGCGGGTGGCGGGCACCCGAAGCCGGCCGTAGGAGGGGGTATACTGTCACGACTCGCTCCCTTCGCTCCCGTTCCCACCATTTGGGGGCATGATTTGGGGTTTATTCCCTACTGGACTTTTCCTCCGAACTTTATGCTCCAGTGCTGTGATGATTTGGGAGCGCTAAATCCCTATTTTCCCAGCTACTTCCCTTCCGGATCCATTCCAGGTTTTTGGCAGCCAGCATGCTTCTTTAACCAAATGACTATGCTTCCCAGAATGCCTGGCCCACTGCTCCACCTCCACCCTTGCAACACAAGGTTGGGTGGAGGATAGGTAACAGCTGTGGCGGCAGGTGCAGCAATCAGCACACCCGAGGCGTGTGCTCGTTAAGCAGCTTTAAAAGCCTCAGTCTTACTTCAGTCCAGCGCTGGTCATCGATTGCAGTGTTCCTGTTTTTGACTAGTCCCTGGTTCCTGGTTCCTTGCCTTTGTACCTACTTCCTTGTTCCTGTTTTCTTGTTTCCTCCGCCCTGAATTTCAGATTCATGCGCTAATTGATTTCTGCTTCCTTGATTTTCCCTTTTTGTCTTCCTCTGTTTGCAGGCAGCATTTCTCAGTGCTTTCCCCTTTTAGATGCAGCCCAGTTTGTCTGTGTTCTATATTTCTTTGACTCTGTCCTTTGCTGCTGTTACCCGTTTGCCTTAGCCTTCCTCTTAGTTTAGTTTCCTGTCTTTTCCTTGGAGGGGTAGGGAGAAGTTTGCATAGGTTATTTCGTTTTTCCCTGCTCCTGGTCCTTACTTTCTAGAGGATCCATTCCATGTTTTCCACTGCACTTCTGCATTTATTTTCCCTTTGAATTAGGTGTGGTGTGCGGTAGTAGCTAGCTCCTGTGTGAATGCTTATGTTTTCCTCACTATTTTGTAAACACTATTCCCACTTAGGTATTTAGTTTTCCTTCCATTGCTGTTCTAGCCTTTCGGGGTCCCAGTTTCTTCAACAGGATTCGTGGGCTAGCTGACATTCAAGAGGTTTATCTCGTCCTCGTGAGTACAGTTCTTAAGTTCCCTTATGTAATACCATCAAGAGTGTTAGTACACAGATCCTGTCATTGCTTGCCCTCCACGTGGGTTTAGCGCTGTCAGTACCTGTAACAGCAATTGGGGGTAAGGCGCTTGCCGACTTTCCTCGCGGTCAGGTGCTTACCCCACATCCCTTTTCGTATACTGGTTTTGATGTCACACTCTATTTGCACTCCTGGGTTCTAGCATACCTGAGTCGTAGTTCCTGGGTGCACATTTCCCTTGCCATATTCGCTGCCTTTGTACTCGCCTGACTAATCCTGACAACAACAGAATGGATTCCCTCTTGGGGTGTATGCAGATATAGGAAAAGAGTATTCCACTGACCTTAGGAAAAACTCTAGCCTTCTGCACAGTTTGCTATAACAGAGGCCCACACTGTTTGCTCATGGCTTGCAACAACAGCTATGGGTGTCTGTAACGCAGAAACGAGACAAGGGAAGGGGCAGAGGTTGCCTGACGGAAACCAACAGACAAGCTCTGTACAAAGGGGTCTACAAACAGTACAAGAGAAGACACTAACAGACAAATCCAGGAAAAAGGAAGTCGATAAGCAAACTAGCAGAAGGAAATGAAGGGAAAGCCGTATAACAGGATTGGATAGGGATAAAGAACAGAGGGTAGAAAACAAGGAAGAAAGCAAAGGAGCAGCAGTCAAGAAACAGGGGAACTGCAATAACTGAAAGGAAACAATGTAGATGAACTGTTGTGGATAGCAGAGGACGGTAGGGTACAAGGTTGAGAGCTCAGAGGAGCAGGAAAGTAATGAGCAAGCCCAAAGGAGCAGGGCTGTAAGGAAGGGAGTCCAGAGGGAAAGGGCTTAGGGCAGCGGAGTGAAGCAGGCTGCGCGGCATGGAGCCAGAAGGGCCGGGCAGCAAGGAGTAAGCCCAGAGAAGCAGGGCTGTGAGGCAGGGAGCCCAAAAGGCTAGGGCTGTAGGCAGCAGGGTGTAGCAGGCTGCAAGACCGGAAGCCCAGCAGACGAAGGCTGTAGGTTGAAGGCAGCGGAGCGTGATCGGCTGCAAGGCAGGAGCCCGGAAGGGCAAAGGCAGAGGCTGGAAAGCAGCAGAGCGTGATCGGCTGCAATGCAGAGAGCCCGGCAGGGCATTGGATCCAAAGCAGGAGTAAGGAGGAACCGCATACAAAGATCCGTAGCTCGAAGCAAAAAGGTGCTGGAAGGACTCTTAATGCAAGAGACTGAGCTCCTGCAGGCAGCAGCTTTTATACCGCCCTGCCCAGCACAGAGGCAGGCTAATTGGTCGCACCTGGATCAGCACACCTGCATACAATCTGCCTCCTCCCTCTCTGTTCCTGAGCTGGTAGAAGCAGAGCTGATCCCTAGGGCTTCTTGGGATTGTAGTTCCGATTTTGACAAATAGGAATAGCCAGGAATAGATAGTTATAGCCAAGTGCATTGTGGTAAGTGTAGTTTGTTAGGAAAAATAGAAAAGCACCAAAGTCTCGCAAATGGGAAATAAGGTCCAAGAAGTGAATAGCGGTTGATCCAAGAGTTTTCTGTAGATAAATGAATTACCATTAGTCCATAATGATCGCCAATGTATGCGCCCATGGCGCAGGCATGACATCCACAGAGAACAGTAGCAAGCCATAACGTTAGCTTTCCCAGCAGAAATGGCCTTGACTGCATACCAGGTTTGGAAAAGCATGTTTGTCTCAGCACTGTGAATCTAACACTCAGCAAAATGTGTGCAGCGTTTCACTGCGGTATGAAGTAAATATCCAACATGGCTCTGAGCGCTCCCAGAAGCATTGCGCACCCGCGCCATTTTGGATCAAGCATAAATCCAGCATAATAGCACCCTGAGCTACACTTGTAGATAAACTGCAACCACCCCAAAGGCGGACCACTACTGTAACCACACATCCTAACTGGCAGAATATAAAACCAGAACAAGTTACGGCAGAGATGAGTGATGTACAACAACACCCAACATAACCCACCTACGAAGGATAAACGTGCAACTAACAACACCAATTGCAGGAAAATTGTTGCACTCCTCCACAGAACACAACACCTTTGCAAACACTGACCCATACTGTTTGCCGGACACACACGTTAAAACATGCCTAGCAGTGGGAATGCGCCAAACATGAGTATCACCCTAAATCAAAGGCAACTCCTATACTACCACATTAGCCACCCAGACTGTAACTAACAGTCAAATTTCTGGCAATAACCAACAGCTTTAACACCAAATGCAACCTCATCAACTGTACCCAACAGTCGAAACTCTGGCTGTAACCAACAGCTAACAATACCTGCTGTACCCAACAGCATAACACCGCACACACTACCTATACGACTGTAACCAACAGTCAACAATTAACGCCACACTGCACACTAGTCACACAACTAATAGAGACTTACAAACACAAGAGCAGGAGTACAAAAATGTCAATGGGCATTGTAAGGAAGACATGGCATCAACGCAAGACAGACACAAGTGATCACAGTTCCAGGGTATTTATTAAACTGTAAAAATGGGTAAGATAAACGCCTAATCTAAACCTAAATCTAAGAGGGGAGCAAGCTATGACCATCAAATAATAAGAATACCTTCCAAGTGGAGTCTAGTCAAATAAAAAAGAGCCTATACTAAGAAAACCTATTGCCAATCCTTACCGCTATGATATGAACTGGTGTGGTATAGTGTTCACAAGAAAAGAAAGTGTTCACAAAATGATAAGTCGAGATGTTATGAAGGTCTCCCTTCCCCATGTTTTAACACGGGACAAAGCGGGACTCTTGAGCACTACACCCTCCTGGGCTTTTGCAGCACAATTACAGTTCCTTTTCTCAATATCAGGATCGTCTCGGTCCAAGTCGCTTTCATGTGAAGTCTCTTGCTTAGAGGGCCTGATATGCCATAAACAACAAAACAAAAGTTCCTTCTACTAATCTTCACATCAGGCGATTACTCTTCACCCTTGGATCCCCCTCAGTCGGGCTCCGATCCTTCTTTCAGTGTTAGCCTCTCCAAGCACTTGCCAATTTAAACAGAGGCTTTCGAAGGGCTATCATGTCTCGTTGGGTCACTCTGTTATTCTATAGCAAGTGCGTGCTTCACAATATCACAGTTCGCACGGCGTTCCCCTCAACCGGGCGCAATCGTCAGTTTCACAATTCCCTCAGTCAGGTTCACACTTTTCACAGTTCACAATTTCTAAATCTTATCAGAAAGCAGGGGTTCTCTTCCCCTAGCTTTCTCTTGGCATCCCTCTGTCGGATTCACATTTGCCACAGTTCACATTTCAACAAAAAGAAAGAAAAATTGTAGACCCCTTGGTTTCTTCCCTTTACCTAAGTCTGGGTCTCAGCCTCCAGTCAGGCTTCGCACAGTTCATTCATCACAATGTTATAGGGTGTGTTGGGGTTAACCCTAATTCGCAGGTATGCCTCAGTTGGGTTCACATCTTCACAACGTGTCAAAGACTTTCGACTGTACAAGGGATTTGGTTTGACCCTCATATGACCACCTTGACACCTCACGCCGGCCTCCCCTAAGGCCCCCTGTACTTGTAGTTTCTCCTGGTTTGGGAGAGGGGGCACCAGCCAGAGACATTCAAATGAGCGACCATGTGGTGCCAGATCACTCTATCTCTGGTGCCAGTTTCACTCACAATGTTCCCAAGGGTCTCCCTCTGCCATGCTCGGACTGGTTCATAAAGGGCCTCCCTCTTTCGGGCTTAGACCCTGTTCCAAAAAGTTTTCTCCAAAAGTCAACAAGGGTCTCCCGGCACCGGATATGGACGCTCTCACAAAGTTCACAAGGGTCTCCCTCTGCCAGGCTCAGACTACCTCTCACAAAGTTCATAAAGAAGACTTCCATCTGCCAGGCTCGAGTCTCCTCTCACACCAGTTTTCAAAAAAGGTTTGGGACTCCTAGTCCCAGAATGCACGGTCAGGATTTTGCTCTCACTTCTCAGCTCCCCAAAACAGAATTTGGCATTGGAAGCTAAAAGGGGATATTGTTCTGAGGTCAGGGTCTCCTCTGCTGACCCTCAGAGACCTGGGTTTGCCTGACTGGTCTAGGGGAGGAGTCTGACTGTGGGTACCGCCAGGCAACCCCAGCTGCCCCTGGACTTGCCTTCTGAAGGTGCAGTTCCCTCTCCACAGTGCAGTCTCCTCTGAGCACACAGGGTTAGTGGCAGGGCAGTTTTCTCCTCCAGGGTCACTACAGCTCTTTTGGTCCGAGTCCAGTTTCCTGCTCGTTCCAGCATCCCCAGCTCACTCAGAGTGTGCTCTACTACTCCGCCTTTTATACTTCCTGGGAGTAGTGATTGGATACAGGTGTGAGTGGTTGGAAGGGAATGCCAGACCCTGCCTTTCCTCATTAGCGGGAAAACATGGCAGTCATCCATAGGAGTTAATGGTCTAGGGATTCCTATGGGTAATCCTTATCCTCCCAATCTCTCTCCTCCTTGTCCCAGTGGTTTTAGGGAAAAACAGTGTGGATGAATTATGGGATTTGTAGTTTTACCGAAGAATACTGGTTCTCTGATGCTTCGCTTCCGGTTTGGTACCTGTTGGAATTGGGGGAGGGGGGGCAGACAGGGGGTAACGGTATGGGTTCTGAAATGGTGTATGGTAACAGAGGAAATGTCGGGTACGGGGTGTTAATCCACTGTCGCTCACAGTGAGTTGTCTGTGAGAAAGTGTCCATGTTGGAAAAGGGGGGGGGGGGTAAAGTTTCTAGATACCATTCTGGGTAGGATGGGGAAAGGTATCATAAGGAAGGGTGTACCGCGTCTCGCCAACGGGTGTCCCTATCCTACCCCTGGAGGACTCCTTACTCAGGTGATTCTGTGTAAAACAGAAACAATTAACAATTAACACATAAAGACATCCTGCAAAAAAACCAAACACAGAGTGTCCCATGAGGTAAATACCCCACGCCCACAAGTTCACATTCCCCCTAGAAAGGATACACATAGAGGACATACCCTGCACTTGCATATCCAAAGTTTGCTCTCTCTAAAGAAAATACATATTAAAGCATGGAAACCGTGAGAAACACATCACAAAAGCAAACATATGGAACACTAGTGGGGTAACAGGGGCCACAGTATGAACACTCACCCCAACTGTAACCGGCCTTAAACAACAGCACCCATGTCCACCCCTCTAACAAACACTAACCCAGAGGCCACAACACCAACTCACAACAAGAAAATAACCGGCCTCACCCAGACAACTATGTTACCTAGTCTTCAGACAGGTTGAGGGCTTTCAGCTGGATATAAAACCCCCATAGATCCGAATCCAGCTCCCTCAAATTGTCTATAAAACTGCTGCATCTTCCGCAGAAATCCTCACACGAAGATTTACTCCATGGACCCACTGGAGGCACAGCCACAGCGCCTCTTCTGCTCTCTCTCCGGGCCACACTACACAGTAGAATACTCCATGCCAACTGGCTGCTGCCTCTTCATCCCCCTATTCTGCTTACAATCTGCCATTGCTACAGCAGCCCCCGCGACATCTGGCCTTGCCGACTGCTCCCTACCAAGAAGATCGCCGGCAACAGAAGCTGAAGCTTCTGTGGAACACACGCAGCGTTCCACGCAATGCGGCTGCATCGCACCTCCATACTCTTGTGATGTCACCACATTGCTTCCAGCTTCGGACAAAGGGATCCTGTTGCCCGTTGTAACTTCTCTGCCTATGCTGCTTGTATCCATGATTCCTCCCCTGGACATCACTGCTGTTCCGCCTGGCCCATAACTTTCCAGCAGCCTCAGGAGACAGACCTGTGGCTCCCCGTCTGTCTCCTCCTTTGGTTTTGTCCTCATCAGAGCCCCTTGAGCGTAGACCGCAGAGGGACACAACTTCCTTTCCCTGCACTTCCTAGCCACAGGACTCCGCAATGCCTCTCTATCACCGGACTCGCCGCCTGCTCACACCGGATCGCACACACTCACCAACACCTCTGGGCCTCTGCTGGCCGTACTGATACGTGGGGAACAACTTGCCACAGCTGGTACCCCGACTCCTGTGTTCGCACCGCACGCACAGAAAATGTAGGGACCAACCGATCGCCCCTTCCCCTGTTGCTCCAGAGCACAGTCCTCACTCTGCGTTGCCTGCTCCACCCGCAGGCAACGCAACTGCTCCACCCGGACAACACGCTAGTCCTCCTGCACCGACCAGCACATAGGACCCATATAGGACCCAGAGAGACTGCCCCTTCACCCATCATCGCCTGGTCCGCCGGGACCATAGGACGATGCAGAATGGGCTTCCCGCCAGCACCACTGTCAGCCCCAACCAACTACAGAAGGCAACAGTCCTCCACACTCAAAGGACAACACTCCACACCAACATTCCACACTCCACACCAACATTCCACCAACTAAGGACTCCACATCACCAGCATATTACACCAGCACATTACAGCAGATTTCCCTACCTAAAGAAACTAAGGATAGGCTGTGTCATAAAGTTCAACTCAAAAGTCTGTCTGTGTTCAAAACCTATACCTGCCCTCACAACTAAAGATATGCAGTGTGTAGGGATGTCAACAACCAAAGAAACTGTGTTCAAAACAAAGTTCTTAGCTTCTTCCAACTTCTGGCTTGCTTTCAGCTTCACCTTCCCCATGTTCAAAATAGTTCCGCATAAAATACCTTGGGGTTCCCATACCTAAAATTGACACAGTTTCAAAATCTCTGGTTCCCTTCCCCAAGAAGACAGCTCTCTTGGCTTCCAATTCACAGTCAATTCATCTTTCTTAGCAAATCCACCTTTATAACCATTCTGGCCTCAGCATCTTTCTTGCTTTCCTGCAACAGTCAGCATCCTTTTCACTGGCTCCTCTTCTGCCTGCTCCACATTGTGTTGCTGCATCCTCGCTCCCAGCTGGTTCTCTCCCAGCTGGTTCTCTCCCAGCTTGAGCTCTCTTGCTCAGTCGCTGATTTCTCCTTATATGCACCTGTAGCTCCTCTATTCGCGGCAGATGCAAGTCCTTTGCCTGACCATAATTACTTCTGTCAGTGGAACCTCCCTGACTATTATAGTAGTGTTCCAAAGTCCTTTTCCTCATCCCAAGTGGTGTGCATGGATGGTAGTGTGCTTTACACCAAGTTACCTCTTCCTCGTCCCAGTCTTAAAGGGATATGAATATAGGACAGTTGGTGTGTCTAACAATGGGGAAGACTGTGAATAACCTACATTTAAAGGAGGAGGATAGCATGTATTTTGACAATTTCTTGACTTAACCAGAGGATGTGTGTGTGGGACTATCTGCCCATATAATGAGGTGTTATTGTTCTCTTCCTTGTCTCTCGATACTGAGGATTTACCTGAGGGTTGTTTTGAAAGGAACAATTGGAGGGGTTTTGACAGTACCCTATAAAGGTTTCAGGGACTGAAGGTTCATTGTGAAATGGAAACTGGGGATACCTTCAATTCACCAAATCTCCTCCACCTAGGTGATCTCCCTCGAAGATCAACCCCAAGGGTCGGGATCCAAAAGCGATGGCTTTTTCTTGGCCACCTGAGCAGAGGATATTGGGGAGAAAGAAGTGAGGATGCTCTCGTGTTTCTCACACCTTGCTGAACTAGCGAGTGTGGGCTTCCCCGGGATCTGTGAGAAGAAGGGGGAATGACGAGAGCAAACGCGGCATATCCGCCGCCATCTCCAACAAGGCCAAAAAACACACTTGGGTCGGCCAGAACGGGTTGAGCAGCACCAAAAGCACCTGTTGCCTGCGCAACTGAAGAAGAACTCGGGGAACTGGAGAAAACGGGGGAAAAACACATAACTCCTGAGGTACCTCCATTCTTGCAGAAACGTGTCTACTACCACTGCTTCCAGATCTGGATGCCAACTGAAGAACTGAGACACTTGGCAATTGAGGTGAGGGGCAAAGAGATCAGTGGGGAATTGGTCCCAAACCTATTCCAGGAGGTGAAACATTTCTGCATTTAGCTTGCAATCACTTCCATCCCCGAAAAACCTGGAATTCCAACCCGATACTGTATTGACTTGACCCGGAAGATACTTCACCTGCAGCATTATTCCTCTGTTGAGACAAAAATGCCCAAAATCCTGAGCTAAATCCGCCATAGGTTTGTACCGCGTTCCTCATAACTTGTTGATGTAATGTACCGCTGAGACTTTGTCCATTCTCAGGAGAATACAACAATTCACTTTGTGCACCAAAGTAAGCACCCCTCGCCATAATCCAGCCATAGTTACCCCTATACAGACCAAACCCATCCCAGGTTCCCAAACTAAACTTCACAAGACACCTGGAATAGCTGTCACTAAACAATCTTCCAATCCCATAGACGCACAGATTCTGGCCACCTCCAATGTACCGAATACCGAGTCTCCAGTCAATCGTATTTATTTATTTTACATTTTTAAAGCGCTCACACAGCCGTGGGCATCGAGGCGCTGTTACAGGAATTGTTTGTTTTTTTGGTTTTAGTTGCGTATTTATAACGTGCTTAAACACCCAGAGGTTTCTAAGCGCGGACCCAGGGATCGAACCTGTGTTGCTTTGTATCGTCTTGCTTCCAAGGCACGCACATTGCAGCTGAGCTATCCTCCCGGGTCTTAAAGTTACACTCATTAATGCACGCTCAATAGGAGGCCACGCCATTGAGATACACTACCTCATCATTGATCAACAACTGGACCTACTAATATCCTGGCTTCACAAAGCGTCGGGCCCTCTGCTAGCCATCGCCATCCCACCTGACTATACCATCCTTAGGACTGAAATACCTAACACTCATGGAGGTGGTGTAGCCATCATAGCTAAAACTAACCTACAATTAAGATCATGCCAAAACCCTGAATGTTACGAAATCCTCCTAGCCAAATTCGCAACCAGTTATAAATCGACTAGTAACCTTGTGGTGACATACAGATCGCCTAACTCTAACTCCCAGCCTGATGATGACATAAATTTATTACTAGCCCCATTTATTAAACCAAATACTAAATGTATTATACTTGGTGACCTTAACCTAGGCTTTAATGATAGCCAAGACCATAAAGCCGAAGCCCTTCATTCGGCACTTAAAGATATGCATTTCACACAACATGTGAATACCCCTACCCATATCAAGGGTAGAACATTGGATTGGATACTCTCACTCAACACCACTCTCGCTATTAAGTCAATTATACCCCTTACCTGGACAGACCACTATAGCGTCAACTTCACCCTCACATGCAATTAAATATGCCCCCCCTAAGACCAAGACAATGGACACCTACGAAAAGAGAAATATCTGCAAGCTCACAGCTGATAACTTAAACCCTATCCTAAGTAAAGCCTTAGTAACGAATCTGATCACTAGTGACAATCCATGCTTTTTGGCAGACACCTACCATAAATGCCTTACCACCACGATCGATTCTTTAGCACCTCTTACAACCAAAACGAGGCGTGCTGATAAAAAAACATCCTTCTGGTTCAATGATGAGTTAGTATCGCTAAGGGGCACTAAACGTTCGTTGGAACATATTCATAAAAAATCTCTCACTACAGATTCTGTCAATGCCTTTAATGCTGCAAACAAAATTTACAAAGCAGCAATTATTACTCAAACCAAACGCATATAACATTCATATTAGCAATGCTTCCTTGGACTCAAAAGAACTGTTCTCCATTCCCAGAGAGCTGGAAAACCCTATCCCAGCCACCACCCCAGCTAACACCAGTAAAGAATGGTGCACTACCATTCAAGATGCATTAACCTCCAAAATTGTTCTGCTTCAAAAGAAAATAGTTACTAAAAGAAAAATACTGGCTGATAAAAACACCCGTACTTAACACTCCCACAAACTCCAATGACTACAATATTCCACTATTTCACTTCACACCAGTAACCCAAGAACTAGTGAACAATACCATTGCCAAGTTGAAAGCCTCTAATTGCAAAATTGATAACTTCCCAGCCCACCTAGTTAAATCATGCGCATCTACCCTCATACCTATCATTACTAACTTTGTCAATGCTTCGTTCAATACAAACATGGTCCCAGCTAGCATCAAAGAAGCTTGGGTCACCCCGCTTCTAAAAAAAAAACACTCTGGACTAGGGGTGAACCGAATAATAGATTTAAGTATTCGGCCGAATACCGAATAGGTGGACAAGTATTCGTCCAGAACCGAATACGTGCCGATTAGTTGCCTTTTTAATAAATAAAGTTACTTAGACAATAAAAACATATGTACATGAAAAACACACTTTAAAATATGTACATCCATCCATTTTTGCATTTCTTCTTATTTGTTGTCTACAGAAGATATTTGTGTAGACCATGAAAGCAATACATTATCAGGAAATAAACGGTTCACTAACAGCACAGTTTGTATTTTTTGCATTAGCAGGTATTTCTTGTTCGGCTGGGCCCAAGTAAGTAAGAATAGCCCAAAAGCAATCGCTGTGAGGGGTGAATTGAATGTGTGTGTCTTTATTTAGTCTTCTAGTGTGTTGATGAGGCGATTCCCCATGATATCTCTGGGGACCAGTCACCAACCTACCCCACGACACCCTGATAGAACAAATCCTTAACACAGAATTAGGTTCTTGCACTCACCATCCTGTTAAACCTTCTATTTGTGTTTTTGGCTCTTTGGTGGCGATGTAAGCACTGCCAATAAGCTGCAACTACTGGCTTGAGAAGGGATGGTAGGAAAGAGACCGTATGTGAGGACGGCCAAACTGCTAGTGGGAGTTGTGGGCCTTTTACCCTCCCGTTGACCTCAGGGCAACACGCTTGTCGGGGAAGCAAAATAATTCGGAGCAACAAAGGTTCGATCCCAGGTCTGCGCTTAGAAACCTCTCGGTATTAAGCGTGTTATATAAATAACCATTCACAATTCCAAATGCTCAGTGCCCCTGGCTGGTCCCACATAAGAACACCACTACCCCACTTTTATGAGCAACCAGGGCGAGGAAATCACTGAATGTTCTCAGATAGAACCCTACCCCCTTGTAATTGTATTTATAAAGTGCTATCTTTGGGCCGAATGCATCTAGGCGCTGGAGAGAGAGAGAGAACAGACCTTGTGCGAGACGCTCAGAACAGGAGAGTCTTCAAAGTTTTACGAAACACAAGACGATCCATACTCCTATTTTTAAACTTGTTGGTCACATGCACACTCTTCTCTCTTGACCATTCAGGAATCAGTGGTCCAGCATCCTAGGGATACTCATTGCAAAAAGAGTAGGCCAAATACGGACCACAGTTAAAGTGAGCACCTGAGGAGCCCCCCAGCACCTTGGATTTCCCATTGATCTAGACCTGCCAGCAGTGGCCTGTGGGGGCCCATTTCAAAATGATGTTTGGCGGGCTCCTGCCTACAGCTGGAAAAAAGAGTTTGTGGCACTTGCAGGGTGATTACATTATAATGGAGAGAGAGGGAAGCCGCAGGGGGTTAACAACAGCAGATTACCCCGGGAAGGGCAGGCGAAGGTACTTGAAACACTAAACACACACTGAAAAGCTATTTAGCACCCTGCTGATAAAGAGCCATTAAGCAGTAAAAATGGGTGGGTTCGAGGGGGGACACAGAAAATGAGGTGACAACGTTGCTGGCGGGATACTTCCAGAGGTCAAGGAAGCCAGCAAAGGCAGCCTGTAACGTTCGCTACAAAGTGCATATTTAATACTCTGATTTAATCAACCTGTTTTTATTTAGAATGCTAACACAAGGGCTGCTACTGGGGTTCCCATGTCCGTTCCCCCAAGCTTGGTTCCCATTTCCAGGCTGTCGGACTCACAGGCGCACAGGGCCTACACAACTGGGGGATGGATGGCCTCTATGTTAGACGATACTGGCCCCCCCGCTTTGGATCTTTAGAATACAGGTTTCGGTGTAAATTAGTCCCTTCACAAATCGCTTCTACATGACAATGCATGCGCATCAGATAAAAACAGAGGGACCTCTCTGTTCACAGCGCAAATATGTTTTCCCCTGGAGAGTAAAGCTTGGCTACAGCGGTGGTGAATGCTTACCTCAGAGCACCGCATAAAATTACATTCTTTCCACGGGGAGGTCAGCCAGCATGCAGCTGCCTTCTTTCCTGTTGTCTGCTCACACAGATCGATGTGTGCGTGTGTTCCACGCTCCACGCCATTTAACGCTGACGCTTCTCTGTGGCACAATCTGCTGAAAATGCTGCCGGTTTACTTTTCAGCAACGCAGCTCAGAAGGTGTCTCTTTGTCTGCCCAGCGCCAAACGTCTCTTATCTGCATCTAGGGGGGGCGCTTGGACACTGTCTCTGCTACCCGAGGCCCTCCGCAGATGTGTTAGTGTTAGCAGTGTCCCGGAGGAGGTGGGGATAGGGACAGGTAGTGATTGCTACTTGGAGCCCTGTATACGGATGTGTTTGTGATAGAAGTGCCCCCAGCCGGCGCCAATGCCCGATTACTAGAAGACTTCTAGAGAAACTCATTTTAAGTTGCCAGTGAACCAATGGAGAGGGACGAGGCCAAGTCATTTGTTATCTGCTACCCGAGTCTCTCTGCAGTGGGGGTGTAACTTCGGCTTCGAGTGCTGATTCAAGTAAGTATTCTGCCAAAAGCCGAATAGCTGATTTCAGCTGGAATTCGGCCGAATACGTACTCGAAGCCGAAGTTCCGTACACCCCTACTCTGGACCCTGCTGTGCCTACTAATTACGACCAATAACCACAGTCCCATCTTACTTCAAATCATAGATAAAATAGCATATTCACAAATTCAAACCCACCTCGAACAAAACCAGCTCCTGGGAGCCAGACAATCTGGATTCAGGCCGAACCATAGCACAGAGACGGCACTCATTGATTTGATAATCCAGATGGACACTATTAGAGACTCAGGGAAACTCTGTATACTATTGCTGTTAGACCTATCTGCAGTGTTTGACCTTGTAGATCATGATAAACTATGTACCATTCTAGCTTATGATTTCAGTTTCTTCAAAAATGCTACTCATTGGGTTAAATCCTTTCTCTCCGAACGTACTTCTAGAGTTGCCATCAGCAAAGATGCTGCTGACCCTATAGCAGTCCCCATCAGGGTACCCCAAGAGTCATGCCTTTCACCAACTCTATATAATGCATATACAAAGCTTTTCTTCTCTGCATTAGACGATATGGGTGTCATCTACACCAACCTTGCAGATGACACCCAGATCCTTATACCAATCTCAGGGAACTACGACCAGGACACATTGACCATCAATAAAGTCTATGCTATTATCCAAAACTGGATGGCCTTGAACAGCCTCTGCCTTAACGATGAGAAGACTGAGATTCTCATCCTGGGCTCCCAAACTAAAATAGGTACTCTTCCCCCAGATAACTCCTCAATCAACATGAATGGCACGATGATTCCAGTACTTAAACAAGTCAAAACATTAGGAGTGTACTTAGTTGCCGACCTTACGATGGTCAAACACATCTCAGCACTCTCATCTTCCACATCTTACACATCTAAATTAATTGCATTAAGCCGCCAGTTCCTCACACCCACAAACTGTATTAATCTGGCTAGAGCCCTGATACTATCAAAGCTGGACTATTGTAATGCCCTATTACTAGGAATGTCCAACACCAACATTAGCAAACTACAACTAATGCAGAATAAAGCATTACAGGCAGCCCTAGGAATAAAAAAATCTGATCACATCTCCAATATCAGGAGAGAGACACACTGGCTTCCCATTAAGGCCAGAATCATATTTAAAACATTATGTGTCACACACAAATGCCTCACCAACAAAGCCCCTACCTATATGAACAATAACATCAAGAAATAACCTCTAGTAGGACTCTCAGATCCAACAACAATTCGCTCCTCGAGATCCCGCGCTACAAATGTTCTAGAGCAGGAGGTAGCAGCTTCCAAGTCCTGGCCCCTAAACACTGAAACTCTCTCCCACTAAATATAAAAAACGAGGTATCCCTCCCGGGATTCAAATAATCTTTAAAAGCTGGTTATTTAACCAATATTAGCAAACAAAAATCAGTCGCCATAGGCCCTGCTAGTTGCTCCAGGGGTAATAGGCAGCATACCTACTGGTAGCATGAGCTGATCATTGTAAATAAATGTGACCTCTGTATTGTGCCATCCAATGTACATTAATAATCTATGCCTCAATGTTTACACTGTAACTGTGTCTATCTGCAAACATGTAAATGATTACTCCAAGTTCAATGCCAAAGATGTCTGTTACGGTCTCACTACATAATATCCCCAACAAAAATATTGCCGTAGATATGGCCGTTTGGTTCGCCATAGGCAATATTTTTGTTGGGGATATTATGTGGGAGCAGGGGTTGTGGGGGTGTTACCCGCACATTAAAAAATAATGCAGGGTTGCGGGGGTGTCTCCTACAGGGTCCATGTGTGAATTTTGCTGCAAAAATATGGCAATATTTTTGCGGCGGAATTAACACATGGAACCGTTTGTAACCGCTCCGTGATACCCTAAGGTTTGGGCGTGTAATAAATGTAATAAATAAAAAATAAATAAAAGTGGTACTTATTCTATTTTCTGCTTCCGTTAAGGGGGCGCCTTCGTGTGCAAGTTGGGTTTTTATCGAGGCCACAGTTGCAGTAATGTTGTCCAGTTTCTCATGGACTGCAGCAAATCCCTTTGCCATAGCCTCCATGATGCCCGACAGGTCCGACAAAGGGGGGGCCCATTGACGTCTGTGGATCGGCCTGGGAGGGCCTGTTCCTTCTGATTTGTTTCACGGCATGCTGTTGATTTTGCAATTTTGCCCATTGCTCCGGTTCTCTTTCCGCTACCACGGCCATTTGACATAGTGCCCTCAATTAAATGACCCCAGGGGTGTGATACCGTGCGTGTCCTGTACAAGGAGGTGCCCCCAGCATGGGGTTGTACAATGGATCTGTATTCTGAGAAGGGGGAGCTCAGGTTCCGCCCAAGGTGAGTTGGAGTATTTAGTTTGTGCGCCCTTGCACTGACAGGATCCCCAGCAGCGGTAGCACAAACAATGGTCCCCTTACCTGGGAAGGCAACAGTCGCCGGTTGTCCCCCATTCATCCCTCTGAAAGATCCTCTATGAGTTTCTCTGCTCAGCCCTGTCTGTTGGGTATAGAGCGGTGTTGCTGCCCCTTATTAGTGGCCAGGTCCAAGGGCGTCACAGATCACGGGCCGCTGGCATCTTTTTGCAGCTTCGTGTGCTTCTACCTGCTCGCACGGTGGGAGAGAGAGCATTAGTTTATGTAATAGTGGGGAGAGGGGGCCTCCAGGCCGGAAGGCTCTAGATGTTGTGTCTTGACTGTCGTGTAGCCGAAGAGTCCTCTGTCCACAAGTGCCGCACAGAGAGAATCAAAGTCACGCTCTGTACAGCCTTTGAGGCCACAGGTGGGAAATGTTCTTCTGGAACTGCAGTACTCGTGGAACCCCAAACCACTGTAAAGGAAACACCGGTTAAGTGTCAAGCCAAAACAGAATCAACAACCAATCAACAAGTAAGTGGAACGGTCTTACCAAAAGGCGTCTGTGGAGTAGCGGTTGTACCTATGGGGAAGGTTCCGAGACCCAGCAAGGCTGTTCTTTCAGTGTGTAGCGATCCCAGCAACGTTGCAAGTGGCAGGCCCACCTGATGCCGGAATCCGCACAAGACAAGCGGAACGTAGTAGGAGTCCGTGAAGCAGTCCGTGGTCGTAACAATGATCCAAAAGTAAGTACCAAAGCCAAGGGTTATCCGTTGCCAGTCCGTGAAACAAATCCGAGGTAAAGGTCCAAAAAGATGAGACAAAAGGTAAGTAGCGCCGTACAGGAATCCAAAGAAACAGCTGTGAAGCACCGAAGCACCGCGACACAGCCGTTTAAATACTGGCGCTGCTTATTTCCTCCCGGTCACATGACCCGAGAGCGCATCACGTGAGTGTAGTCCAGAAACACGTGAGCGGAAGGCGGCGGTCATGTGACGCGGAAGAAGCCGGTCTAGCAGCCGCCACGGAAGACGCCAAAGAGGCAGACGTTTCAGCGGGCAAACAGCATGCCGACTTTTAGGCAGAAACCTGTGCAGTTCCCTTAGGGACCACTGCAAAAGATTTAAGACTACAGGTGTTGGCAGTAAACCCACTTGGTAGCAGTCTGCACCACCCAGATTTACCTGGTAGTTGTGGCTGAGCAGTCAGACATCCCTCAAGAAGAGTTAGGCAGTATGCAAAGTGTACACAATAGGCACTCTGATACAATAATACAAGCAAACACTGACCAGAGCTTTGGTATCCAAGTATATAATTATTTATTTAAAAACACAAAGTTTGAAACACTCCAGCACTCTTATTGTAAAATATTCTAGGCACAGTTACTATTGTAATATATACACCCCTTTTCCCTTATCGGATAAGTCACAGTAAAACACCACTTATTTTCATACAGAGGTGAGCGCTTAACTAGATTGCACTCCAATAAGTTTGTGAGAAAGACAGAATATGGAAAGGTACACCACTCTAAGATTCAGGAACACTATAAGCAAGGCAGAAGAGCAAAAGTCACTGGTGAGCCAAAGTCCAAAGGCTGGGCCCACTCTTAGAGAGAGCAGAGCACAAATGCGCCCAAGATCACACCGTTACACTAGGCTTAGAAAGTCTTGCAGAGGGTTCAAAAAGAGTTTAGAGAGGCTTTAGGAAAGTTTAGCCAGGGTGTCCCAGGCTAACCCAGGTTCGAAAGCCGGGGGCTAAATCTACACCGTACAGTCGGTAGCAAGGGAAGCCAGGTGGGACAGGGTACTTTAAGTGGGAAGGATCCTCCAGCGGTGGCAGTTGTTCCTGGTAGTGGGTGCAAGTTGCGTCGTCGTCCAGGGGAAGAGAAGATCTCGACTTGGAGGAAAGATGAAGGTCATTGCACTACCAGGGCAGAAACCAGCCGCAGAGTTTCCCGGGTAAAGGTGGTACCTTGGTTTCGCGGTCGTGGTAAAACGTGGTATGCCGGTTTCCGGGGTGCTTGGCAGAGGCAAGGCGGCCACGAGGTACGTCGGGAAGGCGAAAAGACGGTGAAACTGGTTATCCCCACCAGTCAAAGGAAGAAGACTCTCCGGCAGGAGATCTTCTCTGTCGTTGGGAAAAGTGGTGAGGCAGTCCAGCAGGGCTCCACCGGTGGTGGTGTCGTGGCAGGTCGGCTCAGCTTCTCCCTCGTCGAATTCTTAGGTCCTGTGGCGACTTCTGAAGTTCCAGTCCCCAAAGCCCTGCTTTTATGCATCAAACCCCCATTCACTCAGCCTAGCTGTCACTCAAACATGCTAAGTGGTGAGCCGGCCGGCTCACCACTTGGGCCAATCAGGATGGAGTGCGACTTGAGTTGCCTAGGCAACTCAGTCCAGGGTGCCTAAATTCCCCTCCACCCCTCCTAAGTACCCCAGACAGAGTGGCACCACTTTGGAGGGTTTCTGTGGAGAAGCCCGCCAAAAAGTGGAACAAAGGACTCAACTTGGGTTGGAATCACAGAAGAGAACACAAACACCATTTTAGAATCAAGTTTTGGCAAAAAATACCAACCGGAGAATTAATATTAATTAAATAAACCGGCGGTATGTTCGAGGCTACCGTAAATAATTAAATAAAGATAGTAGCCTAAAACAATGGGAAATCCCATAGGAAAATATTCGCGGTTGAATATAAAAAGTAGTATCCACTGCCACCAGCCAAAACTCGATCAGGGGGGACAGAGACGTGCCCCCTCGACTAACAGACCCCGGGGCAATTGAATTGCCCCAGCCAGTACGTCCACAATATGATGGTTTGTACTGGTTCTGTTCAGAATTTAAGACTAGTAAAGTCAATGGTGACTTTACATGCCCTGGGAGACAGTAGTCAGTCCCAGGGTATGGAGTCTATACTGGGGGGTCACTATGACACCCCTGTGTTACTGCACGGAGGGTGCTGTGTAACACACATCACAAAAACACATGAAGCCCTATGGAGTAAAAGACCCCATAGCCCATTAAACACATCTAGATTCAAAGAAACACACTCAAATCATGCCCAAGAGTGAGGGTGAAAGAGTCTCACTCTTGGCAGGAGAAAAAATAAACCCCAAAAATCCAGCAAAGCTGCTGGGGGACTCACTAGGTTAGGAAATTCAGCCTAAACAGAGAATTCTCCCTAACACCGACCCAAGCTTTGTGGCAATCGGCGCCGTGGCAACTGGGGCGAAGAGAGAACCTTTGAGTCCTGGAACCGGGCAAGAGGGCGAGGGGTGTTCGGGACACGGGGATGAGGAATGGGATCCCCAGAGGGACGGGTGCAGTGAGCCCCCCCCTAAAGGCCCACGACCCCGTGGGCACGAAGGATGGTCCCTATGGAACCGTGCCACCAAGCGGGGAGCCTGGACATCAGTAGCCGGGACCCAGGACCGCTCCTCGGGGCCATACCCTGACCAATCCACAAGGTACTGGAGACACCCCCTAGAGACACGGGAACCCAGAATGGCAGAGACCTCAAAAACATCCGGAGTGGACAGAGACACCGGGGCCCTAGGAGAGCGAAGCCGTGTGGGAGCGGGACAGGGCTTGAGCAGAGAAACGTGGAAAACAGGGTGAAGCCGCCAGGAACCCGGGAGAGCAAGTCGATAAGACACAGGGTTGATAACACGAGTAACTGTATAGGGACCCACAAAACGAGGTAGAAGCTTGCGACAACCCACCAAGTGCAGATGTCGGGTGGACAACCAAACGCGGGATCCCACAGTATACAACGGGGCCATCACCCGTTTCCTGTCCGCCTGTCCGCCTGTGCCTTCATGGACGCCTGGGCCTCGACAAGATGAGTCGACACCTGAGCGTGGACGGAGGCCAGGTCCCTAACACATGCAAGGGCAGCCGGATTGGCTGAAGTAGGCAAATCTGTGAAGGGCAGAACATGAGGGTGCTAACCATAAAGCACGTAGAACGGGGAGAAACCAGTGGAAGAATGGACAGCGTTGTTGTACGCGAATTCCGCAAGATGCAACACGCTCAACCAAGAAGACTGCAGCTGTAGGGTCAGACAACGTAAGTACTGCTCCAGCATCTGATTCAGTCGCTCGGTCTGGCCGTCCGTCTCAGGATGATATGCTGAGGAGGAGCGGACGTCCATCCCGAGCAACCTAGTCAGGGCCCGCCAGAAACGCGAGGTGAACTGCGAACCCCTGTCCGAGACGAGAACCGAGGGAAGCCCGAAAAGACAAAAGACATTCTCGAAGAACAAACGGGCCAGTGTAGGCGCCGAGGGGATGCCCTTACAAGGGATAAAGCGAGCCATCTTAGAAAAGGAATCGATGACCACCCACAAGGTATCGAAGCCCCGGATCCGGGGTAGGTCAGTGACGAAATCCATGGTCAAGGTGTGCCACGGTTTGGGAGGGACAGGTAAAGGAAACAAGAGACCCACAGGGCGACCCCTACGGTGCTTACACTGTGCGCAAACAGCACATGCGTTGACGTAAGATTCAACATCCTTTCTCATAGACGGCCACCAGCACCACCTTCTCAGCAGCGCCAAAGTGCGTTTCTGACCAGGACAACCATGAACCGGGGCATCGTGAGACCATTCCAAGGCCATATTGCGGGTGTCTGCCATGGGCATGAATAAACGATCAGAAACAAAGTGGAGACCATCGTGAACCACCAAATCCCAATCGGACAACTGGCCTGGGTGTGAGGTAACCCAACCCCGTATCGCGTCAAGTGAGGGCAGGGTTGGAGTACACAAACAAACCACCTTGCCGACGTCTAGAAGGGTGTCAGGAAACGTCGCCAAGGCCACCCCCCCAGGGCAAAGCGACAAGGCATCGTCTTTGCCATGGGTAGTACCCGGGCAATGTTTGATCACAAAGTCGAAGGCCGCAAAGAAGAGATGCCACCTGACCTGCCTGCTGTTGAAACACTTCAGAGATGCCAGGTCTTGTAAGTTCTGGTGATCAGAATAAACCGTGACATGGTGCTTAGCACCCAAGAGGTGATGCCTCCAAACGCGGAATGCGTCCATGACCGCCAGTAGTTCCTTTTCGGTCACGGTATAGTGGGATTCGGCATCTGTGAATTTACGGGAATGGAAGGCCACAGGGTGAAGACGATCAGAGGTAGGGCAAGTCTGTGACAATACAGCACCTAGGGCAAAGGATGAGGCATCAGCCTCCACTATGAATGGCAGTTCTGGGTCTGGGTGCTGCAAGATGGGAGCAGTAGTGAATGCTGTCTTTAAAGCCTCGAAGGCCCGTTGATGTGTGTCCGTCCATAGAAAGGGTGTGCGAGGGCTAGTCAGGGAAGTGAGGGGAGCCACCAAAGAAGAAAACCCAGAGATAAATCGCCTGTAAAAGTTAGCGAAGCCAAGGAAAGACTGGAGCGCCTTCAAAGAATCGGGGACCGGCCAATCCAGCACAGCGCGAACCTTGGAGTTGTTCATGACTAGCCCTCCAGACGAGATGTGAAAACCAAGAAACTCTACGGAGTCGGCATGGAACTGGCACTTCTCGGGTTTGCCAAACAAGGAGTGCGTCCATAGACGAGACAACACTTCGCTGACGTGCTGTACGTGGTCCTTCATGGTCTGGGAAAATATTAGGATGTCATCCAAGTAGACCACCACAAAAACGTCCAGGACGTCAGAGAAGATGTCGTTCATGAACCTCTGGAACGTGGCCGGAGCGTTGCACAAACCGAACGGCATGACCGTATACTCATACAAGCCATAGCGAGTACAAAAGGCTGTCTTCCATTCGTCCCCGGAACGCACACGAACCAGATTGTAGGCACCGCGGAGGTCTAATTTCGTAAAAACAGTGGCGTGTGTGAGACGGTCCAGCAGGGGCGTGATTAGTGGAATAGGGTAGCGGTCTTTCTTGGTGATGGCATTGAGTTTGCGGTAGTCCACTCAAGGCCGTAAGTCACCCTCCTTCTTGGGAACGAAGAAAAAGGGACTCGCCGCCGGGGATGTAGAAGGACGTATCTGGCCCAGACGGAGGGACTTTTGGATGTACTCCTTGAGGGCTAGATCCTCAGTAGGAGACAGGGAGTAGATACGACCTGTGGGGATAGTGCTGTCCGGAACCAGATCTATCGGGCAGTCGTACGGGCGATGTGGCGGTAGGACTTCTGATGAACCATGGTCGAACACTTCCAGATAGTCTTGGTATTGGGCCGGAATGAGTGTTGAGACAAGTCCAACCGTGTGGTGTTCTGTGGAGGGGACAACTGGATCCTCTAGAGATAATTGAGCCATGACCACCGATGCTTGAGCGGGTGTGTCAATGCTGGTGGTTGCGGTTAGGCAGAAGTGTTGATAGAGATCGGATTCGAAATGCACCAAACGCTCTTTCCAGTCGATTAAGGGGTTGTGCTCCCGTAGCCAGGGTATTCCCAATATTACACCGAACTGGGGCATTGAGATGAGATCGAAACTCAGGATCTCCCTGTGTATAGCCTGTATGGTCAAGAGCATCGGGGCGGTCTGTTGTTTGATCGGTCCGGGAACCAGAGCAGTCCCATCAACTGCCTGTACTGGTTCCGGCCGGGTTTTGGCTAGAAGAGGTAGGTTCAGGGTTTCAGCCAGCGTGATGTCCATATAATTACCTGTAGCCCTGGAATCTATGATAATGGTAACCGGGTGTGTGATGTCAGGTGTGGGTTGTAGAATGGCCTGCACATATATGGGTCTGATGCGACCGAAAGCAAACACAGGGTTCGGGGTATGACAAGGAGCGATCAACCCGGTCCCCGAGTCTAGGGTCGAGCACTCCGAAAATCCGATGGTTTCAGCTTGGGGCGACGGGGACACTCCTTCACGTAATGGCCAGTTAAACCACAATAATAGCAAGCATTGTCCACCCTCCTACGTTCCCTTTCTATGGGTGTGATCGGGCTCCTGATGCCCCCGATTTGCATGGGTTCGGAACTGGCGTTTGAGGGGGCCAAGGTGGAAGGAGATGGGGCAGTGGTGTGCATGAAACCGGCCTCAGCCCTACGTTCAGAACGTCTGGCGTCCAATTGCAGAGTTAAATCGACTAGATCATGGTAAGAGGTCGGTAAGGAGGGAACAACCGCAAGGGCGTCCTTCATGGTGTTGTTTAAGCCGCGATAATACACAACGGCCCTTTTGGTTTCAGGCCAGGAAATCTCGGCTGCAAGCTGATTGAACTTAGTAATGTATTCGATTAAAGACCCCCTACCCGGCCCCAGGTCCAGGAGTTCCAGGTCTCGGGACTGGACTTTATGGCGTGTATCGAACACTCGGGACATCTCAGTGACGAACAGATCAAAATCGTAAAGGGCTGGGTTGTCGTTTTCCAGGAGTGGATTGGCCCAGGAAGCAGCAGTGCCTGCTAAATGAGAGAGAGTAAAGGCTGCCTTGGAGGTGGAGTCCGGAAAGGCCATGGGTCTACACAAAAAATGCAACTTGCATTGATTCAGGAAGGTTCTGAATTTACCGGGATCCCCATGATACCTCTCAGGGGCGGCCAAAGGAAAAGGAGAGGGCAGTACTACGGGGACAGGGTTAGAAATGGGTGGAACGGGAGGTTGGACAGGCAGGGGGCCTGGTGGAGTATCCCCAAATTCAGCATCTGAGGGTAGAGGGTGTCTAGCACTCTGGATGGTATCCAAGCGTTGGTGAATGGCTGTATTTGCTGCGGCCATGTCTGCACGTAACACGGTTATGGCCTGAACCATAGCGGTCAAGGGATCATCCGCAGCTCCCTCCATAGCTACACGACAGGATGGCTTCACAGTCTGTTGTGTCTTGACTGTCGTGTAGCCGAAGAGTCCTCTGTCCACAAGTGCCGCACAGAGAGAATCAAAGGCACTCTCTGTACAGCCTTTGAGGCCACAGGTGGGAGATGTTCTTCCGGAACTGCGGTACTCGTGGAACCCCAAACCACTGTAAAGGAAACGCCGGTTAAGTGTCAAGCCAAAACAGAATCAACAACCAATCAACAAGTAAGTGGAATGGTCTTACCAAAAGGCGTCTGTGGAGTAGCAGTTGTACCCATGGGGAAGGTTCCGAGACCCAGCAAGGCTGTTCTTTCAGTGTGTAGCGATCCCAGCAACGTTGCAAGTGCCAGGCCCACCTGATGCCAGAATCCGCACAAGACAAGCGGAACGTAGGAGGAGTCCGTGAAGCAGTGCGTGGTCGTAACAATGATCCAAAAGTAAGTACCAAAGCCAAAGGTTATCCGTTGCCAGTCCGTGAAACAAATCCGAGGTCAAGATCCAAAAAGATGAGACAAAAGGTAAGTAGCGCCGTACAGGAATCCGAAGAGACAGCTTTGAAGCACCGAAGCACCGCGACACAGCCGTTTAAATACTGGCGCTGCTTATTTCCTCCCGGTCACATGACCCGAGAGCGCATCACGTGAGTGTAGTTCAGAAACACGTGAGCGGAAGGCGGCGGTCATGTGACGTGGAAGAAGCCGGTCTAGCAGCCGCCACGGAAGACGCCAAAGGGGCAGACGTCTCCGCGGGCAAATAGCATGCCAACTCAAGCTTTGTGGCAATTGGCGCCGTGGCAACTGGGGCGAAGAGAGAACCTGTGAGTCCCGGAACCGGGCAAGAGGGCGAGGGGTGTTCGGGGCACGGGGATGAGGAATGGGACCCCCAGAGGGACGGGTGGAGTGCGTGACACTAGATTCCAGTTCCTGACAAAGTTTGCAGTTCTGAGGTATTCTGTGTCTCAGAGGTTTGCAGCCCTTTGGCGTGGATCAGCCCCGCTTAGAGAGTTGAGGGCGCTGAGTTGCATCACCGGAAGGAAACCCGCCGTGCCGGGGCACCAACCAGTTTCCACCCTGGCGGATACACGAGCTCCAGGGGCGACAGTGAGCAATCCCAATGGGCTGTAGGCGTGTATCTGCAAGTTCTGGGTCCCGGGGGTGCCAATATCATACGCCCGCATCTATTCTTGCCAGCAGGTGAATGGGGGCCCAGAAAGTGAGGCGAGGATCTCGGCTTAGCCGCAGTTCATGGCCCACCAGCCCCTACAATGGTCGCATTAACAAGGCAGCACACTCGCTTTGAGATTAATGGTGCCTTTTCATATAAAGGAGCGGCCTGCATCTGGCATGTTGGGAATGTTCGAGGTCCTTGGGGAACTGGGCAGGCCCCGTGTTCCACGTCTAGTGCTTGCAGGTGTGTGTCAAGTCAGTTATTATTAGGGGGGGGGTTAGCAGTAATGAGCGCCAGTTCGTGTGCTCACATCCCACTCGTCTGGTTTCTGGCATGATCTGCGTCAGGGTATGTGGCCAGCCCGCTGCAGGTGGGTAGACTGCACCACGGCAGATGTCGCTCCATCCCAGTCTGCCACTCAAGATCCTACACACATTGTCTGTTTGAGCAGTCCACACACCGGGGGTGGCCAGCCGGTCCCACTGGCTTCTCAGCCCACAATCGTTGTCTTGGTATTATCGCCTTTCATTCGCTCAAGCAGCGGTCGGCTCCTCTGCTCCATTCCGCGTCACGCAGGGTAAGCCCGCGCCTATGTAATCGGCGGTTTGCCCGCCCACTAGTTTGTCCAGTGGGGGGATCCACAAATCACCCATCGGTGGCTCCTCCACTTCCATCAGCCGTCTTCGGATAATTGCTGTGCAGCTGCAGCAGATAGGACCCGGGGCCCCTCCAGCTGTAGTTGGTGGTTGCGGAGGACACAGGCTTACTGCTCAGTTTCACTAGCCGGTCCCACCTACCACGTCTCCTCCACAGCCTCGCCCCTGCCGCCACAACGGGTCATATTGCTTGGCTCATAGGTCACCCCAGCTCACAGGAGTTGGACGCCGACTGCACCTAGGTTTCCCCTTAATTTCCCAGTAAGTACAGCATGTTTCAATTGATGGGGCTGCCACGAGGCTGCTCAATCAGCAGCCGTAGTACGGAGCTCCAAGCTAAGCAGGCAGCTATTTTAGCTGGCTGCTCAACAGTGGCCCCATGCAACTCCTTTATAACGTAAAGCCAGCCCTATTAAGATTAATCTATATTTTGAAGTTGTCAAAGTTGTTACAAATCCAGGGTGCTCTGATACAAGGGTGACAATGTTATACAAGGTTGGGTGAGTCACACAACACCTTTGGGGTAACTGCTGGAAACAAGAAGGGCTGGGGAAGGGAGCTGGGTGCTTGTTAAAAGAACTGATCAAACATTTGTGAAATTGAGACTGTTGAAGCTGACATAGAGAAGCAGTCTAGAAGCCAAGCCAGATTCTAGTGGTAGCTGTAAGACAGACAGAAGAGGCAAAGAGGCTGCCCCTTTCTTATGGCAAAGGAAGGACGAGTGCCTTGCCTACCTGTGGAGGACACAGAGTCTTGTCTTTCAGTTGCCTAATAAATCCTCAAAGTATCAAGTTGCAGCACAGCTAACAAAACTGTGGTTGTCTATGATATTCTCAGAGAACATTATATTGAAGGGGTTGAAGCAGTAGTACACTGTGAAGCATAGGCGTCTGCCCTTAGCAGAAGGGAGTTGTCAAGAAAAAAAGCAGCCCCCTTAGAAGCATCCTGACAAGTTATTCCAAAGATGCTGCAGATGTTACAAAAAGATAGACATTTATTGAAGCTGAAGTGGTACATTTCTTTTTTTACTTTGTCAAGTCTATCCTGGAAGAAAGTTATCCAGGATTACCATTGGTGCTGTTTTCATTGTGGAAATTGCAAAGGGAACTTTTCAACAAACAGAGAAAGAACTGTTACCAGTGGATTTCTGTTTGGGAGAACCTTTCTTTCTTTTGGAACTTTCAAAAACTAGTTCAAGACTTTACTTTTCTTCATGAGAGATTGACCTTTGGACATTCCTGGGAAAGTAAGCTACCCAGGACAAACATAAGTCATCCAAGTCACTAGTTATTTGGTAATCACTTATTTATGATGTTTATAATTTACTTTGAATGTTTTGTTGTTTAGTGTGAGGGCGAGTTTTTTACAGGATAGGAGATTTTCCCTTACACCCTAGACAGGTAGGGAGTGCCCTGGTAGAATAGCCTTAGTTAGGTTTTCTTTGCATTTTTCTTTTATTAATAAAATATCAAATACTGAGAAAGCTAAAAACAGTTGTCCGCCTTGCTATACTGACCCCTAACATATGGTGTCAGAGGTGGGATATGACTCAATTGGTAAACATTGGGGAACCCTTAGATTTGAAAAACTTAGTAAGAGAGATTTTAATCTAACTATAGCTACTGAACACTGTATTAGATTTGACATTTGTAGTAGTAGGGGAGAGTGAATACAACCAGGGGAAAGAGCTTTGATCCCCACATATTTAATTCTCACACGCCCTAAGGGTACATATATTCGCCTTGCCTCTAAGTATGGACTAAACGTATTACTGACTCAGACTATAGAGGTGACATAAACATCCTAATGCAAAATAATGGCAAAAAGCATATCAAGTCAAGGCTTGGGAAAGAATAGAGTCAATGCTAAAATTCACCAGGCGGAGGTCTCTGTCAAAAATAAACGCACTCGTTAGTGAGTTTAACAATCATTTATTGCAATAAAACAAAGCTTCCACGGAAGGGCCGACACGTAGCATCATCAGAGGGATGCTGCTAGTGTGTGCTGCCAGTGTTACGGTGAGCATGCTTTTTACAGGGAAACGATTACATTGAGTCTTATGCCTGGCTCAGAACCAGACATTTTTCCAAACATACAAATTCCTGTCGGAACACTTTTGGCTGCATTCCCAGACATTGCGGCGAGATTTTACAAAGGCCGGGCATGGCAAATGGTCAACACTCATATAACTTATCTAAGCAAGTCATAATACGCTTCAAGATGCAGATATAACCTTTGACATGTATGGTCATACAACGAGCTAATTCATCACACTTGATACAGGGGGAATTTTGAAAGCTATACATATCCTGTTGCTGTAGTGATAATGATGTCCATTTATGGGCTGTTAAACAAAAGCAGGACATATCTTTTTACAGAGTGACGCACGAGCGCCTGGAACAATCCCTTTCACACACATTCCAGAGAATAACACTTTTGGCTGTATTGCCAGACATTGCGGCGAGATTTTACAAAGGCCGGGCATCGCAAAAGGTCATCACTCAAATAACTTATCTAAGCAAGTCATAATATGCTTCAAGATGCAGATATAACCTTTGACATGTATGGTCGTACAACAAGCTAATTCATCACACTTGATACAGGGGGAATTTTGCAAGCTATACATATCCTGTTGCTGTAGTGATAATGATGTCCATTTATGGGCTGTTGAACAAAAGCAGGCCATATCTTTTTACAGAGAGACGCACGAGCGCCTGGAACAATCCCTTTCACACACATTCCAGAGAATAACAAAGTCAGTACAGATGGATTCGTGCTTATGTTACCAGGAAAGAGCGCGGATGTCAGACAATCATTATTTATAAAAGAGACCCTAGGGTCGGCAAACACATGCTGACCTGCAAAGCTGCACACTGTGGGAGGGAAGTGCAAAAGTGCTAACAGACGTTGTTTATGTAGCCTCATGGGAAAGGAGAGCAGGGGGACATTCCTAAGTCTATGAGTAATATGCACTCAAGGTGAAAACCCTGGGCCTCGTGTACGGACACAAAAGCAGTTGGGTTATCATGGACATAATGCTATAACATGGACAATGTTTTAAGTCTTGCTGAGGCAAAGAAAACATGGTAATTACATTATTTTGGTATTTACAAACGACCCTTTTGCGTAAGCAAGACTTTATCAATAATACACCTGGTTTGGTTTGTATTGAATTATTCTTTCATTTTCATTATCTGATACGTCAATCTTGTGTAACCCCTCGATCGCCTCGTCCAATTTTATCATCGCATTAGTGACCATGGCATTTGTGGGCTTGGGTGTGAGTGTTCCCATCATTTTCCTGCAGCAGTCTCCTATGACGGATATGCACAAGGGAAAGCACTGGATGCAACAGCAGCAAGCAGCTATTAATCCTCCCACGACTAGAAGACGGGTGAGAAGCTTCCATCCCCAGCTTCGTAATAAATCCCAGAACCAGGAAGTCCCATCCCCGGGCCCAAATTCAGAATGGATTTGAGCTTCCATTTAATGCATTTCATCGATCCCTTTAAAGATATCGGTGCTATAATCAGGTATAAAAAAGTGCAGCAGGAAGTGCCAATTATTTTACCAGCATTGTGTCTAATACCAGTCGATTTTGTAATGCGATCATCCGGACTGCCTGTACTTCTTTAGTAAGGTTAGCCAGTATGTCGCCGGTCACATTTAATTCCTTCTCCACTAACCTAGCTAGGTGCCTAATGCTCCTGGAATTCATAACTATTCCCATTGGCATCACTATGCCTTTTAGAAAATCAAAGAATTCATCCCAAGTAGTGTCTTCCTTAGTGATAACACCTCTTTTCCTTCGCCCATAATTCCCCATACTCAATTTTATTCTCTTTGCCCTGGGTTTTAAGTTCACTTCCTCCACAGATTTGTAATGCAAACCTAACATTACGTAACCAACGGTACATCTAGCTTTCCAATAGCGGGGTAACCAGAGGTATGCTTCTTTCCCACAAATAACCATTGCCCCCTTCGGGGGACTGAATGGTGCCGTTATACTATTCAGATCTACTGTATTCTGGCAGTTGTGTCTACCCACGAAAACAGCCTCTGCATGTGTTTGGTTCCGTTGGTAGCAAAAGGGGGCCCTACGAGCTATATTTTGTACCGGGATTGGACGGGGTAGTACTGCTTTCTCGTCCCTTTTGAACATGGTTAAAGGAATCATTCCTATTTCATTGGACGGGCAGGAAGTGAATCCATTCAGATACCTGGTTGCATTTGGTGTCAGGGGAATGTAAGTGTCTCTCAGAACCCAAGAATTAGTAATTGTTTTGTTATATTTTCTAATAAAGAATGTGACTGATTGTTGTGTTTCATTATAGTTACGGGAGGCACGCAAAAGGTAATCTCGCCAAGGCATGCATGTATCACTCGTAGCAGGAGTCGCGTACTCGGGTCTGCTTTCATGGCTATGGGCAACATATGTGCAAATGTAACAGTTGGTCTTATTCAGGATCTGATTCGTATCATTCATCCATGTCAGGGTGCTATTCCTGGGGTGTTTCTTTCGATACTCCTGATCTACATGGGGAATAGTCACTGGTTCTAGAGTAGGGGGCGGCCATGTGGTGGGTAGCAGGTTACAGGCAGCATAAATATCATGATGCTCAAGGTACCAGAGGAATATGGCGAACCCTATTGTTATAAAAATACAGACAAGGGATAAGATGAGCTTTTCCTTTGGGGTGCATGCATATCTATTTACTCGGGGACGCCTCTGTCCCGCATCCTCATTATCCATTTTAACAACCTACTTTGTTCCCTCGCACAGGGCTGATCCCAGGTGGCTAAGTTCCGGAACTTGGCTGTTAAATGTCACACTGTATATATAGATACAGTATATATTTTACACAAAATGTTCAAAGTCCCAAGACAATTACCTAACGGTGCCGTCCGTTTATGCGCTAGATCGCAAGGGTTGCACAGTATAACCCGTCCTGCTTTCACCACTTCTGGCTCCTACCTTGACTCGTCTCGTTGAGGCTACTTCCTACCCTTGGGGGGTGCTGAGGCCATTTCATCTGTGTCTCGGTGGGGCTACTTCATACCCAGGAGGGGTTGCTGAGGCCATTTCATCTGTATTTTTCAATTGTCCTTGCTTGTTCTGACCCTTTACCAAGTCCTTTCTCAGCCAGAATTCAGAGTTCAAACATAGGCAATCAATGTTGCTTCCTGGGGCGCAAGTTATACCTTGGAGTGTCCTCCGTTAGTTTGGCGGCAAAATGATCTGTGTCCTTGGTCGGGTGTGGAATATCTGAGGTGGTGCCTTCTTGAGATGATTGGCGTGCATCCACGTCTTGTGACCCGCTACCTTGACAGCGGTTTGTGTTGCTAAGAGGACCAACAATGGTCCCTTCCAGCAGGCTTGCAGGCAATTTGTGCGATCAAAGCTCTTTACCAGGACATAGTCCCCTGGTCTGATGGCGTGGCCCTCTCCTTCTAGGGCCGGCGGAGCTGCTTCTTTCACCTGTTGATGGATAATAGATAGTTTATGTGTGAGTTCAGCACAGTAATCCCTCAACACTGGCTGTTCAATGTTACCAATAACCCTTGGTTTAGGGACAGACCAGGCACTTGGGGGGCGGCCCATCACGATCTCAAAGGGGGACAATTTTTGCGTCCCCTTTAGAGTGGTCCGCATACTCAACAATTCCAAAGGAAGGGCATCTGGCCACTTCAGGTTTGTGGAGGCACAGGTTTTTGCCAATTTGTTTTTAACTACGGCATTCGATCGTTCAATTATCCCGGCACTCTTGGGATGATAAATGGAATGGAATCGCTGATCGATGCCTAAGGCAGTACATATATACTTCACAACTTGACCAGTAAAGTGTACTCCGTTGTCGGAATACAGAAGGCTGGGCACCATGTACTGGGGCACCAAGTATTTCAGGATACATTTAGCTGTGGAAATAGCAGTGTTGTCTCTTAGGGGGTAAGCATCCGTCCAACCAGAGAACCCACACCTCATTACAAGACAATATTTTAGTTTAGCAACTGGTTCCATTTGTATAAAGTCCATGTATACTACTTCAAATGGCTCCGTAGGGAGTCTGCTATGACCCGCTGGTACCTTCACAGATTTGCCCACATTGTGCTGGAGGCTGATGGCACACTGTGCTGCCCACCTCCTGCAATACGATCCAATTTTCCAGTTCTTCCACACCTTGCTTAGAATATCCTCCATTGCACCTGCATTGACATGGGCATTCCCGTGCGCCATGTCAACTACCATGGGTAAATAACTGTCAGGGAGCAACCACCTCATTTTGATTTTTGTCCAGCCACACCCCTTTAGAAGTTTGTCCATTGTTACTGTCCTTAGTCCATGCTTTAATTTCGCAATCTACCGCTTCCCTTTGAATGTCCTTTACTATCTCCTCAGGGCCCTTTCCCAATTCACCCTCATCCTTCTTCCCATCCACATTCCTTTGCAGCATGTTACATTCTGGAAGGGGCAGTTTACAGTGTTCCGCGGCATATTTAGCCACCTGGTCTGCAAAATCGTTTCCCTGCCCCACAAAATCTACCACCTTTTTATGGGCGGAGCATTTCACTATAGCCACCTGAGTGGGTTCAGCCAATGCCGTCAATAATTTTTTTATCAAATTACCATGTTTTATTTTGGTACCATGTGAGGTGAGAAACCCTCTTTCTTTCCATAGCAGGCCAAAATTAAAGGCCACACCATGTGCATAGGCTGAATCCGTATAGATGGTTACAGCTAGACCTTTGCTTAATTCTAGAGCCTTTGTCAATGCCCTTAATTCTGCAGCTTGCGCTGATAACTCGGGTATGCATTCCATATGGACAATTTCGCTTTCAATTGTAATTGCGTACCCAGCCACTGTCTCCCCACTTTCCAGCTTGTAACACGAGCCATCACAAAATAGAACCCCATCACCTCCCTCTAGGGGAAGGTCACTCAGATCGACCCTACCTCGGGTCTGCTCATCAGTGCGTATAAGGCAATCATGCATGTCTTGATCTCCCTCACCACTCGGCAAAGGCAAAGGGGAAGCTGGGTTTAAAGTATTACATCTCATGATAGTTACATTTGGTGCAAACAATGTCAATTCATATTGTGTCAAGCGGGCTGCTGTAAAATGCTGGGTTTGAGTTCTATTGAGCAACACATCTACGGCATGGGGAACTCTCACAATTATAGCAGTTCCCAGCACTAAACCAGCACTCTGTTTGAGAGCGACCGCTGCTGCGCAACTGATCGCATGCAAGGGGGAAGTGCTGCAGCCACACTGTCCAATGTGCCAGAGAAATAAGCACAAGGCCTTTGCTTTCTGTTTTGTTCCTGAGTCAATACAGCTAGGGCACAACCTTTTTGTTCATGTACAAAAAGAGGAAATGGCTTGTCATAATTGGGTGTTCCAAGCCCGGGGGCACTACGCAAGGCGCTTTTCAAAGCGTTGCAGGCCTCTCTCATTTCTTGCGTGCAGGTGAAGGGTAACTGATCCTTCTCTGTCTTCAGACATTGTAACAGGGGTTTTGCTAGCAGGGAGAACTCAGGGACCCAATGGCGACAATATGAGGTGATACCCAACAGTCGTCTCAATTCTTTAAAGGTACTGGGATAGGCCATTTCTTGGATTAATCGGACCCTTTCAGGTGACAGTGATCGACCCTCTGCAGTGAGGACATATCCCAAATAATCAACCTTAGGCATTACATATTGCATTTTCTTAAGAGACACTTTGTTATTATGATATGCCAAATGTTGTAACACGATCAAGGTACCTTCTTTACAACTTAATTCAGTGTCTCCACAAATAAGAATATCATCCACATACTGGATGAGCATCACACCAAGGGGTAACAAAATGTCATCCAATTGTTGTTTTAGTGCTTGGCTAAAAATAGCTGGGCTCTCTGTGTAACCTTGGGGCGCTCGACAAAACCTATATTGCCGTTGTGCTATCACAAAGGAGAAAAGGTATCTGGATTCTTCAGCTATGGGTATGGGGAAAAAGGCATTTTTCAAATCCACGATGCTAAAATAAGTAGCCGTGGGGGGGACCATAGTAAGAATACTAGTCACACTGGGGACAACTGGATACCTGGGGTCCACAACCTTATTAATTCTCCTGAGATCAATAATAAATCTGTATGGGGTCACTTCATCTCCTTTCTTATGGACTGGAAGAACCGGGGAGTTACAGGGACTGTCATCACATTCCTCAACAACCCCAAGCTGCATCAGGTCCTGTACAATCCTAACCAATGCTGCTTCCCCTTCTGGAGATATTCTATACTGTGGGGTTCGGGGTAGAGGGACACCATGTTTTACGTTGATCACAACAGGGGGACTGTTCAAAACCCCCACATCATTACTATTAGTAGCCTAAAGCTCTGCGGGCAATGCCTGTAATTCTGGCGGCAAAGGTTCAGTCAAATAACAACCACCAACTTTGGATTTACATATGGTCATTCGCACACCTGTCGGAGAACAATAAATGGTTGCATTTAGAGCTTTCAAAAGATCTAATCCAAGGAGATTCTCGGGTCACCTGTTAGTAAGTAACCATTTGTTAGTCAATTACACTCCACATATAGATGTTTCAACTTTCTGAAACACTGGAGTACATATGGGTTCCCCACCGAACCCTACAGAAACCTTATTTTCACCCGATAGTGGAACTGAGGGGACGGCCTTGGCGTCAACCGAGCTGTTACCTGCCCCGGTGTCAACCAAGCATTTAACGGTGGGGTGCTGTCCTATTTGTAATTTAACATACGGTCCTTTCTGGTCTATAGGAACAGACACCGCCTCCTCAGGTTCACTAGGGGCGTTTCAACTAATTGCTGCTGTGTTATCAAAGAACATCATTCCACTCAGTTCATCTTCCGCAAACCCATTGCCATTCACTTCAACCATTTGTCGCTGCGCCGCGCCAGTTGAGAATACATTATTTTCAGGGTTTACAAACCTTCCCTGTCCTTGGGGTGGTCCCGTATTAGCTCCACCTCGGCCTCTTCCTCTCCCACCCGCCGGTTGACCCCCTCGTGCCATCAATATAGGACACTCGTTTTTCCAATGCCCCGTCTGTTTGCAAAATGAACACTGATCAATTTGTGGGGGTGTCCATTGTGAGGCATTACCTGCTGGGTTTCTTACCTGGGGTTTCTGACCCTTTTGTTTACTACACGATGGTTGTACCAGTTGTTGCATTAGCACCTTATTTTTTAAGTTCCTGTCTGCCTGTTTCTTACCTTCCATTTCTTCCTCCTCCTGCCGTTCGTAATATTTAGCCATCTCTAGAATCTGGGACGGAGTGCTTGCCTGCCAAGTGCTCTCGCCCAATTTGAGTGGTTTCTTAATTCCTTTACGCAAACCCTTCACAAAGCCCATGGCGAAATACCTCTGACCCGTAGGGTTGCTAACAGACTGACCACTGTGTGCCTTACATTCACTTTTAAATTTCAGGAAATAGTCCCCAACTGTTTCTACAGGGCCCTGTATAACAGCATCCATTTTCTCAACATTCACATCTACCTTTGGCAACACGTCACTTAATGCTTTTAATATTCTCGTCCCTAGTGTTTTCAGGCCCTCTGGAATGGGGTCAATTGGTTTCCGGTCTGTATCCTCTTTTTCTAATGCTGTCCAATTGATGACATGCCCAGGAGGGTCCTGAGATCTAAAGGGTTCCCATACATCAGCCGGTGTCACAGCAGACATCACATGATCAATGTCCTGCAAAGTCAAGGCACACATTTTGAATACCGCTCTTAGTTCCCTATAGAATCCTGCGGCGTTAGTTCTAGGGTCGGGGTGCTTTTTATTATACTAAACAATTCTGCTTTAGTGAGTGGTACATAGACATATGTCTTGGTTACAGTGGGGTCTTTGGCTGGGTCTACATTTGCTGTAACAATAGGCGCGCATTCCCTCGGGGGTGCCATCATTGGGGTTTTTGGGAGAAATACTTCTAATAGTTCTTTGAGCAATCTGCGCGTCTTGAGATCCTCTACTTCCCAATTAGGTTTGTACGTTTTTAACTCGGCCTCGCACTCTCTTACCTTTTTACAAACTTCCTCCCGCCCACCTGTTCCACATTCCGATCCTATTCTGTTCAAAAGTCCTTCCAGACATACCAGTCGAGTTGCCTCGCTATGGGTGGCAAATATGTCCGTCCAATATTCTAACTTCCCTGGCTCCTCTACTTTAAGTATCCTTTTAATCAAAGCGTTAGTCGTCGGTTTGGCATCACGCAAGGACTGCGCTCTTCTACAATTTTCCTCTTCTTCCCACATCAGTTGGTCGTGGTAATCTTTCATTTCCTTAGTTACCCGGTCAATTATCTGATTGTATTTATCCCATAGAGCTGCCTGATCCTTTTCAGTGTCAAGGTCCTTATAAATGTTATGCAAACCCGCGGGCCACGGGCGCTCGGCATCATCTCTCAACCACTTATTAACAAGGTCGCAATGTATTCTCATTACCTGGCCAAATTCCTTCTTCTGGCAGGTGTTCAATTTCTGTTTTACCCCTCCAGTCGGGTTATCAAACAAATCGTTTGCTATGTATTCTAACCTGGCAAATTCTGCCGGAGTGAAGAAGGGCGGCTTTCTAGGCAAATGCCCTGCTTCCTCTTCCTTGGTACTATTTGGATCCATGGTGCCGATCTGGGTACCATATGGGGGGGGGGATGGAGGAGGTGGTGCATAAGGCACTTGAGGCGCAATATTAGATGGGGATATAACAGGTACTGTTAGTCGCAAAAGATTTTCTGTTAATCTGACTGCATCCTGATCAGCTTTGATGTTAAAACAGGCGATTTCCTTTTCTGTTTTAAGGAGAAGTGGGTACATACCTTTACTATATTTTATTAGGGCAGCCCGATCCTCTACATCTAGCTGGTGCTCAAATTCTTTATTATCCAACTCACAGGCCTTCTCCTGCAAGGTTTGTTTTTGTTTCTTTATATCCTTTTTATCTTGGGACATTTTCTGCTTTATCGCCACTGGCGAATAGCATCATGCTGGGCGGGGCGGACCTTCTTTCTTAATAATACTAATTCCAAATGCTCGATTGTCTTAACATCAAAAGTTCCAAATTTAGGAGGCCATCTAAATTGAACGGACTTCTTTGTGTAGTCTTCCCAATTTTTGCAAAACTGTACAGCCCCCAGCCCATAGTTAGTTAGCATAGTATAACATGGAGTGCCTTCAGCAGGCGCATGCATAGGTTCCTCATTTTTATTTCGGTCACATAAGTTTCCCATTATTAAATAAAATACCTTACCAAACCCAAATAATATGTACCATAAAACTGATATCATTTGTGGTTTACCGTCCACCAATACAATTTCTGCAGACACAATTCACTCACTGCACCAAGGAGACCTCCCCTCTGTCTGATTCGTCTGGTCCTTGGCAGAGCAGTCGTCTCTCCTTCTTCCTGATCTCCGTCTCCAGATGAGGACTTGCGCTTTTGCAGAAAAGGTGCAATAGAATTTGGGTCCAATAATTCGTCCGCCGGAGACGGGAGCTCACTGGAAGGCACGCATCAAAGCGATGGGCTGCATCTGCAAGGCCACCAGCCAGGGACGCCAATTAGTCAATGCTAAAATTCACCAGGCGGAGGTCTCCGTCAAAAATAAATGCGCTCGAAAGTGAGTTTAACAATCATTTATTGCAATAAAACAAAGCTTCCGCGGAAGGGCCGATACGTAGCATCATCAGAGGGATGCTGCTAGTGTGTGCTGCCAGTGTTACGGTGAGCATGCTTTTTATAGGGAAACGATTACATTGAGTCTTATGCCTGGCTCAGAACCAGACATTTTCCAAACATACAAATTCCTGTCAGAACACTTTTGGCTGTGTTGCCAGACATTGCGGCGAGATTTTACAAAGGCCGGGCATCGCAAAAGGTCATCACTCAAATAACTTATCTAAGCAAGTCATAATACGCTTCAAGATGCAGATATAACCTTTGACATGTATGGTCGTACAACGAGCTAATTCATCACACTTGATACAGGGGGAATTTTGCAAGCTATACATATCCTGTTGCTGTAGTGATAATGATGTCCATTTATGGGCTGTTGAACAAAAGCAGGAAATATCTTTTTACAGAGAGACGCACGAGTGCCTGGAACAATCCCTTTCACACACATTCCAGAGAATAACAAAGTCAGTACAGATGGATTCGTGCTTATGTTCCCAGGAAAGAGCGCGGATGTCAGACAATCATTATTTATAAAAGAGACCCTAGGGTCGGCGAACACATGCTGACCTGCAAAGCTGCACACTATGGGAGGGAAGTGTAAAAGTGCTAACAGACGTTGTTTATGTAGCCTCACGGGAAAGGAGAGCAGGGGGACATTCCTAAGTCTATGAGTAATATGCACGCAAGGTGAAAACCCTGGGCCTCGTGTACGGACACAAAAGCAGTTGGGTTAACATGGACATAATGCTATAACATGGACAATGTTTTAAGTCTTGCTGAGGCAAAGAAAACATGGTAATTACATTATTTTGGTATTTACAATAGCACAAGGTATTTTGGAGTGTGCCCTATTCCCAAAGCTTAAAGAAATTAAGAATTCGGGGACAACATCTAGAGGAACTCAAGGGTTTGGAGAAGCAGATCAAAACCTAAAATCTCCCTTGAATATAGATAAAGAAGAAGAAATTATGCCTGATTTAGCTTTCGCTCAGCATAATGAACCTCTACTAGCTGAGGCCTTTAAACATATCACTGATGAAAAGGAAGGCAGAGCAAAAGGGGGACCAGTTTTTTTTTCAATGGAATGGGTTACTGTATAGAGGAGATGTGAATCCATCTGATAAACCCAGAACACAGATTGTAGTTCCCAGAAGTCAAAGACATTGGGCCTCATTACGAGTTTGGCGGTAGTAGTGCCGGTAAAACCGGCACGGCTGCTGCAAAACTCATGAAATTACTGGCACCTGGCAATGGGGACATACGGGAGCATTCCGAGCCCTGCGGACATGGTCCGTCCCCATTGCCGGGTGCCGGTGTTCATTACTCCCCATAGGGCTCAAATGGGAATGGGGAGGTCGGATGTACCGGCACCATTCATGAATGGTGCCGGTGCATCCTATGAGTTGTGCTCGCGGGTGCCTTTCTGCCTGCCAGGTCTCACCGGTGGGCAGAAAGGCACCCGCAAGCACTACTCATAGTTTGCCAGTCTGGTAGTAATGGCAGCGGTAGCTTACTGGCACTGTTAATACCGGACCAGAAATCTTATAATGAGGCCCATTATTTTGGAGATGGCTCATGCTCATCTGACTGGGTGCATTTAGGGATCCACAAAACGCAAGGACAAATTGTGAATCAATTTTACTGGCCTAGTATCTACGCTGACATTAAGAGGTTTATAAACACCTGGGAACTTGTCAAAAGACCAGTACAAAAATTCCTCCTCCTGTGGCCTTACAACCTCTACCTATTATAGATGTTCCATTTTCGCAAATCGGAACGGATATAGTAGGACCTTTGGAAACCTCAAAATTAGGTCATACATATATTCTAGGGATTTTAGGCTATGCCACTAGATATCCTGAGGCTTTTCCTTTAAGAAATAATACATCTCAACAAATCTTGAAGCATTCATTACCATTTCTTTCTCCAACTGGTTTCCCAAAAAAGATTCTAACCGATCAAGGTTCCACCTTCATGAGTAAACCCATGTCTGAAGTAAAAGACAGTCTTTAAATTAAAACACTTAGAACATCAATTTATCATCTACAAACCGATGGTTTAGTTAAAAGGTTCAACCAAACTCTTAAACACATTCTTAGAAAGTTGGTTGAAGTAGATGGGAAACACTGGGGTGTTATGATACCCTGGGCCTTGTTTGCCATCCCGAAAACTCGTCAATCATCTACAGGAGCTTCCCCCTTTGAATTGTTGTATGGAAGGGAAACCAGGAATGTGCCTGACATGGTAAAAGAAACATGAGAAGAGTGGGAAAGATGCACCATTCCTTTATTCCGAACTCAGAAGTAGAACAAGCTTTTCCCAAGCTAGTAGACAGAACCTTCCAAAGAGGAAACCATCCAAAGTAAGAACTGATTGTCTTGAAGCTGTTGAAGCTGAAACTACCCCACGGTCCTCTGATACAAGGGTGACAAAACACAGAGAGTGGTATTGCAATTCTTGGGTAAACCCTGGAGAGACAGAGAGGCATATGAAGCTGGGTAAGGGAGCTGGGTGTTTCTAATAATAAATAATTGTGCATCTGTAAAGCTGACACTGTGGCAGTTAGAAACTGAAGCAGATTCTGTGGTAGCTACAAGATTGAAAATTGAAAGAACAAATGGCAGCCATTAGAAAAATAGTTCATTCGAATATGGTAAACGCACACGACCAACAAAAAGAATGTTTTTTTTTAAAAATGTGTTTTTATTGTTTACATTGTACCAATAACGTGGTTACTCAACAAAACAACAGTACAATTACACCCACCCCACCCTCCCTCCCTCCCCCTTTCCCAACTGTCCGGACCAAAACGTAATACACCACAAGTTCAAGCACTGTGATTATTGTGAGTCATTTGTGTCGTCGCCAGAGGAGCCATCTGCATTGGGGTTGAACAATGTAACAATTAGCGCCACCCATTGTAGTAGGTCGTCCGAGGTGTCAACAAAAAGAATGTTATAATCAGATAGCAGTAATTAGGTGCTTCTCCATTGGACAAAAAGTATTATTCCTTCTTCCTTCATCTGACAATTAGATCTTGTCCCGGTGGTATGGAGTTTATGAAGTCATTGAACAGATGGGACCGTTTAATTACAAAATCTGACAGCCTGATAGGAAAATTAAAACGCATATTACACCACATCAAAAGCCTTATCAAATACCAGAAAGTAGAAAACAAACCATTCAAGAAGAGATAGCGCCTATGTTAAAAGCTGATGTTATTTAACCCCCACAAAGCCCATGGTCCTTCCCAATCATCTTATTAGCAAAACCAGATAACTCATGGAGGTTCTGTATAGTTTTTTGGAAAGTTATGTTATGTTATGTTACTTTGCATTTATATAGCGCCTTATGTACCATTGGTATGATCTCAAGGCGCTGGTAGGTTGAACGCCCTCAGGAACTGTAGTTCAAGTCAGTAGAGAGAGAGGGAGTCATAAGGT
The DNA here is from genome assembly GCF_040938575.1 of Ambystoma mexicanum. Classification (NCBI taxonomy): domain Eukaryota; kingdom Metazoa; phylum Chordata; class Amphibia; order Caudata; family Ambystomatidae; genus Ambystoma; species Ambystoma mexicanum. The sequence goes on from NC_090921.1 coordinate 1,476,900,000, forward strand.
GTGTGTGAGCACCGCCTATGTGTGCAGCTGGTGTGGCACTCGTATGATAGCTGCTTCTTAGTGGTAGGTGTGGTGGTTGGGAGATCAGGAGTATGTGTTCATTCTGGCAGGGTGATATCCAGACTGATTCTGGCTGTGTTAGGCCTGAGGAGAACGCCTAGGTTGGTGGGTGTGAAGCCAGCTGTGTTTAGTTAGGATGATGGGGAGTATGTGGGAGGTGTCGGTATGAGAACAGCTATACCGAATGTGTCGTAGTATCGCTGTGTTCTAGTTGAGTGGTGGTGTATAGAAGAGAGTAAGCGTGGTGATGTGATATGGTAGTTTTCAGTAGGTGCTTGAGATCGAGCGCACATCTGAACCATTTATTCTGTTTTATTCACTCAGTCTGTTCAGTCGGCTTCGTATGTTCATATCCCTCCGTTGAGTCCACGCCATACGTGGTGACTACTCCATGCGACCCATGCACCGTGTCCATTCCATGTCATCTATCTGTTCCTGCCCTCTATCTGTTCCAAGCATTCATTCCGTCGCATGCACTCTCTGTTCCAAGCATTCCGTCTGTCACATGTACTCTCTGTTCCAAGCATTCCGTCCGTCGCATGTACTCTGTTCCAAGCATTCTGTCCATCGCAGGTACTATGTTCCAAGCATTCTGTCCATCGCATGTACTCTGTTCCATGCACTCCTTCTGTTCAATCGGTTCCATGTATTGCATGCACTCTACCTCCCGCCCACGCACTCCATCCGCCCATGCACTCCATCCGCCCATGCACTGCATCCGCCCACGCACTCCATCCATGTCATGCACTTGATTCATCTATTCCATTCATTACGTTCATTCCATGCACTGTCATTCCATGCCATCTATCCGTTCCATCTATTCTATCCATTCCGTGCACTCCATCCGTATCATGTTCTCGTAATTTCCATCCTCACACTCTCCATCCGCTCCACACTTTCCATCCTCACGTCCACTTTATTCCTCTCGTCCACTTCTTTCCTCTCGTCCATTTTATTTATTTTGTCCATTTCCTTAATTTCATCCACTTCACTCCTTTCATCGAGTTTATTCTTTTCATCCACTTCACTACTTTCATCCACTTCACACTTTCTATTCAGTTTATCCGTTTTAATTTACATTAGCGGTTATTTGTTTTCGATTACTCGCTCGGATCATGATGCTCGATTGTTATTTATGATAAAGCAGCTATGTGCTGAGGTCATTGATTGCTGTTATTTAATTTGAGTTAAGAGTCGATTTTAAGGGAAGAGCCATGTTTTCAGTAATTTACGAAAAGACATGAGGTCCTCGGTGAGTCGGATGTGGGGTGGAAGTGCGTTCCACAGAGTGGGGGCCAGGGCTGAGAATGATGATCCACCAAACCTGACTGAGTTGGTCTTTGGCATGACTAGGAGGCCAACAGAGCTTGATCTTAGAGTGCGTGGAGGTTGGTAGGGTTTTAGTTTGTCTTGAAGATATTGAGGTCCGGATTTATGCATTGCTCTGTGAGAGATGCATAAGGTTTTGAAGGTCACCCTTCAGGCAACCGGAAGCCAGTGCAGAGTTTTGAGGGCTGGGGGGATGTGATCTCTTGGGCCAAGTACGAGTAGCAGTTTGGCCACTGCATTTTGAGCTCTTTGTAGTTTAGTCAGTTGGTACGCATGGACTCCGAGGTAGAGGGGATTAGCAAAGTCCAGTCTTGACATAACAATTGATTGGACTGTGGAGAGTCTGTTGGCAAAGGAGAGGTATAGAAAAATGTGTCTAAGAGTTTTAAGGTGGTAGTGGCAGGACTTGGAGACATTGACTTGGAGCGAGAGGGTTAGGTCTGAGTCTAGGGTGCATCCAAGGTTTTTTACTGAATTTGATGGTGTCGGGGACTTGCCCATGGCAGATGGCCAGAGTAGCGGGTGTGGAAGAAGTTCAGTGTTGCCACATACCATGATTTCAGTTTTGGAGGGGTTTAGCAAGAGGTGGTTTGCGGTCATCCAGTGATCTATGTCGAGGAGGCAGGGAGCGAGGTTGGGTTGGCAGTTGGGGTTTGAATTCAGGAGTTTTAGGATTAGGTGTGTGTCATCAGGTAGTTGCAGCACAGGATATTGTGGAAGCAGATTATTCATGGGAGGGTGGACATATAGAGGTTAAACAGGAGGGCTGATAAGCATGCTCCTTGTGGAACTCCTGTGTCGACTGGTCGGGCGTGGGAAGCATATGTGGAGAGTAGGGTTATTTGGTTCCTATTGTTGAGGAAGGAAGCTATCCATTTGAGAGCGTTTCCACGGATTCCCAGGGAGTGGAGACGGTCAAGGAGGATTGAGTGGTTGATTGTGTCGAAGGCGGCGGATAGGTCAAGAAGGATTAGCGTGGTGCATCCTGCAGAATCTGCAGTGTTTTTAAGGTCATCCCAGATTGAGGTTAGGGTGGATTCGGTTCCGTGTCGGGCTCTGAAACCAGACTGAGCGGGGTCTAGGAGATTGTTGGCTTTGACAAAAGCATTTAGTTGGGAGTAGGCGGTTCGGTCGATGAGTTTGGCAAGGAACCTGGTGTTTGAGATGGGGCGGTAGTTTTTGGGCTCAAGAGGGTCAAGGGAAGGTTTTTTAAGAAGAGGCGTGACATGAACGCGTCGGGAACAATTACTGAGGAGAGGGAGTCGTTTATGATGCTTCTTGCATGTTCTCCTGCGCAGGTAGATGCGAAAATTTCTTTGAGGGTTGTGGCTGGGCAGGGGTCCAGCAGGGAGCCGGATGGTTTGCGGGCAGAGAGAAGTTTGAGAAATTGGTCAGTTGATATTGGAATGAAGGAGTCAAAAGTTGGTTGGGTAGCGGTCGCAGGCGGTGGGATGGCAGGTAGGGTGGGTGGATTGCATGGTGGGTGTAAGAGAGCTAGTTTGTTGGTTAGAGAGTTTGTTCTTTCGAGAGCTGTGGTGTAAAAGTGGAGAGAGAGTGAGTCGCACAGTGATTGTGAGGGGGTGGGAAGGGTGGTGGTACATGATGGTTTGGCGAATTTGGCGATGATTTTGTGAAGTTCTTTGCTGGGGTTTTTACAGTTTAGGATTCGGGGATTTTAATGGGCTTTTTTAGCTTTCCGGATTTCAACCTTGTAGTGGCGATGGTGCCGGGCCAAGGTGGATCTGCTCAGGGCAGTTTTGTCTTTCCGCCATTTGAGTTCAAGGGATTTATATGGTTGTTTAGTGGACTTGAGTTCTGGTGTGAATCATCTAGGAAAAAGGCCATGGTGAGCTGATGGTTTGCAAGAGGGGGTGAGCGGGATTAGTGAGGTGTTGAGCCATGAGTCAAAGGCTTCGGAGGTTAGGAGTTTATTGGGTGGGCAGGTAGGGGGAGGAGAGTGGAGGAGTGCATCGGCTAGGTTGGGAAGGATTTTTAGTTTCTTCCAGCATTTGCGTAGAATTTGAGGTTCTGGTTCGGGTAAGGGGAGCTGGTTGGGTGAGCGAATGGCAAAAGAAACAATGAAATGATCGGACCAGATAGGTGTGGGGGGGTTTAGATGTATCGGGTTGTGGGGGCTGAAGATGGCATCAAGGGTGTGTCCTTTATAGTGAGTCGGCCCGTTTATGTGGGTATGGAATATAATCACGTCTAGGCCGTCAACCAGTGAGTGGATCATAAGGTTGGTGGGGGTGTCAAGCCATATGTTGAAATCTACTAGAAGGGTGAGGGTGGGATGGTTTAGTTGGAGGGTGGCAATAGCATCGCAGAGGTTGTTTGAGAATTGTCTATTGTAGCCAGGGGTCTGTAGATGATTAGGAAGCTGTGGGAGAACGAAGGGGGGAGGGATAGTTTTACGAGGAGTGATTCGCAGGAAGGAATGGATGGCTGGTTGTCAATGATTGAGGCATAAAAGTGAGACTTGAAGGCGATTGCTATTCCTCCTCCTCTAGAGGGACGGTTCAGTGGGATGAGGGAGTAGTCTGGGGGGTAAGGCTTCATTGGCGATAGGGGCGAAGTCGCCAGAGAACCAGGTTTCCGTGATAAAGACCAGGTCAGGTTTGTCAGAGGCGAGGAGGTCAAAGATGCGGTCGGTTTTTTGCTACAGATCGGGCATTAAAAAGGATGCAATTTACTTCAGTACAGGAGGATGATGAGGGAGTGGCACAGGTGTGGGGTGGGCGGGTGGAAACTTGGGAGAAAGGGGGGGGTTGGTTGGTGGTCGATGGGAAGAGTAGGCGGGTGGTTGAGTTGGTGTGTTTGGGGGGAGAGGGGTTGGACTGGTGCGATGGATTGATTGGATTTGGGTCGGGCGATTTGAAGGTGGGGTGTGGGGGGTTAGGAATTTCAGAAGTGGTCGGTGAGAATTCAAGGGAGACGGGTTTCAGGCAGGGGGTGAGGAAGGAGGGGGAGGGTGGTGATGATTGGGAGGATGAGGTGCCACTTTAAGCATTGTACAATGATAAAAAGTTACCAAATGTCCACACACCACCCGTTCAACCAAGCACGGGAAAAACAAGATGTAACCAGGGTAAACCAGAATGAGCGATAGTACTGAAAAGAGAATCCCACAACCCCCCCAACCCTCTGACCCACAACCCCTCACGCACCTGCCTGGCCAACAGTGCCCCGGAGAAGAGGGTGATCAGCCAGAAATGTAAGGGCATGGAAAAGCCAGGGATAGAAATGGGGCACCCTCAGGCATGCCATGAGTAAGGGCAACAAGAGGGAAGGGACCAAACACCAATTATGCCCCTGCTAGAACTTAACCCACACAAAGGAATCCAGTTAAAGAGCTCCCCGCCCTGCTGATCACTCTTGGCTAGGAATGAGCATCTAGTTAATGTTAAAGGACATTTGTACTGCGCACTATCACCACCGGAGTGGTCCCCTGGCGCTCTTGTGGCTCTGAAAAAGGAAGGGAAGGGGGGTTAGTTGGAGGAAGCTGGAAAAGTGCAAGAGAGCAGTGATGTGCTGTTGGCAACCTCATGGGCCCGTTGGCTGGGCCTGGGGTGTTTGCGGCCGGTAGTCGTTGTGTGCTGTTGTGCAAGTCTGTGTGTGTTTTTGTTTTGTTGTTGCCATGTAGTGAACTTTGTGCGGTTTGTTGTGCTCTAGGTTTGTGGATATGTTTGGTTTAGAGTTAGAGTGCAGAGGGGGAAATTGTTACTGCAATTGGTTAGTTGGCATCTCTATCCTGGATTGAGGGGCTGGGTTTGTGTAATCTCCCCAGATGGGGTTTGGGAGCACCCCTGCGCCTGAAGTATCTCAGTTTGATAGGTATCCAGTGCCCAGAATAGATGATCTAATTAACAAACTAGGTGATGCCAAATTCCATTCTACTCTTGATCTTACAAAAGTGCATTGGCAAGTACCGGTTAAACCTGCAGATAAACCCAAGACGGCCTTGTCAACACCTTTCGGATTATTCCAGTTTCAAGTATTGCCTTTTGGTTTACATGGGCCTCCTGCTACTTTTCGTAAGTTGATGCATCATATCTGAATACCTTTATCATCTTTCTGTTGGGCCTATATTGATGACATCATTATATATAGAAATACATGGTCTGAACATATGGACCATTTATTCCAAGTCACCAGGGAATTGAGAAAAGCAGAGTTAATAGTCAATCCAAAAAAATGTCACCATTCTAGATCCGCAGTTAAGTATCTCGGTTTCTTTGTTGGGAATGGTTTAGTACAACCCCAACAAGATAAAGTGGAGGCTATTATCAGAACTTCACCTCTGAAGACCAAAAAGGAGTTACATGCATTTCTGGGGCTTGTGGGATACTATCAGAGGCTTATTCCAAATTGTTCTTCCATCTCAGGAACCCTTACAGATAAACTTAAAAATGCAGCCCCTCAAAAACTAAATGGTTACCTGTTATGATGTTGCTGTTCATACAGCAGTCTAAGCTACCTGGCATGATAAAGCTGGGTGGAATGGAATGTTATATGCCTCTGGTTCTGATGAGGTCATAGAGTGTGCAAAGGACTGCGCTACTCTGAGTGTTCTAAGTTTGTCAGTTAATCTTGCTTAGTGTTTCTGTAGGGAGCCCATGTTGATGTTGGGGGTCTTTTCCCTAGTTAACTTAAATAAACTTATTTCTGAAGACTTACCTGTGCCTGTCGATGTCTTCGCAACAATGGCGACGAGGATGGGATGTTGAAGACCCCCCAGCAAGGATCCTGAAGACTCTGCCGCTCCGCCGTGCCCCCGGCGTAGTAGCGGCAGTTTGGACTGAACTCAAGTCAGTCACACCGTGTGCTGGCCGCTCCGTTTTGTCCCAGCGTCGAGCGGCCACTGAGTCCGGCAGCCGCGTATCAAGTAAGTGTGCCGCTTTGAACTGTGTGCCCGCAGGCCCTGATTCCTTCCGAAATCGAGCCCCGCTCCGCTCCGCTGTTGGAACGCCTACGAGGCTGTATGCTCTGTCGTTTCTCCGGCATCGTTGCGTGGGGAAGGCTATCGCTGGCACCTGGCACGGTATAGCAGAAAGACGCGGCATTTGCCAGGGTGTTCGCAACCCCATACGAAAGAATTGAAGGAAGGGGAGAAGCAGGAGAGGAGCGGCTGTTCTGGGGAAGGGCACCGTATGACATGTAATACGGGCGCATGCAGATTCTTAAAGAAACAATCTACCACACAGCTGCTGGTTAATGCGCACGGTGAGGCAAGTGATTGGATGCCATACTGTACCGAGCAGAGGCGCATTGTGATTTCTAGGGGAAGGCACCACACAGCTGCTAGTTGGAGCGCACTAAAGCCATCATACTAATACATGGGCTCATCCTGACCTGAAGAGGGTTGGCATATTTTGCTTCTTATCTGAGGCACACTACCTGCATTTATAAAAAAAAAAAAAAAAACACAAGTAAGAAAGGGAGGCACGTAAAGGAAGCAATTTTGATGCAGGAAGGGCGAGAGGAGCTGAAGACTGGTCTGGGGTGTCTCCTGAAGAGTGAAAGTAGCTGAAGGCTGGTTTGGAGTGTCTCCTTGAGCAGTACGCCCTGTTTTAACACCAGACATGGCAGGTCTGCCGGGGATAGCTGGACCACCGATATTTATGCCGATACCAGGAGCTGCAAAAATACCATGGGCTCAGTGGCGTAAAGGATTTGCACACTATTTAAAGGCTGCCGGCGGAACGTCATATTCTAGTGAGAGGAAATTAGCACTGTTATTGCATTTTTTGGGGTATGAAGGCCAAAGAATTTATGAGACGCTTCCTCAACCAACAGGAGATGGTGGCGAAGGTGATACTACGAATGAATTTGACGTTGCTTTGTTGAAGCTAGACAAGCATTTCAATCCCAAGACCAGCACAATATTAGAGCGATATAACTTTCGTATGAGGATGCAAGCCCAGGGTGAGTCAGTTGAGGAATATGTGACAGCCCTGCGACATTTAGCTTTAACTTGCAAGTTCCAAGGAACATTCGACTAACATATTCGTGATCAGTTTATGACGCACTGTAGATCTAATAAGATACGCGAGGAGTTGTGGTTGAAAGATGACCCCAATCTGGATGAAGTCTTAGATCTGGCGAAACGCGTAGAACATTCATTAGCATGTGTCGCGAAATTGTCAAAGGGTGAGACAAATGAGTCCAAGGAAAGCAAGAGTGAAGTATTGAATGTGGGAGATATCAAGAACAGAAGAAGAGGAAAGAGCAAGCAGTCGAATAAAATTGGGGAGGAGAAGAAGACCCAAGAGACAGTGCTGAGAACTGAGAAGAGAGAGGACAGACTATGTTTTCGATGTGCCAGTAGCACACATTTTGCTTCATCCATTGTATGTCCAGGCTGTAAAGCGACATGTGCAAAGTGCAAAAGGAGAGGTCATTTTGCGAACTGTTGTAAGAACTACCAGTTTGGACAGTCCAATCAGAGAAAAGTTCTTTATGTCAATGATGAAGAGGACGGCAGATCGTCGGATGAAGAAGTGATACTTCCTGTGCAGAATGTTATATGCCTCTGGTTCTGATGAGGTCATAGAGTGTGCAATGGACTGCGCTACTCTGAGTGTTCTAAGTTTGTCAGTTAATCTTGCTTAGTGTTTCTGTAGGGAGCCCATGTTGATGTTGGGGGGGTCTTTTCCCTACTTAACTTAAATAAACTTATTTCTGAAGACTTACCTGTGCCTGTCGATGTCTTCGCAACATTACCCAAAGCCAAAAATGCTTTTACAAAGTTAAGCGGATATTATGTAACAAACCTGTTTTGAAAGTGGTTGACTTTAATCAACCATTTGTTTTACAAACAGGTGCTTCCAGTATTGGCTTACGAGCAGTGTTATCTCAATTAAATGATGGGATAGAACATCCAGACCTATATATAAGTCTGACACTCTTTTTGATCGGGAGAAAAATGATGCCACTCTAGTTAGAAGCCCTTGCCATCAAGTGGGCTATAAACCATGTAAAATACTATCTGATAGGAAGAAAGTTCAAGTTGGTCATTGACCATGCCCCATTAAAATGTTTAAGTTTGAGAAAAAACTCTAATGATAGAGTTATACGCTGGTTCCTAGATTTGCAGCTGTTTAGTTTTTTGGAACATCGGAAAGGCACATATTTTGAAAAGAAACAATAAACCCTGACTAAACCTACTCTGCCATGGGATTCCCTACCTGTTCTAAGATCTAAGGGAAAACCTCCTAGCATACGCAAAGCAATCAAACAATCGAAATAAAGCAACAATAACATAAAAAAAAGGATTACCAAACAAATAAGGTATTGGTTGACTTCTACTCTTTCTGGGCAGATTCCGCTCCCACAGAAATGTCCAAAGTCAATTTCTTCCAAGGAAAAACAAAGTCTCAGATAAGGTCTTCAAAAGTTTTCTTGATGAAAAGCTCCCTTTTCAAAGTTACACAAAGAAACAGCACTACTGGCAATCCTAGATAATGTTCAAAAACAAAAATGCCACTTCCACTTTAATAACAACTTTACTTTCTGAAGCGTCTTGTACGCAATTTGCTCGGATGCTTCTTTTAAGGAAGTTGCTCTCCCTTTGCCAACTTCCTTTTCTCTGTGTTACTGTGAGAGCAGGCATCTCTGCCTCACAGACTGCTTCTACTTCTTCAACTTGTGACAGCTCTGACAAAAGTGTAGACAACCACAGTTCAACCTTACAACTTGATATTGTGGAAATGTTTTTAGGTAACTTGAACAAGACTCTTTGTCCTCTACATGTTGGTAAGGCACTCTTCTTTCCATTCCTACCAGAAAGAGCAGCCTCTTTGCCTTTCCTCTGAAGCTTGTAGCTACCACAAAATCTGCTTCAGCTTCTCACTACCACAGTGTCAGCTTTACAGATGCGTAATTATTTATTATTACAAACACCCAGCTCCCTTCCCCAGCTTCATATGCATCTCTGTGTCTCCATGGTTTACCCCAAAATTACAGTATCACCCTCCCAGTGTTTTTCCACCCTTGTATCAGAGGAGCGTGTGGTAGTTTCAGCTTCAACAGCTTTAAGACAATCAGTTCTTACTTTGGATGATTACTTCTTTGGAAGGTTCTGTCTAATGGTTTGGGAAAGCTTGTTCAACTTCTGAGTTCAAATTACCAAGGGGGGTCCTGGGAGTCTCTCTGCCAGACATTAGTCCTGGTTACGAGAGACTTACCCAGAGTCTTTAGCTCACTATCTTTCACAGAGAAGAAATATCCCAAACATATCAGTCTTTATCCTGCTCTGGGGCAGTCCAGCACTGAAATGCTAGGCAATTCTCCTCTGAACAAGAGTACCAACAGCAACCCCAGACACATTTTTCGGTCTGGTTGGACCTCATCAGTAGGATGGAGCTGTGCCTCTCTAAGAATAGTGAGCAAGGGGTCCACGTCTGGATACCCCTAGTAATTTAGGGTGAGACCCAAAGTTACTTAAATATGCAAATTAACAAAGGGGGCACTGGGAGTCCCTCTGACAGACATTAGTCCTGGTTACGAGAGACTTACCCAGAGTCTTTAGCTCACTATCTTTCACAGAGAGGAAATATCCCAAACATATCAGTCATTGTCCTGTCCTGGGGCAGTCCAGCACCAAAATGCTAGGCAATTCTCCTCTGAACAAGAGTACCAACAGCAGCCCCAGACACGTGTTTCGGTCTGGTTGGACCTCATCAGTAGGGTGGAGCTTTGCCTCTCTAAGAATAGTGAGTAACTTCTGTAACACTTGAATGTAGGATGTTACAAGAGTTAAGGTTCACTTCAAACTCAAATTTAGGCACAAATGATTGCTTCTTGATGGTAAACTTCAACTTGCTACTTGTGTTCCCTTTTACAAAGACCGCATTCGTTTTTAACAATGATCGGGAAACAAAATATTTCATACGCGGTTTGTAAGCATCATGAAGTAGACACAGACAAGAGATGTATAGTTTTGGCTATAAACTTTTATTAAATGAAAAGAAGGATGGGGAAAAGGTCTAACTTGCCCTATTCTAAGGAAAATGTCCCTACCTAACAAAAACTAAGGAAGGTCGGCATCCGGATGTCCAACTTAAAGGTTCTGTCTGTGTCCAAACCTAACCAGGTCCTCACTTGATGCTTGGAAAAAAGTTTAAGGGTTAAAGTATTTAAATAATAAGTGTTCAATAACGGTGCAAAGCTTCTCCCAGCTCTGGGTTTACAAGAGGTTTCTCTTTCCCACACTTCAAGACAGTTCACAATGCCAAGGGATTCCCTTCCACAAGCTTCAAGACAGTTCAACATGCAAAGGGGTTCCTTTCCCCAAGCTTCAAACTAGTTCACCATGCAAAGGGGTTTCTTTCCCCAAGATCCAAAAACAGTTCACCATGCAAAGGGGTTTCCTTTCCCCAAGCTACAAGTCTCTCAACTTTATCAAAACACAGTTCACAGGGATACATTCCAGCTTCTCTGATGTGGCTACTTTTAACCGGTTTCACAATGGTAAATTCCACAGTATTCACAAAGCAAAGGTTCCTTGACTTGAAACACAAAATGTCCTTTATTTTCAAACACAGGTTTCTCTGTCATTTTTTGAGTGGCTTTTCAATATGCATGTGTCCTCTGTCTAGGCGCAGTTGTTGGACCCCAAAACAGGTCACACAACCGATACACATTACTTGACACTTCTCATCAGTATCACTTGTTTGAGACCTTTCATCTGTTACTGCTTTGATGCATTCATATAGCTTTGCCAATGTTCGGTTCCAAAATTTATAATTTTCTGTCATAGGAAATGCTGGTTGCTGAAAAGTCGTCCTTTCATTTCCTCATGGGGTCTTTTCAATGGTTTCATAATTGCTCTTTAATGTCAATTTTTAATTCGGTATTCCAAAAGTATTCGCTTTTGTTCACATCAGCGTTCACAAGTACTGGCTTTGGCTTTCATTCCTATTGGTATCCAAAAGTACTGGTTTTGGCTTTCATTCATATCAATATTCAAACAAATGTCTTCATGGGTTTGTGAGCCTATTTACCGTGCCTGGTGTCCCCCTCTTCTATCCTGACTCATTGGTTGTTGTGCATGGCGCTGAAGCAACGCTTCCGACTGCTACAATCCTTCTCTCTCGTGGAGCGCTTCACTTTTCCTCCACAGCGGCTCTCTGTGTCTTCACGTCTGCCACGTATGCGTCTTTCACAACTTGGGCTTCTCACCGAAGCTCCGCCGTATCACAACTGCTTCCTCACTGCAGTCTGCCAATGGCTTCCAGCTTCTCTCAGCTCTGCTTCCTGCTGCATATGCTCTGCATCAGTCTTGATTGCTTCATCCGCCATGCCGCCTTCCAGTTCAGATCTGCGCTCCTCCAGCAGTCTGTCGACCTGCTTCTCCAGCTGCCTGTCGACCTGCTTCTCCAGCTGCCCCCATATTCTCTGTTCAGGTCAGTGTTAAATCTCCTGCCAGGTTGATTGGTCCCAAAAAGACTAGACCGCTCACTACCTTTTTGAGAGTCCTGCATTGCTCTTGCTTGCCTCCTCCTCATTACACTACCTAACTGGTGTAAGTCATAGTGTGAGTCAATGATCATTGCATTGATCTGGTTTGCCTCTTCCTCATCCCAGTACTTAACTGGTGGGTCTTAGGAGGTGACTTACTTAGAAAGTGGGGAAGAGAATGACAATAGTCTACCACGCCTTGGGAAGGGGAAGATTCATTATGAAAGGGAAAAGAGGGATACCGTGTCTCACCTAAGAGTACCTCACTGCCTCTGACTAAGGCACCTCCCGTCAGGCAGTCCCCCTCACATATCCGAACCCAGGGTCAGATCCAGTACCTTTGGCCTTTCCCTGGCCACCGGGGTGGAAGCATTGCCAGGGAAAAGGGTGAGGATACCGTTAGGTTCCTCACATAGCCCTCTCTGAAGTGATATCTTCTTGTAAATGAATGGGAATGTCTGCTATTGCTTATGAGATCATTACCACAACAGTTCTCCCTGTTAGTTAATAGGAGACACACACCTTCTCTGGTCAATGATTCTATATTATCAATGGGAAAAGAAATACTTTCTTCACATGCCAGCACTTCAGTGATTGCAGGATAAGCATGTGATACATTTCCCTTTGTTTGCAAGACTTCCCACCACTACGAATGAGTTCATTCACTTTACCTTTTACGCCAATGAATTTCAGCTGGTTACAGTTATTCGCAAGGAGCTTCTGCTGCTCTTCAGTACGGTCCAAATCTACCGGCTCCATTATTACAGTGACTGCGGGCTGCTTCAGCTTCCTGATCTCTTTTCCTCTGCTACTGCTACCACAGGCACTCTCTGGATCCACACCTCTCCTCAGCATGGGTGTTTCGGATCGAGCCTCATTAAAGGAGAGTCTTCCTCTTTCCAGCTTCCCTCTGCTTGGTTCTGCACATGAGCCTCGGGTAAAACACAGTAATTCAGATCTGCATTCATGACAATGCGGCGCACCTGGAAAAACTGCCATCTTTCTGCAGTCTCTTCCAATGCAGTCACAGCCAGCCAGAGTGTGTGAGCACAGCACCAGCTCAGAGCCTGCAGGTGAATCTGCTTGGTCTTTGCTTCAGCGTCCCTTCCTTGGTCACACTTCCTTGTGAACTGCCAGCCTCCAGTTCTGTTGCTTCTCCTACTGCTGCTGCCGACCTTCCAGCTCCTGCTCCAGCTTCTCTCTGTGACTCCCTCCTGCAGCAGCCTTTTATGCCCCTCAGGTGAGTTCATTGCTTTTAAGTGTCGACCCTCAATCTTGATTGCCTGACCTTGCCTTACGCTGTGAGGCTTGCCTGCCTGTTCTCTACCTCTGCATGCCTCTTAGCCCTCTTCTTCATCACAGTCCCTGAGGCGTTCTGGGACATGTAGTCCATTTCAGGAAACTTTGTTTTTCTCACTGCCTTGATGGTTTTAGCAACAATTTCACTTCCCTCAATGTTTTTAGAATAGGGGCTGTGGGACTTAACCCTTTTTAAGATAGAGGGAAGAGAAAGGGCCATATGTTCATTATCCCTTTTGGTATAATTTTCATTTGAAAGTGGACACATAGGGAGAATAAAGAATGGTCCTGGTGATATGACAGTTTTAGACTTTTTATGCCTAAGTTTGGTTATCTTAGATTTGCCATTATGTGGAAATTAATTTCAATGGCACCAGGCTATAACATCTCTCGGAATGTCTTTGGAAATATCCAAGGGACTGTACCATCTCTCACCCTGTGAACTCTCACCACTACCCTGGGCCTTGTCTCCACCCAGGTGATCCTCCTGCAGTACACCACCCCCAGGATTGGGATCAGGAAGCGTCTGCCCTTTCTTGGCCACCTGGGAGGAGACTCTAGGCTGGGTTTTAGTGGGTAATCCAATGGGATTTCCCACAGGAAACTGGTCTGGGACCTTTCTCATGTGGCCAGGGAGAGGCGCTCTCTGATCCCGACCCTGGGGGTAGTGTACTGCAGGTGGATCACATGGGGAGTGTGGGGGGGTAATCAGACCAGGAAGATTGGGAGGAACCCTTTTTTAACTTTCCCCATAACCCCTCCCTTCTGATGGCCTGTTGGCAACTTAAAGAAGTGGAAAAACCTAATGTCTTTAAAATGAACTGTGTGTCTCAGAATTCCTCAGGGACTATGATGAAGAAGAGGGCTGAGGAGGCATGCAGAAGTAAAGGACAGGCAAGTAAACCTAACAGCCTTTGCCAGGGTCAGGCAATTAACATTAAGGCCTGAAGTCAATTGCCCCACCTGAGAGACAGTAGTAGCAGAAGGAGAAGAGCACGAGTCTGGCAGTTCATGAGAAAAGGTGACCACTTAAGGGATTCCGGCACGAGAGAAGAGCAACTTCACCTGCAGGTTCTTAGTTGGTCCTGTGTTCACAAACCCTGTCTGGCTGTGGCCGCCCTGAGAGAGACTTGGAGAAGTTAAAGGTTTCCTCAGATGCGCCTAATTACTGTTACTGCAGAGCTAAAGTCGTGCAGCAACCCGATGCCCGTGTGCAGAAGCAAGCCGAGGGAAGTAGGAGAGAAGGAGACTCTCAGTGGTCGAGGCTGGATCTGAGACACTCGTGCTGTAGAAGGGTGTGGGTCCCAAGAGTGCCTGAAGTAGTGGAGAGAAGTTGGGAAGTGGAATCCGCCTGCATCCACAGTGTTTTTGGAGCCAGTGAGGGAAGCTCTGTACTCCAATTCACTGAGTACTCCATTCCATTAACTGCAATGATCTCAATAGAACTCTGTAGAAGTAGAAGTAGAAGTGAGTAAAAGTTGTTAGTTGCCATGGGAAGTCTTGACAACAAAGGAAATGTATCACGTGCACTTTTAAAAAAATGTTATTTTTATTAGGTTTTGTAAAACATAGTAATCAACATATATGTATCATTTGGAACATATCAGAGCTAGAGACGTTCTTCACACCCCTCCCCCCGCCCAAAAGTACATCAACATAAAACTGTAAACCAAAATTTTTTTTCACACCGTCCCCACCCCCCCCCTCCTTCAAGCAGTGTTTTCTCTCACTTGTTGACTTATTATTCGCGTCCTCTGTAACAACGTGAGTGGCTCGCGCTTAATACATTCTTAGGCTATAGCTTTAATTGTTTAATTTAGTTGTAGATGGCGGTGTGTTCTAGCGGTCTTCAGGTGATTTCTCGCCATGGTATTGCCCCTTCGGAACACTTGTGGTTATACATTCATAGCACGTTCGACTATCATTCCCCCCTGTCGATCCTTACAGGGAGTTGGTAATATATGCATTTACAAAGTCACCCCACAACGACTCATATTGCATGGCTTACACATTGAGGGATGCATAATTCTTTCCATTGCACAGATATTTGTTGCCACAATGACCCACTCTCTCTTGCTCGGGCCGATTCCGCTTTCCACTTGATCACCAAGCAGGCCTGTGCCACAAGCAGAAGCGGGCCGCTA
Source organism: Ambystoma mexicanum (assembly GCF_040938575.1). Classification (NCBI taxonomy): domain Eukaryota; kingdom Metazoa; phylum Chordata; class Amphibia; order Caudata; family Ambystomatidae; genus Ambystoma; species Ambystoma mexicanum. The sequence goes on from NC_090921.1 coordinate 1,476,915,293, forward strand.
TTCCCGTCATTCTTCTCATTTCACCTTCACATTCTTCCAAACCAAACAAGACTAAGGGCCTCATTAGGACCCAGGCGGTAAGGGGTTTACGGCGGCGTACACAGCGCCGACCCTTACCGCCTGATTCCGAGGTCCCTTAGCGCCATGGAGGTTTTAACACCTGCTTTTAGCAGGTGTTAAAATCCATGGCGCTAAGGGACCTTGTTGTTAATTACGCCACCGTAATTTATATATGGCTCAGATGGGAAGGTCACGTGGTTATTCACCGCATGCCTACCCCCTCCCTCCTGATCTGCCATATCGTTCCCAGTATCGCGTGATTTAGGAGTATTTGAAGCAATGTATCTCTCAGGACCCATAGCCACTCTGCGGCGGTGGCCGGAGCTAAGTTATAATTGTCAAAATGTACCCACTGTAATTCTTTCTGCCCTCTCAGGTGGTGGTATCAGGATCCTTAGCTGAATGGCTTGATAGTATTTTTTAAGGTCGGGGAGCCCCACTCCTCCCTTTTCCTTGGACAGAATAAGGATCTCATAAGCTATCCTTGCCTTTTTCCCCTTCCACAGGAATCTCAGAATGGCTCTTTTAACTTCAACGAAGAATGCATCCGGCAGACGTAGCGGGAGCATTTAGAATGGATAGAGAAATCTTGGGAGGCAGACCATTTTAACTGCATTGTGCCTCCCGATCCATGAGATCGAAAGCTTCTGCCACTTAGCTAAATCAGCATGGAAACTAGCTAGCAGGTGGGGAAAATTGGCATCATATAAATTCCCCAATGCCTGTGTTAGATTTATCCCTAGCAAACGGAGGGTGGTTCAACCAGTCACGAGACCGAGAGTAGAAAGCCTGGTGGCGGTTTCCGGGATAGGTTCTTGTAATGGGAAAAGTATGAATTTAGATCTGTTCATTTTGAATCCTGAAAGTCCTCTGTAACTTTCCATTAGTTGTATGGCTCTTGGTATCGATGTTAGGGGGTTCTTTATGTGTAAAAGAATGTTGTCGGCATAAAGGGCTACCTTGTATTCCTTCCCATTCACCATTTGAAATATTTGGAGTTGGTCACAACTGAAGCCTTGGGGGACGTATAGACAGCCTTGACTCCCTTTCTGAATGTAGGGCCTAGCCCAACCTTCTCAAGCACCGCCTCCAGGAAGCCCCACTCCACCCTGGCAAACGCTTTTTCTGCGTCCACCGACATGAGAGCGGGGGCCCAACATTTTTTTTGACTAATGAATTAAATGTAGCGTCTTACGCATGGTGTCGGCCCCCTGTCTCCCTAAGATGAATCCGACCTGGTCAGAATGTATTAGTTGGGCATGTGGACCTCCGGTCCGGCTGCCAGTACTCGCGTATAGATTTTTGTGTCAATATTAAGCAATGAGATTGGGCGATATGACCCGCATTGTTAAGGGTCTCTGCCCTCCTTGGGGATCACAGTGATAAGTGCCTCTGAGAAGGAGTCAGGGCCACCCCCGTCTGTAGGATGTCGTTAAATAAATCAACCAAAAAGGGGAGGAGAGACAATATAAACATCTTATAGAAGCCAGCTGTGTATCCATCATTACCCGGCGCCTTCCCAAGTGGGAGCCTCTTTATTGCTTTCTCGATCTCATCGACCGTGATTGGAGCGTCCAACATTTCCATATCATCATGGGAGAGCCGTCGCATGTCCACCCTCTGGACCATTGTCCTATTTCCGTTTTCCCCTGCACCACTTCAGATTGATATCGTCTCTCATAAAACTTTGCAGTCTGTCGTCGGGGTGCCACCTCCCCCATCTATGGCGGCAATTGACCTTTCTGCCCTTTGACCCCGTAGCCTAGCGGCAAGCAGTGCGTCTGCTTTATCCCCCTTCTCGTAGTGCTTTTGTTTACGAAACTGGAATTTGCGGACAGCCTGGCCCTGCTCTAAACTTTTCTTTATTGGCAAAAAGTAGCAGCTGGTATATTACAAGTTGCAACAACAACACACATTACATATTTAAAGCGCGAATGACAAAGGACAGGCCCAGCAGGAGGCCACACATGATCATGATTGGGGTTGATAGCCATAAAGGTATTATCGTGCAGTGTGATCCGTCCCCGGATCTGGAGACGGAGGAGATGATAGAAGCTCCAGGTCCACCTTACGGTTCAAATAGCTACAAAACTCTGTCCATATGTTTTTAGGTCAAGCAGTACTAGGCAACATGTTAATGTAGTCTTCTTCACAAGATTGTGTCCAGGTGAGGGCTTTCAGCCACATTTCTAGGGAAGGGGGGGATCTACGTTTCCAACATTGCAGGATACATTTCTTGGCCACAATCGCCGCAACATTCAGAAACCTTGCCTCCCATTTCGCCTCCGTTCCCTCCCACAGCCCAAATAGAAGAGACAAAGGGTCAGGGCAGACAGAGAACCCCACAATCTCGGAGAGAGTCTCAAGCACCGCATCCCAGAACGGGGCCAGTGCCCCACAGGACCAGAACATGTGAGCATGGTCCGCATCATTAGATCTGCATCTTTGACAGGGGTGGGTTTGGTCCCGGGCAAACTTCCCAATCGCATAGGGTGTGTAGTACGGACGATTAAGTATTTTGTATTGAACACATCTTACTCTGGAGTTAAGAGAAACCTTGCATGTATGCATGCACATTTTGGTCCACATATCATCCGTGATGTCTAATCCCAGATCGCGGCTCCAAGCATCTCGAACAGTGTGGGGGGGTTCAACAGCTTGCGCCATCAACATTTTATACAGGGAGGATACAATGCCCTTACCGCCGGCGGAATTGGCAATGTAGCAGACCTCGGGGGGACTCAGGGGGTTTGTCCGGATACGAAGGCCACATGTCTTGGACCGCCGCCCTAAGTCTGAAGTATTGCAGCAACTCCAACGAGGACTTGGAGTGCCCCGGTCTCCAGGTATCAGGGGTGATGAATTTCCCATCGGGGAACAGGTCGGAGAATGATCTGTATCCCAGGTCCGACCAGTGATGCATAAGGAGCCTATCCTGTGTGGGAGTGAGGCCGGGGAGCGACCAGAGGGGAAGCCATTTGTAATACGGGGGGGAGCCAGAAACAGGCATCAGAATCTGCCACCACGCCCTTATGGTGGAGGCCACTGGGTCAGCACGGGCCTCCGAGCGATACGAGTGAAAAAGGATCAAGGACATGACATTTACCTCCCCGGTCGCAAGGATTTCGAGCTTGACAGGCGGGGGGGGGGGTCCTGGTGGTGGTACCAATATGTAGCATGCTGAGCCTGAGCGGCGATCCAATACTGGGCGAGATCCGGTGCATTGAAGCCGCCCCTCTCATAAGGTAGGGTCATATGTTGCCACTTTCTGCGCACGGCACTAGAGTGCCACAAGAAACAGGCACATCCTGCGTGCAGGTCCGCAAAGTACTGTTTCCTGGGCCAAAGTGGGGCGTTAGCAAATACGTATAGGAGCTTTGGGACTATAATCATTTTTATTAGGGACAGTCTCCCTGAAAGTGAGAGGGGGAGGTTCCACCATCTTTCCATCTTGGCATTGGCGTATTGCGCGGCAGCCCCGTAGTTATCGGACAGTAAGGAGGATTTTGAGAGGGACACCTGAACCCCCAGATATTTGATGCCCTCAAGCGCCCATTTGAGAGGAAATTCGCATGCAGGTTGGGAAGTTGCGGGCGTGAGGGGAAAGATTTCTGACTTAGTGTAATTTATGGTGAAGCCCGAGAATGTGCCAATTTTGATAATTTTGCGCGTGAACTGAGGGGTCTCTAATGTATAAAAGCACGTCATCGGCATACAGTGATATAATTTCGGGGGTGTCCCGCAGGCGAATCCCTTTGCGCATGTGGTTGTTTCGCACACTATCCGCCATGGGCTCGATGGCCATCGCGAATAACAAGGGAGAAACAGGCACCCCTGCCGTGTCCCTCTGTGGAGGGAGAAGGGAGCCGACAGATGGGAGTTAACCAGGACCCTGGCCAAGGGGTCAGTGTATAATAGTTTAATGCAGGACATCATGTATGGGCCGACTCCCATCTTCTCCAGCACCGCCCAAAGGTATTGCCACGAGACCATATCGAACGCCTTTTGGGCGTCAAGCGTCACAGCTACAGCGTTGGCTTGGGGGTCCATTCTAGAGATAACGTTAAACAGTCGCCGAATATTTAATGCCGTGGAACGGGCAGGGACAAAGCCGCTCTGGTCAGGATGAATCAGGTGTTTCATGATGGGAAGGAACCTATTTGCTATAATTTTAGCAAAGATTTACCAGGGGTTTACCCGGCTTAGGAAGCACGGTGATGACAGCCTCGCGGAAGGACCGGGGGAGGGTAGAGAGACGCAGCGACTCCTCCCAAACCTCGTGAAGACGTGGAGCAAGGAGGGCAACATGTTCCTGATAGAACTCGGCGGTTAGGCCGTCTGGGCCGGGGGCTTTACCCTGAGGGAGGGCCGAAATTACAGCGGTGATCTCATCAAGGGTAAAGGGAGACTCTAGTTGTTCTTTGGTGGCTAGGGAAATAAGGGACATTGGGATGCGGTCAATGCTCTAGCTACCGGGCGTAAAGGGCGGCATAGAAATCTGCGAAGGTCTAAAAAATGGGGCGATCAGACCAGTGCCTCATTCCATCTTTGTCGATGATACTATCAATCCGAGCCCTGCCTCCCTCGGCACGGGCAAGGCGGACAAGGGTGCGGCCCGGCCTCTCTCCCTCACCATACTTCGGAGCGCAACGGGTCGGGCAAGGTATTTTATCTCGCTGAGGGCAAAGGACTCCAGTTCAGTTCTAATCTGTGCAAGCGTGGGTGGAGAGGGGGTGGTCGCATACTCGCGCTCCAGCTCCTTGAGTCTGGACTCGGAACGGCGCAGAGAGTTTCTAATGTCCTTCAGGACCCCCGCCTCCCTAGAGATACACATGCCCCTGATGAAAATCTTAAAGGCCTCCCATCTCACCCCATCTGTAGTGTTGTGGCGTTTGTCATTATCAAAAAATGAGGAGATATCTGCGAGGATGTCAGCCTTGAAGACAATATCGTGCAGTGCATCTGACTTAAACCGCCAGGTGGAGTGCTGGGGAAGGGCCGGTTGTAAGGCGATGTCTAGTGTGAGCGGGGAATGATCGGATAATGTGCGTGGCTGGATCTGTGTGGTAAGCGTTTTGCCCATGAGCCCCGTGGAGAGAAGGAAAAGATCAATCCTGGAGTGGCTGTCATGGACAGAGGAATAAAATGTGAACTCTTTCGACGATGGGTGAAGTACTCTCCAGGCGTCTACCAGCCCAGAAGTGAGCATGTGTGCATGGAGGCGACGAGCGGCTCTGGACAGTGTTATAGGTGCAGCACCGGATCTGTCCAAGTCGGTGTCAAGGATGAGATTCATGTCCCCCCCCAGATAACAGGGACTCCAACATATCCTAAGAGAATGTCGAGGATGTGGTCAAAAAATTCGGGTGCATCAATGCATGGGGCATATGTGTTGACCAGGAGGCATTCTGTATTAGCAAGGAAACAGTGGAGGATCACGTATCTACCCTGGTCATCAATGTGGCTGGCGCGAAGAGAAAACTCCAAGGTCTTGTGGATCAGGGTGAGGACCCCTCTGGACTGTGAGGAGAACGCTGTATAGTATTTGTTGGAGCTCCATGCATGGGCAAAGGAGGACGAGAGATGAGCAAGAGCGTGGGTTTCCTGCAAGAGAAGTATTTTGACCCCGTGCCTCTGGACATAGGCTGTGACCCTGCGTGCCTTGGTGAAGTTGCTGAGCCCCCTAATATTCCAAGACATTAGCCTAATAGCCATTCAGTAGCCCTTTAGGGGGGATCCCAGTAATGTGTGACAGAGTATGTTGAACAAGTGCTGGCCACTAATACAGCGGCCCGTTGCATCGTACCAAAAGCTACCACTTCTTTACCAGTTTTGCCATAGTAACACTGAACACACCCACCCCCACCCTCACTGCCCCCCAAAACACAGCAGTGCCCAAAATCCCACCCAAAATTCCAAGGCACTTGTGCCAAACCCAACGGGGCAAGGCCAGCCCCCGCACCCAACATGGTCGCAAGCAATGAACATAACCAGCCAAACTCGGCGTTGCAACTGCAGCGGGGGTCGCTGCTGCCGTGGGCCCGATTGCGGCGGTTGAACGGAGGACTGCACAGAATATAGTGCAGCGGTAACCATAATAAGTTGCAGTGGGAGCACCATGATAGAGTTCAGTAAGCAGAGGGTATAGTAATAGAGGATCCCAGACAAGGTGCCGTGTCCAACAGATCACACACTAGTGACCCAATTTGCATTTCATGAGACTTCACAGTAAGTTACGATAATCAATAAATGCACAAACGAAAGGGTAAAGGAGATTACAAGGAAAATGCAGTGACAAGCGTGGCAATGACACCATAAATGATTCAGGTAATGAGTGCAGGGCAGCGCGACTCAACCCTCCTCCACCGGGTCGTCCGCCAGACCAGGGACAGGAATATGAGATTCAATAAATTTCACCGCCTCCTCAGGGACCGTGAAAAAGTACAGTTTATTACGATGGGTGAGCTTCAGCCTTGCAGGGAACAGCATAGCGTATTCCACTTTCCTTTCTCTAAGCAATTTCTTCACACCATTAAATTGTCTGCGCTCCATTTGGACATTGACCGAGAAGTCGGGGAAGATACGAATAGTTTGAGACTCAAATTTCAGTTCTCCTTTTTCGCGGGCTAGACGTAGGATGTGGTCTCTATCCCGGAAGCTGAGAACCTTGGCTATAATTGGTCTAGGGAAGTCCCCCGGCTTGGGGCGCGGGGCAAGTGAGCGATGGGCGTGCTCAATGGTGAAGAACGGGGAGAGTTGAGGATCTCCCAGGAGGTCCTTCAGAAGGGTCTCAACAGCGAGTTCCATCTTGCCCTTGAGGGCCGCCTCCGGAACCCCCACAATGCGAATATTGTTCCTGCGGGATCTGGACGCTAAATCGTCGCACTTCGCTTTGACCTGTTTCATATCACGCACCAGGTCAGAGACCGTGCCCTGGAGCACATGTACTTCATCCTCCGTGGCCCCAATCCTGGTCTCGGCCTCGACCAGCCTAGCGCCATGTTGGTCCAGTTTGGTGCGTCGTAAGGCTACATTTGTGTTTATGTCATCTAATTTTTCGTGAAATTACGCAAAGTTTTCGGCCATGGATTCCATGAGTGTCGTGAGGTCAGGCTGTGGGGAACATGAGGATACATCTGGGTCGTCTTGTGGGAGGGCAGCCCCACCCTGATCCTGCTTAGCGAGTGATTTAGCAAACTTGTCCATTGCTCCAGCCTTGTTAGCCCCACGAGCCTTGCCGGACATATTTGGAGGCACACTTAGAAGCGCGGGGCAGGTATTAAAGTAGGTTATCCCAGCAGGTATGCTCCAGGGCAGCAGGCCCACCCCAGGGGGCAGACAAAGTGTCCCAGGCGACAGTATATCCTAGGAAGAAAAGCGACAGGCGGCGCTCGTCCCCGAGCCAAGTGAGTACAGGCAACCAGAGCCAGCAGTGCGGGGCAGCCCAGTCTGGGGGCACCTAGCGAGCTCAGGGGGCAGCAAGTAGTTTCACACTGTGAGGAGAGGAGGATCCTGAAGCGCCCAGCGTCGCACCAGCGCAATGCAAATGGTCGGAGGTAAGCCGGCTAGGGGCGCCGCAGGGCCAGTGGGGCCTCAAGGCGCTAGTGCAGCAGCAGTGGGCAGCGCAATTCCGGGTCGCAGTTGAAGGGTTCCGGCAGTTAAATGCGTAGTCTAGGGAACCGCAGAGGTGGTCAGGCTGTGGATCAGGTGAAGAAAAATAAATGGAAGCCCACAGGAGAGGAGCAGCACAACCCCGGACCGCCAGGGGGGGCGCCAAGTCACATTAGCGTAGTTGCTTATGGGCCTGTAGGCCTGCGGCCACCTAACACGGCAGGAGTCCACTGCGTCTACAGATATGGATTATTTGGAGAGTATGGCCCGTAGTTCCCCCGGGGGTACAGTAAACGTGAGCCCCAGGCCCCCAACCCCTCACCTGCAGATGTAATGTCCAGGTCACCACCTCCGCAGGGGTCCCAGCAGACCCCAGCCGCCAGGGCGCGGAGTATGTAGGCGGGTGTGAGCTCAGGCGGTGTGCGGGTCAGCACTGCGGCCCCGGCCTGAAGGGGCAGCCGGGGGGCAGGGCGCAGCCGGAAGGGCCACGTCGCTCCAGGGCAGAAGGACCAGCAAGCAGCCCCCCCGTGGGCGTGGAATCCAGCGAAGAGATGTGGGGGCAGGGCGTAGTTGGAAGGGCCACGTCGCTCCAGGGGGAGAAGGACCAGCAAGCAGCCCCTCCAGGGGCGCGGAATCCAGTGGAGAGATCGCCCGGAGAATCAGGCACGGAGACAGGAGTGCAGGGGGTGCTCCAGCAGCCCCCACGGTGTGGCGTGCAAGGATCCGGCGGTCACGGGAGGCGCTGCCAGCCTCAAATCAGCACCCCTTCAGGGGAGGGCCGGAGAGGACAGGCCGCGCGGGCCAGCGGCCGGCAGCGGTGCACCCGGCCGCAAGGAGAGCCGGGGCGAGGAGGAGGCGTCGGCCCAGAGACGTGCCAAAGACAGGCTGCGCTCCTGGCCAAGTAGAGCGGAGAGTGGGCCCGGCGCTCCGGATAGCAGGGCACAGCGCCGCCAGGGGACAGCAGCCCGCCGGATAGTAGCGCAAGACGGCAGACCCTCGGGCCGGCGAGACTCAGGGGGCAGACCCCGCAGCAGTCGCTCGCAGCCGAGCAGGCCTCAGTTGTCAGGCGGCGGGCCCCAAAGAAGAAGGGGTTTCTCACAGCCCCAAGGTTCCGATTTTCTCCAAAACCCGGATCAGTATGCTGGGCAAGTGTTGTCAAACACAATACGCTCTGTCACAGCGAAGGATGAAGGAGGAACCCGCTGATTCTGGCAGATTTTCGGCCGTCGGGTCACGGAGCTAAGAAGCTAGGCAGCCATCTTGCCGGCTGCTCAACAGCGCCCCCCTGGCCCTGCTCTAAGAGCCCAAGCTCCTCTCTTTTCTGCATGGCCTTGCCAACCGTCTCTGCTCACTCCTCGGTGGAGTTTCGCGCAGCAATATCTAAATGTGCAATCTCCTCCCTTAACCCGCTCTCTATCAGAGCCCTTTCTCTCTTTTTATTCGCACCCTCCCTGATCAATATTCTCCTCCATGTTGCCTTCCCCGCCTCCCAAACCACTCTCTTGGATACCTCTCCCGTGTTATTGAGTTCGAAATATTCCTTTATTCCACTCTCCATTTCCGTGCGGAAGACATGGTCCTTCCACAAAGTTTCGTGACATCGCCATTTTACACCCTTGTGTGTCAGAGTTAGCAAGTTCATATCAACAGTGACCATGTCGTGATCCGACAATGAAATTGGCGCTATCTCGGGAGCAGTCGTGGCCTCCCCCACCCCATCCGAAAGATACAGGTAGTCTATTCTGGTGAAAGTGGAATGGGGTGCTGAATAAAATGTGTATCCTGTCTCATTTGGGTGAAATGCTCGCCAAGTGTTCCGTAGCCCATATATTCCCATCATCTCCACCAACTCTGCACGGCCACCATCTGCAGGCTCACGTGCCTCTGGATTACCGGCCGTTCTGTCCAATGTGGGATCTACACATAGATCAAGGTCTCTCCCTAGAATTATGTGGCCCAAGGCCTCCAACATTATCTTTGGGACCATGCATTGTAGAAATCGGGATGGACCCACGTTCGGAGAGAAAAGCATCACGAACGTAAGTGTTATATTGCGTACCGTTCCCACCACAAGAGCCCTCCCGCCTGTGTCTGCCCACACCTTGGTATTCTCTAAGTTTAGCCCCTTTTTCACCAGTATACCCACTCCCGACTTCTGGAGAGGGCCAGAGCCCCAATATTCCGTTCCCATCCTGGGGTGCAAGACCCTGCGTTCTTCTCCTGTTATTTACTTAGGGCCTCATTACACGGACGGCGGTGGACCAAGGTGCTGTTAGCACCTTGGTCCATGCCGGTAAAATACCGGCACCGCCTTGGTGGAAAGGGGAATTACCGCCCTATTCCAAGGTTGGTGGGGCGGTAATTCCCCCTTCCCCCATTGCCCTTTCCCATTCCCAATTTTGCCCCATAGGGCACAATGGGAATGGGGAAGGTGCTAATTACGGCACCGCAAATTGCGGTACCTTAATTAGCTCCCTGGTCCCTTTGCGGGTTGGTTTTTAACCCCTGCAAAAAGCAGGCGTTAAATTCTCCAACCCGCAAAGGGACCTCGTAGTAAGGCGGTAAGGGTTTACCGGTACCGGTAAAATACCGGTACCTGTAAACCCTTACTGCCTACCGTGTAATGAGGCCCTTAGTCTCCTGAAGGAAGAGCACATCTAGTCTTGCTCTATTGAATTCCCTGCAGACCAATGATCGTTTCATGGGCGAATTCAGGCCCTTAACATTGAGTGTACCCACCCTGAGAGGACCGACTCTAGGGGATTCAGATGTTCTCGCCATGTCTTACTTTCTGCATATGCCGCTCACGAGATGAGCCTGTACCGCTATTTCTCATAACATCCTCCACTACACACAACACAACTTTAGAGGAACTTGTTCCGATCCCCCTAACCCTTCCCTCCACCTGTCCACCCCATTTGGCGTCCAATCCGGCTGCGTCATCTTCACCTAGCCAGTCTTAGACCACCAGTGGAGACCGTGCGTCTGATGGTCCCATCACAAAACATTCAACTAAAGATTGAGCTCCTCTCCCCCACCCCCTCCAAATCACGACAATAAACAACTCGGTCGATGATCTCAGAGTGAGCGGAGTCTAATAGAAAATGCCTCACCATGGTAGCCAGGGTCTAAGACGTAGGAGAACTCACTCCACCATCGTCCTAGTGTCCTCTGGGTAGCGTCTCACAGCGTTGCTGGGACCAGCCACTAATTCTTGTTCTTGTTTTAATATGAGCACATAGGCTGGTCCGGTGCACCTCCTCAGGTTTCACATCTCGACGGCTCGGAGGCCGCTTGGCACTCTGCCAATACAAGTCTGTGTCTGTAGTTGATTGTGTGTGCTAGGATGTTCAATGCTCTGCACCTGGGGATGCATTCATCCTACTGTACTTCCTGGATCCTGGTATTCGTCTCCGCTTCTGGCCTTTGATGTGCCATTGTCTGTCATCTTCCCTTGTTTCTTCCCGTTTCGCTTCATCTTCTGGTCGCCTAACAAGTCGGTCGTACAGCTCTGAATATCCCTCTCCGATCTCAGCTTGATCGTACTCCCCTCCCATTCGAATGTAAGCAAGAATGGGTAGCCCCAACGATATCAGACGCCTTTTTCTTTCAGCCATTTGGTGAGTGGGATACACTTCCTTCTCATAGCCAGTGTGAGTGATGACAGATCTTGGTAAATCGAAACCCTCGCTGTGTCCAGAGGAATCTCTGTGCTATGTTTGGCCTTCTCGAGAACCCTGGTTTTGTCAGCATAGATGTGGAACCGCGCCAGGACTGTCTTTGCGCCACCTGCAGCTCCTCCTTCTCTATGTATGCTGTCAATTTTTGGCTCATCGATAGTCGTCTTCAAACAGGAGTTTCATGATTGTGTGGAGGGTCCTCTTTAGGTCTTGTTCGGTTTCCCCTTCTCTTTCTGGAATGCCGAAAATGCGTATGTTATTACGTCGTTCACGATTCTCTAAGTCATCCATTTTCAGGTGGAACTCTTCTTCCCTGGCTTCAATGTCTGCAATCCTCTGGTCCATTTGAGATTCCAGCGTGCCAAGAGAGGTTTGATCATGCTCAACCTCCTCAAGTCTTTCTTCCATTTTATCAATTCTCTGCGTTATTTTGTTGACTTTCCCGTCTATGTCTGCTCTTATGCTTTTCATCTAGTTCAGTAAGTCTGCCACATCGGCTTTGGTTGCAGCCACCTCCGCCCCTGAGGTCGCCATTATGGAGTCTGAGGAGGGGGCAGCGTCAGTGCTGAGAATCTATATGGTGCGAGATTCTCCCTAATGTCCATAGGTTCGTGACCCAAAGCTCTTCAGAGAAGTGCGCTCATTACAATATATTGTTCCTCAAGACCTTGTGTAAGGCGGAAGTGTTCTTTAGTTCCCCGAATGGAGAAGAGGGCACACGCCCCAAGGATGGGGGCCCAACCTTCTCGGGAGTGGGTGGGGGTCAGGATCAACGGAGAGAACTGTGCTTTCCAGGTATGCACCACTTGGGGAGAGGATAGTGTTTCAAGGATCCGGGCAGCCCCTCCCAGTGTTTCTCCCTCAGTTGGAATTAGTGTTGAGAGTTCTGCAATTTGTGGGCAATGCTCCACCTTGAAGAAGGTCTCAGTCTCTTGGATGCCGTAGGAGCTTGGCCTTGAGGAGGGCACACGCCCTGCTAAACAGGGGCCCCAACCCTCTGATATCTTCTTGTGGTGTGCTACAAATTGGTTCGCGCTGGTGTGTGGGGTCTGTCCACTATTCCTGGGGCTCAAGTTTGCCTCCTCATGTGACGTTGTCACACGCTCGGCCCTTTTGTGACTGTAGGGACCTATCCGCTCACTTCAGGGGAGGGTGCGCTTCACTTGGACTTTCAGGCCGCTATTCGTATTGTGGACCTCTGCTCTACGACAATGTTTGGGGGAGCTTTGAGCTGTGAGACAATCAGCCGTCCACCACTATTTGTGCGTGGGCATTCGTAGATGCCTTCACCCTCATATCAATTTTTCACTGTGTGCGTTTTGTTGGTCACTTCAAAGCTATTGGGCCTTGACTGCAGGGTCAGCAGTGAATTTGGATGTCTGCAGAATGATTCCAGCTGTGTTTCCCGTGACAAAGCGCCTTAATTAACTATGAATTGCTTTGGTAGGTTGTCCTGGGCTCCACTCACCTACACACACGCCGCAACAGAACCGCTGTAGGCCATTTACAAATATCTCTCTTCGGTCTGCAAATACTTCCCAGAAAGCACTTTCGGCAGCGTTTGTCTGTTATGGGTTGGGAATCAGAGATGTGGCGGGTGTAAGCCTGCGCAGCCCGTTTAGGGATCCAAGGTCTATTGCGTGTTTAAATGTGTTCAGGGCAGGTATTCTGACCTTTATCGTCGAGAAGTCTGTTAGGTGCGCGCTCCAGACAGGTGCCAGTTCGCGTAGGTAGTCGTAACACTCAGTGTGGAGGGCGATTGTGGTTTATTCCTGAAGGTTCTCCCTCACATCCCTTTGCTGCACCTACCCGTGGGTTCACTTCTCCACTTAGTGCACTCTGACGAATGCAGCGAAACCACAGTGCGTATTGCGAGGAGGAGCCGTCAAAGCCTACCCACAAATTCCCACCCGGGCGTTATGGATACCTCAGAGACTGACCAATTGGCCCAATTACTAGGGGAACTGAGGGCTGAAGTGCATTCCGCCCGTCAAGAAACCAATGCTCTTAGGAGAGAACTGATTTTGTCAAAGGAGCAAACTGATGATCTTGCTAGGCAACTATTGCAAAGCCGGGCTGGACAAGCACCCCTACCTGGTTCCGGGGGAAATCCAGCTCCTGTGTTATCGAGTAACCCTGTGCAAATAAACCTAACATGACATATTCCATTAGCCCCACCCGAACGCTTTGCCGGAGATCCCAAAAGGTTTGCCGTGTTTATGAACCAATGCCGCTTGCACTTTTTATGCAGACCTGGAGCCTTCCCAAACGATCAAGCCAAGGTAGCCTTGGTATTGTCATATCTCAGCGGCAGTGCAGCTGATTGGTCAATTCCACTAGTTACTCAGGATGACCCAATTCTTCGGGATTTTCAGGGCTTTCAAACTAGTATGGAAAGACTATTTGCCTGGCACTCCCAAGGACAGGCCCTGGATAACGAACTTTTGTCCCTACGACAGGGTAACCAGGACCTTCTATCCTACATCGCAACCTTTAATAGGTTAATAGTGGAAACTGGATGGCCTGAGGTAAAACTAATCACGTTATTTCATCGAGGGCTTCGAGGAGAACTCAAGGATGTCTTGCCTCAAGTCGTGAACCCACCTCAAGACTGCGCTGAATATATAGACTTAGTGGTCCAGTTAGATCACAGACTTCAGAACAGAAAGGCTGATCGAGCCAAGTTTGAGAATCGGTGTTGGTCAAAACCCACGCTAACCCCAAAGGAGCAGATGCTTCAGAACCCATGCAAATCGGAGGGGTTAAAGGATGTTAGGAATTGCCAGTGGAAGCTATGGAACGTCTGGAGGCATTCAATTACAAGTCAACGTTCTAGTCCTCATCAGACATGGCGTCATTCCCATATAAGTTCCGGCCCGCCACGTTTTTCTACCTGTTACTACGCTCTCCACTCTAGTTGCTTCGTGCTAGAGTTTACCTTCCTTTGCCTTTCTGTGTAGATTGCTTCCTTGTTTTCTGTATTCCTTGCTTTCCCCTGTTGTTTGTATACCTTCGTGTACTGTGTTATTCAGTCATCCTTTCCCTTGAAGGACTGATTTATTGACGGCGCTCTGTCCGTTTCAGACTTATTACCTTTTGTCCATCACAGACACTTGTTTTCTTTTACTTTCCTTCCTTTGCAGCACTTGCCACAAGGGCTCACTGCTTTTGTCCGTTTCGGACGTTTGTTTACTTTTCTTTCTTGGCAACGCTTGCCATACTGACTCACTGCTTTCGTCCGTCTAGGACGTTTATTTATTCTACTCCCTTTGCAGTACTGGCCGCAAGGGCTCACTACTTTCGTCCGCCTCTGACATTTGTTTACTTTCCTCACGGCGTTTGCCGTTCAGCTGGCTGCTTACATCCACCTCTGGCGTGAACTGCCTTTTGAGCTTTTTCGCCATTTGCTTTCCCTTCTAGGAGCCTGTCCGTTCTATGTCCTTTCTTCTGTCTACTCCAGTAGCTTTCCTCCCTGGTTATTCCAATCTATCTCCTTTTGTCCTTTTTCCTTTTGTACTCCTTTTTGGATTACGCCTCCCGCAGGAACTTCAGTGCAAATCTCTAATTTTTGTCATCTAATTGGAATTGCTTTTTTTCTGAACTTTGGACTTGTGGTCTTTGGACATTACACTTACATTGGAATCCACCATCTTTACCAGGGTTTTTTCTGCCTTTCCGGCTTTTTCCCTGGGAGCGAGGCTGGCCCCCTGGGGTTCCCCGAGGTCAGAGTCTCTCCTCTGCCAAGGTGGCCTCCGGAGGGGCCAGACCTTATTTACACGAGAGAAAGGGACAGAAACCCAAGGTTCAAAAGCCCCGGAAGAAGAAGCAGTGGAAAAGGACGGAAGCGGTTCTTACGGCTCTTACCTCGGAAGAATCAGGTGAGGAGAAGGGGGAAACAGACACTGAGCCTGACAGCATACAACACCCAACGCAAACCATGGCTTCCTTGGAGCAGTACCAAGAATTGGTGGCTGCAATGCAGAATTTAACCGCAGAGGTACAATCCTTGCGAACTGAGAACATTGCTCTCCCACAACAGGTCGTCTTACACCGTGATGATCGTGGCGACTTGCCAACTATGCCGCTCTCTTCCGGCAAATATGATGGACATCCTGGGGGACTGAAGGATTTCATAGATGCCTGCAAAGTATACTTTGCCTTCCGACCCCATGCCTATGATACCGCCAGAACCAGAGTAGGTTTCATCATCGCTAACCTCATTGGTAACGCCTTATCTTGGGTTACCCCTTTGGTGACGAATAATGATCCATCCCTGAACGACTATGACCACTTTTTGGAAATGTTTAAGGAGAGGTTTGATAGACCCGAAGTATTTTACTCTTCTTTAGAGGCTATTCTTGATGTTCGTCAGGGGAACACCGATCTTCAAACTTACATTTCCTGCTTTCAGAGACCCGCTGCTAAAGCGGACTGGCCTGATTCGCCCAACAAACCATATTCAGATGGGGTCTTCATGATGAGATCAAGGACGAGCTGTCGCGGGTAGCCAGACCTGCTTCGTTCCAAGATCTGATGACTTTGTCCCTCCAAATAGAATTCCGATTGCAAGAACGCCAGCAGGAAAGAAGACGTCTTCGTGGAACCCCTCAGGCTATCCGTCTCCCTTCTCCTTACACCGTAAAGCAGAGCTATAACCATTGCAGAAGAACCTATGCAAATTGGAGCCACCCGAGGACCCTTGACTCCAGAAGAGAGAAGACGGCGACGTGATACAGGATTGTGTATGTACTGTGGATCTTCCAAGCACTTATTAAGGGACTGTCCAGAGGTACCTCCTCGATGAAAGGGAAACTCCAGTCCCCGCTCTGCTGCAAGGGAAGTGTCGGGGGATATGACAAGTACCCTTGCAACAACTCAAGAACTCTAGAAGATTCTGCAGAAAACAGTCAGATGGTGTTTAGAGTACAAATATGGTTGTCTGAGTCTGGTCCCACTGAGGTTTTGGCCATGTTGGATTGCGGAGCGGCAGGTAATTTCATGGACTTAAAATGGGCCACGGAACACCTAGTCTCTACAAGGACAAAGATAACTCCCATACCAGTAGAAGGTGTGGATGGTACGCCCTTGTCTTCAGGACCCATCACTACAGAGACTATTCCTTTGAAGATGAGAATGGGACATCATGAAGAGTATGTGGTGTTCGATCAGATCAGGGCTGCACACTTTCCTTTGGTGATTGGGATTCCGTGGTTAAGAAGACATAACCCGCACGTCGACTGGGCTGCCAACAGAGTGAGCTTCAACTCCCTGTTCTGTAAGGCCAACTGCATGAATCCACTTACCGACTACACCACTAAGGTACAAGCTAAGGAGGGGTCTTCACTCCACCGTCCCTTTATAATCTCCTTGGTCCCTCTCCAGTATCAAGAGTTTTCAGAAGTATTCATAGATACTGTACCCAGATTATTGCCCCCTCACAGGACAGAAGACTGCTGCATTGACTTGATCCCTGAAGCAGTAGTTCCTTTTGGACGCATGTACCCTTTGTCACTCCCCGAGCAAAAGGTCCTTCGCGATTACTTAGATGCTAATATGCAAAACGGGCTCATCAGAGAATCTAGATCCTCCTGTGGGGCCTCTCTATTTTTTATCCCTAAAAAAGACACCACAGAGTTACGCCCTTGTATAGATTATCGAGGCCTTAATAAGGTAACTGTCCGGGACAGATATCCCATGCCGTTGATACGGGACATCCTTGCGGCCGTACAAGGTGCTGTATACTTTACCAAACTAGACTTGAGAGGGGCGTACCACCTCTTACGTATAAGATATAGGAGACAAGTGGAAGACGGCTTTCCGCACACCATTCGGCTTATTTGAAAATAGGGTAATGCCATTTGGCCTTATGAACACCCCAGCCGTTTTTCAAAGATATATGGACAAGGTGTTTGCTGACTTGTTATTTGTATCAGTGGTGGTCTACCCTGATGACATCTTGGTGTTCTCTAGGTCTCTTTCTGAACATCAACAACTAGTCAGGCAGGTGTTACAGCGCCTACAGTCTCAACTACTGGTAAAACCAGAAAAGTGCCAGTTCGAAACAACTTCTGTGTCCTACTTGGGATTTATCCTATCCAAGGAGGGAATAGAGATGGATCCAATCAAGATAAAGGCGATTTGAGAGTGGAAGGAACCAACCAACATCAAGGAACTGCAAAGCTTCCTAGGATTAGCCAACTTTTATAGGAGGTTCATTCCCAATTTCTCTAATACAGTGCTTCCTCTCACTTCTCTACTAAAGAAAGGGGTTAAGTTTGCCTTTGGGGGAAACCCTAGAGAAGCGTTTGTGGCTCTCAAGAATTGCTTTTCTACCGCACCCATATTGGTCCAGCCGGATCAAACCAAGCCTTACATATTGGAAACCGATGCTTCCATTGCATGAATCTGAGGACGGATGTGAACATCCGGTTGCCTATTACTCTAAGACTCTGACTACTAGTGAGCGCAATTATTCGGTGCTCGAAAGGGAGCTGTTGGCAATCCAGTTGGCCTGTCAAGAGTGGCGCCATCTCTTACAAGGTGCCGCCCACTGCTTTATCATTCGAACAGATCATCGTAACCTTCGGGTTTTACAACAGATGGAATGCACCAACGCACGTCATGCCATGTGGGACTACTTCTTTCTACAGTTCGACTTTATCATCACCTACATTCCCGGAACTGAAAACAAGAAGGCAGATGCTCTGTCTTAGAGTCCCGGTGAAGGCTCCGGTGTGTATAGGGGTCACGACTTGGTCTTCCCAGGATTGAAGATCGTAGCATCTACACTATCTTTTCTTCAAGAGTTGATTCCACAGTACAATATCAACTCCAACCTTTCCCCTTCTATTACTCAAAGACGGGATGGGTTGTATTACCATGAAGAGACTCTGTACATTCCCACTAAGAGTCTCCAGAAACTCGTCCTATCATGGTGTCACGACACCCCTTTAACAGGTCATCCAGGTGTTAGGAAGACTTGTAATCTCCTATGTAGGGGGTTTTGGTGGCCAACACTTAAAAAGGATGTGGACCAATACGTATCGACCTGTTCTGTTTGTGCTTCCAACAAACATCGGACGGGAAAACCCTTAGGACTATTACAACAACATGCTCTGCCTGAACGCCCTTGGGAACATATATCCACCGACTTCATTGTGGATCTCCCTTTGTCAAATGGCATGTCAGTGATAATGGTAACAATTGATTCATTCAGTAAACTAGCCCACTTCTCGGCCTTCAAGCAAGTTCCCTCTGCTTCGGAGACTGCGGCTGTTTTTCTCCAAGATATAGTCCGCCTGCATGGGTTGCCCCGGACTATAGTGTCTGATCGCGGGCCTCAATTTACTTCAAGATTCTGGGCTTCTCTTTGCCAAAATCTGGGTAGCCACAGGGCCCTTTCTTCAGGTTACCACCCACAGAGCAATGTGCAGACTGAAAGACTGAACGCCAGCCTAGAACAATATTTGAGGTGTTTCTGCAGTCCTCAGCAGGGCGAATGGCATTATTTCCTTATGCAAGCGGAGTTTGCCTATAACAATGCCCTTCATACATCGATTCAAATGAGTCCTTTTTTTTGTACGTATGGGTATAATCCCCAGCATTTGACTTGGCCCAGTCCTCCTTCAAACAAAATCCCTGCCCTAGATGGAGTATTGAAGGATCTGTATGAGGTCCACAAACTCGCTAAGAGGGCTCACCTGGCCAGTCAACAAACTCAGAAGAGATGGGCTGACAGAAAGCGGAGTTCCAACCCGAAGTGGAAGATAGGACAATTAGTCTGGTTATCCACCCGATTTTTGCCACGATGGGTTCACTCAGGTAAATTTTCTCCACGGTTTCTAGGGCCTTTCCCTATCGTACAACAAATCAACCCAGTGGCCTTTAAGCTCAAACTCCCTATCTATCTCAAGAGAGTGCATCCGGTCTTCCATGTCTTGTTGCTCAAGGAGCATAAGGAGGATCCGTTCCAAAGACCTGTTCATAGGGGGCATACTCAAGTAACCCATATCCCGGAAGAATATGAAGTGGCCTATTTGGTTGATTCCCGGTACCGCCGGGGTAGGTTACAATACCTGGTCCATTGGAAGGGATACCCAGTGGAGGAAAGGTCCTGGGAACCAATGAGCCACATACATGCACCCCGTCTGGTGAGGAGGTTTCACCATTTTCACCCGGGTAAACCGGGAGGCCCCCCGAGGAAAAGGGGGCATACTGTCAGGAATTGCCAGTGGAAGCTATGGAACGTCTGGAGGCATTGAATTACAAGTGAACGTTCTAGTCCTCATCAGACATGACGTCCTGCCCTATAAGTTGCGGCCCCGCCCACTCGGCCGATGCGTTGTATCTGTGTTTTTCTACCTGTTAGTACGCTCGACACTCCAGTTGCTTTGTTCTAGAGTTTACCTTCCTTTGTCTTTCTGTGTAGATTGCTTCCTTGTTTTCTGTATTCCTTGGTTTCCCCTGTTGTTTGTATACCTACATGTACTGTGTTATTCAGTCATCCTTTTCCTTGAAGGATTGATTTATTGACGGCGCTCTGTCCGTTTCAGACTTATTACCTTTTGTCCGTCACAGACACTTGTTTTCTTTTACTTTCCTTCCTTTGCAGCACTTGCCGCAAGGGCTCACTGTTTTTGTCCATTTTGAACATTTGTTTACTTTTCTTTCTTGGCAACGCTTGCCGTACTGACTCACTGCCTTCGTCCGTCTAGGACGTTTATTTATTCTACTCCCTTTGCAGTACTGGCCGCAAGGGCTCACTACTTTCGTCCACCTCGGACATTTGTTTACTTTCCTCACGGCGTTTGCCGTTCAGCTGGCTGCTTACATCCACCTCTGGTGTGAACTGCCTTTAGAGCTTTTTTCCCCATTTCCTTTCCCTTCTAGGAGCCTGTCCGTTCTATGTCCTTTCTTCTCTCTACTCCATTAGCTTTCCTCCTTGGTTATTCCAATCTATCTCCTTTTGTACTTTTTCCTTTTGTACTCCTTTTTGGATTACGCCTCCCGCAGGAACTTCAGTGCAAATCTCTAATTTTTGTCATCTAATTGGAATTGCTTTTTTTTTCTGAACTTTGGACTTGTGGTCTTTGGACATTACACTTACATTGGAATCCACCATCTTTACCAGGGTTTTATCTGCCTTCCGGCTTTTTCCCTGGAAGCGAGGCTGGCCCCCTGGAGTTCCCCGAGGTCAGAGTCTCTCCTCTGCCAAGGTGGCCTCTAGAGGGGCCAGACCTTATTTACACGAGAGAAAGGGACAGAAACCCAAGGTTCAAAAGCCCCGGAAGAAGGAGTGGAAAAGGACAGAAGCGGTTCTTACGGATCTTACTTCGGAAGAATCAGGTGAGGAGAAGGGGGAAACAGACACTGAGCCTGACAAAGGACCCCTAACCCAGAAGGAAAGAGAAAGGAGACGGCAAATGCAATTGTGTCTCTATTGTGGAACTTCTGGACATTTTCTACGGGATTGCCCTGTAAAACCACCCAAGAAGGTGGTAGGAGCTGCTGATAAAAGCCATATGGAGTCAGACTCAGGAAACGACCACGCCCGAAAAGCGTAGACGTCCGCTTGCCGAGCTTGAAGAAGGATACTCAGACCTCGCATTTCATCATACCAATGGTCCTCGTAGATCCAGGGCAGCCATCGCGTATGCACGCAGTAAGGGCATACATTGATAGCGGGGTCATAGGAAACTATAAGGACTATGAATTGGCTTCCAGGATGAATATACCTCTCTGCCGAAAAAAACCACCTCAGATGTCATCACCACAGTCGATGGAAGTGAAATTGCCTCTGGGCCTGTAACTCACTCCACCGCAGAGATGACACTATTGGGTCAGGATGGGCATCGAGAGACTATTGTGTTTGATCTAATCAAAGCCCCACAGTTCCAAATAATACTGGGGATACCTTGGTTGGAAACACATAATCCTTGTATTGATTGGCGAGAGAAGAGTATAACCTTTCCGGATTGTGTACAAACCTGTTACCCAAAGAAAAATCAGAACGCATGCCTGGCCACAGTAACCACAGCAGTCATGCAACTACCTCCAGAATACCAAGAATTCCAGGATGTCTTCCAAAAGGAACAGGCAAACACCTTACCTCCTCACAGATCGTACGATTGTCAAATCGATCTCATACCCGGTGCACAACCCCCTTGTAGCAGGATCTATGCCCTTACGGAACCTGAGAACCTTCACCTACGACAATACTTAGACGAGTACCTTGCCAATGGCTTTATTCGCCCATCCAAGTCCCCTGCATCTTCAGCTTTGTTCTTCATACCCAAAAAGGAAGGTGACCTCAGAACGTGCATAGACTACCGCGCATTGAACCAGATAACTGTTAAGAACCGATACCCGTTGCCTCTGATCCCTGAACTACTAGACCAAGTGAAGGACACTTGTATATACACTAAATTAGATCTCTGTGGGGCATAC
This sequence comes from Ambystoma mexicanum, assembly GCF_040938575.1. Lineage (NCBI taxonomy): Eukaryota > Metazoa > Chordata > Amphibia > Caudata > Ambystomatidae > Ambystoma > Ambystoma mexicanum. The sequence goes on from NC_090921.1 coordinate 1,476,937,090, forward strand.
CATCTGGTACGTGTAAAAGAGGGTGACGAATGGAAGACTGCTTTCCACACTAAGTATGGGTTATTCGAATACCAGGTGATGCCTTTCGGGTTGTGCAATGCACCAGCAGCCTTCCAATACTTCATGATCGATGTCCTTCGTGAACTCATTGACGTTTGTGTTGTCGTGTATATCGATGATATTCTAGTATACCCCTCTTCAGTATCTGACCATGTGAAGCACGTCCGAGCAGTCCTTGAGAAATTGCGCCAGCACAAACTATATGCAAAATTAGAAAAATGCGTTTTTCATGCCACAGAAGTTGAATTCCTTGGGTTTATCCTGACCCCAAAGGGAGTCCGAATGGACTCACGAAAGGTGGACGCAATCCTTAAGTGGCCATCACCAAGTTCAGTTAAAGGAGTACAAAGCATGCTCGGCTTTGCCAATTTCTACCGCAGATTCATCCCAGATTTTTCACATGTCGTACATCTCATCACAGCACTCTTGCGAAAAAATAAATGCTTTATGTGGACTGAAGAAGCTGAAAATGCCTTCCAAGAGCTGAAAGCGAAATTCACGTCTGCACCTGTGTTAAAGCACCCGCGCCCTGAACTTCCATACATAGTGGAAACTGATGCATCCAGTCTAGCCATGGGAGCTGTCCTGTCTCAAAAGGACCCTGAAACTGGCCAGCTTCACCCAGTAGCATTTTGGTCCAGAAAGTTCTCGGCACCCGAGTTAAACTATGCAGTTACCGACAAGGAGTTATTAGCCATTAAATCCGCCTTCAAGGCTTGGCGGCACTATCTTCTCGGTGCCAGGCATACCATTACTGTGATCACCGGAACTTACAGTATTTAAAAACAGCCAAGGCCCAATCATCACATCAACTCCGATGGGCATTGTTCTTTGCCGGGTTCGATTTCGTGATAAACTATCGACCAGGTTGTAAGAACGGTAAAGCAGACGCCTTATCCGAATAGGGATGGGAGAGGCAGAACTGAACCCAGAACCAGCACCTATAATTTCCGAACAAAGGATTATTGGCATGACTACTCTACAGACACTAGAGGACATTCAGGTAAAGATCCAGCAACTCTTTGATCCTACAGCCCTGCAGGACTGGGTAAAGAAAGGTCCGGACTACTCTGTCACCAATGATATGCCTTATTACCAAGGGCGGCTATTTCTGCCACACAAGGAACTACAAGAGCTAGTCATTTCCCGTTATCATGATACCCTAATGGAGGGGCACCCAGGTATTGCAAAAACTGAAGCTAAAATTAAAAGACAATTCTGGTGGCCCACCTGGCGAAAGGATATAAAATCATTTGTGATGTCTTGTGGCATTTGCGCCCAAAACAAAAGTCAAAAGAAAAAAACGGCTGGACTCTTACAACCTTTAGACATTCCGCCTACACCATGGCACACCTTATCGATAGACTTTATTACCGATCTACCTCCTTGTAATGGGTTTAACACCATTCTAGTTATTGTGGATCTTTTTTCCAAGATGGCCCACTTTGTTGCTTTAAAAGAACTACCTTCAGCCCCAATCCTGGCCAAAGAATTCCTCGAAAACATTGTTCGCATACATGGATTTCCGTCCGTGTTGGTCTCTGACCGGGGCAGTCAATTCATTTCACATTTTTGGAAATAATGCTGTCAATTGGCGCAAATCGATGTGAGGTTATCGACCAGTCACCACCCCCAGACCGATGGTCAAACGGAGAGGACCAACCAGACTCTCGAATAATACCTGCGTTGTATGTTACATCAGACGGAGAGTAATTGGAAAGACATTCTTTGGATCGCCGAATATGCATACAATAATTCAGTACACTCTGGAACTGTACAAAGCCCATTTTATACCTTATATGGGCACCATCCTCGAACCTCAGACCTTGACTCACCCCAAGACTTAGAAATGCCCACAGTGGAACATCTGCACGCTACGATTACACAAGCCTTTAAGGAAGCAACTACACATTTAAAACAGGCGAAAGAAAAATACAAGAAAGATACTGATCGGCATAGAAATGATTCTCCACAATACCAAATAGGGGACCAAGTATGGTTAGCCACAAAACATATACCTCTAAAGGGAACACAGACCTTTAACCCCAGATATTTGGGACCTTACTCTATTAAGGCCATTATTACCCGGTGGCTGTCAAGTTGGACTTACCTGCTAATATGCAAATTCATCCCGTCTTTCATGTGTTACTTTTGAAGCCAGTACAACCAGGGACAAGACTAACAAAGCCACCAGACCCCATCCTTGTACCACAGGGAAGAATGACTTTAGGAGGGGCCTTGGGGGGGGGGGAGTGCTGTCATGATGCCTACCCCCGGGACCCATACCATGTCCAGCAACCCCAGAAGCAGGCATCAAGTTACCCCAAGCAAGCCCAACAACCCCCGCTAGGGGCTATTTGGGTGCAGTCCAAGCGCCTATGGCGCCAGCCTCATATGGAGGGTCAGTCCTGGTGCCATAGGCGCCAGGCTCATAGATTAAAACTTACCTGATGCAGACCGTGCTGCAAGAGCTCCAAGCCAAACGAGGCTTTGAAGGGACTATTTTACCTAGAGACTATTGTTTTTACTCGGGTGGGGCTGGGGAGGAATACTTACCTGGGACTACTTTGGAGGCTATTTAAACCACGCCCGAAGAGCAGCACACGCTTTGCGTTATTCTGCATCCAGCAGCGTAATGCTCACCGTGCCTGCAAGTCTGCATCCAGTCATCTGTCACGCCCGCCTCGAGTTTGGAGCTCCTAGAAAAAGGGAGAAAGAAGGAGAAAAGGTTAGAACAAGAGCAATACCTTTGATCCTTACCTGAATTCCTGATCCATCTCGCCTTCGAGCTGGAAGAAAGAAGTTATTTTATGCGCGTCGCCTCGCCTGCTGCAGCGCTCTGCTGAACTCACCGGCCTTCGCAGCATCTTCACATTTCACTGCATCCTCCTGCATGTCACCGCCGCACTCCGGCACCTAAGGAGAAGACAAGAACAGCAAGGTGAGCCAAGGGAATACACAGAGGAATACCCCCCATAGACTTACCTGATTTAACCACCGGGGGTACTATTCTTCTTCACGGGTCGGCACAAGCTTCCACTGCATCCTAGCCGAACCGCGGCCCCTAAGGGGAAGCAAAAGGACAGCAAGGTGAAACAAGGGACTAACAAGGGGAACCCTCCTCACCACAAAAGACTTACCTGATTTTACCGCCGGAGGCATTATTCCCCGAGACTTCATACTTTCTCTCAGCGCCTGAATAAAGGAGAAAGCAACAGGTTACATATGGACATTATTTTATCAAACTGTGTTGGATAATACAAATCCTTACCAGAACATTACCGGTTGCCACGAGGAACTCTTCAGTAGGGTCAAGCTGCAACCTGCAAGGAATCGGACAGGAGTGAAAGTCAGGCATTTGAACTCTTACGAACTACATACTTACGGCGTCTTGCCGGGAATATCGGAGTCAATATTGTCCTGGAACTCACCAATTCCTTCGAGCCAGTGAAGCAACTGGTTATCTACGCGCCCCTGCGCTCAATGCAGGATGGAGAGCTCATCTTTTCAAATCATCAGGTGAGACTATAAGAGGGAACATCCAAGGTGATCATTGGGGAGAACAGCGGAATGGGGGGATTAACGCTCAACTCCACGGGTGGTTAATTCCCTTTCTCCACTTGCAGAAGAATATTCCTACGGGCCAAGCAAACGAAGCTAGGTGGGCCAGTCGAGTCTGTCATCTCGGCCCTACACGTCACATTGGTGGAGACCGAAGCAGTCCAGTCCAGATCGACGCCTCTGTGGGAGCCAGGTGAGCGTAACAGGTAACTGCTGGAAACACGAAGGTGTACATAAAGCTGTGAAAGGTAGCTGGGTGTTTGTTAAAAGAACTGATAAAACATTGCTAAAGCGGAGACTGTTGAAGCTGAGAGAGAAGCAGTCTACAAGCCAAGGCAGATTCTAGTGGTAGCTGTAAAATAGACGGATGAGGCAAAGAGGTGGCCCCTTTCGTATAGCATAGAAAGGAAGAGTGCCTTGCCTACCTATGGAGGTCAAAGAGTCTTGTCTTTAAGTTGCCTAATATATCCTCAAAGTACCAAGTTGCAGCAGAGCTAACAAAACTGTGGTTCTATATTAAATATTGTCAGAGAACATTATATTGAAGGTAGTTGAAGCAGTAGTAGACTGTGAAGCAAAGGAGTCTGCGCTCACAGTGCCATTGGCAAAAGGGATTTGTCAAGACAAAAGCAACCCCCTTAGAAGAAGCATCTTAACAACTTATACCAAATACGCTGCAGAGCTTACAAAAAGATGGATAGTTGATGAAGCAGAAGTGCTACTTTTGTTTTGAACTTTGTCAAGTCTATCCTGGAAGGAGGTTATCCAGGATACCATTGGTGCTGTTTTCTTTGTGGAAATTGGAAAGGGAACTTTTCAACAAACAGAGAAATAACTGCTTTTTGTTTGGGTGAACTTTGGTTTCTTTTGGAACTTTCAAGAACTGGTTCAAGACTTTACTTTTTTTCGTGAGAGATTTACTTTGGACATTCCTGGGAAAGGGATCTACCCAGGACAAGCGGAAGTCATCCGAGTCGCTGGTGATTTGGTAATCATGTATTTATGTTGTTTATAATTCCCTTTGAATGTTTTGTTGTGTAGCGTGAAGGCCAGTTTTCTACATACTGGGAGATTTTCCCTTGGAACCTAGACTATGTAGGGAACTCCCTGGTAGAGTAGGCTCAGTTAGGTTTTCTTTGCATTTATTAAACTTATTTTATTAATAAAATGTCAAATACTGAGAAAACTACAAGCAGTTTTCTGCCTCACATTACTGACCCCTCACTACCGGCTCTGAACTCTTAGCAAGGATGATAGGATTGTGAGCAAACGGGCTGATAAGGGGGGCAACATTGGGGTTATGAATAGACAAGACTACATTGATCTGGCAGAAACACACCGAAATGTCCCAGGATTTAATACGATAGAAAGAACTACCCCCATTCAGAAAATCCCAATGGAAGCAAGTGAGTTGTTGTCCAAAAGGGCAAGGACAGGACTATTAACAGATGAGGACAAGTTTTTTTCTAACAGTTGAAAGTCCCAGGTTACCAACAATCTACTTTTTTTCCAAAGGTCATAAATCATTTGATGTGATCCCGGAAGAGAGACCTATTGTAAGTGGGATGGGTTGGACAACGGAAACATTTTCTAAATATATGAATGTCATCATATCCAGAGAGGTGGTTAAAATACCTGCTTAGCTAAGGTACACAATGCATCTATTGCAATTGTTTTGTAACCGTGGATGTTAAGTCATTGTACATGTCAACAGAACACAATCTAGCACTGTAAACCATAGGTTTCACATATGGGAACAGATCTGCATTGTACTTGATGCATCTATTGATGTTAAAAGAAATGTTACAGTTGATGTTGAGTAACAATGTATTTTTGTTCAATAATGCCATGTAGAGACAAACAATGGAGGTGGCTATTGGGACCAATTATGCACTCTTGTTGCCCAACCTCTACATGGGATTTTTTGAAAGTGTATATGTGTACTCAGACAATGTTTTCTCTTCTTGCATTAAGTTCTGGGTTTGGTTTATCAACAATGTTTTTTTGATCTGGCAAGGCAGTGAATGTGTATTAGTAGACTTTGTCCAATACTTGAACGGGAATGATTTTGGTATCAACTTCACGTGTACCACAGAAAAATACTTTCTTGATACACATTTCTGGGTCAGAGATTCCAGAATTAGGTCTAAAACATTCAGAAACCGAACTGAGGTGAATTTTGCATTATTAGCTGCTTGCTGTCACAAAGCCAATATCATCAGGAACATTCCAATTGGAGCGTATATTCAGGCATGCAGGAATTGTAGCGAAGTGCCTGAATTTGAACCACCAGGTTCAAACTGAGAGGTTATACTGAGGAGATGTTGGAACAATCTAAAATGAGAAGTTCAGGCCTACGCAGGCAGGATTTACTCAAACCAACAGTTAAAGACAAATGCCACGGCTTGAAGGTTATGAGAAAGATCACACAATACTCCACATGGAGTCACATGCTTTTAATACATTCTGTAAACATTGGCACATACTGGACTTAGACCATGATCTTCGAGAATACATTAAGTATGTACCCACAATTATGTATACGAAAGCCCCAACCTTAGAACTGTACTTAGTCCTTCATTTCTGAAACTATCAGAGGCACCCAGACATGCTTACATCAACATTTATTTCATTTTCATAAATGTGGCACATGGAACATGTTGCAGTATGCCAGGGAAAGTAAGAAAATAAAAATTAATAGTGAGGAAGAGTTTGCTATTACTCAATTCATTAATTGCAGATCTAAATGTGTGGTTTATGCGATTGTGTGGGTTTATGTGGATTGGTATATATTGGCAGCACGATTCAATAACTCCGAATAAGGATTAGAAAACATTTAACTCCATTAAATAATGATGACCCTAGGCTACCATTGTCAACCCATTGGCAGAAACAGCATCATCTGGATCACAAAGCAGCAATACAATTCATCGGATTGAAAGTAATATCAAGGGATCCCAGAGGAGGAGATATGGAGAGGGCCCTACGACCGATGGAGGTCAAATTGATTTGTAAAAATGGAACTGTACAAAGAGGCTTGAACACAGATCATGATTTGTTTTTTTTCCTGTGAATATCTACCTCCGGTCATCCTCGGGGGCTGACCTCATTAACAAGTTGCATGTCTTTAAACAGAAAGTGGGAGGAGGTTGCATTTCTTGTCTGAGGATGGCAATCAAGGTAATATGGAGAGTTAAACATATTTCACTCCAGTGAATATGTTATCTTAAGTCAATTAATAGGAAGTAATCTTTTAGGATTGTATTGTGAAACTTATGAGCATCATCAAACCAAGTTTACTGGTGACTGATTGGATATCATTGGTGCTATACTTGACTTAAATAATTTACAAGGATTATTGGAATTGGCAGCGTGTAATTGGCGTTTTGTTTTGTGTTGAGGGTAGTGTGAGGGGTCAGTAATGCAAGGCGGACAACTGCTTGTACATTTCTCAAAATATGACATTTTATTAAGGAAATTGTGTAAAGAAAATACCTTGCTTGCCCTACTCTACAGAGGAATACCCTGCCCGGTCTAACTGCTAAGGAAACATTCTCTAGCATGAGATGACTGGCCCACACACTAAACAACAAACATAGACAGAAATTTATAGAAACACAATATAGTAAACAATATTAATGCAATGTCTGAATGTCCTTCTCATGTCCTGGGTAAGATCCCTTCCCCAGGATTCAAAGTCAACACAAAATGATGAACAAAGGAAGCAGACATGTTTTGAACCAACTCTTGATAGTTCCAAGTCAAATGAAAAAAGGTTCAGCAAACAAAAAACTCAACTGGTAACAAATCTTTGTTCCTGAAAGAAAGTTCCACTTCCAACTTCCAGAAAATAAATAGCACCAATGGTAATCCTGGTTAGAATCCTGGTAATCCAGATAGTTTGCCACGTTTCAAAAGAAGGTGTAATATTGCCCATTGTCAACAACACACAGTTCTTAATCAACAGTGAGGACCTTGTTATTTACAACTTTACATTGGTATATTTGTCAGGAGGTTTTATTTGTGCTGTTGCTTCCACTTCAACAACCATACTTTTACTGTTGGTACCATGAGAACAGTCACCTTTGTCCCACAGTACGTTACTGGTTCATACCACTTCAAGGTTACATCCGCTGACACCTTTTTATAAGATCACAGTTTACTCCACAGCTCAGTACTTTGAATGGTTAGGCAGGTTTTGAAAAGACCTTTCAACCTCTTCAGGCAGGCAAGACTGTTGGGTATTTTGTGGATATTTGGGGCTTTGCGGTATTTTCTTACCGCCAAAATACCTTTAGCAATAATCACTCTCTGTATTCATATTGGGTCACACATGACAATAATACATTGCATTTTTTCAGAATTCAGACCTATTTAGATGGTATGCGCGGTAGTTTGGGTGGTTGGTTGGTATAGTGGTTGGTTTATTTGTGGCCCCAATATCCAACATCCTTGTTTTTTATCTAGATTGTTCTTGATCACTAGAGAGACCTCAGGCCTACATTTTAGGGATACCACATTTTCAGTCTTAGTGTTGTGTGCCACCATGGGCAATTGTGGTATTTTTGTGGTAATTTCCACTACCTCATATACGGTAGGGAACTATGTCCAGAGAATCTCTCTTCCTGTTGACTCATGTACCTTCAACAGGCTATGCTACAAACAGTCACTAACAACTGTCCATACTGAATAGAATCATGCACACATCTGCTTTAAAATGACAATTGCACTGTTTAAAAATCTACCCACGTTTAAACCTTTCCCCATGCAAAATGAAAGAGAAAAATAATACACACTAGCTATCTGTTTTCAAATATTTTTGTATTATAGAAATTTCATTTAAACACAGTTTAATTTTTTTTACAGAAATAAATAAAATGGTACAACATTATTTGTGATAAAATGAACAGAGAGCTGCGGGAATATATCCAATTGGTAACATTAAATATGCTGATAAGAGACTGAGACTCCCTCTAATACACTGACTGAACAGCTTTGCACACTTTCGCACAGCTCCCACTCGCTTCTGTAATTACCTTTTCTGTTCAGCATGAGTTTTCTCCGGCTATTCTCTTTCTGAATTTGGCTCCCTTGAAGATCAACCCCAGTGAGAACAGGCATCTGCCGTTCTCAAACCGGGGTTATTGCCTGGAGCTCTCAGCTTTTGCAGCAGGAATGCCCCCTCCTCTCAAGCTTCCCCAGCAAAGTCCTAATCACAGCCTCTAGCATGATACTTGCTATGACGCTGCTCCAATCAGAATCAATCATGTCATCTCCTCTCTCACTACACAATGGCTCACTTCTACAGTGGCAATTGTAACAAACTGATTTCCTGCTCCGAGCTCTTTGCTTCCTGTAGTTATGTGGACAGAGCAGCAGAGAAAAAAAATGAATGTGCGTTTAAAAGTTCACTTTCAGACTAGGCCTAATTCTGCAGTGGAGACACATTTTTATTAGTGGGTTATGTTAAATGAAGTTTTATTAGTCAGGTTAGTTGTTAATAAGGTTAGTTATTAATTTTCAAATGTGTGTCTTGCAACATAGGCATTTCAGGTGAAAAATAGTGTGCATTTTGAATGTGCAGATGTGTGCTTTTAACTGTAAAAATGGATTTGCATCTTATATGTAAAAATCGTTTTTTGACTGAATAGCCTTTCTTTACTTATATGTCCATGTTACTCTGGCAACACATATAGCAATGCACCACACCCATGTAGTGGTGCTGCATAAAAAATGCTACCTGTGCAGTAGTGCTGTACTCTGTGCTGTAACACACCAAATATCCTTACAAGACACTCTTACTTTAATGACTTTCTAAAAAGGGGCAGTCTCTTTGCCTCTACTGTCTGTCTGCCAGAATAACAATAACATCCCGGTTGTGCCCACAAGACTGGCTTCTCTCTGTCTTCTGAATTGAAGCAGAATTAAAAACCAGAGGTTGGCTAGAGTGAAATCCCCCATACCCAAGAAATGGAGGAGTCCAGAAATGTGACAAATGACTTCTTTTATTATTTCAAAAGCAGGGATAGGCACACGGATTTCTGCAGTATCCAAATGCACTCTCAGTTCATTATAGGCTGGTAGCAAGGTTTTGTTCCACCGTTACATCACAATCAAAACGTTACATTTCTGTACCTTGGGCGAGCAAGGATTGGGTGAACAGTATAGCCAGACTTACATCCTATAGGGGATAGATGATCTGATTGGCATGGCCATATCGGGTAGCTCTGCCTGGCACCACCCACAGAAAGCCAGTGTAAGCCATCTCAACTTGGGAAATTTACCAGCATGTAAGCACAATAATGGGTGGAGAGAATGGCTTCAGGATCTCACCTGTTTCACACCAATGTTACCACCTCTCTGGCTCCTCTGGCCCTGAGCAAGGACATTTCAGCCTCCAGCTTCATGCTGTGTCACAGTTCTGCATCTTCTATCTTATGGGAACAACAGTTTTTGCCTGCCTCAGATGAATGGGCCTTGTCCCCCAGGTTCAGATCACGTGTGTAGGGACTGCCGAATTGAGCTCTCTGCTTGCATTTATGAAGAATTTCAGCTCCCTGCCGTTGCAGGTGTTCTATCTATCCTGTTGACTCGAAACACTCTTTCCCAGCGTCCTTGTCAAGGTTGGGCACAGCGACGGCACTGCCAGCTCTGCTTTGTATTTCATTTCTCAGGGAAATGGGTGTGTGAGGCCTCTTCCTGTGTTTTGAGCCTTTCCAATGTCTTCCATTCATTTCACTTCAGCTGTGGCTTCCATCTTTATTTTCATAACTGGCCATGTTAGTTGCTTTTAGGTTTCTGCAAGCAGTTCATGTGTGTTCTTTTGTGACTGGCTAATGCCTCTACGTGTGTGTTCAGCATATCACCTCTTCATGATTACTTTGGTGATGTCATCCAGTTATGGTCTATGGGGTTGCTTTAGTGGGTGTCATGTGTCACATTGGTGGTATGCTCGGGGCGGGGGGGTTTGAGGCCCCCTCAGCAATCCCCCCTCTGCACCACACACACTCAAAGCCCCTCCCTAGTAATCAGTGTCTTGTGGTTCCACACCTTTGCCATCCCCTTCAGGTCGCTTGAGCTCCTTCTGTGTTAGTTCATGTTCCCGGTCATCTCCACCTCTTCACTCTGCTCAGCTTCATCGATCTCTTCTCCCTCCGACCTCTTCTTCTTCTGCTGTGCGTCCAGTTTGGGGAATCCATCCACTTCTGTGTCTTTCTGGGGTGCCATCGAGGCTGGGGTGCTCAATGTAAATAGGGTATATTCTTCGCCTCCATTTGGGTGGCACCTACATGTGAGCTTCAGGCCCAATTTTGGTCTGCAAATATTGTTGCCCTCTCTCATGCCATGTACCTTAGAGATGTGTTTGCAGCCTTCTCTCTGTCTCCAATACATACCGAACCTTCATCCTGGCAATGTAGTGGCATTGTTCTTGAGGGCATTCTGGACAGATGTCTGCCTTGTTTTCTACCCATGTGAGCAGATTGAACTTCTTGTCACTCCTTGATGTATTCATCCTTCTTTCTCTGCACCATTTTCACTGTGACTGCCAGGAGCACTTGTGCTATGCATCCCTGTAGCTTCGACCCATTCTTCTCTTGCAAACTCCTGTCCATATACTGGTAGCTGGTGTTTCTTGCAGCATTCAGGAAGTCCTCCCTCCTCTCTTCTTCTGCTCTTGAGGCACTGCAATTCCTCTTGTGTTACAATTCCTTTGTCTGGGCCTTTCAGTATTTATTGTATCAGTTCATTTGCATTGAAGCAATCAGTCATCATTGTCCATGTTTTCCTGTAACTGTCCTCATGGGGCATTATCTTCTGTGCCATTCATTGCAGTGTAGCCTGCTTCCTCTGGAACTGCCACAGAAGTCTTGTAGTTGCTCATGGCCTGGGAAGTGGGAGTGTTCATGTGGCAGCCATCCCCTGAAGCCTCCCTCTGCACATGGGTCACGTCCAGGTACTATATATATCATTAGTGGTGTGGGCCAAATTGGTTATACAAGTTCTCATGTTTTTTTAAATTGATAATGATGCTCTATTCGAGCTGCTTCATCTCTTCACGACACAAGTAAGGGATGAAATCATTGCTGCAAAAATGTAGGGGACATGTTTGTTCAGGTGCATAATGGAGGAAAACAGGTTGTCCTTGTTCACACTCCTAGGAGGGGACAGAAGTAGAGACAGCAGAGTACAAAATAATCATAAACACAAGGGGCCTCATCACGAGTTGGGCGGTAGCCCTTAAATCCAGTGGAAACAGTATTCGCACCACCAATACCGCTCCGCCGGATCACGACTGTAAATCCTGCCGGCGCTATTGCAGCCGGCGATATTACAGCCGGCGCTAATACAGTCGGCTGTAACAGCGCCAGCAACCAAATGCGCTATTAGAGACCCATCACAAGTACAGCGCTGATGCTCCTAGTGCCGTAAAACCGGCGCTAATACCGCTGAAAATACCCCTGGCCAAATGTTGGAGGTAAAAGAACACATGAGACAGCAATAAGGGCCCAGGTGGAAACAATGCACACAAGAGGCCTACATAAGACCCATCCATGCACCACACACCCTCCCCAACACCATGTTATCATTAGGAGCAGGGAGGAGACAGCAATAGGGGCCCAGGTGGAAACAATGCACTCAAGAGGCCTACATAAGACCCACCCATGCACCACACACCCTTCCCAACACCATGTTTCCATTTGGAGCCGGGAGCCTTGATGTGGACCTGTACATGCTGCGCCTGGAACTACAGAGGCCTGACAACCAGCCCTGGGAGCACGGGGGGTGGTGAGGAGGAGGCGGAAACCAGCATCAGCAAGGTGGCCAGCCATCCCCAGGGTCAGGCCAACACCCAGTTGCTGGACCCAATCTAAGGTGACATAGCCAGCCGGATAGCCATCAGCACCACTGTGCCCCCACTTGTGAAGCTTGTGTCCGTCCTACAGTACCACAGGACTGGCAGCTTCCAACACACAGTTGCCATGATGCATGGTATGGCCCAGTCCAGATTCAGTGCTGTGCTGGGACAGGTGCTGGATGCACTGCTGTGCCATGTCAATGAGCACATAGCATTGCCAGCTACACAGGCACAGGTCAACTAAGTCAAGACACAGTTCCATGCCATTGCCCAAGTCCCGAACGTGATTGAAGCCCTAGAATGCACACATGTCGCACTTGTAGCACCCCAGGACCATGAAGCAACTTACAGGAATCGGAAGAATTTCCATTCGCTCAACGTGCAGATGACCTGTAGCCCAGACTGACTATCAACCATTGCTGCGCCCGCTACCCAGGATCTACCCGCGACTCCATTGTGCTGCACAACGGTACCCTGCCAGCCTACATGGAGAGGCACCGAGGCCAACGCACATGGATGATGGGTGAGTAGAAATCCTGCATGAAACGCATGCCAAAGTTCACCAGATGAAGGGGGGCAGACACACAGGAATCCTTGCAGGCCACCTGGAGACACAGCCAGCACTAGCAGAGCACCAGTTCCATGCACGTGTGGCACAAGGACCCCTGCACATGTCCCCCACAGCAGAACACACAGAAGGTGAAGGCCACACACGTGTGAATTCACAATCACATATGGAAACACGACAACCACAATGCATATTGTCTGTGTTGCAGAACTTCTTCTCACCCTGACACCCAAGGGCAATCTCACCATGGGCACCACACAGGAATGCTAAGTGAGTCCAATTGAAAACCCATCCACAAAATCACTCTAGATGAGCAGGGAAAAGCACAACCATGAACATCCTTGAGATAGTGACCCCTGAATGCCCATTCGCATGCATGCCCAAATGTTGAAAAATTTGCCATGTAGCAAACGCAACACCAGCCATAGAGACAGCCACAACCCATCACATAACAATATTGTCTGTGAACAGGCAGATATGACGGGAGCATCATCCTGAAGTAAGGGATGCACCACTGTGGCAAAAAAACACAGCAGGCAAGGCATACATTTGTTTTTCAAATTTGATTATTAAAGATTGCTTATTCCAATTATTTTGATTAGCACTCAAACTCATTTAATTAGCAATTTTGTTATATCATTATTTTCAATAGAACGGGACAATGGAATGGGAAGTTAATGGCAATCAGTAACTTATTTTACAGTTTTTTTGTTTTAATGCAACAGTGCCCATGTGATGATTGTAATGTCTTGGCTTTTTGCTTTTGAATTTTGTCCTTTTCAATATAAAACTCCACATGCCACAATGCAAAGTGATGTGAGCCTAAACGATCCTACTGCTTCAGTGACATAAGGCACTGTCATGAAGTTTAGTCCTAGGACACTGAGGCAGTTTGCTAATGTGCACGCTGTACTTCAGCCAAACCAATTATTTGTATGTCACCAACAAGCAGTCAAGTATGGAAATGAATGGACTGCCTCCCTTTTTTCAGATTGGATTATAGTTTTTAATGGCGGTAAACATTAAGCAGCCAACAACTGTGTGCGATTTCGATTTGGAAAGGTATGCAGACATCAAGCATAGTATAAAAAACAAAGACAAACTCCGGGCCCAGCACAGAACCAGATACCTCTGCCTCGGAAACAAGTCAACCCGTTCACCTGGGCCTTAAACCCAACACACAAATGGAGCAGAGGCCCGGCAAGCAAGGCAGACCGAGGCAGCACGTTATCGTCCGCCATTCACTCAGGATTTCTGAGCACTCATGTTTCCTGTGTTCATGTGTGAAAAGGCCATGCAGTTCTGTTTATTTTGGGACGACTTGTAATTGTGTTACATTTTAAATGGGAGCAAAAAAGGCCCAGAATCCAAAGCGATGACCAGAACGGATCACCTTCTCATACCTTGCCACGGGAAACTTGAGAGATCTGTGATCCTGCCCTCAGAATAACCCGAAAGCTGGCTCACAGTGAATTTTATCATATTTTTATTAAGGAAATGGAAATGTAACAGCTGTTTTCACCAGCTTTCGATGACACATGTAAGTGTTAGTAACGAGATCTTTGAAAAAAAAGCAAACATTGTAATGTAAAGAAAAACGCAAACCTTACTGTTGGCGGTGTCCGGACTCCGCCGTCCGTGAACCCCCCACCCCACGTGATACAGAGACACGGAGACAGCGATCTTTCTCGTGTGGGCTCCCCGGTGGTTGTGATGTCACCGGACACGCCCCGTTTATTTAACTGCGCACGCGACGGAGTGAACGTCACCCCGTCGCGTGCGCGCCCTTAAAGGGCCAACACCACACTCCTCCTTTTCCATAACAACAAATTGGAAACAGGAGGGACTAACTATCACACATTTATAAAGCACGCAACTATGCACACACCAAAACCCCCATTTATTAACAGCCACCCTGGATCCCCTGAGGGTGCCTGTCACGGCCTGACCATTGTCCCCAGGTCAGCCTCCCCAGCTCAGTCCATTACATAGTCTGTGAGACGGGCAGGTTTCCCACGCCCTGTTCTCAGGGGGTACCTCCTGCCAACATCTCTGGCCGGTGTCTCTTGACCTGGTCTGCCCCGAGCAGGAGAGTCCACGACGGGGCTTTCACCCCCACCTTCATCCAAGGCATCCTCACCCTCTCGGTTGTCCGGGCTGTCCACTCTCGGGTCGCCGATTCTCCTGAAGAAGGAGGCATTCCTAGTCACGGACGACGTCCCATCAGAAGCTGTCACCATAGAGCCCTTCACCGCCACGACATCCAGGGGGGCGGGTTCATACGTGAGGGATAGCTTGCCTTGTGGGTGGCGATTCCTCACCAGCACCTCATCCCCCAACGCGATGTGTGGGGGTCTCAGGCCTCTCCTGATGTTTTCCATCTGCGTCCTTGTTCGTCTGTCCTTCTCGACCTGTTCATTGTCAATGACGGCGGGGTCCCTGTCCCCCACCTCCGGTATAACGTCTCTCGGGCATCTTTGGAAGAGAGCCTCCGCCGGTGCTACACCCGTTGAGGAGTGGGGTGTGGTCCGATATCCCCGCAGGAAGACATACAGTGCCCTCTGCAAGCACTCGCCTTTTCCGTGGGCAATCCTGAAGACTTTGTTAAGGGTGCGCATCATGCGCTCTGCTTCACTGTTGGCCCGGGGCCAAAGTGGGGTTACCCGCCGGTGCTGAATGCCATACTCCTTCATGAGCTCAGCAAAACTCTCGCCTTGGAATGGTGCCCCGTTGTCGGAGCACAGCACGGAGGGCAGGCCATGGGTGGCGAAAATCTTCTCCAGCGACACCACCACGTTCTCAAATGCGACGGACTCTATGAACTCGACCTCTGGGTATCGAGACCACTCGTCCACCACAACTAGGAAGTGAGTGCCTCTCGACGTGGACCCGGAGTCTGCGTGCACTACTTCCCATGGCCTAGTCCCTCTTGGCATCGTTTCAATGGACGGTTCCCGCTGGGCCGGTGCCGCAGCCTGGCACCATACGCAAGATGCCACAAATGCTTCCACCTTCCGCTCGAGCTCCGGGAACCACACCTTCTGGCGGAGGCGAGCTTTTGTTTTGGGCGCCCCTTGGTGGCCCTGGTGCGCCAGGGCGATGACCTGTGCAACTTTGGCCTGGAGCACCACAATCCTCTCACCCCTTAGTAGCAGCCCCGACTCCGAGAATGTCAGTTCTTCTCTCACTCGCCATAACTGCTCGAGAGCCACTCTGGCTTCAAATGTCCTGCGTTCCACCGCTTCCAGCACCGTCTTCCAGGCACCCCGCTGCATTGCTTCCCTCAGGATAGCAAAACACTCGTCGCTCTTCGACGCGAGCTCCAGCTCCTCCACCTGCATGGAGTTTGGGGTGGCCGTTTCCACGACCAGGCGGACATGTTCGTCAACCTCTTCAGCCGACGTCGACTCCTGCGAGTCCCCTCTTGGCTGTCGAGAGAGGTAGTCCGCCGCGTTGTTAGCCCTGGACGATATGTCAACGATACTCCACACTCGAGCAGGGCAAGCATCCAGCGCTCTATTCTCACTGGTGGACGGGATGATGAGCCCACCATGATCGGCAACAGCGGTTTGTGGTCCGTGACCACATTCACGGGGCGCCCCAGGATGTAGAGGCGAAAATGTCTGCAACCCCACAGCACCGCCAGGGCTTCCCTCTCAATCTGGGAGTATTTTTGCTCGGTGTCGGAGAGCGCCTTGCTGGCGTATGCTATTGGTCGAATCTCCTGGTCACTCCCCACTTGGGTAAGCACTGCCCCCAGGCCATAGGGGCTGGCATCCACTACGATCTCTGTCTGCAGGCTCGGATCGAAGAACGCCATGGTGTCGTCGGCCGCCAAGGCACTCCACTCCAGATTCCTGATGAACCGGCCACAGTAAGTGACCATGCCCAAAAAGCTCCTCACCTCCGCAACATTTTCTGGCGGACGCGCCTCCTTTATGTCCCTCACTTTGCGGGGGTCCGGCGACACCCCATCCGCCTTAAATACGAATCCAAAAAACTTGATCGTTGTTTTCAGGAACTCGCACTTGTCCTTGTGCAGGGTGAGTCCCAGCGAGTGAAGGCGCTCAAAGGTCTTGGCCAGGCGTGCCAGATGCTCCGTCTCTGACCTGGCATACACCAGGATGTCGTCGCTGATGTTAAGGACTCCATCCAGATCAGCCAGTGCTCCTCTTATGATGTTTTGGAACACCTCCGCCGCGGAAGACACCCCAAAACTCAACCTCTTATATCGGTAAAGACCTCGATGAGTGGTAAACGTTGTGATGTAGCGGGACTCGGGGTGCAGGACCACCTGGTGATAGCCTGCTCTCAGATCCAGTTTGGAAAATAACCTTGCCCCTTGCAGTTCTGCTATAATGTCATCGATGGTAGGGGTCAAGTGCCGTTCCCTCTTTATGGCCTTATTGGGGAGTCGCATGTCCACGCAGATCCTCACCGCGTCGGGCTGTTTGGGCTTGCGTGCGATGACAATGGGAGACACCCATGGGGTGGGGCCTTCAACCTTTTCAATAATGTCCAGCCCTACGAGATTGTCCAGCTCTCGATCCACCAGATCCCTGAGATGAAAAGGAACTTGCTGGTGCTTCAGCGCCACTGGTTGGATCAACTCATTGATGTGGAGCTGGACCGGCTCACCCACCAACTGTCCAATGCCTTCGAACAGGGAGCTGTGTTTGGCCAGGAGCACCTGAATGTCGTCTAGGTACACTGAATAGGCGAATGTTACAATTCCCAGAGCTTCGGCCGCAGCACAGCAGTGTGTTGTCGCTCACCGGCGTGACATAGAACCTGGCCCGTATATGTGAGTCGCCATATTGAACTTCAGCCACGAACACGCCGTCCAAGGGAATGGGCTGGTCGCCGCCGAAAGCGAAAATGCGTGCCCTTGGCGCGGTCAGCGTGGGCGGGGTCTGCATGGTGTCATAGTGCTGTCTAGCCATCACATTCACGGATGCACCGGTGTCTACTAGCATTGGTATAGAGTCCCATTGACCAGCACATTGCATCTGGGCTGCCTCTTGGAGCGGGATTTCAGCATGCTCACACTGGACACAAAGAAAATGTTTTCATCATCCTCTTCCTCCTCCTCCCCCTCCTGAGGGGCCCCTTTGTCACCCTGGTCCACTTGAGCAACGTTGGACACCTTCTGGGGGCGGAAGAAACCGGCTCGAACAGGCCCCCTAGGCACTACCTTAGGAGCTGCAGATCGGCACATCCTGGCGAAATGGTCCGCGCCTCCGCACCTACCACACTTCACCCCAGTCGCAGGGCATTCAGCCGGGTGCGGGAGGTCGTACCCACACTTTGGGCACAAGGAGGTTGTCCCAGGCTGGCGCGGGCCCTGGGTGTTCATGGGGCGCCTCGCTCCACGGCCTCTTCCGACCACGCAGACTTCCTCCACCTTGCCTGGGCGGGCACTAGCTTCCATTCTGGTCGCCCACAGTTCAGACACTTCGTGGCATCTTCCCAGTTCTAAGATGCGATGCGGGGAAGAGTGATACCCGGCTCACGCAATATCTTGCGCCGCAGTTTCCCAGAGGCGCACCCCTGAATGAGTTGATTGCGAATCATGACTTCAGGGTCGTTCCACGCACATGGCGCCGCCAGTCTCCGCAGCCGCCCGTAGAACACAGTCTCGTCATCCTTCTGTCGAGCCGTCCCCATGAGAAAACGTTCATAATCTGCATTGGCCATTGGCAGTAAATGATTATGGAGTGCATCCTTTGCCGCCGCAAACGACCCATCCGCTGGCTGCAGGGACAGAAAAATCTCATGCACTGCCGGGCCAGCAGAGTACAGGAGAGTGGCCAGCTTACTGTCGTCGCTCGTCTCCATCGTGGCGCTGAAGTACATCTCGAGTCTATCCATCCACATCTTCCACCTCTGTCCACGGCTTGATGGAGCGCCCGAGATATCAAACTCAGGCATTGGCTGTAGGGACCCAGGTGGTTTCAGCGGGAGGGCGGGCGGAGGCTGAGCAGCAGGAGCAGCAGCAGCAGCAGCAGCTTGACTCATGGTGGATAGCGCACAGGCACCCCAGATGATATGATTAATGGGGCCGCAACTCACCACCAGCAGGCAGCCTCCTGATACGGTCTAAATTCTGCCTCTCTCCAGATGCGCCCCTCGTGGATGTACCGCTCCAGCCAGCAGGCAGGACAATGAAGCGCCCAAAAATTGAGCAGGGGGGAAGACCCCGAGTGCATTCAGCAGGCTTCCAATGGAGTCTCACCCATCCACTCGGTGAAAAACAGTGAAAATGTCAATGATTCATTTTAAATTGACACGTGCTGTTTCCAGTGGCTGTCCGCCGCTGGATTGTCCAAAAATTATGTCCGGATGGCTCACCGGCGCTTCGTTATGAAGCTGTGAGTATCCGAGGCCTATTCATCAAAATGGCCGTCGGCCACGTGCGTCTCTCCCCTCTCCGCGGTCAGAATTCGCTGAAGCGCTCACATAGGATCATCTACGCTACGAGCGAATATCTCTGCCTGTTCCAGGGAGTGATCCCGGCACTCGTCGCCACTGTTGGCGGTGTCCGGAATCAGCCGTCCGTGAGCCCCCCACCACCCGTGATACAGAGACACGGAGACAGCGATCTTTCTCGTGTGGGCTCCCCGGTGGTTGTGATGTCACCGGACATGCCCCGTTTATTTAACTGCGCACGCGACGGAGTGAACGTCACCCCGTCGCGTGTGCGCCCTTAAAGGGCCAAGGCCACACTTACCTTTCTTCTGTTGAGCGCTCAGATCAAAATACGTTTTTACATTGGTGATCACAACAAAGCCCCTCGCCTTGTTTCCCGCAATCACGGGCGCGTTGCAGCAGACACACGCAGACGCAGTATATTATCCGCCACCACCGACCCGATTAAACCGAGGAATTTATTTAGAGTGCATGTATGTATGCGTTTAAACATTTTTAGAAATAGATGGTAAAACGCCAGTGCTACTTTGCCTGCTTCTTGCAATCACACATCAGAGCATTTAATATTGTGGTAAAATAGAAAGAAAAACTGCGAAATTGCGTTTGTTCTAATTTTACTTTTAGGCACTAAAATTAAAACACCAGTGACCAGAAACCAAAGCACCCCATATCTCGAGCATGGAGCAGTTAGAACCAAGGCCATCATGTTATTCAACACCAATCACGCACCATAGCCCTTTGACATCCTAAACCTATATGGCACTTTGAGGACAATGAAACCGCATTAGAGGAACGAGTATGGGCTCGGTTGTACAAGCCATGTGCGTGCAAGGCAATTGTAATTATGTTGCAGAGCCTGGCACGAGTGCCGCTTGCGGGCCCAGGAACAATGCTAACTCTTTCAGCAACACATCTTCTAAGCCAAATCAGTTGGGCATTATTGACCTGAAAATCATGTTGCAGTTTCTGCAAACATTCAAAACAATAAAAAGCAATTCAGTTCTTTCCCATGCAATACCGCTTGTTTTATGCCTTGCAGGGTGTGGTGCATGTAGTAAGTTGTCCACAAAGGAATGTATCCCTTGCACACCGACTGAACCAACCTAGGCCTAATGTACACATTTTGTCCCCTGCAGGTGATTCCGGATTCCCGCAGTACACATGGCTGATGACCCCTGTGCGGAATCCACAAGCTCCAGCAGAGCTGGCATATAATAATGCCCATAGTCGTACACGCATATGTGTGGAAATGGCATTTGGTTTGCTGAAGGCACGTTTCCGGTGCCTAGACCGCACCGGAGGCGCACAGATGTATGATCCAGGAGAAGTGGGGAAAATCATACGCAACTGTGCCATGCTGCACAACATCTGCTGCCGTAGGCATGTGCCACTACCCCCTGATGTTGATGCACAACCGCCAGCGGATGGGAGTGACGATGACCATGTGCCCATTGCCGGGCCCAATGCACACACAGATGGGGTGAGGGAGGGGAGGTTGACCAGACAGGTGTTGATTGACAATTATTTCTGATTCGGTGGATGGGTGCATGTCACAAACAACAATTGTCAAATAAAGAGCACTTGAACAAAATCATGAATGTCCAAGCTTTCTGTCCAGTATCAACAGACTTTAACTAGCGACAGTCATCTTCTGATCATTCCTCATTCAACCTATACCTCTCGAGGTGACAGAAGATTCTCTGTCTTTGGTCCCAGGCTGTGGAATTCTTTACCTTTGCAACTCAGGACCATGAGCTATCTTCTGCAATTTCGCCGAGCATTAAAAACCTTTCTCTTTAGGTAGATAGCCCTGTTTTTTTGGGGGGGGCCCTGTCTTGAGTTGAACTTTCTACCTTTGATGTTGTCATCTGCGCCAAAATACGATTAAGTTTGTCATGTGTGCGTTACAAATACAAAAAATCAAAAATCAAATCAACAAATCCCCTCCCCCCACCAGCTCCCTAGCACACATTCCCCCTTCCCTCCACCAACTCCCCAGCACACATTCCCCCCTGCCTCACCAACTCCCCAGCACAGAGTCCCCTTTCCCCCCACCACCCCTCCCCAACACAGTGCATGTGGGTCCATGTGCCCGGCCCTCAGCCCAACAGTGCTTTGTCCATCTAGGAAGGACGCTTATGCTTCCCACTTCCTACAACTTCTGGTGAGCGCCGTTGTGGGTGGTGCAAGGAACGTCGCCTGGGTGAACCCTGCAGGGATCCCTCAGTGGGGGTTGTCGATGTTGATGGAAGCGATGCCGCCAACTATAGCTGCTGGCGTAGGAGGTTATTGGCCTCCTGCATCTGCTCTACATGAGCTGATTGTACCTCACAGAGTTCAAAGACTCTCTGCCCAAACCCATCGAGAGCCACAGTACACCCCTCCATGACTCTACGGGTGCGGGCATTGTCCCGCGCCATGGTTTTGGCTGCCCCCCGAATTGCACAGCTTATCGTCTTTATGTGGTGGTTGTGGCCGACCCCCAGGCCCTCAATTTGCTTCTGACACACCTCAATCACATCCAGGCTTGTCATTAACTTCTGCTCCCAGAGCTGTGGGACTGTCACGTGTCGGGCTGATTGCCCTGCCATGTCTATGTGGGGTAGACGTGGTGGCCTGTCTGGTGGGGCTGCCGGCAGGTGACCCACATGAGGGGGTGTCCTCATCTGGCATTGGTGTGTGCACACAACGTCAGCGTGCTGGGTCATGGGGACTGTGGCTTTTGACATGCACTTGCTCCAGTGTCCCTTAGGGTGTGGCCATTTCTTGATTGGGAGTATGAATGGGTCACAACACCGGTGCACCATGCTGCTCCTCAAAGGATGTGTTGCGGTCCTCTGTGATGGTTGCACTGGTGGCTACCTCGACATCCTGTGACCAACTGGTGGCATGGGCCTGTTGAGGTGGTTAACCCCTGGTGACTTGGGCCCTTGAGGTGGTGATCCCCTGGTGGCTTGGGCTTGTTGAGGCAGTGACCCCCTGGTGGCATGGGCCTGTTGAGGCAGTGACCCCCTGGCGGCTTGGGCCCATTGAGGCGGTGACCCCCTGGTGGCTTGGGCCCCTTGAGGTGGTGTCATTGTGCTGTAGTGGGGTGAAGTGGGGTGTGTCCTCCGCCTTTATGTATCATGCCGGTCCCTTCTCGGAGTGGTAGTGCTGGTGGAGGCACGTCTGGGTGTGCATCCAAATGGGCCTGCCTCCTCTTGTTCAAGGTTGGCCTCTGATGATGGCTGCATGCCTGTAGGGGAACATAGGGTCTGGTATAAGTACAGGGCAACTTAGATTTCTTTCATGCATTTCATGCTTTACAGGGGGTGAGAGGACATTTTGTATCATGCTTGGCCATTACCTGTTTGTAATTCAGAATGTTGAGATTGCTGGGGCATACTACATGGGGGGACACAGCTCAGATATGTTGGTGTGGCATCTTCAGATGTGAAAGCACAGCTGGCCTTCCACTGTAAGTGAGGGGGGGTCGCTAATACGCATGCACACATCACATTGCTGTGGCCAGGCTATGGATCTGTGTGCTTTAGTGCTTACATTTATACATTGGATATACTTGAGAGTATTCTATGAGATACCTGGGGTCGCTACGGTGCACTGGTACAAGGGACCAGTCGTGTGTGGCTGTGGTACGTCACACTCAATGCACCCACAGTGACTGGATGTCATACATTTACACCGGGTAGGGACGGGTGGACCAGAAACAATGCTATTTGCAAGGGGTTTGGGGTGGCTCGCCTGCAACTGCCTGGGTGCCAGTGCCTGCTTCCGCTCCTCCAACTCCCACAATCGTACCCATGTCGATTAGGGTGGTGATCTGCTCCTCCCTCAGTGAGTTCCGGTGGTGGCCTTCCTCCAGTCCCCATGGACTCACTCCTGTGCTGGGCCAGGAGGCCCCAAACACGGACCCGCAAGTCATTGAACCGCATGCGCCAGTCCTCCCCATCCCTGGGGACATGGCCCACTGCTGTCACCTTCTGGCTGATCGCTTTCCATATCAGCATGCGCCGCTGTGTGCCAGTCTTTCTCTGCTTGGGCTCATCCTGATGGCCTATTACCTCCTCCACCAGAATTGTCAATTCCAAGTCGAAGAACTTGGGTTTACGCAATCTGTCCAGGGCAGACTTGCCTCTGATACGCTCGTGGGACATTTTACAGTGTTTGCAGCTGTGGATGGCTTCCAGGGGCTGTGTTTTTTGGTGGATTGTGATTTTCAAAATGGACGCCACTTTGTTTCACGTTCCGGCAGTGACGCATTTCCCACGGTGCTATTAGAGCGTGCTAATAGCATGGGAGGCCGACAGTAATGCAATGTGTGCTGGGTTTTTGGGTTCACGGCCACTGTTACCGCCGGATGCTATTTGCGTTAACGTCACATCCGGGTGCGCGTGCACGCCAACTTGTGATGGGGCGTTGTTTGCGCCACACATCGCGGCGTTAACGCAAATAGCACTCAGCGGTATTAGCGCTCGGATACCTCCCAACTCGTGATGAGGACCAATGTGTTCCAGCGGTGCAATTCCGCAGGTTGCAAGTGCGTGATTTCCTTGTTTCCCATTATTGTATTTATGTGATGCACACTGGGTGACCCTTGCCACCATGAGCAGAGTTGCCCACTTGAGTGACGCTCCAGTACCTGTAGTGAGACCCATTAACCCATTGGTAATGTTTTCTGTTTTTTTTCTCGTTTTAAAAGTTGCAACCCCAAATTAATTTTATTCTCCGCCCCAAAGTTCTTTCTCTTGTCCCTGTCCCCCTTTGTCATTCACTTGCACAACATGTATATTACGAGTTGCTCCACGCCAAGGAATCTTGAGTCCAAGTGGTAGGTAGTAAGGCAGTCAATGTTTGAAAAGGACATTAATATGAGGGGACAGAAGGATTGGGGAGCACACAATCAGAGGGCTTTTCTTATGTCCCAGCTTGGGACATTTAGGATGGGCATTAGGCTAGGTCCCACAGGCCCTCCTGGCGAATAACCTTATTTCTTTGCTTGTCGGCTTGAGTGCGTGGGTCACTCGCTGTGCATTTTGTCTGGTATTTAGTTAAACGCCCCCCTGTGCCTGAAACACAGAGAAAACTGTGTGAGTTTCTCGAAATGTACATACATTTTCTTTATCACATCCTATTATTGCCTAAGTAATTGCTTCTAATGCTTCTTTCTTTTACTTATCTACTCCCTTTATCTAATTCACATCTCCCACACCCACTACCGAATCCACTTCTGCCCTTAATGTCATGGATGATATTGTTGCTCTCCAAATTTTTCTAGACGATGGACTGTCCCACTTTCCTTTGCCCGCGTGAGAGAGACAGAGAACACAACAAAAACGACAACAACATAGTCCTTTGCCAGCCCTTGCCACTTCTGTTCTTCTTCTGGGTACATCCTTAAGGAGAATTAATGTATCCCGTAGAGACCAGATAGGGACAAAAAGTCATAACAAAGTAATGGGCAGAATGTGAATCCTCTTTTAAGGAGCTCTCTCTTCTCCTGGGCGTGGTGTCTTGGCCTTGCTGCTGTTTGACTCCTCCATGTGATGGGCTGACCATTTCTGTGTCTCTGTGCTCCGGCCAATGTGATGGTTTTCTCTCTGACGTGTTGTCCAGGATTATTTCTTTTTTCCAATAACGCTGAACTTGTCCCTTGGGAATGCTGTGTTTGTTGGTAGGCCTGCACGAGCTGTCTTTTGACGCTGAAACAAGCGCGGTTGAACAGTGAGTGCATGCAGGTGTGAGATATGTGTCCACAAGTATGCCTTCCATCTCTAATACATTTACATTTCTGTCCCTTCTCCAAATACATTTAGTCCTACATCCTATATAAACCATGACATTTCAAATCATAAACAAAACTTTCCGTATTTGTCTGACATATTTACATTTTGTACACTTTGTAGAAAGGATACTTTTGTTCTCTCCTCGTTGGGGGCCGCCTTACGAATGCCATGCTTCATCTGTGCCTCTTCACCTGTACAAAAAGACACTCCTCATTGAAACCCCTCTACTTCTGTTTTAATTCCTATCTGTTACTCACTTGTGCCACCTTCTACCTCCCCTGGAGATCAATAGAGGACCTCCCACATTCCTTTCACTTCCCCCAGTACTTACCTGCTGTACCTATTCACCTACCCTCCACTTCTAAAAGTTCCTATCTCCTCAAATGTTGCCCCTTCTGGTTACATTGCTATTCTACACCAACTATACTACATAAGGGAATGACATTCCGAACTTCACGACACATCCGGGGCCCATTAATAATATACAAAATGTTGTATTACTTACTTTGATACGCTGCTTCTTTACTGCCAGTGGCGTTCCTATTTTGCACATCATGCTTCCCCCTGCAGCCCCTCCGTCCTGGCCTTTGTCCTGTGTCCATTTAAACGCCTAATTTTCGTTACCCCATCTGCTAATACTACTGGTCCTTCCGCAAGGAATTGAAAACCTGGCTTTTGCCTAAACGGACCTCCTCCTGTACATGCCATTAAAGTTGTGCGGTGCGTTTCTAACCTGCACTGATGTTTGTATCTGCATGTCCATGGCACATTTTACACTGCTGCTTTAAGTTGTGTGTGTCATGTAACTGGTTCCGCAACAGAGCCCTTTTGCCTCAGGGTTTGGACGCTTTACAAATGAAAAAATAAATAAAATAAATAATATACTCTGTTGCAGAAATATTGTCTGGCATCATTGCCCCTTTTCCCCCCTCAGCCAAAAAAGGAAAACTGACAACAAAACCCCCTCCCACAGAAATACCTCTTCATTTCCTCCTAGTTTTTGCACCCCCATCCCCCGCCCCCACTTTGTTCCCCTCAATGTATGGCCATTGTGGGTGCTATCAGCTCGCAGCATGATTGACTTTGATGCCAAATTCACTTGATATTAACACGCCTCCAGCTATCAAATGAGTCAGCATGCACTTTCATCAAGAGCTGTCTCCCATCCCCAATTTTACTCCCTTGTTCTTATCCATTGTGAAGTCACTTTGCCCTCCCTCACCATCGCAACTCTTGGGCTCGATCATAGCTGTCTGTCAAGTTTTCCTCCTCTGTGTGTGCCTTTCGTATTGGCTGCACGTGTATTTCATGTGGTACTATTTCCCAATCTAGTGCTGCGCTCCTGTGTCTCCACTAGCCATAAAATGCTGACATAGATGGTGTAAAAAAGGTCATGCCCTCCTAGAATGGGCCACCCCTTCAATGCCCTTATACCCCTCGTCTTGTGTGTGTATCTGCATTGCCTTGGTGCCTGTAGTGGCCGCATTTGTCTGTGATGTGGGCTCAACTCGCAGAGCATGCGCCTGTCTCTATGTGATCTTGGGCATACTGTTCACGTGGTTATACACTGAACTGCGAAGGGTGTGTACCTCCCTCAATTTCCCTTTGATGGTCTTTTTTTTCTTTGCATGCTTGAAGAATATGTCCTAATCTTTTTTTTCTTTTTCTTTTTCTTTCACATTTATAAAGCGCTCACACAGCCCGCAGGCATCGAGGCGCTGTTACAGGAATTGTCTTGCATAATTGTGTGTTTTTTTTTTTCTTAGTTACGTATTTATAACGCGCTTAAACACCCAAAGGTTTCTAAGCGCGGACCCGAGGATCGAACCTGTTGTTGCTTCGTGTCGTCTTGCTTCCAAGACGCGCACGCTGCCGCTGAGCTATCCTCCCCACGTTCTTTCACCCCCTCTCTGTTATCATTGCTTGCACAGTTGAACTATGAGCGTTTACATCTGAGGCTTCCTACTTCCCATAATTATATCCGTCTGTGTCATCGTGGCCCTGCCTTGACCCTTGAAGCCATTCCTGCCTCACTACGTGTGTGCGGGGAAACATTGAGCAAGCATCTCCCCTTTGCCAAATTGTCTTGTAATGCATTAAACTTCAAATGTGTTTTCCCTTCATAAATCAGGAGCGCCCCTCTGTGACTTCCCTTCAAAGTATCCCACATATTGCTAATGAAATACTTGCAAGGGCGAAATGATATATATACACATATATATATATATAAAACTAAATATTCTCTAATGTGTATCTATGCAGTGCTCAAATGCAATGCTTGAAAAATACACGGCGCGGAGTAAAATTTCAGAATAGCAGCTCTTTTGTGCCTTGAAAACTAAAAAGCTGCTAGTGCGACCAAACTAATTGTTTGTTAAACCAAAGGACATCCTACTCCCATATAACCTCAGAACACTAATCCTTTTTCCATTATCCAAACATACCCATTTACAATAGCCTCATAACACTCTTTTCATTGCGCTCTCCTTATGAAAGACGCTGAACCTTAAATTCCTTGAAGTAAAATGTCCACTCTGATCGTCCCCACCAAGTTACCTCCACTGTCAAAACAACATTATTGCCCATATATTTCATTAAAGCCTTAATAGCAATAACTAATCCAAAGAAATCCTGTCTCTGGGTCAGTATTTAAAACAATATATTTTGCTCCCATAATAATGTCAGTCAAAAATCACTCTGCTCACTATATACAGGTTTAAAAAAAAAAGTTTTACTGGTTAAACAGTTGAACCTTTAACATTTCTATATTTCAATTTCATTAGATGCTTATAATTTGCTGGTGGGACTGTTCATCTTACAATTGGTCCATTTAAATAGCAGTTTTTCGACAACCATTTTTCTCTGTTTTTTTCCACAAACTTCCTCCCATCTCCAAACCCAGTTTCAGGGATTCAACAAATTTCAAAGCATCTATTGTCAGTCCCACTTTCTTAACTGTCAATAGTCTCTCCCAATATTCTTCTTCCCTCTCTGGTAAATTTTCTGTCACATAACTTCCCATTTCCGTCAGGCGATTCAACCCCAAAGCCAGACAGCTTAACGTAACATGTCTAATCGACTCCAACAAGTCCTTGACTTCACAGAACCTACAATACGATTGATTCTTCTCAATCAGTGTTCTCCGCAATTGTACTTCTCTGGAGGCCCAGATGTTCAATCTGCATCGCATAAGTAGGTCTCTGTAGTGATATGATGGGAACTTCTTCAAATATGGGGGAAGAACATTCAGCGTTTTACGCTCCCATATAACGTTATAACAGAATTATTTTCCCTATTCTTTTCCTGAGTTTCATCCCAGTCCTTTTCCTTAAAATTTCTTTTTGCCTTATTAGGATTGTATTTCTAAATGTCATCTGAAATATTTAGCTGCTCCAAAAGGCTTTTGCATTTATTCTTCCAGCATTGAAGTATCTTGTCTCTCTTTAGCGACCTTTGCTGGGCCAGAATTTCAAATGGTACTGGTGGTTGGTCAAGAATACATTTCTGGTAGAGAGACAGGGTTTTCCATGATACTATTGAAGCCAAGGATTGCAGCCTTTCATTTATTATTATTTTTTAAAACTTTATTTTTGGACTTTTCCATATACAATCAAAGACAACCTGTACCCGTTGGATACGTTCATGACTTACAAAATTCCCCGCTTGAACCCTTCCCCTACTGTAATGTTCAGTAAAGGCATTTTTCTGATGACTGTTCATTAAGCTTCAATTAGCCGCGTCGGATGGGGTAGGTATGTCCCCATTAGTCCTTTCCGCCTGGGAGAGTTGTGATGGGGGATCTGCGGTGTCAGAGTTGGAAAGTAAGTAGATGATGTATGGAACCCCAGACGTCTGGGGGACGCGCGTGGAGGGGCAAGGTTCTTATGAATTCGGTGTCCATGTCTTGACAGTAAGTAATGTCTTTTTTCCATGCTGTTGGTGTGGGGAGGGGGCCCCGGCCCCATGTCAGGGCAACCCTTCTGCACGCTAGCACCAGGGGAAGGGCCACTAGTCTCCTCACCGGAGGTTGCAGGTATTTGGTCAAACTTAAAAGTGCGATGGACGGGCCGGGGGTCAGCACCTCTCCTACTATGTCGGACGTTATCTGTAGGACCGAAGACCAAAACCGGGCTATCCCGGGACAGTACCAGGTGAGATGGATAAAGTCTGCAGCAGATGCGCCGCATCTTTCACAATGAGCTGATGCTTCGGGGTGATGGCGTTGGTTTTTTTCAGGGGTGTAGTAGGTCTGATGCACGAAGTTGAAGTGAATTTGTTTGAAGCAGGTGTTTATTGCGACTTTCTGGGTTTAGCGAAAAATGTAGGTCCAGTCGTCTTCCGGTATTGTGGACTGCAGGGTTTGCCTCCCATTGTCGTTTTGCTCGTATATTGGTGATTTTTGTACCTGTTAGTAGTGATTTGTATATTGTGGACACTTGTTTTCCCTCCCCCTTCGCCTGAATCACGTTGTTTAACAAGTCCCATGTCAGTGGTTGCTTGGGAAATGATGGGAACTGGGCTTGTAGGGTGTGGCGTAATCTAAAATAGATGAATATTTCGAGTGAAGTTTTTCCTCCTCTCTCCTTGGCCATCTGTGGGGTGATGAACATTCCTTCAGGGAAAAGGTCACCTATGGATTGGATATTGATTTTGATGAGCCAGATATGAAATACCTTTTCGTTCGTCAGGGGTATGCCTGGAACGAACTTGATCAGTAATAGGGGGGAGTATCTTGTGTATATTGCGTATTTATTGGCAATTTTCTTCCAAATGGCATAAGTGGATAAGACAGTGTTCATCGTGTTGTGTGGTACAAGGAGGTTGCTGAGAATCACGTCTCTAAAGAGGTTTGGGGATGCAAGGGCCCGTTCGTCCTTTACATGTGGTTGTATAAAGTCAGTGGTGTACCAGTGGCTCAGGAATTGCGCTTGCATGGCCCAGTAATATTTCTCCATGTCGGGGAGTGCAAGGCCGCCTTGTGATATTGGTAACGTCAGCGTTGTGTAAGCAACTCTTGCTGGCTTTCCAGCCCATATTAGTTCAAGAATTAGGCTTTTGATTTTTTGGAAAAATGAGCATAGTAGTATTAGGGGTATATTTGTGAATAAATAAAAAAGTTTGGGGAGAATTACCATCTTGGTCAGTGAGACCCGACCCCATAGTGTTAGTGGAAGAGACTTCCATCTCTGAATGCGTTCTTGAAGGGAGCCCATTGCTTTCCCATAGTTGTCTCTAAATATTTCGCTGTAGTTCAGTGACATCAAGATGCCGAGATAACGGACCTTGGAACATTCCCATTTAAACCCAGGATCATCGGGGAACTTCGGGGTGTGTGGCGTCAGCGGAAATATCACTGATTTAGAGTGATTGGTTTTAAGGCCTGAGATGTTGCTAAATTTGATCACTTTGCGCATTATCAGGCTGAGGTTGGTTTGGGGATCATGGACAAATAGCATAACGTCATCCGCATAGAGGGAGACTACCAGTCTATGTGGACCCAAGGTGAGGCCCCTCTCGATTTGGTGGGATCTTAGTCTGGAAGCAAGGGGTTCCATAACTAGGGCAAGTATGAGAGCCGACAAGGGGCAACCCTGCCTGGTGCCGCGTTCTAGTCTGATACCGGGAGATTTCGTGTTACCTAAGGTGATATCGGACCAGGGATCATTATAAAGCAATGAGACCATTTTAATAAAGAGTTTCCCCAAGCCCATTTGTGTGAGTGTCGCAAAGAAATAAGGCCATTCTACAGAATCAAAGGCCTTTTCGGCGTCCAGTAGGACGGCGATTGCATGTTGTGTTGGTTGAAGTGCCGCAATGACGCCAAACAGCCGTTGAATACCATAGGTTGTGCTGCGTCCGGGGATAAAGCCGGCATGGTCGCCTAGCACTAGTACGGGCATGAGGGGAAGGAGTCAGGTTACTAGAATTTTTGCTAGGATCTTGTTGTCAAGATTGATTAATGAAATTGGCCTGTAGGAGGCACAGTCATCTTGGGGCTTGCCCGGTTTATGAATAAGGAGTACATTGGCTTCTCGGAGAGTGGGTGGAAGGATCCCTTCCTCTAGGGCTTCTTCGTATACTCTAAGGAGTAATGGAGCTATGATGGCCACGTGGGCTTTGTAAAATTCCCCTGTGAGTCCATCGGGGCCTGGAGCTTTGGTGTTTGGAAGGGATTTTATTGCCTCTACTATTTCCTCTTGCGAGATGGGTGCATTTAGAGGTTCACTGAGTTCTTGAATTACCCAATATAGTTTGGTGTCGTTGAGGTAGTCTTGCAGTATTTCAGGACTCGTGTTGCTTTTGGAGCTGTATAGGTCTTGATAGAATTTGCAAAACATATTCACTATTTCCTCTTCTGTATAGACCAGATTCCCTTATGTGTCGCGGATATGTTCCACACGGGCAGGTGTTTGGTCGATTCTTAGAAGGTGGGCCAGAAGTGCCCCAGGTTTTTGCCCTTCACTGTATTGCCTAATTTGGTGTATGCAGCCTAGAAACCTCAGCTCGTGCTCCGCTAATTCTTGAAATTTTAATAGGTCTGCTTTCAGGTCAGCTTGAGTCTGCGAGTCTTTGGATGTTGTGTATTTGGTTTAGAGTTCCTTCAAGCGTTGTTCGCTGTCTAACAATTCGCAGTGTATCAGTTTTAGGATGCCATTTTCTTTTGTCATGCACACACCTCGTACATAGCATTTCAGCGTTTCCCATAAAGTACCGGCAGGGCTTACTGAGTCTTGATTTATTTCGAGAAAAGTTGTGATTTCTTGTTGGAGTTCTGATGCGAAAACAGAATCTGAGAGTGAGCCTATTTTGAATCTCCAGTTGAGGGCGGTCCGCTCGGTGTTGGGCAGCGTGAATTCGAGTGTTACCATAGAGTGGTTGGAGAAGGACCGTGGAAGGATTTGGGAGGGTCCCCAGCTGAATGAGCTTCTGGTCGATACCAAGATATAGTCAATGCGTGAACTAGTATTATGGACTGGTGAGTGAAATGTGTATTCACGTATGTCTCGGTGGGTGTGTCTCCAGATGTCAGACAGTTCGAAAGCTTGGCAAATCTCTGTCACCTAATGGCTTGCTATAGAAGGTTTGTTAACTGTGTTGTGAGATTTTTGATTTTGGGGGTCCAAAGGGGTGTTGAGGTCTGCGCCCCAGATAATTGTTGCTGAGGTAAACGTTCCCAGTTGAGACATGACTCAGTTGAAGTTATTGGTCCATCTGTGTTAGGGCCATAGGAGTTCACCAAGACTATTTCTTTTCCGGGTAGTATCCCCCACACCAAAAGAGCCCTGCCCTCTCTGTCTTTCTTGGAGTCAATTAAGCTGAAGTTGGCTTTTTTGTCAATTAAAATCGCGACCCCTCTTGCAAAGGATGAGTATGACGAGAAATATCTATGACAACCCCACGACCGGGCCCAGTGCTGTTCGGCAGCTGGTATGAGATGGGTTTCTTGTAACATGGCGATATTGATTTTGTGTCTTCTGAGGTATTGGAGGATCCTCCTGAGTTTGGCTGGTTGGTTGCCACCTCTGATGTTCCAGGTGGCTATTTTAAACTGACCCATTGGGAATGGCTAAATGAAGGCAGCTGGGTTCTCCGTGGTCGGCCAGGTTCGATTGATGTCCAAGCGTAGAAGAGGAGCTGTTGAAGTTTACGAGCACTGTGGCGGGGTTCTGTGGTTGTTTTGTAATAGAATGTAGGTGAACAGTCAAAGGTAACTTGTTGAGAATAACATCCCTTCCTAGCATGGGCAACCCCCAACTGGCCCACGGGTACCTACCCTTGTGATCAGAAACGCGAACATTGCTGTGCTTGGGGCGTTAGTAGCCCACTAGGAGGCAAAGTGGCTCCCTGTTGAAAGAGGAATTTGTAGTGAGTATCGTGCGTGACAGTGAAGGTGAAGTGGTACCATCGCTATCTGTTGCTGAAGTCATCTGTTATGGGGGTCTCTTCGTATACGGTCTTCTCGTCCTGGCCTTGGGTTGTTTGAGGTGGCTCTACATCCAGCGCGGTCTAGGTAGTCGTTGGCTTCCTCAGGTGAATTGAAGAATTGGGTTTTCCCCTGGTGCTGGATGCGGAGTTTGGCCGGAAACGGCATGGAATAGAGTATTTGGTTGTCTTGTAATCTCTGCTTGACTGTCGTGTATGAGCATCTCTGCGCCTGTACTGTTGGGGAGAAGTCGGGAAAGAATTGGATTGGGTCACAGTCATATTGGAGTTTCCCTCTTTCCCTACCAGCCTTCAGTATTGCGTCCCGGTCTTTATAACTGAGTAGCCTTGCTATAATTGGTCTCAAATTTGCTCCTGGGATTGGTCTGGTATTGGGGATTCTGTGTGCTCTTTCTACGACAAATAGCTGGGAGAGCGATTCCATCCCGAATATTTCCGTGCAGATCTGTTCAACATGGTCTTCCATTTTAGCCTGAAGTTGTTGCTCTCTGACGCCAATAATCCTGATATTGTTCCTGCGGGAACGCCCTTCTAAATCTTCATTTTTAGCGCAGACAGCTTTCATTTGTGATTCTAGGGTGGAGACTCTGGAGGTCAGGGCTGCAGTGCCGTCATCTAGATCTGATACACGTTGTTCAACATTGTCTAGCCTAAATGCATGTTTATCGAGGCAGTGTTGTAGTTGATCCACCTTTGTCGAAAGATTGTCTAATTTACTCCCCAGGTCTCCAATTCCGGCTTTTAGGTCCAGTAGGATTTCTCTGATGTCGAGGCTTGGGGTTTGTTCCTCTGCTGGGCCGGGGTTTTGTGTGGGCGACGCTTGGTATTGGGTTTTTACTGGAGGAGCTGGCCTCGAAATTCTGTTTTTTTGGGGATTTGTCAGTTTTTCCCATGGTTTGTTCGGATTTGGTCTCTGTAAGTTTGTGGATAATAGTGGTTATGGCGCTGGTGGTGACGACTTGGCATAGGTAGTTGCTTGGGGTGTTTTCGCTGTTGTTTTTGGTGGTCTGTGGGGGGTTGGCTGGTGACTACTGTGTGATTCACTTGTTTGGGTCTGGCCCTGGGGTGGCGTTGGAATGCCCTTGTTATTTGGCGCCGGTCTTCCGTTTCTTGAGCTTACAGTTCTAGCGGCGGGTATTTTGGGCGAAAATACTTAGATACGGGGATCTTGTTTAGCTTTTCCAGTCGGTCAGCACAGAGGGGCTCTTGTTGTGTTTCGAGGGGGTGTTGCCAGCGGTCTTTACAGGTTGTGGCTCAGTCCTATCACAGACGGGCTCCAAAGTGGTTGTTATTTGACATGGTTCTTGGATTGTGCTGTGCCGTGTCTTCGGTTGTCTCAGCTTACAGGAGTCGAGTGTGTTTGGTTGCATAAGGTGCCTGTGCTTTGTGTGCGGCGCTGGGGTGCAGGTTTTGGCGCACGAGGGTGAGCCCTGGTGGTTCGAGCTATTCGGTTCTTGGGGCGCCTGTCCGGCGAGTTCCATGGGGGACCAGCACAGCAGGCGCTACCCAGCTACTCCGTTGGTCGCGTGGTGCAAGCGCGTCGTCAGTGGATGATTTGGCTGTGGGCATCAATCTCCAGGGGTGTCAGGGGGACCCTACTTGTTACTGTAGTCTCTGAAGTGTGGTCAACGAATCGGCATCAGTGGCTTGCACAACTCGTCTTAATTGCCCAGTGATTGAGTCTCTTGGGAGCTAATGTCTGTTTACGTTGGATTGACAATAATGGTCGGCGCCTCCTTCGGAATTTGGCTATGTAATATCAATATCTGGGTTGGTCGTGGCGTGATTCCGCTGTTGGAGGTAAGTATCCCCGAGTCACAGTGGGGTCGCGCTATTTGGATTGGCAAGGCGGTCGCCTCTCCGTTGCCAGTTTTCTGAGTGGCTCCGTGTAAGTTGTGTGGGCTTGGCTCGCGGGTGACTGATTTATTTCGGGGGAATCCTGTCAGCGGCTGCCGGAGTAGGCGTTTGTTTCTGTGCCTTCTGCTGGCTGTACAGGGTGGGCCGGGTGGGGGGTCCACGGGCCTGCCAGGGGCTCGGATTGAGCGTCACGCACGCAGAGTTGGGTTCCTACCTGGTCGCCGATCAGGACTTGTTTGTTGGAGACGGGCCGCCTCTGCATCATGCACCGAGCTGCCACAGGGACGTAGACAACTGCGTCTCTTTGAGCGCCGAGGGCACACACGTCAACCCGTTTTCTTGGAGCGGCTTGGTTTATTTGGCTGTGTCGGTGGAGCGTGCTGGATGCCCACTGCTGGCGGTGGTTCAGATTACTCTGGGGCTCCTCCCTCCTCGTTTGCGGGCCTCGCCTGCAGCTCGGGGCTACAGCCCACGCGAGATGGGCCTCAAAGGCTGGCCTGCAACTCAGCGAATATTAGGTCTCCAGAGACAAAATTGGTTTTAAAATGTTCAGCAAGGTCTCGGGAATCGAAACACCGTCAGTGGTGGAAGAATTGGGCACCACAGAGACATCGATGAAACAGGATGAATTCGGAGCTACACAGAGCTCTCTAGGAAGCCGCCATCTTGGTCGGCTCTCTACCGCCCCCCCTTAGTTAATTTCTTATGATCTCTACTGGCAGGGAGTTCGGCAATTTCAAGATTTTACGCCAAAAATATGCCTCACAGGCACTCCAAATTTCCCAACGGAGGGCCAATAATGCCTCAGATCCGTAGGTAATAACCGCTACCACCTTTTGTTTATAAAAGGTTAGGATAGACATCATGGAAAACTTCCCAGACCTTTGATTTATGGCTAGTCCCTGATTAGTTAAGGTCATTCATTTTTCCCGGATCAAAGCGTATTGCCCCTCTTCGTTGCTGTTTTTATTTATCCTCACTCCTAGATATAGTATTGTATCCACCCCCTCCAGTTTTTGATTGTCAAGTGTCCAGGTGTAGTTTTTCTTTTCACTCATTTTTCGGCGGCTGGATTTCATTGGTAATACCATGGATTTTTTTGTATTTATCTTCATACTATTTTCTGCTAGGTACTCTTTAAATGCCACTATCTGTCGCTGGAGGCCAATGGCCGTCTGGTCAATAAATACAGCGTCGTCAGCATATAGCACCCATGGCACTTCTATACCTTTGATCTTTGGGGCAAAAGCACCTACCCTTCCTTGTGAGGCCATCATGTCGGCCATGTATATAACAAACAGGAAAGGTGCCAGTGCGCATCCCTGCTTTATTCCTCTGAAAGTCTTGATCTTTTTCGTCACCGACCCCTTGGCTGTTATTTAAACCTGTATGTTGGTGTTAGTGTAAAGGGCTTGAATGGCTTCTAATAGGTCGACCGGGCAACCCCAGTTTTTCATCTTCGACCACAAGCGGTCACAGTTTATCCCATCGAACGCCTGTTTGAGATCTATAAAGCCTAAATATATGGTTCTTTTTTCTTCAAGTGCTCCTGCTTTCAGGAGATTTAGTAGGAACAGGTTCAGCGATGTACCCACACCACTAACAAAGGCCTTTTGTTGCTTATCCAGGATTTCAGCCTTTTGTGCCCATTTTTTCAGATCTCTTAGCAGTATAGAGGCGAATAGCTTACCTATTGAGTCCGCTGTCCAGACAAGTGGTCGACTGTAAATTGGTCAAAAGACAAATGGTGGACGTAATTTGGTCGAAAACCAAATGGTCGAATTTCTTTTTTTATTTATATATGTATTTTTTAGGTTTTCGTTTAGGAAAAAAAAGGGTTTTTTAGAAAAAAAAGGCGGTTGGGGGGGACCCCCCCCAAACAAAAAAAAAAAGGGATGAAAATAAAAAAAAAAAAAATTCGACCATTTGGCTTTCGACCAAATTGGTTCGACCTTTTGTCCAGTCGACCAAATTTTTTCAACCAAATGTCTGGTAACCATTGAGTCCAGTAGGGAGATAGGCCTATAGTTTCTGGGATCGCCTCTATCCCCTTTTTTATAAATTGGCACAATAAATGCCTCTCTCCATGATGCTGGAATTTTTCTGGATCGCCTTATTTGTTGGAACAATGAGAATATTAGATCTGTCCATTCATCACAGCTGTCCTTAAGCATCTTGTTTGAAATACCATCCGGCCCAGCCACCCTGGAAGAACTCCGTTTTTTTATCATCCCTGAAATGTCTTCGCGGTCAAATTCAATTGACCAAGGTTTTACATCATGGTCTTTTTTCCTATCCATTTTCACATTTTCCGCTTCATATAGGGCTGTGTAGTGGTTTATCCAATTTTCTTCTGAAACTTGGTTTACACCAATAGCTGATTGGCAAAGGTCCCTGTTATTTATTATGTCCCACGGGCTTCTTGCATTTGCCGCTTCCATTGCGGCTAACATTTTTTCCGCATCCCCCTGGGCTCTTTGATGTCTTGTAGAGCATAGCCAATTTTCATAAGTTTGCCGACACTTCCTCAGTTGTTCCTCTTTCTCCAAGTTGTTATTCTTTTTTATTTGTACAAGTTCAGCTCTGTATTTTTTCCTTGTAATTATTTTTGTTCTGTTTCGATCATATTTGACCTCGGAAGGTTTCAACAGCCATCTGTTTTCAACCATATATTGCCTTTCCACGATAGCACTGTTGTATTTCAACCAGCTTTGGTATCGATTGTTGTATTTTTTTTCTTAATCGTTTCTGCCCCAAGATACTTCCATTTCATCCATCTTCTTCACGTGTGCTTTTCTTGTTTTCCAGGTTAGTTCTGTTTCCAGTAGGCTGTGGTCACTGTTTGCTTGCTTCTTAATTCTAAACGTATTAATCCATTGCAGGGTATTACTTCCCACAAAACAGTAATCCAAACAGGCTCCACTCTTTCCACAGGACCAAGTGTTTGCCCCGACAGATCACCTCTGGTCTTGCTGTTTTGCATCTTCATATCCTGGGCTCTCATTTACTCCATCCATCTTTTTTCTTTGCCTACAAGTTGTTCAATAACTTTTTTCTTTCCTTCTTTATTCAATGGTTTCATGTTAAGATCACCATTGAGTATGACAAGTTGATCTTTATCCTCCATCATTGACTTATCAATGGCTTCCGTGATATGTTTTATATATGTTTCCACTTTGGGCATATTTTCACTCCAATAGGTGTTAATTAATAACAACTTGGTTGGTCCTTCTTTTGGCTCTGACTTGATTGCTATTTTCAGAATTTGCACAAAAGGATTTGGGGTGAGATGTTCCAGGACTTGTAAATTGCTATCCATCTTTTTAGGGTCAGCAGGCCAGCAAAGGGTCTCCCCTTTGGGCCCTTTTGGGACGGATTTATGTAGACTTCATAACCCTCGCAAAGTGGAATTTTCCTCAACCTTGATTCCTGTATGCATATGATGTCATATTTGCCCAAAAAGTTACTTCCATCAGAAAATAGATGCTTAAAGCCTCTGGTGTTCCATAAGGCACAGTGGACATTTTTTATGGACTCCTCATCGATCTATTGTTTTTTCTTTGTATTTAAGGCATTTGCCATCCATGTCCAGTCGTCCATCTCCTTACTTCCTTCATTGGGGATCTTTTTGCTTTTACCCAAGGTACTTGAGTTGTCTACAGTGAACCTCAATTTTCTGACCAGGGCTTCTGAGGAGGATCCCCCCTTTTTCTTTAGGTCACTCAGGGCTGATTCACATGGATTTGTTTTCTGTGGCATCATATGGTTGTTGTCACTCTTTTCCGCTGCAATAATGTTTTCTCTTTGTTTTCTTGGTGGTGTTTTCTTTCCACTTGATACATTAGCTTTATCTGTTTTTTTCCATTCATCATCTTTGGCTTGGTCAGGATTCTTCTCTCCCTTTCTTTCTTTGACTTTACTTTCTTTTGAATTGTTTTGCTTCACTTTCTCATTCAGAGCGCCTAATCGATATCCCATCTTTTTTAGTTTCTCAGTAACCTTCATCAAAGTTTGTTTTATCCTGTTTGAGTTTAAATTTAGTATGACCTGATCAAACCGCTCTTCGGTCACAAACTCCACTATTTTTATATCCTCCGTTGAGACATTCCGTGGGGTTGAAATCCTTTAATCCTTTTCAGTTTTTTGTTCCTCCTTTTTTTTTGTTTTTTGCGGTGACTTTTCCCAATGAGATTGTTTACCCTCTGCTTCATTTGTATATTTCTTCCTTTTTTGTTCCAGCGTTTTAAAAGGGGTATAGCTTCGGTGGTCCTTTTTTGGTCAGTTTTTTTCTTTGATGGAACAACCCAGCCGTCATCTGCCTTTTCCACTGTTGTCATTTTTCTTATCTGATTTTTCTGAGCCATAGAATCTTTAACTCTCACTGCATGGGCATCCTTTTCCCATTCTTCAATGACCTGCCAGTCAGATAAACTGATGTTCTCCCATTCCTCATCCTCCCCATTATTGTCCATTATTTCAATAAGATCACTTAACCCCGCGTTAGACTCCTCTTCTGACAATTCCCCCTTCTCTGTTTCGATATCCTTTGTAGGATTTGTTACCTTGGCATCTAGGGGAGATACTAACTCACTGAGTCTCATTTCTCTTCTGGGTTTTTTGGCACATTGCAGACTTTCCCTTCTCAGTGGCGTTCTTATATTTCTCAAGAAAGTTCGAGAGCCATTTGCTTTCCGTTTTTGGACTTTATTCTTTGAGGGTCATTCCGAGGTTGGAGGTAAGTAACTGTCCTTAACGGCATGACGCAAATAGCGTGTCCGTGTAGACAAGAGCCCGCTAATAGAGGGCTATTACGACTTCGCAGGCACAAGCTTTGCGCCATGCTGGTAAGGGCATTACCGCCATGCCGTTAAAGGCACGAAAAATGCCCTTAGCGGCATCATGCATAGCGCAGATTGCACTACCGGCATGAACCAATGCGGCATTAGCGGCCACCGCTAATAACGGTCACTGTAAATAAGCGGAACCGGAAGTTGCGTCATCGCACAGGAACGGGCCATCTTTAAAAACACAATCCATTGCCATCCTCAGCACACAGGACCTGTGGGACACTGCTGTTTGTGGAAACACATCCTCCAACACACCACAATGCCAAAGGCTGTTAAGAAGGGCGCCTCCCCCCGCCAGCGCAAGGAGTGCTTCAATGAAGACGAGTTGGAGATGCTAGCTGGGACCCTGCAGGAACATGCTGACATCGTGTTCGCCCAGAGCATGAAGAGGGAGGCATCATTCACAAAAAAGAGACCTGGGCACGTGTGGCACAGAAAGTGAGTGCAGTTGGGAACACCCCACACACCATAAAAGACTGCAGAAAGCGGTGGGACGACTTGCGGCTGCGAGTACGGAACATACTCTCTGCCAACAGGAGCCAGGCAATGGCAACATGAGGAGGAGCCAGCTCCCCCATCAAGCTGTCCCGATGGGAGGACATCTCTGCCAGCCTGATTGGCATTAAGGGCATAGAAGGTGTCGGAGACATGGAGTGTGGCGCCACAACATCGGCAGATGGAGGGGAGTGTTCTAAGAAAACACTGTAATGCAGATTCTAATGAATGTCAACCAATATGTCTGTCCAAAGAGGCAAGCCATGGCCCAACACACACACACTTCCAGCAAAGTTGTCGGACGCATCACAGACACATGCAGATTTCTGCAGCAAGGCAATGCTGTACCTGACACATACCACACAAAATGTAAATGCCATAAGTCGCACTGCATGCAGGCCCCAACAAATATGCATGTCACATACCATAGGGCTTGTCCAACATGTTTGACCCCGAAGTATGCCTGCATCACCCACCGATGTATCAAACAACGTGATCATCCAAACTCAAATGCCTATTACCCTCGATTGTGTGGATGATCAATTGTACAAATGTATGTATGATGCCTATCAAAACATCACTCATGCCGTCCCTCTCTTCGACCACCACAGGCTCAGACCATGACAGCGATGCCAAGGACTCAACCCCACAGAAAACCACACCCCGGAAGAGGGTCCGGGATGAGGCCAACTGGCCTTCAACCTCGAAGGGCCAACCCAAGGCCCGCCGTGTACCACCAGTGAAAACACCTCAGGTTGCCAGGGCACCAGTGCTGCCAAGGGCCGTTGAGGCGGAAGCGCCAACACCTGTTGTACAGCCACAGGAAACAGCCGAGGCTCGGTAGAGTCCAGTCTGGCTGGGGAGGTGGCAGCCACAGCACCCCAGGCTGAGGAGGAGGCACAGGAAGAGGTATGGGTGCCTGTGCAGGACGATTCCTCAGAACTGCCCCGCACGTCCAGTCCATTGCCATTCCCCCAAATCACATCACTTGAGTCAGACCACGGCACCACCCCGGAGCAGTCTGGGGGGGGGAGTTAATTCAAGGGCCATTAGTCCCATAGTGGAGAGCAGTGAGGCCGAGCATGACACCCAGGCACCGTCCACCTCCACAGGTGCACCCGCAGGGCCGCAGCGTTCTGAGCAGCTGACTGCCCTTGTGCAGCAGTTCGTGGAGGACAACGCCCAGGCAAGGCAGGAGTGGCGGGAGAACATCGCCTCTCTAGGCAAGACAATCACAGACAACACCGCCTCCATGGGCAAGATATTTGCGGAGAATACTAGCCGCCTGTGCGAGAAGGTATCCGCCCTGCGACAGGTACTCAGCCGCATAGCCGATGCCATGGAGTCGGAACGTCCGGCAACCCAATTTAAGCAGGCGTCCACACCATCCTCATCAAGCTCTACCCAGACCAGCCCACTCCGCAGGTCGTCGTGCACCCTGCGCCGGCCCGACATGCCACCACCAGGTCCAGGGAGTGCTAAGAAATAGTCTGGGCAGCCTGATGAAGGCCTTAGAGACTTGTTGGGACATGTGTGAGGGAGTTGTGGGGGAGGGGGAGGGCGGTGAGCGTGTGTGGGGGAGTTGTGGGGGGAGTGGGAGGAGGTGGAGGGTGTGTGGGGGATGAGGGTGGTGGAGGGTTATTGCACTTTTCATTGTTAATTTCAATACACCCGTTGTGTCAAAAGCAAGACCTGAGTGGACATTCATCATTGCGCATGTGTCATTTATTCATATACAGTGCATAGTGTGCATGTACCCCCACACCCAGTGCCCTCTGTCAAACTGTCATGTCACCCTCTGCAGCCATGTGTGTCAGTAATATTGTGCATTCACTGACTGACCCACAGCACGTCCCTCCTGTGCATCGCCACCGCAATGATGTGCAGCCACTTCTTCTTCATCCCCTTCATCATCACCAGGTGGTTGCAGTTCAATGTCAGGGGGCAGGGACACGTTACGTCGGATACACATGCCGCCAGATTATCGTTGGCCACATGCACATGTCCCTGGTTGTATGCACGCCATTTGTATGCCCTTTATGTGTCCTGTGCCATGGAATAATGGTGTGGGTTGCATCTTCAAGATGATACACAGTGTTATCTGCCGTCTTGTTGCTCATGCATTGTGTACGCATACAGCTGTGTCCGTGTCCATTTAGTGATGTGTAGCGTTCTGTAGGATTTTCTGATGGGGAGCGTTGGCACTAAGCTCTCCAATGTTAGGCATTCTGTGCTGATTTTTCCCATGGTGACATGCAGCTTTCCTGTGGTTGATCCAGGATATCGGGCACAACAATGTGTGATGATCTTGCTGGCGTCACCTACCATCTGCACCTTGTTGGAGTGGTGTTGCTTGCGATTGTGGTAAACCACCTCCATGGCATGCAGGGCCACCAACTCCACCTGGGTGCAGTCAAGGGCACCCATACAATTTGGCATGCCTGCCAGTGCATGGAGGCCACCTTTTGTTTCAAGAATCTCCTGGGGAGACCGTGGTAGGGATATGTATACCATTGTGTGCTTGAGGAGGGAATACCGCACTTGCTTCAGGATGCGAGTGAATAAGGGTGGTGATATGCCATGCATGTGCCCCACTGTGTGCTGGTAGGTGGCTGTGTAAAGGATGTGGAGCACCGACACTACCTTCAGTAGAGGGGGGATGGCGGTGTGTATTTCAATGAGGCTGACAATCGTGTATCATGTCCATGATGGTGTTGATGGTGTCCCGGTCCAGACCGTACAGGGTGTGGTTCTGCTCCGGGGTTGGTTTGAAAGGACTGGCTCTGATGTTTGGGATTGGGGGCTGCATTCGTGGTTACGCTGGCTGCACTGGTGGGGCATGCTGGGCCTGTCTCACCCTCCTTCTCCTGCTGCGTCTCCTCTGTGGTGCCTGCTGTTGGTGTTGGTGTTGGTGTTGTTGCTGGTGTTGCAATGCAAGCATGTCCTCCAGCTGAAGTAGTGATGCTACTATTGTATTGATCTTGGTGTGGAAAGGGGTGTGGTGTGTGGGTGTGCTCCTTTTGTACAGGCCCAGACTCCATTGCCTCCATCTGTGCTAATGGTGTGCACCTGTGGGAGTTGGGAACACTGCACATGGTATTTTACGGTTGGTCAGCATGCCGGTATCCACTTTTAGCGTCTTCATGATGCCGGTATTTGCATGTCTGCTTGACTTGTGATGTGCTCCAGTTTACGGCATGCCGCTATTGCCGGTATGATGGACCGCGTGCCTGTGCCCATGCCGCAATTAGAGGCACCGTTATTTAC
Organism: Ambystoma mexicanum; assembly: GCF_040938575.1. NCBI lineage: Eukaryota > Metazoa > Chordata > Amphibia > Caudata > Ambystomatidae > Ambystoma > Ambystoma mexicanum. The sequence goes on from NC_090921.1 coordinate 1,476,980,758, forward strand.
TGTGCCGCTAATAGCGGTTTGGCTGGTCGGAATAGCCCGGAGCGGTAAGCGATACCGGTAATCCTTTACCGGCATTGTTTTTCCCTTACCTCCAACCTTGGAATGACCCCCTTTGACTTTTTTTCCTTTTCTAAATCTTTAACCTCCCAATTTTCCCCCTGTAGATCCTGGTCATTAGGTGGCGCCAAAGTAGTGCCTGCAAAAATTGAAGTAATTTGCCTCCAGGCTTAGCTCTCTTTCTTTGGATTTGACACCATCCGCCTGGTTCAGTCTCATAGGGCCAATTCCAGGCTTTATTATTTTTGTCATGATATTTTGCAGGTTTTCTTCTTTGCATAAAGTTCTCATCCATTTGCAATCCTCTAATACTGCGTCCAGCAGTATTGATTTATCATTGGTGTCTTTTCTTGCTAAATCGCTTAATTGATTTTGCCAAATTTGAGTTTGCTCTGCTTCCTTGTCCATTCTTATTTCTAGTCTCTTCAGAGAACTTTCGATTTCAGTGTTGGTTTCTTTAATATAGATATTGGTCTGAGCCACTTCCTGCATGGAATCCTTTACCACTTCATATAATTTAAGGAATGGGGCAATGGAGATGGTTAGGGATGCCATGATCACATTTTGAATGTGAGCTGTGTCATTTAGCCTTTCAGTTCGACAAGATTCGCTAACTAACTGTGAGGCTTCCTCTTTAGTCATACCTTCTAGAATCGGCCTCTTTTCTACTTGGAACTGAGTTTGGGTTGTTTGGGTCACTGTTTGTTTTTGGTGGTGCTGGATCGGCCTTAGATCTACTCCTTTTTCTTCCATATACCCCATAGGTATAGGCTCTTTATCTAGAGCAGCAATCTTTTCATTTATGAAAGAAAGGCTTTTTCTTTTCTCTCTTTCGATTTTCCCTGTCAATTTTGTGATGTCCTGCATTATTTTATTCGCCAGCCTCGAGTTACTCAGGTTTGCGGCCGATACGTTTTTACTTTCAATGCCACTCAAACTCCCAGATGGTTTCAGCCACTCCTTGATAATCACATTATTTTCATTACAGGCTGCTGTCTTGTTCACTTCAAAATCTTCTTCTGTGGTCAAAAGTGTGGACTCCCCACTAATTTCTCCACTAATTACCACACCTCCAGTCTCGCCACCATTTTCCCTTATTTTCAATATCGGGGTGAATTCACCCCCTTGGTATTGATTTTCTTCCGTATATGGCAGGAATATGGCCTTTATTATTGGTTCGGGTCGTGCATCCTCTATTAACTCAAGGTCTGCAGGGTCCCAAGGACCGACATCTTTCCATATGCCCTCCGATGGCTCGTTTTGGCTAGGGAAGTGTTCTGCAATTTCTATTTTCCATTTGGAGGTCTCTGAAGCTGGTTTAGTCAAATCAAAGTGAGGGTTTCCGTCATCTTTCTTTAAAGGATTTGAGCTTTTTTCACTGGCCTCTTTGGCTTTCCCCTCCTTTTCGGGGGTAGCACAGATTATTCGATCTCTATTTCCGATTTGTGCCCCCCCCCCTAGATGGCCAAGATTATCTCCTTCCGAGAGTAGTTGCTCCCCGAAAAGGCAGTTTTCGGGTCCCTTTCTTTCATAGTTGTCAGAGCCCCATCGGTGCGCTGTAGTCTCCACAGGGGTCTCACTGGTCATCGGGCTGCCCAGAGCTCTGACTGGGTTTGTGGGTGTCTCATCGCTGTTTCGATTTGTGTCATCTTCAAGCCCACTTGGAAGATCTTTGTTTTCTTCCAGTTCGTATCCCCCTTTGCTACTATTTGACTGTTCTCCATCTGGCACTAGTGCCATGAGTCCCAGTCTATCTAAGGTAGGTTCTGAAGGCATGGTTTGGTGGTTAACACCCCCCACCAGGTTAAAGGTAGTGGGAGTGGTTTTTTGTCCAAGGAGAGTCTCCGCCTCTTTAGGCTGGGAATCATTCTTTTGACTTTGTTCAGGCTCAAAGTCCGAGGTAGAGTCCTGGTCGGCCCCTACTAAACAGCTCTTTCTTTTCTTTGTATTGAAGGGTAATCGAGACTGTTTTAACACCGGCAGGTCTTTCACTGTCGGCTTCATTTTTAATCCAGAATTTCCCTAAACTTCTGGGAGGGAATTAAATCTTTGCCTTACCTGTAGCCGTGTTCTTAGCCCTGAGGTCAGCGTTTCTTCCATCCGGTTTCCGCCCGGGGCGGTCTTTGTCGTCGTGCAGCTCCTCATACAATTACCCGAAATGTATGAGCAGTGGCCTGACCACCAAGTATACCACTTTCAGTACAGACTGGCGCTTTTCGGCGGCACCACAGCAAAGCAGCCACAGCGAAACAGCAGTTATCTGAAAACTGCCACAAGCCCCACACGGGCTTAGCACCACAAAGGTGCCTGGAGGCCTGATTTAACGGTACACTTCCTGCTTTGGGCTGGTCCAGGCGCAGGTGGGCGGGGCCTAATAGCGCAACGGCGCTCCCCTCTCCTCGCAGCTCATCCTTGTGGTTCTTGGAGTCCTCAGGTGCTCCGGTTCACAGAAGATGCTTGGGAGGCACTGAGGCAGCAGCCACAGCGAAACAGCAGTTATCTGAAAACTGCCACAAGCCCTTTGCACACACAGGGTTTTGTTTCATCCTGGTACAGATAAGAGTTACAGATTCTTTGCTTTGCCTTGTCTACCAATCTACACTAGTCATATGCTCACCTATGTATATATATGCATATATATACAACACCTATGATCTCACTCATTCCTATAAATTATGGTCCAAGTCTTATGCCCTACTAATCTGCTTCTCCCTGCATTCACTGTATGCACCCTAGATCACTAATTGGTAACAGGAAGGTCTGCAGTCCTAGATGCAGACATAACTGAGTTTAATCCTGCAAAATATGGGACTGAGGAGTGCACAGTTATTCTTAGAAAAATCCTGAAATGCCATTTTCTGCTTCAACAAGTGGCTGCCCTGATCAATTGTTCAAAACGAAATCAAGAACATGGAGCTTATATTGGTGTTGAAATATATGTAATTCATTATCCCAATTTAAATGTGCAACCTTGTGTGTTAAGCATTAAAAGTCGCACTACTAAAAGGGATTGATTCTTCTTTGCCTAACTTACTCCATAGCCCACTTCTCTTCGGCTCCCCAAATCACATCTCATAAGCCCCCCTACACTCTATCCCAGCCACCCAAAACCCCACCTTTTCTAAAGATTCCTTTCTATGCACCTCTGTCATTGCTCTAGTTACCTCCCAATCCCTGCCAGCAAACCGCATCTCCTTTACCTTGCACTTTGCAATCCCTGGTCCCATGCATTTTTCACTCCTGCATGAAATACTTGCATTTCCATCATTTGTCATGTAATCTAAGTTGACATTCACAAAATACTCTTCTCTTCCTACACGCAAATACCTATGTGTTTTGCTTCGCTCATACCCCTGCCACTCAAAAATATTGTTCCTTTGAAGGTTAACCACGCATAGCACACTTCAGTTACCAACCAAATATGCTGAATACATTTTTCTTTTGCATGCTTAATTTTACCTCATGTCGACCCCAAAACATAGGCTGAAAGATCAACTGCATGCATTGTCACTCACCGAGCTAGATAAAGTCTGCTTTGTCCCCCCTCCCTCATTGCCTGTGGCTTCACACTGCCTGCTGATAGAGACATGATTCGATTTGGTATTCATGACGTGCTTTTACACAAGTGTTTCTAGGCACCACAAGACAAAGGAGGGGAGACAGAGGGATGACAAGACAAACAATCTTATAAGGCCTTGTAACATTCAGATCGTGCAAGTGCAACGAGAAAGTGTAGGTGAGAGGTTGAGGGGAGAAGTGCAGGGAAGGAGTAGCAGAAGTGCAGTCAGGGCTGCAGGGCTCTGAGTACGTTTGAGGAAGGCAGAGGACTACAGAGGTACAGTCCCAGACCGGAAGTGCTGGGTAGGCCAGAAGGCAGTGCCGGGTGACTGGCCAAGTAGGGGGCGTGGCTCCCTGTCTGAATCTGAGGGCAATCACGCCACCAGTCAGGACGACCAGACAGGTAGATTAGCTGAGGAGAGGAAAGAGAAGGAAGAAGAGAAGAGGAAGGTCTTGAGCAGCTCCTGGAACTTCAGGTGAGCCGGCTCAAGTCTGGGAGGGGCAGAGAGGCCATTCCAGAGGGAGGCCCCTGCAGAGGAGAGAAATCTACTCCCCACTCTCTGTTTGGAGAAACGTCCGACCTGCAGAAAGTGTGAGGTAGCTGAGCGCAGGGCTCTAGAAGGAAGGTATTTAGGAAGCAAGTGTTGGATATAGAGGGGACCATGGCCCTAAAAAGCCTTGTCGATGATGCACAGGGTCTTGGACTTGATCCTCGCAGCCACTTAGAGCCATGAGAGAGATTTCAGAGCTGGAGAGACGCGGTCCCTGGGCTTGAGGTCAAGGATAAGTCTTGCAGTCCTGTTCTGTATGATCTCCTTCAAGCCCTTTATAAAACTCCAGGTAAGCCTACTCCAGCCCCCCTAAATGTATCTCTTCTAATCCCACTGCAGCGCACTCTCACCAACACAGCTTTGTCGGCATCCCCAAGCCTCTACACTGTCGTTTTTTTTACTCTTGCCGGTTCACTCAGCCATCATTATCCCCCACCCCTACCAGGCCATGCTCCTTAACCTTGCACGGTCTCAACACTCCCTTGGTCCTGAACTCACCCACTCTTAGCATTAGTTTTTAAATATACACAGAGCCTCAGCTCACCAGCAATTTCGGAATACTGTCTAGTGACTTTACCCCTTCAGGGACCGGCACACACACCATTACCACACAGCGGCAGTGTTAAACAACTGGTTGTATGCCCGCAGACACTTGAGGTATTCAGCCAGGCCTCCCTTTCTACACGTCACTATTAATACAGGTTATCCAATCTTACCTACATCACGCACTATTACTGGATCCATCAGCCCCACTGCTGCAGATCACAGCCACCATCTTATGCTTGCATATAAGTAAAACACATAGCTACTTTACAAAAATGACCACCCAAGTATTCACTGCACATTTAGCACCAACCCATGCCTCATTCACACTTCCACACTTTGCCTAAATCTGGGACAACTATCTCCTTTATTGGTATAGCACTTGGCACGGCCACTCCACCACACAGCAGCACTATCAACTGTGGGAGGGGCTACACCACATCATGAATAAGAGGACAGTGCAGATCACATACATGATATGATATGATATGATATTTATAAAGCGCTTAATACCCAGAGGCTTCTAAGCGCGGCCCCGGCCCCCGGGGATCGAACATGTGGTGGTCCATATTGTCTTGCTTCCAAGGAGCGCACGTTGCCCCTGAGCTATCCTCCCGAGACATGAACAATGGCCAGCTAACCAGACACATGCCTTGAAACTGGGCCCTCCCCAGATGAATCGCTAGGTTATCATGGGCATTCAGAACCCTTCACCAGCAACTGATAAGTTGTTGCATGGGTATACCACATGCCAGCACCAACTCGGGCACCTAAATGGCTGCTAACCTTTTATGCATACTCTTACCCTACAGGTTCCATAACCAACATGAGCTCCTATCTCAGAGCTCACCCCATTGATGCTTGCTTGCTCCTAAATACCTGGTAAGAACCCCCTACAGACATTTGAGAAACTCTGCACATATGGCCAAAAATGGCTGGGTTAAATACCGCCAGTAACTAACACCACTTCTCCTTTCGTCCCTTTAATTTTTTTTGCAACTCGTCAGTTCAATTTAAATTGTATCTCAAACTGTCTTCTTTATATGTGTACAAACGACCACTGACACACTACAAATGTCTGATCTATGTGCTCAATAATGGATATACGTGATCCGACCGCGGCTGATTTTACCACGGCTGGAAAGCTCGTATGAGAAAGGTGCGAACCACCAAATGTTCACACCTTTCTCATGCGAACACATGTATATACCCACACCTCCACCCACACCCATGACGCTCCCCCACCCACACCCTCAACACCCCACACCCCCAACATAAACAAACCCCACTTACCTTTTTCTTCACACTGTGTCCCTGCGGCACCAGTTCCCTTCCATGATCAGGAACCAGTGCCGCAGGGTCCTTTTTCTTTTACGGGGGCTGCAGGGGTTTCCCCCGCAACTCCCCGCTCACTATACTGCAAAGTATAGTGAGCGGGGTGTTGCGGGGGAAACCCCTGCAGCCCCGTTTTCTTTTTTTTTTTTCTTTGCGGTTATGCTGCGGGGGTGTCCCCCGCAACACCCCGCTCACTATACCACACAGTATAGTGAGCGGGGTGTTGCGGGGGACACCCCCGCAGCCCCCATATTTTACTTACCTGCAATGCTACCCCCAAAGGTTCAAACCTTTGGTGTTCGAACCTTTGGTGGTAGCATTTGTAGAACTTTTTGTTCATGCGACCGTTTAGATACAGTCTTTTTGTACAATACCCTCAATAACACTATGGGCCTTATTATAAATTGCCTGGACCGGAAACAACGGTGCTGGTAAGCTTACCGGCACTGTACGAGTCTGCTGTCGGGTGCCATTTCACCCGCCAGGTCTGACCCTTGCAGGTGGAACGGCACCCGCCAGCAGACTTTGACAGAAGTACCGCCCCTGTAGCGCATAGTGCCGGTACATCCTACCTCCCTATTCCCATTAAGTCCTATGGGACTCAATGGGAATGGGGAGTAACAATTGCCGCTGCATGACTTACCGGAACCGCCGGGGCTGTAATGCCCCGGTTATTCTGGCAAGTCAGGCAGCCGTAATTCATCACGAGTCTGGCGACAGCCTGCCGGTTTTACCGGTACGGCTACAGCTGGACTCGTAATGAGGCCCTATGATGTAACGGTACACTTAACATTTGTCACCACGCATGCAATTGTATCGTTAACATTGATGTAATGATGTAAATGACTGCATACAATCACCACATTCACATATGTTTACACAAATGTAACTTTGCAAACCAGATTGACACTATTCACTGATGCTTTCTCCTACAACACTTACCTTGGGCGTCACTACGCGGGTGCATTCTTAATACAAATGTATACAATTACACAAATTACATTCAAATGCTGCAGCCTTGAAAAAGACACAGAAAGGCTCAAAACACGTGTCGGCTGAACTGTGTAAATAAAATCACCACGATATAAAAATGACAAGACTCTTCTGAAATACTTACAGATTTAGAATATCCATTGAAAACTCCTCACAGACCAAGCGCCAGTGTGACAAAGTTTCTTACCCAACCCTGTTCAAGCCACATTGGCACACAATGGCACCGGTTCACAAGAACCTATTCACCGGCAGAAGGGTCCCCCATACAGTCCAATGATTAGCTCTGTGATCTACACCTTCTAGTGCTCCACCATACCTCGTACTTACACAGTATAGCAGTGGCTGACAGAAATTCATACAGCTCCTTATCAAGCAGCCAATATCTAGTCTAGGAAATTCAGTTGCATGTCGTATACCGCCAGATTCAATGAAAGTTCCACAGGTTGCTTAAATTGCCTAAACCCCGAGCAATTTCACCAGTAGATGTCCATTGTAGGGTGGCATCTGTTGTAACATATGTTTCGATACATAGAACATTGTTACATTCATGTTTGTACGCTGTGACAAATCAGAGGATGTCGTCCCTTCTCCTATAGGGGAGAGCCCTTCTCATGTGGCCAAGGTGGTGCAGTCACAGTCCAATAATCCTCCTCGGGTTGTGCACTGTGGGGGATCACAAGTGGAGGGATAACCTCTTTGAGATGAGGGATGAGAAACCAGGAACAATGCGGTATAATTGCCCTACACCCCAACCTCCCTCACCCTGTTACCCTGCACAGGACATAATAACCCCACAAACTTTCATGTATGTCTGCAGAAATGACAATGTCACTTCCCCAAGAAACACTGAGACGAGGAAGAACATTGAGTACAGGGATGACTATAGTACTGGGATAGGAAGAAGTGCAGAGTAATGTGGAATAATCCACCGAACCACTATGAATGCACTAGTCAATTTGCTTCAAGCAAATTGGAATGGAACATAAAAAGGGAAGAAGGATTTCATGAAGAAAGAAGCCCTCACAGTAGGAAGCGGGAGATTCGAATCCTGGCAGCAGGAGAGGAAACGGGATGCCGACTGTACAAAGAGTGGGACGTTTATCCACTGATATAGGCGTTCATGAGGCATCCGCCGCAGACGAACACCCGAGAGGAGCAGAAGGCTGAGCCCCCAGCCAGACGAGAAGCCAGTATACCAGGTTGGCTATGACCAACGAGTAGTAGCAATGCAAGAAGACCACCATAAATACAGAAAAGGCGAGTCTGGGATTTGCACCCATATGAAGAGAGAGCCAGAGCAATCTTCATAGTCACAGTACCTGACAGGATAGTATACTTGTTTGGATGTGCCCAATGAAGTAGTAGTAAAACGAGAAAAACACAATTAAACGTGCAGAAAAGGCAAAAGCCTGGGGCTCACTCACATATGGAGAGAAAGCCAAAGCACTCTTCATACTCACAGTACATGGCAGGACGGTGTACCAGGTTGGCTGTGAAACCAAGGAGACAACAAGTGGAATCTTTATAGTCACAGTATCTGGAAGAAACAAGAGCCAAGTTGACTATGAAATAAATGTACTGGGAAGAAACTAGGGGGCGTGAAGCAAATCCCCCATGTTGTTGTTTTGTGGACAATATTGGAGCACTGAAAGAAGGAAGACCCTCATTGGACATTCAGACGCTAAGACAACCTGGGGAGCAAGATGTCCTTTCTTTTGAAGTTTATTTATTGCACCATTTTGGAATGTTATTTTGTAAACTGGAAAAGAACTTTGAGACTAAAGAAGATCCCTTTTCACATTAGTTTAAGTTCTCAGTGTGAGGACTGGAAATAGGATTTCTGACACAACCGTGGACTTATTTCTTTGGACTATCCTGACAAACTCTTTAGAATATTCTTTCGAGGCAGGGAAACCCCTCTTAGTAGTGGGAAAAGGAGGGTATTTCCCCAACTCTCATTTATTTAATTAAAGTCTTTGATAAGAATCATGCCACCTGTGTGTTAGTCTCCTCCTTCAACACCCTTACAATTCCTGTGATGTTTGCAAATGGCATAACATCTCTGAGGATATAATGCCTAGATGCTCTTTAAGTAAAGCCAACATTAATTGTTGTACACATCCACTGGCGGGTTTTACATTAAATTGGCAGCTTCCCAACAGGTGTTCATTTTTCTTTCCTGCAAATAAGCCTAAATACATGTACGTCATCTACATTCTCAATCTTCATAGGTCAGTTTACGGTGAACCATGCACATTTCTTTGTTGTAATGGCGTAAATATACTTTATCCCCCCCACTTGCAAACTGTTTTCTCAATTGTACTTTTTCTAAATGTATTTTTTATTGGCATTTCAAAATGTTATAAACCTAAACAACAACCTCTCCCCTCTTACCCACCCCTTAACCCACAATTCCCTCACAAGTCCCTCCCCAACCGCATTCATATGATGTCCATCGACGATCAAAGTCTATGCAATGCCCAAAATCTGCAGTTTGTGTGGGCATAGTGCAACATTATAGACATCTTGCAGGAATTGCAGTGCCCATTTTTTCGAAAAGGCTGTTGCGATCCCTGGACAGTGTAAGTCAACCACTCCAGAGCAACAAAGTTCCATATCTTCCCAAACCAATCATGAATATGTGGAGGATCTTTGCCTTTCCAGTGCTGTGCAATTACCACTAAGGCTTCCACCTCAGAAGTGGCAATTCACATCTAAATGTCCTTTGTATGAACCTGTAACCGTTTACCAGATATAATTTGCATGTGCTTATTAATGGCTCCCTAATAACCAGCCAATTTAGGACATTATAACCAAGTATGTATCCAGCCCCATTCCCCATTAGATTCCCTCCAACAGTTATCAGAGCTAATTCATATAATTTTACATAACCTGTGTTGGGTATAGTGCCATTGTAACATAGCCTTATACCATGATTCTCTAATCTGTAGGGAACATGTTAATTTTGGAATATCCTTCCACAGCAATTGCCATTCTTCTGTAGTTATCGATTTTCCTGGTATCTGTTGCTATTTCTGAACATATTTCAGACTCCCTTCTCGAAACTCCTCTTGTAATGGGCGATAAATATTAGATATAAGGGTTTTCTCACCTGGATTTGAGATAAAACATTTCTCAAATGCCGTTAATGATCTAAGGGCCGCTGCTCTATTCGGAGGAGGGGGTGGCAACAGTCAATGTCGTACATGAAAATATTGATAACTGTCTGATTCCTTTAACCCCAACTCCTTCTTACGTTGTTCAAACAAAACAAATTCTGTGCCCTGAAACATGTCTCTGGTTTTATTGCAATGCTTATCTTTCAATGTAGGAAAGGATCCCTTTTCCAAACCAGGTTTAAGTTGCTTGTTATTAAATGTAGGGGAGAAGGGGGAAGGGTATGTTGTAATTTTGTACTGACTAACTGCTCCATCTCACATTTTTTCAACCACATTTGTAACTTGGCTGGCATGCATGTTTTTTGGGGGATCATGTTTAGGAAGCCGGAGCAGATCCGCGATATGCGGGCCACATATTGCTTTCTTCATTCTCTCTCACATTTTTTCAGTTGATAAAGAAAACCATTCTCTCAGCACCCTTAGGTGTGCTGGTTGGTAATATTTTATAAAATTGGGAAGTTCCAAGACCCCCTTGTTTGTCGCATCATTAGAGTTTTCATTGCTAGACGTGTGGTTTTATTGTTCCGAATAAATGTCGATATCATACTTTGCAGCTCCCGAATTTGTTTTTGCGGTACAAGTATTGGGAGGGACGGAAACAAATATAGTACCTTGGATTATATTGACATTTTCATGGCATGTATCCGCCCCGACCAAGAGATTGTTAACAGGCCCCACTGTGTCAATAACCGTCAGAGTTCTAAAAGAATAGGGCGGACGTTTACTTTATATATTGATTGTAGCAAATTGGTTAGGTACACTCCTAATCTAATTTTATCTTTTGCCCATGCAAATTTAGTGTTCATAGACACCTGAGCTACTTGGGGAGGTGTGAGGGATACATTCAAGATTTCAGATATTTTTTTTTAGAACCGCCACCTTACCAAATTCTGCCGATTCCTGTGTAACCCCAATCAAACATTCAACTGGTTCTGTAACTGTGACCAACATATCGTCGGCGTATGCCATTATTCTATGATGTTCTGATGTGTCCGTGTAGACAAGAGCCCGCTAATAGAGGGCTATTACGACTTCGCAGGCACAAGCTTTGCGCCATGCTGGTAAGGGCATTACCGCCATGCCGTTAAAGGCACGAAAAATGCCCTTAGCGGCATCATGCATAGCGCAGATTGCACTACCGGCATGAACCAATGCGGCATTAGCGGCCACCGCTAATAACGGTCACTGTAAATAAGCGGAACCGGAAGTTGCGTCATCGCACAGGAACGGGCCATCTTTAAAAACACAATCCATTGCCATCCTCAGCACACAGGACCTGTGGGACACTGCTGTTTGTGGAAACACATCCTCCAACACACCACAATGCCAAAGGCTGTTAAGAAGGGCGCCTCCCCCCGCCAGCGCAAGGAGTGCTTCAATGAAGACGAGTTGGAGATGCTAGCTGGGACCCTGCAGGAACATGCTGACATCGTGTTCGCCCAGAGCATGAAGAGGGAGGCATCATTCACAAAACAGAGACCTGGGCACGTGTGGCACAGAAAGTGAGTGCAGTTGGGAACACCCCACACACCATAAAAGACTGCAGAAAGCGGTGGGACGACTTGCGGCTGCGAGTACGGAACATACTCTCTGCCAACAGGAGCCAGGCAATGGCAACATGAGGAGGAGCCAGCTCCCCCATCAAGCTGTCCCGATGGGAGGACATCTCTGCCAGCCTGATTGGCATTAAGGGCATAGAAGGTGTCGGAGACATGGAGTGTGGCGCCACAACATCGGCAGATGGAGGGGAGTGTTCTAAGAAAACACTGTAATGCAGATTCTAATGAATGTCAACCAATATGTCTGTCCAAAGAGGCAAGCCATGGCCCAACACACACACACTTCCAGCAAAGTTGTCGGACGCATCACAGACACATGCAGATTTCTGCAGCAAGGCAATGCTGTACCTGACACATACCACACAAAATGTAAATGCCATAAGTCGCACTGCATGCAGGCCCCAACAAATATGCATGTCACATACCATAGGGCTTGTCCAACATGTTTGACCCCGAAGTATGCCTGCATCACCCACCGATGTATCAAACAACGTGATCATCCAAACTCAAATGCCTATTACCCTCGATTGTGTGGATGATCAATTGTACAAATGTATGTATGATGCCTATCAAAACATCACTCATGCCGTCCCTCTCTTCGACCACCACAGGCTCAGACCATGACAGCGATGCCAAGGACTCAACCCCACAGAAAACCACACCCCGGAAGAGGGTCCGGGATGAGGCCAACTGGCCTTCAACCTCGAAGGGCCAACCCAAGGCCCGCCGTGTACCACCAGTGAAAACACCTCAGGTTGCCAGGGCACCAGTGCTGCCAAGGGCCGTTGAGGCGGAAGCGCCAACACCTGTTGTACAGCCACAGGAAACAGCCGAGGCTCGGTAGAGTCCAGTCTGGCTGGGGAGGTGGCAGCCACAGCACCCCAGGCTGAGGAGGAGGCACAGGAAGAGGTATGGGTGCCTGTGCAGGACGATTCCTCAGAACTGCCCCGCACGTCCAGTCCATTGCCATTCCCCCAAATCACATCACTTGAGTCAGACCACGGCACCACCCCGGAGCAGTCTGGGGGGGGGAGTTAATTCAAGGGCCATTAGTCCCATAGTGGAGAGCAGTGAGGCCGAGCATGACACCCAGGCACCGTCCACCTCCACAGGTGCACCCGCAGGGCCGCAGCGTTCTGAGCAGCTGACTGCCCTTGTGCAGCAGTTCGTGGAGGACAACGCCCAGGCAAGGCAGGAGTGGCGGGAGAACATCGCCTCTCTAGGCAAGACAATCACAGACAACACCGCCTCCATGGGCAAGATATTTGCGGAGAATACTAGCCGCCTGTGCGAGAAGGTATCCGCCCTGCGACAGGTACTCAGCCGCATAGCCGATGCCATGGAGTCGGAACGTCCGGCAACCCAATTTAAGCAGGCGTCCACACCATCCTCATCAAGCTCTACCCAGACCAGCCCACTCCGCAGGTCGTCGTGCACCCTGCGCCGGCCCGACATGCCACCACCAGGTCCAGGGAGTGCTAAGAAATAGTCTGGGCAGCCTGATGAAGGCCTTAGAGACTTGTTGGGACATGTGTGAGGGAGTTGTGGGGGAGGGGGAGGGCGGTGAGCGTGTGTGGGGGAGTTGTGGGGGGAGTGGGAGGAGGTGGAGGGTGTGTGGGGGATGAGGGTGGTGGAGGGTTATTGCACTTTTCATTGTTAATTTCAATACACCCGTTGTGTCAAAAGCAAGACCTGAGTGGACATTCATCATTGCGCATGTGTCATTTATTCATATACAGTGCATAGTGTGCATGTACCCCCACACCCAGTGCCCTCTGTCAAACTGTCATGTCACCCTCTGCAGCCATGTGTGTCAGTAATATTGTGCATTCACTGACTGACCCACAGCACGTCCCTCCTGTGCATCGCCACCGCAATGATGTGCAGCCACTTCTTCTTCATCCCCTTCATCATCACCAGGTGGTTGCAGTTCAATGTCAGGGGGCAGGGACACGTTACGTCGGATACACATGCCGCCAGATTATCGTTGGCCACATGCACATGTCCCTGGTTGTATGCACGCCATTTGTATGCCCTTTATGTGTCCTGTGCCATGGAATAATGGTGTGGGTTGCATCTTCAAGATGATACACAGTGTTATCTGCCGTCTTGTTGCTCATGCATTGTGTACGCATACAGCTGTGTCCGTGTCCATTTAGTGATGTGTAGCGTTCTGTAGGATTTTCTGATGGGGAGCGTTGGCACTAAGCTCTCCAATGTTAGGCATTCTGTGCTGATTTTTCCCATGGTGACATGCAGCTTTCCTGTGGTTGATCCAGGATATCGGGCACAACAATGTGTGATGATCTTGCTGGCGTCACCTACCATCTGCACCTTGTTGGAGTGGTGTTGCTTGCGATTGTGGTAAACCACCTCCATGGCATGCAGGGCCACCAACTCCACCTGGGTGCAGTCAAGGGCACCCATACAATTTGGCATGCCTGCCAGTGCATGGAGGCCACCTTTTGTTTCAAGAATCTCCTGGGGAGACCGTGGTAGGGATATGTATACCATTGTGTGCTTGAGGAGGGAATACCGCACTTGCTTCAGGATGCGAGTGAATAAGGGTGGTGATATGCCATGCATGTGCCCCACTGTGTGCTGGTAGGTGGCTGTGTAAAGGATGTGGAGCACCGACACTACCTTCAGTAGAGGGGGGATGGCGGTGTGTATTTCAATGAGGCTGACAATCGTGTATCATGTCCATGATGGTGTTGATGGTGTCCCGGTCCAGACCGTACAGGGTGTGGTTCTGCTCCGGGGTTGGTTTGAAAGGACTGGCTCTGATGTTTGGGATTGGGGGCTGCATTCGTGGTTACGCTGGCTGCACTGGTGGGGCATGCTGGGCCTGTCTCACCCTCCTTCTCCTGCTGCGTCTCCTCTGTGGTGCCTGCTGTTGGTGTTGGTGTTGGTGTTGTTGCTGGTGTTGCAATGCAAGCATGTCCTCCAGCTGAAGTAGTGATGCTACTATTGTATTGATCTTGGTGTGGAAAGGGGTGTGGTGTGTGGGTGTGCTCCTTTTGTACAGGCCCAGACTCCATTGCCTCCATCTGTGCTAATGGTGTGCACCTGTGGGAGTTGGGAACACTGCACATGGTATTTTACGGTTGGTCAGCATGCCGGTATCCACTTTTAGCGTCTTCATGATGCCGGTATTTGCATGTCTGCTTGACTTGTGATGTGCTCCAGTTTACGGCATGCCGCTATTGCCGGTATGATGGACCGCGTGCCTGTGCCCATGCCGCAATTAGAGGCACCGTTATTTACTGTGCCGCTAATAGCGGTTTGGCTGGTCGGAATAGCCCGGAGCGGTAAGCGATACCGGTAATCCTTTACCGGCATTGTTTTTCCCTTACCTCCAACCTTGGAATGACCCCCTTTGACTTTTTTTCCTTTTCTAAATCTTTAACCTCCCAATTTTCCCCCTGTAGATCCTGGTCATTAGGTGGCGCCAAAGTAGTGCCTGCAAAAATTGAAGTAATTTGCCTCCAGGCTTAGCTCTCTTTCTTTGGATTTGACACCATCCGCCTGGTTCAGTCTCATAGGGCCAATTCCAGGCTTTATTATTTTTGTCATGATATTTTGCAGGTTTTCTTCTTTGCATAAAGTTCTCATCCATTTGCAATCCTCTAATACTGCGTCCAGCAGTATTGATTTATCATTGGTGTCTTTTCTTGCTAAATCGCTTAATTGATTTTGCCAAATTTGAGTTTGCTCTGCTTCCTTGTCCATTCTTATTTCTAGTCTCTTCAGAGAACTTTCGATTTCAGTGTTGGTTTCTTTAATATAGATATTGGTCTGAGCCACTTCCTGCATGGAATCCTTTACCACTTCATATAATTTAAGGAATGGGGCAATGGAGATGGTTAGGGATGCCATGATCACATTTTGAATGTGAGCTGTGTCATTTAGCCTTTCAGTTCGACAAGATTCGCTAACTAACTGTGAGGCTTCCTCTTTAGTCATACCTTCTAGAATCGGCCTCTTTTCTACTTGGAACTGAGTTTGGGTTGTTTGGGTCACTGTTTGTTTTTGGTGGTGCTGGATCGGCCTTAGATCTACTCCTTTTTCTTCCATATACCCCATAGGTATAGGCTCTTTATCTAGAGCAGCAATCTTTTCATTTATGAAAGAAAGGCTTTTTCTTTTCTCTCTTTCGATTTTCCCTGTCAATTTTGTGATGTCCTGCATTATTTTATTCGCCAGCCTCGAGTTACTCAGGTTTGCGGCCGATACGTTTTTACTTTCAATGCCACTCAAACTCCCAGATGGTTTCAGCCACTCCTTGATAATCACATTATTTTCATTACAGGCTGCTGTCTTGTTCACTTCAAAATCTTCTTCTGTGGTCAAAAGTGTGGACTCCCCACTAATTTCTCCACTAATTACCACACCTCCAGTCTCGCCACCATTTTCCCTTATTTTCAATATCGGGGTGAATTCACCCCCTTGGTATTGATTTTCTTCCGTATATGGCAGGAATATGGCCTTTATTATTGGTTCGGGTCGTGCATCCTCTATTAACTCAAGGTCTGCAGGGTCCCAAGGACCGACATCTTTCCATATGCCCTCCGATGGCTCGTTTTGGCTAGGGAAGTGTTCTGCAATTTCTATTTTCCATTTGGAGGTCTCTGAAGCTGGTTTAGTCAAATCAAAGTGAGGGTTTCCGTCATCTTTCTTTAAAGGATTTGAGCTTTTTTCACTGGCCTCTTTGGCTTTCCCCTCCTTTTCGGGGGTAGCACAGATTATTCGATCTCTATTTCCGATTTGTGCCCCCCCCCCTAGATGGCCAAGATTATCTCCTTCCGAGAGTAGTTGCTCCCCGAAAAGGCAGTTTTCGGGTCCCTTTCTTTCATAGTTGTCAGAGCCCCATCGGTGCGCTGTAGTCTCCACAGGGGTCTCACTGGTCATCGGGCTGCCCAGAGCTCTGACTGGGTTTGTGGGTGTCTCATCGCTGTTTCGATTTGTGTCATCTTCAAGCCCACTTGGAAGATCTTTGTTTTCTTCCAGTTCGTATCCCCCTTTGCTACTATTTGACTGTTCTCCATCTGGCACTAGTGCCATGAGTCCCAGTCTATCTAAGGTAGGTTCTGAAGGCATGGTTTGGTGGTTAACACCCCCCACCAGGTTAAAGGTAGTGGGAGTGGTTTTTTGTCCAAGGAGAGTCTCCGCCTCTTTAGGCTGGGAATCATTCTTTTGACTTTGTTCAGGCTCAAAGTCCGAGGTAGAGTCCTGGTCGGCCCCTACTAAACAGCTCTTTCTTTTCTTTGTATTGAAGGGTAATCGAGACTGTTTTAACACCGGCAGGTCTTTCACTGTCGGCTTCATTTTTAATCCAGAATTTCCCTAAACTTCTGGGAGGGAATTAAATCTTTGCCTTACCTGTAGCCGTGTTCTTAGCCCTGAGGTCAGCGTTTCTTCCATCCGGTTTCCGCCCGGGGCGGTCTTTGTCGTCGTGCAGCTCCTCATACAATTACCCGAAATGTATGAGCAGTGGCCTGACCACCAAGTATACCACTTTCAGTACAGACTGGCGCTTTTCGGCGGCACCACAGCAAAGCAGCCACAGCGAAACAGCAGTTATCTGAAAACTGCCACAAGCCCCACACGGGCTTAGCACCACAAAGGTGCCTGGAGGCCTGATTTAACGGTACACTTCCTGCTTTGGGCTGGTCCAGGCGCAGGTGGGCGGGGCCTAATAGCGCAACGGCGCTCCCCTCTCCTCGCAGCTCATCCTTGTGGTTCTTGGAGTCCTCAGGTGCTCCGGTTCACAGAAGATGCTTGGGAGGCACTGAGGCAGCAGCCACAGCGAAACAGCAGTTATCTGAAAACTGCCACAAGCCCTTTGCACACACAGGGTTTTGTTTCATCCTGGTACAGATAAGAGTTACAGATTCTTTGCTTTGCCTTGTCTACCAATCTACACTAGTCATATGCTCACCTATGTATATATATGCATATATATACAACACCTATGATCTCACTCATTCCTATAAATTATGGTCCAAGTCTTATGCCCTACTAATCTGCTTCTCCCTGCATTCACTGTATGCACCCTAGATCACTAATTGGTAACAGGAAGGTCTGCAGTCCTAGATGCAGACATAACTGAGTTTAATCCTGCAAAATATGGGACTGAGGAGTGCACAGTTATTCTTAGAAAAATCCTGAAATGCCATTTTCTGCTTCAACAAGTGGCTGCCCTGATCAATTGTTCAAAACGAAATCAAGAACATGGAGCTTATATTGGTGTTGAAATATATGTAATTCATTATCCCAATTTAAATGTGCAACCTTGTGTGTTAAGCATTAAAAGTCGCACTACTAAAAGGGATTGATTCTTCTTTGCCTAACTTACTCCATAGCCCACTTCTCTTCGGCTCCCCAAATCACATCTCATAAGCCCCCCTACACTCTATCCCAGCCACCCAAAACCCCACCTTTTCTAAAGATTCCTTTCTATGCACCTCTGTCATTGCTCTAGTTACCTCCCAATCCCTGCCAGCAAACCGCATCTCCTTTACCTTGCACTTTGCAATCCCTGGTCCCATGCATTTTTCACTCCTGCATGAAATACTTGCATTTCCATCATTTGTCATGTAATCTAAGTTGACATTCACAAAATACTCTTCTCTTCCTACACGCAAATACCTATGTGTTTTGCTTCGCTCATACCCCTGCCACTCAAAAATATTGTTCCTTTGAAGGTTAACCACGCATAGCACACTTCAGTTACCAACCAAATATGCTGAATACATTTTTCTTTTGCATGCTTAATTTTACCTCATGTCGACCCCAAAACATAGGCTGAAAGATCAACTGCATGCATTGTCACTCACCGAGCTAGATAAAGTCTGCTTTGTCCCCCCTCCCTCATTGCCTGTGGCTTCACACTGCCTGCTGATAGAGACATGATTCGATTTGGTATTCATGACGTGCTTTTACACAAGTGTTTCTAGGCACCACAAGACAAAGGAGGGGAGACAGAGGGATGACAAGACAAACAATCTTATAAGGCCTTGTAACATTCAGATCGTGCAAGTGCAACGAGAAAGTGTAGGTGAGAGGTTGAGGGGAGAAGTGCAGGGAAGGAGTAGCAGAAGTGCAGTCAGGGCTGCAGGGCTCTGAGTACGTTTGAGGAAGGCAGAGGACTACAGAGGTACAGTCCCAGACCGGAAGTGCTGGGTAGGCCAGAAGGCAGTGCCGGGTGACTGGCCAAGTAGGGGGCGTGGCTCCCTGTCTGAATCTGAGGGCAATCACGCCACCAGTCAGGACGACCAGACAGGTAGATTAGCTGAGGAGAGGAAAGAGAAGGAAGAAGAGAAGAGGAAGGTCTTGAGCAGCTCCTGGAACTTCAGGTGAGCCGGCTCAAGTCTGGGAGGGGCAGAGAGGCCATTCCAGAGGGAGGCCCCTGCAGAGGAGAGAAATCTACTCCCCACTCTCTGTTTGGAGAAACGTCCGACCTGCAGAAAGTGTGAGGTAGCTGAGCGCAGGGCTCTAGAAGGAAGGTATTTAGGAAGCAAGTGTTGGATATAGAGGGGACCATGGCCCTAAAAAGCCTTGTCGATGATGCACAGGGTCTTGGACTTGATCCTCGCAGCCACTTAGAGCCATGAGAGAGATTTCAGAGCTGGAGAGACGCGGTCCCTGGGCTTGAGGTCAAGGATAAGTCTTGCAGTCCTGTTCTGTATGATCTCCTTCAAGCCCTTTATAAAACTCCAGGTAAGCCTACTCCAGCCCCCCTAAATGTATCTCTTCTAATCCCACTGCAGCGCACTCTCACCAACACAGCTTTGTCGGCATCCCCAAGCCTCTACACTGTCGTTTTTTTTACTCTTGCCGGTTCACTCAGCCATCATTATCCCCCACCCCTACCAGGCCATGCTCCTTAACCTTGCACGGTCTCAACACTCCCTTGGTCCTGAACTCACCCACTCTTAGCATTAGTTTTTAAATATACACAGAGCCTCAGCTCACCAGCAATTTCGGAATACTGTCTAGTGACTTTACCCCTTCAGGGACCGGCACACACACCATTACCACACAGCGGCAGTGTTAAACAACTGGTTGTATGCCCGCAGACACTTGAGGTATTCAGCCAGGCCTCCCTTTCTACACGTCACTATTAATACAGGTTATCCAATCTTACCTACATCACGCACTATTACTGGATCCATCAGCCCCACTGCTGCAGATCACAGCCACCATCTTATGCTTGCATATAAGTAAAACACATAGCTACTTTACAAAAATGACCACCCAAGTATTCACTGCACATTTAGCACCAACCCATGCCTCATTCACACTTCCACACTTTGCCTAAATCTGGGACAACTATCTCCTTTATTGGTATAGCACTTGGCACGGCCACTCCACCACACAGCAGCACTATCAACTGTGGGAGGGGCTACACCACATCATGAATAAGAGGACAGTGCAGATCACATACATGATATGATATGATATGATATTTATAAAGCGCTTAATACCCAGAGGCTTCTAAGCGCGGCCCCGGCCCCCGGGGATCGAACATGTGGTGGTCCATATTGTCTTGCTTCCAAGGAGCGCACGTTGCCCCTGAGCTATCCTCCCGAGACATGAACAATGGCCAGCTAACCAGACACATGCCTTGAAACTGGGCCCTCCCCAGATGAATCGCTAGGTTATCATGGGCATTCAGAACCCTTCACCAGCAACTGATAAGTTGTTGCATGGGTATACCACATGCCAGCACCAACTCGGGCACCTAAATGGCTGCTAACCTTTTATGCATACTCTTACCCTACAGGTTCCATAACCAACATGAGCTCCTATCTCAGAGCTC
Source organism: Ambystoma mexicanum (assembly GCF_040938575.1). NCBI lineage: Eukaryota > Metazoa > Chordata > Amphibia > Caudata > Ambystomatidae > Ambystoma > Ambystoma mexicanum. The sequence continues at coordinate 1,477,001,357 of NC_090921.1, forward strand.
ACCCCATTGATGCTTGCTTGCTCCTAAATACCTGGTAAGAACCCCCTACAGACATTTGAGAAACTCTGCACATATGGCCAAAAATGGCTGGGTTAAATACCGCCAGTAACTAACACCACTTCTCCTTTCGTCCCTTTAATTTTTTTTGCAACTCGTCAGTTCAATTTAAATTGTATCTCAAACTGTCTTCTTTATATGTGTACAAACGACCACTGACACACTACAAATGTCTGATCTATGTGCTCAATAATGGATATACGTGATCCGACCGCGGCTGATTTTACCACGGCTGGAAAGCTCGTATGAGAAAGGTGCGAACCACCAAATGTTCACACCTTTCTCATGCGAACACATGTATATACCCACACCTCCACCCACACCCATGACGCTCCCCCACCCACACCCTCAACACCCCACACCCCCAACATAAACAAACCCCACTTACCTTTTTCTTCACACTGTGTCCCTGCGGCACCAGTTCCCTTCCATGATCAGGAACCAGTGCCGCAGGGTCCTTTTTCTTTTACGGGGGCTGCAGGGGTTTCCCCCGCAACTCCCCGCTCACTATACTGCAAAGTATAGTGAGCGGGGTGTTGCGGGGGAAACCCCTGCAGCCCCGTTTTCTTTTTTTTTTTTCTTTGCGGTTATGCTGCGGGGGTGTCCCCCGCAACACCCCGCTCACTATACCACACAGTATAGTGAGCGGGGTGTTGCGGGGGACACCCCCGCAGCCCCCATATTTTACTTACCTGCAATGCTACCCCCAAAGGTTCAAACCTTTGGTGTTCGAACCTTTGGTGGTAGCATTTGTAGAACTTTTTGTTCATGCGACCGTTTAGATACAGTCTTTTTGTACAATACCCTCAATAACACTATGGGCCTTATTATAAATTGCCTGGACCGGAAACAACGGTGCTGGTAAGCTTACCGGCACTGTACGAGTCTGCTGTCGGGTGCCATTTCACCCGCCAGGTCTGACCCTTGCAGGTGGAACGGCACCCGCCAGCAGACTTTGACAGAAGTACCGCCCCTGTAGCGCATAGTGCCGGTACATCCTACCTCCCTATTCCCATTAAGTCCTATGGGACTCAATGGGAATGGGGAGTAACAATTGCCGCTGCATGACTTACCGGAACCGCCGGGGCTGTAATGCCCCGGTTATTCTGGCAAGTCAGGCAGCCGTAATTCATCACGAGTCTGGCGACAGCCTGCCGGTTTTACCGGTACGGCTACAGCTGGACTCGTAATGAGGCCCTATGATGTAACGGTACACTTAACATTTGTCACCACGCATGCAATTGTATCGTTAACATTGATGTAATGATGTAAATGACTGCATACAATCACCACATTCACATATGTTTACACAAATGTAACTTTGCAAACCAGATTGACACTATTCACTGATGCTTTCTCCTACAACACTTACCTTGGGCGTCACTACGCGGGTGCATTCTTAATACAAATGTATACAATTACACAAATTACATTCAAATGCTGCAGCCTTGAAAAAGACACAGAAAGGCTCAAAACACGTGTCGGCTGAACTGTGTAAATAAAATCACCACGATATAAAAATGACAAGACTCTTCTGAAATACTTACAGATTTAGAATATCCATTGAAAACTCCTCACAGACCAAGCGCCAGTGTGACAAAGTTTCTTACCCAACCCTGTTCAAGCCACATTGGCACACAATGGCACCGGTTCACAAGAACCTATTCACCGGCAGAAGGGTCCCCCATACAGTCCAATGATTAGCTCTGTGATCTACACCTTCTAGTGCTCCACCATACCTCGTACTTACACAGTATAGCAGTGGCTGACAGAAATTCATACAGCTCCTTATCAAGCAGCCAATATCTAGTCTAGGAAATTCAGTTGCATGTCGTATACCGCCAGATTCAATGAAAGTTCCACAGGTTGCTTAAATTGCCTAAACCCCGAGCAATTTCACCAGTAGATGTCCATTGTAGGGTGGCATCTGTTGTAACATATGTTTCGATACATAGAACATTGTTACATTCATGTTTGTACGCTGTGACAAATCAGAGGATGTCGTCCCTTCTCCTATAGGGGAGAGCCCTTCTCATGTGGCCAAGGTGGTGCAGTCACAGTCCAATAATCCTCCTCGGGTTGTGCACTGTGGGGGATCACAAGTGGAGGGATAACCTCTTTGAGATGAGGGATGAGAAACCAGGAACAATGCGGTATAATTGCCCTACACCCCAACCTCCCTCACCCTGTTACCCTGCACAGGACATAATAACCCCACAAACTTTCATGTATGTCTGCAGAAATGACAATGTCACTTCCCCAAGAAACACTGAGACGAGGAAGAACATTGAGTACAGGGATGACTATAGTACTGGGATAGGAAGAAGTGCAGAGTAATGTGGAATAATCCACCGAACCACTATGAATGCACTAGTCAATTTGCTTCAAGCAAATTGGAATGGAACATAAAAAGGGAAGAAGGATTTCATGAAGAAAGAAGCCCTCACAGTAGGAAGCGGGAGATTCGAATCCTGGCAGCAGGAGAGGAAACGGGATGCCGACTGTACAAAGAGTGGGACGTTTATCCACTGATATAGGCGTTCATGAGGCATCCGCCGCAGACGAACACCCGAGAGGAGCAGAAGGCTGAGCCCCCAGCCAGACGAGAAGCCAGTATACCAGGTTGGCTATGACCAACGAGTAGTAGCAATGCAAGAAGACCACCATAAATACAGAAAAGGCGAGTCTGGGATTTGCACCCATATGAAGAGAGAGCCAGAGCAATCTTCATAGTCACAGTACCTGACAGGATAGTATACTTGTTTGGATGTGCCCAATGAAGTAGTAGTAAAACGAGAAAAACACAATTAAACGTGCAGAAAAGGCAAAAGCCTGGGGCTCACTCACATATGGAGAGAAAGCCAAAGCACTCTTCATACTCACAGTACATGGCAGGACGGTGTACCAGGTTGGCTGTGAAACCAAGGAGACAACAAGTGGAATCTTTATAGTCACAGTATCTGGAAGAAACAAGAGCCAAGTTGACTATGAAATAAATGTACTGGGAAGAAACTAGGGGGCGTGAAGCAAATCCCCCATGTTGTTGTTTTGTGGACAATATTGGAGCACTGAAAGAAGGAAGACCCTCATTGGACATTCAGACGCTAAGACAACCTGGGGAGCAAGATGTCCTTTCTTTTGAAGTTTATTTATTGCACCATTTTGGAATGTTATTTTGTAAACTGGAAAAGAACTTTGAGACTAAAGAAGATCCCTTTTCACATTAGTTTAAGTTCTCAGTGTGAGGACTGGAAATAGGATTTCTGACACAACCGTGGACTTATTTCTTTGGACTATCCTGACAAACTCTTTAGAATATTCTTTCGAGGCAGGGAAACCCCTCTTAGTAGTGGGAAAAGGAGGGTATTTCCCCAACTCTCATTTATTTAATTAAAGTCTTTGATAAGAATCATGCCACCTGTGTGTTAGTCTCCTCCTTCAACACCCTTACAATTCCTGTGATGTTTGCAAATGGCATAACATCTCTGAGGATATAATGCCTAGATGCTCTTTAAGTAAAGCCAACATTAATTGTTGTACACATCCACTGGCGGGTTTTACATTAAATTGGCAGCTTCCCAACAGGTGTTCATTTTTCTTTCCTGCAAATAAGCCTAAATACATGTACGTCATCTACATTCTCAATCTTCATAGGTCAGTTTACGGTGAACCATGCACATTTCTTTGTTGTAATGGCGTAAATATACTTTATCCCCCCCACTTGCAAACTGTTTTCTCAATTGTACTTTTTCTAAATGTATTTTTTATTGGCATTTCAAAATGTTATAAACCTAAACAACAACCTCTCCCCTCTTACCCACCCCTTAACCCACAATTCCCTCACAAGTCCCTCCCCAACCGCATTCATATGATGTCCATCGACGATCAAAGTCTATGCAATGCCCAAAATCTGCAGTTTGTGTGGGCATAGTGCAACATTATAGACATCTTGCAGGAATTGCAGTGCCCATTTTTTCGAAAAGGCTGTTGCGATCCCTGGACAGTGTAAGTCAACCACTCCAGAGCAACAAAGTTCCATATCTTCCCAAACCAATCATGAATATGTGGAGGATCTTTGCCTTTCCAGTGCTGTGCAATTACCACTAAGGCTTCCACCTCAGAAGTGGCAATTCACATCTAAATGTCCTTTGTATGAACCTGTAACCGTTTACCAGATATAATTTGCATGTGCTTATTAATGGCTCCCTAATAACCAGCCAATTTAGGACATTATAACCAAGTATGTATCCAGCCCCATTCCCCATTAGATTCCCTCCAACAGTTATCAGAGCTAATTCATATAATTTTACATAACCTGTGTTGGGTATAGTGCCATTGTAACATAGCCTTATACCATGATTCTCTAATCTGTAGGGAACATGTTAATTTTGGAATATCCTTCCACAGCAATTGCCATTCTTCTGTAGTTATCGATTTTCCTGGTATCTGTTGCTATTTCTGAACATATTTCAGACTCCCTTCTCGAAACTCCTCTTGTAATGGGCGATAAATATTAGATATAAGGGTTTTCTCACCTGGATTTGAGATAAAACATTTCTCAAATGCCGTTAATGATCTAAGGGCCGCTGCTCTATTCGGAGGAGGGGGTGGCAACAGTCAATGTCGTACATGAAAATATTGATAACTGTCTGATTCCTTTAACCCCAACTCCTTCTTACGTTGTTCAAACAAAACAAATTCTGTGCCCTGAAACATGTCTCTGGTTTTATTGCAATGCTTATCTTTCAATGTAGGAAAGGATCCCTTTTCCAAACCAGGTTTAAGTTGCTTGTTATTAAATGTAGGGGAGAAGGGGGAAGGGTATGTTGTAATTTTGTACTGACTAACTGCTCCATCTCACATTTTTTCAACCACATTTGTAACTTGGCTGGCATGCATGTTTTTTGGGGGATCATGTTTAGGAAGCCGGAGCAGATCCGCGATATGCGGGCCACATATTGCTTTCTTCATTCTCTCTCACATTTTTTCAGTTGATAAAGAAAACCATTCTCTCAGCACCCTTAGGTGTGCTGGTTGGTAATATTTTATAAAATTGGGAAGTTCCAAGACCCCCTTGTTTGTCGCATCATTAGAGTTTTCATTGCTAGACGTGTGGTTTTATTGTTCCGAATAAATGTCGATATCATACTTTGCAGCTCCCGAATTTGTTTTTGCGGTACAAGTATTGGGAGGGACGGAAACAAATATAGTACCTTGGATTATATTGACATTTTCATGGCATGTATCCGCCCCGACCAAGAGATTGTTAACAGGCCCCACTGTGTCAATAACCGTCAGAGTTCTAAAAGAATAGGGCGGACGTTTACTTTATATATTGATTGTAGCAAATTGGTTAGGTACACTCCTAATCTAATTTTATCTTTTGCCCATGCAAATTTAGTGTTCATAGACACCTGAGCTACTTGGGGAGGTGTGAGGGATACATTCAAGATTTCAGATATTTTTTTTTAGAACCGCCACCTTACCAAATTCTGCCGATTCCTGTGTAACCCCAATCAAACATTCAACTGGTTCTGTAACTGTGACCAACATATCGTCGGCGTATGCCATTATTCTATGATGTTCTGACTCAAATTGTATACCTTTAATTTGGTCTGATTGTCTGATTCTAGCTAAAAAGGGTTCCAGATATATTGCATACAGAAGAGGGGAAAGAGGACATCTATGCTTTGTTTCACAGTCTAATGTGATCGGGGTAGATATCTGGCCATTATTTGATAATCTAATCTTGTGATCCATATTTACAAAATTAGAACCAAATCCCATAGTCTCTAGGGTTTTAAACAAGAAAGACCATTCCACCCTATCAAACGCTTTCTCTGCGTCTAATTATAAGAAGAGCGCTGGCTGTCGCTTCTTGCTTGTTTTTTCGATCAAATGACAAGCCCTTCTAATGTTATCATGGGTTTGTCAGTGTTTAATAAACCCAGATTGATCCGGATGAATCAATGATGGTAAAATATCTACCACTCTTTTGACGAGAATTTTCGTATACATTTTTGTGTCAAGGTTAATCAAGCCAATGGGTCTGTATGACCTGCATAATGTAGGATCCTTATTCGGTTTTGGAAGAAGGATCATTTTAGTTTCCTCCATAGAGGGCGTTATATATCCAGTTTCTTGAAACAAATTAAATAATTTTACTAGTTTTGGGGCCAGTATCGATTGATATGTTTTGTAGAACAAGGCAGAATATCCGTCCGGGCCAGGGTCCTTATTCAAGGGGAGATTTCTAATTACCTGCAATATTTTTTCAATAGTGCTTATTCAAGGGGAGATTTCTAATTACCTGCAATATTTTTTAAATAGTGACTTCTTGTTCCAAACATTCACATTACAGGGCTGTGATTGTTCAAAGCTTAACAGAACATATATATGTATATTGAGCTGTACTGTCGGGATCATCTGATTGATATAATGTGGAGTAGTAATATTTTTGTTTCGAATATAAAAGACCTTTTTCCACTTTTGAGGTTTGCATAAGCTGTAGTCTTCCTCTTACGTTTCTATATGCATTTTTAATTGCCAGCCCGCCATCCGGTTCCATTTTCTTAATTATATTCTTCAGTTCTCTCTCAAGTTCCGCCTCAATGGCCATACATTGTTTATGTTTATGGGCCTCTTCTGAGATATGTATCCCTCAGAACCTAGCCTTAAATGCATCCCATAGTGTATTCATTGCTATCTCGCCTAAATCATTTAACTCAAAAAATTCCACAATCTTGCCACCTAATTTTTCCCTCAATACTGAGTCTCGAAAAAGAGCCGATGGGCACATCCACGACCATTACCCTGGGGCTGGTCTTGAATGAAAAAACTCCAGTTCTAAGGGTGTGTGGTCTGACAGCACAATCTTAAGAATCTCTATTTTTATAATGCTGCCCAGCAGTTTGACAAATGCCCAAATGTAATCAATGCACAAAAATTATTTGTGAACATGGGAATAATGTGTATAACCTTTCTCTGTTCCTTGCATTGTGAACCACACATCGGCGATCGCTATTTGTTCTACCTTAACTCGTAACCCTCATGAGGAAGGGAGGTGACCAAACTGAGTTCTCACGCTTCTGTCCCTACGTGTGTCCCAGGCCAAGTTAAAATCCCTGAACATTAGCCGTCTCCCAAGCATGAACATTTCCAATTCCACCAATATCTTCCTCAAAAACCTATCCTGACCAGCATTTGGGGGTGTAAACCGATACCAGGGCTATCATTGTTGACTCTAATTCAGCTACTATGAAAAGGCAGCGACCTTCCCCATCTGCCTTAATTTTGTTTATTTTCAATTTTACCCCCTTCCTAATTGCAATTAACACGCCAGCCGTTTTCTTTCTTCAGTGCATTAGCTGGAATTATTGTGGGATACTGTTGTATATGGAATCTAACTTTATCCTGCTCTCTTATATGAGTTTCCTGTAAGGGTAATATATCGGGCCGATGCCGTGTTAAAAATCCCTCTAATTTTTTACGTTTTACTAGGGTATTTAACCCCTGAACATTAAGAGATATGCACTTGAATACCTTAGTTTTTAAATATCAAATATGTAAACCTTGCCCATCTCATTTACCTTGACCCTGTCATGATCACTGCTTCCAAGGAGCCAGGACCAGCCCAACGTCCTTGGAAGCAGGCCCCTAACCCTAATCCTAGGCACTAGCCCGTCCCCACTGGGACCTTTTGGACCTTGTCCTGGCGCCGGTGGCACCAGGCTCATCAGAATCATCGGTCCCGGCACTGGAAGCGCCGGGCTCATAATATGTGTGCAGATGCTTGGGTGGACTTACCTGCAGCAGACCATGCTGCTTACTTACCAGCCACTTAGAAGGCCTCTGTGAACAGGAACTACTTTCTTACCTGGGTGGGGCAAGCTCCACTCCCTGGATTCAGCACTGGAAGGCTTCTGGAACTGGAACTCTTTTCTTACCTAGGCGGGGCCGTGGAGGAAGACGCCTCATCACTCCAAGGCTATTTAAACCACACCCGATAGACGAAACGTGCTTCGCGTTATTCTGCATCTGCAGCAGAACGCTCACCGAGTCTGTTCCAGCCTTTCTTCTTTCGATCCTGAAATCTGCAAGAATCATACTTACCATTCCTGTATCCAGTCAACAGCAGCACCTGCAAAGACAACAAACAGCAGGTTAGCAAGGCAGCCTTAACTCGCAGTGCTTACTCATCTGATCCATCGGCTGCGGTCATTTCCTCCCGCTGCACCTCCGCCTGTGAAGACAAAAGCATTATCATTACTTACCGGCACTCCGTGAATTCCGGATTTCTTCACGCTGCATCGCCGCCTGCGGAGACAAAAGCATTGTATTTACTTACGGGCATTCCGCGGACTCCGGCGCTGCAACCCAACTTCTGAAAGACAAAAGAAGAGACATTAGACAGGTATTTACTTACGCCCGTCGCGCTCGTCGCAATAGAACGCCTGCAAATACTCTGGCGTCTCTTCAAGCACGAACTAAGCTGCAAGGGAAAAGACAGTTAGAGCACTTGCATTTACTCACGCATTTCCAGGCTCTGCACTCCATTTTCCATCTCAAAAGTCCTGCAAGACAAAAGGGGGAAAAGCATTATACGAGTCCTGTTTAATATTAACGTGCCTCGCACCTAAAGACTATAAAGACTAAAAAGGTGTCTGGAAACTCACCGCTCGTGCAGTTAACGACGGTAACGATCCTCTGAGTCCAAGAGGCCTATGTTTCACCAGTGAAGGAACTGGCAATAGCACCCTGCACCAGACGCAGATGGAGAGCCCAGCATTCACCTATCTAAGGTGAGCACGTTGACCTGGGGGGCTCTACGGAGAAGCTAGGGAGAGAGAGGAAGAGGGACATTAAACAACCCAGACCGTTAACCCCCATATTCTTTCACCTGCAGAAACCTCACCCTACGAGTTCGACACACAGTGCGAAGAGGTTCGACCCCAGAAGCCAATCGAGTCCTGCACATCACTTTTCGAGTCACAGATACCTTCCTGCCAAGACCAGCGCCTCCGTGGGAATCAGGTGAGCGTTACAGAACGCGAAGCCACCGCAAAACTCCTACCCAGGCGCAATGGAAACCTCAGACACTGATCACTTAGCCCAGTTGCTCGGGGAATTAAGAGCAGAAGTACATGCAGCTCGTCAGGAAACAAGCTCTCTAAGAAGAGAACTGATAATTTCCAAGGAGCGAACAGAGGACCTTGCTAGGCAATTGCTACAAACGCAGGCAGGACAGACACCTCTGCCCGCTCCAGGAGGAAGCTATCCTTCTGCATCATCTTCAAATCCAGTGCAAATCAATCTACCCGGTAATGTGCCCTTGGCTCCGCCCGAACGCTTTTCTGGTGACCCAAAGAAATTTGCAGTGTTCATCAACCAGTGCCGCTTACATTTCTTATGTCGACCAGCTGCATTCCCAACAGACCAGACCAAAGTGGCTTTCGTGCTTTCTTATCTCAGTGGCAGCGCCGCAGATTGGTCGATCCCTTTAGTCACCCAGGATGATCCGGTTTTACATAATTTCCAGGGCTTCCAGTCCAGCATGGAGAAACTGTTTGCAAGACATGCACAAGGACAGGCCTTGGACAATGAACTTCTTTCATTACGACAGGGTAATCAAGACCTCTTGACCTATATAGCCTCATTCAACAGACTCATAGTGGAAACTCAATGGCCCGAGGATAAGAGAATAACGCTTTTCTACAGAGGCCTGCGTGGAGAGCTCAAGGATGTGTTAGCTCAAGTTGTGAACCCTCCACAAGAATGTTCAGACTATATTGATTTAGTTGTCCAATTGGACCACAGATTACAGAACAGGAAGGCTGATCGTTCTAAATTTGATACCCAAGTGTTTTCTAAACCACAGACTTCTACTAAGGGAGCTGACACTGTGGAACCCATGCAAATAGGGGGCATGAAAGGTCCTTTAACCCAAAAGGAGCGGGAAAGAAGAAGACAGCTGCAATTATGCCTCTATTGCGGGAACTCAGGGCACTTTCTTCGAGACTGTCCAGTGAAACCAGCTAAGAAGGCTGTAGGAGCCGCAGATACCGGTACCACAAGTTCTGAGCAGGGAAACGACCTAGCCCGGCAAGTGTAGAGGTCCTCTTGCCGAGCGTTAAGATCTGTCCCGTGACCTCGCATTTCGTGGTGCCCATGGTCCTCATTAGTCCTGCACGTCCGGATCGTTTGCATGCAATTGAAGCTTACATCGACAGCGGAGCAATCGGCAATTATGTGGACCGTGAAATGGCATCAAGGATGAATCTACCCCTTGTCCCTAAGGCAGTAAAAGACGTCATTACTACAGTGGATGGCACGGAGATAGCCTCCGGACCAGTAACGCACGCCACCCAAGAAGTGACGCTAGTGAGCCAAGATGGACACCGGGAGAAAATCGTGTTCGATGTGATCAAGGCCCCTCAGTTCCAGATCATTCTGGGAATCCCTTGGTTAGAGAAGCACAATCCTCTGATCGACTGGCGAGCAAAGACGGTTCAGTTTCCGGAATGTTTTACCACTTGTTATCCTCGGCCTGAAGTTTCAGTGGCGGCAATCTCTTTTGAGGTTCCCACATTACCTCCCGAATACCAGGCATTCCAAGATGTCTTTCGGAAGGATCAAGCTAACACCCTGCCTCCTCATAGGTCTTACGACTGTCAAATAGATCTGATACCCGGAACAACTCCTCCTTGCAGTAGGATTTATGCCCTCACTGAGCCAGAGAATCTTCACCTCAGACAATATCTGGACCAATACCTAGCTAACGGGTTTATCCGTCCTTCTAAATCTCCAGCTTCATCGGCTTTGTTCTTCGTTCCGAAAAAGGAAGGAGACCTTAGGACTTGTATAGATTACAGTGCCCTGAATCAAATCACCGTTAAAAACAGATACCCGTTACCTTTGATCCCTGAACTCCTGGACCAAGTCAAAGAAGCATGTATATATACAAAGTTGGATCTCAGAGGAGCCTACCACTTGGTACGAATAAAAGAAGGCGATGAATGGAAGACGGCCTTCCGCACCAAGTATGGGCTATTCGAATATCAAGTGATGCCCTTTGGACTTTGTAACGCTCCTGCCACTTTCCAGTATTTTATGAACGATGTCCTTAGAGAACTCATAGATGTGTGTGTTGTTGTCTACATTGATGACATCCTTGTCTATTCATCATCTGAAGAGGAACATCAGAGACACGTTAAAAAGGTTCTCGAGAGATTGCGTCAACATAACCTTTTTGCTAAGCTTGAAAAGAGGCCTATGTTTCACCAGTGAAGGAACTGGCAACAGCAGCCTGCACCAGACGCAGATGGAGAGCCCAGAATTCACCTATCTAAGATGAGCACGTTGACCTGGGGGGCTCTACGGAGAAGCTAGGGAGAGAGAGGAAGAGGGACATTAAACAACCCAGACCATTAACCCCCATATTCTTTCACCTGCAGAAACCTCACCCTACGAGTTCGACACACAGTGAGAAGAGGTTCGACCCCAGAAGCCAATCGAGTCCTGCACATCACTTTTCGAGTCACAGACACCTTCCTGCCAAGACCAGCGCCTCCGTGGGAATCAGGTGAGCGTTACAGACCCATACTTGTTTCCTCAAACATGTGCAGTTTTTCCCTTCCCCTTTCCCCAAACTCTGAGCCCACCCCCACTAACTTTAACAACTTTCAGCCCCAAAGCCCTTCCTTTACCCCTCTCCCCTTGCCCAGGTGCGACCCTTTGTACCTAAAGTAACTTCGACCACAGCATCTCCACCTTGGATCGCTATTTCTTCCAGGGATTCCCATAGGGTATCATAAAACCCTCTTCACCTCCACACCACAGATTCCAATTTGGAGTAGCTTGTCCCAGTCTTATCACTTCATAGAACTCTTGGCAGAATGATTTAGTAGTTTCTGTCCAGTCTCTTGATTGATATCACTTTTTAGGCGTATATTGCATGCCTCTAAGGCGAGGACTCCCGTAGTCCCATTTTGCTCCTTTGCTGTATTCACTGCCTGTAACCCCACCCCAACCCTTCAAGTGATTTCACAGATGTGGGGCGAACCGATTGCAAGTGATGAGTCTGAGCAGTATCACTAACATCTTCTTCAATTTTTAACAGTTCCATGCCTTCTTCTCGAGAGGTAATTCTGTGTTGTCTCCTGTCTAGAGTGAATTAAAATGCTGAATGGGAATGTCCATCTGTATTTTATCTTTCTAGATTGTAGAATTTTAACCACTATTTGCATTTCTCTGCGCTTCTGAAGTGTGAGGGGAAAGATCCTGAAATAGTTGGATATTTGAACCGTTGTATGTAATAGGTTCCGTTTGTCTGGCTACCCTCAGTATTTGTTATTTTTGCGGGTAATACCCACATGCTGCCAACACATCCTTGAGGCACATTCCCGGATCAGATCTCTTTGGGCCTACTCTGTGAGCTCGATCTAATGATATCTTCTCATCATCTTGCGCACCCAGTAGTTCCTTGAAGATGGACCTTATTGCTTCTTTTAAGTCTGGGTCGCCAACTGATTCCGGGAGATTTCTGACTCGGATATTTGACCTGCAAGACCTATTCTCTAAATCTTTGCATTGTAACTCTAAGTTATGAGTTGATCTCGCAAGGTGTTCCATCAATTCCTCTTATTGCCTATTTTCCTGGGTCAATTCTTGTATAACACGTTTGTTTGCCTCAGTGTGTTCTCCCACATCTGTCAAGTCTTTCCTGAAGTCTGTAAGCATTAGCTTGATCTCTGATGTAAAAGCTGTAAACTGTGTTTGAAATGTCAACGTAAATTAACTTTGAAAGTCCTGAACACTCTTTACAAAATTTTCCTTGGCTCCTGCCATTTCTGCTGAAATGGCACTAGTGCGAATAGGAGTATCTGGTTGCTGGGCCTAGAGGTTCTGGGCCAAATATCCTGTAATGGACTATCTTTAGTTGCTTGAGACGTTGACCGTCCTGCCCAAACCCACTTTCTTCCTTGTTCCCGGCATAGAATGCTTACCACTTGCGGGTCCCCCCCCTGGTCGGTGTGGAAAATTTGTGGCGGTAACTATACAGGTATACAACAAGACCAGGTGCCAAAAGGTATTCTAGTTGCACTGCAAAATAAAGAGTCTTAGTCCTTGCTTTAAAGTTGAACGTGTTTCTGAATCAGCCAGTATATTACTACCCAAAATAATACTGCCTCCGCATGCTCCGTGGTCTTCGTAGAAACAATCGGCCCAACTTGCAGATTAGGCTTTTAATACATACTTCTATATGGGTTGAGCTCCCACTACTCTATAATAATGCTGTTAGAAGTACTGGGGACTTACTTATTTGCCAGGTGAGGACTCATAGGCTTTGATGTACTCTCCAACTCGTTTACATGTGTCTCGCCTATTCATGATGGCAATTAACCGGTAGCAGAAGAGCTTTATGTTTTATTCCTCTTACTCTGTGTTTCAGCACAAACCCTTGCTAAACGTCATTAAGTGTCTTCACCAGTATCTATCATGTAGGTGCTAATGGTTGCAGAGGCCACGTGGAGTAATAATCGCGTCGTACCCAATACAGTTCCTTGTCGCTTTATTCTGGTGCTGTGTTTCTGCAAGTGGGTCTCATGTCCTATAGTACATGTGTATTTTGTTTATTCACTGCAGTTGCCTCCGATATATCCTGATTGTTTTATTACAGCTGTCTCCAGTATCACCCAACCATATGTAGCTATGCTTCGCCCAAGATTCCCACCGGTGATTGTCAGAAAAACTGCAGTAAGCCCATAAAGCAGCCTCACTGTGATGTAAAAAGTACCATGCGCCACAGTGTTAGCTCCCATCGTGTTAATCCGCTCCCAGTGGCAGAATTTGTCCCATGGTATAATACACTGACTGTTCCTCACCAATCGGGGACCCTCAGCACTAGGTAGAAATCCTCAGGTCACTAGCTGTGCACCGCATGAGCTTTATATACAACAAAGCATTTGTTCCCTCAATATTGTGTAATGAAAAGTTACTGTCATAGCTTGAGTCTCTGGTTCGCCCAGGCGATAGCATTAGATTCCCCTTCCCTGCATTCCGGGTTTCACACAACTTCCACAAAGGTCTCGGGGGAGTGTTGGGGGGGAGTTTTGCTGGGCAAGCCTTCCTGATCCTGAAACTCTGCTTCAGGTGTTCTGTACAGATCATTAGTCGTAGATGATCCTTTTTACATCGCAGCAGAAAGTGCGGCAATCGCCCTCCTCTTATTGCATGTCAGGCGTGGCGTATCTGTGTAGCGCCTTCTCCTCTGGCAAATTTCAGACCTTAATCTGCCAAGTCATGTCGGGAGGCACGCAAAATCCTGAAATGCTACGTCTTGATTGTATAGACGAGGGAACAGCAAGTGAAAAAGCTGCGTGTTGTGCTGATATTATATATTTTTGGGACAAGCTTTGCTTGCACACGTCCTCAGTACTCGGCGGCCATTTTAGAACCTCAATTATACTTCTAACACACAGTGGACACCCCTGACTAAACAATTTCATTTTCAAGAGGGGCTATAGGCCACTTGTATAGCCCCAAACATTTTAGACATGCACTGTTCCGCCCCTTTGCCAACCCTTAGCTGGGTTGATGGCTGTATTAGATGCATCATTTTTACAAGACATTTAGGGCTCAACATGTAGCATATTTTATGTAACGATTTATTCCAAACATTAATATGCCTCCTGCTGTGGGTCATCAATTTAATGCCCAGCTTACCATTTGTGAAAGTGTTGTTTTAAACACGTTTTCACCACTATGGCTGCAAAGCCCTGAATGGCTAGGATATCAGCCCAGGTTACAACTGTTGTGACCGCATTGTCTTTAGCACCATCGGTCTCCATTATCAAGATACATTCCTTACACAGTCTATTATTGAGATTCCACAGGTTTTCAATTTGATTTGAGCAGCAAACAGAAGAAATATTGAAAGTGTCTGCTACAGCTTGGCTCTCCTCATTGCTATCCTTTTTATCAGCTAGCGGTTGTAGACAAAAACAGACATGCCTGGATTTAACTCTGAGTTTGGTGTCACCCCCCCCAAAATCCTGCAAACGATCGCTTAAAAAATATACCCACCAGATGGCACGATGTCAGATATCGATGCTCTATGGCCTTTTCTATTCCCCAAAAGTTCTGGGGATCGGGGTCACTCTCCCCCACCTCAACTCCCTCATCCTGCATAATCATGGACTCGTATCCACTGACTTCAGACTCCATTTCGCTATGTTGCATATATAAACATGATAGCACAGGCTTTAAGCCCAAGGGCTGCCCGAGAACAACAGTGTCAGCACCAGTCATTTGCAAGTTAGCAATATCTTTTGTTGCACTCCCCTGAGTGTTTTCAATGAAATCTCCAACAGACCGCCCCATGACAGTGGCGATGAGAAGTGGCTGACTGCTCAGAGAAAGTGTAGGCATGTTCTCACTGAGCTCCTGATCTTCACAGTCCACCATCAAAGCCAATGAGACATCCATTGCATCAGAACTGTTGTATCTTCTCCTAAGGCACTATGGTAAATAACTATTATCAGGATCGCTGGAGCTGCCGGGAACTGTTTTCTTCTCATCGTAACATTAGCTGTTCATAATACCAGTTCCCTTTACAAGACATTGGCTAGCCCTGAGATGTCAAAAGAGTGCATGTGTTTTCAAGGCCTACAATAACAGCTATATATTGTATTGTGAGACTCCATCCCTAATAGCGACATAGCTTTAGAACCTTTCTAAATCTGCCTGCTTCTATTCTCCGCCCTCTGCAACTCATCCAGAACAGGACTGCGAGACTTGTCCTTGGCCTCAAGTCCAGCGATCGTATCTCTCCAGGACTGAAATATCTACACTGGCTCCCAGTGGCTGAGAGGATTCAGTTCAAAACCCTTTGCATTGTCCACAAAGCATTCTGGGACCTGGGACCTCAATACCTTCAACTCTCTCTTCCTAAATATCTTTCTTCTCGAGCCCTTCGCTCACCCGCCTCCAACTCCCTCAGGGTCAGTCGCTTCTCCAAGCAACAAGTTGGTGGTAGATCTCTTTCTTCGGCTGGGGCCTCCCTCTGGAACAGCCTCCCTGATGCCTTGAAACTTGAGGAGAACCTTCTCCGGTTCCGGAAGCACCTCAAAACCTTCCTCTTTGCTTCTGCTTTCTCTCCTCCTCTCCCCTGCTGAACTCCTGGCTGAAACTGCACTGGTCACCTGGCCATCCTCTGATCTCGGGCCCAGGTGCCCTCCCCCGTTAGTTGCACACCTGCACTGCTTCCTGGCAACCCCCACACTTGGGGACTGTTTTTTTTGTATCCCTACTAGTCCCCTACCAGCACTTGACACCTGATTTCAGCGCTTACCCTTTCACTTGCCACCAGCTGGCCGCACTTGTTACTTATTGCTTTTATTTATTCTATTCATTTTTACTGTCGCTCTCATGTACTGCACTGCCCCCTCCCCCTTGCACGTTTCCCCTTCCCCCTGCACTTGCGCGATCTCAATGTCACCAGGCCTAGTAAGATTGTTGTCTCTGTCTTCCTCTGTTCCCCCTCCCTTGCCTCATCGCGCCTTGAAACACTTGTGTATAGGCGCGTTATAAATGCCTTATCATATCATATCATAACCGCCCATAGGCATATATCTATTTATTGCAAATCTTTTGGGGTTCTTATCATATTTATATAAAATTGATATCACATTTTTTAGGGCCATGGTCTCCAACCCGTCGATCGCGAGCCCCTGGTAGCTCGCCTTAATCTTCCCAGTGGCTCACTCACATCAGACACCAAAATGAATATTCTATATTTATTTTGGTATGAGGTACTTGGGACTCTTCTCCCTAGCCTCCTCCATCTGGTGGCGGCCAATCGGTCACAGCTTTGATTTTTGCTTCACTCATGCAAATGCCACCAGACATCAGATTGAAACCAAGGGACTCTGATGCATGGAAAAGGCACTTCTCAGCTTTAGCAAAGAGTGCATTGTCCCATAACCATTGTACAACACGTTTAATGTGTATTTTGTGTTGTTCCAAAAAGTAGGAAAATATCAAAATATCATCGAGATATGCGATAATGAACTGATGCAGTATGTCCCTGAATATATTGTGCATAAAATACTGAAAGGTAGCCGGGGCGTTACAAAGCTTGAAAGGCATAACCAGTTATTCATATAAACCACAACGGGTTTTGAAAGCGGTTTTCCACTCATCACCTTGGCATACCCTTAACAGATTATTGGCCCTGCATAGACCAAGCTTTGTGAATACTGAACAAGTGCTCAACTGGTCTAGAAAAACCTTAAGGAATAACACATGCCTAGAGTGCCATTGAAATAGTCATGCGTTTTTTTCTCAATATATATTAGCATTGATGTAGGTAGCTATATCAAAGTTTGTTTAAGGCATGTTTAGGATTACTAAAGTGCTAAAAATTAGGGCAGTGGTTAAGCATGTTGTAGCAAATTGCATGTACAGATGGTCCAAAAGAAGTTAGTAATGGAATTGGGCGCAGCCAGAACAGAGCAATGGAGATCTAAGTAGGTGCAAATGTGAAAGCATTGCAGCTTACAAAACTGTTCACTTGTGGTGTTTTTAAGCATGTGTACTTAAATTCAATGTGCGATCAAGATAACTAGAAAAGAAGATATGTCTAAACGATCTCTACCCATAACAGAATGTTGACCATGTTAATTGTTCATCTAGCACATTATCATGTATTAATGTTTGTTTTGTTCTTTCTTTTTTCCTGGTGATTATGTGACCAATTAGCACAGATAGATCTTGTTTTCCAGAGAATGGAGCCACACAAGAGAACTTAGGTCAACAGAAAGAGGCAGCTGCAATAGAAGCACAACTTGTAACCACAAGGTTACCATTGAGCAACATTAGTCTACAACGTAAACTAAAGTACAGCCCATCAGCGCCATAGACTGCACATGAAGCGCATGTAGAAGAGACAGGAATACAGAAATTGGTCCCTGAATATGGTCTACAAGACTGAAATGCATTGGACACCACGAAAATGCCTATGTCTACAAGAATTAAAGCTTCACATTTATGAAAAACGATTTGAAGACCAGAAAACATTTTGTGTAGTATGAATGTTTAAAACTGAATACTGACAAATTAGAAAGTGAAACCAAACAGACAGCGAATCTTATGTGATACATTCACTGAATGTCCTTCCAGACGTCTGGGTTAGCTTAACTCAGACAATTGTTCTTATTACCAATTAGCACTTAGCCATCCTATTCGCTTAGGGTCACAGTAAAATAACATTTCTGGTGTATGAACCCCGGGTAGTTGACAAATCTTTTGAACTCACCACTGTTGTAAGGCAGTCTGTTGTCTAACTTGACATTATTCTGGTGGAGAAGACTGTTCTTAACACGGAAAAGCAGGAGTTTTCACAGATGATGACTAGGATGTAGTTGCTGAATTGAAGCTGCTCACAGAAGTCAATGGGCCTTATTACACGGTAGGAGGTAAGGGATTACCGGCACCGGTAAGGTCACTGGTGCCGGTAATCCCTTTCCACCCTACTACGAGGTCCCTCAGCGGGTCCCGTCCTTAACGCCTGGTCTGACCAGGTGTTAAGAACGGGACCCGTTATGGGACCTCAGAGCTAATGACGGTACCGCAAATAGCAGTATCGTTATTAGCTCCATCCCCATTCCCATTGGGCCCTATGGGGGCTTGAATGGGAATGGGGAATGGTTCCCGGAATGGGGACTTACCGGGTCCTCCAAGGTTGGAATGACCCGGTAAGTCCCTATTTCGGGAACCCGGAGCCGGAATGCGGTAAGGGGGTAGCCATGGTGCTAATAGCACCATGGCTACCTCCTACCGCGTAATGAGGCCCAATGTCTCTTTTTTTTGCCATATTTGATCTAGCAGATAGGACATTTTTAGGGGTGGCATGGGGTCATTATTCGATACGTATTGGTACAAATGGTGACGCAAAGGTTATGCTGAAAACTTTCAACAACTTCACAATATTGCCTACATTTCATCCAATCTTGCTGGACTCAATAAAAATCTTGATCACCATATCTTTTGTTTAAAACAAGTTCCTCTGGCACAATTAATTTATATGAAGTGACTTTGCATGAATAAAGTTATGATTTATTGATAGGTATTTGCATCCTTGTCTTGAGCCAGTAGGTGTCAGACCCAACTGCAGATTAATATTGTGTTTGTGAATTTCCAGCTAATTCCAGGAAAGTCCCTCAATTTCATTCAGTTTCTCTAGTACCTTGATGATGGCATATTTTCGTAATGATGGGTACAATTTGTATCTTCTATAACTGATTAATGGCATCCAGACCTCATCACAAAATTTGACATTTAGACCTAGAGGGTTGTGCACAATCGTCATGGCCTATTCCTTAAATATCTGGCATGCTCTTGTCAAGAAAGTCAATGGTTGCACTACATTCTGTGATATTTATATTCATTTATAACTTCCAATTTCATACTTTCGATGCAACGCCCATATGAGGCCCTCTTCTTTTTATCACCCGCAAGGACCATTATTTTCATCTTCCTCAGGTTTATAGTTAGATTAATATTAGAAAGACAGTTATCGTCATCCCTTGCTGTATCCTGAGAGGGAGCTTACCTATGGGAGTAAAGGAGAGTAAGTAGGAATCTGCTGCCACCTCCTCTCTCTTCCCACTAGTACCACCCCTGCCTGCTTAAAAATAGCTATTGTGTTACGACCCTCAAAAGGTTCTCTGCTGATTACAATAGGTTTGCGACCAACCAGCCTGCCTCCCTTTAGCCATACTATTCCAAGATTCTGGAATGCACGGTAATCAGCCCATTCTCCACAGAAGTAGAGATAAACCTCCTCTGTAACCTCCTTCAATCTGGCTTCCTCAATCATCACATCACGTAAAATGCACAGACCCACATCTCCAGCTTCCTCGTAATTAGAAACTTGCCTTGTTTCTCATCTTCTTGATCTGTTAGCAGTCTAAGACAAAGTTGTTCACCCCTCTCCCCTTCCTGACCTCTGCAACCGTGGCATCTAGGATTCTCCAGTTGGCTGGATCACTTCCTACTTATCAGACAATTCATCCTTTATCTCACGGAACACACTCATACTCAACCCTACTGCTATCTAGTAAAAGCATTGTCTACTACTCTTTACACCCTCTATACCCTTGGCTCTTAGAAAGCTAATATTCTCCGGACAACTTTTTGCTGATGACATCCATATTTATTTCTCATTTGTATCCCATTTCTCATGGTCTCTCTGCTGTATGCTATTGGATGTCACTAGGTTGTCTCATGCTTAATTACTACACCTCACTTCCCCTATATCATTTCCAATGACCTACTCACACCAGTTTGCACATTTTGAGATGATCTTTGACAGTAAACACAAACTTCCACAAGTCATGCCCATCACTGTCACTATTGCAAGGCTTAACTTATGGAACATTGGAAAGGTTCACCCCCCACTTCACCTACCACACCTAACTCTGATATCAAATCTGGTACCCAGCAGACTAGACTACAGGTCCAACCTTGTCATGGGCCTCCTTCCTTACTGTATGGCTAAAAATCATTCTTAACTTTGCAACTCGCGTTCTTGATAATGTCCCTTTCTCCTCTCCAGCTTCTGCTTACAACTTCCATGCTCGCTGGCTCTTAGGTGTCACATAGACCTCTTCAAATGCCTCCTCCTAGTCTTCAAATCTATCCATAAGTTTGTCCCTTCCCATTGCCCTACCTTTATTTTCTGATATTCACCAGCACACTCCCTTTGCTTCAATACCCATTTGCTCCCTCTCGCTTGCATTCCTTTGTCCACCCGACTTCCTCCTACTACCTCTAAACATTACAACAAATCTACAATCCCAGTACACAAATATATCCTCAAAAAACACATTCTCTTAAAGTGCCACAAGCACTAATTCCCTCATTATCTCTCCCCATGATTCCCCGCCTTTGAACATATTGCTAACAACTATAAAGCATAATCCTTTTGTGTACAAGTTGTAAATAGTTTTGACCATTATAGATTAGAGATTCCCACCATTTTTCTTTCATATTCTTTATATGATGCTAATAACTCCTTAAAGGTAGCCTTACTAAGTAAACATATTGTAAATAATGGTGATACGTCTGTTTGTATTGTCTCCATTACATGTTCATTTCTGATTCCACCAACTGGACCAGAATATACTATAAACAATTGAATGTAAGGCACTAGACCACGGAACTGCTCTAACCTATGCTCCTACTATTATAAGGCATTTCTGATCAAAAGGCCACCCTTGATCAATACAAAACAAATACAAATAAGTGTAGGGAGATCCAACAAACATATGCAAAGATCAAATAACAAAAATATATTTAATTACTTTTTGCAGCGAGACATAGAAACATTTGCTGTACAGTGCAAAAAAATAGTATTTTCAATCAATAAGGTGCTATTTACAGAAACAAACACAATATTTGCACTAGTCAGTGTCATAACAATCAATTAGTTTGATAACTTATCAGAAACACACTGCAAATGTCATAGTTGTGAGGGGCTACTCTGGGCAGACAGAAATTTGAGTACTAGGTTTTTTGCACCATGAATGTTTAAGCTGCCTTCTAAATTCAAAGATGTGTTGCCTCCCTTTGCGGTAGGGAATGCCTTAGAAACAGTAGGGAAAGACACAGAAGAATCTAACTCATGACAGGGGCAGTAAGCCCAACCTTATCCCTGAGAAATTGTGGCGCTACACTAAATAGACACACTTCAAAATACAAATAACCTTGAATTCAAGGTAGGCTTTTCAGGGCTGGTGAAAGAATGTTGGTATCACAAGTGTGCTATTTTGCCACCTACCCACCATCACCTGGCAAAAGAGACAAACCTGTAGTGTTGCAGGCATGTGCCCAGTGCCTTATTCTTAAATCGACCATGAAACATTTACAGCTAACCATGACAGACTCTGGGTGCAGCCGCAAGGTTTTTTTTAACTGTCATGCAGGCCAAGCTATTATGCACAATTGACTGTTAAGGGGAGTTTATGTGCAATGCAATATGTTGAAATAGCTGAATGGCAATTGGCAAGAGTATTCAAAGCTTCCTTTTTGTCTGAGAAAGGGAAGACATACATGTATAATAGACACTGCCCATTGTACTGTAAACTATAAAGCCAGTCTGACAGTGCTTTGTATAAGGATGATAACCTTATTTGATGTTATTACACATTTCTTACAGACGTAAAATGGGGATAAGATAATCAAAGGTACCACTGAGATAGTGCCAATAATCCATACACAATGCAGCAAACTGAATAGCGAGCTGTATTCACATAAAAAATACCGGTCCACATGGCTACTATTACCATCGGCCAAATGATCGGGTTACGCATTTTTATGCATCAATATATTGTGAAACAGAGGCGCCTGGTGATAGGTAATTTTCCCAAAATGTCCATGCGTCAAGGGAAATAGTTTCACTTGAATGATTGTGTCCTGATTACAAACCCAGAGCTTAAACCTCAATGGCTATATTGCTGGCTGGTAAAATTCAGAAAGTGGAATCCAAATAAGTTGAATATTTCCCTATCCTGACATGATACATGTTGTCAAGTAATCTGATTGTCTTTTGAAAGTTAGAATCCTTGAGGGCATACAAGACAGCATTAATTAGAATCTGAAAAAAGCAAATAGTTATCTACTCACAATTAAGCAATAAACCCAGACGGGCAGGGGCATTACCAGGCCAGGTAATGTCCCAGGCCAGACAGAAGCCTGTGCGAAGCAAGGAATTTAACTTTAGCCTGGGGGCATTACCTGCCCCAGTAATACCTCCGCCCGGAGGGGTTTATTGCTATTAGTATCCTGGCACGTTGCACTGGGATACTAATAGTATTTTTTTTTAAATTGAGAAACAACGTGTTTGCCGTTCTCACCTTTAAAAAAAACTAAAAACAAAGCAAAACATTATGGGCACCATTGATGAGGGAACAATGTTGGGAATTAAAAAATCTGCCTGTTACAATATTTGCTTTGGGATACAGGACACCTTACTTAGTTAGGTACAGAGGATTTCAGCGTTCAGGGCATTTCTGTGTCTTCCACCGATAAGTGAAAAAAAATACACCCATAACATGATAACTGCTCATAATTCCACATTGTTGAATATCACATGAGGGAACACATTCTTGATAAAGATCTTGCTGTCTCCCGTTTTGGTGGGTTGGTAATGTGCAAATGTACGGGTGGTTCCTCAATATGCCTAGAAGTAAACAGTAATGAGAAAAAGTAATTATAGATAAAGCAAATCGTCATAGGACAGTATAAGCACAAATGACCTACAATCACAGCAATACAAATACAATGCTGAGAATATGCAAGACAAACTAAATGAATTTTGAGAGCTTCCATGAAAGAAAACAAAGAAGGTAAAATATGACTGGCAGGATGGAGAGCATTCCATGCTTGAGGAGCAGCAACAGAGAAAGCCTCAGAAGAATATTTCCGATAAGGGAGAGTTAATCTCAGGATGTCAGAACTACATGTTTATCCCGACATATGACATGTGACAATTTGCCTGCTAAATACTGCAGGTTGACCCAAAATGGCTGGCTTGTACTAGCAGCCGATCTTGAAAAGTGCTTGAAAGACAATACGGAGCTATCTCATCTGTAATGGGTATCAAATCAATGCAAACAAATCTGAAACATACATTTAACATGTGTATTAGAATAAATTCTACAGGGTTGGGAAAAATAACAATCGGGGTTAGCATAAGCTCAACTAAGTATTAGGATCAACTAGTGCGCACAGGAAACTAAAAGCACCGACTAAACTAAAAGTCCAAAATAAACTAAAAGTTTAGAATGGCTTCTCCTTAGTTTGGACAAGCTTCTTCTCACCCCGGAAGATCTTTGACTAAAGACATTAGACATAGTATGCCATTTAATGTGGTTGTGGAGGGTTGTCCCTGATATTTACAAGTTCGAGGTTCAGGATTAAAAGCACCCTTCTTCTCACTGGGACAGAACTCAAGTTTAATGGTCACCTGAACCTTTTTCTCTTTTGTCTCAAAATCAGTCCCCTTTTCATTTCCAACCTGGGTTTTAGGGTTGCTTGCAACCTCCACATCCATGTTATTCATAGCCAAGTTCTCTTCTCCTTCCACGTGGACATGAGCCACAGTTGTGGGGTCATCAAAGTTCATTGTTGTATGTTTTGTTAAGTAAATTTTATTACATTTTTGTAATGAAAAATGCAGAATATAATAAACAATAGTTAACAATCATTAACCATGTCAATCAAATAATCCAAGAGAAAAATGTAAGTTAACATTTAAAAGGCATCAGCATAGTGCATCAAGGTTACAAAAAGTGAAAAAATTCACAAACATTTAATCAAATAATCCAAGAGAAAAATGTAAGTTAACATTTAAAAGGCATCAGCATAGTGTATCAAGGTTACAAAAAGTGTAGAAATGGCAGTTCTAACCATCTCTGTTGGGAGCCAAGAGAGTGGGGCACTTTTACTGATCTTGTTTCTTAGATAAGAATATTCATGATCCTAGGCCTTGCCCTCTACCTTTTGCCTTCCAAGCCTTCTCTCTTATTAGACTATTCACAAATTCCTCATCCCGGTCGGCCATCGCCTTCTCCTTTCTGCTCCACCTCTTATTTATTGCTGTACGCCTTCTTTCCTTCTCTCCTTCAGCCCTTCAGGCACAACCTTTTTCACTCCTTTGGTTACCTCGTTCTTTCCAAAACACTTCTGTTGGTTCACACGCTGTGAGGAATCTGAGGGCATCCTCACATCTTTCCCCAATATATCCTCCTCCCAGGGGGCCAGGGAAAGGCTGTTGCTATCGGATCCTGACCCTGGGGGTGGATATGCGATGGAGGATCACCTGGGTGAAGGAGACTTGGGGAGCAGGGGTGAGCTACCCTTGGGTGAGACAAGGTATTCCGCATTTCTCTTTTCTAATGAAACTAATATCCCCTAGGATTTTGTAGGTTATAACCAGTTCCTTCCCTATCCTTTCCATTAATCATCTCCCAGTGAACATCAGTTATGTACTTGGACGAGGAAGAAACACACCAGAGCCATACAACCTCTCTGTATTGATTCCTACATACACAAACACCACTTAGGTACTGAGATGAGGAGGCCACTATTAACACAGAAGACAGACTGGAAGAAGAAACATGAGTGGTCTAGTTGTTGGACTCAATAACCTGGAGCCGGGAACTTTAAAAATGGCTCAGCTGAGAGACGAGAAGAGAGGCTTGGAAAGAGGCACAGAAAGAAACCTGGAGAAGAGCGCAAAGGAAAGTTTGTGGCGGCGAGTAGGCACCTTCCCAAGACGCTTGGAGGTACAGAGAGCGTGATCTGGTGCTGCGAGCAGGAAGGGCTCGTTGGCAGTCTGAGGCGGAGCGGAGGAAGCAGTGCAGCACAGAGCTGACTTCAGTCTACCGGAACTCTGACGTAAGCAGTGGTGAATCGAGGAAGCCGTGGAAGATGCTGTATGCCTGAGGGAATGAGCGCGAGCAGACTGCAAGCAGAGACAGGCCTTTCAGAAAGCTGCAGAAAGTGGAAAGCAGACCGTGAGAAGGCCGATGAGTCCACCTGGGTGAAAAGGGGGCCCCTGGATATGGTGGATCGGCAGCTTAGAGAAAAAGACATTTAACTTTGAATAACTGAATTGAATATAAGGAAATCCAATATGAAAACATAATGAACCTAATGAGAAGCCGTGAAAGTGAGTATTGCCAAGAGCCAAGAATAAGTGTGTTAAATGAACAAACATTGCCAAGAGTTAAATAAGCAAGCATTGCCAAGATTAATTGTATCAAATGAGCAAACATTGCCAAGAATTAAATAAGCAAGCATTGCCGAGAGCCAAGAATAATTGTGCGAAAGTAAGATAATTGTAACAAAGCCTGTATGCAAGAGAAACCTGAGTAAAGGGCACCAGGTGTGATAATCAAGAAACCTGAAACAGAGAATAAGTTTCCTAACAGGAGAGTGTACTGGGAAGCTTATGAAGGATGGTGCAAAAGAACTGTAACAATAACTGAGTTTTCTAGCAGGCAAGTGTACTGGGAATCATATGTTGGTTTTACAAGTGAATGATGACAAAACAAGTGATAATAAAGCTTCAATGGCACTTGAAAGGAGATTAAGTCAAGCCTCGCTGTGAAGCTGAAACGATGGCAATATGTTTATGAAACAGATGCAAGTAAGGTATGTTGGTTGCGTGATCTGTAATGGGTGGACCATGTAGTTCAACAACTGCACCTAGACCCAACACATCCACCTAAGGAAAAGCCACTTTGCGATTGTTGTGATTGAGTAAAGGAAGACAATCCGTGTGAACTGAAATTGAGGAACTGAACTTTATGTTTTGGAACAATGAAGATCCCAAGGAATTCTATTATTTTGAAACATTGAATGACTTGAAAGCATGGGGAAGTGAACTCCTCTAACAGTTTGAACCTTGGGGGATACCCCTTTTCCATCTAAGAGCTGGAAGAAGCTCTGAACGCTTATTTTGAACACTTCTCATTTGATGCTGAGATCCCTACATATTCTATACAATTAGATGTGAGGGCAAGTATAGGTTTTGGACACAGACAGACAATTGCTTTGGACTTCCTGACACAGACTATCATTAGTTTCAGTTAGGTAGGGAAGTCTCACCTTAGCATAGGCAAGTTAGGCCTTCTTCCACCCTTCTTTCTATTTTTTATAAATGTTTGTAGCCCAAACTTCATTCAGTCTTCTGTGTCTACTTTATGATGCCTTTACAACTTAACCCCACTTTCCTTGCCTTTTTGCGCAGCCTGGCAATCTGTGTGGACTTATTACTTGCCACTCCTTCTTTGCACCTTTTGACTTCTTGCTGTTCCCAAATTGCACTCTCTAGTAAGCAAGCTATCCCTTGATCTTGCTTGTCCTAAAATTCTCTTCTTTTATTGCCATCCTGATATCTATCTCCTTCCAGCTCCAGATATTTACTTCTGATTACTTCCTGATGGACACCTATGCCTACCCCCTGATGTCCTTCACAGTCCCCCTCCTGATAACCACCTATGTTCATCTCTGGACCATAACCCTATATCATCTCTTGGATATCACCTTTGGCTTTCCCTTGGGGTTCACCTCCTTTCTCCTCCTGAAGGTCACTGCCGATTAGCCTTTCAAGACCACCGCCCCCCTCCTCCTGATTTTCTCCCACTTTCACCACCTCATCATTACTCCCTCCTCCACCTCCATCCTGATATTTGCCCTCTTTGGCCTCTTAAACACCACTCCCACTTTCACCCCCATCCTGATATGCTCCCTCTTTTACTTCTTCTAAACACTAGTCCTTTACCTCTGTCCTGATGTTCTGATATTCTCCATATTTGTCCTCAATCCCCTTGCCTCTTGCTCTAGCTCTTTTGGCTCCCCTTTCTGGTCCCCTGGGTCTCTTCTACAGCTTCCATGTTCCAGTATTGCCCAAGCAATCTCCTAGTTATTGTTCAATCTCTTGCTCCCTCCTACAAACTTCTCCAAATGAGCCCATGTCTCCACCTAAGTCCCCAGCTCCTGTTTTGAACACCCACCCTCCTAGACTGAGGCCTTGAGTTTTTATTAAGCTGTGCTCCAATCTTCTGAGCTGAGCTCCCAGAGAGAGTCTGCATTGGTGTCGTAGAACTGGTGAGAGGCTGGAATTAGCTGCCCCTCATAGGCCTAGCTGAACTTACTCTGGGGTTTGGGTGCCAGACTAAGCCTTTATCTGGCCTGTCCGTCATCTTGGTATTCACTTACCCTTTTCTGTTACTGCAATGCACTGTTTCAAGTGGCATAGCTCCCCTTCATCCTCAGCATTTGAGTCTTATACTTGAAAATACTTTGGCTCTTTTTAATACCTCTGGTTATAAAAGGGGTGCTTGCTCATGATAAAATTGCAACTTTGTTTCAGATGCAAAGGAAGACTGTGCTGGTATTCAAAAGATTAGTATGTGTGTATCATTCACCAGTAGAAATACTTCCAGACCTGCAAATTGACAACATGATATTATGCATGGAAACTCAGAGTTTCTTGAGAATATCTGTTGGACTTTGAAGTGGGTTATTTTGTACAGTGGGAGCAGTGTGAGTTCTAAAAGTATCTTGTGTATAAAGCTGACTGCTTATTAATCAGTGTGTGTGTTCTTTCTCTCACGGAGTTTCAGGCTTGTTAACTTGACTGAGGGGTATACATATCTGTCTGCTGTGAATGCCTGTGTTATGTTATGTTACATGCTATTTGTATAGTGCCTACTGTCATTGGTATGGCCTTGAAGTGCTGTGGGGTTGAATGTCTTTTGGATGACCGTAGTCACAGGAATGAGAAGTGAAGAAGGGGTTGTAAAATTCATATGTGCTTTTATGGCCATTACAAAGTAGCCAGGCTGGGAGTGGCTAGGTTGCTGACAACAGCCCATGATTGTCAATAGTGCGACAGGTGCTATGAAAAGTATAGAAGTGTCAAAGGAGTCATAAGAGACAAGAGACCAGCTGGACCGAATTTTGCATGGGACTCAGCTGTATTCTGTTGGTGGTGCCCCTCGGGCTCAGAGTAATGTGTGTTTAAAGTAGTTGAGGTCAGACTATGTGTATCACATTTGTGTGTGGCTGTGTGGGCAGAGACCCCGGAGAAAGACAGCAGACCCAATGCAGTGCATGAGGGTCTGGTAGAGAAAGGACCAAAACCTACATAGATTTTAAATGTTTAGAACATATCAGTACTACATGGGGGCCCCCTTTCACATCACATCGTCTGGGTTCTTTGACTGAATCTGTCATTAATTCAGTCATGGACGATCTTGCCCGCCTGGTGGGGTGGGAGTAGTATTACTGTTAGATCAGTCTGCTGCTTTCGTCTCGGTTGATCACCCCACCCTGCTCTCCCGGCTGTCGGATGCTGGTAACACTGGCCAAGTTATGGACTGGTTCGCTGCTTTTCTGGCAGATCGTTCCCAGTCAGTATCACTTCCCCCTTTCAGCTCTAAATCTGTGCTGCTATCATGCGGGGCCCTTCAGGGGTCTGCACTTTCTCCTATTTTGCTAAATATCTACATTAGACCTCTTCTCCTTCTCATTCTATCACACGGGTTCAGGTATCACTCCTATGCCAATGACATGCAGATTCTGGTCTGTTTGGACCTCACTCGCTCAGATACTGCGGCTCGGCTGAGGAGATGTCTGGAGGATCTGAGTTCCTGGAAGGCAGCCGATTGGCTAAAACTTAATGGCAATAAGACAGAGGTGCTGGAGGTTGGAACCACCAGCCCCCTCTCCTTTTGGACGTTAGAGTTTTGGCCTACTTCTATGGGCCTGTGTCCTCTGCCTGTCGCCTCAGTGAAAAATCTGGGGTTAATAATGTCATCTTCTTTATCCATGGCGGGACAAGTGGTGGCTGTCTGCAAATCCGGACATTTTATGTTACGCACTTTACGTAAAGTGCTTCCTTTTGTTCTGGGCAAATTTCATGGCCCGATGGTGGCTGCACTGGTGCTCACCACGATCGATTACTGTAACTGGCTGTATTTGGGGCAGCCACGATATCTCACAAATCGACTCCAGTTGCTTTAAAATGCTGCTGCCAGATCTGTGTTGCACCCTCCTTTCCGAGCACATATGTCTCAGCTTCTCAGACAGCTTCATTGGCTTCCCATTGAGAAGAGGATTCTCTTTAAGTCCATGTGTATCGTTCACCAGGCTTTTTTAAGCTTGGGGCAGAATACATCCAGGAAAAGTTTCCACAATATGTTCCTTCTCGCCCCCGGCGCTCCCAGTCTGCCCTGTTGCTGTCAGTTCCTCATATCAGACTATCACATATAGGTGGCCGTGCTTTTTCTGTGTTGGCTGCGAAGGCCTGGAATTACCTCCCTTTGGCCCTGCGGGCCTTGGATGATCACCTTGCCTTTTGTCGCTCCTTGAAAACATTACTGTTTTAGGCCCTCTTCTGCTGTTGCCGTTCCGCTCTTTTAGTGCCATGATGCCTTCAAGGTGTACGTGCGCTGTACAAATGCATATAACATAACATGCAAAATGTAGACATTCCCCCTATTTCTGGTCTAAGTCCTGCCCCTTTGACATCGATTTGATATAAAGTTAATGTACATTTTCTATCAAAATATCAATAAAAAAATATATTTTTTAATATAAAATGTATATAGAAATTTATAAAATATAGTTTTAATATAAAATTGTATATGAAAATATAAAAATTTATATATTTTTTAAATAAAAATGTATACAAAATGTACATGAAAATGTATATACGTTTGAATATGAAAAATGTATATAAAAAGTTATATAAAAATGATTATAACAATTTATTTAAACTGTTTATATAAAAATTAATTGAATGCCCCCCCAAATGTTATCAGCATGTTTTTGAGATCATTTTGATATAAAATGTATATCAATGTTATACGAACTGTATATAAAGTCTATATATAGTATAGATGCCGGCGTGGTAACCTTGGACCTCAGACGGCTGGGACAGGAACAGGATGCACATGGGCAGCTAAGGATTTCTGAGCTCGACAGATGACAAGGATCACAAAATACACATATGGATATTGTTTATTAACTAGAACAGCTATAGTCAGCAAAGCAATTTGAATTTATGATGTAATGATGACTGGGTATCCATCCCCAGAGGAAGCCGCTAATTTTAGATTTTGTTACAAACCCCATTTCTGCAAATTAAGCATGAAATGTATGGGGGTGCAGGAAATATGGGGGAAATCTGTGCTTTGTTGAAAATGCATTGTGCCTCGGGACTCAGGAAACAGCATTGGGGAGGGGTATGGGCCTTCACCCCTTAAAAGCAATGGAGATGGTTTGGGGGTTGTGTGGATTTACCCTGGAGTGAATTTTTGACAGAGCCCTGGGCTGGTGTCCTCCCTATAAGCCCATAACCCCACTTGGCCCACTGGGTTGGAGGAAGGGCTAGGCTCACTTGGCCACCACACTGAAGGGCCCCAGAGTGAAGCAGAGAACTATGCCACCTTGTTAGAAGATTTATCTATTGTGCCTCCTCTAGCTAACTCTGTTATCATGTTAGAAAAGTAAGATATAATAAAGTCATAAACAGTATTGCACTCTTTTGTTTAGTACCATTCTTATTTACAAATATCATATATATCTTGTACATTACGTACGGTAGCCATACTTCACACCCAAACAGTTGGTATAGCCTAGATCAGGAGTCGGCGTGCCTTCGGGACTGTTTGAGGGCCGTGCTGGTGGTGGGATGTCCCCCTGATCCCTCACTGTGGATTTCTGCCTTCTGGCCCTCTACTCTAGGTCCCCTTCCTTGCCCAGCTAGCAAGGTAAAAAATCTTGGGGTTATTCTTTCTGACTCTCTCTCCATAACTAACCAAGTAGCGGCTGTGTGCCAAACTGGCCACTATCAACTTAAGATCTTGCAGAAGGTCCTTCCTATGATACCGGAACCTCTTCGTCCTCCGGTAGTTGCAACTCTGATCCTATCTCGCCTGGATTATTGTAACTCTCTGTTCCTGGCCCAGCCACTCGGCCTGATACAACGGTTACAACAAATACAGAACCTGGCGGCTAGGCTGGCTACGGGCACTCCATATGGAGCTCATATTTCCCCGGTGCTGCGTTCGCTTCACTGGCTGTCGGTAAACCAGTGTCCCTGTTTTAAGGCTATGTGCATTATCCATAGGGCTATTCACGCCCAAGGGGCTGAGTTTCTGCAGGCTAAATTTCTTCGTTACCACCCTGCACGAGATCTCTGCTCTTCTTCCGCCGACCTTTTAGTCGTCCCGAGGTTTCGGTGTACCAGGATAGGCGGTCGGCCCTTTTCCATAGTTGCGGCTAACTTATGGAACGGCCTGCCCTCTGCAATGAGGAAAATGTCTAATCATCTAGCTTTTAGGAGAGCACTTAAAACAACCTTTTTTTAGCATTCGTATTATGGCCTCAACAGCAATGGCTCTGACCTCCCTCTCTAGCGCCATGATGCCTCCGGGCGACCGTGTGCTGTATAAATGAATATAATATAACATAACAGCCTTGTTTTATTTCCCGGCTGCACTCTCAGATATAACTGCCCTGCGCCCCATAATTAGCCATTGTATTCAGCATCATAGCTAATTTGTGTTGAACGTTGCCACGCCCTATAACTAGCCATCGTAAGGTGATACGGGCAGGAAGCACAACCATTAGTGTGCTCCCGAAACCTACCCACTCTTACACTACTACTACTACTATGTAAACAGTGCTAACATAGTTAGCCTCTGAGTTTATTTGTGCTACCCTCCATAGTTAGCCATTTTGATACACTTCATAGTTAGCCATTTTACTGAATTGTGGAAGAAAAGAGTTGCACCTACATGTATAGTATGTGGCAGACGTCATGCAGGATTTAGATGCATTTTGCGGAAAACAAAATGTGTTGCGCCCAACTGTATTTTGGGGGCAGAAAATGTGTTACAATAGACATATTGCCAAGATTAGCAATGCCTTTCATTTGGATATAATTGTAAAGAATAGCCATGCGTCATATTTAGATAGAACTGTGAAGAATAGCCATGTGTCACATTTAGATAGAATTGTGAAGAATAGTGATGCGTAATATTGTGAAGAATAGCCATGTGTCACATTTAGACAGTCCCCCCCGCCCCACCACATTCCCTCCAACAACTATTTGGGGAAATTTTGTACATTGCATGTAGTCTTTCTGGAGTGTAATGCCACTGGACTATTATTTTCATCCAAATTTCTCTGGTCTGAATAGCCCTTGTGAGCTTGGGTATCACCCCCATATGTATTCCCACCGTGATTTAGGGAGTGTGTCTTGAAGTGTCTTCTCCCATCTCTTCATATATTGCCATTTGACATCTTCCTCCAGAGTGTTTAATTGTTTGTATGTGTACGAGATAAACTTTTTTGTACCCGAGTGTGTCATTATGTATTCTTCGAACGGGGTCAGTTCTCTCGTTGCTGTGTGTTTAATGCATGGGATTCTTAGCCACTGGTATAATTGCTTGAATCTGTATCTATCATTGGCATTCAGACCAAATTGTGTTGTGCATTCTGCAAATGTCCTTATCTGTTGTTTTTGAAACATGTCCCCAATCATCTTACATCTCGCCTCTTCCCATTTCCGGTATGACCCTTTCTCCAATCCCAGCGGGAATTCTGGGTTACTGAATAGAGGCATGAAGGCGGCTGGGTCTCTAGTCAATGTTCCTTTCCGTGTGGCTTTGTCCCATATATTTAGGGTCGTTTTCATAATTTCGCTTATTCGTACATTAGGGTGCCTAAAATGTTTCCCTAGCCAGAGGAGGTGTCTGGTGGGGGTGGTGGCTACCGCTCTATCCTGTGCTGCCCAGATTTCTTGTGCCCTATCCGGTATCCATTCTTTCAGGACCCACAATTGGGCCGTTTCATAATATTTCTTAAAGTGCGGAAGGGCACATCCTCCCTCTTTCCTCTGCGCCATAAGTACTGCACTGGATACTGTGGGGTGTTTCTTGTGCCATATATATGCTGAGATCAACTTTGACAAAGATTTAAAGGACTGTGGTATTCTAATCGGTAATGCCTGAAACGCATACATAAGTCTTGGTAGTATGGTCATTTCTACTGCTGTTATTCATCCCCACCATGATACTGATAAAGGGCTCCATCTCGAAACATCCTGCCTAATTTTTTCCAGCAGTTGCAGATAATTTTGGGCGTATAGCCCTCTATCTTCCCCGTTAATGTGATCCCTAGATACTTGACCCCTTCCTTCGCCACTTTTAATTGTAGTGCCTTAGCTCTAGCTTCAATGAGTATTCTATTCCCAGCAAGTATCAGGATTTCTGACTTTTGTCTGTTTATTTTTAACCCTGATAGGGCTCCATACATCTCGATCTCCTGCATAAGGCTCGGGAGGGATCTCTCTGGGTCACCCAGAATCACCAACATGTCGTCCACATAAGCGGCTATTTTATGTGCCTGACCTGCCATTTCTATTCCTTTTATTTCTGGCATGTCTCTAATTCGTGCCAGTAGGGGCTCTAGAAATATTGCATATAGTAGGGGTGTTAGGGGGCACCCCTATTTAGTGCCTCTCTCAACCTGCACTCTCTCGGAAAGCCCACCGTTCACAGCCACCCGTATTGATGGGGAGTTGTAGATGGCCCGTATCATGGCTATAAAGTTATCCCCCAGGCCCATCTTCCGGAGTATCTGGAAGAGACGTGACCACTCGATGCGGCCGAACACTTTCTCCGCGTCGAGCGCTAATACTATGGCTGGGGATCTTGTCATCCCTATCTTTTCCACCAGATGTATTACCCTTCTGATGTTATCATGAGTCTGTCTGCCCGGAACAAACCCTGATTGATCCTGATTGATCAATTTCGGGAGGCTTTGGGCCAACCTCGTTGCCAAGATTTTAGTATAAAGTTTTGCATCTAAGTTTATCAGCGCAATTGGGCGATATGAGCTCGGGAGTTGTGGATCTTTCCCTTGTTTGTGGAAGACCAATAGCTTTGCTTCATTCATGGATTGGGTTATATTCCCTTTCTTTTTAAATGTGTTAAATAAGTCTGTTAGAACTGGGACTAATGTATCTATGTACATCTTGTAGAATTGTGCTGTATAGCCATCTAGGCCTGGGGCTGTGTTTCGGGGAAGGTCCAGATTCCCCTATTTACCTCTTCCACCGTGATCTCCCTCTCTAATTGTTGTTTTTCCTCTTTTGTTATCCCCGGAAGGTGGATTCCATCTAGATTAGCGGACTGCCATTCCCCATCCGGGTGGTCCGAGGAATACAGATTTTGGAAGAATTGCTTAAATATTGCCCTTATTTTGGACGTCTGTCGTATTTTGCCCTTTCTCGTCCGTCAGGGTTCTTACTGCCTGGTTCTGTTTCTTCCTTTCAGCTGCCTGGCTAGAAGTTTGTCGGCTTTATTCGCCTTTATATAGTACCAGTGTTTTGCGTATAACAGATCTCTCTCTGCCTTTTTACTACAGAAAGATTCCAGCTGCCCCTGTACGTGTCTCAACGCTTTTTGTAATTTGTGGGTGGGTTTCAGTTGCATTTCTGCATGGATCGCCTTTATGCTTGCTTCTAATTCCTGTTCCCATCGTCTATTCTGTTTCTCCTTCTGGGCCTTAAGGGCAATTAGGTGTCCTCTAGTTACCGCTTTTAGGGCATCCCATAATGTTTCCCTGGATGTCTCTGGGGTGTCGTTGATTGCTAAATATTCTTCAATGTGTTCCTTAAGTGTGTTTCCCATTACTGGGTCCCGGATTATATCTGTAGGTAGCCGCCATCTCCACATCCCTGCGTGCCCTTGTGTCAGCGACAAATCTACCCACAGGGGTGCATGGTCTGAGAGTGAAATAAAGCCCATCTCTGAGTGACGTATCTTCCCCTATAGTCCTGAAGAGACCCATATGTAGTCTATCCTGGACATCGTATTGTGGACATGCGAGAAATATGTGAAACCTTTTTGCCCCCCATTCATGTTCTGCCAGACATCCTCCAATGCCAAATTGTTAATTTCTTGCTGTAGGCCTTTTGATGGGGTTCCCTGGTCCTGTTGGGTGGTACCCGATCTATCCAAACTTGGGTCCCAGGCAATATTAAAGTCCCCTCCCAGTATAATCTCCCCCTTAGCTGAGCGTTCCGTTTTTTCTAGGGCTTCTTTAATGAAGCTTTCCTGTCCCGCATTTGGTGAGTATAATGTCACCAGTGTGAGGGGGTACCCTTCTATTTTCGTGTTCACTAGGAGGTATCTCCCCTGTTTATCTGCCTCTGTGTTAAGGATCTGCGCGTTTAATGTGTCCTTTATGGCGATCAATACCCCAGCCTTTTTCTCCTGTGCATTTACCTGTATTTCTGATTGTACCCTTTCATTCTGATCTTCCCCTTATCCTTATTTTTAATATGGGTTTCCTGTAGCATTACGATATCAAATTTCCCATGTCGTAAACATTGTTCCACTTTTTTCTGTTAACTGGGGAATTCAGCCCCCGGACATTGTATGTTACATTTTTTAACCCCATTCTGTCTTGGAACATGTGCTTTTACGTGCTGTGCTTACTGCTGCCTCATTTAAATGTTGGTCCTCCCGGTTCCCTCTCTCCCCTGAACTACGAAACCCTCAACTTGCGTCCCCTCCCATTACTGCCCTGAGGAGGGCTCTGGGGCCTATGCTGGCTCAGGCGTACCGCCTTGTGCGCCATGCCCTCCAGTTCTCAGGGATAACTTTGAGGGGAGTCCTAAACCCCTCCCTTGGTACTTCTACAGCTCCTAGTCAGTCCCCTCCCACCCCCTGGCACCAGTATGATGGTCTCTCACTCCTCCATTCACTTGGGAGGTGTGCTGTGGTGGCGTTGAGTTCTACTGCATCGAGATCTCTATCCGCCATCTTTCTTTCCCGAGTCCGGACCTCTACTTCTTTTTGCTGGGATGCCTCATTCTTCTATTTATCGTCTTCCATTCCCACGGGGTCCTTCGATTTGACGGTCTTTCCTCTATGCTCTGTGTTTGATCATTGTCTTGTTCCTGCAGGTCCAGTATCTGTATTCCTTCCTCCCTTGTCGTAATTCTTCGCTGTTTCCCCTCCCATGTGAATAGTAGCCCAAAGGGGAAGGTCCACTTGTACCCGATTTGTCTCGCAGTTAACTCTCTTGTCACCTGCCCCATTTCTCGCCATTTTTGAAGTGTCGGCAGTGCTAGGTCTTGGAATAGGTGGATGTCTACCCCATTCATGCATGCAGATGTGGTCCATCGCCCTTGCTTTCCGGAGTATTTGTTCCTTTTGGGAGTAGGAGGTTAGTGCCACTAGGATGTCCCTGGGGCGGGCTCCGGGTCTGCCAGTTCTCTTTGGGCCCACCCTGTGTATACGGTCTATTGGAACCTCTATCTCCTTTGCCATGTCCAGTATGTCCTTGAAGACCTGCTGTACCGCCTGTTTCAAGTCCTTGTCCTCCACCGATTCTACCATATTCTTTATCCGGATGTTCGATCTCCTTGAGCGATTGTCTAGGTCCTCGCATTGAAGCTCCAGATTATGCGTTAGACGGACCGGCTGTTCCTATGTCACCGCTCCTTGCTAGGTCTCCTCCTCTATATTCTGCACTATTTTCTCCAGGGTGTCTGTTCTCTCCCCGATGTTAGCCATTTCTGTTTTCATCTCTTGCATCGCCATTGTGCGCTCATCGATGTCATGAGTTGTGACTGGAATTCCCCGAACCATGCCTTCATGTCCTCTTTGGTGGCCATTTCTTCTGGGGAGGAGTCTGTGTCAGTCGCATTTGTTTGTTCATTGTGCGGTTTCGCTTTTTCTTGTGTCGTCTTATCCGTTCCCCAGAGGTGGACTAGGTTCTGTTCCTGCTTCGCTTGTAGGTGCTGTGGCTGTGACAGTGGCTGTCTCCCCCTTGATTTTGACATGAGTCCTACTCCCGTATGATCTGGATCTTCTTGTGTGTATCTTATTTTCCCTCCTTCCCTTGGATTTGTGTGCATTTAAATATCTTCCTCCTTGTCTCTCTTTTCTGTCTTTGCCTTGTTGTATATTTCGGCCTGCTTCTCGTCCCAGTCTGTATGGATTAGGATCCCTTAGGCGTCCGACAGTCCGATTGAGAGTCAGGCTTTCCCCCTTCCCCCCGTGTTCTTCCTCTTCCGTTTGATATATTACCCACCGGGGGGTCGCTGCGGGTGGGTTTGGGCCTCTGTTGACTCTACTGAGTCTGGTTGATGCTTGCCCTTTGCTCTTTTGTATGCTTGTATATGGACCTCTTCTGTGGCCGTATTAGTTTGAATTTCTGTTTCTGGTTATTCTGCGGTGTCTTGCCCCCCCCTGTTGGTTTATCCCGCCACTCCTTTGCTTCTGGTGGGCTCAGCGCCATCTCTGAGCGGCTTTCAACTCCTGGGGATATGTTCCATGTACGTTCCCTTATCACCCAGCTCTGCGTTTGTCTGTGTTGTTTTCTGCTCATCCCTATGGTGCTGCGCAGTGTCCCTCTCCTCTTATCTCCTGAGTTCCACTGCTTGTTGTGGCGTGGCTGGATTATCTCTCCAGTGGTGTTGCCCCGGTAGCCACTCTTCCCCTGCTGTGTGACACAGTGGGGGGCTGCGCCCCTTTCTCCTGATACTACTTCTTCCTTCCGTCGCCATCCCTGTCGCTGTCTCTGCCTCTTCAGCTTGTCCTCCTGGGTGCCGTGGATGTTGTGGGCGTTGCGGTGTACCTGATGTCGAGATTGCGTCTCTTCCTCCGCTACTGTTCTTCCTCGGCCGGTCCGCCCGGTGTCCCAGCTGTGCTTCGGGTCCGGTGTGGGTTCATCCCTCTTGTCTCCCGGCGGCTGGATTCTTCTCGTTTGTGCGACGGAGTCGTCCACGAGTCCTGCCTCTGCTGCAGTACTCTTCTGGCGGCCGCTAAGCACTCTGCTTCAAGTGTCCTGCCTGCGCCCTGCAGAGACGAGCTTCTGACCTGGCTCCTCAGCGATCACGGTGAGCATCTCCAGTGGATCCTGGGGTTCTCTTCTGGGTGCACTTCTCCTGAAGTCGTCCGTCCGCCTCAATCTTACTGTGTGACTGGTCCGTTCAGGCCTCGGTTCCCTTGGTCTCCGGTTCCAGGGGCTCCTCTCTGCTCCGTCTCCCCGCCTCAGGACTCCCTTCCCATGTGTCTCTGGATCGCCTCTCTTTTCCCACCCCATGGTACGGTGCTTGCGGTTTCGGTTCCCTTTCCGTCTGTCTGTTTTCTTCCTTCTCCTCTGCTGGCCTTCTTCTATGCCGTCCGGGCCTGTGTTCCTTTCCGCCAGGCCCCGGCCCTGCGTCCTCTGCGCTTCTCTTCGGCGGCATATCTCGACTTACTCTATTAACCTACTTCACTTCTCCTCCCACTTCTTATTGTCCGATACCAGTTTGGGAGCGAGTGGTCTGCTTTTTTGAAATGCGTATTTGTGGCCCTGGAGGGGAGACGGAGCTCAGCTCACGCAGGTCTACCTTCTCCGGCCGCCATCTTGAAGTCTACTAGATACAATTTTTTACAGTGGATTTTATTTACATGAAAATTCTTAAGGTAGGAACCACCTTCTTTCTTTACTTGAGCCGGTATGTCCATACCAGTGGTGACAACTGTGACAAATCCCAGGGTATTGTCACTGCCTCTATGGGGGACGCCCCTATACATGATTCCAGGGATGTGAGGCCACTATCCGATAGTCCTCCTGGGGGTGGTACTCAGCGAGGAGATCTCACGGGGAGGGAAATCCTTCATTGGACCAGTGACAATAGTCCTGGGAGAACGCAGAACCCCTTTGGTACTCCCACTCTCCTTAACCCCCACTCGGGCCCCTCTGGATCCCATATCTGTGTATGTTACTGTAGAGTAGAAACATTCATTGACAATATTGGGATGAGGAAGAGGGAGACTTACCCACCACTGAGATGAAGAAGAAGGAACAAGGAGGCAAAAGCCCACTTTGGAACCAACACACACTTTGGAACCAGGAGAATGAGGAAATACGTTTTCTTTAAGTTGGTCTGAACATTGTGTCCCTATGGAACAGCCTCCCTGCCACCTTGAAACTTGAGGAGAACCATCTCTGGTTCCGGGAGCACCTTAAGACCTTCCTCTTCGCTTCTGCCTTTGCCCCTCTTCTCCCCTGCTGATCTGTTTTCTCCCTCAGCACTGTGCACCTGGCCACCCTCTGTCCTTTGGGCCTAGGTACCTGCTCACCCTGCCAACCTCCTGCACTGCCTCCTGGCCATCCCTTGCACTGGGGTCTGTATCTGTACCCATAAGAGTCCCCCACCCACATCTCTTCTGCACTAATCAGATTTACCCTATCTTCTTAACTTAGCACTTACCTCCTGCCGGCTGCTCTACCACCTTTATTTATTTATTTATTTATTTAACTTATTTATTCTGTTCTCTACTCTTCCTTCCATGCACTTTCCCCCCTTTCCCTTTCCCATGCACTTGCGTGTTCTCAATTTCACTGGGTCTAGTAAGATCGTTGTTTTTATTCTCCCTTGTTCCCCTCCCTTTGATTGGTCGCGCTGAAACACTTGTGTACGAGCGCAATATAAATAAAATATCATATCATAACATTCAAACAGTGAATTTGAAGCACCAAGGCTATGGCATCATAAAAGATGGAGAGGCTGCATTATGTAAGAGGTTTTTCGAAAGCCCCTGGCTAGTCATTTAAAACTGAACCTATCTTTCACACCCCCCCCCCCCCGAGACATCCCGTTTTCTTTAGTGAGATTAAAAGTGTAAGGGACGGAAATAGGTTTAGACCCAGGACGGTGGACACTTTACTTTAAGGACATCCTGACTGGGCACATAGTATTTTTATTGAGGTAGGGCAAGCACTCAGACAAGACTATGGATTGTTCTTGCCCTTCTGCAGCACTCTTTCGCAACCTCTGGCATTCCCTCTGTCTCTCTATTCTGGCACGACCCACTCTGCTGGGCATACCCTGGATGTTCTGATCTCCCCAGACCTGCCCCTCTCCAGCCCTCTCACCACTCCTCTCTCCTGGAGTGACCATTTCTCCTTTCCTCCCATCTCTCTCTCTCTCTACCCCCCAGGCCATGCTGATCACAGCACTGCCACCTACCTACTCGGTAATTCGACCCATGAAGCGTGTGTCAGTTGAGGCTTTTGATGCTACTTTCTCTCCTCCTTATGCACCTTTGGCTGACTCACATCCTGACACTGCCCTCTCTAACCTCCATCTTTCTATCTCTGACACTCTTGATGTACTTGCCCCTGTCATGAGGATCCGCTTGAAGCCTAAATCCAGGTGCAACTCTTGGTGTGACTCAGACCTCGTCACCCTGAAACGCAAGTGCAGGGTGGCTGAGCGGAAGTGGAAGGCTACTGGCACACCCTCTGACAAACTGGCCTGCCACCTGCTCCAAAGGCAGTACAGACTCTCTGTCCTTGCCAAGAAAAGAGCACACATCCAAGCCCACGTCTCTGCGGCATCTAAAAACTTGCACGAACTCTTCAAAATCTGCAAGGAGCTTGCCAACCCTGCTGCAGTCTCTACCTCTCCTGTCCCTTCGCAGGCCCACTGCATGGCCTTAGCCTCTCATTTCTTCCCTAATACTCAAGCCATACTGTCCACTCTCTGTTCCTCCTCCTCCTGCTCCTCCTACTCCTCCCCTTCCATGCCTTGCCTGCCTGTGGCCTCCTCTCCTCCTACCTTCTCTTCCATTCTCTTGTTCATCCCAGACAATGTTTCTAGACAAGCCCGATCTATGAAAGTCTCGTCAAAATGGGTTCTTCCCTGTTCTTCCAAAACCATCAAGGCCCACATCGACGCTCTTGCTCCGGCCCTGGCTGATTTCTGCAATCCCTCTTGTCACTGGAACTTTCCCCTCGACCCCTTGTGCACTCCCTCCTGAAGAAGCCCAAAGCCGATCCTTCCTCTCTGGCTAACTATCGCCCGATCTCTGTCACTGCTTTCTTGGGCAAACTCTTGAAAACGCTGGCCACCTCCCAGCTTAAACCTTCACACTGAATCTGTTGTTTGTCTCCATGAAAATCAGTCTGGCTTCAAAGAGTCCATAAGCACGGAAACTGCTTTTCTGAACACCTGTGAAGACCTGCTCTCCAACCTTGACTCTAACCTTCCTTCTGTCCTCATTCTCTTTGATCTTTCGTCTGCTTTTGACACGGTCAACCATGCCATCCTGCTCAAGTGCCCCCATGATAACCTGGGTATCACTGATCAGGCCCTGGCCTGGCTGACCTCCTTTCTCACTGACTGACCCTCTCAGGTCCAACTGGGGTCCTTCCTCTCTTCTGTCTCTCTCTCTATCTAATGTGTTCCCCACAGGTCTAACATCTCTCCTTGGCTGTTCAACCAATACATGGCTCCTCTCGCCCTCCACATAGCTGCTCTCTGCTCCAACTTTCAGTGTTATGCATATGACACCCAGCTCTCTTCCAGGCTCCCCTCATCCACCTTTACTCCTTCTCTCATTCTTGACTGACTGTCTGCAATTCAGGAGTGGTGAACCGCTAATGATCTCTGCCTCAATGCCAGTAAAACGGAGATCCTCCTCATCAGAACACCAGCTCCCTCCTTTCCTCTCTCTCTCTGGCTGCCCACTCCGGGTCCTCTTCCTTCTCCTACCTGTGAGACTAAGAACCTTGGGGTCATCTTCGACTCCACCCTCTCCTTCTCTCCTCACATTTCTGTTGTCTCTAAGAAGTCAAACTATCAGCTGCACCACATCAGAAGTATTCTTCCCTTGCTCACTTTCTCCCAGAAGCTCACTGTCTCCAGAGCTCTACTACTGCAACAGCCTCTTTCTAAATCTTCCTGCCTCTATTCTCTGTCCTCTACAACTTATCCAGAACAGGACCGCAAGACTTGTTCTTGACCTCAAGCCCAGGGATCATATCTCTTCAGCTCTGAAATCTCTTAATTGGCTCCCAGTGACGGCAAGGATCATGTTCAAGACCATCTGCATTGTCCACAAGGTTTTCTGGGGCTTGGGTCCGATCTACCTCCAACTCTCTCTTCCTAAGTATCTCCCTTCTCGAGCCCTCAGCTCATCCACCTCCACCTCTCTGAGGGTCAGCTGCTTTTCCAAGCAGAGAGTTGGGGGCCAAGCTCTTTCTTCGGCTGGGGCCTCCCTCTGGAACAGACTCCCTGCCTCTCTCAAGGTTGACCAGAACCATCTTCAGTTCCGGAAGCAACTCAACATCTTCTTCTTCGCTTCCTCTCCTCTGCTGATGACCCATCTGTTCCACGCACCTGGTCACCTGGTCACCCTCTGAATTTAGGACCAGGTCCCTGTCTGTCCAGTTGCACCTTGCACTGCCTCTTGGCCCCCCTACCACTTGTGGTCTGTATCTGTAACCCTACAGTCCACCCACTCGATGCACTTATTAGCCATCTACTGGCTGCACCCTCTGATTACCGGCACTTAGCCACCCATTGGTTGCACTCTATTACCTGCACTTCTCCTTCTCCC
This sequence comes from Ambystoma mexicanum, assembly GCF_040938575.1. Taxonomy (NCBI): domain Eukaryota; kingdom Metazoa; phylum Chordata; class Amphibia; order Caudata; family Ambystomatidae; genus Ambystoma; species Ambystoma mexicanum. Next base: position 1,477,044,409 of record NC_090921.1, read on the forward strand.
CTCCCTTTTGCAATTCTCCATCCCCGAAGCCCCCTTTGCACTTCTCCCCTCCCCCTCCCTGCGCTTGCGCGATCTGAATGATACAAGGCCTAGTAAGATTGTTGTTTTGTCCTCTCTTTGTTTCCCCCTCCTTGTCTTGTCGCACCTAGAAACACTAGCGGGTACAGGCGAGTTATAATGGCATGTTATGAATGCCATATCATATATCATATCATTGCATAAGGTGTGGGATCTGACCCGGCTGATCCAAACTGGGAACCCTAACAATTACTAAACTTAGTAATAGGGCCTTCAAACCCTCAGTGTTTCAAAGGGGACATGACGAATATCTTCACGTTATTAAGACATCCTTCAAAACATTTCAATGTAGATAATACCACACCCTGTGCTGAGTCTTCCGCAGTCACGTAGACCGAGGCAGAGTTAAAGTGCAGAAAGAACTGACTATGCATACATTCTCCTATATGTTATATAATGTCAAATGTTGCTCTCTGAGCATTACGCTATTAAGCCATCTGTTAAAGTGAGCAGTTGTATTTTTTTCTTTTATTCTTTGGATTGGGATTAGTCTCCAGAAAAGTAATCAGTGGGTTTTAGTATCTCCAGCCTGACAGCTTTTGCTTAATTGCTGTTGCGAGAGCACACCATTAACTGACAAACATGAAACTGCTTCAGCTTAGAAAATGTCTGCCCTAAGTGCTTGAAAATCAAGGCTTTAAAAGTCATTTTAACTATTATTTTCCATAGGAACCTTTTTTTAAAACAATATCAATATATCTTTTTTTTATTATGGCCAACATTTTTAAAGCATAAGATTTTGGACTGAAATACCCCTTTGAGGTCCTCCTTCAGAACAACGGAAAATAACCCTATCACATATGGGTATGAGATAAAATTGCCCAAGGGATATTAGAAAGAGCGGTATTCCCTTATCTACTTGAAGTTCCTGAACAAGACCAAACCGATAAGAGCTGACAAAAGCGTTGGATAAGCCGACATAAGGGCGGACCCCAAAACAGGAACGTCTACTCCACGAGCAGAGGCTGAGGAAGTTGAGATCATGCCAGACCACGCATTTGCTCAACGCAATGATCCCATCTTAACCGAGGCATTCCAAAAGGGACGTTATTTTATTTATTTACTTATTTATATACAGGAGGAACCATGCTCATTTTATTACAAAAGAACGTACGATAGATAAGAAATCAGATTTCGCGGGAAGCAGTGAGCTTTTTACAATGGGGCGAGTATGAGGGACATTCTGACCAGGTTGTGGAGGGGGTTAAATGGAACAGTCACCGGGGACGATATATAAGTGTACATACATAGATTAAGGACAACGAACATTGGAAATTTGTAAGCGCATGTAGGCGGTACGGCAAGCTGTGCTCGGGATGTGACCATGATGGGTCAAGTGTTAGAATGGAGGCAGAGGAAGTGAGGGACAGAGGCAGGTTAGAGGTGAGGGAATACTTTTACCTAGCAGGAAGATGAGAGGTAGGTCAAGAGGGTAACTAAGAAGCCAGCAGGTAGGGTTTTAGTTTGGTTTTGAACAAATCCATGTGGACTGTTTCTCAGATGTCCAGGGAAAGGGAATTTCCTGCAAGTGGAGCAAGAAGAGAGAAAGAGCGGAAGCGAGAGGACGGACAGGGAGGGTGAGGTCGAGGGTACAAGGGTAGTCGAGGCAGAGCAGAGATTACGAGAAGGCTTATAGAGTTGGATAGAGGAGGATATATACAGCGGTGCCTTACAGTGGATAGATTTTTGAACCAGGAGAAGACATTTAAATCTGTCCCTTTTTTGCATCATCGGACATCCAGCCTGGAGATGGTACAAGGACGTAGGTGTAAAGTGAGGGAGTTCAAGGACAGTCCTGGTAGCAAAGTTAATGTTCTTATCAAGAGGATAGAAAGCATAGTTGGGGAGACCAAAGAGGATGCTAGCACAGTAGTCCAGTTTAGAGAAGACAAGAGTGGTTAAGAGATGCTTGACGTTATTGAAAGGAAAGAATTGCTTGATTATCCTAATATTTATGAGGTTCAGGCAAGCTGCTGTCCTAGTTTTGGAGATTAAAGTAGATAAGAAGTCAGAAGGGTCGTAGATGATGCCAAGGTTTCTAGCTGAAGAAGAGTAGTGGAGAGTGTCAAGTGGGAAGTGGATAGGCTGAGGAAGAAATGAGAGAGAGCTGTTGGCAGGAAAGAATAGCATCTCTGTTTTGGTAGAGTTTAGCATCTGAGAGTGCAAAGCCATCCAATATTTAATGGCAGAGAAACATATGTAAATGTTGATAGAGAGATCAGAGAAGAGTTCAGGAAAAGAGAAGAAGACTTGGGTGTCGTCCGCGAAGAGTTGGTACGAGAACCCAAAAGAGGAGATTAGTGCCCGAAGAGCAGAAGTGTAGAGCATAAAGAGGAATAGACCCAAGACAGAGCCTTGTGGAACACCAACAGTTCGAGGAGTGATTTGAGAGGTGTTGTTGCTCCAGGAGCCAGAGAATTGGTGAGATGCAAGGTAGGATTCAATCCGGGCAAGGGCTTGATCGTGAATCCCAAGAAGAAAGACAGTATTAAGGAGATCTGAATGATTGACAGTGCCAAAGGCAGCAGATAGGTCAAGGAGAATTAGGATAGAGGATTGGTTTGAGTGATCAGCAGAGGCGATGAAGTTGGACACTTTCATGAGAGCAGTTTCTGTGGAGTGACAGGAGCAGAAACCTACTTGAAGGCGGTCTAAGGTTGTGGATGTCTAAGAAATTGGTAAAACGGTTAAAGACAACCCTTTCGAGCCCTTTATAGTAGTGTGGAAGGAGAGGAAGGTCACGAGAGAGTCTCTTATTTCGGAAATGTTTGCAGTGAAGTATTCAGCTAGGTCATTAGCTGTGAGAGTTAATAGTCATAGACTTAGGAGGACTGATGAGTGAGTTTAGGGTGCCGTTTAGTCAGCGATGATGGTTGGCGTGAGAGTCAATGAGGATTCGGTAAAATTCCCTTTTAGCTCTATCGAGAGTGAACTTGAGAGACTTCGGGGCAAAGAGGTAGAGTTGCAGGTCCTCATGCAAGTGGGTACGCCTCCATTTGCGCAGCAGCCGATGCACGTCTGCGCAGAGAGAGCGTATGAGTGGGGTGCCCCATGGTTGAGGATGCTGAGACTTAGGGATTAAAGTAAGCAGTGGGAAGTGACAGGAGAATGAATCATATTGTAGGGATGGAAAGCTGGAGAAGGCAGTGTTGGTAAAAGGAGAAGCAAGTGGTGAGGAAAGATCAGAGGGTGGAAAGGAGATGGTGGTGGAAACAATTGAGCGATCAGAAATGGATGGTGTAACAGAAGTATTAGTGGCTGAGAGAGTGGTGGAGATGAATAAGAGATTCAAAGAGTTACTGTGTGGGTAGGTAAGTTATGGATAGAGTGGATAGCATGGTCACTAAGAAATGACTGAAGTTAAGAGGAAGTAGTTAAGAAAGGAGAGGTTCCCTCTTTTACCTCAAACGGGGCTATTGCATAGGGGGAGACACCACCCCCGAAGGTGTTATATGCTCGCAAATAGTGGCTCCTACAAGCCATCGAAGAATAGTCCTAGAAATTGCGCAAACACACCTTATCTCGGGACACTTAGCGGCAGGTGAGACCCAGGCGCAGGTAGTGAGTAGGTTCTAATAACAGGAATCTTTGCTGAGATAAAGAATTGTGTGGCAACATGCACACTATGTCAGGAAATTACTCAACACCTTCCTGCTCCAGCCCCCCTTCATCCCCTACCCATTATGGATATACCCTTTTCCGATATAGAGGTAGACATTGTGGGTCCCTTTGAACTGTCCCAGCCTGGAAACAAATACATACTAGTAATTTTAGACTATGCAACCCACTACCCTGAAGCTTTCCCACTGCGAAATAGCTCAACCCAGAAAATTCTAAAACACCTCATCCCTTTCCTATCACACATGGGGTTCCATAAAGAAATTCCCACCAACCAGGCAACCAACTTCCTGAGTAAACTGATGGCTGAAATGAAAGAGATCCTTCACATTAAAACTCTCCATACGTCAATGTATCATTCCCAGATGAACGGATTTGTTGAACATTTTAATAAAACCCTCCAAATGGTCCTTATATAACTTGTGGAAACTGACATAAGGGATTGTGATATAATTCCCTGTGCTCTCTTTGCTGTTAGAAAGACCCCCCAAGCATCCCTGGGTTCTTCACCCTTTGAACTGCTATACGAAGTGAACCCACAGATGTGTTGAATATGCTCAAAGAAACCTGGAAGAAAGGGAAAAAGCTCCTCTACCTTCATCCCGTCTGCAGAACAAGGGAGCATATGCGAATTGTCAGAGATCTCGTAGATTCCCATCTAAGTAAGACCCAAGAACATCAAAAGGGGTTATACGACCGAAAGACAGTGAGCTGCTCTTTTCCCATCGGACAGAAGGTCTTGATGCTGGAAGTGGGAGAACATGGGAAGCTATGGCAATGCAGGGGATAAGGCGGTAAAAGCCCTGGCGGGTGGAGACTCACTGAGGACCAACTTGGCAGGGCAGGGATTAATGTGGTGCTCTTGTGTCCACGACACATGGAGCCAGAGCCAAGCCCTCAGTAATCTCGCTGCGAGGCTGGTCCCCAGTGCTGGCCGACAAAGGGCGTGGGGACTCTGCTATCAGGACCAAACGTATGCCCATTAGGGGGGTAAGCGGACCTTCTCATTACCCAGCAGGAGGAATGGGGCCTGGCAGCTGGGGGCCCCCCGGTGATCTATCTAACCAACATGCCCCGCCTGTCAAAGGGTGCTTTTCAGGACCCAGATAGCCTTAAAAATAAATGTACACATTGGTTCATAGCAGTCAGGGGGTACCTGTCAGTTATCAAGGATGACCTTCTTACCTGTGTTCGCGGCCCATTACCAAACTCTAGGTCCGACTGCATAATGATTCATATGAAATCATGGGACCAGGTAGAGGGAATCCTAGGTATTGACCAACGGGTATTTCCTCCTGAGGGAGTAGGGATTATGGCACGCTCACATCTATTATTTGAACAAAATTTGAGGGAGAGCACCCACCAGATGTGACTGGTTAAGCCCATAGCTCCAACAACGGTCCCCCAGGCTATTATACAGAAAGGAGGTAGACATGAGCCATGTCGAAACAAGGGGTACACAGACTCAGGTACGGGGTCTGGAGGGCGTAGATTGACCAATAACTATTGCCAGTGCTGCAGGGCCAGACACGTCACTGAGAATGATTTCTTGGAATCTAGCTGGTCTGGCCAGGCACCTGGTTTCCCCAGTCTGACTCTCCTTCATAAGATAATTCCAATTGGTTCTCTTACAAGACACATGGTCCATGACCCCGTGGACATTCAGGGCTACCAGACTTTTTGTATACCGGCTTCTAAAGGCACGAAAGGCCGACCCTGTCATTGACTCCAGTTCTGGGTGGATGTAGACCTAAACTGGAACACAACACAGCAAATCTGTGACTCAGTCGACCTACAGTTCCTGACAGCAATAACCCAACCATGGCAGGAAATCTCGATTTTTTACGTATACAATAGACCTAACAGTCTGGCAGTTCTTCAAGAGCTGTATGTCCAAACCTCCCCAAAAGAAGACCAAGGTGGAGGGTTGAGAATAATTGCAGGGGACTTTAAAATGCAGCTCAAACCACTCCCACAATTGGAAGGCCTGCGGGACGACCAGGGTGAAGCCTAGGACGTCCCGCTAGCTAGTGCCCCGATTCCAAAGAAAGTCCATCGATTAGCCATGGATACTATAAGGATATTGTTCGAGCTAGAAACCCAAGCCTGTAAGGGCGTTTTCCCACTGATCACACTGCAAAAATGACATTTGCCGGACCAATGAGCACCACATTAAATTTACTATATATTTGTTGCGATTGGGTTGTGGCCCAAAATACGAGAATTTAAGGTCCTGGAACAAGTGGGAAGTGATCACCGGCCTCTGGCAGTCACTGCTGATTATGAGGGCTTTCCTTCTCATCCATCTGATAAGAGAGTGTGTAACCAGGTAATCACAGTTAACAGCCATGGTCGAAAATCCATTAAATGGGAAAAGCTAAACGATGGGGACCTTAGTCCAACCATGTATAAACTAATTATCCCTAATATTGAAAACCATCTGTTGCAAAGAAATGGAAGATCATGCAGTGATAGATCTTTTTGGGGATGTAACCTCAAAATTCCTTCCTTTGGTGATGAGCAAGAGCGGCCTGATAAAGCGTAAAACACTGGCCAGGATAGAATGATTTGACCAAGAGTGTGTCTCAGCAAAAGAGGAGCTCACAAAAGTGCTGGTAAAGGGCAATGTAATTAATAAAATCTTCCTCTGAGCAAAAAGGCTGGAATATAAATCACTGCTGAAGCTCAAAAAAGACCTATATAGCAAGAATAAATGGGAGATCCTGGCTACAGCACATGAAGCAAGGGACTATGTCACATTTTGGAAGTTGGTCTCAGGGACGGAGGTGCAAGGAAATACGGATATCCAGTGCAGCGTCACAGCACAGATGTGGCTGGACCATTTCTTAAGATTATATGGAGGAGTAAGAGAGGAGGAGCTGGAATTTGCCACCGCACCCATTAGTGATGAATCAGAGGGTATCTCCTTTAGCATCAAAGATGTGGAAATTGCCATTAAATCGCAGAAGTAGGGAAGGCGGCAGGACCTGATAAAGTCCCCATTGACCTATAAAGAGAAGAACTAGCAATCTGGGCCCCGGACCTCTGGAGGCTTTTTAAAGCTTGCATTAAAACCGATTCTGTCCCTGACTTGTGCCGGAGAGCAGAAATGGTGCCAATCTATATAAAAGGGGGCAAGGAATGTCTGGCAAATTATCGCCCGATTTCACTATTGGATAGCGTGGGCAGAATCTTCGACAAAATACTTTTAGGGCAAGTCCAGTCATGGGTCACAGAAAACCAGATCCTAAGCACGTTGCAGGCAGGCTTTCAGACGGGGAAGGGCACAGTGTGCAAGAGTTTCCGTCTGCACAATATCATTAAATAATACACCGGCCTGTGGAAGATGAGACTTTATGGTACATTTGTCGACCTCAGGACGGCTTTCGATAATGTGCCACGGAAATTATTATGGCAGGTTCTAGGTAACAGAGGAATGTCAAGCTGTCTAATAAGGACAATACATTATCTATATAAGGAAAATAAGGCTGTGGTGAGAGCGGGTTTGGGGGTGAGGTTACAAATGAATTTGAGGTCAACCAAGGAGTCAGGCAGGGGTGTCCTTTGGTGCCTAGCTTATTCTGTATTTATGTAGAGGAGGTGCTCGCAAAGGGTATGGATCCGCCCAAAATGGGTTCCCTAAAATCCTGGGTCTGTTCTTTGCTGAAGACGCAGTGATCTTATCCACCTCCCTCCAAGGCTTAAACCAATCCTTGTCTGTGTTCATGGAGAAGTGTGGGGAGCTGTGACGGTCTCTGAATACGAGAAAACAAAAACAATGGTCTTTAGGACCACCTTTGGCAAACTAGTGAACATAATTACTACCGCAGAGGGGATGCCCCTAGAACAAGTCAGGCAGTACAAGTACAAGCCTGGCGCTCAATTCAGTGACAGTGGGAACTGGACAAGCCAAATGATCAGAGCCTCTGCGACACTGACAAAGTACGGCGGGGGTTCATGGGCCTTTTTCAACAGACATGGCAGTGGGGTAGTTTCTCCGGCTCTTTGGGGCAGAACTATGGGGGTGCGCTGACTTGAAGCAATTGAGTACGGTGAAAAACAAACACTTAAAGAGATTACTAGGCCTTCCGTTATCATCGCCAAATGCGCTGCTCCACTTAGAACTGGACTTATGCCCTATAGTCGCCTCAGACAGACCAATCCTATACTGGCTGTGTTTGTGGGTGGTGCCCGATCTGGAATTGTACAGGCCTGACATGATTCATCTGTTGAGCCTAGGGGGAGCGACAAAACTACCATGGGTGCCACATGTCAGAAAGTGGTTGTACGTGTTAAATGAGCAGCAGGCTGTTTAATAATCTGAAATCAAAGACTATAAAGGTGCAGTTAAAGGATGATTCATCAGGGGGCGCTGTTGCACAGCATTTAAGGTGGCTGCTCTCAGTTAGAGCTCTCGCACCCGTGGCCGCCCGGGACGGAATCTGTCTCCTTCTATTCAACCTGCAACTTCCCCGAGCGGGCGACTGGCCCACAGACCCCCTTGGCAGCACACTGATCCCTCCACGGTCCAGTACGGTGGATGGGGAGCTGAAAGCAGGCGGCCTCCCTGTGCGGCAGTGAGGGATAGGAGCCTCGGTGAGACCGGCGCCTCATGCCATGGCGCAGGGGCTGGCCCTGCTACATCAACCGGGGCACAGAGAACGCTGGAACCAGGCTGTGCGCACTAGCACACTCCTGCCCTCCCGCTGAGTACACTGGTCGTGAGCACCGGCTGCGACACGGAGGAACGGCTGGAAACCGTTTTACGCTCTGCTGCAGAGGCCGGACCACGGATGCAGCGCTGAGAGCGTCCGACACCCGGGGGGTGCCTCCTATCTACCAGGGGGCAGTGACAGCAGCACCAATGCTACAAACCCCTTCAGCCAACACCGTTGATCCGACCCTGCTTGGCCCCACACACCCCATGGCAGGACATTAGCGGCTACTGGTGAGCGTCAGATACGCGCAGACATTACATGGTGGCCAGGCCTACAATTTAAGACTGTTCTGCACTTGGCATGCTTAGTTTTACCGGAAGGCCAGATTGAGGCCTAGGGCGATCACGCTGACTAACCCCACAGCTCTGGGGACAGCACGCACATCCTCATCACCCACGGCCTCACGGCGGGTTGAGGGACACCAGCCTGTTGCCCCCTGCAAGTGGCGAATCACTGGAATCAGGTGCCCAACACCCTTTGGAACACCTGCCCTGCCTCTGGTTGAGAACACTAAGTGAGGTCGGAAAATGAATGTTGTGGCCAGGAGCACCCTACATTGGGGGGTGCCCTCTACACACAAGTTACTGGAATCCTTCTACTGAGCACCCTGCACGCCTAACAAAGCTAGCTCCCACCACCCTGTACAGTATCCAGTGGGAAGAGACTGCAGGCCCGACCCCATGCACCTTCCTAACTGGCATCTGTCTGTGCCCCCCCTGGATGTACATCGGCGACAACCTCGCAGATAACAGAGCGGCCGCCTTATCAGGCTGGTCAAGTGGTGGCCGCGGCTGCGAGTGAGTACCTATTGTGCATAGTATAACTGACTGCCAGGCCTGCATGTGACATTTGGCACTGCGCTGCACTTGGCACATTTTGCCCTGCAAGAAGGCCGGCTTGAGACGCAGGGTGACAGTGTCGACCCGCCCCAAAACCCAAGGAAGAGCGTGTCTACCCTCACTACCCACGCTCTCACTGGAGGCGGGTGGCCATCAACCTATTGCCACCGCCACATAGTGGGCCACTAGACTTAGGTGACAGAGTATGACAAAGGGGAGTGCAAAAAACCAACGCTCCATGAGCCAATAAACCAACGCCACTCCTAGGCCATCGACTTCCAGTGGGGTGACTACAAACATACAAACTACAAAAAGTGCACACCAAACTTGATGATATGACGAGCACCATAGACTCAATCAAAACCCGCATAGATAGAACCGATCAGTGTATGGCGGAGGCTGAAACACGAGTGGGCACAGTGGGGGACGACACGTCCACCATGAAGAATGAACTTGCAGCACTCGCTAGGCGAGTGCTCCAGGTGGAAAAGAAGAACAACGACTTAGAATTACGGTCCCGTAGAAATAATATCCACGTTATAGGAGACCCAGAGAGCACCAACGAAACATCCTTGGAAGAATGGATAGAGACCACCCTATTGCCACTCCTGGGGAACCCGACGCTGTCGCCACAGTTCGCAGTTGAACATGCACATAGATTCCTGGCCCCCAAACCTAGACCTGGGTCACCTCCATGACCCATCATTGCCCGTATCCTTAATTACAGAGACCGGGATGAGATCCTCCAAACAGCCCACGAACAAAGGGATCTGATGTTGGGATCCGACAGAATACATGTATAGCCAGATTTTCCGGTGGCCGTTCAGCAAGAGAGAAAATCCTTCCTAGCGGTCAAGAAATGACTGTGAGACAGTAATCTGAAATATGCAATGCTATACCCTGCTAAACTACATGTAGAGTGGAACAGCAAGACTTTCTTCTTTACAATACCTGTCAAAGCTATGATGTTCTTAGATGAAATTCTACCGCCACCTTGAATCTTGAACGAAAATCCTAATTGCTCTTCTTATTGAGGTGGCTCACTTCTTTCTGCCTTCACAGTCCCTGTGGTTCATTTGTCATGGAAAGTTTTATACAGGTTACTGTTACTATGTTGCTCACTGGGATGCCCGGGTGGATACTTGCTTGACCCACAGTTGAAAGTGCTGGACACTTGCTTGACCCACAGTTGAAAGTGGGTGCACTGCTCCCGATGGGGGCAATTACATAAGGAGTATGTGAACACTTATCCTTTTTTCATGTACTAAAGTCTTGTGCTGGCCCTGGTGGACCTTCGTTCTGCTGATCTCTTCTCACTTTCTGTTCCCCCTACCCCTTGTGCATCTTCTCGTTTCTGCTCTTTTCAACCTCTGGCCCCCTTACACTGGAACTCCCTACCTCTCTCTATCTGCTCCATCCCCACCTATTCCTCCTTCTGCACCTCCTTGAAATCACTCCTTCTTCATTCCCCTCCCTGATAACTTGTTCCCACTCACCTTTCTCTATCTCCCTCTTTACCTCTGTCTTAGTTCTCTTCACCTTCCCCCTTCACTCCTAAGTCTTTCTCTCGTCCTACTGTCTCACTTTTCTCCTTACTCTCTCTCCCTCTTCCTTCCTTACCCACTGCCTCCTCTTCTTCATCCTAGGATGTAAATTGTCCTACTTACTGTTTTAGTGGTTTGATTCATACATATTGTTATTTGCTTCTTCTGTTTCATGTTCAATGTATTCTGTTGTTTTACTGTAAAGCACTTTGGATTAAAACGCTATATAAATAAAATAAATACAAATACAATGTTGCTTTACCAGTTTGGGGTGTTTTTTTTGGGGTGCCATCACCCTAGTTTCAGGGGGATGCGGGAGGGGGGCGGAAGGGTACTTTTGGGGTTATTAAAACAACACTTGGTACACACCACATTTGCAGTTAGGGAAATGATGGGCATGGAAGAGAATTTAAAGATACTAGAAAGATTGGGTCTATATACTATGGGGGACAATACTGGTCACTACATACCTGAATGGCGGATATAACCCATCTTAGCTGGAATGCCTGCGGCCTGGAGAACCCGACTAAGTGATGGAAGATACAGCTGTATCTTGAAAGGCACAAAGTCCAAATTCTGTACCTGCAGGAGACCCATGCTCTTTCAGTGGTCTGCGAGGGGTGTGCTAGGAATTGGGGTGGTAATAGTTTCTACATTACTTATGCCTCACAAGATAGGGGTGTCATGAGCCTGGTACACAAATCTCTCCCATTCCGGTGCAAACACACAAAGGTAGACCCTTTAGATAGATATGTCTTGGTATATGGGACTCTTGCAGGAAGGGAGATGCTGCTGCTGAATGTTTATAGCCATAATGTGGACAACCTCAATTTTGTAGCGACATTCTTTTTGAATTAGCCTGATACCCCCTGATCCCTATATTGTAGGGAGGAGATTTCAAAACTATTTTGATTTGAAAATAGACAGATCCACCCACGCCCAGAGGACCCTCACACGGGGTTCCCCAACTATTAAGGAGGGTATGCACTCCCTTGGACTAGCAGATGCATGTTTAACTTTACATACGGGAACACTCCTGCTCTTTCTATTCCTCGGTTCATGACTCTTTTTCTCATATAGATTTGTGGCTCATCTCTAACACACTACTTGGAGGGGTTAGCGACTTCCACATGCTGCCCCGCACATACTGCGATCATTCCCCGATCAGACTCTCCCTAGCAATGCCAGCATTCTCTAGGCCTCGCAACAACTGGCGCTTTAAGCTGCTAGCGCTACAAGACACGACATTCGCATCCACTATGGATGAACACATGCAGTTATTTTTCAAACAAAATGTAGGCTATGTGTCCTCAACCGGCATGCTCTGGGAAGCCTTCAAGGTTTACATTCGAGGGATTGCGATGTCAAAAGAGTTCAGCGTCCTCAAAGTCATCCAGCATTGCATAGTGCAATGTGAGGACGAACTACAGAAACTAGAGCAAGAGCTAGCTAATGATCCCCCCACGGCCACATTGGCACAGATCAAAGAAGCCATCAACACTTTTAGGACCCATGCTGAGCGTGAAGTTAAATTCGTTGATACCCCAATGTCTGCTCGAAAATATGGGGAGGGGGACAGGCCTGGTAGACTGCTTGCTCGCATGGCACGCCAGGAAAGCGGCAATCGGTGCATTCCACTCATAACAAATACCTTGGGCAACCTAGTTCACATGCCTACAGCCATCAATTAGGTATTTTCTGATTTTTATAAGGCTATATACACTAACAAAGACACATGCATAATGGAAGAGATCGACAAGTTTCTCAATATCCTCCCACTCAGTCAGATATCACATGACACTAGTGCCCTACTAGAGCTTCCGATCTCGTTGTCCGACATAGCTCAAGCAATAGACCACCTACCATCTGGAAGGGCCCCTGTTAATGACAGCCTCATGGCCAAATTTTACAAGCGCTACAAGGAGTCCCTCGCCCCACACCTTCTTCAGGTCTGGCGGGAGGCCATGGAATCCCAGTCGCTCCCGACCACCATGCGCGAGGCGGGCATCACAGTTTGGTTAAAGCCAGAGAAACCTGCTGATCAATGTGGCTCTTATCGACCTTAATTAACCCGGATGCCAGTCATGCCGTACATTATCCACCCCGATCAATCGGGGTTCATACCAGGCAGATCCACAGCACTAAACCTATGCCACCTCTTCAATATTTTAGCACAAATAGATCATGGGGTTCTAACGGCAGCTGCTACACTAGATATTCAAAAGGCGTTTGACTCAGTATCATGGCGTTTTATGCATACCGTATTGTCCAAGTGTGGATTCGGCCAAGGGTTCCTTGATACTTTAGGCCTCCTGTATGCGTCACCAGTGGCCAGAGTCAACACAAACGGGATGCTCTCCCCACAATTTGAGATAGGCAGAGGCACCCGTCATGTATGTCCCCTGTCGCCCCATATAATGAAGACTTTCCCCTCTGCAACTGTGTTCCAGCCTGCCTGGTGTGGAGCCTGATTGTGACAGGGGTTTCATACACTGGGGTCACTATATATTGAGAACAACTCCATCCAGGTCACTGATGTCTCAGGGCTTGCAAGCTCGACGTCCTCACGGTGGTTGCAATACACTGGGCTGCGCAAGGCCTGCAAAAAATGATGGTATTGTTTCCCGGTCAAGCCTATCAACGATGCCCTGCTAGGCTTTGTTCATCCGTCGGGCAACAGCCGTAGTCAAGTATCGTCATTATACCATTTTATTCAAATGCACTCAAGAATGATATGCCTCAATGCACAAGCTAAATGGGCCGAAGATCTCCAACTAGATGTCACTGATGACCTATGGTCTGACGTGTGCACAGACAAGCAAAGTGTCATATAATTCCCGATTTCAACTGATACAACTTAAAGCTCTGCACCAGTACCATACCACTACGTATAGATTGCATATGTTTTCCAATGAGGGGTATGGGGCGTGCCCACGTTGTAATTTCACGCATGCCAAATACTTTCATGTGATGTGGGATTGTCCACAACTCATAACCTTTTGGGGTGATGTATGCACCATTCTCTCGGAAATGACTGGCAAGGCTGTTAACCCACTACCATTACTCTGTTTCATATTTCTGACCCACCACTGGGAAATATGTGTACATTTGTACACCTGTGCCTCCCGTTAGCCAAGCGCTGTGTTCTTCTGCGATGGACGAGTGTGCATCCGCGCAACAAAGATCACTGGTTAAAGGACGTAATATGGGACAATGATATGGAAGACCAGTGGTCCCGCATGCAACCAACTGAGTCCCGACCACGAGACATTTGGTATCCACTTAAACTATACCTTTGTGGCACAATAACAGGTTTGGATGCACCTTTGTCACCCCAACCATTGTGAACTGTCCTGATACTGAACCCCCACTACAAGAACAGCATGAACCCACCCCCTGTAATGCTAGTGCAAAAAATGCAAGCCAGAATAACATGGCGTTGATGCGGAGCCGTTTTGAACAATCTTCTCCCATTACACTAATAAGTCTGCGTTTCTGCGGGCTTCACAGAATGAGCAAGTAGCAGGGAAAACAGAGCAAGGGCAGGAAAATATTATGCAAGCGGACTAACTGCGGAGAATAGTTATTATATTGTCCATTGAAGGACGAATACAGAAGGGGAGTCGGAGCGCACTGCAGGTGCATGATAAGGGGTCTGGGAATGCATGCGAGAGAGAGGGGCGCTGGGTTTTTTTTCTCCACTTATAACTGGATTTTTCGGCCGAGAGCAGAATGCAATTGGGAAGGGCGGGGGAATGCCCCCATAAAGGAGAGGGCATTACACAGAGAGTTAGTTGGATGTTGAAACCCCGGGTGATGCGGTCTCGCTGAAAGGGAGGATGCTCCGCTTCAGACCCCGTTGGACGTAGTGATCTCTTTGCCTACATACTGAGGGACTAAGCAGTGTTGCTGGTAGCCAAGATGAAGTTTTCTTCTGCTTCCTTCCTAACGGTGAAGTTACCTATATTGTAATCTATATATATATATATATATATATATATATATATATATATATATATGGTGTTTGTATAGTTATATGGTAGAAATAAAGGGCCTATAGTGAGCCGTTTTATAACCTTATATGATGTATGTGTGTTTCTTCTGCTAGTCTAAGTCCAATTACTTATTTTCTGCGAGTGGCGCCGGGAAGACGTAAGTGTTAGTGTTTTCTCCTTAGGGCCAAACAGATGCAAAACACCCCCGCTATATATGCGTATCTTATGTCTCTGCATATTGTGATGCTTATATTTAGATCTTATTGATGAAACCCTGATGTCATATTTGTTTGGGTGCCCTCTTATGTTTTGAGTTGTGTCGTGTGCTGCCAAGTGTTCCAATAAAGAAAGTAAAAAAAAAATGAGGATTCATCCAGAGGCTGTGATTATAAGAGCCTGCAGGAACCTAAGGCTAGCCCCAGACTATGTTCGTATGAAGGCCGAACTTGGCTTTGAAAGGTATCTGGATTGGATCAACTCCCCGTTTGCTCGCACCCTCTTTGTTCATTTTAGATTAGGCACATTGAAGGTGGCAACATTTACAGCAACATGGAAGGTAGGAAACACGAGCAAGTGCCCATGTGCAAAGTAACAGATGAAACAGTTGACCACTTTATGTTCCTCTGCCCGATTACGCAGGGACTCAGGAAGCTATACTTAATTCCCTAAGATCAGTCAGAGTGCGGACAACTACCGATGCACTGGAGCTCTGTAAAACAGCCAGTGATCCAGAAAGGGTATTTAAGGTGGCTAAATTCATCCACAAGGCTTGGTAGGTAACACCAAAACAGGAGAAATAGGTGCACAGGAAGTGGTGTTCACTGATCTGTTCCTATTAAAGCACTTTAAGGTTGACTTGAGTAAAGGGTGTCCACTCGGGACAATGTATATCTAGGGGGGCTGTGAGTGCCTGAGGTCTATAACCCTTATTTAGCATCTCTCCTCCCATGTAACATCGATCTACTGGAGTATAACATTGTAAACTCCAAAAATGCTGAATGGAAATCGATTTGTGGTCTTAGTTTTTTATTCCCTTCTCTGTTGTACTTGTATCTGTTAATTGTAATATGAAATATACATTTTAAGCTTGTATGTTTTATTTATGTCATCAGGGAAATGGATATGCACTTAAATTTAATTAAATGCAATGTATTTGTAAAAAAGTGTTCTTTTATGGCTCTAATGCAAAGTCAAGTTTAAGAAATTGCGTCTGTCTGTGTTTTTATATGCAGTTCTTTGCTCCTGAAGAAGGGGAATACATCCCCGAAATGCGTTGAGTACCCCTTGCTGTTATTTGAGCACTAAAATAATAATGAATAAAGAAGATTGGAAGCTGTGAATGGAATTGTTATAATTGGATATTTATTGTATTGGCCCTAATTTTGCTAATTGGGACTATTTATTTGGCTGATATATCAGCACTAAGGTGTGCAGGGGATGGGGGTGTCCGTAGATTGGACAGTACAAGTTTCATATTTTGTTACGGCTTGGTGTCAGGGCTGGTATTCCTCCCCTGCACCCATATATGTACTAAACAATTGATGTAGTTGTAGACATTCTATAGTTTGATTAGGTGTGCACTGATTGAGATCTATTCATTTTATGTATATTATCTCTGTTCTGCAGAGTGGGAGGTGGCTCTGAGGGAAAACAGGGGAAAATGAGGGGTGCATAATTAACTTTTCCCTCACTTAACGATTTGGGTGCCTCTTTGAGCACCCTGGGGCCTCGGGAAAAAAAGTAATTGCAGGGCTTCTGAGACACCTATGGTTGTTTTTTTTGTCCCATTGTATATCTCCGGCTGCAAAAACACTGAAACAACGGGTCCTTGGAGCAACCACTGGGCAAGCATCAAAGCGGATTGCTGTTGCAAAGTGAGGACGTATGGATAGTCAACCACAGATTTTGCTTGTCTCCAGTATTGATGAAGTAGAGGAGATTTCAGCTATAAGAACTGGTTCCACTGAGCGTGATGATGAAGTCTTTGCTTCGGCAGAAGGTGAATCATTATGCTCTGCTCCCATAAAATATATTCGGAGAACGCCTAGGGCTAGCCCTCAAAGAACCTTAAACCTGGGAGACTCCATTAGGGGCACCTTGCCCGATACGAAAATCACGGATTTTTTTCACTAAACGTGACACTTGCTCTACTGACAGAGTTACCCTCCCGACTTCTGAAGCGACATAGTAGAGGAGCTCTCAGCTTCATTACCCTGCATCAGGTCGGTTAAGGTGTTGACCACAACTAACCAGACACAGCGTGTGGAGTCCTCTGCAGTAATCGGCAGCTCACCTGTGTCAGGCATGCCTCTGATAATTCTTTTTCTCGGCTCGGTGGCAGCGGGTGGTTTGATATCGGCTGCTGAGACTGTGCCGGAGACTACTATTATTTCCATTTGTTCCCCCTTAAGTAAGGAAATGTTGCCACTTCGCTTGATAGAGATCAAAGCAGCAGTTAGGGTGGCTGGGGTGGAGGTTCATTCCGCGGGTATAGGGTTATCATCTCAGGCTCATTAAATAACACTGCTTGATGAGGAGCCACTTGATAATCTAAATAACACCTTCCAAAAGGCTGATGTAAACAGCTCATCTGCTTCCATGTTTAACAATCTTGAAAGCTTGCTCACTGAGCTTGTAATAAAATGTGATGACATTGCGGCTAAGTTAGAACACCATGGCCCCTTAATTGCCAAATAAACAAGCACCTTGTATTTGCTTACTAACACTACCAAAGCACATGCGAACAGTTTGGCTTCAATTCATGTAACTAGCACCACTCCAATGGAACTGCTGTCAGGTCGGATGAATGCTAATACTATTCCTTTGAGCTGTAATGGCGATGGGGGCAGATCAAGCCTCTGCAGCTTGGTATAAATGGAAGAAGAGGAAAGTCATCAAACAAGCAGACATGTACGAGGAACATGCGACAAAAAAGAAAAGAAAGACGACACTCCCACTCAAGGCAAATAGCCAGGATGTTCCTGTTAAGTCTATTGCCCGAAGCAATAATTTAGAAGCAAACCACCAGGGTCAATTACAGAAGGGTCTTCATTTGACCGACTGTGCAACAATAGTGTCACCAGAGGTGGAGAATGTGATTGTACTTGCCTCTACTAAATTGACCCTGCTCACCAACGCCAAAGTTGCTACTGGGAAATCATTGCCTTTGCCAGCAAAGTGATCGATGCTGAGCAAGAGACGATATACAACCTAAAGGGGCTATTTGTCAATCAAGTCGTTTCTGCTCTGGTGGAAGTGGGGCGTATTACTAGGAATTACTAGTATTACTAGGAATGCCTTGGTTCCAGTACTGCGTCACCCGTTGAGCCCACTCCTGAGGCCTCTGCGTGTACCGACAAAGTAAAGGCACTACAAATACAAAGTTTGTTCTGTGATGGCAGCAGATTCTTTCTAAATCGGACATGGTTCCCAGAGCTGCTCCACAGTATTATTCCTTTACGTTTTCTTCTAAGAAGTGACATTAAGATTGTGGACATTCGTGAAACTGTTACATACGCTACTTCAATTGTACACTTTTTTGCTGATAGCACTCTTGCTTATATTATGGATCACTGCATGTCCCTTAACAGACTGGGTTACGCATGTTCAGTCATTGAGGTGGACGATGTTCTGGACTAAAGGTTTGGTGGGCCAGATGATAAAAGGTGGCCGGCATTCCCTGCTTCCCAACCCCCTGCAAACCTCTATCACAGGCAAACATAAGGGTATAAGCTATGCATGTGAATTGCCAACTACTGTTTTGACCATGATAGGGGGTGGGGTGAATGGGGAGGAGTCCCATTGGGAATCGTTGGCTGAAATGGTTGTACAGAGGGGTAAATTGTGTCCCTAATGGTGACTCTTGCTTCCCCTTTTTGCTCCTAAATTGGAATATTTGAGGCCATCTTCACTTATTTGAACAAGACGGCTTATTGGAGTGGTATCCGTATAAAAGAATGAAAAAAAACAATGGTAGAATTGATCGAAATTGGCTGTACCAAAATTTCGTGCAGCCGAAAATGTTCTACAATTCTACCATTTGTGACCATTATAGCTAACAAGGAAAGCAGGTTTTGTGGGGGTGTCCCCTGCACCCCTGTCCGCTATAATGGCATCAGGGGTGGTGGGGGTGTCCCTGCTTGCAAAACAACATTTCCCAAAAAATAGGACCCTGTAGTGCCGGTTCCCATGCACGTAAGTGAAGGGAACCGGTGTTGCAGAGGGATGGAGGAGTCGGCGGCACACAGCAAACTGTGCCACCAAAAGTTAAGTAAAGGTGTTCGGGGGTGTGGGGGAGTGGGTGACCAGAAGTGTACAGAGGGGGAGAACATCAAAAGTAATTTTGTTCAAATGACTTTCAGTTTTTTCTCCCTCTGACATTTCGGATTCGATTAAATCATGGGCAATCAATTGGAGCACATTGATCATTTTTCCATTTTAGTACTCAAGGATACATGGCTTACGAAACCCCCAATAATTGATGGGTGGCATATACTTTGTTTACCAGCCACTCAGGGACCTCGAGGATGCACAAAGGGTGGACTGTTTTTGGGAGTAAAAAAAAAACTTGTGTTTGATGGTACTTCCTTGTGCAGCAGCTAATGTCCTCATTGGCAGAATCTCGTTTCCTTTGGATTTGTTTAATACTGGAGTGAAAGATCTACGATCCTCCGTATAAGAGTAGCCATGATGTGTTAATTAAGGAAGTTGAAGAACTTTTTCATACTCTAAATTGAGTCACCCCCACCTTGGTCTGTGGAGATTTTAATTCCAGGATCCCGACAGACGTACATCCCAGGGAGTGGGAACTGGAGCATTTCTCCTCTCCCATCCAGGGTGGTATTCTTGGCCAGGCCTGCAAGCATGGGGTTAACTGGGCCAGTTTACTTTATTCTATAGGATTTACCATGGTTATTGGTGCTTATCCCTCTGACCCCCGCCCTCACCCAATTTACTGAATAGGAATAACTGTAGCATATTAGACTACATTTCTGCTGCAAATTCATCTACTCTGATAACTGATATGTGTGTCGTCCAACGTGAGGAAAGTGATCATTATTCCCTTGTTGCTTGTCTCAACTTGCACAGCCATCCTAAAAGCTTTCTTCAATCTGTGAATCTAAACATTAACTCCTCACTTAACTGAATTTCTTGGAGTCACAGCAATCTAAGTGAAGTGTCACTTATGATTCAGGCCTCTCTTGGTGATTATATTAGAGCCAGTATGACTGTGGAGGTTAATCGTACGTTAGCCTCCGCTAAGCCAGCTATTACTGACTATGACGCTTTCTTGGTGAACATTCTATCTATTCCCGTACTGGTACTGGCCCTAAGACCACCAGCACAGCTTTGATAAACAGATCAAATTTAAGAAAAGGGCCTTTGCGAAAAGAGCTACACGATATAGCCAATTTAATATCTAACTCGGTTGAAACACCCATCAGGCAAAAAACATAAAAAATAATTTTAAAAAATGGCTTAGAAGGCACAGCTATCAGCTTGAATGGACTCGCTGGAGGGCCCTTCTGCACTCGTCCCTCACTAATGAAACTACTATGTTCTGGAAGATCATAAATGGTAATAAATCCATGAATAGAGATATTAATGGTGTTCCGGAACAGGTTTGGGTCACACATGTACAACAGTATCTTGGAGGGAGGTGGGGGGGCGAGGTGGTGCAGCTTAAGGCAGTTAAGATATCTACTGGTTGGTATTTTTCGAAAAGCCCTAACGACATCTGTAGTTTAATCATGGGCAGTAAGTCCTCCAGGGCGCCTAGCCCGTATGAGATCTGTAGCTCACTGATTAAGACGGATCCACAACTCTGGGTGACTGCTTTATACTGGTTATTTCAATGGATCGCTATGACTCAATCTATCGCATCTTCATGGCGGGACTGCATACTTGTTACTGCATTAAACAAGGGAAGCCACGTCGATCCACAAAATTACTGCTTATTGGAGATGTTAGACGCCCTGGCTCAAATCTTCACCCGAGTACTATTGAATGAGCTCAGGAATGGGTAGCAATACATAATCACATCCCATTTAATCAAACTTGTTACTGTAAAGGCCTCAGCATCACATTCAACGCTTTAGCATTGGTCACCATCATTTAGCAGGCATGGATATGATATGGTATGATGTGGTCTCGTGCAGAAGGGATGTGACCTAGCAGTTCGGGCAGGACTGCCCCTTTTGGGGTAGGACCAAGCCTGATTTGCATATGGTTTTTCCCCTTCTGTAATGGCTTGGCAGGCTGAAAAACAATGGTCTGGAGGGTTGCCCAGAGCTTTGCCCGTGGTTATGATTAATTCAAAACCTTCCAGCCATCACCTTTCTGTTTTGCTAAAGTCACCCCGAGTGGGACGGGTATGCCCAGACGTGGGTCCCGAGTCTGCCGGGCCTCGAGAACCAAGCTACTCCTCACTGATGACGCCCAACAAGGCTGAAACATGTCTGGGGATGCTTGTGGTCTTGTGCAGAAGCGATGTGACCTAGCAGTTTGGGCTGGACTGCCCCTTTTGAGGTAGGACCAAGCCTGATTTGCATATGGTTTTTCCCCTTCTGTAATGGCTTGGCAGGCTGAAAAACGATGGTCTGGAGGGTTGCCCAGAGCTTTGCCCGTGGTTATGATTAATTCAAAACCTTCCAGCCATCACCTTTCTGTTTTGCTAAAGTCACCCCGAGTGGGACGGGTATGCCCAGACGTGGGTCCCTAGTCTGCAGGGCCTAGAGACCCAAGCTACTCCTCACTGATGACGCCCAACAAGGCTGAAACATGTCTGGGGATGCTCGTGGTCTCGTGCAGAAGGGATGTGACCTAGCAGTTCGGGCTGGATTGACCCTTTTGGGGTAGGACCAAGCCTGATTTGCATATGGTTTTTCCCCTTCTGTAATGGCTTGGCAGGCTGAACAACAATGGTCTGGAGGGTTGCCCAGAGCTTTGCCCGTGGTTATGATTAATTCAAAACCTTCCAGCCATCACCTTTCTGTTTTGATAAAGTCACCCTGAGTGGGAAGGGCATGCCCAGACGTGGGTCCCGAGTCTGCCGGGCCTCGAGACCCAAGCTACCCCTCACTGATGACGCCCAACAAGGCTGAAACATGTCTGGGGATGCTTGTGGTCTTGTGCAGAAGGGATGTGACCTAGCAGTTTTTGCTGGACTGCCCCTTTTGGGGTAGGACCAAGCCTGATTTGTATATGGTGTTTCCCCTTCTGTAATGGCTTGGCAGGCTGAAAAACGATGGTCTGGAGGGTTGCCCAGTACTCTTCCGGTCTTGTGCAAAAAACGCCACAAGCCCACAGAGAGGCTTCTGATATACACATACATCACTACTCAAGCTTCTTAGACTTAGATCGAGGGCCATACAAGGTGTTCTGGGCCTCTGAAGACCGAGTCAAAAGCTAGAGTGCAGGGTATGGCTTGGGGATTAGCTAATGGGTGAGTTTCAACGTTTGGAAGGATATAAAACAGATAAAGCATGCCCCGATGGAAAAATATGTTGAATATCAAATTCT
The DNA here is from genome assembly GCF_040938575.1 of Ambystoma mexicanum. Lineage (NCBI taxonomy): Eukaryota > Metazoa > Chordata > Amphibia > Caudata > Ambystomatidae > Ambystoma > Ambystoma mexicanum. The sequence continues at coordinate 1,477,066,722 of NC_090921.1, forward strand.
CAGACCAAGAGTTGGATATGGCCTGTTAGCAGGCCTCATCAATACCTTTCAATAACGGGCACAAAATCAATTGTTTTAAGAATGTCCATACATTTTTAAACACCACCAAAAAAATGACAGGCTCACATTCCTCCTATCTCGGGTGCACACATGCGATGTGCCCCAGGGAAAAGGACTACTGGGGCCAAATTATACAAAGAACGCAATAACAGGAGGCCGCTGAGATAGCAAAACCAGAAGTCTTTCCAGGCTTCAGGCAGATGGTGGAAGAGAGAGTCAACCTAGCTGATGCCTGCGTGACTCTGGAACAGAAGCAAAAGTTGAAACAAGTTTTCTTGGATTTCCAAGATCTCTTTGCGGTAGACTCATATGACTGTGGTCGCACCGACATCCACACAACAACAATTCCCACGGACCCTGGCATGACTCCAGTGTTTGTGAAGCAATATCGCTTGCCTCTCGCATCAATGGAGTCCCTTACTGAAATAATTAAGAACCTTGAGTCCCGGGGAATAATCCGTCCAGTACACAGCACCTTCAATAATCCGGTGCTGGAAATATTGAAGCTAAATGGCCAGTGGAGACTCTGTGCCCACCTTAGGGAGCTCGACAAACGGGTCCATACTTCCCGATGGCCTCTGCCCTACATTGACCAAGGGCTGGCCCAGATTCAGGTGTCACAGGTATTCACTGCAATAGACCTGACCAATGGATACTGGAATGTGCCTGTCAGTAGGGAGGACCAATACAAACTGGCTTTTACCTTTAGGGGCCAGCAGTACACATGGACCCGAACTCCCTTCGGATACCTCAACTCCTGCAATGAATTCAACATTTTCCTACATAAGGCCATGCCCGACCTGGGTAACCTGGCTTATGTAGATGATGTCCTCATCAAAAGTTCATCTGTGGAAGAACACATAGCGGAGATCAGTTATGTTCTGACACAGTTGAGGGCCGCCGGAGCAAAACTTTCCTTTCAGAAAGCACAGTGGTGTAGAACCCGTGTTAATTTCTTGGGGCATGGGGCATGAGATTACTCCTCAGGGTCTCTGTCCCCAAGAAAAGAAAGTGGAAGCACTTCAGAAACTGAAGGATCCCACAACTCTGCGCGAACTAAGGAGCCTCCTTGGACTGACTAATTACAGCAGAAAGTTCATTGAGGGCTACGCAGAGATCACCAGACCCCTGATTCATCTTTTGAAGGGGGGGTCAAGTGGGAATGGGGTCCAAAACAATCTGAGGCAGTAAGACAACTCAAAAGAAGCCTCTCACAAGCGCCTTGCCTAGCTTACCCTGTCAGAAACAAGGAGTTCTTCCTGGAGACAGGGTTCTCTAATACGTGCTTGACGGCAGTATTATACCAAAAGCATGACAAGGTCAATAAAGTAATCTCCTATGCGAGCAAAACTTTATCCTCTGTGGAGGAAAAATTCAACGATTGTGAAAAGGCACTCCTGGCAACGGTATGGGCATTGAAGAATTACCGCCCGTTCATCCAGGGGGAACACATCATAGTGGAGACTCTACACCAGCCTCTACAATATCTCCAAAGTGACAGAATCCGGGCCGGAAATGTGAGTAATTCCCGAATTACTTCCTGGATTCTGTCAATGCAAGGCTTTCCTGTGGAGGTCAGATATGGCCAAACCAAGAAGAGTCCCCTCGCGCAAGGTCTGGCTGACTTGCATGATTGTGCCAGAGAAAACTGTCTCGAGGACGAAAGTTTAAAAATCAAGGACAACATGGAGGTATACCTTAATTCTCCCCCACAAAGTCTTTGAAGAAGACAAGTGTGAGGGAATGCCCACTGTCTATGTGGATGGATGCTCTTACCATGTTGACAACAACGGGGAGAAAGAACTGGTGGCCGGCATAGGGAATGCATGGGTGAATGAGTCCCCAGAACCCTCCGCTGGGTACAAAATTGGTCCCCGAAGTAGTCAGGTAGCAGAGTTGATGGCTGTACATCAAGCCATCCTCACTGCTGTCCAACATCAACTCCACAAACTGGTCATAATCACAGATTCAGATTATGTACGGAACGGGTTCGTGGAGCACCTGGTTAATTGGAAAACCAGAGGCATGCTATGTGCTAACAACAAACCCTTGAAAAATGGGAAGTTGATCCAAAATATTGATGATCTGGTCACATCGAATGGGATGACCATCTACTGGAAAAAGATCAAGGGTCATTCCAAAGTAGAGGGACCAGACAAAACTGGAAATGACTTAGCTGATCAGCTGGCCAAAACCGGGGCCATCCAAGGGGATCTAATAGAAATAGAGTCCCTGATGGGGGAAATCCAGGTCACTGCTATCACTAGGTCCCAGACAAATGCTCAAAATGATCTTTCAACTGCACAATGGAGTAAGGAGACCCCTGATGCTGATTTAATTACGGCTCAAAAGGGGGATACAATAATTGGTACGTTTTACCAACACATTGAGGACCCTGAGAACTTTCCCCTGACGGATACCGGTTACATTGGGAAGGAGGACCTTAGAGTGTTGATGAAATGTCCATAGATGTTCCGAATCCAAGACGGTTTGTTGGTAAGGAAATCCTAAAATGGCCATGATCAGTGGGTGGTCCCTACCTCATTCCGAAGCCTGATGTTAAGTCACGCCCATGATGCGGCCACAGCCAGTCATAGGGGGTTTCACACAACACTTGAGATCTTAAGAGAGGTTGCATACTGGCCACAAATTGGACAGGACTTTCGACCAATACTTGAAGGGGTGTCTGGTGTGTGCACAATTTCAGCCATCATCCCTCACACACCGTGCACCTCTCCAAAAGAGGGGGATGACACTGCCATGGTCAGATTTGCAAATCGACTTCGTAGTCCCTGTAATTCGCTCATCTAGAGGAAACAAGTAAATGTTGACCGTCACATGCTTGTTTACCAAGTGGGTGGAATGTCTACCGGCCCCAAACTGCAAGGCAGAAACAGCAGCTGCCCTGATGATTAACCACGCCTTTTCCCGTTTTGGTCTACCTCAAAGGATTGAGTCAGACAGAGGTAGCCATTTCACCAGCGAGGTAATGACAAAGATGTGGGAGATACTGGGGGTCAAAAGGAAGCTACATATTGCTTACTGGCCAGCTTCTTCTGGAGCAGTAGAGAGATACAACCGAACCATTTTGAGCATATTAAAAGAGTTTGTGGCAGATTCTGGGCCAAGTTGGGATATCCGATTACCTCTGGTCCTAATGGCCATCAGATCTACCCCTTCATCTGCAACTAAAATGTCACTGTTTGAGCTGATGACTGGACGCAAGATGGTGCTTCCTCAGCATTTGCTCTACAGGACCCAAGAGCAGACATTGATAAACGCCTCCACAACTCATGAGTATGTGGAGAATTTAAGGAAACACCTCCAACATGCTTTTGCCTATGCTCAGCGGAATCTAGAAAGATCAGCTGATAGCATGAAGACCCACTATGACCTGAAGACCACCAGGAAGGAATATAATGTGGGAGACCGGGTTTATCTATACAATTTCCAAAGAAACCAGGCCAAACAGCGAACATTTTTGCCTACATGGAAGGGACTGTTTGAAATTATAGACAAGATCTCCCCAGTAGCCTACAAGATCCGCATCCCCAAAGGTAGTTCGGCAGAAGGGGAAGACAAGTGGGTCCATATTAATCAGCTAAAGTGTTGCCATCCCAGGCACACTCTACAACAACTGGAGGAATTCTCTGGAATCCCAGAGGGGGCCGCTCCAGATTAATTCAGTTCCAACCCTAAAATATCCCACATATAGTATCTAAAATATTATGATTCTTGTATGCAACTGTCTTTGAATTATATCTTGTTTTTCAAAATAAGAATGCAATGTCTCTTGATTTATAAAATGTACATGCCGCCCCACTAGATCAATAGTGGGGGAGAAATGTCTACGAATAGGTATTGCCGCTTTTGCTTTATCATCCTAGGAGAGATGAAACCATGGAGACTGACCAAGGAGAATGATCCGGGGACCGGGAGCAGAGATCCGAGGGGCCCGGGGTACCGCCCAATAGTTCCATCAGGACCGGCGAGGAGAACCGATCGATCCACCTGATGGAGGAAAAGATACAGAACTGTGCCATCTACCGGGAGAAGATGAGGCGAACATCCCAGATCTTGTGAGTTCCATCAGTGAAAGATCAGAATGGCCATTGCAAGAGGGGGGGCTTGTGGGATGTTTTACCCATGCAACCGAGCCCTACCACAAAAACTGTGCATTACTGGCATTGAAAACATCATGATGGCCAGAACTCCCCAGAAAATGTACAGGGAAAACATGAAGAATAGGCTGCCACCCATTTTTGCCTATGTTGTGAGCACAGGAGGGCACTGCCTAAAACCACCATTGGGCTACACACACAGTAGCCTGAAACCATTGGGAATGGCAAGGCTGATTGCCAAAAGCAACCCAGAGCTGTTGGGAATTCATTTTCTTGATGTCAAAAAGTTGCTAAAATCATAGGTGTGCAGTACCAGCTTTGTCCACAAACCGGCGCTAGCGGTCTAAACTCTGACAGGAGAACTGCTACTTCAGAAGCTAATCAGCCTCCTGAGACAGCTGGAAACTTCAAAGCCTTTTTGGTTAATTAAACATTTTTGAAACACCTGCTGTTCCCTGAAGACAGGCTGATTCAATTAACATTGCAAGAGGCTGGGAAACCTTCTCACCTCAGAACTATACACAAGAAGCCAGGAGATCACATGGATATGCTAACCTAATGCAGAGTGGCCCCCTGGCCTGCCTACCTCAGCCGACACAATAAACTCTTGCAATTGAATGGGGTATGTTAATTTGGGCGTGGACTGTAAACAGAGCTCTGCCTGACAGAAGAGACATGTGATTCCTGACTCCCAGTTTCTGGGGGTGGGCTCAGACACTTTTGTGGAATCATATTGCAGCAAATATATGTTTAAGTTAAATACTTCTAAAATATGGTATTAAGCTTACAAAAATGTGCAATTTGGAGATCCTTAATCTAAGAAATGTACCTACAATTCAAGACTTGATTCAACTTTGTACCATGTTCTGAGGCAAAACCCCGCTATTTATTGATATTACAGACACTGTGTTTATGCTAGAGACCTAGTAAATTCATGGAAAATGGTTAAAAAGGCGGTGTACATGTGTGCCATTTTTGGTAAACGTCCGATATTGGTAAATCAACTAAAAAACGAAAATAAGTTGTCATTTTTGAATGCAAGCCCCCAGGAAGATCAGAGTTGGGCCAGAATGGACCTTAAGTAATCTGTAATATTTACATATAATGTCAAACAACTGTGTATCTGGGAAATATGTGTAGTTATGAAAAATGATTTCTAAGGTTAAAGCAAAGGGGCGTTTCTTCAATAGATCGTAAATGGCTGACATCACTCTGACACACTATCCTTTCTCAAATAAGGGACCAAAGAATCCTTTGGCCTATCAAATCTTGAGAGGGTTGGGCATGCAGAATTAGCCGACCCACCCACTTTCTAAACACATAAAAAGAGCTGCTGGAAGCCAGATAGGAGTTTCTTTTTCACTTTCTGCAGAGCATTTTGACAGACAACTCCACATCCAGACTTCAGACTTCACATCCAGAGACTCCTGACTCCAGAACAAAACTCCAAGAACTCTAGAACCCAACAGCTGAACTCCTATCAGCAGGCCTTCAAAACCTAGCAACCAAACCAAACTATTCAGACAGCCGGGCTGAGCTGTCTGATTCTGGCTAGTACCCTGTGCCAGTACCCAGAAAGCAGTGCTGAATCCAGAACCACAGACTAGACCAGAAAGCAGAGCTGTACCCAGACCAGACCGCTGTGAGCAGAACCCGTGCCTGACAAACCCAGAAGGCAGAATATCAGTGAGCAGAACCAGGCAGAGACCGTCCGTGGCGAGGGAACCGCAGTCCAATCCTGACCCGATCCGTGGCAAAGTCGCATTCCTGTCCAAAATATAGTGTGAGTACCGCCAGAACTGGGCAAAACCCAATCTCTTAGTTTAAAATAATCTAATTCAAACTATTTTAACCTATTGAGAACTGCATCCTAGAAATCTTGTGTTCCTTCTGTGATCTCAAACCTGAAAACTGTCATCTGTCATTCTGAGCTTGACTTTTCTTTTGAGAATCTACTTTCACGAAATCGTCCGTATCTATGGAACCGTTTGTCTTTTCTTGCATCCCTGAAATCTGTTTCCAACCTAATAATCCTTCATTAATCATTGTAGCGCGGACCTGAACTCATTCCAAGTATCTATCACCTACCCTGAACCTCCTATAGGGAAATAAAAGCAATTTTAGCACATTTCTCACTTCATTGTCATCACATTCAAACCATTTTGGGCCTGAGTTTAAAACTTCTACCTGTTTTCTTCTAAGCTTGCTAAGGGGGGAACTGAATTATATTTGATTGCATTCCTGAGAACTGTGTGCTTTCCTTCCATCTCTTTACATTGCATAAAGGGGGGGGGGGTGAATTGCTACCAGGGGGAAAAGTGATTACATTGTTTTGGTTGAAATCATATCAAGTTTATTTTCTGTACTGCATTTCATTCATCATTGCATTGTCTTTGAAGCCATATGAGCATTCTCAGCTACTTTATCCTCTCTATATCAACTTCTAAGCCATTAAAAAGAGTGTACCACTATAACATTATCCATTGTTGATCAACATCATATTCTCAAGTGTGATATCAAATATTAATTTATTATAAAAGTGATATATATATATATATATATATATATATTGTTTAATTTTCAAATAAACCTTTTAATTTGCAAAACAAACTTACTTCTTGGCTCAGTGGGGTCAGGGGGATTGTAAGAGAGGGTTGTTATATAAGGGTTGTCATCCAGAGTACACGAACTGGACATAAAAATATATAAATAAGGGCTTCCCTTGAGCAATCCCAGACAAGGCACTGACTTAGTGGGACTGCTTGATTTGAGTCATTTAACAATGTACAGCTTCTGTGAAGTTGGTCTTGCCTCTGCCTACTGCTCACAAAACAGCATGGAAAGTCACCTGGGCAGACGGAAACATTTTAGAAGATGCTGCAAATCACTGAATATAAGTTTACTTCACGCTCTGTGATAAACGTACCTCTGAGTGGCCAGCGTTTGCAGTTTGAGTGTCTCATAGTCATGATTGCCTGTAAAGAACATGAAAATGGGGCACAAGTTTAGACCGGCACACGATATACAAGTAATATAATGCGTGTCTGTATCTACATGAGTTATGGCTTCCAATTTGCCAATATCCGAGGACTGAATAGATGTATATATAATGTCTCCCTAACTTTACATTAAAAACATCAATGTCAAAACAATTATTAAAGATTGTGTTCCTAAAATGCACACTTTACAATATCAGAGTGTGTAATGTTGATCTCTCATGTTTCCCATTCTTCACCTAATTTTGTTTCTGTGACTCCTGGCTGAAATTCGCAACTGCCTATTTACTGAGGAATTGCCCCGAAGCAGAAAGAGTTCGGACGGGACCCCCGGTCATACCCCACGCGCTCTTAATAATGTCTTCAGGGAGCACTCTCTTTGCCTCTGGTAGTGGACAAATGCCAGGAAAAAGTAGACCCTATTGTCTTCTTACTCCACAGTTGCCTATTCTTGGTTTAAAATAAACTGTCATTTGTGACATAGGTCACCAGTTCTTACTTTATTTTGCCACACTTACATAGAAATTTCTGAGCTCAGGGGTGAGCATTTCAGTCAGATGTGCTTCCCGGCCCCTGACAAGTTTCAGGGACCAAGGTCCTTCGATTCTAAGGGTCTATATGTTCTGAAGGTCACTATGCACAAACATCTCTCTTAGGTACTAAGTACTAAATACCTGACAGTGACGTTTGTACATATCACTTTTTCCTTTAATCATGCAAATTGGCCACATTGCCAGCACATCTTGACACTCTTTTTGGCACCATGCATCTTCAATAGATGTTGTACACAGCCTTTCAACCTTTCAAAATTCTTTTTGTCATGGTATCAGGTTTTTGTCAGGAGACATTTTTGCAGGGACATTATTACATGGAACCTTTGTGATTTCATCATTACGTGGCTCCTCGCCATTTAACAGGGGTGGAAGCAACCACACCACCATGGCCTAGACATGGCCACAGGTGTACTGCTGCTAGTGGGAGGCAGTGGGATACACAAGGAGATTGTCCTGACCACTGAATTTCCGTGGTGTACTTTCTAATTGCTGTAAACCCGAAGTTTGTTCTGTCATATAACACACATTTAAATTTCTTTAGTGTGTAGTAGTACTCAACCCATCAATTGATAATACAGACAAAGTTTAAAAATAGGTACAGCTTTCATTTATTTAGCTGTTCATGCATTTTGTAGTCATGCATTTAAAAGTTTTTTTGCATCGATTTTTCATATACATAAAAGTTCAGTTTACCAAGTGTGGTTTGTTTTTATACATTTACAAATCCTTTAGTGGCAACTGAATAATGAAACACAATTTCATTTATACAAAGCTAGAATAGATTTGTGCTTTAGAATCTTTGTGTATGACCACCACCTTTAGTGACAAGTGATAGCTAATGATACATAGTACAACCAGATCAAAGAAACAAAGTCATAGTTGGTTGTTTTTAGCCAGGCCAGAGGGTGACCTAACACACGGTCAAAGTGGGAGGCAGTGGCACTGGACCCATTTTCAAAGTGAGGGAGCTGGCCAGTGGCACCATCTTCCAAAAAATCACAGGAGTTGTGAACAATCCGGGAGCTTCCGAAGCAGCGAGTGTTGCAAATGAGCAACCCCCGTTTGGCGGACATGAGTGAGGATGTGGATTCTGCTTAGGATGATTCTGAATATACAAACATCCTCTCGTGCATTTGAAGCACATTTGTAAATGCACATGTGGTATATAGTCATTTACAGAACACAATGTCTCCACTGAAATGGTCCTTGGTGTTGAGAAATCATCAGAAACAATAGCTGGAGAACTGACCCTACTTCGGATTTGCATCAGTTATTATTGGTTGCTTTAAAGGCTCACATAATAAAGATCACTTCCGTTATACTAAATGAATTTTCCAGCAAGTAGGGTGTAAATGCGTGCACCAAATTCCAGTGAGTGGATGACTTCAATGGCCTCCCAGCACTACTCTTTCCCCCGGCTTATCTCGGGCGAGGGGGTGTTTCCCTCCCTCAGGACATTTTCTGAAGCAAATTCTGTCTGTATGTGTACTTTATGGACCCCACTTTATATATATGGTCACTGCAGTTCTAAAGGTAACCGCATGAGATATTCCTGGTCTGGTAGGACGTCACAATACACATGCAGTTACCTGCAGCAGCAAGTCATGCATGTTCCTATTAGAACAAATCCATTGCCAATATAAACACCAGTTACTTCATAAGAAACTTCCTATGCTAGGTCATTTGAAGTGCATGATCGATAGTACCACTATTCTATTGAGAAATAATGCCAATCACAGATGGAACGTCAGTAGGCAGTGCACCAATATTACATACTTTGCCAGGGGACGTTATGCACATTGTTGTTGTACTAGTTAGCAGCCTGCCATGTGCCAAATACTATCGGAATTATTGTTAAGAGTGAGGGTATGTTAGGCAGAATTATATGCAGTAAATAGGACTGTGTTATTATTATTTGATGGTCATAGCTTGCTCCCATCTGTAGATTTAGGTTTAGATAGGCGTTTATCATACCCTTTTTTGGAAGTTCAATAAACACCCTTAAACTGTGGTCACTTGTGTCTGTCTTATGGTTGATGACATGCCTTCCTTACAATTGGCAATAGGTTTATTAGTATAGGCCCTTTTATTTTGACAAGACACCACTAGGACTGCGTTATTATTATTTGATGGTCGCAGCATGCGCCCATCTTTAGATTTAGGATTACATAGGTGTTCTACCAACCCAGTGAATTTCAATAAGCACCCTTGAACTTTGATCGCTTGTGTCTGTCGTCTTACTGTTGATACCATGGTTTCCTTACAACTTGGAACGCTCCAGGTGCTACTGCACAATAGCCAATTAAAAAATGTGTTCTGCCTATTTGTGTTAAGTCCAAACATTTACGCCAAACCCACTAGCCAACAAAATATCATGTAATTCAGTGAGACTGCCATTAGAAGCCAAAGTCAAAGAAATAGGTCAGAAAGTATAGGTTTCAGTCTACTTTTCTGTCATCCTCATTTAATTAGGAGCAAAAGGAGAGGTGGTACCTTTTAGTCCGGCCCCCTTGCGGCACATCCTCTGTCAAAAGCCCCTTCTCAATTTCACATCGCACTTAAAGCACTGATATCAACATGCGGCTACAGAAAGAGCTGCCATACACCCTGCAAATTTAAGGTCTCTGCTTTGGTTTGGAGGGATAATAAGAAGCTGAAAATGGAAGCCCAGGCTACATATACCGCTAGGAAAGCATGCAAAATGTTATCGAAGCAAGCCAATGCACGTTCTCCTTTCACCTTCTTTTCTGCTGAACAGCACAATGCGGTTAGAAGTCAGATTCGACAGACTGATCAGGACACACTTTTGCACATTTGGCAGCTTGAATTAGGCGAATTGTTTATAGAACTGTTATTTATCACTCTTAACCAAGTGAGGGTCAAAAGCAAGGTAACACTTTTTTGGCATTTTATATTTCTGATTTGAGAACATCCTTAGCAGGGCCCCTGGTGCAGTAGCACACTGTGGGCCTCATTAGGAGTCACCCGGTCTGGAAATAACGGTGGCGGTAAACTCGCCGCCGCAGTTGTTTCCGGACCGGGGGATCTCGAGCTATGCAGACGGGAGGTGTCATTCCCGCCAGGTCTGACCTGGCGGGTTTAACACCACCCGCCTGCAGGCGGACGTGGAAACACCGGCACCATCACGAGATGGTGCCGGTGTTTCCACTTCCCCATTCCCATTGAGTCCTATGGGACTCAATGGGAATGGGGATTTACCGAATTCCGCCTCTGGAATTCCCAGCTCACCGGGGTCGTAATGCCCCGGTAATTACGGGAATCACAGAGGCGTAATGGTAATACGAGTCCGGCGGTAACCTGCCGGAATTTCGGGCACGGATACCGCTGAACTCGTAATGAGGCCCTGTGCATCCTATTATTAAAATCATTGTGGAAGATTTGAAAAAACACTCAGAATTATACTAGAAGGACTTGGAATAAAGTGGTAGTACCCTGTTAGGGAGAATTCTCATAAATGGTTGATTTCCCTTACCTACTTAGTCCCTCAGCACCTTTGCTGGATTTCTAGGAATTTCTTTTTTCACCTGGTAAGAGTGTGAGCCTTTTTTCCCACTCTTACATGTGTTTTGCTATGTGTGCTTGTACTTTTTGTGTGATCGTGGGCACTGGAGCCTCACCTACTCCAGGGCACCATATTTTTCATGTATGTTACACAGCACCTTCAGTGATGTGACACAGGGTTGTCTTTTAGACTTCCTACTGACTCCATTTTCTGGGACTGACTACAGTCCCCCAGAAAAGGGTAAAGTTGCCATTAACTTTACCTTAGTCACTTTAAACCATAGACCCAGTACACCCCATCTTCCATGGAGTATTGGAAAGGGTTAATTCTTATCCCTTTTTGACTGTGCCTCTTGGGGCATTGTTTCGCTCCCTTTACAATATGACTTGGCTGGTGGCCGTGGTATCTAACTTAACTTTTCTACCGTGTTTATCTTATATAAACGTGGTAATGTTTTAGGCTATTATATTAGCCTCAAACATAAACCAGCTTGACCAAATACATTTTGTTTTGACTCTGGCCGGGTTTATTCGCTATTTATTTTTGTTAAAGTCTTTCTCGTGTTTTCCTCTGCACGCCAGACGACGTTTGGTCCCTTTGTTCATCGCCTTTTTGCGGGCTTCCGCACAGAAGCCCTTCTTTAGGCGCCTGAGAGTCTGGGTAGGCAGGATGTGAGGGAGGGGTTTTAGAACCCCTGCCATGGGTTCCCTTGGTATCCCAATTCGCACTCTTGTCTGATTGGCTAAGGGGACTGGCCTTTCCAGGCCAGCCACCCTGCTGTGTGATTGACAGCCAGGCTGTATGAATGGGGGAAAACTGCATAAAAAGCAGGTCTCTGGAACTGGAAGAGCAAAGTCGCCACTGGAACGAAAGACCCAATGAGGAACTGCAAGAAGAGAACCCCTACAACGACTGAACCGCCCGGTGAAGCCCTGCTGCAGGTCCGAATCTCCAGAATCCGACGACAGAGAAGATCCGCCAGGAAACTTCTTCCCTTGAGCTGGTGGGACCAACCAGTTCCCCCAAACTGCAAGCCAGGACCCCTCCTCTGGTCGAATTCGCTGTATAGAGCTACAGTGGGCCGGATAGCCAGGAAGGTCGGACCCTGCTTGTGTTTTAAGGAGCGCACATTTTATTCTTTGTTTGGCGCTGCTGTCCGGAAACTGTGCCACAAACTTTACTGCAAACTACTCTGAACTGTATTATCCTGAGCAAAATACTTTTGAACCATTTACTTTGGCCCTAAGCCTTTTCTATCTGAATTTAGTCTCCCTTTTAAATTGCTGGAGTGCCATTTTGCTCCCACTTCATTTTGTGAGCTTAACTGGAATTGAAGGGAAGTGGTGTGGTGTATTAAGAGAGTGATTTTTTAGACTGCTTATAATAGTGTAATGTTATACAACTGAAGAGTGAAATAAATGTATATTCTTTTACTTGAAAACCTTGAGTCAGTGTTTGCCTGAATCATAGTAATTGCTGTCCTTTGTGTAAGTATTTGATACTGCTCACTTACTCTTGAGATAAGTCTGGCTCCTCTGCTACTGCTACCTCTTTAACTGTGTAGTACAGGCTTGTACCAAAGGTGAAATTGTACTGTCACTTGTAGTCTTAATTGTGTGTGGTGTTCCCAAAATAGCCAACAAGTCATTTTCCTTCTAGATGTTCACAAGTATTCACATTGGGTCATTCACTATCCACCCCAGATGCCCTCAAATGGGCTCAGATCCTTTTAGTATAAAGATCCGCACAGGCTTCCCTCTGCCGGGCTCGAGCCTGTCTTGCACTTTTCACTTTATCGCACAATGTTCGTAGGTTCTTCCTTTTCGGGTGACTCATGGTTCACCCTGGATCCCCCTCTGCCGGGCTCAGATCCCTTCTACACAATTAGTCTCCCACAGCCGGGCACGGACCAATGTCAGTTTTACATCAAGTAAAGGGTGTGGCTTGACCCGTTGCAGGACCACTTTGATTTCAGAGTTCTCTTTCCTTTAACGTTCACAACCTTTCGGTTGGATACCTAACAGAGACCTTATAAGGAGCACTCACGTGATGCCGGACTACTCTGTCTCTCCGAAGACCCCCAATCCAGGTGTTCCCCCCACACTAGTCCACCCCCATGAACTGGATCCAAAAGCGATGGCCGTGCCCTGGCCACCTGGATGACAGATCGCCAGGCACTAGTGGGTGAGAAACCTTCAGGTTTCTCACATACCCTTCCCCTATGCAAGGTGGATATGACTGGTCTTAGTCCAGGTTCTTCATTTTTAAGACCTGGGAAAGAACAGGGATGAGATATATCCAATGACTCTCGTATATTCCACTGATTTGTTTTGACTGTATAGGTAGAGGCGAGGTGGTTTTGTTGGTCTCTCGAAAATAACCAACAAACTGGTCTCTAGGGGTTGACTCTGGCTTTATGGGTTCTCTATATATTGTGGGAGGTTCATGGGATTCCGTTTTTTCCCAGTCCCATATTGGAGAGTTTTGGGAATAGTCATTATAATGCCAGCAGTCCTGGGGTTAAAACTCTCTATAGGAAGGTGGGGGCTCCTGCAAAAGAGTGGAAAATGTAGGGAAATCCCGATCCACGATGACTTCCTCAGGGAGCCCGGGAACAATGGCTGAAGATATTAAACATGACTCACCTCTGATCTTAATGTACACAGGTATTTTGGGGGTATATATCATTGTCCTTGTGTACACAGATAACTAACTAGGATAGCGTTCTCAAGGACTGTTGTTGTGACCAAATCGACTCTTATGACGGTTTGCTTACTAACTGAGTCAATTAATGCCTTCACTTGCTTCCCATTTACCCAAGCTTTTTCACAGGTGAAGTCAGCAGAAGACTGACACAAACATATGCTGAAGGTCTGTAGAGCTTCTTCAGGTTGTTCCCACTCTTCTCCCTTTAAACAGCCTATTTCCATAGGTTCTTCTTTCAAATCTTTTAGGCAGTGCCTGGCCAAATGCGCAGTTTCTCTACATGAAAAAAAGATAAGGGGGGGGGGGGTCTACTTCCTTTAGGTTCCTCCCTTTTACTTTCTTCTCTATTTTTAGGGTCAGATCTTTTGGCTTCTATTCTTTCCTTCGGTATCCATTCCTTGATTGTATATGACCCTCCTTGTTTCTCTACTCCCTGAGATGGGGTCTGTGGGTAGGTTTGTAATCTTTCAGTTCCTCAACTCGGTGTACCGAGTGGAAGTGTTTGGCGGCATCCGAGTGGTTTTGTGCAGTTGCAATGGCCATGGCTAGGGTAGGTCCATTTAATTGTAATATAGCCTTTTGCAAAAAAGGGGGTAAGGAATTGGTGAACTGATCTAAAGTGATAATTTCTATCAATTCTTCCATGGATTTGTTATCAATCCAAAGGGCTACAGTATTTTTGACACATTACCTCATTTCAAAGGGGGATTTCTCCAGGGAGACCTATGAATGAGCACCCACGTGATGCTGGACTACTCTGTCTACAGTATCGTATTTTAGCTTCAAAGTTAATTCACTCATCTGCTGTCTTAATAATATTCTTCATACGATGCTGCCGCTTGCAACCTTGGTTTCCACAAAGACCGCTTTAGTGTCAGTCTCCCCCACTCAAATGCTTTGCTAGCTTCACTGGTGCTGTTTTTTTTAGTAGGAGCCAAGGACAGTTCCACAGCGGCAAACGCTTCTCCCTGCCTTGGCTATCGACGCAGGAGAGCCCCGGGTACCTCCGACACACAATGCAGGATTCTTTAGCTTTAATTCCAGGTCTTACGTTTCCTACTTCTGAAGGCTCATGAAAGATGCAGTTCGTCGGTGAAAAGGTCAAGGGTATTTCCCTCCTTGCAATCCTCTTCGGTCTTGCCATCCTGGAACTGCTGTTTCCTCATGTGCTTTGCCTTGCTCAGAGTGTGATTTCGTACTCCGCCTTTTATCCGTGTGGGGAAGTGTGAAGTCAGGTGTGTGTAATGATCAGTAATTGCCTGACCATTGTAGTGGAGCATGTCAGGTATACGGCTCCGGAGTTAGTCTTTTTTCTCTCACAGTGAGCTGTCCGTAAAATAGTGTTTGAATCGGGATGGAGGCTGGGGTAGGTGAGTTCCTAAGTGTCCTACCGGGTAGGAATGGGTGAAGGTGTTACAGGGAAGGGGATACCGCATCTCGCCATCCGGTTTCCCACATCCACTCCACAAAGACTCCTGATCCAGGTGATCCTCCCGCACTGGTCCACCCCCAGGAACTGGATCCAAAAGCGATGGCCGTGTCCTGGCCACCTAGATGACAGATCTCTGCAGACTAGCGGGTGAGACACCTTCAGGTTTCTTACACAATCCTTACCTCTAAATACAAATAGTGTGGGAAACACTGTTATGTAAAAGAAAGAAGTGTTCTAGAAATGATTTTTCAGGGTATTCAGGCCATTGGAAGAAGAAGTTCAGGCCATTCAGAAGAAGTGCGACCCCCTGAAGGAGCAGGAGCTCCCCAAAACACTGCAGGAGCAGTGCCCCAGCAGCAGGAACGCACACCTACAGAGAGGTAAGCCTGAGGTCTTAACTGCAGCGGCAATCAGCTGCTATCCCCATCTGTAGCGCTGAAGAACGCGACTACATTTACCAAGAGGCTATGATATTAGATTTCATGGCCGCCACAACCTGCATCTCAGCAATTTCCCTTTTTTTGCACATGCAAGTGCCCTAGGCCCTATAGGAGGCGGGGGAGCATGTGGGCAGGATTTCCCACTACTCACTGCCCTGCGTACACACCCTGGCTTTGCTTGGTGTTCCCTTGCAGGCCGCCGTGCCGCAAGGTCCGTTTGATGATTGCAAAGTCAGTAAGGTCGGGCAATAAAATATACTAGGAGGCACACCAAATCTGTCTTTTGCCGAGCAGCTGCTGGATTACTAAAGTTCCATGGAATGCTGCCTTTTTAATGTGCACGACCGTGGCTAGCCAATTGCCAATCACAAAAATGACACCTGGTTAATTGCAGGGTTTCTGTGTAACGTACGGTTTCAGGAGGGTTCATTGATTACGAGAGTTTGGCCGAGTGTATCGCCTCTTTCGGCGGTTGATCTGGTATGGTTTGCTGAGGGACCACAGGGACAGTGCTGTTATCGGTAACTCAGCGGGCTGAGCACTGGTGGTTGCAAATGTAACTCATTACTTTCTTTTACGTGCACCCCAAAGGCATCAAAGCCTTTTATGCAAATTTGCTTTAGCTTCTCTCTTCTTGCCTTCCATCCAGATGTCTGGCCTAGTGCGTTGGCTGCAGGATTAGGTTTTCAAGCTGCATACTATGTGATTTATTGTTTTAGTAGAGTTGCAGTTATCTCGGGCACTAATGAAAAGTGGCTTTGCTTGCAAATGGCAATTGTTTCCTTTTTGTGACACTGTTGGAGGAGTCCCTGACGGGTGTGTTTTGATGTAATGTCTAGCAAATTCTGCAATCTAAAAATATGTATTCGGCAACACTAGTCAAAACTACTGACAGCATAGGGGGTATCGTTCATGCGGGGCAGCTAAAGGAACGTTTGTGGATTGCGTGTGCGTTTGGGATGGTTCCGCAAATAGCCTGGAAATGTGGGAACGGTGCAGGGCCCAGTACAACATTGGGTATGGACACATGTGGTCTCGCAATTTTGTTGCAGAATTGAAGGGGCGGTCGTCTGCCGCACTACCAACACGGTTAAGGGTTCAATAGAAACATAAGTGAAGTTGAATCTCATATGGCACACGAGCAGTGCTGTTCGGCAGTAAGCAGTAACTATAGGCAAATAGGAATCGTTAACGCTGCCATCTGACCCGGGGTATATCAAGATTGTGGTCTTGGGCAATAACAACACATTAAAGTTAGTTGCTGGAGGGGGTGGCGCAGAGTTCATTGGGACCATAGATTCATTAACTATGAACATCAGGGCAGCCATCTTTAAAGAAAGGTACTGAGGCTTTGGGGTACATAGGTAGCAGCATGGACTGGGTTTTCAGAGTAACATCTCCATCTTTACGTAACAGGAAAAGATGGAGGAGGTTACCAAAAGGATGAGAACAATTTAGGCTCCGTAGATTATAAGTGATAGGGAGCTTGTCAACAACCCAGGAGGGATTTCGCCTCTGCCATGGTGAGCCTCCCTCTGATGGCCAGCGGCAAGGGGGCACTTAATACATGTATAAGGTCAAGCTACCCCCATCAGAAACGGCGCTCCACCAACACGTGATCGTCTGCTAGGGCAGGCAGATGGAGGATTTGTGTGGTGGAGAGTTTAGCCTAAGGACATATGGAGAGGACTGGGGCAAGGGGGAAGGAAGACAAATTTGGTTTTAAACATGGTATCAAAGGAATAAAGCGCAGCTTCCCCCGTCAGGAACAGTGCTCCCGCTGCTTGGTAACTCCTGCAAGGGCAGGCAGAGCAATGGAACATTTTGTTTGGGGGAGCTTGGCTCAATAAAGTATGGAGACAAACAAGTTGAGGGGGGAAGTCGGACAAGAGGAGGTCTATTTAAAAGGAGGGGGGGGCAGCCCTTCCCGGTGATGAATGGCACTCCAGCAGCCCAGTAAAACTCCAGCAAGGGAAGGCAATCCGCAGAGGATTAGGGTGGGGGAGCTGGGGCCTACATGACTAGTAAACGTTGAGGTTGGAAGCCTCCCTTTGAATCCCAGCGGCGAGGGGGGGCTTTAATAAAGGAATTAAAAGGTCAGCTTCCCTCGTCAGAAATGGCGCTCCTCCAGCACAAGAGCTATGGCAAGGGCGGGCAGACCGAAAATTCTTGTGGTTTGCCAGTTTAGCCTAATAAAATATGGAGAGGACTGATGTAAGGGGGAAGGAAGGCAAAGTTGGTTTTTAACATTCTAACAAATTAATGAAGCTCAACTTCACCCGTCAGGTAACGGCACTCCCCCAGCATGGTAACTCCTGCAAGGGCAGGCAGAGCAACGAGAATTTGGTTGGGGAGCTTTGGCCTAATAAAATGCAGAGAGGAATATATTGAGGGTGAAGTATGACAAACGAGTTGACCTCACAGTTGGGGGAAACCAAGATTCGGTGGTCCGAGATCATTCCAAGGCAAGAATGGAGGAGCGTTGAAAGCTGTTCAGCAGTAGGAAAGAAGGAAGCGGAATGGGGCAATGGGAAAATGTGCAGGGGTAGAGGTTTACCCCAGATCAGGAACGACCTGATCAATTCGAAGTCCCCGGTAGAATACGCGAAGAGCAGAGTGCATTTGTCAGCATTGGGCATGGATGTTTCACTGGAATTTGTGCACAAAGCCACTGGAATTTTGAAGCAGGAAAGGGGGGAGCCGCGGTGGGCGGTAACCCACCTTTGGCGTGGCAGTGTTTTGGTGACCAGCGGCAAGATACAGACTCCGAATGAGCTGTGGGAAAGCCGGAAGGGTCTTTGCTCTTCTCAGGACCAGCGCTTCTTGGGGGCCTAAGTGGCGGGGGCGCTGGTGGTAGCAATGAGGGCTCAGCTTCCCCCAAATAAACGGCACTCCCCCAGTCCAGGAACACCTGCAAGGACAGGCGGGGCTCAGACAAGAAGGGTTGGGGGAGCTGGGCGTACTGTGGACTTTGTTCGGAAATGGGGAAGCAAGTTTTGAACACGGAGCAGTCGCTGCACCTTCAGAACTATTTTCACAAATTTTGTTTGCAGCGTTTTGATTTTATTTTGTTGTGAAAATAAATCTGCTGCCTTTTTATGCCAATAAAGAAGACATGTCTCATTCTGCACCTTACTGTGTGAGATATTGAAAGGGGCAAAGAGAATGAGCAAATGTGTTGATACAAAGATGGACAAATAAATGCCCAGGTTATATGCATCATCACAGACATAACCTATCTTAAATGTTACATTATGCTCATCCCTGCTTGTCTCTCTTTACTGTTTGCTTTCGAGATACACACTTAATGCATGGCTTCTTAATAACTAGTGCTACTGTTACCTTCCCGTCTAGCCTGCTACACATCTGAATATGCTGCTCTTTCACCATTCCTGCATTCAGTTCCATTCAACCTTCTCAAACCCTCCTAAGCAATATTTCATCTCTGATGAACATTTGCATATCAAATGAGGGATAATATTATATTTTTCTGAGCCTCCTAAAAGGTAGAGACCTTCAGGCCCTGTGGCACGCTTTTATAATTGTGTATACTTCTGTGATGAACAAGAAATTAATTGTAAACCTTCTATAGAGTAGTATGCACACCAAGAACAGCCTTCATAATAATACAAATAATTAAGTATTTGTAACTTTCTAGAACACTGTCAATAACATATAATTAAATTGTCAAGAAGGAGCATCAAAGAACATGTAAATAAGTACTTACTTTTTCCTGTCTCTTTTAATTCCTCATTGTGAGCATAATTCTGGTAAACCCCGTCCGGATGGAGGTATGTATTGTTCAAATTGCTACAAAAAAGAGAAATGGACATTTCACTACTAAAGGCCGTTAAACATCTGAAGTAGACAAATCAGGGATTGGATGTTAGTGTGTATTGTATAATTTTAGAAACAAAAGCTGAATCACATTTCACAGCAAGCCAGTCTTTTAACTAGGATCCATGCATGAAGGAGTTTGGCTCTTTCACCTAAAGATTATAGCACAGCAAAACAAAGTGTCTCTTTCTCCCAAAGAATTTAGCTTAGAAATAAAATAGTTCCACCCATAGGTTATTCAAACTCAAAGACTTACTACATTGAGGTGTTTAATTACACGCAGGGAGACGTGATTTATAGGCAAGCTATTTATTTATATTAATAGCTAAGTGAAAGTGAATTGGCCCCACTGACCGTGGAAAGCAACTGACATGAGACGCGTTTGAAACACGCATTCCAAACATACGTCTTTATGTTCTATTCACCCTTCCATCACGGGAGCTCGCGAAGGGTCCCGTGATGAAATGATGAAAGGACATTACACATCTCCCTTCCTTAGTCTCTTGTTGTTTATTGAACATAGTCCAGTAGCTTCTTCTATATCTCCCTTCCTTAGTCTCTTGCCGTTCATGGAATACAGTCTAGTAGGCTCTTCTATATCCTCAGTAATGTCAGACAAAATCCTTCATGCGGTTTGGTTTGCGGATCACTCTCCCAGTTCTTGACATATGCAGAGGATCTGGTTTAGATGTTGGCAAGGAAATTTTTGACATTACATTTCTATTCAACCTAGATCTCACATGCTGAACATTCCTTTTCATTCTTTCATTGTCACCCCTACTGAGTTGCTCCTTGTGTTCCATTTCACCAGTATTTACATCCTTACTTGACTCCATCACACATACTCTCTCCATATTCCAGACTCTACCATCTTGCACTCTCACTGCATGTCTAAAAACCTCAATCACACTCACTGGTTTGGACCATTTGCAGGGTCCATCTCTTAGTACAGGGGGTAGTTTAATTCTCACCAGACCCCCCACTCTGGGAACCTTGTTTCTTTTACTTTTGCTCATTAGATTATCGTGAGCTGCCTTGTTCCTCAGCTGGATTTTCCTAATACTCTCTACTGCCTCTCCAAAATCTTTTCTTACTATGGTCTCCCTCTCCAACCAAGATGGTGTCAATTTGGTGTTTGCTCTGCGCCCTCTACTTAACTCAAAAGGTGATAGACCAGTAGTACTATGGGGAGTAAAACGGTGAGCAATTATTTTCCTTTTCACCGCTTCTTCCCAGTTGAGCCCATTTGACCAAGCCCACCGAATAGCATCCTTGAGCACCTTATTGAATCTCTCAACTACCCCATTGGTTTGTGGGTGGTATATTGCACTAGTTTTGTGCACAATGGAATTACTGGTACAGAACATTTCCATCTCTTTTGACCTGAATTGGACACCATTATCAGTTAATATGCTTCTTGGGAAACCCTCTCTAGTGCATATCTCTGACAAAAAATCTATCACTATTTTAGCACTCATATGAGGTTTGATTAAAACTTCTACCCATCTGGTCAGAAGGTCAATGACCACCAAGCAAAATTGTTGTTTACCATCACAATGAATAGGCCCTAGTATGTCCATGCCTACTTCATCCCATACTTTTCCTGGAATATTCGTTATCACCATAGGGTAATTCGCACTCACACACGCCCTGTCACTCTGATTACAAAGGATACATTCTCTGATGGTTCTCTCGATTTGCAGGTCACATCCTGGCCACCAGAAATCATCGCGTATTCTCTGTTTAGTCTTCACAATTCCTTGATGGCCTTCGTGGCCCAGATCGATGATTCTTTGTCTTAGACTTGTAGGTGGAATTATTCGATCTCCTCTCATAATTCTGTCACTCGCTACGTTGAGTTCATCTGCAACTCTCCAGTATTCGATGAGACCGGACCCTTCAAACATAACTTTCTTTAAACTTTCATTGCTTCGTATAATTTGTTTCAACTGTTTTATGCTATCATCTTGTCTCTCCGCTTCTTCCCACTCAGTTTTGGATATGGAAAGCGCTTCAACGTTCAAGACAACTTCAGGATTGTTTTCACTTTCATTGTCTACTTCAGAATTGTTGGTAAGTCGCGACAGACAATCAGCAGCACGATTCTTCACTCCTGGTACATATCGTACTGTACAGTTGTACTCTTGCAGAAGTACAACCCATCTTTTAATTCTATTAGATACATTGTCCAAACCTTTATTCATGATGACATGTATCAATGGTTTGTGGTCAGTGCGAATCTCCACCTCCACTCCCCAGATGAAATTCCTGAACTTTTCTGTTGCCCACTTGATGGCCAGTATTTCCTTTTCTATTGCAGCATACGACCTTTCTGCACCCTTTAACAATCTAGATGCAAACGCGATAAGAACTTCTTTTCCTTCAACTTCTTGTGTGACAACAGCTCCTAACCCTAGGTTGCTTGCATCTGTTGTTATTATAGTCTTCCTCCCACTCTTGAAATTCTTCAATGATGGTGCTCTGTTTAATTCTGATTTGATATTTTCAAATTCTTCTTCGCACTCCCTGTTCCATTCAAATGACTTCTTCTTTAGAAGTTCACGTAGTGGAACAGTATGTATGGCAAAATCCTTTATAAACTTAGAATAGTACTCTGCCATTCCGATGAACGTACGCACGCCCTCCTTTGACTCTGGTCTTGGCATGTTCATTATGGCATCAGCAAGTTGATTCCTTGGTTTTATGCCGCTAGCAGATATGGTATGTCCTAAATATTCGATTTCGCTACGATTTATATTACATTTATCTCTACTAAGGGTCATACCTGCTTCATATAACTTCTTGTAGACATGTTGTAATCTTTCATTATGCACCTTCTGGTTGACGGCGTGTACCAGTATGTCATCTTGAAAACAAATAATTCCTTCGTCACCTTCAAATAGTTTGTGCATGATTCTCTGAAATACTGAAGCAGCTGACACTAATCCAAATGGCAATCTTCTGTATTGATACAGCCCATCAGGCGTGATAAAGGCTGTCATTTTCTTAGAATCCCTATGAAGTTTAACCTGATGGTATGCTGATGTTAGATCCAGAGTGGAAAAATACTTCCAGGGTCCAATAGTGGATACAATCTCTTGAATATTGGGGAGTGGATGTCTGTCCGGAATCACGCACTTATTTAATTCTCTCATGTCTACACATATTCTCAATTTTCCGGATTTTTTTCTTAATACAACTAACGGTGAAACCCATTCACTGGCATCTATTCTCTCGATGATTTTCTGATCTTCCAATAATTTAATCTCCTTTCTTACTTCTTCTCTCATTGAAAGCGGGATGTTGCGTAACTTCTGCGCAACAGGAACATGTCCTGGCTTCATTTTGATCTCATGAACAAACCCACGCAGACATCCGATGTCTTTCCTGAAAATTTCTTTCACCATATCAGCTTCCTTGGCGACTTCCTTGTTTCCTTGAAGTCTTCCAGTGTTGTTTTCAACTGAATATACAGACTCATCCGACGCAGCATCCAACTTCACTTTGAGTTTGCATTGGTGGGTCCAACTTAACAAAGGCGTTCTCCCCTTCTTTGTTATGTATATTTTCCCATTTGCTTTCCTCTCCTTGAATTTGAGTGCTCCCCAAAACCATCCAATGACATCTATTTTAACTTCGCCATATGCTCTGGGATTTATGTCTGGTTCATGCAGGTATTCATGTTTCTTCCTGTCCCAGAAAATTTGTGGTATCAAGGTATATTTTGCACCTGAATCAATCATCATGTGCATGTTGGTTCCATCAACACAAACTACGGCCTTGGGGCTTTCTATTTCTTGTTCATTTTCTTCGTCTGTCACGACAAACACACATTCTTCTTCATCTTCATCACTATTTTCATCGCTTCCTATCCAGTTAGTGGAAGTGTTTTGCCTTCTGCAACATCGTGCGTAATGCCCCTTGCCTTTGCATTTCCCACATATAATTTTCAAAGCAGGACATTCCGGGTTATCCGCCCAATGATCCATGCTATCACATCTAAAACATCTCCCTGTGTTCTTCCTTCTAGGGTCGTCTCCACGCCTGTGTGGACTTTTCTTTCTCACATCACTGTTATAAATTCTGGAGCTTGGTTTTTTCCTTTTATCATCATTCCACGGTAATCTTCCGTTTCTTTCCGATTTGTATCTCCTATTGGAATTTCCTGAGATTTGGGCAATGGGTTCATTCTCTTTACTTGTAGTGGGTGTATTATGCTTCTCTTTTGAAATTTCATGTTTAATATCAGTATTTTGCATCCTGCTTTCTAATTCTTTAACACATTTCTCAGTGTGCTCCACTTCCTTGGCCACACGTAAGACAGTGTCCAAGTTGGGGTCGTCCTCAGCCCATAATCTTTCTCTTACTTTGCTACTCCTACACTCCAGCATGAATTGATCTCTCAACCTCTCGTCCAACTGAGTATTGAAATTGCATGTCTTGGCTAGCTTTCTCAAACTAGTGATGTACTGTTCTATGCTCTCACCCTCTCCTTGAGTTCTTTTCCCAAATTTATAACGTTCCAAAATAGTGCTCAGTTTCTTTTCATAATGTTTTCCCATCTTCTTCACTGACCGCTCATATTCATTTAAGTCATTATCTTCATCAGAAAGTAGATCTTCAAATTTTTCCTGCCCCGCCGGGCCTAAACAATGCATTAAAAGAGACTTCCTCCTCTCCACGCTGCAATTCTGACTACATACAACGCCAGCGTAATGTTCAAATTATTTAATCCATCTTTTCCATGGAATAGCTGGTTCACCAACATCCGAAAGAAAAAACATTGGCGGTGGTACACTATTGAAAGACATGCTGACCACAAAATATATGTGCCACAAATTGGAAAGGGTTGACCAAATATGTGAATTACGGTCTCCTTAATGTCTCTTTTAAATTCGAATGCAGGGAGTTGCTGCAGTACAATAATGTATCACTTTAATTCTCTGTTTCTTTTTTTTTTCCAATGTACTTGCACACAGTGTAGAAAATATGGGTGGATGGCTTCAAATGGTTAATTATCAGCCAACATTATGACTTCCTGTAAACTTAAACGCTTATCAGTTCAATGTACCTTCTCTTTCCATGTGATTGCGCCTTTATACTGAGAATTACGGTAGATGGAAAACTTGTAACTGACAAAAAATAAACACCTCTATTCTGTGGAATACGGTAAGCTTAACAGCACAGGCCAAGAGGCGTGTCCGGACGGCATTCATTAAAAGTAAACACAATCAGGATTAAGGAATTACTCACTTAATTGACTTTGACTAGCCGTCGCTGGAAGTCGAGTTGATTGTAAGCGGAGCGGAGCGGCCACAGCTTTTATGACAGCTGCAGGGCCTGCTCACGCACATAAATGCTGGATGAAAGCCTGGGACACACAAAGGGGCGGTGGGGCCAGAAGATCCTCGTCGCCACTTGAAGTGTTTAATTACACGCAGGGAGACATGATTTATAGGCAAGCTATTTATTTATATTAATAGCTAAGTGAAAGTGAATTGGCCCCACCGACCGTGGAAAGCAACTGACATGAGACGCGTTTGAAACACGCATTCCAAACATACGTCTTTATGTTCTATTCACCCTTCCATCACGGGAGCTCGCGAAGGGTCCCGTGATGAAATGATGAAAGGACATTACATACATAATTTCATAGCGACAATTAGGTCATAAATGACTGAATTAGGTAAAACAAATTGTTTTAGAAAAACCGATAAAAACAAAGATTGATTTATAGAAAGACTGCTCTGTGACCGCATAGAGAGGTCTTTCTAAATCGAACTGTCAGCACTTGCGAGGCACATGAGTGTGAGCAGGGGCTGACAGTCACGGCAAGACACAGAGGAGGAGTCGTGGAGTGTCAGGTGAGTATCTGTCTCACTGTGCCTGTGTGCGTGTGCGCGCGCGCGTGTGTGTGTGCGTGTGTGTGTGTGTGCGTGCTTATGTGGTGGGTGAGTGTGGTGGCAAGGAGGAAAGTGGGGATCGGGGTGGAGACCCCCGAATCTAAAAAAAACAAAATAAACTATGAAATGTGCTTTTCCGGCTTTTTGATGACCGCACAAAATCAACAAAAATAAATTTGTCTTTTTTAAGTGCATCTTTCAAAAAGTGGAAAAGTGACATAGAACCTAAATGACATTCACACAGATTGTTCCCACTGACATATTTTGTGTTTTTTTCGTATCAAGTCCTTCAAAATGAAAATCTTATACACATTTGTTAACCTATTTCAAGCATTACCAACAAAAATACCGAAACAATTATTGCTTCATTTATGGAAACTCACCTTAGCTTTTGTCTGGGGATGGAATCTGGAGAATTTTGAAAACTCGCTCGAAGAGTCCAAGGCAGAGAAGCTGTGTAGCATTACCTGATTACAGCACATATTATAGTGCTGCCCATCTGTGAAGGGTTTTTGCCACAGGAAATGCCTTTGAAAAAGGTCTTGTAGATAGCAAACACAACCAGCCAAACAGAGCATATGCTAATACTATTAAAAGCACTATGCTGGATGCATGGGATATTTTGATATGTACATTTAAATTGACCAAATTCCCATCGCCTCTAACACCCATTCTTCTTAATCCTAATTTCATACCAATTCATTTTTGAGGGATTTAGAATTCCAGAAATGGAAAAAGGGGGGCTATGAGTTGATAAGGAATATGTTTGACATTGACACAGTAACACTAAAAACATGTAACTATTGTAGGGAGCAATTTGAAATATTAAGACAGATTGGCGCAACTCAGACATTGGCTGTTATATCCCTCGATAAGGAAAGTAGGATTCAGACCATTTACATTATTCCAGAAGTTGTACTTAATCACACTGGACCCAGTTCATTAATTCCCATACTCTATTAAACTATAAAGAGACACAGAAACATCATAGGTGGGGTTTCATGGAGAAATCGGAAAAATCCCTACAGATACTTGTTTCAGATGAAGGATAGGAGAGATTATGGACAGATACATATGGAGTGAGATATTTGCAATTTAAAGCAGCAGCATATACACTGAACTCATTTTGCAAACTCGACCAATCTTACAAATCCTTCACCATCGACAGATTCACCATCCAAACCTCTAGTGATGTCAAGACACTGGGTGTCTTCCTCGAAGCCACCTTTTCGTTATCCAGACAAGTCAACAGTTTTGTCTCATCCGCTGGACATACTTACAAGTTAATCAATGCCTATATGTAGACCCTTCCTATTCATGGAAAGTGGTATCACCATAGCGAGAGCTCCAGGCTTGACTATTGCAATGCCCTATTCACTGGAACATCCTCTCACAACATTAACAAGTTGCAAATCATACAAACAATGTCCTCAGATTCCAAGATGGCGGCCGAGCCGGGTAGACGTGTGTGAGCGGTGCTCCATCCCCCAGCTCGGGCCGCAACAATAAAGAAATTCAATCCAGCACACACCGAGCTCACCGAAGCGTAGCCACCCTCCAACACACGGTGGAAGGTGAAGTCCGGGAGAAGAGCAGACAAAACACAGGAGGACAAGCCCCTCCGAACGATTCTGCCCACAGAGGAAGGACCAGAACCAGCGAGCCGGCCCCCGAGCAGCCCAGCAGCGTGGAACCCCAGAGGAGAACCGGATCGCAGGGAGAGGCCCCTGGTCCCCGTAGCAGCCTGAGGCGGAGACCCGACAGACATAGACACAGAAAGAAGACCGGGGTGAGAGAAGCAGAGACCCGGGCACACAAGCAGCGCGGACCGGGACGGGGTCGAGGTGCGGATCGGAGGAAGGCGCCAACCCAGCAGAGTGTATCAGGACGCGGATGAGGCCGGGATCGGAGGTAGGCGCCAAACCCAGCAGAGAGGATCCAGGCGTGGACGAGGCCTGGAGCGGAGAAGGCGCCGTCCCAGCGGAAGAAGATACGCTCCCCAGCGGCCCAGATCAGGGTGGAGAAGAGAAGGCGGCCTACACGAGCAGAACAGAAGGAGACAGCAGTGCCCAGCAGAGCCGCCAGGACAGCGAACCACAGGTACAAATCGTGGGGGGGGGAATCCAGTAGTGGCGGGGCAGTGGCCGCTTCCCCCCCATAGACAGTAACAGCGCGCCCCAGGGAAGCAACACGGGAGAAACAAAACGAGGCACCAGGGGAAGGTTAGGCCATAGAAGCTAACGCTACCCGGAAGAAACAAGCAGCCCCCCAATATACAACACACATACTCTCTGCGCACGCAAGCCCAGATACAGGGGAGAGGGCCCCCCCCCCCCCACCAACCATCGAACGCGGGCACAGCCCAAAACCGGAAGGGGAAAAGAGATCAAACCAGAGACACGGGGTCCCCTCCCGAGAACCCCATCAACCCACAAAAGAGTGGCGGGGCACCTACCCCACGGCCCGCCAGAAGGTAAAACTGCATAATCCTCAGGGACGGCCACACAAGGAATTGACCCCCATCCAAGAGGGGCCACAGTGAAAAGTAGAATCCGCCGAGGACCATAGACACACAAAGAGAACGGGGGGAACTACCACACCCATAAGGGAACCATAAGGGGTATCCCAGAGAGCCATCAAAGGATCCCTTGGGACATCGCCGAATCCCAACAAGATCAACATAGACTACGCGAGGACCAGCATATGGGGCCCGAGAAGCGGGAAATCCACAACTCCAACAGACAACATGTGGCAGAGCCCAGACAGGCACCAGAGACACATGGAATAGCATAAACTCCCACTCGAATTTCAAGGCTAAAAGTGAGCAGACTACGACATAAGAAGCCCAGACTCCAAAGGAACACACACATGTCAAAAGCCAGGACCAAGCACGGGCTACAGGCATCATCGGCGAACAATAGCTAATCCAAACAAGATCAAGACCTGATCCAAATATGGGGTGTAGATAAAACCACGTATAAGCAGATAAACAAACAGAAAAGCAATGGGGAAACCACACCAGAGCAGAAAGAGGATGCAGAAATGGCCTCGAAAGACGACATGAAAACTTGGTTCAAGGAATTTCAGGATCAATTTATGTCCTCCACACAGGCGCAGTTTGAAAACAAGAAGTGGGCAAATGAAACAAGCAGTCCAGGAACTGAAGAGGGACATAGGAAACCTAGAGGAGAGAACAGATAAACTGGAAAGAACGGTCCGGAATATAGATGAGGAAACTCTCCAACACGCAGAAGCACAAGACCGGCTAGCACGACTGGCACTGGAATTAGAATCACAATGTGAAGATTTGGAAAACAGATCCCGGAGGTCAAACATAAGAATAAAGAATATGCCAGAAACGGTGGAGGACAAAGATCTGCGTACTGCAGTACAAGACATACTTACAGATGGTACAGGGGAAGAAATTCAAATAGACAGAATACACAGAGTAGGCCCCCGAAGAACGGGAGAGCCCAGAGCCTGCGCAAGAGATGTACTGGTTGCACTGACACAATACATACAAAAGGAGCAAATTCTCAAGAAAGCCAGAACAACAGAGCAAATAAGAATGAACGGCAAATAAATATAGTTGTTCCAATAGCTAGCTCAATCCACGCTCAGAAAGAGAAGAGAGATGTCCCAGGTAACAAAACCCCTAATGGAGAAACAAATACGGTATAAATGGACCTTCCCATTTGGTCTCCTTTTCACATGGGAGGAACGACAATATCGCATTACAACATGCGAGGAAGGCCTCAAAGATCCTGGGTAGGCAAGAGCAAGAGATGGAACCCCCAAAGGATAGAGAACCTCATAGAGGAAGGCGAGAACCGAGGGGATGGCAAACAGAGAAAAGAAGAACAAGACTCCAATCCCGCAAACCAGAGATAAATTAAACTACCCCAGCAATGAAGGACAGATGCAAAGAAAAGATGGAGGGAGAAACTACAAATGAAAGGAAACACTTGACAGGGCAGGTAACTACACAAAGAGGCGGCAGAGCCAAGGGACATCATTGGAATCCACAACATAAGCAGGGTTTAGGACTCCCTGTGAAACTGTAAACTTTAGATGTTAGAGGGCATGGAGAAAAGGCAGAACACCCGAGCAACCATAGGGCCCAGCGCCCTCCTCAGGGAGAAAGTTTGGGGGGAAGGATGTAGTGGGGGTTGGGGGGGAGTTGAGGGAAAAGTTCAAAGGGGGAAAGATTCAACCACCGGAACTAAAGCACAACTAGTGACCCACATGATAAAATCCAAGCGAGACGGCAGACCCAAAAGAAAGAATGGGGCTAAAAATATTAATGTATAATATCAGAGGGCTGAACATGCCAGTAAACAGAAAAAACCCAAACACTTCCTACATAGAGAGAAGTACGATGTAATAAAGCTCCAAGAAACACACATAAGAAAAAAAGGAATGGCCAAATCCGTATAAGAGGCTTCAACCAAATTCTCCAATCCAACGACGAAGAGAAGAAAAAAGGAGTCATGATAGCATTCACCAACCGCCTCAATGTACAAATTAAAAGCACAATGACAGACAAAAATGGTCGATATCTGTTTGCAAAGATCCAGATAGAAAATCGCCAATTAACTTTAGCAACGCTTTACGCCCCAAACACGGGCCAGGATGGCTTTATTAAAGATATGATGAACGAACTAGAAAACTTCACAGAAGGAGAAGTGATACTAACAGGAGACTTCAACCTCCCATGGAACCAGAGGGAAGACCGCTCAAACCCCAAAAACACGCAACAAGGGACACCCTCACTAGCGCTAAAACAGATGATGAGCAAGGTGACTCTATAAGACGTGTGGCAGAGACTCAGAGGCACAACCCAGGGGTACACATATCATTCACATGTACACAACACAAGCTCCAGAATCGACTATATATGGGTCACAGGAAGCCTAGTAGGAGAGATCCAGGATATAGAGAAAGGCCAAATATCACTATCAGACCACGCCCCACTATGGATTTCACTTCCCAAAATCCATAAACGCTCTGGTCTATGGCGTTGAACACTCCCCAGAGACATCTTACAAGACCCAGTCTCGGACAAACAATCAGAGAAAAGATAGTGGACTATTTCGAACAGAACGACACTCTCCAAGCACCATCTGGGAAGCCTTTAAAGCGGTGATACGTGGACAAATAATAGCACTGAAAGCACAAAAAGACAAGCAATCATAAAAATGGGAAAGTGAATTAGAGAAAAAACTGGAAGAGATCAGAGAAGAAATGACAAAGAACACATCGTTGAAAATAAAGAGGGCATATCGACACGTCCAGAGTCAGATAGACATACTCAGGACCAAAAGAGCAGAAACGCAACTACTCCACACAAAACATTGGTATGCGATGAAATCAAATAAGGCAGATAAACTACTAGCAAGACAATTAAAAGAGAAACAACAAAACCAAACGGTACAAACACTCAAAAGATGGACAAGGAACAAAGAAAACACAATCAAAAGACATTAAAGAAATATTCGGAGACTATTACCAGAAACTGTACACATCACAGTGCCCGAATGAAGAGGAGCAGGCAGCCTTTCTAAAGGAGATAACACTACCAGCCATAACAACAGACAAAAAAGCAGCACTGGACAAACCAATAACAGCAGAGGAGGTAGCAAGAGCAATTAGAGACATACCCAAAAATAAATCTCCAGGACCCGATGGCTACATAGCAGCCTTCTACAAAACATATGCGGACATTCTAACTCCCATCTTAACAAACCTCTTTAACACCTTTAAAGACAAGACCAATATCGCAACCTCAATGAACGAGGCAAAAATACTAGTCTTTCACAAGAAAGGGAAAGACCCAGAAAACCCAATCTCCTACCGCCCAATAGCTCTAATCAACATTGATGCTAAACTCTATACAAAAGTACTTGCTAACAGGCTCTCACCCCTACTCCCCAAACTGATATATTAAGAACCATCAGGATTCATTCCAAACAGGAAAACCCACTACAACATCAGACGAATAGCACACCTCATAGAGAAAGCCGGAATCACAAAAACCCCATCAGCAATATTATCGGTAGATGCGGAAAAAGCATTCGACCGGGTGGAATGGACTATGCTATTTGCAACTTTAAAGAAAATGGGCATGGGAAACGCATATATAAACATGGTTCGAGCCAACTACAACTCACCAATGGCCAGGATAGCAGCATATGGAGAATTTTCGGATCCAATCAGAATAGGAAGGGGCACCAAACAGGGATGCCCTCTATCACCCTTGCTGTACGCAATCTTCCTCGAACCCCTACTGTCAAAGATAAGAGCGGCTCCCGACATCAAGGGCATAGAAATGGGAGGGCAGACACACAAGACAGCGGGATATGCGGACAACATGATGATGACCCTAACAGAACCAACCAAGACACTACCCCTCCTCATACAACAGATCGACGACTACGGACTAATATCAGGTCTAAAAATAAATAAACAGAAAACGTCGGTAATGGTCCTGGCCGGAGACAAACGAGAGATATACAAGAAAACGGAAGAACTACACCTACAAACAGCAGAGGACGGGGTGAAATACCTAGGAGTCACACTGACCGCACGATAAAGAACCTCTACACAGGGAACTACAGGAAACTCATAGAGAACGTAAAAAGAGATCTGGACAGATGGAATCCATTAGCAATTTCCTGGTGGTGCAGAATAACAGTTATTAAGATGACAATATTACCCAGACTACTGTATTATTCCCAAGCACTTCCTATATGGATACCGGCAACATTCTTTAAGACACTCACCAAAATAATAACAAAATACATCTGGCAAAATAAAACACCAAGATTGTCGCAACAGGTGCTCACAGCACAAAAATCAGATGGAGGCATGGCGCTCCCCCACTTAAGGAAGTACTACGAGGCAGCACAAATGTGGGTGCTGAACGAATGGATGACAAACACATCAGAAAAATGGTGGGAGGCGCAGGACAGAGCAGTCGCAAGATCAAACTTGCGCCACTTACTATGGAGCAGACCCGAGCACAGACATCAAAATGTCAGAATAAGTGAGATCATGAGCTCAATCATGGAAATATAATAATAAATAAATAATAATAATTAGGCTTTTATATAGCGCTACAAACCCTCAGGTATCTGAGCGCTGCTTATTATTACCCACGGTGTGTGGTGCTCATTTATCGACCTCGGAAGGATGAAAGGCTGAGATTGGCCCCGCCGGGATTCGAACCTGCGTTAGCAGGCTCTGCACGGATGTCAAAGCGAGCGCTCTACTCACTGTGCCACTTGACCGGCTGTGGGACAGAGCAACTAAGAGAGAAATACTCACAATAGATCCCGCCCCCTTCATACCAATTCCCGATAACCCAGAATTCCCTCCGCGTACGGAAAAAGGAGCATTCCAGAAATGGCGAGAAGCAGATTGCATGAAAATGGGAGACATGTATGACGGCCTACAGATTAGAACGTACACTGAATGCCAGGATCTACTGGGCCTCACGGAAAAGGACATATTCCAATACAAACAACTGCATCACTGGCTCACTACGCCAAGAATAACACAAGCATTGACAAGGACCCTGACCCCATTCGAGACATACATGATGACCCAGAAGGGAGAAAATAAATTTGTCTCCACCCTTTATAAATTCATAAACACCAAGGCAGAAAACATAAACTGGCAGTACATGAAGAAATGGAAAACGACGCTAGGGAAACAAATCACGAGGGAGCAATAGACATACATCTGGCAAATAATCCCTAAATGGACATGGGCGATCCAAACAAGAGAAGCATGGATAAAAATGATGATTCAATGGCATTACACCCCGGAAAGACTCCATAAAATGTTCACTACATTGCAAGGAAAATGCTGGAGGGGATGCGACACAATAGGAAATTGGAGACATATTTGGTGGGACTGCAAGGAACTGCAACCATTCTGGTCAGAGATGAAAACACAAATGCAAAACATCTTCAAGGGAACAGATAACCTAGGAGTAGAAGTATGGATGTGTGGCATGTGGGACCCTCGTGACAGGTCACTCACAAAGACTCAAAAGAGAAACTTCATGGGATTCCTCATAGCAGCATGGCTAGCAATAGCACAAACATGGAAACAAAAGACACCCCCAACCAATCAAGAATGGCTATACAGGATATGGACATATGTGGCAATGGAGAGAATCACATACAACATACAAGGAGACCGGCAGAGATTCGCAAGAGACTCAAGGGAAGCGATAGAATATCTACAAAGCGACTATATGATGCAATGGTGCCCACATAAAATCTGCATACTGGACATGTTCACAGGATAAGACTGAAGCAGGAAAAAAGGGAAGCAGTGAGACAGCTAAGAACGCTATAACCGGTGAGGGGAGAGGAGGGCGGATTGGGGGGGGGGAATGGGACAATGTTGAGTCCCGATGTTCATTTTTTTTTTAAATCTTTATTTTTTGTTGCACACAGTTAATACAAACACTTATCTGTAGTACTGATATGTTCATGCATTATACAATTTCAATTACTTTTCTGAGTCTGAATGTTCTTGCTCTGCCTTTTCCAGCAGGTACAGTTTGTATCTTTCCCATATATTCTTTGGGCGGGATACAGGTAATACAGAATCTATGTATAGTTCCTCCATATCATTTGCCCATACCATGTCTTTCTCCCAGTCCGCCTTGGTTGGGGGATTTGCATTTTTCCATTTGATCAGGATCGCCCTTTTGGCTAGAAGCAGACTTAAGTTCCAAGGTTTACGCCATATCGGGTTCATTTTCTCGACTACCCCCAACAGGCACATCCGGGGGGTCCATTCCACTGGTTGATCTGCCATCCCATCTAGGGCCAAACACACCTCCTCCCAATATCCCCTCAGTTTTACACATGCCCATAACATATGGTAAATGTTCGCATCTTCTGTATTGCATCTCGGGCAGTTCCCAGACATGGAAGGGTATATATGTTTGAGCTTCACAGGGGTGTAGGGTGTTCTTTGTATTATCTTATAGTGAATTAGCCTGTATCTAGAATTATATGAAATCTGTTTGGTAAGTGTCGGGACCATTCGTCGTCTTCAATTTGCTGTCCCAGGTCTTGTTCCCACTTGGTCTTAGTTGTGCGTTGCACTATCGGGCGTGTCTGGAGCATAATCTTATACAGTGCTGATGCCGTGATCTTTTGGGCTCCCCCCGTAAACATATATCCCAATCCCATATTCAGCGGTGGTTCATTAGGGAAGGCCAGGCATATACTTTGTATGAAGGCTTGTATACGGTTATATTGTTGTCTGGTACTATGCGTATTCCCCACTACATCCTTGATATCCTCCCACTGAATAAAGTGCCCATCAGTGAATAGTTGACCCCATTGTGATATGCCCCTGGAGGACCAGTGGCGGGCTACTTCCCCATCTATACTGAAGGGTGTTTGGGGGTCGCCCCAGAGAGGCATGCTCGGGTGGTATAGCTTATCAGTTTCAAATATATCAACTATTTTAGCCCATGCCGTAGTCACCACCTGTGAGGGTTTTATAGCGTTATAATGCTTGGGAGATGGCCTCGTAATTTGGTGGAGCGCCGTTGTGGCCCCCTTTTCGGGCTGGCTCGGTATAGGGCCCGCTGGGTTCGGAAATAGTGTAGCCCATTGGGTGGCATATTGTGCCTGTGCCGTCAAGTAGTATAATTCCAGGTCCGGTGCCATCCGACTGCCCCTTGGATAGGCATCAGTTAGCACCCTCCAGCTCACCCTAGGGTGACCACCCCAAACAAATGAGACACATGTGCTAGACATCTTGGTGAACAAGGGTCGCCCCGGCCAGACCGGCACAGTACTTAATAGATAAAAGAGCTTTGGGAGAATTATCATTTTTACTAATGCGATCCTACCCATCATTGAAATGGGGAGAGCATTCCAACGCCTCAACTTAATACATAGAGCATCTGCCAGCAGGTTATAGTTTAGTGCTTGCGATAATTGGGCCGTCCTAGCTATACACGCTTCCAGGTACAGAATATGTGTCGGGCACCACAGTAGGCCATGCATGTCTCAGGGTTTACTCGTATTTTCAGTAATGGGGAATACTTCTGATTTGCTGGGGTTCAATCGTAGGCCTGAAAATCTACCAAACCGCTCTACTTCTGCCAGGACTCTGCCCAGTGTTCTGTCTGGATCTTTTAGGTATAGCAAAATGTCATCTGCATATAGATTTATAATGTGCAGTTTACTCCCTATCCTCAGCCCATATGCGCTGTAACGTGTCCTCAATATGTCCGCCAATGGTTCTATTATTAGGGCGAACAGTAGTGGTGACAACGGGCACCCCTGTCTAGTGCCCCCTCGTAATTCAAGCTTTTTTGTTAGGGTTCCATTGACTCTAATTCTGGCCTGGGGGCCTGTATATAGTAAGTGTATCCATTTCAGGAAGTTTGGACCAAACCCATAATTTCGCAGTACCCTGAATAAAAAGGGCCAGGATACTGTATCGAATGCTTTACGCATGTCCAGCGATACAGCTATAACCTGCTGATCTGAGGGTGTTGTGGTCAGGATCTCGTGGCACCTTCTGATGTTAGTGGCCGTGGATCTACCCAGAATGAACCCTGCCTGATCCTCGTGGACCATGTATGGCATCAATGGTGTTAACCTAGTTGCGAGTATCTTAGCTAAGATCTTTGTATCTGTATTTATTAATGACAGTGGTCTATAAGACCCGCAATCATCCGGGGGTTTCCCTGATTTGAGCAGTAGCGTTATTACTGCTTCTCTTGTAGTCTCGGGGAGCTCTCCCTTATCTAGGGCTTCGGTCCATACCACCAGTATTCTGGGTACTAACAGATGTTTAAACTCCTTGAAGAACTCTGCACCAAGGCCATCGGTACCAGGGGCCTTCCCGTTGGGGAGTGCCTCAATTGCCTCCACAACTTCCGCCTCAGTTATCGGCATCTCCAATAATTCCCTGGTATCCTCCACCAGGAGTGTCGTAGGGATTTGGGAGAGATAATGTTCAATCTCTGCATCCGTAGCGTCGGATTGAGGTGAGTAAAGTTCTTCGTAAAATGTGTGGAATGTGTCGCGTATCTTACCCTGATCAGTGGTGACCGAGCCATCCGCTGTTTGTATACATGGGATATCTGTTGATCCCTTTCCCCCCTCACTGCTCTGGCTAACAACCTCCCTGGCCGTTCGCTTTCTCCGTAGCGGCGTGCAGCCGCCGGTTTGTCAAAGTAGCAGATCTCTTGGTCCGCTGTCTCAGTATGTTCGTCCAGCTTATTCTTTATATCTAGAGTGAGTTGTGGTGTTGGCATAAGCGCGTATTGGGCTTGTATTGATGCTATTTGCGTTTCTAGTCTTTGCAATCTATTCTTAATGTCTTTAAGGGTGCCACTTTCTATTGATATGGAATTGCCCCTTATATACACCTTAAATGCTTGCCACAATATCGCAAGAGAGGACACCGAGTTCTCATTGAGATCAAAGTATTCTTGTATGTGTTGGTCCATTGCGTTTTTACAGGCCAGATCTCGTAGCGCAGCCGGTTTGAATCTCCATGGAGGCCTAGCAACCGCGGCGCCAGGTATTCGCAATGCCAGAAGTATGGGGGAGTGATCTGAGTATGTCCTGGGGAGCATCTGAGTGTCTGTGACCCATGATAGTGCTGTGCTATCCACCAACCAAATATCTATCCTGGAATGCATATCGTGTACTGTTGAGTAATATGTGTACCGTCTCTCAGAGGGGGTGTAGCGTCCTCCATGCGTCTTTCAAGTTCATATCTACCATATGCGTGATGATTGTCTGTGCTGCTTTGGTTAACGCTCTCAATTGTGTCGAAGTACGGTCGATATTCACATCAAGAATAGTATTGAAGTCCCCCCCGCATATCAGACAGGTCGTGGGGAAGTTTGCCAGTTTCCCAAAAATTGTGGAGTAGAATTCCGGGTCGTCTATGCCCGTATACGTTGAGGAGGACTATCTCTTTGTCTCGCAGAATACCATGTACTAGCACATATCTTCCCTCAGTATCGCATTCCACTTCTTTGCAGGTGAACCGCAAGGTCTTGTGTATCAAGATTGTTGTACCTCTAGCCCTTTTCGAATAAGTTGTGAAATACTGGTGTGTTCCCCAATTCGGAACCAGTTTCCCCTCCTGTTGTGGCCCTACATGCGTCTCTTGTAAGAAAACAATCTTGGGGGTCTGTCTGTTAATGTATGCTATAATTTTCCGTTTCTTAACTCTGGAGCCCAGACCTCGAACATTCCAGCTCATTACTTTAATATCATCAATGCCGGTTTCAGCCATTCCACATTGAGTGATCATGAACGTGTGTTTGCGAATATTTTTTAACAATACTTTCAGAGTTTCTAGTGTACATTACCTGTGTGCTTTTTATTTTCTTCCCCTCCATAACATAACTCCCACCCATCGTGTTAAACCCCCCACCTCCCCCCACCCTCACAGTTCCCCTAACTTTAACTGTGCTTTTAGGATCCCAACCCTTCCCTCCCTCCAACTGAGTGTGCACCTGCTACAGGGGGGCCTGCGAAGATTCCCAGTGCCTATGCCATTCTAAACCTTGAGTAAGGGTAACCGGTTCCTTAAGTTGCTCTCTCACATATTGTTGTCTGCGGGGGATATTACAATGCAGCATACCACACTTATTAAAACTTTCCCGTCCCCACATAGAGCTACCCCCAAAAGGGGGAGCCGACATTTCTGTACATATGCTTCATTAGTTAAATATTCTGCTGATGCGCAACCGTAAAGGCTACTCCTGTTCATTCACTTTAGTGCTCCCCAATGGAGTGGGGATATGTGTCTCAATAAAGTTGGCGGCTTCCTCGGGGAAGGTGAAGAAGAGGGTCTTGTTTCGATATTGAATTTTAAGTCTCACTGAGTAAAGCATGGCGTACTGGACCTGTCGTTCCCAGAGCAGTTTCTTAACCCTGTTGAAAAGTTTCCTCTCTTGTTGTACCGCCAGTGTGAAGTCTGGAAAGATCCGTATAACGTTGGCTTCCCATCTCAGCTCCTGTTTTTCCCTTGCCGCCCTCAGTATCAAGTCCCTGTCCCTATAGTTCATCACACGAGCTACGATCGGTCTAGGGTATGCTCCTGGCTTCGGTTTCGGGGCCAAAGACCTATGAGCCCGCTCAATAATGAACATTGGCGACCAACCAGGGTCCCCCAGCAATATGCGTAGCAGGGCCTCAACTCCCTTTTCCATGGAGCCCTTCATCGCTTCCTCCGGTACCCCCACTATGCAAATGTTGTTGCGCCTTGACCTCGCTTCTAAGTCCTCGCATTTAGTCTTCAACGTTCCTAATTCGATCGCCATCGTGGAGACCTACTTTTCAGGGCTTCAAGAGCATCTTCAGTGCCCGATATTCTTGTTTCTGCCTCCGTTATACGTGTTGTTGTTTTGTCCAAATTCGTTTTAATGGACGCCACATTTGCGGTGATCCCGTCAAGTTTGTCGTTGAGCGCTGAAAAACCCTGTTGCATTGCAAGGAAAACTGCTTGAGGGTCCATCAACGTAGCCGGCGGAGCCTGCTGATCAAGCAGGATCGTTACTTCCTCCATCTCGGGTGTTGAATCTTTCTGGATAGTTGTGGTGTATTTGTCGATGGCCCCCTTACCCTTCTTGTGGCCAAAACTCTTGGGCATTATCCCCCTTTCCTGGTTGATTGTTCAATAGGGTTAACGAGCTTTGCTTTCTCTGTAAGTCTTATCAGAGGTGGGGTGTTGGCGTCGGTATACTTGCAGGTAGTGCGATTTCGGCATTGT
Source organism: Ambystoma mexicanum (assembly GCF_040938575.1). NCBI lineage: Eukaryota > Metazoa > Chordata > Amphibia > Caudata > Ambystomatidae > Ambystoma > Ambystoma mexicanum. The sequence goes on from NC_090921.1 coordinate 1,477,106,076, forward strand.
GGCACCAGTGCCGTGTTGGGAGCTTGATACGGTCTATCGCGTTAGCTCCCTTATCGCTTGTCGTGAAGATGCGGTTCTAGAGTGACCCTGAAAGGCTTCACTTCCCGCCTTCCAATACACTGTCGGCTGCGTTAGTTTATAATTTGTTCCAATTATAACGCAGGGGCGTAGTGCAGTGCCGCCACCTCCTCCTCAACGCCCCACTTATCTGCGTTGTGCCCGCAGAGGGCCCGGGGGTGACACTCCTGCAATTCGTCATTGGATTCTCATCGCCGGACACGAACTGAGCACCGCTCGTTCAGGGGGGCCTGTAGGAGGGGGATGGCGGCCGCTGGTGGGGTCCCCGCAGACGCTCTACGAGGAGCAGAGCACCCGCAGCAGGTTCCAATATCGATGGGCCTCCGTTGTCCTGGGCGCCGCTCGCGCTTTCTTCCGCCAAGCTCCTCCCCTCGAGTTCCGGCTTGACTTCAGGCTCTGTACCCAGCTCTCCGTGGAGTTCGTATGATGCTTTATCTCGGAGAGTCGTTCATCGTTGGCTTCCAGGTTTCGCCGTCCCGTTCAGTAGTGAATGCCATTCAATCCATGCTTCATAGAAGTAGAACCGGACCCGTTAAACGATTATATCTGCATTACGGCCCTGGTTCACTCCGGAGCTTACACAGGAGCGGCCATTTTCTCCCGTGGGCAACAGCGCCCCCCCTCCGATATTCATGTTTAAAGAAATGCCAATAAAAATGTATTTAAAAAAAAAACAATGCCCTCAGTGCTGCCCTTAACATCTGAAAAAGGGACCACATGTCAGCAGCAAGAAAGAAAGTACATTGGCTGCCAATCTGTGAACGCATCATCTTTAAATCCCTTGCGGTCACGCACAAATGTCTCACTAACTCGGCCCCAAGGTACCCCTCTCAAACATTCACTAAATTCCACTCCTCCAGACCAACCCGTCCTCGCTTCCAAGAACTGAAAGTCTCTTGTACTGTTTTTCCGTAAACAACTGAAGACCTTCCTGTTTACCGCAAACTTTCAGCTGACAGAAGTGCCACAATTGTACTGTATATAATGAAATGTTACCTTTTATGTCTTATGTAACCAGCATCCCCATGACCTTGGGCCTGGCGCCCCTAACAAATGCATAAATAAATAAAACAAATATATAGTTCTTTAAGATCGGCATTTGAATGCAGTACAAATGAGTAGAATATATACAGTCTCAGTGGTTTTGTGTTGGCTGGGATGTGGAGAAAGGGCAGATCTCCTTCATTTTTGATGAGGTAATGTAAAACTCCAATTTATTGGGGGAAGACATTCTCAAAGTGAAGGTTTGTTTTTTTCTCCCAACTGTTAGGGATACATGATCCTCTATTGCAAGAATTTACAACGTCAATAGAAACATTATTTTCATTGTAACTTCAGCAGCAAAAATGCAGATAGATACGTTGGAAATCCCTCTTTTCCACAATAGGTTTCACCTATATGGAAATTAATGTGACCAAATGACTACTGCTTTGCAGGAGTACAGGCATGAGTAGTGTTTGAAACTCCTACTCAGCCCCACACTTCTTTTAAACCAGCAGTGATCCCAATTATAAAAGTGAAACCGGCAAAACATGAATGTACACCACCTTTGCCTCTTTATGGTATCGTGGACCCAAGGCAGATTATACTGTTTTAAAATGATGTGGGATTGCACAAAAGCTTCAAAACAAAAATAGTACTGTAATACCAAAATAAAATAATCTACAGGAAACATTCTGCAAATAATATGAGTCATTAATTAAACTAAAAATACACAAAACTAATTAAAGCATTAATAACGCAGCTTTGCAAAAGAAGATACCGAAATGCAGGCTTTGAAATAAAAGAGGGACTCTACGTCCGAGGACAAGGGGAGACAGGCAATATTTTCAGCAGAAATGTTTAAGTGTCTTTAAATTGTATTTATTTTATTTATTGTGCATTTGTTAGGTGATTATACAAGTGAATTGTGTTTCAAAGCGCCCACAGGGCAACAGGGAGTGAACATGGGATTGAAAACAATGTATACACTGGAGGATAAAGACGGACCTACTAGGCCTTGTGAGCATTCAGAGCGTGCAAGTACAGAGAGAGAGGGAGGAGGGAAAAGAGGGTAAGTGTTGGAGTGCCTGTGCTCGTGGGTAAGCAGATGCAAGTGCTCAGTGTAGTAAATGCTAGGGAGCGTTGAGCTCCAGTAATTAGGTAGGCGCAGGCCTACAATGATGTAGGCCAGTGGGTGCCAAGGCAAGTGCTGTGTGTGGGCAGAGGCTGAGACGTTTGTGGTTGGGGGCTAAGACCCCGAAGGACACTTAAGGGCTCTGGTTACCAATCACAGCGACTGTGAGATTAGCAGAGAAGGGAAGGAGGAGGCGAAAAGGAAAGTCTTGAGGAGCTCCCAGAATTTGAGGAGGTCCGTCTCAAGTCAAAGAGGAGACAGTTCCATAAGAGGGAGCCAGCTGAGGAAAGAGATCGGCCTCCGGGCCTCTGTTTAGCGAAACGCTTTCCAAAGAGAGAGTTTGTACCCGAGGAATGTAAAGGTAGAGTATTTAGGAGAAAAGAGCGAAAACAGTAGTGGTATCAAAGCAAGAAAGGGTGAAAAATGTAATGAAAGCAAAACATGCTGGGGACTAGAGCAAGGAGGAAAGACAAGGGCATGTCCTCAGTAATAGGGGTAAAGGCCAGTGCCTGCAGCCAAAGAGAATCTTAAGTATTAGGTTAAATAACAGAAGAAAGAACTGTAGTATTCAGAATGTGACTGCAGATAAATAGAACTTTCGGACAGAAAAATATTTTGAGTTCATCACTCTTTGAGAGGCAAGAACAGAAGAATCAGACACAGTCGGGAAAGCAACGCCTTTCAGGAGACCAAAGATTATAATTTACACGCCACGTCGCCGGGGCAGACATGGCGTTTAATGGCCTGCCAGCCCGAACAGAGCTCGAGCCTCAGTTCAGGCTGTGAGCTGTTAAACGCCATGTCCGCCCCACCGGTGAGTTGTGAAAGTTATTTGCACCCTGGGATTTCCTGGGGAGGGGATACATTTTTTTTTTATTCCAACGGGAGATGTGCTTAGCGAGAGCACATCTCCTGTTGGAATGAAAATAAAATAGCCGTCATAAACATAGAAAAGGGACTAAGTCTCTTTTCAGATGACAGCGACCATAGAAAACATATTAACAAATGGGCGACGTCAGCCATTTTCCTTGATTTTCTTTTCCTTCAACCGCAGCAGGCAGTGAAGGCACAATCCCTACTGGAAAGGCGGAATGTAATTGGACAATCCGCCTTTCCCGAGTTCAAATTTACTTTGATTGCTGGCCACACATTCAAAGCTAGAAGAATATTATGCATTTGTACTGCATGAATGCGCTTTTTTATACAAAGTAAACTTGACGATAAAGTAGATACGCTTTGAAGTGTAGGTATTACACCATACAAATTCGGCAGCAATGTTGTCAAATTTTTCCATTTGAAGGGTATGTCAGGAGCCCCACACACTGTGTGCACAAATGACTGAAGGGCAATTCCCAAACTTGGTTTACAATTAACACAAGGGGGTAAAAAAATCAAATCTGACCCAAGTGTCTTAAACTGGATGCAGTAACATCTCATGGCTAATTGTCGTGTTTCTAACGGGGTTCCCAAATTGTTTCTTCTGGCCTCATTCATCAAGTGTCAAAAGTTATTGGACTGTCTCTTTGATCAGTTGCTGATATTGCAGCAATATCTCTGTGGGGGAGGCATGTCCAAGGCATTGCTAGAGCTGACCTCTATCTCCTTGCATATGGTACTACTCCCCTCTCCATGTGTACTACCACCTCCTCTGCTAGTTCTACCACCAGCAACACTGATACTAGCATATCCTCTTCCGATACTACTATCTCATCAGCTGTGGTTACTATATCCTCAGTTCTCTACCACCTCCTTCACTATTCCTACCATCTCTTACTTTGTTAATACCTCCTCCACTGTTTCTATCAACTCTTCCTCTATTAAAATCACCTTCCCCACTGTTAGTATCACCTCCTTCAGTGTTGCTACCAACTCATCCGCTGCCTTCTGCTCTTCTCATCTCTATCACCTCCTTATAACTCCTCGTATCACACTCCAACATTCTCCAACCACCTGCCACAACCTTCTCCATCAACACAAATGGGCTGACCGAGATCTCTAGGTTTTCTACTGTCCTTCCTCCTTGCTCTGTATTCAGTAAGGATTTGCAACAGTGGTCTATAATTGGGACAGAACTATGGTTGGTTGCCGTTCATTTGAGGACCCTGGCTGTTTAGATTCAGGGAGTTGGATCAAACCTATGTATGGGTATGCTTGTGGTCTCGTGAAGAAGCAATGTGACATAGCAGTTCGGGCTGGACAGCCCCGTTTGGGGTGGGATCAAGGCTGATTTGCAAATGGTCTTTCCCCTTCAGTAATGGCTTGGGTGTTGCCCACAGTAGTGCCAGAGGTTAAGATCTTTTGTTTTGCTGTAGTCACTCCAAGTGGGAAAGGTTTGACCAGACGTGGGTCCCGTCCCTGCTGGGCCTAGCGACTCAAACTACTCCTCACTGATGATGCCCAATGAGGCTGAAACATGTCTGGGGATGCTTGCGGTCTCATGCAGAAGGGATGTGACCCAGAAGTTCGATCTGGACTGCCTCTATTGGGGTGGGATACAAACCTGATTTACATATGACCTGCTGGGCCTAGAGACCCAAGCTACTCCTTCATGATACACACAAAGGTCTGGGAGCCCTTCTACCAAGAATGAACACTCACAAATAACATGTTCTATGGGAAGGTGCCTATTCAGGAGGGTATACAACCACGTTTTAGCTCACTGTACCTTTCACAGAGCTGAAATATCCATTTGCATATCAGTCTTTTCCCACCTACTTAGGCAGTCCAGCACCGAAATGCTAGACAATTCTATTCTGAACAAGAGTAACCACAGCAACCCCAGACACATGTCTCGATCTACTCGGGCCTCATCAGTGAGGTGAAACGGAGCCTCTCTAAACATAATGAGCAAGTAGGACCACGTCTGGATTACCCCCGGTAACTTAGGGTGAAACCCAAAGTTTCTAAAAATACACAAAAAGGTCTGCAAGCCCTGTGCCGAGAACTAACGCAGCCAAACAACCTCTGCTACGGGAAGGTGCCCACACAGGAGGGTCTACATCCACGTTTAAGCTCACTGTACCTTTCACAGTGGAGTATCCATTTGCATATCAGTCTGGTCCCACCCACTTAGGCAGTCCAGCACCGAAATGGTCAGCACCATATCCTGTGTCAGTATGAGCTGATAACCCTTTCTGTTACTGTGTTGTGCATGAGAGCTGGCAAGTGCTGGTAAAAGAGGTAATGCGTGCTGACACCAGTGCAGCAAGCACAAGTGTGTGGCAGGCAAAATGCAAGGAAGTCAAGAAGGTGAAAAAGCAACTGTTTGCCTTAATGTTCTGCCATCCCAACCATTTTGGAATCCAATGGCAGATTTGTGCTGCTAATTTTTGTTCACAAGATCAGCTATAGCGTTTGATAGGGTGCTTCTCTATAGCTCTAATTGTACATGGTAAGAAGTTAGCTGGCTGGTGTCCCACCCCTGGTACAGTATTTCCAAAACAAAGCGGAAAGGTGAAACCAGAAGTGTGTGAAGAAGCCACCTGGAACCGGTCAATCTTATGCAACAAGCATACACAATATCCTGTAGTGAGACATTGCCTTGAAAACATTCATAACATTACATGGTTACGATCTACGTCTGCAAAAGAGGGGGCAAAGTAAAACAGATAATGTTGCAACGTGATGCATAGGGTAGTCTCTTGTGATGGGTAAACAGAACACATGACACCAAAGTATGGTTTCAACACACTTACTCCCGTTAGCATGGAGGTTGCAAAAACACCTGCGGGCACTAGGTGTATTTCTTCAACTAAAATGGTGTTCCAATTTTCTATGCGAAATGTGCCATGCAGCAGTAAGCAATGGTGCCTCATGGCAATTTGGTCTATAATGAATATTGATCTCCCCAGGGTCTTGGTTCTTCCCACAGTCCCAGCACCCACCATGCTTCTTGATGGAGTGTTAGTGTTACGACGGATCCTTATAGAACCTGGCAAACTCTCCTTCCTGTCCTGAAGGTGCGTGTGGAAATAAATCAGGAGACTGGGGCACTGTCTGCTAGGTGATGTGGGGTCCTGGGGTTGCGTGAGAAGTGTTAGGGGGATTAGAAGGGTGGGACTGTCTTCTTACTATCCCTTTAAGAATTACCCTGAAAATGTTCATGACAGTTTCCACAGCTCTCCCTTTGGCATAGAAGCATGCATCTATTCAACAGTAAGAAGGGAGCAGTTACTGGAATAGAGGGAAAGCTAGTCTCTGTGGCAGCCACAGCATGCAGGCAGACTGCAATAACAGCGCTGGGTCCACGGTTGCTCCCTGTCAGGGTCTGAAAACATGCATCTGTGTGCATGTGCAAAGAGAAATGATCCACGCTGGCGGACAGTCCCTTGGACCATAGGGTGACGCTGACTAGGGCAAGTAGAGGGTAAACACCTGATGCCTCTCTGTCACACCAATCCCATGGCCACAGTAATCACTAGGCACCGCTGTAATCTAAAGTATGGAATCCAGCCCAAGCAGAGGGTTTAGAGCACTATACAAGTATGGGGAAGTATGAAGGCCAGTATGGATGTTTGGAGTAACAGGGTGGCAAGGTGTAGGGAGTGGAAAGGACAGGAGGCTGAGGGGTGGAGTGACAAGCAGGTGCCGGAAGAGATGTAAAGAGTTCTAGAAGTGCTGAAGGCAGAGATAAGAGAGTAGTGAAGAAGCAGGAGGAGGTTTGGAAAGATTTGTAGATACAGGAGGTTGGGAAGGGGGTGGTGGAGGTGCAGGAAAAACTGAGAAAACTGGAGGAGCTGGATAAGTGGGAATGTCTGAGGGAACCAAATGATGTCAAGGGCCAGGAGGAGTTGTGGAGGCAGCAGGGGAGATTGAAGAAAACCAACAAGGATGAAGGAACACAGAGTGAAAATGAGGTGAGAACCTAGAGAAAGGACAGCAGAGCGAGGTCGGAGAGGCGACTGGGGATTTCCTGGAGGTACAGGGCAGTCAGATCCAGGCAGCGAGTCAACAGTAACTACTGGTTGTATGGGAGAAAGGGAGGAGGAACACATACGTGTGCGGTGGCAGTGCAAGCAGGTTAGCCCACAGACAGCTCAAGGGACTAGGTGGTAAAGCCAGGCCCCTAAGCATGAGTGGGTGGACATTCAGTGAGGAGGAAAGTAAAACAGGCTTCGGTGAGCAGATCAGGCAGCAGGGAAGCGCTGTAGCTGTAAGCCGAGCACCTGAAGAAGAGCTCACTTCTGGGATATTTTATAGATGCTAATAAAACACACCTCAGAATTTCAACAAGAGTGTTGATCTCACCTGGGAAGAATGCTACCCATCTTGGGGCAACCGAAATAACGTTCTTCAGAATTATGAAGGCTGCTAGCTTTACTAACCAGTCTCTCATGGCACCTCGGTGGTTGGTTTCCAGGTTTGTTTGCACTGAGCCTTCTAATAGGCTATCATAACAAATGATATAATTAGCTTCACCTGTTATGAGTTCATAACACCGGAAGGTTTGACAATCCTGGTGTCTTCCATGCTAAGGATCTTCTCTTCACTTTGGGGGTGTCTGTGGGTATCCTATCTGGCTTATGGATTCCTGCCATATGAGGGGGTGCACTGCATATCTTTCAGGCACTTTTCTTGGCTCCTCAGTCCACTATCGTACTGCGTTTGTTCCTTCTGGCATATGCGGCTCTGTGGCAGTAGGTGGTTATTCACAGTGTTCCTTGTTAGCACCTATAGGCCTTGATTAGTAACTCTAAGCTAGGGTATCTTCTGACATAGGAGGGTCCACAGTGAGATTTGATAATTTATTAATTGTCTGGCATAGTTTAATTTAAACTTTTCATACAGACTGAAACACGTATAAAACAAGCACATTACATTCTTAATTTAGCAACATAAGAATTCAGCAATAAACATTAAGATCAATTAAAAAGAAATCTAATCACAGCAATACATATTGATGTTTCTGCAACACAAATAATTCGATGACAAAAGCCTTCTGTGGATAAAATATCCATATTCAATAAAAGTTTACCCAACACTAAGGTGCAGAGAATTGATAGTTGGCTTGGTCCTCCTGGGTCTCCTTGGTGCCCTGCTCATCTATAAACACATTATTTCGTACTGGGGAAACATGTTATTGACCTACCATACAGTTGAGGAAGAGATCTCAGAGAAAAGGAACAATGTGTCTTAACATAGGCCAGGTCTTCAGAAGCTATGACATGAAGCTCGGTTGGGGGTGTGGACTGTGCACAGAGTGCTGTGTGGCAGGGCATCCTCAGCTGCTCAGATCCTCAAATGGCTTCATGGTCGTTTTTTCCATGCATACAAGTTGTTGTTTGTCCGTTTAAATAGGGCCATGCTTTCACCATTGCAGCCTGCATCCTCAAACGTGTACATGTGCTGCATTATATCGGTAACAGTGAGGATATGATATGCCACCCACATCCCAACCACCTTAATGACAGAAAAAGGGACAAGGAGAGCACCACTATAAAAACTGAACTGCACAGCCAGACAAGATGCAGAGAGAACGCTGCTGCTGAAGTTCTTTTCCCTTCCAGAACCAATTGGATCCCCTGTGCCAGAGCTTCATAATGGCAATGCTAGCTTGGTGTATGCCCCAGTAAGCAAAATGGCAATATTGTTGAACACCTAAAATCTTTGCAGAACGGAATGAAGTAACCTGCCCCTACAATGATCAGGAGGACATGGTCTCTGAAGAAGTGGCGAGAAGTATCAAAAATGTTTTGCCTACAATGATATATTTCACAAGAAAAGATTCTATGAAAGATCCAATGGGTGAATGAAACCACAGATAAATCCATAGTGCATCTCCGTGAGTTGACAGTGCATGAGCTCACCCTAAGCACCCACACATCGTCCCTACGAAGAGCATGCGTGCTTGGTCCGTGTGAGAGACCAGAAGAGTAGGCTGCTTTTGACTGTACCTAGCAGATGGGGTAAAAATAGTTGCTATTCCACCTGCAGACAGCTTCCAACTGAAAAGAGACTATCAGGAATTACTCCATTGGGGCCTATCAGCAGAAAGCAGTGGGGGCCATAACCAAAACAAATTAGAGAAACGGAAAACTCTTTGTCAATCACCCCCAGAGCGTGCGATATTGACATTTCTTTTTGTCCTATCAGCCACCTTCACATTCACAATCATTATTAAGAAGGGTGTGCAGGGCATAGGAAAGGCATTTCATTTCACATCACCAGTTGGCAGGGGGTAAGATCTTTGCAATGTTTTCATTTGTTAACAGTCCCAGATATGATTCCAGTGGAGAAAGGTTAAAATACTCATCTATATATAATAGATTTTCGGATTAAAAAGAGAGTGTAAAATATTGTAACTATGTTGAATGGTAGATTAACCTGCGTCCCCAAAAAGCAAAGGTGTAAATGCACTATTACAGTATTGGTTGACCAAGGATTTGCTCTTGCTGAGAAAGTTTTGAATCGGAAGGATGTGTGCCGCAGCTACCTGATGCGAGTCTAACGGGGCGCATATCTAGTGGCTTGCCACGTAAACCATCATTTTTTAATCATTGAAAGAAATTGAATTCTTGTTGCTTGTACAGATGGTTTATCTGACTCGCTGAAACACCTGAACCAACTAATTGCCAGTATTGCAGAGGTATTTCTGGATTATGCTGGTTCACAGATTAACATAGGCGCCATTGCAAATAAAGCAAATCTAGAGAATCTTGTAAGTAATCCTGCAGTCGACTCTCCGTCATGCAATCCATTGACCTCCAATGACAATAAAAGACAAGCAGGCACTATATTGGAAGGCCCCAAATTTAAAGCTCATGATAAAGTTAACCCCACATTCTAAATCTGCTGCCTCGTCCAGCCTCTCCATGTGTGTTGGTATTATTCCAGGCCCCTGCTCTGAGAGGCCAGGTATAGCAGGACACAAGGTCACTAATTAACAAATGTATTTCTAAGCATGCCAAGAAAAGGCAAAGGTTGCAGATTTGTCAATGATTCTGTTGTTTTAGTGGCATCAGCTGTTTACTGGCTTAGATCCCCATATGAAGGCTAAAGATGTCGGATGTATAGTAGTCACATTTTGGAGACCGAGACTGGTAGAATACACCTTTTGCACATGTGAAGCTCAGTGGACAAAGTGGTCCTAGGGAGTACACATTCTGCTTTTGCCGACCCATCTGTGTTTTTTTCCATACCACTGTAAAATGATGGGTATGAATGCGGGTTTTGCCTGTACTGGCTCTCATATACCAATAAAAAGTGAGATTATGTACCTATGCATACATACCGCAATCAGGTAGATTTCGATCGAAATAGTCCATGTGCAAATGCTTCCCAGTGTCTTTCAGAATTGCTCGACCTCACATTTAACATGTGATGCAGTTGGTCGAGTAGAGTCAACTTGGTACATTCTTTTATGGGACAGGTGGAACTACTGTGAATGAGAGTAGCACAAAAGAAATACGTTCATTTCTTTTTTTGTATTTGTTTTTTCACTGAGCACTTCTGTTCTGCAGTACCTAAAATGAGAGGCTATCCTGCGGTAATTAATGCAGTGACTTCTATTAGCGCCAGGGATTGATAGGAATACAGAGTTGAGAAAAGATACCATGTATGAGATGATTGATCCTCAGGAAGATCTAGCACTTGGTATCCAAGAAACCTAACTATATAAAATGCCAAATTATTAAACTGTTGGATAACCGACAAGAAACAAGAGGTAAATTATTGGCTGAATTTTTAACAGAGACCGTCCTGAAAACCCTTAGTGGTAGAACACAAACAGGCTATCGTAGTAGAACAATTTTGAAATATTCTCCATACACTACAGCTGTATTACCAATCATTTTATCAAGAGGGGTGTTAAAGGCTGGGATAGAGCAGTATATATGGTGGTTCAGCAAAGAATGAAGTGTGCCCATATCCCATTAATCTTGAGGATTGCAGCTAAGGGATTGGTCGACAAACTATAACGCACTCAACTGAATTTTGATGGGTTCCAAAAGCAATAACTGTAATGAAGTTAACTAGCTGGAGCAGGATTCAGAGCAAAACCACACTGATAATGCCACAGATATCTATCATAACATATCAACACGCCTAATGGAATATGGGAATACAGTGGAAGCACTCGATATCTTTACCGAATTAATAACTTTCCCTATATTTATACATTAAATAAACTAGAAACATAGTTCTCCCAAGATGCAAAATGGAAAATTATTACAGCAACTAAGGACACTCCAACAGGACATTGGTGTGTAAACAGCGATACAAAGACTTTCTGACTTCAAAAAGGCGGTTCAAAAAGAGGTGTTGCATGCGCTAAGGATGCCGTCGCAATAAGTAATAAGACAAATGTGGAAATTAGTTGCAAAAGGATCCAAAAAAAGACATAGTGGGAAGAAGGTTGCAAGCAGCTTCTGGCAACTCAATGGGTCATACATTATTGTAAACTTTATAATGATGACTGCTGGCATGATGCTGGTGCATACTAATAAAGCAGAGGTGGATCACTAGCTATCCTCCTTAGCCCCAATAACAACTGACGAGATAAAGTTAGCAGTTCAAAAACAAGCAGCAAATGAAGGGCAGCATCGAGACAATTTTCCTGTTGCTATTCACAAGTATGGCCCAGACCTATGGTGCTATTTTCTCACTTATCTATTGAACTACCTATACCCACTCTGGTTCCTTTGTTCTGTACCATGGAGCAATATTCACATTGATACATACACCCACGTAATTATGTAAGGGGGTCAAGGTACAACTTACTTATCCTTCAAGGGTTTATGATCAGCATGTGGTCCTGTAATTGGGAAGATGCTATGGGTCACTTTAATGGCGTGTGTAATGGCAACACCTTTTATATTATCAGTCAGTCAGTCAGTCAGTCAGTTTTAACTTTATTTTGGCAGTACATGCCATAAATGTTTCTATGTAACAATACATCTCAAATATATACATAAATACACAACAAAAATACTAGTGTATATACAAATTACCTAAGCAATAGTTAAAACAAGCAATGTAAAACGTCACAGTATACAAAAAAGAAAAACACAGAATAAATGACCAATTATAAGAGAGAATAGTTTGTTAAAATTTCAAATAACCCACGTTCGTCTGAACATTTCTATTGTCTACTGCCACACTATTGGCCTACCCTTTATGAACAAAGACTGGATAAAAAAAATAGCAGTGCCCACGTTCAACAGGGGGAAGTCGCCATTAGTAAAAATAATAAAACCACTGCATTTTGCCTGAGTCCGAGCGGTTTAATGGTGGGCTTCAAATCTTTTTGCATTATTAAGCTATATTTTTGGCAAAAAAATCAAGAAATGCGTTAAATCATTTTTATTAAAGAAAGCATTTAGTCATAATTCCCCTCCTTCTCAACCCTGGAAAAACAGAAATCATGATCTGCTAGAAGACTGCCCTCTTCACCCAACCCATCCCATGGCCGCACTCAGTAGGCCAACACAGTAAAAAAAACATGGATGCACTACGTACTCAGACATGACACTAACACATCACATCAATTTGGTGATAAAAACCTGCTACCTACAATGACGCATTCTCTGACGCATCTTTCCCTACCTGACCTTCCCACACAGAGTCATTGCGATCGTGGCTATTGTCCTCTCATCCTTAGACTATGCCGACACCCCACACCCCTGCATCTCAACTTATAAAACTCCAACAGGCACAAAACACTGCAGCAAGGCTCCTTCTTGAGCTAGGCCCCAAAGAACACATCACACCCGCCCTCCGTGTCCTTTGGTTGATGATCCACCTTCAAGGCAATGTGCATCACGCACAGACCTCTGCACAACACAGGACCAGAATATCTGCAACACAAGTTCACACCCTACAGGCCCACAAAAAGCTGAGATCTGGCACAGCTCTCCTCCTCGTCATTCTATTCTCAAAATCCACCAGAATAGGGGGATATTCTTTCTAAGTCCATGCGCCCACCATCTGGAACTCGATTGCATTCAGCATTCCCCGCATAGAGGTCCACCTCGCTTTCCGGAAGGCTCTCTAGACCTGGGTCTTTCCTTTTCCATCCTGTCGGACCTAATCCACCTTCTGGGTGAACTCTCGCCCACAGTCAGAAATGCAAGGGCACCCGATGAGCCACCAGAGGAGTCAATAAGGTGGTACTTAGCCGGCACAGAAAGAATTCCAGTCAAACCCTATGATATGATGTAAATAACCTCATGGTAACCAGATATCAGCCTTGATTCTCCGGTGCGTATAGCACTCCATCACAATGGAACATAGCTGTATTCCTCCCAGGGCAGAGCCACCCACCTGCATATACAGCTTCAATTATCATTATTCGATTTCACAATGCACATCACTGTCAATAGAATGCAGCTAAGTCCCATAATCAAATTCGGTCCAGCTGTCCACATAATCAGTCTACTTGGCTTGCCCACTCTCCTGACAGTCTATCAAAGCACCATCCACTATCCAGCTCTCCATGGGTCTTTACCAGGGACTTAGCCACCCCCTGCCTACCTTCGTGCTGGCTTAAAATGCAAACACGCATTCCAGAATCCTCCTTGACATCTCACAACCTCGGACCTCCAAGAGCATTTAGCCTTCGACGCTTTGAGGCCATACCAATGGCAGTAGGCGCTATAAAAATGCTATATAACATAACGTAACATAACATAACATAGAAAATCACATTCTGTGTAGACGTCCTCTGGCCAAGCTTACCGATTTCCCATAAGGAAAAGAAAGCCACATGCCCCTCCGCCTTCCTCCCTTCACCAACAGGAACATTCTAATGAAAAGAATATTGCAGCATGAACAAATTACACATTGGAAAAAAGGCCTAATTAGTGAAATCCAGGCAGACAGGTCAGTAAGCGATTATTTTCTCCCACGTATGGTTAATTAGATTCTGTAATAGAAAGATTAGTCATTCACATAACAACATATCAACAAATCCACACTTTTTGTCACCACATCAGGTCATAGGAGCTTGCAGCGCCTCTAAAGGGCTTGGATACCTGATGTGAGTAGCAATATAATATATTTATTATTATTAGGGTGTATTGCGAACCAGAAGACTGAGCATGGCCACCTCCGAGGTTTTCGCCAAATCTATTCCAAGCGCATCCTTAATTCCTTGCAATATGTTCACTCAAAGTGACTGGATTTCCAAACAACCCCTAACAGGTGACACAAAGAGGCCATGGCAACAATTTCTCCAACATTGTGTGGGTTCCTTGGGATCCATGCAATTTAAGCTTTGGGGGTTTGATATTATCTGTACAGAATTCCATAGCTCAGTTCTTTTGTAGTTGCTGTCCTGGCCCAGACTATCATTCGCAGGCCCTCATTTCCTCCCCATGTCTTTTTGACACGCTTCCATGTAAGTCTAGTTTGCAGGTCGGCTGGGTTACCCTAGAGCACTTTATACAGAACACTTACTCATTGCCTAATGCTCATCTTTGAAAAGCCATATTTCAAAAAGTATCCCCCTTTACTTCACCCAGAAAGCTTCTACACTTGCCTATTCTACATTCACTTTGTCAGAAATGTACGCCTTCATGCATTTACTTCTACTTCTTACCTTTACTTAATCTGCATCTTCACATTCTCCAAGGGGAAATGGCTATGGGAAATGACTGTAAGGTTAGGATTGAGGTCAACAAGAGGGGAGAAAGGGTGCTGCAGGGGTCTCCCCCTGTAATGACAAACTGAATGTTAGAAGAAGTAAAGGCATGAAAAGGTAAACGTGGCACAGCAAATGTATGGCAAAGTGAATGCAGAAGAAGTCAACACCAACACCCCTCTCAAACATTATAGGTCAGTTAAGCCTTTATTTAGCCCCCTACTCATTGCCCACTGCTGCAGTTGTTAAATATCACAATCTTTCATCCTCCTCCAAGTCAGATTGCACTAGCATTCCGGATAAGGCTTAACTTTTCCAATGTTAAAAAGTTGGGATACACTGTGACAAAGTCCGATGTTTTAGGATGACTTCTGGGGGTGGGGTGATACCGTGGCTGGGTGTCACCACCTGCTCTGTGATGCAGGGCATGGGGGTAGTCCTACACCCCCAGCTCAAAATGAGCCTTATTAGAAGCATCCTCCCCAAAATCAAAGAAAACACAAAACAGGGGGAAATAGAACCGAAGGATGGGGACCCTGAGTTGGGTATGGTCCTATGTCAAGGCTGAGACCAAAGACAAAGGTAACCATAGAGTGTATGCCTGAGTCTAGGTGTATTTCTCAGCACAATATATGTTCACAGTCCAGCCGCATACGCCGGACAGTGTAAGTACAGAATCCAAGTAAATCCTCTCCTCTCTAATTATCGCAGCTTGTCTCAGGCATCCCAGCAGCACATCCACTGTCAAAGCCAGGTGAACTCTCTGCTTAACACATGCAGTCTTTCGATTTGCATGACCTGTAATACCAGCGGGCGAGCAGACGACTGTGCGCTGAAGTTATCATTGTGACAAGACTGAACCCAACTGAGTTTAAAGTTTAAAATGTAAAATTAAGACTAAGACTAAAACAAACACTTATATATTTATACCAATCTATACTAATACTAATACATACAGATATATTCTAATATATACTAACACGCAAAGAAGGTTATACTCGTGGGAACACTGGCAACCCTAACATTACTGAGCCTGCCTAAACCCGTTCAGTTCCCAACACACATAGTGGCCAACCGGGGTGAAATCCTACAATACAAAGACTGGAAATACAAACGCCACTGAAGGATCACTGATAGCAGCAGGATGCACCGCCCCTTAAACTCTGCCTCCCCCGGCAGTGCCTTTGCACATAGCATAGACCGGAGGAAAGAAAACTGCAAGAGCTAGTCACCAACAACAATCTGGACACCACACATTTCCATGGGAAGGCTAACGCCTCTGGGAACCTGAACCAGTACCAAATACATCAAGACCCAACCAAGGAGCCTCAGAAGAAAAGGAAAGAAAAGAAAAACACAGGCGCACAGGACCAAACCAGAAAAAGTTAACCGAAGGAGCCACTTACAACTGCTAAATCCAACTTAAATATAATAGCCAACAAACTAAGATAACCTATAGGAAACACAAGAGAAGATTCGAACCACTGATTGCCACAGGGAGGTGTGATGAATCCTATGGAGTCATCACTGACCCCCAGCCTAAAGTCTCCTCCCATGTGGCCAAGGAAAGGCAGCCGCTACTTGATCTTGCCCCTGGAGGTGGTATTCTGGGGATGGATCACATTGGAGGAGATGGCTATCATGGGAGAGTGGTGGCTCCCCCAGGATAGACAAAGTATTCTTCTCTTTCCTGTGAAGAAGAAGCCCTAATGCAAGAGTGTCTGAAGGCATGTTGTCATCATTCAGAACTATTTTATTGTAAAACCCTGGAACCCAGTTTTGCCAAACATTCCATACAGAACTCTATTCACTCTTCATATGTGCATAACATCTCTAAAACACATTCAACATCTAATGTTTATGATGGTTGTTATTTAAACAAAAGTGTCCAACAATGTAGCTTAAAACTGTCTAAACTTCTTTTGGACTCCAAGTCCCAGAAAGCCTCAAGTACTGAAATGGAGAAGAGGAGCAAGGAGTCAATATGGAATGAAAATAATACCAAGTATAATGTACAGTCTAGTTGCCAGGTTCACAATCAGCTGCGCAGGACATTTAAACTTGAAAATCACCTACATGCAGAAAGGAAAGGAGAGGAGAGATCCAGCGCGTGCAGAGCGGGAAGGGAACGCAGAGGCAGATTTATGGAGACAAGCTGTGCAGGAAGAAGAAAACGCTTACAGGCAACCGCCTAAAGCCGTATCAGCCCAGAGGAGAGGAACTACAGTAAAGTCATAGTGACTGTCCTGGAGGGACAGCTAGAAGTGAGATATTCACTGCCAGACCGAAGTAGACACCATCATGTGGAGTGGTAATGGTTCCATCTGCGAAAGAGTGAAAAGCCAATGCTGGAACCAAAAGAAACTGCCTGACAGGGGAAGCCTGCCCCTACGAAAACTCTTTGCCGCAGCTGCACGTTACACCGTTGAGTTAACCCAGAGGAGTTGGGGGCCCTGGGATGTGCCAACAAGTTAATGAACACTTGGGGAATTATTTTGAATACCTGAATACTGACCAAGTAGAATTGAAGAACAAGGGCAAAAGGGGTACACATCTCCTTATATTTTGCAAAGGTTGTAAAATTCTCCTTATATGAGATGTCAATTTGGTGAAACCTAGAACAAGCATTGCTAAAAGCCAAAATACACTAAGAAAGAATTTGACAGACAGAACTTGAACAATCCCCCATATGTGGGACATCAATAAGGGGGAAGTTGGAGCAAGTGATATCTGGAGTCAACAAGGTGTAAACAGTGAAGAAGTGCAACTGTGTTGTACTTTAAAGGAAAGTAAACATTGTAGAAAGGACCTTGTTAAAGATACAGATCAGGCAGTGAGCCCTTTTTGGAAAGAGATACCTGGAAGGAAAGTACACCAGGGATCTGAGAGAACCAGAAGGGGGCAATTCCTGACACAGGAGTACACCAGGAATCCATTAGGTAGAGAAAAGGAAAAGATAAATTGAAAGCTGCCTTCCAGAAGAGTACACCAAGATTCAGTTGGGAAATTCCTGGCAGGATAGTATACAAGGAAATCATATCTTGTGAGTCATTTGAAGTGGTTGTTGAAGTTAAACAGATTTTGCCATCCTGAAAAAAATGTTCTATGGAAAAGACATTTGTTTTGCCATCCCAAGAAAAGTGTTCTATGGAAAAGACATCTGTTTTACCATTCCGAGAAAAGAGTTCTATAGAAAAGACTTTTTTTTTACAATTCTGCGAAAAGGGTTCTATGGGAGAGGCATTTGCTTTATCAACCTGAGGAAAGAATTTTGTGAAGGAGACATTTTCATTGACTTTAACTAAACATTGTTGGGACAAAACAATTCTAACAGTTTTCCTGAAATAGTTCAGGGGAAGGGAACCAACCCCTAGACACAATGATTGCTTTGTTGGAGTTACACATTTGGATGTGTGCACATTTTGTTGAGTGGGAAACAGAGACATTTACCATGCACCTTTTGATTGTGTATGTATATGTGTGGGTCAGATAGATTTTGGACACAAGGTCAGCTTGCTTTAGTTTTAGTGTCATAGGCAGTGACACTCATTAGGATAGGAACAGATAGGCCTTTCTCCAAACTCCTTTTTATTTTAATAAAAATGGCTAATGTTGAAAACATTACAACTTTGTGTCCGCCTCTCATTTCTGACCCCTCGCAGCGGCTCAGCCACAGCGAACCTGTACTATTGCAACACCACCAGCCCACTGAAGTAAAACAACAAACCCAAGGAACCACAGGGAGACCTCCCAACTGTATATAGCACACAATCTGCCAATCCACAAGTTCCCACAAGAGAAGATCAATTCACAGGAAGGACTTCACAAATGTGAAGCAGACCCCAACGCATCTACAGATTGATGGAAAACCCACAAGACGGCACAGCGACACAGAATATGCATTGCACCAGGAAAGGCAGATGCGCAATGAACTACCAAAACAGTACACAGGAAATGAAACAATCTTGGTCTACGACACCAGCAGACAGACACACGTCAGGGCACAACACGCCCACAAGCCCAACAGAAATAAACTTGACAGCGAGATCGAGACTAAAATTGAATTGTGAAATAAACAGAAACAAAACAAGAGGAAATGATACCACTAAACCATACATCACAAAGAAATGGCATAATCAAAGACACCATCAACCGGAACAAGAAGAGGTGCAAGAAGAAGATATCAATTCAACAAAGAACCTAACCGAACTACTTAATGAAGAAACAAACCCCACAGAACAACCCAAAGGTAATAATGAATGTCAACATGAAGACCACCAAAAGACACAGCCAAAGACCAAACAGATTGCAATAAACAAAAAGATACACTGCAACTTAATCAATGCCAGATCGATGACCAAGCACACAACAGAGATCTACAATCTACTATGCGATGGAGGGATAGACATGCTATTCCTCACTGAACCCTGGCTAACAAAAAACTACATAGTCATAATGCACAGGTTCCTGCCCGACAACTTCAAACTAGGACAAGCCAACAGAGAAGGAAAAAGAGGAGGACTCGCCGTGGCATACAAGGATCATCTAGAAATAAGAACAGCCCAAACACTGAACATCTCAAACTGGGAATGACTCGTCATACACCTAGCCTCAGACCCCGAAACAAACTTAACATTTATACTCGTCTATAGACCACCAACCTACGATGCAAATTTTGTAAGACACTTTCGTAGAAGCTGTCACCAACATGGCCAATTAACGCAACCACTTGATCATTCTTGGCGACTTCAACATCTGGTTCGAAGAAGAGAACATAAACTCAACCAAAACACTAACCAACCAATTACCGACTATGCAATGTGAGAAACCTGAAGGTGTCTCCGTAACCAGTCCCTGGGGATTTGTCATCCAGGTGGCCAGGGCACGGCCATCACTATTGTATCTAGTAGTTCCTGGGGGTGAGCCAGTTAGGGAGGATCACCTGGATGGGGGGGTCCTCGGGGAGTGGGACACCGACAGGTGAGACGCAGTATTTCCCTTCCTTTGTCACCTTTTCCCCCTCCTTTCACATACCCCCCCTTTCCAACACAAACACTTTGGCACAACACAAAGGACAACGAACTAACACCAGATCTGTTTACCTGACATGTCTCAATACAAGAGTCAGGCAAAGTCAGGCAATTGATCAGAATCGCACACCTCCTACAGGGATAAAAGGTGGAGCCAGAGAGCACAATACAAGCATGGTAGACAGCACGCCGAGACGGCTAATCAGGTGCGGCAGTTCAAGAGAAGGATAAAGGCAGCAGGAAACGAGAGGGTGGTGAGGAGAGAAGTGACCTTGCCCTTTTCGTCCCAGATCCACAGAACCTTTGTGGAAGAGAGCCTAGGGCCGCAAACAATAGCACAAGTGTCTTGTAGCAGATGTCAATGGTACACGGGCAAGCTCATGTCGATAAGCAAGACCGAGGAAAGTTCCCGCGCCGGTGGTACCGGCCTTGACTTCAGGAAAGCCAAAAGCCAAGCGGTTCATTACAGCCGGTGAGTCGAGGGGAGAATCGATAAGAACCAGGCTGTGTTGAATGAGAAACGCAAAGTAGCAAGTTTTAACTAAGTTTAATGAACTATGTAAAAAACTGTAAAACAGTGTTAAGGGGTGGCCAGCTGCAGAGGGAAAACCAACACCACGTGGGTGCTAATTCAAGAGACTCTGGTCGATCCCCATCTGAGCGAAACTACGGGTACCAAAAGGCCATAGGAGAGTCACCAAAAGAGGTCAAAGTGGTCATACAAGAGGTCTCCTAAAATCCCTGTAAAATTGAAAGACTTTGATCTACAAACTAAGTGAAAGAAAGAGAAGTGAATCCTGCAGTGAGAAGGGAAGCGAATCCCAAGAGGGGCAAAAGTCTAAAGTCCCAAGAAACAGTGTGTTTGAACTGTTTAAAAAGAAAGTAAGATTTGTGCAATACGATACAAGAAGGGTCAGCGCCCAGAAGAGGGGGACCCAGGGGTGAAGCCATCACCCTACGTGAAACTATAATAAACAATTGAGAAGGGTCAGCGCCCAGAAGACCCGAGGGTGAAACCATCATCCAGCGAACATTGAAAAAAAATGTTTCATTTGTTAAAGGAACTTTTTCGTTTTGGTATTTGAACACGTCAGGTCCTCGAAGGCAAGAGACTTTCAAGTGTACCAAGACTTTACTGTCGACGGCCACCTGATAGCTGAAAGCTCGAGAGTGTGTCCTGAGAGCTGCCATTGGAACTGTTGTCTTGTGCTCAAGAAGCCCGAGATTGTACTGTGCTCCACGCTGCCATCTTACCCCGTGTCCAAAATGTGGGGAAGGGAGACCCAGGCCACTGCATCCTGACATATTATTTGAGAACACTTCTTTCTTTTCCTGAGAACTATCCCACACCCCTTTTTGTTTTAGTTGTGAGGTTTGGCAATAGGTTTCTTAGTATAGGCCCTTTTTTATGTGGACACAATTGATGGTCGATGCTTGCTCCCATTTTAGATGAAGGTTTAGATTAGGAATTTTCCCAACCTGCATACAGCATTAATTGTTCAATAAACACCCTTGAACTGTGATCACTTGTGTCTGTCTTACTTGTTGTCACCATGAGTTACTCACAGCAACGACGACAAATGGTGAAAGGAGTGACTCACAAAGCAGGCCACACTCTAGACGCAATCTTCGTCAACAAATATGGGATCACAACAGTGCCCCCAATCCATATACTTGGAGCGACCACCTCATTACACCCTTCGTGAAACAAGCATCATCAACATCCAGCAACCTCCACAATAGCCCTACAATCGGGAAAAGAAACTGGAGAACTATCAAAAGTGTGGACCTTAAAGTGAAACTGGAAGCCCCAAAACCATCCATCACCACCCTAGGCAGAGCTGGCATAGAAGAAAGAACAGAAACAATCTTACACTGGATCAGGAAATCAATAGATGACATTGCACCAGAAAAACTTCAACCCTTCAAGAAAGAAAACGGTGGCAAAAGGGTTCACACCCCTCCTCAAAGCATTGAAAAAATACAACAGGAAACTAGAATAAGAATGTAGGAAAAGCTATGAACAAGGCAAACAAAAATCACAAATCAACGACAGATCAGACTATACAAAGCAGAAACACTCAAAGCGAAAAAGAAACACAATGAACGGATCGCGAAAGCAGGCAACACTGAGAAAGAACAGTTGAACGTTATAACTGAGATGAGAAACCCAACCGGATGCAACAACTTGGTCCAAACACAAAAACTGTGCAACAAGCTCACCGACCACTTTAAGAACAAAATCAACAACATCCAGCAAATTATGCAAAGGAGACTAAACTTCCCAACAGCCCACCTCAACCAACTGACACCGGAACCACATACCAAACTGAACATCCTCCTCCAAATCTCAAGAGATAAATTCGACAGCCTGGTGAACAAATGCAACAGTGCAGGCTCCCATGCAGATCCCTGCTCACCAGACATATACAAATCCATTCTAGCACAGAGAAGAGCATCAGAACAGTACCTCAGCCTCTTCAATCTCTCACTAGCATCTGGAACAGTGACACAAGCCTTCAAATCAGCCTACATCAAACCATTAAATCATGATACGTTGGGCAACGTGGAAGACCTCTCCAACTACAGAACCAGCTCAGACATTCCAAAGCTACTAGAAACCTTTGTATACGAACACATTTCTGAATATGTCGAAAACAACCAGCTACTAGATCAAGCTCAAGTAGGCTTCAGACCCATTAGAGGAACAGACTCCCTATATATATGGGACTAGCAGGTGTACCCGTGCTTCACACAGTAATTCCTACTTCAGTCCTAGTTTGAAGTTTATTTAATAAACGAAACCAATGCTTGTGTGTAGAAAATATTGCTAGTCTTTCCTGTAGGAGCTAGTGTGAACAAATTGTCTTTGTTTCCAATTCTGGAGCAAGCCACATAAAGCTGACCATGAGAAAAGCATGAATCCTGTGAATCAATTCCAGCTACTTTGAGTTGGAGCATTGAGACTGCGCAGCAACATTATTGGTGTCCTGTCCTACAGCCGAGGCAGCAGCAACCTCAACATAAGTGCCATACATGTAGGGCTGAAGCGTGTAAGCTTGGTACTGTTGAGATGGCATACATACGTCAGCTTCAGTGGGAAATTAAGTTCTTGTAATTATCATGAGAGATTTGCCACAATGTGATCATTGCAGACACTATTGAAGAGACATGCACCGTTTCCTGTCACCCGCTAATGCAGTAATCTAATTGTAGTAATCTACAAAAGCACTGTTATTGGTCACCCGCCTGACTTCCAAAGTGAGTGCCGCTAGAATGCTAGAATGCTGATGGTGTGGAAAGTTTGGTACAATGAACTGCTGAAGTTTTCATGAACTGTTGAACTTTAGGAACAATGAACATATAACTATGGCAGAAATACAGCGATGAGAGACATATTCCAGACTGCTTAAAACAAGATTTGGAAAAATGTAGATTTCATACTTTTTACATTGTCTGAACCATGGAACCTACCTACATGCTACATTTCACGTTTATAGCATGTTGGGAAGTATACTGAACATTTTGAACAGATACACACACATATCCCCCAATTTCCCTTTTATATATATATATATATATATAGAGAGATGATCTAAAGACCAACGCTGACTCCAACACAAACTCAGTATTAATACTACTCATTCTCTCTGCAGCCTTCGTTACGGTCAACCATGACATCATCATCAAACGACTAGAAAACATAGGGATCAGCAACACAGCCCTTCTCTGTTTAAAATCACTCCTGACAGAGAGAACAGAAACAACATGGCTAGCACCATTCAAATCTGCACCTCGAAATACAACATGTGGAGTCCCACAGAGTTCTTTGCTGCCCCTGCTACTGTTCAACATCTACATGACTCCTCTAATAAGCCTCATCAAGAAGCACGGCCTCACCTGCTACAACTATGCAGATGACACCCAAATCATCTACAAAATCAGTGTAAGTGAAGAGGAGAACCCCTCACTAACCAACTGTCTCAAAGAACTGAACAAATGGATGAGCACCAATAACCTTAAACTCAACCCGGATGAAACAGAACTCTTGAGTACAGCCAATAACCAAGCATTCCATGGACCACTGAACTGGGAAATCCACCAGAACCATCAAAATCATACCTCAACACCACACGACATCTACAAACCAAAAACGCACAAACCCTCAATGATTAGTTTCTCCGAACTGAAGCTGCCAACAGCATATCAAAGCTCTCTTGCTCTTCTCCCGTTCAATCCCACTAACAAACCTACCCAACCCTCCTTCCATTGCAGATCCGCCAGGGCACCAAGATATCACACAAGTGGCAGCAGTGCACGGTACAAGACCAGATAACATAACATAGATCAGAAAAACACTTCCAAATTACTCCAACAGTAGTAGGAAGAAGTTCTGATGCTGGAGGTAAGACTGTAACTGGTGGGCTAAGTAACTGTGCAACCCCAACCCAGGTCTCCTTGTTATCAACTCAGTCAACTGTGGCTGTATTTTCACTTGGCCATGCACAGCCCTTTTCAGCCCAGAAAAAATTGTAAATTCTTGAGCTAAGTACTCTTATGTCAAAATATATACCAAGGGATGTATGTTTAAGGGAAAAAGCAAATACCATCTATAGCAAGTCACAAAATATGTGAATTGATTCAGGATAAAAGGAACGTTGTTATCACTAATTTAGAGAAGCCCATAAGAGCGAACCGAGAGAGGCCCTGAGTAATAAAGTCTTAGATTGTCTTCATCCTAAAGACGGGAATGGGAATATAAGATTGAACGACCTGAAAGTCCTTCATCGGGTACAATTTGATGAATGGTTCCCTTCTAACAATTCAGACTGTATTGTTGTGGGCTGTGGTAAAAGTAATATTCCCGTGTTTTTGAGCACCTGTGTGAGCCTGGGAAACATGTCACTTGACTTTAATCTGAGAATTGTCTTGGACTAATCCTAACCAGCTAAACCAAGTCTTGGGCAGGATACCTCCATTTATCTAACGTGAGGGCATGTTAGACTAACCCAAAATTTAATGTCTAAGTGTGGAATTCTCACCCTTTTTTTTATTCAAACATGCATCTCTAGATTAGCAGAGGGCCTGTGTTGCTTATCTTTTACATTTACTTTTTATGTTTTGTTTTTTAGTTAACAAAATGGTTTACCATTGCTTGTTTTTGTTTTGACTAGTGTAAATACTGTGTGTATTAGTTTCTGATGCTTGTGGTCCAGTATTAATTTATGGCATATGTTGTGTGTTTTTGTGAGCGCTCTAATGCCTCTGGGCTTGCTACATATATATAAATAAAAAAACAAACAAAAAGTATGGGCAACCCCCCCGATAACTCCTTTTCAATAGGTGAACACACAATGCCCCAAAGGTTCCCATGGCATAAGGGATTTATTCTTTTGGCTTACACATCTCGCAGAATTATTAAGACCCAATGTGTCCCATCTGTCTGACCTGGCTCCATTATTCCTTTTCCACAGTGAACTGAAAGCAACCCCACACTGCCCTCCCAAAATATCTGAAACCACTGTGAGGGTCTAGGAGTAAGAGACGGACACAAAGGTGGCATGTTGATTGACAAAGACTTTTATTAATAACCAAGCATGGGGGAAATTGGAGGAAAACCTAACTGGACCTATCTGTGGGGTTTCTCTGCATCTACAGAGCTTGCTAATGAAACTGTCTGCGTCAGAATGTCAAAAGTAAAGTTGGCTGTCCTGTGTTGAAATCCTAACCTATCCCTCATAAGCTCTCTCAATATAATGTGCAAGGGTAAATGTCTTTTCACTGTTGACCTGCAGCCCGAACTTGTAGATCAAACATAAAAGTTCCAAAAGGTGTAGGAAAATTAAGCAAATGTTCCACAAGATCCAAGGGGTTGATTCCCTTTCCCCAGAGGCTTTGAAGCATATGAAAAAAAAAAATGTTCCACAAGACGCAAGTCAAGAGCTTGGATCCATTTCTCAGGACCCGCTCCTTGGTCTACACTCCTGCCAAGTAGGCTATACAACCTTCCTATTTTCCTACAGCCTCGGTTTAGTCTCCTGCCAAGGTCTATGAGTGTTCCTTGAATATGCAAGCTTTGTATTAGTTGGTATTATGGTTTGGGTATTTGTCCCCCGTATGGGTCCCGGATGCCTTTCACTTGGTTAGCTTCCCAGCTCTCTCTTCAAGCCACAGCCTTGCTTCACTCTTCTTCCAAGGTCTGCAAAACTCTCTTGCATGTTTAAAATGTATATTCCTCTTTGTTAGTGGTTGGGTGTTATTTACCAAGCGTGGGTCCCAGAACCCCTTCACTTGTATGTTCTTACAGTTCTCTTTTTTTAATAGACCATAGCCTGGGTTTACTCTCCTGCCAAGGTCTGTGAGTGTTGCTTAAATATCCAAAGTTGGTGTTTCTCACTGTTCGATGTTTATCTTACCACCATGGGTCCCAGACCCCCTTAGTGTAATGATTCTGCCTCTTTGTTGTCTCATACGTCTTGCCTCCAGTCTCCTGCCCCCTCTGGGAATTCCAAGCCTTGGGATCAGCCACCCTGGTACCTGTAGGGTCTGGGCCAACCCTCTCTGGTTGCTTGCCGGTCTCCCAGTGGTTTAGCAGGCTTCCTGGGCTCTCTATTGTCCTCGCCGACTTTCTACGTGCTTCTTCTGCTGTTCGGCATCTGTCTCCCGGCACTCACACAGTACTGGTTACTGGCAAGCAGCTTTCCTTCCCTCAGGTCTGCTTCCCATGCTGCAAGCCTTCTGTAAGTGCGGTTCTCTCCGGGACACAATGCTATTCTCCCTCTGGCCACCCCCGATGTACCTGAAGCCTCTCATGGTCCGCGCTGGACCTATAATAAAGACGTCACTCTGCAGTTCCCTCTCTGTCTTTGAATGACAGTGGGCCAATCGGGTCCTTGCAAAGGCTAGAGCACGTACTGTCGTTCTTGTTGGTAATCAAATTACTCGCAGCCTTTTCCTCGTCCAAGTAGTTATTACCTGGGATGTACTGGGATGTATTACAACACTACATGGGGGTTTCATGTAATGTGGAGAAGAATGGGTTTTGAGGGAAGGTGGGAGGGGGATTGGGTTCTTTCCAGCTGGTCGCAACTCTCAATTGGGTCCTCCCTCCCCATGAGATCCTACAGCTGAGCACCACCCCCAGGGGTAATATCGGGTAGTGGCCTCACCTCCCTGGCCTCATAGAAAAGGCCTCCCCCATCTAAAGCAGTAACGACACCTTGAGATTTGTCACACCACCAAACCACAGTACATTTGTGTAGCCCTGCAAGGACTACAAGACATGCAAAGCCGTAAGAAAGACGTAGGACCCTGCAGTGATGAACCAGTGAACATTCAATAATCGTTTAATCTGGAAAGCCACTTCCCTTTGTTAGCCTGAAATCTTGCTGTACGAACACTCCTGAGTGAAGATCGGATCAAGGGTGGACAGCCAGGGCAGTGGGGAGCCAAATCAGAAGCAGTATGACATCCAAGACTGGAGAAAGCCCTCATGAAAGTTTGGCCTGTGGACCAATCAGCACAAGCTGGGAAGTATCAATCTAGTCCAAAAAAGCATTTGCAGCAATGTGACAATACTAGTACTCTGGGATTGTCAATAAGGGGGGGGGCTCTATGTCAGGGCCAGGGGACCTAGGGTGAATCACAGAGCCAATCCTTGAGGACCTTTACTGTTGGGAGGTCCCCAATTCCTGTCTCAACCCCTTCACCTATGCAATTAACAACTAACTCAAATCATGCCTCCATTACAAAATGTTAGCCAGTATTTTGCTCTTCCTTTCGTAGAACTTTCAGTTGAAACATCAGAGAGAGAGTCCTCAGCCAGTGTCCTGCATGCAGTGGAAACCCGAAGATCACAGTGCCATTCACACTGGTCAACTAAATATCTTCATGGAATCAACCTATCACTTCCAGTATGAAATTCAATACTAGAAAATGCCTCTCTTACTGAAAGAAGACAACCAAACAAAAAACAAACTCTGAATGGGAACCTAGAGGTTTCCATCGTATCCTGTCATTTTTCCGACAATTTACTTCTAAGGAATTCTGCCGAAAAACTCTTCAAATTATATAGGGCTGAGGGTAAGGGGTTAAAAGGGGTGTGGAGGGATTTGGGGGCAGGGGGACTAGTATAGGGAAAGGGGGGCTTCTGTTGGACCCCCCAAATAAAAAATAATAATTTGATGAGTTTTATGGGCAGAATTCCATCGAAGTAAATTCATTTGAAGGAATTCTGGTGGGTAAAACAACATTGAACCGTACCCCTCCTATCCAATAAATAAAATGATCCAGAAGGGTCCACCAAATAGGTTAACACATTATTAATAGAAGTCACAACTACTGAAACTACTTTAGCGAATCCAGCAACAATCCTACAGGATGAACTCTTCACCATCCAACGTGAATTAGAATCCATAATCACCCCTCCTGCCACCATCACTAAAGACAACTCTTGGTGCAACAAAGCACAAGATGCACTTACTGGAAAAATCTCCTTAATGCAACTCAAAATCAAATCCAAATTAGACATCAGCACTCCCCCCCCCTCTCTGACCCACCAACCCCATTACTTCACTGCATCACATTCTTCGACATTCAACTTCTAACTGAAAATGAAGTTTTCAGCCTTTTACAAGGCCTCAAACCCTCCTGATGCAAAGGTGACATCTGCCCTTCACCCGTCATCAAAAACTGTGCAGAACCTCTGATACCACTTATTACCACCATCATCAACGCATCCTTCGCCTCCAGCTCTGTCCCCAGTACCTTTAAAGAATCCTGGATTTCACCACTGCTCAAGAAATTCTCGTTTCACCCATCTAGTCCTACAATCTATCGCTCCATCGCCACCGCCCCCTTCCTCCACAGAATCATCCATGAGCTGTCTACCTCCAAATTCAACAAGATTTTGAACAACACCACATTCTCAGCACTGGCCAATCTGGCTTCCATAGTGGTTACGGTGCTGAAACCGCTCTCCTTGATCTCAAGAACCAATTTGATGACTGCACAGACTCTGGCAACCTCATTAACTCCTGCTACTCCTGGATCTATCCGCAGCCTTTGACCTTGCCGATTATCACACTCTCTGCCACCACCTCGCAACCTCTGCCCACTTCTCCCCTGCAGCCACCAAATGAAGAACCTCCTTCCTGGCTGACCGAACTTCCAAAGTGTTCTCCGATGATGCCTCCGCTATGCCCACACCCATCTCTTGCTGTGTACCTCAAGGTTCTTGCATCTGCCCCAACCTCTCCAATGCCTATACAAAGCCCCTCTTCAATGACCTAGATTCACTGAACATCACACACACAAACAATGCTGATGATATCCAGATCTTCTTTCCACTCTCTGGCAACTACCCCCTGGCAGAACAAAATTAAACTCAGTCTACGCAACCATTCAATCCTGGATGGCTGTCCACCTCCTCTGTTTGAACAATTACAAGATGGAAACCCTACCAGTTGGCAACCCTGACCGTCTTGCGAAACTTGACACAGCCAACCAATCCTTCGCTATTGATGGTCACCTCATCTCTGTCTCCCCTGTCATAAAATCTCTGCGAATCTACCTTTTTCTCCTCCCTCAATCTGATGTGCCAGGTCAACGCCAATGCCTCTTCGGCTGCTTGCGCTACCAAGCTCATCTATGCCAGCAGACCTTTCCTCTCCATTGAAAATCGCCTCACCATAGCACCGTCATAGAATCCAAACTTGACTATTGTAATGCACTACTTTGCAGAACTACAAAAAACAAACCTCAACAAACTCCGAACCTAGCAAAATAATGCAATCTGTGCTGGCTACAATTCGGGCACACAAAACGTGGATCTCATTACGCGTACGGCAGTAGCTGTGCCGGTAAAACATTTTTCTGGTGGCTGGCTCCACGGATTACGACCCCGGTGTTCCTGGATGTCAAGCACTGAAAAAATGTTAATCCCCATTCCCATTTGAGTCCCATAGGACTCAATGGGAATGGGGATGAAGGAAGCACCGGCACCATTAATATTGGTGCTGGTGCTTGCCGGAAAGTCAGCGGGCGGGTGCCGTCCCGCCCGCCAGGTCAGGCCTGGCGGGCGGTACCACAGCCACCCGCAGACTCGGAGTGTGCCGGTCCGGTAACAACAGTGCCGGTAGGCTTACTGGCACTGTTGTTACCGGACCGGCACACTCGTAATGAGGCCCCATGTCTCTGAAGCCAGAAGTAAAGCTCATTGGCTCCCTTTCAAAGAAAGAATCAAATTCAAAGTCCTCACCATTGCACACAAGTGTCTCATGAATACTGCTCCTTCCTACTTATCCCAAAAACTCTCAAAAACCTGCTCGACCAGGCCAAAAGGGATCAGCTACAGCCACCGCCTGACTTTGCCCATTTTTAAGCTCACCAAAGATGAGGTTCAAGCTTCCCCGTCGCTGCGGCTTAGCTCTGGAACTCACTACCCCTACGCTCAGAACCTTCCCACTCTGCCTTCAGAAAACATCTTAAAACATGGCTCTTCAACTAACTATTCTCCCTTTCCCCTTCCCCTTCGTTATTCTTCCTTGTATCTGTAACCATAACTATTGCCTGGATGCCAAAGGGTTAAGTGCACTTCTACAAATTTAAAAATACATAAATATCACCAGGGCTCTGGAAAATATCCTCAAAGAACTATGCCACGTCAGCTCCAGGTGATTAAAGAGCTTAGAGAAACTTTTTCAGCATAGGAGAGCCCCCCACCTTACACCACTGTCTTATAGAGGTTTGTTGATGGTGAAGGCCCAAAAGCCTTCTTCACCAGCTTTAAATGGTGTGAGAAACATGAAGGTGTCTCACTCCCTAGTCCCCAGGGATCCGTCATTCAGGTAGCCAGGTCCACCTCAGTTCCTGGGGATGAACCAGTGCGGGACGATCACCTGGATGATCGGTCTACGGAGAGCGGAAGTGAGACACTGAAGGGTGAGACGCGGTATCCCCTTCCTTATGACACCTTTTCCCCATCCTTCCCAGTCGGATACTTAGAAACTCTATGCCCCCCTTTTCCAATATGGACCCTTTCTCACACTGTGAACCCCAACAGACTAATAACAGAGCAGTTTACCTGACATGTCCCAACATATGGGTCAGGCAAAGTCAGGCAATTGCCGACAACTACACACACCTGACTGCCCTTTCCCTCCCCAATAGGAATAAAAGGCGGAGCAGGAGAGCACACTCTGAGTAAGGCCAAATGCACGAGGAAGCATCTATTCCAGGACGGCAGTTCAAAATGAGGAGAAAAGCGGCAAGACCTGAAAGGATGTCAAGGTGGGAGTTGCCCTTGCCCTTTTTGACGCAGACCTACAAAGCCTCCGACAAAGGAAACATAAGACCGGGAATCGCAGCTGGCGAATGGTGTGACAGATGTCAGCGGTACATGGAACCCTCCCACATTGATAGCCAGGGCAGGGAGACGCGGTTGCCATCGTGGTACCGTCCTTGACTCCAGCAGCAAAAGAAACGCCAATGAGTTCAGCACAGCCAGTGTGTCGGAAGAAACTAATAGAGGACCGGATTGTGTCAGGCTCAAGGTTGCATTGGCAACATTAAGAAGATTAATAGAGAGGTATTTTTGTGAACAAACTTGGTACCAGAGATAAAGTGGTCCGGCGTCCTATGGGCGCTCAATCGAAGGTCTCTAACTGGTATCCATCTCCTGAACAAAGAGAACGTGGAATTACAAAAGTATTGAAGCTACAAGTACCAAGAGGCCATAGGGAAGGCCGGTGGGAGGTGTCAAGGTGGTCATACAAGGGTCCAGCCAAACCCCTTGTACAATCGAAAGTCCTTGACACGTTGCAGAAGTTTTGACGATTGTGAAATTGTAAACCTGACTGAAGGAATTGTGAAACAGGTGTTTGCGCCCGGCTGAGGGGAACGACGTGTGAACTGTTATTTTGTGATATCTGCACTTGTCATAGGCTAACAGAGTGACCCGACGAGACGTGCACACCCTTCGGACGTCTATATTTAAAATTGGCAAGTGCTTTGAAAGGTCTGATCCCGGATGAGGGGGACCTAACTAACACTAGATGGTGGTTTAAAAATACATTGAGACTTTCAATATCACAAATGAGGAGATTGTGATTGAAAGGCGGTAGTGAACCCGACTGAGGGACGTCAAGAGAAAATCTAAGGGAAGTGAATCCCACATTGTGAAGAAGCAAAGTGAACTACAATGTGATGACAAGTATGACCCCGAATGAGGGATGTCCACAGTGAGTGGTTGTATACACGACAAAAAGGGTACTGGTAACGCAGGGAACGGCCCATGAAAACTGTCAGAAAGTTAAGTCCTGTATGGGTCCTATTCCCAAAATAACCTCATTGGTTATGTAAAGCACTACACCCATTTGTATATTTCACAGTCATAACCTCACATTACAATTGGATTTTTTGTAAATAAAAACATATTTAATACGAAATATTTGTACATACAATTAAGTCAAACATGTAATACACATACATAACAATAAGTGAAATCATTGAAACCATATATTAACTGGTTGGAGCCAAATCAACACTTTTAACCAAAAAAGGCAAAAGAGCAAAAAAACAAACAAAAAGGAAAGAGCCGGACCAAAGCCGGACATAAACAGGAGTTCCTAAATTGTTTTTAGGCTTTCAATATTACTTAACAAAAACAAGAATTCCTACTCATTTATAGGCATTCAATTTTTCTAGAATACATATTCCTTTGGAAGTGAAATCCCAGGTTGAAAATATTAGGAAGCTGGGATTGGGTCTGCCAACGCATCAGAGGGGAATTTTTAGAAGCCAAAATAATGAATGCCAATACTGCGTGTCCTTAGCAAATGAAGCACAAAGGGCAGGGTTCGGAACCCAAAGTGGGTGAGGCGTGTTAGTGAAGAACCTCCAATATCCTCTGATCAAGAAAATGCGTTTCGGCGGTGGTAACTGTGCGGAGAAAGTAGAATCTTCACAGTTGAAAGACTGTTCCGCCTTCGTCAGGGCAATAAGTAGCAAGACCCTAATGTGGTACCAGGAGAAACCGCTGTGGATAATCAGTCCTCATGTAGTCAGGTGAGAAGATGGGATGTAGGTTGGAGCCAACTGGCGAGCTAAAAATAGCCGTGTAGAGAGAGCGATCCCTGATTGCAGGAAAATATGAGGGCCTGGACCCTTAATGTGATCCAGAAATGGATCCTCTGCGGAAAGTGTTAGTACGGGAGCACGCTCAGCGAAGAGGAAGCAGAGAGGTCCGTGTCTTTCGTCACACGGGAAATGGGTCTCAAAACCTATAAAAGCACGTTTAGATATACTGGCTCTGGGAGCGGGTTAGGAAGTAGCTCCAAGTCGTCTCGAGGGAACTGGAGCGGCTGTGAATGCCGTCGTGTCCAGTGTGCTGCGTTCCAGTGAGTGGTTGGTCTGAGCCCGACGGAGTGAGGCTGACGGCTGAGAGAAGGATCGAAGCCCGGGTGAGGGGGATCCAAGGGTGAAGGGTAATCACCTGATGTGAAGATTAGCAGAAGGAACTTTTGTTTTGTTGTTTTTATGGCATATCAGGCCCTCTGAAGCAAGAGACTATGCATGAGAAGAGACTTGGGCACCGAAGGCCCTGATATAGAGAAAAGGAATTGTAAGCTTGTGCCAGAGAAGCCCAGGAGTGTGCTGTGCTCAAGAGTCTCGCCTTGTTCCGTGCTAAAAACATGGGGAAGGGAGACCCCAGCCATAACATACTGATTTTGTGAACACTTCTTTCTTTTCTTGTGAACATTATCCCACACTATTTTGTAGCATAGCGGTAAGGATTGGCAATAGGTTTTTTAGTATAGGCCCATTTTATTTGACTAGACTCCACCAGGACTGTATTATTATTATTTGATGGTTGTAGCTTGCTCCCATCTTAGATTAAGGTTAGGCTTTTATCTCACCCATTCTTACAGTTTAATAAAAACCCTTGAACTGTGATCACTTGTGTCTTTCTTACTTTGATACCATGCCTTCCTTACAGAAAGCAGGAATGAGTCCACTAATATTATCCATTGTGTTTACAGTTTCTAATTTACTGTAACGCTCACCTGATTCCCGTAGAGGCGCCGGTCTTGACTGGGCGTATACCGTATCTTCAAAGGTGATGTGTAACACACGGCTGGCTCTTTGGGCTGGACCTCTGTGCACTGTATGTCTGACTCGAAGGGTAAGATGTCTTAGGTAAGTGAACGCCGTGCTCTTCATCTGCCTCGGGGCAGGGTGCTGTAACCAGTTTCTTCACTGGATAAGAGGAGCAGGCCTCTTGACTTCAGAGGACTGCTGTCCGTCGTTTACTGCACGAACGGTAAGTTTCGAGTAATTCTAATGTCTTTAAAGTCTTTAGTAATGATGTTTCTTGTTTTGCAGGGTTCCGGCGATGGCGGATGACGGGCTGAAGTGAGTTGAAGATGGAGCCCGTGTGATGAATAGAAGCGCCTGGAAGCACGTAAGTAAGCGCTTGTTGCCTGCTTCACGATGCGCTCTAACTGTCTTTTTATTTTGCAGGTACAAGTTCGGAGCGGCTGCAGGGTGCCGGAATACCCACTGGGTTAGATGTGGAAAGGAGTAATGGCACGTGAGTATTAAAGTTCCCCAATGTCTTTAAACGCACCTTGTTTTGTCTTTCAGATGCGGGATGCAGCGCCGAAGGCCTCCGGAGCGTGCGAAGAGTTGGTAAGCTTTTGTCTTTCAGATGCCGGAATGCAGTGTGAAGACCTCCGGAGCGCACGAAGAGTAGGTAAGCCTTTGTCTTTCAGATGCCGGAATGCAGCGCGAGGCGTTGGTGACAGCCGATGGACCAGGTAAGTGAAGAGCTGTCACTGAAGACCGTAATGCTAACCTGTTCTTTCTTGTCTTTATAGGTGTTGCTGAAGACTGGATTCAGGATGGTAAGCCTTTTTCCTTAGGCCCAGGATCAGATGCAGAAGACACGATGAGCGTTCTGCTGCAGAGGATGCAGAATAACGCAAAGCAAGATTCATCCATCGGGTGTGGTTTAAATAGCCTCCTGTAGTGCTTAGGTGTCTCCTTCCACAACCACGCCTAGGTAAGAA
This sequence comes from Ambystoma mexicanum, assembly GCF_040938575.1. Classification (NCBI taxonomy): domain Eukaryota; kingdom Metazoa; phylum Chordata; class Amphibia; order Caudata; family Ambystomatidae; genus Ambystoma; species Ambystoma mexicanum. Next base: position 1,477,140,945 of record NC_090921.1, read on the forward strand.
AAGAGTTCCTGCTTTCCAGAAGAGTTCCAGTGTTCTGAATCTAGGGAGTGGCTCCTGCCCCACCTAACAGGAAAAGTAGTTCCAAACAGAAGAGGATCAGAGGCTCAACTGGCAGGCAAGTAAGCAGCATGGTCTGCTGCAGGTAAGTCCACCCAAGCATTATGAGCCCGGCGCTTCCAGCGCTGGGACTGGGCATATTTATGAGCCTGGTGCCACTGGCGCCAGGACTGGGTCCAAAAGGTCCCAATTGGGACTGGTTGGCACTCGGAACCTGGGTTATGGATCTGCTTCCAAGGGAGTTGGGAAAACCCTGACCTTTTGGAAGCAGAGATCATGACATTTACACAATAGGAAATTTCCTATTGCTGGTACTTGCATTGGGGTATCTGATAAAGTTAAAACTTTAGGGGTATACTTAGATGCACATTTTACTATGAAGCCTTATGTCAGCAGCATTGTTGCCAGTTGCTCTTATTTCCTCAGACTGCTCGGACAGATTTGCCCTTTTTTATCTAAGCAGAGCTGTGCCATGATTGCCTTAGCAATTATTGGCTCAAAACGTGACTATGTTTGTAGCTTGCTGCAGGGAGTCAGTCAAGAAACCTAACTAGACTGCAGACTACAGAATGGAGCTGTTCGTGTTGCACAGTGTCTGGCTCGCAAGGACCATGTCTGTCAAGGCACAGAGACAGCTCCAATGAATCCCGTTTAGATCTCGTATTCTTTTTAGAACTCTCGTTATGACCCATAAATGCCTCACTGGTGCCAGCTCGAAGTAGCTGAAGGATAGATTTTGCTGGCTACCAGAACACTGGCCTTTGAGGTCGAACAACTGTAGTCTGTTGCTTGTCCCGCTTCAGTTTGCCAACATGACCTTTGATTACTCGGCTCTGGTTCTTTGGATTAAACTACCTCCTGATTTAAGATGTATTAACTTTCTGAATCAGCTCAAACGCTTGCTGATAGCACACATTTTTTCATAGTTCTGCCTTCTTGGTAGAGGTTGTATATCTTTTGTTCAATTGACTCTGTTTGTATGTTGTCCTGTTATTATTGAATTGTGTTTTTGTGTTTATGTGCGCCGCTATGCCTATGGGCATGTAATTAAAAAAATGAAAATTAGCAATAAGCTTCGGTTCAGCACAGGCGGCACCAGAGATGACCAGGGGAAAAAGACTAAGATTCAAGCTGGTGGACCGGACAGTAAAAGGTTTGGTGCACCAGCTTGAGTTCAAAACAGCACCAGGTACACTCAGGGACCACAGCCAATGTCAGCCCAAACCCAAATACAAGTCACAGGAGGAGACCCTCACTGTCAGTGCTACTCAGGATGAGGTGCGTACATAGTATATTCTAAATTATACTAAATTATAAATTAAGCAGAGCCAGTTACTCATAGTGGGTTTGCGGGAGGCTTGCGATTGGTGAAGCATGGAGACTAGAGAGCATTGGAAGAAGCCGAGGCATGAGAGATGGAGGAGAGTAGTCAGAGGCCAGCAATGGAGAGCAGAAACAAGGGGTGAAAGCTAAGAGGGTGAAGGGGTGGTAGCATCAGAGAGTGAGGAAGTGCTGCAAGCTAAGTAGGTGACCGCGAATCAAGGGATGAAAAGGAGGAGGTTTAAATTGTAGAATAGATGGAAATGGTAACCGAAGTGATAGACTCCATTCAAAGATTGCTGACACAGATGACCCAAGAGTGATAGAGACTTATAAAGGCCAGTACTTCTGGGTTCGGTTAAGAAGGCCTTAATGAACCAGCTTGGAAATCAAGATGGCTGCCAGATGTTTTTCTTGTAGTTTCTGGCTCTGGAGTTGCCTTTTCTTACAGAAATGTTATGATTTCTGTTCCTCTATTATGTCTCTTTGCTTTTCTGTTTCCCTGCTGTTCGTTTTCTTGCCACTTATCACTGAGGATTTGTTGTTCACTAAATGAGTGGGTTCTCTGGTTTCTATGGGTAGTATAGATTACTGGGTCTATCCCTTATTCTTTCACAGGGGGTTTCCCCTGTCTATTCCACTGTGGTCTGTTACTGCTTTCTTTTCCTTTCACTGGTTGAAATCCCCCTATTACAGTTTCTCCATTTGCCTTGCCTGTACTGGTGATTCCTAATTCCTTCTTGTCCTTTCCGATTCCTTGACTCACGTACTTGCCCCTAAGAAATTCTATTCCCCATTCCCACAGTGAGCACCTCTTCTGCTCTGCTTGCTAATGCACGAATACTCTTGGCCTCTGTTATCTAAGGCATTGGGATACACCACAACTCCACCATGTGGCAAGCCGACACTATTACATCCCCTGCTACCTCTGACTACGCTGGGGATAGCTACTTCTCATTTTTTTAAATCTCTGGATGTCTGCTTGCCACCCCTGGTGCCTCAGTCTCAATTATCAAATCCAATTTGGGATGGGTAGGATGGGTGGTTTTAGAGGGGGTTGGCTGGGGCTATCTGTGTGTGGTTTGGGAGAGGCACATGGGCATCTTGCTGTGGGTCTGCAAGGGGTATGGGGCATCTTGCTATGTGGAGGGAGTATGGGGCATTATGGTGGCCCTGCATCATGCTGTTCTCATCTTCATCTTGTATCCAGGCTTGCAACATTATGTGTTACTACTGACTTCTGCAATTGCATTCGCTCTCTCCTCTTGCTTCTCCACTCTTTTTGACTGCTTACTCTCTGTTCTCTCCTCCTCTACCTTTCTCCCTTTTCCTATCTCCTCTCCTCCTCCCCTTACTTTCTTCTATGCACTTACTCTATCAGAATTGTATCTGGACCTAGTATGATAGCAACTTCGTCTGTCTCCTCCCCCCTCTTTTGTCCCCACCCCAGAACTATCTGAAATGTCATCAGGCCTAGTACAATAATCGCTTGTTTTGTTCCTCCCCTCCCTTTCTGCACCCATCTCCCTCACATTTTGTTTTCTCCGGCTCTGCCAGAAATGTCGCCAGGGCTAGTACGGTAGTCACCTGTCTGTTTCCATTTCCTTCCCATTCTCCCCCTCCCTTCCTTATCCATGTCTTAGCTCTTGCACTATCTGAAATGTCGTCAGGCGGAGTACGATAGTTAATTTCACATCCTTACTGTTAATGGCCTGTAAGAATGTCATTGTATTTTCCCTTGTTCCCTCCCTTGCCTTGAAGCGCTTTGAAACACATTGTGTATAGGCGCTATATAAATAAACTATCATATAATATCATATCATGCAAGGCTTTTACCTTTGGCGCCATTCCTTTCTTTGAACTAGATCTCTGCTGCAACAGCTACGCTGTCTTTCGCTCAGTTTGTCAATTTCTTGTGCGCTGCTGTTTTTTTGTTGTTGCTTTGGATCAGAAGTCCCCCAGGAGTTTCTGTTTTCTGTTATTCCTATTTGTAGAAGTTATTCCTGTAGTCCTTGCTTCACTGGCCAGCCTAGAAGCATATACAGGGGGAAGCCAGAAACTCTGTGGCTGGTATGCAGTGCTTCTGACAGGACTTGCATATATTGACTAATGCATTCTTCTACAGGGTAGCAATGTTTGATTGTTTCCCATAGGGTCCTGGTCTCTCCCCGGTCCTCTGTTTTTCCCTTTCTCCTGAAGAAATAACTGGTCTTTTGTACAAGGAAGAGCTGGCAATTTTTGTCAGAGGGGCACTCGTAAATTCAAATTAATCCTATTTGTCAAAACAATTATCCTGCATTCCTAGGAGATATTGGTGAGTGGAGTCCTCATGCTCCTTCTAAGAGTTTGGAAGAAGGGCATTGGAGTTCGGAGAGAGCAGAGGAGGTGATTGAGAGTGGAAAAGAGAAGGTGACTAGGATGAGTGAAACAGGAGGGGTTGGGAAACAACAGGTGAAAGAGGTAGTAGCGGTAGTGGGAGGAGAGGCAGTGCAGTATCATAAGGAGCTGGTAACACAAGAGGAGGTGACAAAATATCAAGTGGTCATGGTGAGGCAACAGGAGAAAGCGCGATATCAAGAGGAGGTCGTGGGACAATAGGACTAGGAGACAAGAGAATAGGATAAGGTGTTGCCACAACCAGAGAGGTGATAAGAGAACTGGAGGAAGTGGTGAGAGAATACGTGGTGACATATCTAGAAGAGGAGGTGATACGACCACAACGAGAAGAGGTGGTAATATATTACAAGAGGTAGGAAGGGGTAGGGAGCCATCAAGAGGAAACGGTAGGGACATTGGTTGTGCAATAGAAAGGAAGGTCATAGCCTGGGCATGCTAAAACAGAGAGGGAAGAAAGCACCAGCTGTACTACACACATGGTGAACCAGTGTAGGGACAGGAGGAGGTAGGAGCACATGCCCCAGCAACAAGGAGGTTACAGGAGAGAGTGGGGGACAGCAGTGTATAGGAGAGAGGATAGGGGAATAGAAGAGGGTTGCTAAGGATTGAGCCTGTGTCAGGGGTGCAGGAAATGTAGCAAAAGGACTCAGTGAGCACCATCAAGACATTACGTAGATCAGGGCTAGAAGTACATTCCTATAACCCAGCCAAAGACCTACAGGAGACCCAAAGGTTTAAGTATAGTAACCTCTAACTGTAGTCTCATGATCACACCAATTTGGTCATAGGCAATATACAACCCCTAGAACAGGACCTCACTAAGAAGGTGAAGAATGAGAAAAAAATGGATAGCAGACACTTGGAAAAAAGCGTAGGGGACTCCCCATACTGTGAGGGACGGAAACCCCTCCAAGGATTGCAGGTCTAAAGTCTCAGAAGTACAAATCTGGTCTTTCACGACTGTTGAAGCACAGGAACTGTGTTAGAGAGTTTTTTTCATAGCCCTCTGGTGAGGGGTGTGAAGACACCTACCTAAGTATGTGCACAGATTTACCACCAAAGACAGTCCAAACTCCAAGATAGGTTCAAAATCATTATTATTCCAATAGTAAGGGAGTGTGTTAAAGGAGGATTCCGTAATTTGTGGCGCCAGCTAAAACCCTGCTGACTCCTGGAGAAAGTGATAACCAGATACACGAGAGTGGTATAAACCTACGGTATCCGTAGAAATGATCAAAATTTAAAAAATCAATTGGAGAAACAACTGCATCTTTTTACTATTTTTTACAGAAAATGTGGGACTTTTTCTAAAACATAGGGGTGGGGTAAGGGTAATAGTTAAGGTGGGGGTAGGGGGTTTCCCCTGCATTATAAAGAAAACAGAAAACATACAAAGTCACTTTTATAAAGTTCTTATAGTTTTAGAAATCTTTCCAAACTTGAACTGGCAGAACTGTTCGAATAGGCCAGCCATGTCATAGGATAAAATCAAATAAGTACAACCTACAGGACATAGGAGCAGAAGAGGAAGCAACCCCAACTTTGACTGAGTTGCTTGCCTAGTCATTACGCTAATTGTATGCAGCAATGATCAGGGCACTTCTTAGAAATAGCATCAGCCCACTGCTCGACTTTAGAGAAGGTTCATTTTTTCTATCTTCGAATTTAAAATCTGCCCGCATTCAAAGATGCCCGATACGCTCCACGCGTTTCTGTAAGAGGCCTCACCGCATCCACAGCCTTGCACCCGATTGCCCGCATACCTCCTACTAGGGCCAATCCCCTTGACCGACAGGCGGAAGCCGGACGCTTTTACCTCTGCCCTCCTAGTCACTTACCCACTGGCACCTAACCATAGCCAACACCACAACGAGCTAAGTGGCCCCTTGCCAACACACAGAGCACTCTCGTGTGGACTTCTGGCGACTGTGACCGCCATGTGCCAACCGAGTGCTACATGCCTGCCGAGTCACATGGTAAGCCGACTAACATCTGCAACTGTGAACCTCCGTTTCAACAACCTGACCCCAAGACTAATACAACTGCCTATTATGTATCATGCTAGACTTGGTTCCAACTCCTGCTGCCTTCTAATTATTGCCATTATTGAATGTAATTATTATAACTGATCCTACCCACTGCCTTTCGCTAGTCATTGCCAATGGGAATGCAACATGTTTCAACTGACTCTTACCCATGCCACCTGCTAATTACCGCTGCCTCCCTCAATCCATGCTATAACACATGGGGCCTCATTACGAGCATGGAGGTAATGAGAAAAGGAAGGCGGAATGGTAATACCGGCATCGAGTGCTGGTCCGGGCCATTACGAGCCTCAAAACGCGGCATTACCGCCACTGCCTGTATCATGCCCCTACTTACCGGCATGCGCGGGTCCACGCACACTTGGCGGTAGCAATACCAGGATGCCGCTAACAGGAGGACATCACAAGTAAGGCGGGAATACACCTACTGGCATCCCGAAGGCATTAAATAGGGTCTGGACGATGGCGCTATTACAGGCATCGCGGACCAACCGTAAATAGCAACCTGCTGTGTACCAAACTGCCACAGGTTCACTCAATCACCACAGGTGGAGCCAATGGAGCCTGTCCCAGCACAAAAGGAGCACACCCACACACCACACCCCTTCCAACACCAAAATGATCCCACTTGCTGTAGCAATCCTGGGGCTGGAGGACATACCTGCACTGCTACACCAGCAACAACAACAACTGCAACAACAGGCAGCACAGAGGAGACGCAGGAGGAGAAGGAGGGTGAGATAGGCCCAGCAAGTCCCACCAGTTCAGCCAGTGGTACCACGTAGGCAGCCACCAATCCCTCGCACCAGAGCCAGTCCATTCAACCTAACCCCTGTGCAGATCCAAACCCTGTACCGTTTGGACCAGGACACCATCACCACCATAGTGGACATGATAGACGATGACATTGTCAACCTGATAGAAATCGCACTGCCATCCCCACTCTACTGAAGGTAGTGTCTGTGCTCCACTTCCTGGCCACAGGCAACTACCAGCACACAGTGGGGCAGCTGCATGGCATATCACAACCACTCTTTTCACGCATGCTGACCCAAGTGCTGGATGACCTCCTGAAGCATGCAAGCATCCACATATCTCTACCACGGACTGGCCAGGAGCTTGCTGACACTAAAGTAGGCACCATGCACTGGCAGGCATTCCCAATTGCGCTGGTGCCCTCGACTGCACCCACCTAGAATTGGCGGCCCCTCATGCCAATGAGGTGGTGTACCACAATCGCAAGCAATACCACTCCATCAATGTGCAGATGGTATGTGACTCTAGTAAGATGATCACACATTGTTGTGCCCGGTATCCCGGATCCACACATGATGTCATGGTGCTGCGTAACTCCTCGCTACCCCGCTACATGGAGCGACATGCTGGTCGACGTGCCTGGCTGCTCAGTAAATTGCAGGACTGGCCCATGGCAGTGCAGTGGGGGGGGGTGAGATTGGTGGGGGATGCATACTCCAGCTGGGTGACATTGGGGGGGTGATGCATACTCCACCTGGATGAGATTGGGGGGATGCATACTCTACCTGGGTGAGATTGGGGGGGTGCATACTCCACCTGGGAGAGATTGGGGGGGTGCATATTCCACCTGGGTGAGATTGGGGGGGGATGCATACTCCACCTGGGTGAGATTGGGGGGGATGCATACTCCACCTGGGTGAGATTGGGCGGTGAGTGGACAATGCACATACAGCTAAACACTGTTGCCCTGAACATCCCAACCTGAACATGACACATCAATGCCATACATAAGACCAATGCTGCACAGCAATGACAATATGCCAGACGTACAAGCAGGCCACCATGGGAATGTCAAGCGATGAATGACAAAACATGATTACACCTGTGGCAATGCCGCTAGTGGGAATACATACAGAGTACCATACATCGCCAATATGGGTGGCAAGACATTGGAGGTCATTACGACCCAGGCGGTAAGTATCTGACATTACCGCCATGGCGTAATGAACGTTTACGCCGTGGACCGATGGCGGAAAGAGCGTCACATTCCGACCCATCGCACACGAGCATTATGCCATGGCGGTAATGTAAATTACGCCATGGCGGAAACGGCCCCTACCAGCATCCTACGCCGCGCAAGGTGCACTACCACCACCCATCTTAGCGGCGACCGTAGTGAGCGGACACCGTAGTTAGCGGTGACCGTAATTAGCGGTCACCGTAAATAAGCGGAACTGGAAGTAGCGTCATCGCAGCGGAACGGGAAACAGCACGGCGGCCAGCTTGAAAAACACAATCCATTGCCATCCTCCCCAGCCATACCAGATCCAACCCTGAGACCTGTCCCAACCCATCACCCACCCAATTACCCAACAGAAAATGCCCAAAGTTGTGAAGAAGGCATGCGATCGGCAGCGCCAGGACCAATTTTCTCGGGAGGAACTGACCATGCTTGCTGAGACTCTTCAGGACAATGCTGCCGTAGTATTTTCTACGCAAATGACCAGGCCGGCAATAGCCAAAAAGAAGGCCATATGGTGCCTGGTGGCAGAGCGTGTCAGTGCGGTGGGGACCGTACCCCGCAACCCACAGCAGTGCAGGAAGCGGTGGGATGACCTGAGGCTCCGCGTCAGAAGCATCATCTCCGCTAATCGCAACCTGGGCCTGGCTACCGGGGGAGGATCTGACTCCCCAATCAAACTCCAACCATGGGAGGAAATATGTGCCAGCACAATAGGCATGGAAGGCATCGAAGGGGTAGGAGGGATGGAAAGAGGAGCGCCGACATCAGGCGATGAAGGTAGGTGCCTCAAATCAAGACATGCTATAGTCACTGAAGTCCATTCAGGTGTAGCACAATGTTTTCCTAGAGTGTAAATGCAACACATCAGCTGGACACTGCCCACAGCCACATGCGACCTCCACCCTGTATACATGTAGCATGCACACCCTAACTGCAGGCACCCACATACCTCCATCCTTATTCCACACAAAAAGGAGACAACCTGCATGCCCCTGCCTCAAATGTGCCTCATCTAGTGACCAAAATCATGTCAATCATTGCCATTCCAATGTCCGCAGACCCATCAATAACGCTCTCCCTCCTTTGCTCCACCACAGGCTCAGAATCCAACCCCGAGGATGAGGACACCCCTGCCACAAAAAAAGCCAAGAGGGCCAAGACCACCGTGCACAGACCCTCCACCTCAGCTGCAGTGAGCCAGACACCGCAGCAGGCAAAATCCTCTGCCAGCACACAGGACGGGCCACCGACAGGCACCCCAGCAGGCAGCAGGCCAGCAGCAGCAGTACCACACGTCCCGACATTGTCCGCCACAGAAGGCACCGGTTCTGCAGGCAGCAGCACCATTGGGGAAACAGCTGCCATTGCAGCATGCTCTGACTCCGATACAGAGGAGCCCGATGTTGGACGCCTCACTGACCTGCCTCATTCCCCCTGTCCGTCCCATACCAGCCCCCATGAGGATCCCACACAGGGGCACCCAGAGGAAGAGGACTGGCCATCCACCCCATGCCGCGCTGAAAGTCCACAGGAGGAGAGCAGCCCCTCCGTGACACCACCTGCAATGGGCATGGCCCAGCAGAGGCAACAGTCCCTTGAGGATGTCATTGCACGTCAGCAACAGCTGTCCACGCTCCTCAATGAGCATGCTGCGGAATGTGGGGGGGCTAGGGCAGCCATAGAACAATCTACGGAGACCCTAAGGGCCGAAATTGAGCGGAGCACGGAGACCCTGAGGGCTGCAATGCAGTCCACCGCAAGGGACATTTGTGGGGAACTTGCCGCCGTGCGCCGTGTGCTCTCAGGGGTGTTCAGGGGGCAGGGGGTGTGTCACAACAATTGAAATACACATTTTCCTTTTTCCCAAATCAAATGTGTGGACATTTTCATTGCGTATGTGTGATTTATTGGTGTACAGTCCACAGTGTGCATGACCCAGAGACTGTCATGATGCCTATCCCCGGAGCACCAGGCCAGGCCCAGCACCCCCGGGAGCAGGCATCACGCCCCCGGGTAAAAGCCCAGCGGCCCTTCATAGGGGCTCTTTGGACTCTGTCCTGGCGCCTTTGGCGCCAGGCTCATGTTGGACATCAGTCCTGGCACCATAGGCGCCAAGCTCATAAGGGGAAGTGTTTGGTGCACTTACCTGAAGCAGACCATGCTGCACACTCACCTGATGCAGACCATGCTGCATGAAGAACCAAGCCAAATGAGGCTTAGGAGGGACTATTTTTCTGAAGGAACTATTTTGTTACTTGGGTGGGGCTGTGGAAGAATACTCACCTGGAACTTCTTCCAAAGCTATTTAAGCCACGCCCGGACAGCCACACGTGCTTCGCGTTGTTCTGCATCCCAGCAGCTGAACGCTCACCGTGTCTGCTCCTGCACCTGGACTCCAGCCACGCCCGCCTCGAGCCTGGAACACCTTTAAGGGAATAAGAGAAGAGAAAGGTGAAAACCAAGAACGTATTCAACCTTCTTACCTGCATCCGGAATCTTCACGCCAGCATTCCTGAAGGAAGACTTCCATTTAAAAGCACTGCGTTGCTTGCTGCAGCGCCGCGCTTCACTCACCTGTTCCCGAGATGCCGCCCGGCTCCATCGCGGCTCTCAGCACCGGTCGCCACATCTTTGCACCTAGGGGAGAGAAGAAGAGACAAAAGGTGAGCAAGGGAACACAAGAGGAAAGCCGAATTTTCAGCCATATTACTTACCGGCTTTTCTTGGTGAACCATTCCACATCTCGGGTCGGCGCCGCATCTTTGCCAGGCACCGCACCCCGGCCCCTATAGGGAAAGGACAAAAGACATTACTGGGGAATTATAAAGACATTTAGAGGGGTCGCCCTCATCACTAACTCACCTGATTTTACCACCGGCAATTTAACCCCTCAATGCATCGCCTTTGTTCTGCACCTGAAATAAAGGACAGAAAAAACAACATAAAAGGAGGCTCACACTTGAACTTTTGCATCTTCATACTTACGGCGTATCGCTCAGAAAAGTCAAGTGGATGTGCCAGCGCCATTCTGAAAACCAGTGAAGTAACTGGACGAACGCGCACCCCTGCACCAGAAGCAGGATGGAGAGTTCATCCTTCCAAACCATAAGGTGAGCTTAAACCGGGGGTTTTGGAGGAAGTCAGAGAAGAACGAAGGGGGGAGCAAGCACACTATTCAGCAGACAGTTAATCCCCTTTCTCATCTGCAGAAGGATATTCCTAAGGGCCAGACAAGCAAGATTTGGGGGTCCTGTTCAATCGGTGGTCTGAATTCTGCGCATCACGCTTGAAGAGGTCACAGCAACCCAGACCAGACCAGCGCCTCCGTGGAAGCCAGGTGAGCGTTACAGAACGCGAAGCATTCCAACAAATTCCCACCCAGGCGCTATGGAAACTTCCGAGACTGACCAGTTGGCCCAACTACCCAGGGAATTACGGGCCGAAGTACACGCCACTCGTCAAGAGACTAATGCTCTCAGGAGAGAAGTGATTGTAACAAAGGAAAGAGCTGATGACCTGGCTAGACAGCTTTTTCAAGGTCAAGCTGGACAAACTCCTTTGCCCGGTTCCGGAGGGAACCCCGCTCCTGTGCTTTCCAATAACCCGGTGCAGATTAATCTACCTGGAAACATGCCGCTGGCCCCACCCGAACGCTTTGCTGGGGACCCCAAACGATTCGCCGTATTCATGAATTAGTGCCGTTTGCATTTCCTGTGCAGACCTGGGGCCTTCCCTAATGACCAGACCAAGGTAGCCTTTGTATTGTCATATCTCAGTGGCAGTGCTGCCGATTGGTCAGTTCCACTGGTAACTCAAGATGACCCGATTCTTCGTGATTTTCAAGGATTTCAAGCAAGCATGGAAAGGTTATTTGCTCGTCACTCCCAGGGGCAGGCTCTAGATGACGAACTTCTATCTCTACGACAGGGCAATCAAGACCTCCTTTCCTACATTGCAACCTTTAATAGACTAATTGTGGAAACTGGGTGGCCAGAGGATAAAAGAATCACGTTATTTCATTGAGGTCTTCGCGGAGAACTTAAAGATGTCCTGGCCCAAGTTGTAAATCCGCCCCAAGAATGCTCTGAATATATAGACTTAGTAGTCCAATTGGATCACAGACTGCAAAACAGAAAAGCAGATCGGTCCAAGTTCAGACCCGGTTGTTAGTCAAGACCCACGCTAACCTCAAGGGGGCTGAAGCCTCTGAGCCAATGCAAATCGGAGGAGTTAAAGGACCTTTAACGCAAAAGGAACGTGAAAGAAGACGGCAGATGCACTTATGTCTTTATTGTGGATCCTCTGGACACTTTCTACGAGATTGCCCGGCAAGGCCACCCAGGAAGGTGGTAGGAGCCGCTGATAAAATCCATGAAACCTCTGTATCGGGAAACGACCCCGCCCGACAAGCGTAGGGGTCCGCTTGCCGAGCTTGAAAACGAACTCTCAGACCTCGCATTTCACTGTGCCAATGGTCCTCGTAGATCCGGAACAGCCTAAGCGGTTGCATGCAATAAAGGCATGCATCGATAGTGGGGCTATAGGATACTACGTGGATCGTGAATTGGTCTCCAGGATTAACCTTCCCCTGCGTCCTAAAACCAGCAAAGATGTCATCACCACAGTTGATGGAACCGAAATTGCCTCGGGACCGGTAACACATTCCACAGCTGAGGTGACACTTGTAGGTCCGGACGGCCATCGGGAGGCAGTTGTGTTTGATGTAATCAAGGCTCCACAGTTTCAGGTTATTCTCGGAATCCCTTGGTTAGAGACACATAATCCTCAAATTGATTGGCGAGCGAAGAGAATAACCTTTCCGGAGTGTGCACAAACCTGCTACCCAGAAAATCTGAAGATCAGTCTAGCATCAGTAACCTCTGTCTCCATTCAACTACCTCCGGAATACCAAGACTTTCAGGACGTCTTCCAAAAGGAACAGGCCAACACGTTACCTCCTCACAGATCGTACGATTGCCAAATCGATCTGGTGCCTGGTGCACAACCCCCTTGTAGCAGGATTTATGCCCTTACTGAGCCGGAGAATCTGCATTTGAGACAATATTTAGATCAATACCTAGCCAATGGTTTCATTCGCCTGTCAAAGTCTCCGGCATCCTCGGCTTTGTTCTTCGTGCCAAAAAAAGAAGGCGACCTTAGAACTTGTATCGATTACCGCGCATTGAACCAGATAACTGTTAAAAATCGTTACCCTCTGCCTTTGATCCCTGAACTCCTTGACCAGGTGAAGGACGCTTGCATATACACCAAGTTAGATCTCCAGGGGGCTTATCATCTGGTACGAGTAAAAGAAGGTGACGAATGGAAAACGGCCTTCCGTACAAAATATGGACTATTCGAATACCAGGTGATGCCTTTCGGGTTGTGCAACGCGCCTGCTGCCTTCCAATTCTTCATGAACGATGTCCTTCGGGAACTCATCGATGTCTGTGTTGTCGTGTATATCGATGGCATTCTGGTGTACTCCTCTTCGGAATCTGATCACAGAAAACATGTCAGGGCCGTCCTTGAGAAATTGTGCCAGCACAAACTGTTTGCAAAGCTGGAAAAATGCGTTTTCCATACCACCGAGGTTGATTTTCTTGGATTCATCCTGACACCTAAAGGGGTCCGAATGGACTCACGGAAAGTGGATGCCATCCTCAAATGGCCATCACCTAGTTCGGTGAAAGGTGTCCAAAGCATGCTTGGTTTTGCCAATTTTTATCGCAGGTTTATCCTGGAATTTTCACGGGTGGTGCAACCCATCACTGCACTCTTGCGGAAGAATAAACGTTTTGAATGGACCGAGGAAGCTGAACAGGCATTTCAGGAACTAAAAGCTAAATTTACGTCTGCACCTATTTTGAAACACCCGCGTCCTGATCTCCCATATATAGTCGAAACCGACGCATCCAGCTTAGCCATGGGAGCTGTCCTGTCTCAGAGAGACCCCGAAACCAACCAACTGCACCCCGTAGCATTTTGGTCCAGAAAGTTCTCGCCGCCGGAGATAAATTATGCAATCACCGATAAGGAATTATTAGCCATTAAGTCCGCCTTTAAGGCTTGGCGGCATTATCTTCTTGGCGCCAGGCATACCATCACCGTGATCACTGATCACCGAAATTTACAATATTTAAAAACTGCCAAGGCTCAGTCTTCACGACAGCTCCGATGGGCTTTATTCTTTGCTGAGTTCGATTTTGTAATCACCTACCATCCCGGCTGTAAGAATGGCAAAGCGGACGCGCTATCTCGAATTGGAATGGGAGAAATGGACACAAACTCAGAACCTGTGCCGATAATTCCCGAACAAAGAATCTTGGGGATAACCACTTTACAAACCCTTGAAGACATTCAAGCACGGGTAAAACTATTCCTGGACTCTTCAGCCTTGCAGGATTGGATCAAAAGGGGGTCTGCCTTTTCAATCAACGATGGCTTACCTTACTTCCAAGGACGTTTATTTTTGCCAGAAAAGGAATTGCAAGAACTGGTTATTTCCCGTCATCACGATACTCTGATGGAAGGACATCCTGGCATTGCCAAAACAGAGGAAAAAATTAAACGACAATTCTGGTGGCCGTCCTGGCGAAAGGATATTAAATCTTTCGTGATGTCCTGTGGAGTTTGCGCCCAAAACAAAAGTCAAAAAACAAAACCCGCCGGTCTTCTTCAACCCTTAGACATTCCACCAGCACCTTGGCACACCTTGTCACTAGATTTTATCACGGACCTGCCCTCTTGTAATGGATACAATACTATTCTGGTTGTGGTGGATTTATTTTCCAAAATGGCCCATTTTATTCCGTTGAAAGGATTACCTTCAGCTTTTGTTCTTGCCAAGGAATTCCTCGAAAATATCATCCGTCTGCATGGATTCCCGTCCATACTAATCTCCAATCGGGGAAGCCAGTTTATTTCTCATTTTTGGAAAAAGTGTTGTCAACTGGCACAAATCGACGTAAGACTCTCAACCAGCCAACACCCACAGACCGATGGTCAGACGGAGAGAACGAACCAGACCCTTGAACAATATCTACGATTTATGTTGCACCAATCGGAGGGTAATTGGAAGGATATTTTATGGGTGGCTGAATATGCATACAATAACTCGATACACTCTGGAACTGGTCAGAGCCCCTTTTATACCCTATATGGACATCACCCTCGTACTTCAGACTTGGACTCACCTTTGAGCCTCGACATGCCCGCAGTGGACCATTTGCATTCTACGATTACTCAAGCCTTCAAGGATGCTACTGCACACTTACAACATGCGAAAGGGAAATACAAAAAGAATGCGGATCTGCATCGAAAGGAGGCGCCTCCATACCAAATAGGGGATCAAGTATGGTTGGCTACCAAACACTTATCGCTCAAGGGACCTCGGACTTTTAATCCAAGGTATTTAGGCCCTTACTCGATCAAAGCTATAATTAACCCAGTGGCAGTCAAGCTAGATCTACCAGCTAACATGCGGATTCACCCCGTTTTCCATGTGTCGCTTTTGAAACCAGTGCAACCAGGAATCAGATTAATAAAGCCACCAGAACCAATCCAGATAGATGGGGAGCCTGAATTCGAGGTGAAGAACATTTTGGACTCTAAGATCTCAAAATCAAAACTTTTCTATCTAATTGATTGGAAGGGGTACGGGCCTCAGGAAAGATCTTGGGAACCCAGCGACCACGTACATGCACCTCGGCTAGTAAAAAGGTTCCATCGGAATTACCCGAACAAACCGAAACCTCCTGGGGAAACGACCTTGGGAGGGGCCTTGGGGGGGAGTGCTGTCATGATGCCTACCCCCGGAGCACAAGGCCAGGCTCAGCACCCTCGGGAGCAGGCATCACGCCCCCGGGTAAAAGCCCAGCGGCCCTTTATAGGGGCTCTTTGGACTCTGTCCTGGCGCCGTTGGCGCCAGGCTCATGTTGGACATCAGTCCTGGCGCCATAGGCGCCAAGCTCATAAGGGGAAGTGTTTGGTGCACTTACCTGAAGCAGACCATGCTGCACACTCACCTGATGCAGACCATGCTGCATGAAGAACCAAGCCAAATGAGGCTTAGGAGGGACTATTTTTCTGAAGGAACTATTTTGTTACTTGGGTGGGGCTGTGGAAGAATACTCACCTGGAACTTCTTCCAAAGCTATTTAAGCCACGCCCGGACAGCCACACGTGCTTCGCGTTGTTCTGCATCCCAGCAGCTGAACGCTCACCGTGTCTGCTCCTGCACCTGGACTCCAGCCACGCCCGCCTCGAACCTGGAACACCTGTAAGGGAATAAGAGAAGAGAAAGGTGAAAACCAAGAACGTATTCAACCTTCTTACCTGCATCCGGAATCTTCACGCCAGCATTCCTGAAGGAAGACTTCCATTTAAAAGCACCGCGTTGCTTGCTGCAGCGCCGCGCTTCACTCACCTGTTCCCGAGACACCGCCCGGCTCCATCGCGGCTCTCAGCACCGGTCACCACATCTCTGCACCTAGGGGAGAGAAGAAGAGACAAAAGGTGAGCAAGGGAACACAAGAGGAAAGCCGAATTTTCAGCCATATTACTTACCGGCTTTTCTTGGTGAACCATTCCACATCTCGGGTCGGTGTCGCATCTTTGGCAGGCACCGCACCCCGGCCCCTATGGGGAAAGGACAAAAGACATTACTGGGGAATTACAAAGACATTTAGAGGGGTCGCCCTCATCACTAACTCACCTGATTTTACCACCGGCAATTTAACCCCTCAACGCATCGCCTTTGTTCTGCACCTGAAATAAAGGACAGAAAAAACAACATAAAAGGAGGCTCACACTTGAACTTTTGCATCTTCATTCTTATGGCGTATCGCTCAGAAAAGTCAAGTGGATGTGCCAGTGCCATTCTGAAAACCAGTGAAGTAACTGGACGAACGCGCGCCCCTGCACCAGGAGCAGGATGGAGAGTTCATCCTTCCAAACCATAAGGTGAGCTTAAACCGGGGGTTTTGGAGGAAGTCAGAGAAGAACGAAGGGGGAAAGGGGGGAGCAAGCACACTATTCAGCAGACAGTTAATCCCCTTTCTCATCTGCAGAAGGATATTCCTACGGGCCAGACAAGCAAGATTTGGGGGTCCTGTTCAATCGGTGGTCCGAATTCTGCGCATCACGCTTGAAGAGGCCACAGCAACCCAGACCAGACCAGCGCCTCCGTGGGAGCCAGGTGAGCGTTACAGAGACACACAGTGCCCCAAGTGCCGTCTCCATGTGATACACACCAGCCGTGTGTGCTAGAAGCATTGGTTGATGATATTTTGATGCATTTCACGCCCCTCCTGTGCATCGCCTACTCCATGAGGTGCGGTCCCATCTGCACCCTCCTCATCCTCATCGTCAGGTGGTTGCAGTTCTGCGTCAGGGGGCAGGGGCACATTTCGTCTGACGCACATATTGTGTAGCATGACACATGCCATGACCATCTTTGCCACCTTCTCATGGCGGTACAGGAGTGCCCCACCAGACCTGCTGAGGCAGCGAAACCGTGCCTTCAATAGGCCGAATGCCTGCTCAATGACCACACGGGTACGTGTATGTGCACGGTTGAAGTCCTCCTCGTGCTGGTTCTGTGGGTTCCGGACTGGTGTAAGGAGCCACCTCTTCAGGGGATAGCCTGCATCACCTGTATGTGGGCGAGAATGTATATGTCAGTCATGACGTCTAATTCAGAACATGATGTGCCACCATGGCTTGCATCCAACTGTTACTTTGGACCACTTCGAAATGCACTAATTGATTCACACTATGCGACCGGTATATGCTCATGGCTCTCATGGCCTGTTTTGCATGCCATCAACCAATGTATGCAGAGGGGTCGAGTGCCTTGTGAGTGCCCATCCACTGTGTTTGTTCATGCCGTTTGTTTTGGTGGCCTGGCACGTGTCCTGTGATGTCAATGCTCACATCATTGCAACATTGCTGTTGGCCTCATCATGACCCCAGTGAGCAATACTGATGTTGATAGGGACATTTTGGGGGCCCTGCTGTGTGTGTAATGGTGTGTTGATGTTTCTGTCCGTCATGTGCCTCCTTCGTGCGCAGTTATGGGGGATAGGCCTTTCGGTTGATGGTGTTTGGTGACGTGCATGTAGGTGCATTTCGTTGTAGTCAATGTGGTCTGAATTGGTACAATGCACTTGCAGATGGTTGTGTCATGGTTGGGACACGACCTCATTCACATGGTAGGGCTGCATACATCATGTATTGGGTTTACTGGTGTTGGGTGAAGTTTGGGCTGCTTTAGGGTATGATCTGGCTCCGTTGTCTCTGCTACTCACAGCCAGGTGGAGAATGCATCACCCCCCCCCTTTCAGCCAGGTGGAGTATGCATCACCCCCCCCCCCCTTCAGCCAGGTGGAGTATGCATCATTCCCCCGCTTTCAGCCAGGTGGAGCATGCATCATTCCCCCCCTTTCAGCCAGGTGGAGTATGCATCATTCCCCCCCCCCTTTCAGCCAGGTGGAGTATGCATCATTCCCCCCCCCCTTCAGCCAGGTGGAGTATGCATCATCCCCCCCCCCTTTCAGCCAGGTGGAGTATGCATCGTTCCCCCCCCCCCTTTCAGCCAGGTGGAGTATGCATCATCCCCCCCCTTTCAGCCAGGTGGAGTATGCATCATTGCCCCCCCCCCCTTTCAGCCAGGTGGAGTATGCATTGGTACGTCGTTCACCTACCCACTTCACATTTCCATGGTCATGACATTAGACTCACCGAGTAGCCAGGATCTTGGGCCTGCATGTCGCTCCATGTAGCGTGGTATTGTGGAGTTCCTCAGGACCATTGAATCATGGGTTGCTCCGGGGAATCGGGCACAACAATGTTTGATGATCCTGTTGGAGTCACAGACCATTTGCACGTTGATTGAGTGGAATTGTTTCCGGTTGCGGTAGGGTACCTCCATGGCATGTGGAACCACCAATTCCACATGGGTGCAGTCGATGGCACCAATGCAACCAGGTATGCCGGCTAGTGCATGGAAACCCACTTTGGTGTTTGCAATCTCCTGGGCAGTCCGTGGTAATGAGATGTGGTCGTCTGTGTGCTTGAGGAGGGCATCGAGCACTTGGATAAGTGTACGTGAGAATAATGGTTGTGAAATGCCATGCAAGTGCCCCACTGTGTGCTGGTAGGTGCCTGTGGCCAGGAAGTGGAGTACAGACACTACCTTCAGTAGGGGTGGGATGGCGGTTGGTGTTTCTACCATGCTGACGATGTCGTTGTGTGTCATGTCTACGATGGCGGTGATGGTGTCCCGGTCCAAACGGTACAAGGTGTGGATCTGCTCAGCAGTGAGGTTGAATGGACTGGCTCTGATGCGTGGGATTGGGGGCTGCCTGTGTGGTGGCACTGGCTGTGCTTGTGGGGCTTGCTGGCCCTGCCTTGCCCTCCTTCTCCTCCTGCGTCTCCTCTGTGCTGCCTGTTGTTGTTGTTGTTGTTGTTGTTGTAGCACTTGCATTGCTATCAGGTCCTCCAGCCCCAACATTGCTAGTCCTATTGGTATCATTGTGGAGTGTGACTGGGTGTGGGAAGGGGTGGGGTGTGCTCTTTTTGTACTTCCTGAGTCTGTATTGCCTCCACCTGTGCTGTTTCTGTGCACCTGTGGCAGCTGTATTCACTTTACATGGCCATTTACGGTTGGTTCGCGATGGCGTAATTAGCACCATGGCGGTAAGGTACTTAACGGGCTGGGTGATGGCGTTAGGTGCATGTCCGCTTGGGTCGGCATTCGCGTACCTTTCCGCTATGCCGGTAATTACGGTGTGGGAGGTCGCGTGCGCGCGTCCTTGGAGCAGTTAGCGGCATCGTTAACTACGATGCCGCTAATGGCATCGTAGTTAACGGTCACGGGTCATAATCGGACCTAGCGGAAAACGATGGCAGTAATTATTTACCGCCATCGTTTTTCACTTGGCGCCAGGGTCGTAATGAGGGCCACTGTTCTGCATCCACAGTACATCTGCATCAGCATGCAAGTGAACACCCTGCATCGTCTGGACAACGCAATCCACACCAGCAGACCATAGTACAGTACACATTGCATCAAATGAACCTGTGTGCACACATCCACGGACATGTCCATGTCAACACCAAATAGCTGCAGCCATGGCACTGATTTCAAATGGTGTCAGGTCAGATATTGACTTGCACATACCTCATTGTGCTCCCATGCAGGTGATGGTGGCTGTCCCTTGAAGCCGTGGCTACCTACCCCTGTACGGAACCCGCAGAACAGGCACGAAGAGGAGTACAATCAGGTTCATACCCATACCCGTGTTGTGATTGAGCAGACCTTAGGCCTGTTGAAGGCACGGTTCGCTGCCTCAGCAGGTCTGGTGGAGCCTGAGAAGGTGGGAAAAATCACCATGGTCTGTCCTGCTGCACAACATGTGCATCCGGAGAAACGTACCACTGCCACCTGACATTGATCTGCATGCACCGGGTGAGGATGATGAGGATGATGATGGAGAAGAAGCAGCACCCCTGGCAGTTTGCGATGCACAAGATGGCTGTGCTGTGCGCCAATCACTGATTGACGATTACTTCTGAACCACAGGGATGCTGATGGTTCTGTGTTAGTACTACACTGGACACTGGGATCGTGTGGACATGGATGTGTGGGGAGTTGGGCACTGTGCGCTGTCATGAATTGAATAAACACACACGAAATGAACAATGTCCAGTCATGATATGATATTGAACACAACGGGTGTATTGGAAATTTAACAATATTGTACTTCATCCATCCACCTCAAACACGACCTCCCCCCTCCCCACAACCCCCAGAACCTCCAACACCTCATACCCCCCCCAACACCCCATACCCCCCACCAACACCCCAAACCCCCCAAACACCACCAACACCATCTCCCCCCTCACCCATTGTCATCCCACAGACAACGTGCCAATCATGATTATCCCAAGGTGGCAGTTAGCACATGCAGGGTGGACCTGCTAGTTCCGGCCTCTCTTCAGGTTTGGGGGCAGCATGTCCGTGTGGCGTGCGCTGCGCCTGGTCATGCGCACAGGGCTTGCGGGAGTCAAGCTGGCAGGTGTGGTTGATGGGGTGGAGGTGGATGGCTATGCGACCGCCGGCGCAGGTTGTTGCTGCTGCATATGCTCTAGAATACTGCCAAGGACCTGTGTAACCGCAGCTAAAATGTCTCTGATGACAATGGTATTGGAGTTTATGGCCATTATGGAAGCCGCATGTTAGTGGGGGCTGTGGAGGTGGATGGTGCAGTGGCAGGGTGGCCCATTGCTGGACTGCCCTCTGATGTGGTCGACAGATGCGGACTCACCAGTACAACAGCATGCTCCTGCATGGGGCATACTGGTGTGCCCTGTGTGGAGTGTTGGAGGGTGGGCTGGGGGCTCCGGTACGGGGACATACAACATTGATCTTCACGTCGCTGAGGGGGACAGTGGCTGCTACCTCCCCTATGGAACTGGTGGCAGCAGACTGTGTTTCACTCTGGGCGTTGGTGTTGCCCTGGAGGTAGAAGGTCCAGTGCCTTCTTGTCTGGCCCTGGATCCCTTTGAGTATGTCGAGGCCTTTGGGGCAGGGTCCTGGCCTTCACTTTCTGCTTCTGTGCCTGTGGGGGAACAAGAGATGCAGGACATCAGTGATGGTGTTATGTGCAAGATGCATGAATTGGTGATGTTCAGTAGTTAATGTTTCATGCATTGCATTCTTGTAGGTGTGACACACGGGGTACTTTCAATGGGGGGGGGGGTGTCATGATTCCTGCCCCTCATGTCCCCAGCCCTCCAAGATGTCAGGCTGGAGCCAGGCCACGATCACCTACATGGCCCTCAAGGGCCTCTCCATCCCTCCAAAGACCCACTTGGAGTCAGACTTGGCGCTTGTGGCACCAGACTCACTCACTCCCATAGGATAACATTGGGGATTAGACTTGTAGTACATTGATGGGGACAAGATGGATGCCCCCACATATTTCGGTTCCCAGAACTGCATGTGTGGTCTAGTCTTTTGTGTTGTTGTTCAGCCCAGAGGCACCTGGGATACCCAGAGACTATTTAAGCCACACCCAGGCTGAGAAACATGCTTTGCGTTTTCTGCACCTGCAGCGTGACACTGACCGTGTTCGGATCGGTCTCCAGTAGGCCTGCATCTTTCTTCTGCGCTCAGCTCCTGCAAGAACAAGAACACCGTTAGGAACAGCCTTACCTTGCGGCGCTTCTGCCCATCAGTCATCGCTCCTTCTGTTCTGCGGGCATCTTCGGCGGAGTCATTCCCATCCCGGCACGCCGCTTCCTAAGGAAAAGGGAAAATAACAGAAAAAAGGCATTAGTGAGCATTCTGCAAACCTTCGCTTATTTTTTAATACTGTACGAGCTTCAAACGCTTACCTGAATCCCAGCCGCTCTGGGGGAACTCTGTCTTCAGAACTTCTCATCCATCTGCAAGAGGGAAATGACACCCCAGGTTAGCGTGGAAACATCTAGGGGCGCCACGTACCGCGCTTACCCACCGCATTTGTTCTTCATAACCGGCACCCACGCTGAAAACGTTGCAGCACTTAAGACACAGAAAAAGAACTCAGTGCAATGCAAATACGAAAGGGGTGCATCGCGCTCTCACTCACCTTCAACGCTACTCATCTCAGCAGCACGCCGCCATCCCTGGACGCCGGCCATCATCTAAGGAAGGAAAGGAACGAAGTTAGAGAACTGTTCAAAAGACTCATTATACTTACCTGTCGGACTCTTGCCAGTGAAGTAACTAGGCAGCAACAAGCCCGCATCAATCAACGCGCCCCTGCGCTAAAGGCAGTACGGAGAACACTATCCAAGAAAACAAGGTGAGCTGTGGATCAAAGGGAAGGGTTGGACCCCGGGGAAGAAGGAGTTCAAGCACACAGAGACAATAGCGAGTCAAACTCTACCAATCCTGTGTTTCAGGCCCAGTCTCCAGTCGAATAGCCTCCAGGGAAGGGTTCGAGGTCGTAAGAGGTCAGAACAGGCTGAGTGACGTCCCCGTGGACACCAGGTGAGCGTTACAGGGGGCCATATTGGCATACGCCGTGGACTCTCCGTTCTGGACTGATGTGTACTAGGTAGCATACCGTTGTATTGCGGTTTGCGTGATGTGTGACATGTGATTGATCCCTGTGTGTTGGGTGTCTGTTGGTAATGGGATTGGCACGCAGCATGCTTTTCATTGTGCCAGGGTTTGGGCCACCAACTGGACATGGACCTGTATATGTGTGTATGATGGCCCATGCATTGGCTTGGTTCACTTTCACATCTGTTGTGCTACGTCATGCTTTGGTTCTCTGGGGTTTGTGGGGACACTCACCTCCATCTCCCGATGACGGCACACCTTTTCTCCAAAGCCCTCGATCCATTCCATGTTGATCATGGTGCTGCACGTCTCCGCCCATCGCATCAATTTGGTGGGTGAGTGGTCCCCACCGCCTGTGGCCATGGCCTCCCTGCGGTTGGCTGAAAGTATGTTGCGCACCCGGAGACGTAGATCGTCCCACCTTTTTTTGCAGTCCTTCACCGTGCAGGGGGTGGTGCCAACCGCAGTCACCTTCCGTGCCACCTCCTCCCATATTTGTTTTTTGCGAAGTTGGGCTTCACGTTTCAGGTTATTGGCAAAGACCTCATTGCCATGGCCTGCCAGCGTGTCCGCCAGCATGTTCAGCTCCTCGTCCGAGACGCGCTTCTTGCGCATGCAGGGGGTGGACTTCCGAGTTGCCTTGGACATGATGGGTTGATTGGGCCTGCACTCCACTCTGTACCACTGCAGTGTTAAGAGGATTGCAATGGATTGTGTTTTTTAAGATGGCCGCCAGCGCATTTCCCGTTCTGGCGCGATGACGTTACTTCCAGGTCCGGTATTACGAACCCGGTATTTGCATGATGGTATTGCCGGGTCCGTTATTAAGGGGTTGCTCCTGGGTGGAGGCGGTATCGGCGGGTCCCGTGATGGCGCTATCAGAGGTTTGGGGGGTCTTTAGCGGCATGGCGGTGCAGCCATTACTGGCATGGGCGTTCGCACATGCTCACGCTCTCGTAATCAGCCGCTATTTGCGGTGTAGAGGGTACACGGACACTCTAATTACACCATGCCAGTAATGACTGCGTTTTTCCTGCGCTTCTCGTAATGAGGGCCATGGTGATCACTAGGCCTTTCGTGTTGCTCACTCAGCACAGTAGCTACTCACCTACAAATTGTAGTCTAATTTGGTGTATGCATATCTCACTAACTGCTGGTAATATCTATGACACAGAGACCACCTGTACCAATCGCATTATACCTTGTCAACGCCAGTAGCTGACACATAACACTTTATTGTTAAACTGATGAATACTGGTATCACTGTATTGTCTAACTTTTGAACACTGGTAGCCAATAGCTGACCCATAACACTGTTTATTTTAACTGCTGTATACTGGTATTTAACTAATACTGTACCATTGTGTACCGAAACATCCGGTGCTGGTTTTACACTCTGCACTGTCTGACCACTTGCCGCTTATATGTAGTTACTTTAGGATACTTAACGTCACCACATACCAACATACAACTTGTTTTGTATTACTGAAGCTTTATCAAATATACTGCACACTTCAGTATCCTCACATGATCGTATGCCTTGTCCCTGACCCCCAACAGAATCTCCACTTCACACACCTAGCTGTATTGATTATTAAGTCATGCACAGCCTCATGACCAATATCGCATAAAAACTCACACTGTTTAGCTCTCTCGTCATATTCACACTACCTTTACTTACTACTTCCACTATGACGAACCTCCAAACACACAATACGTTGGTGACAGCTATCACAACAAGTGTCACACCACATACATTTCGGCTCCCGCTTACCATGACCAATCCACTTCCACAGTCAGATCGCATCACACCAACCAAATTCTTGCCAACACTTCAACCTGTTCCTGACACCCCCACCACTAAGAGCAAACGAGTTACCTGCCCATTATCACCACTCCAGTGGTTACAACTATACGCCACTAAGACGTCAGCGAACAAACCATGCCCCACGAATTCCAGAAACCTCAGACTAGGATATAGATTGAAATTGGCATATCAACCACTAGCTAATGACAGTGTCAGACAACCCAGTACTCTAATCTTATATAAAAAGAGAACTAAACAAAAGTTAAACATCTATACCAAAAAGGTAACAACACAAAAAGCTAGGTGCCATCCGCCTAACTGAATTGATACTGACATTCCTCATATCAAAGATGCCCTGATGAATGCCAGATCCATGGTAGCCCACGCATTAGACATTGCTGACCTCATTGTCTCTAAGCAACTATTTCTTAGCCATAATCAAAACTTGGCTTCATACAGCTGCAGGTCCTATGCCTTCCAGTGGAGAAACTTTGCTGAAAATGTTGGGGGCGCCCCCCCTAAAATTACGCCCATGATGCTTTCACTAGCTATAGCAGAAAATTGTACCTTATTAAGACGAGACAGAGAAAATGCCAGAGGAGGCGGCATTGCCTTCATTGCTAAAACTAAACTGGGATTAAGGGTCCTTCCACATCTCCCTTTCTCTTCAAGAGAGTTGCTGGCAAAATTGCCTCTCACATCGTCACGTACTATAACCATGCGCCTTATTTACAGACCACCTGGCCCCATCTCAACTTTTGAGGAAGATATCACTTCAATACTCACCATAAATACAACACCCACCTCTCAAATAATAGTACTAGGTGACTTTAATCTAGGTCTCAATGACCTAAAAGATGACGATGCTACTTCACCAGCTAATACTATCACTGAACTAGGCATTACTCACCGTATCAACTCTCCATCTCATACTAAAAGTAGAACATTAGACTGACTAGCTGACCTTAATTGCGATATCAAAATAATGTCCCAAATCATTTCCAATGAACCCTGTGCCCGGACTGACCATCACCTTATCTCCTTCACACTGCAAGACTGCCCACAACGTAATCTGGTGAGCCCAATCACTCCCCTGGCATTTATGAGAAACAAACGTAATATCACAGTGGAGAACTTATTACCGTTACTCCAACCTATCACTTATTTCACATATAATAGCTCTGACCCCACAGCTCTTGTAGAACTCTACAACCACACAGTCAATCAAACTATGGACAAAATAGCACCCATAAAGTTGTGCAAAGGTAAGCCTTGTGCACACTTAAACTCTTGGTTCACCTCTAATCTCAAAGCACTACGTAACGAAAAAAGAAGTGCAGAATCTTCTTGGAAAAACAACCCCACAGTGGAGAACAAGGAAAAACTTTCCAAAATCTCCACTAGATATAAATCTGGGATCCTTCAGATCAAAAGAGATACTTACAATGATATAATTAATAAAGCCAACTCTCACACAAGAGAACTCTTCGTTATTTTAAGAGAATTAGAATCCCCCTCTCCTCCTACGGGCACATGCACCAAGGACAAGTCCTGGTGTACAAATATTCAAGTAGCACTCTCAAATAAAATTGAGCTCCTACAAAAGAAAATGTAAAATAAAAAACGTAATCTCTTAGGGAACTCCACCCTGCTGAATTCGCAAAGACTTACAAGAGAGATGGTAGGAGGGTAAAATATTACTGTCTGCCAGAAAAAGAATGAGAAATACCCATTATTGCTAAAGTGAATGCTGAGAAACCCAAGGCCTGTGAGAGAACTGAAATGAATACTGAGAAACTCATGTCTGGGAGAGACCTAAAGCAAATTCTTACTGGGAGAGACCTAACTGATAAGGTGAAGTATCTGAGGTTTGGGAGGAACCCAAGCAGTCCTGCTACAAGTGCTGCGGGAAACCAAGGTTAAGCTGGAGAAACCAGAGTATTAGATGAAGCATGAGAAGAGGAACCTCAGAATCCTGAAACCTGGACTGGGGAAGCATGATTAAAGCAAGGAAGACCAAAGAAGAGTCCTCACTTTAAGTTTGTCTCTGGAGGATAGCTCAGCGGCAACGCGCTTGGCTTGGAAGCAAGACGTCATGGAGCAACATAAATTCGATCCCCGAGTCCACGCTTAGAAACCTCTGGGCATTAAGCACGTTATAAATAACCAATTCCAATTACAATTCTATTTCTACAATTACAGTTGTATGCACACCACAGCTGCTGAGCTTGAAATATATGCCCCATCCATAAAACCTAGCACTAAGTTGTATAGAATCGTTGTGTTAGCCTGCACAACAACATTTAATTAGTATAGCTAATTATACTGCTGGCCCCATAACACAGAGCTAGATTGTTGTTTGTCTGAAATCCTAGGAAAATATCTTTGACTGACCCATTGTGTTAAGCTGCATGAATTGTGTTTTAGCATCCACTACATCTGTATAGCTCACTATACTTCTGACACCATAACAAAGCTAGATTTTGCCTGAAATTCCAACTACAATCCTTTTGTGTTTACAATAGCAATTATCCAGAGAGAATCTGCCCAGCGACCAATACATCAGCATAGCTCATCATACTGCTGACCCTATAACACATGCTAGACTGACTGTTTTTTGCCTGAAACTCTAGTTAAAATGTTTGACTCATTAAGTTTTGCCTGCATGCTAGAAATTGTCTAGACTAAATCTGTGTTTATCATACACTACATCTGCACAGCTAATAATTGCTGCATGCATACATAACACATAAGCTGCTAACCATATGCATAGACTCTGTTGGTGTGCACATACACACAACGTGGAGCTGCTTTGAAACACTTATATGGCTTTTCCACACTGCAACCATGCACATTTATTGCTGGTCGGCACCTTTAATCTCAGTGAAATCTATCACCAAGAGCAAGGAAAGGACACCACCATAGCCCCCACTGTCCCACCCTCACCCCCAACTAACTTCTCACTACTAAAATACTGCACCCTTACACCTCCCACACTCCTACAGATGACCTTCTTGGTCTATTGTACTTGACAGATTCAGAGCCTATCCATCTTCTATCAACAACCATGCTGTCAATTTCTGCACTCTGCAATCCGGGAGATGCCCATATGGCTAGCCTGCCCTGTCAGTAAAAACCGCAAACAACTTAGACATTTTCATATTAACGCACAGGTTACAGGTACTTCCAACCTGCATCCATCAACACCAAAGGTTTCTGCATCTACCTTCCTGCTATTCGACTAACACAACCTGCCCTCATTTCTTATAGAGACATGTGCAGCGAGGCCAACATTATTGGCAGAAGAGCACTATATAAGACCACTTCACATGACATTACATTTTGTTATGTTATACTAGGTGTGTACATTTGAGAGCAGGGGTTGTGAACTCTTGTTGTCCAATCCTTGGAACATGTGTCTTAAATTATGTCAGTGCCCTCTCAAAGAAATAATTTCTGGGGAATTTCCTTTCTCTAAATCTTTGCCAGGACAATTTTTCATTCATTTACATGAATTGAAAAGCCATTTTATTTCCGAACAAATCAATTCCCTGCCAGCTTCTCCTGTGCCCTGCGCCCCCGTCCCACCTATCAATTCAATTATTATGCTGCAGCTTATTGGTAGTAATTAATTCAATGTTTCTTTAGCAAATCAGGGTACATTTGTGTAAAAGCATATGATAAAAAAAATTGTTTGCACCCTTGTTCTGGGATGGAAATGTAATAAATCCCTACAACTGACCCATGCAACAGCTATAATTTCTGCTCTGTTCTGTGGTAATAGCACAACACTGAAGAATAGATCACTTTCCTAAGACTCTTAGCCAAAACCAAACTTTTTAAATTTATTGTCAATCACAGTAGACCATATCTTGGGTACACGTATTCATTACTTGTGGCCCCTACCTGTTGGCCTGCAGCGGACTGTTGTGGTAGAATGGGGCCATGTCTTCCTGGTCTGTATCTTCAGCGTGCCGGTTTGTCACCACAGTCAAGCTATCCGAGTCTTCATCCTCTGGTCTGCCTGACTCTATATCAAGACTTGTCTCTTTAAAAGATATAGAAATTGTAAACTTTTTTGTATCATTTGCAGATCCAAAACAATATTAGTCAGAATCCAAGCCATAAATTAGTCAAATTAGTCAAAGGGTAACTGCCAGAGGCCTTTCTGCACACAACAGAGGTGGTTTGGTATGTGGGGCATGAACCACCCAGGCAATGACACCACCATTATTATCCTCATCAGAACAGTAGCCTGAGCAGGTGAAATGGAAACACACCATAACAGCTTAACAGTTACCAGGAATTCT
The DNA here is from genome assembly GCF_040938575.1 of Ambystoma mexicanum. Taxonomy (NCBI): domain Eukaryota; kingdom Metazoa; phylum Chordata; class Amphibia; order Caudata; family Ambystomatidae; genus Ambystoma; species Ambystoma mexicanum. Next base: position 1,477,169,998 of record NC_090921.1, read on the forward strand.
GGTGCGGTTCATCACCACATAACTAGCGAGTGGCATTAGTATATGAACGTCCACTTCCTCCACATTTGATATAGAATGCAAGGCACATTGACTCCTGCTTCCTCCTCAATTAAGGATTGAAGTGTGTGAGGGGTCACAAATGCGAGACGGACACTGGGGTATCGTTTTCTCAATGTTTGCCATTTATTAAAATAAAAGGGGGTGAGATAAATGCCTATCCTAAGGAGACTGTCCCTACCTAGCCAACTAAAACTAAAGAAAGATGACCTAGTGTCCAAAAAACATCTGATCCTCACACTAATACATACAACAACATTTTTTTACAAAGAACACAAAAGTGCAAAAGTGCAAACCTATAAGCGTTCGAAAGTACTGCTAGTGGCCAGCTTTGTGCTCCCTTCCCCTGGATCAATGCAGGAATACCCTTAGAAAAGTTCTGTTCAGTTCAATACAAAAGGTCTTTTCCATACACTGCGTCCTTCCATATGATAAAGAACATGTCTTTTTTACAAACACTTGTCACAAACCAAAGCAATTGTTGTTTTCCACAGTGTTCTTCTTGATAAGGCAGATTTCTCTTCCACAAGATACTAATTCACAAATCAAGGTAATTGTCTTTCTCCACACATTGGGCCTCATTACAAGTTTGCCGGTCCGGAAACAACGGTGCCGGTAAGGATACCGGCACCGTTATTTCCGGACCGGCAAATTACAAGTCTGCCTGCCAGAGCCACTGTGCCCAACAGGTCAAAGGTTGCCGGACACAACGGCCACGGTAGGCAGACTGTCACGGAAGCACCAGCACCGTTAGTAACAGTGCCGGTGTTTCTGTGCTCCCCATTGCGACTCCACAGCAAAGGGGACTTACAATGTACAGGCGCCTGACTTTCCGGACTACCGGGGTTGTAATAGCTTGGTGTTTCCAGCAAGTCCGGAGCCGGTAAATATTTGCACCTCCGGCACAGTTACTGCCGGACTCGTAATGAGCCCCATTGTCTGTCTCACAATTTAAAGCAAACATTAGCACATCAGAGTTATTCTTCAAAAGGAATGATTTTGTCAGAATAGCGTAACAACTACATTTGGTGATAACACAGTCTATCAAAATGATATAATTACCAATGTCTTTCCACCACCTTTTTATCACAACCACATTTCTTCAAATCAACTGTTCCATTCCTGGTCTACTCGCCTGCCAGACTAACTACTAATGGTCCCTTTCCACTACTACAGTTTGTGTCTTCTGGTAGTGGCAATATGGGTAACAGTTTTCCCCAAGGTGATCTCATAAGTGAAGAATTGCACCCTTCTTCCCTTCTTACTTCTTCTGAAAAGCCTTTTGGCCATGGATAATGTGGCTTACAGGTTTCCCCAAATTGATGTTTCATAAATGGAGAATTGTGCCCTTCTTGCTTTCTTCCTTCTTCAGAATAGCCTTTTGGTTGTGGGCAATGTGGGTTACAGGTTTCCCCAAATTGACGTTTCATAAATAGAGAATTGCCCCCTTCGTGCCTTCTTACTTCTTCTGAATAGTCTGTTGGCCGTGGGCAATGTGGGTTACAGATTTGCCCACATAAATGGAGAATTGCGCAGGTTTTGCCTGCTTATATTTTGCTAATTAGGGGGTTCAAATAGGCACTCCTTTAACTCTTCTTGCCTCCTGTTTCTTATTTCTCTCTGCTCTTGGATTCCTTGTGACATAATTACAGGAGCTGAAAATGCTAGGAAGTGCCCCGGTGCCATGTATCTCTTCTGAGGCCACCAGTTACTGTTGGCAGCTTCAGCATCTGCTTCAGGTGCTGCCCAGTACAGCAGTCCTGCTATGCAGAGTCTCAGCATGTCGGGTGCTTCTTCAGTTCTCTCGCCATCTGGGTCTCTCTCTAGGAGCCCGTGCCTCTCTGCTTTCAGGGACCACAGCTCTCCCAGTGTCCCGTCCTCCTTATAGATGCTGCCATGTTTGGTTCCTCGCCTCTCTGCACACCTGCTATTTCATACTTGAGCTGACCACAAGCCACAGCTTGGGTGTTACGTATTCAACGCGGAATGACAGCGCTGGTTCAGTTCATCCGCGGCGTTCACGCGTAGAAGAGCACACTCACGAGCTCTCCTCTGGAATCGATACAGGTTGCCATGGCGCTTGTTTGCACGCCGGCGCGTCTCGTGTCAGCTGACACCTTGCAGGCGTACGGAACGTGCACCTAAATCACGCCCCTCTGTACTTTAAAGCAACGCTACTCGTACAGCTCTCTGCTGCTAATTGTAGCGTTGCTCTCCTTGCGGTTACGTTCCGTATTCTCTTCTGACTTTCAGTCAGTGATTTATTGTTGATCTTCTGGTTCCCAACCCTTGGCTATTCAGTTTGGACTGCATTTGGATACTCCTTTGGTTTGGTTACGCCCGCTCCTTTACTGACCCGGACTTCTTCACGGTCTGCCTGCCTTTTTCCTCAGTGACTTCCTGGTACTACGGCCCACTAAGGTAATTGGTTGTCCTCTGTTCTCATCCACGGCCTCTTTCTGGTTCCTCAGGCCATTTCACTTGCTGCTATCCTGAACCGTTCATACTAGTTAACCCACTCTGCTGGATTTCACCGTTATCCTTAACTTTGGAACTTGGTTTCTACATCCTCTGGGACTTCAACATTCCACAGTGAACTACTCACCAAGTGCATATTGACGCTTTCCGGTACATGCACCAACCTGTCACTAGTGCGTCCCTCATGCCGCCCGGGTTACTCTCCTGTACTAACCTACCTTTTTATTATTTTGTCCTTTCGTTGATTTCCCTCTATTTGGACTTCATTCAATCCTGCCACTTTTCCCTTCAGGTCTGTGTTTGAATTATTTATCCATTTATTTCTGGGATGCTCTGGTATATTACATTTATGTAGAGGGTAATAGTTTATTTCTTTTGTAGGTTAATCCTATAGCAGAGTCCACACCTCAAATCCTATCTAGTTATTCCTTGGTACTATTGTTTTCTTGCATTCCTTCATACCTTGGCTCCTCTAACCATCTTTGTATTTCTTTGCAGCATTGGTTGGCGATGTGTGTTCTCCCCGCTCTTTTAGGTGATTGGCAATTCTGCCTGTTCAGGTTGAAACAGCAGAAGGGCACATTGCAGAAAAGAGCCCCTCCTTGAGGAAGCCTGAATCTTAGAATTCAGGGGGTGTCGGGTTACCAGAGGCTGTCTTGTGAATATCTGTGGAAACTACCGTCTCCAAGGTCGCCTATCTACAGGCAGTGATCAATTACCGGAGCGGTGAGTAACAGTGGGAGAGTGAAGTCTCTTCTAGTGCCGGTGTCTGCTGGCGTTCACCTGGCAACTTCTGCTTCTGTAGCTCCTTTCCTGCTTCTCCCTCTTCCTCTCAGCTGCAATCCATTTTTAAGGTTAAATGCCCCGCTGAGGTGCCTTGCCTTACAACTAAACCGCTTATTTGTTTTAATGGCACATTGACTCTTGATTCCACATTGATTCCTCGTTCCAGCATCACAGGCATTATGGATTTTGGAGTCCATAAAGGGTTTGAGTCTTTTATGTTTATTCATTCCTATTTGATTGTTGAATTGGATGTTATTAAAGTTAGGAGAGGTTGTATGAGTGATGGATGTTTTAACATTAGGGCGAAGGCTTTTACCCAAGACAGAATCATGACATTAGAGGAGGTCACATCTAATTGAGGCACTCCCAAGGTATACAACTTATTTTGTTTAGGACACCTTTTACAGAGGGTTCCTTGGGTTTTCTCATGAGAGGGACTTATGCAATGACAGCATGCCATCAGATATTTGGGAATCAAGGAACACTCGTCCTCACAAGAAGATGAATACGGTGTCTTCCCCAAAGGAGTCACCATTTCCCCCTGACAGCCATCTCCTTCCATGTGATCCTCCCTCATATGCCACCCTCCACAGTTAGGATCAATCAGGTAGTCTCTGCCTTCCCCTGGCCACGTGGGAGGAGATCTTAGGAAGGGGTTCAGTGATGTCTGTGCAGGATTCATCACAATTGTTTGAAGCTGTTGGTTGAGAGCAATCATTTCCATGATCTCCGCTTCCCAATCTGTTGGTTTCAACAACAAAGCAGTGGATGCACTAGGAAGAGAACAACCAATTGGTGGGATCCACTGTTCACATGGTGAATAGTTTTAATCACATGAAATATTGTTGATATGTTATTTAGCAGAACTTACTTTCAAAGGCAAAACACTTTTTTATACTGTATTTTTCAAACATTTGGTATGCCATTTCTCACAGAAACAGATAAGTAGGAGGTAATACAGATAGCGGGCAGTCCCTCAGAGAAGTGCCTTTATGGTGGGGGCCGCTGACTGATGTTCACAGATGGACTCAAGGACACATTAGCTCTGAAAGAGTGTTGAAGGATATTTATTATCATTTTCAAGGGGTTCAACTAAGGGTTATCCCTTTCTCTTGTCTTCCAGTGAGCTTCTTCAGCCCTAGCTAAGACTTTCCTAATCCCCAAGATGGTCACTAAAGATTGTAACCCCTACTATCTAAATTCTTATTGGCTACTGCCTTATTTACCACATTCTGTCCCAGTTCTTTTAGGTGGATCCTAGCCTGGTGTCCCACAAGAATTATAATAGTCTTCAAAACAGGAAATGGTGCTTTCCAACCACCCAGGTCTCACTCGCTCTTCCCACTCTCTAATATTCCTCACCCTGATATTCTTTCCTTACTTTCCCTTCCTTCTACTCTCCCCATCTCCTCCTCCTACCGTCTATTTTTTCTCCCTCTCTCTCTGGTCTAGCCATCCGATGTTATTCCGTCTCACATATACTCCTAACTCCTACCCTTCACTGTATTCTCTACTAGTCTCCACTCCTCTCTATCCCCACACCGACTACTCTACACTCCCACTATTCTCCACTTCCACTACTCTCCACTGCCACTACTCGCCCCCCCTCCTTCTCTCACATTCACCCTCCTTTGACTCTTACTTTCTCCCCTACTCTTCCACTTTGTCTCACTCACACACCATACACGCACTCTCACACCCAAGTACCACTTTCACTCACCAGCCAATACCTCACCTTCAACACTCTCTCAGCTAGTCTCATCCATGCTCTTGTTCATTGTCATTCGACTGCCGGATCTCTTGGTCTGCCACATCGCCCGTGCCCTCATCCAAACAACCCACACTCAACCCTTTCACCTTCCCCCTTATACACTGCAGTCTGTGATGTAGCTATCTCCTCCCACTCCCACTGGCTGGACGCTCACCTGCTCTTGTAGGTCAATCTCTAACTGACTTTTCCCCATGGACCAGACTGTAAATGGAAACATGCAAAACATTTCGATTTAGCACTGCCTCCTTTTCTAACCTGGATACGCAGGGGATTTGTGATGTCTTCCGGATGTAAGGATCACAGGTCTCAGCATTTCTGGTTCCTGGTATGCCATAGCGAGCAACAGCGCTGAAGGTGCATGGTATGCTGGGTGCTTCATAGCTTTGGTTTTTTGGTGTCTCTCTTTCTCCTCGAAGGAGTAGTTACTAAAAAACACTTTATCTGCTTGGGAAGTTAAAGGTCATTTGATGGATGGTGTGGAATTTCTGCATGTGAAAATTGGAATGAATGCTGTTTCAACTATAGACATCATACTCGTATACCGCCCACCCACCTTCACAGACAATTTTATCCTAGCGCTATCCAGCTACCTACTGCCCTTTATGAAGCTTAATGCACGCATTATGGTTCTGGGAGATTTTAACTACTGGTTAGGACATGAGGATGACCCGGTGGCAGCAGAACTTTCACAATCCCTTTTAGACCTGGGCTTTAGTCACATCATTCATGTACCTACTCATGTATTGGGTCATACCCTTGACTGGATATCAGTTGTGAATACTCCCTGCCATGATGTTTGGGTATCCCCCTGTCCCTGGTCAGATCATGCCTTTGTGCACTTCTCAGTCTCAGCGCCTTTCCCTACCAGAATTATGCCAAAACTTGCATCCTCAGTGTTGGAATGGAGTGTCAAGTTTTTGACTTATGAAAGAATTGAACCTGTGCTCAGGCTCTCTTCAGATATCTTAGACACAGAGACAACAGACTCCATGGCCTTTAAACTTAAGACCACATTGGATATAGTGGCTAATACTCTTGCTCCTCTTAAACGCAAAAAGAAATTTACTGAGAGCAAAAAAAAAGTAAACCATGGTTCTCCCCTGAAGTACAAACACTTAAAGCCGTGTCGCTTAAACTTTTCTATACTTGGAAGGCCAATCAGACGCCTGTAGCCTTAACAAACTTTAAAGTCGCTTCTAAGAATTATAAAGCGGCCATAGTGGCAACCAAGAAATCATATCATAATTTAAGAATTTCTCAGGCTACTTCTGATTCGAGGGAACTGTTCAAGATTCTCAAAGAATAGGAGACGATACCCCAACCGAAGGCCACCACCATTATTAGAGACAACAAATGGTGCTTTGATGTCATATCCTCTGCCCGTCCCACTAGTGATTCCAAGTCCCCCTCAGCCCGACTGCGCCCACCACTCACCTCCCACGGGTTCCGGGGCTCACGTTGGCGATCCGGCCCGGCCCGCGGACGGGCGCAGCATCAGCCTGGCGCTTGCACTCCACACTCACGCTTGCGGCCCTTTCTTCATTGGCAGTTGCTGTGGAGACTAGGAAGCAGCGCGCTTCGAGGCGCGCATTCGCGTTGCGTTGTCTTGTCTACCCGATCACGTGATCTGGATCCACGATCACGTGACGTGGTCCCACGTCACGTGACCAGGAAGCAATCGATACAAAAGCTGTGATTCGCTTTCGTACGGCGCTTCACAGCTGTTTTCCTGGAAACTCCGTTTGGCTCTTGTGCATCCAGCTTGTGTTTTTGGAAACCTGTACCCGGCTTTTGTCCCACGGACTGTTTTTTGGATTACCCTTTGGTGCTCTTTCTTGGAACTCTGGACTGTTACCCTGGATACCGACTTCGGATCGTTCTATGGACTTCTATTGGATTACTCTTGGCCCTTGTTCAAAAGACCCAGGATTGATTTCTGTCATTGCTGACCTCGGATTACTACGGACTTCTTTTCCCTCTTGCCAAGAAAAGACCCTGATTGAACAACAGGCTCAAGCGGAGTCTGTATGATCTCTAGAGGTTTCCTCCCACTTCTGCAACGCCCTGAACCTGCCTGCGTGAGTCCTGGAACCCTTTCCCCCGCTAGGTGTTCCCTCATTCCCCCTGCCAAAGTTTGGTAAAACCCTTTGTTTTGATTTCATTTACTTTCCGAATTGTCTTGCTTGCCTGGTAATTACTTGCCTTTCCTTAACAGCTTCCTTGGGGTTTCCAGCACTCTGCGGTTCCGGACTTCTCCACCTGTGGCCTCAAGGGTTATACAGGGAGCGGTTTTGATATCTCCTTGTGTGACAGTTGGGGACGGAGGTCTCAATATCTGTGCGACTTTCGAAGTCTAACACTTGATATCCAGAATGCCATGTCACGGAAATTGGAGGGGACCCGAGAAGGCATCTCTAGTAAAAAAAAGCCTTTGACTTCCGACATTGGGGTTAGTGGGGCTCATATAGCCTTTGTGAGGGATGAGGCTCTCCCTATATTTAACCACTGAGGACTTAGCTTTGGTAATATCCAAACTTAAAGGAATGGTGCGGTCAGAAATATTATTGTCCTTATGGTTCGGCCATGTGTTTTTAACCATACGTTGATCGATCGTACAAACATTTCCTATGCACCTTACCAGAGTTTTAGTCTTTTGTACACAAGCGAAATCAGGCCGCAGGGTGCGGCCACCTTGTGATGATCTTATCAGTTGAAGCATCGCCCAGCAGGGACTGCCTTTGCGGCACTAAATCATATCCCCCGCCCCTGAGCCTGACATCACTACACGCGTACCGCCCATTTCACAATGCCAAAGCATGTCTCGTGTCAACATTCTCTGCGCTTCAGCTAATGACTTGTCACCATGGAAATAGCAGGACGCCTCTTTCCTCAATAAGTATAAACAGACCGTTTCACAACACACAACATCAGATTTTCTATTCCATTCCTCTCACTGTATTTCTTTGAGTATTCTGTGACTCGTTTCTGTGCTCTGGTCAGCTACCTTCGTTGCTTGTAGCCCGTGCGAACAGATACCAGTACCATCGCTATAAATTATTTTCGTTCGTTTAACACACAATGGCAACAATAATGCCCTACCAGTACGAGCCCGAGTATTCCGGAATAACTGGAAAGAGAAAGATGCGGAAAAGATGGGGCTTTGGACGACAGTGTGGAGGACGATTCAACAAATCAAGAGCCTGAGCCTAGTCATATGGATGATGCTTATGCACAAACTTCGCACAACAGTTCGCCCTCGTAATCCAAGTAACGAGTAAGTTTACTCTGGTTGTGATGTCAGTTAGGCCACTACTATTTCATGGTTGTCTCCCATATTGTCGTAACTTCAATATATCATTGTCATACCAATTTAGTCTTGCAATTCTCTAGTAATAGTTGTATAAAAGTCGTTCAATATTGTGCAGTGTCTAGGTAGCATTTGTCCTGGCAAAAATGCCATTGGATACAAGAATTGTCATTGACAACCAAGGCTTAATACACTTATCTTGGTCATTTAAAAAACAGTTTGTATCTTTCTCTTTCACAGGTGGTGCAGGCTGGTGGCCTATCGTTCTTTTACATGGTGGCTTCATGGGAGGCTTGGACACCACGTTCAACGAGTAATACCCGCCTGTGTCGTTAGTGCCATTAGAGAAACTTTCCCCAGTGACAGCTGTCAGTACAGGGCATTTTCCCTCACTGTGCTGCAACCAGACCTTTACAATGTGTAGTAGTTTTGCGCCATCAAAATAAGAAACAAAATAAAACACAACATATTTTTTATCAATGGTTGTTTCAGTTTTTCAGTGAATCAAGTGTGTCTACATTCAGCAGTGTTCCAGTGCCTTGTCTGCATGCCCCAGGCCCATCCATCCCCCCTCCATTATCAAAGGCAGTTGGCACCAGTGGATGTGCGCTGCCAAGGGGTGCTGTCAGGGGCACGAACGGCCAAGGTGCCAAACAACATGTACACTTCAAAGGTATCTTACGCGCAGGGGTCATTGTTCACATGCCCTCCTCAGACCCCGTGTCTCCAGGCAGGCTCCCCTTGAAGCAGGCCGCGCCCCTGCAATCCACATAATACCACGACATATACACGTCATTCATTCACATTCACACCCCTTTTTGTAATTCTTTATAAACCACTTGATATTTATCATGAGAACATCTTTGAGCACTGCAAGTGAACTTGTGAACGTGCTACCTGAGAACCCCGGTGACCGAAGCTAATCTGCTCATCGTCGTGCTATCTGTGAACTTCTGTGACCGCTGCGAGTCAACTCGTCACTGTGCTACCTGTGAACATCGCCTTGTTCTCCTGCCACTAACTACTCTGCTTGCTGAATCTAACTGTTTGTTAAGGTAAGGGCATGTATCCTAATCATATATCCTTCATCTGTAAATTTCTATCTATTTCGAACTAACGTACTCAGTAGTGTTATGTTCATTTGTCTCATTGCTATTGACTTGAGTTTCATTTGTTATGTTATCGATATATCATTTTTCATCAGTGTCAATTGGAATCGAATTGCATCCTTCGCGGACCGTCTCCATAATATAAGCATGTTTCCTTTTGATGCACGATAGTACAATGAAGGGACGAGTAACATGTTCTGATTTTCGTCACATCAATGAATTGTTTATGAAAGTTATCCTATAATACAGCCGCCCACGCTGCACTGGTTTTGCTGTGGTGACCAAAACAAAGCTTGCATTGAAGAATGTATGGTATAATTCCTTCTTTCTCACATTTTTATGCAAAGTAATTTTCGAATAATGTTGACCTTATTTTTGCAAAATTTACAACAATGCCTGCATGTTCGATTTTCGGTTGCCCTTCTAAGACCCATGACAAATCTGAAGGCACTACAATGCATGTATTCCCAAAGACTGTAGATCGAATTAGAGAATGGGTCGACATTGCGGATATGCACTGGCAGAGCTTGAAAGTAGAGTAAAAAAAGTCTTGGAGGACAAGAGGGGTGATCAATACCCCATCTGCAGCCTGCACTTCACCCCGAATTTGTACGACACATCCTTGTACACAAAGAAGAAACAACTGAGAATGACTCGAAAATTGCTCCCAAACGCTATTCTGACTCTATTCGTTCACATGCCACCACATGTGAGTCACGCTTCCGGATTTAGCTTAAGGCCTTGCGGTAGTGGGCAGGTAACCAAATGGATTGATTGGTATTTTAGGTGTAAATGTCACTTATAATACTTTCAATATGTATATGATTGTATAGCTTTTTAAATAATGACCATTTTGCTAAACACCAGTCCTTGGTTTTTGAACCCTCATAGAAAATCGATTTATGGGCACAGATAGCTATGCTATATTATGCATTTAAATAAGCATAATTTTCTCATATTCAGTCTCCTTACATGCCAATTTTCAATATTAGCATTTCTAAATCAAATAATACTTTCCCTTTACAACTCCATGACTATGCACCGAATATGAAGCAACAAGATTCAACATCCATGTCCTGCCTGGAGGCATCAACCACTTAGAGCGTGTATCAGGCAATCTTACTTAGCTATTCTGTTCCAAAATTGTTTTATGCATGGAATTTGAGATAATGTGATCATATTTACATATTGTGTCATTACTGTACACAATGTATGGTTTGCTATTGATATGTACCTGTGTCCGTGTCCCAATGTGTGTGTTCAATTTCCAATATTTTCATCCTTATTAATGCAATTACTGTGTTTCAGGGAGATGCTGAAGCATCCAGTACAATTACATCATCCCTTGTAGTTTATCCAGAGCCAGAGGTATGCATAATGACAGTTTCATCGAATTAGATAATCTGATCATATTTACGTATCGTGTCCTTGGTTTACACAATGTTTCATTTGTCGTTTGCTATTGATGTGTACCTTTGTCCGCGTTCCAATGTGTGTGTTCAATTTCAATATTTTCATCCTTATTAATGCAAGTACTGTGTTTCAGGGAGTTGCTGGAGCGTCCTCTACAATTACATCATCCCTTCTAGTCGATCCGGAGCCAGAGGTATGCGTAATGACAGTACCCTGTAATGAAAGAAATTCGGTCTAATTTTATTTGTAATACAAATGACTTACTTTAAATGGATACTCTTTTCTAGGGATGTATACAAGATGCGTTTATTGAATTGGAGGCACGTGGATCCGACTCGGTGCACCAGCTTGCTGTTGGTGTTGTTAGAGTTAAGAAGGTTTCAACGAAAAGAAAGAAAGATAAGGTTATTTGTAAACAGTTTCTATTTTTATCAATTGTTTTGTGCTGAGGCCTTCATAATATGTTTTTTTTTTTAATGTAAATTGTCCGATAGTGTATGTTGGATTTACAGTGAACATCCTTTTTCCAATATGTCTTGTAGTTGCCCGATGGTGTACGGACTATGCAGACACAGACGGCAACACAAATGAGAGATGCTGCTTGCCAAACTGTTTTACCATGGAGGAACTATTAATTGAGGCGCAGCGTGTTCAGACTCGAGATGCCTTTGTCCAATGGCCAGACAATGAATTTAATGTGACCGGCGAATCCAGCAAAGATTTTTTGGACCATTGCTACAATGCGAGTGCTCCACCAGATGAAGATGAAACTGAATGTGTTGGAGATAATTTTGAATTAGTCGCAGAGCACTTGACACAATCGACACCCGCCAAAAAATGCCACCCAAAAAGCAGTCGACATCGATGTTTTCACGGTCAAGTAACAGATGTTGAAATGACAGAGATTGAAGCATCAACACAATTGACAGACGAACTAGACAAAGATCTCAACTATAGTATGTCCAGTTTGGCTGATATGTCCACAACAGTGTAGTCCGAAACAACATTAATGCAGGATGACCGTCTAATAAAGGAGGCCAAATACATAGTATTCGACAGCTGCTTGATGGATATTATAATGATGCTGCTATGTGTGCATTCAGTGAGAGGACAAGTATGTGGGAAGGCATTGGTGAATGTGACTCGTCTAACACAAGGCAGTAACCTCAAAATACATGCCACCTGTGAAATGTTACATAAAACATTTTCATGGTCCGCTCAACCGATGCTGGGGAAACTGCCAGCTGGCAATCTAATGTGTGCAGCAGCTTTACTTTTCAGTGGCTCTAGTTTCAGGAAGTTATCCAGTTTCTGTCAGTTTGTGGGACTCCATTTCATTTCTAAAACACAGTACTACACATATCAACATGATTTTCTATTCCCTGCCATTAGCGAAGCTTGGAAAATGGAACAATTGTCTATTCAAAGTACATCCTCTGACAAACTGTTCAGGCTAGTCGGCGATGGACAGTGTGACAGCCCTGGATTTTCTGCTAAGTACTGCACATACCACTTTCAGGACATGAAAGTAAAAGAATTGTGAGTTTGGTGGTCGTGCAGGTGTCCGAATGTAAATCCTCAGTGGCCATGGAGAAACATGGTTTTATAAAATCACTGGAAGATCTACAATCGAGGGGAATGCAAATCGACCTCATAGCCACTGACAGACACGTTTCAATAGCCAAGACAATGAGAGAGCAGTTTCCAAATATTAAACATCAATTTGATCTATGGCATGTTGCCAAATCAATCAATAAAAAAATGTCGGCTGCATGGGGAAAAAAAGGTTTGGAAAGTAGTTCACACTGGTCCCAGTCTTTCAGCAACCATCTTTGGTGGAGCTCCAAAACATGTGATGGGTCTGTGGAAATTCTACTGGAAAAATGGCGGTCACTAATGCACCACTGTTCCAACTTTCACCACTGGACAGAAAACCAACATTTCCACCAATGTGAACATGGCCCTTTGTCCCCGGAGTAGGCACGGAAGAAGAAGTGGTTGATTCCATCTTCACCCCCACACAAACCCCTTGAGAAGATTGTGTTTGATAAAACTCTATCAAGAGATCTGAAGGGACTCACAGACTTCTGTCACACAGGAGATTTGGAGGTGTTCCACAATATGTGCCTAAGGTACAGACTAAAGTAGAGACTGCATTTCGGCATAGGAGGGATGAAATATAGGGCATTACTAGCGGAATTAGCACATAACAAGAATGCAGGCCGTGAAGAATCTAGGACTGCAGGAAACTTAGGGATGGTGTGCTACACTATGGCTTTCATGAAAAGAAGCAAAAAATGGGTGGTGAAACCAGTATGAGCAAATGGAATTAGATTTTGTTAAATATCTTATTATTAATGTCGTAGAGATGCATACTCATTGAATTGCGTGCAATTTTGTTCAGAGCACACAAACATTGCCACAAAACATTGCCAACGTGCCATGTTCACCCAAATCAGAGCTCGTTGAACATTTCACAGTTTCGTCGTGCTACTGTGGGACCTTCATTTATCGTGATAGGGCCAGATGGATAACAGTGTGTAAGAATCTTTGGGTTTCGGCAGTTGCCTTACCATACAGTTCCCCAAGCCGCTGAATAACTTGCTCGTCACACAAAAGGGATGAGACCTAGGCTACATAAGATACTAGGTACGCAAGAAGTACTGACTGTGAAAACATGCCATGGGGTAGAAGCCCGTGAGATAAGCAGAAGTATGGGTATTGCTAGACACACTTTGACTCCGTTTTTGTGTTTGCTTGACTACAATTTTGGAGCAGGGCGCATTCTGTCATTGCCAAGTTTCCCCTACCCCTCAGCAGCACCATGAACAGCGAGCAGTGACTGCCCCCAAATTTTTCCTCGAGGGCCTGTGCTTCACAATTCCAGTTCTCATGGATGCGTTGACACGAGATGTTGCAAACTAAGAATGTATGTTCATTGTGAGTGAAGGTCACCAGCTTTGCATTTTTGCTTGTGAGCTGAGGAAGCCGACGCGTCGCACACACAGTATAAGGTTCTATTGTTTTTTTACCTTGAGAGACAGGGATCATTCCGAAAGGGATTGAATTGACGGAGGGGTGTAATAACGTAAGATATGATAAGGTTGTCCATTCCAAAACTGGATTTAGTTACATGTAAGTTCGGTTTATGAAAAATCATTGACACGAACAGAGTCTGCGTTACGGTCTGCATTACGCCAAGAGAATGGTAATGCCGAATATAATGTAAGTTTCACTTTAGAAGATTTTATACCAGAACTAGTTCAAATATCAATAGCTGATTGTTATTGCTGGGGTACATTGTACTCATTCGTTCTGTGTGGCATATTGCAATGAAACACAAGTACAACCTTTGTGTGCTGGTCTTTCTACCAGGCTCATGGGCAGTCCAGCATCGACACGCATGTAGACCACCACTCGCTTCCCCTTGGTTCAAAGCTAATAAATCATTACATTGTGCACCTTGAATTGTTGCCTCAGCTTACGAATTATGTTTAGAGCTGAACATACTCCATTGCACTATCCTCAGAAGCAAATAGTGGAGTACTTTCCACGTTGTGTTCTCTCTGTTCACATTGTGTCAGGTCTGTGCTAATAAGTAAAATGATTAATTGTAATAAAGATCGGCTACTGAGACACATTTCTATTTTTATGTTTGGCAAATAGGTACATCCTGCCATTCTGCGATTGTCATCTATTCCAGACCCCAACCTATGGTTTCTTCAACCGCCAGCTGCAGCTACATGTCAATCACTGGATTTATTTGACTCTTTTTTTGGGACGACTGCAAAGGGCCGATATGCCCTTATGCTGTACCAGCGATTAGGAGCAACATAACAACCTATACGGTGGTCTAGTGCCAAGTTGATGCACAAGCCTTGCAATTCACTGTGAGACCAAAGTGCTTCTTTTACCCAGAACCAACACCCTGTGTACCCAAAAGGAACAGCGTGTGACTCACAATAAACATTTGTGGATCGAGAGCAAAGAAAAAAAGTTCCATTTTGATTGAATATGTCAATCGCCGAATGTTCTCAAAGCATTTAATTTGAAATAAATGTACTTTACCAATTGTACAGTCTTGCTGTTTCCTTTTGAAGTACAGTTTCATATTCAGAATTGCGACGCGCTGTGTTGTGAGACGATGTGTGTTGTTTTCCGGGTTCTGCGTCAAGACGCGTAGGTGACGACTGGGCGGGTTTGGCTGCGCTGCCCAGTAATGTCAGGGAGAAAGGCGGAGAATATTAATTATTTGGTGATGTCAGGCTCAGGGCCGGGGGATATTATTGAGTGCTGCAAAGGCAGTCCACCCTGGGCGATGCGGCAACTGATAAGATTATCACAAGATGGTCATGCTCTGCAGCCTGATTTTGCTTATGTACAAAAGAAGAAAACTCTGGTAGGGTGCATAGGAAATGTTTGTACAATCGATAAACGTATGGTTAAAAACACGTGGCCAAACCATAGGGACAATAATATTTCTGACCGCACCATTCCTTTGAGGCTACGAAATGCACGGGTGAACCCTGCTCCTCTATCATCATTAAGACTTGCCCACCTATGCTAGTACAGTCCATTTGTAAATTCATCAACTCCTCCTTGACAACTGGGGTGGTCCCTAATGAGCTGAAGCAAGCCTGGGTTACACCATTACTAAAAAAAACAGGATTGGACCAAAGCATTCGACTAACTATAGGCCGATAACCAACACTCCGTTCCTTCTTAAAATCCTGGATCGAGTGGCCTACTCGCAGATTGCCCAACATCTCAATCTGTATCCCATCCTAAACACCTTACAATCAGGTTTCAGACAAGGGTTTGGGACTGAAACCTCTCTATTAGATCTTAAATCCAAACTACTTAAGAGAATGGACAAAGGCCTTGCCTCCATGCTCATTTCTTTGGATCAATCCACGGCTTTCGATGTTGTTGATCATACCATCTTGGCCAAGCGGCTTAAGGAAGTAGCTAACTTTTCAGCAGAAGCTACTCAATGGATGTTATCCTTCCTATCTAATAGAACTAGTAGAGTTAGTGCAGAGGACGCAATGGCTCTGCCCATCCCTGTGTTGTTTGGAGTACCTCAGGGTGCTTGCACTTCGCCGTGTATTTATAACATCTTCATAGTTCCTTTCTTTGCGCATCTTGAACTGGACGGGGTTTGCTTCTCCAACTACGCGGATTACACGCAATGGTTCATCCCGCTTTCAGGATCCCATTGCCAGGATGAAATAGAACTAAATAGAATATTTGCCATTATTGAGCACTGGATGATGCAGAACAATCTGGCGCTCAAACGAGGCAAGACAGAACTCATGGTTGCCGGTTCAGTAGGCAACCTGTCCAAATTGGACCCTGAGTATAAACACATTCTGTTGGGGGATGTAGAAATCATCACTCTCCCCAAGGTTAAAATCCTAGGAGTTGTTCTCGACCGGGTTTTGCATATGAAACCGTATGTAGGTTGTACCGTTGCCTCAGCAACTTATTATATTAAACTACTAGCCCACCTGAGACCTTATATCTCTCAAGATAATGCAGAAGCAATTATACGAGCAATAATAGGTGCAAAGATTGATTATTGTTGTAGTTTTATGGCAGGAGCTAGCAAAGCTTCTATCAATAGGCTTCAAGTCGTTCAAAAAGGTGCTGTGAGAGTGGTTTCAGGTCTCACCGCGCGCGCCCACATACCGGAGTCACGCTGCGCCCTTCACTGGCTTCCTGTGGAGGCACGTATTGCATTCAGGTTACTGGTAATTGCATTTAAATGCCGAATGGGTAAGATGCCGACCTATCTACAAGACCATATCAAGGAAAAACCCAACTATAGAAACTTGAGATCTGGCAATCAAAATCTCTTATTTCTGCCTAGATGCAAGACTAAGAAAGTGCAGGGAGGAGACTTTTTTGGCGGAGCCCCCTCCTTACGGAACGCATTACCTGCTACATTGAAAAACCACCGGTCCTTGTGTGTGTTTAAAAAAAGAGCTGAAAACCTGGTTGATTCGATAAGTAATCAGTCTCTTGTTCCTCTACTGCCCCTCTCTGCCTTTCTGCCATACCTTATGTGTTTCATGTCATGTTCCTGTCTTGTCCGCGCCCTCAAACCTAAGGGTTTATGGTTGCACATTATAAATAAACTAAAGTAAAGTTTCCCATTCGCTGCCGGGATTTCTGGTAACTGGAGTCCTTAGAGGGGCTGTATCTTGTGGATCGGATAGTGTCTGGTTGACCACATGGCGGTCTGAAAAGAAAACAGAGTGAATAGTGGCCACCATGTTGTACGGCAGGCAAGGGATGATTAAAAGTGGTACTTCCCACTTGCAACCAGGTACATAAGAGGGGAACAGAGACTGGGGCCTTCGCAAATGCTTCGGTATTTGGTTAAACCTCTTAATGGTCTTGATCTTCATAAAGCCTTTCATTGCACCCATTTGCTTGGTCATGAAACTGCTGACCTATTCAATCAGTATTTCTGTAGGGAAGCAGGTCCTGGTGAAAAATAGAATGAGCACTGAGCATGGCTTTAGTGCTGTTGCGTCTCAGAGGAAAAGCCTCCAGTTATCTGGTTGTGTCATCTAGGTTTATGAGGATGTACTCATTCCCTGCCCTGGAGGGTTGCCAGGGCCCCACAATACCCACACCAATGCAAAAGAATGGGATCTCGATGATAGGCAATAGTTGGAGGGAGGCTCTGGGTACATTATCCTGAAGCGTATTCTGACAAATTGGCAGACACTGCAGAGCTGGTTCATCTGAGCATATACAACAGGCCAATAAACTTGGCTAAGTATGTTTTTCTGTGTTTTTTCTAGACCCTGATGTCCAGGTGTCAGATTGGAGTGAGCCATCACAACTTCCCAAAACGGCATAGGGATAAAGCTGGTAATAATTGGTGCCTTCCCCCCTCGGATTTACTTCCACTTGGTACTGGAGTCCCTACCTGTCGGTGAAATGCAAGGGTCTCCAGGGTTTGGCTCTCTTCTTCAGACACCAGCTTCTTCAGAGCTTGTTTCAGAAGGAAATAATGTATCTGGGCCTCTGCAAATTCCACTGACGCGGGGCCTGGGACTCATATAAGGAATAGGAGTCTTTCCTCTGTCATTTCCCTAAACCCAGCTTCAGCCCTCTCAGTGACTTTGAGATCCTCCACTTCCTCAATCTCCAGAACTAATAGTGTTTCCCACACATGTTGGGCGATAGGCTGGCCGGATGTCATGAAATAAGTTTTTCCCAGGTTAAAGAGGACTTCCTTTGCTTCCACTCGGTTGTCCCTGTGACTTATGGATGATCTGCCTATATGTTCCTTCTGGTACCTCTACCCACAAACCTGTCTTGACTAGGACTCTGCCCCGGGGTGGAACTGCCCGCCCCACATCTCCATGCAGGTTGCATACTGTGGCCCTTGGGGTTGCTCTAGTGGAGACTCAAGCAAACTTAGGCAGTCATACTATCTTATGTTTTTAATTGGCTGTAGGTGACGTCTACATCGGGGACTGAACAATTCAACTGTAAAAGTGGCACAGGAACTATCATCAGTCTCCACGTTTACATGCAAGAGGAACAGGGCCCTGGAAATCCTCTGCCACAAGAATGAAAGACCCAGCCATAGGACAAAGTTCACTGTCTTTATTAGCAAATCAATGACATGGATTGCAGCCTGTACAATGCAATATTCTCCAAGCGCTCTCAATGTCCAGACACCTGTCTCTTGGTTTGTTTAGATCTGACATCACAAAAATGAGGTTAAGTCCCAAAAACCTAACAATGGAAGGGATTGGTTAGCGAGGTAAACTACGTATATGTTCCATAATGGGTTAGTGCACTCACTGGGTAAGCCATATATGGTGGCACCTCCTGAGACCACCTCAAGGTGACTGGCCTATGCAACATAGTGTGAACTCAGCGTGGAAGGTGATTAGGCATTGGGCAAAAAGGGACTTCTCAGCCTTGGAGCCTTGGACAGTTACCAGGCCAAGTGCAACTATTCAAGGTAGTGGGAACGACCCCGAAGGTGCTGCATGTTCCCAACAAGTTACCATCTCCAATCTCCTAGGCCTTGAGACAGAACTCTCGGCTTTGAACCTGTGTTACGTTTGTAACTTCCTGCCTTTGGTTAGATGGGAACAGGCTTTTCAGTCTGGCTTGAATTAATTGGCTCTGTTTTAGCAGGTTCAGATCACATGTGAAGGGATCCCGCAATGGACTTCTCTTACTTGCAACTATCGAGGTTTTCAGTGTGTGTTCCTTGCAGGTGTCCTATCTCTTCTGTTAACTTGAAGCCTTTCTCTCTCAATGTCCTTGGCAAGGCTGTGCACTGTGTCTGCGCTGGAAGCGTAGCCAGCATGCTGCAGCAGAATCAGCCTGCTTGCCTTTCTCTGTGTGCTTTAGTTTGTCCTGCTTTTCCAATTCACTCCAATGCTTATGGCTTCCATCTTTATTCGCATGGCTGCCCATTTTAGCTGCAGTTCATATGTATTCTCATGCGTCTTGCGATTTCCGCATAGCAAAAGGGCATACGTGTGTCAGTCCTCTAGCTTTGTGAGTCAGAAATATATTCTTTGTGTCTATCAGCAATAAGGCTAAATGTATGTGTAACTTTGTGCAGGTATGTCTATGTGCTTCATATCTATCATATCAATGTCATGATGTCAGTCATGACATCATCAGCGTTCTTCGAGGTTGCAGTCAGACAACTTTTTCAATTGATGACAGCTGTATCTCTTCAATACTGTCATCCGGGTATGGTCTGAACGGTTGTCTGAGTGAGTAGCGCTTCTCACACCTGCCATACATCAATTATGGGGACGAAGGTCCCAGAAGTGATGTACGTCTCTTGTTTCTCTGTTTCTGGGCTGAGAGTGGAATGGGTGTAACAAAGGCCACGTTTGAGTCCCCCTCTTCAATCCTCCCTCTGGTCGACAAGTCAACCACACTTCCTTGACAACCTTCTCTATTCACATGCAGTCTTGGTATCCATACTTTCGCCCACTCCTTGTGATGTCTCCCCATTTGCGTAGACACAGATGGTCTGTGTGGCGCTGCTGGAGGCACCTGGCAGCTCTACAATGTACTCCTCTCCAGATGGTGCCTCTGTTGAAAGTCAACGTTGCAGACATCTTACAGGTACGTCCGGTCTGGACTCCGCCCACAACCTTGATTGTGTACTTCAGGAGAGTTCAACAGAGCATCTTTGCGCTTCTACTCTCTCCGTAACCACGTTTCATACGTTCGGATCCCCTCGAAACTTACTAACCTTTCATTGTATAAATATTCAGGTTAACCTTTGTTTTGTTCCTCTCTCCTGTATCTAGCGCTCCCGCTTCGCCACCCGCGATCTCTCTGTTACTTGCTCCAGTCCCGCTCGCCTAGCCTTCTTTCCAAGAATCTCCTGGCTCCGGGTACGTTTCTTTCCCTGTCACGCTTACATGCGCTATCCTCAGAAAGCAGCTCTTACCCTTTTTGTCTTTCCCGAGCACAGACATACACACTCTGCAGACCGTGAGATCTATCAACATAAACAACACAGCTCGAGGCTCGTCGCCTCCCTCTCCCTCTTCCAAAGCGGCGTGTACCTCCACGCTTACTCATCGTAGCTCTCACGGTAGGAGAAAACTCTGAATTGAAATGCCTCGCCACATACCTTCTGTTTACTGAGCATTCACAACCTGGTATTTCCTCACATAGCCTTCCTCACGAACCACGATCCTCCGGCCCTCAAAGGACCAGTTATCAGCATTTATAAGGCTGTCTCCAGAGACACCAGTCAAAGGGTTAATCTTCCATCAAGTACAGGGTTTTCTTCCCCTTGAGGGTCTCCCTGAATACTCTACCCGGCCTGACTATTGTCAGTGGGGAGAGTAGAGTGACTAGGTGGATTCTCTTCTTGTCCAGACTGCTAGGTTGGTGCTAGATTATAATTGTTCCTTAAATGGTTTTTGGGCAATCAGATTATCAAACTCCTCCAAAATGTCCATGGTACCTCAAATGCTCGTCTAAGCTCCAGGTCATAAAGGTGCAATGTCCATCGGGTTTACACCACACCCATCTTCCCCAGTAGTTGCGTGAATCCGGGGGAAAGCAGAATCTTGTACCTGGTGCTAACAGAGGACACTGCTTCAGGTGTGATTGCAACACCCAGAGAGTCTGTATTTCTCCATCAGCTTTCGCCTCCACGTCCAGTAATATTTTCATCCCTATAACTTTTCAGTAGTCTTCTTGCACTACTCTGATAACACAGAAGGCAAATACCACTAGTACTAAGGCTGCTATCAGTACATTAAGTCCACTAGTGATCCATGATGTTATCCAGGAAAAGATGTATGTTAGCCAATCTTCATTTTCTTCTATTGGGTTTGTCACTGCCTCCATTTTCACTTGCAGGTCTAATAATTGTATGATTGTCTCTATTAGTGTCCCATTCTCTCCATCGTGGGAAGGCATGTACATACAGCAAGAAGGCCGATCTTGGTGCAAATGCCTCTTCCCATAGCAGTGAGGAGATCCAGAACGTATCTGTTCTATAAGGTCATCAATCTGATAGCTCTCAACTATTCTTTGATGGCATTAAACCCCTTAATGGGCGAGTTTATCGTCTGCAACAGTTCCCATCTTTTGAACTGGAGCCACTTGGCATTGACATTGGCCTGGACTCCTGGAACCATTGATCCAAAGAACATCACAGTTCTGCTGAATAATCTGTTTTGGTGGTATCGCGTCTAGTGCATCTTCCATCTTTGTCGAAACATAGTTTCCTCCCTTTACTGCCACTAGCTCTGCAGATCTTTTCTTCCTCTGGTGTGTATTCATCTTGGGGAATCCATTGATGTGAATGTCCTTTCAAGGCACTTCTAAAATGGTGTGTTCAGTTGCACCAGAGAGTTTATTCCTGCCCAGCTTAGTGGTAACTGCACGTCAGCCTTGCATCTGCAGGCCAGAAATGGCCAATTACCACTGCAGTACCGACCTTCATGCCTTGCATTTTCAATATTCGCTTGCATCCCTTGTTCTCTCCAACCTTCACTGGACTTCATTCTGGAAACACAAGGAAGCATTCTTGAGTGGTATGATTGGCATATGACCTGCTTCGTTCTCCACCCAAGTGAGCAGTTTTTCACTTGCTGCTCACTCCTTGTGGCAATCGTAATTTTCCTTCTGTGCGTTCTACTGAAACTGTCAGGAGTGTGTGTGCTTTGCACCCTACCATTCCTTCTCCTGTAAATATTTGTCTGTATACTAGTAGCTGTGGCCTTTCTCAGAATCCTGGCATTCCTCCTATCTCCCCCTGTCCGGTCTTTGGACATTGTAATTCCTTCTGTGTCACTATTCTGGCCTCTCTTTTGTTCAGGCCGCCAGGAACGTATTATATCTTCTTATCAGTACTCCAATAGTCGTCTATCATCTCTTGAGTCTTCATGTAGCTATCTTCATATGGGAATGTCTTCATGACATCCATCTTAATGTGGCCCATCTCCCTTGGAATTGGTGCCTTGTTGTGCAATGCGACATGTGCATGAGGAACTGTGCTCTTGCTGCTGGGAATTTGGTTGCTATGAATGTTCTGGAAGTTCTCATGGCAGAGGGGATGAGAGAGCACACATAGCAGCTCTCCTTCATTGTCTCCCTCCCCACCTTGGTCATGTGCTTATAGTACACGTTATTAGACAAGTGGGCCGAATCAGCTAGGTATGAATTTACATGTTCGAAATCTATATCTACGCTTCGCCTGAATCTCTTTACTTCTCGGGCGGCGCTGGTTACCCGATATGACTTCAGTGAGAGCAGGAATTGGGGTTGTGTTAACAGGTACAAAGCGTGTGCATGTGATAATACATCCTTTTGTAGTGCAAAAAGGGTAAAGAGATAGGGACAAAAGAAAGTACAAAATATCAACACAATAGATTTTGTCACAGTTTCCATCTCCTGTAATGCCAGGCGCTTTTTATATTGTCCATCCGTAAAATTCATGAGACCACTTGGAAAAAGTCTTTGAAATGCACCATTACTATTTGGTTGTGTTAGTTAAGCTCTCTTGCGGTAATAGTGAGTCAGTGCAGCAAAAACAATTGCTCCCAGACAAGCCACATTTTGGAACTTTTAAGCAATGCAATAACAGGTGTATCACCTTGGGATAGTATTGGGTAAGTGTGTGCCAAGTAAAGAAGGAAATGTAAGGAAGGCATGGTATCAACAGTAAGACAGATACAAGTGACCACAATTCAAGAGTGTACCCATTTGATTCTAACTCTAAAGATGGGAGCAAGCCATGACCATCAAATAATAATAAAGCAGTCCTGGTGGTGTCTTGTCAAAACAAAAGGGCCTATACTAAAAAATCTATTGCCAATCCTTACCTCTAAATACAAATCGTGTGGGAAACAATGTTATGAAAAAGAAAGTGTTCAAGAAATGATACGTCAGGATATACAGACCGTTGGCCTCCCTTCCCCACGTTTTCAGCACGGGAAATGGCGGCACACTCGAATTTAGCACAGTCTCTGGCTTCTCTAGCACGAGGGTGCAGTTCAAACATTAGCGTCAGGGTTTTCTGTGCCCAAGTCTCTTTGCTTTTCAAAGTCTCTTCTTTCAGAGGGCCTGATGTGACAAACAAACAATACGTTATTTTCCTCTCAGGATTTCACACATACTCAATTTCTTAGGTGATTCCCTAATCTCCTCTGCTCCCCATCAGCCGTCCCAGATCCCGTTTAACACAATTCTTGTAGGATTCTATTGTGTCAATTTCTCGGGTGATTCACGGTTCACCCTGGATCCCCCTCAGCCGGGCTCAGACCCGTTTGAACACAATGTTCACACAATCTCCCTCCGCCGGGCTTGGACCAATTTAATTCACTCTAACACAAACTTGCTTTAACCCAAAGCTTTCAATTGATCTCTCTCATTCGGGTTCGAACCAACTTTATCTACTTTGTCATCAACTTTATTGACAGTATCATTATCGAAGACTTTCGATTGTGCGCAGGATTTTGCTTCCAACGCGGGTAAAATTGAACAACAGATGAGTGATTGAACTTTGAAACCAAGATACCATACCTTTGACAGAGTGGTCCGGCACTGCGTGCATGCTCATTCGAACGTCTCTGTAAGGTATCCAACTCAGAGTTGACAAAGGTCAAAGAGTGGCAAAGAACTGTGCATCAAAGTGGTCCTGCAACGGGTCAAGCGTTTTGAGAATAGGCATGGTTTAACGCAACACGGGGAAAAAGCCAATAACCATGAAAAGCAAGGGAAGAATCCACGGTGGTCTGAACACAGTGAATCATTGGGACAGAGATTTAACATGATCTTAAACAAATCACTGAATGTCTGACTTGAACACTGAGATGTCTTTAGCCTCACTGAATGTTAGAGGCCTGAATTCCCCATTGAAAAGATCCCTAACAATCCAAGAATTTTATCGATTGAAGCTAGATGTTCTTGCAAGAAACTCACTGGAGGAGGAGGAGGGGGAGGGGGCTACCAGCTATGAAAGCAAGAGTTAATGATAAAATATACCACGCCTCATGTGATAACAAAAAGAGAGGGGGAGCAGTGGTGATTGCTAACAAGTTGGGCTCACAGAACTCGCCACTTTCAGGGGCCCAGAGGGACACTACATATTAGTGAAGGGGTGGATAAAAGAGCAAAAGGTGACCTTGGCCTCAGTTTATTGCCCAAATGAGGGTCAGGACCAACATTGGGAAACAGTGAAAGGGAAAATCCAAACATTTGTAGAGGGGTTCCTGCTCATCGGGGGGGGGGGGGGGACTTTAATATGATTCTGGACCGAGCAACTGATAGAAAGGGGCTAGCCCCGTCAAAGGTATCTAGTTTATAGCAAAAGATGGCATGTTGCTTTGCTCAAATAAATGGTGTACTGGGAATGGCAGATGCAATGACCCGGGAGGGACAAGCAGGACCAGCATACACGTTCCACTCACAGGTACATGATACCTACTCAAGGATAGAGTATGTCCTAGTAGACTCCAACCTGATGCATAGAGTGATGGAATCAACTACAGAAACGGTCCCCTGGTCTGACCATGACTTGGTCAGGGTGGAACTGGGCGACTAGGAATCAGAGCATAGGAAGGGGAGATGGATGTGTAACAACCTTCTGCTGAAAGATAGGGACTTGGCCCAGGGTTTGCTCAAATCAATAAAAGAGTTTTTACGGTTCAATTATAACAGGGAGGTAGGGTTAACAACATTCTGGGAGGCATTCAAGGCCACAATAAGAGGGGAGATAATCCGACTTGGAGCTAAAAAAGGAAATGGAAAGAGAGAAAGTGGAACGGGATTTAAGGTATTAAAATGCTGAAACCTAAGGGGACTCTGAAAACCCAAATCACCCTGGAAAAACTGGCTAAAGTACAAGGATATAGAGCTCCTATATCACACAGAGAGGTAGCTTGCATTTCTTAAGCAAAAATATATGGAAATGGGGAACGCACAGATAATATACTAGTCTGGAAATTGCATGAGCAGAGAAATGCCAAGAGAGTAATATCGGAATGTCAAACAAGCTCAAAAAAGCGATATAAAGACCAACATATAGCGGAGGGGTTCCATAAATACTATGAGGGCCTTCATACAACTGAAAACAGGGAGGATGGGATCAAGATAGACTCATTCCTTGAGGCTCTCCCGATACCAGGTATCCCACCAGAAAAAGCAACAGAATTAGACATCCCATTACAGCGGACAAAATAATCTCATCAATAGGGTAGATGTAATCGGGAACATCCCCGGGGGAGGATGGATTCACAGTCCGGTTCTTCAAGACGTACTGCTCTACCCTAGCATCCTTCATGGCGCGACTCTTCAACCAAGCGCTGGAAATGGGTGTCCTTCCTGACTCCCCATTAGAGGCGTTGCTAGTGGTCATTTCGAAGGAAGGTAGTGACTCGACACAATGCCAATCATTTAGACCAATCTCCCTGTTAAACACAGATGCAAAGATTTTTGCAAACACGTTGGGCACCAGAGTTGAGACACTCATACCATCATTAGTCCATAGCGACTAGGTCGGCTTTATGGCTGGTCGCCAGGGCGCGGATAATATTCAGAAAACAATTGATTTAATGCACCTGGTTCAAGATCAGAACCTGGAAGGTTACCTGGTCTCCATCGACTCTGAAAAGGCATTCAATAGGGTGCAGTGGGGGTACATGGGGAAAGTACTTCAGAAAATGGGGTTCGGCCCCAACTTTCGCAAATGAATCTCGGGCCTATATAGGGATCCCACAGCAAAGGTCCTGGTTAACAGCACAATGTCAGAGCCCTTTCAGTTAACCAGGGAAACCAGACAGGGCTGTCCTATCTCCTCTCTCATATATGTCCTCGCAATGGAACTCCTAGCAATAGTGATTAGAAATAACACAGGCATTAGAGGGAAACATTGTGGGGAAGTCGAGTTTAACTGTCACTGTTCGCAGATGACATTCTATGTTACCTATCCAAGGTTCAACATTCCCTCACGAATTACTAGATGAAATTGCCACCTTTGGGGCCTTCTCAGAACTAAAAATTAACAACACAAAGTCCAGTGTAATGCCACTTCAGTTTGTGCACGCATCTATGATACCTCAGGGATCACGAAGATGGATGAGGCGCACAAACAGAGAAATTACCTTCTTAGAGATATGTCTCCACCGAGACCTCACCGGTCTGATTGAGGTTAACTATACCCTGGCCCTAACTAAATTGGCGGCAGACCTAACATGCTGGGCCCCACTGACACTATCATGGTATGGCAGGATGACCTCTATTAAAATGTCGGTCCTCCCACAACTATTATATCTATTCACAGAGATCCCCATATGCCCTCAAGACTCTTTTTTTGGGAAACTCAATTCCATGATTTCCCAATTTATATGGCAAGGGAAAAGACCAACAGTCTAAAGAACCACCTTGACCCTCCCCAGAGACTTTGGAGGATTTGCCCTCCCAGATGTTTTCCTGTACTACAAGGCAGCCCAACTGCATATCCTGTTAGAGCACACGAGAGATGACATGGACACCTACCTGGAGGACATGTACGCACCCCAAGAAAGTGAGAGACCTGCTGTGGTCCCCGAGTGGAACTATCCCAATAAAACTCAGGGAACAACCAGTGAAGGGGTAATATTGACTCTGTGGAAGAACAATGGACAAAATGAGTGCCTCTCCATCTCTGCTGAGTTCCTTGTGGGGACCCCCGATGGACCTGGGTAAAAGGGAATTTAAACATGCACAACTGTGTTCAGATAGAAGACTGGAGAGGGTGGGGCAACTCTTCCTGGAGGGACGGTTTAAGAAGAATGAGGCATTGAGGGAGATGCTGGGGGAGGAGGCGATGACTGTGTTTGACTATTTGTGCCTGAGGGGCATATGTACAGATCCCAGGATTTTACCTAAACTCTTCCACCCATTAACAGCCTTCAAACAAGTTATTAACAAGGCCACCTCCTTGAAAGGGATTGTGTTCAAAATGTATAGAGCGATGGTTAAGGCAAACCTGGAGGGAAGACAAAACTTTAAGCAGTTCTGGGAGCCCGAGACCGGGAGGGAAAAAGCAGAGGAAACCCGGAATCAGGTATACAAGATTATGTTCATGGGAATCTGTTTACGGCGACAATGGAACATAACTTTAAAATGTTACATGGTTTGCTGGGCTGTCCCCCCCTCTGTCCCAGGGAATGTGGAATGATAGGTACATCCTATCAGATGTGGTGGTCCTGTCCCAAAGTCCAGGTGTTCTGGGCAGAGGTTCTTAGTTGGAAGAGGGATGTGTTGGGTATAGCCCTGTCCATGGATCCACTGCAAATGCTCCTGGCTGTGCATGAGGCAGAGAGAGAGGAAAACCGGCTACCAAGATGATGGGAGGCAATGCTAAGAGCGGCGCGAATGGCAATAGCGCAAAGATGGAAGTGTAGCACTATCCCCTCAAAGGGGGAATGGATGAACAAACTGGGACATTTTTATCTTGGAAAAACTCACTGTGATGGTAAATGACAAAATGGAAGAGTTTCACATTGACTGGGGAATGTTCATACTGAAATGGGGTGAGGGCAGACCATTACTAGACAGAGAGAACCCTGTGAGAACTGTCTGGCCTAATAGCGGAGAGTGGGAATAGTGGACTATGCGGTTTGTAGGGGGAATCCCTCTCTGGGGAGACAAAAGAGAATATGAAGAGCCTAAATTAAGCTCCATTTGGGGCTCCCAGATTCCTTGCTACTGGGCCAAATATTCTATTTGACCGTAGATATCGACCATGCTATTGCATCGCCTGGTTTGCATATGGTGTCTTCAACTATTCCCGTGATCATAACTCGAATGTTGCAATGAATGCAAGTATGCAAAGATTTACGCTGTAACCCTGTGTTGTGCAAGATAAGTTGTGAGGGAGTTGGTTGGGGGAGGAGGGAGGGACGAAATGGGAACATTAGTGTTTGGAAAGATGTAAGGCATTGCAACTGTTCCATATGTAACAAATTGAATACATGCAGAGTTTTTTTTTTTCCTAACGTTATTTTTATTATTTTTGTCACAACAAGCAATGCAAATCATCAAATGTTACATACTTTCCACACTTGTTGTAGCATTTAAGAGAAGAAAACAGCACTGAGCCTAACTGAATCATAGCGAATCCTGAATTTTCTTCAAGAACAATATCAATAACAATTGGAGGTGGGGGAAAAGGGGGCGGGGAAAAGGAGCTATGTACAGAGTAGGAACAGAAGACTGCTTAGTTCACCGTTGGTGTAACATAACACTCTCGGTGTATCTCTGTGTCTGGGCTTAGGATAGGTTCCTTCGGCGGAGGCCTTTCCAGGTTGGTGTCTCTAGCCTGTTCAGCTTTTAACGACTTGGATGTATGCAGGAGCCTTTCCGCACATCAACCCTATGTTATGTCTCTTTCTTTTCAGTCCTGGGTTTCCATCCAGCGCAGCGCCGGGGGCTGTCTTGCCATGCCAGGAAATTGCTGCACGTAGTCCAGGATGGGTGCCCAGGAACGCTCAAATTTGGGCCTATTGCCGTGTCTGATGGCCGTAACTTTCTCGGCTGCTACAATTTCCCAGCATTTGGACCACCACATTTGCATAGACGGACCCTCCGGATTTTTCCATAGTCTGGCGATGGAGATTTTGGCGGCTGTGAGGAGATGGGAGCAGAGGTCCGCCAGGCAGCCTATTAAGGGGAATTGGCCATCTCCTGTCGCCCCCAACAGCACGATTCCCGGGTCCGAGGGGATAGTGAGCCCGGTGATTGCTTGGATTTGTTCCAAGGTATTCTTCCAGAATTGGGTGGCTTTCAGGTAGGTCCAAAAAAGGTGGAACATGGTTCCTCGGTCTGGACATCCCCTCCAGCTGAGTTGCACTTGTTAAGGATTGCGGGGGTACGGTGCCATCTATAGCAAACGTTGAACGAACTTTCTTTGTTTGTCACACATTTTTAGCTTTTTTGCGCACAGGCCCAGATGTGATACCATTCTTCTGGTTCAATCGATCTTCCGATATCATCTTCCCATTTTAGCATATATGGCTCTTTTTTAGTGGGGTCTGTTCTGTCCAGCATTTTGTACAGCATGGAGATTTTCCCCCTCGGGGGATTTGCTGTAAGGGTGTGTTCTAATGCCGTTAGCTCTCTTCTGCCAAGTTTCTTGATCTGCTCGTTCGACAGCCAATGCCTCAGTTGGTTGTAGCGAAACCTTTCAGTCTCCGGAATCTTAAATTTTGTTTTGCACTCCTCGAAGTTTAGTGGGCGGCCATTCTCAAAGAACTTTGCCATGGTCTCTAAGCCCCTGGCTCTCCACTCCGCAAAATGGTTTGGTGCGATTCCTGGGGAGAAGTCTGGGTTGTCCCATATTGGTGTGAAGGGTCCCATTGTACTTCTGCATTTCCATAGACGGGCTGCCTTTTTCCAGCTAGCCACTGTGTTCCTCGTTGATGGTAGAGGGCCCAAGTTTTGGGTCCCCTTGGGTTCTTTGCAGTGGGGCAGCGATTCGATCGGGGTCTTGCTCCAATCTTCTTCTATTTGTAGCTGCCGGGGGCGGTTGATAAGCTGCTTCCAGGCGAAGGCTGGGGCTAGCTGAGCTGCGAGACAGTACCTAGCTACATCTGGGACCCCTAGGCCACCCATTGTGGCAATCCGGTGCATGATGCGTTTCGGGATACATGACTTCTTTCATTCCCAGGCGAGGTTCAATATATCTCCGTGCAGCTTTCGTAGGGCCTTTTCCCGGATCGCCACTGGAAGGGCCTGCGCGAAGTACAGCAGCTGTGGGGTTAAATTCATTTTTATCGCCGTGATCCAGCCAAACCATGAGATTTCTTGTTTTCTCCAGCGTCCAATGTATTTTTTCAATTCTCTGGAAAGTGCCGGGAAGTTTGTCTTGTACAGCTTCTCCGTTTTGTTGGGTAGTTGCACTCCTAGGTAGCTGATGCTGCTTTTTGCCCATGGGATCTGAAGCTCAGCTTGAAGTGCAGGTTCAGCTTTCTTGGGACATTGATGCCCATTGCCACAGATTTGGAGACATTTATTGTGAACCCTGAGGCTGCCCGGAATTCTTCGAGGGTTTGCCATAGGGCTTCTATGGATTCTGTCGTGTGGGTGAGTGTGAGCAGCACATCGTCCGAGTGTAGGGCTATTTTGTAGGATTCCCTTTTTATCCTGAGCCTGTGTATCGATGGGTCCAGATGGACCCTGTCCTTGAATGGCTCCATAGATAGGGCAAAGATGAGTGGGGAGAGTGGTCATCCCTGTCTCGTGCCTCTGGTTATGTTGATTTTGCCGGATTTGGCCCCGTTTAAGCGCAATCTTGTGGAGGGGCTTTGGTAGATGGCTAGGACCCATTTTACAAAGTTTAGGGCCGAAGCCAAAATGCAGTAGGGTTTCCTTCATGTAACCCCCGTCAAGCATATCAAATGCCTTATGCGCATCCAAGGAGAGTACCGTCAGCTTCGAGCCCATCCTGTTTTCCGAGTCTATAATGTTGATGGTTCTGCGGAAATTGTCCTGAGTACCCCGCCCCAGAATGAAACCTGCTTGATCCGGATGGTTGATCTCTGGGAGGAGCTGAGCAAACCTGTTTGCCAATATTTTGGCAAATATTTTCGCATTGTTATTTAGAAGAGTTATAGGCCTATATGATGCGCATTGTGTTCTGTCTTTCCCAGGTTTTGGGATCAGCACAGTTATAGATTTGTTCATGGACGCCGTAGTGGAGCCAGTGGAGAGGAATGAGTTGTACAGGTTTGCCAGATGGGGTGCTAGCAGGTGAGCAAACTTCTTGTAGAATTTTGAGGTCAGCCCGTCCGGCCCGGGCGTAGTATATTTCAGATGGCGGATCATCTTGCTTACTTTGTCCGCTAAGATTGGGCCCTCCAGGTCAAGCATATGGGGAAGTGGCTGTATCTTTGAGATTGGGGCCAAGAATTGGGCAATGGCCGGGCCTGGTGTCGGTGGTCCTGCTATGATTTCCTCGTGATGCTGAACCATTATCTCAAGCTTTTCTGGATCCAGGTGGTGTAGGGAGCCATTTTTGTCAACCAGGGCTTGCATGTGGTTCCTGGTTTGGAGCTTTTTCAATTTGTGCGCAAGGAGCCGGTTTTCTTTGTTACTATTGAGGTAATGAAATTGCTTAGTATAGGATAATGCTCTGGCGGCCCGATCTGCTAGGTGCATTTCCAGCTCTCTTTTTGCTCATTTTAGTTCTCGGTTCGTTGTTTTCGTGTAGCTTTGTTTAAGCTTGTTTTCCAGTTCTACTAGTCTTTCCTCCAGTTTTCGTTGCTTCAGCAGATTTTGACGCTTGAGTCTAGCTGTTGTGTCCATTGCCACCCCTCGGATCACTAGCTTCATGGCGTCCCACACTGTTGCCCTTGACGAGTCTGGGGTTGTGTTCTCAGTGAAATAATTCTGAATCGCCTCAGCGAGGTCAGAGCTGTCCGCTACGTCGGCATGGATATGATCTTGCATTTTCCATTGCCGTTGGGTAGGTTTCTGAGCTCCGTGCAGAAGTAGCGTCATCGTGACCGGCCCGTGATCTGAGATTACTATATGCCCAATTTGGATTTCCTCCACATAGGGGGCCATTGTGTTTGTGGCCAGCAAGAGGTCGATCCGCGAATACCCATTGTGGACATGCAAGATGAAGGTATAGTCCCTTTCTCCCTGGTTGCACAGTCTCCATATGTCAATTGTTTCAGTTTCCCATAGGAATCCGGCCATGGCCAGGGCTTTGTTGAAGTTTTCCCTTGAGGCTGGTAGGGTCTTGTCCACACTCGGGTCTGGGGGGAGGATAAAGTCTTCTCCGATTAGTAAGTGGCCAGCGGAGAAGACGGTGATGGTAGGGAGGAGGTTGCGGAGAAACTGGTCTTGCTCCTTGTTTGGACCGTAGATTGCCACCAGGGTAATCGGTAGTTCAACCAGGAGGCCTTTTAGGAGCAGGAATCTCCCCTTTGGGTCTCTTTTGATGGTAATCTGAGTTAATGGTAGATCTTGACTCAGTAGGATTGCGACTCCTCTTTTTTTCTGTGTGGCAGAGCCGAAGTAGCATTTAGGGTAGCGTCGGAAACGTATCCGCTTTTCGTATTCTGCTATCAGATGAGTTTCCTTGAGGTAGACAATGTCAGCTGGTAGATGGTCTAGTCTGTGTTCCACCAACTTCTGCTTTCTTGGTGCGTTGAGACTTTGTACGTTCCAAGTCGTGATGGTGAGTGTTTTGATTAACGAACCCATCCTTTGAGTCCAAGGTAGTTCAGTTCGTAGTCTTCCCTGAAGGTTACTTGTTCCAAATTTTTCAGCGCCTTATTCCACCAGGCTCCCCCCTCTGAGAGGGTCCCCCCCAACCTCTCACCCCTACCCTCCCCCGACCCCCCCAACAATAACAAGGTTTCCGGACCAGCCTTTGACCAACGGGGCAGTCGGCCGGACCGGTGTAATAACTCTGATGGAGGCAACTGTGCCTCTTCTGTTGACCACTAAAGTACAGGTTGAGAATATTCAGCATTTGTTCGTTGGTAGGGTTGAGACAGTTTCCGGCATTGTTCAAGTCTCCCAACCCGGACTAGACAGACTGATGGGTCGCCAGGGCGACTTGGCTGGAGGTTCCTGGGGGATAACTAGTCTGTGTTATGCGATCAGCCAGAGCCATTTCGGTTTCCCTTCCCGCCAGGTAGGTGATAAGTCTGGGAAGGGGCACGGCGCCCCACCCGCCTAAAGCTGCAGCTGGTGGGAGCTTCTTACTTAGAGATTGTTATCCCTTTTAGTTTTGCTCGGTGGACCTTGGGGTCTGCGGCACCACGCCACCTTGGTCCTCCGTGGGCCCCCGCCTCGACATCTGGGTTCATGAAGCGCTCGGCTGGGGGAAGGGATTAGTCGTGACTTGCCTTCCCAGTTGAAGATTAGAGCTGCGGGGAACCCCCATCGATAGGTCGTTTTTCTCTCCCACAGCCATTCAGTGAGTGGTTTAAGGGCTTTTCTTTTTGCAAGTGTGACGGCTGCCAGATCCTGGTACAGGGATATTTCGGCATCTCTGAAGCCAATTCGGGCCGAGCTTCTAGCTTTGCGCATGATTTCTTCCTTGACTTTGTAGAAGTGGACTCTCGCTAACACATCTGGCGGGGAGGTTGCATTTTGTTTGGCTCTAACCCTATGAACCCTGTCCAATTCCAGGGGGGCTTCGTCTGGGAGTGTTAGGATGAAGCGGAATAAGTCGTTGACATACGTGTTGAGTTCATCCTCGGGGACGGAACTCGGGATTCCTCTCAGTCGGATATTGTTGCACCTAGACCTATTTTCCACTTCTTCTTGCTTGTTTTCAAGGGCTTCACATCTGGCCTCTAGCGCAGTGAGTCTGTCAGCCCCCTCCCCAATCTCGTAGTTTTGCTCAAACAGGGTTGTTTCTATTTCTTCTGTCCTGGTTTCGACTTCACCCACTCTACTATCTAGGGACGAGATTTTGCCTTTTAATTCTTCTGTACCTTTTTGGTACTCCTTAGTTATGGCAGATAGGAGCTCCTGGAGGTCTGCTTTAGTAACTGCTTGGGTTGGCATCTCGATATTGGGGTCAGTGGGTGTGCCTGCGGTGTCATTATGCTCCCCTTTCTTAGCCTTCTCCCCCATGGTGGTGGACAGCAGGGTAGCTATGTCAGTTTGTTTGGAGGGTTTCGGATTCCTGGACATTGTTCCCTGTGATTTTAGTGGGAAGCGAGGCAGCCTCTCGCCCAGAGTCGGCAGCTTTAGTTCACAGGGGGCCCCCTTTGGCTTAGACCCCCGGGGCTGATCTGTTCTGCCTGGTGGCTCTCCCCTGGGGTGCTGAGCGTGACCGGCTGCTGTGCTCTGTTAATGTCCTAGAACTCCGGTGGGGAGCAGCAGGGCCGCCATCCGCACCCGGCCGGAGTTTCTTTTTTTCTTTTATTGTGATTTTGTGATTTTTTCTTTCAAATCTTACACACATTTTTTATAAAAGAGTAAAACAAGAAGAAAAGTATCAACAAAACCATTATGAAAAAAGAAGTAAAGAGTAAAGAAATACAATAAATAAATGAAGACAAAACCAAAAAAAGCAAGAAAAAATACATTAATCAACAACTGTAAATCAGTAATGATCGGACACGTAAATAATTACTGCTAAAATCAAAGAGACTTGATTAATGAACATTACTCTTAACCAAAAATCATCATGTACAAAATTCCTAAAATATTTTAACCTACGCATATTAAGAGCTGGGCTGGAAGTCACCATGTTTTCCAGGGTTCAATTAAATCTGTGTTTCCACAGAAGAGACAATCACACTCATTTTGCTGGACCTTAAAGATAGCTTCAATAATTTCATGAGTTGGTATCAAATTTAGCCTATACATGGAAACTTCTTACAATAGTAGCCAATATTATTATTACATATTTTTCCCTCCATAATCCCGTGGTAGAAAAGCACATAGGTGGGTAGTGAGTCCCTTGTTCTACACCATTCATCATTCCATAAGGAGTTTTAATTACTCTGTGTAGTTTAAGGCAGAGAGATTATGTCACAATTTTCAACCCATAGGTTTATCGCTTTACTGCTTTTGTTTTTGACAAGAATTTTTAAATCCACGTATAATGATTGCAGCTCGTGATTTGGCTTTCTGAAATAATGAGAGTATGTCATCCAATTCAAATTGCTTGTTCCATTTACCCCCCTTCAATGTAGCCAAAGCTAGAATCTTATAATTGCCGGGAGGTACGTATCATTGTTCAAAATATTTCAGCCTCCGAAATGGTATTAATTTGAACATTTTAATGGCTCATATCACCCAAATTAATTAATTTCATTGAGCTTGTTTAGTTATTATTATTTGCAACATAAGCTCATTTTCCTTACTCACTAGTGCATACTCATGACGTTTCCACCAATTCTTATACTGTGGTTTAATAACTTGAATGCGATGGTTTATATCCGGTTCTTAGTTTTCAACCCTCCAACTCATTTATATAATGTTGCAATCGTTTGTGTTCAGTAACAATGTGATCCTAGTGTACACACTTGAGGGCAGTGCTGTATACTCTGCATGTTAGATTTCTATGAACGCTGGTTTAGTTTGAGCATGATTACAGTGCCTCAGAGTGAAGGGTGGAAGCTGTAATGTGGCTTGCTAGATGCATATAAAAAAACACAACCTCGTCTATTGTACAGCCTAATTTACCGAAGTCCAAAAAACGTTGCTAAGGAATGCTATACTTCGCCTAGTCAGTAATGCTCATTTGATCAATGTCCTACAGGTAAAAGGCTCTGCCAGAATTTTTTGAATTTGAACCCATAACCTGCAGTTTTCACTCATTCAGTGGCAGTAAAACCCAGGATGGCATAACGATTTCAGCCCAGTGTAACATGTTACCTGAAGTGTTGCCATCTGCTCTGAGATGATGTTGCCCACCGGTCCTCTGGCACTCTCTTGGTACTCTCTGCTGTGGGGACGGTCCCTGGAGTGGATATGGAGGCCCTATGGGACTGTTTGCATCCCCGCTGGACTGTGGAGCTGGGTCATCATTCAGAAACCTGTCCAAACCATAGAACAATTGGAAACATTCTCATTCAGGGCCACAGTTATACATATTCACGCTATAACAGAGTTTAGATCTGCATACAAATGGAATCATCAAACAGGCCTATCAGACAGGAACAGAAAACAACAAATGTTCATGAAATGCCCTATCCTGAACTCTTCATTCTCATAGCACTCCAGGGAGAGTGATAAGGTCTTACCAATTTCCCCGTCCAGTCCCTGATGGGCACTTGCGAATTCATTAACTCAGGCCAGCTCACTGGTCTCTGCCTCTTCGCAGGACCACAGTTGTGAGCAACCACAAGAAGGCTGCATTCCCCTCCCTAATTGTGCTGTGCTGAGCTTTGCAACGTGCCAGAAGTCACAGGACACTGGGAATTCTGTGGTTGCAGCTCAAATCCTCACCTCACTGATCTGTCCACTCATCTCTCTCTCACACACTACATGGAAAACTGCCAACTGGCAGATAAACTCTCACACCAAACCCCTATGCCCTTCGGGCAAGCATGGAAAAACCCTGGGAAAAAGGTGTAATGCGTGGCTTCAAAATGCAAAACACTGCGTTAAAAAACCAAGTCTGGATTGGCCA
Organism: Ambystoma mexicanum; assembly: GCF_040938575.1. Taxonomy (NCBI): domain Eukaryota; kingdom Metazoa; phylum Chordata; class Amphibia; order Caudata; family Ambystomatidae; genus Ambystoma; species Ambystoma mexicanum. Next base: position 1,477,206,540 of record NC_090921.1, read on the forward strand.
CCAGGGGGCCTAGAGATGTAGAAAGTCTCTATGAGCTGCTCCTCACCCAAGGGCCTAGCTGTAACTAGAGCCCTCCTGATAATACCCTGCTTGAGGTATCAGCCCCTTCCCACCCCGAGGTGCCTGACACCAAGGTGACTGTGGCAGTGAAACCCTCTAGTCTCTAGACACAGGAAGTATCGAGAAAAGTGCCAGCCCCCGAGCCGCGCCAGAGAACCGTGAAGCACAGGCCAGAGCGTGCAGGCTGCAGACGGTCTGGAGTCCATAGTTCCAGCGGCGGGAGCCCTGCTGTCCTGTGAGCCCCCCAGCAGTAACCCCCCTGGGGTAGAGCGAGGTCGAGAGCCCATGGGGAAAAAAAGATTGAAAGAGACAGAGTGGAGGCTCTCCCCTATGGGCTGCGGAGCGGCGCTGGGCCCACCCACGGCTCCAGAGACTTCAATGGAGCGGAGCCCAAGCTCCTCAGGTACGGCTGTACCCTTCACTGCAACTAGTCAGCGCTGCTGCCCCCCCTGCAAAACCCAGCTGAACCTTGAGGCCCGATGCAGAGCTCTGGGTGCGCGAACCCGCCGAGTGGGGCTGCCTTTCGACCCAGCTGAAGCCTCCCTCAGCTTCTACCCGTCACCCACCGGCCCGCTTCATCCCAGTGCCAAACTGAGTGGACCCCATGGAGGCCCTAGTGAAGATCCACGTGGCCCCGAGTGAGACCTTGCATCCTCCCCCAGGCCCCGCAACTTGCAAGCTCTACAGGGAAGACTGTGCACTGTGCCGTGATCCGCACCAGAAGAGGCAGCCACCCCCCTTAACTGTGGCCCGGGAGCACCCTTGGTTTTCGTGGGGCCCTTGGGGGCTCAAAAGGAAAAATCTGTCATACCATAGACCAGTGAGCAAGGGGTTAACGCACAGCATCCCCCAGCACCCCCCAGAGTGGAACCCCCAACCCGAGGCCTGGGTAGCCCGGAATCAGTCGGCCTCTCATGAGCTGGGCAGCTTCGCTTCGAAAATTCCAATACAACCAGACACCCCTCCCAACACAGGAAATCATGCCTGTCACGACAGTGCTAGACCCGGAGGAGGCCCACTTGATGAGCAAAGCCATGGCGGTGCTTCTTGAAGAAATAAGAGGCTTTAGGGCAGACATTAGCAAAAGACTAGATGGGCTGGACAAAAAAGTGGATAGTATGGATGACCGTATCAGGGGCTTTGAGGCAAACCAAACCTCTGTGGACCTACTAGAGACCCAAATCGATAGGACACTCTCGGAACTGTAGAGAAGGGAAGAGAAGTGCGTGCTAAAAATGGACGGTTTCGAAAAAAAATTCGGATTACCGGAGCAAGAAGGAGAAACACAGAACGACATCATTAAAGCCATAAATGAGGTTTTTAGAAAGCTCTTCAATGAAGGACATACCAACAAACCCACCATTGACAGAGCGCTAAGAGCGGGGGGGAGCTCTAGGGGTCCAAGGTCAGTGTTGGCGAGATTCCATTACTTTGTGGAGAAATCAAAGATTCTTGAAATGGCAAGAAAAAGGGACCCGGTAAAATGAGGAGCCTCACAAACAACTGTGTTCCAAGACCTGTCGGCCTTCACCCTGACCAGGAGGAGACTCTGCGCACCTCTGACAAAGTGGCTCAGCTCCAAAGGAGTGCGTTATAGGTGGGGGTTTCCCTTCTGTTATGTTATGTTATGTTATGTTAAAAGCATTCATGTAAGCGCACGTACCCGAAGGCATCTTGGCGCTGAGGAAGGTGAAGCAAGGCGCTTATAGGGCCACTAAAAAAGCAGAGTTTTCAATCTTTGCCGAAAGGCGAGATGATCAGAAATATCTCGCAATGAGATAGGAAGGCGATTCCATGCTTCAGCAGCGGTAACAGAGAAGGCACGGCCACCCCTACGGGCTAACCTGAACCAAAGAACAGTCAGCCGGCGGACAGTGAGAGAGCGAAGGGTGTGGGTGGGTTGATAGGGAGTTAATTTGCTTTGCAAATATTCTGCCCCCGTTCCATAGAAGGCTCAGTGGACCATGCACATAGACTTAAACAAGATCCGTTGGGTAATAGGAAGCCAGTGGAGTTGTCTCAGTATGTCATATGAGCTCCAAAAGGTGGACGGATAATGGAGTGAGCAGCGGCATTCTGGAGTAGCTGCAAACGCCTGATGAGATAACTGGGTTGGGCCAGATATGGTGATTTGCAGTAGTCCAAAATGCTGAGGACCAAAGCTCCAACTACAGGTGCCTGACTGGCCGTAGGAATGAAGGGGAGGACTTTCCGAAGGACCCTAAGTTTAAAATGACCCGATTTACAAACTGCTACTCCTCTCTTGCCTTTCAGTTTGAGGGGTATAAATACAGCCGCATAACGGAGGATGACATAAGCAGAGTGACACAGGAACTGCTAGGTGACTCTGCCCCAGCGGCCACGTCGGAGGCTCGGGGGTAAGGGGCGAGTCGACTGAAACCCAGAAGATCAATGGATTTGTGGACAGGCGCCGTGTTCGTGGACATTGAATATTCAAGAAGTTAAACCCAGTGTCACCCCCACAGTCCGAAGAGCGGGGCCAAGTCTTTGATGCTTCCATTGGAGGGAATTACGAAGTGACACCCGATGGGGTCCAGAGGTTCTATACATCTACATTACATGCATTAGATACCAGCAAGCTAAATTAGAGATTGGTAATGAATTAACTGTTGAATGCATTGATATTATATTTTGCATTAATTTCAATAAGGCTAGGAAAAAGAAAATTACATGTGCAACTTGGTATTACTGTTAACCACTCATAATATACACCCAAACCTTGCTACTGTACCATGCTAATGATAATGCTGCACACCTTGGAAAATGCATCATAGTCATACTTTATATTAATTGCACATGGGAATATTCATTGTGAAAAATTACTCAATCATGAATGCTAAACATATTTACAAAAAACAATACATGTCAATGTCCGTGTTGAGACCCAATTTGAGGGTTTGAAAATTGCAAATTAAACGTGCTTCTCTCTGCCGTATCTTTACTTCACGATTACCGCCTCTTCTGCCAAGGCTGACCTGTAATTCAATAAATCTAATGTCTTTTTTCTCATCCAATTGGTGCTCTCGCTGCCAATGCGCAGCCAATGGCAACATAGAATTCTGGCTGCCAATCCCTGACAAATGTTCACGGATGAGAATCCGGAGTTGGTGAATAGTACTGCCTATATACATTTTATTGCAAATGCAAATGATGGCATAGACCACGTATTTTGTTCTGCGATTAATGTTTTGCCTAATTGTAGTTTGATTACCAAAATGATCTTCAAAGTCCGTTGTTTTGTTGTACGCATATTGACATATGGAACAGGTGCCTCATTTTCTGAACCCTTGGTCTCCTGGTTCAGCCAATTAGTAGATTGATTCTTAGTTATCTGTGGAAGAAGCAAAGGACTGAGTTGGTTCCTCAATGTTTGTGCTCTTTTGAAAATAATTTGTGGACCATGTTGTATGAATTTGCCTATGTGGGGGTGAAGTTGTAATAAATGGCAGTTACGCTTTAACATTTTTCTGATCTCAAAGTAATCATGGGAGTATGTTGTGATGAATCTCACATCTTCTTATTGATGAACAGCGTTGATCTGTTTTGGCGTATGTGTTTCTGCTTGCATCATTGATGATGCTTTATCCACTGCCTTTCTGATATGTTTGGTTTGATAGCCTATTTTGTTAAATCTGGACGCCAGTAGATTGCACTTTGCCAAGTACTGTGATTGTTCTGTACAGCTTTGTCTTGCGCGAATGCATTCGCTACTGGAATATTATTCTTTCTTGGTCGATGACAACTTGTAGCAAACAAGTTTGAATTGACCTCTGTGGGTTTACGAAAAGTCTTGGTGTACCCTACTGTTATTCTTAACGTATATTGGAAAAGGTCCAAAAAATCAATCGTTGATGTGCTCATGTGCGACGTAAATTGAATTCCAAAGCTGTTCCGATTCAAGCGGCATGTGAATTGCTCTAGTTGTTCCATGTCACCTATTCAAATGAGTTTGACACCATCAATATAACAAGCCCATAAGATTATATTCTCGCTATATTGACCATCTGTATACACTACCTTGACCTCTAGCATCCCCATAAACAAATTTGCAGGTAGCGGGGCATATTTCGTGCCCATCGCCACCCCTTGTTGGTTATAATATTCATCATCGAACATGAAGATGTTGCAATCAAGAGTTGCTTGCAGCATGTCTTTGAGCATGTGTATCTGATGGAAATGTGAGGCGCTGGTATCCTTAAATGCATAATCAATGGTTTGTATTGCTTGTTCATGTTTGATTGAAGTATAGAGGGCAAGCACATCAAGTGTTGCAAGGACATATTGAGGTTGCCAACTGATTCCATGTAAGATCTGTATAGTATGCGTAGTATCTTTAAGATAGGCTTTGAGTTTAGATACCTCTGGTCTGAGTAAGTTATCGATGTACTCAGATAAGTTTTCGGTTGCCCACCCATTGTCACTTACAATGGGTCTTCCCTCTGGGATGCGTTGGTATGGCTTATGCACCTTTGGCAAAAAATATATGGTTGGAATTCTAGGATGTTTTATATACAGATACGTTTTCTCTTCATCCGTTATAAGACCTTGTCTGTGCCAAATCGTAGTTATCCTTTGTAGTTTAGAGAAAATTGTTGTTTTAGGATTGCTGGCAAGTATCTCGTAACAGTCCGGCGTTGAAATATGCTGGTATGCCATTGTTAGATAATCTTGTTGGTTCATGATTACTATAGTCCCACCTTTGTCTGTCTCTTTTATTTCAATGTTTGTATCTTGTCTAAGATGTGCCAATACCATATTTTCTTCTTTGCTCAAGTTCCAAGGAATTCCTTTAGGCTTTTAGCTTTTATCTGCCAACCAATGAACATGATTTGAGACTGATTTGTAAAACACATCGATAATGTTCTCATGTGTGAGTTGAGGTATACATTTAGATCTGGACTTGAGTTATAACTGTCCAGGTTCCCGGGACCATATTCAATTCTTGTAATATATGTGCTATTTCGTATGTCTAGGGCTCGTCCAGTGTTAGGCAGAAACCTGTGCAGTTCCGTTAGGGACCTCTGCAAAAAGTTTAAGACTACAGATGTTAGCAGTAAACCCAATTGGTGGCAGTCTGCACCACCCAGATTTACCTGGTAGCTGTGGCTGAGGAGTCAGACCTCTCTCAAGAAGAGTTAGGCAGAATATAGAGTATACACATTAGGTACAAAAATACAGTAGCACAAGCAAACACTGACCAGAGCTTTGGTATAAAAGTATATAATTATTTATTTAAAAACACACTTGTAAAAATACACTGGCACTAATATGTCAAGCAAGTTCAAACACAGTCACTAGAAATATATACACCTCCCTGATTAATTATTCGACAAGTCTTAGGAAAAGAACACCACTTATTATCAACACAGAGGTAAGCGCTTTACCAAGATGGCACTCCAATAATTATTTTAAAAGGGAGAGAAAAGGCAGAAATAGGAAAACACACAATACCAACACTTTTAAAGAACCACAGCAAGTCAAGAAAGGCAAGGTCTACTGTAGAGCAAAACGTTCATAGGCTAGGCCCACTCTTGCAGAGAGCAAGGTGAAATGTGCCCAAGATCACACAGTTGAAGTACACTTTAAAAGTATTTGCAGATAGTTCAAAAAGGAGTTAGATCAGTTCAGAAAAGTTAGTTAACAGGTCCGAGGTCACCCCAAGATAGAGAGTCAAGGATTTACGGGACACCTTGGACGGTCTGTTGCAAGGGAGACCAAGCGGGACACAGTACCTGAAATGGTGAGAAAGCTCCAGCGGGGGCAGTTGTTCTTGGCAGCGGGTGCAAGTCGGTGCTTCGTCCAGGGGAAGAGAAGATCTCGACATGGAGGAAAGCTGGAGGTTGTTGCACTGCCAGGGAAGAAACCAGCCGCGGAGTTTCCCCAGTTAAAAGGTACTACCCTTTTATTCGCAGTAGTGGTGAAGCGTGGCTATCCGGCCGCCGGTGTGCTTGGCACGGCCGATTCAACCACGAGACGATCCAGGAAGGCAAAAAGATGGCGAACTGGTTAACCCCACCAGCTCAAAGGAAGAAGCCTCTCCTGGAAGAAGATCTTCTCTGTCGTTGGGAAGTGGTGAGTCGGTTCAGCAGGACTCCACCGGTGGTGTCGTCGTTGCAGTTCGGCTCAGCTTCTCCCTCTTTGGATTCTTTAGGTCCTGTAGCGACTTCTGAAGTTCCAGTCCCCAAAGCCCTGCTTTTATGCAGAAAAACCCATTCATCCGTCCTAGCTGTCACTCAAACATACTAAGTGGTGAGCCGGGCGGCTCATCACTGGGCCAATCACACAAGAGTGCGACTTGAGTTTCCGAGGCAACTCAGTCCAGGGTGCCTACCCCCCCCCCCCTCCCACACATCCTGTGGACCCAGACAGAGTGGCACCACTTTTGGAGGCTTCTGTGCAGAAGCCCGCCAAAAAGTGTAACAAAGGGCTCGACTTGGGTTGGAGTTACAGAGGCGAACACAAATACCATTTTAAAACCGAGTCCTGGCAAAAAGACCCAACCGGGGAATAAATATTAAATAAATAACCCGGGGGTCTCTTTAACATTGCACCAAAAAAGTGGTGCGTTTAAAATGAATGGGAAAATCCCATAGGAAATATTCCGGTGGAATATTTTGCGTGGTATCCACTGCCACCAGCCAGAAACTCGACAAGGGGGGACTAGACAGTGCCCCCTTGGAAAACAGACCCAGGGGCAATCTAATTACCCCTACCAGTACTTCCACAATATGATGGTTTGTACTGGTTCTGTTCATAATTTGAGACTAGTAAAGCCATTGGTGACTTTACATGCCCTGGAAGACAGTATTCAGTTTCAGGGTATGGAGTCTATGTTTGGGGGTCACTATGACACCCCTGTGTTACTGCACTGAGGGTGCTGTGTAACACACATACCAAAAACACATGAAGCCCTATGGAGTTAAAGACCCAAAAGACCATAAAACACATTACAAAGTCAAAGGACATTCTCAAATCATGCCTAAGAGTGGGAGAAAAAGAGTCTCACTCTTAGCAGGAGAAAAAATAAACCCCAAAAATCCAGCAAAGCTGCTGGGGGTCTCACTAGGTTTGGGAAATTAGCCTTTACAGAGAATTCTCCCTAACATCCAGCGTTCTCAATAGATGTATGTTTTCAATGTCATGTATGCTTAGATGACTATCCTGCCTATGCTGTTGAGCTTGAAACGGTTCCTGGACTTCTGAAGCACGTTTAATCTGCCATTTTCGAACCCTCAAATTGGGTCTCAACACGGACAGTGAAATGTACGGTTTTTTGTAAATATGTTTAGCATTCATGATTGAATAATTTTTCACAATGAATATTCCCATGTGCAATTAATGTAAAGTATGACTATGATGCATGTTCCAAGGTGCCCAGCTTTATCATTAGCATCGTACAGTACCAAGGTTTGGGCGCATAATATGATTGGTTAACCTTTACATAAAGTTGAACATGTAATTTTCTTTACCGCCTAGACAGCACCTCACTGCGATTAACCTCACCATAGACAGCACCTCACTGCCCCAAATGAACAAACGGCACCTCACTAAACCTCTAAAATCTCACTGCCCCAAATGAACAAACAGCACCTCACTAAACCTCTAAAATCCCAGGCAGCACCTCACTGCCCCTTAACCCCCTAGATAGCACCTCACTGCCATTAACCTCACCATAGTCAGCACCTCACTGCCCCAAATGAACAAACAGCACCTCACCAAACCTCTAAAATCCCAGGCAACACCTCACTGCCCCTTGACCATGTAAGCAACACCACACTACCCCTTAACTCCCAACATGAGCAGCACTAACAACACATTACTGCCCCTTGAAACTACCAGACAGCACCTAACTGCCCCTTAAAATGACTCTGCCTATGTACCACGTCACCACCCTAGCAGAATCTGCAACTCGCTACCCCTCCTAACAACTCACTGCACCACCTGACCACAGCCCTTACTATCCCCTAAAACCACAACATGGACAGCACCACACTGCCCCTTAACACCACAATATATAAAACACAGCCGCCCCTAAACCCAAAACATGAGCAGCACTAAATAGGAACATCACTGCCCCTCAACACCACCCGGCAGCATCTCCCTACCCTTTTTAAAATCCCAGGCAGCACTTCACTACCCCACATGAACTACCAAACAGCACCCCAAAAATGTGACCAGGGGACATGCCCCTACGAACACACATATAACATCACATGACAACACATAAACCCTACAATAACCAATCAACAGCGCCAAAGTCCCTGCGTCAACCCCAACCTGTCCTTAACATGCATAGCAAATACATGCAAGACAAGAGCAGGTAACCTAGCGCTAAAGTCCTGTTGCGCCAACATGTCCACAAATGCAAGACCAATAACACATGGCAACATATTGCCAGGCAAACAAATGCAGGGCAATTAAAAATGACATGGCGCCAAAGTCCCCGTGCCAACCCCACGCCCACATGTCCATTTCCATCCATGCTGCAACGAAAACGTTGTGTAAATTGCAAAAACATTACCACTGCCCATGAGCCCCACACCCACAAGTCCATGCCCGAAAGGATTGGGAATGTCCTAACAGCAGGCCACCAACATATACACAACAACAGCAAAAATGAAATTCACCAGGCCTTTAACAACTAACATTTACCCAGGACCCAGCCCATGCCTATCCCAACCCCGAGGCCACAACATTAAACAACAACAATATTGACACAGGCCTCCCCGAACACCCACCTTACTTAGATAACCGATGGTCCTTCATAAGGATGCATGATCTCACAGATCTGGATCCAGCGCTCGCCTCCTTGCCCACCTCCTCGCCGGATCACCACCTCCTTGCAGCCTGGACCTGTTCCCAGCACATGCATGGTAGATGTCCCCCAATCCAGACATGACCACTGCGCTCTTCACTTGTGCTTGACACTTTCTATAACCGCCAACTGCTGTTGTGGACCGCACAACTGTAGTCCGAGTCCTTCTTAAACTCTTCCACTTGCTCGCCAGAACACAGCCGTTTCCAACACCGACACCGGCACTACATACTAAATCAACATCGTGCTCCAAAACAACATTGCGTTTCACACCAACGCTGTGTTCCAGGTGTACGCCACTGAACGTTACGCCATTGCGTTCCAGCAACATCATCATAAATTCTCCCGGCATCAAGAGATCAACATCGCCAACTGGCTCTACCCCTCCGATGATCATCATGCACGCTGCTTCCCTGTGCAGTAAGTCATCCTCAAGGCGGCGTACCCCCGCTCCATTACTTCTGCTCACCAAATCCAAACTCCCGCTCGGGCAGTGTGCCAACAGGGCGCCGGTATCTTCACAGGACCCACGCCCGCTACCCACAGCCATCGCACCTGGCTGCCAGCTGATCACACCTGGCTGCGTGCGGATCACTCAACCCTTGCGATCCTCCTCCAGGCCCCCTTCGCTTCCTATCTGTGCCAGACCAAATGCACACAGAACTGCAGGCAGCACCTCGTTAACTGTCTCCACACGGGACCGCTCCGCTCCTCCTCCGAACTCCAGAGGGCCCTTTGTTGGGCCTCTCTGCTGCTTTAGCAAACGCTGTATTACATACTAATGCCACATGCTGGGGATCTTCACCTGACCCCGAACCAGACCTCTAATGCAGCAGGTCGCTATTCCTCAGGGCCCCCGTCCTGGACCCTGACCCCGGACCTCCAGTGCTCCTGTGCCACCTCACTGGATAATTACAGCCACGACTTCTGGCCCCCGAAAACTGGCCGCCGAAAACCGGCCTCTCAGGATCCCCGACCTGGACCCTGATCTGGACCTCTGCTGCACCGCCCGGCTTAAAGACAGATACCAGCTGTACACAGCAGTGTTTAACTTCTGGACCACACGACGACGTGCCCCCTTCCAGACACCACCGGGCCACCTTGTTTGGCACCTCCGCTGTTTCTGCAACCGCCGGCTTGCAGGGTAACCACAGGATCACCGACCAGGACCCTGGATTGGGTTTCCACTACACCACCCGGCCTGCAGCTTCTTGCTGTTGGATGGAAGTCTCCTTGGAAGGCAGTACTTCTCACCTGCTGCCCCTTCCCAGCAGCACCAGAACCATCCTCTTCGACAGTGATATAAACTAAGCCTCCTTCACCAACAAGGAACACCAGAAGGTAAGTAGTTTACATGTAGGTTTATTCTCTTAGTTCATAAGTAGAGAAAGCACTGGGACATCCATCCAGCCCAGCACATTAAGTCCAACTGACACCAGTGGAACCCAGCACTCCAAACAACCATCAACACTCCACAAGAATGTCACTGGCATCACCACACCAACACTCCACATGGAATGTCATTGACATCACCACACCATCATGACACACCCATAGGCATAATCCAACCCAGCACACATTATGCAGCAATACGTGTCATTTTGCAGTCATGACCATGCTATGTCGGTAAATCGAGTTATGTTTGTCTTAAGGGGATTGAGCCCAGTTATTACGAGGTGCGCAGACCGCATAATAAACATTATTGCTTGACAGAAATGAGGTAAATAACTAATGTAGCTTCTGTACATTGAGATATGCTAATGTATGAAATGGGAGTTATGGTGGCTCACTTGGGTGCCTCCTGCAATACAACTGGTAATAAAGCAGATTGTATAAGAATCACTGGTGTTTTCCAAGGGATTTAACAATTACGCTATTTTAATAACTATTTTTGGCAACACAAAGTTTTGTGGAAAAGGTTACATATTCTCTTATCCAGCACATGAGTTTTATGTTTTGTATTCACAATAAGTATACTCATAGTGAAAAACTGAAGAGTTCTTTGCCCTGGTGTATAACAGTACAAGTCATTAATTTTTTGTGTTTCCATTTGTGGTGTCATGTTCCCTTTTTGTTTACCCTCAATATCCCTCCCCTTTCCCCATCCTTTTTCTTCTCTGTCTTGCACGCAAACATACACATATTTTTGATGTTTGTTTTTTATGTTTGCTTTTTTTTATATGGTATTCATACAAATGTTTGACATAATTGCTTGCAATTTTGATATGTGATGTATAGCCCTGTTTTGAGAAAGGCAATCACAATTTGCCGAAACACGTGTCACCAATATAGGGAAAATTAAGATGCATCTCCAGAACTGGATGTGATAATAAACATCAGTTTTTGAATCACAGTACTCAAAGTGTGGCGCATATGTATGTAGGAGTGAGAGTTTGAGGATGTTCAATTGGGTAGGTGTTCCATGCTTCCTATCTGTCCCAAAAAAGGGGTAGCTCTCCTACTGTCTAGTAGGCTTCACTTTGCCCTGAAGGCGCAATCGAAGGACCCAAGGGGCCGCATTGTGATGGTGAAGGGGGAGGTTAAGGGGTGCATGCTCACAGTGGTCTCTCTCTAATGTCCGAACAAGGTGCAGGACCAGCATTGGGAGGCTGTCGAGCGTAAAATTCAAGCCTTTGCAGAAGGCACACTGATAATTGGGTGCGATTATAACATGGTCCTGGCCCCCAAACTCGACAGGAAGAAAGCGGGCCCCCAAACAGCAACCCACTTACAACACAGGCTGTCCTTGCGCTTCCAGAAGGGTGAACATGGAAATGGGTTGGTGGACTCTCACGTTAGGGAGTAGAGTCAGGACCCCCCCTTTCACATACTACTCGAGGGTGCATGACATGTTTTCAAGGATAGATTATATCCTCGTTATCTCTATTATTGGAAATGGTGAGGGAATCCACCACGGAAGTGATCCTGTGATCGGACCACGACCTGGTAACAGTTAGAATTGGTGTATTGCCCCCAGCGAATCATGTATCCAGGTGGTCATACAATGACCAGTTGCTGTGGCATAAAGAGCTAGCCCAGGCGCTGCTGAAGGCTATCAGGGAATATTTTGTATTTAACAACAATGGGGAAGTGGGGATCCCGGGATTTGGGAAGCCTTTAAGGTCATGATTCGGGGAGTCCTGATGAGAATGGGGGTCAAGAGAAAGAAAGAAAGGGCTGCAAAGGATAAGGTTCTTAGGGGAAAAATGGAGTCCTTGCAACCGGGGGGTGGGAGGGACTAAAATCCCAGATTTTTCCAGGGAAATGGGCTAAGCTACAGCAATACAAGGCAAAACTGAAAGCCCTCATGGTTGGCCAAACTGAGAAAGCTGACATTCCTAAAGCAGAAATAGATGGAACAAGGGGAACAGGCCGATAAGATACTGGCATGGAGGTTAAGAGAGCAGAGAAACAGTAGAAGGGTGGACACGATCCGCCGGCCAGAAGGTGAAAACCTCCTTGAGGATCCCCAGATAGCTGAGGAGTTTCGGCTATACTCCGAGAACCTTTATACCTCATAATACAAAGGGGACGGGACCGACATAGATCAGTTCCTGAACTACCTTCCCATCCCGAATCTCCTCCCGGAAAAAGCGGAAGCCTTGGAAGCTCCCATTACTGAATAGGAAGCGATAGACACTATTAGTAGCATGAAGGGGGGCACGACACCGGGAGAAGACGGCTTTACTGTCTACTTCTTTAAAAGATTGCGCTCTACCCTGGCCCCATTCATGACCGAGCTGTTTAATAATGCAATGCAAACAGGCTCCCTTCTATGCTCTCAGCCCTGATAGTTATTTCAAAGGAAGGGAAGGACTCAGCTCAATGCCAATCCTATCGACCCATCCCCCTGCTGAACACTGATGTTACAATTAAGTGCTGGCCAATAGACTCAGTCACCTGATGACCTCCCTGGTACATGAGGACCAAGTGGGGTTTATCACGGGACAACGGGGAGCTGACAATATAAGGAAATCAATAAACCTGACACGAATCAAAACGCAAGGGCCAGGAGGCATATTAGATTTCCATAGACTCAGAAAAGGCCTTTGATAGAGTTGAGTGGGGATACATGGGAAAGGTCCTACAGAAGATGGGGTTCGGTAGGAACTTTAGGCAGTGGATTGCGGCTCTATACAATGACTGCACAGAAAAAGTGGCAGTGAATAGCACCACTTCATCCCTCCTCCATCCCACCAGAGGAACGAGACAGGGCTGCCCCGTCTCCCCCGGCTCTATGCCCTGGCTATGCAGCCCCTGGCAATTGCTATTACGGAAAACCAAGGGATAACGGGAATCCAGTGTGTGGCCGTTGACTTTAACCTCTCCTTGTTTGGCAATGATATCTTTTGCTATGTGATGAATTTAGCAAAATCCCTCCCTGAACTCCTAGACTAGATAAATCTGTTTGGAAGGTTCTCGGGTCTGAAAATTAACCTCCCCAAGTCTAATGTGATGCCCATCAGAGTGGACTACTCTGCAACCAGAGGTAGGACATCTGTAAGTGGGATGAGAGTCATGCTCACGTCCTCCCCATACCGGTGCGTTCATCTACCTAGAGACCTGATGAAATTGGTAGAGCTCAACTTCACTCCCATTCTAGAAGAAATAAGGCTAATTTTATGTTGAAATGGGCGAATGGAAACCCAAACCTCTGAGACTGATTGAAACAGTGGGGTTGTGCTACTTTCAGTATTCCCATGCGGAACTGGAACTCTAATGAGTCGGGGAACTATATGCAGAACCCTTGCCGCCAAGAATGTCTGAACTCTCTGTTGCGATTGCCCGCTTCAATGTCAGGTTGGGTGAACTGTTATGGTAGTACATGCGAGTGGGGTGGGATAAGGGGAGGGGGTGGGAATAATGAAGGTTGTTGATATTTTGTGGTTAACGAAAATGATTGAATTGCCTTATGAAAATGCCAATAAACATAAAAGTAAAAGAAAAAAAAAATCTGACCACACATTCTTTTTCCTCTCGCAGGCGGGATCCCTCGTGTTTTTATGTTATATAAGCTCAAATTCACAAAGGGATTGTTAACAAGAATCACATTTCTTTCCTTTTCCTTGTCTCTAGTAATGCTGTTACACAAGCTGAATACTTCTTTTTAAAAGCAGCAAACTTTTACCCAGTAGACATGTGATGCCTTGAAATACAGTTCTGTTGTATAAAGCGCCTTACAAATGTTCGATAAATAAAATAAATAAAGACACTGTGCATAGACCCTGCAAAAATCACACGGCGAGAAGGACTTTGTGTGCCCCGTCGCGCATGAGGCACCTGTGCGCAATCTGCATATTCATGGAATCTTCCCCGCAAAATAACCCTAAGCTCAAGTCGCAGCCGGAACGCCCCTCACACGCCCTCCCACAAAGCAAATGTAGCCATTAATAACTACCCATGCCCGGTCCTTGGGTGCAAACTCATGCACCCCGGTAATCCTGCATGGTGTTCCCCGCAACCAAGCCAATACCCCGGTGTCACTGCGTAGGGTCCCCTATGACTGCTCACAGCACCCTGACAATATGCATACCTTGTATCGTATAAGTTGTCATTTTCTGGTAAATATGCGTGTGAACCCCCGTAAACCTTGCCTGCACCCTGCTACACTGCTTACACGCACCCCTAAGTCTGAGCGGAAGCCCGACTGCACGCACGATCCCCTAAATCCAACATGCAATCTTACCTCTTGCGCTGGGATTCCTATGCGCAAGGGTCTGTACGACTGCCTATGGTTGGCGGTTAGGTTAGCAGATTTGCCTGGTCATTTCTCTGACGTGAGGTTGCACAGTCAGATCCATGAATACGATTTGTTCTGCGCAGTTGTGGGCATGCAATGTCCTTGCGGCAGGTTGTCCCTCAGCAAGCCCACATTTCCCCTTGTTCCTCATTTTGCATGTTCCACCCCCTATTTTGGAGTCTGAGTAGGCCCAACCCACACTCTGCGAGGAGTCTCACGCAGGGTGCTCCACTGCTCGCAGAGGCATGCCAGAACTGCACGAAGTCTACGCAAGTCCCAGAAAAGTCCTGTTTCGTCGATTCCATGAATCGACGAAACAGGGTTTTGCACACAGAATGGCTTCATCATCTCTTCAAGGCACTGCTGCCTGGCAGCACACTGCCCCCCACTATTCAACCTCCATGGTGATTCTCTTTCCCAGCGACTGGATCACTTGTTAGTCAGGAAGCTTTCACCCATCATTCTCTTTCCCAGCGACTGGATCACTTGTTAGTCAGGAAACTTTCACCCATCATGTGCAGCGCGCTTCCCTTTTGTATTGTGAAGTAAAAATGGTTGGTTGAAACTGGTTTTCTAACAACTCTAGAGGTTCCATTAGGTGTCTGTGTTAAGTATGTGGGTGCCTTGGCAATACAAACCACACTCTTGTCCATTACATTAGTAAATAATCATGACTTTCCATAAACGTCCTATTCTAATACCCGTCTGTGAATGATAACATAGGTATGGACAAACATTTAAAAATATTAACAAATCCTTGTCAGTTGGCTATTTATTTATTTATTTATTTGTTTATTTATTTGTTGTTTGCTTGTTAGGTGGAGGTGCACCAGGACTGGATGGCAGATAGGCCCTCAGGGATGATGGGGGGTGCAAGGGGGTCAGCAGGAAGTGTGAAAAAGAGCAGTGTGTCATCTGCATACAACTGGAAGTTGGAGAAGGAGGAGATGGGGCATGCAAGCAGAGCAAGGTAGATGTTAAAGAGCCAATGGGAGAGGATAGAACCCTGGGGGAAACCACAGGTGGAGAAGGAAGTAGGAAAGGAGAAGGTGTCCAGGATGACTTGGGAAGAGCGGTCAGTAAAGAAGGATGTCAGCCAGTCCAGTGCCCGTTCCAAGATACCAAGGGTATCGTGGAGCCTTTGTATGAGGATGGAATGGTTGACTGTGTCAAAGGCAGAGGAGAGATTGAGAAGGATGAGGACAGCTGGGCAGTGGGGGTCCAGAGATGTGAGCAGTTCTTCACAGGTGTCCAGAAGAGCAGTTTCCGTGCCTCTGGATGCTCGGAATCCAGATTGATGGTGATGAAGACCACCAACACGTTTGGTGTGTGAGTTGAGCTGGGGCAATGCCAGCTTCTCCAGCAGCTTCCCCGGGAAGGGGGTGATGGAAATAGGGTGGTAATTGGCAGGGCAGGTAGAGTCTGCTGAAGGTTCAACACCTTTTCCCCATCCTACCATGTAGGATATTCCAAAACACTGCCCCCGCCTTTCACGACACGAACATGTTCGCACAACACAAACGACAACGGACTAACACCAGAGCCATTTATCTGACATGTCCCAATACAAGGGTCAGGCAAAGTCAGGCAATTGACCAGAATCACACACACCTGGCAGCCCTTTGCCTTCCCCACAGGGATAAAAGGTGGAGCACAAGAGCACAAGACAAGCAAGGCAGACAGCACAACGTAAGAGCTAACTCAGCAAAGCAGTTCAAGAGGAGGAGAAAGACAGCGCATTCCGAGAGGGTGACAAGGAGAGAAGTGACCTTGCCCTTTCTGACCCAAGGCCCGTGAAACCTCTGCAGAAGGAAACAGCAGATGTCAACGTTAAACGAGACCCTCATCCACTGATTACCAAGCCGGGGAGAGACACTTGTCTCTGTGGTACCAACCTGGACGCCAAAGAAAATGAAAGCCAAGTGTGTCATGAACCATCAAACTCGCCCCTTCTGGGCTTCCTGGTCCCTGTCACGTCAGGCCTTACACTCTATAACACTACCAACATGGCGGCAAGCTCAGCACGCTGCTCGCCAGTCTTCACGTTCTACGCAGCGTCCTCTATAAAGAAGCCACACCCCCGCGGCCCCGCGCGTCTCAACGCTGCTGCTAGCTGTGATCGGACGTGTGTTCCAAACTCCTCTAGCGCTACTTGCTATTTCCTGGCTCCTGGATTCCCTTCTTTCGACCTCTTCCTTCTTTTCTACTTCCCGGAATCTCTGTGCTGCTTCCGCGCGCCCCCAACACCTTCTTCTCCTGGAGTTCCCTGTGATCCTGGACATCGAAGCTGAACGTAATCTGGAAGCCGAGGTCGGCTGAGCGGGCTTATTTAAGTCCCGAACCATACGAAAGAAGACTCTACCCAAGGAGGACATCAGGCAACATAGACAGGTGAGAAGGGGGGAAACCTGTGACAAAGGGATTCATCATAGCCGGTGAGTCGAGGGAAGAGTCAATAAGAAACCGAACTGTGTCGAACGAAAAGCAGCCAACGGCTAATTTGAACTTTGAAAGGTTTAAAGAAACTATTGATGAAAGAGGGGGGAAACCCAGCAACAGAGGAGTCCGGCACCACGTGGGTGCTCACACAGGAAACTCTGGACAATTACCCAGTGGTAGAAACTACCATAACCAGAAGGAATTGGGAAGAGGCAAAAAGAGGTCAAAGTGGTCATACAGGGGTCTTGTAAAATCCTCTGAACCGTCGAAAGTCTTTGACCGACAGATGATTAGCTTGGAAATGAATCCCACTTGGTGAAATGAGTGCATGAACAGTGTGTTGCAAAAGTTGGCAAGAGTGAACCCGGCAGAGGGAAGATGAGAAAAAGGGGCGATGCCCGAAGAACTGTTTAAAAAAAGACATTAATATTTGTGAATGCAAGAAGTATTGGAAGACCAGGAGACGTGAATTGTCCCCATTGTCATTTGGGTCCGAGCCCGGCCGAGGGAGATCCAGGGGTGAAAGGTCATCACCCAAAGTCCATTTGGAAAGGAACTCTTTATTTGTTGTTGAATACAACAGGCCCTCGAAGGCAAGATACTTTTTATTGAAAAGAGACTTAACTGTCGAAGAACATGATAGCTGTTACGGAACTGTCAGCTCGTACCGGGATAGCTCGAGCGTGTGCTGTGCTCCGGAGATCCACTTTGTCCCTTGCTCAAAATGAGGGCAAGGGAGACCCCTGGCAATCACATCCTGAATGATTATTTGTGAACACTTCTTTCCTTATTGAAAATCCTATCCCACACGCTTTCTGTTATTAGTTGCAAGATTTTTGGCAACAGGTTTCTTTTAGTATAGGCCTTTTACTTTGACAAGAAGCCACAAGGACTGCCTTATTTTTCATTTGATGGTCGAAGCTTGCTCCCATCTTAGATTTAAGTTAGGCATTTTTCCACCCTACATCGCATTTACATAGCGCTACGAACCCTCAGGTATCTGAGCTCTGCTTATTATTACCCACGGTGTGTGGTGCTCATTTATTGACCTCGGAAGGATGAAAGGCTGAGTTTGGCTCTGCCGGGATTCGAACCTGCGTTAGCAAGCTCTGCACAGATGTCAAAGCAAGCGCTCTACTCGCTGTGTCACTTGACAAATGTACCCTGCAGTTACAGTTTAATAAACACCCTTGAACTGTGATCACCTTTGTCTGTCTTTACTGTTGCCACCATGAGTTCCTTACAAGGGGCCTCAGGAACTCTGCAAAGTTGGCTTTTTGGTGGAACAAGAACGCACTCACTTAATTAAAACCACAGTGCAGTCTGCAAAGAAACAGTGCCAAGATTGTACGCTACAACACAGAGCAGAACACCTGGAGATTTAATTCTGCATGACAGTGAAATGGCAGACGGGTTTAAAAACCTGCCCACTACCAGATATGGAACACCATATGGAGTACCAAGAATGCAGAAATAAGTAGAACCAGCTAATAAGCCACAGGGACAGACAACACCAGGGAACAAACACTTTAGAATGCCAATCATTGCATAGATAGTGTTAGGTTGATGTCAGACATCAAATTAGTTAATGAAACTAATCAGGAACACTATCAAACCTACAGCTCTCTGCAGGGAGGGTTGCAGGCTGGGCTTCCTTACTGAGCCAGAGAGGGAGAAATGAAGCAAGAGGGGGACAGCCATTTACCCAGAGAGAAAACCAAAAGCCTGCTTAGGGCAAAGTCTTAGACACTGGCAGAGGCCAGACTTACAAAAGAAGAGAAAGCCAAAAGCCTGTTGAGGCCTATATCTCAGAAACATGAAGAGATCAGGCCGAGAGGAAGAGAGAATGCATATTTCTTCCTGCCACCTCTTACATGAGGGCTCTATTTCTGACCTTGGCAGATGTGACTGGGTCTACAGCTTGACACTGTCCGGAGGAAGAGGTATCCTTCCCAGCATGCGGAAGGAGGCCTACCATGTTGAATGCCAGAGCATGTTCTACGCTAGAGGTGGGGTAAGGGAGTTGTGTGGCCCCAGTCACTGGCATCCCTCTTTAATATGTCTTGAATGCAATGACAGACACCATTTTCGTTCACCGAATGCCATGCACCCCCTTTCTGGCCCGAGTTATCTTTGTTTCTTTGAAGAACTACACCAACCAGTGTAGTTCTGCAAAGAAACTCCAGTGGGCAGTGGAAGAAAACCGACAAATTTCAGGCTCTGACAACCTGGCGCAGAGTAAAGAAAAGAAGCAGCAATCACTGTAGTCTGGAACAGCAGCAAGCTGACTCAAGACCCACCTAACGCCACGACAAAGACTTTTACATTTGCTGCGGATTAAAAGGGAGAGAGGCTAAGAGGGGTTCTTGTACTTTTTCAATGCAGCAGCTCACTTCAGAGGGAAAAGTCAGCTTGTTGAAGGGGCCTCAACCGCCCCCGCCGCATACCCCCAAGATGACAGATGCCACCCACTAAAGCAGCCCCACAGACCATAACCAGATTACACCACCAAAATAATCATGAAGAGGCGACATGGCTGAACACACACATGGAGGCATAAGTCCGGTGCAAAGCAACACATATGAACTGCTTGCAGAAACCAAAAAGCAAACAACATGAACATCTATGAAAATAACAGAAGCCACAGCTGCATTGAAATGAGTGGAAGACATCGGAAAGGCTCAAAACACAGGGAGAGGCCTCACACACTGATTTCCCTAAGCAACCGAAAGCAGGGCTGGTAGTGCATTCGCTGTGCCGAACCTTGTCAAGGATGCTGGGAGAGTGTTTTAAGTCAACAGAAAAGATAGAACACCAGCAAGGGCTAGAAGCTGAAATTCTTTATAAATGCTACCAAAGAGCTCAATTCTGCGGTCACTTCACAAGTGATCTGAACTTGGGGAGCGAGGCCCATTCATACGAGGTAAACAGAAACTGTTGTTCCCATCAAAATGAAGACAGACGATGCAAAAATGTGATACAGCATGAAGCTGGAGGATGGAATGTCCTTGTCAGGGCCAGAGGAGTCAGAGCGGTGGTAACATTGGCGGGAAACAGGCGGAACCCTGAAGGCATTCTCTCCACCCATTATTGTGCTCACATGCTGGTAAATTTCCCATGTTGAGAAGGGTCACACTGGTTTCCTGTGGGTGGTGCCAGGCGGAACTACCTGATATGGCCAGGCCAATCAGATCATCTATCCCCTATAGGATGTAAGTCTGGCTATAGTGTTCACCCAATCCCAGCTCAAGCAAGGTCAAGAAATTTAACTTTTTGATTGTGATGTAACGCTGGAACAAAACCTCACTACCAGCCTGTAATGAACTGAGTGCATTTGGAGGCTGCAGAAATCCATGTGACTATCCTTGCTTTTGAATTAATAAAAGCAGTAATTTGTCACATTTACAAACTCCTCCATTTCTTGGACACAGGGGATTTACCTCGAGCCAACCTCTGGTTTTTAATTCCGCTTCAATTCGGCAGCAGAGGATGGCTGCTAAAGTCATCAGCGACAAATGCCATCTCTCGTGCATTCCTGCCTGCTCCCCCGGGACGTCCAGAGAGCAGAAGGTCAGGGTGTCAGGCTGTGGGAGTGGGAGCCATTCCGAGGACTTCAGCAGTTCCACTGAGATGTTGTAGGTGTGGGCGCAGAAATCTGACAACTACAGGTGGGAGGGAAGTTGGGGGAACAGTTATGTTTATTCTCTGTTGTTTTGTGTTGTTTTAAAGAACACAAAAATGAAAAGAAAAGGGTTACCTGAAAATCTCGGCACTACCTTTGTTTATGGAAGAAAAACAAATGTTTTCCTGTGAGTTAGGCAATTTAGCTCGGTTCATGGATGATTATGTATGGTTACCTGTGTTTAGGCATTTAGCGGGAGAAGCTAGCTTATATTACGGAGGGTGGTTTCTTCATTTATCTCTTGGAGATGGTTTGCCATAATATGGCGGTATCGAGGAGGGACCACATGATTTGGATTACCCTGTTAGTTAGGCAGGAAGACGGCTGTGTATTTGTGTTATGTTGTTATTGTGTCTATGTTGCGGGAAGTGAGGGTATATTTTGGAGCATTATGATTTTTTGTTGAGGGTTTGTGACATCACATGTGAGCTTGGTTAATAGGACTTAAAGTGCTTGGAAGGTGGTGGATACTATTTCGGTGAACTGTGGCTTGAATTGGCTCGAGGAGCACATGAAAGACTTGTACATTGGTCTTTAAGGGCAGTGAATACAGAGAGGGCGGTGCACGCTCTTGTTGATGCTGGAGGGCCAGAGAGGCATTTTGTGATTTTGAGAGAATTGTTTATGGAAATTGAGAAACGCATTGTGACCCATAGTGGAGCACGGAGTGGCTGCCGAAGGTAAATGGAAAACATATTCAGGGCTCAAAGCTTTCAAAATGAAGAGTGTGGTACTATTGGGGAGGGCTTGAGACGCATGTGGAAGAATGATGGACTGGCCTAGGGCGATGGTCAAAGTGAAGGAGGCTCGTTGTGTGTGTTATGAGTGCATTTGGCCAGTGGTATGTGTGTGTTTTTCATGCATTTGGATATGCAGTGTGGGCTGTGAAATACAGTAATTGTGTGTGTGTCCTTTTTTTCCTATTCCCTCCCTCTCATTCTTGCTGTGGCTGTTCGGCTCATATCTGTGTATTTATATGTGTCTCAAGTCTCAATGGACTGCGGTGCCTGCAGAAAGGCAAAAACCTCCCACGAAGAACAACGAGTTTTACAAAGGGCTTGAAGGAGGTCATATCTCTATCAATAGGCAGTGTGAAGCCACAGGCACTGAGGAAGTGGGAAGATCAGGCAGATGAAGCTGACTCTATCTAGCTCAGCGAGCAACAATGTATGCAGTTGATCTTTCAGCCTATGTTTTGGGGCGGTAACTGAAGTGTGCTATGCTGGGTTAATCTCCAAAGGATCATCGTTTTTGAGTGGCAGGGCAAAACACATAGGCACTTCAGTGTAGGAAGAGAAGTTTTTTGTGAATGTCAACTTGGACTACATGACACATGATGACAATGCAAGTATTTTATGCAGGATGGAAAAACCCAGGGGACCCAGGGATTGTAAAGTGAAAGGTACAGGAGATGCGGTTTGCTTGCAGGGATTGGCAGGTAACTAGAGAAATGACAGAGGCGCATACAAGGGAAGCTTTGGAAAAGGTGGGGTTTTGGATGGCTGGAATAGAATGTAGGGGCCTTATGAGATGTGAGATGTTGTAAGGATGATCTCGTTGTATTGTCTCAAACTCTGCTTGGTCTTCAGCGCATGTTAACAAGGTTAGGGAAGTATGCAGTAGAAAACCGACTTATCATTAATGTAGGTAAATCGCAAGTAATATCATGCACCCCCACTGCGGCATCCAGGAGATCCTACCCCCGGCCCTCTTGGTCGATCCAGGGTATCAATTTAGAAAAGGTGACACAATATAAGTATCTGCGGATTGAAATCACTAATGCACAGGGTATGGTAGATGTGTGTTCAAGGCGGAATTCCGAGCTACTTCAATTGATTTCCCAGTCTAGAATTCTGATGAAGAAATTTGGCAAATTTTCCTTGAAACACGTAGTGGAATTTTATAAAAATGAAAATAGCACCGATCCTATTGTATGGTTCAGGAGGTGAGATCTTAGACAAAATTGAACCAATGGAGGCCTTAGAGTCTAAGTACTGGAAGGCGATCTTGGGCTTGCCCAAGGCGGTTCCCATTGCGCTGATTGTATATGAATTAGGGCTGTTGTCCCTTCATGTTCAGATATGTTGGAGACAATGCGTGCTCCTATATAAGTGCATGTTAGGGGCAAACAGCCGCACTGTTTTAGATGTGCTTGCCGCAGCATTGTTGAAATCGAGAAACATGTTTCCAAGGAAATGGTTGAAGGTTGTCCTGAATCATATGGGTGAAGCAAATGTAACACTCGAAATGTTGCTTCAGAAGCCGGATAGTGCGAAAGTGATGAGTTATCGCGCTGATTGGGCTGGAACCGTGGCCAGATGCACCCTATATAAGGATTTTAACATCTGGGCCTTTGGTGTTAAATCTTATGGAGTAACAGCTCCGTATCTGGTGAAAGCTCCTTCACCTGACACTAGAGCTGACTTCCTACGGTTCAGGCTTAATCTATGGGCCACTCGTGACGTATTGACCAGACGCAAATTGATTGCTCAGGTCCTCAACTACTGTAGATATTGTTTAGAAGGACGGCAAAAGGAAACCCTCCAACATTTGTTAATCGAATGTCCATCCTTAAACATGGCACGTGAAAGATGCTTTCAGAATGTACTTGTATTGCACCCTTACTGCTCGGGTGATTTGAAATGGCTAGCGATCTTTTCATCACCAAGAGAAAGAGTGTGGATTGCAATAGTGCAGTTTTTGAGATTGGTCCTCCCAAGGGGCAAAGAATCAGAGCAGGTTATATAATTTGAAAAGCCCAAATGAAAATGAAGGTTATCAAAAGTATTCACTCACTAACTTCAGTGTATACCGTATTATGTGTGTTAAAGGTGGTTCCTAGTGTGTCAATTCCATCTAAGTCCAGTACTTTAGTACCGGAGTGACCAAGTTTTATAAATGATGTGTATTTTTATAAATAATGTGTGTTGAAATGTAATGTAAGTGAAATGAAAATTGCCTTTTGGTTATTGGTTTGTTTATTGGTTCATCTAAGTGTCTTTATATGTCGCTATGTATATGTATTTGTATTTTATTTTGTTATGAAAGCTTTTGTGTAACTGCTTAAAATATTTGAAAAGTTGAGTATCAACTAAATCAAATTAATTTAAAAAAAAAGAAGAAAAAAAGATATGAGATGTGATTGGGGGAGCAGAAGAAAAGTGGGCTATGGAGTAAGTTAAGTAAAGAAGAATAAATCCCTTTTAGTGGTGTGGTTTTAGGCATTTAACACACAAGGTTGCACATTTATATTGGGATAACGAATTAAATATATTTCAACACCAGCATATGTTCCATGTTCTTGATTTAGGTTTGAACAATTCATCAGGGCAACCACTTGTTGAAGCAGAAAATTGCATTTCAGGATTTTTCTTTGTATACTATGTATAACAGTGCTCTCCTCAGTCCCATATTTTGCAGGATTAAACTCAGTTCTGTCTGCATGTAGGACTGCAGACCCTCCTGTCTCCAATTCGTGATCTGGGGCGCATACAGTGAACTCAGGGAGAAGCAGATTGGTAGGGCATGAGACTTGGACCAGTATTTATAGGAATGAGAGAGAGCATAGTTGATATATATATATATATGCTTTTTATAGTCTTTGACTCAGATGTGTTTCTGCATAGACATGGTGTACTGTGTTTGCTGACATTTGCTGCTATTGACATCTGTATCTTAATGCTCTCCCTATTATGAGCATTTATACCATCGAGGGCATTTCGGGGTGAATTTGCACTGAGCACTTTATTTGCAATTTTTTCACTTTTTCAGCTAACCATATTGTTTTATTCTGTATGTAAAGGATTGCATTGTGTGATTGAGTACTTCTGCTATCTTAAAAAGAACGTTTAATCAGACATCTTATTTCTTTTTCCATCAGCATGCTCATTTGCATTTGCGGGACTGTGTACTGTGTGGAGTGCGGCTTAGAGAATGTTTACTCTGTTGTGATTAATTTTGTAATTAATCTAGATGTTGTGTTAATATTCTGGATTGGGTTTTTTTCATTTACATGCTTAAGCTAAACTTTTTCAGCCAATAGTGCAGAAAAACGAAAAATATTCTCTTACTCTCTGCATTCAGTTACGATCTCTGTCTGTCTGCTCATATATTATGCACATGCAGTACTTGGTTAAAACTTAGAATGTTTACTCTATCTGCTTTAACGTCTAACACTCTAAGATGTCTGACCTTGTTTGATTTACATATGTTGGTCCCTTGCAGACGTTTTCTATGCGTCTCTTTCCTGCAACCATAGAGATGTGATCACTGCTTCAAACATCTTGCTTACTTTTACATTCCTCATTGTGATCAAGCGGCTGGACGCGTTATTGCCTGCACTCTCTACTTTTTCTACTGCACAATTAATAAAGTCCGTTTGATTGGAGTGACTTTGTAGGTGTTCCTTTTTTGCAGTCTGTTCATTGTTTTCAGGCAGCTGCTATCTGGCGTGCTATTCATTTCCCTGTACTTCAGTAGTTTGGTTTTGTTTTATATTTTTCACGTCGAGGGAAAAAGGTGTTGGATACTGCACTCGCCTCTCATTACTATCGCAGAGCTGTACGTCCCTGAGCATTGATCCAATTTGCGGGTTTTTGCTGAACGGACCATGTGGAAGTGGTTTTTCAACATCAGAGGGTGAGGGAAGACCGCTCTAATTACGGTAAATCCAGCTTGCCCAGGTTTTGGCTTTCCACATTTGGGCTTTGTTTCTAAACGGTCATCCGTTTTTGTATCAACACTCACCAAATACAGTTGCCGTTGTCTGTTGAGCATAGAGACCGAACATTGTTCATGTTAAAAGGACACCCAATTTTTCACACAATTTTGTGCATATTGATTATGACATCACAAGTGTATTGAGAGAGTGCTCACAGAGAGCAAGCGGCATGCTTGTTCTGTGAAGAGCAATCCGCCATTGATGCCAGTAAACCTAAAGCCACCGCATCTGCGGTTCCATCCAATAATGAAGTAAAACTATTAAGAGAACTGGAAAAATTGCAGGAACGTGAGATCACAAATGGTGGGAAGAACGCTCACTGCAAAATTACATTGATGTGTCTAGAGTTCCACGAGGTCTGCATATTCTGACTACTCCATCATTTGAAGAGCAAGACCCAGCAATGCTGCAGGAATCGGGTGAAGGAAGCAATACATGCTGAGTGACTTTCCTGAACATTTTAATCAAATATCCACGAACCGATAGACTAAAGAAATTGGTAAAAATTCAGGAAATTGAGGACCAGTTAACTTTAATCCCCCCAAGCGAAGAAGGAAACTTATTTGCAGTAACAAGGAAAAAGGCTATGTAACTTTGGATGACGACATAATACTAAGGAAGCAACGTACATTTCTCCGGGACAAGGAAGACTATGAAAAAGTAAGAGGGGGTCATTCCAAATCGGGCGGTAAGGGTTAACGGTCACCGGTAACGAGACCGGTGCTGTTAAACCCTTACCGCCCTATTCCGAGTTCCCTTTGCGGGTTGGAACTTAACGCCTGCTTTTTGCAGACGTTAAAAAACCAACCCGCAAAGGGACCTTGGAGCTAATTACGGCAACGTAATTTACGGTGCCGCAATTAGCGCCTTCCCCATTCCCATTGAGCCCTATGGGGCAAAAATGGGAATGGGGAAGGGCCCATGGTGAATGGGGAATTACCGACCCCGCCAACCTTGGAATGGGGCGGTAATTCCGCCATTCACCATGGCGGAGTCGGAAAGATAACGGCGTCAACCAAGGCGCTAATAGCGGCTTGGTTAACGCCACGGTCGGAAGGAGGCCCAGAGTGTTGACCTTTGCCAGACGCTGTGATAGTTTACGGTAGAAACTTCCCACTTACCCATCGACATCGGCCAAAGAAGCACAATCCACGGACTCATTTTCAGAAATTGAAACCACAGAGAGCGAAAGCGAGCAGCCTCGACGTAAACTGAATTTTTTAGAAGAGATGGGACTTTTAGGTTTGGTTGGTAGAAACAACAGCAAAAAGAAAGCAAGAGGCAAAGGCAGAGGAAAAACCATGGGATAGAGAGGAAGAAAAAAACAAGAGCAACGCCTCAAGCACTTCAGGCACAGATAGGTCTGAGAGGCTCACACGCTCTGGAACAAAGAAAACCTAATGACAGGCATTGATTCATCGCACATGTCCATTGTAAACTTGTCCTTGCACATATTTTCCTCTGATGAACTGAAGATACTCAAATTAGGGCTCAACTTTTCTCCCACTACTGCCTGTAACTAATGTTGAGACCAGAATTGACTTTGATTAATACATGCAGAAAGTGAGACTCAAGAAGTTTTTTGCAATGAATCCACCAAAATCACGCCCATCAGAACCTTTATTTGGGCATACATCTGTGCCTCTTCATGATGTACAGACTTTTACTGATCTCATGCATTTGGAATCTGAAAGTCAAGATCCTGTTAGTGCCCAAGACCAAGAGTGGGATTTATCAGACATTCAAACCAACTGGCCAGGCAAAAGCAAATTAAAACTCAAATCCAGTTTTAATCCCACTTTCAATCCTGGTGGTCATATTGAGGCATTTCTGGACTTAATAATTGACGATCTGAAGAAGACAAGAAAGAAAATATTTTTTAACAAATATAACCTAAATTCCGAAGAACAAAAAACTTTAACCAAGTTGTGCACACTCTCTGATTGCATCATCAAACCCTCTGATAAACGCACGAATATTGTGATTATGGATCGGCATGACTACATCAAGGAGGCCGAAAGACAACTCACTGAGCGAAGGGGATCCAACTGAATGCATGAATACAAAACTTGCAGAGCTTCTTAAAACATGGAATGACAAAGGTTTACTTGATGAGCATATGTGCAAATTCTTGCATCCCAGATTTCCGGTTATGCTAACCATTTATTTACTGCCCAAACTTCGTATAAATATGACAAGACCGCCAGCCAGACCCATTGTCACCCTATGTGGAGCTCTCCTTGAAAATACTTCAACATTTGTGGATGAAACCCTAGTATCCTTTGTCACCACACTGTCTTCCTATTTGAGGGATACTAAACACTTTTTAAATAAAATTGATGGCATTCCTTGGGAATCGACTTTCTTACTTGCCACACTGGATGTGGTTTCCCTCTACACGTCCATCAAACACACTGATGGTTTGCGGGCCTGTGAGTACTTTTTACATACCAAATCCATGAATTATTTGAAACACAGCAAAAGGATCCTGAAAATGTGTCATGCCCACGGGCCCCAGAACACAAAAACCACAACATCTAGTGACGGGGGCAATGGGTCACTTGACTCACTTATGTCCCTTTGGGCCTCATAAACACAGGGGCCCTGGCTGGACTCAGTCCTGGCGCCTTTGGCGCCAGACTCATATAGAGATGTGAGCAGGAACACTTTATTTCAGTGCAGGAGTGCTTTTATTTTATTTCAGTGCACACTTTATTTCAGTGCAGGAGTGCTTTTATTTACTTCAGTGCTGGAATGCTTTTATTTTACAAGAACTTTCCAGGTGCTGAAAGCCTTTATTCCAGAGAACATCCCCATGTGCTGACTCATTGGGCGTGGCTCCCTGGGCCTGGTCTTCGGGTGCTGACTCATCGGGTGTGGCAGCAGGCATGCCAGAGCTACTGGCATGGCCAGGAACAAGACTATATAAACCCACCGATCCCTCAAGCAAACGCTTCGCGTTACTTTGCACCTCTGTGCAATGTGCCAATCACTGCTGCCTGGACCACCTACTTACCTTGTGATCCTGCAACAACAGCATCCTTGCCTGTACCCTGCCTCACATCTCACGGCAACGCTCCATCTTCTTGGCAGATCCTGAATCGATGCCGCAGCACCTGTGCTCTCTTGTACCACGAAGCCGAAGTCCTGAAAAGAAGACAAGACAAGGTTAGAACTCCCGAAAACACCCAACCCAGGGTCGCGCCGCATTTAAAACCCAATACGCACCCTAAGGCACCATTAAAGGCTACTTACCAGCTGTCGGACCATCTCAGCCCTGCTCTTCCGTACCAGCGGCTCTGCTTCTTCTACCGCAGCTAACGCTGGCACCGCTACACCACCTGCAAGGTGAGAGAGCAGAGAAAAGAGACATTACATACAAAGGACAGGGAACGCACTTTACAAATACAATTATAACAGTCGGAAGACAAGCGGGCAAGTGGAAACAAGGGAAACACTTACCTACAAGAGACGTGGACTAGTCGCAGCTGGCCTGGACCTCCACGGCAAGGGACCAGTGAAGGAACTCAGTTCCCTTCAACAAGCACCCCTGCCAGAAGCAGCAGGACGGAGAGCTCATCATCATCATCCAGCAGGTGAGCCTCAGAAGTAGTACAACCCCAGGGAAGCCACATCCAGAGAGAAGAGTTCTGGAGAAGGGGTCAGGGACCACAGGCTGCATACTCATACGACCCTCCTTATTTTCACACAGGAACCGCACTGCTCATCACTGCAGTTCCCCACACAGACGCAGAGGGAGGAACAGACAAGAGGAGTTTCATCCCTGGGAGGGCTGCGACGGTGCCCCAACACCTCTGCAGAGACCAGGTGAGTGTAACAGAACTCGAAGCCTCCTACAAATCTCTGCCTGGGCATTATGGAAACTTCAGAAACAGACCAGTTGGCCCAGTTACTGGGAGAGTTACAGGCTGAAGTTCATGCCTCAAGACAGGAAACCAATGCCTTAAGGAGGGGCCTCATTGTGAATCGAGAACGCACGGATGATTTAGCAAGGCAGATGCTCCAAGCACCGGCTGGCCAAGGCCCATTACCAGGGCTGGCCCACCCTATTCCGCCACCACAGTCAACGCCAACGCCTGTACAGGTGGTTCTTCCAGGGGCGGTTCCCTTAGCTCCGGCCGAACGCTTCACTGGTGATCCAAATAAGTACGCTGTATTCATGAATCAATGCCGGCTTCATTTCGTGTACAGACCAGGGGCTTTCCCCAACGATCAATCTAGGGTGGCATTTGTACTTTCATATTTGGGAGGAAGTGCGGCGGACTGGTCTATACCTTTGGTAACTCAAGATGACCCCTTGCTTCAGGACTTTGGGGGTTTTTAGCGTGAAATGGAGAAACTATTTGCACGGCATGCCCAAGGTCAGGCTCTGGACAACGAATTATTGTCACTCCGGCAGGGTAACTAAGATTTTTTAACCTCCATCGCCTCCTTCAACTGTCTTATAGTCCAAACAAATTGGCCAGAGGAAAAAAGGACTACGCTCTTTCACCGTGGATTACGAGGGGAGCTTAAGGACGTTCTAGCCCAAGTAGTAAATCCCCCGCAGGGGTGTGCTGAATATATTGACCTAACAGTTCAACTAGATCATAGATTGCAGAGTCGGAAAATGGATAGAGCCAGAGCTGAAGGGCGGTCGGTCTATGTGCGACCCCTTGAGAATCAGGCCAAGCCGCATGAAGGGTCAGAACCAATGCAGATAGGGGGCTTGCGGAGCCCTCTCACCAAGGCGGAAAGAGAAAAAAGAGGACAGCAACAGCTCTGCTTGTATTGTGGCAAAGCAGGACACTTTCTCCGAGAATGTCCGGTGAAACCACCCAGGAGAACAGTCGGAGCAACGGACAAGAGTGAAGAAGAAGAATTGGATTCGGGAAACTCCAACGAGAAGCAGCAGGACGGAGAGCTCATCATCATCATTCAGCAGGTGAGCCTCAAGAGTAGTGCAACCCCAGGGAAGCCACATCCAGGGAGAAGAGGTCTGGAGAAGGGGTCAGGGACCACAGGCTGCATACTCATACAACGCCCCTTATATTCATGCAGGAACTGCACTGCTCATCACTGCAGTTCCCCACGCAGACGCAGAGGGAGGAACATATAAGAGGAGTTTCATCCCTGGGAGGGCTGTGACCGTGCCCCAACGCCTCCGCAGAGACTAGGTGAGCGTAACAAAATGATAGGTCTGTGTCTTAATAACAACACTTTCCTGTTCAATAAAGAGTTTTTCATCCAGCTCCAGGGGACAGCCATGGGCTCTACCTTTGCTCCCTTGTACGCCAACCTCACCATGGGATGGTGGGAGAAGTTTGAGTTGTGGCATCCGAAAAACAACAAATATACTGACATGACCGCTCTGTGGCTTGATACATTGATGATTTGTTTGTCATTTGGTATAGAACTACTACAGAATGGCAAGAGTTTGTTAATATTCTGAATGTGAACCAGCTGAATTTACAATTTACTGAAAGCCACAGCAAGAGTGCTATCGTTTTCCTCGATATTCTTGTCACAGTGGCGCAAGATGAGCTGGTCAATGAACTGTATAGAAAACCCACTAGTTCTAACAAACCCCTGCATGCCAAAAGCAACCATCCTGTCGCCCTTAAGTGGAGCATACCCTGTGGCGAATTCATTCGTATACGGAGAAACTGCTCCAGAATTGGGAGTTTTGATACAGAATGTGCAAGTATGGCTCAAACATTTCATAATTGTGCATATCCCAAGAAAATCCTGGAAAGGGCTTATATCAAAGCCTGCGAAAAGGACAGAACATTAATTTTGATATTCAACTCAGCCTCACAAATTGGATCAGTCAGGAAAGATTCATGTCTTGTTCTAATTTATGGCAATGGCTCTAGTGAAATACAGCGTATTATCAGCAAACACTGGCATGTGCTCAAATTAGACGAGCATCTGAATGAAACATTAGGCGAGAGGGGTAATATTACCTTTCAGAAATCAGCCTCACTCAAAGACAATCTTGTGTCCAGCTACATGAGTCCTATTGCTTGCTCACAGGCTGAATGGTGGCTCAAAACTCAAACTTTTGGGTTTTACAAGTGCACCAAATGTAAGGCGCGTCAATATGCTACCATTATGAACAGTTTTCGCCATTCTATTTTAGCTACAGACATTCAAATCATGTCCAGAATTACCTGTGACACAGCCTATGTGTTTTACATTCTTACCTGCTCATGTAAGAAATGGTATGTAGGTAGTACCATAGGTAAGCTAAAACTGAGGATTCTTCAACATATTCGGGCCATCAAGAATGTTGACCCCACACATCCTATGGCGATTCACTTCAAAACTGTTCATGACAGCAAACTTGACGGCTTTCCATTTTTTGGGATACAGTCCATTCCAGAACCACCTAGAGGTGGCAACGGAGAACTTTCTTTAAGACAACTCGAGACAAGGGTTTTCTTGTAAAATCAATGCACAATACAATGTACTTATTATTAGACTCTTTCTTACTGAACAATTGGTTAGCGTGGGGTCTTAGTTATTTGAAGTACATGCTAGAGACAGATGGAATGATTCCCAAAGATGTATACTCAATCACATGAGATGCCTATGAGTATTTCCGATTGGCACCTGCAATAGTAGACTTAATATACTAAGACTAACACTTTTGCAAATCATGGAATACCTTGAGTCTCTTTGAGATGTCCTTGAGCAAAACTTTGTCAATCAAATTAGAATATGAAACTCTCAAAGATGCGCCATGGATAGCCAGACTTGCAAAACTGAAATCTGATGGCTAGAAGGTTGTGAATTAATCATAACCACGGGTATTTCTCTAGTTAACCCTCTAGGTGCGGGGTCTTAGTTATTTGAAGTAAATGCTAGAGACAGATGGAATGATTCCCAAAGATGTACACTCAATCACATGAGATGCCTATGAGTATTTCCGATTGGCACCTGCAATAGTATACTTGATATACTAAGACTAACACTTTTGCAGATCATGGAATACCTTGAGCCTCTTTGAGATGTCCTTGAGTAAAACTTTGTCAATCAAATTAGAATATGAAACTTGCAAACTGAAAGCTGATGGCTAGAAGGTTGTGAATTAATCATAACCATGGGTATTTATCTAGGCAACCCTCTAGAACATCGTTTTTCCAGCCTTCTTATGGGGAAAGACCATATACAAATCAGGCTTGGTGCCACCCCAAAAGGGGGAAATGTAAGCAAACTATCACAGGTTATTTTTATTGTCTTCGACCTCACATGGAATATAAACTAACTGTATGCATTTTCTTGTCAGATCTTCGTCATTGTTGAAGTCTGATTCAGATTTTTGTAATGTGCATGGTTATGGTGCATGTCATTTGTGCTGACACATGTGGCCTCATATGTAGTGCACAGCGGTGGCCAAGTAACGGTTGTTTTATGATGGCGGTGGTGCAGCTAAAGCTCCTTCCACTGCAACCATATCGCCTCTTTAAGTTGGTTTGTTCCCTGAATTTCATGTTTTATTATGCCAACTTAACAATACCATCCTTTTAACCAAGTTTTAGTTTGTTTGATTTTTTTAATGATATACAGCATTTTCATTTATTTTTTGTGTTTTTCTGTACACAAAGTACATTTACACAAATGTTATACATAAAAATATACAATACAAATCTAAAAGAAACTAAAAATAGAAATACAATAAAACAAACACACTTCCTAAAATAAAATAAATCAGCTGTACCATTTCCAAATATACAGTACGTTACTAATACAGCACTTCTAGTGCTATGGGACACTCCCCAGTTGATCATCATATGCAGAAATATGATCTGGTATACCTTGCTCCGCTATCTTACTTAATTCCGAAAAGAGGACCATTAACACCCTGACCAAGGCTATAGTAAGTGAAACCTGAGAGCTAGTCATAAGCCTACACCATAGACCATGCGGTACCATCTGGGAAGTTGAGTGGCTGAATCGCCCAAAACCTTGGATTCTCTGATCCAGAAAAAATGGACAATGCATCACAACATGTAATAAAGTCTCAACAGAGCCCAGTCCACACAATCTACAAGTATGCATTTTACTGGGGATACCAAGCTTTGGACCGCTTTGGACCGATGAACTAATGAGTAGAGATACATTGGAGATACCAATTCTGAAATATGGCTGATGGGAATTTTGCTAAATATGGTCTTAGATCACTGGGAGGTAGATAGAGGAGTTCCTTGCCAGAGTACAGTTTCAGTCTACCCAGGTCTTGCAGATCCATTGATCTATCCCAATTTTTGATCTTCTTTTTAATTATACATGATTTATTTAATCGAAGAAGGTGGCCTCTGGGCCTGGTTTATTGCCAAGCCCACTGGCCACATTGGCTCTATTGATGGCTGAAAGATACCAGGAGGGTTCGTGGATCATTAGATCATGGATCATGACCCAGAGTTGATATCTGGATGTAGCTCATGACCTATTTGGTGGCCCAGGACTCATTCATATACTACTGCCAAGCAACTTTTTTGGGCTATGTTTGAGAACAAATTGCCCCTCTGGGCCTGACCTTGCCTTAACTAAGGTTGTTGCAACCCCAAGATGGCTGCAATATGGCCTACAATATAATCCTTTTTCAAAATGTTGCAGGTCAGGTTGCGTCTGTAAACCAATACAAGTTGTGTCTGTTTGCCCCGATGGCTACCATGTAACAAAATGTGCCCACTTGTGACCAACTCCCTTTCAGTAGTCAGTCTAGTTGACCATTGGTTAGTCTGCAGACCCATGTGCCTTGGACCACCCAGAATTTGGCCCACAGGCCCAGACTCAAAAGCCAACGAAATGGCCAAAGTCACCCCAAGTGTCATCAAATATGGTCTGTTTTTAGGGGCCAATTTGGGCATGACGTGTTGCCAGGCCTATGGGCCAATGTTTTCTTATTGCAGGTCCCCTGGCTGCTGCCCATGGTCAGTGGCCACTTTTACTGGGGCATTGCTTTTGGCCAGCACTAGGCCCTTTCAAGCCACCACAGTGGCCACTTTGCTTCATTTTTTAATCCATGGTCACAAGGCATGGCCCGGTGTGTCCACAGGCTAATACCATTGCCCAGACCCGAAACACAGGTCCAGGCCGGCATGCGGACCCCTGGCTGAACCACAAGACCCACCTTCTATTGGGCGGCCAACTTAACCATAATTACTGGGTCGCTATCACAGACTCCATTATCAGTACTTTCAAACAGATGTATATGGTTCTGACATAGAATGTCTGAAGAGCTATCCGCAGTAGCAGTAATGAGCATTAAATACTTATCCTGATAAAGTATTTAAAGTGGCGGTAATTCTTCTGTCGAGGTATGCAGAATCAAATCAGAACTATTTATTCTCTAGAATAAACATTTTCCTACTGTACATCCAGCGTTAGTAACAGGCATACAAATGATATCAGGTAATAAAATTGCGGCAAAAATGTCGCCGGTAAAAAAAATCGCACCAAAAATGCCATGGTTTGACCCGGTAAAGGTGAACCCCATTATACCATTTAAGGGGAGCAGGGTTTGCAGGGGTTTCCCCCGCTCCCCTTACATGGTATAATGGGTCCGTGGTTTGCGGGGGTGTCCCCTGCATCCTTTACATGATTGTGGCACTAAAAACCACAGCATTTTTGCCACAGTATTTTGTATTCACAGCCATTTTTGCAGAGATTTTAAGACATGGAACCATACAAATGTGTTTGATCATGCAAAGCAATGAATAATTCTTCATCAAATATGCAAGTAACATACAGGGAAGAGAGGCACTTTTACAGACGTGTTTTATCTGGTACTTTAGACGGATTGATTACATTAGAGTGAGACAACATTATACCTTTCAGAATTCATACGTTGTTCAATAGAAGACAAGAACTGGAAAATGGAAACCCTGTAATTTGAAATTATCAGGTACCCTTTCCTGCAAGGAGGTCCACCTTTAATAGTGCTGTTATATAAGTGCACTTACATGCTGTTTTCTTCCTGGGTGTCGAAATGTTCATTTACAGTATCTTGGTTCCATATAGAAGAAGACAGTCTTATGTGGTTAGTCGGCTGCGGCCGCCCAGGCAACTGGTTCTGTGAAAATCAAGCAGATTATACTAAGAGAAAGCTTTCCCACTTAGGCTTGTGTACAGAGTGTAAAGACCCCTGCTGAATGATAACCATGGTACCGATCCATCCTGCCTAACCTGGTCTGTGGAGGCAGGTTATGGAATGCCTGTGAGAGACTTTGGCAATGGTGGTCATGTGAGCCCTGATGCTGGAGGAAAATTCTCCACTTCAAGCCCAAACTTGTCGTTGGGCGGTGTGGTAAATATGGAGGTCCTTCCACTACCGCCAAAAAGAGTGGTGATAGAATTACTGCCACTTTTCCCTGTACCACCAAACTGAGGCCCAATGTGAAAAGTAAACTGCAGTGTAACGATGTGGAGTCAACAAAACACCTGAGACACTGGGTACATTTCAACACATTTCTTTACACATTAGCATTCAGCTTTGAGGTACAATAAGGCCTATATGATCTGGGGAGTAACATAACAAGACAAATGACTTAGTTCAGCTAGCTTGTCAGTAAGGGAGTTTGGAGAACAGAAACAAGTGTCAGTGTGTTGGCAAATCTAAAGAGACCTCCCTGGCTTCCAAGCTCTCTCTGCTCTGTGTCGGGATTCAGCTCAATTGCCTTACCTTGTAAAGGGTGATTGTTATGAGAAGGCCTAGCTGGCCTAGGGGTACTTAACTCTATCTCCAAAGGGTGAAACTATTTATAAAGTCAGGATTGAGGAAAAGTAAATGAGTGAAAGATCCTAAGCTAAAGGTAATAATGTCCTTCTGCATTCCCTATTCTACAATGTGAACAATACAGTCTGTGGGATATAGCGCCCATTTACCCCGTGGTATCACTCACACTGCCAAGGTTTATTGCTGGCCACTTCCCTGTTGCTCAGTACTGGAATATAGACCCCATGCCGGTTCTGCTACCTTGTATGATCTTGGTTTGTAATTTTTAACCTTTGTTTTAAGTGTTGCCTTTGCAGTCCTCCAGGTTCAAACAAATTCCATGCCCACTAATATGAACGTATTGTTTCCCCTAAGGAAATTGCAATAGTAGATACCCAAGACTATTACTGGCAGCAATTCCACTCCCCAGTCTGGGTGCTTGACAGGCTGACGTTATTCTCACACCACTGCCAGAGGACACCCTCCTGGCCTTGAGCCCATGACAGGCTCAATCGCTGCCCTTCTGGTGACTGGCTCTGGCCATGGACTCTTATATAGCCCCCAGGAAGCTTGCAGTAATGAGTCCTCCTGCTCTCTCACCTTGGTAAAGGTTGGCGGTTTAGCCTCCAGCAGGCTAATGCGCGTCCTCGTCCTTGGACTCTCAGTCTTCCCCCAAAGCTGAGTGGCAGCCTTCAGCAGTCTTTGCGGTTTCGTTAACTAGCTCTGGCTTTTTTCATTAATTATCTCCCTGAGTTTGGTTCTCTTCCAGAAATTGGTCCGTCTCCCTCTCAGGGTTTGATCCTCTCACTGGCTCTGGCCCTCTCCCAGGTTATGTGTCTCTCCCATTTCTCTCACTCATCAATGGATAGAGTGCTCATCTCACCACCCAGACACAACCCCCACCCCCTTGTGCAGAGAACACCTCTCCAGCTATCTCTCCTCTTGTCGCTGCACCCCATTTAATACATTTGAGTTCTACCTTTTTAATTCTCATGTCTTCCTGTGCATCTTAGCTATCCCTCTGCCCTCATCCCAACTATCTACCCGACTTTGATTCTCCCTACCACTACTGAATGTTCTATCATACTCTTCCTTTGCCACAATGAAAGACACATGAACTGTGGCAGGAGGCACTATACAAATGCAAGATAACACATAGGAGTTTATGGGGCGCCTCCAGTCCTCTGACCCTTCTGAGTGTTCACAATTCTCCTTGTCTGTTGTCTGGTGCTGCAACCAAAATGAGGAAACAAAGACTCTTTTATACTGTCCGGGCTAGGTGTCTACTCCCTGATTGTCTGGAGTCGTCTGGTGGTAATTTGCAGTGCTATGATTGGAAGTAGGGCTTTGTAGTTCAGAACATGTGGGCTGGCTGGTCCTTTAAAAAGGATGATGTGATGGAACTAAATATGTATTGCTGAAATAACACAGACCAATTGATTAATAGAATGATAATACACGATTGCCATTATCCCCACTATGCATTATGAAATTAATTGATGCCAGCACACCACGAACTATAAGAGGAACAAAACGGAGAACACAGTGATAACGTCACAACTCATAAACATCTTTTTCAAAATGGTGATCATGCAAAGCCATGCAAAACACCGACAAAAGGCTGGGAAAAGCAGGGATGAAACTCATTGCATCCTAATTTAATTAGGTGAGTCTGTCTCCATGCCAGATAATATGTCAATTAGTACCATACCTCGTGGTTTGGAATGTGATTCTAGTATATCCTTTTGGTCATTCCTGCTATACAATAATGAACATGAGAAGCAAAGAACCAAGTACTGACAAATATTACAAGCCAGCAATTAATTGACCGGAATTAATCTTTCAATCACCCCAGTTAGGTAAGTTAATTTACACTACAACTGTGCACACATAAAGGTTTATTGTATGTGACTTTACTTAATAAACAGTTGATATTATAGATATGAAACAATGAATGTCGATTTTTTGAAATGGCATGCTTATAAACACATTGGTGCTCATGTTTGTCCATGGCATACGTGATTGAAAGGTGTAAAAGCCTTGAGTAAGGCTTTAACGCCTTTCAATTAGGCCACACCACATTTCCATTTATTTGTATGGCGGAGAGGAGGGGCAGAACGAAACTTGTGTTCCCGCCACCTCTTTCTTCTCTGCCCACAAAATCTCCCAGCAATTGCACTGGTATGGATTTTCATGTCGGCGCAAATGCTGGGGTTCCAAATGGGTTCTGCCTGCTTTATTTATTTTTATTTATTTATTGGTCATTTTTATATGCCTATACACTTAAATAAGTGTTTAAAAGCGCTCCAACGCAGGGGGGTAGTAGGTTAGCAATGCAGAAATGTACATTCTTAATAGGCATTGGAGCATTCAGAATGGGCAAGTGCTATGTATTTGGAGGTACAACAAAGAACAAAGAGGAATACAAACTGGTTACAACATATGACATACTTTATTGTACGTGCCTGATGGTCGTTTCAATACAAGAGCTATACATAAAAATGTGGAGGGGAGGGTAAGACGATCAAGGATATGAGTTCATCATTGTTGCCAGAGAGTGTGTCTGATACAGATAAGTGCATGGGAAGTGTAGCAGGAGAGGAAGGGGGTTGGTGGGTGGCAGGGAGAGGAGCACTAGGAATAGCGAAGTGCATACAGATGCAATGCAAAATGGA
The DNA here is from genome assembly GCF_040938575.1 of Ambystoma mexicanum. NCBI lineage: Eukaryota > Metazoa > Chordata > Amphibia > Caudata > Ambystomatidae > Ambystoma > Ambystoma mexicanum. The sequence goes on from NC_090921.1 coordinate 1,477,245,415, forward strand.
TGCAGTGATGTAAAAAAGGCAGACCCACAGAAAACGTTCTTTTGGTTTTTTAAAGAACACACGTGCAGTGTGAGAAGTAGAGTAGGAAGGCAAGGTAGAATTGAAGAGTGCAAAATCCACCAGTTAAAGGTTCAGGTGTGAGAGGAGGAGAAAGTGGAAAGTTCGGCCAGCATAAAGTAGGTGGGCCCTATAAGGATTCATTGTACGTGCTGCTTGCCATGCTCGCATTGGCAGGCAGCTTGCACAATTAAACCCTGCCCAGCATGCTTGCATGTTGGATAGGGTTTATTTGTTATTGTGAACACTGCTGACCATGCGCATGTCAGGCAGGGTTTAATTGTAATTGTGAATCCCGCTTTCCATGCGATATACAGACAAAAAGGCTGTCCTCAATCTGAACCCTAATCTAAATAACTCGCCCTACCACTATCTAGAAACAGTTAAAGTAAATGCCTGTTAGCTTGGCATGTTAGGATCTTTTAGCTGACCCCCTCCTCGGTTAACAGTTCTTGAAAACAAATGTTCATTAGAGTTCTCGGTATTTGGCCGTTGCCAACAGTCTCTTGCACAAAAGGTACTCTGATATGCTGTAGTTCATGACAATAGGATTCCCTTCTCAACCCTTTTCAAATTAACTGGTTTTATTTTCAGTCTTCCACAAACTTGGAGGTTTCACTGAAGTAGAAAAAGTGTACTTTTCTCATCCACTGTCAAATACTCGGGGTGTATCTTGTTAGTGCACTTTCAAGGGCAACAATGCCTCTTCTCGGGGTTGTATTCAACGTACATGCTATGGTTAACTTTCTTTCATGGACCTCCTGGCCCACTTAGTTGTACTTATCTTCCCCGCTTATGACCTTCACTGGGCCCTCTAGCACCTTGGCTTAATCCCTGCTGAACTATTTTCTAAGATTTAATATCTGTCTCGTTTATATGTTTGCCTTGGTTCACGTGGGCTCACCAGTGTTTCTCTTCTGTCTGCGTCTCTCGGGGTGCAAGCAGAAAACTTAGTTTGGTCAGCATTCCTGGGCTTGGCAAAGTTCTGCGAGATTCTCGCCACCACATACACTCTGTGGTCCCGTCTCCAGGCAGCGCTGATCCTGCTCTGTGCATCTCCAACCCAACTGATTGACTCAACATCAGCTGGTCTCCCCCTCCAGGTGAGGATTAAAAGGTCTGTATATGGGTCTCTGTACTGAGAGTCACTCCCACTGAGATCCATCTTGCCCAAACCCCTATGGAGGGTCTTGTATAGCCTGCTCACCTCCATAGTCTCAATGGGTGTGGGGCCCCGCTGGGGAGAAGGGACAAATACCCTGGATTTGTCACAATATATAACTCTAAAGTACAGATGGCCAAGCAACGTCAGAATAAATAAGGTACTGAATCTGGAAGAAATAATGTAGTCTTGTCCAACTACTGAAATACCATCTTTCTGTCATTTGAGATATGACCATTGACTATGACCTAACATATGTTTTACTATCTCTTTTCTCTCACATTTTTCCCTCTTGATTGATCCTCTGTTTATGTACTTTGATAACAGTTCAATGTAATTTGCCTAAACAAAGCCTTGAAAAAGAGCCGTAGGTTTGAAACACGCGTTGACTCGGGTTAGAAGGCTAACAAACTTTAGGACAAGCGTCTATGGAATTGAAAAAAGTGGATTATGCATTTTGGGCACATGCATTCTTTAATTGGGGGCATGAATTGGCTAGGAGACTTATGACTTTCAGGGCCAGTTGGTCTATGAAATATTACATTTTTGGGATAAATGAATGTTTGAATACATGCAATCAACATCATTTAAAGGAGTGGCTTATGCACAGCTAGGAGACTAATTAACTTTAGGCCAAGTGTTTAAGGAATTGACAAAGTGAATTATGAATTTGGAGGACATGAATGCCTTAATTTTGGGGTTTTGAATTTAAGAAAATGAGAATAAAGGCATCCTATAAAATAAAACTGATTATGTTTTATATACAACTATCGGCACCACCCGGCGTTACACGGGTCTGTAGCTGATATGCACATGGGGGTCTGCTTTAGCCATTTGTATGTTTTATTATGTCATAACTTCCTATTTTAGAAAAATGGCAAAATCGTCAGTCTCCCGAAATTGCCTATACTGATAGCACAGGGCGAATGTGTGGGGTTGATCAAATGTCACTATTGCAATTACACCCCATAATGGTATGCCAACCTTGTGTTCTAACATCCTAGTATTGGAAAAGTCGCAAAATCGGCACTCTCCCGAAATCAATGATACTCATAGCACAGGTCCGGTCCCAGCCTTATGCAGGGCGAATGGGTGGGGTTGGTCAGATTTCAATATCGCCAATACACCCCAGACTGGTATGCTGACCTTGGACCGACATTTCAGCCCACCAACTGTCATGGGGCTGGAGCCAACAATGGCAAAATCATCAATCTGCTAAAATCGCCCCTACTGACTGAACAGAGCCGGACCCGCCCTATGCAGGGCGAATGGGTGGGGTTAGTCAAATTTCACTATCGCCATTACACACCAGACTGGTATGCCGACCTTGGACCGACATTTCAGCCCACCAACTGTCATGGGGCTGGAGCCAACCCCGAACAAATAAATAAAGAATAATTCTTCCAAAAGAACATGAGTAATTTGTTTGCTCCGGTTCCCCCAGAGCTAACCTGTTTTCCCAGGTAAACAAATGTTCACAAATCTGATAGCACAGGGCTGGACCCTGTCCTGTGCAGGGCAAATGGGTGGGGTTGGTCAGATTTCACCATCGCCGGTACACCCTAGACTGATATGCTGACCATGGGCCAAAACTTCAGCCCACCAACTGTTGTGAGGCTGGAGACAACCTTGTCAAAATCGTCAATCTCCTGAAATCACCCATACTGATGTGCAGGCCGAATGGGTGGGGTTGGTCCAATGTCACTATCGCCAGTACACCACAGACTGGTATGCCGACCGTGGGCCAACTTTTCAGCCCACCAACTGTTATGGGGTTGGAGCCAACCCTGAACATACAAACAAACATTCCCAAATAGATATATATATAGATTGGGATACTGCGCGACTGCACGTTGAATCTTATCTATGTATCAACATCAAGCTGGGCTCACATAGCCAGCAAGCAAGTCATAACAAAAGATTTGTATCAGAAAACGGAGCCATCACAATAAAACACAAAGGTAGAACAAAACTATTAATTGCAATAGAGGCACTAGAAGCAGGAAAGGAGTCAAATGACAACGTCATTGAGCAACTGAACGACACAGAATAGTGCATCCAGATTGTCCTGATCCTTAAAGCAAGGACACAGACGCTGAAGCTATGCATAGATTTAAGAAGCCTAAAATAGACAGGTGATGTACAAAAATGCTCAACTTCAAACATCTTGAACGTTGTGTTATCTTTAAATGGGATGAGGTCCCTCATGGCAATGGACCTGGGAAGTGCCTATGACCATGTTAAAATGCAGCTGAACACCAGATATCTAACAGCTTTCATCGACTCCAGTACTTCAAGTTCTTCTAGTATAAAAAGACAGATTTTTAGCCCCTGTTAAGATGCCCCTGTCTTTCAGAGACTAATGACCATCCACCTAAGGGAAATTAAGTATTTATTTATTTAGTTTTTATTTATTGGATATTTATAATGCGCCTATACAGCAAAAGGTGTTTCAAAGCAACAAGACAAAAGGGGGGGGTGGGGTGGCCAGGGATGACAACAACAGTCCTACTAGGCCTTGTGTCATTCGGATTGTGCAAGTGCAGTAACAAGAAGCGACGGGGAGATAGGAGGGGGAAGTGCCGGTCAGGGCTGGAAGGCCCATGGGTTATGCGAGTGCCAAGGTGAGGTCAGGTGGACAAGTGCCAGGGGAATGCAGAGAGTGCAGGGGAAAGAAGGTCAGCGTGCTAATTGCGAGGGACAGGGCTGGAAGGGCTTAATGGGGAGCATGCTCAGCCAGGCTAGTGCAGGGGGAGGAAGACCAGAAGGGCAAGTGCGCATTAAGGGGGGGGAAGTGCAGGGGTAGACTGATCTAGGAGTGCCTGGTGCCCAGTAAGAATCTGAAGGAACCAGGCAGAGTGGACACTAGCAGGAGAGGGGAAGAGGGAAGGAGGAAGAGAAAAGGAGGGTCTTGAGAAGCTTCCAAAACTTAAGGAGATCCGGATCAAGTCTGAGAGGGGCATGGAGGACATTCCAGAGGGAAGCTTCTGTGGAAGAGAGAGATCTACCCCCCAATCTCTGCTTGGAAAAGCATCTGATCTGCAGAGAGTTGGAGTTAGAAGACCGAAGGGCTTGAGAAGGGAGGTATTTAAGGAGAGAGAGTTGGATGTGGCAGGGTCTCGGGCCTCAGAAAGCCTTTTGGATGATGCAGAGGTTCTTGAACCTGATCCTCACAGCAACCGGGAGCCAGTGGAGAGATTGTAGGGCTGGAGAGATGCAGTCCCTGGGCTTGAGGCCAAGGATAAGTATTGCAGTCCTTTTCTGGATTAGCTGAAGGGGGCAAAGTGGGGAGTTAGGCAGATTAAGGAAGAGGATATTGCAGTAGTCCAGCCTGGAGAGGACCAGAGCTCTGGAGACATTGAGTTTCTGGGGGCAAGTGAGGAAAGGGTTAATGCCTCTGAGGTGGTCAAGATGAAAGTGGGTCTTCTTGGCAAGGTCCATGATGTGAGGAGAGAAGGAGAGAAAGGAGTTGAAGATGACACCAAGGATTTTTGCCTCAAAGGAGGGTGACTAGAGGGGGCCACTGGAGGGAGGCCAGAGTGTAGGAGGGAAGGAGGAAGCTGCGGTGCCAATGAGAAGGATCTCGGTCTTACTGGCCTTAACGCAGAGATCATTAGCAGTGTACCATGCCTGAAGAGCACGAAGATAGTCAGTAATGAGAAAGGAAGAGGAGGCAGTGCAGAGAAGCTTGAAGGAGAGCTGCATGTCATCCACATAACACTGGAAGTTAGGAGAAAAGACGGAGATCAGATGGGCTAGAGGGGCAAGGTAGATGTTGAAAAGCTATGGTGAGAGGAAAGAGCCCTGATGGACACCAGAGGTGGAGAGTGAGATGGAGGAGAGAAAAGGGCCCAGTTGAACCTGGGAAGGTCGGTCAGAGAGGAAGGAGGTGAACCAGTCCAGAACCACGTCCATGATGCCAAGTAATTAAATACTTTCAAGATGGCATCCTTGTGCACAGACACTTGATTAAAGCACACAAGGTCACACTGGACACAGTCCTGACTGACTTGAAGATTGCATGTTGTGACTGCAAAAACAAATGAAATTCCAGCAAACACAGCTTGACTACCTGGGCTGTTAAATATCATAAGGTGTCGAGCTTGAAAGACAGTCTGGTGAAATTCATGTTGGATGTTCCTCTACCTGAAGACAGAACACTAAAATTTTTCATGGCCATGGCACAGTACCACTCCAAATTCGTCTAAAGACGTCTCCATTACATCTGAGCGCCACAGAGGGAGTTCCCTAAATGCTGTCCAAGGAGGGAGAAGCCGCATTTGGGAACCTGAAGAATGAGACTGCCAAAGTGCACCACGCTGCAGTCCACCTCATTAGAGCACTCTCAAATTCAACCGTGTGCTTCCAACACTGCACTGGCTTCGCTGGCTCCCCCTCCCCACCAGGATCATATCCAAAACTGCATTTAGCTAATGCCAACATAATTGGCGGCTAAACTCCACATCAAGGTTCTTGCACCTCACATAGAAAAACTATTAAAAGGTTGGAGTCTAAGCTAACCAGAAAAAAGAAGCAAGACGTCCTTCTCCTGCCAGTACGACGTTCATTCATCGCCCTTTTTTTTTGCTGCATTTTTAGCCGAAAATGTTTGCTGTAAAAAATCATCTGAAAACATAGGGGGAGCATATAAGGGTAAGGGTGGGGTGGTGTATAGGGAATAAATAATAGGAGAGGGTGGGATTGGGGAGGACATCCCCCACCACCCAAATAAAAAAAAAATTAGATGATTTTTGGCAAAACATTTTCTGCCAAAAAAGCAGTGGAAAAAAAACTCGGGATGAATGAACAAAGAACCCTCCTGCCACGCTCTGAACATTTGGAACTCCATCCCATACGATGCTCAAAGTGCCCCCACCATCCTGCAGTTCTGAAAAGCACTAAAGACGCAGCTCTCAACAATACCCGTGGAACAAATAAAAATCCCTTCTTCCCTCCACCAACTGCTCTATAAAATGCCGAGCCCAACGCTGGCCCCCTCCTGATGTAATGTGCTCTGCTGCTGATGAGTCAGGTGTACACTATAAGCCATTACAATGAATAAATAAATTCAGCCTGCCTGCACCCATTTGGCCTTGATTTACATACCATATTGTCGGTTGATTGTAATAAATGCATATTGGGAGCTTCACTTGTGCAAAAGGACAGGATGTTTGAGTAATTGGTTTTGCATCAAAGTTTCTCACTGAAAAAAAAGATATTACTCTGTTATTGAGAAAGAAATGCATATGCAGAGCTTTCATGTAGCCGTGTGTGAGAAGGTCATCCAGTCTTGTGTTTTTCTTTTTAGATTCTGGGACGTTTATTCTTTCCCATTTGAAGTATAGGAAAACTACAAGTCAGATAATTATTAAACCGGGATTGGATGGCCTTCTCTGTGTGTATGTTTGTGTGTGTATATATATATATATATATATATATATATATATATATATATATATATATATATATACAGTGAATCATGAGTTAAAGTGCAGTTAAGTTTACCAGATTTAACGCAACAAAACCCTTGAAATTCAGCAGATGTCAAGACCAGCTTAACTCAGCGCGCTCCTGTTGTTGTCCCCCGTAATGTCATGTCACCCTTAATGTCATTGTTTATGTCATTGTGAATCCCTTCTCTTATATGTATGTGGGCTTTGCAACGGGAATGCGCTGAGTTAAGCTGATCATGACTTCCCACATCCCACATCTGCTGAATTTCAAGCCTTTGGCCGCGCCCACTGTTTATTTTAAAGCACTATTGGGTCCCTAGTCGTAGGCACAGCCTTTGGCTGTGTCCATTGTACATGTTCCACCAATATGTTTCTTTTGTGCCCACTCGGTGGCCGTGGCCACTATACATGTCATGTACAATATACACTATTCACATCATTCTTAATAACGTTTTCATTTTATGGCGAATTGTTCCCAACATTTCCATTTTGGGGTAGCCCTTGTCAATATTTTGGTTTAGAAAATGTCATCCAAATCCATCCAGCAAGTCAAATGTTATTAGCCTCTCTGCTGCAAAGCACCAATACTGATATAAAGGTTTTAAGGCGCAAGGGGCACCCTGTTCTCTGTCGAATATTTTACTACTGGATGGATTTTCCCCAAACGAGAAATTAGGTCAATGCGTTGTGCCCAAATTGCTTCTTATTTGGTCCAAATCTGCCAATCGGTTTTCACGCTACGGCTGTTCAAAAACGGCCCTTTTTCTCTATGGGAAAAAGAATGCGAGTAGGCTAAAAACAGCATTTTTATGTTTTCTTAATAATGTTTTTATTTTCTAACGAATCATTCCCAGTTTAGTTGGGACTCTTGATAAACTGTTTGTTTGGAATATTTCATTCAAATCCATCCAGCAAGTCAAACGTTGTTAGCCTCGCTAAGCCTCTGTGCTGTAAATTATATAAAGGTTTTAAGGAGGAGGGGGCCCACCCTTCTCTGACAAATATTGTAAAAAAATACTGGATGGATTTACCCCAAACGAGTCAAGAAATGTAAGCTTTGTGCCCAAGTTGTTTCTTAGTTGATCCCAATCTGCCTACGGCTGTTAAAAAAATTCACTTTTTCTATATGGGAAAATGAATGGGCTGAAAACTGTGAAACTGTGGTGCTTTGTTTTCTTAGTAACTTTATCATTTCATAACGTATTGTTCCCAAAATGTGTACTTTGGGAGGGAGGGGGGAGGGGGTTTGACAAATGTTTCATTTTTAACATTTCACCAAATCCATCTAGCAAGTCAAAAGGTATTAGCACTAGAATTTTGGGGAAAGATTTCTGCTTTTTCATTTCTGAAAATCCTGCCAGCCTCTCTGCTGCAACGTATGGGAGATGCAGCTATAATTTTGGGAGAACCGGGCACCACTTCCCCTTCAAATATGTGAAAAACGCCTGGATGCAAGAACCCCAGACCCGGCCTGGAAACTGAGTAAAAGCTTCATGCCCAAGTTGTTACGTATTTGGTCCAGCCGTTTTGGTTGTGCACTGATCTTTCCCAAAACTTCCAGTCTGGGTGGGGATGGGGAGCACCGAGTACAATTTGCACTGCAACCTTTCAGCCATATCCGTCATAGGAGCATTTAAGACAAAGGTTATTAGCGTTTCATTTATGCAGACGACATGTTATTGTTAAGAATCCCAAAAAGAACCTGCAACCCATGGTCCAAGTGGTACAGCGTTTGGTGAGCTATCTGGGCTCAAAATTAACTGGGACAAATCCAAGGTGCTCCCCCAAACATCGGCACTCGGCAGGTAGATGTCGGTGAGGCCTTTAGGTTGTGTAACAGTAAAAACATCAACAATATCACTATATACTGAAAATGACTTGATGACTTGAAAATACTTGGCCATTTGGAGAGTAGGATGGAGGCCTGGATTCTACTCCCTCTATCTCAGGCTTTTGGACATGTTTAAGATGGATGATGGTTAGACTGGTATGGGTGGGCAAAGAAGCTAGGATCTCATATGATGTTCTGACACAACCTTATGAAAGAGGCAGACTGGACTACCCCAATTGTTTATATATTACTTGGCAGCCCAGGTACAATACAGAGGGCCTCATTACGAATTTGCCTGCATCCTGGCTGTATTAACGCCAGGATTCTTGCAATCGGAATTGTCGTTATCAGCACTTGGTCTGCTGGAATTATGGTGCTGGTAAGGGTGCTAAATCCCCATTCCATGGAGTCTCGTAGGACTCCATGGAATGGGGATTTTGCTGCCATTACCGGCAACGGTATTACCGTGCCAGTAATACAGGCAGTTTTTTGCCATAGGGTCAGATTTTGTAGTTGGCCGGTCCGGTAAAAGTGGTGGTATACAGTATTACTGGCACTTTTACTGTGTACCGGCCAACTTGTAATGAGGCCCACTAGCGTGTCGTGGTGGTCCCTTTCCCTGGAATTGCCTCATGTGGCATTGGAGAGGGCTACCTCATACCCAGATGATCTAAAATCGATTTTATTGGGGAAGAGATGACCGGTTGGGAAACATGTACAAACAGTGGATAACATGTGTATAGCATGGGACAAGGTCACGGCCCTGACAGGGGAAGAATATCTATATGCACCAGTCTATTCTAGGGTGGCATACCTAAAGATCTTTCAAATTAATTTTGAGCGACTTAGGATTTACACCTTGAGTGATATGATACAGGAAGGGAGATTCATTACATGGGAACAGTTAAAGGGGTGAGGGGATTAGAATGCAGTTACCATGCTACTGTATTATAGATTTAGGGAGGTGCTGCGAGTCAGGTGGGTGAGCTATCCAGGAGAGCCAGTGATATCCCAGCTAGTACGGTACGTGGCCGAACCCCCTAGGTATACAAAACCGGTTTCATCATTATATTACATGTTAAAAAGGCTTAGAGTAGAAAGGGAGACTAAATCCAGGTTAAAGTGGAATAGGGCATTGGGAGTTGCCCTATCTGACTCGCAGCGGAGAATAGTATGTATGCAGACACAATGGTTATCTATGAATAATAGATTTCTTCTGACTCATTTCAAATACCTTTATCAAATATATTACACTCCACTGCAGTTACAGAAGTACTATCCCAACAGAACATCACATGTAATAGATGTCCCCGGAACCCGGCAGATTTTACACATGTGGTATGGGAGTGCACGTATATATGCATATTCTGGGCTCAAATCTTATCGGCTATGGGCGGGATGGTTTCACATCAGGTGCAAGTAGATCCTGCGACATAGCTACTAGTTATTGTGGTAGTGCCTGACAGAACTGCTTTATTTACTCGGGTAGAAGACAGACATGGGGTTTTCAGATGCGGGGGAGCACACGGGGGGGGATGCAAATAGATATCGGGATGGAACAGTGAATGCTGTGTATTTGGTTTGGTTAAATGTATAATTATGTAATATGGAAAAATAATCAAAACAAATGCAAAACAAAATACAAAAACAAGATGTATATCATATTGTCTAGACACATACAAACATTCAGCTCACTTCCATTAAATTAAGACACCTCCCTTCCAAGGACCTATCACTCCCTTTACTAACTAACCTGCCTAAACCGAAGAATGTCTGCAACTTATCCCCCCATCATGACATGGGCCTCTTTAAGAAAGCTTTCTCCATCTCTTCATGTTATGACCATCCACCAAGTCCATGACCCCTGCTTATCACCACCCTGCAATTACACCTTTCTTCCCCCGCCGTGTCCATCCGCATTGCCGTATTGTATCACCCTAAAGCACTTGTCTCTCTTAACACCTGTTTAATACTACTATGTGTTATTGCCTATACTCCATTTATGGATTTCTACTGCACTTACCTGAACGCTCTCTCATGCTTGTGATTGATCAGTTGTTCCTTTACCCATTCCAACTCTTGCTTAGGAGATGCCATTAAATGATTCGTTTGTAGTTAGCGCCTTTCAAATCACATATACATCAATAAATATTTAGGTCCTAACTAGGGGGTCCAGGGGCTGTAAGCACTGTGGATTTAGGTCCCAGAGACACATGGGCAAAGCTTTATTTTTCCCAGCACTCTGAGCTCCCAGGGGTGGGAGGGAGACAGTAGAGGACAGATGGAGGAGAACAAGTCTGTGAGCAGACCCGACTCAATGGGATCTGGTTTTCTAGAGGAAGGACCAATGCAGGATAAAGATGCAGGAGACTGGAAGTGTGTAGAAGGGATCCTGAACATACTGGCTTTCATTTCTGTGCAAGCTCCTAGTTGCATAGTTGCATATGAGAATGCCCTGCGAAGACGTAAGTCTCCCTGTTGGTTTGCGACGAAAAACACATGCAACAAAAGTGTCTCTGCATCTGAACATTATTCCCAGACCTACTGTTGTCCATCTGGTTCTTTTTCTTCTGAGCAATGTATCCTCTTCCCCACAATATATGATTGGAACAGTGGTCTTCAAACTGTGGAGATCGCCCTCGTACAGGGACCTGAAGGATAGCTAGGTAGGGTGTGAGGCTCTTCAAAAAGAGGGTACAGTGACTGCTGTCAATAGAAAATATAAGCAGAAATGGCATCTGGGGGGCCTGGCAACACTATTTTTACTTATAGGGGGGCTAGAAAATGATATTATTACTCAAGGGGGCTCACCATAAGAAAGTTGGAATACCACTGGATTGGACGTAGGGTACTGTTGCCTCTTCATGCCCCTCAAGGAGATCCCACTGTTCTTTTTTTGTTAGCTTTATATGGAGAGACACAATTTTGAAAACTGTATGAACAAACATCAGCAAAACCAATCATTTGGGCTTTGCTTAAAGGAAAGGTGGGGAAACTGAGTGTTACATACCACATCTCATTAATATATACTAGCTGTTCCTGGCGTAACATATGCTGTTATAGCATATCTTAAAGGTCAATATCAGTCGGTAATTCATAGAGTCACTTCTGTTCCCCTTCTTAAATCTCAGAATTACCACTGACCGCTTCCAGGAAGGGGGCGTAGGTCCCTCTGACTTATTAACGGTCATTGAAAAGGCTAAATGTATCAGATGGATTGAGAGGTAAGCACGGTATAAGAACGGTGTCCATGTTCCATCATTCACACAGGCCTCTATGATGTGTCTTTGTTGATGTGAAATTGTCAACCTTGTTCCATTGCAGAGTCCCTGTGATGGCATAAAATTGCATAGCAGCATAATTACAGCGCAAAAAGGTCTGTGCTTAGAGTGGCACAGCTTCACCTCACTGATGAGGCCCGGCTAGGATGAAATACGTGTCTGGGGTTGCTGTTGGTACTCTTGTTCAGAGGAGAATTGCCTAGCATTTTGTTGCAGCACTGCTCTTGTGGGTGGGACAAAGACTGATATGCAAATGGATATATCTCCTCTGTGGAAGGTACAGTGAGCTAAAACGGGATTGTAGACCATCCCGAGTGGGCACCTTCCCATAGAACAGGCTATTTGGCTATGTTCGTCCTCGGTAGAGGGGCTCCCAGACCTTTTGGTGCATTTTTAGGAACTGTGGTATTCACCCTAAGTCACCCACGGTAATCCAGACGTGGACCCATTGCTCACTGTGCTTAGAGAGGCACATCTTCACCTATTGGTATTGCTATTGGTACACTTGTTCAGAGAAGAGTTGCTTAGCATTTCTGTGCTGGACTGTCATACCGCGGTGCTGGAGCATCTGGAGGTGTTGGCGGCTGGGATAGATGTTCCACTATGCTACGCTTGGAAGTGCCACTAATGGTCTAGTTGCCGATCCAAGATGGCCACCCACTGTTTTTCACGGCTCCCGATCGGCAGTGCTTCGCATTGCAAACCTTCCTCTCTCCAGGTAAAATGCTGTTTCTGTCTCTCTCTTGCTTACCCCTCCCGCCTTCGCTTGACCCTGCTTTGGCTTACTTGCTTACCGCTCTCCTCACTCCTGGCAATCCCTGCTCCTTGCTCTCTGCTTCATAACCCTTTATTTTCACTACGGTTCTTCTTCGGACTTCCAGTTGCTGCTTTATTTACTTTCCTGGACTTCGGCTAATCATCATAGGCAAGACACATCCTTGTCTCTGGGGTTTTTTCTTAGCCTGAAGGCTTTTTCCCTGTTTGGGTTGTTCCCCAGGGCGTCACCGACCTTGATTTGTTTCTTGAATCGAGAGCAGTGGCCTCCAATGGGGATAGACCTTATCTCCACTCCAGCAGAAGGACTGTAAAGGAGAAAAAGAAGAAGGTGAAAGACACCTTGTTGGACTCAGCAGGTGAGGACATTAAGGAGTCCAAGGTTAAACTTTAGATGGACTGCTCTTGTGGGTGGGACAAAGACTGATATGCAAATGGATATTTCTCCTCTGTGAAAGGTACAGTGAGCTAAAATGTGGTTGTACACCCTTCCGAGTGGGCACCTTCCCATAGAACAGGTTATTTGGCCATGTTTGTCCTCGTTAGAGGAGCTTCCAGACCTTTTGTGCAGCATAATTACAGCACCTACTTTAGTTTTAGCTCATGAGGAGGCATTCGTCCTACAGCGTTTTGCTCTTTAGAGACTGAAATGTTGAGCCGGTAATTAACTGTTCATTGACACTGGAACTGCCGTGCCCGGTGTGAAGAGAAGTGGGGATGGAAAGAAGTAACTTGAAAATATTCTGAATGTTTACGATAGTGGAAGGTGAAGGTTACCGCTAGACCATGTTCATTGAGTTTGTTGAAATGATAGCTATTGTTGAAGTGGGTGTACTTTGCCGTTTGGATAGCAGAGGGCAACCTAATACTGATAAATTGTATCTGTATGTTGAAATAATAGCTGTTGTTGAAGAGGGTGCACTTTGCCATTTGGATAGCAGAGGGCAACCTAACACTGATGAATTGCATCCCCTGAGTACGGAAGCTTACGTGTGCGTTTTACATATATAGATAGATGCCCATTGCTCCCTGTGGTTCTATGTATGCACTATAACTCTCTAGTCTTTTTGGGTGGTACTAATTTGTCTTATATGAGCCTAAGCTAATTGGGACCACAAAGCATCACACATGAGCCACAATGTTTTGAGCCACAACATTGTATCCTCAAACTATGTAGAATCACTGTATGCTGCTAAAACGCCACCTATTAATAGAAAAATAAGCAAATGAAAGACATTGGGCTTCATTGCCGGACTCGTAAAATATTACCGGCTCCTGACTTCCCAGTGCCACTGGGAGATTACAAGTCCGGCGGCCCGGGAAGTCAGGCCCCGGTAAAATCTAAGTCCCCATTCAAATAAAGTCCCGTAGGACTCTATGGGAGTGGAGACTTGGAAGCGCCGGCACCGTTGTTAACGGTGCCAGTGCTTCAGTGACCGGTCTGCCTACCGTGGCCGCTGCGCCCGGCAGGGTCAGACCTGTCAGGCACAGCGGCTCTGGCAGGCAGACTCCTAGTTTGCCGGTCCGGAAACAAGGGTGCCAGTAAGCTTAGCGGCACACTTGTTTCTGGACCGGCAAACTTGTAATGAGGCCCATTGTCTGCTTCCACAATGCCATCCTTACATTTCTACACATTAGATATTCGTAAGCGAATCAAAACTAAAATCATTTGCCATGATTCATAAAGATTTGCACTAGAGAAAATCAGTATAATTTCAGATTTTCACATGCTATCATCAACTGGTGGAAATGTGGACATTTCTTGAGCATCTCTGAGACGCCCTTGAGCTAATCTTTGTGAATCAGATTTGCACATGTGAATCTCAGTGACGCACCAGTCACCTCAGGTTGGCTGCACTTTTTCGACTGTGAATTAGGTATAAATTAGCAGGTGCATATGGTAGCAGCTCCAGCGAAAATCTTTGTGAATCTGGTCTATTATATTACTGTTATTACACTTAGTTGTTTTCAGAGTCAAATTGAAAACTGGGGACAGGAAAGCACATTGGCACTATTACAGATCTCACTAAGAAAAAGCAACAAAGCAAAAGGCACAGTAAATATTTGCAGTGGCTTTCCCAGACCTCAATACATAATGCCAAAGTTAAGGTGTTAAAACAATCAGAACATGGACTTTTTACTTACGAGGGGTGCGGCTTGCTTTATCCCACTGCCGTGTGAGTAGCGGCTGTTCATAGACAGCTTGTACTGAATTGCATCTGTCAGCTTGTTCACAATTCGCTCCTGGGCAGCTTCAGAAACATCCTGCAGGATAGGAAGACAAAACTGTTATTATTTGCTTCCCTGAATCTGTGCACACCGAGCTGGTTGGTGGGATAATTTCAATGGCAGGGTGGGATGACTTCTTTGGCAGCAGCATCATAAAAGATTTTCAGAGAGCAGATGACGCACTCAAATTACCTTTGAAAAGTAAACAAAATAAAATAAGATTAGGGAAGACCCAAAATGCCCAGAACTATGGTCTGATAACTTTTTCAATCCTTGAAGTAGAGTTTGCACCATACTCTAAATATGTCTACTGTGGATGCAATTATGTGTATAACTTGTGTGACAAGACAAAATTCACTGCTTGACTCTGCAGACTGCTGAGAGAGTGTGGCTCCTTTGGCTGAGTGCCAACCCCAACTTGGTGGATGATGGCTTAGGAGCAGAATGGGAGAATCACCAATTAAGACATTTGGGAGCTGGGGAGCTGGGGCGCTGATGCGCAAGCTGCCTGATGCATCCTGCTGTGTGAGCTCCTGCGAGAGCCAGGGCCGCAAATTTCCAAACTCTGACAAAAAATGCCCGATTCGCACTGAAATTGAGGTGGAAGTCATCTGGAGGTGCTGACCCCACCAAGGCCCAAAATCGGACAAATCCACGGAGGGATTCCTGAAATACGGCGAGCTGAGTGTGGAGCCACGTGCAACGTGAGATCAATGCCGGCGAGGACAAGAGATCTGGGGCACAGTAGCGACCGACCCACTGGCGCTCAGACAAGAACGCGTGGCGGAGCTTCTGGCCTGTGTCCGGGGATCGGACAGAAAGAGAGGACCTTCCGTCTCAGAAAAAGTAGACCCTCTGTCTCGCCTCCGACAACAGTGGCCGCTCCAGGTTCCTCCCATCGAGCGCCTGCGGGCCACACAGCTACAGTACCAGAGGCCGAAGTACGGACTCCTCCTTGAGAGCAGTAAGACACGCGCTAGGCGGTGCCTGCCCTGCACCCAAGGCACTGTGTGACAAAGACAATAGAATAAACACTTTGGTCAGCTGGAAAATCCTTAAACTGTAACTCAGCCGCCAAGGTCGCTATAATCCGTGACACAACATGCAGCGCCCCCCTGGGATCTCCCCCGCCCTCTTGTGATGGGGCTTCCCGTGCCTCGGGCTGCCCTGTACTAGAACCAAAGCATACGCATACAATGAGACTCGGACACGCACGTCTGGTCGTTCCAGGGTCCCTGCGGCAACTGCCTCGCGGGCGGTCTTTATTTCTTACGCGCATGCACCACCACAACGAGACTAGCACCTGCGCACATGCATTACGGACGTAACATCCCTTTTTTTCTTCAAACAAAAACAACAACTTATAACTGCAACACATTCACAGGTCCACCATGAACGTTACAAACATTAACTTTCGGAATAGTGTCTCATGGGCCACGGGCAGTCACCTGTTCACTCGCCTGAATCTAGAGTGTAATCTTTGAGCCAAACAGGTATGGCGCGGCCTTGTCGCGCCGGGTACCGCCTTTCCGCCTGCGAGCTGAGCGGTGGGGTCCCAACTGTCGGTGGTGGATCCACGGATGGGTCACCCTCCGGTACCTCCGCATCTTCCTCCTGCTGCATAGGCCTCGTAGGATCTGCTTCGGGAGGCCGGCTGTCAAATCTTTTGAAGAAGGACTGATTTCGGGTGATGGTTCCTCGTGCATTCGACGCAGTGATCATAGATCCTTTGACATGGGTGACAGTTTCCCCTCTGGCCTGCGGTTGCGTACCAGTACCGAGTCTCCAACCGCTATGTCCTTTTCTCGCAGTACCCTCCGTTCGTTCTCCTTGGCATTGTGGGCTTCTCGTTCCCTTTTCACCCCTCAGACATCTCCCAAACAGAGCCTCGGCCGGAGCCACGCCGGTGGACTGATGCGGTGTCGAACTATATTCTCAAAAAAAACTCAAATAGGGTTCTCTTCAGTTCCACCCCACTGTTGGCCGCTATGCGGAATACCTTATTGAGGGTCCTCATGAGCCTTTCAGCCTCCCCATTCGCCCTGGGCCACAGCGGCGACACCTTCCGATGTTGTATGCCCCTTTCTCTCAGATACTGTGCAAATTGGTTCCCAGTGAATGGTGGCCCATTGTCCGAGCAGAGGATTTCGGGGAGGCCATGCGTGGCGAACATCTTTTCCAAAGCAAGGATCGTGTGATCTGTGGCATGTGAGTCAACTAGTTCCACCTCCGGATACCTCGACCATTGGTCTACTGCCACTAAAAAGTACATGCCCCTCCCGGTTGACCCAAAGTCAGTGTGGACGGTGCCCCACGGCTTCTCGCTTCGTTCCATTGAATTTATCGGGGGTGCTCTTTCTACGGGGCTGGCTGCCTGGCACGACAAACACCCTCTTACATGCCGTTCAACTAGGGTTTCCAGATCCGGGAACCAAACCTTTGTGCGCAGCCTCGCCTTCGTCTTCGCCACTCCCTGATGTCCGGTGTGTGCCAATTCTATGACTCGGGCTCTTAGCGACCAGGGTACCACAATTTGCCGGCCTCTTAGTAGCAACCCATCTTCTGAAGTGGAGAGTTCATTGCGGATTTTCCACAGTGCCTGAAGATCCTTCTGGGCTCTGTCCTCCCTCCTTGTATTGTTCTGCAGAACGCCTCTCCAATCGCCACTCTGAATTGCAGCTCTCATGATTTTAAACACCTCGTCATCTGCCGATTCTTGTGCCATCTGATTTCTATCCAACGCCACTGGCATGGCAACTGCCACGACATTATGTACGAATTCTTTGCACTCTGCCACATCTCCCTGATCACCTTCCCTCTCCCTGTTAGGATGACGGGACAAGTACTCCGCTGGATTGTTCGTCCCTGGACGGTACACCAATTTGACCCCGTATTCAATGAGGGCCAGCATCCACCGTTCAGTCCTGGGAGGAGGTTTCGAGGATGCACCCGCTAGGATTGGAAGAAGCGGTTTGTGATCCGTGATGACAGTAACCGGTTTCCCAAGAATGTACAACTTGAAATGTCTGCAGCCCCATAAGATGGCCAGGGCCTCTCTCTCTATCTGAGAGTAGCGACCTTCAGTCTCCGTGAGGGCTTTACTCGCATATGCGATAGGTAGCATCTCGCCTCTCACGTCCTTCTGCATCAGCACAGCTCCTAAGCCCACCGGACTGGCGTCTACAAACACCTCGGACTCTGCTGTACGATCAAAATACGCCACTGTGTCTTGATCTGACAATGCCTTCTTGATATCATCGAACGCATCTTGTTCTTTGGTACCCCAGACCCAAACAGCGTCATTTTTCGTGAGGGCGCGGAGGGGTTCAGAAAGGGACGCCAAACCCTTGATGAAGCGACCGCAGTAATTCACCATCCCCAGAAAACTGCGGACTTCGGTCGGCGATTGGGGGGGTGCAGCCTCGATGATGTCTTTAACTTTGTCCGGATCCGGGGATACACTGTTGCCATGAAACACAAAGCCAAAGAACTCAATGCGATCTCTGAAGAATTCGCATTTTTCCCAGTGTAAAGTAAGTCCAAGATCTTTCAGTCTCTGCAGGGTTGCTTCTAGACGCTTCAGGTGTTCGGCATGTGTGGTGGCAAAAACCAAGATATCGTCACTCATATTTATCACTCCCCTTAGACCCGCCAAGGCACCCCTGATGGCATATTAAACACCTCAGCTGCTGAGGAAATCCCAAAGCTGAGGCGCTTAAACTGGTACAGACCCTCGTGTGTTGTAATGTACCTTGAGTCCGCAGTAACTCCAGCTGGTGATATCCTGCTCTTAAATCAAGTTTCGAGAATATCCTGGCACCCTACAGTTCACTGATGATATCATCTATAGTGGGGGTCAGGTGGCGTTCTCTCTTGATGGCCGCATTGGGCAACCACATGTCCACGCAGATGCAAACCTTGCCCGGTTGTTTGGGGCTTAAGTGCCACCACGATTGGCGAGACCCAAGGAGTCGGCCCTTCCACCCTTTCAATGATATCTATATCGATCAGTGCTTTGAGTTCCTCTTCAACCTGGGACCGAAGATGGAATGGAATTCGTCTGTGTTTCAATGCTGTTGGGCGGATCGTTTCATCTATGTGCAGCCACACTGGTTCCGCTTTTAGTCGACCAATCCCTTGAAACATACTCTCAAATCTCTCCAAAAGTGAGTCTACATCACCTTGATAAATTGCACACGCAAAATGGACCAGATCTAATGCTTCCGAGGCCGCACAACTCAACAGGGACTGCAGGCTAACATCCGTGACGAAGAACCTTGCCTTGATTGTCTTTCCTTCAAGGGCTACGGGAGCTACAAACACCACTTTGATTGTCAGGGGAGTGTCACCCCCGAACGTGAAAATCTTCGCCCTCGAATGGTCCTATGGAGGCGTCCTGGGAGGGCCTTGTAGTGTTCGGTAGCCAGCACACATACTGATGCCCCAGTGTCTATTAGTACCTGGGTGGGGACTCCTTGAATGTTGACCACACACATCGGTTGTCAGCGTTTTCTCGCCCCGGTCGCCAAACTTGAAATGAAAAAGACTTCTTCATGATCTTCCTCCTCCTCTGCGATGTTGAGTCTTTGGACATCCTGTTCCTCTGCAGCGACACTTCGTTGTTTTCTATATCCACCGCTTACCCTCGCGGGTCCCTGTGTGTGGCAACTGGGGCAGCCGCTCTGCACATCCGGGCATAGTGTCCTGGCGTGTTGCATCTTCCACAGGTCCTCGATTTGGCTGGACAGTCTTCCGAATGCGGCAAATCATATCCACAATACTGACAGATGACCGTATTGCCTTGGGGAGATGTCGGTTACTGCCTCTTTTGGTTCCACCTCGACTTTGTCTGGGACTGTCTCCCAACCGCAAAAGCTTCCTCGAGCTTGGCTGGGCGTGCGGCAGCGTCCATTTTAGCCCCTCTACTCTCTGCAAATTCGTAAACCCTTCCACTGTCCAAAATTTGTGCCAGCGACATGCCTGGCTCTCTCAAGACCTGCCTCCGCAGTTTCCCTGAGTTGCACCCTTGGATCAGTTGATGTCGGACCATTAAATCGGCATCCGTCCATCTGCACGTGGTGGCTAGCTGTCTCAAACGTGCACAGAATTGATCTAATGTCTCTTCATCGTGCTGCTTTTCTCCACACATGACAAACCTGTCAAAGTCTACGTTAGATAAGGGGATAAAATGATCCCATAGCGCGGTTTTGACCGCATCGTAGTTTACCACCGGTAAGGTGAGTGACTCATATATGCGCAGTACCTCTGTGCCCACCGAGTACAACAGCGTCGCCACTTTGGCATCATCATCTGTTTCTCCGGTGGCGGCGAAAAACATGTCCAGTTTTTTTATCCAGAGGAGCCATCTCGGGCCTAGGTTCGAGGGAGGCCCCGAGGTGTCAAACTCTTGCATTGGTTGTAATGAGCCATGCTGCCTTCTCACCACCCTGACTGTTCCAGAGGTCTCTCCGTCGCTGTCCGTCATGTTCACAGGTCACACAGGCACCTCAGACTGTGTTAGAGGCCGCAAACCTGGCTATATCCGTGTCCGACGTAGGGCGACTGCAGAACGTCCAAAAATTCAGGGATTGTCTATCGCAGTGTTTAGACAGCGCACGAGCACCCTCGTGGGCAGCAACCGCCTTAAACACCATAAACAAAATGGCCGCCGTCACTCGTGTGAGGATCGTGGCGCACGTGAGATGAAATACCCATAACGACACGATTGTACGTGCCGGGCGTTTTTCTCCTCGTGTCCCGCTTCGTCGCCAGTGTGATGGGGCTTCCCGTGCCTCGGGCCGCCCTGTACTAGAACCAAAGCATACGCATGCAATGAGACTCGGATACGCACGTCTGGTCGTTCCAGGGTCCCGGCAGCAACTGCCTCGCGGGCCGTTTTTATTTCTTACGCGCATGCGCCATCACAACAAGGCTAGCACCTGCGCACATGCATTATGGACGTAACACCTCTGAGGGGGGTACTGCCTCCCTGGTATGAATATTAGAGGGCTTCCTTAAGAATTACCCCCGTGAACAGTAACACCATGCCAGCTAGTAGGGCGCACTCGGGACCGGGCGGGGGACCGGCTATTGAACCAAGGGTAATGCATTTCTTGGCAAACAAATCCTGGGACACGCTGCTGGAAATTTGGCGAGTCAAAGCACGCCTGAGCACATAATTGCCTGGCTGCCATCAACGGCCCGCACAGAAGTCACCCCAAATTATTAACACCCACGACAACACACAAGGGCAAATTGTGTTGCGCTGGTGAACCCGCCCCCGCGCTGCACAACACATGAGACACCCAAGCCAAAGTGGAGGGGTTGGGACCTGGTATTCCTGTATGGAGCTCTGATCTCCGCATTATACGTTCAGCCGGGACTGGTCACAGAGGAATTCAGATATACGGACAAAGAGGTGAAGCAGTGTGGGAGCTCTTCACCTTATCCCATATCATGGACCACAGAGGAGGAGCTAAGATTACAGCTTGTGAAATCCCCAGTACAGTGACACATCTAATCTGCTACGCAACGGAACGGTGCACATCATGGAGCTCCCTCAGATAAAAGACTTTAAATTCCTATACAACGGGCCTCGGTCCTATAAAGAAACTACACCAACAAATTCCCCTTGCAAAGCGCACAATACCTTTGTAGTTACATCTTCACGGCAGGCCACCGGGGAGAAGCGAATAAGGTGGCGCCACAGAAAGAACGGCACTCTACATGTTAAACGAGTGCGCTCCACGAAGGGATCCAGGTCCTTCCACGGGAAGGCAACAGGCAACAGCAACATCAAATGGCACGGAACGCTGCAGCCAGGAGTTCTCAGGGACCAACTGTGCCTTCCTTGGAAAGGGGAAAGACCTGGTACAACACCAACACCAACAAGACGTCTTGCAGGCGCACGTCTTAGAGACACTAACTAGAGAAATGGGTTTTGGGTGGTATGGCTAAGACACATGAGAATGGGATCACGTTGTTAAACTGGAATGTATGAGGGTTGGGGGCACCAGTTAAGAGGAAAATAATATCATATATTAACAGACTGGGACCCCAAATAGTGTTCCTTCAAGAGACCCATCTATTGGGGCATCAGGCAGAGAAGATAGCCCCGGGCTGGGGCACCCAACACCACAACACGTCGTACTCTAGCAAGGCACGTGGAGTGTTGACTTTGATACACAGATCGATCCTGTTTACACACTACAGAACAGATAGTGACCCCGCGGGCTGCTACGTACTGGTTCATGGCAGACTGGCAGAGGATATGATATGATATGGCATTTATAACGTGCCTATACACAAGTGTTTCAAGGCGTGACGAGGCAAGGGAGGGGGAACAAAGGGAGGACATACAAAGATCCTACTAGGCCAGGTATCATTCAGATCGTGCAAGTGCATGGGATGGGGGTAAAGGACAGTGCAGTACATGGGAATAGGTGGGTGAGCTATCCAGGTGAGCCAGTGATATCTCAGCTAGTACAGTATGTGGTCGAACCCCCTAGGTATACAAAACCGACTGACACTGCAAGCGGACGACATCCAAAGGAGCAGGCCAAAAAAAGGGTAGAGGAGCCATAGACAAATATACGACAGTGGTCAAAACAGGAAACATGGCAGATGAGACAACATAACAGACTCTCCAAAACACAGCCAATACGGCGGCACCGACCATGGACCCTCAGGCTGTTCTCACAGCAATGCAGCAGGGATTCACGGCCCTGAACAAGTTAGATGGAATTACTGCAAACATGGCAACCATCAAGAATCAGCTAGAAAAAGCAACTAGTTGCATCACGTAGGTAGAGACCCGTATCAGTATGGCGTGGGATGGATTAGAAGTGCTACGTAACACAGTGACAGAGATGATGAAGAACCTGGGAACAGTGAGGCTTAAATGTGAGGACTTGGAGGACAGGTCACGACGCAACAACATTTGCATAATTGGCATGCCGGAGGAGGCCCTCAAGGGCCCAATGGAGCCAGCAGCCGAGAAGGGGCTCAGGGACCTGCTTGGGGACCCTGAATGGTCACCCATGTTCATCGTGGAAAGAGCACATAGGTCACTGGCACTACGACCTAAGCCGGGCGCTTACCCCAGACCCATCATCGCGAAACTGATAAACTACAGGGATAGAGACCTGGTACTGAGAGTTTCAAGAGACAAACAAGAACTAAGACTGGACTCAACGTGATACGGATATTCCCGGACTATACACTTGCAGCTCAGCAGGAGAGACTCTCCTTCTTGGGAGTTAAGAAAATGCTACGTGACCGGAAAGTCCCTTATGCAATGTTGTACCCGGCAAGACTCTGTATACAGCACAATAAGACATACTTTTTCACGTTTCCCGAGGAAGCAGCCAGCTTTGTAGAAGCAAATATCCCGACACAACATAAACAAACATCGAACCCTGCGGAAACCACACCAAGCAGGCCACCATAGCACACACAGGCAAGGAGAAGACGCATCACAGAGGACAACGACAAATATAGAATACTAGGGAGAAGCACCCTGAACTAAATGATACCCAGATAAGATCTCGAACGATGTGCATAGAGGATGCCATCATGTTCATTATGTGTATAAGTATGTGGAGTTAAGCTCGGAGACAGGTGGATGCTGAAACAATAATTTAATCACTGGTTGAAGGATAGCGTTATGTTTAAGGGAATTACTATCAAGTCCTCCCGGTTAACTTCACCTGTGTCTTGGTCTTCCAAAATATAACGACGTTAGTCCTGGTCTGGTCTTATCTTGAGGTGTCCGGATAGGCCCACCACTCTGGTTCTCCCCTCTCTCCTTTCTCCGTGTCCTGTGGAATGAGAGCAACCCATTAGTTTGGTTTGGCGCCCTTTTATCATAACACGAGGTTTCAAACCCCCTCCAATCACTGGGAGCCTGGGCTAACCCCCTTCTCATTGGTTCCTGGGACGTTGTCCCGCCTCCCTTAAAGGTTGCCGCCCCGGGCTGTCGCCATTCCCGTTTCCCTTGAGGTGGTGAGGGTTCACGTTGGCCATGCGGCCGTGGCCGCGTGGTGTAAGGACGCATCCGGACGATGGGCGTCCTTCTCCAGCCACATGTAGTCCTGGCACCATCAGAAGGAGCACGGATGCGGCGATCCGGTCGCTGCTCTCCTGCGTCCCGGCACCACCGCGAGCATGGCTCCCCGTTCCCTGGACCGGGGTGGAACCCAGGTGAGTGTTCCGCGGGCCCGCCGCGGCTGTCCACAGAGGCTTCTCTCGCGGCTTCGCCGCGGCTGTCTATAGCGGCTCTTTCCGCAGCGTCGCCGCGGCTGCCAGCAGCGCGGCTGTCCGCGGCGGCTTCCCCCTTCCTTGCTACAACGGGAAGGGCGGGCATGGATAGGAGGGCGGGCATGCCACCAGGGTGTCCAGCGTCTCCGGGCTCGTGCGGGTTGAGTGCACGCCGCGGCACCACCCGAGGCATGACTCCACACATCCCCACCCCGATCCCAGGCCGTTCGGGCCAGGGTGAGCATCTAGACAGATAGTCCGCCACTAGCTGGAACCTGGCAGGTCTTTGCAACGTGATGAAGTCGAAAGGCTGAAGGGAGAGAAACCAGCAGAGAACCCTCTGGTTAGTGTCCTTATGCTGAGCCAGCCACTGGAGTGGGGCATGGTCGGTATACAGGGTGAACCTGCGACCCAGCAGATAATACCGGAGTGAGTCAACGGCCCACTTGATGGCCAAGCACTCCTTCTCAATGGTCGAGTAAGCCGCCTCGTGGGGCAACAGCTTCCGACTGATGAAGCACACCGGTTGCAGATCCCCTCTGGTCTCCTGCGACAGTACAGCTCCTAGGCCCTGGTTGGAGGCGTCTGTCTGTAAAAAGAAATGTTTCTGGAAGTCCGGACAGCAGAGGACCGGGTTTGACGTGATCCGTCGCTTCAGGTCCGCTATGGCGTTCAAGGCACTTGGGTTGTTGGTCAGATTGGGATTTCCCTTGAGCCTTAACGCGTCTGTCAAAGGTGCGGCCACCGAGGAGAAGTCAGGGATGAATCTCCTGTAATACCCGATCAACCCCAGGAATGCTCGTATTTGTTTCCTGTTGGTGGGAGTCAGTATATCGCGTATAGCCTGGGTTTTGGACAACTGAGGTTTAAGCACTCCCCCACCCACTATGTGGCCCAGATATTTGGTTTCGTGGGTTCCCATCGTAGTCTTCTTGGGGTTGATATGTAACCCTGCCCTCTGTAAATCAGCTACTACTAGTTCCAGATGGTCCAGATGCGACCCCCAGGATTGGCTGTACACGACAATGTCGTCCAGGTAAGCAGCAGCGTATCCAGCATGCGGTCTTAGTATGGCAGGTTCAGATACGAGCAGGGGACGTCTCAGCGTTGTGTAGATTCCGCAGCAGCGGAAGTTGAGTTGAGGACGTCCCAAACGCAGTGAACCCGCACAGTTTGTTACCACAGCAGGGCAACGGAGCGGCTGTGTGTATTTCAGCCAAATGTACACTACTCACTTCAGACCTGGGAATGCCAAGTGTACGAATCGTGTGAGAGTGACAATGACTCGTAATACAACACAACCTGACGGCTGTTACAGAGCAAGACTCCTGGGTAGGCTGGTCAGTCTGCTGGATGGCCAAGAGACACTTCCGAATGCTTACGTGCAGGAGATGGTGAAGATGCCGAAAATAGTTGTTCCCACTATTCCAAGGGATCGAAGTACCAGTACAGGCCTTCTCGTTCGATCAGAGGTAGAAAGGGTTTCACAAAGCACAGCAGTGCAGAGGAGCAGTCCTTCAGCGGGTCACCAGCGATTCCTCGGTTCAGCCTCGTGGTTGCAGGATACTTGGCTCCTGTATTCCTTCGTTCGTGAGAATTCAGGAGATCGACATGGTAGTGGTGTTTCCAGCCCCCTCTTATCCACGGTTCCCTTCGCGCCAAAACGGAGGGGATCCAATGGGAGATCTGCTCACAAAACACTCACACCATACGTGGACCTATCACGGACCACGGAGGTCCCAGGCATTCACACCACCATAGACTCTCTGGCACCCAGGATGTGTATTGGGACCAGACATCCCAGCCCACATCCTGGAGGCACACACAAGGCCTGTAGAAGCCCGCGAAAGCATCTGTGTTTTGCGGGAAAGTACATGCCCAAATAAGGAAGGCCCCGAGTCGGCTCGACCTGGGGGAAGGTGAAGGGGGCAAGACGGTCAGCGGACAGGACAAAGAGCCTCGTGGTCTGGCCATTTTGGGAGCCAGGCCACCATTTTGGGCAAAGCGCGTGAAACGTGCTTAAACGCCAAAAGGGGCTCAAAAACACAAGAAACGATCGCTGCCACCAGTCCCGTCCGTGATTCACTTGCACCATTCATTTACAATCCAAAGAGAGTATCTAGGGCCTGTAGAAGACTAGAGACCCAAGAGAGCCGTAACTTAGCTTACAGTGCCCTCTTGTGCCATGTTGCGCGAAAGCTGCAACATGATGAAGAAACTACGGAAAACAACGTTTCCCGGTACTGACTGTCTTAAGGGCAAGTCAGTTTCCCTGTAAGAATGGAGCGAAAGCCCAGAGGAGTGCGGCAGAGAGCTGCACTTCTCTGGCAAAGTCTAGATCAGGGTGAAAACAACAGCAAAAAGTTTAGGGGTTGCCACATGGAAGGAAAATTACCCACAATTAAGAAATCTTTCCTAACAGTAAACTCAGTGGGAGTGTGGGGGGGGCTGTGCTGTGGGGGGGGGGGGATTTTAATTGTGTGTTAAACCCAAACATAGATAGATCAGACACTAATATAGACACACCCACTTCGGCTGCAAAGGCATTGCAGTCATTATTGGCAGATTTTGGGCTGGACGATGCATGGAGGGCACGCCATCCACAAGATAGACAATAGTCACACTATGCGGCCCACAGGGCCTATATACTATACTAGACTATGGGCCTCATTACACGGTAGGCGGTGAGCCATGGCGCTATTAGCGCCATGGCTCATGCCGGTAAAATACCGGCACCCCCTTGGCGGAAAGAGGATTTACCGCCCCATTCCAAGGTTGGAGGGGCGGTAAATCCCCTTTCCGCCATTGCCCTTCCCCATTCCCATTTCTGCCCCATAGGGCTCTATGGGAATGGGGAAGGTGCTAATTACGGCACCGCAATTTTGCGGTGCCGTAATTAGCTCCGAGGTCCCTTAGCGGGTTGGATTTTAACGCCTGCAAAAAGCAGGTGTTAAATCCCCCAACCCGCAAAGGGACCTCGTAGTAAGGCGGTAAGGATTTACCGGTACCGGTATTTTACCGGTACCGGTAAATCCTTACCGCCATCCGTGTAATGAGGCCCTATGTGTTTGCCACGCATGAATTAATGCCTGAAATAACGCATGCAGAATACAAAGCAAGGGTCCTCTCAGACCACTCGCCACTGACGGTAGTGTGGCAATACCGACCCCTGCGGGGAAGGATACCCACATGGCGCTTGCACGCAGAGGCGTTGAAAGATAATGTATTCAAGGAGGATATGCGAGAGGAAATAATATGTTATTTTGAGATAAACAATGGCAGTGTTAAGTCAGCGGGCACACTCTGGGAAGCCTTCAAGGTGGTGGTGAGGGAAATCGCCATAGCCAAGTCCAAGGGACTGCAGAATGGGATCCTGACCGAGTTTCAGGAAGCCGAAAAGGACTTAGAAAGGGTGTCAGAAAAGGGTAGTACGACTAAGGAAGGCACAGAAAAGGTACTCGGCCTGCAACAGAAATGTGCAGTATACTGGGAAAGATTATGCAACCTCAATTATAAAAAGTATATAGAGAGACAACATGCAGAAGGGGACAAACCAGGGACAGTCCTGGCATGGCTATATAAAAATGAGACCTCTAGGCCCCCAATTAGAACGATAGTGAAAGAAGATGGGAGTGTAGCAGACACACAAGAGGTGTTTGCCACGCATGAATTAATGCCTGAAATAACGCATGCAGAATACAAAGCAAGGGTCCTCTCAGACCACTCGCCACTGATGGTAGTGTGGCAATACCGACCCCCGCGGGGAAGGATACCCACATGGCGCTTGCACGCAGAGGCGTTGAAAGATAATGTATTCAAGGAGGATATGCGAGAGGAAATAATACGTTATTTTGAGATAAACAATGGCAGTGTTAAGTCAGCGGGCACACTCTGGGAAGCCTTCAAGGTGGTGGTGAGGGAAATCGCCATAGCCAAGTCCAAGGGACTGCAGAATGGGATCCTGACCGAGTTTCAGGAAGCCGAAAAGGATCTAGAAAGGGTGTCAGAAAAGGGTAGTACGACTAAGGAAGGCACAGAAAAGGTACTCGGCCTGCAACAGAAATGTGCAGTATACTGGGAAAGATTATGCAACCTCAATTATAAAAAGTATATAGAGAGACAACATGCAGAAGGGGACAAACCAGGGACAGTCATGGCATGGCTATATAAAAATGAGACCTCTAGGCCCCCAATTAGAACGATAGTGAAAGAAGATGGGAGTGTAGCAGACACACAAGAGGGGGTTAATCAGGAATTTGCAGAGTATTATAGACGCCTCTATGGGGATGAGGCAGGAAGCAACAGAGAAGAGATAGGAGACACATTGGAAGATATTGGACTACCCCAGATCAGCACAGAGGAGAGGGAGGAGCTAGATGCCCCGATCACTCTGGAGGAACTAGAAGAGGTAGTGAGGCAGTTGCCCACGTGCAAAACCCCAGGAACTGATGGACTCCCAAGCGAATTCTATAAAGGATACAAAACAGAGGTACTCCCCCCGCTGCTGGAGATGCTTAATGAAGCGTATGAAGCTGGGAAATTACCGGAATCCTTACGTGAAGCGGTTATTATACCGCTTCCCAAACCCAATAAGCCTGGTAGTGACTGTGGCTCGTACAGGCCCTTGTTGAAGTTAAACCAAGACAGCAAGATTCTAACAGCGGTCCTGGCAAATAGACTGAAGAAGGTCATTAATAAGTTAATACATCCCGATCAGACGGGATATGTCCTGAATAGAAACATCTCGAATAACCTTAGGCGACTCCACCGAGTCATTGAACACGCTAATGAAGATGCAGGCGAGATGGCGATAGTATCATTAGATGCGATCAAGGCATTTGACTCAGTCAAATGGCCCTGGTTAACGGCGGCCCTAGCCAAATATGGCATGGGACCAGGATATCTCAAATGGGTCAACTGTTATACAGTGCGCCATTAACTAGAGTGAAAACAGGAGCGGTGGTTTCTGAAAGATGGCAACTCAGTAGGGGTACTAGACAAGGGTGCCCATGGTCCCCCATGCTGTACATCTTAGCCTTGGAACCCCAGGCGATCTATTTAAGGCAGCAATATGATGCAATAGGTATTGTCGTGGGGGAGACACCACATTTAATTTCATTGTACGCAGATGACACGTTACTGTATTTGAGCTACCCAGAAGAGAACCTTCAATATATATTGGAAGTGATGAAGAGGTTTGCAGAACTATCAGGCATAGCTGTGAACCCCAGTAAATCCTGTATGTTAAAGGGCTCCCGCTAGAGCATTTGCCGATCCTACAGATACCGTGGGAAGTTGCCACATTCAGATATCTGGGAGTAGACATATATCACACTGTAGAAGCTGAACATAGGCATAACACGGAAAGAACAGTTAAGAAACTGGAGAGTAGCATGAGGTTTTGGGTGAAGCTCCCCTTGGCAATGATGGGACGAGGGGCGATGCTCAAGATGGTGGCGCTACCCAGATTGTTGCATTGCTTCGCGAATATCCCATACGCAATATCCAGGAAATTCTTTACTAGGCTGGACGGCATATGCAGGGAATTCTTATGGCACAGGATGAGGAACAGGGTAGCCCTGTGGAAATTACAAAATCCATACGAGAAAGGAGGCATTAAATTACCAAACTGGGAAGTCTATTATGTAGCAAGTCAATTACAATACGTGGCTAAATGGCTCTCAGAAGAGCCTAACTTAGAACACAGGCTGTTTCAGAGGGACTGCGCCCCATATTTCCTACAAGAGATGGTATGGCTGCCTAGGTCGGAGCTGGAAGGCCGCCCGGGGATGATGGACCTTGGGAGGTAGATGTGGCATAGAGCGTGCCGGTTAATGGGGAAGCCATCCCAGTGCTCCCCACAGATCCCATTGGTCACAGTGGTGGGAAGAGAAAAGCAACTCAGGCTAATGATTAGGAAGCACTGGGAATCGGTTGGGATAGTAACGATGGGGGATGTATGGCAGGAGGGGAAGATATTGGAATTTGGAGAGCTGGTGAAATTAATGGGGCTGAGTGTTGGGCAATATATTACGTATCACGGGGTGGTGCAACAAATTAAAGACACATGGTCGGAAGTGGCACTGGCGGAGGAACCGGACGCCACTATAGATACAATATATGACATAGCAGAAGGGGGACATGAAACATCTAGGTTATATGAAATGATAATGTCCCAAGTGGGCAAGGAGGTGGTGCAACTTAGACTGGACTGGGAAGAAGAAGTAGGGGCCCCGATGAGTGATGGAATGTGGGAAAGAGCACAAGGATATCATAAAAAAGTGTCAGGAAATGCTAGGTTACAGCAGATACAGTTGTATATAACTCACAGGGCATACCTGATGCCTCAAAAGATAGCTAAATTTAAAAACGCCAGACGCCAAGTGTGCCATAAATGTAATGAGGAAAATGTGGGAATGGTGCATATGTTCTGGGTGTGCCCACTGATAGAGAGATACTGGGGAGAAATAGTACAGAAAATGGAAGACAAAGGGCTCCACATGAAGGTGGATAGTGCGTGGGCTTGTTTGATAGAAGGGTTTCCCAGACCATGCAAGCTTGAACACGTAAGCAAATTAAAAGATCTAGCGTATGTATTGGCAAAAAGAAGGATTGCAATGGGTTGGAAGACATGTCATAGACCCCAAATGGAAATGTGGTGGAGGGATCTGCAGAAGTGGGCGGAGGCGGAAACAGTGGTATGGCAGAAAGCGTGTAAAGGGGAGATGGAAGAAGACTCCGGAACCCTGCAGGGTTGGAGACAACTGATAGCTGAATTATTTGGGCCTTCACATGAGGGATCAAGTGATGGAGAGCCAACAAGTTCTGCGAAGAGGAATCCCCGCCGCAAAAGGTAGAGACTGGAAATGAAAGGGAGTAGGCTGGGGAGGGGGGAGGGAAGGGGCGATACAGTGGGCCGGAATACAGCAACCTGCGTTTATTTGTGATTGACATTATGTATCCACTGTAAGTTTGGTTTGGTTTGTTATTTTTTGAATAAAATTGTTTAAAAAAAACAAAAATGATTGATAGGTGTTAGGAAAGATTTCATAATTGTATGTAATATTCCCTCCATGTGTCAACCCCCAAACTGTTTGCTTGCTGCTGTTTATACGCCATTGAATGACTTTGCCAGAGAAGCACAGCCTTCAGCTGCACTCCTCTGGGCTTTCGCTCACTTTTTATGGGGAAACTGACATGCCCTTAAGACAGTCAGTACTGGGAGACTTTGTTTCCCATAGTCCTTTCCTCATGTTGCAACTTTTGTGCAACATGTAACAAGTGTGCAATGTATCTTACCATACAGCACACTTGGGTCTATCGTCATTTCCCAAGACCCTAGATACTCTCGCTGGACCTTTTATGAACTGTGCAGATGTGTCATGGACAGGACTGGTGGCAGCTATCTTTTCGCATTATTTTTATACTTTTCCTGCCATGTTAACCGCGTTTGCCACAAATAGGTGGCCTGGCTCCAAAATGGCCATACCACGAGGTTCTTTGTCCTGTCCTTTGGCCATCTTGCCCCTTCCCCAGGTCAAGTCGACCCGGGCCAGTCCTTATTTGGTCATGCACTTTCCTGCAAATCCCAATGCTTTCGCTGGCTTTTGCATGCCTTGTGTGTGTGCCTCCAGGATGTGCGCTGGAATGTCTGATTCCAATACACATCCTGGGTGCCAGAGAGTCTGGAGTGCCATGAATGCCTGGGACCACCGTGGTGCGTGATTGGTCCATGTATGGAGTGTGTGTTTGTGAGCAGATCTCCCATTGGGTCCTCTCCGTTTTGGCGCAAAGGGAACTTTGGATAAGAGGAGGCTGAAAACACCACTACCATGACGATCTCCTGAGTTCTCACTGAATAAAGGTTAGGATTCAAGTATCCTGCAACACGAAGCCGAGTCGAGGAACCGCTGGTGACCCGCTGGAAGGTTTGGCACCCTGAGCCCGCTGTCGTTCCGTGGGATCCCTCTGCATCTGGTCATCCTAGAAAGTCTGCGAAGGTGCTTCGACCCATTGCAATAGTGGGACCAACTATTCTCGGCATCTTCATCAAACCCTGCAAGTAAGCTTTCTCAGAAGTGTCCCTGGGCCAACCAGTGGACTGACCAGCTTACCCAGTTGCTTTGCTCTGTCACCGCTGCTGTTTTGAGGAGGCCCTCGAAACTTGGTAAACTGCTAGCTCCGTGTCCTCGGCACCCTCACACCGAATTTCATTGACTTGGCGTTCCCAGGTCTGAAGTGAGACGAATGCGCCAGGACCAGAGTAAAAGCAGTTACCGTGTTGCCCTGCCGCGGCAACGTCCTGTGCAAGTTGACTGCATTTGTGACCCTCTTGCCCCTGAAGCCTGCTGTAGTGAAACTAGGTCGATTCATCCACCCAGAGTGGAGAAATCACCACTATCACTTTTGGGAATCATCGCTGTATCTCAGGAACTGAAAGGTGCCGAGACGTCCTTTTTTGCCACATTCGAACCTGCCAGCGAAGTGGACTGAATTGGCGAAGATTGTGTCTGCTAGCCTCGGGGACCGGTGAGTACTCCTTACCCCAACCGGTGGCCCCTAGCCCAAGAGCCCATTTTTATGCACAAGTAGCCCCTGGGGGCCCCTCATCTTTCCAAAGCTATTGCGAAATAGCGACTCCATCCTGCACTCTCCTGCCTTCAAGTGGAGGTCCTACTTGAATAGTGGGAACTTGTTCTGCATTGCCTCATCCACCTTCCTGAGCTGCTACAGACCCTTGAAGAGACCCTTTTTCGCCCATTGGCACAAGCGGGTGCATGTACTATTGAGCACAAGGCTCCTCTCTTTGTAGGGCTATGACTGCCCCTTAGTTGCTGTTGAACTGGGCCTAAAGATTACCTGCACTGCCTGTTTCCTTCCCCTCTAGGTTGTCGACATATTTTGTGCAGTCACCCCTTTAGACCCCAATGGTCTTGTATATATATTGTATTGAGTGTGATGTATTGGTTTACTGAGTGATACTGTGATTCTTTTGCTATGATCTATGTTACAAAGGCCTTGTAATATATTTTTGATATAACACCTGTCTGGAGTAATTTGTAAGTGTCCTTGCTCTTTGTGCTCATTGAGGTCCTTCAGTCACCCTCACCCCTCCTGAGACTTAGACTTGACCGCCTGCCATAGCTACCCTGATTGGTCTGGCTTGTCCAGAGGTTACCCTGTTCCAAGAAACTAGGTTGGTCTTCTGAACCTCTGCCCCTCCAGGTCAGAGTTCAGAAATCCTTCTTAACAATAGGGCTACCAAGGAAACCGCACAGTCTAGATGCTGAAGCAGATGAAGTAGAAGTGGAAGCGACAACCAAAGCCGACGCTGGAGAAGTCAGGGGATGTTGCAGAGTACACGCAGCAGGCAGCAAAGTCGCAGAGGACGGCAGTGGGGAAAGAAGATCAGCTGGAAGGGAAAGGGGCTCCCACGACGCAAAGAGTTGCTCTGGTGTGCCTGTACCCCAGAGACCCGACGGAGCCTGGTGAGCTCCCGGCAAGTGCCATGCAGGCAACGACTGCCGCAGGGGAGCTGACATCAGTGTTGTTGGACCTCGGAGGGACTAACAGTTTATCGAAGACCTGTCCACAGCGATACTGCACCGCAGCATCAAGAAGAGTCAGTGAGTTGGCCTTAGCAAAGAGCTAACCCCGGGGCACTCCAAAAATAACAATTGCAATCAAAAGACAGTTTGAATACCGGCCAAGTAGAAAAGAGGGTCAAAGAGGGCAAAGTTCTCCTTTACGTGGGATATCAGTTTGGGGAAACCTGTAACCCACATTGCCACCAGCCAAGAGACTATACAAACAGGCAAGCATTATACACATTTTTTTCATAAGAGATATTGGTGTGGAGAAACTTGGAAAAAACATTTCCACCAGCAGAAGAAAGCATTTACCTCCTGGCGGGCGAGTAAACCAGGAACTGAACAAGCTGTGTGATGTAGAAGTTAATCCTGGCAGGTAAGTAAACCATAAAAGTGATAATTGCTTTAAAGAAGAAAACTTTGTTGTGGTAAAGAGTGTTGTGGAAAGAAACTATTTACTTTATCATCCTGACAAACTATTATACAACAAGAGACATTTACTGTGCTGTCCTGACAAAAATATTTTGCGGAAAGGATGGTTGTTAAATCCTTCTAAATAAACACTTTTCACCTTGGGAAGAATACTTTGTGGAAGAAACAGTTGCTTTGGTTTTAAACAAGTGTTTATTTTATTTATTTAGTGTGCATTTGTTAGGCGCTTATACAATAAGTCAATGCTGTTTCAAAGCGCCCATAGGGCAACACGGTGGGAACATGGGATTGAAAACAATGAATAAAACGGAAGATAGACAAACCTACTATGCCTGGTGAATATTCAGAATGTGCAAGTGCAGCGAGAAGAGGGAAAGTGGGGGTGGGGGTAAATGCTGGAATGTCCGTACTCGTGGGTGAGCAGCAGATGAAGTGCATAATATGGTAAGCGCTATGCGTCCTGGAGCCCTATTGAGCAGACAGTGCAAGCCTATAGGATTGAGGCTGGGGGGTGCCGAGGCAAGTGCTGCAATGTAGGCAGAGACTGGGGGAATTGGATATGGGAGGCCAGAAAGATACATAAGGGCCCTGGCTACCAATCACAGCGACTGTGAAATTAGCAGAGGGAAGAAGGGAAAGAGGAGGCGAAGAGGAAAGTCTTGAGGAGCTTTCAGAATTTGAGGAAGTCCAGCTCAAGATGAAGAGGAAGGGGGAGGTTGTTCCATAAGAAGGAGACATTTACTTTGCCAATGTGAAAGACGTATTGGATGAAAAAGAAATGTTTTCATTAAACTGAATAGAACACTGTCGAAACAAAACTCCTTCAAAAGTCCTCCAGAATTGATTCAGTGGGAGGGAATCAAACCCTTGATACAAGGATTTTTTTGTGGTAATTATACATTTGAACTTTTGCACATTGAACTGAAAGTAGATACATTTACCTTATGCACTTTGGTTGTATATGTTAGTTTGAGAGTTAGATACATTTAGACACAAGGTCATCTTTCTTTAAGTTTAGTTTGCTAGCTAGGAAAATTCTTGTTTGGATAGGGACAGATGGGTGTTTATCTCACCACCATTTTATTTTAATTAATATGGCAAACATTCAGAAAACTACAATTTTGTGTCCGTTTCTCATTTGTGACCCCTCACAGTATGTATGTATTTATGTTTATGCAGGGTGTGGGCAGTGCCCTATGTGTGTGGCGAGAAAGTGAGGAGAGAAGGATGGAGGAAGGGAGAGTGTAATGGTCGGTTCGGAGGGATCCCCCTTATTTTAAGTAAATACTGCCAAAGTGGGAGAAGATGTTAGTTGGACGTTTGGCCCGTTTTCCTGTCCATTGAAGGCCACACCAAATCAGCCTTAAAAAGCACTGCCTTTTTGGTATACAGCCTTCAAAGGACTGACTAGTGACATAGAAGCAGACAGCCATGGTTTTCAAGTAGTATTGCTGCTCAAAGAAACAAAATATCTTGTGGTGTGCGATATATCAGTGGTCACTATTATTGTATATAAAGAAACACTGTTAAATCATGCAAGAGTTTTCATTGAAGAATACTATCAGTACTAAATCACTCTTAGGGGCTGACAATTTTGAAATATTTAGGGACTGCACCTGTGACAGGTTAATTGAGTTGCCCTGGATCACACATTTTAATTACCATAGGAAGCTGAGATTTGAGCCCATAGTGCAATTTTGTGCATTTGACCAAACTGTTTTCCAGTTCTTTTCATACAGCAAGGTCCTAATATTGTGAATGTTTGAATTCCATGAACTAAAATAGTTCTCTGACTCGGAAAGTACACAAATCACACAACAACAACAAAAAAAACTTTATAGAAGCATGTTATGAAATGGCAAAGGGAATGATTTTAGCTTTATTTCCTCCCAATCACGGGGGTCTCCCCCCACATTTAATTTAGCTAAAATGAATTGTTCTAAATTCGAGATTTTCTACCTCGCAAGAAATAATTTGATATTTTCACCCCAATCCCTTCTTTGCATCATGCAGCCACGTGGAGCCCACACTAAGGTGGGAGCTTGTGGCAATTGCCTCTTTTGCCTTCCCATAAAGATATCTCGCTCCCTGGGTCTCTGTCGCTTGGCAGGTGCAAGTCATCATGGCGCTGCTAGATTTCTCCCCCAAAAGAAGGCAAACTACCCTCAGACCCTCTCTCCTAAACAGGGACCCTAAGGTCCATTCCTAATTAACCTCTAAAATGTAATATTTTGCAAAGTCAGCAGAGATCCTGGACTTTTCTGTGTCTGTGAATGCATTTGGGGGATCAGCAGACCTGTTCAGTTTCGCAGACCATTTCACAAAGTCTGCAAACCTGTGAATGCCACACCTTTAAGTCTAAAAACACCCTTACAGTGGAAATAGTTTACTTTCCAGCACATATGCAAAATATAGGCCTGCCCAGATGAAAACAGCTCTTCCTGTTATGCAATATACAAGCATAACATCTAAGATGGTAGCCCTGTTCCTCCTCCTGGCCTATGATAATGGCTGTGTGTCATGCTCGCTCTTCCAGTCTCCATCCTCCACGGGTGAGTGTCCTGCTCCTGACCCTCTGGACCTCTGTTGTGACCTAAATTACTAGATTTTTGGTCCACCTGCCCCACGTTGTGCATTTCCTGAATCCATCTCCCTCCCACCTCCCCTGATTGGCCACTCTGTGCCTTTAACCCTCCTTCCCAGGGCAGCCCTCTGCCTGGCAGCCCCTGTGGCTAAGGGCCCCAAGGGCGGCTCCAGCTAGTGTCTGCAGGTGTCAGCAGGGGAAGCCAGTGACCGCCATCAACCGTCAGTGACTAAGCAAGGTACGAGTGGCCCAGGTTAGGAATAGAGCCTGCACTCTACCCTGACAACCCTGCCACATACCAGACTCTCAGACTTAGGTGTGTTTTCTCCAGTTTTTAAAAATTGCATTGTCAAAGTATTTAAAATTGCATTGTGAAACCTAGGCCTTTTCCCCCTTTACAGGACTCTCAGACTTAGGTGTGCTTTTCTCCAGTATCGTAACTACATTGTGAATGTAGTGCCATTCTGCGGTTCTGACTCTTAGCAAAGCATTCATCTAGCAATCCTCTACCACTGTCTGAGCGCCTGTCGTATTGTCCAACTGTCTACTATTGTCTTGTCTCTCTCTGTCTAGTCTGCTTGCGCCCCTCACTGCGTTCTTCTCTAGTGTTCATCCCGCCCCCACACCCCTCTCCTTTCACCCCCTTCCTCTTGTCTCCTCTTCCCACCTACTCTATGGTGCTCTCTGTCTCTTCTATCTTTTCCAACTGCTTCTCTATGGACTATGCTGCTCTCCTCACTAAATCTGGTAGGAAGAAGTTTAAAAAGGACATTGTGGTTTCCAACGCAGGCCTCCATATCGCTGACACCTATATCAGTGCTTCCTCTAGGCAAACCCTAACAGACATCCTCTTTGTCGTTCCCTCGCCAGACCTATGGACTCTTCATATGGTCTCTGTGCTTTCTCCTCTCTCTTCTTCTCCCACTAATGGTGGCACCTGGTGGGTGGCCCTCCTGTCCTCCTTTGACTCCTCTAAGGTCATCATTAATGTTTACCTGGATCGTACCGTCTTGGTCCAAGGCTCTCAGGCCAATATTCTTCTCTTTGATAGACACTTACCGCGCCTCATCAACTTCCTTCCTTCTGCTGTGCCCTCTCTTCCCTCCATGGCTTCCTTGCCTCCCCTTACTGTCTCCTCCTTGGCTACCTTAACATTTCCTCCTTCCTCTTCTGCCCCCCTCGGGCTTCTTCTACACCTCCGCAGGGCATACCTCTGATTTGTACACCTCCACGGAAGTCTTTCAAGGATAGCAACCGTCTCCATATCGCCACCCTTAACTCTTGCTCAGTTGTCAAACACTCCTCTGACATCTGCCGCCTCCTGGAAGGACTTGACCTCGATGTCTTCGGTCTCACCGAGACATGGTTCACGGCCAGCTCTGTCACAAGCTTTGACACTCTCCTCCCTGACTGATACAAGATCCTCTCCGCGCCCAGGTCCAAACGTTCTGAGGTGGTGTAGCCCTGATCTTCCCCGAGTGGATTCCTGCCTCTGTCATTCCTACGAAAGCCTACTCCACTTTCGATTGCCTCGTCTGCATGCTCTCTCTCTCTCTCTCTCTCGTAGCCATTCCCTTAGTGTGGCTACCATCTATCGGCCACCTGGTCAGATCTCCTCCTTCTTCTCTGAGTGGGCGGACCTCTCCTCTTCCCTCCTGGTCTCGACCACTCAACTCCTCCTTCTTGGAGACTTTGACCTACACCTGGATGCTTCCTGTCCTTTCTCTGGACTCTATCGGGACTCTGAGACTCTTTCTCACTCTCTATTCTCTCCTCTGGCCCGACTCATTCTGCAGGGCACACTCTGGATGTTCTGATCTCTTCAGACCTTCCCCTTTCTATCCCTCTCAGCACTCCTCTCTCCTGGAGTGATCACTTCCTCCTTTCGTCCCAGCACACGCTCTCCACCCCTCAGGCTAAGCCACCTCCAGCACTGCCACCCACCTTCTCGGTTATCCGACCCATGAAGCATGTGTCAGTTGAGGCTTTCACCGCCACTTTCTCTCCACCCCGCCCCCTTTGGCTGACCCACACCCTGACACAGCCCTTTCTATGCTCCACTCTGCTATATCTGATACTCTTTATGTTCTTGCCCCTATCATGAGGATCCGCTGAAGCCCAAAGCCAAGTGCAACTCCTGGTACAACTCAGACCTCGTCACCCTCAAACGCAAGTGCAAGGTGGCTGAGAGAAATTGGCATCCTTCCGGTACATCCTCTGTCAAACTGGCCTGCTGTCTCCTCCAAAGGCAATACTGGCTCTCTGTCCACACCAAGAAGAGAGCTCAAATCCAAGCCTCTGTCTCTGCGGCATCTAACAACTTGGCTGCACTCTTTAAAATCTGCAAGGAACTGGCCAATCCTGCTGCAGTCTCTACCTCTCCTGTCCCCTCGCAGGCCCTCTGCACAGCTCTGGCTTCTCATTCCATCTCTAAAACTCAAACATCCTGTCCTCTCTCTCTTTCTCTCCCCCTCCTCCCTCTACTCCTTTCCCTTCCTCTGGCCTTTCTTCTGCCACCTCTCTTCCCTCCTTCTCTACTTTTCCCCTGTTCTCCCCAGACAAGGTTTATAGACAAGTCCAATCTATGAAAGTCTTGTCAAAACAGGTTCTCCCCTGTCCCTCCAAAACCATCAAGGACCACATTGACACCCTGGCTCCTGCTCTGGCTGACTTGTGCAACCACCCCTTCGCCACTGGAGTCTTCCCTCCCCCCCCCTGAAGCACTCACTTGTACACCCTCTGCCGACCCGTCCTGCCCAGCTAACTATCGCCCAATCTCCATCGCTCCTGGGCAAACTCGTACAAAAGCTGGCTATCGCCCATCATAATCCTCACACGGAATCTGTTGGTTGTCTCCATGACCATCAGTATGTCTTCAGAGCTGCCAGAAGCACAGAAACTGCTCTCCTGAACATCCATGAAGACCTGCTCTCCAACCTTGA
Source organism: Ambystoma mexicanum (assembly GCF_040938575.1). Classification (NCBI taxonomy): domain Eukaryota; kingdom Metazoa; phylum Chordata; class Amphibia; order Caudata; family Ambystomatidae; genus Ambystoma; species Ambystoma mexicanum. Next base: position 1,477,285,008 of record NC_090921.1, read on the forward strand.
TTCCAATACCACCTGTGTCCTCATCTTACTTGATCTCTCTTCTGCCTTTGACATGGTCAACCATGCCATACTGCTCAATTGTCTCTGTGATACCTGGATATCACCGATCAGGGCCTGGCTTGGCTGACTTCTTTCCTCTCAGATCGACCCTCCCAGGTCCAGCTTGGGTCCTTCCTCTCCTCTATCTCTACCTGTGGTGTTCCCCAGGGGTCTAACCTCTCTCCCTGGCTGTTCAACAAATACCTGGCACTTCTTGGCCACCTCATTGCTGCTCTCTGCCCTAACTTTCAGTGCTATGCGGATGACGCTCATTTTCAGGCTCCCTTCAGCCACCTGTTCTCCTTCTCTCATCTCCGACTGTCTGTCTGCTATCCAGGAGTAGTGTGCCACCAATGATCTCTGACTTAATGCCAGTAAGACTGAGATTCTCCTCATCGGCACACCTGCTCCCTCCTTTCCTGTCTCTCTCTGGTCGGCCTCTCTTGGCCCTCTTCCTGCTCCCACCTGTGAGGCTAAAAACCTCTGGGTCATCTTCGACTCCACACTCTCCTTCTCCTCACATTTCCGACGTCTCTAAGAGGTCACACTTCCAGCTCCACCTTCTCAGAGGTATTCTTCCTTTCCTCTCCTTCTCCCAGAAGCTCACTGTCTCCAGAGCTCTGAAACTAGAGCAAAAGGTGGTTCTGAGATCAGAACAGAAGAAGTTTGTGGTAGATTGGTAGAGGTGGTAGCAGATATTGAGAGGGAGCTTGAAGAAGCATTAGAAGATAAGGAAAAGGTGGTTAAGAAAGTCAAATGGCTATAGCAAAAGGATGTGATGAGGTCACAAAAGAAGGAGGTGGTGACAGTGATCAGCATGGCAAATGTGGTGACAGCTAAGCAGAAAGTATCTAAGACAATGGTAGTGGAAGAGCTCGAAGAAAGCCTAATTTTGAAAGACGAGGTGGGGGCAAGCAGATCAGCACAACATGTTAGAGACATGGTGGGGGCAAGAAGGGTAACTCAAGGTAGAAGAAAGAAGGTGCTAATGAGAAGAACAGATTAAGGTGTTAATGATGAGATGCTGAAGGACAAGGAGGAGGTAATCCCCAATATAGAGGATGATGGAGCATTGAAGGCAAAGGAGGTGTGAGATACCGAATGGAGAGGAGACCACTCCAGATGAGGATTGCTGTAGTGAAGAATAGCATGTTGAGGAGGAAGAATATTAGAATGAGGAAGAGTTGTCCTGCCGAGACGAGGGGTCGAAGGGAAAGGAGAGAGATGTAGAGTTAAGAGACTGGGCTTTTATTGAACAGCTGCTCAGTCAGGCAAAAGGTCTGGGAAGATGCCAACAAGCCAGCACAGAAAGGTTCTGGAGGGACATTTCAGGCCCTAGGTAGGGTGACAGAAGGAGGTTCCAGAAGGGGCCATGGTGTGATACGCGTGGCTCACTTCTGGCTGATCCCTATGGCAACCTGCAGGAGACCTGGAGAGAGGTACAGGACATCATATTATGGGTTGGACATGGGATATGGAACCCGGATAGCCTGCATTTAGGCAGCATTGAGCAGAAGAAAGGTTTTAGGTCACCCTTGAGCCCGTAAAGATCGGAGTGGTGTGATGTAACCCTTCTGGAACAATTTAACTAGACACGATTATGAACTGCCTGGACAAGAACTCTTGCTACAAGTGCCCAAAGAACCAACCACTTATGTGGGAGTTGGAAAGAGGTAGAGAAAGAAAGGAAGACACTGGGAGAATATCATTCTGTTTTCATTATTTTCTGTTGAGGAGATCCCTGGTTTATATTTTGAGTGAACCCCTATTATAAGAAGTGCTGAATTTAAGAGTGTTCAATCTTGGAGTCCTTCTTAATCCTGTGTGTCCACTACGTGACATTTGGTGTCAGATGTAGGATCAAGAAGGCACAGACTTGTTAGCCAACCCAAGATGCATATGCCATGACCAGGCAGGGAATCCTAGCACAGTTTTCTCCATACCCTTTTACTATGGAATTATTTTTTTCTGTTCAGATTTTTCTTCAAGCAGAGGAGATTTTCCAACAAAATCCCCCCACAGGTCGCAGGAAACATAAAGCAAGGTAGGAAGATCACACCCAATCCTACTCGAATAGGTTGCTCACCCATACAAAACCATTATGGACGTCAAGACCCATAATGCCTATGGTATTGGGAAGGGAAAGAGGAGTAAAAAAGCTAATGATGATTAATAGGGATACCAAGGAGACCGCACAGTCTAGTTGTTGAAGCATGTGAAGCAGAAGTGGAAGCGACAACCGAAGCCGACGATGGATGCAAAGTCAGGGGATGTTGCAAAGTCGCAGAAGACGGCAGTGGGGAAAGAAGCCCAGCTGGAAGGGAGAGCTGGTCCTGAGTCGGTCTGGTGTGCCGGTACCCAGAGACCCGACAGAGCCTGGTGAGCTCCCAGCAAGTGCCATGCAGGCAACAACCACTGCAGGGGAGCTGGCATCAGTGTTGTTGGACCTTGGAGGGTCTGATCTAACAGTTTACCGAAGACCCGTCCACAGCGATACTGCATAAAAGCACCAAAAAGCGATACATAGACCCCAAAAAGAGTCAGTGAGTTGGCCTAAGGAAAGAGGTAACCCCGGGGCGCTCTGAAAATAACAATTGCAATCAAAAGACAGTTTTGAATACCGGCCAAGTAGAAAAGAGGGGCAAAGAGGGCACAGTTCTCCTTTACGTGGAATATAAGTTTGGGGAAACCTGTAACCCACATTGCCACCAGCTAAGAGACTATAAAAACAGGCAAGCATTGTACACATTTCCTTATATGAGATGTTGGTGTGGAGAAACTTAGAACAAACATTGCAACCAGCAGAAGAAAATATTTACCTCCTGGAAGGCAAGTAAACCAGAAAAGTGATAATTGCTTTAAAGATGGAAATGTGGTTGTGGTAAGGAGTGTTGTGGAAAGAAACTATTTACTTTATCATCCTTACAAACGATTATACAACAAGAGACATTTGCTGTGCTGTCCTGACAAAAGTATTTTACAGAAAAGATGGTTGTTAAATCCTTCTAAATAATCACTTTTCACCCTGGGAAGAATACTTTGTGGAAGAAACAGTTGCTTTGGTGATGGGAGACGCAAAGCAAAGGCCACCGCAATCATAAATACAACACGGTTATATTTATAATTGCCTTGGTGTTCTTTTTAAGTTTCCTGAGCTCGCCCGAGCCGGGGGAGCCCGGGAAACTTAAAAAGAAAACCACAGACATTGTAGATACAACAACGTTGTATTTATGATTGAGTGGCTTTCAATTTGAGTCTCCGGGCTCTCCCGGGCCAGCAGAGCCTGGGCGACTCAAAGCGAAAGCTACCGCAATCATAAATACAACAACGTTCTATTTATAATTGCTGTGGTTTTCTTTCAAGAAAAAAACACAGACTGCAGGAAGGATCCTGACTGCATTCTCTGCTCTCTGGCAATAATAAAGCAAAAGCCACCTACTAGTAGCTTTTATTCATTACAGCCGGCTTTTGCTTCATTATCGCTGCAAGGGCAGAGCTTAACACAAGCACTAGGAGGCTCATCCATTTCACAAAATGAATGCCTCCTAGTGCTTGAAATGTTTGAGTTTGAGCCTCATATGCTCAAAATTTTACATCGGAACTTTGTTTAAAAAATATGTTTAATATATATTTTTGATTATGGCCCATCTTTTGAACCAATAAAATTTTAGAGTGAACTATTTCTTTAATGGGACAGAAATATAAAATAGTGATGGACCACACTTCTCTCGCCAGGATGGCTCAGAACAAAGGCAGTGATTATATGGTTGTTGGTCTTGCAACCCTTTTTATTTTCAGTAGAGCGTTGTGCAGGAACCAAACAAGCAAACACAGATTTTCTAGCCCGATATCCTAAGACAGATAGTACAATGGAAGCGGAGGAAGAAGAAGGGGAAAACGTCAGGGAAAAGGTGGAGTTTTGTGGCAAAGTACCCTGGCCTTGTCAGGAGGGGATACAGCGCCCGTCCTAACCATGAGTTGTATGAGGGCAACAGAGAGGGACCCAATTCCTGTTCCCAACCCTTGTGCCAGTATGCTTGCTTACAGACCATATCTTACTCATACCATGCCTTCTTTCGAAGCACTCACCAGTCTTTCCCTTTGTCTTGCAGCAATAGAGAAAGGCCAAAGAAAACGCGAAAAAGCCCTCAGAAATACAGAGACTATGTGAGAATAACTCCAGACCAGACCTGACCTGGCCTCCTGCCTCCTTGACATAGAACTCTGGATGACCCAAAGCCACCTCCTGTTAAACCCCCTCCAAAATGGAAACATGGTATGTGGCAACCCCGAACTTCTTCCGCACCCACTACCATGGCCATCCACCATGGGCAACTCACCGACCCCCGCCAAATCAGTGAAAAACCTTGGATGCACCCTTGACTCTGCCCTAACACTTTCGCGCCAAGTCAACAACGTCTAAAAGTCCTGCCACTACCACCTTAAAACCCTTAGGCGTATCTTTCCATATCTCTCCTTTCCCAACAGACTCTCAGTGGTCCAATCAATCGTTATATCAAGACTAGACAACGCAAACCCTCTATACCTCGGAGTCCACGCGTACCAACTGAATAAACTCCAAAGGGCACAAAACGCAGCAGCCAAACTGCTACTTGCGCTCGGCCCAAGAGACCACATCTCCCCAGCCCTTAAGACGCTGCACTGGCTTCCAGTAGCCCAAAGGGTGACTTTCAAAACCTTATGTATCGCCCATCGAGCACTGCATAAAACCGGACCTCAATATCTTCAAGACAAACTAAAACCCTACCACCCCCCACGCAACCTAAGATCAAGCTCAGCCGGCCTCCTAGTCATACCGAAAACAAACTCAGTCAGGTTAGGCGGATCATCATTCTCAGCCTTGGCCCCCACGCTATGGAACTCACTTGCACCCCACATCCGCCTAACTGAGGATTTAACGTCTTTCCGCAAACTGGTGAAAACCTGGCTCTTCCCCTAAAACCAACCCGTACCAAGCTAACCCGAACAGACTAACGGCATCTCAATGACACCAATCCAACAAACTACCTGATGCGAAAAATTGACAGCTATTAACCCCTAATATAAACTAGAAGGACAAACAGAATTAAACGAATAAAATAGATCAAATCAGTGAAATAGTTAATAAGAATAAATCAAACGGAAACAGTAAAGAGATTTAAACTCCTGAAATGGACAGACTGCATGAGGAGTGAACAAAGTGAATGGCGTGGATGAAATAGTTAGATTGGGTGAAGCAAGTGGAAGAGATGAACGCGCTAAGTGGAAAAATGCATGAGTGGAAGAACAGATAACTATATAGTCTGAATGAGTGGAGAAATCGAATAAATATGTAGATCGGATGAGTGTATAGAACGGATGAACATGTTGAGCGGATGAATATGTAGAGCGGCTGGGTGTGTAGAGCAGACGAGCGTGTAGCGCGGATGAGTGTGTAAATATAGAGAAGTGAGTAGAACACATGAGGGCGTAAAACAGATCAATGTGCAGAACGGATGAGCGTAAACCGGGTGAGTGTGTAGATCAGATGAGTATGTGAAGCGGATGAATATGTAGAGCATGTGACGGCTCCAGGTCGTATTTGCATGTATCCGCAGTAGAAGCAAGTAGAGCGCATGAGTGTGGATAGCGGATAAATACGGAAGTACAGAGAGTGTGTAGATCTCTGGACCAGAAGAATGTACAGACCTGGCGAATATATAGAGGGGATGAGTGTATAGAACAGATGAGTGGATAGAGCCGACGAGTGGATAGTGCGGACGAGTGTACAGAGTGGACGAGTGGACAGAGTGGATGAGTGGATAGAGCAGACGAGTGGATAGAGCAGACGAGTGGATAGACCGGACTAGTGGATAGAGCGGACGAGTGGATTGAGCGGACGAGCGGATAGATCGGACGAGCAGATAGAGAGGATGAGTGTACAGAGAGGATAAGTGTACAGAGAGGATGGGTATAGTGAGCGGATGAGTGTGCAGAGAGGATGAATGTACAGAGCAGACAAAGGTATAGAACAGATGAGTGGAGAGATGATTACATAGGACAGGATATTGCCGTTGAATGCGCGAAAAGCACAAGTGCTTAAAGCGGATGAGTGCCGGGAGGCGGATGAGTGCGGGGAGCGAATGAGTGTGGGGAGCGGATGAGTGCGGGGAGCGGATGAGTGCGGGGAGCAGATGGAGGATGAGTACGTAAAGGGGACAAGTGCGTAGAGGGGACGAGTGCGTAGAGGGGACGAGTGCGGGGAGCAGATGGCGGATGAGTACGCAAAGGGGACGAGTGCGTAGAGGGGACGAGTGCGTAGAGGGGACGAGTGCGTAGAGGGGACGAGTGTATGGAGGGGACGAGTGCGTGGAGGCGACAAGTGCGTGGAGGCGACAAGTGCGTGGAGGCGACAAGTGCGTGGAGGCGACAAGTGCGTGGAGGGGACGGGTGCGTGGAGGGGACGGGTGCGTGGAGCGGGTGAGTGCGTAGAGGGGGCGAGTGCGTTGAGGGGGCGAGTGCGTTGAGGGTGCGAGTGCGTTGAGGGGGCGAGTGCGTAAAACAGGTGAATGCATAGTAAGTGTGAGGGCGTGAAGCCTGGAGCGAACAAGTACACAGAGTGAACGGACGTGTTGCGTAAGAGCGGACGAGTACGTAGAGCGAACAAGCACAGTTTGCATCCAGTACTGATGAGCGCGTAGAATGGATGAGTACGTAGAACTACCGAATACGTAGAGCATGGGGCAGACATGAGTGCAGGAGTCGGCCAGACAGAAGTGCATGCGTGGGGCAGACAAGAGTACATGCGTGGAGCAAACAATAGTGCATGCGTGGGGCAGACTGGAGTACACTGGGCGGACTTGAGCGCACAGGGCAGGCTGGAATGCATGAGTGCGTGAGCGGACCGGAGTATATAGAGCAGACTAGGGTGTATGGAATAGATAGGAGTGCATGGAAAGGACTGGAGCGTACAGAATTGTGTGACGTGTATAGTATGGTTAGGAATGCAGAGAACGTTTGAAAGAGCATATAACCCATCATATCACACCACCATGCTTACTCTCTCCTTTACATCACCACTCAACTAGAACACAGAGATACTATGACACCATTCGGTATAACTGTTCTCATACCAACATCCGCCGCTCACTCCACATCATTCTAAGTAAACACTGCTGGTTACACACCCCCCAGCCAGGCGTTCTCCTCAGGCCTAACGCAGCCACATACGGTATGGATAAATCATACCAGAACGAACACATACTCCTGATCTCTCAACCACCACACCTACCGCTAAGATGCAGCTACTACACGAATACCGCACAAACTGCACACATACCCGGTGCTCACACGCATCTTTTTGACCCCCTCTACTCTCTCTACTGATCTGAAATTTCCCAAGGGCGTTCAACCTACCAGCGCCTTCAGACCATACCAATGGTATATAAGGCGCTCTATAAATGCAAAATAACATAACATAACATACAACCTTAAACCTTGGAAGCACCCAGAAGAAGACTGAGCTAATCTGAGTCAACACTGAGCCTCACCACAAGCAAATGCGAGAGAAAGAGCAGCCGGAGACAGATGCAAGCTTACGTGGCATTCAGGAATGCAGCGGGCGCCGCCCAGAAGCATCTGACCCCATAGACCACCAAGGAATGTTGGGACAGGCCCAGGCCACCGTGGCAGAGCTCACCTTATTGGGGGAATCCTGCGATACGAACTTGAATATTGCCCATAGCGGGCCACCATTATCTTTATTACGTGGCGACAATGGGCGCAAGAAGTGGCCATGGCTTGAAGCCCCTTTTGTAAAGCTTGGCCAGGTCAGCCATTTACTAGAGAGGTTGGCTATAAGAAAGAGCAGCAGAGTGTTTTGGTAGTTGGGAGGGAAGAGTTGTAGTTAGGTGGTTGGCAGTGGAAGGAGAAGAGTGTAGTGGTAGGAGGAGAGGAGTAGTATATAGGAGTGGAGTAGTGGTGTGGAGAAGGAGTAGTTGAGGGGTCTGGGAGGAGACATAACATCAAATGGTGAAGGTGAGAGCTAGGAGGAGTGAAACATTATAGTGGTGGGTGGAGTAAGAGAGGATCAGGCAGTAAGAGTTATAGATAAGAGATGAGCATGGGCAGGAGTGAACTATCCTGTGTCTAACTGAGTAAGTGCAAGGCACTATCTAAATTCCCATCACGACACTAACAACTGGTTACAGTAGGGGCAGTTAGGAAGTTCCTAAGGGAGCTTAAATAGCTGGCATTTAAGGAGCCACCTCTAGCCAAAGGTAGCTTTTAGACAGTAGGTGTTACAGGTGGGTAGAACTAACCAGGGTTATGAATGCATGGGTTTGGGAGGAAACCCCAAGAGAGACGAGAGAGGGATGACGCTAGGGCCCACAACAATTAAACAAAAACCCTTCGGCCATCCTCAAGTCTCAGAGTGATTTGTGTGCCATCTCTGATATGTGTCAACTGATGCAGAGGCGGTGAAGGGGAAAAAAATATACAGGATGAGAGTGTCATCTTTGCACTGGCAGAAGAAAAGGTATTTTTGAGGTACTGCTTCCCCCACATGGTAACCTGGATGTGCTTACACAGTGTGGAGGCTGTGGTGGGTTGGAAAAAGGAGTCAGACCATTTAAGGACATTCTAATTCACTTTTATTCAAATCATAAGAATTTTTTTTATCTGTCTCTTTTTTCTAAAGGGAGTTCCCTACCTATCTAAAGGAACTAAAGGTGCTCGTCTGTTGCCAGGAAGTCCCAAAGAAAGAAAAGTCTTCTTTCCGAATCTAATTCTACCTGACCCTACCACTAAAATAACTAACTTAAATAAGTCCAGCAGATTGGCTTGATTCCCTTAGTATGTCAGTAGCTTCTGGCAGTTTCTTTGTACCAATGTCCCTATTCCTTGCGCTGCTTGTCTAGCACAATCTTCTGTAATAGTCTCTGTTTATCTCTTGGATTAACTCTTGCAGCTCTTCTACAACAGCTTATGTCCTTCTAATCCTCAAGCACACCTAATGAATTAGGAAATATTAATAAACTTAACATGGGGGGCGTGGCCAACTGCGTGATGCGGTAGACATGCGCCTCTGGAGCTCCCGCTGCCGCGGCCTAACATCCTGTTACAAACGACTACTTAAAACCATCTGGTGACCCCCAAAATATGATCGGTGGTGCATGATACCCCAGGGCACGTCTGGGGCGAATTCCAGCCTGAAACGCGCCGGGGCTGTAGAGGTAGGAGCCCGGGAAGGAGACGCCGGAGAGGCCCGACGACGAACCAAGATGGCCACCGGAGCACTGGGCACGCTTTGAACGGGGACCGGGCCTTCCACGCACTCTGAGGTGGTTGCAAGTCGGAGTCGGGGACGGAGCTCTGGAGGACCGGCAGGGGCCGGGAGTTACGGTGTGGCCCCGTGGGACCCCGACTGGAGGAATCAGTTGGCCGAACCGCTCCGCCCGGACGAGGAGAGACGGGCACCGCCACTTGGTTGCCGTGACGAAGACCCACATACAGCGGTGAGTGCCTGGCCACGGTCATGGGGAAGGACAAAGCTAGACGACCCACCATGCAAAACAGAATCGAACAGTATACAATCCCTCCAACGCAGTCCCCTGACTCCCAACCGCTCCCGTCGGTAGAGGGGGACTCGGCACCTGGATTCTCCCTGAGGGACGTAATGGCGGCCATAGCAGACTCCCGCACATCGATGGAGCAGAAGATGGACGGAATCAGCCTGGACGTGTCCCTCCTCCGACACGACCTGCAGAAATTGTCAGCACGAACGGGCGAGGCGGAGCAGCGTATTTCCAACACAGAGGATGACCTGCACGCAGTGCAACAACAGCTTCAAGGGGTCAGCGCCAAACTCAAAACTCTGGAGGCCAGAGTCAAAGAAGGAGAGGGCAGATCTAGGCACAACAACATTCGGATCTTAGGTATTCCCGAGAAAGCCAAAGACCCCTGTATGGAGCTCTTTCTGGAACATTGGCTGATGGACCTGTTCGACCAGCAATCCTTCTCTAAATTCTTTTCTATGGAGAGGGCCCACCGAATGCCCACGGGTAGGCCAGTGCCCAGTGCTCCCCCGCGAACGGTGATAGCAAGGCTACTGAACTATCAGGATCGAGACACGCTGCTGCACCTTGCACGAACCAAAGGCTCGGTCCCCTTTAACAGATCCAAGATAGCCTTTTTCCCGGATTACACGCGGGAGGTCCAGAAAGCACGACAATCCTTTGATAAACTTAAAAGGCAGTTGCAAACGATGGGAGTCACATACGGCCTCCTCTTCCCGGCGCAACTGAAAATCTATCACAAGGGCACAGCGGTCCACTTCAGTGACCCAAGGGAGGCCTGGCGCTGGGCAGAGCAGCATATCGAGGGAGACTGGTCGGCACCTCGAGCCAACAGAGACAGAAATCCCAGGCCACCGGCACGACACCCACCGGAGCCGGATCGACCACCCTCACTGAACCAACCGGCAGAAGCCGGGGACTGGCTCTGGCGTGCCCCCCACAGGGGGGATCGACCCCACACGCGGGTCTGAGACCGAACTGATACCACGGACTAGGCCAAGTGGTGCCACGAACAGTTGTAAGTCGTTTATGTCGTTAATATTGTGGCTAGCAGTGGCGTATCTCCATCGCACCTGGGATAAGACTACCGGGGGACTCCCCCCCTAACTTCTTTAGTATTCATTTTAACAGGGGTTCGTAAGGTTGAGCTTCACTGTTCTTGAGAGTCAACGATGTTGGGGCTACAGGTACTTTGTGTTGGGGTGGAGTATGGAGAGGGCTACAGGTACTTCGTGTTGGGGTGGAGTATGGGGAGGGGGTGGGAAGGGAAAGTTCTAGGGTGTTTTTTGTTACCCTGGGAGCAATGCGTTACCGCAAACTCCAGGGTTTGTTGAGGTTCATGGGAAGACGAGGCCACAGATGGTCCAGACAGTACAATACCATTGACCCTGGGCAGACACTGCAATACACCACCACTGACGGGGACACCCTCCTCGCGAATCACCCGCCCAATCACTTATCCCGATTATCAGATGGCATCCATACATACAACCCCAGTCGAGCCCGACTGAACGCTCCAAATCTTTGAAGGTACTCACCTGGAACGTAAATGGGATGGGCTCCGCGATCAAAATGCGTCTGATTAAGCAACTACTTAGCAGACACTCTCCCGACGTGGCCCTGCTAACCGAAACGCACCTTGCGGGATCAAACTGTGCCCATTTCCAACGCACGAATTACAGGGCGGCCTTCCATGCGGGTTACACAATGGGATCCAGGGGCACCCTCATTCTTGTACACAAGCGCATTCCTTTTGCTACTCAAAGCCTGGAACAGGACCCTAGGGGCCGCTATGTGCTAATTCTGGGAACGCTTTGGGAGGAGAGGGTCACTTTCGCTTCAGTATACTCCCCACCTGGGTTGGGACAAGAGCTCCTGGAAGACTTGACGGCCCTCATTGGAAAATACCAGCCGGATAGGCTGTTTCTGGGGGGAGGTTTTAATGAAGTCATGTGCAACACCACTGACCGTACTCACCTTGGACACTGCAACCCAGATACCCCTACGAAACTGTGTAACTTTGCTTCTGCTTTGGGTTTGGGTGATGTATGGCGAGAGTTACACCCGGACACCAGGGGGTACTCCTTTCACTCTGGAGCCCACGGCTCCCTCTCCAGGATCGCCTATCTCTTTGTCCCACACACAGATCTTTACAGGGCACGAGCGGCCGACTTCCTTCCCCGGGGCATTTCAGACCACTCACCCCTACTTGTGGAATTCCGCACACAGGGTCCCCCCCCCCTAGAACTTGGAGATTGAACAATTACTATCTGGGCTTTCCCGAGCTAGTTGAACACCTTTCGGAAGTCTCCACCGAATACTTCGAGCTTAATGATAATGGAGAACAGAACCCAGTGGTAGTATGGGAGGCCTATAAGTCAGTCTTGCGGGGCGCCATAATCTCCTGGGTGGCAAATAGGAGGCGGGTGAGACTCCAAGACATAACAACAGCGGAGGGCGAACTGGCCGATGCGAGAGCGAACACATTCTTGACCCATCCCCACAGACCCAGCTCTCCCTTAAACGAGCCACTGAGCGGCTCCGAAACCTCTTATTGGATAATGCTAAACAAGCCCATTGGGACTCTCGAGCCAGAATCTATGTACATGGGGACAAAGCCGGCAGAATGCTAGCTTGGCTGGAGAAAAGGGATGAGGGACAACAGTGCGTTCGTGAGATTGTCACCTTAAGGGGTGAAAGGTGCACATCGGACGCCGAGATAGCCGAGGCCTTCGCCCAATTCTATGAAACACTCTACCGAGCCCCGACCCTGCAGCTGGACCCGACTCTCCTTAGTGACATACACAAATCGACACATATGAACCTGCGTCGACTCCACCTGGCGTTAGAGAGAGCTCCCACCATTAACGACCCGCTCGCTCTCCTAGCGATTGATTTTGAGAAGGCCTTTGATTCGGTCCGATGGGATGGCCTCTGGGTGATCATGGAACGTATGGGCTTCGGGGAGGGATTCCTGGAATGGGTGAAACTGCTGTATACAAATGTCCGGCCGGAGGTCAGGGTGAATGGGTGGACCTCTCGCGCTTTCCGACTGGGCAGGGGTACAAGACAGGGGTGCCCCCTTTCCCCCTTCTCTTCGCTCTCGCGATAGAGCCGTTGGCCATATGGCTTCGCCAGAGCACATCCTGGCTAGGGTTCAGGTGGCCAGAGAGACACGAAGACCGGATATCACTATACACGGACGACCTCCTGATTTACCAGGGAGATCCTGTCCGGACCTGCCCCGTGGTGACCCGGATGCTTGTTCAATACGGGGAATTTAGCGGTCTAAGGATCAATTGGAAGAAATCGGTCTTCTTCCCGGTGAAAGGTAGGGGTCAGCCTGATCCACCTGACTGTCCATACCACATAGAACAAACTGGCTTTCGATATCTTGGGATCTGGATAACAGATCTTACCAGTTATACCATGCACAATCTCAAACCGATCATGGATCGATTCTGCAACGATGTACAACACTGGAAGCTTCTTCCCCTGACCCTCGTAGGTGGAGCCGCCCTTTTTAAAATGCTAGCCCTCCCGCGATTCCTTTACGTCCTTCAAAACGCCCCGCTGCAGATCTCTGGGGCGCAGTTTGGCCGGGTGGAGACCCTCCTCAGGGAGCTCCTATGGGGCGGAAGACAAACACGTATAGCTCTGGCTACACCCAAGAGGTCGATCTGGGAGGGTGGAATTGGAGTGCCCCGCCTTCAGACCTATTACTGGGCCTCCCAATTGGTTAATGACCTTCTGCATGGAGACCGGGAATTACCCCATATAAAAGCCGAGGTAGGAGCTATGCACGACACCGACCCATTGCAACTACTGTACCAAACCCCCCCCCCCCCCCAGATCTTCCCCACTAACAATGAAGGCACAGATCATTGCCACCTGCAGGAGCGTCCATAAGTTTGTGGTGTGGGGGAACAGACTATCAGCGGCGCAACCCCTGTGGCGTAACACCAACCTGAAAGAAATTGCGAAGCTCAAGCCCTGGCCGTGCTGGGTGAGGGCTGGGATCCAGAGGGTGGGGGACGTCTTGAAAGATGGGAATCTTGCCCCGTTCGCAGACCTACAATGCAGGTTCCAGCTCCCAGACAATGAGAGATACCATCATATGCAAATGTCCCATGCCCTGAGAGTCCATATATCGACAGAGGACAATATCCCGGAATGTTCGCCTCTAGAACGCAACATTTTACCCAAATATATTCCCTCCAAATGCATATCCATTCTTTACAACGCCATCACTTCCTTCGCAACCCCTGAGTTGACCAGTGTAAAGGCCAAGTGGGAAATGGATGTAGGGGAGATCGACCCTGAGGAATGGATCCGGATACAAATGCACCCACGAGAAGCCGCCATTTCCTCGAGACTTAGACTGGTGCAACTGAAAATACTGCATAGAGTGTATTATCCCAGAACTGCTATGTTTGGGTGGGGGAAAGCAACGAACCCGAACTGCCTCAGGTGCGGGAGTGAGGAAGGGACCTTCTTTCACATCCTCTGGTCCTGTCCCCGGATCTGTACTTTCTGGGAAGCCTGCTGTCGGGAACTGTCTCGGATACTCTACAAAACTATAGGCATGGACTCGAAGGTCCTAATCCTGGGAGCACCGGGGGAGCACAAACTGAACAAATGGGAAGCACTGCTATTTCATACGGCAGCAGCCCTAATCAAGCGCAATATTGCACAGAAGTGGGGAGCCCTGGACTCTCCGACACTGGAGCAATGGGCATTGGACATGGACACATGTGCTATGATTGAAAGGAGGATCTATACCGCAAGAGGCTGTCCCAATAAGGCCTCCAAAATATGGGCGGCATGGGAGGAGGGAGGGTCCCGATGTATACGGACTCCGGGTACATCACCCTGAACACTTATAAGGTGAATCGTGACCGTACTCCATGAAGATGGTGATGCAAGACAGTTATTATTATAAGGTGGGCCGGCCCAGTGGATGTAATTGCCTCGTCTTTTTTCTTGTTCCTCCCTTTTTGGTCTTGGTTGTTTTGTTTATGTTGTGATTAAATGATAATAAAAATTGTTTTATCAAAAAAATAAATAAACTTAACATAATATGTGGGGGGACAGGGAGAAAACCAAGCTTTTCACTAGGTTGTACTAACTAATGTAAGAACAGCAGATGTCCACAATCTTGCGGAACGCACCCGTCCCCTGCACACCCAATTGTTATTGTATAAACAATCAATATCTTAATTATTGTTTAAGCAATATGACCCGAGCGGCGGGGGCATTACCGACTCAGGTAATGCCCCCGCTGTGAGGGTCATATTGCTATTAGTACCCCGGCCTGCAATATCTGCGTGACCGGGGCACTAAAAGCATTTTTTTCTGTCCCAAAAAGCTGTGGCATTTCGGGACTGAAAAAAAAAAAGACCAAGAAAATGGCCGCCGGGAAAGGGAAAACGGAGTCCGTTTTCCCTTTCCATGGCGGCCATCGGGAGCAGACGGGCTGGGAACACAAGTGTTCCCAGCGCGTCCGCTCCCGAAAAGGATAAAATAAACAAGGTAAGTGGGGTCGGAAGGGGGACGGGAAAAGAAAAAAAGTACAACAACAAAAAAAAAAAACGTACCTGTGTCCCCGGCGAGGGACGAGGGAAGCCTCCAGCCATGTGGAGGCGTGGAGCAGGGATGGCCCCGTTCTGAGTCTCCTCACGGCTGGAGGCTGCCCTTGTCCCCCACCAGGGACGCAGGAGTAAGAAGGTAAGTGGGGGCGGGCGGAGGAGGGAATTAAAAAAAACGTACTGAGTCCCAGGCGGGGGTTGAAGGCCCCGCTTCCAGCCTCCTCATTGGCTGAGGGGCTGCCATGCCCCCCCGCCGAGGACAAGGCGGCTGGAATCCTGGCCGAGAATCGAAGGATTCTTGGCCGGGTAAGGACCCGGCGAGAGCCAATCAGAATGTGTGTTGCATTCTGCTTGACTCTCGCCGGGTACTAATAAAGCATATTCAATGATGTACTTTCTGACTCAATTTATGTAAAAAAGTAATTTTACTTTAGTTGTATATACTCATATGAATTTCAATTTGTTTTTCACAAACTCATAGTATCATATTTGATCAACCATGGTCATTCTCGAATTACACAACAGTCCAAATCTTCAAGTAACCAGACTTTAGTTTTTAAATAATCACCCCTGGTATATGTCAGTTTAAATAAATTGCAGGTAAACCATTAAACACATAAGATTATTGTCAATTCACACATATGGTAAAGTTCACAATCATATATTCATATGTGGTCAGGCTGATCCTTATGTTTTCCACTCTCCGCGTTTTGGGGGGTGATGAGTTCCCCTTCTTCAGGAGTTGTTTACCCACTTCTGTGGGTTTTTAGTGTATCTACAATGTATAATTAAAAAGCATATTTTAGTATTACATTCCATCTATAATAATATTCTGTCATGATTCTTAGATCAGTAACCCATTATCACCTGGATGTACTGTCTTTCAAATTGATCTTTCTTGCACTTTTAATCAGTTTCAATTGTACTTGTTCTGTGTGATTTCCACGTGCTAAGGTGCAGAATTTCCTAAACAATCAAAGACTATATATAAAAGTCTACTGGAAAAGGTCACAAAACTTGCGAAAAACTATCAATAATCACAATATATCTAACTCATGTTAGAAAGAGATCATAGTAAATATGACAGAATTTTAGGGTCTCTAGCTGTTCCAAGCTATTACCTGTATATGATCGCTCGGTCCGTGCCCAAAATGATGGTTTAGAAGTTCCAGAGTTTAAATAGAAGTCAATATGTTTCCACGTTTATGTGGAGGTTAATATGTTCTTGCACTGTCTCTAAAAATAAAGACGGAGCATAATAGCTATATATATCCACTTCTATTGTCCCCATTATTATGATGACATAGATCCTCACCATGGTGAGGTAATCTTCACAAATAAAGAGGAACCACTGGAGCTTGTATGGATCTTACAAGTAGTAGCTTATCCAAATGCCTATGCAGTGTTCAGATAGAAATCTGCCTGGAAATAAAGAAAATAGTATGTGGTGGATTCATAACTGCTAGTCTTGGATATTTGCCCATTTTATGTGTATTGCTACCTAAACAGCTTGGGTAAGTTTCTTAACTAGAGCAGTGGGACTGTCAATCGTCTTGTGTTCTCCTTGCCGCGAAAGAAATGGCAAAACAAAATGGCCGCCTAATATTTGGTGTCGTCATGGTGCCGTAGCGTGATGAAGTCACATTGGTTACAAACGTCATCACGCAGCGTCATGACATCATTTGGTAGTTTTCATTCGTCCCACGGGACTAAAGGGATAACTAGTGTCATTTAATTCTTCTACTTATTTCTCCAGTAGTCAACAATCATTGAAGATCAATTGTTGATCATATTTTATGTCACGTTCATAAATCAGGAATTTAAATATTGATATTAAGACCGCGGATGTACCTAATCAAGAAGGAATAATGTGAGTTACACCATGCAGGGTCTCTCTCTGTTCTAGACTTAATTAGAATAACTGATGAGAACGATCAATCCCTCCTTATGTCCAAGTGGATAATCAATGGTTCCAATCTGTTAATGTATATATATATGTTTGTGATTCTCCTTCTGTACGTGCAGTCCATTCCTCTACACTGTTCAGAAGCTGGGACTAGTCTGTATATTTGTCAAGTCAAGTCTTCCTTTCAATATTGAATTAGTAAAGATCATTAAGTTCGAGCATATTGATCTTGATCTCTACATCTGGTTCTCATGGTATAGATGTGGGGAGTTGCATAGAGTCTTCATCCTAGAGAGACTAGCCTCAGTGAGCTAAGGTGTTCGGTCATATCGTGAGTATCATTAGTATGTAAAAAAGACTCAAAGTGTCACAGGTTTCCCCCCTTCTCACCTGTCTGCGTTGTTTAGTAGAGTTCTTTGGTGGAGTCTTCTTGCGCACAGTGCGGGTCTTGTATAACCCTGTGCGTATGTCCTCGGGTTTCAGCGTGCGTTCAGCATCCGATTCCTGGAACGTTCAGAATGTCCGGGAAGTCCAGGAAACAGCGAAGCGTGTACTCAGAAAGCGAGTACACAGAGATCCGGGATGCAAGTGAGGGCAAAAGGGAAAGAATGAATGAGGAGGATGTAATAGGGGAACCAGGAACCAGGAATCTATGAAGTTAGCAAGAGCGAACTATGACAGCACACGTCTAGCCACTGCAAGCGGTAGCGTTGAGACACGCAGGGCCGCGGGGCGTGTCTGCTTTATAGAACGTGATGCGTTCGACGTGGGATCTGGTAAACAGCGTTCCGTGTTTGACGGCCATGTTGGAAATACTGCTGAGTGCAAGCCCCTACGTGTCAGGGACCAGGAAGTCCAGAAGATGGTTCATGACACAAAGGGTCTAATTAATGTTCAGTGAACTTTGATGTTCTGTCCAACGGTGAGTATCTTAGATGTGTGGAGACTATCTCATTATGTGTATTAAAATAGTCTAGCGTGTCACCTATCATGTTCTCTGATATGTCTACATGTGGATATGGTGAACAGTAAACTGATGATATACCTGTGGTCAATCTATATGCTTAATTATGATCTTTCACTTCAGACAATTTTTGAGAGTTTTAGCCCAATCAAGAAAATGATGTTTGTTTCATCATATGAAGGAGCCCAAGTTGTATTCCTCGTTCATACCATTGGGTGTCAAGCTATTCAGTTCCTCAACCCAAAAGATTTCCCTTTGGTCCATATTCTTATCATGGTTCCCACCCCTCAGGGATTT
The DNA here is from genome assembly GCF_040938575.1 of Ambystoma mexicanum. Classification (NCBI taxonomy): domain Eukaryota; kingdom Metazoa; phylum Chordata; class Amphibia; order Caudata; family Ambystomatidae; genus Ambystoma; species Ambystoma mexicanum. The sequence goes on from NC_090921.1 coordinate 1,477,303,359, forward strand.
TTTAACTGTTTCGAAGATTACAACTTTCAATTGGGCAATAGTATGTTTGTTTTGAGCAAAATGTTGTGCTACTGGTGATCTCACATTATTTGCCCGGATATTGCTCTTGTGCTCATTCCAGTGTTCTTTTGCCTTCCTGCTTGTTTGTCCGACGTAAAAGAATACCACATGGGCAACTAAGTCCATATATTAACGATTTTGAGTCGCATGTAGCATAATCGTGTGGCTTGATTTTGTTTAAATTATGTGGATGTCTTACATATCCTCCTCTCATAATCTTGTTACAATTACAGCAGTTCAGGCAAGCAAATGTGCCTTTTTTCTTCTTAAATGTTTGTTGTTTATCAATTTCTGGTCTCTCTACCTTAATTAGCTGAAGCTTGAAATTGCAACCCCTTTAACATGCGATGATAGGAGGTTTAGGAAAAAGCTTGTTCAATTGTGGGTCCAGTTTGATGATCCTCCAATTTTTCTTTATTATTCTGGTTATGTGGTGGCTCTGTGCGGAATACCTTAATGCATATAAAAATGGAATCTCTTGATTTATTCTTTGAAATTAGAAGATCTTTTCTGTCCAATTCTTCTGCTTTGTTTTTAGCTTTCTCTATGATTTCCTCAGGATATCCTCTCATTTTGTACTTTTCTGACATCAGCAGGTTTTCTTCTCTCAATGTGTCAGTTGATGATATTATTCTTTTAAGACGCAAAACTTGGTTGTAAGGTAGATTGTTCCTCAAATGTTCTGGATGGTGGCTCAACTAATGTAGGGAATTATTCACATATGTTGGTTTGTGTTAGATGTTGGTAATGATGCCCTGTGGTCCAATCTCCAATACAACATCTAAAAAATGTAGTTTGGGGGTCCCTACCTCCATTGTAAATTTGATTCAGTCGTGTGCAGAATTGATGCAATCCAAGATACTAACCAGATCCAATCGAGTTCCTCTCCAGATGACTAAAACGTTGTCAATAAATCTTTTCCAATTTATCAGATGTGCTTTCCATCTTCGTTCAATTAGAATCTTATTGCTCTCAAGGTAGAACATGAAGAGGTTTGCATAAGCTGTGGCCATTCCTAAACCTTGTAACATCGCATATAAAAGGGACCGCAATTTCGAGGATCAGCTAATTAAGGCATGGATACCACACATTGATAAACAACAAACACTTAAAAAGAAGAACACGGGCACATTTGCTTGCCTGAACTGCTGTAATTGTAACAAAATTATGAGAGGAGGATATGTAAGACATCCACATAATGGAAACAAAATCAAGCTACACAATTATGCTAAATGCGACTTAACATCAGTCATATATGGACCCATGTGGTATTTTTTACGTCGGACACACATAAAGAACGCTGGAATGAGCACAAGAGCAATATCCGGACAGATATTGTAAGATTACCAGTAGCACAACATTTTGCCCAAAACAAACATAATATTGCCAAATTGAAAGTTGTAATATTGGAAACAGTTAAAAAATCCCTCAGTGGTGGGAACCATGCAAAGCATATGGACCAAAGGGAAATCTTTTGGGTTGAGAAACTGATTAGCTTGACACCCAATGGTATGGACGAGGAATACAACCTGGGCTCCTTCATATGATGAAACAAACATTTTCTTGATTGGGCTAAAACTCTCAAAAATTGTCTGAAGTGAAAGTACATTTGTGGGAGTTTTAAGGAACATGATATATTTTGTCATGTACTAAACAAGAGAGAACAATCAAAGTTATTCATTATTCTCAAAATGCATAAAACTGAGCATGATTCTGACCAGTTAACCGACTGGATATACCACTACAGATCATAATTAAGCATATAGATTGACCACAGGTATATCATCAGTTTACTGTTCACCATATCCACATGTGGACAGATCAGAGCACATGATAGGTGACACGCTAGACTATTTTAATACACATAATGAGATAGTCTCCACACATCTAAGATATTCACTGTTGGACAGAACATCAAAGTTCACTGAACATTAATTAGACCCTTTGAGCCTTTTTTACATACTAATGATACTCACGATATGACCGAACACCTTAGCTCACTGAGGCTAGTCTCTATAGGATGAAGACTCTATGCAACACCCCACATCTATACCATGAGAACCAGATGTAGAGATCAAGATCAATATGCTCGAACTTAATGATCTTTACCAATTCAATATTGAAAGGAAGACTTGACTTGACAAATATATACGGACTAGTCCCAGCTTCTGAACAGTGTAGAGGAATGGACTGCACGTATAGAAGGAGAATCACAAACATATATATACATTAACAGATTGGAACCATTGATTATCCACTTGGACATAAGGAGGGATTTTATTTGATCGTTCTCATCAGTTATTCAAATTAAGTCTGGAACAGAGAGAGACCCTGCATGGTGTAACTCATATTATTCCTTCTGGACTAGGTACATCCGTGGTCGTAATATCAATATTTAAATTCCTGATTTATGAATGTGACATAAAATATGATCAACAATTGATCTTCTTTAAAAAAAAAAAATTAAAAATAAATTGATCTTCAATGATTGTTGACTACGGGAGAAATAAGTAGAAGAATTAAATGATACTAGTTATCCCTTTAGTCCCGTGGGACGAATTAAAACTACCAAATGATGTCATGATGCTACGTGATGACGTTTGTAAACAATGGGACTTCATCACGCTACGGCACCATGACCACACCAAATATTAGGCGGCCATTTTGTTTTGCCATTTCTTTCGCGGCAAGGAGAACACAAGACGATTGACAGTCCCACTGCTCTAGTTGAGAAACTTACACAAGCTGTTTAGATAGCAATACACATAAGATGGGCGAATATCTAAGACTAGCAGTTGTGGATACACTACATACTATTTTCTTTATTTCCAAGCAGATTTCTATCTTAACACTGCATAGGCATTTGGATATGCTACTACTTGTAAGATCTACACAAGCTCCAGTGGTTCAATATATGGTAAGATTACCTCACCATGATGAGGATCTATGTCATCATAATAATGGGGACAATAGAAGTGGATACGTATAGCCATTATGCTCCATCTTTATTTTTAGAGACAGTGCAAGAACATATTAATCCCCACATAAACGTGGGAACGTATTGACTTCCATTTAAACTCTGGAACTTCTAAACCATCATTTTGGGCACGGACCGAGCGATCATTAGGAAACATCATATACAGGTAATAGCTTAGAACAGCTAGAGACCGTAAAAGTCTGTCATATTTACTTTGTAACATAAGTTAGATATATTGTGATTATTGATAGTTTTTGCAAGGTTTGTGACTTTTTACACATAGATTTTTACATATAGTTTTTGAGTGATTTTTTAGGAAATTCTACACCTTAGCACGTGGAAATCACACAGAAAAAGTCAAATTGAAACTGATTAAAAGTGCAAGAAAGATACACTTGAAGGACCGTACATCCAGGTGATTATGGGTTACTGATCTAAGAATCATGACAGAATATTATTATAGATGGAATGTAATACTAAAATTTGCTAATTAATTATACATTGTAGATACACTAAAAACCCAGAGAAGTGGGTAAACAACTCTTGAAGAAGGGGAACTCATCACCCCAAAACGCGTAGAGTGGAATACATAAGGATCAGCCTGACCACATATGAATATATGATTGTACACTTTACCATATGTGTGAATTGACGAGAATCTTATGTGTTTAATGGTTTACCTGCAATTTATTTAAACTGACATATACCAGGGGTGATTATTTAAAAACTAAAGTCTGGTTACTTAAGGATTTGAACTGTTGTGTAATTCAAGAATGACTATGGTTGATCAAATATGATACTATGAATTTGTGAAAAACAAATTGAAATTCATATGAGTATATACAACTAAAGTAAAATTACCTTTTTACATAAATTGAGTCAGAAAGTACATCACTGAATACGCTTTAACAATAATTAAGATATTGATTGTTTATACAATAACAATTGGGTGTGTAGGGGACAGGATAGTTCTGCAAGATTGTGGACATCTACTACACATCTCTTCTACAACAGTCTTTGGTTGTGTACTTTCTTTAGTGATGTATGTGTGACAACTTTCCTTGTGATACTTTCTCACATGCTTGCTGGAGGTTTTAGAGCTCTCATGATTTATTGAGTCAGGCTTTCTCAGCTTCGCTGTGGTTTGTTCACACTTGGTATTGCCCCTCTCCTGGGTTCTTTCTTTATAACTATCTTGTTTACTTGATAGTCTTGTCTGGCGTCCTTTATAACAAGATGTTTCTAAAAAAAGTTTTTATTAGGTTTTATATAACGTAACAACCCCACAGGGCAACAAGCTCTAAAGTAATACACATAATTTTAAAACACAGCATATATATGCCTATTCTTTCTAATTACTACTACTACTTAACACACCCACACAGCCTTCATGTTGGTTATTTCATCAATTACAATTACTGCATCCACTTCCTCCATATGTTGCACACTCCTCCTCTCTCCCACATTTGCGAACAGTGTTACTGTGAGCGCTATCCACCTTTGTATGTCTATTCCAGTCTCTGTATTTTGTGTCTTCAGTGCCCTCTCCCAATACCCCTGTTTCTTCTGTGCAGCACTTTTCCAGTTTTTTCCACCATCTGTGCACACTCGGTTCTCTTGTATCTTTCCTCCCCATGGCTATGCTACATTAGTCAGTATATGCATCAGGTCTTTGAGTTTATTCAGTGGTTTATCTTTCGCGTTTCTCTTAAATCGCCCCAGCATGCAGGCTTCCGGCATCTTAACATCTAGCTCAATGCCTCCTTGGTTCACCTTAATTGCTGTCTTCTCCCAGAACCCTTGTACAACCGGACATCGCCAGAACATGTGCGTGAGCCGAGCCTCCTCCCCCGTGCATTTGGGACACACTTGCTTCCCAGCCCCTTTGAATGTGGAGATAACAGCAGGTGTAAGGTATGCCCTTTGCACTATATACATCTGTATCGACTGTAATCTAGCGTTTCGGGATACCGTCTTGTGGTATTGCTTTATTTCTCCCCACTCTTTCTCTTCAAATGTCTTCCCCAGTTCCCGCTCCCATTTACTCTTACAATTCAGTTCAGCCCTAGAGGTGTAGCTTAACAAAATCTCATAGATTCTGGACTAAGCGTGTCTGCCTTCCGCCACTGCAAGCAGCATCTCCATATCCTCATTTTCAATATCTTTTTATTTTTAAAATCTTTTTTTATTAGTTTATACAGACTTTTAAAAGAAAAGACATGAAGAAGATAAACAGTATAAGCAATATAAAACAATATAAAAAACCATGAAGAAAGGAGAATACAATAAAATTGAAAGCTAAGAACTGATTGGACAAACAGAACACACCAAAAGCCAGATTTCAGTATCAAACAATATTACTAAAGTGTTGACTTAGTTAGTTCTTCCTCAATGTTTTCTAAGAGAAAGGTCAGAGCATACGTTCGTTTTTTGTTAGCTTCCGTAAAGCATTCCTCCCACCATTCTTCCATTGTTAGGTGTGATCTATTTGTGACAATTGCACCAAACAGAAGGTTTCTTTTGGGTAAAAAGGCTTTAAGGTGAGGATTAAGTGCTTTATGTTCTCTTCATGGTGGTTGCAGAACCTGCACTTAGGGTCCAAATTCCCATATTTAGGCATCGCATAATCAGTTCCTTAGTCTTAAATTGGTTCAGCCTGAATTTCATAAGCAGCATTCTTTTCCGCTTATTTAGACTTTTTTCAAGGTAGTTATAGATTGAATTATAAGCTTTTCCTTCCAAATGAACATTTTTCATGAGCGAATATTTTGCTCTATATATACCAGTACTTATCCAGTCTTCTTCCCACAATTTTTTCTTTACGGCATCAGGGTTTTTAATCAATGTATCTTTATCACTATTTATCTCTTTTAATAGTTGATACCATTCATTTATCCATGCTGTAAAGACTGAGTTCGATTGTTCATTAGCATGATTATGAAGGATTTTCAACTGCGGAGCTCCATCAGGCTGCAATAGTTTGCGGAAAATTGACAAGGTGTTCCAGATGACTTTTGCATCTATAAAGATCAGCCCTAATTCATATCGCATGACTGCAGCAGGTATTCCTTTTCCAACTTTCAAAATCCTTGTCCAAAAATGTTTTCAAGGGTGTCCCACAATGCAGCTGGACATCCAAAGGCAGTTTCCGCACCAAAGATTAAGGATGGAACAGCCTTTTGGTTGTAAAACTAAATAGTAGGAATCAATGAAAATTTGCCATATTTTTTGTCAAGAACTGTGACTTGGACACTAAGCTGACAGCATTTTGCTTTGGTTTTTTCTACCCAAATTTGATAATTTATATTTGAAATCAACCACATGCCTAAATATTTTAGATGTTTCACGTGTAGCAGTAGTTCGCTATCTAATTTCCAATTACACTTTTTGGCATTGGGTGCAGTTTTAGCAAGGTCTTGTAGTGTGAGAACAACAGATTTGCTTGAGTTTATGCACAGACTGTTATTCTCAACATATTGCTCCAGTGCCTGAAGTTTACGTTGGAGTCCAATAGGCGTAAGATCTATCAGCACTAAATCGTCAGCATAAAGAATCCAGCTCAAGGCAGAATCATATATTTTGGCATCAAAGCCTTGGATGTTCTCGAAAATGTCACCAATGTCAGAAATATAAGCATTGAAAATTATGGCTGCCAATGGGCACCCTTGTTTAACAACAAAGAAGGTCCGGATGGGTTTGCTAAGTGCCATTAGCGTCTAAACGTTACTGATTTCAGTGTTCGTGTGTAAATCTTTGATAGCTGATAGTAGGCTGTCGGACAATTCCAGGATTTCAATTTTGTCCAAAGTATTTCTCCTTCGATGCTATCAAAAGCGTGAGACAGGTCCATGAATGCAAGATACACTTTAGAACCTTTCCTAATGGCATCCATTTTCAACAAGTTAATGAGAAGAAGATTTAAACAGCAGCCCACGCCCTTCACAAACCCACTTTGTCTCACATCTAGATGTTTTGATAGTACTAGCCATTCCATCAGTTTGTGCTGGAGTTGGGTCGCGTATATTTTTCCTACAACATCCAGTAAGGCAATTGGACGATAGTCCATTGGATTCGATCTGTCGCCTTTCTTAAAAATATGCACGACAATTGCCTTTTTCCATGAGTCGGTGTGGAACCTTCAGCTGTGACTCTTTCTAATAAGAGTTTACAAAACTCTGCCCATCCTTCAGGATTAGATTTCAGAATTTCATTTGTGATGCCATCTGGGCCAGGAGCACGAGACTTGGATAATTTTTTAATACTTGTTAAAATGTCATCTTGGTCAAATTGGATATCCCAGTGTTGGAGGACTGGGAGTACAGGATTAGAGATGTTACCCTTTTTTGAGAACAGCACTGAGAAGTGCTCAATCCATTTTGTTTCTGGTACCATATTTTTTTAAGATGCAGTTTGTACGCTGCATTCATTGTTAATTGCTTTCCAGAAGTCTGATGATTTCTTGTCTTTTAAGCATTTCATTATTTGTTCTGCATCGTGTTGTTCAGTCATTGCACAGTGAGCAATTATCCAATTCTTGTACTTTTGTTTTATCTTTTTCTTCATATTCTGTTGTTCGGATTTAGTGAATTTGTCGAGTTGTCGCAGAGCCTTGCGCATTTCTCTATTTCGCATACTGATTTGTGGATTATAAGCATGTATGTGCTTATGGCTCTGAGTCCAATTACGATTGGCCAAGCTCTTATATTGTTCCAACAGTGGAGTATAGTCTACTCCCAGTGTGTCTATATGCTTCTCATAATCAGCTTGCGAGGTTTGAGTTTCAAACTGTTTCCACTGCAGTTTGGCGTTCTGTCATGATTCCATGTAGGTAGGTTTTGTTGCCAAGACATCTTGACGTGTGCTTTGACCAAGTTATGATCGCTCTCTTGCATATGTTGCACTTGCATATCATTAGTGTATAGAGACAGACTTTCTGATACAAAGATGTAATCCAGTATCGATTTTTGATTATCTCTTTGCCAGGTTATTTTAGCCGGTATGTCTCCAGTAACATTCCCATTTAACCTAGAGAAGTTTCGTAGAGCCAACTCATCACTCCATCTTTGCGCCAAGTTTTGTTTGGTTAGTGTGTTGTTCTTATTCATTTATATGCAATTTAAATTTAAATCACCACATACAATAATGTACGCAAGATTGTCATCAATCATTAGTTCATCAATCTGATTGATTACTTGGTCCACAAAGGAGACTGTTCCTGCTTCATGATGATGCCAATAAAGATTTATAATATGAAATATCAAATTCTTTTTTTCAATACCAGTACTCCTTGTAATTGTTGTCACCTGGATGTACGGGGTTCTTATGCTCCTGCAGTCCGAATCCAGATTCTTTTTTCACAAGTGCAAGAAGACCAGCGCTAGGACGTCCTTTAATTTTTCAGATAGCAGGGTTGATTGCAATTTCAAAATTCTCCACAATGGGACATATGTCTTACCAAGTTTCCTGTAGACATAGAAGATCCACGTCCGTTGCCCACTCTCCATCAGAGTTGAACAGGTGCATGAATCCTCTCGCATTCCAAGAGCCCACAGAGAATGTTTCTTCTTTTTGCTTCTTTGAACATTAACTTTGGATGTTGTTTGCCAGTGTGGCTGCTAACCAATCCCACTCTCTCGCATTTGCATGATTCGCCACTTTTTCATTTGCTTTCATAGGCTGCTGTGAACTTTTAACTGTAATACTTATTTGGTCAACTTGTTTTACTTCTTGGGTAACATGATGTTTCTGACGATTCAGATTAAATTGTTTATAATCTGATTTCCAACTCTCATCCAGAATAGATTGCGTTTCTGTATAGTTTTTCTTCAAAGAAAGGGTTTGCGGAAGCTTATTAGTGTGTGCCAAATCTGTTGCTTGTTTTTCCAAGCTGGCCACATCCACTTCTACAATATCAAATCCACATGGTAAGAACGCTGAAGCTCCCTGAAGCAGAGTTTCACAGACTAATCTTGAATTCACTATATAGAAACACTTTATCTAGGGAAGTATCTTCCTTAAATTCGACTGCCTGAATATCACTGGATTCAATCGTCCGCAGCACAGGTACATGATGAAACAAACTCAGCACATTTTTTCTGTTCATTGTTAGGCTGTCTTGGATATTTAGTATTTTTTCCAAGCTCAGACAGTATTTTGCTTTTATTTTAATGCGATTTACCTTTATTATCTCTTTGTTTTCCATTATAGGATTGATCTTTATTGAGGTTTGTTTTTTCTTTGCGTGTGTTACTCTCAGATGCAACATTTGAGCCCAGACTTGTATTTTCTCGCGGTGAGGTTGTATGTTCTTGTGTTTTTTCTACAACTCCAGATGTCTCAAAAGGAGCCATATTCACCAGTGGAAGATTTTTACCCTGACGCATCATCTTTAATGCCGCTATTTGCCTCTTTTTGTCCAAAGTTTGGAACGAGCTCTCTTCATCTTCATCAGTGTCAATGACTACCACTTGAGGCTGCTTAACCACTTCGCAGAAACGCCCTATGGAAGGCAGACAATCTTTTTTTGATGGCACTTCTGATGCTGCAGAGTTCTGGTTCGTGTCGGGTTCTGCGGGCACACTTCCTTCTATACTCTCACCTGACCTTTGTTCGTCTTCTCGATGTTCTTCATATGTGGATAGGTTCATTAATATCTCAACATCAGGGTCTTCAGGCTCTTTCGCCGATTCTTGATTTATCTGGGAAGGCACCGGTGCTTGTTCTACTGAATTGTTGGCTTGTGTAAGTTGTCTCATTTGTTTTCCTCTTCCTATGCCCACATCGGTCTGATTTTGCACAACACCACAGCCATTCGCAGATACATTCACAGTCACTGTTTTAAGGTTTCTTAAGAATGCTCTCACGCCCGTCGCTATTTTTCCTCTTTTTTGGTTTTTTGTTTTCTTCTTTTGCAGTGCTCCTTTTATATTCTGCTTGTTTCCATTTTTTTCAAAGATGTCGAACAGCCCTTTTGTTGCATGCGTTGCGTTTTCCAATTGCGCTTCAGATTCGATTTGTGGACCATTAGACATATTTTTGGTTCGGGCTGCCACGTCATTTTGGGTAATTTGCTCTTCAATCATGCCATCCATCATTGCGTTTTTTGTTTGGGCAGCTGCTTCATTTTGTGGGTCATGCCCTTCAGTCGCATCACCCAGATGTGGCACACCGGATCGCTTCGGACTTGCATTATTTCTCGATTGTAATTTCTCAGAAAACTCACCTTCATTAGTGATTTCATTCTTATCACTCTTCGGCGTCTCCGACTTTTCTTCGAGACCGTCCACTAGAATCACACGGGCAGGTCTAGCTGCGGTGAAGGACTCCACCGAGAGTGGCGGCACACTTGCAAATCCTCCTCTTTGTTTTTTTGATTTAATATCATATGTGGTTCTTTCTCCTTCTCAAGCAAAGGTAGGCCTTTGTTTTTCTCAGTAGAAATAATCTTTTCAGGAATGATTTTGAGCTGTTTTGACAACAGTTTATTTTTTTCTGAGTCAGCACTGTTATTGCATCTTTCCATTATGATGCAGGTAGTCTCTCTTTCATTCACAGCATCTGGCTTGTTAAGTAATTTCAACGCTTCTCGTGCAACCTCTGCGAGCAATTTTTTATCTTCTATTGAATTACGATTTGCATCCAAAATCGATTTCAAGATGTTGTCAGTCTATGTTTTGTCGTTTCGCAAATTTACATTTGTTGTTTGCATTTCATGTCCCATTTGGTTACTTTAGTTTAGCAATGCAATAAGCGTTGTTAAATCTTTAATATTGCCGTCCATTTGGTCGTATAATTTCAGATAAGGAGACAAAACTATGTTCATAGCGGACATGATTACAGCTTGCAAGTCTGGAGATATTGTGACCTCATTTTTTGTTTTTGAATGCAAGTGAGACGTCTTTCTTTTCCAGTTTGCGCGTCTTATTTTGGGAAATGGCCACTCAATTAGTGAGAAGTCAGAAGAGGAGTAAGAGGAAGTACTGGAGGAATTACTCTGTCTTTCGTTGGTTGATAGTAAAATTTTACTACGTCCTTTGCCATCGGACAACTGCTTATGTCCAGACGATGTAGATCTTTTAGGCAATTGTAGCATCTGTTGGTATTTTTGATTCCTTGCCTGCAAGCAGGCGACTTCCCCCATTGGGCTACTTCCAGTTCTTTTCCTTTTACACGCAGGGCCATAGGTAAGTTTGTGCAGACATTCATGTGCGTATAGATTTATTTCCTCACCATGTCTATATTCATTTGGCATGTCGTTGGGCTCAGTCTGCTCCGTACTGGCTTGGCGGATTGATCTTTGAGTGTCTTTCTGGCAATTGATACTACGATTATTAAAATCGAAATTAATTTTTGGTAAGTCTTTTAGCAATTTGTCTGCTACACTTAATGAGTTCCTTCTTTCATTTACGTTATTGCCACTTACATTGGTAGCAGGTTGCACTTCTTTAACATCAATGCAACTCGGTAGCCAAGGGCCGCATTAATAGCCATCTTTCATTTGTTCGGCATTTTTCTCTATTGCAGATTCAATTAAGGAATTGGTGTTTAACGCAATTATCCTCTGATCATCTTGTTTTTCTGACACTTTTTCCAGAGTCCCTTTAACACTTTTTTCGGAGCACCTGCAAATGTCCTGATCTCCGCACAGCTCCTGTCCTTGAGCTGAGTCCTGTTCTATTCTTCAGCTGTAAAACTTTTGCAGCCAAGACACACAATTGTGGTATTGAATCACGATTTTTAACTATCGGGCTGCATTCAAGTGGAAATTCTGAGCAGGAGCAGTATTTGCAGCCGTGATTTCTGGTTTTTATCATAATGCTCTCCAGGGGCATAGCACCAGCAGGTTGCAAGGTGCTAGATGTTTCAATTATGAAGCAATCATTGCTACATGGAGTGCTTGCCGTAACCAAACCGTTCTCAACAGGCATCCACACACACCCATCAGCGTTCTCATCGCCTGTTTGTGAGAAACTACCAGGCGAGAAACCGGGATTTACATTTATGTTTACATCTACTCTGTTGTTACTATGATTATGTAGCTCATTTGCTAGAAGCATGTCTGATAAGCATAAGTCTGTAATAACACTAGATGAGTTTACACTTACTTGTGCTGCAGTTGATTTTCTTTGTGGAGCAGTCTTTATCGGGGCATATAAATTCAAAGCCCCACGCCACAGACGAGACCACGTCTGTGGCAATTCCAAAGCTTCTCTCTTTTCCATCTACGATGCACTGATAGCAATGAGCTTTTTCCTGGACTCGAGGCAGATCCGCTGCCTCCGCTGCTCGCCTCCCCAAGGCAGAAGGCTCTGTGATCTGCAGCCACGACGTAGGTAGTCCCCGAACCCCGAGCCAAACAGCAGCAGAAACAGCAACGCGAGAAAACAAAACACCGCCCTTGACTTCACTGGGCTTCAATATCCCCCTCCGTGCCATTTGGCCATCTTTTACATAGCACCCTCAGAACCGTGTTATGCATCAAGAACTGTCCCGCCTGTAACTCTGTATCCTCTCGCAATTCCCCAAACGTTTTCCACCTTCCCTCATTCTGCAGGTCCCCCACCGTGGCCACTCCACACGTTTCACACCTTGATTCTATCGTGGTCATATCGCCCTCCCTAACCCCCAAAACCGCCACTATTTGTGCCTGTTGAGAGAGCGGGTCTGCTATCCCCATGACCCTAAAGGCCCTGCGCCAGATTTCGGATGCCCAGTTTCACCAGGTAGTGGCTCTCAGGTGTTGTTGCCGCAATGTGGGCTGCAGCAGTGTTGTCTCTATCGTGGGTTCATCAGCCATTCATTTCACCACCTGCTGTAGTTGGCACGCTAAAAAAATACAGCTCGGAATTCGGCATCTTTAGCCCACCCTGGTCATATGGCCTCTGTAATGTATTCAGGGCTACCCTGTTTGCGCCCATCCTGTTACAGGAACCCCCTACACAACAACTTCTCCAGTTCCCAAAAGAGTTTATTACAAGATGTTATGCCAAAATGTGTCCCCTTTTCATCTTGGCTATCATATAGTAATTTAGCTCCTTTATCTGATCTTTGTCGCGAGCCTTCATAGACTTCCAACACAGGGTTATTCAATCTCCTCTTTATCAGCTTTACACAGTTCCAATTACGCAGGTTTGTATTAAGTAACTCGTTGTGAGTACTGGGACAGGTTTCTCTTCGCAGATTCTGCTGCCCCGGTAGCTTCCCGCTTCTCCTGTTCCCCTCGTTACATCTCTGTATGTCGGGGAACGTTGCAGCCGATGGCATTCACTTGGGTGTTCTTCTTCGATACTGCCTCCTTAGATTCGTCATGCTCCAGTTCTTTGTTTCCCTTCTGCCATATACGGAAGTTGACGTTGGGAACCTGTTTGTATTCCCAATTGTCTTCTTGTTCTGCATTTTCGTCAGTCTGCCATTCTCGGCATCCCTTCTGCCTTATACAGGGGTTAACGTTACGAAGCTGTTCATACTCCTGGTTGCCTTCTCGTTCCACATTTTTGTCACTCTACCGTTCTCAGCTTCCCTTCTGTGGTATACAGGGTTTAAAGTTAGAAAGCTGTTCGCACTCCTACTTGCCTTCTCTGATGGTCTCTGTGTGTTTTGTCAAGCCTCCTGCCTGACACAGGACTCTGATGTCTTGCTTCACAAAGGCTCCTACGTTGTTGGGTACGCCGGGTCTCTAGCGTCTCACTCTGGCATTCTTCAGCTCTTCGAAATTTGCAGGCTCTGTGGCTCATCTCAGGTCCTCCACTCCAAGGCATGCTCATGTTAGGGGCTTCCCCCGCGTAGGATACTCTCTGCTTCTCGATGTTCCTCCACACAGATCAGTTAAGTATGCATGTCCTCTTGAAGAGACATTCTCTTTTTCTTATCCGGGCTGGTTGGAGTTGGTTTCAGCCTTACCTTCAGCCAAATATGTAGATGTTACATTAGTCTTCATACCAGATCGTCCAATGTATGCTAAATCCTCCTCCTTAATCTTCCTTCCTCCACCCTGCGACCCCTGCAGCTAACCCATAATAGGGCAGCAAGACTTATCCTTGGCCTCAAGCCCAGGCACCACATCTCTCCTGCCCTACAAAGCCTTAACTGGCTCCCGGTCTCAGCACGGATTTAAGTCAAATCCCTCTGTATCATACACAAGGCTATCTGGGGCAGGAGACCACTCTATCTTCAACGCTTCCTGGCCAAATACTCTCCTTCTAGACTCCTCTGTTCCTTTGGCACCAACTCCCTGCGGGATAAGCGCTTTGCTACACAGAGAGCTGGTGGATGATCACTTTCCTCCCTATTTCCTGTATTCCCAACCTGTTCAGGTAAAACACTACGATTCCCACAATCCCCTGTGTACATTTTCCGATGACGGTAAATCCCATTTACTCAGTAAACCCTAACAGCCCTGTTCTTCTGATTCTCATTTTCCGAAATCCCAACTCACTGGGACATAATACTACCGTTGCCACCATCCCCTAGGTTCTGTTCTTCATCCCAGTCATTTACGTCCAATTAACAACCCCAACCTTTCTGAATAATCTAACAATTTTCTTTCTTGTGACATCTTTTCCCCAAATTCCTAACACCCTCGTTTTCCAATACATATATTTTTTGTTACTGTGACAGAAAATGGACTAATTATGAAACTGTTTACCTGACATGTCCCAACCCAAGGGTCAGGGAGAGTCAGGTAATTACTGATGATAACCACACACACCTGATGATGACCCTTCCTTTTCCCCACAGGGATAAAAAGTGGAGCCAGAGAACCCAGTAGGAGCAAGGTGAAGGCGAGTACAGCGGACAGCACGACAAGACAGCTACCAAGCGACAGGTTAAACAAAGGAGAAAGGTAGCGGAAGTGGAGATAGTGGCGAGGAGAAAGTAACCCCACCCTTTTCATCTCAGGCCCACAGAAACTTCGTCGAAGAAAGACCGCAAACAATTGCATCACTGTCCTGCACCAGATGTCAACAGTACACAGGGCAAGTCTATGCTGATAGACAGGAGCGAGGGAGGCTTGCGCGCCCGTGGTACTGGCCTCAACTCCACAGAGAAACAGAACACCAGGTGATTAAGCACACCCAGTGAGTTGAGGGGAGAATCGAGAAAAGCCGGGGTGTGTTGAGTGAAAATTGCAAAGGTGGTAAGTTTTGAAACTAAAGTGATGAACTTTGAGTGAACTGTCAAGTATGACAGGGAGATCAGGGACAGAGGGAACCTGACACTACGTGGGTTTCAACTCAAGAGATTCTGGTCTAGCCCCATATTGAGAAACTACAGAAGCCAAGAGGCCAAAGGAAGGCTGACAAAGAAATGCAAAATGGTCCTACGGGAAGGTCGAGCAAAAGCCCTGTACAATCGAAAGACTTTGGGGGTCATTACGACCCAGGCGGTAAGTACGCCAACTTTACCACCATGGTGTAAACTACGTTTACACCATGGTGGATGGTGGATTTACCGCCCCATTCCAAGGTGAGTGGGGCGGTAAATCCCCATTTCCCATTTTACCCTTCCCCATTCCCATTTTTGCCCCATAGGGCATAATGGGAGTGGGGAAGGCGCTAATTACGCCACCGTAAATTACGGTGGCGTAATTAGCACCAAGGCGGTTTAGCACCAAGGCTAAAAGCAGCCGTTAAAATCGGAATCAGGCGTTAAGGGTTAACGACGGCGTTAACCCTTAACGCCTGAGTTGTAATGAGGCCCTTTGATTTGTGAGTTGGCTAAAAGTAGGGGAAGCGAATCCCACATAGTGAATGAAAGAAAGGGACGTGAAATCCTGTGAACATTAGAACCAATTTGAAAGCACCAAACAGGCAATGGTGAACCCGGAGGAGGGCTGCTGAAGGAGGAGGGCGAAGTTGAAAGGTCCTGAGAAACAGAGTGTGAAATAGTGAGCCCAAAGTAGGGAGGTTCACTGAACTATTTGATAAAGACATTAAAGAAGTTAAGACGGGTCCGAGCCCGACACAAGTGAAACCCAGAGGTGAAGTCGTCACCGAGGAGCTGGCAATCGAGAGAGATCCGAGCCCGAAAGGGGAGATTCAAGGAGTTAAGCTATCATCCGAAGATATTATTGAGCAAGGGTCAGCCCAGAAGAGGGGGACCAAAGGGTGAAGTCGTCACCCTAATTGAATTTTGGATTACAATTGAGCAGGGTTATCCCAGAAGAGGGACACCCAGGGGTGAAGTTGTCACTGTAGCAGGAATTGTGAAAATATGATACGAAATGGGGTCAACCCGGAAGAGGGGCACCCCGGGGTGAAACCATCACCCATATTGAGTTTTGGAAACAAATTTTCATTTGGTAAAGGAACTTTTGTTGCATTGTTTGAACACTCCAGGCCCGGAGGAAAGAAACTTTCTAAGGAAACGAGACTTAGCCATCAACATCTTGAGAACTACCATTGGAACTGTTGTCTCATGCTGGTGAAGCTAGCATTGGAACTGTCGTCTCGTGCTGATGAAGCCCGAGACCATCTAGCATTGGAACTGTCGTCTCGTACTAGTGAAGCCCGAGATCATACTGTGCTCCAAGCTCCAACCTTACGCAGTGCTTTAAACGTGGGGACAGGAGACCCAATCCCTGCATCCTGATTATTATTTAGGAACACTTATTTCTTTCTTTCTTGAAACTAAACCCAACACCCTTTGTATTTAGCATAAGGAACTGACAATAGATTTTCTTAGTATAGTCCTTTTTATTTGACTTAACATCACTAGGACTGCCTTATTTTTCATTTGATGGTAGTGTGACTGAGCAGCCAGGCCTATCTGAAGAGGGGTACATGTGAGCTGTAGAGCTGTACAAATTAAATTCGTAAATACAAGTAGCCAAGTAACACTTACACTCAAGGTTTCAGTTATAAATAGTTATTTATTTCATTGACATAAGTTTAAAAAAAGCATTCTTTAAAAAGGCAATTTGTTATACAATATATACTTTAAAATGACTTTCCAGAATCAAAACAAGTTAGTGGATAATCTTTGGATATGCTTCTTACACAATTCATACAGACTGAGGTGACTTCAATCACAAGGACAGTAATGGCATTTATATATCACACTAGTTATACTTTGCAGATTCTGAGGTTGCACAAAGGAAAGGTTTAGGGAAGGAAAAGGTTAAACAGGTTCCTCAGTAAATGTGAGGACAACTAAATCTTCCAATGAAATCTAGACAAGCCTTTCCCAGCAGTAACAGTCTACAACAAGCTACCACCTTTGAGGGAAAAACAATATCTAAGTCAATGGACTAGAAGTGTCTTCAGGGAGCCTGGACAGCCAAAGTCAATTGGAACACAGTCTATGGAGCTGAGGCCCTTCTTAGATAAAAGTCTTACACAAAGTTAGAGAGTTTGTAGAAAATCACTTGTATAGTCACAAACTGTTAAGCCTGTGAGAAAAAGAGTTGGAATCACTCTAAAAGGTAAGCCACTGCAATTCCCAACTGGGAAAAGCACAGCTAAAAGACAATGAGACAATGAGGCAAGTACCCCAAGCCTAAACAGTACCTCTGATATGAAGAAAAGTGGTCCAGCTGGAATCTGTTTTGCTACAGCGGTGCAGACCTTAGCCTCAGTCGTAGGGACAAGAGGGAGGACATCTGGAGGGCTACTGTCGCGGTACTTGGGAGGTCGTCGGCAGCTACGGGCTCTTTTCGGTTCAGCTACACTTCGTGGTTTCAGCACTTAGAAAACAGCACTGTCGAGGCTGGCCACCGGGGGCGCAGAGATGAACAACTCCTCTGCGTGAGCTCTGACCCAAGGTCCTGGAAAAGTGGATTGAGCCCCCACTACAGGCCCCCCCTCAAGCACACTCGACGGAATATGCGAGGGGATGGTACCCAGAATGAAGTGAGAAAAAACCTGAAGAAAAATCGCATGAGGAATCGCAGAGAAAAGCAACCGTGCTTGATTTACTGCCCAGCTTCGTAATACACGCCGGCTCCACGCGAACTTCAGTAGAAACGGAGACGCTGCGACAGATAGAACTCTGATGAAACCCGGGATTAGGCATAGAGAGAGGCATTGAACGAACTACCAGCGGCACCAGTGCTGACCGAAGCGGGACAATCACCAACTACCAACGGCTCACACACTACGCCGTGGCTATATGCTGAGTGACACTGAGCTCCGGCGTAGAGCGACCCGCGGCCTCGGCCGCTCGAGCCCCAGACCATGCAGAGGCACCATCCAGATACATTGGGCACCCTCACGGAGAGTGCGCAGGGTCCATCAGCGCATATCGCTCCAAATAGAGCCCAGTTTCACAGGCATTGAGAGCCCCCCACACACGGAGGTAACGGAACAGAGCAGCGCAAGTCCAGAGCCCAGGAGACTGCACCGCTGTGGTGGCGCTGCTCCAAGGAGATGAACTCCCCCTCCATGGAGCCTGCCGACCCGGACGTGTGGGTCGGTTGGAGCGGCCTGATCGGAAAGACGTACGTTCAGGAAGGTGCGCCTGCCATGTTAATTTTATCGCAAATCCTCCGCTGATCGCACACACCCATGCGCCAGTTGCCGCCTCCTGCACCCATAAGTACATTACAACAAATGTTGCAGTGAATTGTACGGCAGGCCCCACGCTTGAGCACAGAACAGCTGCTCCACACATGGGGACCCCCGAAGCATACGACGAGATGGGGAGGAAACACAATAGGTGTATCACGAACTCCCCTGCCATATTGAGACACGGCAGTGAGAAGGAAAGCATACCTGCAAAATGAGCCCCGAACAAAGCGAAGAAACAAAGTACAGCTTTGCTACCTGGAAGCACTCTGAAACCACCCGTAGTAGGCACTGATCCTGCATTGATCCCACAAAACGCGGGGAAAGAAGGGAAATAAAACAGAAGAACATAACGTGAACCCTCCCCTCGTACCCCAGAGGACAGTACTCGCAAACTCGGGGCACACATCACAGGATTCCTAAAGTCAGAGGAACACGACAAAGAGGGATCAAGAAGTGATATGAGCCACTAGCCCCCCAAATGGAACAGAAGTGAAATCGACCACAAAGTGGAACGCCTACTACACGCACCCCAGAAAAAGTACGAAGTTGCCTCAAAGCACCTGTGCAACCCTCATTGTAGCGCTTCTCACGAGATGCCATCACCTAGCGAGGGATAGGAGACACCGCTTCAGAGTCAACAATCTAACAAACACCACCAAGACTGAGGGTTGGGCACCCATACTAGGGGCGTGTGCCTCCTCACATACCTCTTAGTACCCCTACCACCCAAAACACCAAAGAGGACACTGACTGGTCTGAACCAGGTGTATGAACGTACAACAGAAGCTTGCCATCTACGCATATAACCCAACAATTCTTCACTCCGCCGATCCCTGGATGGCATCAACACCAAGCCCGAGTGCAGAAACTGCCGCCACGAAAGGAGATATAGCTGCCTTATTGACAGAGATAAAGAATATGGGGGCCAATATAGGCGGCAAAATCGACAAACTTACGCAACGGCTGGATAGCATAAAAGATGGGGTCGAGGGAGTGGAAAACAATCAAGCCTCAATAGATACCTTAGAAACACAACTGGCCCACAGAATAATAGATTTGGTGCAGAGGGAAGAGGAGTTCAAACTTAAGATGGATGATTTAGAAAATCGGGAGAGAAGAAACAATTTGCGCATTTTTGGGATTCCAGAACAAGAAGGGGAGACAGAGGAGGATCTCAAAACAACACTCCACAACATCATCATACTGCTAGTAGCAGACAAAGCCATTGACAAACCCAAAACGGAACTCATCCATAGGGCCGTTGGCCCACCTGGATACCCAAGATCAGTCCTGGCGCGGTTCCACCGGTCCCAGGATAAAGCCAGAGTGTTGGAGAGAGCAAGGAATGGAGGCACCGTTACCTTAGGGGGAGCACAAATAACGATATTCCAAGACCTCTCCTCCCTGACCTTGGCTCTCAGGAAAATGTGTAGACCTCTCTGGTTGCCAGTCATTTGGTCGAAAACATTTGGTCGACTGGACAACTGGTCGACACCATTTGGTCGAAAATCAAATGGTCGAATTTTTTTATTTTTTTATTTTTACCCCTTTTTTGTTTTTTTTTGGGGGGGTCCCCCTCCAACCCCCTTTTTTTTCTTTTTTTCTTTTTTTTCCCACACGAAAACCCACAAAACACATATATAAATTAAAAAAAAAAAATTCGACCATTTGGTTTTCGACCAAATGGTGTCGACCAAATTGCAGTCGACCAGTTTGCAGTCGACCAAATGACCGGACACCGACCTCTCTTTCAGAACGGGACACCCGATATAGATGGGGATACCCCTTCTCCCTCTCCTTTGAACATGAAGGCACGAAGATCAGATTGAGCTTAGAGAAAGACATCAAAACATGCATATCGGACTTGCTGGGTCGACAAGGACACGAAAACGACCGGAATGAATCCACAAAAGATGGGAGAGAATGGCGTATTCAAGGCCCACGGAGAAGAAAGGTGAAGGGTTCGAGGAAATATCGCAGAGGCAACATCTCACCTGAGGGGGACAACTAGTCCCTGACAAACATGGTACATTTAACTTACCTATTGCTTGATAATGATGAGCATAGATACTGATTGTATAAAGGTTACAGAGACCGATGTTCGACCTGACACCACATGGAGATTCCAAAGAAGGGTTAGTGGGGGCTCATTATTAATATGATGATTTTATTTTTGTAAAGGGACGTGAGGTAATGGTCCCCACTCGTGGTTCGATGCCGGGCCAGTGCTACCAACTGGACCCGATCGAATGCCACCACATGGGGGGAGGGAGGGAGGGGAACACGGGCAAGGGAAAACACTGAGGAAAGGGCTAGTGCAGACTATCGAAAAAACAGAAATGTGAAGTGGTTATTTGAAAAAAGGACAAGTCGGCGGAAATAATTGAATAATATGTATAATCCTAGATTCCATGCATATGATGACCGCTGAATCCTATAGCAGGGTCTCCATAAGGGTGGGAACGCTTAATGTTAAGGGCCTTAACTCGCCCACCAAGAGATCGCTGGTATAACAGCCAATTCCGTAGAACGAAAATTGACATTCTTCTTTTGCAAGAGACTAAGTATATGAAGGGCGATGAGAGGTCTGTATTGGGGAAACGGGGCGGGATAGAATTCTGGAGCTCTGGCCCATTGAGAAAGGGAGGAGTCGGAATCCTCATCAGGAAGGGGTTAGACTTCAAGATCACCAAGACGTGGTCAGATATGTCAGGGTCCATTGGAAAAGTGTCCACCACGATCACCACAATCTATTCCCCCAATGTGAATCAAGAGAAATTTCTGTCCAAGACAATTCCCAAAATTATGTTAGAATCCTCCGGTCATGTCATCCTAGGGGGCGACTTCAATATATGGACTGATCCCACATTAGACTGAAAAACTGGTAATCCCGAAACACGAGACAGAACCAGAGTTGAGCACACCAATTTCACGGGGATGATGGATTTATATGGAATGAATGATGTATGGAGACAAATGCATCCCAGTGAAAAAGCCTACACCTTCTTTTCAACTCCACACAACACCTTTATTCGCACTGATTACATCTACCTAACCAAAGATTTATATAACACAACAACGCACACAGAGATCACCCCAATCATATGGTCTGATCATGATATGGTGCTCGCTGACATGCAATGGGAGCATTTGCCAGTTAAAAGTGGGAAATGGAGGTGTAATGAGACTCTATGGAAAGACCCCATCTTCAAGACAGAGATGGAAACTGAAATTACTGAATACTTTAGACTCAATGATACAGGGGAGGTCTCTAAACAGGGAGTCTGGGATGTGGAAAAGGCAACTTGGAGGGGAATCCTCATGAGAGAGGGAGCCAGGAAAAAAGGGAGAGAACCCTGATCGAAAACAGGATCCGAGAGGAAATCCGTCAGCTAGATAAAGAGGCGAAAAATGGGGACACGTTAGACCACGCCAAGATCAGTGAAGCAAAGAAAAAGAGGGAAGAACTCCGCCTCCTAGAAAACGATCAAATAGTTTGCAAACTCCTATTATTAAAACAAAGATTTTATGAGAAAGGGGACAAAGCAGACAATACTTGCGGCCAGGTTGAGGGAACAGCGAGCAGAATGTAGAGTCCAAGAGATAATAGAAAGAGGGCCCAATACAGAAATTAACAAAACCACCATCCCTGAAGCCTTCGCCGACTTCTATGAAACATTATATACCCCAGAGACAGACCCAAACCCGCCCAACATTGAGTCTTATCTAGAAAATATCAATATGCCCAAAATAACACCCACTGAATCGGCCTATCTGGAAACTCCCATAACAGGAGAAGAGATACAGAATGCGATAAAAAGATTAACCCTAGGCAAGTCCCCAGGAGAAGATGGATACACGGCTGGTTTCTATAAATCCTTTAGCACTCAACTCACCCCCTTTCTGGTTGAATTATTTAATGAGATCCTGGAAACAGGAAAACCACCGGACTCCTTTCTCAGAGCCCTCATCACGGTGATCCCAAAGGAGGGAAGAGACTCCAAAAGATGCGGATCGTATCGTTCCATATCCCTACTAAACATAGACACGAAAATCTATACAAGGGTCCCAGCCGCTAGAATTGAATCATTCATGCCCCATCTTATCCACCCTGACCAAGTGGGCTTTATACTAGGCCGACAGGGGGCCGACACTATGTGCAAGACCCTACATCTGGTACATGCCTCTCAAAACATGAGCAATTACCCGTTTTGCTCTCCATCAACGCAGAAAAGGCCTTTGACAGAGTTGACTGGGATTTTCTGATGCATGTCCTGCGCAAGATCGGTATTGGGCCCAAATTCAGGAGAGGAATCCAGGCAGTGTAAATGACACCTAAAAGCTCGGTATTTGTAAACGGGGAATATTCCAGGTGGTTCGAACTAAAGCGAGGTACCAGGCAGGGATGCCCCCTGTCAGCAATTCTGTTTGCTCTCTCACTCGAACCATTGGCACAAAAGATGAGGGCGGGTCCCCAAGTAGAGGGAATGCACCTAGGCCAAATCGAATACAAAGTGGCACTTTATGCTGACGATATACTCCTGCACGTGATCAATCCAGAAACATCCATTCCCAGAGCTATATTCCTCCTTGAGGAATACGGCCAGATATCTGGATTCAACAATAAACTAACCAAGTCAATCTTGTTCTCCCTAATAGGAACCACAGAAGAAAACAAAATCAAATACTCTTCTCTTGATCTTACCCTTGAACATAACAAGTTACAATACTTGGGGATACGAATTACGAAACAAACAGGAACCCTATACGAAGCCAATTTCCCGAAATTCCTTGAAAACTTCCACGCGGACCTAGCTAGATGGAACAAACTCACAATATCTTGGCTAGGACGCCCCAATGCGATAAAAATGGTCTGTGTACCTAGGTTTCTGTACCCCTTCCAAATGCTCCCCATCACAATTCCAAGACACTATTTCCTAGAGGTCAAGAAGGCGACCCTAAAATTCCTGTGGCAGGGGAAAAGGGCCAGAATAGCTTATGACAATTTAACACTACCTAAGGACAAGGGCGGGGTAGGCCTTCCAGACCTCAAGCGACATTACGAAGCAGCCCAACTACGGGTACTCATTCCGCACCTGCGTAATCAGAAAGAGCCACAATGGATTGCAATGGATAACCACTATCTGTACCCGGCAACAGTCTCAGAGTGGCTTTGGGCCCCGAGGAGGAGAATATTAAATAGGTCAAAGGTGCATCCAATCCTAGCAACTATTTGTGAAATATGGAGAGAAGGCACAGAGATGAGAAAGATTACCACATGGCCGTCACCACTGAGCCATTTATGGTCCCCGGGTATAAATAATCATATCCCCAATGTTGAGAGATTTCAGGCTTGGTACAAAGCGGGGTTGGAAAGGGTGGGCCAACTTGTATGAAGCGAATCCTTCATTAAACTCCCAGAACTAAAAGAAGCATTAGGAATAGGAGTATTGTCTGCATTCCATTTTTTACAGATTAAGGGAGTGCTGACAAAACAAGAATGGAAAGACAAACTGAGCAGAGAACTTACCCCCTTTCAAAAGTTGCTCGATTCCAGAACAAATATGAGGGGCCTAATATCCGCTATGTACAAAACACTGATAGAAGCAGGTAGAGGTAATACGGAGCATCTCAGAGCGCGATGGGAGAAAGACCTGGGGACAGACATCGACCACGAAACATGGGATAAAATGTGCCGAGCAGCATTCCGAACCTCCATATCATGCCAATATAAACTCCATGCCATCAAGCTTTTACACAGATGGCAATACGATCCATATAAGCTATCCAGAATGTACCAGACAGCAAGCCCCTGTGTTGGCGTCAATGCAGAGAAATCGCTGACTATTGGCATATGTGGTGGGATTGCCCACGAATCAAGGTCTACTGGGATGAAGTCCTGGGGTGGATCAGGCATCTAGATGGCATCCAGAGATTGGTAGATCCTCACCTTGTCCTGTTTGGGTTTGAGAAATACGAGGATGAATGGAGAAGAGTACAGGGCCTGGCCCCACACCTTTTGCTCGCTGCCCGAGCTCTTCTAGCAATGAAGTGGAAATCTACCACAACCCCCACTGAGAAAGAATGGGTCAATGTGGCAATGAACATATGCAGCATGGAAAACATAATGGCATCCCTACATGGCAAACCAACACAATGCAAAATTCTGTGGATAGATTTCTTGAACAAATACACGCCGGAAACAACACATCAGGGAGGCGTGACACATAGACAGTCTAAACTCACACACTCCCAGTCAAGCGAACACCCCCTCCCAACCCTGACAGTACCTTCTGGATAACCCAAAGAAAGATGAAAGGAGCCGGATAGAACACATAAAAGCACCCCCAACAAAGGAGACCAGCACATAAACCCACATTACCTCTGCGAAATATAGACCCAGCCCAGGGGGTAGGGGGAGGGAGAGGGGAGAACCGAAGAAAGAGGAGCGTGAAAAGTTATTTGTTGAACCTTGGTAAATATAACGGAAAGAAAGAACTATGTTGATCTGAAAGGATGCTATTGAACCATTACGATCTGCATTTTTCTATCTTCTCTTTGATTCTTTGATTTATAACCAAAGCACATATGTGTGTTTATTTTTTTTTTGCTCTCGTCATCTAGAGAACTGTTTTGTATGAAGACCCAATAAAACCAAATATATAAAAAAAAAAGAAAACAGCACTGTCGCCAATCTGAGATACTGGTTGGGCTTCCTTCACTCCTTGGGTCCTGCACTCTGGTCAGGGGGCTCGGGATATGGTCGTCCTGCTTCTGGAGGGTCCTTAGGAGACTCCTGGAGCTTCTAGCCGGATTCATTATCACTTCAAATGTTTCACTCGACTACGGATTACTCAAACCCTGGCATTCCATTCTCACAGCAACGAAGAAGCACAGCCAGTCCGGAAAGGTGGTCCAGTGGAGTTCGTCTCAGGGTTAGTTGGTCCCCCTAACCCAATGGGAGAAGTTGTTCCATGTGGAGCTTCTCTGTCGAAATCCAAAAAGGAGCTTCAGAACAGCAGCAGGGCTTCACCGGGCAATTCAAAGGTCCAGGAGGATGCAGCAAGCTTCGTTCACGGTTTCTTCATCAGGTGTTTCTCCCAGTGGGCGACTCTGCCTGTAGTCCCAAGACCCTCGCCTTTTAAGCAGGTTTCTTCCATTCATGCACAGCCTAGGCTGTCAATCGCACGCAGGGTGGCTGTCCTGAAGCCAGCCAGCCAATCAGGACTAGTTGCATTCAGGCATTCCTAGAGACAAAGCACAGGGGAGTTTCGGGACCCTCCCTCACATCCTGTACTTCCAGACACACTGGAGCCAGAGGCGGGCTTCAGGACAGTAGCTCGCCGAAGGCAAGACAAACAAAGGGCTCAAATCTGTCTCAACGCAAAGAGTAAACCCCAACAAAGACCTCACAAACAGAAAATGCTGAAAAAAGAAGACAGAGGCCTTTTTGACAAAATGATCACCCATGGGTGCTGTACTGCACCTGAGGGTTCAGCCTGTGGTAGAAAAGCACAATGATAGGAAACATTAAACCACTGTCACCAGCCATTTAAAGTAGTGAGGGTAACATAAAAATGGTACATGAGAATGTAGGATAAGGGGCTACTAGGTAACCCCCCAGTACTCCATATAAGATGGGGTGTGCTGGACCTACAAAGGAAAAGGTAAGTAAAGTCAGTTTCACTTTACTATTCCTGGGAACTGTAGTTCACACAAGAAAAGATATGTAAACCTTATGAGAAATCTAAAGGATTTCTCTGTGACACTGCACTGAAGGTGCTGTGTGTCACCATACAAAAAGTAAATGCCTATGGTGTTTGTCAGACTCCAAAAACAGTGGAAACACACAATCCAAATCAGGTAAAAACACATGAGAGAGTGAGAAAAAGGTCTTACTCACTCCAGGGTTAAAATTAAAAAGTCCTAAGTCCAGCAAAAGAGCTGGGGGTCTCTATGGTTGAAGGGAATTATCACAGAAATGAGAATTCTCCCTAACAGGAAGGCCAGAGTGAAGGGAAGAAGGAGGGAGCAGGGGTCCTGATGGGAAGGATCTTGGTTTTACAGGCGTTGAGGCAGAGATTGTTGGAGGTGGACCAGGACTGGATGGCAGATAGGCAGTCAGTGATGATGGAGGGTGCAAGAAGGTCAGTAGGAAGTTTGAAAAATATGTTGTGTGTCATCTGCATAATACTGCAAGTTGGAGGAAAAGGAGGAGATGAGGTGTGCAAGCTGAGCATGGACACAATAGTAGGACTAACGTTGCCATGACAACCTGTTATAAACTAAGGCAGTGTGATCGGGCTTTCCTGCCAACGCATGGTAATCGAATGCACTCTTTTCCGGTAAACCCTTACGTGACAGGCCGCTCCATTGAGCTGACATGAAGATACATGCTCTTTTAACATGAATGTTTAAGTCAAACTCTAGTACAGGATGCGGGCGAGTGAATTTATTAACAATGATAGACAACACGTCATTTTGTTTTCGTGGGGTTTAGAACCTATTTTGTGGCTTTGCATATAGATTTTTTGCTTGCTCCAAAACTTTACATTCGGGTATGAGTCAATGATTTCCAAAATACCTATTCAATAACCCTATGTTTCAAAGGTCGATCTACAAGGTTGATCTTTTGCTGAATTGGTTTCTGTGTACAACAGATTAAGCTCTAGCATCTAGGTAGTACTACAGTGTTCATACACTCTTGACCCAAGATTATTATCAATCTACTTTGCAGGAGGGATTTAACCCCTTGAATGCCGTGTTCTTCGGATTTGAACCTATATATCTAATGAAATTTAGGTAAGGTCTGACCAGAGACTTATTTACTTGTAACAAGCCCACGCGCAGTAATATATTCAAATGCTTTCATCTGTAAGAACTTGTAACTGATTTCATGTTCATTCATTTTTCTTTTCTACAAATCCTGAAATCTCCACCCATTTTTCCACCCTCCTCTAATGTCTGTGATTTTACACATTTAACATTGTTTCAATGTGTATTGTAAAATGTTTAGCCTAATTTTGCCCTGAGTTGAGAAAGACACTGATGTGTTGAAACAACGTGTAATCCAATAGGGCACTGTTTGTTTTCAATTACTACTTTTTTTCGTGTGACTTCAAACACTAAATAAGGATTACTTTTGACCGGTCAAGTGTGGCGCAGTTCTTTATTGTGTGCGGCCAATTGCTTTTCACAGTTAAGAAGTATGTCAGCCAGTCCAGTGGCCTTTCCGAAATACCAAGGATATCGTGTATCCTTTGTGTGAGGATGCAATGGTTGACCATGTCAAAGGCAGAGGAGAGATCAAGAAGGATGAGGACAGCTGGGGAGTGGGGGTCCAGAGATGCAGTAGTTCTTCACGGGTGTTCAGAAGAGCAGTTTCAGTGCCTCTGTATGCTCGGAATCCAGATTGATGGTCATAGAGACCACCAACAGGTTTGGGTTGAGTTGGGGCAATGCCAGCTTCTCCAGCAGCTTCCCCAGGAAAGGGGTGATGGAAATAGGGCGGTAGTTCGCAGGACAGGTGGGGTGTGCTGAAGGTTTTTTCAGGAGGGGGCACACAAGGGAGTGTTTAAGGAAGGAAAGAGCCAGTGGCAAAAGAATGATTGCAAAAATCAATGAGTGTGGGGGCAAAAGAGCCAATGTTATCCTTGAAGGTCCTGGATGAGCAAGCAGAAACCTGTTTAGAAGAGACCTTCATATAGCAGACAACCCTGGTAACGTCTTCAGGTGTGACAGGGGAGAAGGAGGAAGGAGGAGGGTGATTGGCAAGGGGGTGGTGTGTGGGATGGATTGGGAGGGTGGGTAAGAAGGTTGTTCAGGATGTCCTGGGTTTTGGTGGCGAAGTGAGTGGCCAGTGCGTTGCAGAGGGCCTGGGAAAGAGAAGGGGAGGAGGAGACTGCGGAAGGGTTGGCTAGTTCCCTGCAGATTTTGGAATGTTCAGCCGTGTTGTTGGATGCACCGGAAACCCGCGCCTGGATGTGTAACATGCTCCAAAGCTTCCCATGCCATAATCAAAGTCCCGGTCTGAAGACCAAAATAATGTGTGAGAGAGGGTAACTGCCATGCAGGCGATCTGTTTGCTTTCCTTTCCATTCCTGGACATAATTTGCCATGTGCACACATGTCTTTGAAGGAAAGAGCTTTCTTCATTCTTCATCCAGATTTCAACAGTTACCAACACTTATTCCTGTAGATACAGTTGAAGAGTGTAACCCATACCTGGGCTCTGGAGAGATGGGAAAGGGCCTGCTTGTAATACAGTACAGCTTTCTCTGGGTCTCCCATATGGAATCTGGCAGCTCCAAGTCCTTCACAGGCATGACACTGCCCCTGGATATCACCTGTGCACAAACAAACAGGCATAGAGATTCACCACACATGCTCGACTCATGTTACACAGATATATATATATATTATGGAAGCACCTTTTAGAATGTGAACAAGCACCTTGTTATTGAGAAGCACGTCGTTTGTGTAGCTCCCTCACAATTGCCTGTGAGAAGTTACTGAAAATGGTGTTTTAAATTATACGGCATCCTGGAGAGGGAATCCAAGAATGGGGTCAGTACACGTGGCATTCTTTGCTATATATATATAATAGTTAAGGTGAGAAAATTGAACTGCTAATAACTTTAGCCCCCACCACAACCCCCGACTGGAAGGAACGTTAAAAAATTGAAAAGTTACAAAGACAGTAAGAAAACACAATTTTCGGGTTCTCCCGTTCATTTTCCCATAGAGAAAAGTTAAAATATCTGTGCAGCGCACAGCAAAAACAGATGGATAGAATTGGACCAGGTACAAAACAAATTCTATGACAAGACAGGAGGCTCGCATTATGCTTTACTTTCTTTAATACTGCCACAACAGCTTTTCAACTTATCACTTTTAAAGTTCAACATTTGTGTTTTTTTTCCTTCCAGAACAAAAAAATAGCCAATCTGAGGTTTAAAAGTTCCATCTCTAGAGTTTACTTCCCATTTAAACTAAAACTCCCATGCACCTCCAGGAGTGTAGTAGTTCTGACCCTATCCCATGCTCCAATCCGGTGATAGGTCATCCTATAAGAACCCTCAGTCCCAGGTACTTTCCTCTTTCTTTTTGCTGCCATGAGATAAGTACCTCACGTTTTATTCTCCAGAATAAATGTTAATGGTAAATGATAATAAAGTAATGTAAGGCTTATAAACCATATAAGGGATATTATTAGCGCGTATAATATATTTCTCTTTGGAGGAAACTGTACCTTTTTTGAAGTATGTGACGAGATTTAGCAACGCGGGTAGAGCCGCGCATGTATATTTCGTTCGCTCATTCGGGAGCGCAGCGCGAAGTAAGAATACCGTTTTTGGTTATAGGGGAGGTGGGGTCGGCGCCGCGAGCGAACGCGATCGTGTCAGGCTCACGGCCCCGCTCCTCGTTCCACAAAGCCGCGCCGTTGAACGCAGCGGGCCGCAGGCCCCAGGAAAGCGGGAGGAGATTTTCCCGGCATTCCCTGGGAGCACTTCCGCTCGAGCACCCGCAATTTCAATTGCGTAGTGTAAGCCGAGCGAAGAGGAAAGCCTTGTTGACACAGCATAATTAAAAAAAAAACTATTTATTCACCGGAGCAGGAAAGGAATATTTTACGAGGAGAATCTTTGCAACATAAGCTGATTAATATCCCTTGCTGACAGCATAAGAAGTTAGCCTTGCTAACAATATGGCACATTATAGAAGCCCCAGTGCCACTCCTTCCACCTCACCAGAATGGTCAGAGGAGGAGTGGGAAGAAACTCCTTACCAGCAGGACACAGACCTGTCTCATAGTTTTAAAAGAGTTCTAGGAGACTCTTTGGAAAAAGCAGTGTCACAGGGAGTACAGCCGATTGCCCAAAGGCTGGACTTTTTGGAAGCTGTATTTAATGAACAGCAAGCATTGCTTGCCAGAAAAAGAAAGGCAGAAAGCCCAGAGAGAGAGCTTTCAGCCAAACACCCCATAGAAGGGGTTGAGCACAGGGGGAAGAAAGCGGCTCGCAAGAGTAAGCACTCGTTGACCCCCCTGACTAATCTAGATAGGGAGGATTCCACTCCCCAACTGAATAGCGACCCTGTCGCCAGGCTAAAGAGAGCCTTCCTGGAGAAGAAGCAGAGCCAGGACAGACCCCCTGCGACAGGGGTGAATAATCAAGGGGACAATGACGAGGGCTATATGCCCGATGATGAAGGTGAAGAATTAGACGCCGATCATCAGTACGAGGAGGAGTTGGATCCTCAGGAGCCAGGCGGTACAGCAGATATGTTTGATCCAGAAGCTATCAGACACCCTAAGTCCTCGGAGTGGGTTCCGTCGCCTAGAGTTGCCGCCTATATGGCTCAGCATATTCGAAAGCCTCTGGATAGGGAAGTAAGATCGCGTATGCGTTCAGAATGCCCTAGACCAGATTTGCAAGGGAAACTAGCAGAGACTCCTGAACTAGACCCCAAGATGGTTACTTTCATCACAAAGACTGCAAGAGATATCCGTAAAGGCATAGACCGCGCCTGGAGAGGATGCCAAGATAAGCTCCTCGATATTGCTGGCCCATTAGCGAAAATAATGGACCTGGCAGAAAAGGCTCAGTACACTGGAACCCCAGTAGACGCCTCTGCCCTAGCCAACTGGGCGCAAAGAGCCGTTTGTTTAATGGGGAACGCGAACTGTGCTCTGTCCTCATAGAGAAGGAGGGGAGTGCTTTTAAAGATTGACAATAAGCTAAGCGATTTGGCCTCTTATGAAGCAGGAGAAGGAGTCAAAGGCCTGCTCTTTGGCAAGGCATTCGCTAAAGAAATGTCACAGTTCGTGGGCACTTATTCAGCGCTGGAAAGAGCGCAAAGCTCGATTAAGAAAATCGTCCCCACTCGAGTTTTTTCCGGGACCGGACGTTACAGGGGTCGTACGTCCGGTCGGTTTAATTACCAACGCAGACCCCAAGGGCTGCGCGCGCCCAATACTGGGAAGGGAAACAGTAAGACACGTTCTTCCCTATGAGATCCAGATTTCCCAGAAATCGAAGAGGTAGAGGCTCCTACCGGCAACCACATGCCTCAAGAGGTGAGTGCAGGGATTGTACGCGTGGGAGGGAGAACCCACCAGTTTTTGAGCGCTTGGCAAGCGTTATCGCGCGATGCATGGGTGCTGCAAGCAGTAGAGGGACTGCGACTAGATTTTGTAGGGGACCCTATTCAGAGAACAATACCTCATCCCATGCAAGTGTCCCAACAGGAGGCAACATTGCTACACAACGAGATTCTCAATTTGGTAGACAAAAACTTGATAGAGAAAGACACACGAGGAGGACCAGATTTCCTCAGCAATATATTCCTAGTAAACAGGGGAGGCAAAGTACGACCGCTCACAAATCTAAAGAACCTGAATGAATGGATTGTGTACAATCACTTCAAGATGGAGGGTATCCATCTACTTCGAGATCTCCTCCGTTCGGGGGACTGGTTAGCTCGATTAGATCTCAAAGACGCTTACCTGACGATCCCGATAGCTCAAGAGTTTTGGAAATATCTGCGATTTCTTTGGGAAGGGGAAACATGGTGTTTCACGTGCCTTCCGTTCGGCCTAGCGTCAGTGCCCTGGGCCTTCACCAAACGTATGAATCCGTAGCGGCAGCCATAAGGGAGAGAGGTATTCACATAATCGTGTACCTAGATGTCATTCTCGTCATGGGCTCAGACAAATTCACACTATCCAAGAACGTGCAATGAATATTCACGCTCTTGACGTCTCTAGGATTCTTGGTGAACTTGGACAAACCCCAGCTAGTACCAGTCCAACACATAGAGTTCCTAGGTTTCAGTATCAGATGCGCTCAAGGCGACCCTCAAGCTTCCACATCACAAAGTGAAAGCGATAAAGAAGGAGCACAGAATAGTCATAGCAAAGAGGACTATATCGCTTCGAGCTCTAGCGAGAGTAGTAGGTCTTCTAGCAGCCTCGATTCAAGCAATTTTTCCAGGCCCGCTCCATTATCGAGTGTTACAGAGGCTCAAAATAAGGCATCTACAAGGAGGGCTGGGTTACCACCAGCTAGTAACGCTGGACCAGGAAGCAATCTCAGAACTCCACTGGTGGCTCTCCAACATGGAAGCCTGAAATGGGCGAGCAATCTTCAGAGACACCCCAGATATAGTTATAGAATCAGACGCGAGCAGATCCGGGTGGGGAGCCAGGTGCGAGAACATAGAGACAGGAGGAAAGTGGTCAGAAGAAGAACTAAAAATGCACATAAACTGTCTAGAACTATTAGCAGGCTCTTTCGCAGTACGAGCCTTTACGAAAGACAAAGTACGATGTTGCGTACTGCTCAAAATTGACAACATCTCGGCAGTGTGATATATCAACAAACTAGTGGGAACTCGAGAATGCTAGTAGAATTAGCAAAAGACGTCTGGCATTACTGCCTGCAGAATCAGATCGCAGTCACAGCAGAGTATCTGCCAGGGGTGCTGAACGAGGTAGCAGATTGGAATTCACGATATCTTGTAGACTCCAGCGATTCAAGAAATTACAGGACCTCTGGGGCCCGGTACACATAGATCTATTTGCGTCCAGACTGAACACGCAGACTCAGATATATTACAGTTGGAGAATAGACCAGGGTGCAGCTGGCACGGTGTAACGCTCACCTGGTATCCACAGGGACGTCACTCAGCCTGTTCTGACCTCTTACGACCTCAAACCCTTCCCTGGAGTCTACTCGACTGGAGACTGGGCCTGAAACACATGATTGGTAGAATTTAGAATCCCTACTGTCTCTGTGTGCTTGAACCCCTTCTTCCCCGGGGTCCAACCCTTCCCTTTGATCCACAGCTCACCTTGTTTTCTTGTAAAGTGTGCTCTTCATCCTGCTTTCAGCGCAGGGGAGCGTTGATTGATGCGGGCTCATTGCTGCCTAGTTACTTCACTGGTAAGAGTCTGACAGGTAAGTATAATGAGTCTTTTGAACAGTTGT
Organism: Ambystoma mexicanum; assembly: GCF_040938575.1. Lineage (NCBI taxonomy): Eukaryota > Metazoa > Chordata > Amphibia > Caudata > Ambystomatidae > Ambystoma > Ambystoma mexicanum. Next base: position 1,477,336,892 of record NC_090921.1, read on the forward strand.
CTAACTTCATTCCTTTCCTTCCTTAGATGATGGCCGGCGTCCGGGGATGGCGACGTGCTGCTGAGATGAGCAGCGCTGAAGATGAGTGAAAGCGCGATGCGCGATGCAACCCTTTCGTATTTGTATTGAACTGAGTTCTTTTTCTGTGTCTTTTAGGTGCCGCGACGTTTTCAGTGTGGATGCCGGTTATGAAGAAGAAATGCGGTGAGTAAGCGTGGTATGCGGCACCTCTAGATGTTTCCACGCAAACCTGGAGTGTCTTTTCCTTCTTGCAGATGGATGAGAAGTTCCGGAGACAGAGTTCCACCAGAGCGGCTGAGATTCAGGTAAGCGTTTGAAGCTCGTACAGTCTTTAAAAATAAGCAAAGATTTGCAGAATGCTTACTAATGCCTTTTTTTCTGTCCTTTTCCCTTTTCCTTAGGAAGCAGCGTGCCGGGATGGGAATGACTCCGCCGAAGATGCCCGCAGAACAGAAGGAGCGATGAATGATGGGCAGAAGCGCCGCAAGTTAAGGCTGTTCCAAACAGTGTTCTTGTTCTTGCAGGAGAAAGATGCATGCCTACTGGGGACCGATCCGAACACGGTGAGTGTCACGCTGCAGGTGCAGAAAACGCAAAGCATGTTTCTCAGCCTGGGCGTGGCTTAAATAGTCTCTGGGTATCCCAGGTGTCTCTGGGCGGAACCACACCCAAAAGATAGACTGCACGTGCAGTTCTGGGAACCGAAATATGTGGGGGCATCTATCTTGTCCCCATCAATGCACTACAAGTCCAATCCCAATGTTATCCTATGGGAGTGAGTGAGTCTGGTGCCACAAGCGCCAAGTCTGACTCCAAGTGGGTCTTTGGAAGGATGGAGAGGCCCTTGAGGGCCATGTATGTGATCGTGGCCTGGCTCCAGCCTGACATCTTGGAAGGCTGCGGACATGAGGGGCAGGAATCATGACACACGGACGCTTTTCTCCAACCGTGGAGCGGAGAGCTGAATTATGCTTTCCCACCGCTTCTCATGATCACGAGAGTGTTAGCGAAGGTTCGCAGGGAGCAAGCAGACCTAAAAATAGTACTCCCCCTCTGGAAATCTCAGCCCTGGTTTCCAGTAGCAATGGAACTTTCTACGGATTTTCCCAGAGTAGTTCCTCAGCAACCGGACCTTCTGCTAGTCACAGTCGGCAGGGTTCACCCGCTCATAACGACGGGCACATTACAGTTGGTAGTCTGCAAGCTTTCAGGAGAAAGTGGGAGTTGCCAGGCATTTCGCAACTCGCTGCAAACTGCATCAGAGATTCCTGGGCGCCTTCCACCATCAGGAGCTATAACGCGGCATGGAAGAGCTGGGCCCGCTGCAGCACAGACAATAGTTTGGATCCCGTTTCTGTCCCTGTAGTGCAGTTATTAAAATTTTTAGCAATGAAGTTTCAAGAAGGCAGCGCCTTTAGAACAATAGGAGTGCTGCGATCTGCAATCTCTGCGGGACATGATCAAGTAGAAGGCAACTCCATAGGGGAACATCCCGCAGTTCTGCGACTGTTGAGAGGAATGAAGTTGAAAAAAAACCCAGAGCCAAAGTATTCGACGTTATGGGACGTCAAAGAAGTTTTCCAACTGTTTCTTAGATGGCCATACAATAAAGGTCTATCCCGATCACAACTCTCAGGCAAAATGGCAATGCTGTTGTGTCTCACGTCATGCAGAAGAGTATCCGATGTTAAAGCACTAGAAATACACAGGAAAATATTCCATCCAGAAGGAGTAGCCTTTACCATAGCTAAGCGAACGAAATCAGATTCTCAAGTGATCTCATACCCCTATTTTACAGAAAATAAAAAACTATGTGTAGCACAATGTATCAAAGATTACGAGACCGCTACAGCGCAGTTGAGGCCGCGAGGCGTAACACAATTGCTAATAGCGCGTAGGAAACCTTATCATGCAGTAGCAACAGCGACAATTGCGAGATGGGTGCGCGAAGAGATGCAATGGGCAAGGATAGATTTTTCCCAGTTTGGTGCGCATTCAGCTAGAGGCGCGATGGCTTCTAGGGCCTATTCAGCAGGGGTGCCGCTGCAGGATATAATGAAAGCGGCCGATTGGTCCTCTAAGTCTAAGTTTAAGACATTTTATTTCAAGCCAGTGTCAGACTTAACGAATAGGGTGGTGGCTAGCTTTGAACAAGCATAATGCGAGCCTCCTGTCTTGTCATAGAATAAAGATTGACCACGCTTCATTCTATTAAAGACAAGGAGGCGAGCATTATATCCCACCCAGAAAGACAAAAGAGGATCTTATGATGCATATATATCAAATGTTCAACTTTGTCTTGTCACCCACCCTTATGAGTATTTATCCGTTTGTTCCAAGGAGATGACCAGAAAGCAGCCTGATCGCAGACAGTGAAACATCATGGCAAACTTTGTTACTTCACCCAGGGATTCAGGGCAGTTCTGTTTCAAGAACTCTGTTCATAGTTATGTTGGAAGTTTGGTTGTTGACCGTTCATAACAAGGTTGAGTTTGCTACGGAAGATCTCCAAGGCAAAGAAAGAGGAAAGGGCCTGGGACTGAGGGTTCTTATAGGATGACCTATCACCGGATTGGAGCATGGGATAGGGTCAGAACTACTACACTCCTGGAGGAGTATGGGAGTTTTAGTTTAAATGGGAAGTAAACTCTAGAGATGGAATTTTTAAACCTCAGATTGGCTATTTTTTAGTTCTGGAAGGAAAAAAAGCGCAAATGTTGAAGTTTAAAAGTTATAAGTTGAAAAGCTGTTGTGGCAGTTTAAAGAAAGTAAAGCATAATGCTTGCCTCCTTGTCTTTAATAGAATGAAGACTTCCTGAGCTGTAAGCGCGGGCAATCTTTATTGGGCATGAAGCGTTCACTCGATTTCCGAGAGGGATCTGGTGTTATTCCAGCCAGTAGTTGTTCAAATATTTGACGGAGAAGGGAGTGCCCACTTCTCCCAAAATGATAGCTATGTATCTGTCCTAGAATGCATCAGAGAAGCGGACAGGCTTTTCTGAAATGAAAAACAGCAATTTCCCACCAACATTCCATTGTTAATAACTTTGGAATTGCTGGATGGATTTGGATGTAATTTTAAAAACAAAAAGTTTGTCAAGGAACCCCCACCCCCAAACTGGAACAATAAGTGATAAAAATAATATTGTTATAAAGAAAACAAAACACCGGATTCCAAGATGGCGGCTGATCTGTGAGGTTGCACTGCCCGGATCTCCCGCACTTTTTTCTTTTATTCGCATGTAGAAGCGGTGATTTGGCTGTAGGTGCCCTCCCCACGAAACAGCTTACGAGGGGGAAGCTCCAGTAAACCCACAGGTAGCTGACGAAGCAGCAATAAACCTTGGCGGCTACCGCATAATCTCTGCTGCGGGCACCCCGCCGGGAAGGCAGGACGGCGAGTCCCGGGCTCGGCCACCAGCGAGGGAAGAGGCGGACGCGGTGCCGGAGGAAGCGTTCTAGGTAGAGGAAGAGGAGGTGCTCCTGCCCCCCAGGGGGATCCCTGCCTAGTGGATTCCCTGCGCACAATATCGCTGTGATAACCGTCCCCGAGTCGTGGGGCTGGAGTGCAGGAGGACATCGCCCAAGTAACGGCGGAGGGAGCGGGGCAAGATCCGGGCCGTCAGACCCACAGAGGAGGCCAGGCCGAGTGGGGCCGGGGTGAGAGCGCCTCTGGCCCGGAGCAGACGCATACATAGGAGAGCGTCTGGAACCGGCGGTGCGGTGGGCCCTGCACCGGGTGGATCAATCTTGGGGACTCAGCCGGGAAGCACACAAGTCGCCGCCGGAGGTGGAGGTCGGACTCCAGGACAGCGATCTTCGGGCGAGATTGGCAAGTATGTGGGGGGCGGCCGGGGGGCAGAGGAGGTTGAGTCCGAGTTAAGGGAGTTCCCCCTGCGCGTACCCCTCTCTGCCCCCCACCGCAGTGGAGTCCCTGGAGTCTTTAGAGCCAGAGTGTGGGACGACTAGTTTGGGGGTACCCCATCGGTGGAGTGAAGAGTGGACGGGGCTGGGTAGCCAACCCCTCACTGCCCCCCCAACAATTCCTTCATCAGAGCCAGATCCCAGAGAGTGGGACCTCGAAGGGGAAACGGCACCAGGGGAGCCAGACAAGATCGATCTTTAAGCACCCCATTGAAGGCAGCGCGGGCCCGGGGGCGGAATTTTCGACACCCTCCCTTCAGGAGGAGGCAGAGGTTCCCGTCCACTGGGAGGACCTCCAAACGCAGGCAACATGTCGAGAAGCAAATCCAAGGACACCCCCACCTCTGCCAGGACGGCGAAGAAGCACCGGGAGGGACCACTGGCCCAGATATGGGCCAGGGGCCTCGGGGAGCAGGGACCTCAGGAACTTAGAGAGGGGTCCTCCCAGGACGTCTCGGCCACCACGCTAGATCCACAAGAACTGCTGGTTACTTCTTCCCTGCTCCGTTCCCTTCTTGGGGAAATAGTGGAAAAGATCACAGATGCTGGTTCAAAACAAATGGAGGCATTAAGAGAAGATCTGGTAGAGGGCCTACAAGAAATAAAAAGGGACCTCAATAAAATCGAAGAGAGAGTGGACACGAATGAGAGGGCCCTAAAGGAGTTGGCGGAGGACTCACGTAAAGCGGACTCCCTCTTGGAGACCCTTGCGGTGGCAACTCACAATCTCGAATTGCGTGCAGAAGACCTGGAGAACAGATTCCGAAGGTCCAATATACGAGTTAAATCCCTGCCAGAAGATTTCCTGGACCAAGATTTGTCCGACACTATGAAATCGATATTTCGACTCCTAATCGAAGCAGATCCAAACGTAGATTTGAAAATAGACAGGGTCCACCGGGTGCACCCAAGGCGCCAGGAGACGGGGGTGCGCCCAAGGGATGTGCTTGTCATGTTTCACAGCTTCACCCAAAAAGAGTCCATCCTTCAGGCAGCCAGGAAGGCGGGTCAGGTAACCCACAACGGGTCGGATATCCAGCTGTATCAGGATCAGTCTCAAGCTAACCTAAATAGGCGACGGCGCATGGTCCCGGTCGTTTCCCATCTTAGAGAGAAGCAAGTGCGCTACAGGTGGCTCCACCCATTCGCTCTTAGCTTCCTGTGGCAGGGGAAGCTACAAAGAATCACGACTTGTGACCAGGGAATGGCTCTATTGGGCCTTGAGGATGACCCATCTGAGCCAAGACCTTGCCCGTCCGGAAGGGGAGTGGTGCGCAAACCTTGGGAGTGGACAGCTGTGGGCCAAAAGAAATCAAGGAGGGAGCGTAAGCAACACCGGCTCGGCTCTTTGGCTCACCCCCAGTCGCCGGATCAAGAAGACCCTGTTGGGGAGAGGAGTCTACCAGGAAAATAAACTGCATGTTTATACTTTCTGTTTCAACCCTGGGGAGGGCACATACATTTGTATTATCAACGTGCGTATCAATCCACTAAAGGAATTTGTCTGCACAGATGCGGGATGCAATGGGGGAGTGGGAGGCCTTGACATCTCGGATTGGGAAGGGGAGTTCCTGCTAAGTTAGGGGGAAAGTCCTAGGTTTGTTATTGGGTCCGGCTCTCGTTATGTGGCAGCGAGGGGGGCTAAGTGCCAGCCGGATTCGCCTAGGTGGGGGAGGGGTGGGAGGAAGATCCATGGTCTTAGCTAAGATGGGTATTGTTGGCTCAGCGCAAACTGTACACTTTGGGGAAGTTTCAGCAAAGGGTTCAGAGGGCATAATGGGGTCATTCAGGCTTCAAGATTTCTTTCCTTATGGCTAACCCTGGTATTCTTAAAGTCCTTTCCTTAAATGTGAACGGCCTCAATTCCCCGGTCAAGAGGAGGAGGGTCGAGAGGTTCCTCAACCAGGAATACCCTCAGGTGGTGGCTATGCAGGAGACGCATGTGCATACCAGGGATGCTCATAGGATACGATTCCGGGGGTACTTACGGGTAGGGCAGGCCACACAGGCCAGCAAGAAAGGGGGAGTCCTCATAGCCTTGAGCGATGGGTTGGAAATGACTATCGGGAATACACAAAAGGATAACCAAGGCAGATATCTCGCGGTGATACTTCAGGGGAAGGGGGAAGTCCTCACGGTAGCAACTCTATATGCTCCAAATCACGCTCAGGACCCCTTTATACAAAATAGAGTGACCCGCCTAGGGAAATTCGCAAAAGCAAATATCTTCCTTTTAGGAGACTTTAATTTGGCTTGGGACCCCACCAAGGACAGGTCGCCTGCCTTATTGGGGGTTACAGAGAGCTCCTTCAGGGGATCTGGTTAAGAAAATGGGGGATCTGGCCCTGGTTGACGCCTGGCGAGAGCTCTTTGGCAATGCTCAGGGATACACATTTTATTCACACGCCCAAAGATCACATTCGCGAATAGATTACGCCTGGATTTCAAAACCGCTGTTGGGTAGGGCCCTTTCGCTGGACGTGGGGGCAATTGCCCTGGGTGACCATGCCCCACTCTCTATCTCTATAGCCTGGCCAAGGGGGCCCCCAGGTATTTGGAAGTGGAGATACCCGGTTTCACTGTTTAAGAATCCTCTCCTGGTAAAAGAGATAGAGGAGGGTATTATAGACTTCATTAACCATTACAACTGGAAAGACACTAGCCCCCAAAACTGGTGGGATGCCCTCAAAGCCACAGTGAGGGGAAGGATCCTAGCGACCAAGGCCAGGAGGGAACGGGAGCTTAGATTGGAGGAGCTAACTTTGGAGTCCAGACTTAAGGAGATCTTGTCCCAAATGGGTGGCAGGATGTCAGCAGCCACTAAAAGGGAATATAGAGTGCAACCTCTTAACTAAGAGGCAAAGGTTCTACACGAGAGGCAACATGGCGGATCGGCTGCTGGCCAGGAAGCTAAGGAAGGGTGGGGACAGGACGATTTTGAAAATAAAGGGTCAGACAGGGGTTTTCCACACTAACACATCAGACATTGAAGGGGAATTTTGCAAATGTATGCTGACCTCTACAGATCTGGGAACCCCATCTTCTGCGGATCATGTCTCTTACCTTTCCCGGGTGAGATGCAGTACGGTTTCGCAGGAAGAGAGGGACGAGCTCGACCTAGAGATTACAACGGACGAGGTGAGGTGGGTGAGCAACCATCTACCGCTGGGTAAAGCTCCAGGCCCCGACGGGTTCGGTTCTGAATTTTATAAAATGCATCAAGAAGTTTTGATTCCTATCCTCACCAAACTCTTCAATTGGGTCGGCTCAACAGGCGTTCTCCCCAATTCAATGACCAAAGCCAAAGTTATTCTAATACATAAGAAGGGTAAGGTCCCGACAGACTGCGCTTCGTATCGCCCAATAGCATTGATTAACGTTGATGCTAAAATTCGTACCAAGGTCTTGGCCAATCGTCTGGCCAATCGTCTGGAATCACTCCTCCCCAAGCATATACATAGAGACCAATCCGGTTTTATCAAAGGGAGGCAAACTTCGGATAATGTTCAAAGACTGGCCCACCTGATTGAAAAATTTCAGAAAAAGAGTGTCCCGGCCCTACTCTTGGCGGTTGACGCCGAGAAGGTGTTTAACCGAGTGGAGTGGGGGTTCCTGCTCACGGCTATGGCCGAGATGGGATTTGGCCCGCGCTTCATTGCAAGGGTAAGGACATGTTACCGTGACCCAGTTATCCGGCTAACTATAAATGGTCACATATCTGCCCCAATTAGGGTGGGAAGGGGCACCAGGCAGGGTTGTCCGCTGTCCCCACTTCTATACGCCCTGCATTTGGCGCCCTTCCTGCAAACAGTCAGATCATTTGAAGACATAGAGGGGATCCCATTTGGAGGGGAGGTTCACAAGATAGCGGCTTTTGCAGACGACATGATCTTTGCCCTGACCAAGCCGATCACCTCCCTATCAGCGGTAGCTAGGGAGTTACACAGGTGCGGGCAAGTGGCAGGCCTAAAGATTAATGCTCACAAGTCTGAGGCCCTAACCCTCACCCTATCAGCAAGTGAAGTCCAGGATCTCAGGAAGGCTTACAACTACAGGGGGGTTGACTCTTCAATAAAATATCTGGGAGTTTCCCTTACACGGTCATTGAGCGGCCTCTATGCAGCGAATTTCCCTCCACTTCTACAGAAGGTGAAATAAAAATTAGTGGACTGGGGGCCCGTGGAAATTTCATGGCTGGGGAGAATCAATGCCTTAAAAATGACAATCCTGCCCCTGCTCCTCTATCAATTCACGGCCCTCCATGTGCGAATCCCGTCGTCCTTTTTTAAGACCCTACAGAAGATAACCACTAGATTTGTTTGGAGTAGGAAGCGCCCAAGACTGGCAGCTGCCCTTATGTCAGCTTCTCCCGCCAGGGGGGGTGGGTGTGCCGGATTTCAAGGTCTACTATCTTGCGGCTAAGATTAGAGTCATCAGGGATTGGCAGAGAAATGATAGGGGTAAGGTGTGGAGGCAGATGGATGGAGCGGTGGTGGGAAGGGACTTGGAGGGGGTGCTCTGCGTCCCGAGACAGGACAGACCTTCGCGAATGTACTGTAGTGATATAACCTCAACCACAGGTAGGGCATGGGATCAAGCCATTAATACAGCCCACATTACTACCTTCCCCTCTCCGTTCACGCCCATACAAGGGAATCCACAATTCACTCTGGCGCTTATTAACCCGCCAGAGTTTCTTCCTTGGCTTCACGGAGGCTGTCGAATGATCAGCGATATGATGGAGGGGGGAGGTAAAACATTTTGAGCAATGTAAGGACTTCGGTATAGGGGAGAAGCAAGGGGCGTGGTCTAGATTCATGGACTGAGGACGTACTTCTCCTGAGCTCCTGCCCTGATCCTAAGACCGATCCTCGCAGGAACTCCCAGCCCGAACCGAGGACGGAAATAAGCATACCTCCAGCTGTCTCATCCGAGCCTGCTTCGCCCGAGAAAAAATCCGAACGAAAACGGAGCTGGCAACACCGAAAACGCGACTTCCGCGCTTCGGTCCCCGAGAATCGAAAATGGCGGCCGCGACTTCGTCCGAAGCCCGCAGACGAGGAGAGCCCGGGAACTGAAGGAGGCGGCACCTGAGGCTCCGGATGGTGATGATCTACTGGTCATCTGTGCCACAGACGGTGAGCGGACCACTGCACCTCTCATCCCTGCGCTGAGACCGCCGCGGGGTGCACACCGCCACACACCGCTGCTGCAAGAGAGGAGGTGAAGGCCGACACGGGCCCCTAAACAGACGAGGAACACCGCGCGGAGGGGCAGACTGGGCCTTCCAACCCTTCTTTGGACCCGACAGGTGGGGGCCCTGCGGGCGACTACCACTTGGCCTGCGCACATGATACGGGCCACTCAAGACACCAAAAAAGCACCCAGGCCACAACGAGGCCCTGTGAGCCCCGCGGTGAGGGCCATCACACGGCCCAGCCGTATAACGCGGACTGATAGCTACACACAACGCTGAAGTGCCGGGCCCCAGCATAAGGAACGTCCCGCACCGGCGACCGGGAGCGGCCTCGCCCCAGCGGACACTCCCCCACCTTCTGCCCAGGGACACACCCATGGCTGGGGAAACTAGCAAAGCACCATAACCCCCGCAACCCCCAAGAGGAGGAACGACCCGCTGGCAACCACCTGATCATTAACCTAAAGCAACGAGATGAGTGAAAGGGAGCACCTTGCTGCATGCAGGAAGACAGCGCCTACAACAAACCAATGACTGGCACCCTCCCTCACTGAAAACGACCTGAGGAACCACAGGGCCACAAGCTCACCGAACCACGACGGCCCCATATTACCGACAACCAGTGGTCCCGATAAAAGTAACACCGAGAGAACCAGGCCATTGAGAGGGGTCATAACACTGTGCGAACCTGCCCTAAAACATGTGAACACGGTCTGGCCCAACAACAACGAGAAGCGAGGGCATCAGTTGCATAAACGACTCAACGGATACGCTGCCACTGCAGGCAGCGAGGACACTGCACATACCTCTCGGAACACTCTCCTAAGAGCCCTGGTGGACGAACCTGAAGCGAACATCATATAGCACCTCATCAAAGCCCTCTCTAGAAGGAATGCCACCTCCAAAGCACAAACCCAAACTTGTCACAATGGATGCCTTCACCTCAGTCCGACCAAAACAACAGATTCCACAGGAGATGAGCGCTGTTCAAGGATCTCCGACTCAGGCAACAGATCCTAGAGACTCCCAAATCCTACAAGCGATAGCAGCACTGCGAACATCCATGGAAGACAAGATCGGCGAAATAAAATCAGACGTTCAACTGATGAGACAAGACGCGCGAAACCTAACCGACAGAATGGTCACTGCTGAAGACTCTTTGCGGGAAACAACGGAAACCACACAGGAACTCAGGGCGAAAGTCAAAGAGCTGGAATCCACAGTAGCCCGGCTAGAAACGCGCTCAGAGGATGCGGAGGGCCGAGCCCGCCGCAACAATGTCCGAATACTGGGGATACCGGAGGATTCAGAGGGCCCCGACCCCACCGAATACATTGAAACGCTGTTCCTGCAGGAAATCGGGGCAGGCAAACTCACCCAGGGTTTCTCTGTGGAGCGAGCTCACCGATCCCTTCAAAAGCGACCTCCCCCCGGCTCACATCCGAGACCCATAATAGCTAAAATCCTAAATTTCAGGGATCGGGAGGCCATTCTGAGGTTCTCGAGAGAAGGCGGAGAGATCAAAAGAGGCGCGGCGTCAATAGTCATGTATCCTGATTACACCCCAGTAGTACAACGGGCGAGAAACTCTTTTATACCAGTGAAGGCCACTCTAAGGAAACTCAACCTTAAATATATGCTGCTATATCCAGCGAGACTCAAAGTGCTCCACAACGGGAAGGCAATCTTCCTTGAAACCCCAGCGGCGGCAAATCTATGGCTTGAGCACAACAATCTGGCTGAAGATGCGGAGGGTACAGCGAGAAACAATAAACACCAGGGCAACGACAAAGATCACGCGAGAAGCTGAAGGACACATCAACCACGATTACTATTCCGGAATAAATCGCATCGCCACACCAAGAAGGCGACGCAATCGGGCAGGAGCTCGGAGGCTCTTGTGCAAAAACGCTGACGACCCACCCCAACCGAAGCGGTGCAGGTAAAATACCTACACATCACCCGGGCTGGAAGACCTGGAGAGGACCGGAAGGCCCGGGAGCCCCCGAGCGTTGTGAGTTCATAACAACTGCTGGGGGCAGTTTACTGTTGTTCTTTTCTGTTGATCCATCCTACGGGAAGGAGGTTGTTAATGTTGATAGATCTCCGAAGGCAAAAGTACAACTGACGGGTGGGGGAACTGGCTGGAGGGCAGGGATGGGCAGGACCGCACTAAACAGTGCCGAACCGGCGATGCCCGTCGCCATCATCTGCTTCACGGGTGGAAGTGGGGGCCCTCTTGTTGTTTTACGGAGACAAGATGGCTACACACATTAGACTATTGACCTGGAATGTAAGGGGCCTGGGCACCTACCCCCGCAGGAACAGGATTAAATCCTACCTACAGAGGAAGAGAGTGGACATTGCTCTCCTACAGGAGACTCACTGCACCGCTGAGGCGGATGAGAAGCTCAGAGAACACTGGGGGGGACAAGGCTACGGAGCCCCCTACTCCAAATTCGCCAGAGGGGTGTTCATCTGGTTCAACCCCCAGGTACCGTTTCTCCTACGCAGGTTGGTGAGGGACCCTGAAGGTAGATATCTGATCATATGGGGAACAGTGGAACAAAGAGAAATATGTATAGTAAACTCATACTTCCCTAACAATAATATCCCAGCTCACTTAAAAACACTTAGCGCCCAGATGTCACAGTATCGGGATGGTCTCTTTTTGTGGGGTGGTGATTTTAATTGCGTTCACAATCCCGAACTAGATAGGTCTTATCCACCGGCAAGCGGCTTCCCCGCTGCCACCTCATCCCTAAATGCAACGCTCAACGAATTCGATCTGATAGATGCTTGGCGGGACCTCCACCCAAACAAAAGGACATACTCATATTACTCATCCCCACACAAACTACACACGAGGTTAGATTATTTTTTCATAAGTAGAGAACACACGCCTCAGACGGCTAACGCACAATACTTAGGAAGGACCATCTCCGACCACTCCCCACTCCTATTAGACTGGCAACACAACAGCCCTAGACCGCCCATCCCAATGTGGAGAATGCCTGCTGAGGCTCTGAAAGACCCGACCTTCAGGGATGAGCTCCAGGAGTCCTTAGAAAACTATATAGCGGTAAACACAGGCAGTGTGGACCAAATAGGTACGCTATGGGATGCCCTAAAGGTGGTAATACGGGGAGAAACAATTGCAAAAGCAGGAGGCATCAGGAAACTACTACGGGAGGAACTGAACCAGAAAGAGTTGACAGTCCAACAACTAGAGTCCACCCCTATTGGCACGTTGGGAAGGGAGGAAGAACTGAGTTCTCTTAGGGAGGACTGCTCCAGGGCATGGGACAGGTTGGCTAAGTTCGACTTTAGCGTCAGAACTAATAGAGCACATGCAGAGGCCGATAGACCAGGTAGGCTACTAGCGGGGCTCTGCAAAAAAGAACACCCTAGGCATACTACTACAGCACTACAAGACGAACAAGGCATAGAACACAGGACTCAACAAGACATAAACAATACCTTCCAACGATTCTATGCACAACTATACTCCCACACACACAAGGTCCCACAGGACCAGATATTGGACACCCTAGAGGAAATTGGCCTACCCAAATTGTCACCAATGCAGTCCGAAGCCCTAGACTCCGACATCACACCGGAAGACATAACAGAAGCTATTAGGTCCCTCGCTACTTGTAAGACCCCAGGATGCGATGGACTCCCCCCAGAATTCTACAAGGAATACGAACCCACCCTGACGCCCCTGTTACACCAGGTCTTTTCTGAGACATTCGAAACTGGTATCCTACCTGACAGTATGAGGGAAACCTTACTGGTCCCGATGCTCAAACCCAATAAACCCTCCGATAAATGCGACTCCTACCGCCCGCTCGCCATGCTTAATTATGATGTGAAAATACTGACGACAATACTAGCGAGACGTCTGTCCAAAGTGATTGGTGACATAGTACATGAAGACCAAAACGGCTTTATACCTGGACGTAACACGTCCCTAAACTTACGCAGGCTACAGCACATTATAGCTGAAACCAATACAAGCGGAAAACAACTCGCACTACTCTCCCTGGATGCTATTAAAGCATTTGATTCCATTTATTGGGAGTGGCTGATAGCGGTCCTGGAAGGTTTTGGGCTCGGTCAACGATTTATCAGATGGGTAGTGATCCTATATACTGAACCTAGGGCCAGGATAAAATCCGGGAGATATGTATCAGACACATGGGAAATTCGCAGGGGCACTAGGCAGGGCTGCCCACTCTCTCCCATGCTCTACATCCTGGGTCTAGAACCCATTGCGATCTTCCTTAGGCAGCAATTTTTCGATGCAGGAATTAGGCTGGGCGGGACTGACCATATTGTTTCACTATATGCAGACGATGTCCTAATATATGTTAACGACCCTCATCTCAATGTCCCGACAATACTGGAGGTCCTTGATAACTACGCCAAAGTCTCGGGCATACAATTTAGCAAAACGAAATCCTGCATGTTTCCATTAGCATCCCTGAAAAATAAATCTGCAGAAGAGCTTCCCTCAGTGGGCATAAAGTGGGAGACCGAATCTTTCCGTTACCTTGGGATCCAGATAATGCACACCCCAGAACAAATGCATACACGAAACACGATGGCTGCGATACCCAAATTGCGCAAATCCATAAGTTTCTGGTCTAAGCTTCCATTATCCATGCTGGGCAGGGCCTCAATAACCAAGATGATCATTCTCCCTAGATTCCTATATGGGTTCCAGAATGTGCACTTCTATATCACCAAGCCCTTCTTTCGGCTTCTCGACACAATAATTAAGGAGTTTCTATGGGGTAAGGGCAGACATCGGGTGGCACTGTCTACCTTAGTATTACCGCACAGCCAAGGAGGGATCCAGTTACCTAGTCTAGAGAAATACTACCTTGCAGCTCAGCTAAGCCATGTAACCAAATGGCTAGCAGACGGGACCACTTCGGAGAACCCCCTCCTGCAGGCCATGATCTCCCCAATTCACCTGAGGGAATTGCTCTGGGCCCCTCAAACTCTGCTACACGATCAGCCTTTTCTAACAATCCTAGGCAGGAAAATATGGTGCAGAACCAAGACGGTGTTACACCTGAAGCAACCATACTTCCAAGAAGTGCCAATACTCTCGGGACTCGACAAATCTGTCACCACCCTCCACACCATTAGGCACTGGGAGGAAAAAGGAGTGTACACCTGGGGTGATCTATACTCCGGAGGCACATTCAGGGAGTTCGCTGAGTTGCAGGAGGAAGAGGGCATTCACGCTGGCCAATTCCTGTGGTATCAAAAGATCCGCAAGATAGCACGCATAAAATGGGACACCTGGCCAGAAGAACCAGAGAACACTCCCCTCTTGGCCTTGATGTACACCCTGAGTGAAGAGGGGAAAGCAATATCTCAGATATATAAACTCCTTGTTGACATCCCCAATCCCTGCGGTGATATACTAAAGACCCGCTGGGAATCAGACATGGGACTGGAGCTGTCCGAAGAGGAGTGGAGCAGAGCGCTGTCCTTCCCGAAAGAGGTCTCTAGAAACCAGAGATTTCGGCTAATCCAGTTAAATGTACTCTATCGTACCTACTTAACCCCGAGCAGAATCGCTAAGTTCAACGAAACCGCCCAGACACAGTGCACCTGGTGTGGGATAGAGGGAGCAGACTTAATCCATATGTTATGGAACTGTACCAAAACCTGTAGCCTCTGGTCGACGGTAAAAAAAACCTGCGAAGAGGCAGAAGTCACCAGATATAAATGGACCCCAGCAGAATGCCTCCTAGGCTGCTACCCCAGACTGGCCAAACTCAAGTATGCGGTTAAGCTGATGGACTTGCTATGCATAACAGCCAAAAGAACTATCGCCATGGCATGGAAACGGCCGGCAGGACCAAATCAAAGGGCATGGCGCAAAGAATTCGAAAGATGGGCGACTGCCGAAACAAGAGCTTGGGAGGACAGCGTGGCTAGATCTACGGACGAGTCAAGCATGGCCCTTGCTGCTTGGAAAGACACCATGTCTAGACTGTTTCACTCCTCGGATGATAAGCCCCCCTGAACCACCTACCGGCCCTAGCACAGGACCTGATTGATTGCCTAAGACATTCGAAACCAAGCCCCTCCAGCATTAACATTCTCGGAAAGCCCATACCCGTGCCCATGTTGCCCGGCCGCTTCCTCCCCCCTTACAACCTCATCAGTCATCACTCACCCTTGAATCGGAGATAGTTAATGTTTCTATTGTTTATGTTCATGTTATGTAAAGTTTGTTGTTTGATCACAAAGGCTGAATGTCGCTGGCCAATCGGTCACCTTGAAATATGTAACAATAACGAAAATGCCAATAAACAAATTTGAAAATAAATAGGGGAGAAGCAAAGATACTCTTATCTCCAGATCAGGTATTGGGTCTCCCAGCGGGAGCTGAAGCAGGCGAGCTCTCGTTCCATCACTGAATTCGAGAAATACTTAGACACCGACTCTGGGGATAGGGGGGTGGTCTCATCTATCTATAGATTGATTAAAGCCCAGGAACCGTTACAAGTGAGGAAGTATATGCTCCTTTGGGAACAGGATGTGGGGGTGGCTATTGAGGAGCATGAATGGGTGCAATTGTGGTCACAGATCTCGAAACTGGCTAGATCGATTCAAATCCGGGAGATATGGCTGAAGCTGATGATGAGGTGGCACTTAACCCCGGCTAGGTTAAACAAAATATACCCCAAGGTCCCAAAGTGATGCTGGAGGGGATGTGGCGCGGAGGGCTCCTGGGCTCATTTATGGTGGGTTTGCCCCAAAATTGATTCATTTTGGTCACGGATCCATCAAGCCATTGCACAGGTGTTGGGAATTCCGCCGATCCGGAATAGGGGCCTAGCCCTATTAGGCCTGAACGGCATCTTAACATCTCCTTCCTCGAGAATAGACCGCAAACTCTATGTAATAATGGTTATGGCGGCGGCGCTGGTTCTTGCCCGGAGGTGGAAGTTGAGGGAGCCTCCATAGGAACACGAGTGGGTAGCTAGGGTGTGGTCTCTGGTGCTGTGGAATGGCTCACAAACTCTATTCAAGGCCAACACATGCAGTTCAAGCTGGACTGGGCAAATTTGCTAATTTACCTAAAAGCGGGACCCCGTCGGGCCAGGTGTCCCAAAACTATGGAATTGTTGGGAATTTTTACACCACAGGACGAATCGGATTTGTGATGAGTTGGGACACTTTCTCACAGCAAAGCTAAGGGGAAGCCCACGTATGATCCTGTACTCTAATGTATTCCGGGCTCCTTGGTGAAAAGACTTTAAAGTTGATACGAGCTTGTGTGCAGTTCATATACTCTGAGTTGAACTAGAAGACCTGTTGGATCGGGAGGGATGGGGTGGAGGGAGGGGACCTGGAAAAGGGGGTGGGGGTTTCTTTTGTTTTATTTGTTTTCCATCTAAGTTGTTGTTGTTATTGAAAAGGTCAATAAAAATGTATGATAAAAAAAAAGAAAGAAAACAAAACACCACCGTTTTACAGTTTTCAGCCCATTCATATTCCAATAAAGAAAAAGTGCTGTTTCTGAACAGCCGTAGCACGGAAACCGCTTGGCAGATTTGGACCAAATAAGAAACAATTTGGGCACAACGCGTTGAATTAATTTCCTTGACTGGTTTGGGGTAAATCCATCCAGTAGTCTATTAAAAATGTAACAAAGAACAGGGTGCCCCTGTGCCTTAAAACCTTTAAATCCATCTTAGTGCTTTTCAGCAGAGAGGCAGAGAGAGTCTAATAGGTTTTGACTTGCTGGATCAATTTGGATGACATCGTCTAAAACATATGATTGTCAAAGGCCTCACAAAACTGGACATTTTGGGAACAATTTGTTGCAAATTGAAAAATGTATTAAGAAAACATAAATATGCAGTTTTCAGCCTACCCCCATTGATTTTCCCATACAGAAAATGTGCAGTCTTTGAACAGCCATAGCGCAAAAACCACTGGGCAGATGTGGACCAAATAAGAAACAATTTGGGAAAAAAGCATTGACTTAATTTTCTTGACTGGTTTGGGGTAAATCCATCCAGTAGTTTCTAAAATATTCAACTGAGACATGGGGTGCCCCCTGTTCCTTAAAACCTATATATATATATATATACATATATATATATATATATCGGCCTTGGTGCTTTGCAGCAGTCACTGACAGACTTTTCAGAAATGAAAATGCGCCCTTTTTTGCATTATGCCTGCACTTCCCGCAATATTACTGGGAGAAGCCGCAAATGAAAGAACTCAAAATGCTATTTGGAGGAGGAAAAAGGATATAATATTATGTGGCATTTATAACGCGCCTGTACATAAGTGTTTCAAGGTGAATGCCAGCAAACTTTGGAATTAACTTCCCCACGACATTGCAGAGTCTAATAATCTAACAATAATAATAATAATAATTAGCATTTATATAGCGCTACGTTTATTATTAACCACAGTGTGTGGTGCTCATTTATCGACCTCGGAAGGATAAAAGGCTGAGTTTGGCCCTGCTGGAATTCGAACCTGTGTTGGCAGGCTCTGCACGGATGTCGAAACAAGCCCTCTACTCGCTGTGCTATGTGACAGGCTTATAATGTTCTCGACTTCACAACTAAAACTCTTCTGTTTATGCAGTCACTCAAATAGCAATTACATCAGGTTAAATGTCGGGAGTGGGAAAAGAAGACACCATTTGAAGTTGGGGATTTGGGGGTGGCTTAGGGAGCCAGTTTTCGGGTAGAAAATGTTTGGTTTATCAGGGAAAGACTGCAGGAGACTTACGAGATTACAGTGGCAATGCCGCAAGACTCGCTCAGATGAAAATGTGCGTCACATGAAGCAATGTGTCGTGACTCGACCCCATGTAAGGTCACGAAGGCTTGCGATTGCCCCTCCAATTACCTGGAGAATTCCCTGGAGTTTGGCTCAACACCGAAAACGCAGCGGTTCTGTGCAGACTGCAGCATCCATCATTCCGCGTTAGTGCTCGAGTCAGGCACTATGTTCACGTGACACGCACGGACCGTCATTTCGCGTCTGTATGCGAGTAGTACTTAGTCTTGCTGCGCGCACAGAGTGGGTGCTCCTTAACTGAGTTTTACGGCCAGTTTTGTAGCATCAGTTTTCTGCAATCTTGTTATTTTTGAACCTGTTCTTGACTCCTTGGCCTGTTAATATGGATTAACCTTTTCGAACTGCCCCTGATTTCTGATATTCGGTTCCTTCGGATTGATTCCTGTTACCCCCAATGCGGCACATGTTACCTGGATTTCTTCTGCCTACCCTTTTGTTACGTTGCTATCCCGAAGCTCTGCAACCTGGCGTAATCGCCTCTGAAACTTGGTCAAGTACCTCCAGCTTTCCGCTTGGACCTGTTACTTACCTTTATTTCCTCTCTTTCAGTTCCATTCCTTTTCTCCTAATAACCTTGTTTATTTTGTCCCCTCCTCCACACCTCCATGCACGGACTCACTTACCTACACCCTGGGACGCTCTGCGAATTACGAGGATTGTTCATTTGGATACAAGAGTGACTGCTGTGGACGCTCTCCTGTTTTCTTCTTTGGTCACTCATTTCACCAATATCAGGACGCTCTGCAGTAGGACACGAACTGTTGTTAACCTGTTCTATTGGGATCTCTGGACTTCTCCTGGAACTTCTTTATCTGGTTCTTCATTCCGTTTCCTCCGTTGTGGCCAAGTAGGTTTCGGGTCTTGTTCTTCACGGAGCAGGTAAGAGTGGGAAATAGGGGGTGGTGGCTGACACGGTTGGTACCTTTTGATCAAAGTATTAAACAGCTGTTAATGTTGTTTCCTCTAGCTCTGTTGCTGCTGCTCCTGCCTTTTCACTCAAGCCCCTTGTCTGTTTGGTGCTTTCTCGTACTCCTACAGACTGTGCTATTGTGAGGAAAGTCTGGCTGCAAATTGGCTTCAGGCAAAGAGGGGGTTGTGATAAGGACTGTCTGGTTTTGACACATTGAATGATGGGGTGGTTTGTGATGTCATCTTCGATGTCCTGGGTGTTAGCAGTGCATTGTGGTAGTGCAAGTTATGGTTGCATATCTTACCAAAACTGGCGAAATTCTTGGGGTTTCCGATTTTACGTGTAACCATAATGTCCCTTTAACAAAGTTAATTCACTGAATTTGATAGGTTTTTATTAGTGCAACGTATCCATAATGTCCCATTAACAAAGTTTTTTCACTGAATTTCATAGGTTTTTGTTACTGCAACTTAACCATAACGCCCTATTACCAAAGTGTTTTCACTGATATATGTATTACACAGCCACAGTAGTGGCTGTGTAGTTATGGTTAAGTTGCTGTTTCCATAGGAAGAGCACTTTTTGGGTGGCTTATAAACTTCGCTCCCCTGGACGAATCCTCACCAAACTTTGCAACAAAAAAAATATATGGGCCACTCTGAATTGTTTTTGCAAAGTTTGGTGATGTTTGGTCCGGGGGGGGGAAAAGTTATAGGGGGGCCCCAAAACATCTTTTTTTTCCATAGAGTGACTGGGGGAAAAACTTTGCGCACGCCTACAGGCAAAACCGCTGGACGGATTTTCACCAAATTTGCGGCAGGGGCAGGGGAAGGGGCTTGGTCCCGAAAGAGTGCTTTTGTAAATTTGGTGACAATCCGTGCAGTAGTTTTATTTAAAACGACCAAAAAGTAGGTCTCAAAAAATTAGTGATATCTATGTCCACTCCGCGGTCACACTTCCCTGTTCGCTCCGCGGACAAGATTCCGATTGGCTAAGGGGCTGGCGTCATGACCGCAGACACGCAACGTCTCCGCCGATTGGCTGCAGTGAGCCGTGTTCTGCGTCAGATTGTTTGGATGCGCCCGACATCTTGGATCCGCCGACAGCGCGGCAGCGACCAGCCGCAAAATACTATTTCGGAAACTGTTTTAATGTGTCAGAGTGCTTGGGGAGGTTCAGAGAGTAAGAGATGGGTGAAATACTGTATTTATTCAGGCGGTAGGTGTTAATGATGTATTCCCTATGCCCGCCTTGTTCAGGATGTTTGTAAGTACAGAAAATGTGGGGTCTCATAAGGATAGTAATTGAGTCTGTGCTGTGTGCAGGCAACTTGAAAATGTTCTAAGGACAGACACGCGTGGTGTTAGCGAACATTGAAATTGAGTTCATGGCGTAGTTAAAAAAAAAATGTTCTATGGGTGTGCTATGGATTTATACGCCGCCATGGGTGTGACATGCTGCGGTGGTTGTGGCCAGGGCCTAGAGTCTTGGGTGCATGGCCGTAGGCCGTAGGCCATACTTCCAAGACTCTAGGCCCTGGCTACAACCACTGCAGTATATCACAGCTATAGGTACACCCGTAGTATCGAACATCACTCACGTGGTTGTGGGGAGGGCCTGCAGTCTTGGGTGCATAGCCGAAGGACATGCACCGAAGACCACATTTGTACGTAGTGTAGTTAGAAGCCACAATGGGTGTGATATGCTGTGGTCGTTGTGGCCAGGACGCAGAGTCTTTGGTGCATGCCCGCAGGCCATGCACCCAAGAACAAAGTTATAAGCACTGGAGTTATAAGCCACTATGGGTTTTATATAGTGCACACGCATACATTGAAACATCTATGGCCTTACACTCAAGACTCTAGCCTCTGGCCACAACTACTGCAGCATATTAGAGCTATAGGTACACCTGTAGTATCAAACATCCTTCAGGTGGTTGTGGGGAGGGCCTAGCGTCTTGGGTGCATGGCTGAAGGCCATGCACCCAAACCCAAATTTATACGTAGTGAAGTTAGAAGATACAATGGGTGCGATATGCTGTGGTGGTTCTGGCCAGGACCGAGAGTCTTGGGTGCATGGCCAAAGGCCATGCACCCAAGACTGAAGTCATAAGCAGTGAGGTTATAAGTCAGCATGGGTGTGCTGTGGTGCGGTGGTTGTGTGCACGACTTACAGTCTTAGGTGCATGGCTGCAGACCATGCACCCAAGAGTAAAGTTATAAGTAGTGAAATATAAGCACCATGGTTTTGATATGCTGCGATGGTTGTGGGTAGGACCTATAGTCTTGGTTGCTTGCCCGCAGGGTGTAGGTGGTAGGTTATACATCCAAGAGGCTAGGCCCTGTCTACAGCCACCGCACCATATTACTGCCATAGATTAGACGCGTAGATTCGAATATGTATGACATGTGTGCAATTATACTTACTGTTTACTTTGTTGAGAATCCATATATTTCTTACATGACTTTAGTACTTGGCGGAAATATCCTTTTTAAATTTCTGTGATAAAAGAAAAGAGCATGTTAGTGTTTGTATTTTATGAAGACTTATTACATTGTAGAATAGACATTTTAGCTTTT
This sequence comes from Ambystoma mexicanum, assembly GCF_040938575.1. Lineage (NCBI taxonomy): Eukaryota > Metazoa > Chordata > Amphibia > Caudata > Ambystomatidae > Ambystoma > Ambystoma mexicanum. Next base: position 1,477,358,382 of record NC_090921.1, read on the forward strand.
TTTTACCCTCATATTTAGTTTCCAAACCAGTGTACTGTGCATTTTGCTCAGTTTCTGTGGGTTTTTTTTTTCTAATCCTTGGGTCTGGGGGAAAAGAAATCCTTGTCGGACAAAAAAAAACCTTTCTTTGCTATGCTACAAACTATTTCTTTGTTTTCTTTGAGTGTTTCCTTGTTTCTGATTAATGTTATGTCTGTCGGCTTGTTGTAGATTTTTAAAAACAGTTAGATACCTGTTGGCGTATTCTAACTGTGCATTTTTTGTTACGGATCTGTGGTATTGATTTATCTGTGTGGTTGTTATACACTCTTGGGCAGTTAGATACCTGTTGGCATATTCTAACTGTTTAAAGTATTTTACTTGAATTTTTGTTAATGATGAAGTAGACATTAGTTATTACATTTTGGCTTTAAGAAGATTAAATACGCATTTGTAAAATTAGCTGGCAATCCCTGCTTTAGAATAATGGTGCTATCATTACATTCGAACCATCCACATTTCTTTTTAATGTATGCAGTGTAGTGACCTGCATTGGTTGTAGCTCCTGCCTGGTAGATTCTACCTACTGCTGTAAAGGTTTTCTTTCCAAGTGACACTTGACCGTGTGTGAATCCAGTCAGCTTGCAGTTATTTTTGGTACCATCTGCATTGTAACGTAGAAGAAAAAGTATTATGTAGTTACTATGTGTTTGTATCAGTAAGGTAGAGCGATTATCTGAATTGCACATAGCACATAATCTGCCATGGTTTGCATTCTGTACAAGTTGCTGAAATGAAATGGATTCACAATTAGGTATGGATACATACACACATCGTTCATTTGGGATTTTTTCCTGTATCACATTGTTACAGAGAGTGCATGTATGTTTGCACATGTATGAAATCTGGAAGATTTCATTTATAGGTATGATTTTGTTTACCAGTACTTGTAGTAAGTACATTAGAAATTCTTGTGGATCTTCTTGTGAGTTTATAGTGAATCTCACTATTGCAGCACAGTAGTCCAATTCTTGTCTTATTCCGTGAACACTGTACGTGTTGTCAGGATTGTTTGTTGCGTTTCTATGAAGGAGTAACATTTGCAAACACAATTGGTCTGTACTGTGTAAGTAAACATTGTTAACAATTGGTGGCAATTGAAATAGAATATTCATTGCTACATTTGCATAGCAACTTACACCAGTTTCATTTGAAAATTTGAATGGACCAGCTAGTTCTGTCTCTGAGTCTTTTTTTCTGAGTTTCTGTTCCTTCTTTGAAGAAGCACCTGATTTACTTTCCCTAATAGGTTCTTCTTTGCTTGTGGTCATTGATGAAGTTTTAGCTTCTTTTGTTTTCTTTGAAGGATTTGCTGTCAGATTCTGTTGCATTTCTGTTTGAATTAGTTTTCTTTTACCACGTTTAACTTTTTCTGGAACAGGATATGGTTTCAGATGGGGGGTGTACAGTGAACGCAGTCTATTGTATTGTAAAATGCAAGGAATATCAGCGTTCAGTTTACTTGCATCAACGTTGATTAGAAATAGACCGTCAAGTGTACGTAAGTGTGATAGTGCTACGTAGCTCATGCCTTCTTTAAAGACTGTTTCCTATATCTATCAATGCTTTGTCTAGGGTGAGACCTTGGGATTTATGAATGGTGACTGCATATGCAAGAGTTAAAGAAAATTGTTCTCTACGTACATACATGTCTTTGAAGAGAAGGAATCGAGCATTTGACCGCCCTATCCTTTTCACTTCTGAAAGTTTGTGAAAGCGAATATTGACAAACTGAATGTTGTCACGTGGGTATGTTTGAAAACCAACAACTGTACCCAGTGCCCAATTAATTAGCTCTTGCTCCACGTCAAGGTTATGTTTAAGCATTACTCTGCAATTTAAGGATAATTTTAATTTTTATTCCAATGCAGCTGTGTTCGAGATTGAATTTTCTAAGGTATTTAGTCTTGTTGTGGCTTGCACACACATGGGTAGTGTCATACCATGTACGTCTAGTTTGTCTGTGGCGCAAATTTCCATTATTGGTTGCATTTCTTTTTTATCATTGTTTCATTGAATTTGAAACAGCTTGCAAGAGTTGGCATTAAGGCCATACAATTGACATTTATGTTGTAGGCAGCTAAACCTGTGGGGGCAGTTGCAACAGCTGACAGTTTGTTGTTTGTGAATTGTTGCAGGAACTTGCTGATGATTTTGATTACAAATATTTTTCCTGACCCAGCTTCACCACTGACGTACAGCAGTATAGGTTTGTAATTTTGGCAGGTACATTCTTTATTTTTGTGTTGTACACCACGTGCAATTTGTTTTGTTACTTCTTCAAAAATGGTGCGCTGATCTTTGTTAAGTTTTGCTTGTAGTACAGTTAAGTCTTCTATATCTTCTTCATAGTGACACATGGTGTTTTCCACTTCTGTCATAGCTAATTCTGCCTCATTTGCTATTAGTGGCTGTACTAGTGGTTCTTGGCTTCCTGTTACAGAAGGTTGACTACTGACGGAAGTGTCCTTATCTAGTTGTGCCTGAAGTTCTTCTTTGTGTTGCTGTTCATTGTGCAACATTCTTTTGTACTGCGTAAAGTTCACATCTGTGATTGCACTTTCATTTGCTTTGAAAGCATCTTCATAGCAGTCATAGTTATCTAGTATCTCTTCCTCTTTTCTCCATGGTTTAAAAAGTTGTAGCAGAGACATGTAATATAGTTCTTTCTGTTGAGGAGGTTTTAATGACAATTTGACATGATTCATTAAGCTTCCTTTGGTTAGTTTCACTAAGCTGCCTTCACAATCTGTCACTCTATATCTACCTTTGCTTTCATCAGGTTTTATATTATTTTTGTATGCAAAGTTTTGAGCTATGTGGTATAGACACATGCTTTCCAAAGTGATATTCCTGTTTGCATAGTATGTGTCCAGTAAATTGTTTTTTAAAATGTCTTGGCTGTTGGGATCATTTCTGGCAATTGTTTCTATGTCCTCATATGATTTCATAACTCTTTTTCTAGATTTAGCAGGACCAAGACTTAGCCATACTATGTTGTCGGATTTTCCATACAAAGCAGTACCGGTTAAACAATCTGCTGCTTCATAGGTGCCACATTCTCTATGAGAGAGCATTTTTATGCCTAGCCTGTACAATTTCTGAGATAGTGTTTTGTCTGATGATAGGTCATTCCAGAGGTCTTGAAGCTCTGTTTTTTCTGCTTTCGTTAAGTAGGCTGTAACATATCGTGCAACTGCAGTGGAATTGTCTGCAATGTACTGCACATCTATGTTTGCATACCATAAGAGGGCAATGATTGCATTGTAATCATTGATATATTTTGATTCTTCTGTTCTTTTTATGTAATACATGTTCTTAGGTGATTTACCTTTAACACTATGTTGAACTGAAGACATGAAGTTGTTCACTTCACAAGTTTCTGTAACTGGTCTAGGGAAACCAAAGCTGCATTTGGTGTAGTATTTCCCTTTGCTTTTGTATTTGAGACGACAATATTTGCCACATTTGTGTTTTTGAAATTGTAAAATCTGTCCATGCAGGTCACTATGTGTCCGTTGTGAAGGGATTTCACAAGTGACATATTTTTGGATGAACTGCAAAACAGTGGCATCACTGTTGTGACCAAATTTAGGTGCACTTTTGATCCATAAAAGCATGTGAATATGTGGTGCTCCTCTACCTTGGTATTCTTTTCTCCAAAAAAAAGTGTTTCACTTCTCCGAGGGGAGGAACAGTTTTATTACAAATAAAGTGCAGCATAGCAATGAAACGATGATGAAAAATATCTTGACACATTAACTGGATCTAGAGAGCAAAGGTCTCCAGGTGTTAATATATCTATGTTTGTTTTGTTGTTGTTTGATATGCATAGGAACTCATGTAAATCTTCCCATGCATATTCTGCACAACTTAGTGTAACAAACCAAGTCGGTGGTCCAAGGCTTCTGATCATACAACGTACGTCGCCGTGCCGTCGGAACCAGTATTCTTTTGTACCACGCATGTTTGCAAACAGATTTGTTATACTTGATTGTAAAACCTCTTCTTTTTCTTGTACTTTTTGTATTAATTGCGTAGCTGACATATTTTTAAAGTGGGTTCCAGATTTCAAAATGTGTGCTACTCCGTAACATAGGGTTGCTAGTTCACTTTCAAAGAATAGGTGGAATATGTATTCCACATTTTGTCTAAATCTGGGATCTTGCGAATACATTCCTAATGAGCGGTATTCTGATGCTGTAATCTGAGTGGGTCTATCATCGTATCTTCCGCCTTTTCCAGTAGGAAATAGCAGTGGAAAAGCACGTGCTTCTATACTTTTTTCCCATACGCTCATTGGTCACCCTTTGGTTTGTCGCATTTGGTAAGTTTCTAGTGCATCATCTATGCTTTCATTGGAATGCAATGGATGAATTGTGTAATGGTCCAAAAGAGTGCATACTGCAGCAGGATCCAGAAGTTCAAATTGAGCAGTTTCTGATGACTCTTGAATTATTTCAGTTGTTTCCCTTAAGCTTTGTTCAATATTTATTTCTTTGTAGTATTCGTTATTGTCTTTTAGATATTGCCAGGCTTGTCTAACTTTATGTAAATCCACCAGTTGTTGCCAAATTATTTTGTCTTTTGTTGGTACACCATTTATCAAGACAATGAAAAAATGCTCTATTGGACGTTGCACTCCTAGAGTGTGTACATTTTCTGTCAGATCTAATGGCAAATAAACTACTTTGCCAGGAATGCCTTTCAGCAATTCAAAGGGAGGTAATTTTGCTGTTTTTGGTTGAAGGCGTATTATTGTCGGAAATGGGTGAACTGTTTGAATTATGATGCTCTCATACAAATTGAGTTGTTGCAGGGGTTTTGGTAGTGGGAACAATTCCAAATTATTTGTGATAGCACGTGAAGGAGTTTGGTTGTTGTCCAGTTTTGTAGTGCAGTAAGTGCAACATATTAGGGGTTCACTTATTTGGTATTTGTTTTCTGCTAAAAGGTAGAGAGCTAATTCAAACCATTTGGAATCTTCATTGTCTTCTATTTTGTATGTTACATCTATATTTTTTGTGTTCCTTTTGTAAAATGTTCTGCGGCAACACACACACACATGGTTTGGTCCTTCAGCCGATGCACTTTGAAATTTTAGTATTTCTTTTTTGTATGTGTGTAACAGAAGGTTGCTATGTGCAGAATTGTTGCTAGTCTGTTCTAAAACTATGGCATTTTGTAAGTGGCTTGAACTTCCAAAATATTTTCTTTGGATATGGTCGATTTCTTCTTGTAGGTATTTGGATGTACCATGCAGAAGAGTGTTATTTATAATGGCTAATTCTAAAGCTGGACTTTTAGCATAGTACATTTTATACACTAGATTTCTTACATTTGAATGATGTATTGATATCCTTTTGATATAATGGAAGGTGCTTTTGCAAATAGGTCCTGAAATGCAGGCTAATGAATGTCCTTGTACTCCTGTGTATTTGCTCACTGGACAGATATCCATATTTTGCAGCACTTTCATTTTAATTGTGTCTTTACCTTTCACATACTGATTGAGGAACTGACGTAAAGATTTGAAAGATTTGTTAGGAATGTCACACATTGACATGCACGGCCATTTGTATACTGGACGGTCTGGTTCAGTCGAATCGAGAGGTAATTCTGAGTTTTCAGGGGATACTTTTGTAAGCAGTGTACCCTCGTCCACTGCTGTGGAAGGCAATTGTGTTTGTTTGATTTTGTTTGCATGCTTCTTCATTAAAATATGGTTCTGTGGTTGTTGTGTGACTCTATTCACCTCCACAAATATTTAAGAAGTTATTTTTGTTGACATTCCGTTTATTGATAAGTTTCTTTTGTAGTTTAGTACTTACTTTTGTTAGTGGTTTCATCCTATTTAACACTAAAATAAATAACTTACTTTTGAGAAGGATTGCACTGTCTACGAGAGCTTGTAGGATTCATTTCTATGGTAGGTTTTAAGGGTTGAGGACATTTTCGGTCCTCTTCTTATTAGATTCTGAAGGACTCTGTGGCGAAACATTTTTGCTAAAATCCTTTTTTTACTATGGGTTCTTGTTACTATATCAGGACTAATAGGAGCATTGTTAAAAGTACTGGTAGCTGATTTTTTGTAAAGCGTTTTTAGTTTCGTGCCACATTTTGATAGAGGAGCCACAGTTTTGGTAGTTGAAGCTTCCTTTGCTTCGCTAAACGACTGTATTGGCTGTTTTGTTCCAACATTCTCTACAAACTCTGCTACAGATGGATGCTTACTTTGGACAGTTTTATTTTCATTTGGTCTATTTCTGCGTTCCTTTCTACAGACTTGATTTTTGGTAGGCATTCTTTGGGGTCTGTTGAAAAAAAGAAGGCATGGTTTGGTCTGTTGGACAATGTATGTGTGCTGTGTGCATGCGTGCATGAGTTTGATGGGGAAGCTCTTTGTGGTGGTGTGTGAATGTGCATTGGGCAGTTACAATGAGTTAGGAAGGCTACACTGTGCTTCAGATGAGAGTACAAAATGAGCTAGTGGTGAGTAGAAGCATTAATAGTAAACGTAATGGTATAAAATTGAAACAGCTATTTGTTTTCTAGTACTAACATTCTAAGGCTTCTGTTTGTTATTTGAGTTCCAAAAACACAGGGATTTGTGAGCCATTCTGCCTGTTGTTCTTTCTTTAGTAAATGGGGATTTGTGGGTAGAATGGTTCAGAAATCAATGTTTGTTTTGGTGTGCAAATTAAATAAATAACCCACACAGTCTGTTTGAGGAACAGTAAGAATATAAAGGTAGTACTGTACTTACTTTTTTTGCGGAATGACCAGGTTTTTTCAGATATGTCGTTTGCATTGTAGATGCTGTTGATGTTCAGGAGAGTAGTCTTCACTGCAATTGTAAAAAGAAGAAGTTAGTAACTTTGTGTGTTTAAAGCAGTGGTGTTACAGTACACGTACATTTTGCATCTTTCGTCAGAGTATTCTCCTTTGATATCTCAACACAGTGCATGTGTGCATTCACTTCCCTATGTGCTGCCTTTGTATGTTATTTGTAGTATGTTAGTTGAACGTGATTCGCAAATGAGTACAATTTTTAGTTTATTAAAATGCCTTGTTATTTTTTTAAAGCTGTGTTGTCCATACCAGAGAGGTTTGTAAGTGATAGCTCATTATAGTAGATGGGAAAAATGTCACTACTTTTATATTATACTTTTATAGTACGAATCCGAAAAAATAGGGAGACCCTTAAAGGGAGATGTCACCACAGCAATCGGGAGCGTTTATTTTTTTCATACGATCACATTGGAAGTAGCATTAATGTAGGCGGTACAGAGTAAAAAACTGTGCCATTTTCTAATGGAAAATGGAGTTTCGCGCTAAATAGGGAGGGTCGTTACATATGTATAGGTTATGCGGGAGACAGTAAGAAGTAGTGCGGTTTGTCAATAAAAAATTGGATGTCTTGTACTTAAAGGGGGAGCTTTGGTATGTATTGGCTATGCAGATTTAATGCCATTAATTTGTTTAAATGGAATCATAAGGGTTCTACATGTTCTCTGATTAAAATAAGCATACCTGTACTTTATACTGATGCATGTGCGGAACTGTACGTAGAAATCTGCGACACTTGCACAGTAGTTTTTGAAGTAGGTGCTTTGCAATGATATGCGACTTGCATTCAGAGTGATCAATAGTACATTTCAATGAGGGAATGGATTCACGAGTGATGTAGAAAGGGTAGAAGGACTGGGTAAGAGTTACGTGCCGCACGTAGACAGCGCTTGTCCGCGGGTAGGGCCTGCCACATACGGGGTTCTACAGCAAATCCAACATGGAAAGGGGACTGTAGGCATCAGCCAATCAGATGTTCACATTGTTCTTTTGTGTCGAAAGACGGTGCGTGTACTGAAGATGGCAGAGGTGGAGAGAGTCAGGGTTTTGGTACTTGGAGATATTTTTGTCCATGGTTTACAGCACTATTCCGAAAGTAGGCATGTGGCACACAATTTCGATGTGAGAGGAGTGGAGGTGGTGTGGAGCGCTGAGACTGATCGCAATGTTGCGGCAATTCTCCAAGTCTGCAGAGACATGCGTAGGATGACCAGTCCCCATGTGGTACCTTTGCACTACGGTGCTTGCCATTTGGGCTACGTGAGTTCACATACTTTGTTGGAAGATTTGGAACAGTTGGTGCAAGCAGTCATTAATATCCTTCCAAGTGCGAAAGTAATTTTTTCTGGCTTACCTCCTAGAGGGAAATGGGACAACAGTTCTGTTTTTTGTCCTGATCAAAGTATTGGGAGGTGTAACATCAATCACGGCATATGTACTTTCATGTTACGAGCTGGTATGTTTTTCTGCAGCCACAAGAACATTGTTCCCAGTAATGCGGCTTATTTTGAAGCAGATGGTGTTGCGTTATCTTCTTTGGGAAATGCCATGTTCTTTTGGAATGTAAGGCTTGCTTTGGAATAGGTTTTGTAATGATTGTAGGAGTAAAGTAAGAAGAAAAAATATTTTAAAAAATAAAATAACAGGTGTCTGTAAGGCATCTGCCCAAAAAACTAAAAAAAATGGCTCTTTTCAGAGCCCACCTTAACGGGGAAAAGGGGAATAATATTTAAATGTACAGTTGTCACGCTCTGATCCTCTACGTGTCCGCGGACATGGCGGTAGTCTGCAGGCAGTGCGTATTATCAACGGGGATTCTGGGGTGGAGACGCATGCAAATGAGAATGTGCGAAGGTAGGGATTGGTTAGTAAAGTTCAGTGGGTGGGTTCTGAACGGAGAAATTTAGTCACAATGTCTTTTCCTTGACAGGAGACCAGACCGCCATGGCTCTGTGTGCTCGAAAACAGATTATCTGGATTTTGGGAGACTCATAGATACATTGGTTGAAGGTGCATGCAGAAAGTTGCGTTCTATCTGCAGACCTTGGATTCCCTCATGTGGAAGTGCACTGGCATGGCGTGAGTGGAATGAGGTGGCTGGACTTGGTACCTCTCTGTGGTACTTAACACACACAGCTTCATCCTGATATAATTATCATTCATTGCGGAGGAAACAGTTTAGGCCATGTCTATGGACTTTCTTTGAAATTTGCAATGAAGGAAGGACTTGTGAAGGTCATGAACATGTTTCCAAATTGCCAAATAGTTTTTTCACGTATTGCACAAAGGCAAATATGGCTGCGTTCTTCTGCATTTGGTCCACAAATGGAGAAAGCGAGGCACAATGTCAATAAAGCTGTTTTTGCCTTTCTAAGAGATGTTGGCATGTCCTCATTCCACAATGAAAACATTTTGTTTCGCAGCACTTTCATTTTTCGCAGAGATGGAGTCCATCTCACATATGCTGGCAATCAGATTTTTCTTCGCAATGTACAACATGCATTGCAACCTTTTTTGGATTCATAGTCATCTATTTGGCAATCCATTTTTTCAAATCCACAGTTTTTGATACACACAAAACACCACTGAAAGGCTCTTTTCAGAGCCACCACTTACTCCCAGCGACAAGTTCATTGGTTTTGCTTCACTTGCACCCTCCATTTTTGTGCGTCCTACGACTGTCCACAGACTTTTTGAACAATGCACGGGGGCCTACACCGGTCACTTGATAGTTCTATTGTTAAACTGAGAAAGGCGGCTCTGAAAAGAGCCTTTTTTGTAATTTTTGTTGTTTTCCAGTTTTTTGATTTTCAGCACACGACACAGTAGGAGAGGAGGGAAAAGGAGGGTAAGGAGGGGACACCAACCACGGGGATATGAAAGGGCAGGTGGAGAGAGAAAGATGTAGGGTGGCCTTTACTTAGGTAGGGGGCAGTTCTTCTGGTGCCCTGTGACCGTAGCCTCAAAAGCAGTTCGAAGACTCTCCCCCCTGCAGAGTACTGCGTCGCAGTACATACACAATATTGTGACCCTCGAAAGGTAAAGTCAACAGCATCGCGAATGGCTTGTGAGGCAGCTGGAGGGATGCACTCCCCCACAGGAGTGCCTCTTGTTGTGAGAGGATCGACACGGAGGATGCTGTGGAGGAACTCAATCTACTACGTTCTTCACATGGCACCACCTTGCGAATGTCCGCACTGTGCAACGACGTTAGGTGTCGCTTCATGGTTGTCGTACCAAAGCTGTATGCACCAGGTCTCCCGCGACTCAGCACAAACTTGCACTGGTTACACTTGACCAGGTTCGCACGTGCTTTTGGTACGTTCCCAAAAACGCTAAACAACCGCCTCACCCACGACTCCCGGCGAGTGCTTGTAGTGCGGAGTTCCTCCACCTCATTCTCTTCTTCCTCGCTGTCTACATCCTCACCCGTATTTCCCTCTGCAAGCCCTTTGGGAGGTGTGGCGGTGGAGGGTTTGGGGGTGCTGCTGGGACTAATGAAGCAACAAAAGCCAGGGATACCATAAGGATTACTCTGCTAATGTTCGCTACAGCAGTAAAGGCAGCACAACTCAATCTGCTATAGCCAGAAGCACAATGAAGATGAGCTCGGGGGTGTGGCCATTTATAGGGGTGGAGGGGTGCGGCTTGTGACAATATCGATCATTCAAAAGCGTTGCAAAAATTCTAAACAATAATTTGAAAGGTTGGGCCATTGAATGGGACATGTGAAAGGGTGATTTTATACTGTAAAATAATTTCCCATGTTTGTAAAAGTTCTTCTGAAATGTTGCGGAAGCAGACAAACTGCGCAAATTAGTCCCCACGCTCAGCGTGGGTGCAGTCACATGATGACATTGTGAACACATCCGCAAAGGAAATGGCTGCCCTCTGGACACCAAATGCAGAGTAATGGTCATGCGCATGCACGCGGGAGTTCTACAGACAGTGCTCGGGTCCTGAAAGTAATTAAAAGTGCGACACAAGTGAGACGGACAGTTAGGGGCAGGCGCAATGTTCTCAGTACTTATGGGTGTGGTGCACATGTGCGTAGATGTTTTGCTGACTGCACGGCCAGGTGTAGTGTTGTTAGGACTCCTCCATTTTGTTTTACTACGGACATGCCAGACACCTCGCCTGTTCTACGGACATTTACATCTAGGCTGCGGATGGTATGGATAGGTATACTGTCCTTAGGACACTCCCATTTTGTTCATTTACAGACATCCTGGACACCTGGTGTGTTCTAAGAACATGTTTTATCTTGGTTGTGACCAGTACGGAGAGGTCTAATGTCCTTAGGACGTCCCCATTGTGTCTAATTGCAGACAAATTGGACACCTGGTGCGTTATAACATTAGGTCCAAATTGGTTGCGATTGCTACAGGTAGGTGTATCGCCCCTAGAACATCCATACTATATTGATTACGGCCAGCCCAAAAAGGCGCGCTGTCCGTGGACATTTTAACTCTTTTTAAAAAAATGTTTTGCCTCAAACCATTTCACTACAACTAACATAACAATAATTTCAATACACACACACATATCAATCAAGAGAAATACAGGGGGAAGTAGATACTGAAACAAATATAAGGGAATTAGGGTTTAACACGGGCTGGTTGTGAGGGGAAGTATTGTGAGGGGATGAAGGGATAGATGTTTCATCAAAACGTTTATTTTCTTCTTGAAGATTTGGGGATGGTTCACTGGGAAATGGAGAAGGGGGGCAGGTAAAGGTGGGACAGTGATATCGTATTTTTCCTCTGACATATTCCTCCACAAATTGCCTTAAACTGTTAAAATTGTCATTTAGTATGTCCATTTTCACTTCTATACTTTTTAGACTGTCTTCCTCCGTGTCTTTTGTTGGCCTTTCTTCTTTTTTTACCTGGTCTGTTAAAAATAAATATATATATATGTTAAATGCCCATAAAATACTGACCATTAATTTGCTTATGCAGAGTAGTGTGTACCATTATTATCGCTATCTTCCGACATTTCCCCAATCAGAAAATGTTCCTCCAGCCACTCCAAAGTACTGCACATTTCTGCATCAAAACAACAGAAATACATTATTTTTTCTGTCCCTCATACAAAAAAGTACACACACACATATAAGACAAATGAGGTTCACTTACTATTTTGTTGTAATTTGTCTTTGTTGTACTGTGTGCGTCTACTGTCGCTCCTGGCTGCACAGTTTCTGTGAGGTAATTACTTTGGAGGCATACCTTTTTATGTTATGGTATAATCCATTTCATTCTACATGGTCATTAAATGCATGGATAATGTTTCAGACGTTTAGGTTGTTTATTAGTACGTATAATGTCTTTATGTGTTCTAATTGAATGTTGTGCATTTTTCATATAACACAATAGTACAATTTCAGATACCCCCTGACTGTTTGCGTAGTGGTGATCTCATCCCCGCCCGTCCAAGCGCTGTGTATAGCGTGAAACGCGTCCATACAGGACTGCTTTCTGGATGTCCTGCCTCTGTTTTGGGGTCCATGGCGGTTTGTTTTTAAACATGATGCAACTTTTGTATCTTTAATAAACTTGAAAGTAATTTGTTTCAAGTTTCTGGCTCTTTTTATCTACGAACGGGACCTTGCTGCTTCTTTACATGACTTGGAGTGCAGGTTGAACTGTCCATCTCCATGGCTGTTTTTTCCTCTTTTTTTTTCTTTGTGTTTTATATAATATATATGGGATACATTACTCACCGTAATCGTATTTCTGATGCTTGTATCTGCTTAGATTCACATGCTGTGCATAGGCCGACATCTAGTGGAAGCTGCGGAGTATTACAGTTTGTTTTTCGAAAGTCGAAAATGGGCGTCGACACAGGCGTGCCAGTAATACTATCCCTAGTGTGACGTCCACTGTACCCAAGATCCCTCACGCGTGTAGGATCCTCAGATTGTATTTTTTCTGACATGAGGAAGCATGAGGAGTAGCGTGAGTACAGATAATCCAAGTAGATAGACAGAAAGGTAAGACTACAAGCAATCATGCGCCTTCTCTCGGAGGGGAGGAAGGGTGGGTCGCATGTGAATCTAAGCAGATACAAGCATCAGAAATACGATTACGGTGAGTAATGTATCCCTTCTGAGGCTTGTGGAATCTGCTTAGATCACATGCTGTGCATAGATTAGCGAGCAGTACCAGAAGAAGGAGGTGGGATGTGAGAAGGGTCATGAGCAAACAGGTGTCTTAGAACCGCTTGTCCCACTTGTGTATCTGTCTTGGAATGAGTGTCAATGCAGTAATGCTGAGTAAAAGTGTGAATAGAGCTCCAAGTAGCCGCTTTGCAAATGGTGTCGATGGGAACATTTGCAATGAAAGCCAGAGTGGCCCCAATGCCTCTAGTAGAGTGGGCCCTTGGCGTAAAAGGCAGAGTCTTTTCAGAAAGAGAGTAACACAGCTGTATACAGTTGATAATCCACTTCGAGATAGCGCCCTTAGAGACGCGATCCCCCTCTCTGCCTGTAGCTACGGAGACAAACAGTTGATCTGTTTTCCTTAGCGGTCTGGTTTTATTTACATAGTATAGGACCGCCCTACGCACATCTAGGGTGTGTAGTTTCACCTCAGCCGAGCTTTGCGGGTTCTGGAAGAAAGTCGGAAGCTCGATGGACTGGTTTACATGGAACTTGGATATGAATTTAGGTGAGAACCTAGGGTGTGTGCGTAAAACCAGTTTGTCCTTGTGGATAGTAAAGAAAGGATCCTGCACTGACAGAGCCTGAATTTCACTGACCCTTCTTATGGAGGTAATGGCTACTAAGAAGGCCGTTTTATAAGTCAGGTGTTTGAGACTACTTTTATGCATGGGTTCGAATGGGGGTCCCATGAGCTTAGCTAGCACCACGTTGAGGTCCCATCCTGGCGGTGGGTTCGAAATAGGAGGGTGAAGTCTCTTTACTCCTTCCATGAAGGCTTTAACCACTGGTACTTTCCACCACGAGACCTTGTTATGGGATGTGGTGTAAGCCGAGAGGGCTGCCAGGTGTACTTTCAGCGAGTTAAAAACCAACCCTGCATCCAGCAGGTGGAGCATGTATGTCACAACGTTGGAAGGAGTGCAATCAACCGGGTTGATTTGTTTATTCTGGCACCAGATAACGAATCTTTTCCACTTATCAAAGTAACAGTGCCTTGTATTTGGTTTCCTGGACTCCTTTAGAATGTCCATACACCTCTGTGGTAATTTGAGATGTCCAAACTCTATGACTTCAGGAGCCATGCTGCTAGGTTCATAGAGTTGGGTTCCTGATGCACTGTTTGACCCTGTTGCTGGGACAGTAGGTTGTACCAGGCTGGGAGTCTGATGGGTTCGCACACCGCCATCCTGCGTAGGTGTGGAAACTTGTTCATCTTGTATACCACCTTCCTGATGAGAGGAGTTGGTGGAAAAGCGTACGCAAACATCCCTGACCAGTTCATCCACAGGGCATTCCCTTGGGAGTCCGGCTGGGGGAACCTGGATGCAAATCCTGGGCATTGTTTGTTTTCGCTTGTGGCGAATAGGTCTATAATGGGGATCTTCTACTACGTCTCTGTGAAGGACCCATTCGTGTTCTTCTGGGAGGGAGTCTCTGCTTAGAGCATCCGCTAGGGAATTGAGCTCCCCTGGAACATGTTGCGATGACAGGAAGATGTTCCGTCTGAGTGCCCATATCCATATTTTCTGGGCAAGCTTGGACAGATTTGGCGAACGAGTCCCCCCTTGCTTGTTCAGATAGAACATGGCTGTCGTGCTGTCCGTCCTGATCTGCACCGACAAGTTCAGTAGATGGGGCTCGAACGCCCTTAGCGCTCGGAATACTGCCAGAAGCTCTAGCATATTGATGTGGTTCTTGGCTACTGAGTGAGACCAGAGACCCTGAGCTGTGTGGTGGAGATGGTGAGCTCCCCACCCAGTCAGGCATGCATCTGTAGTCAGCACGGCTTGTACTTCGGGATCGTAAAAGGGTTTCCCCCTTGCGAGATTCTCTCTTGTCCACCAGTGTAGGCTCTGTACGAGTGTTGGCGAAACGACCACTAGATCGTCCCAATGACCACTTGCCTGAGACCACTGTTTCGCCAACCATTCCTGCATGGGACGCATGCGCAGACGCGCGTGGGGGACCAGGTAAATGCATGACGCCATCATGCCCAGTAACCGCATAGCTTTGCGTACTGTTATCTGTTGACCTGACTGATAATGCGGAATTTGCAGAAGTATATTCCGAATTCTCTCTTCCGAAGGGAAGGTCAATCCTTTCTGAGTATCTAGGATAGCTCCTAGAAACTGTTTTGAGGTGCTTGGCACCAGACTTGACTTTTTCTCGTTGATGGAGAAGCCTAATTCGTGGAGGAGGTCGATAGTCCTTTGAATGTTTGACCTGCAAATTCCTGGGGTTTCCCCCGTTATGAGCCAGTCGTCCAGATAAGGGTACACCGGGATTGCTTCCCTGCGTAGGTGTGCAGCCGCCACCGCCAGTACCTTGGTGAATACCCTTGGTGCTGAAGCTATCCCGAAGGGCAGTACCTTGAATTGGTAGTGGCGACTGTCCACCTTGAAGCGCAAGTACTTTCTGTGCGCTGGGAGCATGGAAATATGAAAATAAGCATCTTTCATATCCAAGGTTGCCATGTAATCCCCCTTTTTTAGGAGGGGGATTACCTCTTGTAGCGTGGTCATACGGAATTTTTGGGGCTTGACATACTTGTTGGCAGGCCGTAAGTCCAATACTGGGCGCATTGTCAAATCTTTCTTTGGCACAAGGAAGTAAGTTGAATAGATACCCTTGTTTACCTGGTGTCCTGGGACGAGTTCTATCGCGTCCTTTTCTAGCAGAATGGCGATCTCCTCGAGAAGGATCTTTTGATGCTCTAGGGAGTGCACTCTTTGTCGTGGAGGATGATTCCGGGGACGCTGCAGTAGTTCTATACAATATCCTGCGGATACTGTTGACAGCACCCATCTGTCTGAGGTGATCCCTTCCCAAGCCTGGGTGAAGGTGGAAATGCGTCCCCCTACTGGGGTTGCGTGGCAAGGGACCCTGAACTGAGCGTCACTGTTTTGGTGGAGGCGTGCCACCTCCCTTGTTGGGGCTGCCTCTGCCTCTTCCACGACCTCTCTTGTTACCCCTGCCGTAACTCTGGGTGGACTGCTGGTTGTTATTCCATTGTGTACCTTGTCCCTGGGCATAGTTGCCTCTTTGTGAATTTTGGCCGCGTGGGCGACGAAAATTATTGTTCCCCCTCTGGTTAGGGGGTTTGTTGGTAAGCTGGCCAAGGGACTTGAGAGTCTCATATTCATCTTTGGCATTTTTAAGTGCGTCTTCGACCGCTTTCCCAAACAATAGGTCGGGTTCCACTGGCTTGTCTATTAAAGAAGCCTGGGTTTCTGTCTTGAATCCTGACTGCCGTAACCACGCATGTCTCTTGATAACAGTACCTTCTGCTATCAATCTCCCTGCGTTGTCAGCGGCGTCGAAAGTTGCTTTTAAAATGCAACCAGACACGGCTCTCCCCTCTGCTGAGATCCGAGCCAGCTGGCCCTTTAACGGTTCTGGAGCAGAGGCAATGAGCGCCGCGACTTCTTCCCATTGATGGCAATTGTAACTAGCCAACAGGGTGGTGGAATTCGCAATCCTTGCTTGGTAGGCGGACGTTGAGGCTACCTTTCTGCCAAACCCATAAAGTTTTTTGCTCTCCTTATCGGGAGGAGCTTCTGATGAAGATAAGGGCGTGCCAGCCCTTTTTCTAGTGTTGGTCACCACTAGGGAATCTGGTTTAAGATGTCCCCTTATATACAGAGGGTCAGACTGGGCTGCCCGGAAAATCTTTTCAATTCTGGGGTTGACAGCTCTGGTGAGGTTAGGATTCACCAGGGAAGGATCTATTCTTCGTTGGATGGATTTGAGGATAGGGATGGTTTTAGCGACCGGTCTTCTCTCTCCTACAAACTCCTCCGCGAAGTCCCTTTCCTCCTGTACACCGTGGGTGTCGATGTGGAAGTGTTCCGCTGCTCGAGCGAGAACCTCGTTGAGGAGGGGCTGGTTATCAACTGGAGAGTCAGTAACTGGGGCTTCGCTTTGTACTGGGGAATCTACTCTGTAAATTTCCTGCTCATCTTCTCCCTCCTCCAGGTCCTCATCCTCTGCATAGTAATCTGTCCCGGTTTGTTCTTCCATAATTTCAAACTCCTGGTCCTCTTCAGGGAAAACTTGTCCCTGGTAACTGGGGAGTGGAGTAGAATATGGAGTGGAGTAAGGCTGAACCTCGAAGGGTTCAGGTCTTTCGACCCGGGGCTTTTTACTTAGCGGGATAGGATCGGAGGAGCCTGAGGGTGTGGCCCCTTGAGGGTTATATGAAAGAAAGTGTTCTGGGTTCTTATCATAAAAATCAGCCAAGGAAGACATCCTAGACATAACCCTGTCTATGTCTTCACTGGACCATTCCCTGGAACAGGGTATTACTTTAGCAGGAGATGATTTATGGGACTTTTCAAGGGTAGACTTGTGTTTACTTGTCTGCCTAGGGTGAGAGGATGGCTTTACAGGGGTGGAAGGCTGTGCTTTCCGCTGTTTCCCCCCCTCCCCGTGCGTGGAAAAATGTTTTCCCTGTCCCTTGGAGGCCCCAGAGATTTTCGACGCCTGGCGCCGAGGGTCTGGAGAGGTATCTGTGTGCTTCGGGCGTGGGGCCTCACTGGTGTTAACCGCGGTCTCGGTATCTTGGAGCGCGGCCTGGGGGTGGAAGTCGTCTTCGTCTCCCGACGATCGAACTTCCGTTAATGTGTGTAGCGAGGCACTCTTGGCAAGAGTGGATGATTGCCTTGCGTCGTGAGGTGATCTCGATCGAGAGCGCCCAGAGGACACCGAGTCGGACCGTTCTTTTTGTGCCTCTTTCCGGGAAGTCGACGTCGTCGAGGTCCGGTTGGTCTTAGTGTGTTTAGTGTGTGTTAGGTGTGTAGCGCTTGCGTCGCCGGGGGTCTTCCCCATAGCCGCCCTGCCGGACGACCTTCCGAGGTCGGGGACCTGCGCTCGCCGGCTGTCTTTCGACGCCATAATGCCCTCGCCGTCCGAAAGTACGGCGTCGCTGCCATCGCTGAAGGCGCCCTCCGCTGCCATGGCCTCCTGCCTGGCGTGGTGGGCCCAACGCTTTGTCGAACGGTCCTTAAGTGTCTTAGGTTTAAACCTACTACACGCTCTGCAGTTCGCTTCGGGGTGATCCCTCGGCAAGCAGAGATTGCACGTGGCGTGCCTGTCGACCCAAGGGTATTTGCGATTGCACTTGGGGCAGAATTGAAAAGGGGTACCCTCCATACGCACCTTAAGGCAGCGGGCTGCTAAGTGTAGGAATATATAAAATGTAACTATATATCAAGAGTGAAGAGTATGTACCACCCCCCACTCTCCCTACTTGTAAGGGCCGAGGCCAGCGGCCTACTAGGCCCGGGCCGAGGCCAGCGGCCTTCCGAGGCCCAGATCCGTCGTGCAGCAGTCGACGGTCGATGACTTCACCGTCGTCGAGGTTGAGGGTCGACGTTGGGGTGGGGAAGGGAATGAATAAGAATTATAATTATAATAACAGCAAAGTATGGCTAAGGCCAGGGAACTCCGCAAGATGCTTCCGACCAGTATGGCGGAAAAAAACAATCTGAGGATCCTACACGCGTGAGGGATCTTGGGTACAGTGGACGTCACACTAGGGATAGTATTACTGGCACGCCTGTGTCGACGCCCATTTTCGACTTTCGAAAAACAAACTGTAATACTCCGCAGCTTCCACTAGATGTCGGCCTATGCACAGCATGTGATCTAAGCAGATTCCACAAGCCTCAGAAATATATATATATATATATATATATATATATATTACACGGCCCGCGATAGTGGCCGTGTAGTAATGGTTAAGTTGCTCAACCCATAGGAAGACCACTTTTTGGGAGGCTTATAACTTTGCTCCGCCTGGACGAATTTGCATGAAACTTTGCAAAGAAAGTTTATGGCCCGCTCTGAATTTCTGTGGGAAGTTTGGTGAGGTTTCGTACAGGGTGGCCAAAGTTATAGGGGGTCCCAAAAATGTGTTTTTTTCCATAGACTGAATGGACAAAAACTTTGCGCACGCGTACAGATCAAACCATTGAACAGATTTTCATGAAACTTGAGGCAGGAGCGGTGGCTTGGTCCTGAAAGCATGCTTTTGTAAATTTTGTGATAATCAGTCCTGTACTTTTTTAAAAGCAGGTGAAATGTACGTCTAAAAAAATTACTGATATCTGGCTCCTCTCCGCGGTGCCATTTCCCTGTTCGCTCTGCGATCAAATGTCTGATTGGCCTGGAGTGTAGCGTGATGTCGGTGGAAATAGGGCGCGCCCAGTGGTTGGCTGGAGGGAAGCATGATGTGCGTCATAAGTTTGGGTGATGCCGCCATGCTCTAGCCGAGGATAGTGCAGCATCGAAAGGGGATGGAAAACATGTGTTCCGGCATATGGTGGTGGGAAGAGGGGATGGAAAGGGTGGGGGAGTGTATCCATGCACATTGCGCCAATTTGCGGGTACTTCCTCAGGTGACTAGCTTGTATAGTGACTGAAGGCAGCCTTCGTTACGGCACAATAGGTCCTGAGGTGATCTCTTTCTGTGGTGAGTGCTGGCAGGCTCAATTGCAGATGGGGAGTGGATTGCACATGACATGAGCATTTTCGCAAAGGGTGTACTAGGCTGTGTTGTGTGTGGTAAACCCCTAGCGCCTTGGATGTATGGCTGGAGGCCTTACACCAAAAAATATGTCAACTCGTTGTAAGTAGGTTTCACATTGTTGCCTTGTGTGTGTGGTGTGTCAGCATTGTACAGTTAGTTGGTTGAATGTGTGTGGTGATTGTTAGCACATCCTACAGTTTTGGGTGCATGGCTGGACATGATGGAGTCAGCAGTCCTGCAGTGTGTCCACTGGGTGAAGTGTTAGAATACTGTGTGCATAGAAGTGCATAGGGTTGCATGGATGTTTTATGTGGTTGGGTTATGGCCATTCCGCAGGTCACAGAGTACTGTACTGTACTATGATGTATTGGTTCTGTGTACTTGATAGACTGCTGGGAGAAGGGGCAATGTTCTGAAGATTTTGTGGTTTGATTGGCAGTAGAAAAATGCTATGTGAGTGGAAGAGGGTAGAGGTGCCGGAGGCTGTGTTATGTTTGTGGATTTTGCTAACTACCTACATGTTTGCATGCATGGCTGCATTATGGTGAGGGGGTTGGGTAGGAGTGCCGGTGGCTGTATTACATTTGTGGGTTCTGGTATCTGGCCACATGTTCGCGTGCATGGCTGCATAAAGTTGCAGCCGGTGTGGCCAAGGCCTAGGCTATTGGGTGCATGGCTAAAGGCTGTAGGCTGTAGGCCATGCACTGAAGACGGTAGTGGGAACACTATATTGCTATATGGGAGTTACTATAATGCCGGCAACATGACAACACAAAGTGAACAACTGCTGAGGTGCACTTAGTAAGCATGAAGCAAATACCAGTGGGTTGATGCAATTGTGTACTTTAATATAGAAGAACACTGCACTGTCTTAGTAAGAGGTGCACCTCCACGATAACAATGCACTTACTTTGTTGGCTGTCGAGAGTAGGCTTCCTCTGGGTTGCATTTTGAAGTTGCCACGCCACTGGCTTTTAGGACAGAGGTGGTTACTGCAACTGTTAAAGAAGACTGTAAGACAATGTGTTTGTTAATGGCATGCTGACTGCATGTGGAGAATGCATTACATAAAAGTGTAGAGGCATGTGTTGGCAGGAAGACGTAGTGTGTGTCTTTAATTGGATGGCTTTGTATATGATTGGAGATTTGGGAGCATCGGCATTGATATGATATGATATGCTATGGCATTTGTAACGCGCCTATACACAAGTGTTTCATTGTTCATTGTTGTTTCATGGGGTACGTGGTTCATTTGTAAGTGTACCGAATGACGTGTCGTTTAGCAAGTGTGCGCAGTGTAGTAGGACTATTTACTTTGCAAATGGATTAGTCCTAGTTGTGGAAGGGTAAGACAACGTTTGGGAAAGGTGTACAGCTTGGAAAGGAAAATGTGTTTGTGTGTGAAATTCCATTAACTTTTCTGCACATAAATGCTTCTTACATGAGTACAGCAATTATTACACTTCTTGAATTTATGTATCCACATTTCTGATTGGTACTGTTGTCAATGCACACATACATTTTTTTGCCATTCCAACTAATGTGACATTCTGTGAAGTGTGCAAGGTAAGTGGCAGGCACCCTGTTTTCATGCATGCAATGTATGTACTTGATTTAGGTTGGTAGGATACATTCAGTGATGCTTTTGTGCGATCATTTTATGAATTTTGTAGGAGATGCGTTAGTGCGGAAAAAGATTTGTAGCATTGTGGGAAGGAATGAAGAGAGTTCCAGTATGGATATTACAATGGTTGATATGGGTAAATGAAAAAGTTCAAAGCACATACCATTGAAGTGGCACTTGATGGTAGGTGATGGGAGAAATGACAGTATGCAGGTTCTGTGGCACATACCCTGCTCAGAGGCACTTATAACAGAGTTGTAAAAATACTGTAGACAAAATCTTTATACCTGTACTTTGTGGTGATGGGTGCCGATGCAGAAGAATCTGGATGCAGAAATCTTGGATAGTTTCACAGAACATTCTACTGGAGGTGCTTTCGAATCACATGAGACTTGCACTCTGAATGTTTAACGGTACACATGGAGTGTTTGTCATGACCACTGTTAGAGGTCACAAGCTGTGCCACAAGCAGGCTCCCACCACAACCCTAAGGGCCTTAAAACCTCTGCAAAAAGGCTCCTGGAGCCAGTCCTGGTGCCTTTGGCACCAGGCTCATATGCGGTAAAGCGAAAATTATCAGGCTTGCTTTGGTTTATGTATATGGGTCTTTAAATCCAACATGGAAGCAACTGCATAGCTCAGTTCTTATGAACCAAGCCATGCGGTCTAGTGTTTTGGGTGTGGCTGGACCTGGAATTACTTTACCTGGTACTACTTTAGATGGGCTATATAAACCACACCCACACTGCAGAACACGCTTTGCGTTATTCTGCAACTAGCAGCGTGATGCTCACCGTGTCCAGCTCCTGGTCTTCAGCATCTTCCAGTAATCCTGCAAGAATAAGATTACTTGTTTTACCTTAGAACCACCATCCTACGCTCAGCATCTCAACCTGGCTGCAACCTGTGGAAACCGAGAGAAGAAGAAACATCACCTCTGAGTACTAGCTTGAGGAATTCCAGCATCCCGCGGCCACAGCTCCCATTCAAACACCGCGACCTGCAAAGCAAGAAAGGGAAAACGTTATCAGATGCGCGTGCTTCCAAAACATTGAATTCCATAATTTTACCTGATTTCCATCGCGCTACGCAGCGCTTCCATCCGGAACTCCATGGCAACACCCTGCAAGAGAAAAGGAGAAATATTTAGGTTCGCTTTCAGTATTTAACACCCGCATTTCGCTTAACTTACCTTAACAGATCCGTGGGGTCAGTTTTCATTGTGCTCTCATTCACTCGTAGCACCGCAGAAACCTGTGAGGAGAAGAAGAAGAAAACACAGGTTAGCTTCAAAAAGACAATAAAGAACGCTGTGCTTCGCGCTTTCCCTTACCTTAAAACGTGCCTCCTCATCCAGCATGACAGCATCAAACCTTCGCACCTGAAAAGAAGACGATAAAGACATTAAGGAGATTTCCACCTTAAAACAGAACTAAGACTTACAATTAACAAACCTACCTGCCTACCAGCATAGTCGGGGTCACAGCAGGCCTGGATCCGGAGAAAGGCGCACTGCACCAGTGAAGCAACTCAGGCAGATCACCAACAAACGCCAAGCGCCCCTGCACCAGACGCAGGATGGATAGCCCACCCTACAAACAATCAAGGTGAGAAAGACTCAGTGGGAGAGGGATCGGTCAGAGGGAGGTGGGAGATTTACCCATTAGAGACAGTTATCACAAGTCCTCCCTTCTGTGATTGCAGATTCGTAATTCCGCGCTGGGCAACTACGTATCCAGGGTTCCAGATCTCAGAGCCTTCCAGACGCCCCAGGGGATATCAGGTGAGCGTTACAGTGTTGTATAGAACTGACAGTGTTAGATGCAGAGGTCTTGGATGTGATTGGTGAATGCGTGTATGACTATTTAACAGTACCCGATGAGGGAGTGCTTGAAAAAAAATAGTGGAAAGGGAAGAAGGACTGCTCCTGCTTTACTGGGGCGCAGCCTTCGCAGTAGTTCGGGAAGCGCACATGCCACATCCTGCCCTTCTCAGCATGCTGCGCATATCAATGAGACTGTGGGGATTATCCAATCAGGTGCCGAGGGTGTGCTTCACAGGAAGGAGCAGTAATATTTTTTTTCATTACTCTGTGTAGTGAGGCTGGCAGAGATGGAGAGCCGTAGAGTGTCGATTGTGGGTGATGCCTTTGTGCTAGATCTGCACAGGTATGCCCTGGAAAGAGACTTTGATCGCAATTTCGATTTGGAAGGAGTGGAGGCTTTGTGGTGCAGTGTCGATGTGTGCAGTTTCAGCGTTGTGCTTGCACTTTGTAGAGAAGTGGCCAATTTTATTTCTGTTCATGTTGTCGTGGTGCATTATGGAGCCCTGCATTTGGGTCACATTTATTCTGTCAACTAAAGATGTTGATGAAAGCAGTGAAGCAGATTGTTCCCACTGCAGAGGTGGTTTTCTCATCCATACCCATCCAAGAAGAGTATGGGACTATACCAATGTACTTTGTCGACAGCCAGAGGTCGTAAGGTGCCTTATCAACAAAAGCATGTGTGATTTTTGTGCGCTGCTGGGATGTTCTCCAGTGACAATAAGATCATTAATTCTTGAAATGTGTACCGTTTCAATGGAAATGGCATTTCTTTGTTCACCATTGGAAATGGTATTTTGTTTTACAATCTACAGGATGCGTTGAAGATGTTGTTGTAAGAATGTGAGGAGGAGAAGAAAACCAAAACCTCTATAAAAACCGAAAAAAGGTGTTTGTTTACAAGCACCTACAAAAAACACAAAAAACTGTCTTTTTTCAGAGCCATCACTAAAGACAAAATCCCCTACCCTTGTTGAAATGTATTCCCCCACTCCTGCACAAATCACGATAAGTCCACAGACACTGCGTAGTTCCAGGATTACACATGCCACATCCGGGGCTTTTGAGGATGGCGGGCATAGAAATGGGACTGTGGAGGCGAAGGGATTGCTCAACAAGGTTTCTGGGTGGGGTGTGTACACAGAGACTGTGGTAGAAGGTGTATTTCTAGAGAGGAATGCAGAAGCCTATGGTTATGGCTATATGTTTCAGGATGCAGAGTATATGGATTTTGGGGGAGTCCTAGATACATTGGTTGAAAGTGAATGCAAAACACTGTGCAGTGGCTGCTCATTTTGGATTCTATCATGTGGATCTCTACTGGTATGGAGTACGTGCAATGAAGTGCTGATTCTGGTTCCTCTTTGTGCCACTTTGGTGAGACGCAATCATCCAGACATTATTATTCTTCATTGTGGAGGGAAAAGTTTAGGACATGTTACCGGAATTTCTCCGCAGTTTGCGATGAGGGAGGCACTTGGGCAGGTCATGCTTATGTTTCCTACATAATTTTTGTCGCATTACGCAGACACAGATGTGGCTGCATTCTTCTTGATTTGGTCCGCAAATAGAGAAAGAGAGGCTCATTGCCAAGGAGGCTATTTGTGCCTTTTTCCAACATGTGGTCATGTCCTACTTCCACAATGGAAATATTACGTTTCACATCACAAAGATTTTTCTGACAAATGGCGTTCATCTTACTGATCCTGGCAATTAGGTTTTTCTGCGACCTATCCAAAATGCATTGCTGCCCTTTTTGGAAGTACGGCACACATTTTTCTAGTAGGTGTTGCGCACTTCAACCCTTCGAAATGCAAACAAACACAAGAAAAAGCCTCATTTTACAGCCAGCCCTTTCTACCCAAACCAACTGCAATGTTTTTCACAGAGCCATGCCTCCCATTATTTGCTATGCAATCCGTGGAGCATATAGGCTGCGCGGCAGCCTGCATCCTTTCATTGGCAATTCCAATTTTGACCTCTGTGTTGTTTTATATCTTTCTTGGTCTTGTAACACGAGACACAGAAGGAAAGGAAGGGAGGGTACGGAAGGGGCACCACCCACAGGAATAAGATAGGGCAAGTGTGTGTCTAGTTTGATTCTGACCATTATTCCTTTCAGATTGGCGGGTTGTCTGAAAGCGAGTAGGGGCATCTGAGGGAAACTCAGCGAAACCTTCTCTCAGACATTCATCTTGTTGCGGGATGGGTTAGAGATCCTTAGCAATCTTGCAGAGGGTTTCCAACTCTGGAATCTTCAGATCTCCACGGATTGCATAGCAAATAATGGCATGAATGTGTGTTCAGGTGCATGCTTCAGGAGGGCATCGAGTACCTGGTTCAGCGTGCGTGAGAATACTGGTTGTGAGATGCCATGCATCTGCCCCACTGTATGCTGGTAGGTGCCTGTGGCCAGGAAGTGGAGCACAGTCACCACCTTGAGTAGAGGGGGGATAGCAGTTCAGATGTCTATGAGGCTCACAATGTCGTTGTGTATCATGTCCACGATGCTGGTGATGGTATCCCGGTCCAGGCGGTACAGGGTGTGTATCTGCTCAGGGGTTAGGTTAAAGGGACTGGCTCTGATCCTGGGGATTGGTGGGTGCCTCTGTGGTATGATTAGGTGCCATGGTGGTGCTTGCTGTGCCTGTCTTACCCTCCTCCTCCTCCTGCGTCTCCTCTGTGCTACCTGTTGTTGTTGCTGCAGCGCTGCAATCATGTCCTCCAGCCCATGTAATGCTGCTCGTATTGGGACCATCTTGGTGTGTGAAGGGGTGTGGTGTGCTCCTTTTGTGCTGCCACAGTCTCCATTGTCTCCACCTGTGCTGATTGTGTCCACCTGTGGCAGGTGGGAACACCGCTCAGTTCTCTTAACGGGTGGTTCACGATGCCGGTATTAGCGCCATGGCGGTAAGGGGTTTTGGGGGCTTTACCATGCCGCTATTGGCATGTCCGTTTGCCTTCTAATGCTGTGCTATTAGCGGCATGGCGTTATTTACGGGATGGAGGGTCGCGCGCACACGGACTGACCGCTATTTGTGGCACCGTACTTAGCGGTGCCGCTAATAGCGGTGTTCCGGGTCGTAATTGGCATGTGGATTTAACGTTACCGGTATTCCATTACCGGTAACGTTAAATCCCTACCGCCTACCGTATAATGAGGCCCTTAATATGGAAATTAAAAATGAACTGTTCAAATTAATGGATGAAGAAGGATCACAGTGGAACTTACTGCTTCTATTCGTACTACACGGAATACAATGCACACAACACTCAGCTACCGGGTACTTGCCCTATGAAATACTGTTTGGAAGAAGCATGCCCAGCACGTTATTGCTGCCACTGACAATGGGGGCACCCAAAGATTATGAAGTTTTAGATGCAGATTACATATCAGAATTGGTAAATAGATTACAGGCCATCCGCAAAATGACAATAGAAACACAGGCACAAACTGACATTGACACAGCAAGAAAACACAACAAAACAAGAAAGGAGATGATACTACACATAGGGGACACTGTGATGTTACGTAATGAGGTTAGAACTGAAAAACTCAACCTAAATGAAAGGAGTATACACTGTAACAGACAGGATAAGTAACGTAGTATACTGTATTGACCAATGGGACAGTGAAGATCTAGTTATGAGACACCTCAGCCAACTGAAAAGAGTGAAAAAAGGAAGGGAATACATGGAAAGCAATGAGCACGATAGGGGCATTAAGGAGGGCGTGAAAAAAGTACAGAAAGCATGCACTAAAAAAAGGTACTACAGAGGTATCTGGATAAATATATGTCTATTTTTGTCTTTCAGATGTGCCTGTGCATATGGCCCATGCTCTCACTACTGCCGATCGCCACAGCAAAATGGCATATGAATGGCTTCATCAACATCACACAGGCAGTGGCCGATACTTTCAACATATCCAGTTGCTGGTTATGTTCACAGTTCCCTACGCATGCACAACAAGGGACACCGCTGGTGGCAGAACCATTTACTATGGAAAAATGGGTGGGGGGTGTAAGGGCAGGGACTAGAAAGGATGAAACAGGACGGGCTGCACCTTCATTTACGTTCCAAGAATCACTGTTTGCACCATTATGCATTAAATCAGGGGGTGGGGGAGGAACCACAGGACTATGCAGTAGGAAGATACGAGCAGTGTGCCATGACAATCACGATAGACACAAGAGAAAGTTACATATATGGATTTAAAAGAGTAATATGCACGTGTTATGATGAGATGGGCACAGAGAGCAAAATATAACTATGTATGACATACACAGGGATATAGTGGATGGAAGGGGAAGCATCATAAGACAAGATGATTGTAGGTGTAAGAACACAGGGAGTAGAAATTAAACAAGCTACTTTGTGGGCCTGGCGATATACAATTCACTTAGCCAAGTAGTAGTTGTCCCTTAGCAGCTGTGAGAAACCTGAGGATATTCTCACTCCTATTCCTTTTGGATCCTCTATGCAGGTGGCCTGGGAAAGGCCATCGCTTTTGGATCCTGACTCTGGAGGTGGAGAGGCGAGGGAGGATCACCTGCAAATGGGATTCCCTTAGGCGAGACATGGTATCCCCCTTTTTTCTAGTGACAGACAATCTAACACTCCCCCACATTTTATGGGCTGTTAGAAGCCAGTTTCCCTCATTATTCCACACACAACACCTAAGAGTACTGAGATGAAAAAGAGGCAACTGGGAGTAGTGAAGATGACCTCCTTGCCACACTGAATTCATACGTGGTGGCAGGGCCACAAGGCAATCAGGGAGAAGACAAAGAAATATAAGATTGCACTCTAAACCCAGGAGGCCAGAACAGTGGAGACACATAAGGGTTAATTGGAGCACTGGAGCAAACACCAAGGAATGTGTGTGTGGGGCTGAGAAGTCCAGGGATCCTGGTTGCGTGACCTGTAATGGGTGGACCGTGCGGTCTGATATCTGTGTTAAAGACACTCTGAAACACGCCCCAATTAGAGTCCAGGGATCCTGTTTGCTCAACCTGTGAGGGGAGGGCCGTGTGGTCTGACAACTGCGCCTAGACCAGAGAATCCTAAATGTTGAAAGCTAAAGACATCACAAGGCAAAAAACACTGCAACACTTTAGAACAATACTTGTCGTCTTGGAAACTGAGTCCTGAGACCCTTTTTATTTTGGATTGTGCTACTTAGAACGTGGGGAAAGGAACCCCAAGGATTGGTCACGAACTATATGGCCTTGATCTGGAGAAGGTAACCTTTGAGGCTTTTTCTCTTTCATGGAACATTCTTATGCTTGGCGAAGGGGAGCTGAGAGAAAGCTGTGAGCTCGAAGCAGCTCAGAACTTTGAGTTAAACACTGTTTCTTTTGAAGTTGACATCCCTACACATTGGTTTACTATAGTTTTGAGGGCAAGCATAGCTTTTGGACACAGACAGACCTTTAAGTTTAACTCTTTGACACAGACTATCCTTAGTTTCATTCAGATAGGGAAAACCTACAATAGTATAGGGCAAGTTAGGGTTTCAACAATCCTGACATTTAATTAAATTTGAAGTCTTTTGTTTACGTCGTACTTCATGACGCCTTAACACTGCGTTCTCGTGTTGTTCGGGTAGCTCCCTGAATTTCTGCCTGTTTCGTCTGACTTTTCAACCTACAGGATTGTAGACTACTAGATAGTCGCGCCCTCGTACCTTCTGTCATTTTGCTACGGTCGGTTTCCTGGTCAGGATATAGGAATGTTTAATGTGTGTCCATTATGGCTTATGTTGCTCTATATCAAAAGCTTTCAATGTATTGATCCAGCTTTGGGTTGTGGCCAATGTTCGGAGTCCAGTTGGAACTTTGTTTTCTGGATTTGTTTGTGTCCCAGTTGTTGACAATGCCATTGCTGTCATGTCTGTCATCTGGGGTTGTCATGAAAGAATTCCTTTAATCTGAGTCGCCTGAACAGCCCGTAAACACGGGAATGGACTGCACGCCAGTGACCCCAAAAAATATAGGCACTATATATATTGACTGAAAAACACATAGTTAAGGTGCAGTTAAGTTGTGCAAATGTAATGCAACAAAACCCTTGAAATTCAGCAGATGTGGGAAGTCATGACCAGTTTAACTCCCATTGATGTCCCCCATTATGCCATCTGGTATGTCATTGTGAATCCCTTCTCTTATAATGTGTATGTGCTCATGTCCTTTGCAACGGGAATGTGCAGAATTAAGCTGGTCACGACTTTCCACATCCATAAAATTTCAGTTTTGTTGTGTTAAATCTGCACAACTTAACTGCACCTTAACTAAGGTTTTTTCAGTGAATTTCAAGGGTTTTGTTATACCATCGTTCTTTTTACAGGCCACTAGCCATGGCCTTTGGCCATAGCCACTGTACATGTTACCCCAATATTTTTCTTTTGGACCCGTAAGGTTGCAGGCTATGGCCGCTCTACATGTCTTTCGTGCCCACTAGCCAGGGCCTTCGACCTTGGCCAGTGAGCACGGCCTTTGTCCATGCCAACTTTATCTTTTAAAACACTACCTTTCTCCCCCGCTCAGTAGCCGGGGCCACTCTACATATTGCTCCAATAGGTTTTCTAAATGGGTCCACAAGCAATGGCCTTCAGCCATGGCCACACTATTAGCTTTCTTTTGGGCACTGTGATGAATCTGCTGATGTCATCACTCCTTTCCCGGGGGTAGCTTCTCCTCTTGTGGCCAGGAGATGGCAGCTGCTACCTGATCCTGACCCTGGGGGTTGTTAGAAACCTGAAGGTGTCTCCCAATCTAGTCCCCGAGGATCTGTCATGCAGGAAACAGCCATTGCTATCGGATCCAGTTCCTTGGGGTGGACTAGTGCGGGAGGATCACCTGGATGGGAGGTCCTCAGGGAGAACGGGAACACCAACGGGTAAGATGCAGTATTCTGCTTCTGTCAAACTCTCTTCTGTATCCTACCATACAGAATATTCAAACTCTCTACCCCCTCCCCTTTCCTTACACAAACACTTTCGCACCGCACGAAAGACAATGGACTAACACCTGAGCCATTTACCTGACATGTCCCAATGCAAGGATCAGGCAAAGTCAGGCAATTCACCCTAATTGCACACACCTGAGGGCCCTTTCGCTTCCCCACAGGGATAAAAGGTGGAGCACGACAGCAAAAGAGGAGCATGGCAGACCGCATGGTATGAGAGCTAACTCTGCCTGACAGTTCAAGAGGAGGCGAAAGACGGCGAGAGTCAAGAGGAGACCATGGGGAGAAGTGACCTTGCCCTTATCGATAGAGACCCGTAAAGCCGAAAGAGAAGGAAACGTGAGGCTGGAACAATAACCTGCGTGTGTAGAAGCAGATGTCCACGGTACCCAGGCATCTCCTACGCTAACAGCCAAGCCAGAGAGAACGCAGGGCCCAATGGTACCAGCCTTGACTCTAAAACAAGAGAGAAAAGCTGTTCATCACAATCAGTGAGCCGAGGGAGGAACCGATAAAGAAAGCAAACTGTGTTGAACGAAAGTAGCAAGTGGATAATTGAACTTTAAGCCAACAAATAACTGTTATATGAACTGTGGGGGAAGACCAGCAGAGCAGAGTCAGGCACCACATGGCTGCATGCTCGTGTTGATTACCCTATTGATGAAACTACAGATACCAGAAGGCCGTAGGAGAGCCGCCAAGATAGGACAAAGTGGTCCAGCAAAAGCCCCGTACAGGCGAAAGCCTTTGACCTATGAACTGTAGAGAGAGCAAGGGAAGTGAATTCCGTATCGAGAGAAAGCAAGGGGAGTGAATCCCACAGCAAGAGAAAACAAGAGAAGCATTTTCCTGCAAACATTGAAAGGAAATTGAATGTGAAATGGGCGAGAGTGAAAAATTGGCGAAGTCTGAAGTCCTGAAAATACAGTGTGTTGACAAGAGTGAACTGAACGAGGGATGTCCACGAGTGAACTGTGTGAAAAAGACAGGAAAACTATACTCTCCATTGGCTTGTCATTTGGGGTTCTGCGCCTGACCGAGGGAGAAACCAGGGGCGTTGCTAGGGGGGGGGGGCTAAGGGGGCTATAGCCCCTGATCTTTTGGTTGTAGCCCCGGATAGAATCTCAGGAGCTACAGCCAAAAGACTAGCTAGCCCTCAGTCCCTACAGTTCCGACATCAGCTTAGCCCCGGGTCTTTTCCAGACCTAGCAACTCCCCTGGGAGAAACCCAAGAGACACTGTAAATCCAAGAGAAGAAGTACCCTGTTTGTCATTTAGGGTCCAAGCCCGGCCGAGGGAGATCCAGGGGTGAAAAGTTATCACCCAAAGTTCACTGGAAAGGAACTGTTTAAGACACCAGAGTAAGACTGTGAGAGGTCTGTGCCCGGAAGAGTGGGACCCAGGGGTGAAGCCATAACCCACTGTGTCTCAGGGGTCAGCGCCCAGAAGAGGGAGACCAAGGGGCGAAGCCATCACCCAAAGTGTCTGAGAGGTCCTCGCCCGGAAGAGGGGGACCCAGGGATGAAGTCATCACCCAGAAGCATTTGTAGAATAGACTTGTGTGTTCGTTTTGTTGAACTATCTGGCCCTCGAGGGCAAGAGACTTTTTATTGGAAAGAGACTTTAAGTCATTGGAGAACCAGATAGCTGGAGCAGATCTGTCGGCCTGTACTGGGGAAAGCTTGAGTGTGTGCTGTGCTCAGGAGTCCCACCTTGTCCCGTGCTGAAAACGTGGGGAAGGGAGACCCCTGGCAATCACATCCTGACCTATTATTTGAGAACACTTCTTTTTTATTAAACTCCTATCCCACACTTCTTTTGGATTTAGCATAAGGATTGGCATTAGGTTGTTCTTACTATAGGCCCTTTTATTTTGACTCGACGCCACTAGGACTGCCTTATTTTTATTTGATGGTCGATGCTTGCTCCCATCTTAGGTTTAGGTTTCGCTTAGGTGTTTTTCCACCCTGCATTAATAGTTCAATAAACACCCTTGAACTGTGATCACTTGTGTCTGTCTTTACTATTGCCACCATAAGTTCCTTACAGAGTGGCTATGCGAGGGAGGATCACATGGGGAGAGGCGACCCTAAGGGAGGCGGGGGGAGTGAGACATTGTCAGATGAGACATGGTATCCCCCTTTCTCTTTTAGGGTGGTCCCCTGCATTCCTCATGCCTTATGACATATTGTTATGTGGAAAAGGAGACAGCAAACACAACTGATTATTCCCTACATGTTCACAAACCAATATACACTACTGGGACGATGAAGAGGAACAGAGCAATGAAGATGTGCATAGTCCGCCATCTAGTGGAAGCTGCAGAGTATTACAGTTGTTGTTTTCGAAACTCGAAAAGGGACGTTGACAGGGCATACCAGTAATACTATCCCTAGTGTGATGTCCACTGTACCCATGGTCCCTCACGCGTCGAGGTCCCTCAGATTGTATTTTTTCTGACATGAGGTAGCATGAGGTATAGCGTGAGTACAGCTATATCCAAGCAGATACTTATTAGACAAGCTCATAAGCATCCATGCGCCTTCTCTCCGAGGGGAGGAAGGGTGGGTCGCATGTGAATCTAAGCAGATACAAGCATCAGAAATACAATTTCGGTGAGTAATGTATCCCTTCTGAGGCTTGTGGAATCTGCTTAGATCAAATGCTGTGCATAGATTAGTGAGCAGTGGAAGAAGGAGGAGGGACGTGAGAAGGTTCATGAGCGAATAAGTGTCTTAGAACCGCTTGTCCCAGTTGTGTATATGTCTTGGAATGGGCGTCAATGCAGTAGTGCTGAGTGAAAGTATGTATAGATCTCATGTAGCTGCTTTGCAAATACTTTCTAAAAGAACATTTGCAATGAAAGCCAGCGTGGCTCCAGTACATCTTGTGGAGTGGGCCCTGTGCATAAAAGGCAGTGTTTTATTTGAAAGGGAATAGCACAGTTGGATACATCTGACTATCCATCATGAGATGGCGTTTTTGGAGATGCGATCTCCTTCTCTGCCTGGTGCTATGGAGACAAACAGCTGATCTGTTTTTCTTAGCGGTCTGGTCTTGTCTACGTAGTAGAGGACCGCCCTCCTCACATCTAATGAGAGGAGTTTTACCTCAGCAGAGCTTTTGGGTTCTTGGAAGAAAGCCGGTAGCTCAATAGACTGGTTAACATGGAATTTAGAAATGAACTTAAGTGAAAACCTAGGGTGAGTTCGTAAAACCAATTTGCCCTTATATACAGTAAAGAAAGGATCCTGCACTGACAGAGCTTGGATTTCACTGACCCTTCTTATGGAAGTGATGGCTACTAAGAAGGCAGTTTTATAAGTCAAATGTTTGAGACTAGATTTGTGCATGGCCTCAAAGTGGTGCCCCATTAGCTTAGTAAGTACCACATTAAGGTGCCAACCTGGTGGTGGGTTAGAAATTGGAGGGTGGAGTCTCTTTACCCCTTCCATAAATGCTTTGACAACTGGCATTTTCCACCATGACACTTTGTTATGGGAAGTGGTGTAGGCTGATAAAGCTGCCAGGTGCACTTTAAGTGCGTTAAACACTAAACCTGCATCCAATAGGTGGAACATATAGGTGACGATATTAGAAGGAGTACAATGAACTGGGTTGATTTGCTTATTCTGGCACCAAATAACGAATCATTTCCATTTGTCATAGTAATAGTGCCTTGTGTTAGGTTTTCTTGATTCTTTCAAGATCTCCATACGTCTCTGGTGTAAACCAAGATGTCCGAACTCTATGACTTCAGGAGCCATGCTGCTAAGTTCATTGAGCTGGGCTGAGGATGCACTGTTAGCCCCTCGTGCTGGGAGAGTAGGTTGTACCGGCACAGGAGTTTGATGGGGTCGCACACCGCCATTTTGCATAGGTGTGGATACCATGGTTGTCTCCTGACCAATTCATCCATAGGGTGTTCCCCTTGGAGCCTGGCTGGGGGAACCTGGACGCGAAGTCTGGGCATTGCCGATTTTCGATTGTGGTGAATAGGTTTATAGTTGGAAAACCCCACAGGGAAAAGAGTTGTTCTACGACTTCTTCGTGTAGACGCCACTCAAGTTCTTCTGGCATGGGGTCTCTGCTCAGAGAGTCTGCTAGAGCGTTGAGTTCCCCTGGAATATGTTCAGATGCCAGGAACATCTTTCATTTGAGTGCCCATCTTCAGATTTTCTGTGCAAGTCTGGATAGATTTGGAGAACATGTCCCCCCTTGTTTGTTGATATAAAACATTGCTGTGGTGCTGTCTGTTAGGATCTGCACAGACAGACTTGTTAAAAGGGGTTTGAATGCTTGGAGGGCTTTGAACACTGCTAGAAGTTCCAGCATGTTGATGTGGTTCTGAGTCGTAGAGTGAGACCACAGACCCTAAGCTGTTTGGTGAAGGTAGTGGGCCCCCCACCCCGCTAGTGAGGCATCTGTTGTGGCCACTGCTTGTATCTGTGGATCGTAGAAGGGTTTCCCCTTGGTAAGATTCTCTCTCGTCCACCAGTGAATATTTTGTACTAGTGTTGGTGAAAGGACCACTAGATCGTCCCACTGACCGCTTGCCTGAGACCATTGTTTCACCGCCCACTCTTGTATGGGGCGCATGCGCAGGCGCGCATGGGGAACCAGGTAAATGCAAGATGCCATCATGCCTATTAAGCGCATTGCTTTGCGTACCCTTATCTGGCGGCCGGCCTGATAGTGTGGTATTTGCAGTAACAAGTTGTTTACTCTTTCCTCTGAGGGCAGGACTAACCCTTCCTCTGTGTTTAAAATAGATTTTAAGAACTGTTTGGAGGTGCTGGGGACCAGGCTTCATTTTTTTCTCGTTGATCGAGAAGCCCAATTGGAAGAGGAGGTTGATTGTTGTCTGAATGTTTTATCTGCAAATCAGAGGTGATTCCCCTGTTTATGAGCCAGTCGTCCAAGTAAGGGTACACTGGGATTGCCTCCCTGCGCAGGTGCGGTGCCACCACCGCCAGTACCTTGGTGAATACCCTTCGCGCCAAGGCTATTCCGAAGGGCAGCACCTTGAATTGGTTGTGCTGGTTCGCTATCTTGAAATGCAAGAACCTTCTGTGCACTGGAAACAATGGGATATGAAAATAGGCATCTTTCATAACCAGTGTTGCCATGTAATGCCCCTTTTTTAGAAGCATGATTACTTCTTGTAGTGTGGTTATGCAGAACTTATGTGGCTTGACATACTTGTTAGCAGGCCTTAAATCTAATACAGGGCGCATTGTTAGATCTTTCTTGGGCACAAGGAAGTAAGGTATGGCGGCCTTTAATAGAAGTGCTGTAATTTCCTTTAGAAGAATCCGTTGATGTTCTTCTGAGTGTATCTTTTGTCTCGGGGGATGATCGCAAGGTTTTTGAAGAAGTTCTACACAGTCGCCCCCTGCTACCGTTGACAACACCCATCTGTCTGAGGTAATACCCTCCCATGCGTGGGTGAAGTTGGAAATTTGTCCTCTTACTGGAGATGCATGGGAGGGTACTTGGAGCAGAATGTCACTTGCTCTGAGCTGGCATTCCACCTCGAGCTTGGCCTCTGTCCCGAGTACCACAACCTCTTTGTTGTCCTCGTGGGTAGCCCTGAAAGGATTGTCCTTGGTTGGTACCATAGGAACCCTGACCCTGGTTGTATCCAGATCCCCTCTGGGAATTCTGTTCCCGAAAGCAGTGAAAATTGCCATTGCCCCTCTGCCCCGTGGGTTTGTTTGTGAGCTGGCCTAAAGATTTAAGTGTTTCGTATTCATCTTTAGCAGTTTTTAGTGCGTCTTCTACCGCCTTGCCAAAGAGCAGATCTTTTTACACCGGCATATTGATTAAGGTGGCCTGTGTTTCTATCCTGAAGCCATGCATGTCTTTTAATGATAGTTCCCTCTGCGATGATTCTAGCAGCATTGTCTGCTGTGTCAAAGTTTGACTTTAGGAGACAAGTAGACACCGCTCTACCATCTGCTGCCACCTGGGCTAATTGGGACTTAAGTGGCTCAGGTGCAGAAGAAAGTAATGCTGAAACCTCATCTCACTTGTGGTAGTTGAAACTTCCCAGGAGTGTAGCGTTATTTGCAATGCGAGTCTGGTAGGCTGCAGAAGAGGCAACTTTCCTGCCCATTGCGTAAATCTTTTTTCTCTCCTTGTCCGGAGGGGCCTCGGAGGAAGCAAGGGGAGTGCCTGCTCTTTTCCGTGTGGTGGTAACCCCCAGGGAGTCCAGTTTTAACTGGCCTCTTATGTAAAGAGGGTCGAAAGGTGCAGGTCTGAACATTTTTTCAACACGCGGGTTAACGGCCTGTGTGAGGTTGGGTGCCTCCAAAGAAGGTTGGAGTCTGCGTTGTACAGACTTTAATATTGGAATGAATTGGCCTACTGTTTTGTTTGTTTGTTTGTTTGTTTATTATTTATAATGCGCGCCAGACCCAGAGGTATCAGGACGCAACAATTACAAGATAATGCAAAGCTTAGTTACAGGGGGTCAAAGTGTGAAGGATAAATTACAGAGCAGGTTATATTGCTATTTACAGAAATTACAGGCATTATGTGCAATGTTGTAGTGATCCCCACGGGGTAACATATGTTAAGTCTTGAAAGTGAAATACATTTCTTACAATGGCAAAATTTACAAATATTTAGAACTGTTATATGTTAGGAGCACCAGATAGGGGTTGCAGCTAGGGATGAGCGTTGTTAATTACAGTTCAGTTGACATCATGTGATTTAATGGTCATTAGCCTTCAGCCACAGGGTGGTGTTGGTTCTAAAGTTGAGATAGGGTTGGTCTATTCTCAATGTAGGGGGCAGGGAGTTCCATAGTTTAGCCGCTCTAACAAGGAAACTATTGCCTCCGATCGTGGTTAGTTTAAATTTAGGGATGGTCAAGCGGTCCCGGTTTGCTGATCTGGTGGATCTTATGGATGTCTGTTTATGGAATCTCTCGGAGAGGTAGATAGGGGTAGCGTTATTGAGAGATTTATGGGTGGGTGACAGGGTTTTTAGAAGGATCTTGTCATTGGTTCAGAGCCAATTATTCTGTCGTCTATTCTCAGAAACATGGTTTCTTTTAGAGATGCCTACTGCCGCTCTAAGGGCATTGTTTTGTAGGGTTTGAATTCTTCTAATGATGGATTTGTTGCAACCTATGTACAGGGCGTTGCAATAATCAGGCAGGACAGGATGAGTGGTCTGGCCAGGATGGTACAACTGTTATTGGGGAGAAATGGCTTACCTGTTCTTATAAGTTTGCACGTATAGGCCATAGAGGATGCTAGCATGTTGACCTGTTTGGAGAATGAAAGCGTAGAGTCAAGATAAAAACCTAATGTTTTTACCTCCTGTGCTACCTTAATGCGGTTGCTGTCGATTATGAATGAAGAGTAGTCAGGTCCCAGTTTTTTTAAGTTAGTACGGGTACCCAGGATGATGAGTTCTGTTTTATCATCATTCAGGCATAGACCATGCGTGGCCATCCATGCCTGGATGATGATGTATACTCTGTTCACCAAGGCCAAATCCTTGTCATAATCCCCTGAAAGTGGGAGGAGGATCCGAGTATCATCTGCATAGTTAGTGTAGGTGATACCAAGATGGTCCAGAGCATCGTAAAGGGGCTTGGTGAATATGCTGTACAGTGTGGGTGAAACGCAGGATCCCTGTGGAACACCGCAAGTGATGGGTATAGGGTCTGCAGCTGCAGAGGGTGAAAAGACCTTCATGCTGCCACTTAAGAAGGATCTAATCCAAGTTACAGCGTCCTTAGAGAAGTGTGCTGCTGTGTCGAGATGGTTATATAATATTGTATGATCCACCAAATCGAACGCAGCTGAGAGGTCCAGGAGGAGGAGCCAGGCTGATTTGCCATTGTCTCAGAGCTCGTCGACTTGGGTCTTGAGCTCAATGAGGGCAGTCTCCGTTCTGTGTTGTGGGCGGAATCCCTGACTGTCTAGCCCCTAGTAAGTGGTGTAATTTTAAATATTTTTGAATTTGCGTGTAGGCCACCTTGTCTAATATTTTTAGAAGAAAAGGGACTTGTGTGATTGGCCTGTAGTTGGTAGTTGTTGAGGGATCTAGCGTCAGTTTTTTTAAGAGTGGAAGTACCCATGATTGTTCGAGGTTAGTGGGTATAGTGCCAGTGGTAAAAGAGGCCTTAATAAGCTTGGATATGAAGGGTGATAGGTCTCGAACTGCATCCTTGATGAGCTGTGCTGGGAAAAGATCACCCTGACAGTTGGATGGTTTGAGGGACAGAATAATTCTTTCTACCTCGAGAATAGAAACTTTGGAGAAGTTGAATCAGGTAGGTTGGGCTTCAGCTGTATTCCCAGTTGTTTTGGGAGAGGGTGGGTTTGTTAAAGAGGTTTTTTTTTTGGATATTTTATTTTGTAAAGTAGATAGTGCATGTTGGATGTCTGAACACCATTTTTTATCTTTGTTACATGTATCTGGTATAGTGATGGGGGTCTCTAATTCTTTGAGAATAGTGAATAATTCTTTCATATTGGAATTAGCTTGGGAGATCCGAGTGTCGTAAGATGCCCGCTTAGCTAGGCAGATTTCTTTTTTGTAGAGGGATGAGAGTTTAGTGAGCTTTATTTTGTTGGTTTCCGAGGGTAGTAATTTCCAGGTAGCCTCTCAATTTCTTTTTTGTTGCCTTAGGTTTTTTAGGAAGGGTGTGAACCATTTGTTCAGATGGCTTTTAGGTTTACTTGATCTGAGTTTCAGGGGGGCGATCGGTCCAAGGAAGAGGCCATAATTTTGTTGAACTCCTCAACCAGGCTCTCTGGGTCAGCGCTGTCAGGAAGTGCATTAAGGGTGGGGAGTAAGGCAGGGATAAGTCTAGCGCTGTGATGCTCTTTTTATTTCTGGAAAGCGTAGGAGAAGCCATAGGGGGATGAGTGGGTGGGGATCTATTGGTGGAGAGTGTAAATGAGAGTAGGCAGTGGTCGGTCCAGGCTAGAGGTGAGATAGTAAGGATTTCGGCATGGCAGTTATGGTCTGCAACCCAATGTAGTATTCTACCTTTGTTGTGGGTAGGGGTAGTGCTTCTTTGGGTGAAGCCTAATTCTACTAGTGTATTAGCTGTTGCAAGGGCAGGCAGATCCGAGGGGTCATTGAAACCCATTTGAGGTCACCCAATAGTAGTGCTTGCATTGTACCTTTGAGGTTGTTAGCTAGGATTGTGTTAATGTCATCCTCAAATGTCCCAATTGGGCCCGGGGGGCGGTATATCAGGTGTATATGAAGGGTTTGAGAATTATTCAAAGGTACTTTGACAGTGCTTCACACGATTGGATATCGTAAGGGGGGGGCTAGTCTCATGGTGAGACTACATTTGCAGATAATGGCAATACTTCCTCCTATATTTCCTTGTCTGTCTTGTCTCAAGATAGTATAGGCATCTGGGACTGCTAGCATAAGCATAGGGCCTGCTGCGGCATGTAACCATGTCTCGGTGATGGCGAGAAAGTCGAGGTTATCCCTCAGAATCAGGTCGGCAATCTCTGTTGCATGAGGTACTAGAGATCTAAAGTTTATCAGAGCTCCTTTGATAGGCGGGCTAGTGGAGGCTGTAGTTGCTGGATGAGAAGCTAGTTGGTCTCTAGAATTCAAGTGTTGGGGTGTGCAGCTTTTTGACTTAGGAGGGTGGTTGTTTGCTGACTCAATAGTTGCCGGCAGAATTTTAGGTATCCTTTTCCCTACAGAAATGAGTAGCGAGCTTCTGGGTGGCTCATATATTTTGGCTAGTCTAGCTTTAAGGCGAGTATTCCTAAATTCTGTTGAACAGGGGTTACTCGGGATTTGGTGTATAGAGTTGTCCATAGCTAGAGGTTGCTTAGTTGTCATATTGTAGGGAGAGTCGGGTGTTGTTGCGGGTAAGTCCCCAAGGGCCTGTGGGTGGCGTCTAACAAGGCAAAGTGTGAGACTCAATATAGGTAAAGAAAAGCAGTTAAGTTGTCTAGTGGCTTTAGTGAACATACTGAAGCTTGGTGAACAAGTCACTTTAAGGAGACTGGTTCAGGGCTACTGGTTCAGGGCTACAGTGCAATGGTCAGGCAAGATGCAACTATAGGCTAGGGCACAAGCAAAATGCAGTTCAGGGCTAAGGCACAGGGGTCAGGCAAGGTGCAACTGTAGGCTAGGGCACAAACGAAATGCAGTTCAGGGCTACTGCATCGTGGTCAGGCAAGATGCAACTGTAGGCTAAGGCACAAGCAGAATGCAGATCAGGGCTAAGGCACAGTGGCCAGGCAAGATGCAACTGTAGGCTAGGGCTAGGGCTAGGCACAAGCAAAATGCAGTTCAGGGCTACAGTGCAATGGTCAGGCAAGATGCAGCTGTAGGCTAGGGCACAAGCAAAATGCAGTTCAGGGCTACAGTGCAATGGTCAGGCAAGATGCAGCTTAGGCTAGGGCACAAACGAAATGCAGTTCAGGGCTACAGTGCAATGGTCAGGCAAGATGCAGCTGTAGGCTAGGGCACACACGAAATGAAGTTCAGGGCTAAGGCACAGTGGTCAGGCAAGTTGCGACTGTAGGCTAGGGCACAAGCAAGTTCAGGGCTACAGTGCAATGGTCAGGCAAGATGCAACTGTAGGCTAGGACACAAACGAAATGCAGTTCAGGGCTAAGGCACAGTGGTCAGGCAAGGTGCAACTATAGGCTAGGGCACACACAAGTTCAGGGCTACAGTGCAATGGTCAGGCAAGATGCAACTGTAGGCTAGGGCACAAACAAAATGCAGTTCAGGCCTAAGGCACAGTGGTCAGGCAAGGTGCGACTGTAGGCTAGGGCACACACAAAATGCAATTTCGGGCTAAGGCACAGTGGTCAGGCAAGGTGCAACTATAGGTTAGGGCACACGCAGGTTCAGGG
Organism: Ambystoma mexicanum; assembly: GCF_040938575.1. Classification (NCBI taxonomy): domain Eukaryota; kingdom Metazoa; phylum Chordata; class Amphibia; order Caudata; family Ambystomatidae; genus Ambystoma; species Ambystoma mexicanum. The sequence goes on from NC_090921.1 coordinate 1,477,399,251, forward strand.
CTACAGTGCAATGGTCAGGCAAGATGCAACTGTAGGCTAGGGCACAAACGAAATGCAGTTCAGGGCTAAAGCACAGTGGTCAGGCAAGGTGCGGCTGTAGGCTAGGGCACACACAAAATTCAATTTAGGGCTAAGGCACAGTGCCAGGCAAGGTGCAACTGTAGGCTAGGGCACACGCAGGTTCAGGGCTGCAGTGCAATGGTCAGGCAAGATGCAACTGTAGGCTAGGGCACAAACGAAATGCAGTACAGGGCTAAGGCACAGTGGTCAGGTAAGGTGCAACTGTAGGCTAGGGCACACGCAAGTTCAGGGCTACAGTGAAATGGTCAGGCAAGATGCAACTGTAGGCTAGGACACAAACGAAATGCAGTTCAGGGCTAAGGCACAGTGGTCAGGCAAGGTGCGACTGTAGGCTAGGGCACACGCAAAATGCAATTTAGGGCTAAGGCACAGTGGTCAGGCAAGGTGCAACTACAGGCTAGGGCACACGCAGGTTCAGGGCTACAGTGCAATGGTCAGGCAAGATGCGACTGTAGGCTAGGGCACAAACTAAATGCAGTTCAGGGCTAAGGCACAGTGGTCAGGCAAGATGCAACTGTAGGCTAAAACACAAGCAAAATGCAGTTCAGGGCTAAGGCACAGTGGTCCAGAAGGTGCAACTGTAGGCTAGGGCACAAACAAAATGCAATTTGGGGCAGAGGAGCAAAGATAACAATGCGGCAATTTCGGACTAAGTAGTGGGTGAGTAGTGCATACATGCAGATGGCTATTTATCCGTATGTACATATATATATACGAACGGGAGGGCAAACAGTCAATATGATGGCGTATTACAAGGGGGATATCTATCAGGCTGTGCTGGAGGCTCGATGTTACCGAAGCGTGGCCCACGGAGGGTTGGAGCAAGAGGCACAACATAGTCATATAGTCCATATTACAAAAATCATATGTGTTAGCGCAGGGTCATAGTTATCTTGAAAAGAAGAGTTATTACATTAGGCTCTAGGTAAGGCCCTGCCCTATTACTGCAGCTTTCCTAACTGTATACCATAACAACACTATAATTTGTATCCAAGCGCACTAGAGACTAACTTACCCTAGTCACGTTGCCAGTTGTTCTGTACCTTGTTGCTCTTTTGTGTGGGTCCCAGACCCCTTTATATTATCTCGGGATCTCCCTGACTTGCTCTGGGCACCAGCCCCTTGACTGTGTGCTTCTTTGGACTTCTGTGACACCTTGACCCCTGTTTGCGGCTTTTGCAGGATTTGCCCACCTTTGTATGGGTCCCAGACCCTGGTGTGCTGTTCTGGCGGGGCTTCTCAACTTAATCTCTTGGTTATTTGTTACGTGGTAACTTTTTATTTTATTTTGTGTTTTACACCATGCAACCAATCAAACACAAAGTCAGGTTATACCATTAAATTTCCAATACACATTTGTGCTTTGTGGGCTTCCAATTATTCCATAGTGCTTCCAATATACTTTAGCATCTCCTCCGGGTCTCATCATACCTCATTGCATAGGTATTCTGCTACTGGATGCTCATCGAGTTCATAATCTAACGCTCTTTCCCCTTCCCCCTCCTCTGCTGCCCCCTTCCTCTCTCACCCTGTAAGCTCAACATTTCACTTTCCTCAGTAAACATGGTCTGAATCAGTGTGTTCCAGGCTGTCACCCCTGCACCAGCTTCATGCATCCCTCTACGCAGCGCCCCCATCCACGCCGCTGTTTCTGCTAGTGACCATCTCTTCAAGTCCCTCCACCAGGCCTCCAGGTCGGAGACCTCTGTCGTTTTCTATGCCAGCACTATCCTGTGCTTCGCCGGTATACAGATCAGATCTTTTATTTTAGTGAGGTGTGCCTCACACCTCCCCGTCCCCTTGGGTACAACCCCAGCAGGCAGAACTCTGGGGGCCAAGCTTGCATTTCAATGCCACCTCTCTCCGCTCTCTGCATAACTTTCGCCCAGTACCTCCCATTTACTGGGCATGTCCAAAACATATGTAACATATCTGCCCCCTCAAGTGCATATCTAGGGCAAGTGTGGTTCTGTCCCCTAAACAAACAGATAGTCTGTGTGGGGTCATGTACGCAATATGTGTACCATAAAATTGGGTTAGCCTGAACCTAGCATTTCTAGAGACTCTCTTGGTATATGTTAACGTTCTCTTCTATTCTCAGTGAGGGATCTCCCCATGTCTATCTCCCATTGCTCCTGCACCCTTAGTTGCAGGTTAGCCCAGCTGCCCAGGAACAAATCATATAGCGTAGAGATCATATGTCCTCCTTCCGCCACATCAAAGATGGTGTCTAGTGTTGCGTTGGTCTCTGCTACCTCCCCAGGGCCCAGCCACCATCTCCTGGATCCTCCTGACCATACCTAGCTATCAAACAAATTGGCCTTCATGTATGTCGTACTCATCTGCCAGGGTTTGGAAGCACAGTACTTTGCCTTCAGGAAGCAGGTCTCCTATCGTTCCCACCCCTTTGCTCTCCCAGTGCCTTTCTCCTACTTCATATGGGTCCCAGACACTGGTGTGCTGCTTTTGCAGGTCCTCTGTTGCTGCTTCACTCAATGTCCAATTGAACAGACCTGGTGTACTCTCCTGTCAGATACAGTTCCACATAGGATATTTCATAAAGTTTGATTCAGTTTTTACAGTTCTTTCACTATCCCTTTCTGTCTCTCAGGATATTGGTATTTGTCTCCTTGATCTATTTGGCCTCCTCTGTGTTCCACCAGCGGGTCTGACCCTTTCCCTACCTTTGGGAAATGCTTTTGCGGTCTCTGGTCTGACCTGGGAGTAGATGGGGCTACTGTACTGCTTCTGTATTCGGCATCCTGCCCTCTGCGGCTCCACAATGTTAGGCTTGCTCACGTGCACTCGGCTGCACGCCTTCTACTTGCTTTCACTTCGCCAGTCGGGTTTCCTCTTTCCCCATCACCGGACAGGTCCCTGCTCCATGGAGCTACTGGAGACACTTTTCCCTCCTCAACAGTGTCTCATTCTCTTCTTCTTGGGTCTTTCGCCACGGAAACTGGCATGTGGTCCCTCGCTCCTCCAGGGCTGGCTTGACAAGGTACACAGTCCTTCCTTGCTTTTCATTGCCGGTACTGTCTCCAGTAGACTGTGACATGTATGTTGGTTCTGCAGTGGGCTTTTGCCTCCTTGCTTGTCTTGTTCGTCTCAGTGATTGTATGCACTCCACTTGGGTAAGCCTCAAGCTTCCCGAACCCAGGTGATATGTATGAATGAAGTCCTCTACTCTACAGAGTTATATAGAGGTATGGGGGGCCACAGAGAACTCAGAGGAAAGAGTGGACAGAAATGGAGGAGGTGAATAGAGAGTTCTCCCAAGGCGATCGTCATTGGTCTTATGGAGGGCATCCCTCCCCACGCGATCCACCCGCTGAGTACCATCCCCAGGGGGCCTATCGGGTGGCGGTCTCACCTCCCTGGCCTCATGGGAAGGGTCTCTCCCCCATGGTAGCAGTGACAATACGCTGGGATTCGTCACATTATATATATATATATATATATATATATATATGAAGAGGGAGAGTGAGAGAGAGAACACAAACGTCACATTCTGAATTCATCCCAGCACTCGCAGCAAAGTACATGATATTTCATATTATTAAATATTTAAATAACATTCTTTTTATGAGAAGGATTAAAGGTGAAGGTTTGTAAAAGCCTTGAAAACTGAGATTTAGAAATGTTCTTTGGATTAGAGTTGGGATGCTAGCTTCCGTTCTAGTCCTTACCTGAATCCTTAAATGCCTGCAGTGAATGCAGGTAGCTCTCGGATGCTGCCTCATAGTCTCCCAGCTGGCTGAAGGCATAGGCCAGGTTACCAAAGCACTGCCCTTGTGCCCTCCGGTTGCCCAGCACACCTGTAATAAAGATGCATATGTCTTTACAAAGCTTTATTTTGGAATTTAGCATTACTTGTTGAAGTGATCATTTATATTTAGCAATATATCCTCAAATCCTTGTTTCTACAAAGTACAGCGATGGAAAGAGGCAGGTCTGTAGCAAAATCGATGGTTTGGTTTTCCACCATGCTGAAGCATCTGAAAGGCTGCCAGAAGCAAATGGCATAAACAACTGGCTCTGCCCCAGTCCTACTACATTTCAAAGGCACATATCAGTCCAGAAAATATATTGTTTTCATCATAGGACAGGCGGCTTCTGCTACACCAACCATGGCATAACTGGATAAAGTAAGTAATATGTAGGCTTATTTAGGCATACAAAAACGATGGTAGTGATTTTTACTAAACAAGATTTTATTGGCAATGTATCCCTGCAATGTAAGCTACAAAAGGAAGTAGGTTTTAAATAGTTCACAAATTCAAAATGATAGTGACCTATTGCAATTCTTTTGCATAATAACTCTACCACAAAGACAATACAAGAACAAGCATACTAATGCTCACCATTGTTGGAGTGAGATCTTGCCAACTCTGCTCACACACCATTCCAACAACCTATGGAACACCTACTTAAATGTAAATTTGTCCTGTTATAACTTAACCTTTTTTTTCTGCCTGCTTCTCAACTTTAGTAGATCAGGGAACTGAAACATAAAGGAGATGAATTAATGAATGAATTAATGAGTGAGTGAGAGTGAGCGAGTGGGTGAACGTAGACATTTATTTGTGTCTTCAGAAATTAAATTAGGAGTGCAAGACATCCTGTCTAATTGAGGCATGATCGGCTTAGAAGACGAACATTTTTAAGTGTCTTTGAAACAAGACATACTGAAAAAACAGAGAGACCCTAGAACTCAATTCCATAGTTTAGGTCCCAAAACAGAATCCCCCGGTCTGCTTGTCATGCTCCTCGCCTTCGGTACTACAAGCAAAGTTGAGCTTTCCGAGTATTCTGAGTGGAAAGAAAATCTGGTGCCTTGACCTCCCTTTTGTAGACTGGATGGCTTAGCACAAAATACTGCAGCATCATCAGGTAAGTAATACTTTTTTAATGTGTTGTGATCAGAGTACACGGGACCTACTTTGAACATTCACTGTTCCCACACAGCGCCTCTTTCCCCAAATAATGCCTGGACACTGAGACAGGACGAACAAGTATTTATACGTTAGTTCCCTGTTGTACTCTGTCTTCCCACTTCACGTCACATCCCATTCCTTCCCCTTCCCTTAGGCCCCAGCTCTTACGAATAAAAACACAGACAGTCCTCTAAGAGACTACACCCTTCCGCCATTTAAACTACAAGTCCTCATTACCCAATGTCTTCAATGAGTCTGTGTGGTCGTGTCCTCCCCGTTGTGGTTCCTCCAGTCAATCTAATTCTTCAGGTACAGGTTCTATCTTCCCACACCTCTCTGGCATCACTCTGACTCTTCCCAGTCACGTTGGTATGAGACGTCTGATTCAAAACAGTCCACCTCACTGTCACTTATACCTCCTTACCCAGTCACCTACAACCATTTTCTTAAAATGCAAGGAGTTCCGGTGACCTGGCGACTACTATTCTCTGCTGTCAGCATGGATCCCTTCTTCTGAATGTCCACCAGGGGGTCAGCATGAAATACTGTAATATGCTTATGCATTGACAAACTATCACCCATCACCCATCACCCACCACCAGGCCTGACTCCCTTGCTTGGAATTTGGTATCCGCGTAGGCTTTCATCTTCTCTTTTGCCCGTTCATCTCAATCCCTCATCTTTTCATCTTCCTGTCAAGCCTCCTTGAGCTTCGGGAGGTTGGGTATCCTGATTCTTATGTTTCGCCCAAACATGTCTTCTGAGGGAAACTTTTCAGTCGTACTATGAGGCTTATTTCTACAGTCCCCAACAGCTTATTCTTATTTAGAGCTCCCATGAATCTTTCCACAATCATGCTGGCCTGAGGTCATAATGGGGTAATTCAGCAATATCTAAATCCTTTGTCCGATTTGACCACCCGGGGAATACCATATGCTGTGAACATCCTGTCCAGGGCGAGGATGACATGGTGAGCAGCAGTAGACGCCACTATGTGTGCCTCAGGGAATTGTGAGTATTCATCCACTGCTACCAGTATGTGCTGTCCCCCGTCCATTGGTCCAAAGGAGTTAATAGCCACGTCTTCCCAGACGCTCACAGCCAATTGTGCCATCTGAAGTGGTTCGGGGGGACTATGAGGTGTTTTGACATAGCAGGTAGGACACATTTTAGCATTTCTTCCACTTGACCATCCAGCTGCGGGAACCACACTTTCTGTCGTAATAATAGTTTTGTTGAGATAATGCCTTTATGTCCTTCATGTGCTAACTCCACAGACTGGTGTCTTAATGTGGCTGGCATGAGGAGTTTTGTTCCTTTTTATTAGGAGCTCATCTTCTGATAGCAAGAGTTCTTCATTTATGAATAGCAAGCTCTTGATATCTTTCTGAACGTCTTGCGATGCTCCCTCCCCCATGTTCTTGGCGTGTTTCCACTGCTCCATCTTTGGACACTTTGCAATGATTTAAAAACCCTGATCTTGTTCATACTCTTGTAGCATCTTCAGACTATCCACCCCATTTGCAGTCACCTGATGTACTACATAATTGACATATCGATCAGCTATTGACAGTTCAGGGGTCACCATTTCCAGGGGGTGTCTTGATAAGAAGTTAGCAGGATTTTCTTCCTTTCCTGGACGATGGATTATATTGAATGCGTTGTCCTGCAGTCGTAGCCCCCATCTCGATATCCTAGGAGGCATCCTCACCTGTGATATGATATTTTATATGTATCGCGCTCATACACAAGTGTTTCAGAGGCAAAGGGAAGGGAACAAGGGAGGACAAAAAACAATCTTACTAGGCACAGTGACATTGGGAACACGCAAGTGCAGGGGAGAGGGAAGGGGGAAAGAGCAAGAGGGAGGGGAGGAGTACAAAGTGCTGAACACAGGATAAAAACAACAACAGGTAGTGCAGCCAGCAGGTGGCAAGTGCAAGGTAAAAGCACAGACAAAGGGTGTCTAATAAGTGCAGGAAAGGGGACTGTAGGGTTGCAGATACAGACCCAAGTGCAAGGGTTGCCAGGAGGCAATGCTGGAGTGTGGCTGGATGGGCAAGGACCTGGGCCCGGGAATCAGAGGGTAACCAGGTGCCCGTTGCCGAAGCAGACAGGTCAGCACGGGAGAGGAAGAGCGAAGGTAGAAGCAAAGAGGAGGGTCTTGGGGTGCTTCCAGAACCGAAGATGGTTCTCATCAAGTTTCAGAGAGGCAGTTCCAGAGGGAGGCCCCAGCCGAGGAAAGAGATCTACCCCCAACTCGTTGCTTGGAGAAGTGACTGACCTTGAGGGAGTTGGAGTTGGAGGAGCGAAGAGCTCGAGTAGGAAGGTATTTAATGAGGGAGAGGTGAAGGTATTGTGGACCCAGGCCCCAGAAAGCCTTGTGGACAATGCAAAGGGTCTTGAATTTAATCCTTGCAGCCACTGGGAGCCACTGGAGAGATTCCAGGGCTGGAGAGATACAATCCCAGGGCTTGAGGCCCAGGACCAGTCTCGCAGTCCTGTTCTGGATTAGTTTCAGAGGGCGGAGAGTGGAAACAGGCAGACTTAGAAAGAGGCTGTTGTAGTAGTCCAGCCTAGAGAGAACCAGAGCTCTAGAGACTGAGCTTCTGGGGGAAGGAGAGGAAAGGAAGAATACTTCTGAGGAGGTGCAGTTGGTAGTTTGACTTCTTAGAGACGTCAGAGATGTGAGAAGAAAAGGATAGTGTGGAGTCGAAGATGACCCCGAGGTTCTAGCCTCACAGGTGGGAGAAGGAAGAGGGCCAAGGGAGGATGGCCATAGAGTGACATTAAAGGAAGGTGAAGGTGTGCCAATGAGGAGAATCTCTCTTACTGGCATTGAGGCAGAGATCATTTGCGGCACACCACTCCTGGATAGCAGACAGTCAGAGATGAGAGGAGGAGAAGAGGTGGCAGAGGGAAGCCTAAAACGAGCTGAGTGTCATCCGCATAGCACTGAAAGTTGGAGCAGAGAGCGACAATAGGGTGGGCGAGAGGTGCCAGGTATTCGTTGAAAAGCCAGGGAGAGAGGTTATACCCCTGGGGAACACCACAGCTAGAGAGTGAGATAGAGAAAAGGAAGTATGGGTTGGACCTGGGAGGGTCGATCAGAGAGGAAAGAGGTCTGATCGGTCATACCCAGGTTATCACAGAGACGGTTGAGCAGGATGGCATGGTTGACCGTGTCAAATGCAGAAGAGAGATCCAGTAGGATGAGGACAGATGGGATGTTAGAGTCGAGGTTGGAGAGCTGGTCTTCGCAGATGTTCAGGAGAGCAGTTTCTGTGCTTCTGGCAGCTCTGAAGCCAGACTGATGGTCATGGAGACAACCAACAGAATCGGTGTGAAGATTAAGCTGGGAGATGGGCAGCTTTTCCAGGAGTTTGCCCAGGAAAGAAGTGATGGAGATCGGACGACAGGGTGCACAAGAGAGTGCTTTAGAGGGGAGGGGAGGGCTCCAGAGGTGAAGGAGAGGTTGCAGAAGTCGGCCAGAGCAGGAGCAAGGGTGTCAATGTGGTCCTTGATGGTTTTGGACGAACAGGTAAGAACCTGTTTTGACAAGACTTTCATAGATCAGACTTGTCTGGAAATCTCGTCAGGGGAGAACAGAGGAAAGGAAGAGAAAGAGGGAGGGGGGCGGCTGCAGGAGGGCCATAGCTAGCGGTGAGAAAAGGGGGAAGGGGCGGAGAGGGCGAGAGGATGGACAGGATGTCCTGGGTTTTAGAGTTGAAATGAGAGGCAAGGGCCGTGCGAAGGCCCTGGGAGGCGTCAGGAGAGGTAGAGACTGCCGCAGGGTTGGCCAGCTCCTTGCAGATTTTAAAGAGTTCGGCCGAGTTGTTAGATGCCGCAAAGACGCCGGCTTGGATGTGGACTTTCTTCTTACTTCAGACAAGGATGTCGGTATTGCCTTTGGAGCAGACAGCAGGCCAGTTTGTCAGACGATGTACAGGAGGCCCACTATTTCCACTCAGCCACCCTACACTTGCATTTAAGAGTTGCTAGGTCAGAGCCATACCAAGAGTTGCCTTTGGCTTTGGGCTTCAAGCGGATCCTCATGACCGGGGCAAGGAGATCAAGAGTATCAGAGATAAAAGAGTAGAGCATGCAAAGGGCTGCGTCTGGATGTGAGTCAGCCAGAGGAGGAGAAGGGGGAGATAAAGTGGCGGCGAAAGCCTCGACTGACACACGCTTCATGGTTCGAATGACCGAGAAGGTAGGTGGCAGTGTTGGAGCTGGCTTGGCCTGAGGGGTAGAGAGGGAGAGATGGGAGGAAAGGAGGGAGTGATCACTCCAGGAGAGAGGAGTGTTTAGAGGAATGGAGAGGGGAAGGTCAGAGGAGATCAAAACATCCAACGCGTGTCCTGCAGAGTGAGTCAGGCCAGAGGGGAGAATAGAAAGATAGAGAGAATCGCGGTGGTCACGAAAGAGTCCAGAGGAGGAACAGAGAGTATCCAGATGGATGTTGAGGTCCCCAAGAAGGAGGAGTTGAGTGGTTGAGCCCAGGGAGGGAGGAGTAGAGGTCTGCCCACTCCGAGAGGAAGGAGGTGATCTGACCAGGTGGCCGATAGATAGTAACCACGGTAAGAGAGTGGCTAGGAGAGAGAGCAAGCCTGCAGACAACGCATTTAAAAGAGGAGTAGACCTGTATAGGAATGACAGAGGCAGAAAACCTGTTGGTTGCCATGGATGAAAAGTAAAGCCGGATGATCTGTTATGATGGTGAAAGGCTTTCCATATTTGTTTTTGTATTTGTATTTATTAGGTTTATATAGCGCTTTACACCAAAGCGCTGTACATTTTAACAACAGTATACATTTAACAAATAACAAAAATAACAGTAACAGTAGAAGCAAATACAATTTTGAATCAGACCAACAAAGCAGTATGTAGAGCAATTAGACAGAAGGGAAGGGAGTGGGTGAGTAGAACTGCGGGGAAGAGGGAGGAATGGGAAGGAAGGAGGAGGATGAAGGAAGGGGTAACGGGAAGAGGATAGAGTGGAGGGGGAAGTGGAGGGAGCTGATATGGGGTGAAAGAGGGTAAGGGAGGGATAGGGGGAGGTGGGAGGGGAATCATGGCAGGGAGTGGAGAAGGAGAGATTTAAGGGACGTGCGGAATGAGGAAAAGGTAGGGATAGAGCAGATTGAGAGAGGTAAGGAGTTCCAGTGAAGGGGAACTAGGAGTTGGAAAGAGCGGAAACAGGAGGAGGCACAAGGGGAAGGAGGAACAGTGAGGAGGAAGTGGTCAGCAGAGCGAAGAGGGCGAGATGGAGTGTAGAAAGAGAGAAGGGAAGAGAGATAAGCGGGAGCAAGATCATGAAGAGATTTGAAGACTAAGCAGAGAAAATGAAATTTAAGTTGGGAGTGAAAGGGGAGCCAGCCAAGGGATGATAGGGAGGCAGAGATGGAATCGCGGGAGGAGAGGAGACAGAGAGTATGGATGGCAGAATGGTAGATAGATTTGAGGGGGGTGAGATGTGAGGTGGGTAGTCCAAAGAGTAAGGAGGAGCAGTAGAAGAGGCGAGAGAAGATTAGGGAGGAGATTAAAAGTTTAGTGGCATGGAAAGTAAGAGAGGGGCGGACTTTGTGAATATTATAGAGGTGATAGCGACAGGCATGAGAGGCGAGAGAGATATGATGGGAAAAAGTGAGCGAGGAGTCGAAGTAAATGCCTAAGTTGTGAGCATGGAGGAGAAAGTAAGGTTAGAGGGAGGAAACTGAATGAAAGGAGGAGGAGAGGGAGGGGGAAGGGAGTTGGAGGGGAAGAAAATTACCTCAGTTTTGTCAGAGTTAAGGGAAAGAAAGCGAGAAAACATCCAGTCTTTAATGGCAATAAGGCAGGAAGAGAGTTTAAGGTGGAGATCAGGAGAGAAGGAAGAGAAGGAAAGAAAGAGCTGCGTGTCGTCAGCATAGAAGTGGCGAGAGATGCAAAATGAGGAGATGACAGAGGCAAGGAGGGAGGTGTAGAGTGAGAATAGGAAAGGGCCAAGCACCGAGCCTTGGGGTGCTCTGTATTCCAGAGGCTGGGTTGGAGAGGAGCGGCCTCCCCAGGAAACAGTAAAAGAGCCGGAGGAGACATAAGAGGATAGCCAGTTGAGTACGGAGCCTTTGAAACCGAGGAAGAGAGAGAGTTGAGAAGAAGGGGGTGGTCAACAGTGTCGTAAGCAGCTGAGTGATCAAGAAAAATAAGGTCAGAGGATTGCTTAGAGTTTCGAGCGGAGAGGAGGGAGTTAAGGATGTAAGTGAGGGCTGTTTCAGGAGAGTGTTTAGGGCGGAAGCCAGATTGAGAAGGGGGAAGGAGAGAGAGATTAGAGACAAAGGTTGAGAGCTGCGAGTAGGCGAGGCGTTCAAGAAGTTTAGAGAGGAATGGGAGAAGTGAGATAGGACGGAAATTAGAGGTTAGTAGGGGTTCAGCAGAAGGTTTTTTTCAGGATAGGAATGATAGTGGCATGCTTGAAAGCAGAGGGAAAGGGGGCAGAGGAAAGGCAGGTGTTGAAGAAGGAGGTTAGGTAGGGAATAAGAAGAGGGTAGATTTTAGGAATAAGAAGGGAGGGGAAAGGGTCAGTTGGAGCAGACGAGGGGTGGGCTTTGGAAAGGAGGATGGAGACTTCAGAAGGGGGACGGGAGAAGAAAGGAGGGAAAGAATGTTCGAGGAGAAGAGGTTTGTAAAGTCAGAGGGAGATAGGGTGGAGGAGGTTGAGGGATCAGGGGTCGGGGGAGAGAGAAGACGAGAGAGAGTTTGGAAGATGCAGCGGGGGGGGCGGCCTGGGCTTGAAGAAGGTTAGAGTAGTAGGAGCGTTTAGCCGAGGAGAGGCAAGAGTCATAAAGGGAGTGGTAAGAGAAGTAGAGGTTTGGTTGGATAGCGAAGGAGATTTGAGCCTGAGTTTCTCATGACGGCGGAGGAGACAACGCATGGAGAGGAGATGAGGAGAGAGCCACAGTTGAGAGGGTTTCCGGGTTGGACGGAAGAAGAAAAGGGGGTGGAGTAGATCGAGTGAGGCCTCCTGACATTCCTTGGACCACAGGAAAGAGGTGTGCTGTTTGCAAAAGCTCTCAACGGCTCCCTGACTGTCACCAAGTCCTCTATGTATCTGGTGAAGTAGCTGGCAAATCCTAGGAATGACCACAGCTCTGACAAGATTGTGGGTTGAGGTGTTTTGTTCCGGGGGCGGCCAGCTTCTCCGGGTCTGGTGGCATTCCATGTGCTGAAAATATGTGACCAAAGAATCTGAGAGTGTCTTTTCAGAATTCCGATTTGTCCTTGTTCAGTGTGAGATTAGCTGCTTCCAGTGCCATGCACACTCTAGCTAGGGTGTTGTTGTGTTGTTCTATGACCGTGGCGAAAAGGAGAATGTCATCACTGTAATGAAGACAGTTTGGAATGTGCTTCATGATTGTGAATCGCAACCTGAAAAATCTCGGTTGCTGACGACACACCGAAGCTGAGCCTTTTTCATCGGTATAGACCTAGGTGTGTCATGAAGATGGTGATGCACCTTGATTCTGGGCTCAATTCAAGCTGATGGTAGCACTTATTTAGCTCTAATTTCGAAAAGACTTGGGCCCCGTTGAGTAGATGTATTATGTCTGTGATGCGGGGGCCTGATGACTCTCCCTCATAATCGTTGAATTCGGTCGCCTCATGTCCACCCAGAGTCTAAGGGTATCTGAATCTTTCGTAGGTATGGGTACTATGGGGGACACCCAGGGATTAGGTCCCGTTGCTGGCTTTATGATGTCGTGCTCTAATAGCTTGTGCAATTCCTCTTCAACTCGTCGCTGTATGTTCACTGGTATGCCCCGAAAATGTTGGGCTACCGGTGGGATGGTTAGATCAATATGCAGTTGTATTTGCTTCTGTTTCAATTTTCCCAGTCCCTTGAGCAAAGATGGGAAAAGCTGTTCCATTTTAGCTACTGTGTCAATGTATTTATTGTCTATAGAGCACATGTATTAGACCCATATCAAGGGCTGATTTAAAACGTAATATGCACCCACTCTCAGCTGCTGCCTCTAGCACATGTATGGGTAGCCTCTTGGATTGAGTCTTGTATCGGCATGTGGCTTCAAAGTATCCCTGGCACGGTAATGGTGTCTTGGATCCATACAGATAGATGTCCACCTCTGATGTTCGTAGATGTGGGGCTCTTGTATATATCTTCACTGATCACGTTTATCGTAGCTCTGATGTCTACTAAGAATTCAGCCTGTAAGTTGTTTATTTGTAGTAAGTGAGTCACGCTTTGCTCTATTGCTTGCTGATTTCCTAGTGTATATATATATATATATATATATATATCTCCCTTGCGTCTTTGTTCCTCTGCCGACGAGCTCGACCCACTTTCGGATCGAGATTGTTCAATTAGGTATCATACATGGCATTGCGCTCTCCTGGGTTTATCGTGAGGCCTATGAAGTGTGGCATCTTCCTTTCAGGTGTTTTCCTTACTTCTGGGGGTATATCTTCCTTCCTTTGGCTCTCCTTGTAGCATCCTGCTGTTTTTTCACAGAACTGAGAGGCTGATGACCAGGAGGCCGTCACTGCCACTGACTTCTCCTTCATTCTCGTGACCGACGGGCCCATGATCTCCCCTCTTGTTGAGCCACAAGGCATTCGACAAACTGCCTTTAAGTTATTCTCACCACCCCAGGCTGAGTACAGTTGGCCAATTGCCAGGCACGTCCCTTTGTGCAGGAATTCATATCTGCACTGGAAACAGAATTGCTCCTTCTGACTTTGTGGTTGTGTCACTGTCGCCATCAATGGCCGGTGTCAATGATGGTATCTTCAACTTATTAATTGCCTCTACTTTGTACCGCCCTCTCAGGGTCCGCCAGCATCAGGATTTTTTCCAGGGATCGAGGCTTCTGGAGTAGCTTTTCCCTAAAGTGTATTGATTCACACCTTGCAATTATCTGAGACCTTAATGATTGATTGTCATTCGAGTAATTATGAAAGGCACAGTGTTTCATTCCGCATCACAAAGGCATTCATGGCTTCCCCTTTTGCGCCATTGTGTGGAACACGCGTCTAACGGTCGACATTCGTGTATAGCGTGAAATAGTCTCTTAATGCTATTCTCAGGCCTCTAAACGTTTCCACTGTGTCTTCAGGTAATTCATATAGGAAGTCATATAGGAAATCTCTTGTGGCCAGTCCTACTGCTAATGTGAGATGAATTATTTTTCTATGGTCATCGAGGGGACCAAACGATTTGATATAAACTTTGAAATCTTTCACCCAGCTTGCTCCCATGTTGCTTGTTTCGGTTAGGTCAAAAGCCTCTGGTTGACAATTCCTGTAAGCGTGCCTTGAAATGGATTTTGGAGTCGCTACCACCGTGGATGGTATGTCCTCCTCTGACATGTTAGGGTTTTGAGGTGGCTTGCAGTGTTGGAGATGCCCTGTCATCTCAGACTTCTTGTTCCTTGGTCAACCTGTTCATCACACTCTAGCAGCGGTTATCTGTTGCCTTTTCTCAGTGCCCGGGCTGCACATGCCCCTCTTAACTCCTCTTCTCCACCACCTATGCAGCTTCTTATCTATTGGGCTGCCTGTGCTCTCCTTTATCACCACTGTATCCACGGCTCGACTGAGACCCTATGTGGTCGCTGGCGTCCGGCACGGGTCGTCCGCAACATCACCAATGTTGTGGTCAGGGAACACGGGACATCCAAGGACCTGCGTACCAGGAGCAAACCGCAGGCTGAGTACTCGCATCTCGCTGTCCTATCTCTGCACAATGCGCACAGTAATCCTGCTGTATGCACCTGGCCTCCTATCATGCTGACCTCCTATCATGCAGACCCCCACTCATGTTGCGTCACGCGGGTGCCTAACATAGCGCAAGCAGTTCTTTCATAGATATGTCCTATAATGAAACCACAATGGTGCAACAAAGCTTGGGAGGTGGATGGGATATGTTGAGTGGTATGTTATGTAATTTTATTGCAATCCCTGGATCACGCAATATGACAACTGAGGCAGTTAGTGTTATAACTTGGGAATCCTGCCACTACAGCTAAACAACGTATTTATGTTTGGACTTTTTAAGTTTTGGCTACTGTGTGGCAACCTATAAGCCACAACTATTGCATTAGAGTACAGCTAGGAAGACATTTGAGGAGGGGCACAAAGCTGGTAGGTGCTGTTTGGCTATTTACCCACTGGCGCTACCACTAATCATGTAAGGCCAGCAGCCCCCTTTAGGCTAAAGAGGAGCTGAACAGCACTTTGTCTGCCCCAGGCGCATTGGTGTCCCTAGAGGGGGCAAAGGGGAGCAATTGCCCCCCCTTATTTGCTGCTTTGACCTCACTTATTGGAGGCCTTCCTCACCCCCTCCCCCGCAAAGAACTCTGCAGTAGTCTTAAAGGTGCTCCTTCACCCAGCCATCATTTGCACATTTGCAGGCACTTTATTTTCTTAGCCTGTGTTCTTTCCTCTGGCCTGAAAGGGGCACACAGGAATCATTGGGCCATGAATAACACTGGGCTGGGGTCATCATTGTTAAAAGCAGACTTTCTACATGCTGGGCACACAATTGTTTTCCAAATGTACAGCTTCCACTTTCATATAAAAAAACTAAAAAGACATTTCCAAACTGAAACCTGCTTCTTAAACTTACATTCACTAGTTTTCTGTATGTGTTTATTTTTTTCGTCGGACTGCCACACAAATACCCTGTGATTTTGGTACCCCTTCCTTTGTATCTTATAACAGGATATTTTTCTAAAGATGTTATGTGCTTGTCAAACTGCTTAATCACAAATAAATGCTTCTATTGTCACTGCCGGCAGGTATTAGGAAACTAAACTATGTGCTCATGGGGGCCAACTTTTGATTTTGACTAAGTGGGAAGAAATTCCCTCAACCCCGCCCTGAATATAAGCAAGTGACCAGTTCAATCCATGCCCTGACCAAATCCATTTTATAGCACTTGTTTTTTTATTATAAGGAATTGCAAAAAGTCATACGATTTACAGCCAGATTTAAATATATAGCATCTCAGCAACAGTCACTCAACCTGCTGAGCTACCCTGGCAGCCTTCGACTGTAGGGCGTGTCTATGGATCCGTTCATGTGCTCAAAATCCCTGCATTACCAACAGTGCAGTTCATGTACATGACTTCAAAGTCAACAGTATGTCCAGCCAGGCGAACCCTGTGCACTAATTCATTGAGGAAGTACCAGTGGGCCATAGCTCCCAACCTTTTTTGTCACCATGGTGGGTGAAAACACCCGATTTTCTTTTTGGCGGGTGAGAGGCCCATAGAAGTGAATGGGCGTATGAAGGACTTGGCGGGTGATTCATCTGCTTTCAAGGCGGGTGACACCCACCAAAAGCGGGTGAGTTGAGAGCTATGCAGTGGCTGCTTGTCCATAACAGGCGAGGGAGGCGCCGGGCCACCAGCACACACTTCCATTATGGAGGAGCTGAGGAGCCAGCACATTGCAAACACTAAGCACTCCCTCTGTTGCTTTTTGCAGCTGATGGAGTGCTCCGAGACTGGCTTAAACTAACAAAGGATAACGCAGTTTCCGTTTGGAAATTCTGTTCCCCAGCCGTGCATGTCCAATGGGTCACGCAAAGCTAGGGGCATTTTGCTTTCCACAGCTGTGCATGGCCTATCAGGGATGCTGGCTGGGGAACTGCATGCTTGTAAGTGTGAGGGGGTGAGCGGGGCACTTCATCATCAGCACTTCGCCTCTTGCACGCATGTGCAGGAACCAGGAAGCGATCTTTGCTTCCTGGTTCCTGTTCGTGCTACACAGTAGACGGAGCACTGAGACGAAACTTCAGGACCGGGGACAGAATGTACATTACTGTAATATGTGTATGTATGCTTGTATTGTGTGTAATTAGTGAGTGTATGATGAGTGTGAAGGTTGTGTGAATGTGTGTGTGCATGTGTTTGTGCTAATCAGTGGAGCTGATTTTGGCAGGTGAGGGACAGGGGGTTGTGCAATAATGGCATTTAAAAATAAACATTGTTGCACAACCCCCCTCCCCACACACCAAAATCAGCTCCCCATGCGAGGTGCAGGGGGGTAGGCAGAGTGGTTTCTAATGAGCATCTACGATAGATGCTTAGTGAAAAATACCATGGCTCACATTGATTGTGGGTGTGCAAGGAGCTGGGGGATGGGGGCAGGCATGACATTTTTTTACAGGGCATCTATGATAAAGCAGACATGAAAGGTGTTATTATGTAGCTAGACTAGCCTTTTAATGCAGCCAGTCTATCCATGTCTTACTGTGGTATGCCATTTTCTATTGGCCATCTTTGATAAAGCAAGCATGATAAGTGTTATTATGTAGATAGACAGGCATTTTAATGCAGCCAGTCTAGCCATTTCGTACTATGGCTTGACATTTTGTAATGGGCATCTTTGATAAAGGAAGCATAATAAGTGTGATTACGTGACAAGACGGACATTTTGATGCAGCCAGTTTGGACATGTTTTCATACTGTGGCAGGGCATGTTTAATGGTAAAGCCAACTGGAGTATGTTCTTAAGTGGCGTGAGGGTCTAGGAGTAAGAGACAGACACAAAGGTAGCATGTTTATTAGCAAAGATTTTTATTAACAATCAAAATGGGAGAGTTGGAGGAAATCCTATCTAGCCCTACTGTTAAGAGGGGTTTCCCTGCCTCAACAAAACTAGCTAATGAAACTGTCTGTGTCAGAATGTCCAAAGTAAAGTTTGCCGTCCTGTGTCCAAATCTTAACCTATCCTCACAAGCTAAAACTATAACGGGAAAAGGGAAAATATCTCTTGGCTGCCAACCTGCAGTTCAAAACCAAAGTTCCAAAACAGTGTAGAAAAACTAACAAATGCTCAACAAGACTCAATTGGTTGTCTCCCTGCCCCCAGAGCCCTGACAGCTTTATCCAACTTCGTATCTGTGTCTTTAATAGATGAAAAAGAGTCTTTATCTTTCCTTGATAGACCTGACTCCCAGGTCCTGCAATAAGGAAGATTAGCCTGGTCACCTTGGCCAAGCCGGTTTGAGGATTCCAGGCCCCAGTCTCCGTACCCCTCATCTTGACACCCTTCCTGCCAGGTAGGGTACTCCACGTTATTGGCTTCACAGTTCTGTCTCTCAATATTTGCTTCCACCCACAGCCTTGGTTTACTCTCCTGCCAAGTTCTTCGAGTGTCCCTTGTACATACAGCTTTGGTATAACTCACTTATAATTTGGAGTATTCTTCCCAAGCCTGGGTCCAAGACCCCCTAAATATGATGGTTCACAATGTTCTCTGTTTAATCTCTTTCTTCCACAGCCTTGGTCTACTTTCCTGTCAAGGTCTGTGCGGGTCACTGATGTTTGCCCAGTTCGTATTCCCCTTTATTTCTAGTCGGGCTATGCTTTCCTTATGTGGGTCCTAGACCTGCTTCATTTGCTTATATACCATAATCTCTTTGTCTGTTCTTCCCTTGATCCACAGCCTTGGTTTACTCTCCAGCCAAGTGCTTTGTTTGACACTTAAGTTGTTCAGTTTGTGTTCCCCTTATTTACTGGTAGGGGTATGCCTTCATTGTAGGGGTCCCAGACCCCCTTCACTAGGTTACTCTGCCTTAGTGGATATTGTGTTCCTGCTTCGCTTCGGGCCGCTCTCACTCTCTGGGTCGCCCCAGCCCTATGACCAACCACCCCTGACCTGTATGATCAAGGCTGTCACCTCTCGCAGGTCTCCCAGGAGCTTCAGTGGCTTTCCTGGCCTTCCGGGACTTCTCTCAGTCTTCCACGTTGTGAGAAACCCGAAGGTGTCTCACTTACTAGTCTTGGGGATATGTCGTCCATGTGGCCAGGACACGGCCATCGCCATTGGATCCAGTTCCTGGGGATGGACCAGTGGGGAAGGATCACCCGGGCAAGGGGTCTTCAGGGAGTGGAAGTGGGACACTGAGGGTTGAGACGCGGTATCCCCTTGAACGTAACACCTTTTCCCCATCCTACCTGGTAAGATATTTAGAAGCTCTAACCTCCCCCCTTTTCCACACAAACACTTTCTCACACTATAACAGACAACGGACTAACACCAAAGCCGTTTACCTGACATGTCCCATCACACAGGTCAGGCAGAGCCAGGATATTACCAATAACCACGCACACCTGACTGCCCTTTACCTTCCCCACGGGGATAAAAGGAGGAGCACGGAAGCACACTTCTAGCAAGGCCGAACGCATGAGGGGACAGCTACACCAAACCGACAGTTCAAACTGAGAAGGAAGGCAGTGGAAGGTCGACGAAGGGGGGTTTGCCCTTGCCCTTCTCAACTGAAACCCGCAAAGCTTCCGTAACGGAATTGATAAGACTGGGTGTTACAGATGGCGTGCGAAGCAGTAGGCGACAATGGTACATGGGAGCCTCCCGCATTGATAAGGCAGGCAGAGAAGCAAGCTATCTACCGTGGTACTATCCTTGACTTCCAAGAACAAAGAAGCCAACGGCACAGCCAGTGGGTCAGAGGAACCTGATAGCAGACCAAACTGTGTTGAGCCCAAGGTTGCAAGTAGCAACATTTTGAAAGCAAGAGAAAGAACTTGTGTGTGTGTGTGTGTGTGTTTGAACTTTAAAGAAAACCCAGTTGAGGTCCAGGTGCAGAGGGGTCTGGCGCCATGTGGGCGCTCATTCGAAAAGACTGACCGGGACCTGGTTTTGAAACTACAAGAACCAGAAGGCCCTAGGAAAGGGTGGCGGGAGGCATCAGAGTGGTCCTACTAGGGTCACATCAAATCCTTTGTACAATCGAAAGTCTCTGACCCGTTGCCAGAGGAAAGCTAGGGGAAGGGAACCCCGCTTTCTGATACGATTGTGAACTGTGGAAGAAGGCATGTGTGAACCCAATGGATGGATGCTGAAAGAAAGCTAGGAGAAGGAAACCCCTGCTTTCTAATGACAATGACCACAACATGAACTGTGTTAAAAATAAATGAACTGTGGGGAGGAGGCAATGTTGCGCAAGGAAGATGGCCGCCTGAACCCTTCGCTCCTCTCCGGCAATAATCCTTATGTAAAAAAAACAAGCAGAAGCTGCAACTCTTAGATCGCCCAAGTCAATTGATCTGCCATCATAACTACTGCTGCACCCCCGGGGAGAAAGAACAGAGAAAATTGCAGCCGGAATACCCCATTCCTGCTCGTGGCTGTGGGGGAAGGATTGCTCGCCGGCCAGCGGATCCAGAGACCCCTCCGCTGATCCCACGACATCAGCCTGCGCACGGACCTCGGTGCGGACTGCGACATAAGCGGACCCGGTGGCTCAGGCGGTGAGGAGTGCCGCCGGGGACTTCACCTCTCGCGGTGGCCCCCTGGTCCATTCCCCGTTGCCCCGCCACATGGACATCCGAAGCATGCCAGTGAAGCAGCCGGGCCCGTGAGCCCACGGGACGAAGCAAGACAGCCAGCGACTACGACCCCACTCCCCCCCTTGTTGAGCCCCGTGGGGGCTCCTGCGACGCTCTACATCACACGGTAGAGCCGGGCCCCCGGGCGGACCTCAGCCCGATGCAGCTCCTGGCACGCGGAGTCTCTCCGTGGCCGCGCCGCACCATCCCCCATACTACGGGCGACGCTGGGTGAAGGCCTGCTGTTCACCGTGGGGGAGCCGTGCTCCACCAGCCACAGAGGTGCCGATCCATGGAGGGAGAGCAAGGACAAAGCAAAAGGTGCGTAGTTGGGGAGGGGGAAGTGGGGAGGAATAAATAAATAAATAAAAATCCAAAACATACTGTCTGGTGCCCCGCTTTTACTCTGTGTGGTTGTTCATTCTTGAGAGCGGCAAGGCTGACATAACTTTGGGACCACATCTCTGCTGAACCAGGGAAACCTGGTCACGCCAGCCCCATACCTCCCCGTAACGTCAAGGGGCCCGGTGAAAGGCCCACAGTCACTCAATATAATCCCTGGCAGCGGCGTAATACAAGTGGCAGCATGTACGTGGGGAGACACAGTCCACTCTTCTGATCTACTCAGCGGCACACAAGTGGAACATACAGCCTGCTAACTTCCACCATCCCTGGATATCAACACCTTTGCGAACCACAGTTAGGTGGCTGCAACATCCGCCATGTTTCGATCCGACAATGTACTCAGCGGGATATGGAGGCACCACCTCCACAAAACCTCCTAGAGCAAAATAAGGCACAGAACTTGTGCCTCGTGCAATATAGACAAACGCCAGCTCCATACTGTCCCTGATCGGCTCTGGATTCGGCTGAAATTGGGACGAACAGGGCCAAGGACGGGTCTGCAAGCAAGCACCAGAATAACTAACAGTCTGGGGGCAAAGGGCAGAAAGTAAACCTGAGAGGACATACCTCATCCTGCATCAACTGAGTGGCACACAAACTAGCTATCCGATCTGTTACTGTTAAGCTACCTCCAGAACATCAACGAACACTGGCACTCTCCCAATCATTCGGGTGTCGAGATCCAACACAGCACCCCAACGGAAGACGGTGGCCATACCACTTCCCTACCACCAAAAAGAGGAGGGGCATAAACCCACTAGTGCCGTAACATAGTCCCCCCGGACATCGACGCTTCACTGCGCTGGCACGACGACCTGTATTCGGCTATTGACGCAGACAACGCGGGCTGATCGTCCTACAACACCAGCCAAACAAACCCCTATAAAACCGTCATCCTTGAAATGCCTGGTAAGAACAACACGAAGAACAGAAAGACGGGCCCGATGGATTCATACACAAGCTCACAAATGTCTACGGCTAGCTTGGACCCACCAGAGTCATCCACAGAGACATCAGCGGACGACACGATATTCGACCACCTCCTCACAACGGTACAAAATGGATTCCTAGCCGTCAATGTTAAACTAGACGACATAGTCTCCACAATAGGATCCCTCAAAGCCCGAGTCGACAAACAAAGTGCACACATCACAGAGACAGAAACCAGGATCAGCGCCAGTGAAGACTCTATTCATCAAAATATCCATGACATAACACTCCTGAAAGGAGAGATGGCCAAGCTGCGAGGCAAATGTGAAGACTTGGAATCAAGATCGCGCCGCAGTAATATACGTATTGTGGGACTGGCGGAGGCCTTCTGCAAGGGGCCAATGGAAACCTGTATCGAAGATTTACTGAAATCATTGCTTGGCGAGGACTCCTTCTCCGCACAGTTCTTGGTTGAGAGGGCGCATCGCACTCTGGCCCCGGTCCCCAAGCCTGGTGCCTTGCCCCGCACATTCATCGCAAAGTTACTCAACTACAGGGACAGTGACACAGCGCTGAGGTTGGCAAGAGAACTGGGACCCCTAAGACATGGCAACGGCAACATTCACATTTATCCCGATTTTGCCGCTGGTGTCCAGAATCAGAGACGGTCTTACGAAGCTATCAAACACCAACTTAGGCTGAAGAAAGTCCCATATGCCCTACTGTTTCCCGCAAAGCTCCGCATACAACACGCCGGCCGGGCGCACTTCTTCAAAACTCCTGCTCAAGCTATGGCTTACGTAGAAGCATCAATCCCCCTTCCTCCTGGTGGACACAAAAATTATGGGAATAACCTACAACAACCGGCAGAAGAACCAGGGAACTCCAATGACTGATGGCAGACACATGATATCCTTTATACTACTTATGATTTTAATTCGGCGAGCCGAGGGGGCAGTCCTCATAATTTGCTGTTGCCGGATGAGCTGCGCTTGGCCGCAGGCGCTGTGCTGCAGCACTCGCCCCCCTCGGGTAGAACCACAAGTTTGTAACTAGGGCTCATCATCATGTTGGGGCCGATGGTGTGGGTGGGGGGCGTTTGATGGTTACAGTGGAATGCATAGTAAGTTGAGAATGTTAGAGTTTGTTAATAGAGCCCCTGTTTGCCGTCACGAGTTGAGTTTCACAGATACCAATTGGTTTAAAACTGCAATCACTTCACCACAAGCCAAACATCTCAGGCGAATGACCCTCTCCTTTATACACCATTCTAATGCAATTAAATGACACCACAGTCGTAGCCACACGCAGGGTTGAAACTCAAACTGCTCACATGGAACGTTTGTGGGCTGAACAATAGAGCTAAGGCAAGCAAAGTAGGAGTGTACATTAACAGACATCACCCTCATACTGCGATGCTACAAGAAACCCACGCACTGCAAAAACTCAATGACAACATGCTACGACAGTGAGGAAACAACAGACACTACACCGTATACTCATCCCACAATAGGGGGGTCCTTACTCTGATACACCCAACACTGGGATTCGTGACTGAGAACAGCAAAATTGACACTTTGGGTAGGTTTGTGATAGTGTGGGGTGCCATCTCAGGAGAACAATTAATCCTAGTTAACACCTATGGTCCGAATATCGATGACCCCCAATTCTATATAGACATACTCGCTGAAATCAACCCAACAGAAGGCACATCTATATTATGGGGAGGGGAATTTAATACCATCTTGAATGTCACCATGGACAGATCCTCCGATAAACAAAGGAACCTCACTAGATCGGCCACTGTCTTAGCTCAAGCCCTGGAGGAATTAGGCATGGTAGATGCCTGGAGAGGTACACACCATGATCAGAGACAATACACGTTCTACTCCTCTGTCCATGACACTGAATCAAGGATAGACTACTGGTTTATTTCTTCCCATTTGTTCAGCTCAGTACAGCACTGCAACATACTTCCCCGCACATTATCAGACCATTCCCCGGTCACACTCGAGGTGGGGATTCTGAACAAAAAACCACCCTTTAGGCGTTGGAGAATGCCCCCCAATATCCTTAAAGACACGAACGTAGTGGAGTCTTTACACATCCAGATCGAAGAATTTTTCAAACGAAGTAAAGGGTCGGTTGAGAAATGGTCAACCATCTGGGAGACACTTAAGGTGTGGATAAGGGGTAATATAATGTCTAAAACAACTGGCCTGCTTAAGACCGTCAGATCTGAACTAATGGGGATGGAAACACACTTGAGAATGCCAGAAAATGACTACAGTGCAACACATAATAAACAAACCCTATCAGAGATTAACACAGCTCTGCAGGGATTTAATGACCTGGCCTTACGAGAGCAACAATACATGGCTTTCCCAGCAAGAGCAGGCAGGTATGGGGAAAATAACAAAGCGGGTCATCTACTAGCACGCTTACTGAAGTCTGAATTTAATCATACTCCTATCACAAGCATTGTATCTGAAAAGGGAGAGGTTGTGATTGGGGAAGATTAAATTAATGCTGAATTCGCTAAATTATATAATAATTTATATGCGAACCATGACACATTCACTCGAGATGGCTTGAAAGACTACCTAAGTAGGATCACACTTCCTGTACTCGCGCCAGAAGATAACTGGGCCCTGGAGCAGCAGATAACCAGCGATGAAATTACAGATGCAATCAAATCCCTGGCATCCGGCAAAGCCCCTGGCCCAGACGAATTAGCCCCAGAACTATATAAAGAATACTCTACCATAATCTCTCCAAAATTGGCATACATATGGGATGAGACCATGAATACGGGCTCCCTCCCGGACACAACTACTGAAGCAATCATCACTGTGTTACTAAAACCTAGACGCCCCCCCTCACGGCCTCTCTTCATACAGGCCCCTTTCATTAATTAACACTGACGCCAATATTTTTGCTAAGGTGCTGGCAACCAGACTATTACCCAAAATGACTACGCTCATACACCCAGACCAATGTGGTTTCATCTCGACAAGGTCTACGGCTTTAAACCTACACAGGCTATTCAGCATCATGGCACAAATTAAACCAGAGGTACAGGCAGTGACCGTAACATTGGATGCTGAGAAAGCTTTTGACTCTGTTTCCCTAGTCTATCTGTTTGAGGTCCTGCGCAGATTTGGGCTTGGTCCATACTTTACACAATGCGTCAGACTGCTCTATACCTCTCCTAAAGCCGCAGTCCTCACAAACCGTACCCTATCCAAACCCTTCAGATTACACAGGGGAACTAGGCAGAGATGCCCCTCCTCTCCCATCCTCTTCGCTCTCACGATAGAACCAGTTGCAGTAGCAGTCAGATCAGAAAAGGACCGCAGGGGCATCAGGATGGCCGGAATTCTCCAATCTATTTCACTATACGCAGACGATGCATTATTGTACATACGTGAACCTGAGATAAATTTGGTTCCCACGCTCGCTGTGATGGAAGAATTTTCAGCATACTCAGGGTACAAAATAAATACCACTAAATCAGAGATATTCCCATTGACCCCTGCCACTGCCCGTTCCACACAGACTCATGGTCTTAAATGGTCACCCGGCCATATCAGATACCTCGGGATCCTGGTGTCCAGGGACAAGGTATCCCTATACATCAATAATTATGAATCTCTATTGCAAACAATCCATACTAAGCTGCAAATATGGACCAGGCTCCCAATTTCTCTCATTTGCCGAATTGCGGTACTCAAGATGGTGATACTCCCTAAGCTCCTATATGTCTTCAGTAATGTCCCTATATGGCCAGGCAAACCCTTCTGTGAAAATTTAAGATGCATGGCGTCGACATTCATATGGAATGGCGGCACAAATAGAATGAAGTGGGAGAAACTGGTGGAACCTTATGAAACGGGTGGCATAGCTGCACCCGATTTCGAGTTGTACTACCTGGTAGCACAGGCACAATATGCTAAATACTGGCAGAACCCAACAGATAGAACACCACATGTTCCCATAGAGCGCCACTCGGTCCGGCCTACTGACCTATGCTCCGCAATATTTTCAAAAACTCATAGGGATGACTGCAAATTCGACCCGGCGACCTCTACGATCGCATTCTGGGCCAAGATTGGTAAAAGATTACAAATAGATACACCCTATGATTCACAAGCCCCTCTGTGGGAACTTCCCAGGCATCCAACCCTCGTACGGCATCAGTATACACAAAACATGGGTCCCTGAATATGAAATTAAAATGTTAAACATGTTCCCAAATGGCAAACACCAGAAGATTTCGCTGAGACGGTCAGAAACACTCAACTGGCCACCCTCTAGTATCATCGCATGAAGGCCGCGTTTAAAAAGCGATGGCCATCATTCCCAGATGAACCTCCCACACATGCATGCTACCAGTCACTTTACTCACAATCTGGTGTCGGAGCTATACAATATAATCCAAATGCATTCCAAATCATTGAATACCATCAAAGCCTCATGGGAGGCAGACATGTGTATAACCATAGAAGAGGGGAAATGGTCAAGATATTGGGCCTCATTACGACTTTGAAGGTAGCCATGCCCTTAATAAGAGCATGGCTGCCTCTAAAACCGTGTCCGGGTTCCCTGAATGGGGAATTACCGGGCCATTCCGAGTTTGGAGGGCCCGGTAATTCCTCCCTCAGGGAACTCGGACCCGTGCCTTCCCCATTCCCATTTGAGCCCCCATAGGGATCAATGGGAATGGGCGTGGGAGCTAACAACGGGGCGATTACGACCGGCCCGTTGTTAGATCCCTGGTCCCCTTGCGGGACCCGGTAAGGACGTCTGGTAAAACCAGACGTCCACATCGGGTCCCCCGAGGGAACCTCATAATATTGTGCAATGGGTTTAACGGGTCCGCCACCATTAGCGGCACCCGTTAACCCATTCCGCAATTCTTATAATGAGGCCCATTGTCTTTTGTCTAAGAAAGTCTCGCTAAATGCTGGCATGAGATTAATACAATTTAAGATACTGAACATGCTCAATTACACCCCAGTTAAGCTGGCAAAATTTTACAATACAGAGTCAACAAACTGTCCGAAATGCGGGAACCCCGGAGCAAACGCATTCCATATGTATTGGGCATGTCCCCTGATTGCCGGGTTCTGGTGAGAAGAAGCGAGACTGATTGAAGATATCACACAGATCCCGGCTCAGCGCAGCTCACCCCCCAAAAATACTTGTTCGGGGACATGGGTAAAGTTTCTGAGAAAACCAGAAGATTGTTCAATGTAATGTGTGGTAGCGAAGAAATGTTTCCTTCAAGTATGGAAAAGCAAACACGTCCCTGCGCAGACCAACTCCTTAAGGCACTAACCTATGTCAACGAGTGTGAAGAAACCTACATAGGAATGATGCCAACAACGAATAGACCAAAAGACATATGGGCTCCGTTTAGAGCTTATTTGGAGGGATCCCCATCCCAGGGAGAGAACTGGTGATGAATAGACTCTCCCTGAGATCATATACCCTGGCGTCCTGTCTGAAAATGTATACCATGTAAACGCATGAATGTAATGAAATTTTGTCTGGATACATGTAATACAGGGTCAATATAACTCCATATTGTATGCAACAAAGTAAAGGAGAATGTTAATCGGCTGTGTTGTGACTTGCAAACCAAAAATAAAAGTAAAAAAAAAAAATACATGAACTGTGTTAAAGATAGTGAACCCAACAAAGGGAGGCCCAAGTTCAGAGAATTGAGAAAAAAGCAGAGCCACTGTGAACAGTGTGTTAAAGCGGCTATATGATCCCGAAGGAGGAATGCCAAGGGGAGAGCTAACGAAAGTGAATCCTGCACCATGACAAGAGCAAGTTGAACTGTGTGTCTGACAAGAGTAAACCCGAACGAGGGGGACCCATAGTGAGCAGTTGTTCAAAAGGACATTGAGACTCTAGAAAATTGTAAGCTGTGTTTGAGAGGCCGTAGTGAACCCAACGGAGGGAAGCCCGAGTTGCAAAGAGGATCCAAGCTCGGCGGAGGGAGATCCTGGGGGCGAAGAGCAATCGACCAAGGTGCAAGATCACTGAGAGAACATTTGTTTGTTTGTATATTACATTGAATCTGCACTCCTTCTAAGCCAAGAGACTTTTGCAGGAAAGAGATTTAGCCTCTGAAGGCTTTTGATATCGTTGAACTGGAACTGTGAACCACGTGCTGATGGGGATGAGGTCAAGCAGTTTGCTGTGCTCAAGAGTCCTGCTTTGCCCCGTGCTTCAAACGTGGGGAAGGGAGACCCAGACAAACCATCCTGACTTATCATTTTGTGAACACTTCTTTCCTTTTTGGTGAACATTATCCCACACTCTTTTTGTAATTTAGTAGTAATGATTGGCAATAGGTTTTTCTTAGTATAGGCCCTTTTTATTTGACATGACACCACTAGGACTGCCTTATTATTATTTGATGGTCCTAGCTCGCTCCCATTTTAGATTTAGGTTTAGATTAGGCATTTATCTCACCCATTATAAGGTTCAATAAACACCCTTGAACTGTGATCTGTCTTTACTGCTGCCACCATGAGTTCCTTACAGCGTCCCTTCCCCGCAGTTCTCCAGCAGTTTTGTTTTCTCATAGTGTTATTACTGTCATTGCGTGCAAAGCAAACATGAGTATGTTCTTTTATGGGAATACTGGCATATATTGGTGCAACCAGCTTGCAAATGTATGGGTACAGCCAGAGTGAAAATGTTTTTATGCTGACATATATTGTGTGCAAAGGCATCATGAACATTTATTGAGAAAATGCTCCTGTGCACTGTTGCTGACTTGCATCTATTGGTTTTTTCATGAGCTACCATACAATACCAATTGCAAACTGTTTGGCTTTTTACCCAATTTGTAAAACAAAGTGTGCTGCAAAATGGTGCCATTATTCTACGGGGCGGTGGGGGCTCTCAAACTCTCTTGATTGGTACAGGCTCCCTCGCTATGCTAGGTCGCTCTGGCATGTTTGGTGGAAATATTTACACACCACCAATTTAAAAATTCACCAGCCGCCCCTGGGATGTACAGCCAGAAACTGAAAACTGTAAACAATTCTATGGGGGCAAAGTGAGATTCCTGAAACCATTGCTAAAGAACCAAGGGAAGTGATGTCTCTTCTGCTAAATACCACCTATATGAAGCCCCTGTTTTCTGGCTCTGGCCAGGGACAGTGCCCATGGGAACCACCACCCCCACCACTCGGGGAGTCGGTCAGGAGGGGTTCTGCACCTCAAAATGACATTGCTGATAACACGAGATGGGCTAAACCCTGAGTTCTTAGATTACTAACAGGACTCAGACACAAGAGTGGATTTTACAGGGATCCCAACCGGGACCTCTCTTTATTTATAGAACACTTATTAACTTTAAAACATTCCTATTCCCTGTCCTACCTTTCCCCTGGATAGGGACCTGCTATGCCAGCTCACCCTCCTTGGAGGGGTTGCAGGGACTCATACAGTGAGTCTGATGCAACAGACCCCTTACCTAACTTCAGGTACCACATGTAGTTTGAGCACAGAGGATGCCTCTGTGGATGGGCCCATCTCGTTAGGCAGCCTCAGGCGGGCTGCCACACCCCGGCTGCCACCTCCTCCCACTACCCCATGCCAGGTGTGAGGGGTCAGAAATACGAGATGGACATATAGGTAGAGTTTTCTCACAAGTAGCCATTTTATTAAACAATAAGGGTGAGACAAATGGCAATCTTCCCCTAACCTAACAAGGGTTTCCCTGCTTGTCAAACTAAGACTAAAGTAAAATGACCTAATGTCCAAAGATCTCTGTCCCTCATACTCATTGTTACACCATCCACTGGTCACCTTACACACACAAACGCACGTGCAGTCACTAAGCCCTCCATCTCAGGTCCTGATCTGCCTTCCATGCCCTCACTCCCTCAAGCAGCACGGCAGCGGCGCACACGAGGACATCTAACGCGCTATGGTCATATTCATCCATTGCAACGTTGGCAGTTGCCCTGGCATCTTAGAGACAGTCGACGGAGACGCCGGCTTTTTCGTCCCGTCCTCAGGAAGACCCGGCAGCGTTTTGAAAACTTGGGTCATGTGACAAGGAAACGTGCTACATCATCAGTCACTTGATGGGTCATGTGACACTCCTAGGCCCCTTTATAACCAGAGAGGGAACGCTCATTCAGTGCTTCACAGCTGACCCAACCAGGCACGGTTCGGCGTCTTCCTGTCTCCTCATCTTGCACCTGGACTACGGACTGTTCTTGGATTCCCCTGTCAAGCCCTTGGATACTGTTTTGCTCCGCTGTTTCAGGACCTTGGAACTGTATTTTTGGACTCCTTTGGATTACCCCCTGGTTACAACGAACTTGGCTGGCTTTTTGACCTTGGAACTCTTAATGGACTGTTTTCGGATTTCCTCTTCTGTTACCTGCTGGAGTACCCTTTCCATACAGGTCTTGCAGTGCCTATTTCTACAACCATCTACGCCTATCCACTGCTGCTTGCAACACTCTGCAGCCCCACGGAACACCTTCTTTTTTCATCTTGTTCTTCATGTCCTCAGACATTTGGTAAGCCCCTTGATACTTCTTACCTTGTTATTCAGTATATTGTTTGCCATTGTACTGATCCATTGCTCGCTTTACAGCGGTCGAGGGGTCACCTGTGTTCCTGGTTCCTGGCGTTCTTCGGCACTCAAAAAACCTGTGGCCTCAAGGATTGCTCAGAAAGTTATTTGTATCTTTCTGAGCGGAACTTGTGGACAGAGGCCCCATAATCTTCACGACCATCAAGTCATAACACTCATACATACAACTAAATCATACAGAGATTATATGGCTGTTCAACCTTCCTAAAACAACATTTAAATTCAAACAAAGAAATAATAAACACAAATCCTTGTACCCAGGGCTGAATCTCCTTCCCCTGTATCAATTCAGGATAATTCAAAATAAAGTTCCAAATCAAGAAAGTTATTTTCAATAGCCAAGTTCCACTGGAAATATGGCACAAAGTTCTGTTCATTCCATATGTCCTTCACTTGGCAATATAATTGTCTTATTTTCAAGTAAGACTTTTCACTCTTCAACTGCTGTTTGACAAACGAAAAAGACTTTGGGCTCTATCAGGAATCTGGCGGTATCCCAGCGGTAATTCTGCTGGGATACCGCCACCGCAAATTGCATTACCACAACTCGGTCTGGCACTATTAGTGCCGGATCCCGAGTTGCAGGGGGCGTGGTAATGATGTGATAATAGCATTACTGCCGCATTTTAAATGCTCCGCCCATTTCTGCTGACACCCTTTGTCTTCATACATCAAGACAGTATGCAATATAATTATTCTCTTCTCTGAAGACCAATCATCTTTCATTGAATCACATTTCCTTTATAAGTAACACAGTTTTGTCAGGATGATTCCGCAATAGTTCATCAGTACACATCAAGGGATATACCACTGCTTTTCCACCACAACCTTCTACCACACTGTAGTACTTCAATGTATTTTCTTCCTGGTGCACTCACCTGCCAGGACTAACCACTAAATGTCCATTTCCTGGTATTCTCACCTACCAGGATACTACTACTACCAGAACTTTGTGGTGAAGATTGCTTCAAACTTTCCACACTTACATCCTCAATAGGGAAAGTTATATCAACAACTGCTTCATGGATGATTCTTTTGACTTTCAACAACCACAAGGGGTTATAACTTCTTCTAGAAGGATACAATACACATTTACAATGTCTCTCAAATGGATTTGTTTGCCCCAGGCAATGCAGATTATATTTCTCTCGCCCTTGATGTTTTTTATATTCCGCCATCTTTGGTTTTCCTTAATGACCTTTCTTTGGCTTAGGCAATGCTTGTTATAATCTTCTGTTATAAATGATCTTCCTTTCTGTAAATCACATTCACTTTGTTTGAATATTGTTCGCTTTGAGCTTTGGTAATGGTGGTTACTATATTCTTTTTCACTGTGGTTAAATATTGTCCCCTTTTGGCTTTGACAATGGTGGTTACATTGTCCTTTTCACACTCTCTCTCTCTCTCTCTTAAGATAAGCATGGCGGCCAAATTGCCTCAATACATTAGTTTGGTATTCAAAACTTTTCTGCTGAGCCAGCGGTCTGTTTTGGAGCGCCCTGGTGTCACCTAACAAAGGCCAACTCACCGGACCTTCTGCGCATCTCAGCTGGACCCGCTGCTCCTGTTTCTTCTTTTGTAGGGGGAACACAGGCATCTGACAGCTCTGGTAAGGTTTCAGTTGCTCTCGCCTCCTGAAGTTGGTGCTGCCTCTGCTCTGCTCGCACTCCGGTGAATGCCACACACCGGAGCAGCATGCAGGACCACAAGAGCTTCTCTCTCCCTTGGGACAGCTAGTTTCCCTACCACTTCCCGCTGCGCGTTCTCTGCATCCAACAGGACTCCCAACCTCTGCCACTTCTTCAACACAGCGTCCCACTTCCAAAACAGTGGTGGGTCCATCTCTTACTTCTTCCTTCTCCGGTCCGCAGACTAACTTCTTGATTCATTGTCCACAGGCGCCGTTGGGCCAATCAGAGAGCCACATGATGTTCGTGGACATCGTACGTGCCCACTGATTGCTCAATTAAAAACACGAGGTGCGTCAAAACCTTTGAGACAGATGTCATGTTGGATTCGCGAACTGCGCCCATAGTCCGAGAATATTGTGCCAAAAACATATTTAAAAACACAACATTACACTTGTCAAAATAATTAAACAATCTCTGGCGAGTTGAGGGGTGATGAGGATGGGATGGGATATGGCCACAAAAAGCCAAAAATCAGGTGTTTTTTCTTCCACAAAGTCTGCAAACATATACATCACCCATAAAATGCTACTTTAAGATCCCTAATACATCTTGGGAGCTAGATCATTCAGAGAGTATCATATCCGAGTTGATTCATAAAACATCTTCCTCTAGGGTAGCAGGACCAAATGGTTTGAACTATCAGGTACTTAAGGGAAATGTAAGCCTATTGAACCCTTTTGGTCCTTAAATAGGTAATACGTAATGCAAAGGATGGGATGCAGAATAAATCTTACATCAAATAATCAGAACGACTCAGGAAGTTGGCAAAGTCTTATCCGATTGTTTTATTATCAATTGTCTAAAACAGGGAGTTATAGCGGACATCAACAGACGTTGCACAAGTTCACTCGTATATTTAATAAACAACAATACTTTTATACAAAAATGTGTCATACCTGACGTCATACTACGTGGCAAATAAGTGAAATTTACGGGGGTTGTGATAGGCTGAAGGGGAACATCTAAGTATATTTTCTATAAGGGGGTCGATTTGTGATTGACATCTACTGTCAGGTGGACAACTTATGCCCACCCTTAGTGCAAGTCATCTTCATCAGTTATTAAGTACACAGCATATTACTGGCTCTCAAACTATAAGATCCTTCGTTATATGGCCTTCTACGATTGGTTGGCACGCTTGTACCCTTCTGGAACATTTGATTCACTAGCAGCACGTAAGCTAGCACCCCAGGTGACAGTGGGTGTACTTGACCATGTCTCCCCACCCAATTAGCTCAACACTCGTGCCTTCTGCCACGCAAATTACCTTTGAACTTGGCCTTGCAATGTCCCCTTGCTCCTGAGAATTCATGGGAGTGCAGGCACACACTTATCTCAAGTCTAGAGCTACATGCACACCTATTTCTATCTATCGTCCATGTGACAGGAGACCGTAAACGGCCCATTTTATAGCATTTAATTGTCTTAAATGAAGAAACATGGCACTCATGGTGTTCTTTCTCTGCACTTATTCAGCTTCCCACATTTACTGCCTTTAAGAATAGATAACCAGTTTTTGACCGCTCCAGCCTTTGACACCAGGCCAGACAACCTTTCTCGGTCCTTCTATGATTCTCAGCTATTCTTCTTGCTGCGAAATGTACAGCTATCAATCCTTCTTTCTTCGTCGGTTTGAGCTTACTAAAAATTCAAACACTGAATGTACAGATTCTATATAATGGCGGCACCGCCTACAGTCTATTCACTACGTATAGCCAGCCTTTATTATTACTTAGTCTACTTGCGTGTCATGAGGGACCATTTTCGCTGGTCCCTATGGCATAGATGGCCTCACATTTCTGCTGTGTCTTATCCTACTCCCAAAATGGCGCCCGTTCTCTCCTGATTCCAGACTTTCTGGAGCTTTCTTGTCTGGTAACTCTGCCCCCATGCACAGCAGACACCTCCTCTATCGGTGTGTCAGGAGCCACTCTGCGTTGCTACTCTCTACAGCCAATGCTCGTAAGTTTGCATCTTTACTGTCTCTGTGTTATTCTGTCCCTTGCCTCCTCCCTTCATAGTTCATCTCTCATCCTCGTTTCGTTGGCATAGAGATCCGTTCCAGTTACAGACACAGACTCTCGGCTATGATTGGCTTTGCCGTAAAGGTACTTCCACGTATCACAGGGTAGGCTTCCATTTATAGAATAGAACAATTGCTTCCCAATCGGATTTGCTGTCACCTGCATTGCTTAATATTATTCTTTACAGTCTTCACACAGACTTCAAAGAAATCGACAAACAATACCTGAACGCCACAGCCTAAAAAGGTTTTCCACGTCCTTCCGGTTAAGGACGCATTAGGTTCCCATAGCAACCTGCATTCGTCCCGTACCAATTACAGATTAGTAAATGTTCTGTTTGTTGTTTACCAGAATTTAAACAGAAACCCCCCGCCCTTCCAAATACATAATACATCCTGGCATAGTTGCAAAGGTACTTATACGATTTCTGTGTTCATGTATTATATGATTGACTCTTCCATGTCTCTGGGTGTTTCCACAATAACCGGTAATGCCACTGAGCTGCTTAACTAGTGTTCCTTCTCAGTCTATCCTCACACATTCTCCCTGTTTTCCAGTGTTCTCTCGCAGCTGTGCTCTCTACGCAAACTGCTGACAGTCAAACCTCAAAACCTGTAGCTTGTACTATTCAGGTAACACACTCTCTTAAATATTCATAGGACCAGTAGCTCCGTCCTTTTTTCACAACTTAACTCAATCCTCTTTGTACATCACCACAGTTACGTACAAAGGGGTCACAGCCAGCTTCAGGAATCCTGAGAAGACATCCTGGGTTTTCTTCCCCAGAGGGTTTCCCGGGATATTCTGCCCCCCTCTGCTCATTTACTGAGTCAGGGGAGTAGACTCGGGGAGCATTCACTACCTCATCTTGTTGCATGGGAAACAAGGTTAGTGGAATAATTTTTCGGAATATATTGAGTGGTCCTAAACATTTGGCACATGACATTGCGTTGCTGTTTCTGTACAGTTAGAAAACGCTTGCATTTTCTGCAGTGCTCTTCACACGTGCAATCTTCATTCCGCATGTGAAAGCTCACTCGATTCTTTATTTCGTCATCAGATTGTATAAGGTCTATACATCCTCGTCTTCAGTCACTCTCCTCAGTGTGTCATGCTCATCTCTTGTGATGTCACTAACTTTTCTTTCTCTCATCATCATATTCCTTCAGGGGATCGCCTCCAGGAGATTGTTATCGCTTCGTGGATACATCAGATAAGGTTTTCTTAGTGGATAGTTTTTCTCAAAGACTCTCCTCGGAAAAGTCACAGTCCCTGGTGTCAAACATGGCACGATTTCTGCCTTCCAGCATATGGGCAGCATGGGGTGGGACTTACTGCAGAGGCATTCAGCTGCTCCTCTACACTGCCCCCTCTGGTTGATTCATCAACCACCCCTTCACCGGTCTCTACATCTTGATATCTTCTCTTGAAAAAGTGCTTCTTTGGAGTCCAGCTCTTCTTCACTCCCTTCAGGGAT
Source organism: Ambystoma mexicanum (assembly GCF_040938575.1). Classification (NCBI taxonomy): domain Eukaryota; kingdom Metazoa; phylum Chordata; class Amphibia; order Caudata; family Ambystomatidae; genus Ambystoma; species Ambystoma mexicanum. The sequence continues at coordinate 1,477,434,790 of NC_090921.1, forward strand.
CCTGCTAATTTTACATGTCCATCTACACTCCAGGTCATGTAGCTGCACTGTCCATTCGAGGTACACTAGACCCACTGTCCTACGTACTTCTTGTGATTCTTTGGATGTAGGAACTTCATTCCCTCAGGTGCTAAGAGGCTGGCCTCTATACATTTTCTAATCTCTTCATCTGTCAACTCCTTGGGTCCAAACCCCGATCCGACATTGATCATGATGTTCATTTCTACTGCCTTTTTTGCTATCTTCTTGCACTGTGTGATTATTATCCTGATCACACAGAATCCAAACAAGATCATCACTAATACTGCTCCAAGAAACTTGAAGATATTCGCCGTCCAGTGTGGGATCCACGAGAAGATTGATGCAAACCAGCTGTCATCTGCAATGTCTTCTACCCCATCTTCCATCTTGCTGTGCAAGTTTGTCAGCAACGTTATAGCCTCTGTCAAGGTCCCATTCTCGTCATCATGAGAAGGTATGAACGTGCAACATGATTCCCCGATTTTGTCGCAAACTCCTCCATCCATCACTGTGATCATATCAAGGACATATCTGTTCTGGAGGGTCATCAGTTTTATGGCCCTCAACTCTTCTCTGATAGCATTGAATCCTTTTATGGTGGTATTGATCGTCTGCCAGAGCTCCCAGCGAGTGATTTGCAACCACTTTGCATTGGCCATCACCTATAGAATAGCATCAAAGGCTTCTATCGATTCAGCTCAGAAGTAATTCTCCCTCCTTGTTCGATTGAGAAATCTGAGTGTTCTTCTCCTCCTCAAATGGGCATCTGCTTTTGGAAACTCTCCAATGTTTAGGTCACTCCGAGGAATCACTAATGCTGGAACATGGATAAGCACTAGGGAACATATCCCTCCCCAGTCTTTGGGCAGCTTCATGTAGGCTCTGATCCCACAAGCCCAATAATGGTCCATCAGGATGGTGTTACACTTCGGCAGAGAAAAACTTCCCTGCGGAGCACGTCCCATTCACAGGCTCCTTTGTGGAGCAGATACAGGTTGCCATGGCGCCTGTACAAGCTACGGCGGAACCTGTGTCAGCTGACTTGTCTCGTGCGTGAAGGACGTACAACAAGGCACACCCCCGTACGGGTTTAAAACTGCCCGTCTTCCAGAGGGCTTGTTGCTGCTAATTAGTGTTTCTTACTATTTGCGGTTACATCCGTTTTCCTTCGTGAAATCTTGTCACGAAATCCCGACTTGATCTCCTGGTTCCGACCCACGCTCGAACTTTTGGATTGTTACGTCTTCTATTCCGTTGGCACTTCTTATAGACCGCTACAGTATCGACCCAGACTGCCCCTGGACTGCCTTCTCTCCATCCTTACCATTGTCGCAATCTTCTGGTATTCGACGCGGAACTTTATTTGGATTGTCCTTCCCTGCTCCTGCTGTCTTTGCAACTAATTCTTCAGCGATTACTCGGAACACCTCAGTTGCTCCAACCCTCGTCTGGGAGCGTGTGTTTCAGGTAACCAACTGTGTTTGTTTTCTGCTATTTCTGCCAGCGCATATTGACGCTCTCCTGATCCTGCACCAACCCGGCTCTAGCGCGACCCTCGTGCCACCCGGGTTTACTTCCCTGTACTAACTTACCTGTTTATTATTTTTTTCTGTCGTTTTCTCCACTCCTGGAAATCGTTAACTCTTGAGAGTCCCACAATTCAGGTCTGTTGTTCTGGCTAAAAACTCTCTACACAAGAATCCATTAGATTAATTCACTCATTTAGGTTTAAATCTTTACTTGTAGGTCCATCCCGGGGAAAGTTCCACTCCAATCCCTGCCTAGGTATTTCGTGTCCAATACTGTGCTTGATTGCTTAATTGCTTAATTGTTTCTCTCAGCACTTTTTAATATCTTTGTATTCCTTTGCAGCATTGGTATTGGCGGTGTGTGTTCTCCCCGCTCTTTTATTCAACTGACACCTCTGCCTGTTCCAATAGAAACAGCAGAGATGTACGTTGTAAAGAAGAGCCCCTCTTTGAGGAAGCCTGAGTCTTGTACTCAGGGGAGCTGGAATTGGAGGCTGAATATCGATTCCTGTGTACATATCGTCTCCAAGGTCATCTATCTATCTTCCTGACCTGTTTACGGAGCGGTGAGTAACAGATGGCTGTTCCGTTCTTCATGCCTGGTACATAAAATATTCTGCCACACTGGCGATTTTCTCCAACTTTCCTTGCACAATTATTTCTAAAACACAAGGACGCATTCTCGAAAGGCAATATTTTCAATGGTCCTCCCTTATCGTCGGCCCATGTCAACAATTTTATAATCTTCGGCCATTGGTCCTTGCATTCCTTTTCTGCATTTTCCACAACCTCTTACCACTGTCCGGTTAACGCTGTTGCCTTGCACACAACTAGTCCATCAACCCACCCTTTGCAAGTCAGCACTGTTCCTTTAATTTGCAATTGTCCTCTATCCCAACATATCCGTATCTGTTCTTCATTTTTGCCTTGGTAATTTAACATCTTGTTTTCTTCAATCCTGATTCCTGCTCCATTAGTTCCACGCTGTTCATATCTTATTACTTGGTGTCTTGTTTCTGGCTTCTCTCTTGTCTTCATGTCTTGCACATAATTATCTTCTCTTTGATTTGTCGCTTTATTCATCCACACTATGGATGCTGTTCTTCCTTGGACCTGTCCTCTTGTCAGGCAAAGTGCGAGATGTGTTAGGCAATGGGCCTTTTTCACTGGCACCTCTGTGGCTACGAACATTTTAGAAGTTCTCATAGTATAAGGAATTAGGGAACACACGTAGCAGCTCTCCTTAGATGCTCTCTCTACCATCTTTCTCATGTGCTGGTACCATATGTTATTACTCAAGTGCACTGTACTATCTATATAAGTATTTATCCCATCATTGTCTTCCTCCGCACTTCTCTTGTGTCTCCTTAACATAATGGTTGCAACCCATGAAAACAACTCCAAAGCAGCTTTAATCTGGGAAGACAATACCAAGGGTTTTGGCTCATCGGTAATGGGTAAATCAGCAATAGTTCCGGGAGCGTGGAGGATCAAAGGAACATCTGTCTTATTTGAATCAATGAAATAGAAAAGGCGAATCAAAAGAAACAGAAAGACACAAAGCATACTTGTACATATGTATATCACAAACCAGCATATTAATACCCACCATTTGTGCCATTCTGGTATTGGTTGGGCTTGCTCATTCCCCACAATCGTGTCAGCTTCAACATTCCTCATTTTCCTCTTTAATAGATTAAGGAAGGAAAAACACATTTTAATCAGGCAATTGCAACAGGTCTGACAATTGCAGTATTTCTTCGACTATCGCCACAAGCAATCTTCTGATCACAGGGCAATTTTTAGGATCCTGCAAAAAAGTGTGAACATCAGTGTGTCTTCTGACAAGAGCAGGATAAGCTTGAATGATGAATACAAAAACAGCAAGTAGAAGTCTGTGGGCATCTCTGTCTGATAATACCATTAATTCGAAGATTCAACCAAATAGAAACTCGGTGAGGTACGAGTCTGTGAATTTCTCACGTTTCCACTCGTCAAATTCGAATTCTAGATTAGGCATATTTATGATACAAATAAAAGATTCCTGTGACTCTCGGCACGGATTTGCACGCCTGCTATAATATCTATAAGGAGTGTTCAAGGCGAGTCATAGTCCAAATGCAAATCTGCATTTTTGATCAGCTAGTAGTTTTGTCGCCCTTCTTCTTCGTCATCTATCGAGTCTGCACATGCTGAAATTCTTCTTGTCTTGCTTCTGAATCGATAGCTGGGGTACTGCGGCCTCGCCGGTATATAGCTGCACGTCGTTCAGGTGGATCCACACTCATCTGTCTTGTACTTTTACTGCTGAGGGAGTGACATTTTCAACAATAAAGGGACCGTCAAATCTCGGCTCGTGCCACTTCCTAGTGAAGTTTCTAATTAGCACGGTATCGCCAACCAATAATTTGGGTGCTGATATGATATAATATGGCATTTATAACGCGCCTATACACAAGTGTTTCGAGGCGCGACGAGGCAAGGGAGGGGGAATAGAGGGAAGACAGACAGCGATCTTACAAGGTGTCATTCAGATCGCGCAAGTGCATGGGAAGGGGGAAGGGGAAAAGTGCGAGGGGGAAGGGAGAGGGGAAGTGCAGTATATGGGATAGAAGAATAAAATAGATAAACGGCCGGATGGTGGCAAGTGCAAGGTAAGAGCAGAGCATAAGTGCTGGTGGGGGACTGTAGGGATACAAAATACAGTCCCCAGGTGCATGGGTTGCCAGGGGGGCAGTGCAGGTGTGCAAATGGCGGGGGCTGGGCCCAAGGTCACAAAGGGTGGCCAGGTAGCCATTGCAGTTTCAGCCAGGAATTCAGCAGGGGAGAGGGGGAGAGAAAGCAGAAGCAAAGAGGAAGGTTTTTAGGTGCTTCCGGAAGGCTGTTCCAGAGGGAGGCCCCTGTCGAGGAGAGTGATCTACCACCAACTCGTTGCTTGGAGAAGCGACGGACCCTGAGGGAGTTGGAGGCGGATGAGCGAAGAGCTCGAGAAGGAAGATATTTGGGAAGAGAGAGTTGAAGGTATTTTGGCCCCAGGCCCCAGAAGGCCTTTTGGACAATACAGAGGGTTTTGAACTTAATCCTTGCAGCCACTGGGAGCCAGTGCAGAGGTTCAGTCCTGGAGAGATACGATCCCTGGGCTTGAGGCCAAGGACAAGTCTTGCAGTCCTGTTCTGGATAAGTTGCAGAGGGCGGAGAGTGGAGGCAGGCAGATTTAGATAGAGGCTGTTGCAATAGTCCAGCCTAGAGAGAACCAGGGCTCTGGAGACAGTGAGCTTCTGGTGGAAGGAGAGGAAAGGAAGAATACCTCTGAGGAGGTGCAGCTGGTAGTGTGACTTCTTAGAGTCATCGGAGATGTGAGGAGAGAAGGAGAGTGTGGAGTCGAAGATGACCTTGAGGATTTTAGCCTTGCAGGTGGGAGCAGGAGGAGGGCCAAGAGAGGCCGGCCAGAGAGCTGCAGGTAAGGAGGGAGTGGGTGTGCCAATGAGTAAAATCTCAGTCTTACTGGCATTAAGGCAGAGGTCATTGGCGGCACACCAGTCCTGGATAGCAGACAGACAGTCAGAGATGAGGGAAGGAGAGAAGGAGGCCGAGGGTAGCCTGAAAATGAGCTGAGTATCATCCGCATAGGACTGAAAGTTGGGGCAGAGAGCGGCGATGCGGTGGGCAAGGAGTGCCAGGTATTGGTTGAAAAGCCAGGGAGAGAGGTTAGATCCTGGTGGACACCACAGGTAGAGAAAAAGATATCAGAGAAGAAGGACCCGAGTTGGACCTGTGAGGGTCGGTCGGAGAGGAAAGAGGTCAGCCATGCCAGAGCCTGACCAGTGATACCCAGGTTATCACAGAGACGGTTGAGCAAGATGGCATGGTTGACAGTGTCAAAGGGCGAAGAGAGATCAAGCAAGATGAGGACACACGGGGTGTTAGAGTCGAGGTTGGAGAGCAGGTCTTCACGGATGTTCAGGAGAGCAGTTTCCGTGCTTCTGGCAGCTCTGAAGCCAGACTGATGGTCATGAAGACAACCAACAGATTCGGTGTGGAGATTAAGCTGGGAGATGGCCAGTTTCTCCAGGAGCTTGCCCAGGAAGGGAGTGATGGAGATTGGGCGATAGTTAGCCAGGCAGGGGGGGTCGGCAGAGGATTTCTTAAGAAGAGGGTGCACAAGGGAGTGCTTCAGGGGGGACAGGAAGACTCCGGTGGCGAAGGAGTGATTGCAGAAATCAGCCAGGGCAGGAGCCAGGGAGTCGATATGGTCCTGATAGTTTTGGAGGAACACGGGTGAACCTGTATCGACGAGACTTCATAGATCGGACTTGTCTAGAAAGTTTGTCTGCAGAGAAAAGGGGAAAGGCAGAGAAGGAGGGAGGTTGGGTGGCTGCAGAAGGGCCAGAGGAGGAGCAGGGAATGGAAGGAGGGAGGCGATAGGAGGAGAGTGAGGACAGGATGTCCTGAGCTTTAGAAATGAAGTGAGAAGCCAGTGCCGTGCAGAGGGCTGGGAAGGTATAGGAGAGGTAGAGACTGCAGCAGGATTGGCCAGTTCCTTACAGATTTTAAAGAGTTCAGCCGAGTTGTTAGATGCCGCAGAGATGCAGGCTTGGATATGGGGTCTCCTCTTGGTGAGGACAGAGAGCCGGTATTGCCTTTGCAGCAGGCAAGTTTGTCAGAGGATGAACATGAAGCATGCCATTTCCTCTCGGCCACCCTGCACTTGCGTTTTAGGGTGATGAGATCTGAGTCATACCAGGAGTTACACTTGGCTTTGGGCTTCATGCGGATTCTCATGACAGGGGCAAGCATATCAAGAGTATCAGATATAGAAGAGTGGATCATGGAGAGAGCTGTGTCAGGGTGAGAGTCAGCCAGAGGGAGAGGAGGGCAATAAAAACAACGGATCGGGGAGGGAAAGAGATACAAGCGGGGCCTCGGGGCACCTGAAACACAGAAATCAGCCCGAAGAAGCAAAAAATCACCAAGAGGGGCTCACCAGCGCAAGAGGGGCAGCTGCAGCAGCGGTCTCCCGCTCAGCCAGGTGGAAAAAGATCTATTGATCTATTGATAATAGTTCAATAGATCCAGTTGCTGAATGGTTTTCATCTGTATTCTGAGACCAACCCCCCTGGCGATTGAGTTGATCTGAAATTATAAGAGATGCATGTCAAATAATCACGTAACTCATTTCCTAACAATTTTGCTGTACTCTGGGCATCACTTCTACTCCTCGATGGAGGAGTCAGAGGCGTTCTCATTCGCCTCCCTGTTACTAGTTCATGGGGTGTGAGGTGGTGGTCCAAACCAGGCTGTTTCCTTAGAGCATATAAAGCTAAGGGCAGACAATGTAGCCATCCCCTTTTCAACGTTAACTTAAGTTTGGCAATTCTTTCCTTAAGGAGGTGGTTGAGTCTCTCACATATGCCGTTTGCTTGCAGGTGATAAGCAGAAGAAAACTTGTGTTTGATGCTGAGTAATAATCCTATCTATTCAAATACTTCATTTACAAAATGTGGCCCATTATCGGATCTCAGCACTTCACACACACCCCATCTTGGAAAGACTTCACATACTAAAAACTTCACTGAGCAAGTGGCATCAGGGTGTGTACATGGACCTGCCTCAATCCACCTAGAGAAGGGACACACCACTACAATCCACTGCACACCTGCAGCATATCAACATAGTCAATATGTTAATGCTGTAAAGGACCATTCAGTCAAGGAATTACTCCTCTAATCATTCTCAGTGCATGCCCAGCTGTAAACTTTTGACATACAATGCAATTTACTACATAAAATGCAGCGTGTTCCAACAAATCTGGAACAAACCAGTCTTCCGCAATTGTTGCAGCAAGACTTTCCCTAGTTATATGTGCAGGGTAGTGCTCAAGCGCTACCTTTAACAATTCTACTGGCATCACCAGCTTTCCAGTGCTACTTTGTCACCATAATGCTTCTGTGGGGGCTAGAGAACACCCCCTTCATTTCCATAATTCCTGTTCTTCCTGCAGCGCACTGCCTTGAATCTCAATTAATTGGGTTTTTGGCAACTGATTAAACCTTTTTTTCCACATTAACATAGTCATGGTTACTCCTTTCCGTATACTTGGAGTATCAAAACTCGATATATCTGAAGAACATGCAACCCTTTTGGCTTCTATGGCTGCAGCTTCGTTCCCGCAAGAGACAAAGTTGGTTCACTTAGTGTGAGCCGCGCATTTAACTATCGCTATGGCTGCTGGGAGCTGTAGTGCCTTTATAATCCTATCCAATAAGAATGCGTTACGCACTGTAGTGCCGCCGGCTCAGAAGTAGCCCCTCCTTTTCCAATGTGCCAGCCCTGCGTGTATGGTTGATGTCACATAGGCGGAGTCACTGTAAAAACAACTTAAAAAGAAAAAGATTTGCCTCCTAACGTCACATCAACCCTTGGTTCCTCTTAGGGGTCTGGTGTCACCGATAGTACTGAACACATCAAGTCACCCTGTGAGCTGTCCTATTGTGGCTACATGCATACCACTGTACCTGTGACAGGATTCCTCCTATCACAGTGACACCCCCTATTCTAGGTGTTAGTAATCGTCCCGTGTTTGCATACTGCTGTGTCTGCATAGGGGCATGCTGCGACTGCCCTTGCGGTGGATTCTTTTGTGCTTGCTGTGGTTGCTGTGTCTGTTGCACTTGCGGCGCCTGTGCCTGATCTTGGGCAAACCTTTCCCTAGCTTGTGAGCTATATGATGGAGGATAAGCTGTCCACAGTCTTGGGAATTGGCCATTCTGTACATACCCTTGGCTCCCACATACACATGCAATGTGCCCTGTCATCCCACATGTAGGAGAGGCCTGTCTGACAAGTCCCCCTTGCATATTCTGATTCTCATTCTGTATGTTCTGGAACCCACCTTTACTGTTTTGGAATCCACCCCTTCCTCTGTAGCCCATGCCTCTGCCTTGTGGCATGAACTCATTCCCTCCTTGGTTCATCGGGTGTTGATTATTCACCTGCGATGTACCCACTTCTCCGCTTGTCAATACCGCCCCGTCTATGGCATATGTTGACAATTTCTTCTGAACAACTTGGCTTCCTCAAGTTTTCTAGCCTCATCTTTCTTCTTGTTTTTCTCCTGTAATTGCCGACAGTGATGCACTATAGTCAACTGTATTTCAGCCCATGGTTTTGCTTCCATTCCCACTTGCTTCTTGAGTTGACTCTGTACTTGCTCGGACAACCCTTGACATAAAATGTGGTAAAATACTGCCACTGTTTTCCCCCATGATTCACGCGTTTCAAGAGTCCAGTGCTCTTGAATGTCCTGAATGTAAGCAAAAGGATCCTCGTCTTCCTTCATCTTACATGTCATGATTGCACCCATGTCTGATGTGTCAGGATACTGCACCCTGAGAGCCCTGCAGACATCTGCTCTGCAATTGTCAAACGGCGCTCCACTGTGCGCTGTGTTCTGTGCAGTCACTCTTGAGTAGCCTGCTCTCTTCCATATGTCATCAGCTCTTTCCCCATGAATGGCTGCTAGGAGACCCGTAGTGTCCCCTATTGCCAAGGTATTTCCTGCTGCCATTGTTTCCAATTCATAAATCAATTTTTCCACACCCAATGTCAAACTCAGGAGTTTGCATCTTAAATTACCCTTATCCATCTGTGGCCATGGAATATACAGTGTTCTTGCTCCCCCTTTTTCCAATATCGGAAACTGTAAACCCTAACCTGCAATCTCCTCCCATTGTTTGCCTATCCATGGCAGGGACAATGGTTCCCAACCGTCTCCTCGCCGGTAGCAACCTTAACCTGCTCACATATGGCAGTGACTTTCCTTTCTCACTATATGATTATGCTCTGGGACGCACTGGATATGCTATGGGATCTGGCGTCCTATCCTTAGGTTGCTCTAGATCAGAACATCTTACTTCCTTGTCTGTCTGCAGGCTTCCCTCAGAGGCACATGCACCTCCTCCCCCTTCCCCATGGAAAGATTCTCTCTCTTTGTCTCACATTTCTAAGTCCCCTACTAGTGTGACTTTCGTCCCATTCACCATTATCCAAGGTAAGTCCGCTTAAGGATAAGGCTCTATGTTCAATACTAAATGGATTTACCTCTTTGCTTCGTGATTGGAAAACTAGGGTTTGATTTCCCTTTCCTCGGCATCCTGATTTGCTACCTTCTTTTAATTCTTGATAGGCTTCATGGATCCTGTCTCCAATACTTCCTATATCCTAGTTCTCTTCTAAGGCCACTGTAGATGCCCCTGATGTCGCTCCCTTTAACGGAAGGAACTCTTCTATGACGTCCTATTGTATTGCTGCATTCTGCCTCATTAGCTCCTTTTGAATGAGGTTAATATCTAGCTCCTGCTGTCTCTGTTTACGTTCCGATTCTTCATCTAATTCACTTCGCTTTCTCGCTTCCCATCTAATTCTCTCCTCTTCTTGTCTTTTCTCCTGTCTCCTTACTCCTGCTCTTCTTTCTACCGCTTCTCTTCATCTCTGTATTCTTTTGTCCGTTAATTTCTGCACTTCCTCCTATTCTCTCTTCCTTTCTATTTTGTCTCTCGCTTCTATTGCTCTCTGTCTGTTGTCATACTTCCTTTGCTCTTCTGCACCTTCTTCTTTCTTTTGTTGCGCCTCCTGATACATCTGTTTGCGCCATTGTCTGCTCTTTCTTTTGTGCTCATCTTCCTTCAACCTCTTTTCTCGATCTGTTTTTTCTATCCTGTTCGTCCTGATCTTCCTTTTGCCTAACTTCCTCAATGCTCTTCCCATCTAGCTTGAGTAATATCTGTCCTCCCATCCATTTGTTCTGCACGAGCGTTACCTCGCCGGTTTTATCCTTTTCTCCTTTGCATCTCTTAATCTCTTGTTCTATGTCTGACGATACATCCGATCGCTCACTTTTCGCCTCTTTGTCCTGTAAAATCTTAAAGATCGTCTCTTTTCTCTTACTCTCCTCTGGACTATCGTCACTGCTGTAGGCGTGCAGCTCTTATATCGGATTACTATGCCCCGTCGCCGTTTTCAGTTCCCTAAAGGGATACAACCCTTCATCTTCCATACTAGTGCCTTTTACTTCAGGCAAGGTAAGGGGAGCAGAAGGCTCAACACCTTCCTCCTTATACTGATTAAGCATCCACTCCTCAGGGGGCGGATCCTCTCTCTCTCTCTCTCTCTCTTCCTGGTACATCTTCCAAAGCTGTAAAATAGCTAACCTTTTCTCCAATTTCTTCCCTGTGTACATAGCGTGCAAGTACGTGGACATGTGTTGCAATAGCGCTGTGCAATAAGCTTTCCCCCTTGTGGCCATGGCATGAACATCTTATCTGCTGTGCCTTTCACCCACTCAGCACTATACTGTTTGAGCTTGGGCATGTGCTTTGGCAATATCTTACATAAATGCATCAGAGGAGTAATGTCTCCCATTGTGACGAGTCTCAATTGACTATCAATACTTGCCAGATTTTATAAAATGTCTTTTACAAAACCAACAAATATGAGCACTCTCCAATCAATCGCCTCTAAAAACCCTCTATCTTTCAATGATATCTGTCTACCTCAGGGTTGGTACCAATCACCTTCCTAGACAAACAGTATAACTTCTTGGCCTTATCTCATTTTTATCACAACTATTTGTGTCGGTCTTCGACACCTTAATTCAACACAAATACACAAACAGACAGACTAGTCGACTCTTCACATTTAAACCATGGTGATCACCCTGTTTTCTCCTTGCTCCTAAGTAATATCCTGTCACAGGATTTAGATTGTCTTCTTATATATCATATGATATGACTGTTTATTTATATAGCGCCTATACACAATGTGTTTCAAAGCGCTTCAAGGCAAGGTAGGGAGCAAGTGAAAATACAATGACATTCGTACAGGTCATGAACAACAAGAATGTGAAATTAACTATCGTATTTGGCCTGGCGACATTTCAAATAGTGCAACAGCTAAGACACAGATAAGGAAGGGAGGGGGTGGGAAGGAAATGGGAACAGACAGGCGACTACCTTACTAGGCCTGACGACATTTCTGGTAGTGCAAGAGATTTACAAGAGGTGAGGGACAAGGGAAGGAGAAAGGAGGGAGAGGGGCAAAACAAGCTACTATCATACTAGGCCTGATTACATTTCAGATAGTGCTGGAAGCGGGTAGAGGCGGAGGGACCAGAGGAGGGGTGGGGGCACACGGGCATCACTGGGGACCAGAGGAGGGGTGGAGGTGGGGGTGAACACGGACATCACAGGGGAACAGAGGAGGGGGTGGGAAGCACACAGACATCACGGGGGACCAGAGAAGGGGGGCAAGGGAAAGTGGGCATCATCACAGTAGTGGAGAGGGAGCAGGCAGGGGCCTTAGGAGTGAGCCTTTGGTGAGGGGGCCAGCTAAAGCCTGCTGGTCCCCTGTTGGTCCAAAAAAGCACACAGCAGGCCAACAGGGATGCAGTGTGAAGTGAATAAGTGATGGCAGCATCCAAGGAACAAAGAGAGAAAGCGGTGGCCATGTTGGAAGTGCAGTGAGGTCGTCTGAAAGGCAGCCAGCAACCAGGATCACCACATTAATTGCTAAAATATACATTTTGGGGGGGCAGGAGGAGAAATGCCAGGCTGCGCAGTGGCAGGTGCAAATTAACAAGGCATTTTGAGCCAAATAAGCAAATTATAAAGTTTCTTCACTTTTTTCCTTTTTCGGTCGGGGTTTAGTTCCTCAGCATGGTGCTCCTACCACATGGAAAGGCTCCAGTGTCCCTGCACAGCCTCCAGGTGTGCAATCACGATGGCAAGAGAGGGGAGATGTAGGTCCTCACACTCTGGTGCATGTGGATAGATGATAATGATCAGGCAGTGGGCCTTTGGTGACCTGTCCATACGTAGCCTAGTGACCCCGATCAGAGTGTAAGGCAACCTCTTCTTTAACCCCCTTGGGTCAGGACTCTCAAGCACTTCCCTCTCTCTCTTCATACACTATTCTCTTTATCTATAAACAATATTTCCTGTTACTCCCGTTACTTTCATTACTTTTTTATTTATTTATTATCACAACCCCGTCCCCTTAGTTTGCAATTCCCCTCAGTCTACTCACCATTCGGTCGTTTAGCTCGAGGCCTTCGGTATCGGCTTCCTCCTCCAACCGACCACTTCCGCCTTCCGTCCGCAAAACGCCTGTGGAAACCAGGTAGGGATTTCGTCAAAAAGGGACCCTGCCGGCAATGGGGAGGGGTTGATAGAGTCTCACTTTACGCAGAGAATCTCCTCGTCTACATGGGCAACCCTCACACCGTGTGCCCAGCATTAACAAAAATCTTTACCGAATACCAGGCTTTCTGTGGCCTGAAGGTAAACAAGCAGAAAACGGTGCTCTTCCCGCTACAGGGTGGGAGAGAGGCAATTCCACGACACTACCCCTACTCCATCTCCATACAGAACTTCTCATATCTGGGTATTATAGTTAGCCTCAACACCGAGGACTTTGTTCAATTCAATCTGAAGCCGGTGCTAGATAGATTTCAAGCGGACGCCACCCACTGGCAATCCCTCCGACTAACGCTTATGGGCAGGTCAGCCCTTTTTACAATGTTAGCTCTTCCAAGATTCCTCTATGCCCTTCAGAATGCCTCTCTCTACATAACTCAGGCGACCTTCGTCCCCATAGAGGCCATCCTTAGAAGATTACTCTGGGGCGGGAAACAACCCTGCATAGCATTAAAAACCCTACAGCACTCCGTGTGGGTGGGAGGGATAGGTCTACCGTGCCTCCGGGCCTGCTACTAGGCTGCACAACTTAGAGTAGACAGTGACTGGCTTCATGGGGACCCGGACCTCGCACACATAAGGGGCGAGATCAGATACATCGGGGTAATCACACCCCTCCGAGTGCTATATGGGAGGGAAAACAACCTTACCGACTTGACCAAAATGATATGTCAGACCTGTAAAGTCTGGGCAGCGCCACACACCACACAGGCTGGGGAGGGAGACCGACAGCGGAACAACCCTTATGGAACAACACACACATCATGGAGGTCCTGAAAATGGGGCACTTCACAAATTGTGAGGAACAGGGAATACGGCTTCTTGCTGACATACTCCGAGACAGAAACCTAGTCACATTCACCGATTTACAGGACAGATTTGCACTACCGGCCGGGGAGCGATACAGACATGCAACTCGCACATGCTATCTGGGCACAATTCCCAGTCCCAGCAGACATCCCAAAATGTTCCACCCTAGAAACGAACATGCTTCAGACAAAGATCCTGGCTAAGGTCACGTCCACACTCTATCAGGTGATAAATGCCTTTGGGGCCCATGAACTTTCTAGGCTTCAGGAGAAATGGGAGAGACTGGTGGGCCCACTAGAGCCTGAGGAATGTGTTGAGGCGCTGATGTTCCCCTGGGAAATCGGCATAGACACCAAACTTCGCCTGATACAATACAAGATATTACACTAGGCCAACCACTCTAGGGCCACGATGATGAAATGGGGGACAATAGAGGATGGAAACTGTCTACGCTGCAGAAGGGCAGAGGGAACATTTTACCATATGATCTGGGACTGTGATGTCATCCAGGCTTCTGAAATCAATGTATCAACTGGATCAGCAGGGTCCTGGGGTCCCCAGTTCCACAAGACCCAAAGTTGCTCATGCTCAGGATCTGGGGAGAAGGGGACCATCCCAAATATGAAAAGGCGTTTCTCGCAGTAGCACTACGTCTAGGGAAAAGGCTCATAGCCGCCACTTGGAGATCCTCTCAAGGGTTGTGTCTTAACCCATGGATAATTGAAATGGATCAGTGTGCGTCCCTTGAGAAACGCATATATAAAGCCAGGGGTTGCGCCGGGAAGCACTTGAAGGTTTGGGGGAAATGGATTGATGAGACATAGCTAACCAACACGTACCGAGCTGCTGGACAGAGACTACAAGGCACGCAGTGGCGCACGCTCCAAGACCTGGCTTTCCCCCTCAGGCCCACACTGGGAACACCCTGCCCACCGCCTCGATTTTCTTGCAAGATTTCTATTCATCCGCTCTCCACAGCAAACCTGCGACCTTCCGGCTAGATGGCGGAAGATGTCCGAAAATCAGGAGTCAACTGGTCGATTGGTGTTTTCAACCATCCAACATGCTACCACCTGAACCCTTTTGGTCCTTAAATAGGTAACATGTCATGCAAAGGATGGGATGCAGAATAACTCTTACATCAAATAATCAGACAGACTCAGGAAATTGGCAGTGTCTTATCCGACTGTTTTATTATCAATTGTCTAAAATAGGGAGTTACAACGGACATCAACAGACGTCGCACAAGCGCACCCGTACATTTCATGAAAAACAATACTTTTATAGCAAAAATGTGTCGTACGTGACGTCATACTATGTGGCAAATAAGCAAAACCTACGGCGGGTTGTGATAGGCTTAAGGGGAACATCTAAGTATATTTTCTACCAGGGGTCGGGTTGCGATTTGACATCTACTGTCAGGTGGACAACTTATGCCCACCCCTAGTACATGTCATCTTCATCAGTTAAGTACACAGCATATTATTGGCTCTCAAACTATAAGACCCTTCGTTATATGGCCTTCTACAATTGGTTGGCACACTTGTACCCTTCTGCAACATTCAACTCACTAGCAGCACGTAAGCTAGCACCCCAGGTGCCAGTGGGTGGACTTCACCATGTCTAAGCACCCAATTAGTCCAACATCTCTCAATACTCGTACCTTCTGCCATGCAAATTGCCTTTGACCTTGGCCTTGCAATGTCTCCTTGCTCCTGAGAATTCATGGGAGTGCAGGCATATGCTTATCTCAAGTCTAGAGCTGCATGCCCACCTTCTATTTCTATCAATGGTCCACGTGACAGGAGACCGTAAATTGGGCCATTTTATAGCATTTAATTGTCTTAAATGAAGAAACTTGGCACTCATGGTGTTCTTTCTCTGCACCTTATTCAGCTTGCCACAATTACTGTCTTTAAGAATAGATAACCAGTTATTGGCCACTCTAGCCTTTGACACCAGGCTAGACAGCCCCTCTCGGTCCTTCTATGATTCTCAGCTATTCTTCTTGCTGTGAAAATGCACAGCTACCAATCCTTCTTTCTCTGTGAGTTTCAGCTTACTAAAAATTGTGACATTTAATGTCCAGATTCTATATAATGGCGGCACCGCCTGCAGTCTATTCACTACGTATAGCCAGCCTTTATGATTACTTCGTCTACTTGTGTTACTGCATCTGTACAGTTATATAACGGCTTGCATTTTCTGCAGTACTCTTCCCACGTGCAATCTTCATTCTGCATGTGAAAGCTTACTCGATTCTTTATTTCGTCATCAGATTCTACAAGGTCTGTACATCCTCGTCGTCAGCGACTCTCCTCCGTGTGCCATGCTCATATCTTGTGACGTCACTAACTTTTCTTTCTCTCATCTTCATATTCCTTCAGGGATCTCCTCCCGGAGATTGTTATCTTTTTGTGGATACATCAGATAAGGTTTTCTTAGTGGATACCTTTTCTTGAATTCTCTCCTCGGAATAGTCACAGTCACTGGTGTCAAACATGGCACAATCTCTGTCTTCCAGCATACGGGTAGCAGGGGGGTGGGACTTCCTGCAGAGGCATTCGGCTGCTCCTCTACACTATGTTCTAGGTTGTTAGCCCTGCTTATTTGAGAGATTTTGTAGAGGAGATAATTTCCCTCGTCCTGGAAGACTTCTATCATTAGCCCCATCTTCAAGGGGGGGTGATCGGACAGATGCAGCTAATTACCGTCCGATTGCCCTCCTTGACGTAGAAAGTATGATATATGTGGAATTACTATTGAGAGAGTTGGACCAGACAAAGAAACATCTTTTCAAAGTTTCAGACAGGGTTCCGCAAGGGTCATTCTGCAGCATTGAATTGGACAATATTGGGGATTCTCTGTGAAAGAACTTCGGTCAAGGGGGGTGCGGTGCTCTATGGAGCCTCAATAGACCTCTCGAGAGCCTTCAACCTGGTCAATAGGGAACGCCTTTGGGAGAAGTTAGACAGGTGGGTGATACCAAAGCCTCTGCTGGCGATGTTAGCCATCCTCCACAAGGATAACACTGTGAGAGTAAGGCTTGATGGCGCGGGCCATTTATCAGATCCTGTGAAGGTGGCGAGGGGAGTAACACAGGGTGCATGGCGGCCCCTCTCCTCTTTAACCTTTATTTAGCAGACCTAGGAAAGGCGTTGGACGCGTCAGCGTTGGCTAGTCCTAAAATTGACTGTCCGATCACATGGCTGGCCTATGCTGATAATATCGTCCTCTTTGATAATACAGCGGTTGATCTTCAGTGTCTGTTGAACTCATTGGGGACTTATGAAAGAGAGAATGACTTGCTGATTAACCCAGGGAATCCGTAAATATTGATCTTTAAGAGACCAGGCAGACAGGTAGACAAATATAAGTGGACCCTGGGAGACCAAATTATCCCGGTGGTAAAAGAAGTGGTCTACCTGGGTTTTACATTATATGCTTCTCCCAAGGTGGACCAAATTAACCTCGACTTCTTCGAGAAGATTTTCCAACTGACATCCCAAATGAGAAAACTTCGGGTGACATATTGCAAATTCTCTATAAATCCTGTGATAAAATGTTACACTCAAAAAGTGATCCCGGTTCTTATACGGCCTAGAGGCTAAAACCTTGGCCTGGGAAATGAACTAGCCAAATATGGAAGAAGGTTCTTTGCCTCCCTCAGAACCTTCCAATGGCCAGTTTACAATACAAGTTCGGCCTAAGATCACTTCGATCACATGCAGAATGGAGGCTAGTTTCTTTATATCGATTGATTGTGGGTCCACAAGCTAATTCACAATATGAAGATATTAACGCGCATTTGGAACAGTCTTCATCAATGTTGCTGTCTAACCTAAAACACCTTGTGCTTTGAATACTGGTAGAATCTGATAGTGACGTCGATACCCTTCTGTGTAATCCAATGAAGTTTAAAAAAGCATTGGAGGGAACTGACTGGATCCACACAATCGATGATATGCATAAGCTATCTTTACCTAAATCGCTCTCGCCATTTCATTAAAAGATTGTCTTCTTACCAAGGTACCTGAGGCATTCCCCTGGTTGGAAAGAGAAGCAGGCCTTCCCAAGGGCTCGATTAAATCTGATCCATACTGGAGAGGTGTTGTCTTATTAGCGCCGGAGTGGTGAAGCAATAAAATGTTGCTCAATCTGTGAGGTTTCCAGCCTTTAGTCCATTAAACATATACGGATGAAGTCCAGGGGTACTTGGGAGGGGAGAGTGAGGTACCTCCTGCAATTTGTAGTGAGAGAAGATAGACTATCATCAGATATGTTTTGAGACAGGCTAATATCAGGCCACAAGACATCATTGACTATAAATGTCATCCAGGTGCTGCTTGTGACTTGTGGTCTGATATATAGCTAACATCATATGTGGTAATTAATTATTCCGGTGCAGAGATTGGCTTAAAATAAGGGATTGGTTCTTAATTTATGCTATCGAAGTAATGTGTGCATTAAGGTTTATATGTGTATGTGTGTTTTTATATTCTTCTTTTGTATATGTGAAAAGCCATTTTATGGTTAAAGCACTATAAAAAATTCAAAAGAATGAAAATATATATATTTGGGACATTGGTGGGATGTTTGCGAACTTTACAAAGGTTTGAGGATATCATGCATATTTCTGCATTATAGGGTCGGGGGAAAGCAGTTTTTGGATGGCTTATAACCTTGGTGCCACTCAATGAAAATGCGTGAAATTTTGCAATATCATTTTAGACTCAGTCCCGAATGGTTCTGCAAAGGTTGGTTGTTCTGACTTGAGATTCGTGTAGACCGATGAGACCTCCGTCCCCAAGTGACGCACAGGGGAACTAATAGAAACCCGCTGTGCGACCTTTGAGGCCACAGGTGGTAGATGTCTTCCCAGATCCACGGAACCTCTGGAACACCGATGCTGCTATCAAAAGGGAACGAGGTTAAGTACCAGGCAATTACAATACAATCAGGTAAACAAGAGGATCTAAAGAGTCTTACCTATCCGGTGTTGGGGAAACCCAGGTAACCTAGTAGAGAGGTTCAAGACTCAGATGATGCGGCGGTCCCTGGAATAGCAGAACCGCAGGTGAGCGTGGATGTAGGGTTAGCCACCTGTAGGAGAGAGGGCTTGACTTGAATCCCAAGAAGGGAAAATGGCGTAGAAGTTCAGCAAGGTATCAAAGGATGATCCAAAGACAAGTCGAGGTGAAGTCCAAAATCCGGCAACAGGTAAACAGTTCCAAGCAAAGGTAGAAAGGGGTGTCCGAAGGAGTCCGAGGTAGAGTTCCGTGATCAAAGTAACAAGGAGCAATTCGAAACGCCAAACAGGGTCTGAAGACAGCTAAGAAGCAATGAGCATTCTGTCTCTCAGACCTTTATACTGTGTGTCTCTGGGTCATGTGACGTCTCTGGGTCATGTGACGTCCACCAAGGTCACGTGAGGAACGCCACACTGGATCACGTGACCGACGTGAAGCCGTAACGCCGCCCCTTCTGCTATATGTTCTCCAAGGCAATTGCCAATGCAGAAAGGGTTGCAATGGAGCCCGTACACCAAGGCTGGTACGGTGTTTTCGGTCCTTTGGGTTCACCGAATCACCTAAGCCTCGAACCGTGGAAGGAGATGTTGGGGGAATGTGCGCAGTGTTCTGATGTGGAGTGGACTGGTGTGCAGAGGATCGCCTAACATAGCCCCCCCCCCCCAACGGCCCACGACCCCGTGGGCAGGACGGATGATCCTTATGGAAGCGGGCCACCAACCGAGGGGCGTTCAGATCTAAGGTGGAAACCCAAGAACGCTCCTCCGGGCCATAACCCTTCCAATCCACTAGGTACTGGAGCCTACCCCTAAACCATCTGGACCCTAAAATGGCCGACACCTCAAAGACATCAGGAGAGGTCAGGGACACCGGCACAGCAGGGGTTCGAAGACGGACGGAATCAGGACAAGGTTTGAGGAGGGAGACATGGAACACAGGATGGATACGCCAAGAACTAGGAAGCACTAGACGAAAAGCCACCGGATTCACAACCTGAGAGATCACATACGGGCCGACAAAACGAGGTAGCAATTTCCGGCAACCCACTAGGCGAAGATGACGTGAAGACAACCAGACCCTAGAACCCACCACCAGAGGGGGAGCAGCTCGACGTTTGCCATCCACACGGGCCTTCATAGAAGCCTTTGCTTCAGTAAGATGAACCACAGTACTAGCATGTACAGCAGACAGATCCCTAAGACATGTCGTAGCGGCAGGATTCGAAGAACTAGAAGCCTCAGGGACCGGCAAGACCTTGGGATGTTGGCCGTAGAGGGCGTAAAAGGGAGAATAACCAGTAGCTGAATGAGCCGCATTATTGTACGCGAACTCAGCAAGCCGTAAAGCGGCCAACCAGGAGGACTGATGTTGCAATATAAGACAGCGAAGGTACTGCTCCATAGATTGATTCGTCCTTTCGGTCTGCCCATCGGTCTCAGGATTATAGGCCGAAGAATACCTGGTATCAATGCCCAGTAATTTGGTCAACGACCTCCAGAACCGAGAGGTGAACTGTGATCCTCGATCGGATATAATGACCGAAGGAAGGCCGAATAATATGAACACATGTTCAAAAAACAAGTCTGCCAAGACCGGGGCCGAAGGAATGCCTTTACAAGGAACAAAACGAGCCATTTTTGTGAACGTGTCCACCACTACCCAGATGGAATCAAAGCCTTTCGATTTGGGGAGATCGGTAACGAAATCCATAGTCAACGTATGCCAGGGCCTGGGAGGTACCGGAAGCGGAAGTAACAACCCAACCGGTCGACCCCTTCGATGTTTAGCCTGAGCACATACTGCGCACGAATTGACATAACATTCTACATCGCGCTTCATAGAGGGCCACCAACACCAACGCTTGAGCAGATCTAAAGTGCGCTCTTGACCGGGATGGGCATTAAAGGGAGCATCAAGAGACCACTCAAGGGCCAGATTACGAGTGTCAGGTGTGGGAAGAAACAGACGTTCATGTACGAAAGGTAATCCATCAGAATACACTGGGTCCCATTCTCGCAACTGATCGGAATGATTGCTAGTCCAGGATCGGACCGAGTCTAATAATGACAATGAGGGTGTACAAAGACAAATCACATGACTCTTTCCGAGAACAGTGTCAGGGAAGGTTGGCAACTCGACCCCCCCCGGGGAACGTGACAAGGCATCTGCTTTTCCATGTGAAGTGCCAGGACGATGCATGATATGAAAATCAAAAGAGGAAAAGAAAAGATGTCATCGGACCTGTCTGCTGTTAATGCATTTCAATGAAGCCAGATCCTGTAAATTCCGATGATCTGAGTATACAGTGATGGGATGTTTAGCCCCCAGGAGATGATGGCGCCAAACACGAAAGGCATCCATGACAGCCAAGAGTTCCTTCTCCGTAACGGTGTAATGAGTCTCAGTACTGGAAAACTTACGGGAATGGTATGCCACTGGGTGTAACTTGCCTGTTGTAGGGCATGTTTGAGACAGTACCGCACCGAGAGCAAAAGAAGAGGCATCCGCCTCAACTATGTACGGAAGATCAGGATTGGGGTGCTGGAGTACCGGTGCGGTAGTAAAGGCGGTTTTCAATGCTTCAAAAGCCTCCTGATGTTCTCTCTGCCAACGATAAGGTACCTGAGGACAGGTCAGAGCCGTGAGTGGGGCAACAATTGTGGAAAAGGAAGAAATGAAACGTCTATAAAAGTTGGCGAATCCCAAAAAGGCCTGCAAGGACTTGAGCGTTTGAGGTACTGGCCAATCTAATACTGCTTTGACCTTAGATTCGTTCATGGATAATGCCCCAGGGGTAATGTGGAAACCCAGAAACTCAACAGATGTTTTATGGAACTGACATTTCTCAGGTTTGGCGAATAAGGAATGTTCTCTCAGACGGGATAGTACTTCTCGGACATGCGTTACATGGTCATCAAGACTACGAGAAAAGATTAAGATGTCGTCCAAGTACACAACCATGTATACATCAAGAATATCCCTGAATATGTCATTCATGAATCGTTGGAATGTGGCCGGGGCATTACTTAGGCCGAAGGGCATGACTAGATATTCGTACAAGCCGTAACGTGTACAGAACGCAGTTTTCCACTCGTCTCCCTCGCGAACGCGCACTAAATTGTATGCGCCGCGTAGGTCAAGCTTGGAAAAAATAGAAGCATGTGATAAGTGATCTAGAAGTGGTGTGATTAACGGGATTGGATACCTATCCTTTTTTGTGATAGCGTTAAGACGCCGATAATCCACACAAGGACGTAAATCCCCCTCCTTCTTGGGTACAAAGAATATAGGGCTTGCCGCTGGTGAAGTAGAGGGGCGGATATGCCCTAAACGAAGGGCGTTCTGTACATACTCTTTCAACGCTTGTTCCTCCGAAGGGGACAAGGAATAGATCCTGCCGGAAGGAATAGTGGAATCAGGGAGTAGTTCGATTGGGCAGTCATATGGTCTATGTGGAGGAAGTACCTCGGAAGAGCCACGATCGAAAACTGATTCGAATGCTTTGTATTCAGGTGGAATCCCAGACACCAAGCCCCCAACAGAATGAGAATGCACAACCTCTGGATCGTCAACAGTCAGCGTGAGCTGAGCTAAGGCTCCCAAAGCCCGAGAAGGTGTGTCAGTGGTTTGATGGACCGGGAGACAATAATTCTGACAGACCTCGGACTCGAAGAGCACAGCGCCTGACTGCCAATTGATCAGCGGATTGTGTTCACGTAACCAAGGGATCCCTAATATGATACCGAATTGAGGTGTGGTAATCAAATCAAAACTTAAGGTCTCTGTGTGTATTTCTTGTATGTTCAACAAGAGAGGTGCAGTTTGGTGTCTAACAGGACCAGAAACTAACGCAGAGCCGTCTACGGCTTGGACATGTTCAGGTCGTGTTTTTACCACTAGAGGTAGGTTGAGGGAATGGGCCAAATCAATGTCTATGTAGTTACCAGTAGCACCTGAATCAATGATGATATTGACTGCATGAAGAAGACCTGTAGAGGGACATAGAGTAGCCTTTACAGAGATGGGTTGAACACGAGCAAATGCAAGAGGGGTACCCGGAGATGATGACGGGACACTTGACCTGTTCTTTGGATCTAAGGTCGAGCTGTCCGAAAAACCTGGCTCTTCTTGGGACGTCGAGGACACTCTTTCACAAAATGCCCAGTAGTACCACAATAAAAGCATGCATTATCCACCCTCCTACGTTCCCTCTCAGATGTTGTAATAGGACTACGTAGACCTCCCACTTGCATAGGTTCTTCTGTACTAGGAGCAGGAGCACTAGCAAGAGTAGGATGGGAAGAGACCCCCAATTCGGCTCTACGCTCCGATCGTCGTGCATCTATCTGCAGGGCGAGATCAACCAATTCCTGATACTGAGTGGGCACAGAAGGAATCACTGCTAAAGCATCTTTCATGATGTTACTCAACCCCCTATAAAAGACCACCGCCCGCTTGTTTTCTGGCCATGATGTTTCAGCAACTAGTTGATTAAACCGGGTGATGTAGTCTATCAAAGTCCTTCTACCCTGAGTTAATTCTAACAACTCCAAATCCCTAGACTGTGCCTTGTGTCGGGTATCGAATACTCGAGACATTTCTAGAACCAACAGATCAAAGTCATAAAGGACTGGGCTATTATTTTCCAGCAGGGGATTAGCCCAAGCGGCAGCTGTCCCGGCTAAATGGGAAAGGGCGAAAGCAGCTTTAGCAGTGGGAGTAGGAAAGGCCAAAGGTCTGCATAAGAAATGTAACTTGCACTGATTAACAAAGGTTCTGAATTTCTTGGGGTCACCTTGATAGCGTTCAGGAGCAGCCAGGGGGGAAGGGGTTGGGAGGACCACCGGAGTTGGGACTGTAGTAGTAGCCAAGGAAGGGGGTGTAGTTGAGGAGCTAGCTTCTCCAAACTCGGGGTCTGCGGGAAGGGAATGCTGAACACTCTGTATGGAATCCAACCTTTGGTGGATCACTGTGTTCGCGGCGGCCATATCTGCCCTTAATACTGTAAATGCCTGGACTAAGGCAGCTATGGGTTCTTCCGTGGATCCCTGCATCGTCAAACACGACTAAACGGCTTCTCAGTCTGTTCTGACTTGAGAGTCGTGTAGACCGATGAGACCTCCGTCCCCAAGTGACGCACAGGGGAACTAATAGAAACCCGCTGTGCGACCTTTGAGGCCACAGGTGGTAGATGTCTTCCCAGATCCACGGAACCTCTGGAACACCGATGCTGCTATCAAAAGGGAACGAGGTTAAGTACCAGGCAATTACAATACAATCAGGTAAACAAGAGGATCTAAAGAGTCTTACCTATCCGGTGTTGGGGAAACCCAGGTAACCTAGTAGAGAGGTTCAAGACTCAGATGATGCGGCGGTCCCTGGAATAGCAGAACCGCAGGTGAGCGTGGATGTAGGGTTAGCCACCTGTAGGAGAGAGGGCTTGACTTGAATCCCAAGAAGGGAAAATGGCGTAGAAGTTCAGCAAGGTATCAAAGGATGATCCAAAGACAAGTCGAGGTGAAGTCCAAAATCCGGCAACAGGTAAACAGTTCCAAGCAAAGGTACAAAGGGGTGTCCGAAGGAGTCCGAGGTAGAGTTCCGTGATCAAAGTAACAAGGAGCAATTCGAAACGCCAAACAGGGTCTGAAGACAGCTGAGAAGCAATGAGCATTCTGTCTCTCAGACCTTTATACTGTGTGTCTCTGGGTCATGTGACGTCTCTGGGTCATGTGACGTCCACCAAGGTCACGTGAGGAACGCCACACTGGATCACGTGACCGACGTGAAGCCGTAAAGCCGCCCCTTCTGCTATATGTTCTCCAAGGCAATTGCCAATGCAGAAAGGGTTGCAATCGAGCCCATACACCAAGGCTGGTACGGTGTTTTCGGTCCTTTGGGTTCACCGAATCACCTGAGCCTCGAACCGTGGGAGGAGATGTTGGGGGAATGTGCGCAGTGTTCTGATGTGGAGTGGACTGGTGTGCAGAGGATCGCCTAACATTGGTGCTGTTTCGCCAAGAGGGGGCAAAATTAGACAGGTCCAAAAATATAGCTGGTGGTATTTGACGGATCTGCGAATAAGTTTGCAAAAAGATTTTAGACCCAACTTTGAATGTTTTTGCAAAGTTTGGTGGGATTTTGTTAAGAGTGGGCAAAATTAGAGGGGTGTCTCAACACTTTTTGATCGATTAGAACTTTAGTGCTGTTTGACGAATCTGCACAAAGGTTTGCAAAAAGATAATAGACCCAACCTTAAATGTTTGTGCAAAGCTTGAATGGATTCGGTCCAGTAGGGGCTAAGTTATATGACTATTTTCTGTATGTACATTTTGACACCTTTCAAACAATAAAACATGGACGGATTTGCAGCAAACTTGTGCGAGCAACTTTGACAAGGACCCAAAAGCATAGTTTTGCAAATGTGTCGTTTTATTTTTTGAAAAAAGTCATAATGTAGGTACAAATAATTGTGATATGCCTTTTCGTGACTGAGGTATAGCCTGTGGCCATGGCCATTGGCCAGATTGTCCGGGTCATCGCCATGACACAGACAATCTGTCCACTTTCCATGACCATGAGGGACCCGCAATGGGTGGTTTAAAGTGGGCATGGGCACCAGGGACTGGCTATGTGGTAAAGTCTTTCGAAATCGGGATAGGTTTGAATGCGAAAAGAATATTTAATCCGGCAGAAATTGAGCCGGGTTACCGCCAGACTTGTGATGCTTTATGGGCCTCATCACAAATCACAAGTTCTTCCTCTTCCTTGAACAGGTTCTCAGTTGATCAATAGCAACAATAATTGTCTTGGTCAGGATGATTTGCCACCTTTGGTAATTTCTAAACAAATATAGCTTCTTTGTGAATGATTCAAACAACCCTTCCTTTAGCACCACAAACAACATAAAGGTCTCTGAAAGGACCACCTCGTAGCACTTCTTGGTCTACTTCCTTCTAAGGCCCACAACCTCAGTTCACACCGGGTTTACTCCCATGTCAGGCCCACTTCTTCACAGTTTTACCATCCAGATACACTCCCTGCCCGAACAGCATTTCAAAACAATAAGTGCTTGTGTGGTTAAGATCAACTAACAAGAAGTTCAGAACAGCTACACAGTATTCACCTAATTGCAGCTTCAAAACTTTCAACAACTCTTCAGGGATACCAAGATTCACAGAGGTGCTCTTTCATTCACCTTTGCAAATGATGCTACTCTCCCTCTGGATGTCTTTTCCCAAAAGGGCAGCGTTTTTGCCACTCTTGTTTCCCCACTATACAAGTAATCAAAGACTGACATGTATAGAGTCTATTTCTGCTTCTCCCTCATGGTTTGGCAATGTTTGTTTATCCCAGCTATTGGCATATGTTTTACAAAATATGGGCAAGGAGTTTCAGCATTTATAGACCTCGAATTAGCCCCCTTCTGATGTTGGTAATCTTTGATAGCATGTTTTTGCCTTGGTCTTAGTCTTCCTTTGGCTTAAAATCACCCCCTCAGGTTGCTGGGTTTTCCACAGACTCACATTTATGATGTTACAGTCATTTGGTTTTGTTACAATAGTTTTTTGCTGCTTTTCCCTAGACCCGTATTCAAAATAAACCTGGGAATCACTTTCACTCATAAGCGAGTGCTGCTTCTGCTGCTTTGTAATCTTTCATTATTCAAAATTGTTCTCTGAGCTACCTTTATTTCTACGTAAGCGTTTCCTACTCGCCGAATGCCTGCTTCTGACACGCGAGCAGGTATGGAGAGCTCCGGCATCACTACTAGCTTGTGAAGTAACCGGGTGAGACATGCAACTCCATTCGCCTCGCTGCTTGTAGGACTTCTGCTACTGTGGGTCCTCGTGACCCGGCAAATTGTTTCTGTTAATCCCTGTTCACCCACGCCACCTACAGTTGAAGCTCCTGTTGCTCCTGAGGCTCTAATGCGCACGCCAGACACCAGTGATTGCCTCATGGCCCTCAGGTGCATGCCAGCTACTTGAGACAACCACCTGCATGCTTCCCACATATTGGGGGAACATGTACAGTGGACACGGTCAGAGGCTGTGACCACTGGCCATGGCAGAAGGGCATGGGTTAGTGGCCGGTAGTGTTTTAAAATATACAGTGCTTTCTGACAGGGCCAAACCCCTTGACTGCTGGGCAGGAAAGACATGTAAAGTGACCATGGCCAAAGGCCATGGCCACCTAGTGGGTCCAAAGCAAACATATTGGGAGAACATGTACTGGTCATTGCCGAAGGCCATGGCTAGTGGCCCATAAAAAATTATGGTAAAACAAAACCCTTGAAATTTACCGAAAAAACGTTAGCTAAGGTGCAGTTAAATTGTGCAGATTTAATGCAACAAAACCCTTGAAATTCACTGGTGTGAGAAACCTGAGGGAGTCCTCACATCAACTCCCCTTGGATCCTCTTCCCAGGTGGCCAGGGAAAAGCCATCACTTTTGGATCCTGACCCTGGGGACGGCGAAGCAAGGGAGGATCACCTGGGTGGTGGGTCCTTGAGGATTGGAGGTAGACGTCCTTAGGTGAGATGCGGTACACCTTATTTCGATTTCACAAGCAACCTTCAATCCCAGAAGTAGTTATGGGGTATTGTTACCCCTTGTCCCTCTGACCAAGAAAACACCAGAAGATCTTATCAATATAAAAACAACAGGAAGAGGGTGAAGAAGAAAGCACTTAAGCTGCTGCCCGTGTGCAGGCAGAATCCAAAGTGTGAGCGGGGCTCGCAAACGTAGGAAGAGACCGACAGCATCCAAGAAGGGAAGGAGAGCTCCAGGTCATGTGCATAGTGGAACCGAAGTGCGAGCAGGGCTTGCGAACGAAAAAAGACGGGCAGGCGAAATCGGAAGCAAGGTGCACATCTGCCCGGTGGAGTTGCTGAGGACTGCTGAGTGCAGAGGGAAGCCACTCGAGACAGGGGTCTGTAAGGGAATCCCGAAATGAAAACAATGAATGAGAGGCACCCACATGAGAAAACAATCTGGAGAAAATGTTAAAAGTCATTTAACCTGCAGGCGGCGGGGTGAAAGATTGTGCAGATTGAATGCCGAACTAAATGAAAGCTTTTGGACAAGGCTATGAGCCTATGACAAATGTGCATAAACTATAGATACTGCCCACTTGAAAGCCAAATATAAAACTGTATGAATCACGAAAGAAAGCAGATATGGAAATTGAAAGTGAACCCAAGAACAAAGTGGTAAAGAAACAAAATCGCCATATATATGCAAGAATACAGTTGATATGGCCAAAGACTGGCAAAGGAGTTGTGACATTGTGTGGCAAAGCCAAGAGGCTAACAAGAAAAATCTAGGGTTCCTGATTGCGCAACCCGCAGTGGGTGGTGTGAGAAACCTGAAGGTGTCTAACCCGCTAGTCCCCGGAGATCTGTCATCCAGGTGCTCAGGACACAGCCATCGCTATTGGATCCAGTTCCTGGGGGTGGACCAGTCGGGGAGGATCACCTGGAGGGGTCTTCGGGGAGTGGAAGCGGGACACCAACAGGTGAGATGCGGTACCCCTTCCCTATAACACCTTTACCGCATCCTACTCCGTAGGATATTTAGAAGCTCTACTCCCCCCTTCACTCCTTTTTTCGACACAAACACTTTCTTACACTGTGACAGACAACGGACAAACACCAGAGCTGTTTACCTGACATGTCCCAACACAAGGGTCAGGCAGAGTCAGACAATTGACAACAATCACACACACCTAACGGCCCTTTACCTTCCCCAGAGGGATAAAAGGTGGAGCACGTGAGTACACCACAAGCAAGGCTTAACGCACAAGGAGACAGCTATTCCGGACCCGCAGTTCAAAGAGGAGGAGAAAAGCGGCGAAACCTGAAAGGACGATGAGGAGGGAATTGCCCTTGCCCTTTTCAACTCAGACCCGCAAAGCCTCCAAAAAGGCCATCACAAGACCGGGGAGTACAGCTGATGTGTGGTGTGGCAGGTGTCAACGGTGCACGGGGGCCTCCCGCGTTGATAACACAGGCGGGGAGGCACACTGGCTACCGTGGTATCGTCCTTGACTCCAGAAGCAAGACAAGCCAACGGGTTCTGCACAGCCGGTGAGTCGGAGACAGCTGATGGCAAGCCGAGCTGTGTTGAGTTCAAGGTTGCAATTGGCAAAATTATATGAATGCAAGTAACTTGTAAATAAAGAACTTGTGTGAGTTTGAACTTTTGGGAAAGCCCAGAGAAGGGCCAGCTGCAGAGTGGTCAGGCGCCGCAGAAGTGCTCATTCGAAGGACTATGACTGGCCCCTTTTTTTGTGTTGAAAGTACAAGTACCAGAGGGCCCTACGAGATGGCGGCGTGAGGTGTCAGAGTGGTCCTAGAGGGGTCACATCAAATCCCTTGTACAATTGAAAGTCTCTGTCCCGTAGCCAAGAGAAAGCTAGGGGATGGGAACCCCTTTGCTTTCTGATAAAATTGTGAATCAAGGCAAGTGTGACCCCAGACAGAGGAATGCCAAGGGAAAAGCTAAGAAAAGTGAATCCTCCATCGTGATAAAACAAAGTGAACTGTGAAATTGGCAAACGTGAACCCGGTTGACGGATTCATGCGAATCAGGGTGAAGCATGATGCACCTGAGAACATTATGTTGATATTAAGAGTGAAAAGCTGCAGTGAAACCGACGGAGGGAGGCCCACGTTGCAAGAAGGATCCAAGCCCGATGGAAGGAGATCCAAGGGGCAAAGAGCAATCACCCAAGGTGCAGGATCACCGAAGGAAGTTTTGTTTGTTTGTTGTTTTGGTCCAGCAGGACTTCTAAGGCAAGAGACTTTGCAGAAAAGAGACTTGGCCCCTGGAAGTCCGGATAT
This sequence comes from Ambystoma mexicanum, assembly GCF_040938575.1. NCBI lineage: Eukaryota > Metazoa > Chordata > Amphibia > Caudata > Ambystomatidae > Ambystoma > Ambystoma mexicanum. The sequence goes on from NC_090921.1 coordinate 1,477,464,276, forward strand.
CATTGAATGGAATAGTGAACCTCATGTTGGAGACGCCCAGGAGTGTGCTGTGCTCAGAAGTCCTGCCTTGTCCTGAGCTTAAAACGCAAGGAAGGGAGACCCCAGCCATACCTTCCTGACTTATCATTTTGTGAACACTTCTTTCTTTTCCAGTAAACATTATCCCACACTCTTTTTGTAACTTAGTGTTAAAGATTAGCAATAGGTTTTTTAGTATAGCCCATTTTTATTTAACACAACGCCACTAGGACTGCCTTATTATTATTTGATGGTTGTAGCTTGCTCCCATCTTAGCGTTAGCTTTAGCTTAGGCGTTTTTCTCACCCATTCATATAGTTTAATAAACACCCTTGAACTGTGATCACTTGTGTCTGTCTTTACTGTTGGGACCATGAGTTCCTTACAGTGGACTGTGCGGTCCGACAACAGCGTCTAGACCAGCAAGCCCTGACTGTGAAAAGCCCAGGAGGTTGCTGATGCAAACCAAGGGAGTGCAACCTGATGAACTGGTAAGAAAACCAAAGCAGTAACAAGACTGGTAAGAAAACCAAAGCAGTATAAAGTTGATCTGGAAATAATCTTGAACTTTGAGAAATTGAGAACAAGTACAAGGTGCCTGTTTGAACTTGGGGAAGGGAACCCCAAGGTGTCGTGGAACTCTCTTCAACTTGGGGAAGGGAACCCTGACACTTTTGTGGAACTGTTTGAAATCCCGAGACTTTGATAGAACTTTCCTGAACTTGGGGAAGGGGAGCTGAAGATTAAGCTCAAAGTTAGGAAAAGCTCAGAACATTATTTTAAACACTATTTCTTTCGTTATTGACATCCCTACTCATTGTTTAGCTTTAGTTGTGGGCACAAGTATAGGTTTTGGACACAGGCAGACTTTTAAGTTGAACTTTCTGACTCAAACTTTCCTTAGTTTCTTTAGGTTGCTACTCCCACAATAGGATAGGGAAAGTTAGGCCTTCCACCATCCTGACATTTGAGTTAATAAAACCTTTTTGTTTGAATCTGAAATCTGTTGTCTGTGTCTGGCTTCACGATTCCTTCATAAATTGTGTCAGCAGTGGGATACAATCAATTGATACAAACTGAGGAACCCCTATGTGGTTGGTAATTCAACAGACAGTAAGGAAGGACAGTACTGTAAAGGTTCAGGATTGAGTACACTGAAGAGGGTGATTGCTGACAGCTACAAATATGTCAGGACTTATTCTATAAGTCCCAGGTTCTCCTTGATACCTTTCCCCTGGCTACATATTACTTGAAACACTGAGATACGATTTCTCTATCGATCAGAAAATACCATATCTTTATTCGACCCGGAGCCTTAGGTCCCGTAAGTACAGGGCAAGGGAACTCTTCTATCTCTTTCCCTTCCTCTCCTGTAGAGTTAATAAAAGAGGAACCAACTTCCGTATGTCAAAGGGAAGTGGAAGTAAGATCTGATACTTCCCAAAAACCTGATCATCTTTTTTTAGACGCAAAGTTACTTAAAATATGCAAAAAAACAAGGGGGATCCTGGGAGTCCCTCTGCCAGACATAAGTCCTGGTTACAAGGGCCTTTCACAGAGGAGAAATATCCAAAGCATATCAGTCGTTGTCTTGCCCTGGGGCAGTCCAGCACCGAAATGCTAGGCAATTCTCCTCTAAGCAACAGTACCAACAGCAACCCCAGACACGTGTTTCTGTCTGATTGGACCTCATCAGTAGGTTGGAGCTGTGCCTGGGTAAGGCTCTCGTAACCGGGACTAATGTTCAGCAGAGGGACTTCACAGGACCCCCCTTGTTTTTTGGAAAGACTAAAAGCCACCCAAGAAAAGCCTAATATTCCCCAGGGAGTCTAGGGAACTTTTTCTAAATTTTGAAAGGCAAGCTTGCCAATTTAGATGGGGAGACAAGCTGAAAATATGTTAGTTGGAACCCCTCTTGAAAGGAGAGTTACAGACCTTGTTCCAACTGTTGAGCCTCCCAGGAACCACCTCTTTTTCTGATATTAAAGAAGTGCTTCTGCAACGGGTAGGACAAACTAGAAATTTCTACGGCCAAATGTTTAGAAGTTTAAAATGATGTCCCGGAGAAGCACCAATTGAACTAGGCGAGCGGGTTAAAAACACTCTGTCACTATGATTGGGAAGGAAAACACTGCCAGAGGTATTAGAAGCTTTAAGGCTGGAAGAGTTTATGAATTGTTTGCCTCCCGTGCTCCAACGGGCAGTTTTGCAAGTGAATAAACCTATGCTTTCACTCGCCATTGAGACCGGCAAAAATGTCTCTGATGCATATAAGTATTTCCATTCTTTGCACAGACCTGAGGAACAAAAGAGAAAACAAGAGACCTCCTAACCCCACTTTTGTCCTTAAAGAAAGGGTTGAATTACCATATCGGTTTCAAGATCCACATAGCATGGAAAAGGCAAAAATAGAAAAGAGATCCGAACCTAAACCCAGGGAGGAAATGATGGGGAAGAGATTAGAACCGTGAAACCATTAATTCCAATATGCTTTTCATGTAAAGAACCTAAGAATTTTGCCCAACATTGCCCACGGAATAGAAAAGAAGAACCTATGGACATCGAATCTATGGTGGGTGAAAAGTTGTCACACTCAAGGCTTCCCTCCTCCTCCTCCTTACCTGAATAGTCCACTGGTGATGGAGAGCCAGGAGCCTTTTGACATGTCTTCTTTTTCTTAGAAGTTGTGTGCCTTTCCTTATGAAGAAAGTACCTGTCATGAAAGGAAGCCACTCTGATCGCCCAATGGATTGGCCAACCAAAGGATCCCACTCCGTGAACAACCAGAGAATGGGGCAAAAGACTGGAAGGGCAAAAAACCCTTGGCGATGCAGTACATGGAAAATCCTTCAATGTTACAGAGGAACAAGTGGATGGGAATCCAATAAATCCAGAGAGGGAGTGATCCAAAATGAAGGTAGAGATCAAGGCAAAGTGATGACAGGAAGGAATTCCAAAAATAGGAAGAGAACTGCTGGGAGGCCAAAAGGAAAAGAGAACAAGGTAAGGCCAGTACAAAAGGCAAGGAAAAGTAGAGAGAGAGAGAGAGAGAAAGATGCCCATCAGAGAGTGATCAACAGGAGGAAGGCACCAGAAGGAGAGAAAAAAGGAAAGGAACTAGAAGTGTGCTAGCAAAAGGAGAAATAACAAGCAGCATATAACCCACAAGAAAGGCAGGGTTGCAACGCAGCGAATGCCGGTGGCGAAAGACAGATAAGCAGCTTGAAGTGGCCATATTGAAAAAAGATTAGACCGTAACTCAAAGATGGAAGGAAAACGTGGAGGAACACCAATGGCGGTAAAGCACCCACCAGCTCCATACACACCAGGGAGGGCGAGCAATGACAGGAGTAGGACTATTCAGAACCTATTGAAGAGGTATAAGTTCAAAGCTATTATTTTTGTGGCACCTCTTCTAAATCCACCTATGAATCATCTGTGGTTAACGGAATCCCAGTATAGACCCTAGTGAATTCTGGCAGCAGACCGCAGTTAGGTCTGCCCCAATACCACCTACAAAATTAAAAGGGTCTTCCCTGGTAAAAATAATCTGTGTCCATGGGGATCAGGAAATCTATCCCAAAACAACTCTCCCTATTCAAGTGAAAGCAATCACCACCCACTTTCCTTCTGCCATTATCCCAGGGTTACCGGAAGAAAACATTATCGGAATTGACTTTCCCAATTTTCGATCCTTACAACAAGAAGTCAATTCCCCCCAGACCTCCTTTTTACCATCAAACATCTGGCAAGAAGACCCATTTTAACTTAGGTATTGTATATGGGACTGGACTGAGATCCAATAAAGATTACAGCATGAGCAAACCCCTAAGATCCTAACAACATCAGTCCCTTGTACGGGAAGCCATTTTTATAGGGGAAGGGTATGTGAGAAACCAGAGGGTGTCCTCACATCTGTTCCCCTTGGATCCTGTTGCCAGGTGGGAACAGGCCATCTTACCAGGCCATCGCTTTTGGATCCTGACCCTGGGGGCGGAGAAGCAAGGGAGGATCACCTGGCTGGCTGAGACATCCTTAGGTCAGATGCGGTAAACCTTATTTCCATTTCAGGAGCAACCCTCAATCCCAGAAGTAGCTATGGGGTATTGCTACCCCAACCCCCCTGACCAAGAAAACAACAAGAGATTTTATCAATTTAAGAAAAACAGGAAGAGGGGGAAGAAGAAAGGAAATAAGGGGTGATATGCAAGATATGGTATTCACCCTTTTATTACGAAGATCAATCTAACCCTTCACCGGCCTTTATAGGCTATTGAAACACATCTTCTCACATTTCCTCTCATTCAGACCACTTTAATACTGGGATGAGGAAGAGGCAACTAGGAGTAGTGAGCACTAGTAACACATTTCACCACTCTAGTAATAAGACGAGGAAGAAGCCTGCAGAGTGTTGGCCAGGCACATCCCAAGATCTGCTCTAATTGCAACCAGGCAATTACAATTGGGAATTTACTCTTGCAACCTGTCAAGTGGTTGCAGTTGTATAAGAAGGGAGGAGACCAGCAGTATGAGAGACCAAACCCTCTGGGAAGCCTGCTTTCGTGGAGACCGCCACAGTGGGACCGGCAGGAGAGACAGGACGCTGGCAGAAGGAGACCCCAATGGAATGTGGAGCCCAGGAGTCAACGCGTTGCGAGAGAACCATAGTTTGAGAGGCCTCAATGGTCCGAGAGGTGCCGCTGGAGCGGCAAGCATAGTGAGAGGAGAGCGAGTGACCAACAGCATCCGCAGAAGAACAGCAGAGCTGCCGTCTGTGTGCAGAGCGAATCCAAAGAGCGAACGGGGCTCGCGAATGAAGGAAGAGACCAACAGTATCCACAGAAGGGAAGCAGAGGTGGCGTTCAGGGTGCAGAGTAAAACCGAAGTGCGAGCAGGTCTCACAAACTAAACAAGACGTGCAGGGCGAAAGCAGAAGGAAGGTGCACAGCTGCCCGGTGGAGTTGCCGAGGACCTGTGAGTGCAGAGGCAAGCCACTCGAGCCGTGGCACTCCAAACCCTAAATTAAAACTGAATGAACGAAAGGCACGCACATGAGAAACTGAACTGGAGAAAATGTTAAAAGTCATTTAACCTGCAAGCGGCGGGGTGAAAAATTGTGCAGATTGAATACCGAACTAAATGAAAGCTTTTGGGCAAAGCTATGAGCCTATAACAAATGTGCATAAACTACAGATACTGCCAATTTGAAAGTCAAATATAAAACTGCATGAATCACGAAAGAAAGAAAGGAGAGATGGGAAATTGAAAGTGAACCCAAGAACAAAGTGGCAAAGAAACAAAATCACCATAAAGTGAAATACACACAAGAATACAGTGTAACAAGGCCAAAGACTGGCAAAGGAGTTGTGACACTTTGTGGCAAAGCCAAGAGGCTAGCAAGGAGAACCTAGGGTCCCCGGTTGCGTGATCTGTAGTGGGTGGACCGTGCGGTCCAACAACAGCGCCTAGAATAGGGAGTGAATCCTGATAAAGATACAAACACAGAAGTACCTGTGTGGGCAGGAGAGTCTATGGCTCCTGGTTGCACGACATGGAGTGGGTGGAACGTGCAGTCTGACAACTGCGCCTAGACCAGGGAGCCCCGACTGTGAAAAGCCAAGGAGGTTGCTGAAGCAAACCAAGTGAGAGCAACCTGATGAACTAGTAAGAAAACCAAAGCAGTAACATGACTGGTAAGAAAACCAAAGCAGTATAAACTTGATCTGGAACTACACTTGAACTTCAGAGATTGAGAACAAGTACAAGGTGCCTGTTTGAACTTAGGGAAGGGTACCCTAAAGTGTTGTGGAACTGTCTTCAACTTGGGGAAGGGAACCCCAAAGTTTTTGGGGAACTGTTTGAGATCCCGAGACTTTGTAGGGGGGGGCATTATTTTGAACACTATTTCCTTCATTATTGACATCCCTACACATTGTTTAACTTTAGTTGTGAGGGCAAGTATAGGTTTTGGACAAGGTGTCAGAGGCGTGCTTGCACACGTAGTGTAGCAGAAGTCTTCTTCTTGCCAATGTACCCAACTGGCTGATAGTAGTGTACAACCAGCAGTGTCAATAAGCGAAAAGATAGGATACCAGGATCGATGAGCGGTACAACCACTGAAGGCAGACGGCAGGAGACGGCGCAGGATACACAGGCTGAAGCAGGTCAAAACTGCAAGGAAAACAAGGGTTAACACAATGCAGTCTGAAACAAGACATCTAGTAGTGTGCCAATAACAACCCACTGACCTTGACTCAACTACTAGGAACTCAGTAACGACACGACAACAGGGGGCCGTCACCAGAGGTTGTTCTGTAAAAGGAAAGCCCAATTAGTTCTCAAAGCTACAATGATATGAGTAAACCACAAGGTCAGCAAACCAGAGCAATGGGAGCATATCGCATGGGATCCTATCAGGAGCCAAGTAGGACAGCTGACAGTAATAAGGCACCGGTAGAGACAGCTGAAGATGAGGCAAGGAGGTAGTCCAATCCAAAGGAATGAGTTGGAGTCCACAACCACCTAACCCGGAAAGCAGGAGGACGCCTAAGAAGGGTACACCCAGAGTCTCTATTCTAAGTACCCTGAAGTCCCCAACCACCTAACTCCGACGGCACAAGGACGCCTAAAAAAAGGCAAACCAGAAGTCTCTACTACACGTACCCTAGTAAGAGATTTCCAGAAAGCCAAGAAAGTTCAGGGGCAAGTTCCAAGGTAAACAGAATCCAAAACACGTAGGCAAGAGCAGGTTGGGTTCTTTCCGGATCTGAACAGGAGGCGGGCGGCGACTGTATATAGAACGTGAGCAGGGCGGGTTCCAGAGACGGTCCGGGTTCGTCAGCAGGGCAGGTAACAGTTGTAACGTAGACACAAGAAGTCCGTAGGCAAGCCGGATCAAAGTACCAAGTGATCAAGCAGGAATACAGGGGAACGGGAGGTCGGAAGGTAATTGGGATATCAAGATAAGGAAACAAGGACACAAGAACTCAACGCCACTGTTACGGGAAATCAGAAGCACCGGAAAAGCGGCTAGGAGGTGCTTTAAAGGGAGATCCCATGACAGCCATGCGTGTCGAGCGCCGCAGGAGGAGGGGCCTGGACAAATGAATAGGACGCCAGCGTTGCCATGCCAACTTCCAGGCACCTGGCATTAGTTTTCTTAAAGGGACAGCCGTACGCTGTTTATATTGTACACCATTAGCAGGAGACAAACGTTTGGATCGTGCCTGGCGCTTCCTGCTCCTATCTGCAGCGGGATCCTGAAGCCTGACACACAGACTTTTAAGTTGATCTTTCTGACTCAGACTTTCCTTAGTTTCTTTAGTTAGGGAAATCCCACTGTAGGATAGGGCAGGTTAGGCCTTCCACATTCCTGACATTTGAGTTAATAAAACCTTTTTTATTTATTTGTCATTTATATAGCGCACAAAACCCAAAGGCATCTAGGCGCTTTTTGTTTTAATATGAAATCTGTTGTCTGCGTTTTGCTTCATGATGCCTTCACAGTGGATGTGAGAAGACATGACCAGCTTAACTGTTCCTGTTGAAAAGACCATGATGTAAGGAACTCATTGTGGCAACAGTAAAGACAGACACAAGTGATCACTGTTCAATGGGGTTTATTGAAATGTATAATGTGTGAGATAAATGCCTAATCTAAACCTAAATCTAAGATGGGAGCAAGCTCCAACCATCAAATATTAATAAGGCAGTCCTAGTGGCGTCTTGTCAAATAAAAAGGGCCTATACTAAAATACCTATTGCCAATCCTTACAGCTAAGTTACAAAAATTAGTGTGGGATAATGTTCACCAGAAAAGAAAGAAGTGTTCACAAAATGATAAATCAGGATGGTATGGCTGAGTCTCCCTTCCCCATGTTTTTAGCACGGGATAAGGCGGTACTTCTAAGCACAGCACACTCCTAGGCCTCTCCAGCACGAGGTTCGCAATTCCAGTTTCTGGTTTTCAGGGTGGGTCCCATAAACTGGGGGGCCCATCCACAATTAAGGCCTTTGCCTCCCGTTTACCTAAGCCTTTTCGTAGGTAAAGTTGGTAAGACATTGGCATAAACAGATGCTAAAGGTCTCTAGCTCTTCCTCAGGTTTTTCCCATTCTTCACCCTTTAAACAATCTATTTCCATAGGTTTGTCATTTATTTTCTTTGGGCATTGCTTAGCTAATTGTCCTGTTTCTCAACCCTTTTTTCCTTCGGTACGACCCCCGGGTTTACCCATTCCGTGAGGTTGAGGTCGGTGGATAGGTTTATGATCCTTCCGTTGCTCCCAATGATGGGCCGAGTGGAAATGTTTAACTACATCCGAATGGTTTTGAGCAGTTTCAATGGCCATTGCTAGGGTAGATCGATTAACCTGCAGAACAGCTTTTTGCAAAAAATGGAGTAAGGAATTAGTCAATTGTTCTAGTGTGATCATCTCTGTTAGTTTGTCTAAGGATTTGTTACTGATTGTTAATTGAGGAAAATCAAAGACTTACATTTTCACTAACCTGGGCAGACAGAGACTTGCACTGGAGGCAACAGGCAGAAATTGAGGAATCCCCCGTGGAGGTCCTGCTCTCTCTCACTCCCCGGATAGAAATTCAGAAAGGAGGGAGGCAGAATCCCCAGGGAAACCCTCCTGGGGAATAAAACCCTGAATCGAGGTGGCTCTTAGGAACGGTGAGTAGAAGCTTGGACGGTCCCTCTAGGCGAGCTGGAGTGCGAAGAGGATTGAAAACCTTTCCGGGGAACAATATAGAACAGGTAAATGCCAGGTAGTAAGAAGTGAAAGAACAAGAGATGGATATAGAAGGGAAACGTCCGTGATTTTCAGAATGTAATTCTCAATGGGATGAGGACGTTCTTGGGAGCATCCGAATGGCTGGAAGCCATAGAACTGTGGTGCTGAATGAATGGAATAGAAAGGATATGAATGTTAGTAATGGGAAGATAGAATGACCTAAAGAGGACTCTGAGTTTAAGGGACTTGCAAACACTGGCGGAACTCCTAACTGGAAATCTATGGTGGAAACTGGATACGGCCTGAGAGTAAGCCTGTATGTATGAGAGGCGGAAAGACAAGAGTAAAGATTAGATTTTAAAGGAGAATGCAAGCTAGCAATGTCGGAAGAAGGAATCCTAGTGGCGAACTTACAGAGCGTCTGTATGAACAGTAGCGACGCGTATGCTGCTAGCACTTCCTTCCTTATCAGGAGTCACGTGAGTAGACGCAGGAACGTAAGATGTGCGTGGAACAACTATTCCGCGGTCTTCCTCACAAGGAACCGTCACTTTGGGAGCCTGCGTTATAACGCTATGTGCTGTTCTTCCTAATCTCCTTCTTTGCCACAATGACCAACGCTGATAATGTGTAACAGTATGCCCCTTTCTCAGGGGAGGAGAACCTGGCTTTCCAGGGTGGAAGCGATAGAATTTTCTCACCAATTTGGAGGCATGGACCTCTGAAGCATCTTCCCACATTCTTTCTGAAGGTGAGTATCCTTTCCAATCAATCAAAAACTGAAGGTGACCTCGTCTGTATCTTGAATCACAGATGTTGGCCACTTCGTACTCTGTACTCCGGACCTGTCTCAGTGTGACAGATGAGTTCTAGCAAAGCGGTCCGGAACGGATAATCTGTGAGACATGAAAAACCGGGTGAATTCGAGACCAGGAAGGAGGTAACTCTAATCGCACCGCTGATGCTCCTACTAGGGAGAGGATCTTAAAAGGTCCAAAAAATCTAGGAGACAATTTGGAAGGAACCAGATGTTTGGGGAGAAAACGAGAAGATAACCAAACCAAGTCTCCCTTCTGAAGTGGAGGTATCTTTCTGCGATGACGATCAGCATATCGCTTAGCCCGATCCTGGGCTGCTTTCAAAGATTGGCGAGCCAAACAGTGACCTTTCTGAATGTCGCAAACCATGCGGTCGACTCCCAGGCATTGTGAAGGAGGCGAGATGGAGGGTAAAAAGGATGGGTGATAACCATAGGAGCAGTAGAACGGGGTTGATTTCAATGCAGAATGATATGAATTGTTGTACGAAAATTCTGCGAGTGGAAGTAACTCCTTCCAATTATCTTGAGCTGCGGATACAAAGCACCGAAGATATCCTTCTAATGTTTGGTTTAAACGCTCAGTTTGACCATTGGTCTGCGGGAGATATCTGGAACTGAGGGACCTCTTGATGCCCAATTCTCGACACAGATAATTCCAAAATTTAGAAGTGTACTGGGACCTACAATCTGAAACGCTAGCATCTGGAAGTCCATGCTTGGAGAAGATTTCTGTCAAGAACACCTTTGCCATCTGTTCTGCACCAGGAATCTTGGTGAGATAAGTAAAGTGGCCCAATTTAGTAAGGTAGTCGATGGTTACCATAATAGTGTTGTGTTGGGATGAAAGAGGAAGATCAACAATAAAATCCGTAGAAATAAATTTCCAAGGTTGATCCGGGATAGGCATACGGGATAGTAGGCCGTAAGATGGAACACGAGGAGTCTTGGACTGTTGACACACCACACAGGCAGAAACATAATCACGGACATCAGATCTTACTGTAGGCCACCAGAAATGTCTAGAGATGAGTTCCAAGGTGTTTCGATAGCCACGATGACCAGCCGCTTTAGAGTCATGGCACATCTTTAGTACCTCCTTTTGTAAAGGAGCTGAAGGAATCAGGACTTGAGCTTTATTAAAGTAACAGCCTTGGGTCAATTTAAGCGGATATTGGCTCGCTATTTGTTCACATGCCTGTTGGTTCTGTGACGTTGCCAGTTTCAGCTCTTGAAGAAAGTTGGTTGTCATTGCAACAAATCTAGCTTTAGCAAATAAAGGTTCTGGAGTGAATCGATGAGGAGAGAAATCTTTACGTGAAAGTGCATCTGCACGGAGGTTTCTGTTTCCCGGCAGGTATGTAAACTCAATTCTGAAAGGTAAGAAAAAATGGGCCCATCTTGCTTGTCTGCTGTTGGTAGTATGTGCTTGCTGTAGTACTTTGAGATTCTGGTGATCCGTGCGTACTTCGACCGGGTATCTTGTTCCCAATAGCAAATGCCTCCACTCTTCAAAGGCTCTTTTAATAGCCAATAATTCCTTTTCAATAACCGAATAATTCTCTTCTGACTGATTAAACGTTTGGAGAGCTATGCTACTGGTTTCTCATCTCCCTGTTCGTCCCTTTGTAGTAAAACCGCTCCCAATGCATGATGTGACGCACCTGTCTCCACAATAAAAGGTCGATCTTGAACCGGGGTAGACAGTACCTCAGCTGAAGTAAAAAGGTGTTTTAGCCTTTCAAAGGCTTTCTGTGCCTCTTCATCCCAATCGAAGATAACCCCTTTCTTTAGGAGCCTCGTGATGGGTCGAACAGTTTCAGAGAAACAAGGGATACATTTGCGATAGAAGTTTGTGAAACCCAGGAATCTCTGGATTTCTTTGATGGACGATGGAGGAGGCCAATCCAAAACATATGATACCTTTCTAGGATCCATTGAAATCCCTTGTGGAGAGAGGACAAACCCTAAATATGTTACTTGACCTTGATGGAATTCACATTTTTCTGGCTTGCAGTAAAGCTGGTTCTCTTGAAGGCAAGCTAACACGAGATTGACATGATGGATGTGTTCTTCCTTGTCCTTAGAAAAGATTAAAATAGCATCGAGATATATGATGACAAAGTGAAGAAGGATATCTGCGAATAGATGGTCCATAAATCTTTGAAAGATTGCTGGTGCGTTCACCAGTCCAAAAGGCCTAACATGATACTGGTAGTGTCCGAAAGGAGTTCGAAAAGCTGTTTTCCACTCATCCCCAGGGGTAATTCTAATAAGATGATAGGCTCCTCTGAGGTCCAGCTTAGTATAGAATGAGGCTCTTCGAACAGCCTCCAGGATATCAGGAATCAACGGCATGGGATACTTGTCTGGAATAGTAATCCTGTTTAAACCGCGATAATCTATGCAGGGTCGTAATTCTTCCAAATCTTTTTTTGGGATAAAAAACAATGAAGCTCAAGCCGGAGAAGTGGATTCAGAAATTAGACCATTTTGGATATTTTGCTGAAGGTACTCCTTCAGAGCTGCTTTTTCCTTCTGGGAAACCACATACATGCGCCCGAATGGGATTGGCTGATCGGGCATTAGATCGATGTGGCAGTTGTCTCTACGATGTGGTGGAAGAGTGGGAAATTTGGGAGTGGAGAAAACTGAATGATAGAGCTGATGGCATTCAGGAATCCTACTGATGTGGCTAATAGATGGAACTTTCTGGCAACTTTCCATTTCCGACGGGATATGTACTCCAACTAAAGAACTAGACGAACAATGAGAGGTGCAGTATTCGGAACCCAAAAAGAGAGTACTTGCTGACCAATTGATGAAAGGATTATGTAATCTCAACCATGGTAATCCCAAGATTACGGGGAAATGTGCAGTTCTGATAAGGTCCAATTCCATGGTTTCCTGGTGAGTCTTAACCTGAACATTTAAAGGTACAGTCTGTTCTCGAATGGGACCCGAACTCAAAGGAGTTCCGTCTACACCTTGAATTGGAGTTACCAATGGTTTGGCAACTCTAGGGATCCCTTTACTGGATGCCCATTCATCATCCAAGAAGTTTCCTGCCGCCCCACAATCGATGAGTGCAGGTACATTCTTTAGGATAGAATTTGGGAGGGTTATTGTCAAAAATATCACAACCATGGGTTGGTCAACCACCCCAGGTTCAGAGGAAGATTTGTTGTTATTAGGGGAACCCTGTATAAACACTCCTACCGTGGTTCCCCCTACGGTAGGGATTTGGCATTTCCCGAAACCTGGGATTGCTTCCTACAAGGTGGTACTAAAGGACAGTCTCTTAGAATGTGTACAGATGATCCACAATACATACACAGTCCTAAATTCTTTCTCCTCTCCCTTTCTGTGCTTGATAAGGGACCTTTCATGGTCCCAATCTGCATGGGCTCTTCAGTAGAAATAGGTTTAGTGTTTCCAGAAAGAAACTCCAAATGAGCTCGAGGACTCTTACTCTTCTTCCTTTCCTGATGGCGTTCTTGCACACGGTAATCTATCTGCATGGTAATTGAGATCATGTCTGCCAAATTTGTTGGTCTAGGAATCTTTGAGACTTCATCCTTGAGCTCTTCAGATAGTCCTCTCCTAAATAAAGTGATCAGACCATCATCCGGCCAACCCGTCTCAGAGGACAATTGTTTAAAGAGCGTGATATAAGAGATAAGATCCTTAGATCCCTGTCTCAAATCTAGTAGTCTTTCTTGTAAAGATACCGAAATTTCTTTTCTGCCAAACATGGTTTTCAGACTGTTTATGAAAGCAGGATAGGAATCAAGAATAACATTTCCTGACGTGACCAAAGGGGTAGCCTATGCTAATGCTGGACCCGATAAATGGGAGATCACAAATCCCACCTTATCTTTCTCTGTGGGAAAGAATCTGAGCTTAAACGTACACTGAATAGTACAGCTTTCCAGAAACTCTTTCAGCTTAAGCAGGTTCCCGTCAAACGTTTCCATGTGAAAAGTTGACGGTGGAGTTTCAGAAAAGGCACGACCTATCTGCTGTTTTAAATGTGCATTGTCTTGTCTTAGGGTCTGCATCTCTAGCGACATGGACTGCATTGCAGCCATGAGTTGTTGCATCTGTTGTTCCATAGCTAATCGCTGTCTTCCCCGTTAACGATACCAATGGCGGCACTATCTGTTAATTGAGGAAAATCAAAGACTTACATTTTCACTAAACTGGGCAGACAGAGACTTGCACTGGAGGCAACAGGCAGAAATTGAGGAATCCCCCGTGGAGGTCCTGCTCTCTCTCACTCCCCGGATAGAAATTCAGAGATGAGGGAGGCAGAATCCCCAGGGAAACCCTCCTGGGGAATAAAACCCTGAATCGAGGTGGCTCTTCGGAACGGTGAGTAGAAGCTTGGACGGTCCCTCTAGGCGAGCTGGAGTGCGAAGAGGATTGGAAACCTGTCCGGGGAACAATATAGAACAGGTAAATGCCAGGTAGTAAGAAGTGAAAGAACAAGAGATGGATATAGAAGGGAAAAATACGTGATTTTCAGAATGGAATTCTCAATGGGATGAGGACGTTCTTGGGAGTATCCGAATGGCTGGAAGCAATAGAACTGTGGTGCTGAATGAACGGAATAGAAAGGGTATGAATGTTAGTAATGGGAAGATAGAATGACCTAAAGAGGACTCTGAGTTTAAGGGACTTACAAACACTGGCGGAACTCCTAACTGGAAATCTATGGTGGAAACTGGATACAGCCTGAGAGTAAGCCTGTATGTATGAGAGGCGGAAAGACAAGAGTAAAGATTAGATTTTAAAGGAGAATGCAAGCTAGCAATGTCGGAAGAAGGAATCCTAGTGGCGAATTTACGGAGCGTCTGTATGAACAGTAGCAACGCGTATGCTACTAGCACTTCCTTCCTTATCAGGAGTCACGTGAGTAGACGCAGGAACGTAAGATGTGCGTGGAACAACTAGACCGCGGTCTTCCTCACAAGGAACCGTCACTTTGGGAGCCTGCGTTATAACGCTATGTGCTGTTCTTCCTAATCACCTTCTTTGCCACAATGACCAATGCTGATAATGTGTAACACTGATCCACAGGCCCACAGTGTTTTTGACCCGTTCACCCGTTTCTAAGGGGGTTTCTCCTGGGTTCAAACTAATGGCCATCAACGTCTGTTGATAAAAATTGCAGGTTTGCCACACTCTTATTAACAGCCCTTCTTTGATGGATAGAAAGGTGTCTCCCTATGCAAGATAAAGTAGTTGGCAGGAGATTTGTAATTTGCCTTTCAATAAACGGGCTAAATAGCATCTTTTAAGGTTCTCTCCCCATCCTAATTGTTCAGCTAGGCGTTTGAAGTTTAGAAAAAAAAATCCTAAATCTTCACCTTCAAGCTATGGCTGAAGAACACCCTGCGGTAGTAAAGGTAGAAAAGGTCTCGCTTGCAGTTCAATTAGCTTAGCCAAACTCTCTTGCAGTCTAATCTCGGCTTGCATCTGATGGTTTGCTAACTTGGCGATGGCATTGGCTAGGTCGGCCATTTAATCCGCGGTGTAAGGGTGCCTTCTGTAGATGGTTCCGAATCAGAAAGGATTAGGATTATACGGTCCCACGGTTGTATGTGGTAATGGGAGAGAGGAAGGGTACCTAGCAATAATTGAATTTTGAAGAACAGATCTTGTTGACTAGGTGGAACATGCAATTGGGAGAACAACACCTCTTTCAGCGTGGATACACGGTTAGAGTCAAGGATATCAAGTATTTTGGTTTTCTCTTCTGGTGGTACCACAATTATAAGCATAGGTTTCAATTTTTATCAGTTGATCTTATCCCAGCCTAAAATCATATGTAAGGAACTCATGGTGGCAACAGTAAAGACCGACCCATGTGATCACAGTTCAAGTGTGTTTATTGAACTTTATAATAGGTGAGATAAACGCCTAATCTAAAACTAAATCTAAGATGAGCAAGCTCCAACCATCAAATATTAATAAGGCAGTCCTAGTGGCGTCTTATCAAATAAAAAGGGCCTATACTAAAAAACCTGTTGCCAATCCTTACCGCTAAGTAACAAAAAAGAGTGTGGGATAATGTTCACCAGAAAAGAAAGAAGTGTTCACAAAATGATAAATCAGGATGGTATGGCCGAGTCACCCTTCCCTATGTTTTTAGCATGGGATAAGGTGGGACTTCTGAGCACAGCACACTCCTGAGACTTTCCAGCACAAGGTTTGCAATTCCAGTACAATGATGCCAGAACCTTCAGTGGCCAAGTCTGTTATACAAACTCTCTTGCCTCAGAAGGCCTGATGGATCAAAACAATAAACAAACAAAAAGTTCCTTCGGTAAGCGTGTACCTTGGGCGATTGCTCTTCGACCCCCTGGATCTCCCTTCATCAGGCTCGGATCCTTCTTTCAACTTGGGTCTCCTTCCGTCGGGTTCACTACAGCCTTTCAAATGCAGCTTGTAATATTCAAGAGTCTTAATGTCTTTTTAAACAACTTCTCAATGTGGACAACCCTCTGCAGGGTTCACTCTAGTCGACACAATGTTCACGGGTGTATCACTCTTTACCCCAACTCGCAGGCATCCCTCAACTGGGTTCACATTTGCAATTTCACAGTTCACTTTGTTTTATCACGATGCAGAATGCACTCTCCTAAGCTTTCCCCTTGGCATACCTCCGTCGGGTTCACATAGCCATTTTTAACACAGTTCATGAGTTTCTAACAAAGTTCATGATTTGCTCATCTCATCAGAAAGAAGGGTTCCCTTCAACCTGGCTTTCCTTCGGCATCCCTCCGTCAGGTTCACACTTGCCTTATTTCACAATATTCACAATCTTATCAAAAAGCAGGCCGCTCCCTTCCCCTAGCTTTCTCTCGGCATCCCTCTGTTGGGTTCACACTTTCCACAGTTCATAAGACAGTCTCTTTAGACCCCTTAGTTTCTTCCATTTACCTAAGTCCGGGTCTCAGCCCTAGTCAGGCTACACACAGTTCTTGTTCACATTCACTTGGCTTTCCCCAGTGCACTTTGCTTTCCTCCACGTGTCAAAGACTTTTGATTGTACGAGGGGTTTTGCTTGACCCTCGTATTACCCCTACATCACCTCACGCCGGCCTTCCCCAATGCCTTTTGGTTCTTGTGGTTTCAAAACATGTCCCGGTCCGAGTCTTTCGAATGAGCGCCCACATGGTGCTGGACCCCTCTATACCTGACCTTAACTGGGCTTTCTTTAAAGTTCACAACACAAGTTCTTTGTTCAAATGTTGCTGCTTGCAACCTTGGTCCCAGCACAGTTTGGTTTCATATCAGTTTCCTCTGACTCACTGGCTGTGCTGAACTTGTTAGACTCTCTTTTCTCGGGAGTCATGGATGGCACCACAGTGGCAAGTGCTGCTCCATGCTTTGGCTATCAGCGCGGGAGGGCCCCTTGTGTCGTTGACACCTGTCACACCACATGCCAGGTGTACTTTCCGGTCTTCGGATTCTTCTTTCGAAGGCTTTGCACGGCTGAGTTGAAAACGGCAAGGGCAATTCCCTCGTTGTCGTCCTTTCAGGTCTGGCCGCCTTTCTCCTTCGCTTGAACTGCCGGTTCAGAATAGCTGCTCTCTTGTCAGTTTGGCCTTGCTCATAGTGCGCTTTCGTGCTCTGCCTTTTATCCCTGTGGTGAAAGGAAAGGGCAGTCAGGTGTGTGTAATTATCAGCAATTGCCTGACTCTGTCTGACCTTTGTGTTGGGACATGTCAGGTAAACTGCTCTAGTCTTAGTCTGTTTGTTACGGTGTAAGAAAGTGTTTGTGTTGGAAAAGGGGGGAGGGGTAGAGTTTCTGAATATCCTATGGGGTAGGATGGGAAAGAGGTGTCGTAAGGAAGGGGGTGCCACGTCTCACACCTTCAGTGTCCCACTGTTCTGACTTGAGTGTCGTGTAGACCGTTGAGACCTCCGTCCCCAAGTGACGCACAGGGGAACTAAAAGAACACCGCTGTGCTACCCTTGGAGCCACAGGTGGGAGATGTTGCTTCCCGGATCCACGGAACCTCTGCAACACAGATGCTGCTGCAGAAATAACGGGGTTAAGTACCAGGCAAATACAATAGAATACAAGAATCACAGGATCTGAATAATCTTACCTATCCGGTGGTTGGAAAACCCAGGAAACCTAGTGAGGGAGGTTCGAGACTCAAATGAGAGGCAGTCCCCAGAACAACAGAGACCGGAGTCACACGTGGATACAGGACAGCCCACCTGAATCTAGAGCTGGAGGCGTAGCGTGAGGACCCAAAGGGAAATGGTGTAGAAGTCCAACAAAGTTTCAAGGGATGATCCGAAGGCAGGTGAGGGACGGGCCGAGGTTCATCAATGAGTAAACAGTTCCAAGCAAAGGTACAAAAGGATAATCCGAGGGAGTCCAGGTGAGTGATCCAAAGTCAAGGTAAACCAATAGAGCAAGTCCAAACGTAGCGCCAAACAGGGTCGAAAGACAGCTGAGAAGCGGTGAGTGCTCCATGCATCAAGCGTTATGTACTGTGCGCTTCCGAGTCATGTGACGCCTTCCATCGTCACGTGGGAAACACCGCTCTGAATCACGTGAGCGGATGACTGATCGATGCGGAAGCGTTCCGCCGCCCCTTCTGCTGTATGCTCTCCATGGCAACTGCCAATGCAGGAAGGGCTGCAACCGGGCACGTACACTGTAACCGGTACAGAGCTTTCGGTCCTTTGGGGGAACCACATCACGTGAGTCTCGAAACCTGGAGGGAGTAGTGTGGGAACCCGGGGAAGATGTTGTGGAGGTGTTAGCAGTGTTCTGGTGTGCAGAGGAGCGTCTAACACCCACTTCCACTCCCTATGACCCCTCATCCAGGTGATCCTCCCCCACTGGTCCACCCTCAGGAACTGGATCCAATAGTGATGGTCGTGTCCTGGCCACCTGGATGACAGATCCCCAGGGACCAGTTAGTGAGACACCACCTTCAGGTTTCTCACAATGAGCACATACATATTATAAGAGAAGGGATTCACAATGACATACATAATGGGGGATGTGGCATAATGGGACCTCAACGGGAGCGCACTGAGTTAAGCTGGTCAAGACTTCCCACATCTGCTGAATTTCAAAGGTTTCGCTGCGTTAAATCTGCACACCTTAATTGCACATTTTTCAATGAATATATATATTTTATGCTACACTACTTAACATATATCATAAAATTAAATATATACACTGACATACAGAATATATACAACATAATTATAAATTATAATTGGTTATTTATAACGCTCTTAATACCCAGAGGTTTCTAAGCGTGGACCCGGGGAATGAACCTGTGTTGCTCAGCGTCATCTTGCTTCCAAGATGAGCGTGTTGCCCCTGAGCTATCCTCCTGAGACATATAACAAACTATATCACAATGGGGTGACTGCTGCACTTGGTCATCCCTGCCCAGTACCTTTTGTGCTGTCTCTGTTAGTGGCTGCCTGGACTGGGCTGGATGAGGCTGTCCCCTGATGTAGATGGCTGGGGCTGGCCCCCATTGTTCCTTCTTCTGGGCTTGTGGTCTTTCTGGTTTTCAGGGTGGGCCCTATAAGCTTGGGGGCCCATCCACAATCATTGCAGTGCCCATCGGCCAACTTTAACTCTTCTGGGATGCTCCGTTGACGTTGCATGCATCACCACCGTGCCGCAGCGCCGTTACTTCTGCAGGCGGCGTCCCCTGTGCCATGGGGGCACCGCCGCAGTCACTACTGTGCCGGAGCCATCTTTGCATCAGACTGCGTCCCCAAGACAACAGGCATGCCCCCAACATTCACTGCCATGCTCCTGTGACTCTTCTTGGCCCACTGGACATCACCAGGGCTGCTCCACGCGGCAGCTCAGGGCTTTCCTTCACCTTGGCTGCATGAAGGAGCAGCACAGGACTTCCTCAGCCCTGCCCTTCACCTGGCGAGCCAGCCCAGGACTTTACTCATTGCTCCGTCCTCCCGGGCAGAGCAGACTACCCTCTCTTTACCTCCTTGGCCGTGCAACATGGGCTGACTGGGTCACGGCTGGGCAGCCTGGATTGGGTGGCCCCCCTCACATGGCCCGTACTGGGCTGTTCTCCTTGTGCCTGGGCAGTCCCACGCAACCCACCTGGGCCCTTTGTGATGCCTCGGCCTATCCAGTCTGGCCACAGCCAGGCCAACACCCGTCACGGCCCCAGGGCGGGCGAGTTGCCCCTACTAAGCAGCTCGGCCACCTGGATTGCTCCGTGGGGGGACTCCCCTATGCACCACCCATTACTTCACTGTTTTTGTAATCTGTGGAGCTGCTCTGGGGATCTTAAATAAATATATGAGAGGGGGAGTGGGGTGATAAAACGCTTGGGAGATTTATGGTATGAAAATCTTCACCAATTCGATGAATGAATCCCAGCAGAATATAGCGTTTGAATTGTTCCCTTTTTTATATAAATATCAAGAGTTTAATTGATAAAACATATGTAGAAGAGTTGACAATAATGCAACAATAGAATATGAGAATTCCACATAGCTATGAACATTTTTGATGACAATGTTCCTGCAAAGATCTTGAAAATGGTCACCTTTTATTACCCCCAGATCAAATCCATGTTTAGAGAAGGTAGGGTGTCTAAGGGTACATTCTATTGACATAGTGAGTTCCGGTAACATGATTTTCCTTGGGGTGGGTATCCACATAGTGAGATGTTTATATGTTAGATAATTATGAATTGGAATTTGCAGTATCAAAGGTTTTCTCTTTGTTGATAAAACTCAATAAAAATTGGCATCAGTTTGCAATGTGAAGCGAGTGACAAGGGAAGACGAATATTACAGGAAAGGTTTCAGATGTGTTCAGGTTCATTTCCTAAGCAAGTTTGCCCACCAGATCGTACATCTCTGCTGTATGACATCTTACTCTGTCCAATATCAACCCAGTTCCATATCTGTTAATCCAGCTAGCATATCCATCTCTGTTTTGTGTCATTGTTTGTCTGACAATTCACCTCTTCTCTACCTGGGTGTATGTCTGCCAGTCTATCTGTATTGCTTCCTCCCTTTTTTACGCTCTCTCTAGTCCAGCTACCTTTGGCTGCCTGTCTGTCTATCTCCCTCCCTACTTACCTTTGGCATCTTTCAAGGGTCAAATCTATGTGCTTCTTTTACATCAACTTACTATGCACAGAAGCTGCTTTCCTGTGAAACTCCAATGCTGTGGCAAACTCTTCCAGAGTGTTGTAGGCTGCACCCAAATTCTGCAAGACCACAGCTTCCTTTCGTTCATCTGTTCCTTCAATTTGGCAGAAAGGAAGAGCCTTCTCAAAGCTTTCAGCAGCCAGGTCAAAGATCTTAAGCTGGGAGTAACTAAGACCAATGTCATTGTATAATTTGCCTATGTAGAAAAAAAGAGAGATTTGTTTGCTTTAAAGTAGAGATCTATCAGTTGTAGTTCCACATAAGCAAAGTAATCACAAATACACACCTACATCAACAGAAACCACTAAAATAACACATTTCAAGAATGTACCATATGATTTAAAAGAACTAATACATCTCTCATATCATCCTATTTTCGTATGCAGGCCTCCGGAGAAGTGTCGTACCAGGCCTTTTTAAACATTAAAATAATGTAAATATGGCACCTTTTATCTTTCTATGCGTACCATTTACAGACAAGCTGAGAGCAGAGGGCAGGTGGCTTGACAGAACCCATCTTTTGATTCTTATCTGCATTGATGATTTCTAAAATTATTATTATTTATTTATTTGTGAATTGGTTAAACTAGTAACCATACACAATTAAAAGAATAATAATGTATCCATACAGAATGACACAAGAAAATGACATAATATCTTTCTCACACTTGGAATAAAACAAGTCATTTGAAATTAATAAAAACAATCATGGCTTCAATTTGATTAATAATTGCTAAGGGGGGCGTGGCTACATGGCCACGGAGTAAGCAGCGATTCCTGAGGCCTCCTGCGGATCCGTACATAATCCTAAACAAAGAAGCGTGTGCAGATGGCTGCTGAACTCCCAAATACATCAGGAGATGTGTGAACACACGGGGTATGTAACGCTCGCATGCCCAGGAGAAATCGCAGCTGGGAGCTGCAAATGCGAGTCGAGTAAGATTGGGGAGCCCAGGGTGCCGGAGTCACCAAGATGGCGTCGCTCTAACAAAGGAACGCAAGATGAAACACCTGCACGACGGACAACAACCTCAGTGGAGAATACAACATTTGCATACACATCAGCCTCCAGAAGACGCAACAAACAAACGGCATGGGTGAAATCCCAGGCGCGGATAAAAAAAAAAAAAAACAGTGCGGAATGTTGCAGTCCACAGCAAAGGAGGCAGAGCGGAACATACGAGAGGAGGAGCCAGAGCCGGTCAGTGTGCGAACAAGCACAAGCAAGCGCGCTGGAAAGCAGAGACCGACGCAGCGCCTCAGCACCGAGGACGGTTGCAAGCCAGGAGCCAGGAAGGTCCCGATCGTAAGGGACACGAACAAAGGCACCCGGGAGCACGCAGCCCGGGTCACATATGAACCAAAGGCTGGAAAGCCCAACAAACCATGTTGGAAGTGGAGACCAACGCCGAGCAGCAGGCACTTGACAATATGCAGCCCGGCCGCTCAGCTAAGCCCGGACAGCTGGAGAGCCACATGCTGAGATGTGACCGCCCACGGAAAATATAAAAAGCAGCAAGATACACGGGAAGGCCGACGCATGGATACGGAGAAGCTTTGAAGTGAAATTGACACCAGTGAAGGAACGGCAAACACGTTCTGAGGCATCCGGAACATAGAACAACACAGGCAATACAAGCTCCACAAAGAGAGCAGGAGGGTGTGGTAATATGGACCCAGCATTGGTAGCCAAAATGCCCGGAAGGTGCCACCAGGGTTGAACCACTATTCATAGACACGACACTGAGGCACAAGAAAAGAACGCGCAGGACTACGGGTAGCAAATAAGTAAACCGCCTGAAGTGAGAGCGGTAAAGACCCAGTGCAACCAATCACACAACACCGGCAAATGAAAACATGTATAAGCCCCAGGCCTACATAGAACACACTGCATGGTCGTGATGCACCGAGGGGACGCAGCACAGTACCCGGACCGGCTGTACAGCTGGACAGATGACCACACTAAGGCCACAGATATAGCTGCACAAGACACACTCTCCCCTACAGCGACAAGAACGCTGGGAAAAGCTCTAGACAGTAAGACATAGGTACTGCAGGCAGAGCGATTGTTGAAGAGAAACCTGGGCACAGGAGCAAGCGCGCTCCAAATAAAACAGACCACATTGAGCACAACCTAGTGCTCTAGCAATAATAAGCACCCCGCACCAAGAAGGCCCCGGTAAACCAGCAATAAACTTGAATACTAGATAAGCAAAGACCGTACCATAGGCTCGAGAACTTGGCTCCTGCAACAGCGAGCAGATACGGGGAGATATAAGGATGACGTCCAAGGTGCCCAAAACAAAAGGGAAACAACCGACAATGGCGAATTCACCAAAACACCCCAATCATCCGAGGGAGCCAGACACAAGGATAGGAATCTACAGGCAGACGCTACACCAGGGCGGAATGACCAACAAAACCTTGACGTAATCGCGGACCTGAAAATCACATGGGAGACCAAACTGGAGGCAGCAATGAGTGAAATAAGAACATCATTGGATCTTAAAATAGGGGCGGTACAGGAGGACGTCAATTTATTAAGACAAGATGTAAGGAAAATAGTGGAACGCACAGGTGAACTGGAGAAGGAAGCACACGCAAACACTGCCACCTGCGCAGCACACACCTCGGAGATCCATATACTGCGACAACAAGTGAGTAACTTGGAAAGCAGAGCAGAGGAGGCAGAAGGGCAGGCCCGAAGAAATAACATTCGCATTGTAGGGCTCCCGGAAGGAGAAGAAGGATCTAACCCCACAGACTACATTGAGTCCATGCTACTGCAAGAAATAGACGGCGGGGCTCTCACCCAGGGATTTGCGGTGGAAAGAGCACAAAGGGCTCTGATGAGGAAATCCCCGCCTGGCGCACCTCCGAGGCCGATAATAGCCAAAATCCTGAACTACCGAGACAGGGAGAAGATCCTGGAATTCTTCTGAAAAGGAGGCACGATACACAGGGTGTCCATTCCTATGGCAGCATACCCAGACTATACCTTACTGGTGCAGAGAAAGAGGCTAAACTATGGAACAGTGAAGAAGAGGTTGCGGGCAGCGGGCTTCAAGTACATGCTGATGTACCCGGCGAAGCTGAAAGTGTTCCACAGAAATAGGGCTTTGTTTTTTGACACCCCAGAGGACACGATGGAGTGGCTGGAAGCAAAGAACTGTCCCACCAGGACAGCACGCAGAAAGAGGATGGCACGGAGAAGTGACAGGAGGTGCCAGTAGCTGAGGTGCTGTATGACTAAGACATTGGGACTAGAATATAGTATAAGGCGCACTGATTAGTAAACAGCCAGGCTTTGAACTAAGAATTAGAGCGAATGTAATATGCTGAGGCCAAATATGCAGGAGCCACAGGGATCTCACCCTTACACCCCAGAAGTTAGTCTAGATAGGCTACCGCTAGCGTGGTAACCTCCTGCTGAGTTCCTACGGTCGGCAACTCGGACCAGGACTAAATGCGGGATCGCCTGTGATCCAGGGATGGAGCAGGGCTAAAGTTGGGGATGGGACGGGCGGGGGAGGGAGGGGAGTTGAAGTGTTGTTGGTGAGGGGGTAGTTGAGATAGTGGGGAACAAGCTTACACACAGGCGCGCCCGCGCTTCAGGTCGATGATTGGGAAAGGCAAAGGAGGGAATGAGATAGGGCTGAAATATGGGGGACCTTAAATCAATTACCTGGAATGTCCGGGGCACTTAACAGTTTCTTAAAAAGAAACAAGGTAATGATGTACCTCTGAAGGCAAAAAATGGACATAGCCTTGTTGCAAGAAACACACCTCACTAAAGAGAAACAAGAGATGTTAAAGAAAAAGTGGAGAGGGACCACCATAGGAGCAATTTATCCAGCATATGCGAAGGAGTAATCATCTGCTGAGTGGCGCCACATGTGCCCTTCCAGGTGTTGCAGGCCACGGTGGAGCCGGACGGGAGGATGGCAGTAATTCGGGGACTGCTAGAGAACAGAGAACTGTGCATCATAAATATATATGACCCTAACCAAGACACAGTGGCCTATTTTAGAACGCTATATAGCAAGATCATCCCCCACATTGGAGGCACGGTAATATGGGGAGGGGGGCTTCAATTGTACACTGAATCCCAAAATGGATAGATCAGATATGAAACTAGATAAGCCCACCCTTGCAGCGAAAACACTACAAGCCCTGTTGAAAGACTTTAGGCTGGAGGACATATGGAGACAGCAACACTCAAATGATAGGCAATACTCACATTATGCCGCCCCTCATAACCTGTACACAAGACTGGAATATATGTTCGCCATTCCTGAACTCATTGGGGAAATGATGGGTTCAGAATATAAGGCGAGAATACTATCGGACCACTCCCCTCTGGCCCTGACGTGGCGGCATCAGCCCCCCAGAGCTAGGATCCCAACGTGGAGGCTTAGAGCTGAGGCATTGAAGGACACCGCATTCCGGGAGGACCTGAGGGAGGAGATATCTGGGTACTTTGAAAATAACACAGGAAGCGTGGAGTCAGAGGGAACCCTATGGGAGGGCTTTAAGATGGTAGTGAGCGGTACGGCCCATTCCAAATCTAGAGGACTCCAAGGGGGTATAGAGCGAGAGCTACAGGAGACAGAAAAGAAACTAGAAGCAACCATGAAAAGAGGAGGTACCTCACAGGAAGATGCCAAACAAGCGAGCTAATTACAACTGGCGTGTGGTGGGCTCTGGGAGAGGCTATGTAACCTGAATTATAAAAGATATTATAAAAGATACATTGAAAGGCAACATGCGGGGGGAGACAAACCGGGGAGGCTGCTGGCATGGCTGTACAAGAATGAGACACCAAGACCAGCAATCAGGGAGATAATAGGAGAAGCGGGCCAGGTGTGAAACACCCAGGAGAGTGTGAACGAGGGGTTCCTAAGATTCTATAAATGCCTCTATGAAGACACAGGAGAAATTGCAGAGCAGGAGACCCAGGATACATTAGAAGACATAGGACTGCCCAAATTGAACGGGGAAGACAGAGAGAACCTGGATGCCCCAATTACAATAGAGGAGTTAGAGATAGTGTTAATACATCTGCCCACGAGCAAAGCCCCCGGCACAGATGGACTCCCCAGCGAATTTTACAAGACGTACAGACAAGAAGTGATCCCCCACCTGCTGGCAATGTTAAACGAGGCCTTTGAAAAAGGGAGACTGCCAGAATCTCTGAGGGAGGCGGTTATTATTCCACTTCTCAAACCCGACAAGCCCAACACAGAATGTGGGTCATACAGAGCCATATCCATGTTAAATCAGGACAGTAAAATTCTCACGGCCGTGCTGGCGAATAGACTGAAGAGGGTAATAAACAAACTCATACACCCCGATCAAACCGGATATGTCCCAGGCAGAAGCATTTCCGATAACCACAGGAGGCTCCACCACATCATTGAACAGTCAGAGGGCGACCCAAGTGAAATAGCAATAGTCTCGTTAGGTGCAGTGAAAGCCTTTGACTCCGTGAGGTGGCCATGGATGATGGCGGCTTTGAAGGAATACGGGATGGGACCAGGGTACCTGCGGTGGGTGAAGATGGTGTATAGCTCCCCAATAGCCAGGGTTAAAACGGGAGTGATAATTTCAGATAAATGGCAACTCAACAGAGGCACGAGATAGGGCTGCCCTTGGTCCCCGATGCTATACATCCTTGCACTAGAACCATTAGCGATCTGATTAAGACAGCAATATGAAGAAATAGGGGTCCACACTAAGGGGGGACCGCACTTGATATCATTGTATGTGGATGATATGTTGCTATACCTGCGGTACCCAGAGGAGAATTTGCAATACATCTTAGAGGTGATGGAGCGCTACACGACTCTTTCGGGCATAGCGGTAAACCCCAAAAAATCGTGCATGTTCTGCCTGGGCAGGTATAGCGGTGTCCCACAGGAGAACTTACCTACACTGCAAATAGCCTGGCATACCAGAACATTCAGATACCTGGGGATTAACATATTCCATAAGGTGGTAGATGAGCACAAATATAACATGGAGAGGGCGGTGGAAGACATCAAGAATAGCATGGGGTTTTGGGCGAAGCTCCCCTTGTCCATGGTGGGAAGGGCGGCCTTGCTCAAGATGGTGGTTCTGCCGAGGCTCCTACATTTCTTTACAAATATCCCATACATGTCGCCCAAACGCTTTTTTACTAAACTCCAAAGCTTATGCAGAGGCTTTCTGTGGCACAACTCCAGAAACAGAGTGGCCCTATGGAAGCTACAGAATACGTACGACAGAGGGGGCATAAACCTGCGAACCTCGAAATATACCACCTGGCAGGGCAGTTACAATATGTCGCTAGGTGGCTGTCGGAAGAAGAGACAGCAGAATATAGATTGCTAAAAGGCGAATGTGACCCATTCTTCTTAAAGGATGTGATATGGCTACCCAAACCAGAGTTGCAGGGGCGATCGAGACTGTTGGAATTGGGCTGGAAGACATGGCATAAAACATGTCGAGCCATAAGAAACCCAACCCCATGTCCCCCGCAGGCCCCACTAGTGGCGCCCTGTGGGGCGGATGAGCAGCTGAGAAAAGCGATCCGTAAACACCGGGAGCCGGTAGGCCTGGCGACCCTGGGAGATATATCGAAAGAGGGGGAGGCACTGGACTTTCAAACGATAGTGGAAGTAACTGGGGTACATATGGGGCAGTATATCACATATAACAGAATAGTTAAACGGATAAGGGAGACGTGGTCCGAAATAGCACTGTCAGAAGAACCCGACACGGCCATAGAGGCGATATATGATGTTTCGGAGGGGGGGGGCGAAGTATCCCGGATTTATGAACTGGTGATGTCT
The DNA here is from genome assembly GCF_040938575.1 of Ambystoma mexicanum. Classification (NCBI taxonomy): domain Eukaryota; kingdom Metazoa; phylum Chordata; class Amphibia; order Caudata; family Ambystomatidae; genus Ambystoma; species Ambystoma mexicanum. Next base: position 1,477,491,873 of record NC_090921.1, read on the forward strand.
AGAGTGGGTAAGGAGCCGCTGCAACTGAGGCGGGACTGGGAGGAGGAAGCGGGCGAACCTATGCAAGATGGGCAGTGGGAAAGAGCCCAGAGATATCATAAAAAGGTGACTAGAAATGCTAGGCTGCAGCAGATTCAGCTTTATGTCACCCGTAGGGCGTACATGACCCCCGCAAAAGATCGCCAGATTTGGAAGCACAGCAATACAAAAATGCCCCAAGTGTAGGAAGGTGAATGGCAGGATGATCCACATGTTCTGGGCGTGCCCGGAGGTGGGAAAATTCTGGGGAGAAATAAAGCTACGGCTATCTGAAAAGGGAATCAAGCTAGAGGAGGATTCCGTGTTGGCATGTATGATGGGGGGGGATTTACCAGGCCACGGAACCTGAAACATGAGTGCAAACTCAAGGACCTGGCCTACATACTGGCCAAAAGGAGAATAGCCATGAGCTGGAAAGCAGCCCACAGACCCAGATTAGAGGTATGGTGGAATGACCACCTGAAATGGGCAGACACTGAAACAGCAGCATGGCAAGAGGCAGCCAGCAGAGGGGAGGAAAATGAAGTGGGACTCCTGATAGAATCGAGACAATTGATAGCCTCATTGTCGGGATCCCTCCATGCCAATTCCAGTGAAGATGACACATCCGAGAATGGTGAAGGGGATTAACCCCAAAAGAAGCCAACTTTGAGGTGGAAGCTCGAGTTCGGGCAGAGGCAGGGGAGAAGACAGTAATAAAATACATGCAAAAGTACGCTAAGTAGCTTGGAACTGAAAATGTCGGATGTGATGGTTATGTTATGTTTCGTTTGTTGAAAAAAACAATAAAAAATATTTGTAAAAAGAAAATTGCTAAAAAATGTAAAACAGCAACACACAATACATTTTCATTCCTGCCAGACAATCTGTGCTAAAAGTCACTAGTATTCATCCATTCAACAGTGCACATATTTCCCAAAACTGTAATCTCTTAATGATTGAAGTGTTTAGCATTATATTAAAAGGTGTTACGAAGTTTGGATAAAATAATCACTGCATAATGTACAGAATTCTCAGGGTAAATTTCGATTGATCTCTTCTAAAGTAGATTTGTGCTGTAGGTATCAGATTTAACCAAAACCTTAGGAATTGCTGCATATAGTAGGAATTATGGAATTTGTCCATATAACAGGGTCAGTAACAAGGAGCTTGTCAAGAGATGAGAAACTGGAGTGGATTTTCAATGTACACATTGCAAAAATAGTATCCGCCCAGTCCTTTCTGAACAAACACTTTTTCGCCTTATCCGGATGATCACATAATAATGCCTTTGTTTCTTCAATTTTTGTCATGATCAACTCTGCTGTATTTTGAAAGTTCTTAATGGGAAGAATTGATCCAATTGACATTCCTTCTTTTAAAACCATATTATTGGATGTATTAACTGGGATCAAGATCTTTCTACAAAAGGCTAGAATTTTCCACTCCAGCCAGTCTCTCATAGACGGCAGGCAAAGTTCGAATCTTAGTGCAACCAATGGAAGAGATTGTTGTACATTATGAAAGCTTGCATTGTGCGTGTCCTGATATGACATTTCTGTTTTTGTGAGGTAAGCCTGAACGGCACCTACTCAAGCTTTCCTGTTCTGTGTGAGCAACAAATTAAACATCTTATACTGCTGTTGTACCTATTCTTTACATGCAAGGGAAGCTCACACTGTTACTGCTCAGCTGTTCGATTTGTAGGAGGCTGCTTGTTCTACTGCACACTGTTCTTTATCTGTTAATTGTGAGAGAAAGCTGCTTTTCTGACAGGTTGTTGGCCTCTGCCGCATGTAAGCGATGTCCACACAGTTTTAACTTCTTGCCTGCAACGGCTGGATGTCACATTCTTATTACTCTCTTGTGAAGGAGAAAACTAAATTCTACTCCCTTGAAATTATATTTACTCAAAAGTTTAATACTCTCGCCTCAAAATCTTATCTGGCGCACTGGTCGTATGTACAAACGTAGATTGCCATAATTCTATAGATCATTGAAACAAAGTGTTTTCCACAGACACTGCAACAGGTTGCAACATATATTCATGTATTATCATTTGTTTAGTTTACCCTCATTGACTATTCCAAAATAGCAAACTGCCAAACAGACTACTTTCCGCTCTTCTTGTATAAACAGCTTCCGTAAATCACTCCCCTCTGCTTGATAGAGAGGTCATTAAAAATGCCCTTAAATTGGTTCAGTCTCTCTATCCTGAGTGCAGAACATGGAAATCAACATTCAGTATTATCAGTCAATACATAAAGGACAAATCAATGAGCTTGAATACTCAACCATGAACCAATGACCTTTTATGAGCAGCTCACAGTGTGTTGTATGCGGATCTATCCTTAGTGCCCAAATACAGCCATAGCCATTCTCCTCACCTGCTGTGCATTTTCCTCCTTGGCTTCAGGAGCTCTAGCCTTTGTGTGTCATGTAGCCTTCAGCTGTTCTGCCATATGATGCATTCCCCTTCCTGTAGTTGAAAGCTCTGATATGGTTTATTGGATTTTGCCGAACATGCGCATGGGACAGTCTAGGTTCCTGCATGCATGGTGAGGGGGCTTTGCGGGCTCCCCTAAGGTGCAAGGTGAAGCCGGCAAGGACACTGGCTTCCACTGGTGCTGTTCTCTGGCTTCTCAGATGATGGCCATCCCCCCTGGAGGCGGCACTAGAGGGACAGCCTGCATAGTGGACTGCCCCTCTGGCCACCCACCCCCCCAGGTATGCAACGCCCGCCCCGCCTTAATAGGCAGAAGTGGCGTCCCTGTGGACCGTCCATATCCGGCTGGGGTCCTGGGGAAGCACTCTTAAGGCTGGGGGCCGTGTTACCCTGTCCGCTTATTATAAGCGACTCTGGGCTTCTTTTTTCCCAAAGTCGCTTATAATTTTGTCAGGTCGCTTGTTGCGGTTTTTGTCCGCTTATCACCCTGATTGTGCGCTTGCTTGTAAAAACACGCATGAAAGGAGAACTAACGTCCATCCATTCACAGCTTTTTCACACACATTGAAGTTCGGGCTGATTGCTATTGTCATGCAATGACACACACCGGCAGGTACTCAGCTGCCTGCAGCCTTTTGATGGCCTGATGCAATGGCTTTCTCTTATCCACAGGGCGCCCTTCCTAACCATATGTAGTGTTATTGATGGTCTGAAAGTCCCCACCCCAGGGTTCATTACCATAGCAAAAATGTCTGCCCCTACATTTAAGACAACACCCAAAAAAACACTGAATGGGAGATTTGTCAGAATTTCGGCCGTTCGAAAATTCCAAATGGCCTAAAAGCATGTCATCCGCGTAGGCTGCTGTTTTATGGATTGTGCCTCCCATTGAGATGCCTTTGATTTCGGGTGCATTCCTTATTTTCGACAGCAACGGCTCCAGGAAGATTGCGTAGAGGTGTGATGAGAGGAAGCAGCCCTGTTTGGTGCCTCTTTCTATTCTTATTACGTCAGAAAGTTCCCCGTTCACCGCGATTCTGGCTGTTGGCGTGTTATAGTTGGCCCATATCATGTCGATGTAGGTTTTGCCAAGGTCGAATTTCTCGAGCATTTTGAAGAGCATGGACCACTCCACGCGGTCAATCACTTTTTCCGCGTCAAGTGCCAGAAGGGCGGCTGGGGTGTTTGTAATCCTGGTTTTCTCGATCAGGTGCGCGATTCTTCTTATGTTGTCATGCGTTGTTCTGCAAGGAATAAATCCCGACTGATCTTGATGAATCAAATTAGGAAGCAGGGGGGAGAGTCTGTTGGCTAAAATTTTGGTATAGAGTTTGGCATCTAGGTTTATTAGTGCAATGGGGCGGTATGAGCCTGTGACCTCTGGGTCCTTCCCTTTCTTATGGAAGACCAGTATTTTTGCCTCATTCATTGAGTTTGTGACGTTTTCTGAGTCCTTGAAGGTGTTAAAAAGCTCTGTGAGAATTGGGGTCAGGGTGCCCTCGTATGTTTTATAGAAGGTGGCTGTATCCCCATCCGGGCCCGGTGCTTTGTTTTCCGGTAAGTCTCTTATCGCCTTTGCAACCTCCTCCTCCGATATTTGTGCGTTAAGTGCTGCTTTCTCCTCCGTAGTTATCATTGGGAGTATTATATCTTTTAGATAATTTGTTTGGTTTATCCCTTTTGGTTTGTCCGATGAGTATAGTTCTTGGTAGTGGTCTCTAAATATGTCTTTTATGGCCTTCGATTGTGTTCTCACATGTTCCTTACTGTCTCTCAGTGCCTGTACTGTTTGTCTTTGTTGTCTACCTTTCAGCTGTCTCGCCAGCAGTTTGTCTGCTTTATTGGCTTTCATGGCGTACCAGTGTTTCAAGTGAAGCAGTTGGTTCTCAGCCTTTTTTGTTCTAATCGCCTCCAACTGACCCTGTACATGTCTGTAGGCTCTCTTTAATTTATGAGTTTGCTGTGATGTCATTTGCTCTTTGATCTTCTCCAGGTTGTGTTCCAGCTCTTCCTCCCATCTTCGGGATTGTCTGACTTTCTGAGCTTTCAGAGCGATCAAGTGGCCCCTCATGACCACCTTAAAGGCTTCCCAGATTGTGGCCTTGGCCACGTCTCGGGTGTTATTTTGGACGAAGTAGTCATCTATGTAGCCTCGGATTGTCTCCCGCATCACTGGGTCGTGGATGACTTCTCCTGGAAGGGTCCAACGCCACAGACCGGATTGTCTGTGAATGCCCGGTAGCGTCGTCCATATGGGGGCGTGGTCAGATATTGATATGGGGCCCGTCTCTACCTCTTGTATCTCCCCTATTAGGCTCACCGAGGCCCATATGTAGTCGATTCTCGAGCTTGTGCCAAGAATGTGGGAGTGATACGTGAACCCCGGGGCCTGGCCTCTAATTTTCCGCCAGACATCTTCTAATGCTAGATTTTGCATGGAATTTCTAAGTGTTTGCGACGGGGAGCCTTGAAGAGAAAGGTTAGGATTCGATCTGTCGTTCTCTGGATTCCATGCCATGTTGAACTCCCCGGTTAGAATCAACTCTTCTTGTGAGAACTTTTCCAGATTGTGCAGTGTTTTTCTCCTTGTCATTTGCATGAATTATCCTGTTTTATCCCTTGAGTTGGATTTTCCCTTTATCTTTTTTCTGTATGTGTGTCTCTTGTAGCATTATTTTATCGTATTTCCCTTGCCGTAGTTGGTGCTCCACCTTTTCCCTTTTGACAGGGGAGTTTAGGCCCCTGATATTATGTGTAAGGATCTTCAGCCCCATCCTGTTGCATGTATCTTGGACTTGTAAACTGCTGCTGGTTCGCATACCGTGGTTTCTTTCCTGCCTGCCGGTTCTCCCCCGTCCCCCTCCCTTTCCCTAGTAACTTCCCTGAGGAGGGCAATGGGCCCTATGATCGCATGGGCGTACAGCCCTTCGCGCCATACCCTCTCTATCTCTGGGGTAACTGTGGTGTGAGGAGTCCTAAACCTCACCGTGAGACTCTTGGGATTGTTGAGTGATTCCAGCTCGCCGCTGCTCATTGTTTGCCAGTAGTCGCCTCTTTACAGCTCGTTTTGGAGGAAATCTGGTGGTCCATATTATCGTATGTTCTGTGGTTACAATGATCATTTGGGCCCGGATGGTTCTGTAACTCTTCTCGATTTTGCGGTCACTGTGGACCAACCTCTTTGGGCCCTTCTTCCCTGATACTGTTCCCTATCGTTGGCCTGTGCGCCCTCCTTTTCTTGCAGGTTCAGGATTCGTTCTCCTTCCTTGCTCGTGGTGATTCTTTGTTGTTTCCCTTCCCATGTGACTAGTAGACCGAAGGGGAAAGTCCATTTGTACCGTATTCGTTTTGCTATTAGTGCTTTCATAATTTGTGCCATCTCCCAGCGTTTTTGAAGTGTGGATTGTGCCAGATCTTGGAATAGCTGAATTTCTGAGCCATTCATTCTTATGTGGTCCATCGTCTGGGCTTTCCGTAGGATTTGTTCCTTCTGTGGGTGCGATCAGGACATCTCTGTGGCAGGCTCCGGGATCCCCGATACGGCGTGGGCCAACCCTGTGTATTCTGTCGGTCTGAATTACCGCCTCATCTTCCTCTTCCAGTATCTCTCGGAAGACCTGTTGCACCGCTTGTTTGAGGTCCTTGTCATCCACTGTCTCTGCCATATTTTTAATTCAGATGTTGGATCACCATGATCTATTTTCTAAGTCTTCGCATTGGGTTTCCAGGTCGTAGGACAGTCTCGCTAGTCTTTCCTGCACTTCCGCAAATTGTTGCGTTTCTTCGTCTAGGTTTTGTACCGTTTTCTCCATGGTATCTGTTCGTTCCTCCAACTTCCCTATTTCTATTTTCAGCTCCTGGACCACCCGTTTCATTTCTCCCTTCATAGACTCGAATTGGGTATGCATGGAGGTCATGAATTGGTCTTGGAATTCTTTGAATCATTCCTTCATGTCTTCTTTGGTGGTCATATCTATGTTGTCTGCCTCCCCACTGTCTCTTTCCCCTTTCTCGGTTTGCGCGGTGCATTTGTTGTTTATCGGTGCGTTCATGCCCCAGATGTGAACCAAATTCTGGTCCGGTTTTGGCTTACTGGTCGTGGCTTGTGCTTTTCTGCCCCTCGAATTGGACATGTGTGCCTCTCCTGTGAGTGCCTGCGCGGTAGGTTTGGTGCTTCTCGTTGTGCTGCGAAGGGGCTCTCGCTTGGGCGCGATATTGTGCCATCCTCCCTGACTCCTGGGTTCCCTTCTGTGGATAGTGCTGGCCACCTCCTTCCTGCGGTTCTTGAAGCTGCTAGAGATTGCAGTTCTTAGCGGTGTGGTCCCTGGGGGGAAGAGGCGCCCTGGCGCAGCAACCCTTTAAGGTTTTTATAGTATTTGGAGGATCTACTTGTCCCCTGTAATGGACTCCCCTAGCTCTGCGTGTGATAAGTCCCAGGCTTCTCGGGGAATGGATTGTACGAGATTGTCTTGAGGGGGGGGGGGTTTCCCCTCCCCGAATCTATGTAGTACAGCACTTGTTGCTCATATTGCTCGAAGGCCCATGATATGTTTTTATCGGTGACCTGAAGGAATCCACCAGTACCTTGTGCTTGTTCTTGTGGGCCGTGGGGGATTGTACAGCTCGCCCCTCGCCGGCCTTCAGTGGGGGCTTGTGGGAGTTGTTATTGTGGTTCTAATCTCTTTGCAGGCCTCTCTTTATTGCAGCGGAGCCCCGCTCCTCAGGTCACTCCGGATGTTATCAGCAGGGGAGGCCAGGGTTCCCCTTGAATATCCCTGGGTATTGGCTGTGCTCAGATGTCTTTTATGGGCCTTCCTGTGTCTCCTGCTCACCTCTGGTTTTCGTGGGCCGATGCCCGGCTATATGCTGGCGCGCACCCCTTCTGTGTCCCTGCGTGGGCTGTGTCTTCCTCTGTAGCGAGGTCCGCTGTGCCGCTGCTGGGTTCCCTCCTTCGTTTGTTCCAGGGCGCTCTGTTGGCTGATGGTGGGGCGCCGGAGGGGGTAGACCGCCCCCCCAAGTACCCGCTCCACTTCTATTGCGACCCTGCCTCCGGTGGTGCTGCGTGTGCCTTCTCACCTCCCCGGGCCCTCAGCGCTGCTTATGGTGTGCGGGCCGCCTCTCTGACTGGCGTTCGAGTCCCCGGGCTGACGCTCTGCTGTCCGGGTGCCCGAACCTTCCTTTGCCTGCGTGATGGGGGTAGCTTCCGACCGCTCCGCTGATCAGTGCTCTCGCCGAGCTGCCTTCTCGTCTGTCGCTCCTCGATAGGGGGGCCGAACTCTTCTGGGTGGTGGCGCGAGTTGCTCACCGCGGGATGCCGCCGCCCCTACCCTGCGTTCCAACCGAACCCTGGGCCTCTTGCTGGGGTCGGCTCCTTGCTGGGAGTGAAACCGGGGGTCTCTTACAATTGCCTCCGTCTTCCCGGAGCCTTTGCTTCCCTGAATGGGCTCCACCTGATTCCTCGTTCCAATGAGTTCGGCAGTGCTTCTTTGGCAATCTTAATGTTGCAGCCTAGAGCTGGCAGACGGAGCTCCACTCACGCACGTCTGCTCAGCTTAGCCGCCATCTTGCTCAAATCTTTTTTTAAGTACCTTTTTCAGTAAAAGTCAACATTTGTGTCAAATAATGCAATTTGAATCTACTCATTCCCGCACATTAATCCCATCCATAGAATTTCAAAACCTGCTTACCATGCTATAGGTCCCTTATGAAAGACACAGGGATACAGAGAAAAAGGGTGGTCAGTGAAAAGGAGAGAGTGAGACACACACGCAAGAAAGATTGTCAGAACTGGATAGAAATAAGATATGAGATTTAGCTGGGTAAACGGGGCATGACAGCAGGATGAAGAGGCACAGAATAATTGGGAAAAAGGACATGAGAAGCAAGAGTAAGAACACAGATTGAAAGAAAATTAATGGAGAGAAGGCTGTGAGACACTAAAGGATGAAGAGAGAGAATGAGAGGGAAAGAACATGAGAGATGAGCGGAGTGTGAGACTGAGGGAACTCATCAGGAAGTGAGAAGAGTTAGAGACAAGTGCAAAGAGAAGGATAGAACAATGGCATACTAGGAGAGGATGGCATTCCAAATGAGAGGAAGAGAGAAATAGGGGGGGGGAGTTGAGAGAAAGGCAGTGTGAGATGCATGAGAAAGGAAAGAAAGTTGAAAGCGAATATGAGAAGAGGCAGAAAATGAATGAAGAGCAAGAGATCGTGAAACGGGAAGAGATTGTAAGCTGAATGGAAGCATAGCTAAAAGTGAAAGGAAGAGCAGAAACAGATCAAGCCTCGTCGACACCCAAGAGACTGAATGAGAGGGGGTGTGGGAGGAGAAATAAGAGGCAGAATAGGATTAGTGAGGTATGCAGAGGAGACAGCAGAGCAGACATGGCGAGAAAGAAAGTAAGGAAAACTAGCAAGAAGGAAGCAGAACAGACAGAATTTTAAGGCATGAGAAGGAAGAGAGTACAAAAGGGTAGGTGGGGAAAGGTGAGAGTGAAGAATGGAGCTAGGACAGGTGAGGAAGAAGGGTGATAGCACAGGTGCAAGAGAGGAACGGGGAGAAAGAAAGGACAAGCAGATAGTGTCAAGAATAGGAGATCTTGTAAGGAAAGAGGGTGACCCAGAATAATAGAAAACAAGCCAGTAGCAATGAAAATTAAAAACTAAAAGTACACTATAATGATGTTGGGGGGTAAGATGGTGAGCAACATAGTGTCATGAACCACCGTCTGCGTCCCTTCTGGACTTCGTGGTCCCTGACACATAGGGGTTTGAACTCAGTAATCCTTCCAACATGGCCGCTTGATGCGGAACGCTGCTTACTAGTTTTTGCGTTACACGTTCTACGCTCTACAAAACAGACATGCCCCCGCGGCTCTGCGTGTCTCAACGCTACTGCTCGCCGTAGCTGGATGTGTGCTGTTGGAGTTCGTTCGGGGCTGTTTTCCTGATCTCTATTCCCGGTTCCTTGTTTTCCTCCTCCTTTTCCTTTCATCCCATAACTTACCCAAAAACGTCCTGGATTTTCACTCGCGCTCAATCCACGGGTTCTGTGCCTCCACGCGCAGACATTGTTCCTTCCTGGTTCCTTCCTGGACAATCTGAACGAAGCACACTGGAATCCGAAGACCCACGCGCCGCCTTTTACAAATCCCGGACCGTGCGGAGAAGTCACAAAAGAAGGTCGCAAGCAAACAGGACAGGTGAGAAGGGGAGAGACTTGTGACAGATTGAGACGCCTAAAAATCGATACGGATACATGGATGGAAGCCGCGGTTCAAGACCTCATGCGAGGCATGCAGGAACTCACCACAGAAGTTCAAAACCTTAAGGCTGAGAATGCTGCCTTAAAGCAGCTGGTATTGTCTCGTGATTCTGCTACCAAGGAAAGTGTTTTATTGGGAGGAGTGGTGGACAAATATGATGGTTTCCAAAGACCCTTTGTGCCTTCCTTGACTCTTGCTTGGTGCATTTCACCTTCAAGCCCTACTACTTTTCCACCCCTAGAGCAAATGTGGGGTTTATGATATCACACCTCACTGGTAACGCATTAACCTGGGCAACTCCCCTAGTCAATTCGGGCGACGCCCTCCTGAATGATTACAATGGATTCGTGGAAGCAGGTTTACAGCGCTCAGGAACGTCTACTTGATTTTCGACAAGGATCCCAGGATATGCTTACCTATGTCACCAGTTTCAAACAACTTATGAAGGAAGCTGATTGGTCCCAAGAAGCTAGCTTCACTCTCTTTCGCAAAGGCTTGAACGAAGAAATAAAGGACGAGCTAGCCAGGGTAGCGCACCCTAATTCTTTCTAGGCCCTCTTGGACCTTTCTTTGCAAATAGATTTTCGAATCCAGGAAAGAAAGGCAGAGAAAAAGAAGTCGAAATCATCATTCCAAAAAGCTGTCACAGACCATCCTTCTAGCCCAGAACCCGCAGTTTCTCCAACCTCAGATCCAGAACCCATGCAACTGGGGGCATTCCGTGGACCCATTACCCCACAAGAAAGGATGCGCCGTATTCACACTGGACTCTGCATGTATTGCGCATCCGATAAACATCTTGTCAGAGAGTGCCGTATTGCTCCTCCACGGCGTTCGGGCAACGCCACCTCCCGATCCTAGACGGGGCACAGTTTCGGGAGAATTATGTCTGCGCCACATCAATTCCTTCCTTGAACTCTCCTGGACCAAACTAGCTTGTGATTCTTCAGGCCTTTCTATCACCTTCCAAGAAAGAATCTTACCCCATTCTGGCATTAGTGGATTGCGGAGCCATGGGTATATTCATAGATCATGATTGGGTCACTACTCACAACATTCCACATGAAACTCGAGAGACGATGCAACCAGTAGAGGCAATTGATGGAAGACCCCCATCTTCAGGAGCCATAACCCTTCAAACCAAAGAGATCCTACTCTCTAAAAATCACCATCGAGAGAGGATCAAATTTGACATCATAAGATCTGCCCACTATCCGATGGTTCTAGGCATGCCCTGGTTACAGAAGCATAACCCTTACATCAATTGGGCAGCAGGCTCCTTGTTTCTTGGTTCTGAACACTGTATATGTCCCACTGCTTATTCTTAGATACCGTACCAAAGTCCTCTGAAAACTTGCAAGAAATCCAACAGAGTCCAGTCACTGTCTCTAACATCATCCAAATTCCCAGTGCCTATCAGGCTTACACAGATGTATTTTCGACTGCCATAGTTCAAGCTCTTCCTCCTCGCAGACCTGAGGATTGTGCCATCGATACTGAGCCTTCAGCAGTGATCCCTTTCGGAAGAATGTTTATTTTTATCAGAACCTGAAAAAAGGGCCCTCCAGGAATACCTGGATACTAACTTGGAAAATGGCACCATACGACCATCCAAGTCCCCAACGGGCGCTTCATTATTTTTCGTTCCCAAGAAAGATACCAAGGAGCTTAGACCATCTCTAGATTATCGTGGCCTCAACCAATGTACCCTCAAGGACCGCTACCCATTGCCTCTCATTTTTTCGGATATCCTGGAAGCAGTAAGAGGTGCAGTAGTATTCACAAAATTAGATCTCAGGGGTGGCTACCATCTAATTCGTATAAAGGAAGGTGACAAATGGAAAACGGCCTTTAAAACACCTTTTGGCCATTTTGAATACCTGGTTATGCCCTTCGGACTTGCTAATGCCCCAGCGGTCTTCCAACGTTTTATGGACCAAGTGTTTTCTGACATGCTGTTCCTCTTCGTCATTGTGTATCTGGACGACATACTGATTTACTCCAATGACCATCTGAAACATGAAGAACTGTTACGCTCACCTGGCTCCCATAGGGGCGTTGATCGGAATTGGACAGCTGCGGTTTCCACTCACGTGACGCGTAGTACAGAGATGACAGACTGGACAGGCCCACCTAATCTCGTCTGCTTGACCCGAAGAAGTATTCTTCTGAAAGTGGAGAAAGGGAATTAGCTACCCGTGGATTTGAGTGACAACCCCCCCACTGTTCTCCCCTCTAATCACCTCTGATGTCTCTTTTTATATTCTCACCTTAGGTTTTGAAAGGATGAGCTCTCCATCCTGCGTAGAATGCAGGGGCGCGTACATAACCAGTTAATTCACTGGTCCGAAGGAATTGGAGAGTTCCAGAACAATATTGACTCTGAGGTTCCTGGCGAGGAGCTGTAAGTATATAGTTCGTAAGAGTTCAAAATGTCTGACTTTCACTCTTGTCCGATTCCTTGCAGCTTGCAGCTTGCAGCTTGACCCTAGAGAAGATTGCCTCGTGCGGCTGGTAAAGTTCAGGTAAGAGTCTGTATTATCCAACACTGTCCAGTAAATGACAACTGTATGTAATCTGTTGCTTTCTCCCTTATTACAGGTGCAGAGTGAGAAATTATGGTGTATTGAGGAATAATACCTCCGGCAGTAAAATCAGGTAAGTCTATTATGGTGAAAGAGATTCCCTTGGTTTGTTCTTTCGGCTCACCTGGCTGTCCTTTTGTTCCCCTTAGGTGCCGGAGTTCGGTGAAGATGAATGGAGGCTACGCCGGCCCGTGGAGATGAAGAATGCCTCCGGCGGTAAAATCAGGTAAGTCTATTGTGGTGACTAATATTGCCTTATTATTCTCTCGGCTCACCTTGCTGTTCTTTATTCCCCCTAGGTGCCGGAGTTTGGCGAGGAAAGGATGAAGACAGAGGTGGATCGTGGAGGTGCTGCGAAGACTGGTGAGTATAGCGCGGCGCCGCAGCAGGCGATGCGACGCGCATCAAATCACGTCTTTCTTCCTATTCAAAGGCGCAATGGATCCAGAATCAGGTGAGGAAATAAATATTGTTCTTGTTCTAACCTTTTTCCTTCTTTCTCCCTTTTTTCTAGGAGCTCCAGACTCGAGGCGGCCGTGGCAGAAGACTGGATGCTGGCTTGGAGGCACAGTGAGCGTTACGCTGCAGGATGCAGAATAACGCGAAGCGCGAGCTGCTCTTCGGGCGTGGTTTAAATAGCCTTCAAAGTAGTCCCAGGTAAGAAGTTCCCAAGACCACACCTGAGTAAGAAAATAGTCCCTGAAATAAAGTAGTCCCCCTTCAGACTTCACATTGGTTTGAATGCTGAGCATCATGGTCTGCATGAGGTAAGTGAAAGCAAATGAGCCTGGCGCCTACGGCGCCAGGACTGTACCCAGATAGCCCCTACCCGGGGCTGCTGGGTTTTTCCCAAGTATCTGGATGCCTGCTCCCAGGACAGATGGACCTGGTCGGGATGCCCGGGGGTAGGAATCATGACAGCATTCCCCCCCAACACCCCTCCCAAGGTCGTTCTTCCTCTTGGCCCTGGTTTGTCCGGGAAGTCCCGATGGAATTTTTTCACCAGTCGGGGTGCATGAACGTGGTCACTAGGTTCCCAGGATCTTTCTTGTGGTCCGTAACCTTTCCAGTCAATTATATAAAAAAGTCTTGAGTTAACTATCTTAGAGTCCAGGATATTTTAAACTTCAAATTCGGGTTCCCCATCAATTAGGATAGGATCGGGTGGATTGGTTAATCTTGTCCCGGGTTGGACTGGTTTCAGGAGTGAAACATGACAGACGGGGTGAATTTGCATGTTACAAGGTAGTTCCAATTTAACGGCCACCGGGTTGATGATGGCCTTAATGGTGTAAGGTCCCAAATATCTAGGGTTAAAGGTCTGAGTTCCTTTCAGGGGTATGTGTTTAGTAGCCAGCCAGACTTGGTATTGTGGAGCATTACTCCTATGTTGGTCAGCATTTCTTTTGTATTTCTCTTTTGCCCCTTTTAAATACTCTGTTGCTTCCTTGAAGGCTTGTGTAATAGTAGAGTGCAAATGATTCACCGCAGGCATTTCTAGGTGTTTGGGTAAATCGAGTTCAGAGGTTCGAGGGTGATGCCCATACATGATAAAAAAGGGGCTTTGTCCAGTTCCTGAGTCTATAGAATTGTTGTATGCGTATTCAGAAATCCACAAAATATCCTTCCAATTCCCTTCGGTTTGGTGTAGCATGCAACGTAGGTATTGTTCAAGAGTCTGGTTAGTCCTCTCTGTTTGACCATCGGTCTGGGGATGGTGACTGGTAGATAACCTCACGTCGATTTGCGCCAGTTGGCAGCATTTTTTCCAAAATTGTGAGATGAATTGACTACCTCGGTCTGAGACCAATACGGAAGGGAATCCATGTAGTCGAACAATATTTTCAAGAAATTCCTTGGCTAAAATTGCAGCGGACGGTAATCCCTTTAAAGGAATAAAGTGGGCCATTTGGAAAAAAGATCTACGACAACTAGAATGGTGTTAAATCCACTACATGGAGGCAGATCAGTAATGAAGTCAAGAGACAAAGTGTGCCATGGCGTAGATGGAACATCGAAAAGGTTGTAAAAGACCAGCTGGTTTCTTCTTCTGGCTTTTGTTTTGGGCACAGGTTCCACAAGATAGCACAAATGATTTAACGTCTTTTCACCAGGTGGGCCACCAAAATTGCCTCTTAATTTTAGCTTCAGATTTTGCGACCCGTGGATGTCCTTCAATCAGCGCATCATGATAGTTGGAGATGACTCATTCCTGTAGCTCCTTGTGCGGTATGAATAGACAACCTTGATAGTACGGTAGTTCATTGATAACTGAATAATCTTGGCCTTTCTTTACCCAGTCCTGTAGGGCTGCTGGATTAAAACATTGCTTGATTTTTGAATTAATGTCTTCTAGAGTTTGTAGAGTAGTTATGAAAAGGATTCTTTCTTCTGAAATTATAGGTACAGGTTCCGGGTTCGAGTATGCTTCTCCCATTCCTATTCGGGATAGGGCATCGGCCTTGCCATTTTTACAACCTGGTCGGTAAGTGATCACAAAATCGAATTCTGCAAAGAATAATGCCCATCTAAGTTGACGTGATGATTGGGCCTTGGCTGTCTTCAAATATTGCAAATTCCTCTGATCGGTGATTACAGTGATGGTATGCCTGGCGCCGAGAAGATAATGCCGCAAAGCCTTGAAAGCAGATTTGATGGCCAATAACTCTTTATCGGTAACCGCATAGTTTAATTTGGGTGCCGAGAATTTTCTTGACCAGAACGCTACTGGATGAATTTGGCCGGTTTCCGGATCCTTCTGAGACAGCACAGCTCCCATGGCTAAACTGGATGCATCCGTTTCAACTATGTATGGAAGCTCGGAACGAGGATGTTTTAAAACAGGTGCAGACGTGAATTTCAGTTTTAGATCTTGGAAGGCTTTTTCAGCTTCTTCAGTCCACAAGAAGCACTTGTTCTTTTTCAAAAGTGCTGTGATGGGATGTACAATATGAGAGCGTTCAGGGATAAATCTCCGGTAGAAATTAGCAAAGCCAAGCATGCTTTGAACTCCTTTACCTGAACTGGGTGATGGCCATTTGAGAATGGCATCCACGTTTCGAGAGTCCATTCGAACTCCTTTTGGGGTCAGGATAAATCCTAGAAATTCAACTTCTGTGGAATGAAAGACACATTTTTCCAACTTTGCATACAACTTGTGTTGGCGTAATTTTTCAAGGACTGCTCGAACGTGCTTAACATGGTCTGATCTTGAGGAGGAGTACACTAGAATGTCGTCTATGTAAACAACAACACAGATGTCAATGAGTTCGCGAAAAACATCATTCGTAAAATACTGGAAGGCTGCCGGTGCATTGCACAACCCGAAAGGCATCACCTGATATTCGAATAATCCGTATTTGGTGCGAAAGGCAGTCTTCCATTCATCGCCTTTCTTCACGCGTACCAGATGATATGCCCCTCGGAGATCTAACTTAGTATAGATACAAGCATCCTTAACTTGGTCCAGTAATTCGGGGATCAGAGGCAAAGGGTATCATTTTTTTACCGTAATTTGGTTTAATGCGCGGTAATCTATACATGTTCTAAGGTCACCTTCCTTTTTAGGTACGAAGAAGAGAGCTGAGGATGCAGGAGACTTGGATGGGCGAATGAAGCCATTAGCAAGGTATTGATCCAGGTATTGTCGTAGGTGAAGGTTTTCAGGCTCCGTAAGGGCGTAGATCCTGCTGCACGGGGGTTGTGCACCGGGTACAAGATCGATCTGACAATCGTAAGATCTGTGAGGTGGTAAAGTGTTTGCCTGTTCTTTCTGAAAAACATCCAGATATTCTTGATATTCCTGAGGTAACTGAACAGGTGGGTTAGTGACTGTGGCCAGGCCCTTGTTCAAGGTTTTTTTTTGGTAACAGGTGTGTGTACAATTTGGGAAGGTCATTCTCTTCTCTCGCCATTCTATACAAGGATTATGTGTTTCCAACCATGGCATTCCCAGAATTATTTGGAATTGTGGAGCCTTGATTAAGTCAAACACAATGCTTTCTCGATGCCCATCTTGACCCACCAGTGTCATCTCTGTAGTGGAAAAAGTTACTGGCCCAGAGGCAATTTCAGTTCCATCGACGGTTGTGATGACATCTGTAGTGGTTCTTTTGCAAAGTGATAGGTTCATCCTTGAAGCCAGTTCTTGATCCATATAGTTTCCTATGGCCCCGCTATCTACATACGCTCTTACTGCATGCATACGTGATGGCTGCCTAGGATCAATGAGGACCATTGGCACGATTAGGTGCAAGGTCTGAATGTTCTTCTTTAAGCTCAGCAAGCGGACCTCTACGCTTGTCGGGCGTGGTCGTTTCCCGGATCAGACTCTGTTTGACTCTCGTCCGCAGCTCCTACCACCTTTTTGGGTGGTTTTACCAGGCAATCCCGTAGAAAATGTCCCGAGGTTACACAGTACAGACACAAGTGCAACTGTCATCTCTTGTCTCTTTCCTTCTGAGTTAAAGGTCCCCTAACCACCCCCATCTGCATGGGTTCCGGTGCATCCGTTCCTTTGGGGGGTAACATTGGGTTTAACCAACACTTGATTCTCAAACTTAGCTCGATCCGCCTTTCTATTCTGAAGCCGGCGATCTATCTGGACCACTAAGTCTATATATTCAGCACAATCCTGAGGTGGGTTCACAACTTGAGCCAAAACATCTTTGAGTTCTCCTCGCAGTCCACGATGGAATAATGTAATTCGCTTTACCTCGGGCCATCCTGTTTCCACCACCAACCTATTGAAGGTAGCGATTTAGGTTAGTAGATCCTGGTTACCCTGTCGCATGGACAAAGGTTTGTTATCCAGGGCCTGTCCCTGTGAATGTCGGGCGAATAGTCTTTCCATGCTCAATTGAAAACCCTGAAAGTCACGAAGAAGAGGGTCGTCCTGGTTGACTAGAGGAATCGACCAATCGGCTGCGCTACCACTGAGATATGATAATACGAAGGCTACTTTGGCTTGATCATTTGGAAAGGCTCCAGGTCTGCATAAAAAGTGCAGGCGGCATTGATTCATAAACACGGCGAACCTTTTGGGGTCCCCAGCAAAGCGTTCGGGCGGAGCTAAAGGAATAGTTCCTGGTAGGATTACTTGCACAGGGTTGCTTGATGAAACAGGAGTTGGGTTTCCCCCTAGTCCAGGCAGGGGTGTTTGTCCAGCCTGGCTTTGCAGCAATTGCCTAGCAAGGTCATCAGTTCGCTCCTTTGACAAAATCAGTTCTCTCCTGAGCGCATTAGTTTCTTGGCAGGCAGAATGTACTTCAGCCCTTAGTTCCCCTAGTAATTGGGCCAGTTGGTCAGTTTCTGAGGTCTCCATAACGCCCGGGTGGGATTTTGTGGGTTGGCTTCGCGTTCTGTTACGCTCATCTGGCTCCCACAGGGGCGTCGATCGGAACTGGACAGCTGCGGTTTCCACCCAGGTGACGCGTAGTGCAGAGATGACAGACTGGACAGGCCCACCTAATCTCGTCTGCTTGACCCGAAAAAGTATTCTCCTGAAAGTGGAGAAAGGGAATTAGCCACCCGTGGATTTGAGTGATAACCCCCTCCCCCACTGTTCTCCCCTCTAATCACCTCTGATGTCTCTTCTTATATTCTCACCTTAGGTTTTTAAAGGATGAGCTCTCCATCCTGCGTAGAATGCAGGGGCGCGTAGATAACCAGTTACTTCACTGGTCCGAAGGAATTGGAGAGTTCCAGAACAATATTGACTCTGAGGTTCCTGGCGAGGAGCCGTAAGTATATAGTTCACAAGAGTTCAAAATGTCTGACTTTCACTCTTGTCCGATTCCTTGCAGCTTGCAGCTTGACCCTAGAGAAGATTGCCTCGTGCGGCTCGTAAAGTTCAGGTAAGAGTCTGTATTATCCAACACTGTCCAGTAAATGACAACTGTATGTAATCTGTTGCTCTCCCTTATTACAGGTGCAGAGTGAGAAATTATGGCGTTTTGAGGAATAATACCTCCGGCGGTAAAATCAGGTAAGTCTATTATGGTGAAAGAGATTCCCTTGGTTTGTTCTTTTGGCTCACCTGGCTGTCCTTTTACTCCCCTTAGGTGCCGGAGTTCGGCGAAGATGAATGGAGGCTGCGCCGGCCCGTGGAGATGAAGAATGCCTCCGGCGGTAAAATCAGGTACATCTACTGTGGTGACTAATATTGCCTTATTATTCTCTCGGCTCACCTTGCTGTTCTTTATTCCCCTTAGGTGCCGGAGTTTGGCGAAGAAAGGATGAAGACAGAGGTGGATCGTGGAGGTGCTGCGAAGACTGGTGAGTATAGCGCGGCGCTGCAGCAGGCGATGCGACGCGCATCAAATAACGTCTTTCTTCCTATTCGAAGGCGCGATGGATCCAGAATCAGGTGAGGAAATGAATATTGTTCTTGTTCTAACCTTTTTCCTTCTTTCTCCCTTTTTTCTAGGAGCTCCAGACTCGAGGCGGGCCTGGCAGAAGACTGGATGCTGGCTTGCAGGCACGGTGAGCGTTACGCTGCAGGATGCAGAATAACGGGAAGCGTGAGCTGCTCTTCGGGCGTGGTTTAAATAGCCTTCAAAGTAGTCCCAGGTAAGAAGTTCCCAAGACCACACCCGAGTAAGAAAATAGTCCCTGAAATAAAGTAGTCCCCCTTCAGACATCACATTGGTTTGAATGCTGAGCAGCATGGTCTGCATGAGGTAAGTGAAAGCAAATGAGCCTGGTGCCTATGGCGCCAGGACTGACCCCATCTATGAGCCTCGCGCCTAAGGCGCCAGGACTGTACCCAGATAGCCCCTAGCCGGGGCTGCTGGGTTTTTCCCAAGTATCTGGATGCCTGCTCCTGGGACAGATGGACCTGGTCCGGATGCCCGGGGGTAGGAATCATGACAAGAACACGTAAAGGCAGTTTTACAACGTCTACGTTAACATAAGCTCCTGGCCAAACCCAAGAAGTGTCTTTTCTATGTATCAACTGTTCACTATCTCGGATTCGTTCTTAGCCCTAAGGGGATTGGAATGGAACCCTCAAAGGTAGATTCCATTCTATCCTGGCCCGTTCCAACTACTGTAAAACAAATTCAATCCTTCCTGGGGCTTGCTAACTTCTATCGGAAATTTATACCAACCTTTTCGAAGATTGTACATCCTATTGTTACATTGCTAAAGAAGGATAACCCCTTTCAGTGGACCTCAGCCCAAGATACGGCTTTCCAACGCTTGAAGTCGGAGTTTACACAAGCTCCCATCTTAGCTCAACCCGACATTGATCGCCCTTTTCTTGTGGAAACTGATGCCTCCAACTACGCCATCGGGGCAGTCCACAGGAACTTGATGATAAATTAGAACACCCCATCGCCTATCTTTCTCGCACCTTGACTCCCAGTGAAACTCATTATTCCATCCTGGAAAAGGAACTGCTAGCCATCCGCCAGGCTTTCACTGATTAGCATCATCTTCTCCTGGGAGCCAAACACCCGGTACAGGTCCACACAGACCATCGGAATCTTCAAGTCCTGCAATCCCTAGAATGCAGAAACAGCCATCAAGCCCGTTGGGCCTTCTTTTTTGCTCAATATCAGTTTCAAATCCATCATGTCCCTGGAACACACAACAAAATAGACGATGCCTTATCCAGACATCCTGATTACGAAACCCTTGAAGATCGGACTTTTCCTAGGATGTTCCCCCACACAATATTTGTTGCCCAAGCAATCACACTCCTGGAGGATATTCGAATTCAAACTCAGTCCTCTGAAACCTGGAAGGAGTTTAAGAGAAACAATCAATGGAAACTCAAGACAAGGGACGGATATCTGTTCAAGGACAATCGCTTGGTCATCCCCACTCCTGGACTGCGGCAAAAGATCACAAGTCTATGTCATGATACTTTTCATTCAGGACACTGTGACATCACCAACACCCTCCGTTCAATACAAAGACAATTTTGGTGGCCGAGGATGAAAGAGGATGTCCGAATTCATATCCAGGCATGTGCAGTCTGCAATCAGAACAAACATGATAATAAGAAACCGGCAGGTCTACTGCTTCAACCAGCAATACCAACAAGACCCTGGGAATTAATTGCAACAGATTTTATTGTGGAACTACCATCTTCCAGGGGATACAGAACTATCATGGTTACCATTGATTTGTTCACTCATATGGCTCATTTTACACCTTTATACAAACTGCCATCCTCATCTGAACTCGCCGGAATCTTCCTGGAACACATATTCTGGCTTCATGGGCTACCCTCCAAGATCATTTCTGACCGAGGACCCCAATACATATCCCAGTTCTGGAAACAATTAGGTCGTATACTGGGAATCCAACGTGCCTTGTCCTCAGGTTATCACCCACAGACCAATGGAGCCACTGAACGAGTAAACCAAACTCTGGAACAATGGGGGTCATTCCGAGTAGGGTGGTAAGGGTTAACGGTCACCGTTAACGAGACCGGTGCCATTAAACCCTTACCGCCCTATTCCGAGTTCCCTTTGCGGGTTGGTACTTAATGCCTGCTTTTTGCAGGCGTTAAAAAACCAACCCGCAAAGGGACCTAGGAGCTAATTACGGCACCATAATTTACGGTGCCATAATTAGCGCCTTCCCCATTCCCATTGAGCCCTATGGGGCAAAAATGGGAATGGGAAGGGCCCTTGGTGAATGGGGAATTACCGACCCCGCCAACCTTGGAATGGGGCGTTAATTCCACCATTCACCATGGCGGAGCTGGAAAAATAACGGCGTCAACCAAGGCGCTAATAGCGCCTTGGTTAACGCCAGGGTCGGAATGAGGCCCAATATCTTCGTTGCTTCACCACAAAGGTCCAGGATGATTGGTCACTCTTAATACCTGTGGCCGAATTCGCCTACAACAATTTCGGATCATTCAGCTATCAACACCAGTCCCTTCTTCAGTAGTTAAGGATTTCATTTGTCAGTTCTACCTTCCATTCTCCCACTGTCATGAACCGGGGAAACTGGCGGGTGTGGAATAGGTGGAAGTACGGCCGCCATTAGACTGTTCCATCACATTGTTCTTACAACGTGAGTTGCGGTCTAGTCTATTCCAACATGGTCGCCGTCGATTGTATTTACTACACTTCACTGGGCAAATCGGCGCATTGCAACTTCTTGGATTCCCTTGGCGGTGATCCGCCCTCTCCTCTACTTACCTTGGCACACTGCGTGTGGTACTCCGCTCGAGTTCCTCTTTTCTCATTATTTCTCCAGTGCCATCCATTTTTTGGTTCGTTACGTTTTCCTCTTACTCTGTTTCCTCTTTACTTTGTTCGTGTGGTTTTCTTGTGAGTTCCCGTTATCCTTTGTATTCCGGTTCTCCCATTTTTCTACCCTGCTATCTGATTCCCTAGTATCCTCCTGCTGTTATATCTGGCTCTCATCGTAGAGCAACCTGTGCTCATCTTGCTTATACCCTTCCGAGCATATTCAAGAGCTATTCAAAGACTAGCCGACATATTAATTCCTGCAATATCTTGTTTTTTTTTTCAGCCATTGGCTTTTTCCCCTGTAACTTCTCGGCTGTTGCGGAGAGGAGCCACCGGGGATTTTCAGTACTGAAATCACGGTGGCTTCCTTTCGAGGCAGATCCTATCTGCTAAAAAAAAAGAAACCAGATACACGGAAATCTCGACGACAGAAGCTGGATTATTCCTCTACGACATCAGGTGAGGAGGAAGGGGGAACCAGTGAGCTCCAATCCTTAAGTGAAGAGGAAGACATTAGTGACAGACCTGATACCCACACCCTACTCCAGTTCCTACAGTTGATTCCTGGATTGAAACCCGTATTAATGTACACAAAGAAGCAAAGGAACACTTAGAAAAGGCCCGAAAAGACGTTAAACATCATGCCGACTCCAAAAGAAGACCCGGGCCTTCTTACTCAGTAGGCGATAAAGTCTGGTTATCCTCAAAACTCCTTCCTCGACATCTGCGACCAAATAAACTCGCTCCCAGGTATTACGGCCCCTTTTCTATAAAAGAAATCATCAACCCAGTGGCCTTTGGACTTCGGCTACCAGAATCATGGAAAAGGATCCAACCTGTCTTCCACACCTCTCTATTCAAACCATATGTTCAACCCTCTCGAACTGCTCCAAGATAAACCCCAGTGATTATTAATGACCAACTTGAATATGAAGTTTCCAGAATCTGTGACTCTAGATACCGACGTGGTCAACTACAATATTTGGTCGAATGGAAAGGGTACCCTCCCAGTGAGCACACCTGGGAACCCGTGTCAAACATGAATGCTCCCAGGCTGATTCGAAGATACCACCTTATACATCCGGGCAAACCCGGAGGAGCTGGACTTCAGAGGAGGTATACTGTCATGAACCGCTGTCTGCGTCCCTTTTGGACTTCGTGGTCCCTGACACATAGGGGATTGAACTCAGTAATCCTTCCAACATGGCCGCTTGATGCGGAACGCTGCTTACCAGTCTTTGCGTTACAGGCTCCACGTTCTACAAAACAGACACGCCCCTGCGGCTCTGTGCGTCTCAACGCTACTGCTCACCGTAGCTGGACGTGTGCTGTCGGAGTTCGCTCGGGGCTGTTTTCCTGATCTCTATTCCCGGTTCCTTGTTTTCCTCCTCTTTTTCCTTTCATCCCACAACTTACCCAAAAACATCCTGGATTTTCACCCGCGCTCGAGCCACGGGTTCCGTGCCTCCGAGCACGGACATTGTTCCTTCCTGGACAATATGAACGAAGCACGCTGGAATCCGAAGACCCGCGCGCAGGCTTATACAAATCCCGGACCGTGCGGAAGAAGTCGAAAGCAAACAGGAAAGACAGGTGAGAAGGGGAGAGACTTGTGACATATAGTGTACACTTCATCAATAGTGTCCAATTTTTGGATCACGACAGTTTAGGACCTATGCCGATACTCAATTCTCCATTCTTCTGTGATGCAACCTGGGATGTGAATCTCTTGGCCCAAACCTTATGATATGATATTGGGCAGAAACTAAGGATCTGCAACAGATCTGAAGGCCGGCGACCAGTTAGCAGTATCTTCTGCACTGATGTGAAGAGAGTGACACCCGCACACATGCAAACAAAACAAAAAAAAGACTACTCTTTTTCTTTTGTTTGTTTGCGTGTTCACGTGTCTCTCAGCCCTTTTTTTATTTTATTTAAAGTCAAGTTGGGTGGGTGGGGTCTTGGGGAAGTGGGCGGGGCATCAGTGACATCTTTACCCGGGTTTCGCTTTTGGGAATGTAGGCAGGAATGTATGGGATCCAAAGTGCTGGCCCTTCAGTTTTGCTCTGCTTTCTCTGGAGTTTGCTTTCAGGGTGCGGTCAGTCTGGCACGGAATCATACTGTTGCTGTTAGCAGCTCTGGTCCTTGGCTTGTGGGAAGATAGCTGTGTTTTCCCCCGGGTTAGTGGAATGTACTACTTGATGTTTTTACTTCATTGATCGCTGCTTAGTACCCTGGGCGGTTGCCATACCACCACGGTAGTCTCATAAACTCTGTTTCTGTGATTTTGTTGGGTTACCGTAGCATGGCAGTTATCTGGTTTCCCTACCACGCAGGAAATACAAAATTCAAAACCTCTGCGCATACGCGCCGTGTCGCCAGGGCAGTTCTTTAATACAAGGTTGGTGGCTTGAATTTTATACTGTGCGCAGGGCCGTCGCCATGCCACCACGGTTATTTTGAATGTGCGTCGTTTGTTCGCCAATGTGCAGGAAAATGCCTGGTTCACAAACTTGGCATAAACATTATTCATGTGCCCTGGACCGTTGCTGTGCAGACAGGGTGGTTTTAAATGCAAGAGTGGCAACTAGAATGTTTTCTTTGTTTGTTTAAACTCTTTATTGGCATTTTGTGAACATAACAAACAAACAGAAGAGGAATCGGGGGAGAAAAAAAAGATTGCAGACCATAACATCGAAACTTACAGCCCAATACATTTAATTTGTGACAAATTGACATAGCCTTCCGCTAGCGCACTCCCTGCAAAGACCCCATCTCAATGCCCTCTGCCAGCTCCCGCACCTCTTCCCATGACACGGTCCAATCACCCCTGATAGATCCAGTCACTTGATATCTTTGTTCATGCACCCCATTGAATGTAGGGGAGCAGTAGCCCCCCTTAGCTGTATCTCATGCCTCTCAAGTTCCACCCAGTGATCACCCTGGAATTAGGTTACATTCTCAGTGGCGGCCACTGGTGGTAATTAATCTGATGAGGGGGAACATGGCCTGTACCAGTGCGTCCCAGGAGTTCACATCCTTACAGTCCTCTCCAGGCCCTCTCTGTGCAGCCCTGTGCCAAGCCGCTGACTCTGCCAAGGCCCACCTCTTCAAATCAACCCTCCAGTCCTAAATGCTAGGTACCACAGGTGCCTCCCAGGACATACCTATACATCACTCGGCCAATGGTCATGACTGCCCCTCCCCACATACAGACCCAGCAAAAACGCCTCTGGTGGCCACTTGTGAATCACCAGTCTTCCAATCGCCACCAGACCACCACACTTCGCCAAAACCTGATGATGACAGGACATGACCAAAACATGTGGAAGACGTCTGCGTCCTCCTGTCCACATCGGGGGAAGTTAGAGACTCTCGTGCTCCCAAACCTTTAGAGCCTCTAAGGAATCAGGTATGCCCTATGCAGCACATACAGCTGAGTGATTTTAAATCTAGTGTTACTGGATACTGATTTGGCATATGCCAGTAAGTGCTGCCATTCTGCGTCTGTGAACTCAAGCCCAACATCCGCCTCCAATCTCTCCCTCAGTTTGTGCCCCCGGTATCACGTGTAGACAGCAGTAGTTCATACAATCTGGAGACTGCTTGTCCGCCCTCAGCTATGTCATACAGCAAGCCCAACACCCCATCTTCTTCAATGCCCACCCTAAAACGTGCCCATTTCTTCTGGATATTATTGACCAGGGTCTGAAACATCACAAATTGTCCCTCATGTATGCCTGTGTGTTTCCTCAGTGTTCCGAAATGTATGCCTGTGTCTGCCATCTTCTGCTGATCTGCCGCACAGTATCCTGTCCCAACCCAGCCGAAACCAATCAGCGGAATCTTCAGGGAGTACAGTTCTTGCCTGTTGAATGCTGCAATAATCCCGTGTCCAGAGTATGCTCATCTGCCAGCCAGCCAGACACAAACTGTAACTGCTCGGCAAGATAGTACAGCTCAAAATTTGGCAACCTCATTCCGCCCTGATCGTATTCCCCATGCAACACTTGCAAACCTACTTTGCATCTACCATTCCCCCATAAGAAGCTGCGCACTTTTGAATCTAGGTCTGCAAATAACTTTTTGGGGATATTGTATGGAATGTTAGTGAAGTGGTAGAGCAGGCGGGGTAACATCACCATCTTCAACAGGGCCGCTCTGTCCATCACCGACAGAGGTAGGCGCTGCCAAAAGGCCATTGATCTACAAATACCCCCCAAAGCCTTCTGTGTGTTCTGCTTATGCTCTGCAACTGTCATGTTTGACAGTGACCCCCAAGTATATAAAGGAATCCATCTGCCGCTTCAGCCCCAACTCAGGCAAGCCATGCAGAGCCAGCCCCACCAGGCCTGCAAGCGGAAACAGGCAGGACTTCTCCTTACTCACTCGGATACCAGAGATCCTACCAAATTCGTCTATCACATCTAGTATGTGCTCTAAATTGTCTGCTGGTGAGTGTATATAAACCAGCATGTCGTCTGCATACATGTATATAAGATGTCTCGAACCCCACTCACCATTTTCCCTGCTGCCTCATATTGCTTACGCAAAAAGACTGCCAGCGGCGGCTCCAAGGCCAAGATTAATAGCATCTGGGATAGGGGGCAACCCTGGTTAGTACCCCTCTGCAACCCTCATTCCTGGGAGATCTATCGTCCAGTACGCACTTGGGCTTGGGACTTCATATACAGTAATTTCACCCACCTGCGAAATTCGCCCCCTATCCCGAACCTCTGGCTGTCATGAACCATCGAACTCGCCCCTTCTGGTCTTCCTGGTCCCTGTCACGTCGGGCCTTACACTCCATAATACTACCAACATGGCGGCAAGCTCAGTACGCTGCTCGCCAGTCTTCACCTTCTACGCAGCGTCCTCTATAAAGAAGCCACACCCCCGCGGCCCCACGCGTCTCAACGCTGCTATTAGCTGTGATCGGACGTGTGTTCCAAACTTCTCTAGCGCTACTTGCTATTCCCTGGTTCCTGGATCCCCTTCTTTCGACTTCTTCCCTCTTTTCTACTTCCCGGAATCTCTGTGCTGCTTCCGCGCGCCCCCATCACCTTCATCTCCTGGAGTTTCCCGTGATCCTGGACATCGAAGCTGAACATAATCTGGAAGCCGAGGACGGCCGAGCAGGCTTATTTAAGTCCCGAACCATACGAAAGAATACTCCACCCAAGGAGGACATCAGGCAACATAGACAGGTGAGAAGGGGGGAAACCTGTGACACTGTAACATTGCGTGCATGTAGTCCCACCTGACGAAGTTGAACGCCTTAATTATATCCAATGAAACCACGGCGCATTCAATCCCCAGACAGCTAGTGCCGTCCATTACATGATGTAATCGCCGTAAATTCCAAGCAGTACTCCTGTTTGGCACGTATCCCGTCTGGCCCGTGTGTATTAAACAGCAAATCACTTCCTTTAACTATTCGTCAGCAGGGCGGTAAGAATTTTGTAGTACTGGTTAATCATGGACAATGGTCGATATACATATAGTCCTATAGTCCAGAGGAGGCTTGCCCGGCTTTAATATTGGTACAATCATGGATTCTGGTATACTCTGATGGAGTATGCCCCTTTCCCATGCCTCCTCATATAACACTAGGAGCTTCGGTGCCAGCTCCGCCGCATAAGTTTTATAAAAGTCTCCTGTCAGGCCCAGGACTCTTACCCGTTGGCAGTGACCGTAGGATCTCCAAGACCTCTTCCACCATGAGTGGGGCTTCCAAACTGTCTGCCCCTGCCTCGTACAATTGGTTCAGCCCTATCTCATCCAAAGCTTCCATGATTTCAGACTTGCAGTCTTCCTGTGCTTCTGAGTATAACGTCTCATAGTACCCCGAAAAAAACTAATTCATTTCCTGCTGTATGATGTGAATCATGACCCAGGGTTCCTCCCTGCAGCACAACCACGCCAACAGCCTGCCTGACTTATCCCCTCTGCATGTATTCTCTGGGTGTACCTGATGTAATTAAACTTACCAAGTCTATCCCAATTTTTAATACAATCCTGTCTCATGATCAGCAGGCACCCCCTCAGCATTCTCCTCCCTTTCCCCACTTGGTTCAAGCTTTTCTATTTCTGTCTCCGCTCTCTCCAGTGACCCTAGGAGCCCATTCCAGAGTCCCCCATTTACTGATTGCCGTTCCCTGTATGACCGTTTTGAATGCGTCCCACAGTGTGCCACCCTCTTCCCCTCTTGCCGTATTTAACTCAAAATATTCCCTTATCCTCTCTCTGAGATATTCCCAGAACTCATCTTCCTGTAGGGCCTCGGTACGCAGGCGCCAGGTCGGGACCGGGGGCCTGGGAAAGTGTCACGGCCAAGTGGCCAGCAATGGAGCGTGGGCCGAGAGGACTCTAGCCAGGTACTCCGCCCGTACAAATTTCCCAGCAGTGTCCTGCCCAGTAAACAAATAATCCAGTCGGGTGTAGACCCCAGAGGGCACCACATAGTGTGAATAACCTCTGTCCTGTCCGTGGATGTCCCTCCATATATCTACTAGTCCCAGGTCTCGTAATATGGCTCCCAGGGCTCTTGTGTGGGGGGAAAGGGTCTGCTATATTTGTCATCCGTCCTATCTAGTAAAGGGTTAAGTGTGCAGTTGAAATCCCCTCCCAACACCCACATGGCACTTCGGAACTCAGCTGGCGTACGATAGAGAGACCTGAAGAAAGTTGTGGCATCGCTATTGGGCGCATAAGTATTAATGATGTATGTTTCCCTATTTTCAATTAATCCATGTGCCAGAACTATTCTTCCCTCATAGTCAGGCTTAAGTTTTACCATTCCGAAGGGGTCACCTGGTGCAATACATATAAGCACGCCCCTAGCATACCTTGAGTAAGTAAAACCTTGGGGTATTCCCCCAAGTAGATCTCAGGAATCCCTTATTCAGGTGTCCATGGAAGGGCTGGCGCTCTCAGATCCAAACCCTGGGGGTGGATGAGCGAGGGAGGCTCACCTTGGTAGGGGAGTCTGGTGTTATGCTCGGGGAAATGACCTAGGTGAGACGCAGTATTTTACTGAAGAAGGAGATGCGGAAGAAGAAGTCCCTAAGGCCTTTAAAGTTTGTGTTGCGTCTACCTCCCTTCCTTCAAAAGAAACCCCTCTTATTCAAATCCTGCCACCCCTACAAATCTTGCAAATCCCCTAAGAGCCCAAACCCGGTAACTCTCAAAAACCACAACACCCAGAATCACCTTTCTTCTGTTTCCTATCCAAACACTGCTGGTCATTCTTCTCTACGTCCCCCCCGATTATGATTTGTCACACTCCCATTCTATTTGGACCAAATACTACTGTTCCCACAATCCCCGTTTAGTTTCTGACAGCAATCCTGGTAATTCCTGTTTGTTCCTCAAACCCAACAAATCTTGCCCTTCTAAATTTAACAAACCCCCTTGTACGAAAGCTATCATTTCATATAACACCTTTTCCTCTTCCTATCGTGCAATACCTGGAGTCTCTACCACCCCCCTTTTCCAACCCGAACACCTGTTTACACAGTGATATAAAAGGACTGATGATAAAACTGTTTACCTGACATGTCCCAACCCAAGAGTCAGGCAAAGTCAGGCAATTAACCTAAATCACACACACCTGATGGTCCTTTTCTTTCCCCACAGGTATAAAAGGTGGAGCAAGACAGCACAGTATGAGCAAGGCAGACAGCACGATGTGAGAGCTAGTTCCGTTCGGCAGTACAAGAGAAGGTGAAAGTCGTCGAGAGGAGACCAGGGGGGGAGAAGTGACCTTGCCCTTATCAACAGAGAGCCAAGAATAATAGCCTGTGTGTGCTGCAGCAGATGTCAACGGTACCCGGGTGCCTTCTCGGCTGAAAGCCAAGCCGGGGAGAGACGTTTGGCCCCATGGTACCGGCCTTGACTTTACAGATGGAAAAGTAAAAGCCGTCCATCACAATCAGTGAGTCGAGGGGGAGAACCGATGAAGAAACTGAATTGTGCTGAACAGAAGTAGCAAGAGGCTAACTGAACTTTGAAAACAAAGAACTTTTAAGAAAACGGGAAAACCAGCAGAGCAGAGTCAGGTTCCACGTGGGAGCAGGCTTGTGGTGATTACCCTATTGTGGAACTACAGGTACCAGAAAACCTTGGGAAGAAGGCGAGAACAGGGGTCAAAGTGGTCATACAGGGGTCATGCAAAATCCTCTGTACCGTCGAAAGTCTTTGACCATCAAATGATCAGGAAGCGAAAGGGAACTGAATCCTGCTTGGTAAAGAGTGAACCCGGCAGAGGGATGCTAATGAGAAGGGGCAGAGCCTTGAGGTCCCTGTGACCGGTGTACTGATAGGAGAGAATCTACAGAGGGACACCTACAGTGAAACGTTGTGCAAAAGGTGGCCAGAGTGAACCCGGAAGAGGGAGGCCAACTAGCAGGGATGAACCCTGGAGATTTGTTCAAAAGGATATTAAGATACGAAGTGAACTGTCCCGCTTGTAATTTAGGGTCCGAGCCCGACGGAGGTGATCCAGGGGTGAAAAGTTATCACCTAAAGTTCATCGAGTACGGCTGTGAAAGGTCTGCGCCCGGAAGAGAGGGGAACTAGGGGTGAAGCCGTCACCCAAAACCAGAAGTGGAACAGAACTTTGGTGTTCGTTTGTTGAGGGTATCAGAACTTTGAAGGTAAGGAACTTTTATTGAAAAGAGACTTTAACCATCAGAGAAACTGATAGCTGGAGCGGAATTGGCGGCTCGTGCTGGGGAAAGCTGGAGTGTGTGCTTTGCTCAGGAGACCCACCTTGTCCTGTGCTGAAAACATGGGGAAGGGAGACCCCTGGCAATCACATCATGACTTATTATTTGAGAACACTTCTTTCTTTATTGAAACTCTATTGCACACTCTTTTGTATTTAGCTTAAGGATTGGCAATAGGTTTTTCTTACACAACGCCACTCGGGCTGCCTTATTTTCATTTGATGGTCGACACTTGCGCTAGTCTTATATTTAGGTTTAGTTTAGGTGTTTTCCACCCTGCATTTACAGTATGGGCAGGAGGGCACTCCTGGCCAATGTAGACATAGAATCTGCATTTGGCTACTGCCAGTGCACCCCGACTGCTTTTACATGTTATGTGGGAGGGAACATTTGACATTGGCTTGTATGCCCATGGGTTCCTCAGTGTCTTGTGCACTGTTTGAAGCTTTCACCACTTTCTTAGAGTGTGCTGCGCGCAGGGAGGAACAGCAGGGAAGCATCATACACTACCTAGATTATTTCATTTTCATAGGAAGGGCATTCCTCGTGCACTGACTTCCTTTCAGACCCTGATGGCTACGATGGGCATTCCGCTAGCACCTGAAAAAACACAGGGCCCCACAGAGCTGCTAAAGTTTTTGAGTATCAAAATCAATACAGCAAGGGGCACTTGCAGGTTGCCCACTGATGAAGTACAGGGACTGATTTACAAGATAGAAAACAACCTATCCAAAGACAGGAGCACTTTGGAAAAAGTCCAACAGCTGTTGGGCAAGTTGAAGTTGAATTTGGCAGGGTGTTTGCACGCAGGTTGGCAAGGGCAACAGCAGGGGTTACACAGAGGCACCATCACATTCGACTTGACTCTGCCCTAAAAAAAGACTTGCGAATGTGGCTGTCATTCCTGCTAGGGTTTAACAGGGTGCAGTTATTGAGAGATCCATGGGAGACAAGCTGGGAGCTGCAGCTGTATTCTGATGCATAAGGAAATTAGGGTTTTGGGGTCATCCTAGGGCAGGAATGGTGTGCGCAGAAATGACTGACCCAATGGCGCAAGAAAGGTAGGACCAAGAATATCAGGGCTCTGGAGCTCTTCCCTATCGTGGCAGCCCTCATTTTATGGCCAAGTGAAATGGGGAACAAAAGGGTGTGTTTTTGGTCTCACAATAAGGCAGTGGTTTAGGCCATAAACTTACAATCATCAGCTTGTCCTGTCGTGCTGAGCCGTGCTCAGCTGCCGTGCTGAGGAAATTGGTAGATGATGGTCTGCTTGTATATGAACATAGAGTTCAGGGGGCCTCATTACGACCCCGGCGCTAAACCATGGTGCTATTAGCACCATGGTCCATGCCGGGGTCCGCCATGGTGAATGGCGGAATTACCGCCCCATTCCAAGGTTGGCGGGGCGGTAATTCCCCATTCACCATGGGCCCTTGGGTAATTCCCCATTCCCATAGGGCTCAATGGGAATGGGGAAGGCGCAAATTGCGGCACCGTACTTAGCACCAAGGTCCCTTTGCGGCACCCTACTTTCCCTGCTGGTAAAACCAGCCGTTAAGGTCGGGTCCCGCAAAGGGACCTCGTAATCAGGCGTTAAGGGTTTAACGGCGATGACACCTTTTACGGCGCCGTTAAACCCTTAACGCCAGGGTCGTAATGACCCCCAGGGTGTTGTTAATATTGCTGCTGACGCTCTTTCTCATTTTCAGTGTAACAAGATTTGGAAAGGCCATCCTGCAGCCAGGGAGAAGGGGACGCAGTTCAATAGCAAGTGGTGGTAGCTGGTGGACAGGACTCACTGGGACTTGGGCGGGAGGAGGGGATCGCTCACACAGGCGTTAGATCCAGGTACCAGCAGGAATATGGCACATTTTTGAGTGTGTTGTGTGCATTGGTAACCCAGATAGTGCGCTTGAAGAGCGGGTGCGCTCGTTTGTAGTATGGGCACACAAGGAGGAGAAGACCAGGAGCTGAGCGGTGGTGCACCTGGCAGCAATAGCCTTCTACAATAGCCTTCTACAGCAAGTTATTGGGTGAAGGGCACCCTACCAAAGTTTTTTTAGTATGCACAGCTTTAAAAGGTTGGAGCCGGGCAGAAGGGCTCAGGCAAGATGCATGCAAACCTATTGATTTTGAGTTACTGCAGAAGCAAGTTAAAGCCTTGCCTGATGTATGCTCAGATGCCTAATAGGAGTCGCTGTTTAGGGGTGCGTTTGCACTGTCATTTTCTGGGGCATTTCAGGTCAGCAAATTAGTAGCAGCCAGGAAAGGCCCTCTCAGTAGTTGATGTTGCCTTTGTCACCAAAGGCACAGGAGAGGGGTTAAGGATCAGGTGGAGAAAATGTAGGACCGATCAGGAGGGAAAGGAAAAGTGGGTTGATATGTACAAGTCATAGTTATAAATGCCATATCATATCAAGTCCCCCTGCAAGGACAGCTGCCCTGTTGAGCTATTGAGATTTTTCATAGCAATCGGGAGTCTCACTGTGCCTCACCCAGTGCCAAGAATATCTCAGTCTTTCTGCCAGGCGGCCGCCTGTCTCCCTCTGGTGTATTCGCTCAGCACTAATGCACTCCCAGTTCGGTGCCCTCTTCCAGTGCTACCGGACTTGCGTGCAACGCCCAGACCGCAAGGTCCACAGGGCTATTTCAGCATGACCCTTGTGGTTGCGCCGCACATTGCCCAGCCGTCTATCCTCTCTATGTGCCAGTTCTCTAGCGCTGGCAACGGTGCAGCGGGTGCACCCGCGTCCTATGCACTCGGGTTCCAGCCCCCCCCCCCCTAGCAGCCTGCAGGCAAGTGTGGTCCAGCCTGTGCCCCAGCGTACCTCTGCTCCCTGCCAGGCCCTGCCTATGCCGCTGCTTCAGGCGTGGATGTTCTGTGATGCCGCTGCCCAATCTACTCCTTCACCGGCTCAGCTCGCTTCCTTCACCCTTGCAGTGAGGGCTAGCAAATCCTTGGGCAACTCCCTAGGTCTGAGGGTGCGGGTTTATGCACACCCCACAGCCCTCTGATGATGTATTTTCCCCCAGGCCGCCGAGCTCCCAGGCAGCAGCGACGGGGCTCCGCTCCTCTGACCCACCTATGCAGTGGCTCCTCTTTCACAGGCGTTCCCTGCAGGCACCCAGTACAGCATCTCTGCCGGACGCTCACCACCTGTGCAAGCAGTTTCCTGCACACCAGGGTTGTCGGCGCAGAAAGTCTGCAAGTGACCGAATCTCCACCGGAGGGAGACACCAGTCAGCTCCCTCCGCTGTCAGTGTTACAGATGCCTGCAGAGGAGGAACCCCTCCATGCCAGAGCGCCACTCCGGACCACTGCCATTCCCTTCAAGCATCACCCAACCTGTGCGGCATGGACGGCAGGGGAGCCAATGTCCTCAGGTCGGCGCTGGGTGCACAACCACCACCTTGTGTACCGCTGCCAAGCTTAATCCGCCTGGCCCCCGGCAGCCTCCGGTGTATGAAGCGTCTCCGGCTCTCTCATGCACCTCTCGTTGTCCTTACCTGGCTGCACGGCCGTCGCTGCCTGCATTTCATGCTCGGCTCTCCCCCTTTCAGTTTACTTGGGACTCTCAGTCGCCATCTCGGGAGCTTGACTGCTCACACCGCCGGACTGAGTTCACTGTTCCCACGGCTTGCGCTCACCTTCTCGTCCCTCCAGCCAAGTCCTTCTCACTGCTCCCACGTTCTGTCGCTCTCTACGAGCCAATTTGCTTTGATTTACCAGCTGATATAGCAATCACTTATAGAATCCTGTGGGAACTCCGAAAGAAGTCAGCATCACTGCATGGCTGCTGGCCACGCCCCCTCCTGGCAGCTTGAATGTTTGACTGTGCCCTGGGCGGTCGCCATGTTGCCAAGGCAGTTTTTATTGGGCAATGTTTGGTATGAGTGGTTAAGCCGTTTTTTCAGCCCACCGAGTAGTTCAGTGGCTTTGTGGAGCTGTTGGGGGGGGGCACAGTGTGAGCCTGTTTTGCTGGGTGCCATGAACCAAGTTAATGGGGAAGGGTTCAAGATGGTGGCTTTTTGGGTGCCAAAAATGGGGGGCTTTCATTTGAATAGGTGACGTCCCGCTTGCACCAGCGTGGATTGCTAGTGATGCTGTTTCAAAATGAATAAACGAACATCATGGCGTTTTGCGCTTATATTGATTGTTAAAAAAATGCTGATATGCTGCGCTGCCTGGGTTTGATTAAAAAAAATCAAACATTTGTTTGCAAAATATGGTGTTTGCTGAGGTACATGGCTTGGTTATAAATCACCAAAAAAGAAAATCAATGGTTTTTACCAAACACTTCAGGAGGAAAACTCTGCGACTCAAAAAAATCCCTCAAAGATGGGCCCATTGACCACGTTTTTTGGTACGATTACTTAGGAGTTAGGATGAAGACTAACTGCACATGGGGAGTGCAAATTAACCGTGCTGTTCTTAATCTAAGTAGACACTGTGGTGCTATTTCTCGATTCACTCAGGAACATGGAGGGGGGCGGTGAGTGTCATTCTGAAGGTTTATATAGCCCAAGCTAGGCAGGTGGCCTTATATGGAGCTCAGCTCTGGGGCATAAGTAATAGTGCCAAATTACAGGTGACAGAATAAACATTTCTCAAATCAATTTTTGGGCTCCTTGTGAATGCACCTAATATCCCAATTTTTATGGATATGTGTATTCAAAGTATTGGATTCATCTGCTGCCCAAAACCTGTGTATCTCTGGGCCTGTATGTGGGCAAATCCTAAGCTTGCCAAATTTAGGGAGGCGATTAGGGATTTGCTATCCCAGGCTGGAGGTTCAAATATCACCTGGCTTGCGACCATTAAAAGTGAATTAATTAACATGGGCTGGGAACATGTTTGTCATTATCCTGAAACTATTCCCTCAAATTTTAACGAGACAATGAAAGTTGTTTATGCCGTAAGATTGGAAGGGGAAACCTTAGTAAAATTGGCCCAGTCAAATGGTCTCAGTAGCTATGTACTCTTGAAGAGAACCCATGGCTGTCAGCAGTATTTGGACGCGATGCAGTACATGAAATTACGTATGGGCATTCTCCCGCTTGCTGCGCTAAGAAAAAATGGAACCTGGGTAGTTACCCTGATTGTCCACATTGTTCAAATAATGTGGAAAGTGTTGTCCACTTTATTTTTTTATGCTACAAATATCTGGACCTCAGAAAAAAGTGTTTGGTCCCCCTTTTCAAACAAAATTCTATAAGCAGGGTGAGCGATGCCCTCCACCTGTGCTTGGCCGGCGAGAGCCCACTGGCCACTCATTGTATGGGTCACTATGTGTTACAGGCATGGAGGAGAAGGTCAAGGATTATGGCACTGTAGTTATTTGTGTACCTTTGTTTTATGGTAGCAATAGCTGATGTGTTTAGATGAGCCCTAGGTTAACAGTGGTGTGCTAATGCTTAAAGATTTTAACTTTGACTCACAATACATTGTTCATCGATATTCATATCAAATATGTAGAGCGAAACCGCTCTTGTATTAGATTAGATTATGGAAAAATTAGAACCTTGCTGGATATCGGAAAGCCCTGAAAGATGAAATGGCCCAGTAGGGTAGCCTAACTCTTCCTTGGTTGGTGCATGTAAAGACCCATTTTTGGCTTTGGATTTGATGGATCTTTGGACTCATCCTACAACCATTGATGCAAGCTCAAAAGCCAAAGTCCAATATGCCCTTAAAATGCAAAGGGTGGGAGAGATAGCTGGAAGCCTGGGCATGTCATCCCAGTTTAGTACTTACTGGGCTCTTAAACAGGTCCAGGGCTACTACTATGAGCCCTAAATCAATGCAGTCTCTGTTTCTTAAGCTTCGTTTTGGCATTGTACTCCTGGCATCTGTAAAATCAAAATGGAATACCAACATTGGCACACATTGTCCTTTTCGCCCATGGATTAGGGAAAACAGAGCAAATTTTTGTATCTTTTGTCCCGCATACAAAGACCTCAGAATTATGTCATTAAAGCATCTTTTCCTCCAAAAGCAGGTTACAAGTGTTGATGGGGCTATTAGGTTCTGTTCGGGAGCTAAGGTACCCCTGGCTACCTTTACTACAGGTTGGTTCTTGATACAGGCTTGGTATAGAAGAGTGAAATTGAACAATCTTCTTCCATAACTATAATCATATTCCTTGTGTCCTGTTGCCCATGTTACTCCATGAGTGAAGGAATGGTTGCCTGGTTTTGGGCCCTAAGCAAATGGTTGGCCATTCATGACTGATGCATGTTATAAGAGAAATTACTATGCGTTGTATGCACATGAGGAAATGCTTTTTGCTTTAGGAATTAAATATGATTTGTATTCATTTTGTATTTTTTTAAAGTAATTTTTATCCATTTCCATTGTGTCAATTATAGACATTCTGATTTTATCTACTTCTCATTGTTTGTGGTTTGTTTTGTATATTACACATGTCACTTTTTTTAACGATTTTATTTATTTAAAACCGTTTGCAACAGAATACATGTACACATAGTTATGTGGCAAAATTATATCACAGTTACAGAATAGTTAACCTCCCCCGCCCTTTTCCCAAGCGTCTCTCTTATTGCTTTCCCTTGTAGGACTGGTTCCTCCGTATCCTGCTGCTTCGGGGCTGAGGCCGGTAGTCTGAGAATTTTGGTTGGGGCGTACGCACAGCCTTGCCCGTTGCGGTTGGAAGTTGAGCGCCGGGAACTCTCGGTCATATTCCAGAACGGGGACCCAGCAGTCTGTAAAGCGGTGTAGAGCTCCTTCCTTCGTTGCTATCTTCTCTGCCACAGGATGTCCCATACCTTCGTCCACCATAGCGGCAGCTGGGGACCCTCGCTTGATTTTCATTTACGGGCTAAGGTGATTTTTGCCGCCAGGAGGAGTTGGGTTATCAATCTCGCCGTTGGTCCTTTCTTTGGGTAGCTGTCCGACTGTGGGGTTCCCAGCAAGATCACCTCTGGGTCCAGTACATGTGACTTTTAGGGTCTTTACAGGCCAAAATAAAGTATGATGATGGTGTTTGATGCGCTGCAGACAGGAATGTTATTGCGCGCCATGTGCATTTGCAGGACAGCTGTTGGCGTTGTGCTAACACAATTAATTTTAAAACAGACATGGTGAGTTTCTCACCGATTAAAATTTGAAAATAGTTATTTATTGGGTATGTATAATGCACCTATGCAAAGAGTTAAAGGACAAGAAGTTCCATTGCAGGGGGCCAGAATGCTTTACTATCTAACTTTAATAATGAATAACATATTGTTTGAATGTACTGAACACAGGTGCAAGGATATTTTACAAAGGCAAAGGACAATTTGTAGGTTGGTCACAGAACAAGAAAAGAACTGATAATTAGTGGGAAGGTTTGCTAAGTGCGTCCCAGGGTAAAAGAAGGTTTGCTGTGTGCACTTAAGTTGAAAGAAGTGTCTGCAGATTAGTAGTATAAGATTGTAACAGACGGGGACAATTAGGACTGCTCAGGGAACCTTGCAGGGGAAGGCAGGAGATATGCGCTATAACAAGCTACAGTTTGTTCCCATCACCTTAGGTTGGTTTAGAATGACAGTAGAAGGGTCACCAGACATGTTTGCCAGCAGCAAGGTTGCCTACAACGACCCCAATGGTCACGAATTTGAAGCCGATTTGTGGGCACTCTTTCAAGAGAAAATGCACAGGAAGGCAAGAAAATGGGCAAAAAAGATGCTGGAGGAAGATCAGGAGGGGCCAACACACCTGCAAGTAGTGCATGCTCAGATCTGCCCACCCACAGCGATGAACACCCCCTGCTGACAGAGAGGCCCGTCAGAGTTCAACCTAAGAGAAAAGGGGTGGCACGCCAACCAAGGTGTAAGGCAACTAGGTTAAATGAGCGAGTGTGTTTACAGGTGGTGGCTGATCCCACGCGGACCTCTGGTGTAGAGCAGCAGGAGGAGTTGTTGGCAGTTTACAAGTTAGGACGAGTGGCATTAGGTGGTGCAG
Source organism: Ambystoma mexicanum (assembly GCF_040938575.1). Lineage (NCBI taxonomy): Eukaryota > Metazoa > Chordata > Amphibia > Caudata > Ambystomatidae > Ambystoma > Ambystoma mexicanum. The sequence goes on from NC_090921.1 coordinate 1,477,530,096, forward strand.
TGATGCCATCTACAGGTAACCAGTTGGGCAGCAGGGTAGTAAGTGTGGCACTGGAGCTGCCGACAGGTAATGAGGGCGAAAATGGGCAGATTGCTCAGGCATTAGAGGAAATGCTGAGGGTACTGTGGGGAGTGGTGCAGCCACCTTGGGAAGGGGCCAGTATTGAGACCGCAAGGAGGGTTTGGGAAGGCCCCTCAGAACCTGCCGCAATTGTGGGTCCAGGGGGGCACAGACCTCTCTTGCCACAGTCGGGTTAGAAGCCACACGGGAGGTTGTGGAACCAGTGCGGCAACAAGGGCCCACTGGAGTGGGCAACCTGAGGGCATAGGGACAAAGGGGAGAAGGCGTAACAGCCCCAACATTGTCCACAGGGGTACCCATACCACAGCTGTTAGATACATTTGCGGGGCTGCAAGGACCTACTGGGACTAGGAAGGAGAGACCGATGTGGGGGGCACCCCCTTAGTGACAACCGCGCCCCTACTGTCTGGCAGGTCCGCCTTAGCATGGCATATTCCTAGACAGGTGAAGGAGCGAATTTGTGCAAGGGAGTATTTCAACACATTTTTATTACCGTCGGTCGAGATGGCTGGGCCAGACACCAGACATTGCGGTTACCAAAGAGGAAGATAAGAAGAGGCAGAAAAGAAATAGGAAGAGAACATTACCAATTGGAATAAGACATGCCAACGAAAGATTAACAATATTGGTCTTGGATATCTGCAGCGCTAACCAATAAATGTATGAATTAACAATCATCCAAAAAAAAGCGAACAGTGCTATAAATCGCACCCTGGAATACTAGAGGGTTTACTCACTTAGTCAATGAAGATGAATTGATTTCTCTAACCCTAGACATTAGATGTTGTCAAGAGACATGACTCGGAGATCCTCAGATTTGACAGGCCTTTTAACACTAATAAAAACTTGGACAAGGTCTGACATTTCTTGAAGAACAAAACCCAAATGCATTTGTACAATGCCTAGCATTCAATTTGCAAGTTCCTTAAATATTGACCAAAAAAACATTGATCTTATTACATCTGTATTGGAATCCAGCGAAAATAGAAACTTTCAGTTTCCTTGATACTCTAACAACCTTGATTGACGCAACATACTCAGAGTACAATTACCCACATACAACTTATGCAGTTACATCAATATCAAAATCATAGACAATCGTGGTAAACTAATGGAAAATCTGAATTTGATCTCAGAGCAGCACAGCGGGCGCGCGATTTAGGTCTACGTAACTTCTCCATATTAAATGGTCAAATTAATGGTGATGTACCAGCTAAGTTCACATGGCATATTTGGACTATTCTTTTGTCTCCCGAAATATGAGAATATTAAAAGACATTCTCACAATAAAACCAACAACAAACAGCGATCACACTTCATTAGTGATAACTTGGAAAATAGTCCAATGAGATAAAGATGTTCGTTAACTCCTATCTCGACAAATTGACTATGGAGGAATCAATCCAGGCGACATCCATCACATTACAGAGAGTTACCGAATTAATCTAAAGTCCATGGATGTGCCGTTCGATTATTCTGGAATTTGACTTGCTTTCATATCGAATCATAAAAGAAACAGCTGCAAACAAATCCAAAGACTACACGTCTATGATAAAGCCCTGATAATGGTCAAGTGAAAATATAGCGCAGATTTGCGTCAAATTAAAAAAAGTAAGACAAAGGATAAAATTGAACTCATAAGGACACGATACAAAAACTGGCTGATTGCTACGCGGGCGGTTAGATATCCACATGATGCTGAACAAATGCTTAAAATCAGGTGCTCAAAGAATTCCCGGGATCTGTGGGCCCTGCTCAATAACAACACAACTTTCCAACTAGCCTCTTTATCACAGGGAGTATCAGAAATGCAATGGCTGACACACTTCACCAAATTGTTTGCGGCACAAAATAATTATATAATGGCAAAACGTAAGGTTACAACTAAACCTTGCAGTATTCAGTTTGACCGAGATGACATCATTATACTGATTGGAAAACTAAGCTCTTCACAAGCTCCTGGCCCAGACGGGCTCTGCAACGCTACCTTGAAACTAAATCCAGAAGCCTGGGCAGACTTCTGTATGTTACTGTTTAACAGATAATGGATACTAAAGAAGTTCCTCTTTCCTGGGAAATTGCCTTGATCATTCCGATATATAAAAAAGGCAATCACGAAGAACCCAGCAACTATCGCCCCATTGCTTTGCTTGATATTTTAGGAAAGATTTTTGGAACAGTATTACTATTACAACTAAATAAATGGGCAAAGTGCTCAGTCCGACTACACCCAAGCAATCAGGTTTTGTAAGCAGCGTTAGTACCAACCTTAACTTGATCCTGTTGACATTTTTGAAGCTTAAAGCCATCAAAGCCAAATCAACAATATATGCCGCCTTTGTTGATCTCAAACAAGCATTCAATAGCGTCTGCCCTGAGAAATTATGGGCAAAGATGCACGCACGCATTGGGTTGTCCTAAAGACCTGCAAGAAGCAATTGAAGCTATTTACTCTTCAACTTCTATCCAAGTACGCTTATCGAAAGAAGGTATGTTCTCCAAACAAATCACCACTTTTAGAGGATTAAAAAAGGTTGTCCTCTGATGGCTACCCTACTTAACATCTATTTGGCCGACATAAGGCCGCGATTCGAACATTTTCTCCAAATATCAATGCCACTGAGATACCTTGGCTTCTATATGCTGACGATTTAGTGCTATTTGACCAGACAATTATAGGTCTTCAATGAAGAATTAATGCACTAGAAAAATACATGGAAAACAATAACGTGAGACTTAATAGAAAAAAACATAATGTTACTATCGAGTGCATCATGTAAACAAAAACCAAGAGGAAGCTGGTATATTGGTAATCAAAGACTTGAGAAAGTAGAATCAATCCCTTAGGAGTTCATATCAGCTGTAACATTAATGAAAGTGGATGGATGTCAAAGTAATATCTAAATGTAAGAATGTATCCTCCCAGGCAATTCTTTTGAAGAAAAAATATGGCAAATATAATGCAATTCCTATTGCTACATTCTACAAACAAAAAGTAATTCCAATTTTAACATATGGCGCTGACGCAGCATTACATTTATCCTGGAAATCGTGGGATCTTTTAGAAGGTGCCTTCTGGAAACAGACACTCCAACTTCCTTAAAGTCTACAATAGTTTTACTGAGATATGAATGTGGGGACTACAATCTCTCCAATCAATTGTTCTATGGAAAACTCTTGCACTATATTGCATATGTATTATGCAGACAATCTTCCCCCGTTCACAATCTTATGCCCTAAAGATTAGACACAAAGCAAATGGATGTTTACCAAATGGAAAAATGTATGCCTAAACTGGCTATATGTAAAAAAAGAGGAGTAAAAAAGAGGGGTGTGGCGCGCACTCTAATTCCTGGCCAAAATACTACCTGAAAAAAGAAAAAGAATAAATGGGTTAAATCCCAAAGTGTCCAATTCACTGGGTTAAATCCCAATTGTTACAAAAATATTCACAGGGTTACATCCCAATTGTTGAATAAATATTCACAGGGTTAAATCCCTTATGCTGCATTGGTACTGCTGTTCTCCTCCTTCAAATATTCACAGGGATGGATCCCTTACGCTGCATTTGGGCTGCTGTTCTCCTCCTCCTAGCGCTTTAGTGTCCCAACACTCTTCAGGGAGGCTGTGTTGCCTTTCACTTCAGGTTAATCCAATTAAATTGCTAATGCAGTCTCTAAGAATTATGGGAGCTGTAGTGAAATCATTAGTTCATTTCAGGTGACCAAGGAAAGACTCCCCTCCAGGAGCACACATCTTACCCTTAGCAGGGGGAGGGGGGGTGGAACCATAACTATGATTCTCCACTGTAGGGAAAAATGTCCCCGGTGCTGCAGCCTCTGGAGTCTGGATCTCCACAAATTACATGTGAAAAAAGAGGGATGAGGCGCGCACTCAAATTCTTGGCCAATATACTACCTGAAAAAAGAAAAAGTTGGGATCTAACCCAGTGAATTGGACACTTTGGGATTCAACTCATTTATTCTTTTCTTTTTTTCAGGTAGTATATTGGCCAGGAATTGGAGTGCGCGCCTCACCCCTCTCCTTTTTTTTACATGTAATTTGTGGAGATCCGGACTCCGGAGGCTGCAGCACCGGGGACATTTTTCCCTACAGTAGAGAATCATAGTTATGGTTTTCCCCCTTCCCCTGCTAAGGGTAAGATGTGTGCTCCTGAAGGGGATTCCTTCCTTGGTCACCTGAAATGAACTAATGATTTCACTACAGCTCCCATTATTCTTAGAGACTGCATCAGCAATTTAATTGGATTCACCTGAAGTGAAAGGCAACACAGCCTCCTTGAAGAGTGTTGGGACACGAAAGCGCTAGGAGGAGGAGAACAGCATCCCAAATACAGCATAAGGGATCCAGCCCTGTGAATATTTGAAGGAGGAGAACAGCAGTACCAATGCAGCATAAGGGATCTAGCCCTGTGAATATGTTTGCAACAATTGGGATCTAACCCTGTGAATATTTTTGCAACAGTTGGGATCTAACCAGTGAATTGGACACTTTGGGGATTCAACCCATTTATTCTTTTTCTTTTTTTCAGGTAGTATATTGGCCAGGAATTGGAGTGCACGCCTCACCCCTCTTATTTACATCTAAACTGGCTATACTTGCTAGGCATTACAGAAGAAATTCTAGTAACAAACCGAGCGAAAGCTAAATGTATCATGAAGAGCGCCGACTGGATTAATACTCTAGACAATAGACATACATGCAGTAATGGCGCTGATGGCACAAGATCAAAGATCAATTGGTCAACTTCCACTCTATTTGTCCAGATTTCCTTGTCCAGAGTTACGAGACTTCTTCATGCGCTTACACTTACGCTTAAATATTCTGCCAACACAGGAAGTCGCAACCCAACATGGCCAAATTCCGGAAACGGAAGCCTACTGCAGATTCTGTCAAAAGATAACTATTATTGAATCTGTTAAACATTTACTTACAAAATGTACAGCTCTAACTTTAATATGAACTCAATTTTTAATGAGATTTTGCAAAGATCTGGAATCTTTATCCATAGATCGAGGGGTGGTCTTTGTTTTTAGCGGGAGAAAATGTTTCTTTAATTTTAGCAGGAACAAAATTCCTGAAGGAAGTTTTTAAACTATGTAACTGAATTAATTTTTTGATATGATTGAGATACTGATCTAATGAATGAAAAGTCATAAATGAAACTAGATGAAAGGAAAAATATTGTGCTAAAAGTTTGTAATAAACTAAATAAAAAATATAAAAAAATAAGGCATTCTCTTTGTTGGCTGCAGTAGTGATGGAGAAATATCGAGAGCCGGGGGCGGCGTTATGGAAGTACAGGGACACCATTGTCAATGAGCAAAAGCGGTATGGCTCCACCGGGTGGATAGATTATGACCGGGATTTTAGATCCAAGATGTGAATGGTTTTGGATGTGACATGGGATCAGAAGGATTTGGAAGATTGGGTGTCCTACATGGGTGGTAAGGACAGGGCCCGTCAGGCAACTGCTGAGTTGGTAAGGGGCACACAGAAGCCGTGGCACTGTATGAGCCCAACCAGAAAACAGGCTGGCGGCCCTTTCAACAAGGCCCATCAGCACTAAGGGGAAATGAGCAGGTGCACAAGAATAACGGTCCAGGACAGGCGTCATGAACCACAGAGGGACCAAAAGTCCTGGGATACACCTGCAGATTGTTTAAGAAGGGGGCGTGCAGCTAGGGCACAAAGTGCAAATTTACCCACAAATGCTCAAAGTGTGGTGGCGGTGCACACCCTGCTGCTAGATGCTACAAATACGAGGGGGGTGGGAGGGCAGGCTTAGAGGGCATCACCGAGGCACTCAGTAGTTCCATGTGGGAAAAAAGAACTTCCCGGTGACAGAGTGGTGCTGCAGGAATTTGTAAATGATTATCGGAAAGGCAGAGAGCAGGATTTAATATTTAAGGGCTATAGCAATGGTTTCCAGATTCCTTGTGGGGGTCCGCTGACGGTCAGGGTTGCCAAAAGCGTACCCTCGCACTGCAACAGCCAAGAGTGGTAAGCAAAAAAAATTAGGAAGGAACTAGAGCTGGGTAGGATGGCAGGCACTTCACCTACCCCACTGCACAATTTCATAGTTTCCCCATTGGATATTGTGCCCAAAAAGGAACAGGGCAAGTTCAGGTTGATTCAGCATTTGTCAGACCCGAAAGAAGAATTGGTCAATGACTGGCTCGACCCGGAGCACTGCTCGTAAACTATGCCTCCTTTGACGAGGCCATGGTTTTGGTGGCCAGTATGGGCAGGAGGGCACTCCTGGCCAATGTAGACATAGAATCTGCATTTTGGCTACTGCCAGTACACCCAGACTGCTTTTACATGTTAGGTCTTCAGTGGGAGGGCACATTTTTAATTGACAGATCTATGCCCATGGGCTGCTCTGTGTCTTGGGCACTGTTTGAAGCTTTCACCACTTTCTTAGAGTGGGCTGCGCGCAGGGAGGAACAGCAGGGAAGCATCATCCACTACCTAAATGATTTCATTTTCATAGGAAGAGAAGGGTCTGATGACTGCGCTCATGCACTGACTTCCTTTCAGACCCTGATAGCTACGATGAGCATTCCACTAGCACCTGTAAAAACACAGGGCCCCACCAAGCTATTAACATTTTTGGGTATCGAAATCGATACAGCAAGGGGCACTTGCAAGTTGCACCCCGATAAAGTACAGGGACTGATTTCCGAGATAGAAAACAACCTATCCAAAGACAGGAGCACTTTGGAAAAAGTCCAACAGCTGTTGGGCAAGTTGAAGTTGAATTTAGCAGGGTGTTTGCACGCAGGTTGGCAAGGGCAACAGCAGGGGTTACACAGACGCACCATCACATTCGGCTTGACTCTGCCCTAAAAGTAGACTTGCGAATGTGGCTGTCATTCGTGCTAGGGTTTAACGGGGTGCAGTTAAGGAGAACTCAGTGGGAGACAAGCTGGGAGCTGCAGATGTATTCTGATGCATAACGAAAATGAGGGTTTTGGGGTCATCCTAGGGCAGGAGTGGTGTGCACAGAAATGGCCAACCCAATGGCGCAAGAAAGGTAGGACCAAGAATATCATGGCTCTGGAGCTCTTCCCTATCGTGGTAGCCCTCATGTTATGGCCAAGTGAAATGGGGATTAAAAGTGTGCCTTTTTGGTCTCACAATAAGGCAGTGGTTTAGGCCATAAACTCACAATCTGCATCTTGTCCAGCCGTGTTGAGCCTCTTGAGGAAATTGGTAGAAATCTGCTTGTATATGAACATAGAGTTTAGGGTGTTGTTAATATTGCTGCTGACGCCCTACCTCAAGATCCACTAGCGGTACTGCTGGGGGAGGAAGTGGAGGGGAGCTATGCGAATTTAGGGCCTACAGCCACCGTTATAACCCACACGTTGAGTGCGGCCAGAATAACACTTGTACAGGCATGGAAGACAAAGGAAGGCCCAATAACAGTCATGTGGTGGGTCAGACTATGGGGGGTGATGGCCATGGAGAAAGTGACAGCACAGGCCCAAGGCTCTTATTCCAAGTAAATAAATAACTGGCTGCCACTTCACGAATTTATGGATGACAGCGATCAGATGTTCTTTAAACCAAGGCTGCTTCGAGCAATATCTATCATCTGAAAACCCTGATACTCAATCTGCGGAAGTTGAACGTTATACCAAAAATGATCCAATCTGTTGAATTTATGAATCGGAATGTTGAACCTTCTACCATCATGTTGGGATATTTTGGGAGGGTCGGGGGGAGTTAACGGGTTGTTATTCTATTGATACGAGCAACACAGTCATATGCATTTATGTTGAATCCCCGGATAGGGGCTGCTATGAGTTTTCCACTGATAGATTCATGTCTGTGATGCCTTGAAAACTAAATAAAGTTGTTAAATAAAATATTGCTGCTGACACTGTCTCTCGTTTTCAGTGGAACAAGTTCTGGAAAGCCCATCCTGCAGCCAGGGAGAAGGGGGTGCAGTTCAATAGCGAGTGGTGGCAGCTGGTGTGGACAGGACGCTCTGGGACTTGGGGGAGGAAGAGGGTGGCGGCGATCGCCCACACCAGGTGTTAGATTCAGGTACCAGCAGGGTTATGGTAAGTAGTATGTTGCATGTATTGGGCAACCCAGACAGTGCACTGGAAGAGCGGGTGCGCTCGTTTGTAGTATGGGCATACAAGGAGGGGAAGACCAGGAGCTGGGCGGCGCGGCACCTAGCAGCAATAGCCTTCTACAGCAAGTCATTGGGTGAAGGGGACCCTACCAATGTTTTTTTAGTATGCACTGCTTTAAAAGGATGGGGCCAGGCAGAAGAGCCCAGGCAAGATGCGTGCTAACCTATCGATTTTAAATTATTGCAGAAACTAGTTAAAGCCTTGCCTGACGTATGCTCAGATGCCTATGAGGTGACCCTGTTTAGGGGGTGCTTTTGCACTGTCATTTTTTGGGGCGTTCTGTGTCAGCAAATTAGTAGCAGCCAGCAAATGGAATTGGTCAGGAAAGGCCCTCTCGGTAGTTGATGTTGCCTCTTCACCAAAAGCACAGGAGAGGGGTTAAGGATCAGGTTCAGAAAATGTAGTACTGAACAGGAGGGAAAGGGAAAGTGGCTCGATATGTATCAGTCCCCCTGCAAGGACAGCTGCCCTGTTCAGCTATTGAGGTTGTTCATAGCAATTAGGCCCCACCAAGGGGGCCCCCTACTAATGCATGACAACAGAGCCCCCTGACCATTTACCAATTCCGGCAAATAGTATCTGCCTCCTTGGGGGTAGTGGGCATACACAGCAAGGGCTGGTCCACACAGTTTTAGGATCAGGCCCGCCACCACAGCCTTTTTACAAGGGATGACGACACCCACATTTAAGAGAATAGGGAGATGGGATTCCGACCGCTACTGACTTTATGTGATGCCGGAGGGCAACCCTAAGCCTGCATTTGCATTGTAAAAAGGAATAGAGGGATTGTCAGCTGAGAATTGTAAATAATTTGAACTTGATGACCAGCGCTCCAGCGCAGGAGGAATTTACTTGCATGTTGTTTTCATTTGTTTGATCATTTATGACACACATTTCTTGTATCGATAGATGACGCAGTATGGATTATGGGGCATTCATTTATAGCTCGCGCTGAGAAGAATGCACAGCGATTGAGAATAGGTCTCAACTTGGGATTTTGCAAGACAAAAGTGGTTTGGCTGGGCTTGTCGGGCATAAGGTGGCATTCCTTGTTGCCTGTAGTGCACAGGCAGCTGCAATGGAGGTCAGTGTCCCAATTTATGGTCTTCCACTTGGGCAGGAATAACCTTCCCAAGTTGGGAAGGGGGCCCTTGTTGGCTCAGATACATTTGGCACTTTGGATCTTAGCTCTTAGCACAAGAGGCACAGACCTCTTTTGATCTGAAATTACGCCCAAGCAGCAGTGGCGTGGAGCCGCCTCTATTGTGGGGATGGAAAAATCTAGATGGAGATTAAACACGGATATAGAAAAATTCGCAAAATCCGAGGGCCTGGGATTTATTAGGGACTGTTTGAATTCGCTCCTGTACATTTTGAGGTTGATGGTGTGCAATTTTCCAATAAGGGGGTGGACGTCTTCATCACAGCAATACAGGTGGCAGTAAGAAGGGCAGGGTGCAGATGACTTTGTTTTGGGGGCAGCGGGGGAGACACCCCAAAGTGTGGTGGAGTTACTGGGCAGTCCTAGCTGGGGAGGAGATTTGACGTGGTTTCAGCCGGGAGCAGTTCCGATGGCCGTTCTCGAGCCAGGTTCGGTTGGCAGGCACAGAATTCCTTATGGTCATTTGAGACTCCTCATCAACTGAATGCAGTGGTCCCGGGTCCTATTCTGCTAACCAGAAGAGGACGTCCGCTACTTTGCAAACCAGAACTGACACGTGTCACCTGTGGACAATACACCTTTTTGATAGGTGCTGTAGGTCATCGATTTGCTTATGTGGCTGGGACCGCCCCCAATTTGTTTGCTTGACTCCAATAAATGTGATCTTTTGTTTTCCCAAAAATATACATTGTTTCAGCAGTCCTAGAGAAAATCTCAGCTATAATCGGAGTGCAACTAGATCCCGACCCAACACTGACCATGTTGGGCCTAACCAACCAATTACCAGAACATACCAGAAAACTGGCAAACCTACTCCTGGTCCTGGCACGCAGACGAATAGCTTGCAACTGGGGCAGAGGACCGCCACCAAAACTAAAGCAGTGGCTACACGATGTCACCTACTGTCAAGATGTCGAAATGAACTACTTACGAACTCTGCCCCTCCACGCACGCCCCCCAGATATCTGGGGCCTCTACATAGCATACCAGTTAAATGCAGACGACGACACGATTTCACAGTCTCCACCACCAATACAAAACTGTCACAAGCAACCGGATACCTCAACAGCAGCCACGAGTGCCGAACAACGAAGACATTAGAATTGATAAGAAACTGAGCTAAATATAAAGTGGGGATCATTCCGAGGGAGGGGGGATAAGGGGTCACGTTGACCGGTGCGCGGTCTTGTAATGTCTTATCATATAATTGTTGTAAAACCAATAAATAAAGTTACAAAAAAAAATAAAAATACATCGTTTCAGTGGTTATGATTAGAAAGGTAACAATTTCATCCATTCTAAGATTCAGGGGAGGGAGGTGGCCATAGTAGGGGATGGCCCCACTAAGATTTCCCCTGGTATGATATGAAGGTCCATAAAGTGCTGGGTGGGTTCCTGCATGCATTCATGCGGCTGTATGGATTTCGCAAGGAGGGGCTGGCGTAGAGGCGAGTTTCTGCTGCATCCTCGCAAATTTGCATACCAGCTGCAATAGTTTCTGTGCATGTGTCATGGTGAGGGTCACTGCTATTAATCAGAATCACGAAACAGAGCGGAATCAATGTGAATCGGGAACAGGTAGTTTGGTATCTTACCAGATACAGGTTTATTGGATCTATGATGTGGCCCCTCAGGCCGTTTTGCTCGAAACCGAGTTCGGTTTCAGCGCTGCAGGGAAACATCATTTTTCTCGCAGTCCCCTTCCCCTCCTCCTATGCGGGGGACAAGGCTACAACCATTATTAACTCTGCTGTCCCCCCCCCACCCGTTATCCTGTGTTCTGCAGGGGAGACACCTGCAACCCCGACCTACTCTCTCATCACTGTCTTGTTCCGTGCTCCCCCTTCCGCACCCTCCTTCCCCTTCTCACTCTCACACATAGACACAAACACACCTAACCCCCTCCTTACTTTACATGTCCATCTTCCTCCTCTTCCTTGTGTCAGCCTTGCGTATATGCAGTAATTGCTTATAATAGCATTGGACAGACTGCTGTTCGGTGAAAAGTTTATTAAGGATATCAATAAAGGGTGGGGCCAACTTAATCAAGTGCAACAAAAGAATAGGATGGCTCTCCTTCAGGTTGCAACAACCAAAAGTATCTGAGTTACAATATCCTCAATCTGAGCTCCTGTCCTGCGATTTATCGTTAATATTCTGCCCTTCATGGTCTAGGGGTTTTAGTGTACTAACAAATCTTTCTTGACCCTTGGTTTCTTTTGGTACAGGTTCTTTGCTTGTCATCCTGGGAGAACCAAAGGAGAACCCTCTGCCTGGGTCTTAGGCCCTTTGTGCACCTGCACATTAGGCCAGGGTAACTGTTGAAGGTCCGCTGGGTTACAGCAAACTAATCCCCAGGGCTTTCACACAGAAGCTGGCCAACGATGCTGTTATACAGGCTAACACTGATCGCCACCTTCTTCCTTACTTTTGGGCCTGATTAAATCCCCAAGACACCATTCTTATCTGCTACCCTAGCGGATCTAAACAGTCTTATACCTAAAGGGACATCACATACTCCTCCTTGCCTGCCCTCCTTACTATGCTGAGTGTGGGTTGCAGGAGCAAGCGGCTCATGTTCGGAGAAGGCAGTAGAATGGAGAGTGCCAGTGAAGAAAGTGGCTGGAGAGTTGGATAGAGCTGAAGAGGTGGCAGCAGGAGAGTGAAGGAAGTGGTAAGATCAGAAGGAATAGTAGTAGTAATGAAAAACCTGGTGGAGGGCGTACAGCTGAGGAGAAAGTAGTTAAGGTGGCGGCAGTGGAATAGTTGGACCAGAGCCTATGTGATAGAGAGGACGTGGTGGTGAGGAAAGACCCAAGGTGATAGGGAGGTGGGGGTAGCAAAAGAACAGAATAGGGTGTAGAGATAAGGTGGTGGTGAGCAGAACTTTCAAGGTGGTAGAGACAAGATGCTATTGAGGAGAATAGCCCAAAGTGTTAGAGAAGAGATGATAACAACAAGAACATCCCAAGCTGGAAATAGGTGGTGATGAGAACATCTCATGGTGGTAGCAAGGAGGAGGCCGTCGTAAGTATGGCCCAGAGCAGCATTGAACTAGAGATGAAGGAGGAGGAGTTAATCACAGAGGTAAAGGAGGTGGACCTTGAAAGCTGAGTTTCTGGAAAGACATTTCGGAGTGAGTATGAGACAGAGTTTTGGAGTGAGCAAGAGCAGCGCAAACAATATTACAGTGAGATGGATGAGGAAGAAGAGGAACACAGTGAGGAAGAAAAACTGCCTTTGATAGATGAGAGATGGAGGCGCAATGAGAGGGCAACTGACCTGAGAGATTGACACTTTATTGAAGGGCAAATCCATAAAAGAGCATGGGAAAACCAAAGGCCAGCTAGAGAAGGAAGGTTCCAGAAGGCCAGATCAGAACTTTGGCTGCTCTAGGAAGTGTGAGGATGATCCTCTGGGGTCAGGGAGCCTAGTGTTAGTTTATAGAGGAGGTTGGGAAATCTCCCTATGAACAATGGACAAGTAGAGAATGATGCGTCTGCCTCTCTCTTGGCTGACCCACACATTATTGTGAAGAGCCCCAGAGAATCTTACAAGTCCTAAAGGTTAGGTTAGTAAAGTTGTACAGTATCCCAGAAAGCCAATACGTACAGAAATACCACAAAAGATTGGGCGGGAACCCTGTTAGCCTGCAAGGCCAGGGTCGGTGAAGAGGAAAGGCTGTTCCACTGAATATTAACAATCCGGACATTGGCCAAAAGAGCCGCAAAGATCTAACCACTCGCACTGGGTGGGAGAGACAATTGTCTTCAGAAGAGGCCACCCTTACCATTATGATTATTTCTTGTGGGGAAACCCCAAGCATTATATTTCAATTAGCCTTACCCATACAAAGTACCTAAATAAAAGATTGAATCAGATGTATAGTCTTGCCGTTCTTTTTTAATGTAACTCTCATATGTGACAGATTAAAAATAGCCTCTCTCAGGATTGCCTACCTGGTCTTTGTGAGGCACAGAGATTGTGCCAATTTTTACAAAACAGGGACCGTCCTTAACCTGGCCAATGTTGTCATATATCTCTTACCAATGCAGCCACTAAATTATTCAGAAACAAAGGTCTTAAAGAGGCTGCAGGACTGGCTGGATTCATTCAATCGAGACATTATCTCCGTTTCAGTTCGTTTCAGAGAAGTGGTCAGCGGAACTGAGCAGGGGCTATACCTGGTACCTTTAAAAATTAAATATGTAGGTCATAGGAAGAGGAAATCTCTATAGAGTGTTAGTTAACTTTAAGGCAGCATATAACTTAGTGAATCATAGGTTTCTGTGGTGAGGTCTAATAGAAAAAGGTGCTCCCTGCTGTGAGGGAGGCATGGTATCACAAGTGGACACTGATACAAGAGCTTCAAGTTTGAAAACCTTTATTGAAGGTTTAATAGGGGTTCGAAAACTCCTATCTTGCCCTGTAACTAAGATGTGAGTATTCTCGACCATCCAAAAAAAGAAAATACAGTCCTAATCAGTACTTGGTCAAAAATAAAATGACCTATACTAATAAACCTAATGCCTGCCCTTTTTATAATACAATAAATGTGTAAAGGGAATGTGCATTGCAAAAAGGAAAATGTTCAAAAGAAATGTCAGTATGGCTGAGTAAACTCCCTTCCCCACATTTTGTAGCATGGGGTAAGGTGGCACACTTGGTCCTTGCGACACAATGCAGTTTCGGACACAAGGATGCAGTTTGTTTCGTGGACCAGGGCCCACTTGGCCTTTCGGGGGTTGCACGAAACAACACCACTTCCTGAGCTTTATGCGACAGCTTGAATTTTAAGTCCTTTGCCAACCATTTATCATCCAAAGTGCGTAATAGAGGCGTTGTCGTAATTGCAAAGAGCTGAGAATTTTGCCCCTCATTCTCCAAATTGGAAGCCACTGAATCACCAAGTTCTGCCAGTGAAAAATGATCAAGCTCTGTGTCATCCTCTATCGTGTATGTAGAGAGGTTCAAAAGGTCTTGGGCATCTATCTGGCAGTTATTCACTTTAGAGTTCTTCATTGAAGTACCATAGTTACTTTCACAATTACCGATTGATCTGGGATCACATTATGCAGGCCTTTTGCTTTTAAATTTGTTGAAGACTTGTTTCATAAATATCAGAGGCGTCAATAGATTGGGCAGGAATATTTTTGCTCCATTCGATTTCCGATTGTTTTTCTATTTGATGTTCTTCGATTCTTTCATCTGGTTCTTGATTTTGTCGCGTTTGCTTGTGAGTTGTCTTTTCTTTCTCTTTTGAAAGATGGGGCAGAGGGTGGTCAAAGGGATTAGAGGATTCACAGAGTAGTTTGTTTGCAAGTCCCCATTCAAAGGAGTTTCTCCTTTACCAGGTATAAATTGTGATGGATCAGTTTCCTTTAGCTGGGTCAGGGTGTAATTGGGATCATCTCCACAATATTGGGTTGCATTAGTGGGGAAGCTCACTGTTTCTTTTTGGTGCACCACAGGAACAGTCAGATCGACCATATCCATCAATTTACTTGACAAGAAGGAGAAAGACATCTTGTTGTTCTTTTTAATTTTTAGAACTGGGTCGGAACCAAGACTCTTTGCCTCACTCTTTATTATCACGGAGAGCCTTCTTTCCTTGACAAATCTCTAGTAATGAGACTAGAATGTTCTTTTTATCCACTCATTCCTGTTCCAGAGATTCTTGAAGCTTTTTTTGCAATTACGAAGAAGTCGCAGATTCATTGTCCACTCTAGTTTGCAGGGAGTTAATTAAGGATTCTGTGTATATCAACTTCGTGTGGATCATAGCTAACACAGTTGCTTGGTCCTTCACATTCTCATTGACGATTTCGTGCAATTTTTAAAACTGAGCCAGGGTGATGGATATAGCACTGAGTTTAGAAAGCTGTAGAGTTCAATGGATTTAAAGGTCCTTGCAGGGTTTTAGGTGAAAAGATATCCTTAAGAGAAGAAATAGACATCACAGCAGACTCAGTTGTACAGTTAAGAGGTTCAGTTATCGGACCTGCAGAAAAGGATATCAGTCATGGAAATGGGTTGGAGGAGGTCTTCATATTGTCTCACACAAATGTCGACCTTGCCTCCATAGTGTTGAAGAAACGGCTAATAGCATCCTGCAGAGTTGAGACGTTATCATCTTTGCAAGATACATTTATTAGAGTCATACAATTTGGCTCATCGTTCACTATAAGTAATTTTGACCGTTGATCCATTTTTTCCTGAACGAAAGCAATATCTCTCACTAGCCTAAAAGCTAGCGGGGGTGGTTTGCATTCATTATGTCCATGTTTCTGTCAGGAATGGCACTCTGTCAAGAGTGGCACAGGGTACCCAGGTAGGGTTTGGGTGGATGTGCTGAAGTAAGGTAGCAGATAAGCACACACAGCAGGAAGTTCAACAAGAAAGAAGAGTAGGAAACTGTAGCTGTGAGCCAAAAGGGGCAAAAGATACAAAGGTACAAACAAACTGGATTCCCTCTTGGGGTGTATGCTGAAATGGAAAAGAGTGTTCCACGAACCTTAGGAAACTCCAGCCTTCTGCACAGATTGCTATGACAGAGGCCCACGCTGTATGCTCATGGCTGGGAACAACAGCAGTGCGTGTCTGTAACACTGAAAACGCGACAAGGGAAGGGGCAGAGGTTGCCTGCTGGAAACCAACAGGCACGCTCTGTACAAAGGGATTACATAAGACACATGAGAAGACAAGAACAGAAATATCCAGCAAAAAGGAAGTCAATGAGCAATCTAGCAGAAGGAAATGAAGGAAAGGCAGTTTAGACTGAAATAGATAACCTAAGGTGGAGTACAGAGGACTCAAGGAAGAGAACAAAGGAGTAGCAGTCAGGAAAACAGAAGGGCTGCAAAGTAGGAAGCAGGTCTGCAGTCAAGAGTGGCACTAGGTGCAGACAAACTGTAGTGGACTGCGGAGGACTGTAGTAGGCTGCAAGGCAGGGAGTCCAGAAGAACAGGACAGAGAGAGATTAGTAGTAGGCGACAGACAGAGAGCCCAAAAGAATTGGGCCGCGAGGTAGGGAGCCCAGAGCAGCAGGGCTGTAGGCAGATAAGTGTAAAACAGGCTGTAAGGCAGAGGAGTGTAGCAAGCCGCAAGGCAGGGAGCCCAGAGGACAAGGGTTGTAGGCAGCGGAGGGAGACAGGCTGCAAGGAAGGAGCCCAGAGCACACGGGCTGTAGGCAGCGGAGGGAGCAGGCTGCAAGGAAGGAGCCCAGAGGACAAGGGCTGTAGGCAGCGAAGAGGTGCAGGCTGCAAGATAGGGAGCCCAGAGGACAAGGGCTTGGAGACAGCATAGGGTTGCAAGCTGCAAGGTAGGGAGCCCAGAGGACAAGGGCTGTAGGCAGCCGGAGTGAGGCAGGCTGCAGGGCAGGGAGCCCAGAGGACAAGGACTGTAGGCAGCCGGAGTGAGGTAGGCTGCAGGGCAGGGAGCCCAGAAGACAAGGACTGTAGGCAGCCGGAGTGAGGCAGGCTGCAGGGCAGGGAGCCCAGAGGACAAGGACTGTAGGCAGCCGGAGTGAGGCAGGCTGCAGGGCAGGGAGCCCAGAGGACAAGGACTGTAGGCAGCCGGAGTGAGGCAGGCTGCAAGGCAAGGAGAACAGAAGAGCAGGGCAGCAAGAAGTGAGCCCAGAGGAGCAGGACCGCTGACTGTAGAGGGCTGCAGAGGACTGTAGTAGGCTGCAAAGCAGGAAGCCCAGGATGGGCACTGGATCAAAATAGGATAATGCAGCAACAGGAACAGGAACAGCATACAAAGTAGAGGGTCAAGGCAAACAGGAGCGGGGAGATCTCAAGATGCAAGACACTGTACTCCTGCAGGCAGCTGCTTATATACAGCCCTGCCCTGTTCTGAGGCAGGCTAATTGACAGCACCTGGAGCAGCACACCTGAAGACAATCTGCCTCCTCCTTCTCTGGTCCTGAGAAGGTGGAAGCAGCACTGGCCGCTAGGGTTTTGGGGGTTGTGGTCCCAATAACGATGAATGAGAATAGCCAGGAATTGAGGACTGTAGCCAGGTGCATTATGGTAAATGTAGTTAATTGAAGAAAATAAGACAGAACCAAAGTTGAGCAAATGGAAATAAAGGACCAAAGCGTGAATAGGAGTTGTTCAAAGAGTATTAGGAGGATAAATGAGTACCAAGTAGTCCATGATGTTTGCCAATGCGTGCGCCAGCAGCGCGGGCATGACAGTTTCAGTATGTGTTGGGTTCGCCGAATTGCGTCTGTTTGGAACGTTAGCTCAGGATCCAAAATAATTTGTCCCACTGGCGAACATATGTAGGTGCCAGAAACCAAGGAAACACTTTTTTGGACCTCACCTCATTTCTAGCAGACGGGGCACTGTGTTCAATCAATATCGTCGGTATTGTAGGCAGCATTGTGAGCAATGGCTGTCGATAAGCCAATTTCCAAGATCTCTGCATCTGTTAGGTCATCAAAATCTCTTGTTGTCTGTAAATCCTCCGACTGCATCGACAAAGTTAAGAGACAAACTTTTGCTTTGCAGAAAACTGGATATGTTGGCTTTGTCTAACGGAACAGGCAGCTCCAAAATCTTATTTCGTGATTTTTTGGCTTTCAAGATTTTCAGCAAGCCTCCACATTAAGTGCCGCTATCAGAGTCCTTTTTCCACGATTTGGTATCTTTCCATGCCATTTCTGCTGTATGTTCACATGAAAGTTCAGCGGAATCTATCATAGGCGCCAGCATGGTTTTAGCAGTATTTACTAACTTCTTCCGCTTGGTGTCCAGCATGCCGCCAGGTGCGTGGAAGCTGGAACTGGGGCTCAGGGAGGCATTATTTTAATTGAGGTTACAATACCTAAAGTTAAGTTCCAATGTGACCTCAGTATGAACACGAATCACAATTCAAAAATGTGTCTACTTACAGAAAGCTTTAATCCTTCCGGCACAATGATTACATATAGTTATTAGGAGATTGATAAACTCTTACTCCTCCGAGTTAGAAGTGGCCCAATGAGCATCAGTTATTTCTCGGCCACCCGAGTAACTCCAGGGGAACACAGGAAACACTCGCACACACTCCGTGATGCTCTGCGTAGAGTGTGGGGATTTAGCTTCTTAGCACTGACTTCCCAAAAAAACAACAGCAAGGAAAGACCGCCAGGGAGAATCCACATGGGAAACACTTGCATACACTGCGCGATGCTCCGCATAGAGTGTGGTGTTTTTAGCTTCTTAGCACTGCCTTTCCAAGAAAACAACAGCAAGGAAAGACTGCCAGGGAGAATCCACACAGGAAACACTTGCACACACTCTGCGATGCTCCGCGTAGACTGTGGGGGTTTTAGCTTCTTAGCATCGCCTTCCCAAAAAAACAACGCCTTCCCAAAAAAAAAACATAATGGAAAGACTGCCAGGGAGAATCCACATAGGAAACACTCACACACACTCCTTCCAACTATCAGGTAACTATGACTTTGTTTCCTAATTCGATCAAATCAAGAAGTATTGCACCATTGAAACAGGTACACCGAGGATATTCCTCGACCAGCAGAGCTGCTTTTTCCCCTAACTTGCACCCCATCCCTACCTCCATGTTTACATTTCGTAACTTTGCTGGAAGGCAATGCTCTGAGAGGAATAAACCACTTTGCAATGCAAAGTGTTTCACCAAACCTCACTTTTCTTCTTTCTTTCACACCCAATGACGACATATGGTAAAGCATATGTCAGGCTTTTCTTAAGGCATCACATCTTTAAAGACTATAAGTAGTTTGTATAATTGTATACAATTGTACAATAGTCATTATTTTTATTCTTTTCATGACCTCTTCAAATATATTATCCACAAACAATATGATTTGGATGTGCCATACATCTGGATTCAAAATGCGTTTGAATTCAAAATCTTAATGACTTAATTTCAATAAACACTCACTTGTGTCTCAGATATCTAACCCTTCAACACACCTACCAAAAAAGCTCACATAAATATGCATTCATCATTAGTGTTATAGATGTTTATTTACATTTTCATACAATAACCTCTGACGTGCTCACGTGTATTATTTTTATTTTATTTTTTATTGGCATTTTGTTTTTTTCAACAACAAACACCCACCCACCCTTCCCGGCCCAACCCAACATCTTCCCCCCAAACCCCTGCAGCTGTTCATCAATGGTCATTGTCCAATCGCCATTCTTTGCATCATATACACCAGACTTTACAATACATCCAAAAGGCTAATTCTTTGTGGGCACCAGTTTACCCGAAAGACCTTATGAAGAAAGTCCAACATCAGATCCCAATCTTCTTTAAATTTGCTATAATCCCCCCACAACCACATAGGTCACCCACTCTAGTAATACATAGTGCCACACAGTCGCCAACCATTCCTGTTCCGTAGGGACGATTGTAAGTTTCCATTTTTGTTCCATCAATGACAGAGCAGCCGTACTCCATATCATATATGCCTTTATTTGCGGCCGTGTTGGCTAAGCTTCTAACACATCCCCCAATCCCAACATGGCTTCCCCAAAATCTCTACGAAGGTGGGGCCCAAATATAGCTTTCATTGCTTCATTGACAGAATTACAAAATGGTTTCAAGACTGGACAAGCCCACCAAATATGCCCCCAAGTCCCATCTTCTGTACATCCCCGCCAACAATCCTTAGATACCAAGGGGTAAAACCTATGTTATTTCTCAGGAGTCAGGTGCCATTGTATCATTATTTTGATCCACGTCTCTTGGATCTGAATCCCTCTCATAAGCTTAGGAATCCTCTGCCACACTTCGTGCCATTGCTCCTCTGATATTGGAAGGGGTAATGCATTCTTCCAATGTTTCATGTAAGCCCACTGCACTCGGGGTAAAGGGGTTATAAACAACTTGTATAGCATGCCTACAATATGATAGTCTCCCGAGTTTGAGATCAGGAATTTTTTCGAAGGGTGTGTGGTCCCCGATTATTGACTGCTTCAGACCTATGGTGTGCAACCAGTGTCTCAGTTGCGCATGCGTGAACCTTTCCCCTTCACTAATACCAAAAGCTTGTTTGCACTGTTGGAACGTCCTGGTCTCCTGGTCCTCATTAATACCCCCCATCCTCCGACAGCTGGCCTCCTCCCACTTTGCAAAGGCTCTCAATTCCTCCCTGCGTGTAAACTGGGGATTGCAAAATAGAGGTGTAAACGATGACGGGAATGAGGTAACACCCACCCGCCAAATCACTGTGTCCCATATATTACCCACCATGGCCGTGATTCTGCTCTTGTACATATTAAGGGTTCTACCAGCTTTCAGGCACCAAAGGACTTCATCTAAGGGTCTCCCCACTACCGCTCTATCCATCCGCCCCCAGATCTTGTCCTGGTTCCTACCGAGCCACTCCTGTATCATCCGTAATTGGTCTGCTTGAAAATACACTTGGAAGTTCAGAGCCTGTAAGCCGCCACACTCTGTCAGGGCTGTCAGAACTTTCCATGCTACCCTTGGCCGTTTCCCCATCCAAATGAAGTTCCCCACAATCCTATTTAAGGTCTTAAAGACTGTCTGGGTGACCATCAAAGGCAATGCCTGAAAGTAATACAGCACCATGGGAAGCACCACCATTTTGACAACATTTATTCTGCCAATCCATGAAATGGAAAGGGGACCCAATCCTTCAGCCACTTGTTGATCGAGTCCAACAGTGGGGCATAGTTAGCTTGATACATAGAATCTAATGACTTAGTTACCCACACCCCCAAATACCGAAGACCCTTGTCTGTCCGTACATATGTTCTGTGTCTAGTGATTGATCCCTTGCCGCCGCTCCCCTTGAAGGACCATCAATTCAGACTTGTGGTTGCTTATTTTCAAGCCTGCCACCTGTCCAAACACTGCTAGTTGAGAGGAAAGCGATGGTAATGAGTGTGTTTAAGTCCACCACCGTTAATAAAAAATCGTCAGCAAATGTGATTACTTTGTGTTCCTCTCCCCCGAAGGAAATAATACCCTTAACCCCCTTCTCTTCTCAGATACTGGTCAGCAACAGTTCAGGTGTATTGCATACAGTACCGGGGCGGGCAGCCCTGCTTGTTACCCCGGGAAGACTAAATGCCTGCATGATATGACCATTGATGGCGAATCTCAGCACGGGTGACTAGTAGTTAGCCTTGACTAAACTAACACATCTCTGCCCAAACCCCATAGCCTACATGCTGTGGAACAGAAACAACCATTCCACCCGATCAAAGGCTTTCTCCGTGTCTGAAGCCAGCACCCCCATGGAGAGGCCCCTTTTATTAGCTTTTTTTGATCAGGCGGCACACCCGCCTCGTATTCTATATTGAGACAGGAGGCGAGCATTATGCTTTTCTTCTTTATTACTACTCTCACAGCATTTCACATTTTGTTTAAACATTTTAAACTTTAAAACTTGAAAACACATTTTTGTTGCCCCGAAGCTCCTCTGGAGGCCCAAACAAAAAGGGGGTTGTAGAGTTTTAACCATCAAAGCAAAACGTCTCAAAAATTACCAATCCCCATAATCCCTGGGTTATGAGTAGTCCTGGGCTATTTCTCCTGTCCAATCAGGATCTGCCCCTGCCTATAAGTAAGCCTCCTCAGAAGCCTACTCCTCTTTCTTTGTTGCTCCTTTCACAGAGAAGTGAGTTTTCTGTCACGTTTGCAATGCATAACTTATTTATACATATAATGGTTTGCGTAGAGCGTAGATTGATATTCTAGAACTGTTGTGAAAACGCCTGTACGTTAAGTAATTACAGTTTGTGTAGAAAATGGTGTTTATGCATTAGGGGTATTTGTAATGCCACACTCGCGTTTACTATAGCGAGCGCGTTCATACTTTATGGGAGAGAATCAGTCTTTCGTTTACTGATTAGGGTTTCATTTATTTCTCTCACTTTAGGACAGTGGTCTTCAAACTTTTTATGCCATGGCCCCCCTGAGCAGAAAATAAATTGTTCAGGACCCCCCTGCCCCCCTCTGTGTTGGTGTTATTTTTTTTTTTTATAGAGAGGGCTGCAGAATGCGTGGTGCCATAATTATGAAGGGATATGCTGTTGGGGAGACATTCCAAGACACTAGGACAATCACATCCAATCCAAACATAGAAACCGTGCAAGTAAACACAAAATTCTCCAGTAGGGCTTTTATTTTCTCAAAATACATTCCTATTAGTACATTCAGCAGAAGGCAATTTGATTTTACAGAGCAAGCACTAATGGGAAGGGTGGGCCTGTCTCTCTGCAGAAAGTGAGTCAATGTGTGGCTTTATTTTTGAGACCGCCACTCTGAGGTTGTCCTCCACTTCCAGCCTTGTGCGGTATTTAGTTTTCAGTTAGCCAATGCTGAAAAGCCTATTTCGCACAAGTAGGAAGACCCAAAGGGTAAGAGAGACTGTATAGCAGACCTTGCCAATGTAGGATACTCCAGGATTACCTTCAGCCAAAAGTCACCCACTGCAATGTTCCTAAATTCAGATTGCAGAATAGTGTCCGACTGAACCTCAATCAGCTCCTCCAGGGCATCAAATGGAAGATGCACCACCTCCTCTGCCAGAAAAGGCTGCATCACCCAGTCATTAATGCCAGCATTTTCTTCAGGGAAGTATTTATCAAAGCTGGACCTTAATGTTGTTAGGTGACTTGTGATTGGTTCTAGGACATGCAGCAGGTTGTACTCTGTTTCCTCAATTGCTTCTGCAAGCAATGGGAACTGAACTGCTACCCCAGCTCCAATTGTTCGTTTCCAGAGGTCTAGCTTCCTCTTGAAGGCAAATACTTTTTTATTCATTGTAAATGAGTTGGCATTGGCTCCTTGCAAAGACATATTGAGGGTATTTAGCTTATCGAAAATATCAGCAAGGTATGCCAAGAGCACAAGCCAGCGGGGATCACACAGATGGTTTGCTTTGCCAGTGTCCACATCCAAAAGGAATTGCTGCACTTCATTTCGGAGTTCAAACACACGTTGCAGCACTCTTCCCCTGGACAGCCATCTGACTTATGTGTGAAAGAGCAAACCATCATGTTCTGACCCCATTTCTGCACACAGAATTGCAAAGAGACGTGCTCTTGTTGGCTGTGCTTTGATGGCATTAACTATTTTTACAGCTGAACTGAGTACATCAGAAAGTTCATTGTCCATATTCCGAGCAGCAAGCGCTTCACGGTGAATTATGCAGTGTGTCCATACAACATGTGGAGCGACTGCCAACACTTTGGCCTTCAATCCCGATCTATCTCCACACATTGAAGGGGCACCATCTGTGCAGATTCCTACGCAGTCTTCCCATCTCAAACAGTGGCTGCTCATAAAATCATTTAAAATGTCAAACAGTTCTGATGCTGTTGCCCTGGTTTTAATGGCCTTACAAAACAAAAAGTCTTCCAATATTGTAGTTGCCCCACAGTACCTTACATAGGCTATTAAATGAGCCTCTCTGGATATATCTGTTGCCTCATCCAACTGTAATGCAAAGAGACTCGTTTGCAGCTGTGTGATTAACTGAGCAGTGATATTGTCTGCCATCTCAGACACACGTCGGCTGATGGTGGTGTCTGACAGAGGAATCATTTTTAGCTTGTCTGCTACACTTTCAGCACCCATTCTCCTGCACATTGCGATGGCTGCTGGTAGAACGACTTTCTCGGCATCGGTGAACGGTTTTTTATTTTTGGCAAGGAGGTAGGCAACATCATAAGATGCCTTCAGTGCACTGGCTGGAGTAGAAGCAATATTTTGCACTGTACTTTTCTGCTGACTGATGACTTGTAACTTGCGAGCAAAGAGGTCTCTGCTCTTGCCAATGAGCTCCCCATGTTTTGTTTCCAAGTGGCGTCTTAATTTGGCTGGTTTCATGCTCTCATTGGCTAAAATTGCTCCACACACCACACACTGAGGCCTTGTTTCACCTCTGATCACAACGGAAGTAAATCCAAGGTCTAAATATGTGCCATCAAACTTTCTGGCTTTTGCAGGTTTTTTCCTGTGTCAATGTCTGCGTCTGCCTTCCTTTTCACACTACCGTTTTTGGGCAAAAAGAAGTGCTCCATTTCAAAATGGGTTCCTCACCTATGAAAAAATGTAAACTCCCATATTAATGCCTTTTCATATACTTTGTTGATAACCTCATTTACGTACCGAATGAGGTACAGTAGGATTTGAAAACGATAATTCAAAAACAAAAATGCAAAACATGTAGCTGTGACAAAATCACACATGCACTAGAAGGCTTTTGAGCAAAAATGAGGGGCTGAAAAAAACATGGTCCTCCAATAGTGCACCACATGTTTTGTGGTGTTCTACATGTACTATGGGTCCCGACTTGAAGATCTGGTTAGTTTGTAGAATCCAAAGAAAGGCAAGGGACATTGCTAACTGCTTGTGCTGGCCACAATCCATTGGGGCATTATGTGGTGGTCCTCCAAGAAAGAAATTGTACCTTTGCCTCCAATAAGCCTTGAGACAACCATAGCCGCTTCACCCACCCCTTCACAATTCACTATTCACTTGTACAGAGACCTCATTTCTCACCCGCTTAGAGTGGAACCAGTCTGCGGCATACAGCTTGTAATGCAAAGCGCACATATTAAGCAGCATCACAAAAAAACAGGACTGAATACATCACTGAGCTAAATGAATTCTGACTGGCAACATGGGGGCAGTTGCTCCCCCTCCCCGAAGACTTAGTGAAGGCCCCTCTCATGTGAAAAGTTTGAAATGCCCTGGCGACTGTAATTTGAAACGGATGAAATGCCCTGGCGCCTGTAATTTGAAACGGATGAAATGCCCTGGCGCCTTCCCTGGCCACTGGTGCTGCAAGAGACATGAGGACCATGGGGTCTTTTTTCTATTCACTTGTACGGAGTCCCCACAGACCTCTTTTCTCCCCTGCTTAGAGTGGAACCAGTCAGCGGTATACAGCTTGTAATGCAAAGCGCACATTTTAAGCACCAGCACACAAAAAAAACAGAGCACTGAATATATCACTGAGCTAAATGAATTCTGACTGGAAACATGGGGGCAGTTGCTCCTCCTGCCCCCAAGACTCAGTGAAGGCCCCTCTCATGTGAAAAGTTTGAAATGCCCTGGCGCCTCCAATTCGAAAGGGATATAATGCCCTGGCGCTGTCCCTGGACACTGCTGCTGCAGGAGAAATAAGGACCGTGGGGACCTCTGTTCTATCAACTAGAACAGAGGCCCCCACGCCTCGATTTTCCTTGTGTTTCTGGTCACTTTATTTATTGGTCATGTATGTAAATGCCACTTACCTTTTTGAAAGTAAAAAGAATAGAAAAGCAGGAACCTCGTGACAGCATGTAACTCCGGAGTTGATGGACGCAATCTGAAGCAGGATCACTGAAGCTGCAGGTGAGTACTATTTATTGTTGGAAGACGTGGCGCCTTCCATCCTCATTGGCTGTCAGTCAGCCAGATTGAGCTAGCAGCACAGCTTGAGGCCCTTGCCAAATGCAAGTTTAGAGAAGCTGGCTGTCATGGATTGGCTCACTCTCCCTACCACCCCTCCCATCTGAAAGTAGCGCAGTTTGTCACTAATGTGCCATCATTAGTGGTTTCCTGCTCTGCATTCATATGGGAGGGGCTGGTCATCCCTGCAAAACAAGGTGTGCGCTTTACCTTGTTTCATGAATAGGCTCCTAATGGAGCCTGCAGGGCCTCACAAAAGCCAGGCCCCTGACCTCAGTGTGACAGGGGTCGGGCCTTTGTGGGGCCTCAGGCTCCATTAGGAGCCTATTCATGAAGACAAAAGAAAAAGCGCACACCTTCTTTTGCCGCGATGACTTGTCATCACGGCAAACAAAGTGTGTGTGTTTTTTTTTTGTCTTCCTAAATAGGCTTCTAATGCGAGCCTGAGACCTGACAAAGCCCGGCCCCTGTCGCACTAAGCATGTGTGGCAGGGGCCGTGGATCGGGCTGTTGCTCTTTGATGAAGCAACAGCCTGATCCTTTGGTAATGGATGCCAATGTTTACTTTCAAGCTGTGGATGCGCGGACCCCTGGGCATGAGGCTGCGACCCACCAGAGGGCCGCGACCCACAGTTTGAATAACGCTGCTTTAGGAGGTCGGGCCAGAGCCGCAGGCGATCATGCAATGCATGAGGCAGCTGACCCTGCCTCCTTACATTAGCAACGCTCAACGAGCCTGTTCCGCCTCAGAGCAGCTTGCCTACACTGGGGGTGGGGGGCTCTAAAACCCAGCGGAAACTAATTAAGTGCCTTTCACATCCCAGTAAGCACAGCGCCTCATTCGAACGGAGCACTACAGTGAGTGCACGTTTATCCTGATGGCGCGGCACGACATCGCTTGTATTTTTTTAAAAAAAGAAAAAAAAATAAGTGTGTAAAACGCTTACCAGACAAGACATCCCGTGGGCCTATAAAACAGCTGAGTTTCCCTAGCAGCTTGTGTGTTCGAGCATTGGAGAATGGCACATTACCAAGAGCCCAGGGTGTCACAAAGCACCTCCCCTGAGTGGAGCTCAGAGGAATGGGTGGAGGAGCCCACAGGAGGCGAAGAAGACCTCTCCCTCTGTTTTAAAAGGGTCTTAGGTGACTCATTGTCACAGGCAGTGTCAGAAGGGGTGGTGCCCCTAGCACAGAGACTGGACCAGCTGGAAGCCATGCTTAACAATCAGAAGGCAGCGCAGGAGAAGTCCAGGAAAAGAAAGGCCCTTAGCCCCGCAGAGGAACTTTGGCACGACACCCCGAGCCAGGGGTTGACCAAGAGGGCTGTAAAAAGGCTCGTAAGGGGACCACCTCTTTGACGCCCCTGAGCCACAAGGAAGGGATAGAGCTGGGACCCCAAGAGCTGGTCGACCCCGTCAGTAGGCTAAAGAAAGCTTTTCTACTGAAGGTGACAGTCTCATGCTCTCGACCCCCTACCCCAGGGGTGAATAATGAAGGGGAGGAAGAGGATGCCAGTTACTCACTGGATGATGAAGGAGGCAAGGAAAAAGAAGCTCCTCAAAACCCTATCAGCACCAAACAGCCTCCGGAAGAAGAAGAGGGTCTAGCCGACATGTTCGACCCAGAGGCAATTAAGCATCCTAGATCCACTGAATCGGTGCCATCGCCCAGATAGGCGCAGTAGATGGCAAAGCATATTAGAAGACTGTTGGACAGAGAAGTCCGGTCCAAAATGAGGGCAGAATGCCCTAGGCCTGACCTGCCGGGCAAAGTGATGGACACCCATGACCAAGATCCGAAGATGGTGACCTTTGTCACCAAACATCCAAGGGAATTAGAAAAGGTATGGACCGGGCATGGCGAGGATGCCAATATAACTCCTAGATCTGGCAGGCCCGCTCGCAAAGATTATGGACCTGGCTGAGAAGGCCATAGATACAGGGGCACCAGTGGATGCCCGAGCCCTAGGCAGCTGGGCTCACAAGCAGTCTGCCTTTTGGGCAACGCTAATTGCGCTCTTTCATCGGAGAGAAGGAGAGGAGTGTTGTTAAAAATAGACACCAAACTCAGTGACCTAGCCTTGTACAAGGCGGGCGAGGCCACATAGGGCTTATTGTTTGTAGACGCTTTCGCCAAGGAAATGGCGCAATTCGTGGGATCATAATGCACCCTGGAGAAGGCGCAGAGCTCCATTCAAAGAATATTACCTGGACGGCTTTTGGCACGGACCGGGCAGCAGAGGGGTCGGGCATCCGGTCGTTTTGGCACACATCCGAGACCCCAAGGTCCTTTTTTAAGGAGGTTGGTAATAGGAAGTATGATGTCCGAAAAGTTTGGTATAAACTTACGGTAAAAGTTTGCGAGTCCCAAGAACCTTTGTATGTCTTTTACTGAATTGGGTGTGGACTACTGTGTTATAGCCTGAATCTTGGCTGGATCCATTTGTACCTGATCTGCAGAGAGGATAAATCCTAAGTAGGGTACCGAAGTAGCCTCAAAAACACATTTTTCAGGTTTGGCCAATAGACTATTGTGTTTTAACCTGTGGAGGACTTCTTTGACGTGTTGACGATGTTCAGTCAGAGTGTTTGAGAATATGAGAATGTCATCCATATAAACCACCACTGAAGTATACAACATATCTGCAAATATCTTGTCCATGAATCTTTGGAACTGGGACGGTGCATTTACCAAACCAAAGGGCATAACCCTGTACTCGTAGTGTCCCAGTAGAGTCCTGAAAGCTGTTTTCCATTTGTCTCCTTCACGTATACGAAGCAGGTGGTATGCCCCTTGAAGGTCTAATTTGGTGAAGAGATGTGCTCCTTGGACTGCCTCAATAACATCTTTCATTAAGGGCATAGGATACCGGTCTCGCATAGTCAGGCTGTTCAGACCTCGATAATCTATGCAGGGCCTTAGTTCCATGGTCCCTTTTTTGGAGATAAAGAAAAGCAGTGCCCCTGCGGACGATGAGGATTCCCGTATGAGGCCATTTTGCAAATTGGTTGACAAATATTCCCTCAATGCCTCCTTTTCGGGTAGTGATAAAGGAAACATCCTTCCAAAGGGTACTTCAGCTTCCGGAATCAGTTCGATTCTGCAGTCTTCCTTCCGATGAGGAGGGAGATTTCTCGGTTGGGTGTCTAGGAACACGTCTTCATAGTCCTGATACTGGATAGGAATTGTATTAACACTGAGGACGGGGTTTTGTATAGTTGGGAGTACATAGGATAAGGCGGGTTCATTATCCAAACACTGTTGAGAACAATGTGTGGATCTGAACTCTACTGTGTTGAGTTGCCAGTCCATTGCCGGGTTGTGTTTTCTGAGCCATGGTATGCCTAATATGACTGGAAAATGCACTGCTCGGATCGGATGAGATCACAAGATAGATACTCCAAATGATTTAACACTCTGACTCGTAGTTCCTGGTTTTCCTGGCTGATGGGTCCAGATGTCAAAGGTGTGCCGTCAACGCCTTCTACTGAATCGGTCTGATCTTGGGGCGTCGAGGTAAGTGCTGTTCATCGCCCCATTTATCGTCTACAAAGTTGCCTCCAGCCCCACCGTCCAACATAGCCAAACATTCAATGGGTTTGGTAGAGTCCCAGTCTAACGTGATCTTAACCACCATCAGAGTGTTATGGTTTATCAAAGCTGGATGAGCATTAGCACATGGATGCATAGATGTCTCCCCTTCCTTTTCCCTGTTCAAGGTCGGGGTCTTTCGTTTCCCTGCTTTCTGGGAGGAACTTCGGGGCAATCTCTCAGCAAATGTGTGTTGGACCCACAATACATGCAAAGTCCAAGGTCCTTGCGTCTCTTCTTTTCGTTGGCTGTAAATGGTCCTCTAGCAGTTACTATCTGCATTGGTTCTTCGGATTGAACCTTTTCAGGGACTGAGGGTAGGCTAGTGAAAGGTAAGAAAGACCTAGGCTTTTTCTTCTCAGCTTTCCTCTCTGACATGCGGAATTCTATCTGTAATACTAATGACACGAGTTCCTGAAAGGAAGCCGGTCTGGCTACTCTGGCCAGTTCGTCCTTTATGTGTTCATGCAGACCCCGACGGAAAATAGCCTTCTGCGCTGTCTCAGGCCAACCTACTTCTGTTGCCACCTTCTGAAAACAGGTAACATATGTTTGTATGTTGGAACTCCCTTGACGTATGTCCAGCAGGTTCTCAAAGGTGGAGTATAAAACTTCTGGTCTCTCGAATCTCTCCTTGAAACGTGCTTCAAAGGCACCATAGTCATTTAGAGTTGGGTCTGAGTTAGTTACCAGTGGGGTGGCCCAGGCTAGGGCATTACCAACTAGGTTTGAAATTAGAAATCCCACCGTTGTCCGGTCAAACTCGTAAGTCTTGGGCCGAAAAGTATAGTGGATCGTGCAGGCATCCAGATATAGGAGGTAGTTCTCCTCTGGAATCTTCTCTCTGTTGTACTTGTTGCCTCAATGCAGTATTATCCGTCTTTAGGGCGTGTACCTCAAACCTAAGGGCTTGTATGGTGTAAACCATCTCCTGGTATTGCTCCAGGCTAGCCATCTTTACTTGGCATTGCAATCTCTCAGATTCCACAGGTTTATCACTCACACTTTCCTTACCACTAGCCCACTCCTCACCTGACGATTCTGTGTGTGCCTTTACTGATTTGTCAGACGAGCTTTCCAGCTTTTCCCTCCAGGCAGTCGTTGTCTTTATCCTGATGGCCTTGTTCTTTCGTCTGATGAGATAGGGGCGAGCTCCCCCGGAGGCCACCTTGCCTATAAAGCTATTAGCCCGGCAGCGGGGAACTCCAGGGAGTCCACCCCAAACCAGGGAAAAGCTTTGCCGAAAAACCCTGGAAGATCTTGTAGCTGAAGTAAGCAGTGGTGAGTTGTAGTTATCCAGAGAGATAGTTGTAGGTGTGCGCTGGTATCTGGACTCCAATACCCAGCATACACGAGTAGGTAAGTAGAAATATATAGTTCTAACGTACTCGGTTTCAGAATGTAATAAACTACACTACCCAGCAGGCCACTGGGAAGCAGAGCCGCAATGTCCAGTTCCGGCGTGCTCGAGGTCAGAGAGTACAGGACCACAATAACCAGCATGCACTGGTAAGTATTCGTAGTGGATTGAGGAATAGAGATCCATTGAGGAACCGCACAAGCAGTACAGAACTCCGGTGCACTGAAACAAAGTAGTACTTCCAGCCAAGAGCGTCTGAAGACAGGTGGGACGCCGAGAAAGGAACGCGTGCAAGAAGGTATCGCCGAGCGCGGCACAACAGCGGGGAGTAGAACACACAGGAAAACAATTGGAACGGGAGAGGGCACCCGCGGGAAGCGGAAAAAGGAAGAGACGGGCTGACATACAAGGAAGGAAGGCAAGGGATCACAGAGAAACAACAGAAGGCAGAGAACGAGCGTTGTGTAACTCACGTAAGCAGCAAGAAAGTTGCAACGCACAGGTGTTCTCATTTCCCAGGTACTTGTAGGTGCAACAACAGAAAGACTAGACCACACCTTGTAGTGACTCTGAGTTTTAGTCCTTCTTCCAAATCGCCCATCTGCTCCATACTTTCCATGGCCGATATATGACAGTTAAACTTCCGCTCACCTCTACCTGCACCTTACTTATGGATCTCATTTATCGCCCCCCCTCATTCGAGGAAGACATCTCAGTCCAGCTGACACAGAATACTAAACCTGGTTCTCAGATCATCCTGCTAGGAGATCTGAACTTAAGCCTTCACAACCCCAAAAGAGTGAATGCCACAACCTTGAAAAACACTCTCTCTCAACTAGGATTCAAACTACACATTAATGAACCAACCCACATTAAAGGTAGAACCCTGGATTGGCTGGTAAACCTTAACTGTTCCATCACCATCCTCAAAAATGAACCATGTGCATGGTCCAACCACCATTGCATTGCCTTTGCCATACAAGAGAAAGCCTGCCTTAATTCTAATGTAACTATCGCTCCCCCAACTATCGCTCCCCCAACTTTGTCCAGGAACAAACGTAACTTAACATTTGACAACCTACAGCCCTTACTACAGCCCATTACCAACCTACCCCACAACGCTAACGAGGACCCCGCCTTGTTAGTAGAAATGTATAATAACACCATGGATCGAGCAATCAACAAAATTGCACCACTCAAACTTTGAAAGGGCAACCCTTCAAACCATCTAAACACAATGGTTCTCAGCAGACCTAACACTGTTCCGAAATGCAAAAAGATCGCAGGAAACCATTTGGAGAAAACCCCCCTCCACCACCAATAAGAGCCATTCTCCTCAGCCGCCTCAACTTACAAAGCTGCCATTCTCAGCAACAAAACAGAAATCTATAATGATAGAATCCAGAACGCTAAGTCAAGCTCAAAGGAACTCTTTACCATATTAAGAGAAATAGAGGCACCTGCACGTCCTGCAGAAAACTCCCTGAAAGACGCAGTCTGGTGTGCAAACATTCCAAAAGCCCTTTCAGACAAAATAGCCTTACTACGAGCAAAAAGGCTTCTCTCCAGTCACCATCAAAGAAGTAGAAAATATCATCTTAGGGATCAAACTATCTAATTGTCAGGGAAATCTATGCCCAGCCCCGGTCATCAAGGATAGAGCAAGATATGATATGACATGGTATGATATGGCGTTTATAACACGCCTATGTACAAGTGTTTCAAGCCGTGAATTAGCACCATTCATAACAGCCTTGATTAACTCCTCTTTCAAAAACTGCGCTGTCCCTAACAATTTAAAAGAGGCATGGGCCATGCCGCATCTTAAAAAATCCAACTTAGACCCTAACATACCAACAAACTATAGGCCCATGACAACCATACCTTTCCATTAAAAATTCGAGATCGTGCTGCCTATCTCCAAATACAAAAACATTTGGAAGACAACAATCTACTAGGCCTTCGACAGTCCAGCTTCAGACCAAGACATGGTATGGAAACAGCTCTCTTAAATTTAAAAATCCAGATGAATGAAAACACATTGCGTTCTGTCCTTATTCGGCTTGGGGAATAATACCACCTTAGCTTCTTCCATGGGATGGGTGATACATCCCGAGACCGCAAAAGAGTTGAACAGAGAGACCATCTCAGGAACCAATGTATCCTTGAGCGTTTTGCAGAACAATGCTGGAAAGCCATCAGGGTCGGGAATCTTGTCTACCGGAAGGGACATAACCGCAGTCCATACCTCATCCGGAGTGATCTCCCCCTCTAGCCCCTCCCTCTTCACCGGGTCAATTTTACTTAACCGACATTGCCTCAGAAACGCCAACTGTGATTCCTTGTTGGGGGAGTCTGTCAAATACAGGGCAGAGTAACATTCCATAAAAGGCATAAAGGCCTGAACTATCTCCTCCTAGGAAGAGCTGATGCTACCCTGTCCCGTCCTAATGCGAAGGATCGCCCTAGCCTCCTCTTGCTTTCCGACCTGCCGCGCTAACAAACAATCAACTTTGTTCGCTTTTATATAATACTGCAGCCTTATGAATAGTAACAACCTCTATGCCTGCTTAGTCTGTCCCACATCTAATTGGCCCTTGAGGTGCCTGTACTCCTTCCTGAGGGACATCACATTATTTGTTTCTATCTTAACCATTACCCCCATCAACTGCCTTTCCAGATCATCCTGCAATGCTACGAGCTGTTTTTCCCTAAAAATATGTTTTAACTGAAAAACTGAAATATTGTTCGAATACTTATTTCTTTGCAGCTAGTTATTCATGCACATTAAAGATACATGTTTACTTCTTCTAATCAGACAGTTAAAATAGTTCTTCCTGTGGTACTTCATGTACTACTGGTCCAAACATATCCATGGAGCTGTGAGGGTGAAAGAGGGCGCAATATTCTACAGGTCTTTTTCCTATTTTTTGTTGGGAGTATTTTTACTCCCTATTTTTTATTTTTTGGGAGTATTTGACAATTTTTAGAGAGTAAAAGTGGCCGATACATCCCTTATCTGAGGGCTTACAGGGTCCCTCAGTAAATTATCAGGGAATCGCCAATGCCAGAGCCCAGACCCTCCCCTCTCATGCTGTATCTCTATCATTAAGGGAGCATGATCTGAGAGAGCAATGGGCCCCAAATCCATATTTAGCACCTGCCCCAATAAGCTGTAAGAGGCCCACATATAATCGATTCTCGAGAATGTTCAATGAACATGCGAGTAAAACGTATACCCTCTCATTCCCCTCTGAGATTCCTTCCGGACATCGACTATAACTAATCAGGTCATGCAATCACGCAGCTTTTGAGTCGGGCCCCCATGCATTGGGTGTGTGGTCGCGCGTCTGTCTATGATCGGATCACATGCTATGTTGAAATCTCTCATAACAATAACTTGTCCCACCGCGTATTGTTCAAGCTCAACCTGTCCTGCCCAATATTGGGGGCGTATAAAGTGGCAATTGTGTAGTTCTGCCCCCCGAGTACCCTATGTTACTGGAACAAAAATATACCTACCTTCTTTATTTATCATTGTCCCGACTATATGTAATCCCACGAAATCTCTAAAAGCAATGAGGACCCCTCCCGTTTTTGCCCTTGTTGTTCGATTGTATGATTTGGGGATACCCCCTGATCTTCAATTTATGTCTATCGCTCTGGCGTATATATGGGTCTCCTGGAAAGTCACAATAACCGGCCTGCCTGCTTTAAAAAACCCTCCACTTTGCATCTCTTAACCAGGGAATTCAACCCCCTAACAGTTAAGGTGAATAGGCTAAACTCTTGTTTATTCCCCATGACCTACATGGCCTCTCAAACTCCAAAGTAACAGCCATCCTTAACTCCCCCCCACCCATCCTCTTCCCCCCTCCCTACTCCCCTTTCCCCAGATCTCTGGTCAAACTCAGCCCTCCTCCCCTGCTTCCAGCTGTGGGAGCTGAGTCTCGTTAACCACCCAGTGAATAAATGTGAAGTTCGAGTAGAAATCCTACCCTCCCCTGATTCCAAGTGCTGGGCCCACCTCCTACCCTCCCGGCGATTCTCCCTCAACCAGCCCCCCCCAGACACTTGTTTCCACCAGTACCGGCCTCACACCAGAATGCCCAATAGAAATGTACCTACTCGCCCTCACGGGCCAGTGACTTTGACCTCTGTCCATCCGGACCACATGGGGCCCTCTTCTTCATGGTTGTTTCACGCACTTTCCTCCATTCCCAGGGCTTCCCTTTCAGCAGCTCGCATGGAGGCCTCAGTGATCTCAGGCTGCGTCAGTCATCCCCTTCATCCTCAATGTTCAGGATCCTGATTCCTTCCTCACATGAGGTGATGCGGTGTTGGCGGCCCTCCCACGAAAATAATAATCCAAACGGAAACATCCATCTGTACTGCACCTGGGCTTGTGCTAGAACCTTGACCACCGGCCCCATCTGTCGCTGCTTCACCAACGTGGATTGCGTCAGATCTTGGTACAGTTGTATTTCCTTACCGTTCACCTTGAGTGGGTTTACTTTTCTCACCATATGCAGGATCGCCTCCTTCTGAACATGTTGCTGCAGTGCCATTACCACCCGATGAATCCTATCTAGGGGTATCTCACCATCAGACCCCAACTCCAGCAAGTCAACAAAAACCTGTTGCATTGTGTCCCCTAAGTCCCTGTCGTCCACATTTTCAGGCAACCCTTTCACCCTGATGTTGGCTCTCCTCGAGCGGTTCTCGAGATCCAATGTTTGAATTTCTAAATTGTGCATGGCGATTGCCAATTGGTCAACCACTGTGTCTATTTTATGTGTGTCCTCTGTTAACTCTTGAATAGCATTTTCCACAGTGTCATCTCTGTCTCCTAATTCAGCAATGTCCCTCTTCACCTTCTGCAAGGACTGGGCAAGTTCTGATCTGATTAAGCTCAACTGTGTTTGTAAGGTCTCTGTTAACTGGTTGGTGAATGCTTTGAAGCATTGTTGGAACACTTCATTTGTGACCTCCTGACCCATCACCAGGGATGGCGAATACCCCAGTCCCGTCTGCCCTTTTGTGGGGGGGGGGTCAATTATTGACCCACGGCCCTCTTCCCCTCCTTCTGCCAGAGCATCTGGAGTGTACCATCCTGTTGTTTCTTGGCCACTTTAGGAGTGGGGGCCCCTTCCTTTGAGACCTTAGGTTTGTTGCGAGACACTGTAAAGGTACACAGTGTCTGCTGGTGACTTTCAGGTCACCCAACTGGTCTTGTATGGAGATCCCCTATGATATCCTGGCCAGGGATCTGTATCCTTCTTCCCACTCTTATATTCGGGGCACCTACACACCCCTTTCACCCAGACCCCCTCCAGGTCCTAGACAGCACCGGCACACACCCTCCTCGCTGAGGAAAGCAGACCCCTTTGCCTGCTCTTGTGCTCAATGTTCCTGTTTCAGTGAAACCCAGATCAGTGTCCCTTGTGAACGCGCGAGACCAGGAAGGATCAGCCTTTTGCCACTGTCTCCTTTGCGGCTGCTCCCGGTCTGCACTCACAGTAGAGTGTAACACAAAACAGGCTCCAACCAAGCTGCTGCTTGCTTCCTTGCCCTGGAGAGTGTCCCCCGGTGCTTTCTTCGGCCCTCTGCGACTCCACCCACAAGGTCATGCAGTTGCCCTGATCGGGTCCGCTGATCAAGCAAGGTGGAATTCCCAGTTACACATCGCCAATCGGGAAGTCACGTCGTCGATGGTGGCGGAAGAAGCCTGGTAATTGTGCAGAGCCAGCAATGATAACTCACCCCAAGATGGTGCGCCACAAGTCATTTGTATGGGAATTGCTACGTGGCAGTCAAATCCGAACGATCCTTCAGCGAAGCTTTCCAGAAGCCGGTCCCATGCCTCAGGTCATCGCCGAAGTTACAGGCTGCCGAGGGAGTTGGCGCTATTCTGTAGTTTCATGTTTGTATGGGCTACGCCGGGCGGAAGCTCACACCTTATGATGCTCGAGTCCCGGCAGCCATCTTGCGTCTCATTTGTATTATTTTTAAGCAATATAACTGAATACACTGTACAACTGAATACGAAAAATGATTTTGAATGGCAAAATGTAAGAACTATGAAGTTATAATTTGATGAAGCACTCACTTTTCCAACAGAGTCTGAACCCAACCCACCAACTTCTTATAGCTTGTTATAAGCTATATTGAAAGCTATTGGCAGCCCTGTTTTAGATGTTTCTTGGCCTAGTGGGAACAGGTCTGAAAAATGTATAAAAAGTATAAAAAATGTATTTGTAAAAAAATGGGCTATGTCTAGCTTATTGTTCATTCCAGCTGTTTATTGTTTGTGTATTGTTGTTGACCATCTGACAAGGTGGGAACACAAATAATATTTTCAGTGTCATTTAATTTGGGTCTACAAATCACATTTATGTAAATCCACCTTCAATTTCTTGAGTACGGTAATTCCCCTCTCACACAAAATGGTGGCCCATTCAAAGCTTTTGTTTGTCCTTGGTGAAGCTACCTCTCAGTATAGCTGACCTGCTGAGAACTATTATTTAAATGTGAATGTCTTATTTTTGAAATAGTGTTTAATGGCATAGCTCAACTCATTGTAAGTGCTCCCAATTTTGGTAAAAAGATAAAATAACTGTAAAAAGCAGATATAAATGTTTTGCCGAGGGCAGAATCTTACAATTTGGGCAAAACAGAAATATGGGATTAGGGTTTAGGACTCTTAATTCCAGGATCATTCATTCAGCTATTAAACAGAAACCGTTTTCTCTTCAGTTAGGAAAATTAAATTGCTTTTGGTTTGCCGTACAATCTTCCCAATGCATTTACTCCTATACATTTCACACATATTTAAAAGGTAATGCAACTCTTACCCAGCAGTTCTTTATTGGAGATTTTCTTGCACAGAAGACAACACTCATTAAGGACTTTCACCACATCACCGTACTCGTATTGCTGGCTTTGCAGCATAAAGTTCCCAGCCTCATTCATAGCCACTGCTGCAGGCTCCCATCTTCCTGCCTCAAGGTAAAAGTTCCCTGCCTGTATAAAACACTGAGCGGCCCGAGACGTATCCTTCATCTCTAAGTAACAGTACCCCATTTTCATACAAGTGTCTGCTTGGTTTGCCACTTTGAGAGGTTGGTACCGCTCTGCAGCTTTCCTAAAGTACTCCAAAGCCCTTGGGTAATCCTGAAGACTTTCGTAAGCAGTTCCTATGTTGAAGTAGAGGTCTCCTGTATGGTCCCCAACCTCGCCCTCCTTGGGTTGTGACTTGAGGAGAAACTCTAAGCCCTTGTCTGGTTTACCTGTTTCCACGTAGGCAGCTCCCAGGTTGAAAGCACAGGCTCTTTGCACTTGTTTGTTTGGAGTTCCCAAAGACAGAAGAAAGGCCTTTTTAAAGGAAGCCAGGGCACTATGAGAACTCCCGTTAAGTAAACCCTGATGGCCTGCCTTCGTGAGGGCCTCAATCTCAGTTTGAGACATCTCGGGCTCCTTCTTTTCCTCGATGGGCCCTTCGTGGACAGCCTCCTTCTCTTTCCATTTCTTCTTCTTCTTCCTTGAGTTTTGAGGCTCTGGTGGGGCTGGTCCTATAGAATCAGACTCCTTCTCAAATTTGGAAGATGCTTCTGAGGCCATTGATGGTGGCAATGGACTTGAAACTTCAGGCCCACATGATATGCATGGAACGGCAGGCAGTGTTTCTAAAAAATGTAAACAAAACAATTAGATTGTTGAGAATAAAGCTTTTCTATTTCCAAGCTACCCTTTGTGGATGAAATCCTTGCCTGTACATCAAAGCGAAATACATTCAAATGTATTACACCCTCACTACAAACATTCAAGATATAATAAAGGTGTGGTTCACAAACTTATAAGATGTCACCTGACAAAGTGCTGAAAGTGGAGGGTTTCGTTTTACGATCTATTGCAGTCTGATTCTTGATTCCAGATGCATTATTTTGTTCAATACATCCAGGAACTGGAAATATGATGTCCTGAAGCTATAGCGTTATATATGGAACCTATGAATATGTGATCTTTCAACTTCCAAACACATGCAGGCTGAAATTCTATGACTCTCGTAAACTGGTGTGCTTCCCCAATCTACAGAAACTATTATTAGCTGGTCCGTGCCGGCAAGCAATCTGGTGAAGTAGGCTTACCAGATAACTCCAGCCTCTAAAGACACCCTGTTCTTAGTTCTGGATTTTTAATGATTGTACACTAGTCATTTAATCCAACGGCTCAACTAAAAGGAACAAAGACTACAATTCCAACATTTCAATAAATGGTTAGATTAAAGCCAGTGACTAAAGAAATGGTCTTCCCAGTAACACCAAGCTGTAGTGTAAGGAGGAGCAAAACTCCAACAATCTGTAGTTTTAGTCAATGCTAAACTATTGAACCACACCACCTTCCCATGATAGTCCATCCATACATTTGGTGGGCATTAAAAAAGGGTTACAAATTCTGAACATGGATGAGGTACCACCATCTCAGTAGCCACAATGTCCTGTAGGATGATGCTTTGGCTTCTGATTAGCCCTCTGACCAAATCATAACAAGTTACTGGTGGAAAGCCTCCTTTTAGTAATGTCTTTGGGCCTGATTCAAAGGTGTATGTTAAAGACATGCATTCCGATGAGTGACTGCAATAAACGAATCACACCACTCCTGCAAAGCCGTGATTTACAGCATGGCAACAGCCTTTCCAACCACCTCACATGCGAAGGGCTGGCAAGGACTGCATTCAGAGGCCAGAACACCCTTCCTGCAGGAGCCAAAAGCTGCAGACATTAACGGTACCCTTGGAGGTGCCGTTAAGCCCCACAGCACCCATTCTCCCATTATGTAGATAGCATTTCTCAGACTGCAACACCGCTTTCTAGTTCAATAAAAGTTAACTTTCTTGAATTAGAAAAGTGGCAACCTTTTGAGAAATGCTAGCTAAGCCACTGGAGCCATATTTCCCCTGCAAAGATCGATTTTAGCAGCTTTTGCTGGTGGAAAGCAGGACATTTCCCCTCCAGTATTTCCACCCATCTAAGAATTATGGTGTTGGAAACTAGAGGGGAGAATGTCGGCTTTCCACGCCATATTTAGCACAAGCTCTGAATAAGGCCCTGTGTGTGCTCCTCTTGCAGATACCCTGCTGCTTGCATGAATGAGCATTGCAAAGATATTTCATGACATGGAAGCTAAATGGCTCTTAAAAGCCCTTTCCACATACAGACAAATACAGTTTATTGTTTTTTTTTATTAGAATTGTTGTTCGGTGCTGGCCCTACACAGACGGTCTCGACAACACTTTACGGGTTTCAAAGGTTACAAAGGCAGGAGGTGAAACAGAAGTTAAAATTTTTTCTCAGGATAGGATAGAGAGATTAGGATAGGAAAGTGGTAACAGGGTAGATGGAGGGGCGGGGTAATGTGTGGGGAAGCAGGTATGTTTTGAGGCACTTTCTGAAAGAGGCGATGGAGGGTGCAGTGCACATGTAAAGAGGTAGGGTGTTCCATGCCTTGGGTGCCCAGAAGAAAAATGCTTGCTTTTATGTACATGTTAGTTTGCAGAGTGGACTGCGTAGGAGAGGCTGGCTTGCTGTGTGGGTGATGGGTTTGAGTTTACCATGAAGGTAAGATGGGGTTTTGTGGTGGATGGTTTCAAAAACAATGCACAGGCCTTTGAAGGCAATTCTTTGGGGTAAGGGAAGCTAGTGGAGCTGGGCGAGAGCTGAGGTGATGTGTGAATATTTTGGTAGGTGGAAGATGAGTGTGGCTGCTGCTTTTTGAATGGCTTGCAGGGGTGCAAGGGTGCTGCAAGGGAGTCTAGTGCCATAGTCCAGCTAGAGAGAATAAGGGCTTCGATTGCTTTGCAGAAGTCATTAGGAAGAAGGATATGTCTGCTCTTTCGTAAGAGGTGTAGTAGTAGATTGCACGTTTTGGAGGCAGGCTGAGCTTGGGTTTGTGTCTAGGTGGGCGGGGTGGGGGCAGATGAGGAGGTGTTCCGTTTTGGAAGGGTTGATCTTGAGGAACTAGGTGGCCATCCAGTGGCCACACCTACAAGAGGTGTGAGGGAACAGAACCCACAAGAGATACCTCTAACAGGTTAATGAACCTTTACTTTTAAACAACAAAGCGCTTGCGGGCGATGAACCTGTTTCAGAGGGAGATTTGTCCAGCACGACTGGCCAAGTAGATAAATCAGGCTAAATACCATAACATCAAAAAAATTACATCTTTTATTAACACATTGCATTAAAAAACATTAATCTTTTTTGTTTTTTTGTTTTATACAATTCAGTTGTTGAAATTTGACAGTGCAAAAACAGACAGTTTGTTAATGGAAAGAGTACAAATCTTGATCTTCCACTAATCTCAATAGAGTTTCTAGTGCTGTGCAAACAAGACCAGTTGGATAAAACTCACATCAAACACACCATTCATGCTCATATCATTCCAATCATACCAGTTCATAAAATATTACAAATCCCAACATGTTTCTTTCCTATTTCAATTTTTCTAAGTAATACCTGGAAATTCATCAGGGGCTCCCTGTCCGAACAAAATACACTGTTTAAATTCTATGCAACAACCAAATATGAATTTACAGTTGCTTTTATATACTGGAGCAAATTCTATTGGGTTCTAGATTACTAATCCAATAGTATCATCTTCTCTTGACCAGAATGATGAACCTTCCCCTAAAACAGAATAAACAATGGTATAAAATTACCATACATCATCGAGTTTGAATCTCATAAAGTCAATGAATAAAGATGTCGAATTGTGAGGGGTATGAAATTTTGAATTATATTTGTGTCTCATATGCATATTTGTGGAACTGGATGTTGTGTTTCCTTAGGGTTTGTCCAAGGGAGTCAACATTTGGTTGAAGAGGAGTAGAGACAGGTAGGAGCCTTGCAGGACATCTTCTTTTACCGGGGAGGTGTAAGATCAAAAAAGGGGGCGTGGAGACAAAGTGTTTCATGTCAATAAGGAATTAATTGCACCAGTTGAGGACAGTGCCTGAGAGATTCTTCCTGTGGGACAAGATGTTGACTAGAATGGCATGGTCGATAGTGTCGAAGGCTGCAGTGAGGTTGAGGACTATGAGTAGTGCTGTGCGTCCGTTGTCAGTGATGTTATGAAGGTCATCAAGGATGTGACGTGTAGCAGTCTCAGTGCTGTATCCAGATTGAGAGCAAGATTAGTAGGGGTTGAGTAGGTTGTTTGTGGTGATGTGTTGTTTCACTTGGGTAGTGAAAAAGTGTTCCATGATTCTGTCAAGGTACGGCAGGATACTGATGGGGTGGTCATTTTCCGGGAGTGTGGCGTCAAGAGAGGCTTTTTAGAGGGGTGAGATTTGTCCAGTTTTAGAGTGGGTGGGATAGTACCATGTGAGAGACAGGAGTTGATGATATTAAGCCGGTGGGGAGCGATGGTGGTGATGCAATTGAAATGCTGCTTTATGTGGGCATACATCATCCTTGAAGTGTGCAGGTTTGGTTTTGGTAGCAAGGGTAATGAGGGTGTC
This sequence comes from Ambystoma mexicanum, assembly GCF_040938575.1. Taxonomy (NCBI): domain Eukaryota; kingdom Metazoa; phylum Chordata; class Amphibia; order Caudata; family Ambystomatidae; genus Ambystoma; species Ambystoma mexicanum. Next base: position 1,477,572,395 of record NC_090921.1, read on the forward strand.
TGTGTCTATCGGGTGGAAGGTGTCCCATGTGTTGGTTTATTTAGGATCAGAGTGTGGGTGTGGGTGTGGGAGAGCAGAGGGGAGGGCTTGCCTGATGGGGTGTATTTTAGAGTTGAAGGAGTCTATGAGGGAGTTGCCTACCTCAGAGGATGGGGGTGTTGATGGTGTGGATGGTGGTTTGGAGAGGCATTTGACAATGTTGAATAGTTTCTGTGTACGATTGGTGGAGGATTGGAGTGTACCTTTGTGCACATGCCCACCCACATCTATTACATCTTACTGATGCTGGGGGCATGGGATAAGCGCATCACTGTCATGCCATCAGGCCTGACGGAGAGTGCTAAGAGAGTGGCATGTGGAACAATATTGAGGTAAAGGGGTATTACATCCCATTGTTTAAAACAATTCCTAATTTTCCCATGAGATATCTATGCTTTTGTTTTTTCGGCAATGGTCAAGAGCACAGTCCTGCAATCTGGAGTTTTGGACGAAGCGTAAAAAGACAAAAAAAACAAGATGATCAAGTTTTAGGAGTCCAATGGGCAAAGGCTTTGGAAAAATGAGACCTGCTTGCCATATTGTCCTCTCACCCCAAAGTACAACTACCACCTTTAACTAATGATTTTTCCATTTCCATATCCAGCAAACAAAAAATAAAGGGTCTAAATAGCAATATTTCTAGCGAGATTTGGAGGTCACATTATTCTATGGCTTTTGGTAGCTTGAAAGGGGGCGGGCGAATCAGATCATATACCAGGTAATTAAAAAAGGAGGAGGTTACTCCGAACCCAGTCCCATTCTGTGTCCCCATTTTTCTCTTGAGAAGGTTGGGAAGGGCCAAGATTCTCAGGCCTTAGGGAAGGCCCTAGGACTGGAAGGAGTTCCAATTGAACTTTTTAAATCTGACAAAATGGTTTGGGTATCCACCATGTGTGCTTGGTTTAAATTGATCCTAAAAACAGGGCCACCCCAGACTCCTGGAAATAGCAGAGCTAGTCCCTATATTAAAAAAAGGGAATAGGGATGAGCCTGGGAATTACAGACCAATCTCCCTTCTGGACTCCTTGGGGAAAATGTTTCTCAAAGGTAGTATTTCCAAGAATCCTGGAATGAGAGATTGATGCTAACACCATAACTCCAGCCCATGGTGGGTTTTGTAGTGGGTCGGGGACCATTGAACAGGGCTTTCATCTAATGCTCCCTATTACGAAATATTTGGAAGGGCACTTTATATGTAGGTCGCTTTCAATACGGTCGGTAATATGGGGCACTATGAGGACTCAAGGGGCGTGGCTTTGGCAGCCTTGGAGTAGGACGTGCTTCCTGGCAGCTCCGAAGGATCCGACAATGATCCGTGAAAACTACCTACAAAATCGCTCTATTGGGCCCAGGACTGACTGCATATACCTGGGAACGTGTGCTTTGCACACTGTATAAAGGTAGAGTGAACCGCGGGTGGAATTCAGGAAGAATCACTTGACGAAGACGGCTGCTGCTGGATACTTTGCCTCACAAAATGGCCGACAACAAAGGAAACGAAACTGCAATCCCGGAGCGGCTGACTAAAGCTTGCAGCCGTGGGGAAAGTATGATGATGGTGAGGCAAAGCGGAACCCCTGCGGCGGTATGCCGTGTGGCTACATTGTGTCACGTTGGACCACACTGAGGGCGAGCCGACCTGGGAGATAAGTGCCCGGGGACAGTGGGGGTGCGAAGTGAGGGGCTGGCGTGCAGCGCTGAGTAGTCCCTGTTCGCTCGCAGCGGGATCCCGAGCAGCGCACTGCGAGCAGCGCAAACCCGTGAAGGATCGATTGAGAGCCCGGGACACAGCATTGGCGCGAGGTGCGCGCCTGGACAAAATCCTGCGCAGAGCCACTTGAACTAACAGGCCGCCCTAGGATGGATACATGAAGTACTCGCCCGGCACCGAGTAATGAGCGGTGGACCGCTGTAAGAGGCGGCGAATGGTGCACGGCGGCTGCATACAGCGTGTTACAACGGTTGATGAGGGTGGAAAAGGACACCCGGCAGCAATGTCAATCGGGACACACATGGGACAAACACTAAACTGGCCCTATTGATACTATGAGGAGCTGCTGACACAACGGTGGGCTATAAGTTGCAGTTGTCCTCTGAGCAGCCAAGGAATGAAAGGTGGACGCCGCCAAATAAAAGCATGACATGTATGGCGAGCTCAAGTGGATGGGGCCACAGACAATGATGCGCTGACTACGTGGAGCCTGAAGTTAGGTGGTCGCATAATTGAAAAGCGTGGCCTCTAGGACACGGTGGGACATCCTGATACGTGGGAGGGCACAACCCATTCTGAGTAAGGGCTCAGCAAGCATAAGCTAACGCCTGGGCTCATCCGGGATAATCGCCCTACGGGTGGGAAGGCACATAGGCGCTGAGCTGATACAGAGAAGCAGCGCTGACACACCCGAGTCCAGGCAACCTCGGGAGCATAAGGGAGGCCGCAAGATGGCGACGCGAGGGGTTGAGAGCAAGAATAAGAATAAGCAATCCACAATCGATATTTTTGCCACAACACAACAATCTCTCGCGGCCATCACGCCCAAAGGCCCGATAACAGCAGCGGAGGGCACTGCAGCGACCGAAAACCATCATATATTAGCGACCATCACAGAGCTGAAAGACTCATGGGGGATAGCCATGTCAGACCTGCGTGCTTCCCTGGAGGCTAAGATAGACGCAGTGGGCATAGAAGTCACCCTGCTGAGGCAAGATGTCAGGGGGCTGGTGGAACGAAAGAGCAGCCTGGAAAGTGCGGTGAAAACCAACACGGAAACCAGCACCGACAACGTAAAGGAGATCCACGCACTTAAACAACAGGTTGCCAACCTGGAGTCTCGGGCGGAGGAAGTGGAAGGGAGAGCGAGAAGGAACAATATCCGCGTGGTGGGCCTGCCAGAGGGAGAGGAAGGACAGGATCCGGCAGACTAAGTTGAGAATCTACTCTTGCAAGAAATAGGGGCCGGAAAACTCTCGCAGGGATTTGCAGTGGCGCACGCACACAGAGCCCGTATGAGGAAGCCGCGGGCAGGGGCCCCTCCCAGGATGATAATTGCAAAAATATTGAACTATAAGGATCGCGAGAAGATACTTGAGTACTTCCGAAAAGGTGGAACAATCGAAAGGGCCTCAAGCAACGTCACGGCGTATCCGGACTACTCAATGTTGGTCCAGAGGCAACGCTACTGCTATTTGGCGATCAAAAGGAGGCTACGTGCGGCTGGGATAAAATATATGCTCCTGTACCCTGCGAAATTGAAGGTGGTGCATAAGAGCAAACATTTTTTTTTTTGATACCCCGGAACAAGCAACGACATGGCTGGATCTGCAGGGTTGCCCGGAATGAGATACGGAGGAGGATCAAGACGAACATGATAAGTGCTTAGATGTAGATTAGATTAACGGGTGTGGCTAAGTGAGGCCGATATTTTGATAGGATAATGCTGACTGTCACAAACTTGAAGGACTGGAATATAGGAGCGCGAACATATGCGCAAATTGTGCAGCAATGTGTAGTTAACCCAAAAGGAAAATAGGAGCGGCAGGGCGAAAGCACCCTACCCCCCGAATTATAGTCGTAGTAGTAGTAGTTTAGCCATTAGGGCGGCCTCGCCCTGCGGAGCTTCGAGTACAGGTGAGAGCCAGAAAGAGCTAGATGCGGGGGAGCCTGAGATCCAGGGATGGAGCTGGGCAACAGTTGAGGGAAGTGATGTTGGGGAATGGACGGGAGGTGGGAGGGGGGGGACGGGAAGTTTGGGGTGTTTTTGGTTATGGGGAGTTTACAATGGAAAACAAGCCTATACAGATTGGATTGGAATTTAGAGTCAGACCGCACCTGTGGGAGGAGGTATGGAACTTGTATAGGCCATGGGTGACCTCAAAACAGTTACATGGAATGTACGGGGGCTCAACAGCTATTTAAAGCAGAACAAAGTTATGTTGTATCTGCGCAGGCAGAAAATAGATATTGCATTGCTGCAGGAGACCCACCTTACGAGGGAGAGAATGGATAAGATTGCGGGGAAGTGGAGTGGAAGGGGGTGCTGGTGGGCTCATCGTACTCGGCTTATGCAAGGGGGGTGCTTATTTGGGTGGCGCCACATGTCCCTTTTCAGCGATTTCAGGTAGTAGCTGAGACAGATTGGTGGATGGTTATACTGAGGGGACTGGTGGAGAATAAGGAGATCAGCATAGTCAATACGTACGCCCCGAATCAGAACACAGCGGCATACATTAGAACTTTGTGTACTAATCTGAGCGCATGTGTAGGAAGCGCGGTAATCTGGGGAGGGGACTTCAACTGCTTGCTGAATCCGAGGGTGGACAGGTCGGATGGGAAGAAGGATAGACCGGACCCTGCAGCAAAAGCGTTACAGACATTGCTGAGTGACTTTGGTTTGGAGGATAAATGGAGAGTGAGACACCCGCAGGAAAGGCAGTATTCACACTATTCTGCCCCACAGCAGTTATTCACGAGGCTGGATTATGTCTTTACATCACCTGAAATGTTAGCAGTGATTACACAAATAGAGTATAAAGACAGGGTCCTTTCAGACCACTCACCCTTGCTTCTCGAATGGCAATACTGCCCCCCAAGAGCGAGGATCCCGACATGGCGTCTACTAGCAGAAGCGTTGAGAGACCCCTGTTTTAGGGAGGACTTGAGGGAGGAGATTGTAAACTACTTTGAAATTAACATTGGGAGTGTGGATTCGGTGTGAACACTATGGGAGGCCTTTAAAGTCGTGATGAGGGGGGTAGCCATAGCTAAATCTAAAGGGCTACAAGGTGGGATTTTGGCTGAACTACAGAAGACGGAGGAGAAACTTGAGGAGGCTTTAAGGGGAGAAGATGATACAGCTGAAAAGTTAGAATTGACGCTCATGCTACAGCAAAAATGTGTAGAATATTGAGATAGATTGTGTAACCTCAATTATAAAAAATACGTAGAGAGACAGCATGCGGGCGGTGATAAACTGGGGAGACTTTTGGCGTGGTTATATAAGAGCGAGACCCCCAGAGTCACAATCAGGACTATAGAGAGAGAAGATGGTAGCGTTGAAGACACCCAGGAGGGTGTCCTTATAATAATCCACAAACAAGAGTTTGTGGATTATTATAATGTATTATATGGGGACGATGGTGAGAGCAGTTGCGCTATTATGAGAGAAACGCTGGAAGATATAGGGTTGCCCAAGATAAGCGAGGAGGAGAGTGAGGAACTAGATGCCCCGATTACCTTAGAAGAATTAGGGGAGGTGGTGAGGCAGTTGCCTACTAGCAAACCCCCGGAGACAGATGGACTCCCAAGTGAGTTCTACAAAGTATACATAGGAGAGGTCCTCCCCCCACTGTTAGAGATACTAAACGAAGCGTTCGAGACGGGAAGCTTACCAGAGTCGCTAAGAGAGGCAGTCATAATACCGCTCCCCAAACCTAATAAACCTGGGCACAGCTGCGGCTCCTATAGACCCCTATCGATGCTGAATCAAGACAGCAAGATATTGACCGCTGTCGTAGCAAACAGACTGAAGAGGGTTATTGGTAAATTAATACACCCGGATCAAACGGGCTATGTTCCAAATAGAAACATTACCCACAACCATAGGCGGCTCCAAAGAATTATTGAGTGTGGCAGCAAACAGGATGAGGAAATGGCAATTGTGTCTTTGGACGCAATTAAGGCCTTTGATTCAGTTAAATGGTCGTGGCTGCTCGCTGCCCTAGAATGCTACGGGTTAGGGCCTAGATATGTAAGGTGGGCGAAGATATTATATAGCGAACCACTGGCTCGAGTTAGGACAGGATCTGTGATATCGGGAAGGTGGCAGCTCAGCAGGGGTACCAGACAGGGATGCCCGTGGTCTCCAATGCTTTATATATTGGCCCTGGAACCTCTGGCAATATACCTGAGGCAACAATATGACACCATAGGCATTGAGGTGAATGGGGAGCGTCACCTGATTTCCCTATATGCAGATGACATACTACTGTACCTGCGATTCCCGGAAGAAAATCTCCAGAACGTCCTAGAAGTGATGGAGAGATACGCTTTGTTGTCCGGCATAGCAGTGAACCCCCAGAAGTCCAGCATGTTCCCATTAGGGGGGTATATGGGGATTCCATTGGAGCGATTACCTGTATTGCAAGTACAATGGGCGATTAGCACATTTCGGTACCTGGGGATAAATATATACCATACTGTGGAAGAGGAGCATAGGTGCAACACAGAAGTAGCCCTTAAAAGCATTGAGAAGTGCATGCAATTTTGGGCAAAACTACCCTTGGATATGATGGGGCGTGGAGCAATGCTAAGGATGGTGGTCCTGCAAAGGCTCCTACACTATTTTGGGAATATACCGTACCTGATTCCCAGAAAGTTCTTTACCAAACTTAATAGCATGTGTAGGGATTTTTTGTGGCATGGCACGCGAAATAGAGTGGCGTTATGGAAGTTACAGAACTTTCATGACAAAGGAGGGATAAAACTGCCCAATGATGAGGTGTTGTCAGGACTAGCAGACTGTACTACTGGATTGACCGCAGGGTCTGTAATGTCCTCCCCTTCACTTGAATTACTGAACACCCCCAAGATACCTTCCTCCTCCTCACCTGATGAAGTGGAGTAGTTCAGCTTCTTCCTTCGGGGGTGTCGCGCTTGAGTCTTCTTTTTTGTGAGCAGGTAGGGTCTGCCTCGAAAGGAAGCCACCGTGACTGTTATGTAGAGAAATTCACGATAACTCCTCTCCGCGACAGCCAGATAAGTTTCAGGGGAAAAGCCACAAGGGCACAAAAAAACCCTTGATGAATGGATGAGGACTGTCGATTGGCTGGTCAGCAATGGCGAAAACTTGCAGAGATGGAATGTATATTCACCAGAGGAGCACTTCAAAAGTCGGACGAGAATAGCGGGAAAACAACCACAAAGTAATTAACGTTGCTGGAGGAGGAGTGGTAAGGAAACAGGAAGCAAAAACCCAAGAAACTCGGGAAATAGCAGGGAAAGAAAAAAAGCAAGGGAGGAAGGGTAACGGGAAGGAAATGGGGCGGCAATAATGACCGCAGAAGGGAACACAGTAACGAGCACTATCAACATGAAGAAACACAGTTGCAACGCGCTGAGCCGCCGAGATTCGAATGATGAAATACTCGACTAGCGGCCATGTTGGAAGGAAGACTAGACCGCGAAATGCGTTTCCAAAGAAACGTGGTGGAACAGTCTAATGGCGTCTGAGTTTCCACCTCCGCCAGACTCGCCAGTTGCCTGTGGCTGTGACAGGTGTACTACGTGGCGAGCCAGTTACAATATGTCGCTAAATGGCTCTCTGACGAGGAGACATCGGAATTTAGGCTGTTCGGGCGCGATTGCACACCATTTTATTTAAAGGAGGTGATGTGGGTACCCAGGGCGGAAATGACAGGGCGTCCTAAAATGATGCTACTGGGGTGGAAGATGTGGCGCAGGGCATGCCAGATGATGGAGAACCCGTCCCCATGCTCTCCACAGATACCATTGGTGGCATTAACGGGGGCAGATGTGCAGCTACGAAGGATACTCAGGAGCCATTGGGAACCGGCTGGGGTGGCAACAATGGGTGACATTTGGTGGGAGGGCTCTAGTATTGCTTTTGAGGGGCTGCGGGAGGAAACTGGGTTGCACGAGGGCCAGTACATTAAATATCATAGAATGGTACAGAGGATCAAGAGAACATGGCCTGAAACAGTGTTGGAAGAGGAATCAGATACTACCGTAGACATGATATATGACATAGCTGAAGGGGGCCATGAAATTTCCAGACTATATGAAATGCTGATGTCAAAAGTGGGGCAGGAGGTCACGCAGTTGAGATTAGACTGGGAAACGGAAGTTGGAGCCCCTATGGAGGAAGGGATGTGGGAACTGGTGCAGGGGTATCATAAGAAGGTGTCTAGAAATGCGAGACTGAAACAGATTCAACTGTACATAAAGCATAGGGCATATATGACGCCTGGGAGGATATCGAGGTTCGAGAATGCAGGCCGGCAAGCATGCCCCAAATGTGATGAGGAGAACGCGGGCATGGTACATATGTTCTGGTCATGCCCGGTCATAGAGCGCTTTTGGAGGAAAGTGAAAGGGAGACTGGAGAAAAAGGGGGTCAAGATTGTAGTGGATACAGTGTGGGCTTGTCTGCTGGGGGGGTTCCCGACATCACAGAAGCTTAAGCATGTAAATAAATTGAGGAATCTGGCTTATGTGCTTGCAAAAAGGAGAATTGCCATGGTATGGAAGACATGCCACGTGTCAAATGTGGATGTATTGTGGAGAGAGCTGCAAAAATGGGCGGAAGCAGAAACCATGGTATGGCAAGAAGCGAGTAGCACTGGGGGGTGGAGGATACTGAGTCCTGATGGCCTGGAAATCAATGATAGCCGAGCTGTTAGGGTCGATGGGGGACCCGGCGGAACCTGTAGAAGAAGAGACCGTATCACAGGTTGCGGAAACAGAATGTTTAAAGCAATAGACTCGTATAGGGGGGTTGGGATGAGGGAAGTAGTGGCTAGAAGCTAAGAAAGTATAATGTAGTATAATGTAACTGTTGACATATACACTGCTTGTTTGGTTTGTATTGTTTGGTTGTGTTTATAAAACAATAAAATGTTTTTTAAAAAAATTAGGACTCAAGGCACGGAACCTGTACTGATTGAGCTAATAAATGCCTTGCAACATGATATAAGAGGCAGAGTTCGCCTCAGTGACCAGGGTGTGAGTGAAGGTTGTGTGCTTGCCCAAACCCTATTCAGCCTTTTTATCAATTATGTTGTTTCCTGCCTACAGTGTACCAAATCAGTACCAATTTAGCTTTTTGCAAATGATGCAGAAATTCTTTCTGAAACAGAGAATGGTCTGATGCAACTAAGGATTTCGAAGTATTTTGACACCGAAAATATTTAACCATGAATGGGGTGAAAACTAAGATAATGATCATAGGAAAACAAAATAAGAATGCACTCTAAGATAGTGTTAGGTGATGCCCCCTTTGAACTAGTCAAATCATTTGATTATTTGGGGATCAGTTTTGACTATAATAGATCATGGAAGTTCCAAGGTGAAGAAAAGCACAGTGATTTTAAAACAGATAGTGGGAAGGATACTATGTTTTTCTCGTCGCTTTGTAATGGTAGGAAAGAGAGCTCCTGTGTTGTCTTATCAAAAATCGCACAACCCAGGAGTAACCAGGTTGTATGTATGAGTGGGAATGTGCGAGCTATTACTGAGGAGTATGAAATATGAGATTCACATCTAGTTGAATTTTGCGCTGTAGGAGTTTGTCACATTATGTATTAAAATGTGTATTGAAAAAATTAAAAAAATAATTTGGAATAATTCCCTCTGTGTGATATACATGTCAAATGAACTACTCAGTGATACACTAGTACCGCACGGGAGATTGTTTTTGTTTGCCATAAATAGGAAGATGCTGATGTGAATTTACCGTTTGCTGGATCCCTGTTCTCTATAGGCGTTCTCGTGCCTTCGTGGGTGAGATCTCTACAAACCTTTGGACTTTTGCTCAGATCCGTCCACTCTAGGATATTGGGCAGTTTACAGGTCCATTGACGTATTACCTGAAAACTCCTGGGGGATTCGAAGCGTTAAACAGCAAAGGAATGGTAGGTGGTCATTCAATGAGTATAAAGAAACTAATGATTTCTCGGGCAAGCAGAGTTCAGTTTATAGAGAAATGTTAATTGTCTTCTGGACATCCTCATCTCGACACTGAAAGGAAAGAGCACATTTTGCCCGTGGTGTTGTATGAATATTTTATTACCCACTTCTGGGAAAATCTCCATTGTCCTCAAACTATCAATAACTCAGACCTTGCTGACAACTTCGATCCAGCTATTTCAAGTATATTTTTCATAGCCACAGCCATTCCCTTACAATTCGTAATGGCAAGCGACTTTCTTTGCAAATGAATCTTACCTCAGTAAGAGCTATTGTTAATGAAGCTAAGAATATGTTATCCAAGATGGTGGCCTTGTGTGCCATTGACTCATTGATGTTAAGTGGGTAATTGAGCCAAAGAGCATAGCAGAAAGCTTAGCTTGATGTATGGCAATGTCCAAATCTAGTGAAGATAATCATATGGACAAAGAGCTGACCAATAACCTACTCTCATTCTTGAAATATTCGGTCCCTAGACTGACTGATATCCTAGACTGCTTTATGGTGATAGCTGAGCATCTGACTGTGGGCCATAGAGTTACCATCTGAGGTGGGAAGGGAAAATACAGGTATTGTTGGTATGACTCATGAGTCGCATGCCTTTGGGCCAGGGAGGGATGTGATAGGACTATAACTTTCAGCAGACCCAGTCCAAGCCCATATGAGATTTGTTGAGGGGCATGGCCTGCCATCAAGCGAGGAACCAAGAAACAAGCATGCTAACCCCATGATATGAAAGTAGAAAGTGATACAAATATATGAAAAGAGATATGTGGTAAACAAAATCTGCAAGCTCCTCGCCCACAATTGCTGTCCCACCCTTTATGGTATTGTGTAAGGTAACTTAAAGACAATACTCAGTAAGGATGAGAAACGCCATCTGGAATGTCAGAGAACCTCACGATCCTTGCTGATCAAACAGGGACCCAGAAAGGCTAGAACAGCAAAGGAAGGATAGCTTAAAACATACGATTCCTAACAAGGGACAGGTAGGAATAGTGAAAGAGAAATTGTTATTTCGGATATAAATTATAGCCATAAAACATACATGCAGAGCATAAAACACATAACAATAAAACATCACCGTAAAATCACATCTTTTGGAATAAAAGCACACAGATTCATTACAAAACAAACTTCATAAAAATGATATAAAAGTCAATTAGTATCATAGTGTAATCCATCAAGCATAGATCTTCTTTCAGAGCACAATGTAAAAGGCACGCAAATTTAAAAACACTAGTGACATCTTTGGTTGATAATAACAATAAAAAGGCTGGCGCCATTGCCTGTAGCCCAAGCCCTTCAATAAAACATAAAGGAAATGTTTGCGCATTTCTTTGTATAGAGGGCAAAAGATCACAAGATAGGCCATTGTTTCAGCAGCACCGCAAAATCAAGGCAGCAATAGTCGAAGTCCTATTTACTGCTTTAACAGGTACAGCATTGAACCTGGCAGTAGTGACCTATGGTATGAATTCATAACAAAGTTAAGATATGGGGCAGAGAAATTGGGAGATAAAATTGAACCATAGACCCATTAAGACTGTGATCTTCTGTGTTGTTGGCCCAGTGTGCCAGCAGCAGTGATATTAATACTGAGATGGGAACCATAGTGATACTCAGAAATTATTAAAATGAGAGCCTAGGCCCACAGACTTAAGAGTTAATTTAATCAATCAATCAATTAAGTGTATTTAGGAAATACATGATTTCCATAAAAACATAGGATTATGAAAGAAATGCCATATGTAACAATACACATGTACAAAAATACAATGAATTACATTGAAATGAAAAAAGAATATTTCCCATAGACAATCTTAAGACATCTTACAATCTAGGTAGAAGAATAAGGATAGCCTTCATATCCACAGTGGGAACATGCATGCAACCAAGTATTGGGGGGCAAATAAAACTTTCCTTTTGTGCAATGCGCGTCTCAAATATGTTAAAAGAGCCCATCCTACCTTAGGGGTGTCAGCCCATAAGAGGTCAATTAATGCAGGACGAAACTGAACAAACTGATTCTCGCAATACTGGTAGTAGGGTCACAGATCTTATCTCTGTATATACCCAACAAAACAATTGAAAATGAGCCAGATCCTCCATAGGCGCCGTGTAAATCAGACATATTTGATCATTGTTGCCTTTCCATAGTGCCGTGATAGCTCTAAGAGGAAGGCAATTGAACCGTGCTCTGGTAAGTAATATTCTCTTGGTTGGATTTCCTGACCATAGCAAATACTTTTGCATACCAGGTTCAGTCATGATAACTTGCCTGCAAATCATTTTTTGGGGCGTTTCTCTCTTGCATGTAGGATGTGGATTTCTTTTTTTTAAACTATAGCAACCTTTGCTGTTAGTGTCTAGTCCATTAAAGTATGTAACAGCATCAATTCCATTGACCTTAGTTTTTATGAATTTGAACTAAGCTATGTTGACATTAACATCCTTTGCAACTACAAATCTAAATAGTTTGTGAGTCAGTAAGGCTTTTTCATTCCTCCAAAGGCATAGCCCGTGGAATAGCGGTTGTATAGAAAGTGTACCATTGCTATGAGTACAACCCAGTTCCATATGGACTCCCTAATGAGAGGCTGAGCGGGAAAGTCCCAGAATTAGTTTGAAGAAATCATTTTCTATTACATGTACAAATTCAAGCCTGGGTAACCCTAAAGTTCCATACCATAACTTGCCAACAAGCCTAAACATTAAAGTCTGTTTTTTTATATGTGTGTCCGGAGAGAGGTTTGATGAAAAGCTTACCCCTAGATATTCAAATTCTTAGACTGTTGGGATGTAAGTAATATTGCTGCTGATAGATGGGAGTTTAGGTGTGGCATAGTATGATGGCCAATTTGGGGGCGTTCACCTTCAAATCAAGCCCATTCATGAATTTGGTGTAGTCATTGATACGTTTCTGAAGTGCTTGTTGTGTTTGGGCTATCAGTACTGTGTCATCCGCATATGCTAACAGAGGCAGTACTCTGTTCCCCAATCTCAGTACATCAGGTGTTGAGCCCAGCAGTATCTAATAAAAACTGTTTATGTATAGGCTGAAAAGTAGGGGTGCCAGGACTCAGCCCTTGCCCACGCCTGCCTCTACTGGCAAAGAATCAGTGCAGTGACCGTTCTTCCCACTTCTAACGCAAACTTGCATGTTTATTTTCCTCTTTATTTATGTAGCTTTGTGATAATAGAAAAAAAACATAGTCTCGTTACTGTGATAAAATACATTAAAGTATTTGTAAGACATCTTGTCAGCTTGCACAAAGATATCCAATATATCATAAATGCATTCTAAGAGCAAAACACAGTAAAAATCAAGCACAAATCAACCCACCCTAGAGAACATAACTTGGCACATGTTAAACAGAAAACACACCACAAACACACACACACACACACACACACACACCCCCCCACCCACCCATGCAAAACAACCAAGCCCCTACAACCCTTCTAGACACAGCACAGCACACAGCTATTAACACTAACTGTATAAATCGTTAAAGGGTGCCCACAGTTGTAAATAAAGGTCCTCTCGGTTTTGTTTTAGGAACATAATCTTTTCGAAGCTGGACAGGGCCTGTAATTCGGTAAACCAATTCTCTACTTGTGGTTTTTTCCTAGTCTTGCATAACTTCAGTACCTGCTTTGCTGCCATTGCTAAGGTTTTGTCAATCCATTGTTTGTACCTCATAGCAATGTCACACCTCTCATTACATGACAGTAAAATAACCTGAAGGTGCGTCCTATGGAAAGTCATATGCAAAATCACATCTAACCTGTCTAGTATGTCTTCCCACAAATAGCAGTCTCTGGACCAACCCCAGATGAAAAACAAAGTACCTTGCTCTCTACCACAGTCCCAACATAAATCATTGTCTAACAATCCCAAACCATGCATCACTACTGGAGTCCAATACAATTGTCCAAGAGATCTTCTGTTGAACAAGTCGCAGGTTTAAGTCTGACTTACTCTTAAAACCCGACTTTAACACATAATCCCATTCTCTGATTGAAACATCACACCTTAACTCACCTGCTCAAGTCTGCAGCAATTTATCCCAGGATTCAACATACAAAGGATTCATAGGCATTGCACTAAAGAATATGGAGACCATATGGGGTGTTGAGGAAAATATATCACAGGCGACCGGTTTACTTTCAACGGAGCATTCATAATGCACAATAGCTGTGATAGAATTGACTCCAATTCCTTATACCTCCAGAATTCTCTTTTCCCTAGGTTAAACGTACAACGGAGTCCCGCACAAGACACCATTACCCCTCCGTCAACAAATCACTGATCTTCAATACCCCTCTCAAAAATCCAACTACACCAACACAGAGTTTTGTTCCCAATTTCAAGCACTGGGTTGTGCCATAATGAGGCATCATAATGCAACCACAAATGTTGATTATTGTTTGATCAACCATGAAGCAAGAGCTTCCCGAGTAGCATCAATCAAATGTAACCTTTCGCTCACGTTTGGCATTTTTCCCATTAGACTATATCCACCACATACGGAGAGATTCTATCCCTCTCTATTGTCATCCAAAGTGGCACCGGGACTCTTCTAGCACAAAATAATAAGCCCCCTTCTTAAGCACCCTGAACCAAAATACTCTAAGCAACCAAGCCAACGGTCATACACACCCCCTTGCCTCAGCCACAACTACCTCCCCAGTTTGCCCTAGCCCGGTGTTCCCCCAGTTTCACTTTAAAGAGATATAGGAGTTGGAAGTTCTAGCTATCATCAAAAGTCTAAAACAATCGAGATGCAACGGAAATATATGTCCTGCCTCCATTATCAAAGACTGTGCAGAAATCCTAACACTGTTCATCAACTCCTACTTCTCGACATGCATAGTGCCTGTCAGCCTCAAAGAAGCTTGGGTACTGCCCCTCTTAAAAAAATAACTTCCTTACACCCCTCTATTCCTACAAACTAAAGGCCCATAACTGTCCCCTTCCTGCTAAAATTCCTAGATCGGGCAGCCTACCTGCACTTCCTTGAAGCCAACCACACCCTTAGCATGCAGCAATCTGGCTTCCGCCCAGGCCATGTCACGTAGTCTGCCTTGCTAGACTTAAAAAACAGTTGGACAAAAAAACAGGGACAAGGGAAATCCTGCACTCCTCCTCCTGGATCTGTCAGCTGCATTTGACCTGTTCGATCACAAACCCTTGTGCCACCACCTCACTACCTCGGCCAACTTCTCCCCTGAGGCTACTGCCTGGATCGCCTCCTTTCTTGAAAGAAGAGTCATGAGGTTATTTACAGAGAACAACAATGCCTCACCATCCCCTATTCCATGTGGGGTACCTCAAGGCTCGTGCATATCCCTGACCCTATACAACATATTCACTAGGCCCCTTTTTGACATCCTGGATTCTTTTGGCATAGCTTATACTAACTAGGCCTACAACACCAACATTTTACTCACAGGCAACTATACGGACGATTCCAACACCCATAACAACACTTTCTCTGATTCAGTCGTGGATGGTGTGAGAAACCTGAGGGTATTATCTCAGCAAGACCTAGAGAATACCTTATTCAGGTGGCTAAGGAAGGTATGATGCTCTCACATCCTAACCCTGGGGGTGGACGAGCGAGGGAGGATCCCCTGGGTAGGGGAGCCCAGGGTTATGCTCGGGGGAATGCCCCAGGTGAGACGCGGTATGTTACCAGAGAAGAAGAGGAGGGTAAGATCCCGGAGACCTTTATGGGCTGCACCGCATCTGCCCCTCTTCCTCCCAATAAAAATCTCTCACCCAAATCCACCAACCCCTCTGTATATAACCAATCCCCGAGGATTCATTCATAAACCATCTCTCTCAGAATACCTGCTTTCCAGTTCCTTATCCGAATACTCCCCATCATTCTTCTCCATGTCCCTCTGGTTATTCTGTCCCGAACACCCACTATACTTGGACTAAACACTACTGTTCCCACAATGCCCCCTGTTACTTTCACAATAACAATCCCGGTCATCCTTATCAATCTCCCCCTTTCTAAGGTCATCAACCCTCCTGATACAAGGGTTGTAATTCCCTATAAAACCTCTTCCCCATCCCACCCTGTAGGATACTCTGACACTCCAACTCCCCACCCCCTTTTCTGACCTGAACACCTTCTCTCGACACGAAGACAACACACTAATATGCAACCTGTTTACTTGACATGTCCCAACCCAAGGGTCAGGCAAAATCAGGCAATTGACCAAAATCACACACACTTGACAGCCCTTTCCTTTCCCCACAGGGATAAAAGATGGAGCAAACGAGCACAAGATGAGCAAGGCAGACCACATGACGAGACAGCTATCCAGGTCCGGCAGTTCAAGAGGACGAAAAAGGCGGCAAACATCGAGAGGATGACAAGGAGAGAAGCGACCTTGCACTTTTCGAATCAATCATGCAAAACCTCCACAGAGGGAAGCTTAAGACCGAAGACAATAGCCCAAGTGTGCTGCAGCAGATGTCAACGGTACACAGAGCGTAGGGAAACTTCTGCTAACGTGGTACCGACCTTGACTCTAGATACAAGGAAAGTCAAGCGGTTCATCACAGCCGGTGAGTCGAAGGGAAAGCTGATAAGAACCAAACTGTGGTGAGGGAAAGTTTCAAAGTGGCCATTTGAAGAAATTTCAAAGAACTGTACATTGTAAAAGGGAAACCCAGCTGCAGAGGGAACCAGCACCACGTGGGTGCTAACTCGAGAGACTCTGGTCAATCCCATGTTGAGTAAAACTACAGATACCAGAAGGCCATAGGAGCGCCGCCAAGATAGGTCAAATCGGTCATACAGGAGGTCAACCGTACAGACGAAAGCCTTTGACCTAAGAATTGTAGTGAAAGCTAAGGGAAGTGAAACCCGCGTGTTGAAAAACAGCACATGAACTGTGTTTCGTGGAGATTAGAAAGAGTGAACCCGGCCGAGGGATGCTAATGGAAAGGGGCAAAGTCAAAAAGGCACATGAGGAATTGTTGATGAAGATTTGTGTAAGCAAGAAGCATTGCATTTGGGGTCTGAGCCCGACCAAGGGAGATCTAGGGGTCTGAGCCCGACCGAGAGGGATCCAGGGGTGGAAAGTCACCACCCAAAGCTCATTGAGAAAATAGCTATTTTGGATAAAGTTGTTGAACTCGACTTGTGCTGACGAAGAGGGGGCAAAATCTATAGTCCTAAGAAACAGTACGTTGACAAAGGTGAACCCGGCCGAGGGATGTCCACTGGAACTGTTTAAAAAGACATTGAGATTTGTGAAGGAGAAAATCCATAGTGAACCCAGTGGAGGGAGGCTGATATTCAAGAGGGGTTACAGCCCAGAAAAGGGGGACCCAAAGGGGAAGAGCAATCACCACCAGCAAAATCCAAAGGGAACTTTTGTTTGATGTTTTTGCAAATCTATCAGGCCTTCAGAACTAGGAGACACAACCACCCAAGGCTCCGATACTGAAAGGAACTGTCATTTAATTTGTGAAGCGCGAGCACCCAAAAGAGGGGGAACCAGGGGTGAGAGAATCACCCGATGAACATTTGGAGCTGAACTTATTTTGTTTGTTGTTTTTTCGACCCTCAAAAGCAAGAGACTTTGAAAGTAAGAGAGACTTGACCATCAAGGCTCCACAGAACTGTCGACTCGTGCTGGGTATCTTGAGTGTGTGCTGTGCTCTGAGATTCCACTTTACCTGGTGTTCAAAACGTGGGGAACAGAGACCTAGCTACCGCATCGTGACATATTATTTGTGAACACTTCTTCCTTTATTGAAACCCTATCCCACACTCTTTTGTATTTAGCGTAAGGAATTGACAATAGGTTTTCTTAGAATAGGCCCCTTTATTTTGACACAACGCCACAAGGACTGCCTTATTTTCATTTGATGGTCGACGTTTGCTCCCATCTTAGATTTAGATTTAGATTAGCTGTTTTTCCAACCTGCACACAGTTTAATAAACAACCTTGAACTGTGATCACTTGTGTCTGTCTTTACTGTTGCCACCATGAGTTCCTTACAATGGCAGCAAACCGCCTGTGCCTAAATGGGGAAAAGACCGAAATCTTGCTTGTTGGACCACCTGCAGTGTTAAAAATGCTTAATGAACAATACACTGGCTTCCATATTCATAACATCCTGGTCCTGGTCTCTCCGTCTATAAAAACCATACAGGTTTATCTCGACTCCACTCTCTCCATGTCCCACCAAGTGAAAGCTATTGTCTCCTCAGCAGCCTACGCCACCAATGTATTAAATGTTGCGAGAACTTTCCTGTCCAAAGACAGCTGCCTAACAATTGCCAGAGCAGTCATCGGCTTGAGGCTCGACCACTACAGCCATGTCCTCTTCACAGCCACATCTTCTAAAAACCTCCAGAAGCTTCATGTTATACAAAATATTGCCCTTTGAGCAGCACTTAACATTCCTAAAAAAGAACCCATCTCAGCTGCCAGAAAGATGCTCACTGACTGCCTGTCCGCGAACGCATCATTTTTAAAACCTTGTCTATCACCCATAAATGCCTGTCCAATAGACCCCACCTCACCCAAAAAATAGCCAAAGCCCACTCAACAAGACCTACCAGGACATGCTCACCACCTACTTTTACCTAAAGTCAGACCTGCTAAAGCCAGAGGTTCCAGCTTCCCCTACATCTCAGTCAAACAGTGGAACTCCCTTTCCCTTACGTTAAGAGCCGAAAAATCATACTGGGTATTCTGGAAAGCACTTAAAACACAGCTGTTTGACTAAACTGGCTTATGCTTTCTGTCTCTCCTGTTCTCTCCTTACACCATTACCTTTATCGACTCAAAATGTTTTAATATATGTACTGAATGCAAATAACATGTAACTGTAGCGCCTTGATGTCCCTGGGTTGTTTGTGCAGTTTATAATTGAAATAAATAAATAAGCAGAAATTCTTTGTGATAGATAACCAGGTCCCAAACAATGAACATTAGCATGAACCTTGGAATCTACTGCCTTTTTTTTTTTTTAAATCGCCCCATAAAACATTCTGGAAGATGTTATCAATTCTCTTAACTTTTGGGGAAATCTTAAAGGGAGTGACTGAATGACATACCAAACTTTTGACAGAGGAATCATCTTAATGGTGTTAACTTTAGCTCAAATACCGAAGGGCAGTCTTATCTTTTTAAAATCCTGTATAAGGTAAACCCCCAGATATTTAACATGAGAGTCTGACCACTTACAATTCCACGATGCAAACTAAGATTGCATGTTTTGATGAAGTCTCATTAGAAGTTTGACAGTGTCCTCCGGACAGCTCATGGACCTACGCATCTGCCATAATTTGGTTCAATGTACTTCATCAAAGGCTGTGGTCAGGTCCATGAAGGCCAGGTAAATTGGCTCCTATTTTACGCATAATGAATGAGCCGCTAGTAGGTACAGGTTGAGCGATTGCTCACAGGTACCTAGCCCAGGTATAAATGCGAGCTGCATGGGGGATAGTTTGTTAGTTTCAGCCCAGCCTTCGATTTTTGCCAGAAGAACTCGCCGAAGGATCTTAAAAAGGGAGTCTAGAAATGAGAGGCATGAGCCCGGGCTATCCCTGGAGCCTTTTTTTAACGATTGGTTGGATTATAGCAGAATACCAAGAAATGGGCATTGAGTCCATATTAATAATTGCATTGAAGCCAACTGAAAGGATTGGTGCTCACAGGTCAACTGCATCACAAAATATATCTGCAGGAATACTATCAGGTTCTGGAGACCTATTCGAAATTTGGCATTTTATGGCCAAGGTTACTTTCTGGATGGTGAATTCGATGTCATTGGCCAATCTCTCACCTTGATTGGAAGAAGCCCCCTGGCCACTTAATGTTAGTGGGCTACTTCCGCACAATACGAAGTCAGCACTGTAAAGGCTGGAAAGATTGTCCATCCATGTGTGGTCTGTGACCATGGTTTTCAGCCCTCAGTGCTTGTATTTATAGAACAGGCCCTTACTCACTATTTCACAAAATGTTTTTGTGTCGTTTGTTCAGACGCATTTACTAATTCAGTTCATGTGTTAATTTATATCTCTTTCTTCCTGTCAGCTATAGTTTTTTTGTAGAAGGCTCTCATCTCTGTAATGTGATGCGTAGGTGTAGTATGATTTTTTAACAATGTCATCAGCCTTGTTTTCACTTTTGAACAATCATAGTTGATTAGTTGATTTAATATATTCCAGCCACTCAATTTGATGATAACTGACAAGGGTTCAAATATATATATATATATATATATATATATATATATATATATATATATATATATATATATATATATATATATACATATACATATATACATATATATATATCTCGACGATAAAATCCTGACCTGTCTCTAGATGTGTAATGTAGGACGCAGTTGTTCTGGGCCCCTTCACAAGTCAGGAAAGGAAAGAATTTTCCTCAGTCTGAAGCCCAGTAAGATTAGCTGTGCCCCATAGTTCACTGCCGTAAGCGCCCACCCCAACCCCTTTCCTCTATAAGTTATAAGCAAATGTGACACTGACGAAATATGTAACATTTCCGCAAATCTAAAAAGGCAACCTATAGCCGGTTTCATTTTTATTCTGGTATATATTATTCTTCCATGTGAGCCGGCTGTTAAACGTCATCCCCAGATATTCTAAGTGCTTACAGAAAGACAGTTTGTGATCCTGCAGATGAACCCTTGGATCATGTTGTCTACAAAGTGAAAAGCACATAACATAACATTTTTCTATGTTCGCCTGATGCCCCAGATGGTTCATAAAATTCACAAAGCCATTTACTAAAATCTGCAAGGACTCATGGGTCCAGGCTAAAAGAGAAGCATCGTCCGCATAACTCACAACCAGCAACTTTCTTCCTTCGCACCATGGAACATCTGCACCCAGTTGTTCCAGACATGTTGGAAGATGATTCACATACAAATTAAAAAGCAAAAGGGCAAGTACACAGCCTTGATAGACTCCTTTCCCCACTGCTATACTGTCAGTGAACTCACCATCATTTCCATTGCCAATGGGTACTCTGGTGTCAGCGTGGAGAGCTTTTAAAACTTGCAGCAGGCAGCGGGGGACACCCATCTCATTCAATCTCATCCAAAGATCTCCAAAGAAGGCTCCTATCTACGAAGTCAAAGGCAGAAGTTAAACCCATAACGGTCACGTAGATAAGAGTCCCCAGGATGGTGACATACTTCGATATAATCGGGTGAAGGTAATGTAAGAAACCCAAGGGTATTCTCCCAGTAAGACCTCAAGAATCCCTTAATCAGGTGGCCAGGACATGGCGATCGCTGTTGGATCCAGTTTCTGGGGGTGGACTAGTTGGGCAGGATCCCCTGGATAGGGGAACCCGAGGTTATGCTAGGGGGAATACCCAAGGTGGGACGTGGTATGTCACAGGTGATGAGGAAGATGAGATCTACGAAACCTTTGTGGGCTATCTTACATCCATCCCCCTCTCCCATCTTCTGTCTCACGCATTAACAGCCACCAAAAACTCCTCATCTGGTGTCTCGCACAAGAACCCGAAACCTATTAAATTGAAAAACCACATGTCCCAGAAACCCTTTGCTTTCTATTCGACCACTGTCCATCATTCCTCTCCACATCTTTCCGATTATTCTTTTCCAAATCCTCAGCTTATCTTGACAAAACACTATGATTCCTCTTATCCCTTTGTTCATTTTCTGATCGCGGCAATTCCTGTTTACCCAGCAAACCCCACCAATCCTGTCCTTGCGATTATCATTTTCTGAAATCCCAATACAGTGGAAC
This sequence comes from Ambystoma mexicanum, assembly GCF_040938575.1. NCBI lineage: Eukaryota > Metazoa > Chordata > Amphibia > Caudata > Ambystomatidae > Ambystoma > Ambystoma mexicanum. Next base: position 1,477,593,935 of record NC_090921.1, read on the forward strand.
AGAGTACTACCATTCCCACAATTCCCTATGTTCTGTTCTACATCCCGCTCATTTTCGTCCATTTTGTAAACCTTCCCCATCATATTCTGTAGGACAATCTAACCCTACCCTTTTCCCATCCTATCCCGTAGGACACTCAGGAACTCTACCACTCTCCTTTCTAGCCCTTAACACTTCCTCACATTATGACAGGCAAACTTGTAATGCACCCGTTTACCTGACATGTCCCGACACCAGGGTCAGGAAAAGTCAGGCAATTAACCTGAACCACGCACACCTGACAGCCTTTCCTTTTCCCCACAGGGATAAAGGTGGAGCCAGAGAGTACAGGACGAGCGAGGGGAGAAAGGCATCAGAAAGCACGACAAGACGGCTAACATGCAGCAGTTCAAGAGAAAGAAAAAGGCGGCGGGAAGAGAGAGGGTGGTGAGGAGAGGAATGACCTTGCCCTTTTCATCGCCGGCTCGCGGAACCTTCCAGGGAGAGGGCCTAAGACCGCAAACAATAGCGCAAGTGTTCTGCACCAGATGTCAACGGTACACGAGGCAGGCATATGCCAATAGGGAGGAGCGAGGGAAGCTCCTGTGCCCGTAGTATCGGCCTTGACTCCAGAGAAGTTGAAAGGCCAAGCGGTTCATCAAAGCCGATGAGTCGAAGGGAGAACCGATAAGCACCAGGCTGTGTTGAGAGAGAATCGTAAAGTGGCAAACATTTGAAACAAAGCAGATGAACTTTGGTGAACTGTTAAAAGTGTGAAGGGGACACCGGCTACAGAGGGAAAGCGGCACCACGTGGGTGCTAACTTGAGAGACTCTGGTCGAGCCCCATATTAAGAAACTACAAAAACCAGAAGGCCATAGGAAGGCCCCCAAAAGGAAGCAAAGTGGTCATACGAGAGGGTTGAGCAAGAGCCCCCTACATTTGAAAGACTTTGATCTGCAAGTTGTCTAGAAGTAAGGGAAATGAATCCCACCTAGTGAATGAAGGAAAGCGACACAAATCCCGAGAACATTTGACTTGCTTTGAAAGCACCTAAGAAAAGGCAATAGTGAAACCGGAGGAGGGATGCCGAAGGAAAGGGACGAAGCCTAAAAGACCCAAGAAACAGTGGTCAAGTGAACCCAAAGAAGTGAGGTCCACTGAACTGTTTTGACAAAGACACTAAGAAGTTAAGAATGGTCCATGCCCGGACAAGGGAGATCCAGAGTGAAGTTAAACTCAAACCCTGGTAGTCGAGAAAGATCCAAACCCGACCGAGGGAGATGCTGGGGTGAAGCGGTCACCCAAGGGCTGGCGTCGAGAGAGGTCTGCAACTATCATGCAAATATACTATTGAAGCTGAACTGTAACAGAGAAATACTATTAAGAAGGGTCAGCCCAGAAGAGGGGGACCCAGGGGTGAAGCTATCACCCTATCGGAAATTGTGGAATACGATTACAAAAAGGGTCAGTCCTGAAGAGGGGGACCCAAGGGTGAAACCTTCACCCGCATTGAGTTTTGGAAACAAACTTTCATTTGGTAAAGGAACTTTTGTTTTATTGTTTGAGCCCATCAGGCCCGAAGGCAAGAGACTTTCTGAGGAAACAAAACTTGGCCATTGAAGTCCTGAGAACTGCCATTGAAACTGCTGTCTCGTGCTGGAGAAGCCCGAGACCGTACTGCACTCCAAGCTCCCATCTTACCCTGTATCTAAAACGTGGGAAGGGAGAACCAAACCACTGCATCCTGATGTATTATTTGAGAACACTTCTTTGTTTTCTTGAGAACTATCCCGCACCCTTTTTTGTAGTAGGTTTGAGATTTGGCAATAAGTGTCTTAGTATAGACCCTTTTTGTTTGACACAACATCACTAGGACTGCCTTATTTTCATTTGAGGGTCGACATCTACCCCCATCTTAGATTTAGGCTTAGATTAGGTGTTTTTCCAACCTGCATACCACTTTAATTGTTCAATAAACACCCTTGAACTGTGATTACTTCTGTATGTCTTACTGTTGAAAAACCAAGAGAAAGTTCTCTATAAGGGAACTTGCGACCCCTGTACACTATCCTGGAGCCTAACAAAGGCAAAGAGTTAAAGATAAGTGGCTAATGGTTCCTACAAAGGGAGCACCATATGCCGCTAGTTTTTAAGAATCTTAGAACTAATAATGCAGTACGTTGTACAATTGTTACAAATTTAGAATTAATGTTCATTCATGACATAAGACAAAAAGTTCATGGGAAATTAAATGTATTCACAAGTTGTCCCACGCGTTTCGAGTTATGCACTCTTCATGCCTTACTTTTGGTCACCCTGAGTTACCACACTGATTAATCGTCCCCAGTCCAGGCCTGAATGCCAGCTGAGTATCAGATAAGATATTATTATTAAAAGCCCAGTCATCCAGTCTCATATTGACACCAGAAAATATATTGGAAGTTCCGTCCAGACATGTGATTGGACGATAGGAGGACGGGATTGATTTATTCTTCTTTTTAAAGAAAGGGACAATAGTCTACTCTTTTCCAACTCTCTGGAAAGGAGCCAATAGACAGCATAGCATTAAGAGCCTGTGTGAGGAAGGGGGCCCAGAGCTGCATACAAAAGCGAAAGAGTTAATTCAGCACTCCATCGGCCCCAGCTGCCTTAAGATGTTTCTGATGGTTAATCACTGGCTCCAATTCCTTATTGGAAAAGTATTCCAAGATAAAAAATACCAGAATCAGTATTCATAACATTCCTACCGTTACTGCCAGCATTATATAAAGTGGTGTAATGATCCACCCTATCTTGTGCCTTGATATGCACTTCGGGTGCCTAGCGGGAGCCCAGTTCAAGAGCGTTTTAATTATTTGGAATGATCTCCCAGAAGCACTTGGTACGATTGTCACTGGCAGCTTTGCACAAGGCTTCCCAGTGACATCTGGCAATATCCCCCTTTCCTAGCAGCTAATTCCTGTTTGTATTCCATTCACCTTCGCCTGGTTATGGCCAGATTAGGGTGTGTAAGGGTGTAGAAGTAGGAGACTGACACAGAGGTGGCATTGTTTCAGCTATAGACTTATTATGTAAAATAAAGGAGAAAACCCTAGCTGTCCATATTACTAAGAGGATTTTCCCTACCTCAACCAAATACTAAAGACCATGGGCCTCATTACAAGTTTTCCAGTCTGGAAACAAGGGTGCTGGTAAGCTCACCAGCCCCCTTGTTTCCGAACCGTCAAACTACAAGTCTGCCTGCCGCAGCTGCTGTGCCCGACAGGTCTGTCCCTGCCGGGCGCAGAGGCCATGGTAGGCAGACTTGACACGGGAGCTCCCGTGTCCCCACACCCATAGAGTCTAATGACTCAATGGGAATGTGTTATGAAATCACACTACAGCCCCCTTTGGACCTCCTGGTCCATTCAACAACGTGCCAGAATGCTCCCCACACCCTCCCAACATGGCGGACGCCGCTCCTTGATCAGCGGTACAGTTTCTAGCGCGCCTAGATAAGCGCCCGTCCCTTTGGTTCGGCGCGTGTCAATGCGCTCACAATTCCTTGCTCGAGTGTTGTTCCTCGTGCTCGCTCCTAGGAATTCCCTTTGCTTCATTGTGCCTTCCTGGTTCTCCGTGACCGTGTCTTCCTCCTACCACGCTGCTCTAGCGGTTATCCTTGGACCGCCTTACCTCTGCCCAGGATTTCCGGAGCCTTCCGGACCTTGACTGCGGCTGAGACTCATCGCCTTCCGTGGCTGTCCATCCAGGACTGCTCTGCGGTTGCCCTCAGACCGCCTTACCTCTTCCCAGGATTTCCGGAGACTTCCGGACCACGACTGCGGCTGCGACTCACCGCCTTCTGCGGCTCTCCATCTGCTCTTGCGGTTGCCCTCGGACCGCCTTACCTCATACCCAGTATTCCCGGAGCATTACGGATCTCGACTGCGACTCACCACCTTCCACAGCACTCCCTCCAGGACTTCTGCAGTTGCCTTCGGACCGCCATACCGGCCCAAACAATTCATCAGTTGAGCACTGAACTCTAGGTCCGCTGCCATAGACAGAGTGGCGTCTGAAGAAGCCCGTCCTTACCTCCATGAGACCCGCACCGCCAGGAAACGCGGGCAGCCAGATCCAACAAGAAAGAAGCTTACAAAGCCTAAACAGGTGAGCCCTCAAACCAATCGTGACAGTTTGACACGCCCACCATCTGACAAGGCAGCAGAGATGGATCCTACCATGCAGGCTCTCTTACGAGGAATGCAAGTACTCTCCAAGGAGGTACAGAAACTTAAGGCAGAGAACCCTGCCCTGAAGCAACTGGTCCTGTCCCAAGATTCGGCCTATCAGGATAGCGCTTCCACGAGTGGAGTTGTGGATAAATACGATGGTTCCCCTAAAATGCTCAGTTTGTTCCTGGATTCCTGTCTGGTGCACTTCACGTTTAAGGCATACTACTTTTCCACCCCCAGAACTAAGGTGGGCATTGTCACAGCCATCTTACTGGCAATGCCCTGGCCTGGGCTACACCACTGCTCTCAGCAGGAGATCCCTTGTTGGACAATTATGACGGGTTTATCAAGGCCTTTAAGGAAATGTTTGATCGCCCTGACCAGGTGTATACTGCACAAGAAAGGCTGCTGGAGTTCTGCCAAGGATCTCAGGATATGTTATCCTATGTTACCAGATTTAAACAACTTGCCAAGGAAGCCGATTGGTCTAACGAGGCATGCTTTTCCCTGTTTTGTCGTGGCCGCAATGATGAAGTAAAGGATGAGCTAGCCAGAATTGCCCGTCCAAGTTCCTTCCAGGCCCTTATGGATTTGTCCCTGCAAATTGACTTCAGAATCCAAGAAAGAAAGGCAAAAGAAAGAGAACGCAAAACTCCCCTCCCAAGATCTCTCAGTTCGCTCCTACCACAAAGGAAAACCCTCTTGCTGTTCCCGAACCCATGCAATTGGGAGCGATGAAAGGCCCTATTTCAAACCAGGAGAGAAGCCGCAGATTTGAGAGTGGGTTGTGCATGTACTGTGCTTCAGACAAACATCTGGTTAGGAATTGTCCCATAACACCACCCATGCGTTCGAGAAACGCCAGCTCCCGATCTTGAATGGAGCCCAGCTTCGGGAGACCAAGGACCGCTCCATCCCTTCCCATCCGGGATCCTTCATCAAGATGCAACCTGGTAGTCCCTGAGGTTACTCTACTCCCCTCCATCGGAGCACCACAGACAGTTCTGGCCTTGGTTGACTGTGGCGCTATGGGTATATTTATGGATGACCAATGGGCATTCAGGCATGATATACCCAGAGAACAAAAGGATATCATGCAGACAGTCGAGGGGATTGATGGCTCCCCCTGTCCTCGGGACCTATCACCCAACAAACCAGAAAAATCATGCTTTCAATCCACAACCAGTTCGACATAATCAGAGCCGTACACTATCCAGTGGTCCTGGGCACGCCCTGGTTAAAGAAGCATAATCCATACATCAACTGGTCTGCCGGCTCTTTATTTTTGGGCTCTGAATATTGCCTATCGCACTGTTTGACGTCTGTCACCAATCCAGGCGTATCCAAGGTAGACCAGAGGACTAATTCTTCTCTTTCCATCTCCAATATCAATCATGTACCTGAGATCTACGAGCAGTTCTCTGACGTTTTCTCCTCTGCCATTGTTCAAACCCTGCCTCCACATCGGCCAGATGATTGCGCCATCGATGCAGAGGAAAATGCTATAATTGCCTTTGGCAGGATGTTTATTCTATCAGAACCCGAAAAGAAGGCCTTAATAGAATATTTGGATACCAACCTTGCTAACGGCACCATCCGTACTTCCAAGTCCCCCACAGGGGCATCCTTATTTTTTGTACCCAAGAAAGACACAAAGGAGCTACAACCCTCTCTAGATTACAGGGGTCTAAACCAATGTACCCGGAAGGACAGTTACCCTTTACCACTGATATCTGACATTTTGGAAGCACTCAGAGGCGCTGTGATTTTCACCAAGTTGGACTTGAGAGGAGCCTACCATCTGGTGCGAATAAAGGAAGGCGGTGAATGGAAGACCGCCTTTCTAACACCATTTGGACACTTTGAGTATCTGGTCATGCCTTTTGGACTTGCCAACGCCCCGGCTGTGTTCCAGGGGTTTATGGATCGGGTTTTTTCAGCATGCTGTTCCTCTCTGTAATTGTGTATTTAGATGACATTCTGGTGTACTCCAGGAACCCAACACAGCATCAAGATCATGTCACTGCAGTGTTACAATGACTCAGAGAACATCACCTATTAGCCAAACCAGAGAAGTGTACATTCCATGTTTCAACGGTACGTTACCTAGGATTTGTTTTGAACGCCCAAGGGGTGGCTATGGACCCTGGCAAAATCGACGCTATCACATCCTGGCCAGTCCCCTGCTCTGTAAAACAAGTTCAATCCTTCCTGGGCCTTGCACACTTTTACAGGAAGTTCATACCTTCCTTTTCAGCCATCGTTCAATCAATCGTGAGTCTACTCAAGAAGAACACCCCCTTTTTATGGACCTCTTCTCAAGAAGCCGCCTTTATAAAACTTAAGGAAATGTTCACTCATGAACCCATCTTGATACAGCCTGACGTTTCAAGGCCCTTTCTGGTGGAGACAGACGCCTCTGAATATGCGATAGGCGCGGTTTTGAAACAACAAGCCCAAGACGGGCTCGAACATCCTGTGGCTTACGTATCCCGGACCTTGCTCCCATGTGAAACACACTATTCAGTTCTAGAAAAAGAACTGCTTGCCATTCGCCAAGCCTTTAAAGACTGGCGTCATCTCCTCCTGGGTGCTACTCATCCCGTACAAGCGCGAACAGATCACAGGAATCTAAAAGTCCTTCAATACATGGAGTGCCGGAACAGTCGACAAGCACAATGGGCCTTTTTCTTTGCTCAATACCAATTCCAGCTATCTCACATTCCAGGGAACTCAAATGTCATCGCAGATTCCCTGTCCAGCCGTCCTGACTACCCTACTCAGGAAAGGCCCACCCTCCCTAAAATGTTTCCCAGCACTGTGTTCATCGCTCAAGCATCTGACATCCTGGAGTCCATTAAGAACGAGACTACAACCTCGGACCTTTGGAAGGACTTCCAAGGACACAATCCCCGGGGTCTTAAGTTCAAGGATGGATTCCTTTTTCAGGAATCCCAACTAGTTATACCTACCCAGTTGTTACAGGAACGCATATTACACCTATGCCATGACACCTATTACTCTGGACATCGTGAGGTCAGTGGTACCCTTCTTTCCATTCAAAGAAACTTCTGGTGGCCCAAGATGCTGAAAGATGTTCAGATGTATGTCCGGGCATGTTTTGTCTGCAACCAGAACAAGACAGATAGCAAAAAACCTGCAGGACTACTTCTCCAATCTGCTCCTCCTTCCCGACCCTGGGAAGCCATAGCTATGGATTTCATTGTTGATCTTCCCCCTTCCAGGGGACATACAGTCATAATGGTAACCATCGATCTCTTTTCTCACATGGCTCACTTTACGCCATTATCTAAACTGCCTTCAGCCCCGGAAATGGCCGGACTCTTTGTAAAACACATTTTCCGTCTACATGGGCTACCATCTAAAATCATCTCTGATCGTGGACCTCAGTACATCTCCAAGTTTTGGAAAAACATCTATAAGGTGTTGGGAATTCAACGAGCGCTTTCATCCAGATACCATCCCCAGACAAACGGCATTACAGAAAGGGTAAACCAGACCCTTGAACAATATCTACGCTGTTTTTCCACCAAGGTTCAGGATGACTCGTCTGTTCTCATACCAGTCGCAGAATTCGCTTACAATAATTCTGAACACTCTTCGATAAAGACCAGTCCCTTCTTTTGCAACCTGGGTTATAATCCTTCTGTACTTCCTTCAGGGCTTCCTTCTCCTAGTCTTGTTCCTTATGTAGATTCCTGGTCTGCTCAGTTGTTTTCAGTTCATCAAGAAGCTCTGAACCATCTATCTCAGGCTAGGGAAAACATTAGAAGATTTGCAGACTCCAAGAGACGCCCTGCTCCAGACTATGATGTTGGGGACAAGGTCTGGTTATCCTCCCGATATTTGCCCAGACACTTAAGACCAAACAAGCTGGCACCCCGTTACTACGGCCCCTTGGTTGTATCCAAGAAAATCAACCCAGTGGCCTATCAACTACGATTGCCTCCAACTTGGAACAGAATTCATCCTGTCCTTCATACTTCCCTGTTAAAACCTTATCACCGCTCTACCAAGAATGCCCCCCGTCCTCCTCCTCTACTCGTCCAGGGTCAAATTGAGTATGAAGTCTCCCGAATTTGCAATTCCAGGTACAGAAGGGGACGATTACAATACTTGGTGGAATGGAAAGGTTATCCACCCTGTGATCATACCTGGGAACTGGTCTCCAACCTCAATGCCCCCAGACTGGTGCAACGATTCCATCGGTTACATCCTGGCAAACCAGGGGGTATGAGGCTTCGGAGGGGGTATACTGTCATGAAATCACACTACCACCCCCTTTGGACCTCCTGGTCCACTCAATAACGTGCCAGAATGCTCCCCAAACCCTTGCAACATGGCGGACGCCGCTCCTTGATCAGCGGTATAGTTTCTAGCGCGCCTAGATAAGTGCCCCGCCCATGCGGTTCGGCGCGTGTCAATGCACTCACAATTCCTTGCTCGAGTGTTGTTCCTCGCGCTCGCTCCTAGGAATTCCCTTCGCTTCATTGTGCCTTCCTGGTTCTCCATGACCGTGTCTTCCTCCTGCCAAGGTGCTCTCGCGGTTATCCTTGGACCGCCTTACCTCTTCCCAGGATTTCTGGAGACTTCCGGACCTCGACTGCGACTCACCGCCTTCCGCGGCTCTCCATCCAGGACTGCTCTTGCGGTTGCCCTCGGACTGCCTTACCTCATACCCAGGATTCCCGGAGCATTCCGGATCTCGACTGCGACTCACCACCTTCCACAGCACTCCCTCCAGGACTTCTGCAGTTGCCTTCAGACCGCCATACTGGCCCAGACAATTCATCAGTTGAACACTGAACTCTAGGTCAGCTGCCATAGACAGAGTGGAGTCTGAAGAAGCCTGTCCTTATCTCCACGAGACCCGCACCTCCAGGAAACACGGGCAGCCAGATCCAACAAGAAAGAAACTTATAAAGCCTAAACAGGTGAGCCCTCAAACCAGTCGTGACAGAATGGGAATTAACAAATGTACCAGTGCCTGACTTCCCGACCGCCGGACTTGTAATTGCCCGGTGACACTGGGAAGTCAGTCGCCAGTAAATTATTACAGGTCTGGCGGGAACCTGCCGGTAGCACCGGCAGGGTTACCACCGGACCCAAAATGAGGCCCCATGTCAGGATGTCCGTCCAAAAAAAGTAGTCCACCGTTGTGTGTCAAAACCTATTTCCTTCCCTACACTCTAGATCAAAACTAAGTAAAGTGGTAATCTTTTGGTCCCGAAGAATGGTTCACCTTCGAGTGATGAAAAAGGACAAGTTCTTCAAAATGGTCAAAACCAAAAGGCCTCAAAAGCTTTCTTGACTTGGCGCTCCACCAACGCACATGGAAGAAAGTCTCATATCTTGACAGGGTTAGGGGGATGACTTTCTCTTTCCCTAACCTTCCTCAGGTTTCCCAATACTTTTCCCAGAGCCAGGATGAACAACTTCTTTCTCCTGGCTTTTACCCTGCAGTTCACAATGCCAGCAGGAATGACTTCCTTCCTTTGGTTTCTCACACAATGTTCACAAGCACCAAGGAGGGACGGTTCCTTTCCCCTGGACTTTCTTCACAATGTCAAGAGAATGACTCACTTCTTTTGACTTCTTTCACAATGTTCATCAACGCCAGTGGGAATGCCTCCTTCTCATGGCCTTTCTCAGGCTTTTCACAATGCACAGAGAATATCTCCCTTTTCTTAGCTTCTTTCTCAATGTTCATTAACATTATGGGGAATGACTCCCTTCCTCTGGTCTTTCTCAGACTTTGCTTCACAGCCAACCTGGTTCACTACCCTGCTAAGTACTGCGACTATGAAGATCAACAACGACTTTTGCTTCTTATGGGTGCGGGTTCCAGACTCGCCTGTCTTGCTTATACTCCTTTGATAGGCTTGGGTTACTCTCCTGCCAAGTACCATTTTACGACCCAATGGTTGATAAGGTTTCTTCATGACTTTCAGGGTCCAAGACCCTGTATTCATGGCTCCTCTCGCCCCTTCCGGCTAGCCACTACCTTCTAGGGTACCCAGTTCTCTGCAACCCGCATACCTGTATTCTTGGTCTGCCAGGGTTCCGACTCATCCTGGGCGCCTGCACTGAGCTGCAGGGTTATTGTGGCGTTCAGAGACTTCCTTCAGTCTGCGGCGACTCCGCAGTACCAATCTTCCTCTTGGTGGCATGATACTCTCTCCGCGCTTCCCAGGCTCTAGGAACGCCTGGTGCCTCTGTCCGCCGACTCACTATCTGGTCCTGGACCGGCTCTGGACCTTCCAGCTCCTCGCTTGGTGTCCAGGTCTGCTTCCACTCTAGCTTGCTCTTGCAGTTCCTCCAGGAGGGCTCGACTGTATCACAAGTCCCTCCTTAGTATTTATGCTCCTACAATGTCCGTATAGACGGGGATGCTTACGTTAGTTCTATGGTCCGCTCTTCATGGCTCTGCACATCTTCGCCCGAGTATGAATATGGTTACTCTCCTTTGGGTTTGTTGGACTCTTCCTCGTCCCATTTTTCTAGCATACGTCAGGCAAGTAGTTCCTACTCTTCCTCGTCTCAGTGGTTCTCACACCGGTTGGACTATCCACTCTACACCAGTACATGGAAGTGTGGGGGACTGGTGTACTGGGACCAGGGAATGAGGATGAGGGAGGTGGAGATGAATTGTGGATATACGGAGTTCTCCCCAAAGTGTTGTCCCTAGTCCCATTGGAGTGATGCCTCCCCATGAGGTCCACCCGCTGAGTACCACCCCCAGGGGGACTGTTGGGAAGCAGCCTCAACTCCCTGGCCTCACGGCAAGGGGCTCCCCCTTGGGGAGAAGGGACGACATCCGAGGATTTGTCGCAGGTGATTAGTCTTTAGTGCCACTCACAAGGCTCTCTTTTTCTTTTTGCACTCTGCTGAAAGACAGGATTTACACTTCTTTTCTTTAAATATTTCCCTGCATGATCAAATAAATTAGGAAAATGCCCTGAAAATCAGATGCGGAGCACTGGAATTAAAATAGATCATTACATTTTCCATATTGGATTTCATTACTTCCTTCAGATAGTGTGTAGCTAGATCCAGCCTTCAACGGAAAGCGCGGCCCCTGGTGCATTATTTGAGTGGAACAGGGAACATGGGAGCGCTGCCAGCGGTATTGCCCATTCCCCACAGCCAGTATAAAGATATGGGGTAAGTCACTATCACAGCGGTTAATGATGTCAAAACCTTTAATACTATTCCAGCTAGAGATTGGGATCAGGATGTAATCAATTACCCTTTTAAAACACCCATTATTAAAGGTAAAATTGCCAACATTGGTGATTGAAATCTTGCACTGACAGCTCTGTAGCCTGATTCATGGAATCCCACACCAATAGTGCCATGCTTTCGGAACGTCAGTCAAAAGGCTGGGGTCGGACAAAGAAAAGGAGCTCCTGACCCAAACCAATTCCTAAATTAAAATCCCCTCCAACTAAGGTAGTCAAATCTAATCTAGGACCACTTGAGTCCGGTTGAATAATTCCCTGTAATTCTGAAAGCACATTTGTTGACTTTGCACCATTTTTATTGTAAAAATCAAAAAAGCCCAATTGCTTGATGTTCACTTTAAGGAAAATCAAATTTTGATTCTTTAGACCCCCACCCCAATGTTTTTGCAATATATGTAGCCAGACCACATGATGGGCCCCCTTAGTACTAGATCTAATAGCCTGCTTATAATATAGAGAGAATCCTTGAAGATGTATCATCTCAATACTCCAGGCCTCCTGTAACATATCGACATGATATTTAGAAATCAATTTGTGCCAGGAGCCATCACACGGTTTATTGTGTAGGCCAGCAATGTTCCAAACAAGAATGTTAATTAGCCTAGCGTCAATTTACTCCAAAGTATCCCCAACCCAATCCTCCTGGCACAGTACTCCATCGTTATTCACACTGGGTCTCCCTTCTCTTGCTGCTCCTAGAAAGTTAATGTCTCAAAACAGGCTGTTAATCCACACCCTACAGGTCACCTAGGCATTCAAATCTATTAGACAGTAATATGAGTGTTCCATGGTCAAGTACCATGGGTGTGGGACACAAAACGGTCTAGGTTGGGTACGGCTATAGACTCTGTTGTGTTTTTTGGGAAAACTGTGCCGGGCATCAGGCCAGAGATACAGATCCTCTGGTTTGTAGGAAAACCCCAGGGGAACAGGATTAATCTCTGGTGGTCCAAGACGACAGTGTGTACCCCTCCATAGTAGGTCGGTGACCTTCAATGGATTATTCATGGTAATCGTGACACAATCCCCCAAATGGTGTTCCTACTACTGCCAACCATGATGAGCATTTGGCCTTTGTAAGGACCGACCCACAGATGTTTTTTGCAAAGTAAACTATTTTATTCATCAATGAGGCAGTCTCCTCTGTCACATTATGCTTCAAACTTGGAACATTTGTCAAAACTACAACCGGGGGGGGGGGGACGCTAGAGGTGGCAGGTTTAAAATAAACCCATATTCCTCAGGAGTTAAAGGGGAGTTTGACCTTAAACGTGACACCTGCAAATGGGCACGTTGTCCCTCAATTACTGCTAGTCCCACCCACAACCCCCACTTTGAGAAAACATAATGTAGTTGTGGCCCCACACTTGGTGTTCAGTGGGCTGGTCAAATCAATACGGTCATCAGTAAGTGAGGGGGATATCTCAGCATTTTCCCTAGCAATCTCTCTCTTGAGAGCAACCTTCATGTAGAGCAATACCCATCCCCCCTTTTAGGACACTACTATTTTAGTGTGCAGGGTCCCCAGAGGTTCCGGCTGCACCTCCTCAGAAGTATTCTTCATTTTCTCACTTTCACCCGAAGCTCACTGTCTCCATAGCCCTGGTTCTCTCTAGGCTGGACTACTGCAACAGCCTCTTTCTCAATCTACCTCCCTCTACTTTCCGTCCTCTGCAACTAATCCAGAAAAAGACTGCAAGACTTATCCTTGGCCTCAAGCCCAGGGACTGTATCTCTCAGCACTGAAATCTCTCCACTGGCTCCCTGTGGCTGCAAGGATCAAGTTGAAGACCCTCTGCGTCATCCACAAGGCTTTCTGGGGCCTGGCACTGCACTACATACAACTCTCTCTTCCAAGATACCTTCCTTCTCAAGCCCTTCGTTCAACTACCTCCAACTCTCTGAGGGTCAGACGCTTCGTTAGGCAGAGAGTTGGGGGGGGGATCTCTCGCTGCTGTAGGTGTCTCCCTCTGGAATGGCCTCCCTGCCCCACTCAAACTCAACAAACGTAAACCGGACCACCTGGAGTTCCCGGAAACAGCTCAAGACCTTCCTATTCTCCTCTGCTTTCTCTCTCTTGCCCTCCCCTGCTGACCTTCCTGTCTGCCACACTGACTGGTTGCCTGGCTACCCGATGAGCATAACGGGTACCAGGCTCCTCCATGATCAGTCCCCCCGGACTGCCTCCGGGCCACTGTGCACTTAGGGGCTATAACTGTATCCTCTACAGTCCCCTGCCTCCCTGCACTTACCCAGCGCCGCGCTTCCCTGGTTGCACTTGCTCAGAGTACTGCTGCCCTGATCACACTTCCCCCTCCCTCTCCCTAGCACTTCCCCCTCAACCTCCCCGTGCACGTTGGCGCTGTCGCACTTGCACGATCTGAATGTCAAAAGGCCTGGTAAAATCATTTGTATTGTCCTCCCTCGGTCTTCCCTACCTTGTCACGCCTAGAAACACTTGTGTACAGGTGCGTTCGATTACATATATATCATATAATACGGGTGCTAAATTGCCCTTAATAGTAGAGTGTTGTTGTGAATAACTGTAATATCTCTACTGGGTGTTTTGCTTGGTACATAAAGCTCCAATCATCTTGGAATCTAGCCTCAGGACGACCTCATGAATGTTGAGAACCTGATTTTCCATTACAGCCAGACTTTTGTCAAAGGCATAATTCTCCTTCACGTTGGTAATCATATTGCCCATCCCCTTGAGGTTAGACGGTAGACAACACTCACTCCTACCCTGCGTCTTCCTTACTGCACCATTAGGACATTCTACAGTCACAGGAGTAGTAGCAGTGCTCACATTATCTACATGTTGCAGCATCATTTTTTCCTCCAGTACCCCCACAGCCATTTAAGGAAGGATTTGAGGGTGCTGGGTCCATTAAATGTGAGGATGGTTGCTTTCTTTCCCACCAGGAGGATGGATTTCGTTTTTGAGCCCAATCCAAATTTAGTCAACTTTGATTTTCAACATCACAGGCCTTACGTTTAGCAATAGTGAAAAGTGCACGGTGCAAAGTGCCAAAATACCAAAGTGCTAAAGTCCAAACCCCAAAGATGTGCAAATAGCATTAATAAGTTTTTTTTGTGTTTATTGGTTAAAATACAAACCTTATATACAGTGCTTACAAACAATTATAAAAACAAATCAATTACATGTAACAAGGACTATTTTTAAAAGATAACATGTATATAGATCAATTACGATCAGCTTCCAAATAAAAGATTACTATCCTTTTCCATAAAACATCCTCACCATTAATTAAATGAAGGGCTACTCTGCATATGTAAAATGCAGCATCCGTAATGACCACCGATTCTGCACCAAACATATTACTCCAAAATTGATCGCCCTCTATCTGTGAGTAGCCCTTTGCGTAATAGTGATGCAATGCAGGGCATTGCGTGAACAGGTGTTGTTCCGATTCGACCGCCAAACTGCACAGATGACAAATTCTCTTATCTCTAGAGAGTTTTGTTCATCTGCCAGTGTGTTCTAGCGTTAGAAGTATGCTCAGTTGCATATAGAGCGCCTTGCCCATATCACTTATACATAATTTGTACAATATGTGCGCAAGGAAACATCCCTGCTTTACACCCATATTTACTGGGTTTTCCATAGAAATATGTCCCTCCTGGTACATACGAACCACCACAATGTTATCTGTGTGTAGAAGTGTAATAAAGTACAGTAAGGAGTGATCTTTACCCCATAGGTGCAATTTACGCCAAGACAATGGTCAAGATACTGAGTCGAAGGCTTTACTAAAATCGATAAAACAGAGATAAAGCCTTTTTGTATGGGTACTTTTACGAGCTTGAGAACTGCGTTGGAAAGAGGTATCCGGACCCAGAGCACGTGAATTGTTCAATTATTTAATAATCTGTAAAATATCATTCTGCGAAAAACCCTTGTGAAAGCCAGGAGGAGCTACATATTTAAAACTAATCACATATTGGTAATCAAAGCTATAATATAACTTCCTGATGGTCCCTTGCCATTCCGACATACCAACAGGATTAAGATCTACCTTTTCCTATGTAGTCAAGAATCTTCTCGACATGGCCCAGAACTTTTTCTCATCATTATATTTTAGAATTTCAGAGAAAGATCTCCAATTTGCCAATTTCAATGAAAATGTATGGCTTTTCAACCAATTCCTATATCTGGTTTGGACATGAGTCTTTAATTGTCTTTTCTCCAGCTCAGAATAGTTATTAGCCTGGTTTATTTCAGTCTGTTGCTGCAGAGAAGATTCTTTGCCTGTTGAATAAGTGGGTCAAAACAATTAGTATGACACTCCTATGTATTATTCTATATTGTCATTTCGTAAACAGTAAACATTAACGATCCCCTGCTTTAATCCCCGGTCCGCTCTGCATAGTTTGTTTTCTACAATGTTCTTAATGTCACTGGATACCAAGGATTCGAAGATGTTGAGGGCAATAACGAATATTATAGTCATCCTTTTAGAAAGTAAAGTACTTCTGCCCAGTCTTGTGAAAATTTTGGCTGGTCGCCCTGTAGAGAATATGTGATCCATTCGAGTGCTACAAAGTTCCAAACTCTGGCTAGCCATTTGCTGATCTGTGGTGGATCTTTAGACTTCCATTTCTGCTCAATCTCCAGTAGAACAGCCAATTGCAATATAACTTGAGCTTTACATTTTTGTTTGGAGCTGTATCTTATTTATGTCTCTAATATCAGCATGATTTTAAACTTAATAGTATTTGGTTTCAATGAGCCAAACATTTGTACCATTAGTACATCAATCTCCGTCCAGTATGCCTTTAAAATCGGGCAACCCCACCATATGTGCCCCCAGTCCCCACGCATACCACATTCTCTCCAACATTGATCCGAAATGGACAGTCTCATTTTATGCAAGTGGACTGGGGTATAGTTTCATTGCATTAACAGCTAGTACCAGAGTTGTCTTATTTGGATCGAGCGGGTGAGTCTGGGGATATCTTTCCAAACCCTTTCCCATTCTTCTTCTGAAATCTGTTCCCCAAGCGTTTACTGCCAACAATGTTTATAATGCATAGGGATGCAAGGGTTAGCCTCAGGTATGATTTTATATAGATTTGAAATTATGGCCCTGTTCCCTGGTTTAGAGGTGGCACATTTTTCAAACGGCGTCATCTCTCTGGTTGCCGTTTGTTTATTCGGGGGAGCCAGTCTCCAATGCCGGACTTGAAAATATTGAAATCAAGCTAATTCATTTTGTCCCTGTTCTAATTTGCATTAGTGAAAAGGTTTAGGGTCCTTCCCTTGAAACATATCACAGAGTTTCGTGCAACCTGCCTGTTTCCATCTAGTGAATGCCTGGGGATCTAGGCCTGGACTGAATTGGGGATTGAAAAACAGCAGTGTAAAGGATAAAGGAAATGTCGTAAATTGGTAGTGTTTATTTAACAGCTGTATCCCAGACCTTTTCTGCTAAACTCGTAATCCTGCTTTTGTGGATATTTGGAGAATGGTCAGATTCAGGGAGCCATACGGTATTGCCAAGCTGTGGCCCTCCTATTGCTTGCTCCATCTGTACCCACTGCTTCCCAGTGTCTGCGCCCCACCAGTCTTTCACAATTCGGATCTGTGCGGCTTGGTAGAACTTGCGAACATTTGGCAGACCCAGACCTCCCCTATTTATAGGAGTCATTAAGACATTGCCAGCTACCCCTGGTGCTTTATTATTCCAGACAAATGCTAGCATTGCACTATGTAGCTTTTTAAAGAAGGGTGCTGGGACCTGGATTGTGAAAGCTTAGAAATAATAAAGTGCTTTAAGGAGAATAACATTTTTACTGAGTTGATACGACCCAGAGGACACCGTTAATGGACCCCATTTTACTAGTTGACCCAACATTTCTGTCAATAAAGGGGGGTAGTGAACTTTGTAAATTTTAGGAGTTATCGTGACACCCAGCAGTCTAATTCCCTTTTGCTCCTAGCTCTATTGTGTTTGAGTTCCAAGAGAATGGACTTCCCCTGGAGGGAGAGAGAGCGAGATTCAGCATTTCTGATTTAGTGTGGTTGATTTTCAAGCCCGCCACCGACTCATAGCTCTTTAGTTCTCTTTCTACTGCGGATAATGTGTGTACTGGATCAGACACGAGTAGCAACATATCATCTGCATAAACCATAGTTTTGTGTGATATCCCTCCAAAGCTAATCCCTTGTATATCCTCTGTCTGTCGGACCCTGGTGAGGGATGACTCAAGACAAATAGCATACAGTAGTGGTGACATAGGCGAGCCCTCTTTAGTGCCACGTTGGAGTGTAATTGGGGGAGGGGTTGACCATTAATCAGTAGTCGGGCAAGAGGTTGTTTATAGTTCACCCTTATTTTGTCTATGAATTTCAGGCCAAAGCCCATCTTCGCCAAAGTCCAAAAAAGAAATGACCACTCAACCTGATCGAAGGCTTTTTCCGCATCAAGAGAAAGTACAACCGCTTTAATCTTTTTTTTATCGACCTTCTCTATTATACAGCGTGTACGCATTATATTATCATGCGTTTGATGATATTTTATAAAGCCAGATTGAACTAACTGTGGGGAGCAGATCCTCTATCCTATTGCGCAGTATTTTAGAGTAGATTTTAGCGTCTAAATTAATGAGATCTATGGGGCGATATGAACCACACCTACTAGGGTCTTTTCCCATTTTTGGGAACAGGACAATGTTAGCCTCCTCCATAGTAGGGAAAATACAACCATATAGTTTGAACAAATTATATAAATATGTGACCTTTGGGGTCAACACCCCCCAGTAGATCCTATAGAACAGGGCGGGAAATCCATCTGGGACGGGTGATTTATTAAGGAGAAGCGCATTTATTACCCTGAGTACTTCTTCCTGGGTGATATCTAGCTCCAGGCGATCCCGGTCTTCCGGAGCTATCCGGGGAAGGGTAACCGCTTGCAAGAATGTCCACTGGGCCCCGGGATCTGGAGACTCTGACCGATAGAGGTTTGAATAAAATAAGTGAAATTGCTCAATAATTAGAGGAGTTTCTGTGACTTTCTCCTGAGGGTAATTGAATCATCTGGATAATTTGTGACGCTGTTATTCGGCATATTTGTCCCGCTAGTAAGCGATCTGCCTTATTGGCTTTGACATAATATTTTTGCTGGAGATATAATAGCAATTTTTCTGCCTTTCTTGCTTGGAGTATGTAAAGCTTGCTCACCAGAGTTCTATGCGTTTTTACAATGGAGGGACCGACTTTCGTTTCCCTTTTCCCCCTCACCCATTGAAGCTCTTCCTCAAGCTCCAGTGCCAATGGTTTTTGTTTATGCCTGATCGCTGCATCAGCTATTAAGCCGTGAATAGTCACTTTAGAGGCATCCCATGTCACATTTACGAGGGGTCTCTGCCATCGAGTTGAGCTCAAAGAATTCCTCTATTTGCCCTTTGACTTTATCTCTCAGTATTGAGTCTGCTATAACTTCGGAGGGAAATCGCCATGCCCATAACCTCTGAATCGCCATGCCTAAATTCAAATCCATAATAAGGGGTGCATGGTGTTGGAGCGTAATCGCCTGACATGTTATCCGGGTGACAGTACCTAAAAGTGGTTTCGAGACCCACACAAAATCAATGCGAGAGAAAGACCTATGAACATGAGAATAGAATGTATATCCTTTTTCGTAGCCCAGGAGTGTTGGCCACAGATCTACCAGTGTTAAACTTGCACATTTTTGTTTCAACATTTTTGATGGTTGAGGCTGCGTGAAGCGGGATACAACACTCCGGTCCCGACCAGAGTCCCATGCCATGTTAAAATCCCCTAAGAGAATTATTTCTCCCTCACTAAAGGCTTCCAAAAGTATAAGAGTTGATTTTAAAAAACCTTCCTGACCTGAGTTTGGAGCATATATTGAAGTCACCGTTATTTTCTTCAAGCCTAATGCCAAATTTGTAAAGACATAGCGGCCCTCCTTGTGGGTTTTTGTTCAAAGCACATTAATGTGTGGCCCTGGCACTAGTGCAATCAATACCCCAGCCACCTTCCCTACCACATTTGCTTGTAGTATTGCCGCGTATCTCCGCAGTGTGAATTTATGTCTGTCTGCCAGAGAGAGATGTGTCTCTTGGAGCAGCACCAAGTCTGTTTGGTACCGCCCCAAGAGGGATTCTAGCTTCCTGTGCATTGAGACCCCTTATGTTCAATGTGAAGCACTCGAATTAGCTCAATAATAAACAAATATGAAACTGTTATCCCCACATTTAGACCTGGCTATCCATGACATTCCTCTCGTATACCATGCTTTGCAGGCCCCCCTCTGTCTGCCTTGACCCCTCCATTAGAACCCCTGCTAACCTCAACACGCCCAACAAATTCCCAAAACAATGTCCCCTGGTGTGATCCACGGTACCTAACAACACCTGGGGTACATGCCCCCAGCCGTGTGTCGGCTTTAATCCCAGGGCAACGTGCGGGGTATCCTCGTACCCCATCTGTCACCTGAACAGATATGATCTGAGATGGTGTGCTCCGCCTCTGCTATGTACACCCAGTCTGGTCTTAGTCCATTCTCGATAGGATGTTTTCTTCTGCCTGTACTTATTCCGGTATCTTTGAAGTAGGCCCTCTGAGTCGAGCCTTCCAGTCCTCTTGAAGGTTAGCCCTGTCTTTCCTACCGTGCCGAGTTGCAGTCGACCACTCCCAGGGCTTGGATTGTTGTGCCTGATGATTAGAAGCAGCATTCGTAGCTTCAGATGGATCTTCGGAAGCATCCTCTTCAATTTGTAGCAAAGCCATACCTGCATCTCGGGAAGTAACTCTATGCTGTCTGCCTTCCATGGAGAAGACCACTCCAAATGCGAAAGTCCATTTAAACTTACCTCTTCACGTCTGCAATGTTGTTACCACTGGCTGCATCTCGTGCTGTTTTTGGAGGGTCATTTTTGAAAGATCTTGGAAAAGTTGTATCTCGTTCCCATTGAAAGTGATTGGAGATGCCTCTTTTGGCTTCCTGAGGATCTGTTCATTTTGATGAAATGTGCAGGCTGCTAAAACCTCTCGAGGGTGAGCCTTTGGGTCATTTCTTTTCGGGCCTGTTCTGTGAATCCGATCAAGCGGAACCATAACTGTCTCATCTTCTGCAATTAGATCTGCAAAGATATGGGTGACAGTGTCTTTCAAATCTGGATCTAATATTGATTCCGGAAGGTTTCTTATCCATATATTAAAGCTTCTCGATCTATTCTCTACTTCCTCACATTGTATTTCAAGATTGCGTGTGAGCCGGGCGAGATCTTCCAGTGCGATATCTGACTGCTTGCTTTCCTGTGTCAATTCCTGGATTGCCTGCTCATTGGAGTCTACCCTCTCCCCAAGGGAAGTTAAGTCTTTACTGAAGTCAGATAAGGATTGCCTTATCCCGGCAGAGAAGGCAGAAAACTGCATCTGGAATGAGGCAAGAAACTTATACTGGAATTCCTGCAAGCTCGCCGCAAAATCTTCCTTGGCGTAGCCATTTCTATGTCAGCGTTGCTGACCTCTTTGCCTGAGATAGCCATGGCTCTATTTCCAGAAGGAAGCGTTCCCTGGCCCAGTGCCCAGAGTCTTTGTAGAGGATTTATTGTGGATTGTGTTTTGGCGCTTCATGCGTGGGTGTGTTTCTTTTTGTCTCTCGGCATGTGACTTGCTGAATGCAAAGCCACCCGAGCCCAGTTCAAATTGTAGACAGTCTGTTACATCTAGGGAATCTGTCCACACATATTAAATAGGCCTGCCCAGACCTACCATGAGCGGGAGGGCAGCTAGTGCATCACCTCTTGAAGAGTCCCCTAGAAATCATGCAAGTTAAATTGCAGCCGTCTCTTTTTACCAGGCGTGGACAGTATTATTATCTTTCTTGGTATGCTTTATGTTGTGCTTATTGTTGGAAGGACCAGTCCTGAGCAGTTTGCTTGTGCGGCCCCCCCGGTGTTAAATCTGTTTGTGGGGTCCCCAGGATGGCAGAAGATTTTTCTTTGCAGAGGCGGGGCAAGGAAGTCACATAGGTTTGCCCAAGTTCCCGGATGGGCGACGCCTTCTGAAATTAACAGTTTCTATGCGCGAGACCCCTGCATTGCCGTGCACTTACTGAATTTAAAATCTCTGATTGTACTTGACAGTCTGTAAGTGGGTCGGGTCCTTAGTCTGCTTCCCAGACCTGCAGGCCAAACCCATGTCCAGGTTAGCCGCAATACGGACACTGCAGTTTGCCGCAATGCAAGGGTAGGTGGGTCGCCGTACCCGCGTGCCTGGGGTCTCCCCAAGCTAGTGCTGCCGCTCACTGATCCCGTTAGGGGGGTGCTATCTTTATTTATGCCTCCTGCAACAGAGCACCCTGCACGCACTTCCTCAAGGTGCGGCAGCCATCTTGGAATCCGACACTCCCATGTATTTTGATGTCTGAATTGGAGTTTCACTAAGTTATTTAACTTAGACATAAAGTGTTGTATATTCCAATGATTCATCTTGAGACAACTAAAGATGACTTTGCCATTATAGTTTATAAAAGGCGCTAGTCTTAAGGATGTTCCTATTGGAACAAATTATATGATTGCCTGGGCCATTAATAGATACCTGATTCAGTATTTTCCAAGTTTTTAACGGCCTAAAGAGTGTAAAGGGACAGGTCAATATAGTATGATCGCTAATGGGGGTAAAAGTAGCAACAATGTTTCCAAAATCCCCCCCCCCCCGTTAGTCTGTCCATGAAGACATAATCCAGGCAGGAAAAACTAGTTCCATTGGTCCAAGTATAAGGCAATAGCTTCTCATTGTCATAGCTGTGATTTAAACAAATCAAATCGAATATATTCATGAACGTAGCCCAAGCAATGGCTCTACCCTGTTTGACTGGCAGCTGATTATTGAATTGCCCTGGGTCTAAATCCTCAGTAGGAGAAGCAATCCATTCAAATAAATGCGGGGCGTTAAGATGGCCCCCTACAATTACTTTCCCGGCAGGATATGTGTCATTTCAAAAACCCAGTATTTGATCAAGTGTACTTAGAATCTCTTTTACCCAGATCCAGCCAGGTGGAGAGTAGACATTTATAATTTCATATGGAGGTCACTAGGTCAGATACTGATTGTCGCCGATAATACTTAGGGAGAATCAATTTCAGCCATAAAACGTAACAATTTTATATAAGATAAGCCCTCCTGATGGGAGGCCACAGGTTCCACATTCAGCATATCTGGATAGCATATTGTAACCATCAATAAAAAAATCTTTGACTGTGCAGGTTTCCTGAAGCATAATTAGGTCACTCGCTCTTACAACAGATGAACCCAATGGATGTATCATAAAGGAGCAAGTGCCTCGCGCGTTCCAACAGAGCATTTTGAGAGAGCTCAAATGAGTGAAAGGTCAGTATGTTTCAGATACTTGAGGCGTACTTGATTCAGCGCCCCCGCCTTCTCCTGAGAGTGCTGATTTGTGACCCAGTGTAAAGAGCAGTCAAGTTAGCAAAATGTTCAGTGATCACCTGACCAGATTTCGGATGTGATGGGTAGTATCGTTTCTGATTTCATCAAAATTGACTCTGAGAGGGTGGGGGGGGCAGCAAACCGTTAGTGTGAATCCCACTGTCTGTAGGGTGGTAGAGCAAGAGCAAAACAAAGAGGCAGTAGCGGAGGATACCAGCTGAATCAGAGCCCAAATGGAGACACTGGGCCTCATTACGAGTCCGGCGTTAACCGAGGCGGTAAAACCGCCTGGTTAACGGCGGACTCGTATTACCATTCCGCCTCCGTGATTCCCGGAATTACCGGGGCATCACAACCCCGGTTTTCCGGAAATCACGGAGGCGGAATGGTGTAAATCCCCATTCCCATTGAGTCCTATGGGACTCAATGGGAATCGGGATCATGGAAACACCGGCAGCATCTTGTAATGCTGCCGGTGTTTCCTCGTCCGCCTGCAGGCGGGCGGTGTTAAACCCGCCAGGTCAGACCTGGCGGGAACATCACCTCCCGCCTGCAGGGGTCGGGATCAGGCGGTCCGGAAACAACGGTGGCGGCGGGTTTACCGCCACCGTTATTTCCGGACCGCCACAGTCGTAATGAGGCCCACTGTCCCATTTAGGAACCTCAAATTAACAAGGGGGATCCTGGGAGTCCATCTGCCAGACATTAGTCCTGGTTATGAGAGACTTACCCAGAGTGTTTAGCTCACTATCTTTCACAGAGAAGAAATATCCAAACCATATCAGTCTTTGTCCTGCCCTGGGGCAGTCCAGCACCGACATGCTAGGCAACTCTCCTCTGAACAAGAGTACCAACAGCAACCCCAGACACGTGTTTCGGTCTGATTGGACCTTGTCAGTAGGGTGGAGCTGTGCCTCTCTAAGAATAGTGAGCAAGGGGTCCACATCTGGATTCCCCTAGTAACTTAGGGTGAGACCCAAAGTTACTTAAATATGCAAATTAACAAGGGGGGTCCTGGGAGTCCAACCAGACCGAAACACGTGTCTGGGGTTGCTGTTGGTACTGTTGTTCAGAGGAGAATTGCCTAGCATTTTGGTGCTGGACTGCCCCAAGGCAGGACAAAGACTGATATGTTTGGGATATTTTTCCATAATAGGAAGAGCCTCAATCTATTTAAGAAGGGGCTACCTGATGTAGGAGCAATTTCTTCCAACTTTACAATAGTTCCCAAATGCACATGTGCATGCATATTGGTA
Organism: Ambystoma mexicanum; assembly: GCF_040938575.1. Classification (NCBI taxonomy): domain Eukaryota; kingdom Metazoa; phylum Chordata; class Amphibia; order Caudata; family Ambystomatidae; genus Ambystoma; species Ambystoma mexicanum. Next base: position 1,477,618,098 of record NC_090921.1, read on the forward strand.
GAATGATGATGGTCACTAGGCGTAGCGGATCAAACACTTGTTCTCGTAGTGGCATCTACTTGAGCCGCCTGCACAGGTTGGTGGACTGCTCGTAGGGGAACACGTCCATGACGATCTTCTCTTTCGCCCATAACTTTCCTTCTTTTTCCCCAGATATTTGTAAACATACCCATTTGTCCAAGGGGCCTCTTAATTCGACTTGTCTGGTAGAACCTTTGCCCTGGTCCTGGGAAACGATGGATGTTGCTTTCCTTGATGGTGTGTTTGTCTGCTGAGGGGCGTCTTGTGCTCTCCTACTAACCATGCTATTCAAGCCTTCCACTTGTTTGAGAGAAAATTAAGTATTTTCCATTATCATTCGCTTCCTACGGTTGGTCTTTTTTTTTGTTGGAAAGCTGTTCAGCAACGAAAACTTGTTGCACAGTGCCTCAATGGTCTGCTCCTCCGTTTCCGGAGCAACGCACAGAGAATCATTCTGGTACTGTTCCAATGAAAAAAGCTCCGAATATAAGGTTAGGGCACTCTCCTTTCCCAGTCTGTTGGTTAGCTGTAACTATATTAACCATGGCCGAGGTTGAGTTGGTCGCAATATGGACAAGTTAAGAGGTTAATGAGACCTCCCCATTTTGCTGTTCCGGACTATCTGTATGTTCTGGGTTGGTTGCCAGGATCACATCAACCACTTTGGCAATTATACACTTAAGATCATGCTGGTCCACTGCCAGTTTAGAAAATAGAGATAGTAAGGCGTCCATGTTGGTCATTAAGATTGCAATGTTAGAAGGTGATGCTACGGTCATCCCTGAGTTAGTCTGCTGTATTGTAATTACAACATCATCCTCCAAAACTGTTTCTTCATACGAGGCTTCCGCACTTCATACAAATGTCTCCATGTTCAGGCTCACCGAAATATTCGAGCCAATTATGCTGCCATAATGGAGTGAAGAAAAGCCCAGTGAATTTCATAGCACATATTCAAAAGTGAACCGTCTTTATTAGTAAAGGAGTGATCTGAGTGATTGGCCTCTCCTTTGTGTTTACCAGAGCCTAACGGCTCGTGCAGGCCCCGACCCCCTCACTCTTTGGCAAATTCCCAGATGAGTTTGAGCATCAGTGTGCGTCATCCAACCCTGTTTGTTTAACAAATTAGGCCCCCCCCAGCCACCTGCCCAGCTCCTTCCTTGCCCGTGTCCCCCTCCGCATCCCTTCTTGGTTCCCTGGCCCTCCCTCGTCCCTCCCCGCCCACCGTGTCGTGATTAGCCTCTCCTTCATGTTTGCCAGAGCCTAACGGCTCGTGCAGGCCCCGGCCCCCTCACTCTTTGGCGTATTCCCAGGTGAGTTTGAGCGTCAGTGTGCGCCATCCGATCCCGTTTCTTTGCCCCCATCCCCCTGCCCTGCTCCTTCCTTGCCTGTGTCCCCCTCCGCATCCCTTCCTGGCTCCGTGGCCCGACCCTCCTCCCTCCACGTCCACCCACTCCGATTGGTCCTGTCAGGAGGACCCACATTCATTGCCAGTCCTCCCAGGGCAGCCCTCTGCCCGGCAGCCCATCGGCTAAGGACCCAAGGCAAAGGACAGCTCCTTCAGTGACGGCTCCAGGTTGTATCTGCAGGTATCAGCAGGAGAAGCAAGAAGCCGACAATAAGTAAGTGTGGTAAGGGTGGGGACAGAAGCAATTACTTCACGGCCTACTACCCTACCATTCAACCCTAGAAGCTAAACTATTGTAAAAATCTTCATACTATGGTGGCATTGCATTTAAAAATAATTATTATGATACTATTGCATTGATAAAGTGTACTGTAATATTCCTCTCTGTGCAAATGTGAATTTAGACGTGTGCCTAATATCCTCTGTACTAAGTTGAATTTAGAAGTGTGCCTAATATCCTCTCTGTGCAAAGTTGAATTTAGAAGTGTGCCTAATAGCATGCTTGTCATGATGCCTACCCCCAAGCATCCGGACCAAGCCCATCAGCCCCGGGAGCAGGCATCTAGACATTTAGTAAAACCTCAGCAGCCCTGGCTAGGGGCTATCTGGGTTCAGTCCTGGCGTCTTAGGCGCCAGGCTCATAGTAGAAATCAGTCCTGGCGCCAGGTTCATAGTCATTACTTACCTCAGGCAGACCATGCTGCAAATGACTCCAATCCAACATGAAGCCTGAAAGGGACTATTTTTCTACAGGGACTATTTTTTACTCGTGTGTGGTTCTAGGGACTTCTTACCTGGGACTACTTTTGAGGCTATTTAAACCACGCCCGACCAGCAACACACGCTTCACGTTATTCTGCATCCAGCAGCGTAACGCTCACCGTGCCTGCAGCCTGCATCCAGTCTTCTGCCACGCCTGCCTCGAATCCGGAGCTCCTAAAACAAAGAGGAAAGAAAGGGACAAGGTTAGAAAACAAACTTATTTCTATTCCACACCTGATTCTGGATCCATCTCGTCTCCGGACCTGTAAAGAACATCATTTCTGCACGCGCCGCACCTCCAGCTGCAGCGCCGCGCCAAACTCACCAGTCTTCACAGCATCCTTCGTGTCGGCGCTGCCTCCATCATTTCTTTGCCGAACTTCGTCACCTAGGAGACAAAAGAAAACCACAAGGTGAGCTGAGGGAACCAACAAATATAATTCTTACCACCATAGACTTACCTGATTTACCACCAGAGGCATCCTTTTGTGACTCTCCATATTTCCACGTGCCGCATCTGTAAAGAGAGACAAAACAACATGTTTTCCACATGCAACATTTACCGGACAACGCCAGGTAATACAGACTCTTACCTGAGCGCCACCAGCTACCACAAGATCATCTTTTTACGAGCCAGCTGCAAGACAAGAAAGGAAGGGGGGAACAAGATTGAACATCAGACATATTGGACTCTATGAACTTAATACTTACTGGTACTCACCAGGAACCTCAGAGTGAATACTCTCCGGAACTCTCCCGAGCCTTCAAACCAGTGAAGTAACTGGAATCGACGCGCCCCTGCAAATCCACGAAGGATGGAGAGCTCATCTTTCAAGAATATAAGGTGAGATTGCTGTGAGGGCATTTCGGAGGTGATTAGTTGGGGAGGACTGTGGGGGTGCAATCACTTGAATCCACAAGTGGTTAAATCCATCTCTCCACTTGCAGGAGAATATTTCTACGGGTTAAGCAGACAAGATTAGGAGGGCAGATCCAGTCAGTCATCGCTGCACTACACATCACTTGGGTGGAGACCGCAGCTGTCCGGGTCTGACCGACGCCCCTGTGGGAGCCAGGTAAGCGTAACAGTGCTCTGGTTGAATTTAGAAGGGTGCCTAATAGCGTGCCCTGGTTGAATTTAGAAGTGTGCCTAATATCCTCTCTGTGCAAAATTGAATTTAGAAGTGTGCCTAATATCCCCTCTGTGCAAAGTTGAATTTAGAAGTGTGCCTAATATCCTCTGTGCAAAGTTGAATTTAGAAGTGTGCCTAATATCCTCTCTGTGCAAAGTTGAATTTAGAAGTGTGCCCAATATCCACTGTACAAAGTTGAATTTAGAAGTGTGCCTAATATCCTCTCTGTGCAAAGTTGAATTTAGAAGTGTGCCTAATAGCGTGCCCTGGTTGAATTTAGAAGTGTGCCCAATAGCGTGCCCTGGTTGAACTTAGAAGAAGTGTGCCTAATATCGTGCCCTGGTTGAATTTAGAAGTGTGCCTAATATCCCCTCTATGCAAAGTTGAATTTAGAAGTGTGCCTAATATCCTCTGTGCAAAGTTGAATTTAGAAGTGTGCCTAATATCCTCTTTACAAAGTTGAATTTATAAGTGTGCCTATTATCTTCTCTGTTCAAAGTTGAATTTAGAAGTGTGCCTAATAGCGTGCCCTGGTTGAATTTAGTAGTGTGCCTAATATCCTCCGTACAAAGTTGAATTTAGAAGTGTGCCTAATATCCTCCGTACAAAGTTGAATTTAGGAGTGTGCCTAATATCCTCTCTGTGCAAAGTTGAATTTAGAAGTGTGCCTAATAGCGTGCCCTAGTTGAATTTAGAAGTGTGCCTAATAGCGTGCCCTGCTTGAACTTGGAAGAAGTGTGCCTAATAGCGTGCCCTGGTTGAATTTAGAAGTGTGCCTAATAGCGTGCCCTGGTTGAATTTAGAAGTGTGCCTAATAGCGTGCCCTGGTTGAATTTAGAAGTGTGTCTAATATCCCCTCTGGGCAAAGTTGAATCTAGAAGTGTGCCTAATAGCGTGCCCTGGTTGAATTTAGAAGTGTGCATAATAGCGTGCCCTGGCTGAACATAGAAGAAGTATGCCTAATAGCGTGCCCTGGTTGAATTTAAAAGAGTGCCTAATAGCGCGCCCTGGTTGAATTTAGAAGTGTGCCTAATATCCTCTCTGTACAAAGTTGAATTCAGAAGTTTGCCTAACATCCTCTGTGCAAAGTTGCCTTTAGAAGTCTGCCTAATATCCCCTCCGTGCAAAGTTGAATTTAGAAGTGTGCCTAATATCCTCTCTGTGCAAAGTTGAATTTAGAAGTGTGCCTAATAGCACACCCTGGCTGAATTTAGAAGTGTGCCTAATAGCACGCCCTGGTTGAATTTAGAAGTGTGCCTAATATCCTCTCTGTGTAAAGTTGAATTTAGAAGTGTGCCTAATATCCCCTCTGTGCAAAGTTGAATTTAGAAGTCTGCCTAATATCCCCTCTGTGCAAAGTTGAATTTAGAAGTGTGCCTAATATCCCCTCTGTGCAAAGTTGAATTTAGAAGTGTGCCTAACATCTTCTGTGCAAAGTTGAATTTAGAAGTCTGCCTAATATCCCCTCTGTGCAAAGTTGAACTTATAAGTGTGCCTAATATCCTCTCTGTGCAAAGTTTACTTTAAAAGTGTGCCAAATAGTGCGCCCTGGCTGAATTTAGAAGTGTGCCTAATAGCACGCCCTCGTTGAATTTAGAGATGTGCCTAATATCCTTCTGTGCAAAGTTGAATTTAGAAGTGTGCCTAGTAGCATAACTGCAGCCTAGATTGCAATTAGAAGTGTGCCTAATAGCGTTCCCTGGTTACATTTAGAAGTGTGTCAAATAGCGTGTCGTGGTTGAATTTAGAAGTGTGCCTAATAGCCTCTCTGTGCAAAATTGAATTTAGAAGTGTGCCTAATAGCATGCCCTGGTTGAATTTAGAAGTGTGCCAAATATCCTCTCTGTGCAAAGTTAAATTTAGAAGTGTGCCTAATAGCATGCCCTGGTTGAATTTAGAAGTGTGCCTAATATCCTCTCTGTGCAAAATTGAATTTAGAAGTGTGCCTAATATCCTCTGTACTAAGTTGAATTTAGAAGTGTGCCTAATATCCTCTCTGTGCAATGTTGAATTTAGAAGTGTGCCTAATAGCGTGCCCTGGTTGAATTTAGAAGTGTGCCTAATATCCTCTGTACAAAGTTGAATTTAGAAGTGTGTCTAATATCCTCTCTGTGCAGAGTTGAATTTAGAAGTGTGCCTAATATCCTCTCTGTGCAATGTTGAATTTAGAAGTGTGCCTAATAGCGTGCCCTGGTTGAATTTAGAAGTGTGCCTAATATCCTCTGTACAAAGTTGAATTTAGAAGTGTGCCTAATATCCTCTCTGTGCAAAGTTGAATTTAGAAGTGTGCCTAATATCCTCTGTGCAAAGTTGAATTTAGAAGTATGCCTAATATCCTCTCTGTGCAAAGTTGAATTTCGAAGTGTGCCTAATATCCTCTGTACAAAGTTAAATTTAGAAGTGTGCCTAATAGCCTCTCTGTGCAAAATTGAATTTCGAAGTGTGCTTAATAGCGTGCCCTGGTTGAATTTAGAAGTGTGCCTAATATCCGCTCTGTGCAAAGTTGAATTTAGAAGTGTGCCTAATATCCTCTCTGTGCAAAGTTGAATTTAGAAGTGTGCCCAATATCCACTGTAGAAAGTTGAATTTAGAAGTGTGCCTAATATCCTTTCTGTGCAAAGTTGAATTTAGAAGTGTGCCTAATAGCGTGCCCTCGTTGAATTTAGAAGTGTGCCTAATAGCGTGCCCTGGTTGAACTTAGAAGAAGTGTACCTAATATCGTGCACTCGTTTCAATTTAGAAGTGTGCCTAATATCCCCTCTATGCAAAGTTGAATTTAGAAGAGTGCCGAATATCCTCTGTCCAAAGTTGAATTTAGAAGTGTGCCTAATATCCTCTGTACAAAGTTGAATTTAGAAGTGTGCCTAATATCCTCTCTGTTCAAAATTGAATTTAGAAGTGTGCCTAATATCCTCTGTACAAAGTTGAATTTAGAAGTGTGCCTAATATCTGCTCTGTTCAAAGTTGAATTTAGAAGTGTGCCTAATATCCTCTCTGTGCAAAGTTGAATTTAGAAGTGTGCCTAATAGCGTGCCCTGGTTGAATTTAGAAGTGTGCCCTGGTTGAATTTAGAAGTGTGCCTAATAGCGTGTCCTGGTTGAACTTAGAAGAAGTGTGCCTAATAGCGTGCACTGGTTGAATTTAGAAGTGTGCCTAATAGCGTGCCCTGGTTGAATTTAGAAGTGTGCCTAATAGCACGCCCTGGCTGAATTTAGAAGTGTGCCTAATATCCTCTGTGCAAAGTTGAATTTAGAAGTGTGGCTAATATCCCCTCTGCGCAAAGTTGAATTTAGAAGTATGCCTAATATCCCCTCTGTGCAAAGTTGAACTTAGAAGTGTGCCTAATATCCTCTCTGTGCAAAGTTGAATTTAGAAGTGTGCCTAATATCCCCTTTGTGCAAAGTTGAATTTAGAAGTGTGCCTAATATCCCCTCTGTGCAAAGTTGAATCTAGACGTATGCCTAATAGCGTGCCCTGGTTGCATTTAGAAGTGTGCATAATAGCGTGCCCTGGTTGAACATAGAAGAAGTATGCCTAATAGCGTGCCCTGGTTGAATTTAAAAGGGTGCCTAATAGCGCGCCCTGGTTGAATTTAGAAGTGTGCCTAATATCCTCTGTACAAAGTTGAATTTAGAAGTGTGCCTGATATCCTCTCTGTTCAAAATTGAATTTAGAAGTGTGCCTAATATCCTCTGTACAAAGTTGAATTTAGAAGTGTGCCTAATATCTGCTCTGTTCAAAGTTGAATTTAGAAGTGTGCCTAATATCCTCTCTGTGCAAAGTTGAATTTAGAAGTGTGCCTAATAGCGTGCCCTGGTTGAACTTAGAAGAAGTGTGCCTAATAGCGTGCCCTGGTTGAATTTAGAAGTGTGCCTAATAGCGTGCACTCGTTGAATTTAGAAGTGTGCCTAATAGTGTGCCCTGGTTGAATTTAGAAGTGTGCATAATAGCGTGCCCTGGTTGAACATAGAAGAAGTATGCCTAATAGCGTGCCCTGGTTGAATTTAAAAGGGTGCCTAATAGCGCGCCCTGGTTGAATTTAGAAGTGTGCCTAATATCCTCTCTGTACAAAGTTGAATTTAGAAGTGTGCCTAACATCCTCTGTGCAAAGTTGCCTTTAGAAGTCTGCCTAATATCCCCTCTGTGCAAAGTTGAACTTAGAAGTGTGCCTAATATCCTCTCTGTGCAAAGTTGAATTTAGAAGTGTGCCTAATAGCACGCCCTGGCTGAATTTAGAAGTGTGCCTAATATCCTCTGTGCAAAGTTGAATTTAGAAGTGTGCCTAATATCCCCTCTGCACAAAGTTGAATTTAGAAGTCTGCCTAATATCCCCTCTGTGCAAAGTTGAACTTAGAAGTGTGCCTAATATCCTCTCTGTGCAAAGTTGAATTTAGAAGTGTGTTTAATAGCACACCCTGGCTGAATTTAGAAGTGTGCCTAATATCCCCTCTGCACAAAGTTGAATTTAGAAGTCTCCCTAATATCCCCTCTGTGCAAAGTTGAATTTAGAAGTGTGCCTAATAGCGCGCCCTGGCTGAATTTAGAAGTGTGCCTAATAGCGCACCCTGGTTGAATTTAGAGGTGTACCTAATATCCTGTCTGTGCAAAGTTGACTTTAGAAGTGTGCCTAATATCCTCTGTGCAAAGTTGAGTTTAGAAGTGTACCTAATATCCACTTTGTGCAAAGTTGAATTTAGAAGTGTGCCTAATATCCCCTCTGTGCAAAGTTGAATTTATAAGTGTGCCTAACATCCTCTGTGCAAAGTTGAATTTAGAAGTCTGCCTAATATCCCCTCTGTGCAAAGTTGAACTTATAAGTGTGCCTAATATCCTCTCTGTGCAAAGTTGACTTTAGAAGTGTGCCAAATAGTGCGCCCTGGCTGAATTTAGAAGTGTGCCTAATAGCACGCCCTCGTTGAATTTAGAGGTGTGCCTAATATCCTTCTGTGCAAAGTTGAATTTAGAAGTGTGCCTAGTAGCATAACTGCAGCCTAGATTGCAATTAGAAGTGTGCCAAATAGTGTGCCGTGGTTGAACTTAGAAGTGTACCTAATATCCTGTCTGTGCAAAGTTGAATTTAGAAGTGTGCCTAATATCCCCTCTGTGCAAAGTTTGAACTTAGAAGTGCGCCTAATATCCTCTCTGTACAAAGTTGAATTTAGAAGTGTGCCTAGTAGCGTGCCCTGGTTGAATTTAGAAGTGTGCCTAATATCCTGTCTGTGCAAAGTTGAACTTAGAAGTGTGCCTAATAGCGTGCCCTGGTTGAATTTAGAAGTGTGCCTAATAGCGCGCCCTGGTTGAATTTAGAAGTGTGCCTAATATCCTTCTGTGCAAAGTTGAATTTAGAAGTGTGCCTAGTAGCATTACTGCAGCCTAGATTGCAATTAGTACATTAAAACCTAGAATACGTGAATATTATCACCCTGCCTAGTTGATCCCAGAAACTGTGAATAATCTCACCCAATGGTATAGCTGAACTTATAAAAACCAATTATATAGTGAAATTTGCATCTGAAACGGTACCTAACAGCAAGTACTGCTGTGGTACTGTTAATCGCAGAAAGAGTGATCAACTAAAATCTAACAACCCATCTATATCACAGTTACTTACCATGAGTGCACCCAATCCACCAAGGTCTGCCAGGAACGTCCCCTATGCACTGCCCCCGCCCCCGCTTCCCAAATCATCCCACCCTCCACCACATCCCCCATCCATTCCCTTTCCAAACACCAAGCCAGAGGGGCACGATGGCGAGCCAACCACCCTAAGACCACTGCTCCTCCGAACCCCGCCACCGATCAGCCTACTATGATCTTACCCGCTCCCCTCATTAGCCTCCCAGGCACACCCTGCCCAACAATCATGCACCCCCGCTTTTTCCATCAACCCCCACCATCATCCCCCCGACCACACTCCTTCCCCTCCCTAAAAACTGCACGCCTAGCCCTAGCAAGAACAGAAGCCTCATCCCTCTCGCCCTATGACCCCCCTACCCTCTCGCACACACCAATCGCAACAAAGACACCAAAGAGGAAACGTGCCTGGTCCCCCTCAATCTCTCAACACTCATCGCCTCACCTGTCTCGACACACCACATCATCCCCCCAATCACCGCCCTCCCCTCATGCCTCACCCTGCCTGAAACCCCTCTCCCTCGATTTCTCACCTACCACAACTGAAGCTAACCACCCACACCCCACCCTTGAATCTCCCGTGCCAAACTCAATCTTCCCAACACACGCGCCCATCAACTCCCACCTGAAACCCACCCATTTTTCTGCTCGCTCGCTATTTCCATCGACCATCAACCACCCCACCCCTCTCCAGTTTCCACCCTCTCCCCCCAAACCCCCATCTCTGCAGCTCCGACATCAACCTCATCTACCGAAGTGAATTGCATCCTATTTAATGCCCGATCCGTAGCAAAAAACAGACAGAGCATCTTTGACCTCCTCGCCTCTGATAAACCTGACCTGGTCTTCATCACCGAAACCAGGTTCTCTGACGACTTTGCCACTATCACCAATGAAGCCTTCCCCTCTGACTACTCCCTCATCCCACTGAACCGTCCCTCTAGAGGAGGAGGAATAGCATTCGGCTTCAAGTCTCACTTCCACGCCTCTATCATCGACAACCAACCTTCCATTCCTTCCTGTGAATCACTCCTCGTTAAACTATCCCTTTCCCCTTCATTCTCACACAGCTTCCTAATAATCTACAGGCCCCCTGGCTACGATAGACAATTTTCAAACAACCTCTGAGACTCTATTGCCACTCTCCAAATAAACCATCCCAACCTCACCCTTCTAGGAGATTTCAACATATGGCTTGACATTCCCACCAACCCTATGACACACTCTTTGGTTGACGGCCTAGATGCGATTAACCTTCAACCCCACATAAACGGCCAGACTCACTATAAAGGATACACTCTCGATGCTATCTTCAGCTCCCACAACCGGATACAGCTAAACCCCCCCAACCCTATCATCTGGTCCGATCACTTCATTGTTTCTTTCACCATTCGCTCACCCGACCCGCTTCCCGTACCCCAACTTGAACCTCCAAATCTTTGCAAATGCCAGAAGAAACTAATCCTTCCTGATCTAGCCGACGCACTCCTCCAATCTCCTCCGCCTACCTGCCGACTCAATAATCAACTAACCCCGGACGCCTTTGACACATGGCTCAACACCTCACTAATGCGGCTAACACCCTCTTGCAAACCATCAGCCCGCCGTGGCCTTTTCGCTATATGGTTCACACCTGAATTGAAGACCAGTAAACAACTATATAAATTCCTAGAACGTAAATGGCAGAAAGACAAAACTACCCTTAGCAGATCCACCTTGGCTCGGCACCTACATCAGTACAAGGTTGAAATCTGGAAAGCAAAAAAAGTCCATTACAACTCCCGAATCCTAAACTGTAAAAACCCCAGCAAAGAACTTCACAAAATCATCATCGAATTCACCAAACCATCATGCACCACCACCGTCCTGACCCCCTAACAATCGCTGTGCGACTCACTCTCTCTCCACTTTTACACCACAGCTCTCGAAAGAACAAACGCTCTAACCAACAAACTAGCTCTCCTACACCCACCAGGCAACCCAGCCCACACACCGGCCAATCCACCGCCTGCAACCACTACCCAATCAACGTTCGACTCCTTTAGTCCAATATCACCCGACCAATTTCTCAAACTTCTCTCTGCTAGCAAACCATCCGGCTCTCCGCTAGACCCTTGCCTGGCTACAACCCTCAAAGAAATTTTCGCTTCTACCTGCGCAGGAGACCACACAAGATCCATCATAAATGACTCCCTTTCCTCTGGAATTTTCCCCGACGCATTCAAAATGGTTCATGTCAAACCTCTAATAAAAAAAACTTCCCTCGACCCTCTCGAGCCCAAAATCTACCGCCCCATCTCAAACACCAGGTTCCTTGCAAAACTCATCAACCAAACCGCCTACTCCCAACTAAATGCCTTTGTCGAAGCTAACAATCTCCTAGACCCGGCTCAATCAGGTTTCAGAGCCCGACACAGAACTGAAACCACCCTAACCTCAATCTGGGATGACCTTAAAAACACAGCAGACTCCGCAGGATGTGCCAAACTAATCCTTCTTGACCTATCTGCCGCCTTCGACACAATCACTCAATCCTCCTTGACTGCCTCCACTCCCTAGGAATTTGTGGAACTGCTCTCAAATGGATAGAATCCTTCCTCAAAAATAGGAACCAAATGACCCTACTCTCCAGCTATTCCTCCCAAGCCCGACCAGTCGACACGGGAGTTCCACAAGGTGCATGCCTATCAGCCCTCCTGTTCAATCTCTACATGTCCACCCTCCCACGAATAATTTGTTCACACAACATCCTGTGTTACAACTACACTGATGACACTCAACTAATTCTAAAACTCCTGAACTCAAAACCCAACTGCCGACCTGACCTCGCTTCCTGCCTCCTCAACATAAAACTCTGGATGACCACAAACCACCTCTTGCTAAACCCCTCCAAAACCGAAATCATGGTATGTGGCAACTCCGAACTTCTTCCATACCCACTACCTTGGCCATCTGGCATGGGCAACTCACCGACTCCCTCTAATTCAGTAAAAAACCTTGGATGCACCCTAGACTTGGACCTAACACTCTCGCGCCAAGTCAACAACGTCTCAAAGTCCTGCCACTACCACCTTAAAACTCTTAAGTGCATTTTTCCATACCTCTCCTTTCCCAACAGACTCTCTGCGGTCCAATCAATTCTTATATCAAGACTGGACTACGCTAACCCCCTCTACCTCAGATTCCACGCTTACCAACTGTCTAAACTACAAAGAGCACAAAACGCTGCAGCCAAACTTCTACTAGCGCTCGGCCCGAGAGACCACATCTCCCCAGCCCTCAAAACTCTCCACTGGCTTCCGGTTGCCCAAAGGGTGACCTTCAAAACCTTATGCATTTCTCACCAAGCACTGCATAAAACCGGACCTCAATATCTTCAAGAAAAACTAAAACCCTATCACCCTCCACATACTCTAACATCAAGCTCAGCCGGCCTCCTAGTCATACCTAAAACAAACTCGGTCAGGTTAGGCGGATCATCATTCTCAGCCTTGGCCCCCACGCTGTGGAACGCACTCCCACCCCACATCCGACTCACTGAAGACCTCATGTCTTTCCGCAAACTGCTGAAAACTTGGCTCTTCTCCTAAAACCGACCCCAAACTCAATCTAACTCAAACTGGATAACAGCATCTCAATGACTTTACCAAATGCTAGATCATAAAATAGAAATGCGGCATCATGATCCAAGCGAGAAATCGAAAACTAATACTCTATTGGTTAGCTAAAAAAGGACAAACAAAATAGATTGAGTAAAAAGGATCAAACTTGCGAAGTAGATAAAAAGAATACATTGTGCGAGTTCAGTAAAGTCGCTGAAATTAAGGAAATGGACAAAATAAATGTAATGGACAAAAGGATCAACGTGGACGTCAGGAATAAAATGGATAACAACAATTCAACTAACCCAAGCTACTAGACCTTAAACAACTATAAAACAAAAATAGCAATACATCAGCAAGATCCAGGCGAGAAATTGACAACTAATATTCTCTAATGTAAACTAAAAGGTCAAACAGAAGAGAATGAGTAAAGTGGATCCAGGCTGTGAAGTGAAAAGAAAATAAAAATAAAGAAAATGGACGAAAGATGTAAAACAGTTGAAATTAATGAAATGGATGTAATGATTGCAATGGACGAAACAAACTAAATGGACGAAATGAATAAAGTGAAGAGGATGGAAAGATGAATACAAGAGACAGATCACGGAACAAATGAGTGCATGGTATAAACGGAAAGTACAGAATACACGTTTTGAGTACATGAGACGGATGTAGTGCATTGGACAGACGGAGAGCACGGAACAGATCGAGTGCGTACGACAAGTGCCATGGGCTGAATCTGATGAATGAACGAAGTGAGTGGTGCGAATGAAGACGGCGGAGTAGATGAAGTGCGTAGAGCGGATGAGTGTGCCAAACGGTTGAGTCTGTAGAGCGGATCTGTCTGTAGAGCGGATGAGTGTGTAGAGCGGATGAGTGCGCAGTGCTGATGAGTGCGCAGAGCGGATGAGTGCGCAGAGTGGATGAGTGCGCAGAGTGGATGAGTGCGAAGAACGGATGAGTGCGAAGAACGGATGAGTGCGTGGAGCGGATGAGAGCGCAAATTGAATGAGGGCATGTAGCGGATGAGAGCGCGGAACAGATAACAGCGTAGTGCGGATGTAGGTTGTAGTGTGGTTGTAGGCTGTGTGAGTGGACAATAGAGCGGAGCAGTTGTGGTGTTGAGCAAATTGTAGAGCGTGATGGTGTTGAACGGATGTAGAATATGGTGCGGTTGCGGAGCGGGTGTAGAGTGCCGAGCGAGTGTAGAGTGCGGAGCGGGTGCAGAATGCGGAGCGGGTATAGAATGCAGATTTAGGGTGTTGAACGGATGAAGAGTGTGATGGTGTTGAGCGGATGCAGGGTGTTGAGCGGATGCAGAGTATGGTGCGGCTGCGGAGCGGTTGTAGAGCGTGGAGCGAGTGTAGAGTGCAGAGCGGGTGTAGAGTGCGAAGTGGGTGTAGAATGCGGAGCGAGCAGCGGGTGTAGAGTACGGAATGGGTTTAGAGCGCTGAGCGGGTATAGAAGGCGGAGCGAGGAGTCGGTGCGGAGCGGGTGTAGAGTACGGAACGGGAGTAGAGTGCGGAGCGGGTGTTGAGTATGGAGCAAACGGGTGTTATATATTGATGGAACGGGTGAGGTGGTTTGAAGAAGGGAAGAAAACGGGTGAAGTGGGTGGTTGGAACAGGATGGATCTGGAAGAATGGTTGATGTATACAGATGGAACGGGTAAAGTATGACAAAGAAGGGGCGAAGTATGTGGATAAAATGGGTCAAATGTATTGAATAGAAAGATTGAAGTATGTGGATGGAACAGGGAAGTGGATCGTTCGAGTGAAAAATGTGGTGGAAAGGAGGAAGTATGGGGTTGGAATGGGTGAAGTATGTGTGGAAACAGATGATCTGGGTGGAACGGATGAAGTGGATGGAACGGATGAAGTGGGTGGAACGGATGAAGTGGGTGGAACGGATGACGTCGGTAGATGGAAAGGGTGAAGTATGTAAATGGAAAAGATGAATTATGTGGATGGAACGCGTAAAGTATGTGGATGGAAGTACAGGGATGGAACGGGTGAAGTGTATGTGGAGGGAACGGGTGAAGTGTATGTGGAGGGAACGGGTGAAATATGTGGAAAGAACGGGTGAATATGTGAAGGAATGTGTGAAATACGTGGATGGAACGGCTGAAGTATGTGGATGGAATGGATTAGAGTGCAAGGAACCGATTGAGTGCATGGAACGGATTAGAGCACAGGGAACGGACTAGAGTGCATGGAATGGATTGGAATGCATGAACGGATTGGAGTGCATGAACAAACTGAGTGCATAGAACGGATTGGAGTGCATAGAACGGATTGGAGTGCATGGAACGGACTGGAGTGCATGGAACGGAATGGATTGCATGGAACGGAATAGAGTGCATGGAACGGAATAGAGTACATCGAACGGATTGGAGTGCATGGAGCGGATTGGAGTGCATGGAACGGATTGGAGTGCATGGAATGGATAGAGTACATGAAACTATTGGAGTAGGCCCGATCTCAAACACCTAAGGTAAACCACCAAATCTCATCTCCACGCTTACTCTCTTCCTTACACCACCACTCAACTAGAACACAGCGATACTATGACACCATTCGGTATAGCTGTTCCCATACCATCATTTAACTCATACTCCCCATCACCCTAACTAAACACTGCTGGCTACACACCCTCCAGCCTAGGCCTTCTCCTCAGGCCTAATGCAGCCAGAATCGGTCTGGATAAAACCTGCCAGAACTAACACATACTATAGATCTCCTAACCACCACACCTACCGCTAGGAAGCAGCTATCACACGAATGCCACATCAGCTGCACACATATACAGTGCTCACACGCACCTTTTGACTCTCTCTACTCTCTCTACTGACTTGAACTTTGGTTCCCGAGGGCGTTCAACCTACCAGCGCCTTGAGACTATACGAATGGTACATAAGGCGCTATATAAATGCAAAATAACATAACATAACATTTAGATCCGGATTAGTAGTCAGTAGCTTTGAGGACGCAGTCTCTGGTGACAAATCTGCTGCCAAGGGCACTACAGTTGCTACCACCAGAAAGTTAGTAATTTTATTGCGTGCAAGTGTATTGTTAACAATGTCCTTTGCCCCTTTTTTTCGTGCGTGGTCCGGCTTCGATTGAGCCATAGCCATGGTTCCTGGCAGGGCTGCATGCTCGCTTGCTGGGCATAATATGCGTGCTGCGCAGACAATATTTTCATTTGCCAGTTCCGTTCATGACTATCAATAGATGATTAAGAAAATCCTGTTGGGGACGTACCAACTAACCGGCAGGCGTGACATGTCTCCAGGTAGTGGGGTTGGAGGGTATGAAGACAGGGAAACCATCCGACTGGACCTAGATAGCAAACTTGGCTGGGGGAATTACTCCCACCTCCCGCCCACTCAAACACAGGAACACTCTGCACACTCTGCGAGGATTGAGGTAGCAATAGGCAGCAAGAAAAGACTGAGAATTTCCAAATGGTCACCAGACGCAGAGACAAAGCCTTCCGCACACAGGAACACTCTGCATTCATAAATAGAACAATGGGTAATAAAATAGAAGCATACAACCAACACATTTATAAACGAGACATATTAAACAATTTGAACAGTTTTAAAAGAGCAATTCCCATACTAATGGTCAAGCTGTGGCGAGTGTGGTGCTGCCCCTTTAAGGTTCAGCACGCAGCGAGTGATGTTTCACTTTGCTGCATGCGTATAAATAAACGGGGCGTGTCCCGGCTCGGTAGAGTGACCGGGAAGCCCGAACTAGCAACATCGCCTCCGTGTGAGTGTTTGTCTGGGAGGGGGCTCACGGCAGCGCGTGGGTGCACAGGGACACATATGCAACAGTGGGGACGAGTCAGGATCTGCAACCCGGGCACATCGCTGAAACAGGCGGTGATTGAATTTATTTTTAATGATGATTTCACCGTCTGAAATGCCGCGGAAGGGGGTACAGACCATGCGGCTGGTGGCCATTTTGAACAAAGGGCCAAGGATGGTCGCGGCTTGATTCTAGGGCAACGGTGAGCCATCCAAGCCCAATCTTTGGACACTTTAGCAGCGGACAGCTGCTAACAGCACATGAGGTGCTTTTTGGAGCGAATTTCTTGCATTTTCCTTCATTTTTGTTGAGTGAGAGGTGAGGAGCCAGGGAGGCCTGCTGTTCCTTTGTTATTTTCCCTGATCCCGCCCTACTCAATTTTTGGGACAACTGGCTAGCTGATTCCTGTGGCCTGGCTGGCCTATTCCTGTGGCTGTGCCAACAGCATCTTCCAGCTCGGACTGTGTGTCATCATTTGGCCACCATTTTGATCAGGGGTGTGCATCGGGCAAGCTACGCCACCAGGTGCTACGGGAGCCAGACAACACCCTGCCACACATCCTTGAGCTGGGTCTATGCCAGGAAGTTGCTGAAGAGCGTCGAAGATGGAGGCCGGGGTGCGACCTGGTAAGACAGAAGAAGTATGTGCCGTTGGCTGTGGCATGGGTGGCAGAGGCGCCCGAAGATCAGGGGGCAACATCCGAGATCGAGGTGGAAGGTCGGGTGAGTCGTGCCTAAAATATGGGTATGACCTGCCCCATCCAGAAGAGTGCCCGGCAGCGGGGAAGGCATGTGGCCGGTGTGATCTGGCCGATCACTATGCCCGAATGTGTCAAGCTCCCCTGCCCGTGGTGGTACCGAGAGGTCCAGTCCGTTCTGGCTATTTCCGGCAGTCTCGCCCCCGCCAATGTCACCCAGATGGACGAGGGAGAAGAGGGCACCCGACTTGAAGAAGATGAGGAGGAGGAGGAGGAAGAAGAAAACATTTTCTTTGTGTCTAGTTTGGGGGTCCTTCGCTCAAAGACTAGGCGGCAAACGAGATGTCTGGTGACCGTGAACGAGTCGTCTGTCCCGGTGCTGGTCGACACTGGGGCTTCTGTAAACGTGATGGCCAGAGAACATTATGACGCCATGGAACCACAACCGCAGCTGGCTGCCCCCAAGGCGCGTATCTTCACGTTTGGAGGGTCTCAACTCATTCCGCTGGATGGAGCGTTTGTGGCTGATGTGGGACATGGGGACTCTTGCATACGAGCTCGCTTTTACGTAACAATGGTGAGCAGTAATACCCTCCTGAGTTGCGCGGCAGCCGGGGCCGTGGGAATTGTCAGCTTTGCATACTCTGTGTATGTTGAGGACATTCAAATGCTTCTGGACAGGTACTCCCGTTGAGGGGATTGGGCGCATGGCAGCAGACCCTGTGAGACTGCACATTGATAAGTCGCTGCAACCCATAGCTCTGAAGCATCGATGTGTGCCTTTCCACCTGCAGGAGCTGGTTAACAAGGAGTTGGACAGTCTGGTCAGACTCAACATCATCGAGAAGGTTGAAGGCCCAACCCTGTGGGTGTCCCCCATCGTTCTTGCTCGGAAGCCAAAGCAACCAGATGCTGTGAAGATCTGTGTGGACATGCGTCTCCCCAACAAGGCCATTAAGAGAGAGCAGCATCTGACGCCTACCATCGATGATATCATCACTGAACTGCAGGGTGCCTGCTTCTTTTCTAAACTGGACTTAATGGCCGGATACCACCAGGTCGTGCTGCACCCCAAATCGAGGTACATCACAACATTCACCACACACCGTGGTTTGTACCGATACAAAAGACTGAGCTTTGGGGTGTCCTCGGCTGCAGAAGTGTTTCAAAACATTATCCGTGGTGCCCTGGCGGACCTGGACGGCGTCCTCAACATCAGTGACAACATCCTGGTCTTCGCGAAGTCAGAAGCAGACCATCTCCGGAAGCTGGCCAAGACGTATGAACGACTCCAGTCACTGGGCCTGAGCATGCACCGTGACAAGTGCGAGTTCCTCCAGACGTCCATCGAATTCTTTGGGTTTGTGTTCAAAGAGAGGGGTGTATGACCTGATCCTCACAAGGTAAAAGATGTCAAGGAAGCACGACCGCCAGACAAGGTGTCGGAGGTGCAGAGTTTTCTGGGCATGGTCACATACTGCGGCCGTTTCATCAGGAACTTGGCTGCTCGGTCGGAGCCTTTCAGAGCCCTCACAAAAAAGGACACCACTTGGCAGTAGGGGCCGCTGGAACAGGCAGCATTCGAAGACATCAAGGGTGCCCTCACTGCTGACGACACCATGGTTTTCTTCGTCCCGGCCTTGCAGTCAGAGACTGTGGTGGACGTTAGCCCTTTTGGCCTGGGGGGCAGTTCTGACCCAAGTTGACCCCAGCTCAGGAGTCCGGCTGGTGGCGTATGCAAGCAAAGCGCTCTCGGAGACCGAGCAACGATACTCCCAGATGTGGGGGTGTTGGTACTTCAGGCTGTACGTCCTGGGGCGGCTGGTGATGGTGGTGACAGATTATAAGCCCCTGCTGACCATTCGGGTAGGCTCGTCCTCAAAGCCTCTGGCAAGGATTGAGAGATGGATGTTGGCGCCACTGGAATGCGGGGTCTTGTTAGTCTACAGGCCGGGAAGCAACAACGCGGCCGACTGCTTGTCACACCACTGCAGAGGAGTCCCTGGCGATCAGGAGAACACCTGTGCAGAAGAGTCGGATGCTCATGCCCAGCTAGTGGTGGAGGGAGCTACTCCCAATTTGGTGCAGCTGGCAGACTTAAAGGCGGCTGCGGCCCAGGACGAATGTTTCCTCATCTTGAAGTTTGCCATTCAACAAGAGTCCTGGAAGACTGTGCTGGACAACCTCTCACTTTGGACACAGGAGGCCAAAGTTACCCTCGAACAGCTGTAGAAGGTGAGGGAGGAGCTGACGTTCTCTGGGTGTAGTCTTCTGCTCAGGTGTGACCGGCTTGTTGTCCCGCAGGCAAAAATTCATCCGGTCATTGAGTTGGCCCACCAGGGACATCAAGGCGCTGCCAAAACCAAAGCTCGACTGCGCCAGAAGGCCTGGTTCCAGTATTTAGAGAGGCGAGTGAGGAGTTTGGTGTATTAATGTGTGTGGTACTAGGCGGCCTCCAGCACAACGGGAGCCTGTCATCGAAACCATGCCTCGGGGCACGAAACTATGGGAGGTGGTACATGCAGACTTGGGCTCCACAACCCTCGACACACACTTCCTGGTTGTGGTGGACGAATGGTCCAGGTACCCAGAAGTGGAGTTTGTCGAGTCTGTCGCTTTTGAGAACGCGGTGGTGGCGATGGAAAAGATCTTTGCCACTCATTGCCTCCCCAAGGTGTTGTGCTCGGATAACGGAGCACCCTTTCAGGGGGAGAGCTTTGCCAAGCTAATGGAGGACTATGGCATCCACCACAGGAAGGTAACCCCGCTCTGGCTAAGGGCGAATGGAGAAGCGGAAAGGATGATGAGGACCCTTAACAAAGTGTTCCACATCGTTCAAGGGCAGGGCGAGTGCTGGTAGAGGGCGCTCTACCAATTCTTGCGTGGGTATCGGGCCACCCCGCACACGTCGTGCCGGCAGAAGCCTTGTTTAAGAGGTGCCCAAGAGGACTTCTGCCCGAGGTGGGTGAGAAGGTGCCGGCGGTAATTGACGATCAGCAGGTAGAAATGGACAGGAGGATCCGGACGGAGCAGGAGAACCTCCAAAGGGGACTCAAGCCCCAGAAGTTGGCTCCTGGGGATGAGGTGCTAGTGAGAAACAGGCATCCGCACGGGAAGCTATCACTGACATATGAGCCAGGGTCGATGGTCACAGCCTCGGATGGAACTACATCTGTCACCCAGAACGCCAGCTTCTTTAAGAAACTGGGGAGCCTCAGGTGCAGGTGAACCTGCGTCAGGACATGAGGGCAGGGGTGTGGACTTCCTTCCCGACTCTCCGGCCAGAGGGAGCCCCGTCGAAGGAGCTACCGTCCGGGAGACTGCCAGAGCCAGGCCGAGCCCTGGTGCAGAGAGCCTATCCGGGAGGCAGGCAGGATGTACCCCCTGAGGACAGGGCGAGGGAAACCTGGCCACCTCAATGACTATCTCCTGGACACGTAAGCCTGGAGCAACATCTGGGGGGTCCTGCAGTTGGTGGGGATCCGGGTGGTTGCCATTAAAGGGGTCATTGAGGAGTGTTCTGTTTTGGAGTGTTTTGGGGATTTGTAGAAGTGTTGGATATATTGTTTGTTATTTGTCCTCATGGAAAAGGAGGAGTGTGGTGCTGCCCCTTTAAGGGTCAGCACGCGGTGGAGTGATCTTTCACTCTGCAGCGTGCGTATAAATAAACGGGGCATGTCCCGGCCGCAGTAGAGCGACCGGGTGCCCGAACTAGCAACATTTTCTCTGTGTGTTTGTCTAGGAGGGTGCTCGCGGCAGCGCGTGGGTGCACTGGGACACACATGCAACAGCGAGGTTGCCAGAGTCTGTCCCCGTCCCCCCTGCCCTCACAGTTTAGTTCGGTTTATTTCACGTGATTTGATGAAAAGTAAAAGGAGCCTGTATTTTGAGGAATATTCAGGTAATTCAGGATCCAACAGGGGATGAAACACACTAGTGATTAAAAAAGGTTGTACTTTAGTAAAGAGTTAAGTTCTCTCTCCTTCTTAAGAAGTGCTGCCAGTTAACTATAAATCCCCACCTCCTCCAGCTCTTCACAATCAAGGAAGGGATGAGAAGTGGATTTCCAACCTTCAACCTTCAAATGCAACTCGACTCCAAGTAGGAGAGTACCTGAGAGAAGTTCAGGAATCTTCAATATCAGGTGCTCAGAAGTCAGCGCTCAGAGGACAGTGCTGAAAAACAGGCAAACTAAAGCTGAGATTGTTGCCCTTATTGCCTTACTCAGCTCGTAGATCCCAGGTGCAAGATTAGACCAGAAAGCACCTGCGAAAGAGCACCCATGCCAGCATCCAACCAGCAGCAGGGCAGCAGAAAGGCCAGGGCTACGCAAGTACAAAGGTCAACAAGGTAAAGAACGCTTTCTCCGGAGGATGAGTCAAAAGTTACTCACCCACTCTGCCACTCCGCTCTGCTCAGAGCCCACTGCTATCTGTGCAACCCGTCCAGATAGCTCCTCTAGAATGCTACTCAGGCAGAAGAGGAAAGAGGCATTGACAGGGTCACCTGCTACGTAATCACGGGGAAAACCGGGAAGCAGCTTGCTCCTGCAGCCATCTTTATTGGAACCACGTCAGAACAGCATTAGCTGTGAAAATGCTCCTCCCGTCGCAGTGGGTCACTAAGTCAGCGAGAAACAGTTCGCTCCTGCAGTCGCTCCACTGGAACCAGTGGAATAGTGTTCACAGAATATAGCTGGGAGATTAGCTCAGGGGCAACGCATTTGTCTTGGAAGTGAGACAGCACATAGCAACACAGGTTTGAATCCCGGGATCAAGCTTAGAAATTGATTCCTGGTATTAAACGTGTTATAAAAGAACAATTATAATTGTATTGAGGAAAGCAGCATTCATACAGGAGCTGAACACAACAGCACACCACACCTAACAATCAATAGGTTACCAAGAGGGAAATGCAAGGGGAAACCACAGACTCCGAAAGAAAGTCAGGGAATAGGAGGTGGGGAAATGAAATTACAAGAGCAAAACCTCTCCCTCCCCACCAAGGAAAGGAAAAGGGTACAACATTAGGGAATCTTTAATGATGGGTGTTTAAAGGATCATAATTACATTGCAGAACAGGGCAAGTTCAAAAGAACACAGCCAAACTGGGTTGCACAGAAAAAGAGAGGAAGACGAAAGGGAATCCAGCAAGCATAAAAAACACGAATAAACACATTAAATTCGAAATGCAGGAAAGAAAATAAGGAACTAGACACTAAGCATAAGAATCAGGAACAAGGGACTGATCACAAACAAGGAACACTGCAACAATGACCAGTGCTGGACTGAAGCAAACGGAGGGTTTTAAAGCTGGCTATTGATCACATGCATCAGATGTGATTCTTGCTAGTACCTGCCACCCACAGGTGTTCATAATCCTGCACCCAACCTTATGTTGCAGACATAGAGATTAAGCAGGGTGCAAGGAATACTGGTAAACATAATCTCTTGAGTAAAGCAGCATACTGGCTGCCAAAAAACCAAAACAGATATGGAAAGGGAAGTGAAATGGAAAATATGGGTTTAGAGCGCTTAATTCACTGCAACACGGTGTTGAAAGGTTTAAAAGGGAAGTCTAATTGGCCCCAAATGGTGTGGATGAGAGTTAAGTGAGCGAATCATAATCTCTGGTATTAAGCGTGTTATAAAAGAACAATTATAATTATAACTATCCCTAGTGGAGATTTAGATGGATTTGCGTTGGAAGCTGATTGTTTTCTGTCTTCATCTTATTGCCACATATCTGTTGTTTCTTTGAAATTGAAAGAAACAGGCACTTGTGGATGGGACGGAAATGGGGCCCTACCAATTGCCACCGTCCCTCTCTGGGTAGGACTGGCCCTGTATTCCTCTGTGGTAGGCATCCCACTCAAGGCTGAGAAGGGTCCCTACTCCCTTTTCACAAGATCAATGGTTTAGCATTTAAAGACCTTGGCTACAGTCAGGTACATCCTCCCTTGTACCAGCAACTATTACCCACCTATTTTTGAGGTCAGTGGCAGTGGAGCCTATTAAAACAGTAGCCCGAGTATGGTCACGGGTCAGCAGAACACTTGGACAGAATAGGAGGATTCATCCTTTTTTCCATTGCACTGCAGCATCCACTTCACGGGAGGGTACTCTCGTGGAACAG
The DNA here is from genome assembly GCF_040938575.1 of Ambystoma mexicanum. Taxonomy (NCBI): domain Eukaryota; kingdom Metazoa; phylum Chordata; class Amphibia; order Caudata; family Ambystomatidae; genus Ambystoma; species Ambystoma mexicanum. The sequence goes on from NC_090921.1 coordinate 1,477,641,306, forward strand.
CACTCCCCAAGTGACAAGAGATGGTGCCCAAAACCAAAGCAGAAAGCCAACCAATGATGCTGGGTCCCATATGTCAGGAGGGTCCTGCACAGAAATAAGCAAAGCAGCTGGGTAGCTAGGAACAACAGATAGTCAGCCTGGCAAACTATCTGGCCCACAGGATCCTGTATGCCAGAGGGGATCTTCACGTACACTTACAAGTAGGGAAGGTATTCGGCACAACAGACAGGAGAAAAGCAGGTTCCAGCGCAGTCAAAGTGGAACCGCAGATTGCTAGAGCAGAGCATGACAAGGAAGGCAAGTCCACCGCCTCTGCGGTTTTCAACAACAGCAGCAGGCCTGCAGACCCGAGCGAGAGGGTCAAGTCCCGGCTGGAGCTTCAGCCATTTCATAGCCAAGCATTGCCACGTTGCCATGCCAACGCCATACACTGCTCCAGAACTCCCCTTTCTCCTTTTTTATTTTTAACATTTATAGTACCAATGGTTTAGCGATTAGGTGGCTTATGCCACCAAAGCGCCAAAACCAAAAAATGTCTGGCAGAAGATGGCGAAACCACCAAAGCAGTCAATGACCTTTGCTGTTAGTTATAAACAATGATCACTGGCTAGCCACATTGTGCCTGCCTGTGACAATGGAAAGTGCAGTGAAGAAGTGGATCATTAGCCAGCCTTTTCTTTAGTAAACTTAATGGTGTGGAAGGAGGGTCAGTGTTAAGACGGATTTCTGAACTCTGTCCTGGTGGCACAGAAGTTCAGAAGGCCAACCTAATTACTTGGAACAGGGTAACCTCTGGACAAGCCAGACCAATCAAGGTAGCGATCGCGGCGGTCAAGACTAGGTCTCAAGAGGGGTGAGGGTGACTGAAAGCCCGCAATGAGCACACAAAGCAAGGACACTTACAAACTACTCCAAACAGGTGTTATATCAAAAATATATACACATTTATTCCAAGGCCTTTAAAACAATGACCGTAGCGAGAAATCACAATATAACTCTAGTAAACCAACACATACCATACCAATACAATATATATACAAATACAAACAAGTCTCAAGCGTTAGATGCACGAAATGTGTAGTCCACCTAAAAGGGAAGGAAAACAGGCAGTGCGAAATAATGCTTAGACCCAGTCCGCCTTCAGGAGAACATAGTTCCGCGACTCAAGCGCAGCCTCCACTGTGGGCAGAAGCAGAGCGCGAGTACGGAAAGGCGTGCTGTTTTGACACAGCGGGGAAAAGTTATGGGCTCCTGCAGGAGGGCGACCAGTTCCTAGCTATGCTACTCACCGGTCTCCGATGCAAGCAGACCCAGGCTTCTCCGCGTCAGTCTCAGTCGCTGGCAGGTTCAGAAGAGCAGGGGACGTCTCGTCGTTGTGTTGAGTCTGCAACATCAGAGTTGAGTAAAAGACGTCCCAAACGAAGGAACCCGCACAGTTTGTTACCACAGCAGGGCAACGGAGCGGCCGTGTGTATCTGAGCCAAATGTACACTACTCACTTCAGACCTGGGAACGCCAAGTGTACGAATCGTGTGAGAGTGACAAGGACTCGAAATACTACACAATATGGCGGCGGTTACAGAGCAAGACTCCTGTGTAGGCTGGTCAGTCTGCTGGATGGCCCAGAGACGCTTCCGAAGGCTTACGAGCAGGAGATGGTGAAGATGCCGAGAATAGCTGTCCCCACTATTCCAAGGGTCGAAGTACCAGTACAGGCCTTTTGGTTCGATCAAAGGTGAAAAGGGTTTCACAAGGCGACAGCAGTGCAGAGGAGCAGTCCTTCAGCGGGTCACCAGCGATTCCTCGGTTCAGCCTCTTGGTTGCAGGATACTTGGCTCCTGTATTCCTTCGTTTGTGAGAACTCAGGAGATCGACATGGTAGCGGTGTTTCCAGCCCCCTCTTATCCACGGTTCCCTTCGCGCCAAAACGGAGGGGACCCAATGGGAGATCCGCTCATCAACACTCACACCATACGTGGACCTATCACGGACCACGGTGGTCCCAGGCATTCACACCACCCTAGACTCTCTGGCACCCAGGATGTGTATTGGGACCAGACATCCCAGCCCACATCCTGGAGGCACATACAAGGCATGTAGAAGCCCGCGAAAGCATCCGTGTTTCGCGGGAAAGTACATGCCCAAATAACGAAGGCCCCGGGTCGGCTCGACCTGGGGAAGGTGAAGGGAGCAAGATGGTCAGCGGACAGGACAAAAGGAGCCTCGTGGTCTGGCCATTTTGGGAGCCAGGCCACCATTTTGGGCTAAGCGCGAGAAACGCGCTTAAAACGCCAAAAGGAGCTCAAAATACAAGAAACGATCGCTGCCACCATTCCCGTCCGTGAATCACTTGCACCGATCAGTTACAATCCAAAAAGAGTATCTTGGGCCTGTAGAAGGCTAGAGACCCAAGAGAGCAGTAACTTAGCTTACAGTGCCCTCTTGTGTCATGTTGCACGAAAGCCGCAACATGATAAAAGAAACTACGGAAAACAGCCTTTCCCGGTACTGACTGTCTTAAGGGCATGTCAGTTTCCCCGTAAGAATGGAGCGAAAGCCCAGAGGAGTGCGGCAGAAGGCTGCACTTCTCTGGCAAAGTCGAGAACAAGGTGAAAAACAACAGCAAAAAGTTTAGGGGTTGCCACATGGAAGGAAAATTACCTACAATTACGAAATCTTTCCTAACAGTCAGGAATGGCACCAGGCTGAGGAAGAGAACAGGACAATGAACCTGTAGATGTGTTACGCTCACCTGGTTCCCACGGGGGCGTCGACCGGAACTGGGCCGCTGTTATTTCCACCAGCGTGACGTGTAGCGCCGAGATGACTGACTGGACTGGCCCGCTCAGCCTAGTTTGTCTGGCTCGCAAGAATATTCTTCTGCAAAGGAGAAGAGGAATTAACCACCCTTGGAATTGAGTGTCAACCCACCTTCCCCACTCCCGTTGTCTTCCCACTGATCACTCTTGATGTCCCCTCCTTAGTCTCACCTGATGGTTTGGAAGGATGAGCTCTCCATCCTGCGTCGACCGCAGGGGCGCGTTGATGACCAGTTACTTCACTGGCGTAGAGGAATTGGTGAGTTCCAGTATTGACTCTAAAGTCCAATTGTTCATAAGAGTTCAAATGTCTGCTCTTCACTCTGTCCGATTCCTTGCAAGTTGCCGATTAATCTACTCGAAGATTTCCAAATGGCACTCGGTAAGATTCAGGTAAGTCTATTGTGTTTTTCCCCTTAGGGGCCGGGGTACGGCGATGAAGCAGAGTTGACTGTGCCGAACCGAGTTGAGGTGAGACCCCCGTGGTAAATCAGGTAGGTTTTGTGGGGGGTAACTGATATTGTCCTTGCTTTCTCCCCTTAGGGGCCGGGGTACGGCGATGAAGCAGAGTTGACTGCGCCGACCCGAAATGAGGTGAGTACCTCCCGTGGTAAATCAGGTAAGTCCTTGGGGGTAGCTTGTATGGCCTTAGAGAGTCCCATTGCTCACCTTGCTGTCTTTGTCTCCTTAGGTGTCAGAGGGCGGCCGCGAGATGGGGAGAGCGTGATGGAATGCTGAAGTACCGCCAAGCAGGTGAGTTCAGCGCGGCACCGTAGAAATGCGAAGCGATGCTTCAAAGACTTCTGTCTTTCAGTTCCGTGGCGAAATGGATCAGGATTCAGGTAAGGATTAAAGTTAAAACTCCTGTTCTAACCTTTATCCTTTTTGTCTTCTTGTTTCAGGAGTTCCAGGACTGAAGCGGGCGTGGCTGAAGACTGGAGCTGCTGAAAACACGGTGAGCGTTACGCTGCAGCAAGCAGAATAACGCGAAGCACGTGTGGCTGTCCGGGCGTGGTTTAAATAGCCTTGGAAGAAGATCCAGGTAAGTATTCTTCCACAGCCCCACCCAAGTAACAAAATAGTCCCTTCAGTAAAATAGTCCCTCCTAAGCCTCATTTGGCTTGAGTCTTCTAGAAGCATGGTCTGCCACAGGTGAGTATGCAGCATGGTCTGCTTCAGGTAAGTTATCAATAATGAGCCTGGCGCCCATGGCGCCAGGACTGACTTTATCTTTATGAGCCTGGCGCCATAGGCGCCAGGACTGTACCCAAACAGCCCCTAACTGGGGCTTTTGGGCATGCTCCAAGTGGCATGATGCCTGCTTCCGGGGCTGCTGGGCCTGGTCTGGTCTTCCGGGGGTAGGCATCATGACAAGATGTATGTATACATGTATAAGAACATATCATGGAAGGAACAAAAGACAAGACAATAAGTATTGGCCTTACCGATGTTGAAGACAGACTGGAGCTTAGTTGAGGTAGCATGGAACCTTGTGAATCAAAATAAAGGGGTTAATTGCACCGCTCTGGAGGAGCAGTGCTATCTCCACACTGTTTTGTGAAGCAAGGAGTTGTAACTGCACCCCTTACTTAATGCCCCATTCCCCCTGGTCAGACTTAACCTGCACTCTCAGGGTGAGATAGGATTGCAATAACAGAAACATAAATAAAGTAAATATCTGGCTATGAGGATCTTATGTCTTCCTGACTGGCCCTAAAACTAAGAATAACTTACTTCTCTGATACTGAATTGAAGGAGGTTGTGGATTCTCAGTAGTAATGTCGCTGCAGCAAAGACGCAGAGTCGGGCATCTTCTGGCCTTATATTCCTGGTGAAACGGAAGAAGTTTTCTGAACTTCCGGTTCATGGTCTGGGACTTGTTAATGTTAAAGGACATTTGTACCACACACTATCACCACCGGATTGGTCCCCTGGCGCTCTGGCGGATCTGTAAGAAAAGGGGGTAGGTTAGGGCGTGATAGTAGGACAAAGTTTGGAGAGGAGCAAGGGAGCCGTGATGTGCTGTTGGCAGCTTCAGTTCAGTTAACACTGTTCACTGAGCTTTTGGTGTGGTATCCGGTCAGAGTCCGTTGTGTGCTGTTGTGTGAGGATCTGTGTGGTGTGGTTGTTGTTGCAGTGTTGTGAAGTGCATGTGGGGTGCTGTGGTTTAAGACGTATTGGTTGTGTTTAGTTAGGGTTTGAGAGGTGTGTGAAGAGGGGAGAGGTTTTAGTAGTTTTGTAGGGTTGGTTAGTAGCATTGTTGTCCCGAGAAACGCACACTCCCATTGTGTGTCTTTCGAGATTTAGACAAAGTTCTCTTCCTTACAGTGATCTAGTTTCAGCAGGATACGGCTGTCTTATCTCTCCATCATTAGTTTGCCTTAGTTAGACTCTACATTTCTATCTTCGTTCTTACTCAGGACAGCCCCTACATCCCAGTCTGTGGTTGATGCAAACGGGTTCTCGCGGATCTATCTACTTGCGACCTACGCCTGTGCCCATCGCTGTGTCTGAGTGGGTAAGGTTGGTAGTTGTGCTTGTATAAGTCAGCATTGGTTACTATTGTTCTGTCCTGATAAGGCTGTTGCTTGTGGTCGGTTCCACCTAGCATTGTCTCTCTTGTATTTGTGGGAGTTTCCCTTTGTCGGTTCTGGGTGTTGTCTGTGCCGTCATGGGTTCTGTCAGCCTGTTATTTTGTATTTTCTGTTGTATTGTTTCAGCTGTTTCTGTCTGGTTCAGAGGTGTTGAAGAGCCAGGTTTTAGTAGTTTTCTAAATTTGATGTGGTCTTGGGAGTTTCTTTTTCCTTTAGAGGTTGTTCCAGGTTGTTTTTGCCGCAAGGTGGGAAACAGAGGAGCCCCCTAGTTTTTTCTTGGCGTATGGCTTTAGTTCCAGGTGGATTTAAATTGCTTGATCTTAGGAGTCTTGTTGGCTTGTAGATTGTTATACTCTTTTGTAGGAATTCTGCTCCCTGTCTGCTGATGGCCCTGTGTGCTATGCACATTGTTTTGAACGTGATACGTTGTTTGATTGGAAGCCAATGTAGCATTTTTAACCCTGGTGTGATGTGATCTCTTCTAGATAGTTTGGTGAGGAGGTAAGTGTGAGAGGTGAGATGTTCTTTTTTTAAACCTTTATTTAAAATAGTAGCAGACGCTTCACCTGGAGTACAAATCACATACATGTAGAAATTGCAACTTTACACGATGCATACTTTGGATCATCGCTATACATCAGATTGTTAGAATACAGTGGCAACTCCCGAACCTCCTATCACATGTTCACGTGAGCTAGTGTGTTGACTCAGCCGTTCCACTTTCCCCTTTTATATGCATCAGATAGTTCCAGAAGGGGCCCCAATTGTCCTTTGGTCTGCATCTGGGTACGATCAGTGCTGTGTAGCTTTCTTCTCTCTCGTTAGCATAAGTTAGTTCCCAGAACCATTTGGTTGTATTGGGGGCTGCTTTGGATTTCCAGTATTTTAGGATACATTTTTTAGCTATTATGCAGCCCAAGTTAAAGAGCCTAAGAATCTTTACGGCAACTTTCCCAATGTCGCCCAGCAGGCATTTAAGAAGGTATTTCAGGGGATACAGGGGACATTCCAGTAATATCAGACACGACACGCGCCAACCCCCTGCCAGAATCCAATAATCATCAGGCAACTCCATTTGGTGCGAATCTTGAGATGCGTGCTGGAGTATAGAGTAGTTGATTAAGTATTCTGAATTGTATCAGTCTGAACTTCACATTAAGGGAGACCTCTTTTGTCAGTCGGCAATAAGGTAGCCTTTGCTCATCTTGTATAGAAATCCCCAGATCCCTCTCCCATTTACTTTTGACTCAGTTATCTGATGTTTGACTAGTCTGGCATGCTTTGTATAATCTACATACCAGTCTCCTGGGATCTTCATAGTGTACTATCATTTCCACTGGTTCGCAAGTATCAAGTTCCCGGGGGAATGAGGGCTAGCAGCGAAGGGCCGCTGACCTCATTCTGAAGTATTGAAATGATCTAATCAGGCTCCCAACCTGGCTATGAATTCCTCGTGAGAAACAAACGTCCCATTAGGGAACAAGTCCTGCAAGGTCATCTCGCCCTCTGCATTCCACATATTCTTGATGTCTCTGTCGTATGCCGGGGGAGTCCTGGGCAATTCCACAGTGGGGCTGAGCCACAGTATGGGGCCTTTCCACCTAACCTCTTGAGCAGTCTAGACCAGGGGTTTACCGTTGTACGAACTGGGTCGAAGGAGCATGAAGCTTCGTATCTGTCAGCCAGAATAATAGATTTTAAATTTATTAGTGTGGCACTGTATGATTCGAGGTCCTGGTGTATTGGGCCGTTGATAGCAGAATACCAATGGCCTGCATTTTGAGCTTGTGATACATTATAGTATAGCTCAAAGTCGGGTGCGCCAAGGCCTCTTTGTTCAAATGGTGCAGACATTCCCTCCCACTTCAATCATGGCACCCCACCCCACCATGTGTATTTAGTTGTCAACGAGCAAAGTTTGTCAAAAAACGCTCGCCCGGGCCTGACTGGGATATTGTAAAATAATATATTATAATTTGGGAACCACTACCATTTCAAGCAGTGAAGGCCTACCATACAATGCCACTGAGATTTTTGCCCATAATTGTAGTTTAATCGCCAGTGTGTCCAGGTATATATAGTGGTTGTCAACTAGTAAGTAACGATGGGAGCATGAGATCGATCTGCCCAGCTACTTAAATTTGCACGGGACCGACCTGAATCCCATTAAGACTGCCGGGGCAAAGGTAGAGTCGGTCAGCGGGAACAGTTCTGATGTCACCTCATTAATTCGGTAAACTGAGTGGGTCGTGAATCTAGGGACCCCCTCTATCACAGGGGATATATTTTGTTTGAGGTGCGAATATATAAAAGTGTGTTGTCAGCATACAGGGAGATAACCTGTGGCGGTCCCATTAGGTGAATACCCTGTGTCCATGCTTGTCCCGCATTATTCGTGCAAGAGATTCTATTGTCAATGCAAGGAGCAGTGGGGAAAGCGGGCAGCCCTGTATTGTCCCCGTCCCATATAGAAGGTGGATGATAGCATGCCATTGGTGCTGACTGTAGCCAATGGTTTAACATACATTAACCACACAAACTCAATGTAATGATCTCCATGTCCCATCCGGTGCAGGACTGCAAATAGAAATTTCCAGGACACAGATTCGAAAGTCTTCATTGCGTCGAGTGAGGCCGAGACTGCCTTAGCCTTGGGATTTATTTGGGATATAATGCAGAAAAGCCTATGCAAGCTAAGCGCTGTGGACCGCCCAGGGATAAATTCGGGTGCACCAGCATCGCCATGTGTGGCAGGAGGCGGGTGGACAAAATGTTTGCGTATATTTTTGTGTCAGCGTTGATTAGCGATATCGGTCTGTACAAGGCCATTTGGGCTGCTGGTCTATTCGGCTTTCATAATACCGTAATCACAACCTCAGAGTGTGGGTGGCAGTTGGCCAACTTGCAGGGATTCCTCCCAGACCTTTAACAGTCTGGGTGCCAATATCTGTCGGAGCTCCTTATAAAATTCAATTCCTATCCCGCCTGGGACAGCAGCCTTAACAGATGAAAGGGCCATAATTGCCGCTGTAATTTCTTCCAACACAACTGGTTGGTTTAGTAACATTTGTGCTTCAGCAGAAAGGGACAGGAGAGGAATTCCATCCAAGTAGTGGAACAGGCCGGCATAAGTACTTTCATGGGCCTTGGTTTATAGGGCTTCATAATATTGTCAGAATTCGCTGTTAATCTCCTCCTGTGTAGTTAAGATAGTGCCTGTCCGTTCTCGAATCCCGATAATGTGTTGGGACAATTTTTCCCCCCGAATCACTCCCACTCGGAAACGGCCCGCTCTTTCCGTCTACCCATAGCGCTGTGCCTGGATGGGTTGATTCATCAGATGTAACTCACTGTCAGCTAAGTCTCTAAATTTTGACAATATCCCCTTGATGAGCCCCAACAATGCTCCGTCATGTGTCGTGCCGTAATCATGTAATCATTTTCTAATTGCCTCAGGTCTAGTTCCACCATCCCCAACTCTCTTCGGATTTCTTTCAACCTCTCAGATGTCATGGAAATCATTTCACCCCTCAGCTATACCTTAAAGGTTTCCCAAACAGTGGAGTAATAAGGTACATATCCTTCGATTCTTAGGAAGAATTCCACGATCCTACCACCCAACACCTTCAATAGGCCTGCATCTAATAGGCATGAAGGTTGCATTCTCCACAGGGGTGGGGAATGTCAGATCCCCCCCACTGTAACGACAGCGAGACAGGCAAATGATTTGAGATGGTTCTAGAGTATATCTCACACTCCCACACCCCTGGCATCCACCCCGCCGAAACCAACCAGCAATTGATCCTAGCCTGTGCATCGAGGACCGCTGAATAGTAGGTATATTCACACATGCAGGGGTTGCGCTCTCTCCATACGTCTGTGAACTCCAAGTGTGTAATAATTTGTCTCAGCATGCGGCCCAAACCAGTTTAGTCATTTTAGGTATCTCTTGAGCGGTCCAGAACACAATTGAGGATCGTATTGAAGTCGCCTCCCCAGATAATAGGGGAGGCTGTCCACCCCAGTAGGATCTCTGATAATTGCCCATAGAATTCAGGGCCATCAAGGCTGGGGTCGTATGTGTTGACTAACAGCACCTCTACTTTGGAAAGCCTCCCCTACAATATCAAATATCTCCCTCGGGGGGTCTATATTTCACATAGATTCCTGCAAGCACAATGAGCAGTGTATCAGGGTCATCACCCCCTAGCCTGTGTTGAGTAATTAGTGTATCCCTGTTAGTTCCCCCAGTTAACTGCAAACATCTCATTAAGCAACCCTTGGGCATGGTCTTGGGACCATGGTGGTTTACGTACGCTAGCACCTTTCTCGCCTTGATAGGATTATTCAACCCACGAACATTCCATGTCAGGAAGGAAATTTTATGGTCCATAGCCTCCTGTCGACCTTATTTGATAAACATGTTTCATGCATGCAAGTTACATGCATGTTACATAGGATTCCAACCTCATGACAGTCAGGCAGTGCGTATGCACTTTTTCGAAATGTAAAAACTCGACACTGTTGCCCCCCAATTTTCCAATCGCCATGTCTGTCATTAACCCCAACTTGACGGGTAGTACCCACCCACCCTCATTGTTATTCCCAACTTGACGATATAACCTGAAAATAACTGTGGAGACCTCCTGGGCAGCATTGCGAACAGTTGTTGTAAAGATATGATGGGTCATTGGAAGAGGGACTGGTCTCCGATTGTAGTATATGAATATAGTACATAGACTCAATTCAATGGCAGTGTGGTTCACACGCCGGCCTCTGCGTCCACCTGTTGTTGTGTGGTTGAGGATATGGTTGCAGTATCGACATGGGAGATGGAATGATGCTTCCACATACGTGGTGACCTCGGCTGGATTCTCAAAGAAGTGTGCATGTCCCCAGTGTTGGATACTCAGCTTGGCTGGGAACATAAGGGCATATGGGACATATCTGACTTGGAGTAGATTCTTGACTGGATCGTAGGAGTTCCGTAAAGCTTGTACATTGGCTGCAAAATCAGGCTAAATATGGATGCCGTGAGCTTCATAATGGAGTGTGCCTTGTTCCCTGGACATCTCCAATATGAGATCCCTGTCCCGGTAATTGAGCATTCTTGCTATGATGGTGCGTGGAGGTGCTCCCGGTTTGGGGACAGGTGCCAATGAGCGATGGACCCGTTCCACCAAGAAGTGTGAGGAGAACCTTGTGAGTTGAATAGCGCTTTTAGCAAATCTTCAATGAACCTCCCCATAGGACCCTTACAAGCTGCTTCTGGTACTCCGATTATGCAGGCGTTATTTCGCCTTGAACGTGACTCCAGACCATCACACTTCTTTTTTTTTAACTTTATTGTTTTTTACAACATATAACAACCACCATCAGATCATCACACTTATTACAAATTGTATTCACTTCCATCTTTAAGGTCGTTATTTCACGGCTATGTCTGTCGACCTTGTCTTCCGTTTCTCCAATTCTGGTCTCTGCTTCGTTGATGCGACCCCTTTCTTTTTCCAGCTTGGATTTTAGCGGGGTAATGGTGGAGACAATGTCATCTAACTTCATGTTTATAGCCACATAGCCACTCTGCCTCTGCATTGCCGCCAGTAGGTGATCTTCGCGGGCATCTCCGAAAGTCGAGGCAGGATCATCGTTGGTTATTGGGTTGGTGGGAGTGGGGGCCTTGGCTGGGGTATTGGTATATAAATCCATGGGCCCTTTCTTTTTCCTACCAGCCCCTTTTGTCATGGCTTCCGCTTTTGTTGCAGGTGTCAGCCGTACCCTCAGGTTCCACGCTACGGGTATTGTGGATATTTGAGGTTTCGAGGTGGGTATATGTTGTTGCTAGTAGTTTGTGCCTGTGTGACTGTCTGATCCGTCAGCAATGACTTCCTTTTCAGATCTGTGGAAACCAAGGGGCGAGTCAAAGCTACAATCTACTTCTCGTCATGGTTCAAGGTGGGTTTGTGTTATAATATAGGGTTTCCGTGGGAGCACTGCATCCGACCTCTTGATTTGGTCATAGTATTTTGTATGGCTCGATATTGATGTGTGGAGGATAATCTAGTTATGCGCTTGTCTTCCAGGAAATGTTCAGGGCTATATTGTGGTGTGCGGTGTGGTCGTGTAATTAATACAGTGGAAAGTTGCACCATATAGCTCACTTGGGCCAGTATATCAAAGAGGTGTACCCAATTGCCCACCCCGAGCAGTTGGCAAAATGGGGAGGGGTTTGGTCTATAACTCCTATGGGAGGCCGAAGTAGCGTCCCGTGGGCCCCCGGCACAGGGGAGATGTCATTATGTTAATCCTCATTAGTAGACTGTGGCAGGTTGTGAAATCTGCATTTGAGATGCTGCACCTTGGCATCGGGTCACCGCAGATCCGAGTCCACTGGCCTCAGATTGAGCTAATCAGTGTGGTGTGGGCATTAGCAGTGGCTGCAGCATGAGTGTTCCAGAGGCACAGTTATTAGTGCCCAACAAGTTCAGTGGGCTCCTGGGGCACTCCGACCTGTGCAGATGGGGCTGAACACGGCCCACAATACGCTCTGGCTGGGCTGGCTATTTCGTACACGCGGGGCTCCGTATTTAAATCGGGTGATGCGCGGACTTCGGTGAGCCACTACGGAATGAATGTTGGCCCAATGCCCAGTTTACCGTTGGCGCCGCAGGGCACTGCCACTCAGCACTTCCATGCCACGGACCTACGTAGCGCTGCCCTCTGGAATGCAGAGTTGTGTCGGGCGGCCAAAGCTCCTCCCTGAGCTGCTGCACTCTTCTCTGGTGTACTGCCATTTTAAGACTAACGAGGATGCTACATAAGGACTCCAGGTGACAGTATCTGATAACAGATTTTCATCATCGCCAACACAGCTAACATCTCATGAAGACAAAGTGATTATGATGATGTGTTATCAATGGTAAGGACAGTGCAAACAGTGGCAGTGGGTCTAAAACTAGGAATTTCATGCTTTAGAAATTTTAAACGTTAAAGAATCTTTAAACTTGATGGTTATACACAATTCATGTTTGGCAAGTGGCAACACTTAATCTTTACCCCAAATGTAAGTCATGAAGATATCCTATTTCCAAACCTTTTTTGCCTTACCCAGCCACATTTGAAGGGTTCCCAAATCCGATAGCAAATACCAGTACTGGTGAGTTCCTGCTCAGACAGCTACTTGGAGGAGGCAATAACGAAGTTACTGTACATGCACCCGGGAGCGCTACTGAGTTGTTTAATATCGTTCAAAGATTCCCAAAGATATGAGAAGATCTCGTTAAGTTTCAAGAGGAGCTCCAGGTTATAATAGATTGTTATCACCCTACATGTGTTGACTTGAATCAATTGTTGCAAGCAGTGCTGCCAACAGATACATTTACCCTACTGAAAGTGCTTGCCAACTAGCCAGCTAAAGAACCTTCCACTTCTAGGGATCTGAAAACCTTTACTGATAGGCTGGTACAAACTATTACTGAAATGTGTTCTTGAAAGAATGATTGGTCTAAAATGAATGCATGCAAGCAAGCCAAGGGTGAAAATCCTGTGGAATATATCGAGATTTTTAAACAATGTTTGGGATAATACTCTGGGAACGTTGATGCAGCCCTTTTAGCGCCACAAGCCATGATGTCCATATCGGCCTCAGTATGACAAAATACTGTGGTCAAGGCGGACAGCCACCCATGTCAAGTGGGACGACAAGGTCTTAGCCCCCACCCCCACCACTTCTGATCGATGGTTAGGATTGCCAAGGAGTCTCAGAAATTGTTGCACCACTCATATCGATTGATCCTACCACCCTGTACGTTGATATTGCTGGTCAAAAGATTGCATGTCTGGTTGACACTGTATCATCACGCTCCACTATAAAAGCTTCTGAGTTTTCATGAAAGATTAACTTGTTAATGCTGTAATTATAGGTCGTACGCCAACACCTCAAACTGTGTCTACCCTGCTTATGGCTTAAATATGTCTAATTTCTGGCCACATGTATCCTTGCCGAGTGCCTGTTCTCCTGTGAATTTGTTTGGATTAGATTTACTGTGTAAGGTAAGTTGTTCTATTTACTATTCCCCTTATGGCGTATACCGTGACATCCCTGCTCACAGAGAGCACGAGGTGCTGGTAGTATTTCAGGAAATTACTTATTCGAACCTGGAGACCAGTTTAACATTTCCTGCTTGCGACAGGAACTGTTCGACCATGTCCCAGTTAAACTATGGTCAACTCATGCAAATGACACTGGTTATATGGTCAATCCTGAGCCAGTTAAAGTTACTTTAAATCCTGACAAGCCCCTGCCATGTGTACCTCAGTATATTATTTCTCGACAAGCTTAAGAAGGCATTTGTCATGTAATAGAATCCCTTCTCCAACCAGGTATTATTGTAGCAATCGGCGCCCCTGCAATGCTCTGATTTTGCCTACAAAGAAGCTAGGTAAAGAGGTTAATCATTTTATTCAGGACATGCGTGCAATTAATGCAGCCATGTTACTGGCTTATCCTATTGTACCTAATCCAGCTACTCTCTTGTCATGCATTCCCTACTCACCAAGTATTTTACTGTTGCAGATTTGTGTTCAGCATTTTTCTCCATACCCATACATTGTGACAATTAGTATCTGCTTGCATTTACCCATAAATCTATGCAATATACGTTCACCAGGCTTCCATTGGGATAAGTAGAAAGCCCTACTTTTTTCTCCCAAATTGTAAATAAATATATTGACTCAGTATGTTTCCCAGGCGGGACAACGCTGGTACAGTATGTAAACAATCTGCTCCTAGCCTCCCCCTCCTTGGAAGCATGCAAAGAGATTCTCTCATTGCTCCTGGCCACCCTCTGTCCTCCGGCCTAGGTACCTGCCCAGCCTGCCACCCTCATGCACTGCCCCCAAGCCACCCCTTGCCCTGGGGTCTGTATCTGTACCCATACAGTCCCCCACCCGTTTTCTTCTGTTTTCTTCTGCACTTATCAGACATACACTGTCTGCTAAACCCTGAACTTGCCACTTGCTGGCTGCACTACCACTGTTTATTGCCTTTATTTATTTAATGTATTATTATTTATCTGTTTCTCCTCTGTTCCGCACTTTCCACTTCTCCCCCTTCCATGCACTTTTCCCCTTTTTCCTTTCCCATGCACTTGCTCGTTCTCAATGTCACTGGGCCTAGTAAGAACGTTGTTTTTGTTCTCTCCTGTTCCCCTCCCTTGCCTTGTCGCGCTCTGAAACACTTGTGTACGAGCTCAATATAAATAAAATATCATATTCTGTTTGAAGCGCTTTCTGAAAAGGGTCCCAGGACATCTAAAGATACGTTACAGTTGTGTCTGTCCGGGTGCAATACCTGAGCCATGAAAATTCAGCAGGGGAAAGACATTTGTCCGAAGATCGTATTACAGTGATCCCGAAAAGTCCCCAATTCTCAGACTAGAAAGCAGATGAGAGGGTTCACCAGGATGGTCAGGTACAGCAGACAGATTGGAAACACAAGTAAATTATAAACCTCCTTGTCCATTTTTGGTAACGTGGACGGAATGGCAAGCTTATCGCTGCAAAGTTGTGGATCGTTGGTTAGTTACAACACAGCGGAAATACAATTATTACCCAATGATAAAAAGGGACTGTGCAGTCGAGGTTGTATACAATATCTACTTTATTATTATTATAACAACAGGCAGTTCTAGCACACTACAAAATACAACCCACCCTGTAAAGGAACACAGAGGACAGACAGTTTCATGAAGGAAAGTGATGCACTCTGGATACTGAAAGGAGGGCAGTGGGTAAACCAATCAGTCTTACCTGTTCAAGGTTATTTGGTTTCAGCAGCAAAGGAGCAAGAGGTTGTAAACGTCACTAGGGGCCTTCGAAGAAGGACCAGTGTGACAGAACCACAATGTACCTGGTGCTTCAGATGATCTTGATGCTCGACAGCATCAAGTCGTTTCCAGGGCGCTTTGCAGCTCCTGCAACAGAGTTCAAGACGGGAGACTGCTGCGAGTATCAGGCGGCAGGCAGTTCAGCAAGCAAGGCTGGATGGACGACTGCACGCTGGCCTACACGCTGGCTCAGGGTTCAAGAATCGTTGTCTCTGTACTGGTTGGCGGATCTGGAATGCTGGTTGAGGCGTCTCGGACGGCTTTAGTGACTGCAGCATGACAACAGTCAGTGGTGCAGCCGGTCGTGGTTCGAGGGCTTGACTGTCTCAAAAATGTCCTTAAAAGATGGACGCTAGTTGAGGCTTGTTGTGGCACTCCTCCTAGCTTCTTCGTAGGGCTTGTGTCTTCCTTTAAGGAGGACGACCCAAAGTTGAGGAGAGTGTTTGCATGCAACAGCCTTGTCCTTTGTTCAGAGACTGTCTGGCACTTCCCACCTAGGAAGCTTGCTAGCAGAACCTAGCAGGGCACGCTGTGTGCTGGCTGGGTACCCATTATGGAGCTGCTGGACGGGTCCTCTGAGTCTGGCATCTCCCTCTATTTCCTGGGAGATGTTTAGGGGAGGAATCTTGCTTCCCTCTTGGGAATCCTGTCCTTCCTTCACTGGCGGACTGTACCTTCGGCCAGGGTCCAAATGAGACCTTCTTCTTATTCCTTTCGAAGTCTGCGGATGATCTGCTAAGTGAGGGGCTCAGCCATCTTTTAAAGCCAAATGGGCCCCAGTGATTGGTGCAGGCTAAGCCTACCATTTTTAACGAACCAATCCTGGGTCCCCACCAACAATCTTCTGTTATGCGTGAGGTCATAACTAGAGTGCTTTGCAACAGGAAGGGTAAGGGGTGACAACATGTACTACTAAGTCCCGCCCATCTTTCTGTCTGTTGTGGATCAAAGTGTCTCTCTGGTTAATTGAGCTTTGTGTGACTCCTGATCAAAGCGCAGGTCTCCCTTAAACGTTGTGGCGAGAACAGACTTTCTGTCTCCATCAGAACACATACTTCTTCCCTCTGAAAGGAGTTCCCTGCAGGGGTTTCCTACTGTAAACAGTTGTGCCAGACATGACCTTCACTTCCCTTCAAACAGAGGGGTGGGAGCTAGCTTCAAGCGAGCACATTGCATACAAAAGGGGTGTTGGTGTTTCCTGTTGCTTGTGTTAGTTCTGTGACCAGGCCTCTTCGCAGGCTGCGTTTTCATTTAACTCTCATCAGTATGCACTGCCACCACACAGAACTTAATAGAACAGGGCGGATTCATGAAGCCTTGGATATTTTAATTAGGCTGGCCATGGAGTGAGGAAGGTGCTGCCTTCCCCCTTCAGAGGTGCTCTGATGTACTCGTGGCTGTCACATTCAAGCTAAATGTGATGGGGACGACTATGCCTGTAGAATGTGAACCCCTCCCGGAGTACACTTGACTATGTGTTTGTTGAGCGGCAAGCATAGGAAAGTGTGTGCAGATCAGCCCCACACATTTTCTGAGGTTGATCTCCAATCATTCATTTTAATTACAAATCTTCAAAAAAGCCCAGGCAAGCGCCCACTCCGCGTTCAGATGGTCAAATTCCTCACAGCGGCAAAGGAATCTGATTTTCTCGCTTTTTGCAGGCCGCCAAAAATCGGCCAGTCTTTTTGGTAGGTGCCCTACAAAAAGCGGAAATATCATATAGAACCAGTCTCTTTCTGAACACCCCTGCTGATCAACGTAAAGTGCTTTTTGACACCAAATTCTTAATTCTCTGTATTTCTTTAAGAGGGTGGGTTTGTAGAGTTTTTAGTTAAGTTTGTTGCATAGTTTTATTAAAGCTCCTCTCTTTTTTTATAGACCGTTGATTGGACATTCATTTATTTTTTAACCTTTGTTCTAAAACTGTTTGCGTTGCTACTGTTATCAACTCACACCCCTCCTGAAAATATAGCCTGCCCTCCACTTACCAAAAGAGATGAGGGAGGTATACCTGTTGGTCTGCACCTATTTTACCTTTATGATTAGGATCACTGCTGGTTTAGTATTATTATGGGGCTGCGGAGGCCGTTTAGCCACTAGTCATCCCTGTACTCCATGTAAAGACCGGAGGGGGGTCTGCACTTCCACTCTCTATATGGTAGAGGGGAGGCACAGGGACCCCTGCCAAGATTCTCTAGTATTGGTAGTTGTGGTCGAGCAATCAAGCCCTAGCTTCTCGGGATGCAAGCTGGTTCTTAAGTACAATGTAGTCCCCGAGCACCCACGAAGGAATGTCCACACACTGCATCGGTTAAAACACAGTCTTTATATAATTAATATTTAAGGTCATATACACAATCACGATAACTCACTTTGCACTCGCAAAATCAACAATGATAAATATGTACAATTCTAAAGTGGTACCAGTAACGTTATTCGATCTTATTAAACCAGCAGTAGAGAGGGGAAGGAGAGCAGGATGGTTGAGCAATAGGCAGAATACTGGTAACTATCGTTAAACATAGCTCTGTGTGGAGATCCCCCCACCTGGGCAACCTGTAGAAGAAAGATACAAGCCCAGTCCATATATTGCTCACCCTTAGACTTCTCAATGGTTCTGCAACCCCTTGGTGTTGTAGCGTTCCATGTCGGGGAAATCGCCAACCCTTCTCGAGTGTCCTCCCTTTCAGGCAGGAGTCACGGGTCGTCAAACGTCCGACGGAGAACAGGTCGAACTATGACGGTGAAGTGGCTGCGTCATTCCTAGCGGCGCTCGTTGACGGGGAAGCGTAAACATCCTGCAAGAAAGAGGCGTGTGGGGCACCTCAGTGTTGATAGTTCTGGACCGCAAAGAGTTGAAGAACTGTGGTCGAGCAAGGGCATCAGGTCGTCAGCGTCTCTGTGGTCTTTGGGTGGCGGGAAACCCACCGGTGGAGGCTCCTCGTTGCATCGACGGTCAGGCCTTCTCCAGTACGATACAGCGGCGACGATGCGGATGAGAGCGTCCTTGGATCAATGAAGTTCTTAGACAACGGGAGCACAGCGGCTCCAGTCGGTGACGGCTGTCGGCGACAGTGGCGGACAACAGTCTGGGCACTTCTCCTTGGAGTTCCGCAGCAGTCCCCATATCGGGTAGGCAGCCTGTCGAAGGTCTGTCTACCAGGGAGCTTAGGCAAAGATCAGCTGTGCACGATGGTCCCTCGTAGCTCGGGAAGAGAGCGCCTTACCAGGTCCTCTCTGGGTAAGTCAGTGAAGCACAGCAGCTTTCCGATTGCAACAGCAATTCTTCTCGTCCAGCAGGACTCAAGGTTAAGCTTCACTCCAGTTACTCGTCGCAGTGGACTTCAGCTTGTGAACACGATTCCTAGCAGTGAGAGGTCCCCAGATATACTGTTGATCTCCCATTCATTCCGCTTGGTCATACTCAAGCATCCAATCACGACTACGGCATTCATGCTGGCAGGCAGCCAATCAGGCACACGAGGTATTCAGGCCATTCACTTCTCTCCAGACTCTCACAACAAGTTATGTATATTGGGACAAGTACCGAGCCATTCAACACTCCTAGCTGCATTCATACCGGTTTCGGGCAGGGCTGTCTCAACCATTGTGTCAAACACCAGATACTAGACAGCCACAACATAGAATGTATATTCGTCACACTCTCCATTCACCCAGGTCCCACCCACAGGCGTACCCATAACATACGGTCATTGAGAAGGCTCCAGCCAGTCTGGTCGGCACTTCCCCACACTACCATATACGGAACTTCCACCCAACAGCCAGTCAGGGGGAAGGGGCAGAGGCAGGGCTTCCCGGGACTTCGGGAAGATCAGGGTAACAGGTGATGGAAGGCAAGAGGCCATGGGGGCCATTTTGTCTCCATCAGGAACCTACCGATTCCAATGACAGGGCCTGTGCATCCCAAAATGGAGGACGCTCAGGGCACCAGTCATTTCAGCACGGAGATGCCACCAGCCCGTACCCTGCTCTGTGGGTCACACACAGGTGCCCAAAAACCTACGCTAGGGGCACAGGGTTGTACCCCTACCCATGGGTGCCATAAGGGTATCCCACGGGTCCGTTCACCAAACCAAAAGAGAGAGAGCTGCACCGCCAGGAGTCCCACATGAACTCCTGCGCGGAAAACACGACAGAACACACGATAAAAGCAGTAAAGGACAAGGATACGGAGGCCCTATCCCTCCGATGCATTTCCAGCATCACACTCCAGTAGAACAATTTTGTCCCATAAGCATGTAACCAATTCTCCCTGTTCCGTCACTGTAACTCTGAAAATTAGTGCACTTCGTGGAACCCGTTACAGTACTTTTGCAATCACAGCCATTTAGAAGCTTCTAATCTGTGACGCCCATATATAAAAAAAATCAAACAATATATAAATGGAGCAATGGGGTGGAAGAGATAACACTCGCAAAAGTACACATCACTATTTCTTCACTTTATGGTCTCGCATGGCAGCGGGGCTGCTTTGGAGTGTTGTTCTTTGTATGTATATTGCAATTCAATTTAGGGATTTCTAGCAAGATACTAGCCCCATGTTGTTAGGGGGCTAATTTGGAATTACAAAAAATAAGTAACACAGTTAAGAAACACAGGTCAGGGTATGAGAATGGAGAGCCAAATGTAACTGTGTGTAGAGAACTTTGTCTTGCTGACAGTTTTGAAATGTCAGTGGGGGAGGTTGGATACCCCAAGCTGTGCTTTTGGGTAGAAAAAGGAAAGCGGATTAAGCCAATCAAAGAAGGGACGAAGACACTAATTAAGAACACTAAGAAAATGAAAGGAAAGGCAACATACATAAAAACATATCTCTCGGGAAATTATATGTAATATATTGTAATGCAATTCAAGGTAAAGTGGTCTTATATAGCGCGCTTCTGCTATTAGTTATCGGCCTCGCTGTGTATAATGAGAGCACTACGAAATGGGCGACCGAAACACTAGAAGATTGCGAAAAACGCTGGCAGAATGTTAATTGACAATTGACCTTATTCACAAAGGGTATTTCAATGGGAACATTCAATTGAAAATCGCGGTGTGAACCAGGCCCACTATCTTTACTGGGGGCATTTTACTGCACGCTTCCATGGGCTTTTCATGAAAGCCGTTTTTTCTTTTGACACTCTAGGAACTCCTTAGGAAAAACATGATAAATAAACCATACTGTGCTGGTTACTAGCGATAGGCCATGTGGTGTTTTTTTATGCGTTACCACTGTACGAAAGTGTGTGTAGTGCTATTCTATATAAAGTCGGGAAGTTTAACAATAAGCTTTCAGTTAGAGCAGAAAAAGACACTGGAGGGGTAAAGCTTACCTTCAGTGACGCACCGTGTCTGTGAAGCTCTTTCTCACGCCCAGCGAAGCGAGAGATGCCGAGTCGCTGCAGTGGATACTGTGTTGTGTGGCTGACTTCCTGGAATGTTCAGTGCCTATCTGGTTTCCATGCAGGTTGTTCCCACTGCTGTAGGCGTGTTATCTCGCTATGGCAACAGGCATCAACAATATATGAGCCCGCCTCTGAGTGGTCAATTGGACGGTTCTTCCTATCAGCCCACCAGAGAAGGTTTTGAAGATGGGATTTTTCTTTCAAATACGTCATGCTTTTGTCGCAGACAGACGAGGAAACAACGTGTGAGATTTCGACCAATTCCTGTTTGTTGGCGTGTGGTGGGTGTTATGGTGAAAGTTTCCTGAAACATTTACAGAATATAAATGAGAGAGATATTTAGAGGTGGGGGAGCCAGAGAATTCCAGGGTAAGGGCAAAACCCAGCCATGCTGGTAAATATTGGTTCTGTACATTCTCCCAACCCAAGACCATTTACCAGGCACCCTGCCTCCCCCCAGCAACAACAGCAAAGCCATATCTGGTGTCCTGCCCCCAACTCCACAAAACGCAGATGTCATACTTGGCGTTACAATGTTGCCAGATATGGCACAGTGAGGTCAATTTGCACAGGCTCACACACTTTAATTAAGCAGAGCTAGCGTTTGAGCCCAGTCTGTACTTACCACACATCTTCTCAGCTCTAGCTGACACATATAGCATGCCATACTTGCCAACATGCCCCATTCCAATCTGTACGTGCTTGTACAGTCATGTTTTATTTCTCTGCATTCTGGTACTTTTAGTTCCACTTTCTCATTATAAAACTCGGACAAGGGCCAGAGCGCAAGAAAAAGCCAGGACTGCATCAGCACCTACAGATTGAAAAGGGCCATGTTGGCATCTATGTCATGCATGCAAGAATGCCCTATTCCATTCGTCCATTCGGGAGAGACTAGTCGGGTCCTTTCATTGTTTTTTCTTTTGCATTCTGGGAATTGTGGTCCTCAGTTTATAATGGGCCAATGCAGGACAACACGTCCCAGAATACAGGAACAAGCAGGAACGAGCTATCATTTTTTGAACAGAGTGGGGTTGTACTAGCATGTATTTATTGTGCATTTGTTAGGCGGTTATACAACAAGTAAATTGTTTCAAAGCGCCCTGAGGGCAACAGGGAGGGTATATGGGATTGAAACAAATGAATACACTGGAGGGAAACAAATGAATACACTGGAGGATAAAGAGGACCTACAAGGCCTTGCGAGCATTCAGAACGTGCAAGTGCACAGAAGGAGAGAAGTAGAGGGAGTGGGGGGCAAGTGCTGGAGTGCCCATGCTCGTGAATGCGCAGCAGGTTTAAATGACCAATGTAGGAAGTGCTAGGGACATTAGGCTGCAATAAAATGGTAAGTGCATGCCTAGAGTGTCGTAGGCCAACGGGTGCCAAGGCATGTGGCGGGGGCGGAGGCTGAAGGTGATTGGGTGTGGGAGGCCAGGTTCCAAGGACTTATAAGGACCCTGGTCACCAATATCAGTAACTGTGGGATTAGCAGGGGAGGGGAGAAGGGAAAGAGGAGAAAAGGGAAGGAGGAGGAGAAAAGGAAAGTCTTGAGGAGCTTCTGTAATTTGACAAGATGATGTGGCTCAAGACGAAGAGGAAGGCTGTTCCATAAAATGGAGCCAGCTGAGAAAAGAGATCGGTCACCGGCCCTCTGTTTGGCGAAATGCTTGACACACAGAGTTGGTACCAGAGGAACGTAGAGGTCTAGAGTCAGAGTATTTAGTAAGAGCATGTTGCAGATAGCATGGTCTCTGGCCGCAGGCAGCTTTATTGATGATGCAGAGGGATTTGAATTTGATCCTGGCAGCAACCGAGCCAGTGAAGAGTTTTTAGGGCAGGAGAGATGCAATCCCTGGGCTTGAGGCCAAGGATAAGTCTTGCTGCCCTATTCTGGATTAGCTGCAGGGGTCATAGGGAGCAAGAAGGTAGATTCAAGAGGTGGCTATTGCAGTAGTCAAGCCTAGAGAGAACCAGAGCTCTGGTGACATTGAGCTTCTGGAGGAAAGTGAGAAAAGGGAGAATACCTTTGAGAAGAAAGAGTTGAAAGTGGGACTTCTTGGCAATGTCCTGAATGTGAGGGAGGAAGGAGAGAGAGAGGGGTTGAAGATGACTCAAAGGTTTCTGGCTTCAGGAGAAGGGGGAGAGCCCAAAGAGGATGGCCAGAGTGAGGGCAAGAAAGAGGGAGCAGGGGTCCCAATAGGAAGGATCTCAGTCTTGCTGGCATTGAGACAGAGATCGTTGGAAGGGCACTAGGACTGGATGGCAGGCAGCCCGGGATGATGGAAGTAAGAAGGGTCAGCGGGTAGTTTGAAGAAGAGTTGTGTGTCATCTGGGTAGCACTGGAAGTTAGAGGAGAAAGTGGAAATGAGGAGTGCCAGTGGAGCAAGAAGTGTTAAAGAGCCAGGGCAGAGGATGGAGCCCTGGGGGACACCAAAGGTGGCGAAAGAGATAGGGGAGAAGGTGCCCATAATAACCTGGGACAGATGGTCACTTAGGAAGGAGGACAGCCAGTCCAGTGCACGTTCCGAGATACCCAGGGAAGCATAAAGCCGTTTTATGAGGATGAGTGGTCAGAGGAGAGATCAAGTACAATGAGGACAGCTGTAGAGTTAGAGTCCAGAGATGCAAGCAGTTCTTCACGGGTGTTCAGAAGAGCCGTTTCCATGCCTCTGGATGCTCTGAATCCAGATTGATGGTCATGGAGACTGCCAACAAATTCAGTGTGTGAAGTAAGTTGGGGGAAAGGCCAGCTTCTCCAGGAGTTTCCCGAGGAAGGGGGTGATAGAAATCAGGCAATAGTTGGCTAGGCAAGTGGGGTCTGCAAGGCTTTTTCATGAGGGGCCGCACAAGGGAGTGCTGGAGGGAGATGGGGAAATATGCAGTAGCAAAAGAGTGGTTGCAGAAATCAGCAAGTGCAGGGGCAAGAGAGCCAATGTTGTCCTTAATTGTTCTGGAGGACGGGGAAACCTGTTTGGAGGAGACCTTCATTGAGCGGACAACTCTGGTGACTTCATTCGTGATGGGAGGAGGAGCAAGAGAGGTGCTCGCGATGGCTTGAGTTTTAGTGACAATGTGTGTGGCCAATGTATTGCAGAGGGCTTGGGAAGGGGGGAGGGGAGAAGGAGACTGCGGCAGGGTTGGCTAGTTGCCTGCAGATTTTGAAGAGTTCAGCCATATTGTTGGATGCACCAGAGACCAACGCCTGGATGTGGGCCCATTTCTTGGCACGGCTGGAAAGTCTGTAATGTCTTTGGGGCAGGCGACAGGCCAGGTTGTCAGAGGGTGTGTGTGATGCTGGAAATGCATTGGAGGTACAGGGCCTCCGTATCCTTGTACTTTGCTGCTTTTTATCATGTGTTCTGACTTGTTTTCCGCGCAGGAGTTCATGTTGGACTCCTGGGGGTGCGGCTTTTCCTGTATTTGGTTTAGTGAACAGACCCTTGGGATACCCTTATGGCACCCATGGGTGGGAGTACGACCCTGTACGGCTAGTGTATGTTTTTGGGCACCTGTGTGTGGCTCACAGAGCATGGTATGGGCTGGTGGCAGCTCCGTGCTGAATTGACATGTGCCCTGAGCGTCCTTCATTTTGGAATGCCCAGGCCCTGTCATTGGAATCAGTTGATTCCTGATGGAGACAAGATGGACCCTATGGCCTCTTGCCATCCATCGCCTGTTACCTTAGTTTCCCCGAAGTCCCGGGAAGCCCTGACTCTGTCCCTTCCCCCTGACTGGCTGTTGGGTGGAAGTTCCATATATGGTAGTGTGGGGAAGTACTGACCAGACTCGCTGAAGCCTTCCCAACAACCGTATGTTGTAGGTACGCCTGTGGGATGGGACCTGGGTGAATGGAGTGGGTGACGAATACGCATTCTGTGTTATGGGTGTCTAGTATCTGGTGTTTGACACAATGACTGAGACAGCCCTGCCCAAAACAGGTATGAATGCAGTGTGTAGTGCTGAGTGGCAGAGTACTTGTCCAAATCCACATTCTGTTTTGCGAGTGTCTGGATGGGGAAGAATGGCCTGAATGCACTGTGCGCCTGATTGGCTGACTGCCTGAATGCCCTCCTGAATGATTGGTTGCCTGAGTGTGACTCAGCAGAATGAATCGGAGATCAACTAGTATATCGGGTGGCCTCTCACTGCTGGAAATCATTCAGAAGTTGACGTTGATACTTGATGCTTACTCTCGAAGCCGAGTCGGAAGAAGAAGGTGAACCACTGGTTCCTTCTGTTTTATCTGAAAGCTGTTGTGTCTTCAAGAACTGATCCAAGAGAGGACCTGGTATGGAGACCTCTTCCCGAGCTACGAGGGACCCTCATGCACCAGCTGATCTTTGCCAAAGCTCCCTGCTTGACAGACCTAGGTTACTGACCGGAGAAGGGGACCGCCGAGGAGAACGAAGAAAAGCACCGGACAGCCGTCGCCGAACTGAGCTGCTGTGCTCCCGTTTGATCCAGGGACTCTTGTTCATCATCATCAACTGCTTTCGCCCTGCCGGAGAAAGTCAAGGTCATCGACGACTGAGGATAATCCGCCGGTGGGTTTCCCACCACCCGAAGACCTCAGAGACGCCAACAAAGCTACTGAAATCAGCCGTGGTCACGTCCCGCTCGTCGACGCCAGACGCCGACGACCTTGCTGGGTCAAAGTTCTTCACTAACTCTTTGCGGCAAAGAACCATCGTCGTCGAGGTGCACCGCACACCTCCCCTGTTGCAGGACATTTTCGATCACTCGTCTACGAGCACTGCAAGGATCGAAGCTGCTGCCTCAACGACAAGGTTCACCCTTTCTTCATCGCAGAAGTTTGACGACCCATGGCTCCCGCTTGAAAGGGAGTGCCCTCAAGAAGGGCCGTCGATTCCCCGACAAAGAACTCTGCAACACAAGGTACATTTGGGTTGCAGAACTATAGAAGATAAGACTCTAATAGACAATACATGGACTGGGCTTGTACGATATCTTTATTTACAGGTTGCCTAGGTGGGGGGATCCTCATACAGAACTGTGTCTGGTTGGTAGGGACTCCGTAGTCTGCCAATTGTCTAACCAACTTGCTTTCCTCATAAGTCTATGGTTGATATCGTTTTGCTGTGTTGATTCGTATGCTATTTGAACTGAGTACAGTTAATGCATTTTAATGGAATCAGAGTAATCGTGGTACCACCTAGAACTGTATATATTTACCATTTTAGAATTGTCAGAGCCCAAAGTGTATTATCGGGATAGTGTATATAACATTGAACCTTATTCATATAAAAACTGTGTTTGAACTAATACAGTGTGTGGACATTCCTTTGTGGGTGCTTGTGGACTACACTGTACTGAAGAATCATTTCTGTTGCTTCCCTATTTTCATGCCCTTGGTATTTGTCACCTTGTTCACAGGGACACATGTCTGTAATCTCCCGTATAAGGGCCAATTTAAAAAATCCTCTGAGTAACAGCCAATTGTGCTACGGCATGCTGCATTTATGTGTGCAAGTGTTTCTCTCGGTCAGTAAACTGCATGTGGGAAGGGCATAGCACAGGGCGCAGTGCAGGCCTTCAGCCTTACATAGCTAAGCAACAGACATGTCAACTCCTTATGTCTCAAATTGCCAGGTAATAACTGGCAACACCAGACGATGCGTCCTTGAATCATATGTTCTGTTGCGTGCATGCACCGCTGCTAGAGGGCTGCTACAAGGCTTCCTGTGTCCTCGTAGGCTCACAAAGAGCCAGATACTGCCCAATACAGTCCCAATAAGCCGCCATTCAACTGCACAACTAACCCTGTACCTGCTCAGCCAGGGCAACCACAATCATTGGCAAGTGCAGGCTCTTTGTCATTGCTGCAACTCATCACCAGTTAAGGAAGTTAACCAGGACACAGCCAGTATGTGTGACTTCATTTCTTTTTACTTCATCTTTATGCAGTAACAATTCTATCTGTCCTCACCCTCACACTAACCACCGTACTACTTGCCTTCTCTTCTAGTATTCTCTGTTCGCATTCCACGCCCATAACATTCCCTCGGCTGACATTCCCAACACTGTGAGGACTTTATTCCTGTGTCCACTTTCTGTATTCTAATATTACTCAACTAGAGTTGTATTGCCAAGTGTGAATGGTCAGTTAGTCCCCCTCTAGTGCTCTACATGAGCATGGGTTGATCCTCCTAGGATTGACGACGCATTGGCCCTACTAGGCATGAAGATGTGTTTGCTCTCCTGGCCAGAAAGACTATTTGCCTGTCCTGGGCTTCAAGACAAAGAAAGGCCCATTCAGGGGCCAGAAACTGATGGCATGATGCATCGGCAGGGCCAGAAACCGAAGAGAGGCACCACTCACCTTGGTGTTGAGAGTTAAACCACAGTCAGGTTGGTTTACCCAGGGTACTGCACTCCTCTGTGTCTTTCCCCCTCTACTTTTGATGGGCTACTTATTAGGTTAAGATGTACAAACAGGCACCGGCTAGCATACTTAACGGACACATGCCTTCTTCCACAGTATTTACCTAATTTTCAGGGTCTACCTTCTGCACTTCTACCTTCCTCCACCTCCCCTTTCTTCCTCAGTACCTCTCCCAAAATGTTCCTCCATCGGTGGCCCTCATCTTCCTACACCGATTTTGCCTGTACCTTTCAAACTGTTCTCAAAGTCATTTACTACTTTCTTGTGCCTCACCTTAATCTCTCTCCTTTTCCCCCATGCTATTTTCTCCTCTTCACGCTGCTCTCCCTCACTGCCTTCTTTTCACCTATCTTCACCTTCCTCTCCCATCACCTCTCTACCACCCACCTCTCTTGAAGTCTTACTCTCCTTCCACTCCCTTCGCCTTCCTTATTCCTCTGCTCTTTACTGCAACGCTTGTTTTCAAACTCCCACACTAGGCCTTCGACCCAAGCCTCCCTGTATAGTCTTGCCCCTTTTGAAACTGAAAAAGAAAGGGTGTTAATGAATGTACTCAAGTCCTTGTGTATACGTGTCAAAGGGATTGGCTCTTCTGAGTAACTCATCGTCAGATCTAGTGGTTTGTATCAGTTATAGTCAGCTGCCAACTTGACGTCAAGCAGCGCTGTCATGGCAGCTGCCTGAACCCACCATGGTGCCTCATGCAGGCAGCTGTACAGTAACTCTGCAAACCTTGAACCTCATCTGCCAACTTCATTGCATACCCTCAAGCATGTCTTTTTCACAGTCCATCCTGCAGACTGTATTCAAATGTACTTGTAGTAGGATCAAAGACGATACCCACACACCTTCAAAACTCTACCAGGTCTTGAATTACAGACTGGTACCTGACAAAGGAGAAAGTGGATAGGGTAGACGCCTTGGGTATATCTTATATACTGGCCATTATCTTTCTGAAGGTATGCCCTCCCCCTCCGGGGCTCGTAGCTCCACACCCATGTGTCCACCTAAAAACATTGCCACAGTCCTCTCCTTTTTTAATGCTTTCACTCAGTGCATTGTTGTACTCAATATGTAATTCTTTTCATCAACGGTTTCCTATTTTCAGTCATTTATATAGCATGTAAGTATTTATATTGTTAAAGTAGGCCTTTTTATCCTTTATTATATTACTCGAGTTATCAATTGATATTTATCATATTCAAGATTTATAACCATTTAATTGGACCAAAACGTAAGATATCTTATCCATTGGCATAATTATGGATCTATGTGTTCTAACTGAACCTGAGCTTGTTGCATTTATTTCTTTTAATGTCAGAACATGGGGTAGGTCGCCCCTCCTCTCCACCACTTGCACAATCCATTATGGCCTGACCCCAACCCACCATCTACCTTTGGTGGTGTAAAAAAATGTAAAGAAATTAGGGGGGAGGAGGACAGGGGGAATCTCAACCAGTTGGGGGGAGTCAACCAAAATACATAAACCTATAATTATACTGTTAACGTTATGTTCACTAATATTCTTAATAAAAATCTACACAACTTCAAAAAAGAATAAACATTAGCTTAAAGAAATAGACAATTGGGTAATGAAGTGTTTTTATTATTACAAGTGCTTACACTGTAAAGCAACAAATAGTACATATACATGTGTAGACTGGGTACGCACTATACATTACACAGTATATTTGGCAATTGTCTTTTTAAAACCAAAGATCAAATTGGTGGAGCCATATGGAGTGAACCTGCTTTACCTGGGGGGGATTGGAAGAAAATGAAGCCCACTAGTGAAACATTTCTGGAAAAACTGTTCTCATAACTGCACATGAAAAGCTGCAAGAATTTGATAACAGAAAAAGTTAACTTATTATTGCAAATGTTCACAATCTTTTGTCATAACATTTCCTGAAAGGGATCAACAGATATCAGGACTTCACACCTTCAGCAGGGGCACGCTGATACACAGTGCCGGAAGTTTGTGACACAATTATCCATCTATAAATTATTTGCTTTGAGAAAGGGTGCTGTAGTGTGAACAAGTACGGGTAGATTATGTCAGGATCCCGGCCACTAGTTTGTCCAAACTGTTTCTGGTAAACACCCCAAAGCATACCCTGGTAAGGAAGGGTTAAAGCATACCCTGGCAAGGAAGGATCATCTCCTTGTTCGAAGACGGCCACAGAGGAACTCTTTCCTTGCTTTGTATCGGTTCCTATGGAAACT
Organism: Ambystoma mexicanum; assembly: GCF_040938575.1. Classification (NCBI taxonomy): domain Eukaryota; kingdom Metazoa; phylum Chordata; class Amphibia; order Caudata; family Ambystomatidae; genus Ambystoma; species Ambystoma mexicanum. Next base: position 1,477,670,649 of record NC_090921.1, read on the forward strand.
AGGGAGACAGCGTCTAGCCTCCCATCACATGTTCCATGCAGCACGGCACTTTCAGATGCTGTCAGGTGACATGACCAACAAAAGAACGCCTTCGGCGAGGAGACGGCGCTTCTAGTTGAAGTTTTCCTGGTACGATTGTTGTTTAGTCATAATCCCACAGATGGTAGCTGTGCCCCATTGGCTCCTCAGCCAAGTATATACACCAATTGTCTGCACCTGCAGTTCCTCTAATACCGAGCAAGATTACTATTGCAACAACACATTAGTAGGGTAAAACTAACCGGTGTCACCACAGTCCAAACCCAGGTTCTCCAGTAGTGGGTGAACAATCCCAATTAGTGGGTGAACAATCCAACGCTTGGTGAATTCTGCTTCACAATGATAGGAAGAGACGACATCGAAGGATCAAAAAGCGACATCACCATGAATGCTTCGCCGCCACAAACCAGTTATCCCTGTGGGAACTTTTGTGACATCTCCTGCTTGAAACCCAAAAAGTCAGAAGGATCCTGATGCCCTGCTTTCACTGTCTGTATTCATACTGAAAATCGAGATTAATGAAAGTTTTGCCCTTCTGCTCTGCGGGAGGTTCCTGGCTTTCCCCTGAGCTCACCTTAGGACACCTGCGTTATCGTTTGCCAGGTGTACCGCCCCAGTCAAACTCCCCATCTGCCACTGTCCCTTGAGTGGGTTGCATCCCAGCGGGCGCTTGTAGCCAGAAGCAAGAACCCCATGGTGCTTGCCCCCCTGCCTCACGGGGTAAGTGAAAAAACAATAGAGTAGTGGTATTTCAATGGTGGCCCAATGGCCTCGCACATATCCTACGCCCCAAGTCTCTTCACAGTGCCAGACTAGAGTAAATCTCACCAGGGTCTTCTGTCCTCGCTGATTCCGCCACGCCCATTCCATTGACTGTGGTTTCGCTAGATAGTAGAGAGGGACAGTGGGAATCTCGTTCATCCATTCATGCACGTCACTAATTAGATGACAAGGCATTTTGGCTACCTTAAGAGTCATAGTTACTCCCGCTGTTTACCCACGCATCATTGCGGCACGCGGCCAGTCCTGCAGCGCCCCAGCCCTTCCCAAAGTTACGGATCCGACTTGCCGACTTCCCTTACCTACATTGTTCCAACATGCCAGAGGCAGTTCACCTTGGAGAACTGAGGATATGGGTATGGCACAGCACGAGATTTACACCATCTCCCTCGGATTTTCAAGGACCAGCGATCGCTCAACAGACGCCGCTGGTACCGTAACGCTTTTCCAAGGCTCGGGCAAACCCATTCCCGGACGTCCAGCCCTTCACCAATTAAACCGAATTCTCCCTTAGGGATCTCGCAGGCTTCTCTGGGATTGTTTGCGTTACCGCACTGGACGCCGCCCATCTCTGCCACTCAGAGATCTGAACCAGACTTCCCTTCCGAACGGCGCTCGACCATATCGGGACCGACTGACCCATGTTCAACTGCTGTTCACATGGAACCCTTCTCCACTTCAAAGTTTGCATTTGAATATTTGCTACTACCACTAAGATCTGCACCCAGCCCCCACCCCTCAACCAAACACTATCCCCCATGGCCCCCACTCCCCAACCAAACACTATACCCCATGGCCCCCAGCCCTAAACCAAGCACTATGCCCCATGGCCCCTACCCCCCAACCAAAAACGATGCCCATGGCACCCACCCCTCAACCAAACACTATGCCCCATGGCCCCCACGCCCAACCAAACACTATGCCCCATGGCCCCCACCCCTCAACCAAGCACTATGTCCCATGGTCCCCACCCCTCAACCAAGCACTATGCCACATGGCCCCCAACCAAACACTATGCCTCATGCCACCACGCATGCATCCTGCATACATACCCATACAGACCCCAAACCCCCACTCCTGCATACAGACTAACAAGCATACACCATGCACCCATACAGACCCGAACCCCCACCACCAACTCAGCATACAAACTCACAAGCATACACCAATACACCATGCCACCCATCAAGCGCCCAATTACCTCCGGGTCAGGTGCGCGATATAAATCAAATAAACAAACAAACAAACCCATACAGACCCGAACCCCCACACCGTATCTCAACATACACAGAACTCCCCAAAAACAAACACTCAGGCAGACCCGACCACCCCCCTCCCCCACCTGCGTTATCGTTTGCCAGGTGTACCGCCCCAGTCAAACTCCCCACCTGCCACTGTCCCCGGAGTGGGTCGCACCCCACGGGCGCTTGGAGCCAGAAACGAGAGCCTAATGGAGCTTTCCCCCCTGCCTCACTGGGTAAAACGATGAGTATTGGTCTTTTCCACGTATCCTACGCCCCATGTCTCTTCACAGTGCCAGACTAGACTGAATCTCACAAGGGTCTTCTCTCCTCGCTGATTCCGCCACGCCCATTCCCCTGGCTGTGGTTTCGCTAGATAGTAGAGAGGGACAGTGGGAATCTCGTTCATCCATTTATGCGCGTCACTAATTAGATTACAAGGCATTTTGGCTACCTTAAGAGTCTTAGTTACTCCCGCTTTTTACCCACGCATCATTGGGGCCAGTCCTGCAGCGCGCCCCAGCCCTTCCCGAAGTTACGGATCCGACTTGCCGACTTCCCTTACCTACACTGTTCCAACATGCCAGAGGCAGTTCACCTTGGAGAACTGAGGATATGGGTATGGCACAGCGCGAGATGTACACCATCTCCCCCGGATTTTCAAGGACCAGCGATCGCTCAACAGACGCCGCTGGTACCGTAACGCTTTCCAATGCTCGGGCGAACCCATTCCAGGGCGTCCAGACCTTCACAGAGTAAACAGAATTCTACCTCAGGGATCTCTCAGGCTTCTCTGGGATAATTTGCGTTACCGCACTGGACGCCACCCATCTCCGCCTCTCAGGGATCTGAACCAGACTTCCCTTCCGAACGGCGCTCGACCATATCAGGACAGACTAACCCATGTTCAACTGCTGTTCACATGGAACCCTTCTCCACTTCGGCCTTCAAAGTTTGCATTTGAATATTTGCTACTACCACCAAGATCTGCACTGCAGCGGCCCTCCTACTCGTCGCTGCTTACCCCCCGCTGCTCTCAGCACCGTCCTGGAATGGGCCAGACACCCCAGCATCATCCATTTTCAGGGATAGTTGATTCAGTAGGTGAGTTGTTACACACTCCTTAGCGGATTCCCACTTCTATGGCCACCGTTCTGCTGTCTATCAACCAACACCTTTTCTGGGGTCTGATGAGTGTCAGCATCGGGCACCTTAACCCAGCGGTCGTTTCATCCCACATCGTCAGTTCTGCTTACCGAAACTGGCCCAATGGGCACTTGCATTCGATGCCCGGCTCCACGTTAGCAAGCCAGGCTTCTTACCGATTTAAAGTTTCAGAACAGGTTGAGATCATTTCAGCCCCAAGACCTCTAATCATTCACTTTACCAGATAAAACTGGTGTTTCTGTGTGCCAGCTATCCTGAAGGAACTTCAGAAGGAAGCAGCTACTAGATGGTTTGATTAGTCTTTTGCCCCTATACCCAGGTCAGACGACCATTTTGCATGTCAGGGCCGCTACGGACTTCCAGAGTTTCCTCTGGCTTTGCCCTGCCCAGGCTAGTTCACAATTTTTCGGGTCCTATCACACACGCTCATGCTCCACCTCCACGGCAGAGCAGGCGATACAGGCCGGTGGTGCATCCACCACGCCAGGATCCCACCCCAGCCAGCGCGCACCAGCCCTCCACTTCATTGCACTGCAGGGTTTTGTTCGGCCCTCCGACTCGCGCATGTGTTAGACTCCTTGGTCCGAGTTGGTAACCCTGGCCCCCTATGTGGGCCTCCCCGCCCAGCAGCGCAACAAGGTCGGGGTGCACTGAGGGCAGTCCACCACAGTCTACAATCGGATTGGGAGGCCCCTGTTAGGGAGAATTCTCATTTATGGCTAATTTCCCTCACCTAGTGAGTCCCCCAGCAGCTTTGCTGGACTTCTGGAGTTTATTTTTTTCCACTTGGTAAGAGCGAGAGCTTTTCCCCCCACTCCTACCTATGTTTTGCTATTTGTTTCTACCTGTTTTTGTGATTGTGGACTCTGAAGTACACCACTTCAGTAGCCACCTTCTTTTTGTCGGACAGCACCTTCAGTGCCGTGGCACAGGGTTGTCTTTGAGACTTCCCTCGACTCCAAAGGGTAAAGTTATCATTAACTTTAGTCAATCTACCACAGATCCAGTACACCCCATCCTCCATGGAGTACTGGAAAGGGTTAATTGGTATCCCTTTTTATCTGTACCTCCTAGAGCATTGTTTCGCTCATTTAACATTTAGACTTGGCTGGTGGCAGTGGTGATCTACCCTAACTTTTCTACCGCGATTATATTAGATAAACGTGGTACTGTTCTTGGCTATTATATTAGCCTCGAACATAAACCCGCTTGACCAAATCGTCTCTCTTTTGGCTCCGGTTGGGTGTATTCGCCATTTCTTTTTGTTAAAGTCCTTCTTGTGTCTTACTTTGCGTGGCAAACTAGGTTCGCCTTCTTTGTTCACTGCCTTTTGGCAGGCTTCTGCTCAGAAGCCCTCCTCAAGGCGCCTGGTTGTCTAGGTGGGCTGAATGTGAGGGAGGGGTGTAGTCACCCCCAGCACACGGTATCCTAGGAAACCCAAGTTGCATTTTGTCATGATTGGCCAGGGTAGTTGTCTGGGCTGGACAACCCTCCTGCTGGGTGATTGACAGCCAGGCTGTGTGAATGGGGGTTTTTCACATAAAAGGCAGGTCTCTTGGGCTAGAAGTCAGAGAGTCGCCACTGGAACTACAAAGAACCGAAGAGAAGTGGAGAGAACGACGGCTGCTGCAACTACCCGTCCCGGTGAAGCCCTGCTGCAGTCCTGAGCTACCTTCCCTTCAATGACTCATAGAAGATCCAGCCCGAAGTCTTCTTCCCTTGAGCTTGGTGGGGATAACCAGCTCATCTTCCACAGCCAGAGGATCCTCTACCTCGGTCGAAATTGCTGCACGTTGCTGTAGTGGTCCGGTTAGCCACCTGAAGAGCCTCTCCTGTTTTTAAGGAGCGCACCTTTTGTTCCTCGTTGCTGCTGCCAGCTTCATTACTGTGTGGTGCAGACCCCCTTCAGACGTCCTTCACAATGAAGCTCCAGGAATCGTGGGTCTGCGGGAAATCAACAGAACAACTGCCAGGGCACCAGCTGCACCATTGGAACAAGGTACTGTGTTCTACTTGAGTAAACTGGGTGAATCCCTTTTCTTCATTTCCAATGCTTGCCCTTGCCTTCCCTCCTTCTTATAACTTTTGCTTCCGAACATTGACAATATCGAAGCACTTTTGGCTATGTTGAATCGTGAATTGTCTGTGTGATCTTCAGCAACAGGCCCCGGTGTCTTTCGACATTGGCTACGGCCCTTTCACTTTTGAACTCCTGTCTCTGAGCGTTTCTTGATTCTGCCTGCCTAACCAAAATATCGCCTGTGATTTTTGCCTCCAACTCCATCTGGGTATCTCAGGTGCTAAGTGTTTTTGCCCCGGTAGCATTTCATGTCACGGATACGCGTTTATTTAGTAGACCGAACTGTCAAAAAGTGATCGCAATCGTATTCGCGGTAACGTGTTTGGGTACTTACCTTGAGACTTACTGTACAAAGTGAATTGGTTAGTTGTAGTATATTTAACGTGTGGTTTTTGTTTAAGTTTAATAGAAGTGTTGTTTTTATAACGAATGGTTTAAAAATAAATGTACTTATATTTTTTACCTGAAACCTTGAGTCAGTGTTTGCTTGAGTCACAGTAATTGTGGTCCCTTTGTGTAATCTCTGCTACTGCTCATATACTCTTGAGATAGGCCTGGCTGCTCCGCCACTGCTACCACTTTGACAAAGTAGTACAGGCTTGTACCAAAGGTAAAACTTGTATTGCTACCTGTAGTCTTAATTGGGTGTAGTGGTCCCTAAGGGCACTGCACAGAATTCTGCCCAACAGCCCCCCTGCGAGAGGTGCCGGGACGGTTGATGGAGAAGGGCGTGGCGGTGCTCAATCTCCCTCGTGCCAGCGGACACAGCAAAACTGCTGCCAGGGGGCAGTACCACTCTCTACTGGAGCGGAGAGCGACCTGCCCCCCTAGGGCCGTCCCACGAGTGCATCCACCGTTCTGAACGACCGACCTGCCGTGTTGAATCCTGCGGGCTGATTGCACGGACCCCACCTGGTTACCTCTCGACAGTTTCACGCCTTCTTGAACTCCCTCTTCAATTGTCTTTTCAATTTTTCCTTACGGTACTTGTTGGCCATCAGTCTTGCGCCCATATTTAGCCTTAGATGGAGTTTACCACCTGACTCTGAGAAGATCTGATCCTGGCGTGCCGAAGGCAGACAATGGCCTAACCCCATCTGCGGGGTGAGCCTCGATCAGATGGACTTGAGCCCCCTGAGCGACGCCAGAGTCTCGGTCTTATGTACGCCACATTTTCTGCACCTGCCGCTGGACGGCGATTCTGCGCTGGCTCTTTCCTTGCCGTTACTGAGGGAATCCTGTTTAGTTTCTTTCCCTCTGCTTAGTAATATGCTTAAATTCAGCGGGTCACTACGTCTGATCTGAGGCCATAGTCGGGGGAGCAGCAGAGTTTGTGGCATCCGGATCTGCAGTCGAAAGCCACAGTCGCGAGGCCGGCGCTCCTGGGCCATCCTGCCCCGGCAGCCATGGGACAACCGACAGCCACACGCAGCACGGCCACATGCCCCGGGGTAGGGTGATGGTGCGCCAGGCTTTAAGGCCTGCTGCTGCTGCTACCACCAGGGCCCAGCCCTCCTGAAACAGCCGGGACACGCTGACAATGAGCCTGCGCACCAGGTCCAACGATCCTGCAACAGTGCTGATTTGGGTCTGACTTTAAGGGGACAATGGGAACGGGGTCCCAGCTAGGCCCCTGGGAAGGAACCCTGTGGTGATTGATGTTCAAGCGACCTTGAGACTGGTGTAGCCCTGGGAGGAACCCGGGGCCGCAAGGTGCGTTCGAAGTGTCGATGATCAATGTGTATTGCAAAGCACACTAATTCTCGCAGCTAGCTGTTCTTCGATGTGCAAGCCAAGTGATCCACCGCCAAGAGTCAAAGGCAACTTTTTTTTTGTTCCAGACGTCGGCTTGACTCTACCAGTGCAGGAGAGGCAGCGATGCCTGTCCAGCCCGCGGCGAGACAACCCAACGCCCGTCTACCTTCCCCACTTGCGAGTCGGCTGAGACCATCGTGGGTTTAAAACAAACCAAAAAAAAAAATCCAGGCGCTCATCCCAGGAAGCCTGCAGCAGCATGGTGATGGAGGCAGGCCGCTCTGCTGCCGGACCAATCCATTCATCCTTCCCTGACCCTATCTGCTCCTCTTTCCGAGTGAGGAGGTGGATGTGCCCCATCCCTCCCAAACCCACACCAATGTGCCCCATCCCTCCCTCTAGAGCCACACCTAGACAAAGCATCCCTCCCCCAGACACACAATGTGCCCCATCCCTCCCCAGACACAGACCAATGTCGCCATCCCTCCCATCAAACCCACACCAATGTGCCCCAACCCCTCCTTCCAGAGCCATACAATGTCCCCATCCCACCCAAACCAGGATACCCCATCCTTCCTATCAAACCTACACCCATGTCCCCATCCCTACACCAAGATGCCCCATCCCACCCTCCCAGCCTACACCTAGATGAGCCATGCCATCCTCGAGACCAACAGATGCCCCAAACCTGTTTCAGACCAACACTAATGTGCCCTCATCCATTGTAGACCCCACCAGGATGTGATTTTCCCACCCATCAAACCCACACCAATGTGCCCCCATCTCCTCCCTCCAGACCCACACTGATGTCCCCATCAAACCCAAACCAGGATGCTGCAGTCCTCCCTGCAGACCCACACCAATGTGCCCCATCCCTCCCATCAAACCCACACCAATGTGCCCCAAATGTCCCCGTCTCTGCCCTAAACCCACAATGTGCCTCCACCCCTCCCCCAGACCAATGTGCCCCATCCATCTCTCCCAGCCCACACCTAGATGAAATATGCCACCCTCCAGACCAACAGATGCCCCATACCCGTTTCAGACTGACACCAATGTGTCCTCGTCCATTGCAGACCCCATCAAGATGCCACTATCTACACAGCGAGATGCTCTCATCCTGCCCTCCAGACCCACACCTAGATGAACCACCCCTCCCCAGACCAAGATGCCCCATCCCACCATCTCAGCCCACACCTAGATGCCCCGGACGTGTTTCAGACTGACGCCAATGTGCCCCTATCCATTGCAGACCCCCCTAAAATGCCACCCTCCCTCCCGACACAAACCAATGTGCCCCATCTCTCCCCCAGACCAATGTGCCCGTCCCACCAATCAAATACACACCAATGTGCCCCCATCCTCTCCCTCTAGACCCCCACCGATGTCCCCATCAGACCCAAACCAGGATGCCCCATCCATCACCGCAGAACCACATCAATGTGCCTCATCCCTCACATAAAACTGACACCAGGGTGCCTCCATCCACTCCCTCCAGAGCCACACCAAGGTGCCTCCCTCCCACCCCCCAAATGTCCCCATTCCACCCTCTAGACCAAGGGTGCACAACTGATTTTGACAGAGGGCCGAAAGTACCTTACATGATTGCTTTAGTGGGCCAAAAACTAAATGTGGGTGGGGCAGTAGGCGCAGCGTGGCAGGAGGCTTATTCAACCACCAATATTTATTAAACACATGGAAAAAGAATATGTACACTATTCCCCATGGCCCCAACCCCCAACCAAGCACTAAGCCCCATGGCCCCCACCCCTCAACCAAACACTACCCCCCATGGCCCCCACACCCCAACCAAACACTATGCCACATGGCCCCAACCACTCCCCAACCAAACACTATGCCCCATGGCACCCACCCCACAACCAAGCACTATGCACCATGGCTCCCACCCTTCAACCAAGCACTATGCCCCATGGCACCCACCCTTCAACCAAGCACTATGCCCCATGGCACCCACCCCTCAACCAAACACTATGCCCAAGGCCCCTACCAACCAAACACTATGCCCAGTGGCCCCCAACCAAACACTATGCCTCATGCCACCAAGAATGCACCATGCATACATACCCATACAGACCCCAAACCCCCACTCCCACCCCTGCATACAGACTAACAAGCATGCACCCATACAGACCTGAACCCCCACCACCAACTCAGCATACAAACCCACAAGCATACACCAATACACCCATACAAACCCGAGACCCCCCAACTCAGCATACAAACCCACAAGCATACACCAATACACCCATACAAACCCGAGACCCCCAACTCAGCATACAAACCCACAAGCATACACCAATACACTATGCAGCCATACAAACCTGAGCCTCCCAACCCCCAACTCAGCATACAAACTCACAAGCATACACCAATACACCATGCACCCATACAGACCTGAACCCCCACCCCGCATCTCAACATGCACAGCACCTCACAAAAACACACACTCAGAAAGACCCAACACACCCCCGCATCTCAACATACACACACAAACATACAGGCAGGACAGACCTGACACAAACAAGCAACAGCACACTCCCCCCCCCGTACTTACTGGATGTGCTGGAAGGCTGGCTAGCTGAAACGCTGGCAAGGTCTCTGGCACTACGGCTGACGTGGGTGGGGCAAGGCTGAAATGCCTTCCAGCATCAAGCCTTACTGGCAACGCCAGCCGTAGTGCTGGCCCTCCATTGGTGCAGCACGCACACACGCACGTGACTCATAGGAGCTACGTGGTGCGTGTGCCCTGAGCCAATGAGGGCCAGTTCTTTGTCCAGCCCGGAAGAGTTACAAAGACTTTCCTAATGGAGGGGGGCCGATGCTGCTTGCGGGCCGCCCTCCATTAGGAAAGTCTTTGTTCCTCGCGGGCCGGACAAAAGTGCATGGCGGGCCGCAACTGGCCCGCAGGCCATAAGTTGTGCACCAGTGCTCTAGACCAACAGATGCCACATACCTGTTGCAGACCGACACCAATCTGCCCCCATCCATTGCAGACCCCACCAAGATGCCTCCATACCACCCTCCAGACCCACACCCATGTGCCCCATCCCTGCCCCCAGATCCACAGCAATATGCCCCATCCCTCCCTCCAGATCCACACCACTGTGTCCCCATCCCTCCCTTCAAACCCACAACAATGTGCCCCATCCCACCAGACCCACAGCAGCGTGCCCCTATCCAACCATTCATATTCCAAGATGCCCCATCCCTACTTCTAGACCAATAACATAACGCCCCATCCTCCCTCCACACAGCAAGATGCCCCTTCACCCTTGCAGACCCACACCAAGCCCATGTTCCTCTAATGAAGCACACTCAGAACCTCAGCCGACCCCCCTGGAAAAACACCCATCAGACATTAAATAACCCTATTAGCCCCCTTTGATCAGTTAAACACCACCATCCACTGTTCCCGTTCCTTTTCTTAGCCCTCCATACCTTTCACATTGAATAGATGAACATGATTTTTAAAATAAACGTCATTTTCCGCTCCCCCATTTCAATCTGCTGTTTTATTGGAACGTTCAGGGTATCCCGAGGAAAATGGAAATTGCATTCTCAGCCAGCCAAGAACATACAGATTGCAGCTGATGCTCTTGCAGCAAGGCAGCCAGAACCTTCCCGCTCAGAAAATCACGATGAGGGACAAGACCAGGTCGTACGCTCCATCTGGTGTCTTGCAGAAACTTTCCTGGTATCACGAATAAAATGTCCACCTTAGCCGCTGCCAACCAAAAAAAGCATGTAGATTCCGGTGCACTGACAGCCGAGGTCTTCCCAGTTCCAGCTCGGTGAGGTCTTCCCAGTTCCAGCTCGGTTCCTTGCATCTGGTGTTAAAATGCCCACCGTATCAGCAGCAAGCCAAAGGCACGCAGATTCCGGTTGCACTGGCAGCTGAAGTCTTCCCTCGATTCATGCGGCTCTTGCAGCCAGAGCCTTATAGATTCCTTCTAGTGTTAAAATGCCCACCATAAACCCAGCAAACCAAAACCACACAGATTCCACTTGCACTGCCAGGAAGCCGAATCCTAACAGCTCACTTAAATTGCTCACGAAAATCACAATGATGACGTAGGGTCACGTGAAGAATAGTAGGCGGGCCGTTGCTACAGTCCATTTCTCGCAGGGGAATCAGACATTACCCAATGCTCGCGCAGGAGTGTGTTTTATGGGTTCTCAATATCTGGAGAGAAGGGTAAAAAAACGACAACTCCCATAATACCTTCCGCGGCGCTTAATTTGAACGTCAAGCGACGTGGAGTGGGGCGTGTTGCTGACAGTTTGTCCGGAAGTGGCGGGAGTTTCAAAAATATTTGGCTGTCACTGTCAACAGAGAGCGAACGAGCAGTGCAGAACATGGAAGCACAAGTAGGAGAAGCTGGACGCGCTGCTTGTGAGTGTATTAGTGGGGGAGCGGTCAGATACGGGTCAGTTGATGTTGGAATGGGATTAAGGATAATCGTTTCATACACTTCGGTATGGTGGCATAGTTTCTAAGTGTCCTGTGTGCCCCCTTACCCCTGTCTTGGCTTTTGCCACAACAGCGCTTGATAGGCTGGTGCTTCCAGGTCTATGCTTAAAACATTTATGATTGGAAGTACACTTTTGGAATTAATAGTTTTGTAGGCTAAAGTAACCAATATGGCTGAAGATGTAACCCGTGACGATGGGCTACTTGTATATGTCTTTTAGAGGGGCGCCTTGTGTTTAGTCTACCGGGGTCAGTCAGGAGTGTGTATTTAGTGTAAACTTGATGTCAAATGTCTTATTGGGGGCACTGAAGAACCAACAATACAAAGGGGGGGTCAAGAAAGTTGGGGCTAGGGCAGTGGCATATGTAAGGCAAAGGCCCCCGCGGGCAAGATTGGAAGGGCCCCAGGTAGATGGGTCATGGAGGTGGAGCTTAGAGTGGGCATAGTTGCACAATGATGAACTTTCGAGACAAATGCTACATGAATTATTATTTTTGATTTACTTGTATTTTTACAAGGTCTGAAAGTAGAAGTAAAGCATCACAAATGCATAAACACAAAACCTCCAGAATTGCTCCGATTGCACACAATCCGAACGTTTGCAGAAGGTAAGGTAAAACTAAGATAGTAGAAAATTGGCGCTTGGTGGTTCTGAAAGAGGAGGGAAGGTTGAGTTAGTGGGAGGAAGCAGGAAAAGTGCAAGGGAGCAGTGATGTGCTGTTGGCGGCCTCAGCCCGGTGGGTCCGTTGGCTGGGCCTGGGGTGTTTGCGGCCGGTAGTCGTTGTGTACTGTTGTGCAAGGCTATGCATGTTTTTGTTTTGTTGATGCAATGTAGTGAAGTTTGCGTTTTTTTTTGTGCTGTAGGTTTTGGTTGTGTTTGGTTTGGAGTTTGAGAGGTGTATGCAGAAAGGGAAATTGTTAGTAGGGTTGGTTAGTTTGCGTCTCTATCTGAATTGAAGCGTAGTCTCCCTGTTGCGGCTCTGTCCTGACCTGGGTCTGACTGGCATACAGGTTCCATACTCCTCTAGTCCCCGCCTCTAACATGCTCTCTGATAGCTCCCCTTATCCTCCATTTAGACTCTAGTGGCCAGTGCATCTGCCAATGACATGCTAACATTCACAATTCCATCTAGATGCGACGCATGCTAGTGTTCACAATTCTATCTAGGTGTGGACATGCTAGTATTCACAATTCTATCTAGGTGTGGACATGCTAATATTCACAATTCCATCTAGATGCGACGCAGGCTAATGTTCACAATTCTATCTAGGTGTGGACATGCTAATAAGGGAGGTAAGATAGAGTGACAGGGGTTTTCTGGAGTAGAGTGATTGCTCTACTCCCCACCCATGTCACACTCACAGTTTTTGTTGGTGTCTGTTAGCTGCTGGCTTCCTTGGGGTCCCCTGCGGACACCGGCAGACACATCTTGGGACCGTCCTTTGCCTCGGGGTCCTTCGCCAGAGGGCTGCCCTTGGATGTCCTTGAAGTGGGGTATGGGGACCAATCCGGATGGAGTGGGCGTGTTGGGAGGCGGGCACAGGGGAACCAGGAAGCGGTTGGGCTGGGGATAGGGACCACGCGCCGAGTGCGCTATGGTGCTTTTAAGCACTTATGCAATATTGCATTGCAGGGTTTGGGGAGGAGGGGGTCAGGAGACTCCTTACCTTGGACTGGGTCACTGCAAATGGCGGAGACGCCGGCTGTAGACCCTCGCCACGGCCTCGTTTTTTTTTTATTAAAGGACCAATCGGGACAGTGGGGAGGCGGGCACAGGGGAACCAGGAAGCGGGTGGGCTGGGGAGAGGGACCACGCGCTGAGTGCGCTATGGTGTTTTTAAGCACCTATACAATATTGCATTGCAGGGTTTGGGGAGAAGGGGGTCAGGAGACTCCTTACTTTGGCCTGGGTCACTGCATGGTTGGCAGATGCTTTAGCAGTTTATTAGAAACTGCTTTCTCGTTCGTTGTAATCCAATCCTGATTTTCCATTTCACTCTTTGTGGATTGAGAATCAAATCTTCAGTGCAAGCTATCACTCAATTTGCTTTTTTGTGCCGTCACCCACTCGTTGAGCAGGTTGCAGTGGCCGCTTTTGATTTCCTCAGCAATCAGCTGGTAAGCTGTCTGGCATCAGGGTTTTCCGAAATAGCTGCATAGTGCTTTGCTCAACTGTTGCGGCCAGGGAAAGTAGGCCAAGTTCTCGCCTAATTGCTGCGATCGAGGTGGATTTAGGTACACCGAGTACTGATTTCCATAGGTAGTCTTCCAGTTTTGGCCATAGTGAGTCGGGCATGGTCAGGGTAGCGTCCATCCCGTAGGCCAGAGAAGGGACCCCTTTTGGCCTAATAAAATTGAATTGCCGACGTTAGTTTTTTGTCGATGGCTCTAGTTTGGGCTGTTACATTTCTTATTTTGTCCAGAGGGCCTGTTACATTTTCGCCTCCTTCCTAGAGCTGTTGATTAAAACTCCCAGTTATTTGAAGTATGTGACAATTTCAATTTTGGTGTTGTCCAGCGACCAATGTAGTCTCTCGTTTTTCTTTTTTGGATGTTTTCCCAAAATCAGTATTTATTTTGGTTTTTGATTTATTGATTTCGAGGTTATTTTCCTCTATGTAATGTGCAAGGTTATCTAACTGGCGCTGCAGGCCAACCTGAGTTTGGTCCAGTAGATTCAGGTCGTCAGCTTCTAGAATACGCGAAACGCTACATTTGCCTACTTTTGGAGGGAAAGATCTTATATTATCTTCTGAGTCTTTATAATCTCCCAAAAAAGGCAATGAAGAGGGCTGGAGCCAGGGGACAGCCTTGTTTGACTCCACGTTCAGAAGGTATTACCTCTGACAAAAGGCCTTGTTGGCTTAGACGCACACGTAAGTTGGTATTCGTGTGTAGAGCGATCAATGGCTCCAAGATTGAGAGAGGACAGTTCCAAGCTTTGAGTTTTGTCCAGAGCTTCTGTCTGTTTACTTTGTCGAAAGCCTGTGACAAATCGACGAAAGCTAAGAAGACTCGTGGAGCACCTGTCATTATGTTGACTTTTATTGTGTTTAAAAGTAGGATGTTTACCCCTCTGCTTGCGTTTTTCTGAAAGCCCGTTTGGAAGGGATCCGCACTGGGCAAAGCTCTGGCCCATTCTTGGAATCGCGTAAGGATTAAAGTTGTGAAAATCTTTCCAACGATGTCTAAAACGGCAATTTGCCGATAGTTGACAGGATCTTCACTATTGCGCTTTTTGAAGATCGGGACAACCACCGCGTGAGTCCACGATTCCGGAATTAGCTTTGCTTTCCTGCATTGGGAGAAAATCTTACTAATAAGAACTGTCCACTCCTCAGAGTGCTGTTTTAAGTCGATGTTTGTCAGGCCATCAGGGCCTGGAGGTCTCAATATTGCTCTTTTAAGGTCGTCTTCATCTGTTAAGTCTACCCATATGATTTATAGTCTGTTGTTGGAGGCCGAGTTGTAGGGAAGTCTAACAGGGTGGAGAAGAGTTAGTGAGTTGGTCGTCAGTTTGGAAGTCTGCTTTTTTGATTAATGCCCAGAAATCACGCGACTTCTTGCTGCTTAAAGTCCTTAGCATTTCCTCTGCATCGTTCTGATAGAGAGTTGACCTATGGTTTATGAGCCATGATTTGTATTTCTTTGACTCTACACAAAAGGCGGTCCACGATTGTTCGATGTTAGGGTTTTCGTTCTTCTTTTCAATTTTCTCAAATTCCTTCTTTTCACTAACAAGGTCTTGTACGCATGCCCATTGTTTGTGTATGCTTTCTTTGCTCCAGTACGTCCCATTTTATGTCGATAGAAGGGGCACATAATTTGATCTACATGTCGCTTGCTGAATAGATTCACCAGACATAAGGGTTTTTTATTTTTCCGTTGGATCTATTACATCTGATGCTGTCAGACGAAGACATGTTTGCTGATTGTTTTTTTCAATGCTCGGCTTGTACGATTTTCTTTTCCCCTGAGGGCAACTGGTGGACCAAGACATCGTCGGCAAGTTGTGGTCGCTTTCTTTAGTTCTGATTAGCATGAGGGTCACTATGAATGGAAGCAGTGCATGAGCAACAAATATATAATCAAGCGTTGCTGCAGAGTTGTCACGTTCCCACGTTGGTATCAATGACTGGTTGCTTTGCAGACATGCTGCGTTGTGGAATTTCAGAGAATTCATTAACTTCAGCCATGCCGTGCCCCTTTCTACAGCTAAAGAACTGGGAGAAGTTTGTTAGAGATTGTGCTTGAGACCATGCATTTGGCGTTTAAATCGCCACAGATGATTATATGGGAAATCTCGTGTTCTGCATAAATTTCGTCGATGACACAACATTTTTCGGTCGTTGTTCTCTGCGCGTTCCAGTACAGATTGATGATTGCTAACTGCGTGGTGATCCATGATTTTGAGCCTGGCTCAAAGGGATGCCATGATGTTAAGAATAAGAAAAATAATCCGTCTTGAGAGGGCTTCTCCACCAGCCAGGTCTCTTGGAGGCACAAGATGTCATAGGGTCGACAAGTCCAGGCTATGCGGTTTTGTCAGGTGGACGTGGCCTCTAGTGTTCCACGAGCCCATATTTAGGATTTTTTTTTTTTTTAAGTAAGAAAAAGCTTGGCCTCCTCTCTAGGTTTTGCAGTCAATGGTGGAAATATTGAATGATCAAACCTGAAGTCAATGTTTGAAATTATAGGTTTCAAGACAAGGGGCGATGGGAAGGGACATTGCAGGAGGTGACATTGCAGGATAATTCCTATAGCACGTGGATCCATTTTATGCATAGTCTTGATGTTCTTACCCAACACACTTGAAATGTCATTGAATGTCACAGACTTAAATTAGTGCACCTTTTAATCTCGAAACATGCTAGGTGTTACCTAATGGAGGGCAGGGGAATGGGGCAATGATTAATGAGGCTCAAGAATGAGAGAACATGCAGGATAATGAGCTTAAAAGGGAGGGTAAATGGAGAGTGGGGGGGTCAGGAGTTTGAGGATGGGTATTAAAGGAGGTCTAAAGAGAGGGAGAAATTAAAAGTGACGGCAGGAGAAGGGAAGAGAAAGGCAAGAGTGATGATTGGGGAGTGAAAGGGCTTGAGTGGAAGCGCAAATGGCACATGACTGGGTATAAGGAGGGACAAATGGAGAGTGAGGGGTATAAGGAGGGACAAATGGAGAGTGAGGGAAGGCACTGGGTGTGTAAATAGCAGTAGAATGTGGAAGAGAGTGTGATCTTTTGAAAAAAGAACCCTTCCCAGAAATGGAGAGAGGAAAAAAGGTGGGAGGATTCATGAAATTAAGCACAAGAGTCTTAGTGGGCATAAAGATCGAGAGGGATAGAAAAGAAGAGTGGGATAGTTGAGTGGAAAGAGCTATTGAGGAAAAAAAGAGGGTCCAAAAAGAATGCAGTGAGGAAAAAGTGAAGGAGGAATTAAAGGGGATCATATTTGTGATGTAAGGAGGGAAAGCACTTGCCCCAGCTGCCCCACTACTCTCTTGTTAGCATGCTTTGAACACTGCTAACAAGAGATTTTTCTCTGGAATGTTGGTGAACAGAGCAGCAGCTTAAGCCAGCTGCTCCTGCTCCCACTTGGCCTATGGATGATTGATACCTAGGAAGAATACCTTTCAAAAGAAGATTGAGATTCCAGAGAACCCTATTTCTGAGAAACCTAAACAAGGAAGTGACATGGATGACACTCCTGGAATTAATGACATTTATGCTCTGCTGCTGGAAGCTCTTGCAGGATGTAGGGGAAATTAAAATTACCCTGAATGGACTATCTTACAAAGCGGGGCACCTGGAGACTAGAATGACTAAAGTGGAGTCCGAAAATGTTTCTGTGACTTCTGAAGTTGCTGGAAGTTACAGAGCGTATAAAGAATTGAGTACTAAGGTTTCTGACCTGAAGAAGAAGAATTTAAGGCTGGAAGCAGAAAGGAGAATCCTTAACTTGTACTTGCTGGGAGTGAAAGAAAATCATATCCTGGACAAGGATCTGATCACACGAGCTGAAGGGATCTTGACTGAGGTGTTGGAAAGAAAGTTTTGAATGATGGAGACTTGGACTATGCATATAGAGCTGGAAAATTCTTGGAGGATGGAAAACCGAGGCAAATTTTATTGGTATTGCCAAAAGTAATTGTGAAGAAGAACATTTTGAAACTGGCGAGGGAGAAAGGAAAACTTATGCTAAATGGATCCTCTTTGGCCATCTAGCCTGACTATCCAAAGGAAGTTGTGGAGTTGAGAAAGGCTTTCAAATTGGCAAAAAGCTTGGCTATGGAAAGAAACGTAAAGACTATTTTGGTCAAACCTGCCACCTTAAAGATTTTCCTGGATGGAGGGGTTAAGTCTACTGAGGATCCCTCTGAGGCAGAGAGTTGGCTTGGAGCTGAAAGGACCAGGAATGATGGGAATTGAATTCTGCTATTATCTACTCTTAATCTGTTTATATACTTAATCTTCAAATATACTACTTGTTGTTTTACTCCCCTGTTCCAGTCCCATTTTATTTGTATAATATTAGCAATATGAGTGTTTTATTTACATAAATGTTTATTTATGGTTTGATTTACTGAAACCGTTTTTTTAACGGTCATTTCGTTTCCTTGTTTGAGTTATGGAAGGTTGCGTGCTGCAGAATCAGAATGTGGGTGCATTCCTCTAACAGTAGATGGATTGCTGGGAGACTGGAGGTATGTGAGTATTTACGTGCCTCAGATTGAAATGGAGGTTATATTGTGAGATGCGTTAGCGGAAGTATGGAGCGGCGAGTTGTTTCCTCGTTTATTTCACTCGGTGAAACTGGGATTGGGAGGAGACGTTTTTGATTGCCATGCGTCGGATATGGCGGGTGGTGTCATCACGCAGGTCATGACGGCGGGCGGATACCTGTCCTTGTCCCTTTAGTGGGAGGTTGCACAGTGCGTGGTCACGTGAGTTGTGCGAGCTTCATGCATTCTGCACTACGGAATCTTTCGGACGGATTAGAGTTGATGAGTGTTGGACAGAGCTATTTTGTAGGCCGGATATTAAAATGGGTACGTATTTTGAATTTTTTTATGATATTGATGATAAATAAATTGGCCTAGTTTTTACAGACGCTGACTTCTAATGGCATACGGGTGGGGAATAGTTTGATGGGAGTTCACCTGTTATATGCTGTAATGGAGACGGATTGTATAGTTTTATATATTGCTGTGTCTTTTCGTTTGGCAGTATGGGTCTGGCTATGCCCCTGCCAGAGGCTCCCTGGTCCTGATACTGTTACACTCGCGATTCTTTCTTTCAGTGCCTACATATTATTCTTACTAAAATGTGTTGGTAGGAACCGGGAAACGGTTATGCATCACTCAATTGGAAAGGATTCATACAGTGCTGGATACGTGGGATGGGTGGTTTTGGGATAGGTGGGATACAAATTTTTGAATGTAGGATTTTTTAATAGAGTGTAGAAGATGATTACATTTGGCTTAACTTGAGGCTAATGGGTGAATTTTATTTGACTTCCATTAAGGTATTCTGTCTGGATCGTGGTAGGTACTTGTGTAGATGGCAATACGGTGTGCGGAGCGCTGATCGGGAACAGGATGTGTTGAAATTTAGTCTTTGGTTATATGATGTGGCTTGTTTTAACTACTCAACCACTGTTGGTGATACAGTATGGTCCGATTGAGGAGAGGACGACGGATGTTGGGATTGGGGGGGGGATGAATCCAGAACTTGATACTTACGACTGGATGGAAAGGGTATTGAATTGGCAATGGGGAGGTGAGATGCTAGTATGGGGATCAGATGGTATTGGAAGATTTGGATAGGGTGGTGCTTTAGTTAGTTCCTGTTATAGGGGTTGGTCTGTTGCTATTAGATGGCTTTTTGTTGGCAGACTCTAATTTACTGATTAGTATGGGGGGGGGGGTGTTTTAGCTCAAATTGGGTATTTAATAAGTATGTGTAGTTGGCAGGGGGTTCATTTCTAGGAAGTTGTCTGGCCTATCTAGCGCTGGTTTAGATGGCAAAGGTAGCGTGATGAGGTTTGTGAAGGGATAGACTGAAACAGATCATTGGTTTGGGTGTCTAATGGATTTAGTTTAGTGGTATGGAGGGTATTTCTTTTTAGGCATGACAGTATGTTAGTAATGCTATCATGGTTAAGGTGGGAATTTTTAAGAGGGTGCAGAGTGGTGTTTCTCGCTACATAATGGTGGAAGGGAGGTTCCAGAAGTTTGTGTTGGGCAAATCCAAGGTGTTAGTGTTAGTGTTTTGTGTGAATTTTGTTGCCTATGTTGCAAGGTGTAGTGAGTTGTTAAGTTTGATCACAGGAGGGGTGCTGGATAGTGTTGTCATGGCTGTTTCATACAAGAGGTGCTTGCAGGAAATCTCCTGGAATGTTAATGGGGCAAATTGTGTGAATAAGAGGAACATGATATTGAAGAAACCTGATGAATTGGGGGCAGATGTTGTTCTGCTTCAGGAAACACATTTGTTGGAGGTAGAAGCAGATAAATGGAAGCGAGAATGGGTGGACAATGTGTTTTTGTTCTGCTTTTACCTCTAGTTCTAGAGGGGTATGTATGTTGATCAGGATGAACCTGCCGATTTCTACAATGTTATGATGAAGACAAGAAGGGTAGAATTATATGTGTTAACTTGGAAATTCAAAATGTTACTTACTCATTCTGTAACATATATGCTCCCAATGGAGGGGGTGGTGTTTTCTTTTTAACTCTTGCACAGTTTCTACAAAAGGTAAATGTGTAAAATGCCGAATTCTAAACTGAAAGAAATGGGAGCTATGGTTCACAATAAAAAAGTGCTCGAGGGTGGAGCATGGGAATACTTGTTTGAGTCCTGGGACATGGATATGCTCAACGGCAGAACTATCAGTGACAATCCTGGGAAACATACATGGTCAAACGGTAGCTCTTAAAGCACAGTGGATTATGTATTTGTATGTCCTAGGCTTCAACAATAGGTAGAAGATATGATGGTTATTCCTAGTGAATGGAGTGACCATGCGGTGTTGAAATGTGTGATTAATGTTCCTAGAGTACAGTCCTTACCCAGTTATATAGGTATGGTGAAAACTAATAAAGCAGGTACCAGGATTCCTGGTCAGACAAAAACATATCACTTGCCGTTGAATCTCCGGAGGCAGTAGAAACCAACAAGTTGCCTAATTTTAATATGATGTCCATCAACTCCATAGAAGACTGGATCTATGCTTTCGTAGGTAAACATGCAGCGACATCTATTTGGGCGATGTTGGGTCCGGAGGCGAAAAAATTGCCATTTGATAAAACGTTCAGAGACATGAAACGGAATCTCAGAGCAGAGCTACGAAAGGCTAAAAAAACTATGGTCCCTGAAGAAAGATATTTTGTAAAAATCAGGGAGATTAAAAATAGGTACAGGTCGGCCATTAAGGCAAAAAAAGGGTGGACAAGGCACTTTCCTGGCAAAGATTGATCAAGACCATATGTGAAGGAAAGACCCGTAACATCTGGTCCCTTCTGGGTGAGGCACGAGGTGTTCAGAAGGGAGCACTAGCCAACCCCATCGAGGCTAGAGTATGGGTAAAATTCCTGGAAAATCAGAATATAGAGGACAACAAACTAACAGTACTGGGCAGCCCCCCTTTAGTGGCCCCGATTCTCATATCACTCAAACTCATTCTGAATAAAATTAGACATAAAATCCTCACGAGCACCGAGACTCAATGGACTGGCAATATTGTTATGAAATCGCACTGTGAGTTTTGGACAAGCCTGTTGGGCATATTATTTGAGAAAGTTTTAAAGTCGGTAAAATACCCTGCTCTTGGCAAACGGCAATATTAATCCCTGTGTTTAAGAAGGGAAATAGACTCGACTCTAGCAACTATAGGTTGCTGTCAATGCTAGACTCAACGGGGAAGATATTTGCCTCATTTTTGCTTAACGAGCTACAATCTTGGGCAGAGGGCTCGGGTGTATTGTCTAAATTTCAAAGTGAGTTCAGACGAGGATATTCTACCTCACATAATATAATGGTGAAGGACATCTTACGAACTAGAGCATTAAGAGGGGGGGGCTGCTCCACTATATGCCCTATATATAGGCTTCACAGCAGCTTTTGATTCCATACCCAGAAGCCGTCTGTGGAGTAAATTACAACTAATCGTATGTCCGGAAGGTTTACTATATTATCTAAGACTCCTGCACTATAATAATTCAGTCAAACTGAAGTAAGACCAGGAAGGGCATACAACTGATAACGTTGCCCAAAACAGGGGAATAAAACAAGGTTGTGTCACGGCGCCTCTAATCTACAACCTGTATGTCTATGACATCCCCAAAGCAATAACTGCAGCAAGTACAACTGCCCTCCTAAAATTGGCAAAGCCACCTGTCCCGTATTAGCATATGCGACAATTTGGTGATATTTGATTATACCATTAGTGGGATGCGAAGATCGGCGGCTGCACTTTGGGAGTATGCAGAGGTGAATGGCCTTAGTATTAATCTAGGGAAAACGAAGGTCATGAGATTCACAAAAAAGAAGGTATCCCGTGTCCAACTTACAGTACGTTTGGCGAACATCTCCTACGTCCCCCCCAGTATAGATATTTGGGCATTGATTTTGAAGTCTCTGGTGATTATGCGGCCTGCAAACAATCGCGCAACATAGGAGCAGCACAATTGACTGCCCTATTCCATAGGTTTTCTGTTAAACAGGGTGGCTTTACATTGTGGGGTACACGCCAACTTTACATACAAGCTTTTCCCCGGCAATAATCTATGGGCTGGAAGCTCTCCTTGAGTCTGACCTAAAGTGGTTAAAGGTGATAGAAGGTAGATTTTGGCGCCGCATCCTTGGTCTATCCCCCTGTATCCCTATGGCCATTATCAGATTAGAACTTGGCTTGACTTCTTTGAAGGCATTAGTATTAAAGAAGCGGGCCTTGTTGTATCTAAGAATGACCAGTACCCCAAAAAATGGATTGTTAACAGCTGTCCATCAGGAAATGGACAAGGAGAATTCAATATGTCCAACTATTGATCAAATGGCCAATCTGTTTCATGAAATAGGTTGGCAACCCAGGGAGGGTTGCTTTTCAGATGAAGCAAATAGAGCTCTGAGCAAATGTATAGATCTCTGGGACTGGCTTGAGAATTGTGAACATCTAGGTGGCTTGGAAAGCTATCAATTTGTCCAACATAGATTATACGAGTTTAAGAAACCTCAGAGATACCTAAATATCTGCCCATCAGCCAGACTCAGGCGGTTTATCTTATTGCTCAGATTGGAGCAACTACCCACAATTATAATCACGGGGAGAAAAAACAAGATTGCTGTTGAGTTGCGAACATGTCGCATATGTAAAATCCAAGAGCAACTGTAGACGGCAAAACACCTTTTGACGGAATGCCCCGATATGGCCAGAACAATCACTCCCCTCCTTGGCAGCTTTTTCCACAAAATTATGTATATCAAGGACGACCTGTTTTGGCACCATTGTATGATCTTGAACAGTATGCGCCTGTTGACAGCTCTTTATACCATTTGGCTGAGAGTTGAAGTTAGATTGGGCATAACTCTTTAGCCTAATTTTGTATAGATAACTGCGAATCGAATGTATCCAATATATGTGGATAGATTTTATGATTTTCTTTCTTTTTAGGTAATTAATTTTCTCCTTTATTTGTATTCAGATTTGTATTTGGATTATGTATTTTTTATTGTTGTTTTAAAGGTTTGTGTAAAGTTTATAATTTAAACTATAACACAATAAATATTATTATTAAGGACAAAAGGTAAATGATAAGAAGGTTGTTCTGGGGGTGATTGTAATGTTGTACTTAATCCATTGCTGGATAATAGTGGGGGGGGGGATCTGCACAATGACAGCAAGTCAAAAAGAGAAGCCTTACATAAACTGATGAAGGAGGAGTGGAACCTATCGGACGTATGGAGACTACAGAATCCTAGTCTCGGACAATACTCCTTTTTCTCGGCTAGACATAAAATATACTCTTGCATAGACCTTTTCTTGACTACGGGACTGTGCACACAAAGTTTCATCGGAGGTGATATTAAAGACATAACAATCTCCGATCATGCTACCATTTCACGGGAACTTAAATTTACTTTTCCATTGCCTAAAACCAATATGTGGAGTCCAAATGTGACACTACTGGATGACAATGATGTCGTTGATAAGATAGTGAAGGAAGCAAGGCTTGTTGTGGCTGAGAATTGGACTGGGGACGTGAAGATAGAATTTGTGTTGGAGGCCTTTACGGCCTACATGAGAGGGATGCTAATAGGTCTCTCGAGTAAAAAGAAAAGGGGATAGGACAATGAGATTGAAAGTCTAAATGAAGAGATGGAGGATCTAGAACGACAAAATATGCAAACATACTCAGAGTTCCGTGGAAATGCTTAAACAAAAAAAGAAAAGTTGGAAGAGATACTTGCCACAAGAGTTAAAAGACTTCTATTCAGAACGAGATGCAGTTATTATGAAAAGGGTGAAAAATGTGATAGGTTCTTGGCCCATCACCTACGTGTGTTGGAAAGTGAAAAGACTGTCGGTGCGATTGAAAATGAAGATGGAAATGTGATATATGAGCCTATTGAAGTTAACAGTGTTCAGGGAGTATTACTCCATAGTCTATTCCTCAGAGATCCATGTAGATCGGGAAGAAATGTTAAACTTTGTTAATGGATGTAAACCTAAAAGACAAAATACAGAGATGAACTTGAGAAGGATTTAAGTGTAGAGGAACTCAAACGAGCTGCAAGTATGTTGAACTCTGGGGGTCCAGATGGCCTGCCGGCCGAGTTATATAACATTTTCCCAGAGGACGTTTTCAATCTAATGTTGGCCATGTTGTATGCTTCTCTAAAGGAGGATCGGTTACCCGCGACGACAAGACATGCTTCAATATCCACGTTCTTAAAAGAAGGGAAACTGCCTTTTCAAGCAAGCAGTTATAGACCCATAAGCATGATTAATATGGAAAATAAAATCTTTGCAAAAGCCCTGGCATTAAGAATGGAAAGGCTTCCACCTGTTATAATAAATCCGAGTCAAACAGGCTTCGTGAAGGGGAGCACACCTCTGAAAATATGACGAGGTTGTTGCTAAAATTGTTTGAGAGCAGAAATCATCAGAAGGAGGTGGTGGTGGTGTCGTTGGATGCGGAAAAATCCTTTGACCGGATTGAATGGGATTACCTCTTGGCAGCATTGGATTGGTTTGGATTTGGGAGAAACTGGATAGAATGGATCAGGCTTTTATACTCCTGTCCAACAGCCTGTGTGAAAAGAAATGGCTTTGTTTCAGAGAAATTTGAACTGGAGAGGGGGACAAGGCTGTCCGCTTTCACCCATCTTATTTGTTATCGCAATGGAGCTCCTAGCTGTCAGGATTAGGGAAGATGCTAACATTGAAGGAATACAGTATGGAGAGGCCTGTTAAAAGGTTTGGCTCTACGCTGATGACATGCTGTTGGTCTTGTAAAACATTGATTCTTCAGTTCTGGTGTTGATGGATCAAATTGAAGCCTTTCACAGAATTTCAGGAGATAAGATCAACTGGACCAAGTCCGAAGCACTGCCAGCATCAAGTTCCTGTTCGATCTTAAGTTTAAGTACGCATGGGTTCAATTGGTGTCAGATAAAATGCGCTATTTGGGGATCTGGCTAACGAAAGATGTGTCGAAAATGATGGAGGTCAATGTTGCATATCTTACTCAAACCCTGGAATCTGATTTGAATAGATGGAATGAACTGAAATTGAGCCTTTTGGGGAAGGGTGCGTGCTATTAAAATGACGTTGACGCCAAGAATGAATCAATTGCTCAGTATGATCCGTTGCAGATCAAAAAGGGTGTCGTAAAGAAAATTGAGAACTTAATAGAAGCTTTCCTGTGAGAAGGTAAGCAGTCTAGTCTGAAGTTATGGAAACTGCAATTGTCTCAGGAAAGTGCTGGTCTGGGTGTTCAGGACTTTGGCAAATACCATTTGGCGTTTGGTGTGAGACATTCAGTCCCTTTCATTGAAAACTCAACTCAACTGATATCTGGACGTAGGCAGAGGCCAGTAGATCTTCCCCTCTTTCTCCAAGAGCTCTTCTTACATCGCTGGATGGGGCTGGCTGCAAATCCTTTCCTCCAACGATGTTTATAAGAGCTTGCTGGAAAGATCTTCATAAGAAAAGTAAGAAAGACATTGTGGGCAATAGCATCACTAAACTGGTAAGATAGCTCAGCGTGTTGAATGCTTACTGCTACGATCTGAGCGTGAGCTGCAGGTCGTAGGTTCGAATCCCGGCAAGGCCAACTCAGCCTTTCATCCCTCCGAGGTTGATAAATGAGTACCAATTTTGGTTGGGTGATATTGTATGTAAATATGTGCTCTGTAAAGTGCTTTGGATAAAGGTGCTAGATAAATAACACATCATTATCACGTCAATCTGGCTGAATCCTGACATTAAGATGGATGGGAAACCGATACTTTGGCCGAATTGGCTATTGGGGGGTATTCAGTACCTTGATGATCTAGTGGAGGGCAAAAAATGGCTTAACTTTAAATAACTGGCTTCGGGAAAGGTCTTTTGGATTGTTCTTTGGGAGAATATAGAAGGCTAAAGAAAACAATGATGAACAAAACTCTGGAGGATGGCAAGGGGTAGCATATTTGGTTGAAAGAATATAAATCAGAAGGTCATGCTGCTTCAAGAGTATACAAGAAGTTGAGTCAAATACAGAATTATTGGAAAAAGGGTCAGTGACATTGGGCACAGAGATGTCTGAGAATGGATGGCCGAAAATGTGCACAAATGTGGCTCTCACCTCTTTGATTCTTGGTTAAACTGGGTATTTTTTTTTTTTAAATAAAACATTTATTATTATCAGTTGGTTATAACATAGACAAAACAACCAAAACCAAAGGGGAGGAACAAAAGGAAGGCTAGGCAGCTACATCCAATGGGGCCGACACAGCCCGTCTTACAGTAGTAGTATGTCCTGCATCACCATTCTCATGGAATAGGACGACAGTTCACAGTGTAAATGTTCAGAGTAACATCCCCCGAGTCCATATACATCAGGGCCCTCCCTCCTCCCATATTTTAGAGGCTTTGTTGGGACAGCCTCTTGCGTAATAGATCCGTCTTTCGATCATAGCACATGTTACCATGTCCAGTGCCCATTGCTCCAGCGTCGGAGAGTCCGGGACTCCCATTTTTGTGCAATATTCTGTTTCATTAGAGCGGCCGCCGTATGCAGTGGCAGTTCTTCCCATTTATTCAGTTCGTGCTCCCCCGGTACTCCCAGGATTAGGACCTTCGGGTCCATTTCTATTGTTTTGGAGAGTATCTGTACAAGTTCCCGACAACAGGCCTCCCAGAAAATTCATATGCGGGGACAGGACCACAGAATGTGAAAGAAGGTCCCCTCCTCATCCCCACATCTGAGACAGTTCGGGGTTGTTGCTTTTTTTCCACCCAAATAGTGCAGTTCTAGGATAGTACACTCTATGCGGTATTTTAAGTTGCACCAGTCTGAGTCTCGAGGAGATGGCGGCTTCCCGTGGGTGCATTAGTACCCGGATCCAGTCCTCGGGGTCGATATCCCCTACATTTATTTCCCACTTGGCCTTTAGACTTGTCAGCTCAGGAGTCGCGAAGGATGTGATGGCATTATAGAGAATGGATGTGAATTTGGAGGGGATATATTCAGGCAAAATGTTGCGTTCAATAGGTGAGCATTCCGGGATATTGTCCTCTGTCGATATGTGGACTCTTAGGGCATGGGACATTTGCATGTGATGGTATCTCTGCGTCTGGGAGCTGGAATCTGTGCTGTAGGTCCGCAAACGGGGCAAGATTCCCATCTTTCAAGACATCCCCACTTTCTGGATCCCCGCCCTCACCCAGCACGGCCAAGGTTCAAGTTTCGCAATTTTCCTCAGGTTGGTGTTTCGCCATAAACAGGGTATTTTTGACTCTGGAAAGGTTACATGCAAGGGCTCTACTTGATTCAGTGGCATGTTGGAGATAGAGGCATGCCAGAGGGACGTTTAAGCATATGATCTGGGATTTTTATGAACTAAGGTGCTTCTGGAGAAAGGTCACACAGAAAATGCTCGATGTGGCCTTTGACTACGAGAGTATAATCCTGGGAGAAGATGATTTAGTGGCAGATCTTACCTTCCCTCAAAGATGTTGGTTCTATAGAGCCTCTAACTCAGCCAAAAAGACTTTTCTAAGGAGATGGAAAGATGTGGAAAGTCCATGCTATTCAGCATGGTTGTCTGATCTAACACAAATGGCTAAAAAGGAGAAAATTATTCTTTATAGTTTGAACAGATATGGGGGAGATTCCTGGACCTGTAATATTTAATAGTTTATTTTCATTCCTCTGTGTATTGAGTTTAATAGGGTATGTGTCCCTCAATGTGGTGATCTTTGCTATGTACATTTTTTTTCTTGTCTGATATTTATGATGTCGATTGTGGTGTTGAGTGAAATATAATAAAAATGTAAATATAAAAAAAAGACTGCTAACAAGGACGCACTATATAAATGAACAGAGAAACAAGTACAATGAAGCCACTCGGCTTAGGTTGGATTGAAATGGGCAAAAGGCTCCATATTAGTGAGAAAAATCCCCTTGTGTGATTTCTACTTGTTCAGAATGGGCTGCTACACAAACCCAGGGGAAGCCCAAGGTTTGGGGAACAGGGGCAGGGGCGTCTGTAGGGTGGCCAACCAAGTTACATTTTGGAGGGCTGTCCCGATTTCATGTGCTGTGTCTCACGCACACAGCTTGCTCGGGACATGAATTAGTCCCGACTTTGCAGGATTGGTTTCCAAAGCGTTCCCAGCTCACACTTCGTTTAACATTTAAAAGCGCGGGGAAGCGCAGCACCTTTTCCACTGCTTACTCAGCACCGCTAGGTTCAGCTTTGTGTCAACAAAGCATTTCAATAAATGGATTAGAGCCTGATAGGGGAGGGCTATTGTCCTGGACGTGATGGGTGATAATAAATGGAGAGGCGTATTAAGCTGCTTACTGTATTAAATAATGGCTCAAGCATTTTTTATATTGCAGTTTCTTTCACACCGGATATGGTTTTAAAAACCAAATTGGATTGTTTTAGGTCCCCATACCCTACATGCTGCTACTGCAATATTGCATTCAGGATGGTGAAAAATAAAACTATATCTGTTTTTGCTTGACCTGTACCTTCGAACATGTGTATAATGACAGGGTGGCTTATGTGATTTGTGTACTTTTCAAGGCTTTGCTAGAAAACGGATTATTTAATTTTTGGAAACGCAATCCTCAAATACATCACTTAGGAGATATGAGGCAAAGTGCTTAAATCGCAGCTTGGGTCGGAAACTGATTTCACCAAAAAAGGAAATGTGCTATCCTGAGCAATCATTTTAATCTCACGGCTTGCTCTGCTGACAATGGCAGTCATTCGAAATAATAAATTAGCAAAATTTGCTACAGTAAAACCAACCCTCCTGGTTTACTATAGTTTTTTTTTTTTTTTTTTTTTTTTTTTTTTTTACAAGTGAAAGGAGTGTGGGAGCTCCTCTAATGAGAATGAACATGGGACCAGACTAATATGCAAATGGAGATTTGTCCTCTGCGAAGAGTCGGTGAGCTAAAACGTGGTTGTAGAACCTGCTGAGTGGAAGAAATTCCATAGTATTTGACTCATGTTCGTTCTGAGTAGAGGGGCTCCCGCACTCAAACCTGGGGTTTCACCTTGAGTAACCCATCAAAATCCATGCATGGACTCCTTGCTGACTGTGCCTTAGAGAGGCTTGGCTTCACCTCACCTAGGAGGACCAAGAAGGCCAAAACACATGTCTGGCGTTGATGATGGTACGCATGTTCGGAGGAGAATTGCCTAGCATATTGGTGCTGGACTGCTCTTCTGGGTGGGGTATGCAAATGCAGGTTTCTCCTTTGTGAAGGGTGCAGTGGGCCGAAACGAGTTTGCAGACCCTAAGCATTAAAATGCTCAATCAGCTACTATATGCAGCAGGCTATGGACAAATTAAGTTACCATAAATAACCTATTACATGCAGCATGTTCAGTCACTGTAAACCATTTAATGTGTTCGTTGAGGCTGCTTGACTGAATTCAGACAATATATCTGCTGTTTGTGTTTTATTTTCTCAAAAATGTGCCTGTTTAAATCGCCACTTCCGGGATTGAGCCATACTTTTTTTTTTTTCTATCACAAACCACTCTACCTGGTCAGGCTGATTGCCTGCATCGTTGTAATGTTGCACACACGTTTTTTATTAGTCCTTCCTTCGAGTATTAATCAATGTTCGCCAATTCGGATTGTTATTTTTCTTATTGTACATAACAATAGCTTACCTGGACATTGTTTTGCATAAATGACATTCATCATCATTTTTCAATTTGTGAACTGTTTCATATGCCATTATCATCATCATGTGATAGACTCGTAGTTTTACTAAAAACCTACAATTAACACATTTCCCACACGGACCATGTCCTTGAAATAGTGGAAGATTCCATGTACTCGTTTTTTATAGATAGAGGAGGAGCCTGAGGAACTCAATTTTATCAGTAGCTCTGAGTCCCAAATCACTAGATGAAAAGTATTATTATATGTTCTCACCAGCCATCCAGAGCACAAGAAAGCAGATTGACCACAGGAGATCCAACTTTAAATTCCTCCCCTGCTTCTGCCCATCACCAGTGTTCCCTGAGCCAGACAGAGTTCAGTCCACAAGTGAAATTCTTTGCTATGGTGCATATTTTGTGTACAATCGCACACATTCTGCGATTCTCTGCGTCTCATCAAGCTTTAGGATCTGCAAGGAGAAGCAGTGGGTTACTAAGGTAGGATGGGCAAAAACCTTGCACTATGAACATTGTATTGTGGTTCTGTGTTGTGTGTGAAAGTTTAGATATGTTGCCAGCAGTCTGAGGCAGTGTTTAATGTTTGGTCCAGGTTGGCGATGTAAATGGTTTGCGTTGTAAGTGGTGTTTGGCAAAGGGGTGCTTAAGGAGAAATTGAAGAATCAGTTTAGTATATTAGCAGTGGGTTAGTGTGCGGTTTTATGGATATTTGGAATAGACTTCTTTTGGAAGTGATGCGTGTTCCATTGTGTAAACTAGTGGTATTTCGGTCTTTGAGTTGTGTTGTGATTTGTTGTATGTGGTGGAAGGTATAATGGTTTAAAAGTGGTTATTGTTATCATTCCTTGCTCAAAAAGCCATACAATAAGCATTGCAGACAAGTGTTTCCAAGCAGGTTGCGTTTGTTTATAACCCAAAATATTTTTCTTCAGCGTGTATGGTTTGTTTGGCTAGGTTTTGTTGTGTTACAGTCATGGCCAGGTTCTGAGGTGCATGCACAAATAGGAACGTGTTCTTCCGTGGATGGAACACTTTCCTTAAAAGTATCATATTCTGTGAAAGTGAAAATATGCTGGCCTGGCATCCATGCCTTAACTTTTGCACGTTCCAGATTTATGGCTTGACAACAGCCCAAAAAGCATCAGGAATGGAGGCACTGCAATAGGATTCTCCTTCCAAAAGCCCTGGGTTATCGCATCACAATTGAGCTAAAAAAAAGCACATGTGAGGTACCGTTAAACTAGACTGCACTGCCCCCATCCCCTTTTGATAAAAACATATAATTTCCTAGATTGCTGCTCCACTCTTGCTAGTTTACTGAAAGCATGAGATAACCTTTTTAAAATTAGAAAAGTGGCAGTCTTGAGAAATTGGCACAGCGCCACTGGTACATAGGTTTCAAAGGGATAGTATTTAGCAGCTTTGTCTGCTGGAAAGAACACTTCCCCTCCAATTCTTCCACCCACCTCAGAATAGTGGTGCTGGAAACTGGAGAGGAGAATGTCTGCGATCATTACTATCACTAGGTGAGAATCTGACCCAAGTGTCCTGCTAAATCCGCTTACCATATTCCAGTGCACAACTTCATGTCCAATAATTTGAAGCTAGTTGCCTTGGGACTCCCTTGTAACTGCCACCTCAAAGATACTGCAACCATAGCAGGCTACCTACTCACAAAGGACAAGCCACTGTAGCCAGAATAAAATGGAAAACACTCCACTGCTAAGAACATTAATGAAGGACACCAAACCAAATCCACAAGAAACATACTTCTTGCTCCAGAAATCATTTCAGAAGCACTGTACAGCATTACACCACTGACACATGCAACCCTCAAGGGTGAGAGGGGCGGGGCATACCCCTTTTCAGTCCCAATTTAAGAGAAATTACCGGTGGAGCCCCATAAACATAAAGTATATAAACAAACCCCTTCAACACTTTGAAGGCTGCACGAAAAAAGCTTTTTTTATTTTTTTTAAATCATGCTCACCAGGGACAATGTGCAGACAACGCACAAATCCTCTTCAAAATGACAATCAACAGAGGCAAACTCCACCCTCACCACCTACCTGGCATAGATGAGCACACTGATGACCACAAATGAGAGAACTTGACACAGACAAAACACTAATCCTGATCGTCTCACCTAATGCAACACCAGAAACGCCACTACCTTGGAATACAGTAATTGGTACACACCCACAGATCTCAGCTGTAATCACATTGTTCAATTTAGGGGTTCACCCTAAGTAACCTGGGGTAATCCAGAGGTGGAGTACTCCTTGCTCACTGTGCCTTAGAGTGGCACAGCTTCACCTCACTGATGAGGCCCAACAAGGCTAAAAGGCGTGTCTGGGGTTGTTGACGATGCTCTTGTTCAGAGGAGAATTGCCTAGCATTTCGGTGCTGCACTGTACTTATGGTGCTAAATGGCACATAATAAATGTTTATGCAGGATTGACTTTCTGTCCTAATCTCTGTTTTCAAGCCGAAAGACTTCCAGTCTTTGACTCTGCTAGGGCCCTGTCTTGATTTCCTGGGTTATCTGTACTTTGGTGCACCTTGCAACCCCGCATTACCAGACCTTGGGCTCTTGGCTTATTTTCCCAGCCTTTGTGTCCCACGTCCACCCATAAATCCTCTACCCTTTCCTTGCCTAACAAGGGTGCCAAACTTTACAAAGAATGGTAAACTGGAAGCCGTTGTGGCGCACATGTTTCAGTAGGGCATCATGCACAACCCTCTTCCTTCCCCAATTCACTTTTCTGGTAATGTTACTGTAAAAGCCATTTTGACACATACACATCACAACAAAATAACAACACTGTATAACTGTTAGGCATACAAAGCACTGACATGTTTGCTCTCTTTCACGGGCCTGTCCTGTGCGGCGGTTTTTTTTTTTTTTTATTTTTTTTTCTCAATAGGCCCTTTTCAGCAATCGGTATGCAGGCACCCTAATTTACATGATGTGGAGTGACATGATCACAGCATCACAGAAAATTTAAATCTCTGAGCTCAGTTTTCAAAACTCTAGATCGAGACATTAAGAGGTTTTCTTGTGTAAGCCAAAAAAATTATTTGGTGTGCAATGTATGAATAGTCACTATTATTAATGTGCACCAACTCTTGTTTAATTTGTTGAACTATACAGTGTGGGAACCTTCCTACTGGGAACGAACATGGTTCAAATACCATGTTCTATGGAATTTCCTCCACTCAGCAGATCCTCCAGGATATTGCGGCATAAAATGGAAAACTTTGCAGAAAAAAATGTGGCACCCAACTGCATTTTCTGCTGCATGTTGCAGCAATATGTTTGGTTGAAAAAAGCATAATTTCACTTTGTTTTAGGCAACAAAAAAAGAGAACTTGGAATAGTATAGAGTATTGCACATTGAAACGAGAATGTTTTAGGTGATGTGGAGAACTTTCAACAAACCTACAGATAGTATTTTAGTTTTCATCAGCCTCATGTTCAGCCTCTGCTTCTGAAACTTGGCAGTTTTGTTGCATGTCCTCAGACGAACCAGATGCCAATTTAACCTCCTGTTGCTGCTGGTTGTAGTGCAAAAACACAAGTGCTTGGATTGTTTACTCGACAAGCGATTCTCGCCTAGCTGACAAAATGATTTTGTAAATTATGCTGTTACTCCTCTCTGTATCAGCAGAACTTATTATAGTTTTTGTATGCCTTAGCCACTTTTGATAGTATAGGTAGACAGTCAGAAAAGGTCTGTGTCAATGATTCCAGACAGATGCACGAATGGCCTACGTGCCTACAATTTCAAAGTACAGGAGAAACTCCTGATCAGGGACCTCACTTAGTACAGGGATTGCAGAATAATCATTGTTGTCATGAGTTAGATTGCTAAAGTGTGCTGGATTAAATATGTGTACCTGCTCTAAGAAGTCTCTCCCAGGCTGATCATGATCCATGTATTTTTCTGATTCAGACTCGATGTAGCCTCTTCTCCTGCGTCAAGAAAAGGCTGCAGTGATTCAATGTCAGCACATAATTGCTGGTAAAGTTAATGTGTAGTTGAAGCCCGGCGGTGTCAAGGGCGCAGACTGTTTGTGGCACTCAGTGTTGCTAGTGCTCTTTAAGGCTGGCATCCAGTGTCCTGTTGTGAGCTCTTGGACCCTTGCTACACAGAGTTGGCTGCTGTAGCGGAAAAGCTGCGTTTTCCTTTAATTTCATTCAAGCAGCTTGGCCATGCCGCATGATGACGTGCTTTTTCTACAGAGTCAGCTGACCCTTGCAGTGTGAAGTCCGGTGGTGTCAAGGGCGCAGACGGTTTTGTGGCTGTATGGTGCTGGGGTGCGCGGCCATATAGTTCATATGCGTCTGGTCCAGTGTAGCTGAAGGAAAAGCCAAGAAAGAACACGGTGAGACTTGTGAACAGCGAATGAGGACAATTGTTTGAAAGGATTGGGTGAGATATAACAAGACTTTAAAGTTCAACTTGTGTATATCAGCAGTGTGAAGGGGATCCGAAGCACACTTCTTATGGGTACTGATTGTAGTCAGCTGCGATACGAGAAGGGAGCAAACGAATCCTGTTGAGAATGGATTCATTTGCAAGGCTATAAATTGACTATATCATCGTATTATCCAGAACATTGTGCTATTTGACTCTTTCACTATCGCTTTTGTCTGGTAGAAGGCTAAGTCTGTTCCCAAAGCGATTCTTTGAGAAACACACATAAAGCAGGAGACTGCGGGCTTAAGTGCCTTTGATCCTGGCTGTGAGCCTAAAGGTATTATATATCATCATTGTTGCTGTGACTGCTAATAAGAGTGCTGGTGGAAATTGGGTCAATTGGCAGACACAGTAACGCCTAAACTGAACGTGCTGCATATAGTCTGAGGAGTGGCATAGCTTGATCTACATAAATGCCACCAGCCAAAAGAGCTACTCAGACTAAATTAAGAAGGAAGAAGGAGCAAACTAAATAGCAGCATGCAGTGAATAAGAAGTCTGAGATGGCGTCATTACTGTTTTTTTTTTTTTCCTTCGAATCCACAACCGGAAATCAACTACAAAGACACTGAGGAAATTGTTGTCCCTGGGACTAGTGGTACTAGTCCATTGAATTCGATTAACTTTGAGGACATCGACAACAATTCTTTTTTTGAATAGCCAGAGGGGATTGACACCGCAGATACCTATGACAGCGGGAAGTAGCAGTGTTATGCAGGGTGAGAGCTAGTCTAACACTCCGCTTGGGCTACCTAGCCTTGTGGGGGGGTACTGGTAGATTGTCAGCTTCCCCAAATTTGGCAATGACCTCAATGGAGGATGCCCCTGACATTGAGTCTGAGGGTTTGGGATGTTCTTATCCAGGTGCAACTGAAATAGCAGAGATCTAATCATCAGTTGCATCCCTACAGTTTGCGCTCAAAATCCTGCTACAAATGTCTGGGCGCATATAGGCCAATACTAATGCATTTGCAACGGTCCATGATCGTAGAGAAAAAGAATGTGAGGAGGCTGAATGCAATCTGTCAGAAGCCATCCACATTGCTGAAGGGATAGAAGAACAGCAAGATTTAGATATGTACATGAATCTTGCAGAGAGTTCTGAGGTGCTATTTTTACGCAAGCAACGCAGAATGGCTAGGAGGGTGGCAATGAGTAATAAACCGAGCAGTATGGCCTCCCCAGTGGCAGAGTCGGGGGTACCCATGCTACGCTCTAAGAAAGGCAAGAAAAGAGCGGCTAGAGCAAAGAAAAAGAACGCTGTGGGTGAGGGCCGTCTGACCAGCTGGCTACTACCTGAGCAAAGGAAGGTCATAGTGCCGGTGGCGGACTTGGAAGTTTCAGTCGTCGACCTTCAGGTGGAAGAAGACATACATTTACAGAGAGTGGGCAAGTCCATGGGTTTATTACCAGGGCAGAAAGATTTTGTAGCCACATAGACTGGGTGAAGACAAGGGTGGAGTCGTAGGTAATCGCATTTGCCTGATTAAGAATCTTTACCAAAGTGGTGAACATAAATGACTCTTGCGATCTGAATTCCTGATAAGATTGCACTCAGTTCCACAATTACGAGTACTTAAATCAGATGATTTCCAATTTGTGGAACCAATGAAATGACCAAATCCCAATGTTTCAGCTCTGCACTGTTCTGTCAATAACGCAAATGATACGTTTAAAGAAGAAATGAAGGCAGTTGATGTTGAGATCGATGCTGATTTGAGCGAAGAAGATCCCAGCTGCCCGCATTTGGAGACAATTATGCCAGCGAATGAAATGGCATGCCCCAGTCTACCTAAAGGAAAGAAGGTCGCATTATCTGATGTCCAACAGGTGTTAGAATGGTTGGTTGACTCGCTTCCTGAGGAGTTATCAAAACAATGAGAACTCACTATTTTGTCGTGGAACTGCAGAGGTTTCTCTCATCTATTGTCATCTGACGGTTCAGATGGATTCATAGCTAATTATAGCTGTATTTGTTTACAAGAAACATGTTCTATGGACCCTTTGATCCTAGATGTTTGTGATTTACCAATCCTATGCTAAGAAAGGAGAAAGAGATAGACCAGATGGGGGCCTACTCATGAGAGTGGTGAATACATTGGGTTCTAGGCGTATTACTTCAAAGCAAGACAATGGTATGATTGCAGTTGAAGTAGATTTTGGCACTGTAAGGGAAGCCTTGAAAGGTTCTTACTTGTGAGTCTCTATAATCCCCCTGGAGCAGTGTTAAGAGAGCAAATGCCTTACACAATCTATTGGCATCTTGGCTGACAAATTTGGAAAATAAAGCAGTAATTTTAACTGCCACATGACAGGGAGGGGTGGGGGGAATCCCAGAACCCTAAGTTAAAAGACAAGGGGGCTATGCTGCACACTAAAAAATATTGAGGGGAATGGATGGTTACAACTCTTCGAATATTGGGAGTTGGAAATGATCAATGGCAGAACGTCCAACGACTATCTGGGCAGACACACATGGATGAACGGAATCTCTTGTAGTACCCTAGACTACATGTTTGTCTGCCCAAAAATGCAGTTCCATATTGAAGACATGGAAGTCATGTCTAATCCATGGAGGGACCCTGATGCCCTATTGTGGGCACTTAATATCCGTAGTGGTGGTCTGGAGGATAGGTGTATGGGCAACGTAAATGTGGATAGAGCGGGCACAAGAATAAGTTGGTCTGACAAGAATGTGAAACATGCAATGGAAGCCCTAGCCATTGATGGATTCCCACATTTTTCCAAGTTCTATTCTATGTCCATTAACTCAATAGAAATACATTTTCTGGTGAACATTCGGCGGCCCCGATGGGTTTAATGATTAGAGGTGAGGGCAAAAAAACTCCCCTATGATAAGGAGATTAGAGACGCCAAGAGGAATCTTGGGGCAGAGCTCTGTCACGTTAAGAAAATTAATACTCCTAGGGAGCTATATTATGCCAACGTGAGGAGAATTGAGAACAGATATAGAGCAGCCATCAAGGTTAAAAGAAGAGCTGAGGGAAATCATGCTTGGCAAAGATTAGTGCAGACGATTTGTTCCAGAAGGACGCAGAGTATTTGGTCACTCCTAAGTGAAGCAAGGGGGACTGTGCACAACCAATCGGGTTCACTAGTTGCGCTTTCAGAGTGGGTAAAGTTTCTTGATGCTCCCTCAAGCATGGAGGATTTAATACCATTGAGTAGTGTCCCGTTAGTATCATCTATTGATGCATCTTAAGAAAATATTGAGTAAGATTAACGAGTTGAAATCTTCTAGAGCTCCTGGACCCAATGGGTTGGCCAACATAGTCATCAAGAGTGAACCAGAATTTTGGGCCAGTTTGTTCGCTATTATTTTCAAGAAGATTCTAACTAAAGGCAAAATACCCTGTTCCTGGCTACCGGCGGTCCCTCATCTGTGTATTTTAAAAAGGGAAATCGCTTGGACCCTAATAATTACAGGCTCCTATCAATGTTGGACACAACAGGTACATTATTTGCCTCCTTAATACTCAATGAGCTGCAGGCATGGGTTGATCAATCAAATATCGTATGTAAATTTCAAAGTGGGTTCAGACAAGGATTCTTCACCGCCCACAATCTCATGGGCCATCATGCGTACTAGAGCACATAAAGGGGGACATCCCCCCCCCCCCGTATGCATTATACATAGATTTCAAAGCTGCGTTCGACTCAATTCTAAGAGGTAGACTGTGGTTGAAGTTAAAGGCTATGGGTTGTCCAGAGGGTTTACTATATTACCTTAGGTATATCAGAACAGGGGGGTGAAGCCGGGGTGTGTCACTGCTCCACTCATCTATAATTTATACGTGTATGATATACCAGTGGCAATAGCCGCAGCCAAAAATTGTTCTCCTAGAATTGGCGAGGCACCTTGCCCTGTTTTAGCATATGCGGACGACCTGGTTATTTTTTATTATACCATCAGTAGGATACGTCGATCTGCCATAGCCTTGTTTGAGTACGCAGAAAGTAATGGCCTTACTATTAACTTGGAGAAGACCCAGGTTATGAGATATGCTAGTAAAAGAACGGCACAAGTGAATCTCGTGGTGGGTGAAGTTAAAATTCTGTATGCTCCTCACTGTCGCTATCATGGAATTGATTTCGACCCCAGCGGCGACTATGTTACGTGCAAACAAGCATGTACCATCAGTTCCATAGCTTTACTACCAAGCAGGGATGCTTCACATTGTGGGCAACTCGCCAATTATATGTGCAAGTATTTTCCCCTATGATGACATACGGCCTTGAAGCCCTTGTGCACTCAGATCTGAAATGGCTGCAGGTCATCGAGGGGACATTTTTACGGAGGATGCTAGGTTTACCTACCTGCATACCCATGGCCCTTATAAGGCTAGAGTTTGGGTTGATTTCCCTAAAAGCCACAGTCCTGAAGAAGAGGGCAGGGCTTTATCTGAAGATGACCAGAGGAACAAAAAACTCATTATTAATAGCAGTCCATCAGGAAATGTCCAAAACAAATACCACCTGCCCGCTGAAAGACTTCATGGTAAAATTCCTAGCAGCGATAGGCTGGTCTTGTAGAGGAGTGCGCTTCTCAGAGTAAATGCAGAACGCGTTGGGGAAGCGCATTGACCGCTGGGACTGGTTGGAGAATTTTGAGCATCTCAATAGGTTAAAAAGATATGTTTGGCCAACATAGACTTTATTCCTTCAAGAAACCGCAGGAGTATCTGAACCTATGTCCATCTAAAAGGCTCAGACCTTTCATTCTTTTATTTAGAATGGAGCAGCACCCTACAATGACAGTAACCAGGATGAAAGACAAGATCACTATAGAACAACGATTCTGCCGCATGTGTAAAGATCAGCTAAACATCTGCTGACCGAATGCCATACAATGGCCAATATAATCAAGTATTATATTGGTAAGTATGTGCATAATTGGGAAGCTACCGGTGAGATGTCCTCCTGGCTTCATTGCACTAATACCAACCGTATCCGTTTGACTGCCTTATACGATATATCTGGTTGAAGATAAAAGCCAAGTTGGGTATATCATTATAAGTCATTGGTAACATAATCAACATTAAGTGTTCAGGGCTAACTGGATAGTAGTCTCTTGACATCATTGCATAAGCGGGTTATTCAGGTAGAATCCATGCAAGCATATCTAACACTATCAATTAGAACAGAGAATGATGTATATCACTAAAGGAATCTAAGGGAATCCTTGATGTTTTTATTTTAGACTGAAATTTATTAGGAGATGAATCGCTTACTTTGTTAGATATGTGTTTTTTGGCTGTTGGAAATATGTTTGTTTTATTTTATTGTGGTGATATGGGAAATGTAGTTGGTATGCTTTTCTTGGTTTCTTCTGTTTTTCAGGTGTTATATGGATAATATCTTTTTATTTATATTATGTGTAAAGTTTATTCTGTAAACTTAATCACATTAAATAATGTGTAGGTCTTCAAGATAATCGTACACCTTCATGGCTACATGTCTGACTTTGTTACTTGGCTTTGAAGGATGTCATTTAGAAACAGGATTGTAATTGTATTTATTTTATTTATATAGCGTTTTAAAAGGATGCTCTGGAACTTGTCAGCCACTATCTTCAGGTGAACTTTGATGCAATTCTTGGTATTGCCACTGAGAATCCTCTGAAGGTTTTTTAGGGAATCGGGGGGGGGGGGGGGTGACTTGCTGAGATGCATCTCAGATTCCACAAAACCAGAATATTTGTGTTAAAAGAAAAAAAGGAGTCCTTGCTAGGCTGAACATTACATACTTTTGTAAGCAGAAAACAAATTATCAATCTCCCTTGGTGCTCCAACATAGAATGTGCAGACTCATGGAGCAGTCAGGGATGTGCAAAACCATTGCATGGTCATTACGCAACCAGTAAACAAATTAGATCCAAGGCTGCACCCAACAGACTGTGAGGCACCCATGCTATGGTTATGGAGCGATTGATTAGTAGTTGAGAAGGCTGGAGGTTGGGGAAGTGCCACGAGAATGCTGGAGGTTAGGGAAGTGCCTGGTGGCCTGCCATGACTTGCCCGATTGCTTACTGTAACTCCTCAAAATGCCCAAAACCCCAAACAGCAATGATCTGCACACGACTCTTGACATCCCACCTGCCCACTGTGCCCTGGAAGACTAACCTTGCTAATTGGTCTTTGTTCTCTGGCACTCTTCTTCAACCATAAAGTGTTTGTTGTCTACTGTAAAAAGTACAATTGGAATATGTCTGGCGTTTTTCGTTGCCAACACCGGAAGTACCCGTCTTCCCTGTCCGCTATTTATGAATGTGTACGACATATATCCTCAACATTTTTACTAACCTGTGGGTCCCTTCCCGGTGTCTGTTTATGTTCCAATTCCTTTATTTCACTTTCCCGTAGGCGCAGTGTCGATCTAAAGGACTTAAGTACCCCAACCTCCCTGGAAATACAACAACCCCTTATGAACACCTTAAAGGCCTCCCACACCATTCTATTCGGGGACGATTCTGCATTGATCAAAAAGTATTCAAGCATATCCACCCCAGCCCCCGGATACCCTCCCGGAATACCCCACTCTCCAAGGCCCACGGCCAAACCGCCAACAAGTGGGCATTGATGTGTCACATTGGGGACGGAGACTGTAACCAATACTGGGGAGTGTGAGAAACCCCTGGTGACCAAAAGTAAGACAGGCACAAGTGATCACAGTTCAAGGGTGTTTATTTAACACTGAAAATGGTATACCGGTTGGAAAAACACCTAATCTAAACCTAACTCTAAGATGGGGACATGTGTTGACCATCAAATGAAAATAAGGCAGTTCTAGTGGCGTCAAGTCAAATCAAAAGGGCTTATACTAAGAAACCTATTGCCAAACCTCACAACTAATACAAAAAGGGGTCTCGGATAGTTCTCAAGAAAAGAAAGAAGTGTTCTCAAACAAGTCTGAGTGCAGTGGTTTGGCTCTCCCTTCCCCCGCGTTTTAGCACGGGGTATGATGGGAGCTGGTGAAGCACAGTACAGCCTCAAACTTCTCTTGGCACGAGACAACAGTTCCAAGGCAGATAGTCTCGGGCTTCTATAGCACAAGACGACAGTTCCAAGATAGCTCTCAGGACGTCGACAGTCAAGTCTCGTTTACATAGTCTCTTGCCTTCGGGCCTGAAGTGTTCAAACAACAAAACAAAAGTTCCTTTAACAAATGAAAGTTCGTTGGGGTTATGGTTCACCCCTGGATCCCCCTCTTCTCGGCTGACCCTTTTCTCATTCCTCTGTTACAGTTTGCTCAGTAGAATATTTGGAGGATAGCTTATCCTTGGATCTCCTCATTTGGACTCGACCCCTCTCAACTGTCCGCCTTTTAATGACGACTTCACCTCTGGATCTCCCATGTGTCGGCTCGGACCCTTCTTTACTTTAATGATTTTATCAAAACAGCTCAGTGGACCTCCCTTTCTATGGGTTCCTTTTTCCACTCTGTTTCTCGGGACTGTTAGGCTTCATACCTCTCCTTCGGCATCCCTTGTCCGGGTTCACCATTACCTTGCCTATTATACTTTCGAATTGGTTCATATGTTCATGGAATTCACATCCCTTACTGTCATCGCCAGGTAGGATTCACTTCCCTTATTCCTTGCCGACTTGCATATCAAAGTATTTCGATTGTGCAGGTCTTTTGCTCGACCCTCACGTATGACCACTTTGCTTCCCCTTTGGCTGCCCTCCTGCTGCATTCTGGTTACTGTCGTTTCTCAGTATGGGGCTCGCCCAGAGTCTCTCGAGTTAGCAACCACGTGGTGCCGCTTTCTCTCTGTCACTGGTCTTCCCCTTTCACAGTTCTTTCAAAGCTCCTCACCTTATTTCAAAAGTTGCCACTTTGCGATTTTCACTCAACACAGCCTGGTGCTTATCGGCTATCCCCTCGACTCACCGGCTGTGTTAAACCGCTTGGCCCTTCAACTTCTCTGGAGTCAAGGTCGGTACCATGGGCGCAGGAGCTTCCTTCACTCTGCCTCATCACTATAGGCTGGCCCTGCGTACCGTTGACATCTGCAGCATGACACTGTAGCTATTGTCAGCGGTCTTAGATTCCCTCTGTCGACGGCTTCTGTCGAAGGTTGCACAGCTGTGGGACGAAAAGGGCAAGGTCTCTTCTCGCCTCGCCACCTTTCTCCTTCGCCTGAACTGCCATCTAAGATTAGCCATCTCGTTGTGTTGTCTACCATGTTCGCCTTGCTCATACTGTGTTCTCTGGCTCCACCTTTTATCCCTGAAAGGAAAAGGCTGTCCGGTGTGTATGATTTGGAGTTAATTGCCTGACCTTAGTGTCAGAACATGTCAGTACAAGGATTTATCATTGCAAGTCTGTTGTCTGCACAGTAACAAAAAAGGGGATTTTGAATATTAGAGTAGTCTACGAGACGGGATAGGGAAGGTTGGTGCAATTAACGAAGATGCCCAGCATGTGAAACAGAACAGAAGGGATCATGATATAACCAGGGAATGATGGGAACTGTGGTATTATGGGAACTGTGGTATGCTGAGCAGGTTGGGATTGCGGAAAAGAATAACCAGAGGGACGGGATTTGTAGGGTAAACTGGAATAGCTCAGGTCATGACATGAATACAGGGGATTGTGGGAATCGTAGTGTTTGGTTTGATGTGATTGTGAATGCAGGAAATGATAATCGGAGGAACAGAAAGAAGACAGATGGGGAGTATTTGAATGGAGACCGGTAAGACAAGGAGCCTGGGAGTTATGCTTTTTGGGTGTTACCGGGTTTGGGACCTTAGATAATTCACTTCGTACAGAGGGGTTGTTGGATCTGGTCCTGAGAGATAGGAGTAAGGGTGGCAGATGTAATACAACCCATAAACGTCTGTCATCTCATCCTTCTTCCTTTCTCTGGCCCAATACCGCGTCTCACCTGTGGCATTCCCCCGAGAATGACCCCCGGTTCCCCCAGCCAGGTGATCCTGCCTCACTGGTTCACCCCCAGGGACTGGATCCAACAGCGATGGATGTGCCCTGGCCACCACATTAAGGGATCCTTGAAGTCCTACTGGGAGCATACCCTCAGGTATCTTACAGGAGTGATCGGAACGTGTTCTGGGTAGCATTTTCGACT
The DNA here is from genome assembly GCF_040938575.1 of Ambystoma mexicanum. Taxonomy (NCBI): domain Eukaryota; kingdom Metazoa; phylum Chordata; class Amphibia; order Caudata; family Ambystomatidae; genus Ambystoma; species Ambystoma mexicanum. Next base: position 1,477,714,216 of record NC_090921.1, read on the forward strand.
GTACGCTTTACTGGCCAATGGGGTTGACAGCATGACAGTCTATCCTGGAGGCAGTGCTGTGAGCCCCAGAGTAAAATGAGAACTCCCTGTCCTTTGGATGAATATACCTTCATATAACCACCAGGCCCAACAAGTCCCTGATATCGGCACAAATCGTGGCCACCCTTGGTGGTACAGTCTGTATGGTTGTGGATCGATCCAAATCCAGGGACATTGCCAGGTTAAAATCCCCCGCCCACGCAACCTCATACGTAGCAAATTTATGAAGCATGGCAGCACAATTCTGAAAAAAGTGTCTACATTGGGAGCATAAACATAATAAACAGCATTTTAGATCCAAAACTTTCCCCGGCAAGCAAGATGTAGCGTCCTTCGGGTCCTGTATCCTGTCATCGGAATCGGATTTGTGTGCTGTTCGGGCAATAACTCGATGCAAACGTGAGAGGATGCTCATATAGGTACTCTGTGAACAGGATGTACCTCCTCATTGGGTCCCTCTGTACCTTAACCCTTGTAAGTGGCACGTTCTTGCTGAGAAGTATTGCCACCCCTCTTTTCTTTTCCCAGGTCGTGGCAAAAAAGCTTTTAGGGAACCTGTTGGATTTCACTCGCTTTTCGTCTAGGGCAAGAAGATGGGTTTCCTGGAGACCATGTCCACCTCCAGTTCCGCTATCTTATGTTTGACTGACTTGCACTTCCCTGGCAAATTGATGCCTTGGATGTTCCATGTCGCCATAATCAGTAGCCATAAGTGGTTAGTTGTAGGCTGAGTGTAGGCTGAGTGTATTCCCCATGGGCATTTTTCTCCCCAGCGGGTGCATGCTAAGTTGATTTTAAAGCGCTAAGTAGGTATTGATCCGTAACTTGTTTTGCTAACAGAATTTCGGCGCTCTCAACCCCGCTACCCTCCCTAAAACAAACGTGTAATTACAGTTTCGCCTTCGTGCAGCGCCAGAGGATCGTGACGGCGAGTTCCAGGTGAAGAGCGTCCAAGGCCTCATTGTGTGCTACCTTTGGAGTCCTGTTTGCTGCTGCCGAAGAGTTGGTTAGTGCTGCTGAGGCTTCTCCCATTGCGGGCCATGGCAATGCTGACTCCAAGCAAGGGTGGTTGATTCAGGACCCCAAGGCTTTTTTATCCCTGTGCAATGGGCCCCTTAGCCTCAGTCTTCTCTTCACCCTTGTCCAGGACGCTGTGGGCTTCTCCTTCAGATTCCGGGTCGTAGCTGGCTCCTCGTCGCTCCCCTAGTCTGTGGCCATTGGCTTCAACAGCTTCTCCGCTTCCAGCTTCTCCGCTTCCTTCATGGTTCGAACCGCCATTGTCTGCCCTCGGCTGCGAAGAGCAGTGCTGTGGGGAAGCCTCATCTGTAAGATTTGTTCCCCTCCCACAGCCAGTTGGTTGCTTGTTTTTAAGTCTTTCCTTTTCAGCAGTTTGGTGGAGGCTAGGTCTTGGTACAGGGCCACTGACACGTCTTTGAACTGGAGCCGAGGGGAGTATCTGGCCTACCTCATTAATTCCTCCATGAAGTGTACCCTTGCCAGGAGGTTTGGTGGGGAAGGTAGCGATTGACTCCTCTGTGCACCCTGTCTAACTCCACTGGGGCATTATCTGGAAGAGATGGCAGCGCTCGAAAGAGGTCCTCGACAAAGTCATGGAGGTCTGACTCGGGGGACTGAGGATGGTATACCCCTCAGGCGGATGTTATGGCGGGATAGGTTTTTGGCACCCTCTTGCTTTATTTTGAGCGCTTGCATCTCGTTTCAAGTGCCACAATCTTATTGGTACCTTTCTAAATATCATAACTCTGTTATCACAGTGCTACTTCCACCTCGGCCGTCCTGCTTTTGACCCCACTCCAGTCTTTTATCAAGGCCAGTGATTTTGCTCAAGAGCTCTTCTGGGCCTTTCTGGTATTCCCTGGTCATGTCTGCTAAGAGGTCCTTCAAGTCAGATTTGGGCACGGGTTGCGTCTGTTGCTCCGGAGGTGTTGCTGCTGCTCCTGCTTGTAGCAGAGCCTCCACGCACTCCCCCTTCTTGGCTTTCTCTGCTGTTAGGAGAGTGGAAATGTCTGCATGTTTGACTGCTTTACCAGATTTGTCCATGTCGTTTCATAATGGGAGGGTTTATCCCCTGCCAAGTCGCTGGTCCAAGCGATTGTGGGTGACACCCCCCCACTTTTTGCCACCCTGCTCTGTGGTTGGGTTCCCAGGGAGAGCGTTGCCCAGTGAGTAAGTGGGATGCAGTCTTGGTTGCTTCAGTGTGGCTGGCGTGAGGTTAAGGGTATTTGCCCCACTGCACCTTCGGGAAGCAATGTCCTCTGTGGATGCAAGTTGCATGGAGGATGGGGTTAACAGTTGCAGTAGTTTATGGAGGTGGTGAACAGCAGGGGTGAAGAGGTACTTCTGGATGAGCTCCTCACTTGGTCCTCACCCTATTTCTCGCTTTGAAGATAATTTGTTTGTCCTCTGACCGTCTGTGCACCCCAGGTGGCTATTTCTTCCCTCCCTGTCGGGAGGCAGCGCTGAAAGGTGTAGGGGTGCTGCGGTTTTGCTGCAACAGCTCATCTGCAGCGATTGTGCCCTGGGCTCAGAGGAGCGATCACAGGGTGGAGCCTAGGTCTTCCCCGGCGGTGTCCGGGGGAAGCGTAGGTTTGGTTGTGCATAGGGACCCCGGACGATCATCCTGAGGTCCTCACCGCTTTTCGGTCCTTACTTCTTGCTGCGGGGATCAACCGCCATTTTAGTGTGAGCTGTGGCGGGTGAGGCCGCAGTCGCAGAGCTCTAGTCCTACTGCGGAGAGCTGGAAGCCGCTTGGTCCCCCGACTCCTGACAACATCACTGGAGTTTCGGGAAGGAATGCCTTGATTCTGAGCACAGATGCTGCTGCAGTTCTGGTAGTTTCCGGGCTGGGTCCAAGAGCTAACGGGAGCCATGATATGCGCTTTGGCTCCTTGCCACGCCCTACCATTGCAGGATCTTTTAAGTCACTGTTCCAATATATAAAATTACTGCAGTGTAGGGGTTGATGAATACGGTCTTGTACTTCTCTTGCCCATCAGGAAAAGGTGGGATTGAAGAGAGGTGGAGAGAGACGTTTGAATGGAGAAGGTAATACAAGTTTAATTTTCTTTGTTGTTCTTCAATAGCCAAGAATACAAAATAAAGTGCAAGGTGTCATATTGCCTGGAACTGGGAGCTATTTAGTTTCTGGTTGATGCCACCAACAGCTACTTAGCAATCCTTTTGATTCCTCGGGCTAATTGGTGCCATTGAAATAAACCACTGTGACAAACTCTAGGTGATTAGGAGTCTCTCGAAAATGAACCTTAGTATGCATGGAACAGTTAAATGACCATAATGAGTCATGTACCTCAATATGATGGACATACGTTTATAGGTTGCCTCCCATATTTAAGTTAGATTTGCAACTCGCTATGCACCTGATACTGGTTCCCCAAAGATAGCTCCTGCTTACAGGGTGATGCCGGACATCAAGGAGCTGCTTTTAGCTGCTGCTCAGCAAATCCTCATTTCCATCCAAATCTGATGTTACATCTCAAATTGAGTTGCTTTACTGCTTAATTCATTCCTGCATTAAAAACAATGCATCCGTCAAGGAAACTCCGACCCCTCCACCCCCCAACTCCACCTGAACCCTACCACTCCTCACTGCTCCAAACGCTCTGTGGCAGATTGGGCTTGATTTTTCTATTCAGTGGGTATTTAAGACATCCGTTTTTGCAATTTCACAAGCTGCCATTGCACTTTACAGCGATTTCACTTTCTGTAATGTCCCCTCTCATGATGCCCTCTATAACAATGACCGCACTTCCAGTGAGGGCACTCCATGTCCTTTCATTGCTGCACTTGGCCACACAAAGACTATACCTGGCTCTCTTAACTGAAGAAGCCCACATGATAATCCGGTCTATTGCATGAACTGCATGGAGGCAAGTTTAGTTTAAAGTCGTAACAGCTTCATTAATCAAAGTTTAGTCACTTAGACAATATAATTGATGGCTACGATTAATATGCCTGTTACCTAATAAACAACACCAGCCATTTAATCCTTAAAGTTTATATTGTAAGTGAGCCCTAATGCTTGCAAGCCATGGCGCGATATTTTTTTTAAAAATTGTGTTTGCACACTTACATACACTCATGGAACGATTGATGGTAGGGCCATGGGTGAATGTGTTTTAGGACAAACTATCTGGAGATCCATTGGTTGCCTGCATGCCTCAGCAGGATGTCTTGTCTTGTAATCGGGTGGGGCAGGAAGAGAATCTGGATGTGTATTAAATGAGCATCTACGATAAAAAAAATAACCTAATGATTGTGAATGAACACTTTTCAGCAAAGTTGCTTATTTTAAAATGTTCATGTTTTTCCCCTTAGATGATCGTCTTACGGCAGCAGATGAGATGGATGAGCAGAGGAGACAGAATGTTGCCCATCAGTACCTCTGTCATCTAGAAGAAGCTAAACGGTCGCGACACCCTACATCTTGAATACTTTATTATTTTTAAGCAATGTTTTGATTACATGTTGAAGTTCGTTAAGGCCTCTACTGTTTCAAATGCACAGTTTATTTTCACCCCCTCATATATATGTAATTGCATGCCTTTTATTACTCACTTTCTCCTGTTGGAACATGTATACATTTTTACTATCGCCAACTAGTTTACATTTCTGATTTTGCTTTTTCTGGTTTATTTCGAGATGTGGCTTTTCCTTGCTTCCATTTTTTAGTTTTTTGAATTAATAATATGGGTGTTCACCATCTGGGTGACTACCATTGCTCTATTAGAGGATACCCTGTTCCACCTCTGGTTTTTTATCGTGCTTGCAAACAGACTATAAATCGTTGTTTGTGCAAAGTATATTTGTAGCCTGTGCATCCAATGAGTGTGCAAGGCACACCGTAGCCACAGATTTCCGATTTTCTACACCAGTGATCACTTTATCAACAGAAAATGTGCACACTTTATCAGTCGTACATGTCTTGGTATGAGGGCCACCCAACCAGGAGATAAAGGTTAGGTTTGCCAGTCTTGGAAAATGAGTGAGGGTTTTCTCGAAATATATATTCTGTTAGAAGCGTTTATACCAAGCATTTTGTGTTTGTAAAGCCGTTTGATGAAACCCAGGCATGTTTAAAAAAAATTATTTAAGGAGCAATTTTTCATATTATTAAGTTGTTCTCCGGAAGGCCATTTAGCATACTTCTTTTTTTCCGAGCCAGACTGAAATTCTAATTGAAATTAATTTGCCCCAGAAAGCTGGTTTAGAGTGCTCTGTCTGGGAACATCTTGTGAAAAATGATTTGAGGTGCAATAAGGCTGAGAATCTCAAAACTCTGTTGTACCCATACAACGGAAATCAACTTAAGTCTATGAAAACCATTAATTTTGTAGATTGTGAAAAATGAGTTTGTATTTGGGACATGTTCTAGTGTTTTGTTTAAATGTGTTTCTTTGCAACAGCTGGATGGAAGCTTGTTTGAATGAAGAATTACCCCCACCAACAGAGCTGGAGGAGACCTTGAGAAATGGAGTGATCCTGGCCAAGCTGGGGCACTTTTTTGCTCCAGATATTGTACCCCTGAAGAAGATCTATGACTGTGAGCAGTTGCGGTATAAGGTAAATATGATTGTATGTGGCGATTGTGGAATGCACATGCCAACTGAATACCCATTGTACTATGAACATAGATTATATCCTTTTAGCGTGTGTGTGTGTTTTCTACGTTTTCTGCCACTGAGGTCCAGCCTGGACCTCTGGCAGTGCATCTCTTCATTTTTACTTTTGGTGAAAAACACCTATGGGATACCCTTATGGCACCCATGGGTGGGGGTACACCCTTGTACCCCTTATGTATTTTTGGGCATGTGTTATCCACAGAGCAGGGTATGGGCTAGTGACAGCTACATGCTGACTTGACAGTGGCTCCCAAGTGTCATCCATTTTTGGGACACCAAGGCCCTGCCATAGGAGTCGATTGATTCCTGGACAAAGGCAAGATGGCCACTGTAGCCTCTTGGTTTCTATTGCCTTTACACCTTGTTTCCAAAAGTCCCGAGAAGCCCTTACTGTCTTTCTCCCTGACTAGCTGTTGGGTGAAAAGACTATATATGGCTCCAAGGCATAAATTAGTTTTCAAAAATTGATTTGCAGAGTTTGCTAATTAAAATCTTCTTGATTAGCAGACAGACCCGCAATGTTGTACTAATATTGTTAATGTTACCAGAAGTTATTTAGACATGAAATGAGCAACGATACAGCAGTTTTACATACCACTGAATTAAGACATTGAGAGTTGTCGGGCCTTTAAAATTCAGCTAAATCTGCAGGTCAGGTAACTTAGTTTACCTATTCGACCTAAGAGAAGAGTGCACTCAACCCATAGCAACGTATGACGACAAATGTAAATGGGATTTCTGTAAAATGGTGCATGTCACTACAAACACTCTTTGCTTGGCACACTGCTGCCACCCAGAGGCCAGTCATGCACAGTGATATTTTTATTTGACACTGCAAAAAAAGTTAATGTTAAATAAAAGTTTTAAACATCCCTTGCAAATGTTACACTTCATAAAATCTACTCAACTATGCGAGCGGGCGAAAAAGAGACTGCAAGCCCTGGATGAGTGTCTGTCAAATGTAAAAGGCTGGCTACCTAAATGGAGACGAATAAACATATATGATAAAAAAGGCTCTGGAAACAGTTTGGCCAGCTGTCTTCCTGGATGGAACTATTGATCACTATCCTAAACTTTACTGTAAAGCATGGAGATGATGCAGTGATTTACAGTATCAGTACTGTAATTATGAAAAATGGAGCAATTTACATTTCAGGAATGGAATTACATGACTGTCTTTTAAAAAAATATAACGTTAACACATGTCTTTGCCAGACAGGATATAGAAAGTGTAATAAAAGTATCACTAAAAGTATCATCCTGATTTCTTCTGGTTTGCAATTATTTGAAAAATACATTCTTGCTTAGCCATACCACACAGACCTTTAGCACTTAAGATTGAGGGAGATGATTACTGCTGCACTTTCCCTCCATCAGCACTTGAGGTGAACAGAGAAAAGAGGGTGAACGGAGCACCAACGGCAAGAGAGGAACGCAGGGAAAGCTGGGCTTCATTGAACAGGGCAACTTAAATAGCTAGATTTGCTACACAAGTGTCAATTTGATAAGCAAACCTACAGAATTGCGACACTGCTTATTTTATGCCTTGTGGCTCTGAGGCAGCCTCCTGTCAGACTGACTGGAACCTTCCAAGGGGCGGTGTTGAGTACACCCTTTGGGTGGGACCTGTAGGAATGGAGTGTGAAGTCAACTCATAGTCTGTGATGTGGGTGTCTGGTTTTGGTTGTGTAGCACAATGCATAGTACAGCCTTGATTGAAACTGGAGTGAATGCAGTGTAGTGTTCTGAAAGGCTGAGTGCTTACTCCTGATTGGCTGGCTGGCTGGCTGGCTGACTGTCTGCACGAACGCACTTGTGTATGATTGGCTGACTGAGCCTGGCTCAGCCTGAGTGAATGGGGAACACATGTATATAACTAGGGACTTCTGAGGCGCCAATTTGTTCTGAAGCTGAATCTTGAACCTGAAGCTTCAATCCTGGGTGTAGCTGGAGGAAGGAGTCTGCAGCTTCATTTCTTCAAGGAATCTGAAGATTGCTAAGCTGACCCAAGGACGGAATCAAGAGAGGACCTGTATAGGCAACCTCCTCCCAAGCTACGAGGGATCATTGTGCACCTGCTACTCTTCATCAGAAGTACCCTGGAAGCCAGTCCTGTGTTTCTGCTGTCCTGAGAAGGGGTCTTCGTGAGTCCAGAAGAGGGAATCTCGATCCGAAAAAGTCCAGTCGTCACCCCGGGTCCGGAGGAGTGTTTGAGACCGCTGGAAGCCAGATTGCCACGTATTACCCAGAAGAGGGGGTACTGTGGCAGTGCTGCTTGACACCTAGAGCTGCTAAAGTTCCACCTGATCAAAGAATCTTTCAAGGGACATCCCTGACGCATCTGACCACTTTTTCTGACCAAAGAGGATCGCAGTTCGCTGTGTGCAGAGGAAGGTCCGCCGGTGGAATTCATGCCACCAAAAACTGAAGATGGCATCCCGATGGTCCAGCCTTTGTGAGGGTTCATAGTCGAGTCCATGTCACCAGAAGACATCCACAGGTGCGTGCTGCAGGTGCAGCACCAAAGAACCATAAGCTGGTAAACTCTGAAAACCTGACGCCTACTTTTACCACTGCACTCGTCTCCACCAAAAGTCATCCAAGGACCCCAGGGTCTTATCCTCTTCAGCTAGGCCTTTTCACAGTACACAGCATATTTCACCTCCGTGGGACACCCACGGATGGAGTAACAACCCGCCAACGGAGACCACTGTGAAGACGAAGTGCTGTCTTTCCGACAATGCCTGGTTCCTCTTTTCCTCTTGACATCCTAGCGACTCCTTCTTGCAAAGCGGGATCCATCATCAAAGGTTCCTGTCGAGTGAGGCCAAGAAACTCCACCTCTTCGCATGCCAAGGCACCAAAGGTGCTGTGACGAGGAAGAGCATCTGCCATCCTCAGGAATCATCCAGGGGTCCCTGATTTGTCTTGGATCCTGTTCTCCCGTGGCTCCTCAAGTACTTTGGGGTGGTGGGTCCTGTAGAAATAAAGCAGAATGTTATTGAACTGGGCTGTAATAGACAAGATGTGATGCGCCTAACCTTTCCGCTATAGGTTTCCCAGGTTGGGGGAATCCTCACACCGTATCCCTATTTAAGTCTAAAGAAAGTATACTGTCTGTTCTGAAACTAACCTGCCTTGCTTCCTTAATCTATGCAGTCACCCCTTGCTTAGTAGTCACATGCTTTCTAAAGACTGTTAGCAGTTGATGAAATTATGAATCCAAGTATTGTGTGGTACCACATAGTCTCTCATAGTGCCATTATTTGAATACTATAACCAAAGTACAATGTTATTATTTATATGTATATATTTTTAGGAACCTTTTAATTTATTTTAGCCGTTTCATCACCTAACATAGTGGGAGGACATTACTTTGTGGGGGTTTGGGGACTCGCTGTACTTAAGAACCAACCTGCATCACCTCCTGAGAACTTAAGCCTTGGCTGCTCGCCCATAGCTGCCATATAGAGAATCTTGGCTGGGCTGCTCTGTCCCAACCATGTAAAGGGCAGAAGTACAGATACCCCCACCAGTCTTTACACTGATCCTTGTAATAAGAGGGTGAGGTGTTGTATGTGGGAATAAATCTACCCCTCCCCATTGCCCCTCCCCTCACGACCCATGACCTTGCTACTGCAATAGTATTGTTTACTTTGTGCGACTTTGTCTCCTCCTGCCCCATTTTATTCGCTCAACGTAATTGTTTTACTTTCCAGCATGCCTGTATCGCAGACCAGCATTAGTGTCTTATTGCAAACTAAGGCCGCTTGGATTTGTAGTATCACCATTGGCTAGTTTGTTTCACCATGTCTCAGCATGGCGCAGTATCACAGTTCACAGGTTCGCAGAAGAGTGACTCGTACGGTTTGCGAATGTACTCCTGCTTCTTCTCAATACTGAGCCCCTGAATGTGGTCTGGTTTTCTTCTGTTCTCTCCAACATTTTTGTCCCTCCACAACTCCTACCTCGATCATTGCAACACTGGGGGGGGGGGTGGGGGTGGGGGGGGGGGGGTTGTGTGTGTGTGTGTGTGTGTGTGTGTGTTTTGTACCTGCGTACCTAATCTTGCACATAAAGGCGACACTAAACTGTGCCACTGATTTGAAAAAATAGTTTGATACGTTGTTTTGTGCAAGTCAAATGATCGGTGGCCTTCAAACTGGCGGGCTGGCCTCCCTAGGGAGCACATCAAATGTTCAGGGGCGCACAGAGGCTTTAAAAAGGGATTAAGATGACTGTTTTTAATATAAAAAGGATTACGGCGACTCATTTTAATAGGAAATATAAGCAGTAGACAATCTGCTTATATTTCAAAGCGCCTGGACAATCTTTGGGCCCCCTAGAGAGGCCAACCCGTGGGTGGTGGGGGAGGAGCCAGAAACAATATTTGTATCCAAGAGAGGGCTTGCTTTAGATCCTATGTAGTGGGTTACACAATGGACTTGCATTGTGCCTGTGGATATTGTCATTCATGATGTTTGTGCTTTCCTCTATTTAGGCAACTGGACTTCATTTTCGGCACACTGATAACGTGAACCACTGGCGCAGTGCTATGGACCATATCGGACTTCCTTCGGTAATCTATGGTGTCATTTCCATGTTAAACAATGCATAGTTTCATACTGTCTGAGAAGCGGCACCTTCTTCATTCTTTTAACGTGAAGGCTTTGGTGCTTGTTCTGAAATGTATTTTTTTTTTATTTGGACTGCGAGGGGCGGGGAGGGGGTGCGGGGGTGTTTGAAGTTTGCGTATGTCCAAAACGAAATGTCATTCTAATCGTGCACGATCAATTCCAACGCACGTAGCAGCGGACCATTATTCAGGAAAGAATTGGCGGCAATGCATGCTGAAAGCCAGATGTGCAGCACATTTTGGTATATACTTTAGTTTACTGCACTATTCACAGCAATACTGCAGTAATTTCTAGTAGAAACTAAAGTACATGAAGTGTGTATTTTCTGCTGTATAAAGTAGTGTATTTAATGTTACAACTGTAAAATTGTAGTAATTGCTGTGTAATAGTTTCCAAAGTACAATGTTTGTGTAAATTCAGAGTTTGTGTTGTACAGCATTGTGAAACTTCAGTAATATCTAATATAAACTGTAGTACATGAATTGGGTCTTTAGCATTCTACAATATATCTTCAGTGTATGGTAGTGCACTGCAGAACATTACAGAACCGTACGATTAGAATACTATAGTTAATGTTTTTCACACCGAAGTATTTATAAAATTCATGCTATAGTTTCTCTGCAGTGTTGACATCAAACCGCAGCTGGGTGCTGTAAGGAAGGCATGGTATCAAGAATGAAGACAGACTCAAGTGATCACAGTTCAAGGGTGTTCATTGAACTTCAAATGCGTTGTTTGAAAACTTTCTAAATCTAAGGAAGGGAGCCAGTTACAACCATCAAATAATAATGCAGCCCTAGTGGAGTCTGTCAAAATAAAAGGGCCTATACTAATGAACCTACTGCCAATCCTTACTTCTAAATACAAAATAATACAAAATGGTGTGGGACAATGGTTTATGCGAAAGAAAAGTGTTCAAGAAAGTATATGTCAGGACAGTTGAGCAGTTGGCTTCACTTCCCCCATGTTTTCAGAACGGGGCAAGGTGGCACGTACGGCTTAGCACACACTATGGCTTCCTGACCAACAAAAAGACCAGAAACCGCATGTAATTGAAACGGGACAACAAAGTCAGCCAACAGGCTAGACTATGGCCAGAAAATTAAGTGAAGAGCGTGGTTTTCAGAGCTTAACGAAACGCCAAGTTGTTGATTTCCATTCTCAGGGCAGTTGGCAGGGCTTTACAGAATTGAGCTGCTCTGACTCGAAAGGATCTGCCAAGTCCGTTGGATCTTTTAAAGGTACAACTTTAAAATGTTCTTTAAATGCTGGAAAGACTGAGGTCCTATTCTTTCCCGCTAACACTCTTTTGCCACAGTCTCCTGCCCCTTCTATTTCTTTTCCTCCCTCCAGTCTATCTCTCTCCGACTGCCCGTAATCTTGGCCTTTACTTCATTTCTAATCTTCTAATCTTTCCTTTGCCCTGATATCTCCCTAACATCTTGCGCCTGTCGATTTCATCTCTGCAATATTCGCAGAGTCCACCCGTTTCTCACTTTTCATGCCACAAAACTTCTTATCTCTTCATTAATTATCTCTCAACTATTCTATTGTTCTGTCACGTTCTTTGGTCTTCCTTGTTCACGTCTTGCTACTCTTAAATTAATCTACCATTCTTCTATTCGCTCTCTCTGCCTTCTTTCTTATCGGGGCTCTCTTGCCTCACTCGGCGGTCTGTCTTTCTATTCTCAGCTTAAATGTAACTTTCTTTGCCTGGTTTTTAATTCCATTTACGGACTTTCCCCTCACTATCTTGCATCTCTCCTTTCATTTTATTCTCCTTCTCGTCCTCTCCGTTCTTCTGGTCTTTTCAGACTGAATGTTCCCCATTCCCCTGTGCTCAATCCCGCTTTCGTTCTTTTCAGCTCCTTGCTCCTCTTCATTGGAACATGCTCCCTCTGTCTCTTCGTTCCACTACCTCTTACTCTTTGTTCCGTCCCTCTCTAAAAACCTTACCTGCTTCAGTCCCCTGATTGATTGCCACTGGCAGTATCTGAACCCTGATTTGCATTGCTGATTTTATGTACCGTTGTTTTTCTTATGTAAAGCACTTTGGACAAAGGTGCTATATAATGCACAATAAAAATAAAAAATAAATAAAACACAATTAATCCGACCAGATTTCCTGAAGACAGTGGCCTACTAGGTACATAGGGAGTGACAAGTGACTTAAGATATACGGGGGCTGTTCCAAAGAGGCACAGATGGATTAATAGGCTGGCTTCAAAGGAGATCCGCTTATTCACCGCCAACCATTGGAGGTCTCTTCTAGCCTCTGAGATGTGCTCACATGTAGGAATGTTCTAAATGATACGCACAGCATTATACTGGATTGTCTGGCATTTAGCAATGCAGGCGCTGTTGGCTCCAATCAGTAATGCATTGCCGTAGCCCAGCCTTGAGAGTGGTGGCTTGGGCGATGGTGGCACAATTACTTTCATTTATCAGTGGCCTTATGTGTCTTGGCATGCTGAGGTGTTAGCTTTACTCGCGTCTTTCATCACACGTGTTTAACAATGTTCGTTACAGCGCTCATTATACAATGTTGCTGCTTGCAACCTTTACTTCAACACACCGATCTTGCATCGGTCTAACAAACTCACTGGTTGTTTTGATCTTTGTCGCTTCTTTGTTCTTGGAGCCAAAGATAATACCCCGGCGGCTGCTGCTCCTCCCCTCCTTGGTCAGTTACGCGGGAGGGCTCTTGGTATCTCCGACACAATGCAGGATTCTTTGGTCTGGTTTCCTGGCCTTACACTTTCTGCTTCGAAGTTTTCTTGAAAGTACTGGCATGTTGCCGAAAAGGTCAAGGGTAATTACCTTCTCCCTTCGTTCAGCTGTCAACTAGAAACCGCTGTACCGTAGTTTGTTTTGCCTCGTTCGTAGTGTGCTCTCGTGCTCTGTTTTTTTCTCTGTTTGCGGAAGTTTAATGGGAGTCGAGTGTGAGTGATTGTCAGTAATTGCCGGACCGCGCTTGACCATAGTAGCAGGACATGTCAGATACACTGCTCGGGTGTGAGTCTGTTTTCTCCCAGAGCGGGCTGTCCGTATGAAACTGTTGTAAAAGGGAAGGAGGGTCGGGGGAGGTAAGGTGACCACGGATCCTACCTGGTAGGATGGGGTGATGGTGTTACAGGGGGTGGAAACCACGTCTCGCCATCCGGTGTCATACTCCTACTCCCCGAAGACCCCTCACCCAGGTGATCCTCCTGCACTGGTGCACCCCCAGGAACTGGATCCAAAAGCGATGGCCGTGTCCTGACCACCTGGATGACCGATCCCTGGGGACTAGCTGGTGAGACACCATCTGGTTTACTCGCAGTGGATAGCACCCATGCAAGCCTAGACCCTTGGGAACAGTGCAGTGCCATGTGACAGGAGTTCACAACAGTTGGGCTGACTCAGCCCTTTATACTTCCGAGGTTAATAAATTGAGTACTACAAGTGGGAAATAAGTGACCCCAGCCCTAGAGATAAGGGGGTGTATCAGCGCGCCCCCTCTAAAAATAGGCAAATACTCCCCAAAAATAAAAATGCAGATCAAAAATACTGCCAAAAAAAAATTGTATACAGACCTTGTGCCCTGCTTCCACCCACACAGGGCAATGGGTATGTTTGGAACAGTAATGCACGTAGTACCACAGGAAGAAACTACTGTTATAATTGCCTGATCAGAAGTAAAGCTGTAACTTTTTAATGTGCATGAATAACTAGCTGCAAAGAAATAATTATTACCAAAGAAATTCCAGTTTTCGACTTATAAAATACTCTCATTGGGTATTCCCATTACAGGTTTACTCCCTAAAGTCATTTTACTCTCAACTTTAAAAAATGAGTAAAATACTCACACTTCCAAATCTTATCTGAATCACTGAGTGACCCCAATTATTACAGACCTTAGAAGCAGATCGTCATTCAGCGCAATAAAAACCTTCATGATCTTTTTGTAATGATTACTCTTCTTCCACCACACTTAATCACAAATCTAACCTGTTCTATGGAACAATCTGGCACCAAATTGCCTAGTTAGTGGCTGAGGGTGTTATTAGTGGTCTGTAAATTGGATGAGGATGCTAAGTCCCTGGAAGCCCCTTCTGACTTATTTTGGGTGTGGGGGCAGGGTCCATGGTAAGGCCAAAGCAAAACAGATTTTGGGGGTGGGGGCAGGGTCCATGGTAAGGCCAAAGCAAAACAGATTTTGGACATTATTTTTCTATATTTAAATATCCATATTTAAATATCCATGCAACTTCACCAAATTTCAAGAGTGTTCATATGTCGCCATATTATATTCCTATGTAAAGTATCATGTAAACTGTCGCTGCCACTAAAATACAGGGAAATTATAATGAGCTATTCACATTGTCTATAGTATATTTCAGTTTATTCTAGTAGAATCCAAGCTTTTTATTGGTTGTTCACATACAAATTTACCTAAATGCAGTTCTACTTCCTCTAAGGGGAGAAATCAATCCAGGGCCTAAGAGGGTTTTGCTTGGTGTTTATTGCCGTAAAGATTATTTTTAAAGTTTGTCCTCTGTTTTTTAATTGTATTTTAAATTATACACTCTGTGATTAAGGATGCATGGTGTTAATCACCAGTGTAACCTTTCCCAGAATATATCTACAATTCAGTGATAGGTTCCTAAAATAGTGCAGCATCTTTGGAGCTTAATGATGTAGTCTTGGGTTAATAAGGTCATGCTTAAAATTGCGTTATAAGATTGTGATGCTATGACAAGGTTTTGTTTGGAATCACTTTAGAAACCTATGTACCTGAATACATGCAATCTATCACAGCACAACATATGTACTACCTACCAGAACCATTGCTTCTTGCGTATAAAATGGCTGTTCAGGACCTAATAAATGAAGAAGGTAGTGGCTCGTTTATGATATGGCATTTATAACGCACCTATACGCAAGTTTTTCGTTAACTTGGTTCCAATATATAGAGTACTATTTACCTTGATAACCATAAATTATGGGCTAATCCATTTTCAGTAAAAGGAGTTTTAAAGATACTAGGGTAATTCCAAAGAAAGAGGATCAAAGTATCAATCCTGGGGACAAACCGGTCGTCGCAGTCCCATACATTTTGGGAACATAAAGTATGCTTTGGTTATTAGCCCTATTTCGATTTTCTAAGCCCCAGATATGTATTCATTATACACCACATTCTCCCGCTGGCAATTATTACATGCCACTAGAATAGTTTCCAGTCTGAGAAATGTTCACTGTAAGGACGCAATCAAAACAGAAATGCACTCCCTTCTGATGTGCGCCCTCTAAGCTACTTTGAGAAGGAGACCTCTGAGACCCTTGTTCTTAATTTGTCAGACTACTCAAATTTGATGAAATGTACCAGTTGCCGCTAGATAGCTACATACGGTCTTGATAAAAAGAAAAACACTGAAGTGGAAGATACAAAGATATTCTTCTAATTACATCTGTTTATTTTTAAGTAGTCTTTTTAATCTACATTGCTTTAAAACTGAGAATTACTATGATGATTCAGAAATAAGAATGCATTTTATTGTTTCTATTTTAAAGATTGTATCCAATATCCAATCTTTGATTGTGGCTAAGCACCGAATAAAGTATAAAAAAAAATGTACTGAAGTTGTTGCATTGCTATTGTGTATATAATACAGTGGAAATGTTGGTATATAAAGTGGAGTCTAGATTTGGTTTTACTGCAGTTTATATATGGTAGTATTATTTACAATATGTAATATAAACCATAGTGTTTACTTTTATAATTACAGTTTACTTTGTACAAAAGACTGTAGTATTATGCAGTTTACTATATATATTGTTTTCTTCTTTAATGGTTGTTAGTAATTCAGAAGATACATGGAACATGGAATCCCCCTTTCACTCTGTCCCAATGTTGCCTTTTGGTTTCAATAGTGGAATTAAAGGTTAGATCAGCAGACTTATTATATAGTGGGTTTATAAAAGATCTTGAAAATCTAAGAGAAAGAGGGAGATCTTCGTTGTAGATTCTGTGGTCTCGAAGACGAAACAATAAAGCATATCGGTGTTTTGCAATGGGTTGACAGTAGCCAGATCCAGGTTGATTGGGGGGGGGGGGTGGATTGGATTAGTTAATGCAGGTGCTCGTTGTGGAAACATTCTGGAACCTAGTACTTGGAGAAAATGAATACACAAAAGAAATTATTTACATTTTTTGAAAAAGTAGTATAAATGGGATGACTATGTTTTTGTTAAGGCTTAATTAATGAATATTTTAGTCTGGTGAGATTGGCACTCTTTCTTAGTATAATGTTTTGATAAAAGTTTGTAAAAAGCTGTATCAATAAAAAAATTGGGTTTTTCTGAATTCGACTCAAAATAAGAAGTTGCGTGTACATCAAGAGAAACCACTTTAGGCTTTGTAACGGAATGTGTTGAAAAATAAAGAAATGATTGGGTTTACTTTTTATCTACTTGCAAATTTACTATTGTCTTAGTGTCACAGCTGACTTGAAAAGTTTGGCGTAATTGGTTGTTGACCATTTCGAAGCAATCATGTTATATCGCCTCTTTCCCATCTTTCTATAGATTTTTCATCCTGAAACTACTGACCTCTATGATAAGAAAAACATGCCTCGTGCTGTCTACTGTATCCATGCCTTAAGGTGAGATGCTGAAAAGACTGTCTTTGTAAAACTATGTATACAAATGTAAGTGGCGGGTAACTTTTATTAGCTGATCAGAAGATGAGCAAGCGATAGTCTCAATTTATGGTATATTAAAAAGCTTTTATAGAGCAGAAAATGGCCACTGTAGGTGTTTCAGTGTCTTGACTGGCCTGTGGAGGAAAGGAGAAAATGCAACAGGGTTATTACTGCCCACAAGGAATGTTTGTTATATTTTCATTTTTAATACAATTTTTTTAATAAACTTTATTCCATTTAAGACTTTTACAGATCTTGGATGTGGAGTAGGTTTTTACTCCCATTTCCCTTCAGAATCCAATAATTGCTTTCCATAATGAAAATCTCTCATGATTGAACACATTTTTATCCCCCTTCCCCCAGAAAAAAAGTAAACAAAAAGGAAAAAAACAATAGACGAAAGCACTACCAAATAGAATTATCCTCACTATTCTTGTGACCCTTGCCTGTCCCGGCTGGGGCATCTGAGTCCGGGCTATGCTATCTAGCAGGCTGTCCCCCTTCAAACCTGTGGTTCCCTTTTGCGATAACCCCCCCCCCCCACACATCTCGCCCCTGATCGCCCATCAACCCAGAGTCAAGTGTTCTATTATTTGTGGCCTAAATGGGGCTGCTTCTCTGTCCCTAGTGAAATCTAAAAAGGGGTCCATATTCGAGAATATGGAGGGTTGTATTAGTCACTAACGATCTCATCCTCTACATTGCCAGAATCTGACAAATTTGTATCCACCAGTATGTTATTGGGGGCCGTCAGGCATTTCCCAGAAGCACGCTTCAGTGATTGTAGCTGCAAGTTATGATTGGGTGAGGGGGGGATGGCCCGTGATATCGTTTCTTTGCCCGAACCTCTTTCCAAAAGATTTGAATCACTGAGCAGCTCCACCACATGTGGATCATGTCCCCTCATTCTCCACATCGTACCAACAGCGATCCAAGCTCGCTGGTTAGATTTTATGGAGTTTCGCTGGGGAGAGGTACCCCAGATAGCTTGGCTTAATTGCAGCATCTTTAATCTGGGTACACCTCTAACAGTTATGAGCTTGCTGCAATCTTCTGCCATGAGTCTTCGGATAGTTTTTTATTTATTTGTTTACTTGTTAGGCGCTTTTACAGCAAGTAAAATCCTGTTTCAAAGCACCCACAGGGCGAGGGAGTGAACAAGGGAGTGAAACTCATTGCAAACACTATTTAAAGCAGTGCAGTGGAAAAAATAACAAACCTACTATGCCTTGTGAGTATTCACAACATGCAAGTGCAGCAAGGAAGAGGGTAGAGGAGGTAATTGCTGGGGAATCCGAGCTCATGGGTGAGCCACAGATGAAGTGCTTCAATGTTGAGTGCTATACGGCCTGGAGCCATGTTGGGAGTAAGTGTGAACCTCCAGGGCGAAGGGTGTACCAAGGCGAGTGCTGAGGGTAGACAGGAGCTGGACGATTGGGTTTGGGAGGTCAGGGGCCCAAATGATGCATAAGGGCCCCAGACACCAATCACAGCAACTGTGTAATTAGTAGAGGAGGGATGTCATGACCACTGCTTCCAAGGAGTCAGGACCTACCCAACATCCCTGGAAGCAGGCTCATAACATATACTATCGGCACCAGCAAGTCCCAATAGGGACCTTTTGGACCTTGTCCTGGCACCGGTGGTGCCAGGCTCATAGCATGGACCCGTCCCGGCACAGGAAGCGCCGGGCTCATAACAAGTGTGAAAGTGCTTGGGTGGACCTACCTGCAGCAGACCATGCTGCTTACTTACCAGCAAGATGATGTTTCACTCTCTTCTGACAGGGACTACTTTTCCTTCTGGGTGGGGCAGGCACCACTCCCTGGATCATTGATGCTGGACCCCTTCTGGAAGCACGAACTCTTTTGCCTGGGCGAGGCTGTGGAAGAAGACACCTAAGCACTCCCATGGACTATTTAAACCACACCCGATTGGTGCAATGTGCTTCGCGTTATTCTGCATCTGCAGCAGGACGCTCACCGTGTCAGCTCCAGCGAATCTTCAGTTCCGGATACTGTGAATACGAAAATACCTGCTGGGAACCAATCCTCAGTCTTCAGCAGCTCCTGCAAAACAAAAGGCACAGGTTAGGCGAAGGCAAAGTTAGCGGTTCAACTTACCCGATCCATCGGCAGCATTCAAGGCGTTTTTTCTGCATATCTCGTCCGGCATCAGGCCTGCAAAGACAAAGAACATTGGTTAGTAACGCTTAGTTACAAAACTGCTTACCTGTGTTACGCTCGCTCCAACTCTGCTCGCGCTGCATTCCGGCACCTGTAAAGACAAAAGAGACATTAAGGTGCATTCTACAGCCTTAGAGCAGCCTTTCTACTTACGTGCCTTCGTATTCACCATCTTCTTGTTACGCTCTCTGCCACGAACCTGGGGGGAGCATCTTCTTCGGCACCGACAGCAACTGAAAGGGAAAAGACATAGACATTAAGGAGATAAGACATTTGAAGAGAGCAATCTCAAGGGAACTTTAATACTTACAAGTCACGCTCGTGCAGCACACGGCGGCATCGCTCTCAACTTACCCTCTGCAATTAAGAGGCTGAACTCATATCCAGTGAAGTAACTGGACCCAGCGCCCCTGCATGAGACGCAGGATGGGAGAGCCCAGCATTCACCTATTTAAGGTGAGCACAACAATCGACCGAGTACCACTGGGAGAGAGGGAGAGAGGGGCTTGGAACTTCTCCCAACCTTCCAGCCACTAATACCTTGATTTTACACTTGCAGACACCTCACCCTTCAGGTCAAACTTTCGGTGAGAAAGGGGCCAAATCCGGGAGCCAAACGAATCTTACCCCTGACGTTGAAGACGGTTTCACCGCCCAGTCAAGACCCGCGCCTCCGAGGGAACCAGGTGAGCGTTACAAGGGATGGAGGAGGTAAAGAGGAAAGTCTTGAGGAGCTTCTGGATTTTAAGAAAGTCCTGCTCAAGCCGCAGAGGGGGAGGGGGGGATGGTGTTCCATAGGAGGGAGCCAGCTGAGCAAAGGGATTGACCACCTACCTTTTGTTTAGCCCAACGCTTTACACACAGAGTTGGTGCCAGAGGAACGTAGTGGTCTAGAGGTAGAGTATTTAGTAAGATATTGTTGAAGATGGTGAGGTCACCAGGCCCAGACAGCCTTGTGAATGATGCATAGGCATTTGAATTTAATCCGTGCAGCAACCGGGAGCCAGTGAAGACCTTTTAGGGCAGGAGAGATGCGGTCTCTGGGCTTAAGGCCAAGGATAAGTCTTGCTGCCTTATCGGGGTTAGCTGGAGGGGGTCACAGAGTGGAAGAAGGTAGATTCAGGAGGAGGCTATTGCAATAGTCAATCCTAGAGAGAACCGGGGTTCGGGTAACATTGAACCTCGGGGGAGAGGGGTGAAAAGTGAAAAAAAAGGGAGAATTCCTTTGAGAAGGAAGAGCTGAAAGTGGGACTACTTGGCCCAATTCCTGTTCCCACTTACGCATGTTTGGTAGTTTTTCTTCCCTCAATTGACTTCTCCAGTAACTTATACAATTGCGAGATCTTCTTAGATCTCCTACCTTCCTGTATCGTCTGTTCTAGACTGGTTGGGTTACTGGTGGCGGCCCTTTTTAACTACGCCGTTCGTGATCCAAAGCCTTATCTGTGTATATCTAAACCCTTGTTTCGGGGACCATGATTTTCGTCTTACATTCAGCAAAAGTTAGGGGTTCCCCATCTTTTAAAGGTTGCTTAGTTTTAAAGGCAGGTCTGCTTCCCACTTCCCAAAAGCATGTTTTCTCATCCCCGGAGAGAAGTCAGGGTTTTTAGTCCGTGGGTTTAGGTTTCTGCAAATCCCTGTCTGTTTTCCCGCCTTATTCCAGTGTGCACACCGTCGTTGGTAATAGGCCCTGTAGATTCTGCCTAATCTCTTGGATTATAAACGCGAGGGGGACTCGAGGCCTATCACTTTGATCTCCTTCCACTTTGGGATCTCATTCCCTTGTGCCCGTCAAGCATCAGGGCCAGCTGTGCAGCTAGAAAATATCTCCTGAATAGAAGGGACTCCCAGACCGCATATTACAGGTGTTTCACAATAACCTTTTGCGGAATTGTAGTGGTTTGCTCGCCCAGATAAATTCAGCGACGACACTCTGGAAGCCCGCTAGCTCCTTTGTCTGTATTTATATTGGCAGAGCTTGGAAAACATATAGTAGCCCGACAGAAGGTTCCTCGTCACTGCCTGGATTCTCCCCAACCAGGAAATTTCCTTTAGATTCCCACCAAAGATCTGGGATATTTTTTCCCTCTAAGGATTCGACTGAAGAGGTGTGTTTTACTCCCATACATGTTATTTCTTTGTCTGCCCATTTAAAGGGGGAGTTGTAGGGCTCTTGGGTTTGTCTGGGTGTCAGTGATATTCGGTCCTAATGCTTTCTCTTTGTTTATACGGAAACCGGAAATATCCCCAAAAGGATCTAGTGTGTTAGTCAACTCTATTGACGGGAATGGAAGACTCTGCAAGGAAGCAAAGGATGTAGTCTACGTAAAGCACCGTTTTTGTTAAGCCCTTATGCGTTACTCCACGGATCAATGGGTTACCTCTGATTCGCTGGGCCAAAGGCTCCATTTCCAAGGCGAATGTTGGAGGCAAGAGCGGGCATACCTGTCTTGTCCCTCTTTCAATGGGAATGGCGCGGGACCACTGACTATTATTTTGGTTTGGGGGATTTTAAAGTTGACAATAATATGAATGTCGGACTGAAAAAATGAACTCTCTCTTAAGAGCGTTTCTAGGTACTCCCAATTTATTATGTCAATACTTTGTGGGCATCCAACTGGAGAACCACACATTTTTGGAATCTCCGCTTTTGCCGCAATCGGATCACCCGCTCGCTAATGGTATTGTGCACCCTTCGCTCAATAATGAACCCTGCTTGATCTCTGGCAGGACTTCATCAGCCTAGTAGTGACCACTTTTCCATAGATTTTTGCATCCATGTTAAGGTGCACCATCTGCCGATACGCTGAACAGTTTTCCCTGTCTTTCATGGACTTTGGGATCGGTATAGTCATGCACTCCACCATTGATTCCGAGACCACCTTCGGGAAGGTATTGAATAATTTGGTGAGACTGTGTGAAATCATATGTATGAACACTTTAAAAAACTGGGCTGAGAAACCATCGCTTTCCCTGTTGGTAGGTCAAGGATAGCTTGCTGGATCTCCTGCTCGGTGATGGGTGCTTCTAACGCATCTGTAGCTTTTTTAGTGAGCTTTGGGAGATGCGTCAGCGCAAGGAATTGTGCCCTCTGTATGGGGTTCGCAGGGATTTTTGCATTAGTGTCTCGAAAGTAGCTCTCCATTAGGGACATTTTCCCGCTTTCGGTGGTAACCGGTGGTCTTGGTTATCTCTCGAGGAATGTATAAAATTACTTTGGAAGATATGTTGCAATTTCACTGCCAGCAGTTTATTGGCTTTGTTTCCCTTTACATAATTTTGTTTTGTGTCAAGCATCGCTTGCGCTTTGTTCTCGGTCAGATGAGCCTCTAAGACCTTAATGGCTGCTCGTGGAAATCCAGAGGGACCTAAGAAGGTTTATATTTTTGGATCTGTTTTAGGCGACTGGCCTCTTTTATAGTATGATCTCCTAGGCTTTTTTAGCTCCCATATATTCCACCACCGGGCAAATGGCCCCCCTACGACTGCCTTTCCAACATCCCATAACCGGCGTTGGTCGATACTATCTACATCTCGGGGAAGTAGTTGATAGAAAATGTCCTTAATGTGGAGTCTCATGGCAGTGTCTTTAGGAAAAAATCGTTCAGGTGCCAGGTCTTTCTCCGCTGTTGGGGGGATATTCCCAGGTCTAGGGATAGGCGCATGTTTGGACATGACTTTTGGCAGGATTTCACTCAATGTGAATGTCGGGATCAACGTGTTGGAGATGAGAACCATGTCTGATCTAGACAATCCTTTGTGCACTGGCAAATAGTTTGTCTGGGTGAAAATCTCCCCGATTCGATCACTCATAGGTCCCTCTGTAATTTCGTCATGGAAAGAAAGTGGCCCTTCTCTGCACTCGTCGGTAGGAGCATTTTATCCTTGGTGGGGACAACCGTGCAATTTAAATCCCCCGTTACGATCAGTTGCCCATCTGCAAAACCACAGAGAGTTGAGGGCTTCAAAGAAGAACCCCTGCTCTCGGTTTGGGGTGTAGACTGAGACCAAGGACAGGTTTTGGCCCTCCACTCGGGTGTTAAGTGCCATCTAGCTCCCTTCCTTATCTCCAAGGACTCCCTTGACCTTCAGGCGATCCCATTTTGGACGAGAATTACCCCCCTGCCCCCCGCCCCCCGACCCTAGTAGTGGTCCCACTAAGGCAAAGAATGTGTTGGAATAGGCCTTGTATGCAAATCTTGCTTCATCTTAGGGAAGGAGATGGGTTTCCTGGAGGAACACCAACTCTTTTAGTCATTGAAGGATTACTTCATGCTTTACATGCGAATGAAGCCCCTGAACATTCAATGTAAAACAGATCTCGGGTGACCCCTCTCCTATATATTATTTTTATTTTGGTGCACTAGCCGTGTTCACGGGTTGTTCTCCCTTCGCGGCCTTTGGAAATAAGTGCCTTGGCGCAGTTTCATCTCTCGTAGTTTGGTAGTGCAAAAGGAAAAAAATATCCCCAAAATTAACAGCCGTGTGGACCTCCCCGGTCCATTCAAAACCGTGAATCCCATGAATAATCCCATGAATCCCATGAATAAACAGGGAGAAAAACCTCAAACCCAACATTTCTGTCGCATTATAGGGCATTGTACAGGGACCGAGCCATGCCGGCCCCTTAACTTTAACCCATGTGCCCAGTGCTCCATCAAAACCTCCTGCTTACAAACACGGGAAAACTGTTACTTAACCTAACTGGAGAGCAGGCAAATTCAGATAAACATTCCCACAGCAACCCCTCTCTTGCACTCGACCATTAGCAAACCTGAACAGCTCCTCATAGGTTGGGAGCGTTCCAGGATCTTCAGAGCTAGGATTGTACTGTTCCTCGAGGTAGCCTGTCTGGGGCCTCTGGAACTGTCTTTGCCTTGCTTGTGATGCGTTGCACACAATGGCGATGTTTCACCCATCACTTTCGCTCGCCCCTTGCCTGTCAATGCACTCTGATAGTGTCTCTGGTTTCGGAATTCAAACATCAGTTTGCACGGGCACCACCCCTGCTCACCTATATTGCACGTTCTGTTCTATTCTCTGAGCCAGCTTGTGATAATGCTCCACTTCCTATGGTTGGCCAGTGACAGCAGTGCAATGTCCTTGAAGAGCTTGATTTGCATCTCTCAATGCGGCTCCTTGTCTCTGGCGGCCGCCAGAATTCTTTTTGTTGGAAAAAGTGGATTCTACTCAAAAGTTCAGGGAACAGATTCCTCTGTTTATGAAGTCAAGAGTATACCCTGTGTGTTCCATGGAGGACCACATCCATGCACTCCCTGGAATGCAAAAGCATTTGGAACATGCTCCTCACGTATTCCTCCAGTTCCTGGTCTTTGATAGGCCAAGGGACCCCCCACACCCTCCATCACGCGGATGTTCTTTTGCAGCATATTATTTTCCATGTCCTCTTGCCTGAGCTGTATCTGATCCACCTGCTCTTCAATTGTGATCATCCTTTGCTGAAGCTCCATTTGGTCTTGAACCTGCTCACAGTGGGCGTTTTCCAAGTCATCCAGCGCTTCTGTGCGCCTGGCTATCCAACTCCGCAATTGACTTTGAGATCTGATCACCTGTAGCTTTGATCTCTTGCTTACGTTCATTAAGTATGTTCTTCAGATCTGTTTTAGTGGCAGATGCGCCATCTTGCTTATCAACTGCATGTGGTTTGTGGATTTGTCACTGCCGTCTGTTGGTGTTTGTCCTTAATCTCTTGTGGCGACATCATGGTTTTGATGTCCCTCTGCTTAGCTGTTGTCTTTTTTTTTTTGTTTTTTTTGTTGCCTATATTGTGGTGGTGGTAGGGCCCAAACCAACTAGCTGTTGTCTCCCTTTGACGGGATCCCGAAAAGTCAAGCATAGGGGTTGTTTGCTGGGGGTGGCTCTGTGGATGTCTCACTCGAGCCTGCCCACTTGGGCCAACGGTCCAGTCTCCCTCAGGTCTTCTCCAGAGCACAGGCTTTTCGGTATTCTACGCAGTGGGTGCCATCTTGGGGCTCAGCGCTGTGTCGCTCTCTCGCTCTCTCTGCTCCCTGCCCCAAACACTGCACTCTCAGCTAACAATCGACCCATGGGTGATATGCACTACAGCAATCTTTAGGGAGTCAATTCTGGGCAATTAGTTCAATGTAATTGCATTTGATGAACCCGCGCACGTATGACCCGTCCTGTCAGTATGACGCATGGCCACTCCCATATGGATTTTTTTATGTATTTATTTTTGCCTGTATATACCGAAGTTTACAATGTGAATTACTTTATCTCCTACAAAATAGTTTTCTTCCAACCTCTGAAAGAAGGTACAATTCTCCCTCAAATATTTTTTCAAAAAAGGCAGCAGGTGCCCCTCTCCAGAAAGAACATGCCACGAAAACCTGTTCTGTGTTTTCTTTTCCCCATTTGAGAGTTTTCAGCCATCACTTTTTGCTCACTGTACCTTTCACAGATGGGAAATATCCATTTGCATATCAGTCTTTGTCCCGCCCACATGGGCAGTCATGCACAGAAATGCTATGGCAATTCCCTTTTGAACAAGAGTACCAACAGCAAACCCCATACCCATGTTTCAGCCTTGTTGGGCCTCATCAGTGAGGTGGAGCTGTGCCTCTCTGAGCACAGTGAGCAGGCAGTCCACGTCTGGGTTCCCCCAGGTAACTCAGTTTAACCAACCCCAAGTTCCTTGCAAGCATTTTTCAAAAAAGGTAGCAGGCGCCCCTCTTCAGAAAGAAACTCCCTCAAATCTTTCCTGGAACACCTGATTTGAGAGGCCTAGTTTGGAATTTTTTATTTTTTTCTCTTTGTGCTGTTGTGGTTGATTTCTTGATTTTTCTATATTTGAGTTTATATTGGTTTCGATGGTTTGATTGGACACACATCTTTTAGCGGTTTAGGTTTTAAATGCATGATCGTTTGAGCAAATCCTAGCACAAAGTATGAATTGCATGGCTGCTGAAGCCACTATTTTGTTTTGTCTTTGCCGAGCATTAAGCTGTAAAAACCTTTGCAAGACATTGTTTATGGACATTTTTTTTTTTCTTTTCAGTTTATTCTTGTTTAAGCTTGGGTTGGCCCCACAAATTCAGGACTTGTATGGAAAAGTTAATTTTACAGGTAAGACCATGGAAAATCTGATGTTTTCAAGTTAACACTTTTTTGAAGTCTTTGTATTGCAATTGCTTCACATTTGTTTTTTTGTTCGTGTATTGTCACTGAACTGTAGGTCCCACCCTTTGAGAGAGTTGATTTTATGCACATGTCTGTGAGTGTAGGTGGGACTTTGATGTCATTGGTAAAATGTAAAACCTAAAATAACCCTCCTCTAAATGTCCCAGTTGTGATGCCAACAAAACTATAAGGCGCCACCTTCCAAGCATGCTCATGGTGTCAAACGACCTCACAAGTAGTATTGATGGCCCTACGTACAAACCAATATCATCAAAGTTATGTTCTTACTACAGGATTACTAGACAAAGGCTTACCAGGACTCGTGCACAATACCAGTACTTACAGTGGCCATACCCGGTGAGTGCCGTATAATGGGCATAGCTTATGTCCCTCTGGATACTGGAGGCAGTGGCCATACCGTGTGTGCAAGGTTTCTGGTCCTCCCGATTCCGACACTTTGTGCCACGACTCGGGTGCCATATCCCAACAAAAGTACTCACAGAGAAATACCAGATTCCATGCGGAGTATGGTGCCTGTATAATCACCGAAATGGACTGTGGTGATGAGGCTGAATTACTACACAATTCCTAGACAAAACTTTATACAAAATATTTTTCCACAAATGTTACCAAAGCAATATTTACCATTAAAACTTGTGAATACAGGAGGCCACCAGGGGGCGCACAGGCAATGGCTGCCTGAGAGCACAGCTCCCGCCGTGACCGGGCATTTATAGGGGATTGAGCCCCCCCCCCCCCCCCGGCAGGCCCACCTCAGTGAGGTCACTTGGTGCCCCCCCCCCCCCCTTGCGCACCCCCTGAGCGAAAGAGCGGCGTCCGGGGTCCCTGGGGATCCGGTGATCAGGACCCAGGATTCCTGGGCGGAAAGCAGAGCGCGGCCTGTTCGGCCGCAGAGCCGGAAGAAAGGGCGAGCCCCCCCCCCCCCACATATCCACGCAGTCGCCCGGCCCTTCCCCGCGACTAGCCCCCTTCTCCGACCTGAGGAAACTGCCTGGATGGGGATCAAGGACGTCGCAGAGGACCTGGAGACGGGCTCCCTCTGCCCTTCGTCCCTCCTCCCGGCCTGGAGGACTGCCTGCCGTGATCCCCTGCGTGGTGGACAGCAGGAATGCACCCGGCGGCCGGGAGCCCGAGACGGACACTCTAGAGCCCGGTGCCCTCCCCCCCGGGTCCACGTAGACAGAGCGGACCCAACAGGGCGGGCCAGGGAACGGAGAACCCCCCCTAGGAATTTGTAACGCGGGCTGCCACGGCCCTCTGGAGATCGGGGCAGCGGGAACACAGGAGGTCCAGGATCCGCTCCCCGCGGGAGAGCGGGTCGAGGTAAGGGACCCTCCTCTCACCTATCCGAGGAGGGTGGGGGCCTCTGGAACATGCCGGTGGAAGCCGAGAGGCGCCACCCTCCCCCCGATACAGACAGCGCCACTGGACTGGGGGCTCGCCCGGGTGCGAGGCTCCCACCTGTCGAAGATGGGGCGTGTGCCTGCCCGGAGGTCCCCCCCCCCCTGCAAACTTAGAAAGGCCCACGGGCCTGGCCATACGTGCTCCCAGGTTCCTGGCGCCCCTCCAAGGGGTATCCAGAGAAGGCCCCGGTCTCCTGCGACGAGTTCAGACAGGGTGTGAGGCCCCCGCCAGGTGACGGTGGGGCGTGTGCCCGCCCCCCGCGAAATACAACCCCTGTTGGAGGCTGCCCAGGGTCAGTCCGCTCCAGTTAGAAGTCCCTTAGCTCCGGCTCTCCCTCCCCAGACGCCCCCCCTGATTACCCCAGGAAGACAGACACACCCCGAGCTGAGGGGGCTCCCCTCCCCCCACCAGGGACACTGAGGTCTGGACCGCGGACCACGGGCAGGCACCCGATGAGCTGTAGGGAGTCCTTGCAGGGATATCGCTTCCAGGAGGGCGAAAGGGGCGACAAAGGTATGAGTCTGAAAAGAACCAAGGCCCAGTCGGAAGACGCGTCCCCTTCCTCTTCGGCTATGGAAAGGGGCTTTGCCTCAATTTTACAGGAAATCAGGGACATGCGTTCCGACATTGCACAGAAGTTTGAAAGAATGGACCAAAGGGTGGACAAGATTGAAGACAGACTGCTTCAGGTCGAGTCTAATCAATCGGCCTCGGCACCCCAAGATATACAATTAAACATGAGACTAGAGGCCCTGGAAAAGAGGGACGAGGAGAGAGCCCGCCAGATGGACGATTTCGAAAACAGGGAGAGGAGGAACAACCTCAATATTTGGGGTGCCCGAAATGGAGGGGGGAAAACGGAGAGGGACGTCACTAGAGCGGTGCGGGACATCATTACCCTCCTGTTTGCGGAGATGACGACTACGGAGCTTACATTCGACAGAGTGCACAGGGCGGGGGGCAGAGTGGGGGGGCCCCTGGTCGATCTTGGTCCGGTTCCACTACTACTCTGAAAAGACAAAAGTGCTGGAGGAGGCCAGGAAGGCCCAAGAAATCGCCTACAACAATGCCCAGGTCTCGATATACCAGGACCTCTCCGCCTACACGCTGGCCAAGCGGAGAATATGCCATCCCCTCACGCAGTTACTAAAGGAAAAAGGGGTACGCTATAGATGGGGCTACCCCTTCTCCTTGACCTTTGAATACATGGGCCAACGTTCGACCCTGATCACGGAAGAGGACATACCTGGTGCGATTCAGGATTACATGGTGGACACGAACCCCAGGAGGGGTCCTTCGGGGCCGGTGAGGGACAGACCCGGTGGTCCCGGCCCGTCGGGAGACAGGAGAAGGAGAACCGGTGCGCGGAAATTCAGGAAAATGAACACTCCATCACCAGTGAAGGAGGGTAAACGAAACGACTCCGAAGACTGAGAATGGGGTCGACCCGTCAAGACCTAAATGGCCTTATGTGGACTCGGAGGCTCTACCATTATCAGCGTTCCCACAAACAGCAAATACACGGGGTTCAAAGACGGAACGCAGCTGTGGGGGGTATGGGGGGCTCAAGATGAACAGCTTCTAATGTGACTAGCCTGGCCACGGGGGGGCAGGCTGGTGGTTCGGCCAAATGCCAATGTTGGCGGAACTAATTGGCTGGACGCCGGGGAGCGGGGAGGGGGTGAACACGAAAGTTGGGTTTGTTCAGTTTGGACTTGGGAAAGGGGGGCAGTTGGGGTTTTGTTTCATGCCCACCCGGGGGGGAGGTGTGGGGGGAGAAGGGAACAAAGCAAAACTAAAGGAGCACTCCGGGAAGAGCCAAGTGAAGTCGTTGACCGTGAGGGAGAGATACCTGGATTATGGCTGAGAGTCTGCCTGCCCTGGGTATGGGCTCCCTCAATGTACGGGGCTTAAACTCCCCCACGAAAAGATCCCTGGTTAGTAGGGAGTTTAGAAGGGCCAATCTCGACCTTCTCTTCTTGCAGGAGACCCACTGGCCTCGGGGGAAGGAACCCAAATTGCGGGGTGGATGGATCGGGGAGGTCTTCAGTGC
This sequence comes from Ambystoma mexicanum, assembly GCF_040938575.1. Lineage (NCBI taxonomy): Eukaryota > Metazoa > Chordata > Amphibia > Caudata > Ambystomatidae > Ambystoma > Ambystoma mexicanum. The sequence goes on from NC_090921.1 coordinate 1,477,744,060, forward strand.
TTCCCACAAGGGAAAGAAACGAATGGTGGCTATCCTGTTAGCGAGGAACGTTAACTTCGAAAAAGAAGCCATATTGAAGGACCCGGGGGGCCGCTATTTGCTAGTTCGGGGATCCCTGCAGGGAGCCCCACTCACCCTGGCCGCCATCTACGGCCCAAACGAAGGCCAAGCTCAGTTCTGTGAGGAGATGAGGGATAAACTCAAGTTCTTTGTTCACAGCACGGTGGTGGTGGGCGGGGATTTTAATATGGTCCTGGACCCAACCCGGTACAGGAAACAAGCAGGCCCCCAGAACCCCAGGGCAGCAGATGAGATCATGGCTCGGACCTTCCAAAGGGTAAACTCGGAATTGAGCCTGATGGACACGGTCCCTACCCCCAGAACCGATGCCCCCTCCTTCACATATTACTCAGCGATCCACATGTCGTTTTCCAGAATGGACTACATCTTGGTGGACGAGTCCCTGTACCCATTCATAACTGGTCACAGGGTTGACCCAGTCCCCTGGTCGGACCACGACCTGGTCAGAGTTACTATAGCTAGGGAAGGGCTAAACGACCGCAGGGGGAAATGGAAGTGTAATGACTTTCTGCTGAAGGACGAGGTCCTCGCACAGGAGGTGCTCGAAGCCATCACTGAATTCTTTGAGCTCAATGACAATAGGGAGGTGGGTTTACACACCCTTTGGGACGCCTTCAAGGCCACCGTGCGGAGAGTCCTGATCACAATGGGAGCCTGGGGAAAAAAGGCAAAGGGCAGCCCAGGAAAGGTACCTGAGGGAGAAAATCACCCAACTCCAAGCGGGGGGGGGGGCCCCCCTACGGAGCCCTTAGACCGCGACCAGGTAGCCGCCCTGGACGATTATAGGCTCGGGTTGAAGGATCTCCTCCTTCACAAAACTGAGAAGTCTCCAACTGGTCAAGCAGAGGTATTATGAGAAGGGGGACAGGGCGGACAGGATTCTGGCCTGGAAACTGAGGGATGTACAGAGAAGTAAAATGGTGAGAGCAGTAAGGAACGAGGTGGGGGAGTTGGGCCATGACACATCTCATATAGGGGAGGCCTTCTGCTGATACTATGAAATATAGCAGGGAAGAGGAGCAGATCGAGGGGTTCCTGGACTCTATACAGATTCCAGCCCTGACCAGGGAGGTGGCGGGGGGGTTGGAGGGCCCGGTGACCGAGGATGAGGTGGTGCGAGTGATCAGCGGAATGAAGGTGGGCACTTCCCCAGGAGAGGACGGCTACACAGTCTTCTTCTATAAAAGGTTTCGTTCTACCCTGGCCCCACATTTGGTTAAGGTGTTCAACGCGGTGTTGGAGGGGGGGTCTCTCCCGGACTCCATGATGGAGGCAATTATAGTGGTGCTCCCCAAAGAAGGTAGGGACCCCTCGGAGTGTGCCTCCTACTGCCCGATATCGCTGTTGAATATTGACGTAAAGATCCTGGCTAAGGTGATTGGGAGGCGGTTGGAGGGTATCTTGCCGAAACTGGTCCATGGAGACCAGGTGGGGTTCATAGGGGGTCGACAAGGCTCGGATAACATCCGAAAAACCATAGATTTGTTTCACCATGCCCAGGTGTCGGAACTTGACGCGAGCGTCCTGTCCCTGGACTCGGAAAAGGCGTTTGACAGGGTCGAATGGAGATTCATGGAACTCACCCTCCAGAGAATTGGCTTTGGGCACATATCCGGAACTGGGTGGCTGCGCTATACAGGGGCCCCGAGGGCCAGGGGTCAAGTGAACGGCAAGCTATCCGACCCGTTCTCCCTCTCGCGGGGAACCAGGCAGGGATGTCCACTTTCCCCCCTAATTTACGTCCTTACAATGGAACCCCAGGCCATCGCAGTAAGAGCTCAGAGACATCAAGGGGATTAGGAGAGGTGATGTGGAATTTAAGCTATCTCTGTTTGCGGATGATATCCTGGCCTAACTGGTGGACCTGCGGTCCTCGCTCCCCCCTCCCCCCCTCCTGTCCTTGATGGCCACATTCTGGCGCTTCTCGGGGCTTAAGATTAACACTTCTAAATCAGTCCTGCTCCACATGAGAACACGTGACCCGGGCTTAGACTCTCTGGACAAGCTGGAAGGGATAACAGTGGGGAAGGTCTCTATCCGATACCTGGGTGTCCTCCTCCCCAGGGACCTGTCCAACCTCGCCCCCGTGAATTACGACCCCGTCATGGCAGGGATCACAGCAGACCTAAGGAGATGGGGCTCAATGATTCTGTCCTGGTATGGCCGCATGACGGCAGTAAAGATGAACATACTCCCGCGGTTACTGTACCTCTTTACCTCTCTCCCCAGGGTCCTTCAAAACGCGGTCCGGGAGTTTATTTGGCAGGGTAGGACCCCGAGGACCGCAAACGCTGTCCTGACTTTACCTAGGGAGGAGGGAGGGTTCGGGCTGCCAGACTTTCAACTGTATTATCGCGCTGCCAAGTTGCGCGTCCTCCTGGAGCACATGAAAGAGGGGTTGGGCACATACTGGTCATACCTGGAAGACATGGATGCCCACCCACTAAAAGTTCGAGACCTCATATGGGCCCCACGCAAGTTCATTCCGAATAGACTAAAGTCCCACCCTACACTGGGAGTTCTCTGGGCGATCTGGCGGGAGGGCCCCCAGACGGCATACTTAACGTCATGGCCGTCCCCAATGTCCTCACTTTGGGGCCACCCCCTCAAACTGGGAAGTAGGGGCTTCCGTTGCACAGTCTTGGTCCGACTCGCGGATGGAGTGGGTGGGGCAGATGTTTAAGGAAGGGGAATTCCTACCATACAAAGAATTGAGGGAAGCTCTCGGACAGGGGTCACTCTCCATATTTGAATACCTCAGTTTGAAGGGTATCCTATGTGACCAGGCATGGGGCCAAGATTTGAGGAGACAGCTGACACCCTTCGAGAAGCTACTTGACACAGCGTCCTCTAGGAAGGGGGTGGTATCAGGGATGTATAAAATCCTGAACACTTAACTTGGGGGAGAGGAGGCGTTTCCGTTCTTTTTGGAACAACTTGGCAGGGGAAGAGATTTCGGAGGACGCATGGTCCAGAATAGCTTTCCATGGGAACTTATTTACTGCGGACATGGAACACAACTTCAAGGTCCTTCAGGGATGGCACAGGGACCCCGCAAAGTTGTCAAATGTTCCCGGGAGTGTCCCCGCATGCCCAAGCGGTTGTGACCAGGCTGGATCGAGGGCACACATGTGGTGGCACTGCCCAAAAGTAAAGGCCTATTGGGAGAAGGTAAGGGGCTGGATCGCTGAAGTCTGAGGAATTACTCCCCCAGAATCCTCTGACCATGTTGTTGGGCCTCCCCCCGGAGGACACGGACATACTGAGGTACCCTAGAATGGTGGAAACAATGTTGCGGGCGGGGAGGGTTGCCCTGGCCCAGAAATGGAAGAGCCCAGAGACCCCCTCGAAGGAGGACTGGATACAGAAGGTTAAAAATATGTGTTTGATGGCCAAATTAACGGCAATGGTGAACAAGGACTCTACCTCATTTCAAGCAAATTGGTATGGGGTGCAACAGACTTGGGGATGGGATGTCCACTGATCCTCTGGGGGGAGACAGGGATGGATTGGGCGCCCGCGACCCAGGAAACGGCAGACGAAATATAGCCATACAGGAAGTCAACGCTCACGCTCATTTCCAAGCTCCGGACTAACAGAGCTTGCAACGCAGCTCCCCAACAAGGGGGATCGATGGGGACTAAGTTGTTGGGGGGGGAGGGGTCGTATTGGGGCGGTGGGAGGGGCAGGGGCCATTGGGCCTGTCATCTGTACATCATTTGAATATGCATAGTGCCCAATTGTTTGTTTAGGAAAATGTCAATAAAACCAAAGTTTAAAAAAAAAAAAACTTGTGAATACCGTACAGAGCTCTTATAGTTTTATACAATCACTATTTTCCACCTGTCGTACTCATTCATACCACCATACACACACTCCTTCACCAGCAATTTTTAGTGAACAGAATAAACAGCTGTCACTGCAGTGTTTCTCAACACTTTAACAACACATTTCTATACATTTGTTGCACTCTTAGATTTTTTTATAATATGTACAAAAGTCCGTTGATGTTCTCATATAGACTTCCTCTGTCTACATATGTTTCGGTCAATAGGTGGCCCACTACTGTGGCCTGATGATTCGTCGACCTTCGTCGGGACAAACATAAGGACTGACCGTGTCCTCACTCCCGTATTTATCTCTGTGAAAGCTGTCTTCGCCCCTTCAACGATATCACACTACCTACAATGAACATAAAAACACTAACTTATTATCAGCCTCATTTCTTAAATCTAATAAACCAATTATATCATAACAGCCACAAATGGTTGTACAAACTTGTACTAACCTCCTCTTTCCAAATGGTGGAGATTGCACAAGTAAAGGGAAATCAATTCCAAGTGTTCAGGATAACCGGATTCCTTGATGTACTCAAAACCAATTCCATCAGAGAGAAGCCACACACTGCGTGACCTAAAAGACGACAAAGTCCAGAGTCAACCTCTCTAGTGGGGGTGTACACATAGTATACCATAGTCCTCATTCTTATGGCTTACTTCTTTCAGCTGTATTGTTCTCTCCATAGCCAAGCTCCTCCTGGGCATTTACCTTCAGGATCACCTCAACGTCACCGCTATGTAATTCTAATATGACCCACCTATAATGCAAAGCAATTTCCATAAGCATATATCTTTGAGGTCACTTCATATAATTCTGGTATTACTTACATAAATGGATGCTCCAATTTGCATACTCTGTGTCAGCAGTTCTTTCCGACAGGCGTCCAATTATAGTAGACGAAAATGCAAAACTTCCAAACTCTATAGAAGTAAACAAATATCCCCTCGTGAATTTCTATCATGTTCCCATGACTTAGGACCATTCATGACATTGCGCCTACCAAGCGATGCGCTCTTGCTCGCGGTCTATGTATACGGCAGTTAAATACCTAATGGCAAGAACGCACACAGATATCTGCCATTTATTCTAAATCATTCGGGTACGTCCACGTACCTACACATAAATGTTTTTATCCGCCTATCTTTTCTCAACATGTTAATAAATTAATATTCTTTCCTAATCAGCCCAACACTTCAATTGCAGATCTCAATGTTAGCGGTTCACAATGGCGGTCCTCTTACCCGCCCGTGAGTTCTGCGCTTAAGCATCACACCATTGACTTCACAATTCTGTGTTTCCAGCTGCCGTACATAGTATCAGCACTTCCTTCTCTCCTGCGTGTGGCGTCTCGGAGGAAACCCATCCAAACAGAGAGCCGTGTCTATCACGCCTCTATATACTTCCTGACTTCCCAATTGTAACCATAGAAAGAATACTACTTTACCGCCTCAGTAACGTTACCTGAATTGGATCTAACAGTGTGTGCCCGCAGTGTAGGACATGTTGGTATAATAGCATAGGACATCATGACCTCTCCTCTCATAATGATAACGTGCCCTGCAGTTCAATACAGTTCCAATTCTGCAGTCCTCCTATAATCCTTACTCAGATTGCCGGAGTTGAGTGCCCACATCACGTGATGCACCGCGGTCTGTCAACCCTGTCTAGATAATGGTGCGCCACATCTACTATTTACTGCATCCAGATGTATGGTAATGGTGCTCCATGGGCATACCGCCACCGCACTGTAGGGTTGGCTCCACGTAGTCTGTACTCACTACTTTTATAATTCAGGCGGAGTATCACTGCTGCACCTAGACAGCATACCCATCATAAGCACTTCACAGGCTCTCTACATCCCTGCTTGCAGTGTGTACCCTGATGGCTATACTGTCAGTCAATGCACGCGATTCACTAGGTAATGGTTGGGGCATATATTGCACTCAACTCCCAGTCACGTTAGATTAGTCTATTCCACTCCACGGCAATGTTCATTCCATGTTGTACTGAATCTAGTGAATAAATCCATCGCTGTTTGAGTTTATGCAGCATCATACTCCTGTCTCCTCCACGTGTTGGGACCCTGATGGATTGTAAAACAAACCATCTCAAATCATTCTCCGTATGCTTGGCCCTCGTGAAGTATTCGACCAGCGGTTTATCATTCACTTTGTTCTTGAGGCAGGATCTATTTTCCGAGATCCTCATCCGTACTTGCCTTATTGTTTTGCCCCCGTATATCAATGGGCATGGACACAGGATTATATAAATCGCATTTTTAGTGCGACAATTGGTATGTTCCCTCAAGGTCCATTTTATTATCTCATGTTCAAATTCATGCCTTGTCTCAGTGAAGGGACAGGGCTCAGACTGGCCACACTTATAATGTCCCGTGATGGGGGGGTAAACCCTATTTGGTTCATCACCGACTGTTCACTATTTTAAAGGCAAACATTGTCTTTTTCTCCAAACTGCCAGACTGATTGGCCAGGTGGCTTTCTTTTTTTTTGTCGCATTACTGATTGGCGAGTACATTGTGACACATACTAGTCTATTTTCAGTTGATTTTTCTCTTCCTGTTAAACATACGCCACGATGTGTATTAGACGCTCGCTTCATATTTTGTTTAACCCCTTTTGATCAATCTTTCTCTCAAATTGGAAGCATCTTCTACGAAGTCAGCCTTGTTGGTACAGTTTCTTCGTATCCTTAAAAATTGACCGCAAGGCAGATTTTGTTTAAGCCCCATGGGGTGGAAGCTTGAAAAAATGTAAAAGCTAATTTTTATCCGTTGACTTCCTAAACAGGGTGGTGTCTATCCCGTCTCCCACTTTTACAATCATAAGGTCAAGAAAACGTACTTTCTCACAGTTCCACTCCATCGTGAACCTGATGTTTTCGTCACATTGGTTAACCCATGTCAAAAACCGTGTGAGTGATTCGTTGTCTCCCCTCCAAATCAGGAAAACCTTGTCAATATAATGCTTCCGTATTCTCAGATTGGATGCAAAAAGCTTTTGTTTAAATGTGCTATTAACTCCTATAATATATTGATCTTCAAAGCTCGCCATATGGAGGTTTGCAACATCGGGCGCGAAAGTCGCACCCATGCTTACCTCACTTAATTTTTATAAATCTGTTTCTTGAACAGAAATTGTTTTTCGCACATGGCCAAACGTTCACATTCTAGCACAAACCCTGTTGGTGATAATCGTGGCTCTGATCTAAATACGTACCCAATACATCCAGACATTTTAGTTGAGGAATTGACGTATACAACGATTCGACGTCCATCGTTGCCAAGATGTCTCCTTTCTCTATGGTCATTGTTTCAAGGATTTTTATCATCTCTGTGGTATCTTTAACATAAAACGGCATAGTCTGTACGAAGGGTTTAAAAAAGAATTTGCTAGTGGCTCAAGCAGTCAGTCAATTGCTGATACTATCGTGCGGCCCGGGGGTGCGTCTAGATATTTATGGCCTTTGGGCAATATATAGAATGCCCCTAATTTCGGATGTTTTATAGCCAAAAAAATACTCTTCTTTACTAAGCCAGTTTCCCTCCACGGCAAATTTCATCAGATTTTCAATTTCCTCCTGCACTTTCGATGTAGGGTCCCTATCAAGTTTCCTGTAAGCCACCGTGTTTGCCAACAATCGCAGGCATTCACCTTCACATTTGTCGGTGTCCATAACTATAATACTGCTGCCCTTGTCGGCCGGCTTTATAGTAATCTCCATGTTTTCACAGTCCTTTCAGATGGTCTTTATTGAGATTGTCTACATGGAAGTTTTTGTTGTAAGGCTTCATGCATCTGCTTAATGACTGTTTTCTCAAACCCTTGGATCTCTGGGGGCACACATGTGGTGGTGGAAAAAAATGTGATTTCATTTTCAACCCAGTTAGATTTGCTACTTCTTCACGCTCTTTTTCAGATGTAATGTCCTTTTTCTGAGTCGGTAGGTATACTTCGAAAAAAAGTGTTTAAGACTGATATTACGATAAAACCGTTGTAATTCCATCTTGCATTGGAATGCGTTCACCCTAGTGACAGGGATAAATGAAAGTCCCCTGGCTAGAATGCCATGTTCTGTCTCAGTGAGTTGATGTTTGGATAGATTGAAAATAGGGATGTTCTTGGCGCTTACTGATTCTGATAACACTGACTGCTCCGCATTCCGGCCCCGTATTGTTGTCGCGGTCGCCCGCGTTTTCCCCTCTTGGGGGGAAAAAACTGCGGTTGCTGTTGATTGCCCTGTCCCCTTTTATTACCTTGTCCTATTAGACTCTGGTCAGAACCACTCGACGATCCAGGTGAGTTTACATATCTGTTCTGTCTCAGGTTTTGTGGGCCTGCTGTTGTTTCAGTATAAAACCCTTCTCTTAAATGAGGGTATGCGCGCTCCTCTTTGTAATTACTAAGTGATGGGGTTTACCCTCCATCACGGGACATTGTAAGTGTGGCCAGTGTGGGGCCTGTCCCTTCACTGAGACGAGGCACAAATTTGAACATGGGAGCATAAAATGGACCTTTAGGGAACATACCAATTGTCGCACTAAAAATGCAATTTATATAATCCTGTGTCCATGCCTATTGATATATGTAGGCAAAACAATAAGGCAAGTACGGATGAGGATCTCGGAAAATAGATCCTGCCTCAAGAACAAAGTGAATGATAAACCGCTGGTCGAATACTTCACGAGGGCCAAGCATACGGAGAATGATTTGAGATGGTTTGTTTTACAATCCATCAGGGTCCCAACACGTGGAGGAGACAGGAGTATGATGCTGCTGCATAAACTGGAACATTGATGGATTTATTCACTGGACTCATTACAACACGGCATGAACATCGCCGTGGAGTGGAATAGACGGATCTAATGTAACTGGGAGTTGGGTGCAATATATGCCCCAACCCTTACCTAGTGAATCGCGTGCATTGACTGACAGTATATCCAGCAGGGTTCACACTGCAAGCTGGGATGCAGAGAGCCCGTGAAGTGCTTACTGATGGGTATGCTGTCTAGGTGCAGCAGTGATACTCTGCCTGAATTGTAAAAGTGGTGAGCACATAGACTACGTGGAGCCAACCCTACAGTGCAGTGGTGGTATGCCCATGGAGCACTATTACCATACATCTGGATGCAATAAATGGCAGATGTGGCGCACCTTAATCTAGACTGGGTTGACAGACTGCAGTGCATCACATGATGTGGGCACTCGACTCCGGCAATCTGAGTAAGGATTATAGGAGTGCTGTAGAATTGGGACTGTATTTAACTGCAGGACACGTTATCAATATGAGAGGAGATATCATGATGTCCTATGTTATTATACCAACATGTCCTACACTGCGGGCACACACTTAGATCCAATTGAGATAACGTTACTGAGTCGGTAAAGTAGTGCTCTTTGTATGGTTAGAATTGGGAAGTCAGGAAGTATATAGAGGCGTGGTAGACACGGCCCTCTGTTTGGATGTGTTTCCTCCAAGACGCCACACGCAGGAGAGAAGGAAGTGCTGATACTATGTACGGCAGCTGAAAACACAGAATTGTGAAGTCAATGGTGTGATGCTTAAGCGCAGAACTCTCGGGCAGGTAAGAGAACCACCATTGTGAACAGCTAGCATTGAGATCTGCAAATGTAGTGTTGGGCTGATTAGGAAAGAATATTAATTTATTAACATGTTGAGAAAAAGACAGGTGGATAAAAACGTTTGTGCAGGTACGTGGACGTACCCGAATGATTTAGAATAAATGACAGATATCTGTGTGCGTTCTTGCCATTAGGCATTTAACTGCCGTATACATAGACCGCGAGCAAGAGCGCGTCGCTTGGTAGGCGCAATGTCATGAATGGTCCTAAGTCATGAAAACAGGATAGAAATTCACGAGGGGATTTTTGTTTACTTCTATAGAGTTTGGAAGTTTTGCATTTTTGTCTACTATAATTGGACGCCTGTCGGAAAGAACTGCTGACACGGAGTATGCAAATTAGGGCATCCATTTATGTAAATAATACCAGAGTTATTATGAGTAGAATCACGATTGTGGGAGTGACCTCAAAGATATATACTTAAGGAAATTGCTTTACATTATAGGTGGGTCACATTAGAATTACATAGCGGTGACGTTGAGGTGATCCTGACGGGTAAATGCCCAGGAGGAGCTTGGCTGTGAAGAGAACAATACAGCTGAAAGAAGTTAGCCATAAGAATGAGGACTCTGGTATATTATGTGTATACCCCCACTAGAGAGGTTGACTCTGGACGTTGTTGTCTTTTAGGTCACGCAGTGTGTGGCTTATCTCTGTTTGAATTGGAGTGGTTTTGGGTACATCAAGGAATCCGGTTATCCTGAACACTTGGAATTGATATCCCTTTACTTGTGCAATCTCCACCATTTGGAAAGTGGAGGTTAGTTCAAGTTTTTACAACCGTTTGTGGCTGTTATGATATCATTGGTTTATTAGATTTAAGAAATGAGGCTGATAATAAGTTTGTGTTTTTATGTTCATTGTAGGTAGTGTGATGCCGTTGAAGGGGCGAAGACCGCTTCCACTGACATATAAATACGGGAGTGAGGACATGGTCACTCCTTATGTTTGTCCTGAAGAAGGTCGATGAATCATCAGGCCACAGTAGTGGGCCATCTATCGACTGAAACATATGTAGATAGGGGAAGTCTAAATGAGAACATCAATGGACTTTTGTGCATATTGTAAACAATCTAAGAGTGCAAAAAATGTATAAAAATTTGTTGAGAAAGAATGCATTGACAGCTGTTTATTCTGTTCACTAACAATTGCTGGTGTAGGAGTGTACGTATGGTGGTATGAATGAGTATGACAGGTGGAAAATAGTGATTGTATGAAACTATAAGAGCTCTGTACGGTATTCGCAAACTTTATGGTAAATATTGCTTTGGTACCATTTGTGGAAAAATACATTTGGTATACAGTTTTGTCTAGGAATTGTGCAGTAATTCAGCCTCATCACCATGGTCTATTTCTGTGATTATATAGATGTTGTTTGCCTGAAGGACCGTTTGGTATACAGTTACCCTTATTGTTAAAAGATAAGTGTATGATGCCTGGCCTTGGGCCAATACCCCAGATGCCATTCCTTTATTGGAGTAACTGTGCCTAGGGCAAGGGCTGCAGTGTTTACCCCCCCCCCCCCACCACAGTACCCCAGAGCAATGGCTTGAGTACACTCCGTTTGGAGAGTGGCTTACTTATTCTATTTACACAGTATGTGTATCAATCCCACTGGACATAGTCTTGGAACATGAGTCGTAGCCTCTGCATAGCGTACAAATAATTGTACTATCCTTTATTTTTATCTTCAGGACCTTCACACAGCTGCAATGCCATCTGACCCGTGCATGGCTCGGGAGGGCCACATTTCAAGAATGTATACGTTTTTGTTGTGAAAAATAGAACCTTATTTCAGCTGCTTATTTTCTCTCTCAAATGTGTACTTTTTTAATGAACTGCTTCTAGGCCCATACTGAATGAATAGATTAGCAGATTTTAAAATTTTTAACAGCTCATTTTTTAAATTAGCAATCTAGCCTATGTGCATAGTAAGTTTATTTTCTTGATACATGTTTTAAAATGACTTTTTATCCCAGAGTGGTAGTGATATGCTTCATCAGGCACTGCTTCAGCGTGTTGCGTAAGTGCAGCTATCAACCCAAGCGCTGTTTCTATTGGAGCTGCAATGCTTCTGACTGGGACATGAATAATTTGCTTTGAAGAGATGTTCTTGTGCCCTGCAGTCTTTCCATCCGAAGTATTACAATATATTACTAGTTTCCTTGCAGAATGTACAGTAAATAGTACGGTTTTTAAAAAGAAATCCAGTTTCTCCTAAGAATTGTGCTGGAATATTCCAGCAATTCAATCTATATAGTTATTACAGTTAAATTCTGCTAATTAAAGAACTACATTCTTTTTTATTGGCAATGTTGTTCAGTTTAAGTTGTTGATATCCAAAGACCTAAAATAACATACAGCATTACCATGTGTGTATTATCCTGATATCAGTGAGAGCCTGGAAGGATCATTGGATTATATAGAGAAGTTATCTGCAGGAAAGGGCACAATTTGGGAATTTTCTGCAAATCTAAAGAGCGTCAGATGGTCAGGCCTGTACTGCTCCTATTTTTACGTTTTGAGGGACGTCGATGGGGGGGCGGGGGTTTTCACAGTGTTGATGGGTGCCTTTCCATAACTGTCATTTGTGTAGTTTGCCAAGATGGGTCATACATTGAATGCTTTCTTAGCGAGAGGGTCTATAGTGTAATGAATGCTTATTGTATTCCTAACTAGCATTAATCCATGCACTTCCTATTTTTTCAGCACAATCGTTTTTTGTTGAAAATGCTGTACACATTTCTAGGTTCTCTCCTGTGCAGTGATGTACTCTAAAGGTTTCCTGCTATGGTTCCTGCCTCTTTACCAAAGTTACTAATGTGAAAGTAAAGTCGAATGGTGGCTAGACCTTAACGTGTTGCAGCAGGGTTGGACATAGCCTGTTTAGAAGTGGGAAGAAGGGTCCTTGACAGCCATTTGTAACTTTTCCACTGGGGTCTTGTTCTCCCATTTCGTGTATGAGCAGCTTCTACAGTAATGTTCATTACTCTATTCTGGGACTTTGATTAGTATTGCTATTGGAAAGGGCGGAACCAAAGGTACAAGAATTAACATTAGCTACTCCAACATAAGAGACAACTGGGGTGCTCGGATTCTCCCGATTTTATTTAACTTAAATAAATGATCTAGTGGTAAAAAAGAGGAGAAACAGATTTGCAGACTAAGAATTTATATTGCAGTATGCCTGGATCAAGGCAGAGTAGGGGCTTAAGCATATTTGTGATAGCTTCCCACTGGTCAAGGTAGATGGCTTAGCACACCTGGCTAACAATTCTCTTCTGGGTACCAGTCAAGACATACATACACGTCAAGGCTCGTTTGACATCACTGAAGTGAGTCCTTCAAAGCTATGGCGTCTAATTCATGTGAAAGGGACACATCACCCCTTACCATCTGAGGTTGCCATTAAATTTCAGCTGCAACATACGCCTAACCATTCCATAGTCCATTAGAAAAAGGCACCATGGTGTTTAGTGCCTTCTCCAGCATCACTGCCAAACTTTGGAACAGCTTCAAAGTTGTTTGCCCAATCCAAGTCCTTTTTGCAAAATATTGAATACTTTATTGAACAATCCATAACTACTCTGACACATTGAACCCCTTGTGAGAGCTGCACCCAACCAAATGCAACCCACTGGCCTTCACGACTGGATCAAGTCTAATGAGGCAAACTTCAGGATGGGTCAAAGCATGCACTCTGGGAATGTCCCCTCCTGAAACTCGAAAAATCCCCCTCATACTAAAACCTTATGGCACTCTCCTGGTTGGCAGCTTGAGGCCCTGGCCTATGCGGCTTAAGAAATCACTGGGCTCTACTTTGCATTGCCCCACCTGTACTGTTATAAGGTGCCAGTTATTGCAGCACATCCACAAATGTCTGCCATATTATCTAGGCTGCGGGGCACGCCATAAGGGTGGGGGTCCTTTGCAACTCTGCCATGTGGTTGTTCGAAGCACATGCCTGGAGATCTGAAAGCATCTGTCTATACCTAGGTGATGAGCACATAGTTGTTCCACCTAGGAAACCCTTTTGTGAGCCTCGAGTGATACTTTAATACCTCAGCCACATGTGGAGTGGCTCGTTTCCAGAGACTGGGCTGAACTGTAAACCTGCAAGCTGTGGCTGGGTGGACAAGAGGAACGCAATTACTGACACTTTGTGCTGTAGGATGCTGGACAGGTGCAATGCTAGGTATGCCTTTGAGGTATGATTGAGGAAACGTTGCTTCCCACTTTTTAACCCCCTTAAGACTATGCTCTGCCCTGCACCTAACTGACTTACTGATGGGTAAGGATTATGGGAACTGCATTGAAAGAGGGTGGACACTTTGTACAAAGTTGTCCCATTATATTCTAATAGAGGGCTTTCAAATGACCCAATCCACTGATACGCTTTTGCTGTAACTGGAGCGATAACTCCCAGTTTGCTGGCCTTCGCATCTCTGCGTCTTTGGGCCGGGCCAGGGGGTGACCCTTCAGAGGCAGTGGTAAAGTATTCCTCCAAGTACACTCAAGTTGGTGAATAGCCTCACCATGCATGGCGAGCTGGACCCAAAGCCAGTTCAGGTGCCAGATCAGATATCTGGCACATCTGTCTATGCACCCAGCCAAGCCTTGCCCCTCCGTATTTTTTTCATGACATACCACATGTCCGTATAATGAAGTAAAAGTTAAGCCCTCACCATTTCATGGGGAAATAGTTACATGCTTCAAGGACACAGGAGCTTTTCTTTAGGATCGTGGTCCTTAGTTCTCCCTTCTAGACACCACCTTCCTTGTAGGGAAACAAAATGTAGCTTAGACTTTGGGCATTTAAGTCCTGTGCACTTATTATCTTTTGTAGTCTCTTGCTTTGCATTCGTAGACGTCAGGATATCATGCTTTTTTTATACTTTATACAACACAATACTTGTTAAGATATATTGGTGTATTATGGTTATTCTTCACCAAGTGGCAATCTCTAATTTAAAACAGTATAGTACACAATCACCCCCACCATTCTGGGACAAGAACCCGGCTTGATTAGGAATCTATGTTTCATTTTTATTTAAAATTATTTCAATTCAAAGGTGGCCACCCTAATTTTATGCTGGAGAAGTAGCCAAAACCCATTATAAATACATAAACCTAGGCAGCCTGTTTACAGAATAAAATCAACCTGCCTGTGAAATTCTCACTGTCTGACACACACGTAATTCGTTCCAAGAAACAATTAAGTATATGTCGGAACATTTCCAAATTCCATTTGTATATGGCACAATGCAGTTCACAATTCCTTACACACTGCTTATTGGCCAGTGCTTTTAAATCCTTTGCATAACATGTATATAAAATGAACTTTTTTACAAACAAAAGATTTTCAAAAATACTTTACCAATAAACCAGTATTAGTAATAGAGCAAGGTTACACAGAAAAATAAATCTGCTAGATATTTCCCATTCGCTAAATGCTGCTGTGTACAATGTGGTATGATTGGGTTCTAGCATATACGTGTAAATGACATGCAAGCTCGGGTGGGTTTCATCCCAATCCACAGGCTGCTGTTTATGGAAGCTTTGCGATCGATTTAGAAAACACAAAGCTGATTTATCTACAACATATCAATCTAAAATTAGCATTTTCTGAAGGGACAAACTATCCCCCAATTCCCTAAGATTGGGTGTATCTAATTTGAGTTCCTCTCACTTAAACATTCATAAGTGAGATTGCATCTTTTCTACTTTCACCCAATCTCTCTTGAAAATATACAAATACAAAATATCTATGGCTTGCACAGGTCACAAATTATAAATCCTGGAAATGTGGAAGTTGTATTCTTTAACAAATCCCATGTCGGGTTAAATCTGTGAAAACACTCTGGGTTGGATTCATTTGTCTGATTTTAAAATGCTCCTCTCGGCACTGGTAAATGCCACCTGTTGTACATTGCACGCACAACACGGAGAAATGCAGAAAAGTTCTGTTATTTAAATGTAATCTAACTCTGCTTTGAATTATTATGGTATTATGGAGTGTCAACCTAGCTTCAGAGAAACTGAGCTCTTTACAATCATAGGGGTAAGAACCTGGTGAAAGAAGCGGAGAAACAAGGGAGCTAACTGGGGAGGGTGGGAAATTTGCAAGCAAGGGATCTTTAAGCAACCACGGGAGGAAACACTAGCAAGCAGATCACCCATTCTCTGATAGGGTGGGGGTGCCATTCCTTGAAGCGGACGATTTTGAGCTCCTTCATGAACTGTAGACGTGAAGAGGCAAGTCTGCTGACTGTCTTCTGATTTCGTTCCTGCACCAGCAGAGTTAAAGCCTGCACATGTCATTATTTCTGGCGGAGTGTAGGCATCTGGAGGTGACTTTGGGCTTTCATGGTGTCAGCCTTGTAGATAATGCAGTAGGGTTTGGACGATGATATGGGCTTGCAGCAGGAGCCAGTGCAGTTCGATAGATGTCATGGTGATGTCAAAAAGTGCTTCAGCATGCAGGACACATCCTGGGGGTGCCGGGGTAGTCGGTGGAATGCCTTACAAAAAGGGCATTGCCATTATCTAGGTGGGAGAGAACTAATGCTTGGACAGCAGATCTTAACTTGTTTTTTTGGATGACAGGCTTGATTTGTCTGTAGGAGAGAAAGTTAATACCTAGCAGTTTATCTTCCTTGTGTGTGCTGTTAGAAGTGGAGGTGTCTGTTGATGCCAAACCCAACGGACTTGGCGCAGGTAGCCAGCTGGGGTATGAAGCCCTGTGCATTCAGGTCTGGTTGTCGGGATGTTCATTATTGTTGGTTAGAATTAGGAATTCCGTCTTGGGAGGGGTTGAGCTTCAGATAAGCACTGGACATCCATGACTGGATCAATGTGAGGCAGGCCTTGAGCTTCTGTATGACTTCGGTGGAGGATATATTGCGGTAAAGCTGCATGTCACCTGCGTATTTCTGAAGTGGACGTTTGTGGAGAGAGGAGGGTACAGAGCGGTTTCATGTATAAAGATTGATAATCATGGGGGAAGAGGATGGATCCTTGCAGGACTCAGGTGATGGGTTGAGTTGATCTGGAGGAATCCCTTTGTACAAACTTGTGGTGATTTAAATAGTTAGGATTTGAATCGGCCGAGGACGAGCTTTCTGATCCCCATGCAGCGATGTAGATTCACAGTGAGTTTCTTGTGGTCTACTGTGTCCATGCTCCTGAGAAGTCGGGGAAAACCTAGAGGCAAGGATGGGCCATCATTGAGGAAACTCAGCTGAACTCTTTAAAATCTGCAAGGAACTGGACAATCCTGCCTGAGTCACTACCTCTCCTGTCCTTTCCCAGGCCCTCTGCACGGCACTAGCTTCTCATTTCATCTCTACAACTCGGGACATCCTGTCCTCTCTCTCCTCCTCTCCCCCTCCTCCCTGTACTCCCTGCTCTTCCTCTGGCCCTTCTTTGGCCACCTCTCCTCCCTCCTTCTCTGCCTTTCCCCTGTTCTCCCCCGACAATGTTTCTAGACAAGTCCGATCTATGAAAGTCTTGTCAAAACAGGTTCATCCCTGTTCCTCCAAAACCACCAAGGACCACATTGACTCCCTGGCTCCTGCCCTGGCCGACATCTGCAACCACTCCTTCGCCACTGGAGTCCCCTTCTCTCCCTGAAGCACTCCCTTGTGCACCCTCTTGTTAAGAAACCCTCTGCCGACCTGTCCTGCATGGCTAACTATCGCCCAATTTCCATCACTCCTTTCCTGGGCAAACTCTTGGGGTCTAACCTCTCTCCCTGGGTGTTCAACCAATACCTGCCACTTCTTGCCCACCGCATTGTCGCGCTCTGCCCCAACTTCCAGTGTTCTGCGGATGACACTCAGCACATTTTCAGGCTACCCTCAGCCACCTCTTCTCCCTCTCTCATCTCTGACTGTCTGTCCGCCATCCACGAGTGGTGTGCCACCAATGATCTCTGCCTTAATGCCAGTAAACACACCGGCTCCCTCCTTTCCTGTCATTCTCTGGCTGGCCTCTTTGCCTTCTTCCTGCTCCCAACCGTGAGGCTAAAAACCTCGGGGTCATCTTCGACTCCACACTCTCCTTCTCTCCTTACATCTGACGTCTCGAAGAAGCCCCACTACAAGCTGCACCTCCTCAGAGGTATTCTTCCTTTCCTCTCCTTCCCCCAGAACCTTGCTGTCTCTAGCCAGAGCTCTAGTTCTCTCTAGGCTGGACTATTGCAACAGCCTCTTTACAAATCTGCCTGCCTCTAGTCTCTGCCCTCGGCAACTCATCCAGAACAGGACTGCGAGACTTGTCCTTGGCCTCAAGCCCAGGGATCGTATCTCTCCAGGACTGAAATCTCTGCATTGGCTCCCAGTGGCTGCGAGGATTAAGTTAAAGACCCTCTGCATTGTCCATAAGGCCTTCTGGGGGGGGCCTCAATACCTTCAACTCTCTCCCTAAATATCTTCCTTCTCAAGCTCTTTGCTCATCCGCCTCCAACTCCCTCAATGTCAGTCGCTTCTCCAAGCAACAAATTGGTGGTAGGTCTCTTTCTTCGGCTGGGGCCTCCCTCTGGAACAGCCTCCCTGCCTCCCTGAAACTTGAGGAGAATCATCTCCGGTTCCGGAAGCACCTCAAACCCTTTCTCTTTGCTTCTGCTTTTTCTCCTCCTCTGTCCTGCTGACTTCCTGGCTGTTACTGAAACTGCACTGGTTTGCCTGGCCACCCTCTGATCTCGGGGCCAGGTCCCCTCCCCAGCCAGTCACAGTCCTGAACTGCCTTCCTGGCAACCCCTGCACTTGGGAGACTTTTTTGTCTGCACATACCCTTGCACTTGCCACCTGCTGGCCATACTTTTACTTATTGTTTATTTATTGTATTATCCCATGTACTGCACTGTCTCCTCCTGTCCCTGCACTTTCCCCCCTTCCCATGCACTTGCGTGATCACTTTCCCCCCTCCCTTGCCGCTTTGTGCCTTGAAACACTTGTGTACAGGCGCATTATAAATGCCATATCATATCATAAGGACATCTTTTGGTCTCCTTGATGGTAACCTTGTCTGCTGCTTCTGGGCCTGAAGCCAGATTGGTAGGGACGAAGGAGTTTTTCTGGCTTCGAGGTGTTGGAGTTGAGTGGCTAGTATATTTTCTTCAAGGATTTTACCTAGGAAAGGAAGATGGTTGATGGCGTGGTAGTTGCTGAGGTAGTCCAGTGTTGGTTTCTTCAGAAGTGGGAGGGTTACTTCGAGGAGAAAGTCCCTTAATTAGGGAGCTGTTGATGTTTGCCAGGTCAGGGAGGATGGCATCAGTCGTCAGGGTCTGAAGTACTGAGGCAGTGGGGATGTTGTCCGCGTACATGGGGGTCTTGAGGGGGATGCTAGGGCGGTAGTGAGTTCTTCCATAGTGAGTGTTGAAAGTTATCCGGGTAGTTGCGATTTTGCGTGATGGTGTATGTGGTGTGCTGTCAGTTATGATCTGTTGGCGGATCATGCTGACTTTGTTGATGAAGAAAGTTGATTGCTGAGGATTTTTCTATGGAGAGTGGTATTGGTGGGTCGGGCATTGTTAGGGAGCATTCTCATTTCTGTGTGAATTCCCTTCAACCTTCGAGACCCCTGACTCTTTGGCTGGGCTTTAGGACTTTTTAATTTTAACCCTGGAGTGAGTGGGACCTTTTTCTCACTCTTGTATTTTGACCTGATTTGGATTGCGTTTTGTTTTGTTTTTGAAGTCTGACAAATTCCATAGGCATCTACCTTTTGTATGGTGACACCCAGCACCTTCAGTGCAGTGTCAGAGAAATCCTTTGGATTTCTCATAAGTTTTAAATACCTTTTCTTGTGTGAACTACTGTTCCAAAGAATAGTAAAGTGAAATTGACTTTACCTACCTTTTCTCTTTGTAGGTCCAGCGCACACCATTTTATGTGGAGTGCTAGGGGGTTACCTAGTAGCCCCTAATCCTACCTATTCATGTAGCATTTTGTATGTTACCCTCACTACTTTAAATGGCTGGTGGCAGTGGTTTAATTTTCCTACCATTCAGCTTTTCTACTGCAGGCTGAACCCTCAGCTGCAGTATAATGCCCATGGGTGACTATTTTGTCAAAATGGCACAAGTCTTCTTTTTTCGCCATTTTCTGTTTGTGAGGTCTTTCTTGGGTTTTAATCTGCACGCCAAGCCAGGTTTGAGACCTTTCTTCGTTTTGCCTCTGGTGGGCTTCAGTCCTGAAACCCGCCTCTGGCTCCAGTGTGTCTGGAAGGGCAGGAAGTGAGGGAGGTTCCCAAAACTCCCATGTGCTTTACCTCTAGGAGTGCCTGAATACAACCCGTCCTGATTGACTGGCTGGGTGTCCTTTCAGGACAAGCCACCCTGCTGTTAGAGTGATAGCCTGGGCTGTGCATGAATGGGAGAGACCACTGGGAAGAACGCCCGATGAAGAAACCGTGAACAAAGTTTGCTGCATTCCCCTGGACCTTTTGAATTGCTTGGTGAAGCCCTGCTGCTGTGCTGAAACTCCTTTTTCTGATCAACAAGAGAAGCTCTGATGACTTCTTCCCTTGGGTTAGTGGGACCAACTAACCCTGTGACGAACTCCAGTGGACCATCTCCCCCGACTGGCTGTACTTCTTTGCTGCTGCAGGAACCAAGTGCCAGGGGTCGAGAAATCTGTAGTCCAGTGCAATGTCTGCAATTTGGCCAGAAGCTCCAGGAGTCTCCTAAGGACCCTCCAGAAGCAGGACGACCAGAGCTTGTGTCCCCTCACCAGAGTGCAGAACTCAAGGAGTGAAAGAAGCCCAACCGGTGTCCAAGATCCACAGTGGTGCGGTTTACCGTGCGCTGAAACCGTGAAGTGCTGCTGATACGAAAAGAGCCCGTAGCTGCTGACGACCTCCAAGTTGCTGCCGCAGGAGTCCTCCAGACATCCTCCCTCTTATTCCCACGACTGAGGCTCAGGAACCCAGCATCTGCATCGCTGCAACAGGACATAATCCAGCTTGACCACCCTTCTTCAAACCAGAGTTACTGTTCAGACTTGGGGTACTTACCTCAGTGTCTTTAGCTTTGCTCCTCAGTTGACACTTGCAGTGGCTACTTTTGTTAGTGGATTTCAACTCTTTCCACAAGTGTAACAGCTTGTGACCCTACAAGTGATTTGTACAAAACTCTCTAACTTTGTACAAGACTTTTATTAACTACGAAGTACCTCGGCTCCATAGACTGTGCTCGAATTGACCTTGGCTGTCCTGGCTCCTTGCAGACTCTTCTAGTCCATTGACTTTATTTTCTGTCCCTCAGAGGTGATAGCTTGTTTTTAGACTGTTATTGCTGGGAAAGGATTTGTCTAGACTTCATTGGAAGATGCATGTATACTTGCATGCACTGAGAACCTGTCTAACCTTTTTCCTTCCTTTAACCCTTCCTTTCGGCAAATGCAGAATCTGCAAAGTGTATTAGTGATATATAAATGCCATTACTGTCCTTGTGAATGAAGTCACCTCTGGGTGTAGGAAGTGTGTAAAAAGCATCTCAAAAGGGTATCCACTAAACCTATGCTTATTCTGGACATGTATTTTAAAGTATATTTGATTGTTACCTATCTTGCCCTTTTTAAAGAACACTTATTTAAAAATTGTTGTTAAGTAATAACAGAAACCTTGAGTATAAGTGTTATTTGGCTACTTGTATTTGCGGATTTCATTGCTACAGCTCTGCAGCTCACATTTACCCCTCTTGAGATGGGCCTGGCTGCTCGGGCACACTACCACCTTGTGTAGTACAGCCCTATACCAAAAGATGGGTTACCTAATACCAGAGTGTTGTGCAGTCTCAGTGTTACTACATCAATTCTTGCCTAACAGGCAGAGGAGGGATGCATTGCTTGTTGGCTTTTGAAGAGGGCCTTTCTTTCATTGTTTTCCTTGGCTATAGTGTTTTTGGTAGTAGTTTGCCTTGGCAGTAGTGCTCAGTCGTCTGCATGTAGGATGGAGTACCTTGAGCAGGTAGAGGTCGGATGTACTGCAGGATTTTCTCCAAGTGTTTTCTTGTTTTCTATTGGTATTTGTTGATGTTGAGTTAGTAAGTGCCAGTATGTGGAATGTTTAGGATTGAAGTTCACTGGGGCATGGCGGTTCATTTTATTTGAGAACTGTGTTGAGTTTGTGCAGAATATTTCCAGGCCTTGAGTTGGACATCCCTGCTTCGTAGGATCGTGGTGGGCACTGTGGTTGTGCAGCTTATAACTTTCATGCCCAATCGAATACTCTTAGCTTACTACTCCGTCAAAAAGCTAGGAGTCACTCGAGGGTCTCAACCAGTCCCCTCTCCAGCTGCAGTTCTCCTTGCATACCTTTTATCTCTTTAACAGTACTGCTTTTCTCCTCTCTGGCTCATGCCTCAATCTCCTTTCCATTTTGATAGGTTGCCACACTGTTCCTTCTCTTTTTTTCTCCTCCTCACCCTTCGTTTGGCTGCTCCTCTTCTCTTGGCTGCCCCTACTTCTTCTCTTCTACCTACCTTCTCCTCCTTATTACTCTCAACTGTTGCCTCCAAACCTACTCTTCATTCTTCTCTCCGTCCTTTCAGCTTTGCCTTTGTCACCTCTGCTTCTCCTTCAAGTTTCTCAGCTCTTTTCACCTCCGCTCTTCTACCCTTTAGTGATGGGCTTTTGACCACCTCTTTATAGCTCCATATTACCACTCCTCCCTCATTTATCACTCGGTTCCCCCTCTTGCCTCCTTCTGTGATCTCCCCCCCCTCTTGCTGCTTTTCACTTTTGTTTCTCTAATCCTTGCCTCCTCACCTTGCATTATTCTCCACTATATGCCTCCAAATGCGGACTACCACACCATTCTGTTTAATCTCCCCTTTAACACAGTAGCTGGCTTGCCTGTGGGTCTCATTGCGTCACTGATTGCACTTATGTGTTGCTGTGGAGCAGGTGCTTCCGTTTTGGCCTGCTCGCCAATGAACTACAGGTTTCTCTCGCTATTCTTACTTGTCAGGTCTATGCGAGACTCCGTGCTTACTTTATTTGGGGCAACCCTGCTGTTTCAGCATTCATTCGTAGGTATTGAAGCTTTTATTACTGTGCCCAACATGTGACGGTTTCTGTTCCTTATGAACAGTGGCGGTCAAACTTTGTGCAAACGTGTGTGGGGGCTGATTGGCATAACGTTGCTGCTGAAACCAGTTTTCCATTACTATAACCTGAGCTCAATGTTCCTGCAAAGTGTGCTTGGATAGGTTCAACCCTACTTTTGCATACTCAGCAAAATTCCCAAGGCTTACATTTTTTATTGCAATCCATCCTTCCAGCAGCCCATCGCAAAAAAGGCTCAAACAGCTTGGTACAGATAGCTGTACTTGGAAGGTCAAGCTCGTCTTCCCTCCCCAGGTCTTCTGATACGTGGTTCAGGCCCTAGATCTGTCACATATAGATGGGGCTAACTCCCCTTGCAGGGCTCCTGGCTGCTCACCTGGGCTCCCTTGAAGTGGCCCACCACACTGCAGCGTGCCTCATCACTGACTGTAGGAAATGTGACAATTTGCCCCACATGCTCAAGTTACATTGGATCCCCATCCCGGCTAGGACCAAGTCCAGAACCGCTTGCCTCACTCATGAAGCATACGCAAAACAAAAAGGTGATGGCTGGAATGTTTAGAATTAATCTTAACCACGGGCACCACTCGGAGCAACCCGCCAGACCATCATTTTTCAGCCTGCCAAGCAACTACTGAAGGGGAAAGACTGCATGCTAATAGGGCTTGGTGCCACCTCAAAAGGGGCAGTCTTGCCTGAACTGCTAGTCTCATCCCTTCTGCATGAGACCACAAGCATCCCTAGACATGTTTCCGCCTCATTGGGCGTCTTCAGTGATGAGTAGCTTGGGTCTCTAGGCCCAGCAGGCTCTGGACCCAAGTTTGGGCATACCCTTCCCACTCAGCAAATACTTGCTGTCACTGAAGCCAGGCCACTCAAAACAAAAGTTTACTCTTGCATCCATGCCCTCGTTTGCTCGCCTTACTAGCATGGTGAATGAAGTGCTTTTTTCTGGACTGTCGCTTGTCTAAAGGCAACCTATAGATTTTTCAGAAGCTAAATACTCCTGGCTGCTACAAAGCAAGCTCCAACACTGCTAGGTTGCAGCACAGTTTAAATTCCTTTCTGGAACATGCTATTCGTTTAGAAGCAGACGTTGATGCTTTTGAGTTGGTGGTCATTTTCCCATTGCCTACCTATCCTGGTACCATGTTTAGGCACATCTTGATCTATTTTCCTGGTGTATGACTGTCACTAGAATCGGTCTCATCCCTACCTCTGATTCTCTTTATCTTTTATATGCAATAATTGGGGATTGTGCTTTCCTTTTTGTGGTTGGATGTGTCCTAATCGATTGGTATTTTGGTATTCTTTTACAGAGGAAGAAATTAACAATATGAAGTCCGAATTGGACAAGTATGGACTTCAGATGCCGGCCTTCAGTAAAATTGGTGGGATTCTTGCTAACGAACTTTCAGTGGATGAAGCTGCAGGCATGGATCTATTTGATTTTGTTCAAAATACTGTTTTGGGTTCAAGTTCTAAACTGATGTTTTGATCAGTTAGGAACTTTATTTGATATGATCAAAGCAATGTTATTAAGTACTTGTGATATTCCCTACTTTTTGTGGCATTGCACCTCCCAAATTCTGCACTGAGAAGCAAAGTGAGCAAGAGGAAGTGAATGGGGTGGAGGGGTGAGTGAGGTAGTCAACATAATGTGCGTGTTCATTATATAACTCTTGTACTATTCAAAAGCTGTTTCAAAGTGCGGAGGGTGAGAAGGAAAGAAGACGTGTGCTTGATTCGGTTGAAACTCCAGCAGGTAAGGTTGTCCACCACAATAAAACATGCATGAAACAAACGTCAAATGCCGTAAGATCCCACGCACAATGGGCTCTCCACTCCAGTTGAAAAAAGGGATGTGTCACAGTGAACACAAAAATCGAAACTGCAAAGACGACATTTACTTGGAATGCTCTGCAGAATGTAGAATCAGTCAGTGATGCAGAATTGAGCATAACTATTGAGCCTTGGGCTAAGTCAAAATGTAGCCATGCCTGTGCTTTTTTGGGTTGTGTCTTTCCTTAGGTAAAGTTATTTATTAATGGGTTTGTGTATGTTGCGTTCCTTACTTTAATTAACCAAGTGACTGGAGGCAGTTTTCAGTTATTTGTTTCTCACTCTGTATGGGAACAGGGCCTACTTCTAATAAAATTAATGGAATAACAATACTTTCATAAAGAGGGATATTGTATACGACCAATCACCGGATCCCTAAATGTAAATTACTATGCCTAAACGCGCATTTATATGGTACGGGAACTAGAGCATTCCTCAGCAAACGTGTAAGGCCAAGCAAAATGGAACCACAAGCGTATGCGCAGCCCTGTCTGCACCCTGACCCTCTTCCCCCTTATTGCTGATAACTTTGCCTCCTAGTTTCATGTTGCTTTTTTCCTTCCTTTATTTGCTAATTGAGGCCGTATTTTTTCAGTTTTATGTCCAAAAGTAGACCTCTAAAGGGGAGTGTACATATTTTGAAACGGCTGAGTATACCTTCCCAATGTAGATTTCTGTTTTTAAACTAATTTTGCATAATAGATTTGTGCTGGGGTTAGCAAAGTGAAGGGGGTCCATCTTCTAGTACACAACAAAATGAACTGCAAGGGCCCCATGTCTGCTCTTGCAGGGTCCAACTTGGGGTTGCTATGGGTTTTACCGAGAGTGTTAAGGGGATATTCTTTTTGCAAATCTTGCCTGAGTCTCCGAGCACTTCTGCTGGACTCACTGGGATTTTCTTTCATTGACTTTGAAGGCGAGCAAGACTTTCCCACTCAACTCCTGCATTCACTTACACTGGACCTCCTAGGTTCCAGTGAGGGGAGACTTCTCTGCTTTTGTTTTGGCATCCATGGTTTTTTTATGACGGCACCCACCACCAGTGCTCTAGATAAAATTTGAGAGTTGGGAGTATTTTACTCCCTTTTTTTAAAGTTGGGAGAAAAATTATTTTTAGGGAGTAAAAATGTAAGCCCAATTCCCAATGGGAGTATATATATATATATATATTTTTTATAAGCGCGTAAAAATGTTTACCTGGAAAATGGAAATGTTTTTGTAATTATTTCTTTGCACCTAGTTATTCATGCACATTACCAGATACACGTTTACTTCTTTCGATCAGGCAGTTATAGTAGTTTCTTGCTGTTGTACTATGTGCACTACTGGTTCTAACATATCCATGGAACTGTTAGTGAAAACAGGGACACAAGGTTCTACCTGTCGGTTTTCATTTTTTTTGTTGGCAGTATTTTTACTCTATTTTTATTTTTTGGGAGTATCTGCCTATTTTTAGGGAGTAAAAGTAGCCGATACACCCCTAATCTGTAGGGCTGTCTACCACTTTATGTGGTGTGCTACCAGGGGCCCCCTAGGAACCTTTTTGCAGCGTCCTGTTGGGTGTCCTACGTTTCCCAGAGGTCTACCAGTGCAGCCTCTCCTCCTTTTTGACATTTGTGTTGCAAATGCACAAACAAAACACCACCTTACATGGGGTGCTAAAGAGATACTTTGTATCTCCTTTTCTTTGTTCTAAGTAGCATTTTTGCTACTTTGGATGCTCTTCTGAACAGGCTGGTGGCAGTAGTTACACGTTTCCCTTTTTTGTGGGTGCATTATCTCGCAAGGCCTTTTTAGTCACGATAATGCACTATAACAATATATTTGAAAACTACCATTAACATGGGGAGTTCATCCCCTAACTCCCCAGTTAAAGCACCCCTCAAGATATTGTTTATTTTGTTTGACTCTCGCTGTCTGGCTCGTATAGAGCCACACCGATCCCTCACCCTGTGCCACCAATGAGCCAAGAACCAGGCCGGGGTGCAGAAAGACTATATATGTATTAAAGAAAAGGTTCAATGGATGATTACATACGCCACCAAAGCTTCAATACATCATCTCACTTTAAAAATGCTAGCAGTTTTGAATGCACAAAAGACTTTTGATAATTTTGTGGATTGATAGAACCCTTCTTCCTCTTTCACCGCAAAGTAATACATAATCTTCTATCAGGGTCACTTTCTCTTTCTCAGGAGAGTGTGCATTTTTCAATTGGGAAATACAGCTGGTTTCGAGTAGTTAAGCCTTTCTCTAACCAGCACCAAAAACCCAGACTTAAGTTATGCTCAGCACCCTTCTGCTTAACGGGCCAGGTCTGAGGAATGGTGACAGTCATTTGGTTTTAGACAAGGACACCCCTTTCCGTTAGGGAAGTCTTGGGTTGACAAGAAAAATGGGGGTATCAAATTACATTAACAGACTATAGTTTTTAAAGTACACTGGGAATTACATTTTGTTAATTTGGAATGTTAACAAAATCACCCAATGGTATTTGGCTACAGGGGAATTAAATTATTATCAAATATACTAAGGAACTTATATACCCATTAACTATGGGGAAGGTAATAAATCAAACAAATCCCCACACTTGGTTCTGTTGGGCAAGCTACTTACATTGGGATCCCCGGGTGTGGTGTGGAGGAAAATACATTCGCGTTTCTGGACCCTCTAATTTTGGCTCTCCTGGCAAGGATCCCAGCATCTCTCTCATCCAATGGCTGTCTCCCAGGCAATGTTAACTCTCCATCCAGCTTTCAATAGTTGCAGAGTGCAGTAGTGTGAGAACAGCTGCTTGCGTTTCGTTTTGCTGCAGAGTCTACTTTTTCTCTCCATTGGCCCGACAGGTGGACCCTATGACTGCTCTGTGCATCTGCGAAGCGTAGTGCAGCAGAGTGTGAATAGTTGCCTGCAGTTAGCTGCAGGCTAGCGACGACCGAGATGCACAGGTGACGTGCAGTGAGTAGAAACTGTTTCTAAATATCCATCGGTGGAAACAAAGTACACAGCCTTTTGACAGTCTATCCGTTAAGAGTTTCCCCACCGAGAGCATGCTGCCAACACTAAGAAGTAAACAGGCACTGCGGTTGAAGGCTGATAATCCACTGTTCATGTCGGCCAATTTTGCGACTTGTCATGTGCAACATGTAGACCAGTTTCCAAACTCGCCTATACTCACTAACGCGAGCACCACTTCCGTAATTCCGGCTGTGGTGTCTGACCTGTCATTGGTGAAAGGAAATGCGCCCCTTCAAAAACGGGACTGTTGGTTTCGCTGACACCTATACAAGTTGAACAAATTATGGAAAAATAATTGTCAGTGAAAAAGGCAGACACAAAAATCACAGCCTATTCCTCCAAATCTGTAACTGACGTGAGGCAGCAAGATATAAATAGACCTCCCTCTGACGATACCTTGATGTGGGCGGGCAAGAAAGTGTACTATCTACTCTGAGATAGATGGGGATGCAGAATATACTCCAACATCAATAATCAAACTGACTCAAGAAGTTGGCAAAGTATGTCTGTTTCATTTGCAATTGTCAAAATAGGGAGTATAACAAACATCAACCAAAATGCGCTCGATCTTCTCACTCAGCAAGTGTCATAGAAAATGCAGTTTATATACTAAAAACTCATCCTCATTGACGGCAATCTACGTGGCAAACTACATAAACCTACTTGGGAAAGTGATAGGCTTAGAGGGAACATCTAGGTATACGTTCCATACTTGTCTGGGAAAGTGATTGGGTCTCTAACAGCAGGTGGGCAACTAAGCCCTACTCTAGGGCAAGTCACTCTGAACATCATCAAATACACGACGTCCCATTGGTTATTCAAACTATAGGGTTCTCCATTACATGGCCCTCTATAATTGATTGGCACCCTTTCACCCCTCTGTAATATTCCACACACGATAGCAGCACGCATGCTGGCCTCCGGGTGCTGGTGGGCTGGTCTTGACCATACCTTCCCACCCAATTAGCCTGTCCTCTATCATCACTCTTGCCGTCTGCCAGTCAATTAGCCCTTTGAACATTGGCCTTTTGGAAATGTAGGCATACTTTGTATCTTTTGGTTTCGATGCAGCTCAACCCAGTATCTATTTTCATCCGACCATGTGACTGGAGACCATGTTTCAAAGCATTTTGCTGTATTAAAATACTATTAGATGATGAACCTCTGACGTATTCAATGTTTTTGCACCTCACCTCGGACAAGCGTTTGTTCCTTTCATACGTTTTGTAGTTACTGCATAAACATCCAGGCTCACAGTGGCCTTGACTTCTTGGTGCTGGGCCAGCCAAGCCTTTCTTGGATTTACCTCTAAATTGTTTTCCAACTGCGTCACACTGAAAAAGCCTTTCTGCTCACAGGGTCCAGCTCTGCTAAAGTGTGTTGTGGAATCATCCATAGTCCATACATTCCTATGCATATACGTTTGGCGCATCGCCGCAATCTATTCAGTACGTAGCCAGCCTTAAGAATACTTTGCTTGTGTTACTGCATCTGTACAATTATAAAATGACTTTGTATGTTCTTCATTGTTTGTTTATTTATTTATAATGCGCGCCAGACCCTGAGGTAACCGGGCGCAACACAACAAGAATATGCAAAACTTACATTGTTACAACAATCTGGGCATTACAGTGTTACAGAATTTACAATAATACATAGTATCCAAATTACATAAATACAGTTAAACAGTATAGTTGAGAACAATTAATATACAAGAAGCAGAGGTTATGTAGAAGTAACCGTATATATACAATTAGTCAAGGTACAGAGGGATCTGAGGTGACTACAGGTTTTTAGTGTTAAAGTGTTTGATCAGGTTTTTTCTAAGTTGTGAGAATGGTTGGTCTACTCTCAGGTTGTGTGGTAGCGCATTCCACAATTTGGCACCTGTGACGGGGAAACTGATGCTGCCAATTCTGGCAAATTTAAATCTTGGTACTTCCAGGCGGTTGGAGTTGACAGTTCTTATTGGTCTGCTAGATGTCTGTCTTTTTATTTTCGCCGTCAGATAGCTAGGGGCTGCGTTGTTGAGAGCTTTGTGTGTCAGGGAGATCATTTTTAGTTGAATTTTGTCAACAGTGGGGAGCCATTTGTGTTGTCTGGTAGTGGAGATATGTTCCCTTTTATTTATGCCCAGTGCCACTCTGAGGGCATTATTTTGTAGGATTTGGAGCCTTTGGGTGATGGTTTTATTGGCGCCACAGTAGAGGGCGTTGCAGGAGTCGAGAGAATGTCATTATTTCTGTAGCATGAGCATCTTCATCTCGAGCCTGAAATGTTGCTTATCTTTATTACCACCTCTTCAGCTCCTTTTGAATGTCTAAAGTCTTCAGCCCCTTGCCTCTTATTCTGGGTGCGTTGGCTCTGCTTTTCATGACGTCACCAATTTCCTCTCTTGCTCGTTTTTCACACTTCTTCCGGGATTTCATTCAAATGGCCATCATATTGTCGTGTGTGCATGTATGGTTTCCTCAATGGGTACCATCCAAGATTCTTTTCGGTATAGGCATCTTCACTGGCGCTGCATCTGTCTCACACTCTGGCTCCCAATATATAGGCAGCATGGGGGCGGCACTTTGAGTGGGGGTACTTGACTTCACCTCTACAAGCTTGCTGTTTAGCGAAGCACTTAACTTGACACAGTTGGTGCCGGAGGAACGTAAAGATCTGAGGGAAGAGTATTTGGTGAGAGCCAATTGTAGATGGCGTGGTCCCTGGTCCCAGACAGCCTTCTGGATAATGCAGAGGGGTTTGAATTTGGTCTTTTCAGCAACCGGGAGCCAGTGAAGAGATTTTAGGGCTGGAGCGATTTCGTCTCTGGACTTGAGAGCTAAGTCTTGCAGCCCTATTCTGGAGGGGTCATAGAGAAGAAGAGGGTAGATTAACGAAGAGGCTGTTGCAGTAGTCTAGACTGGAGAGTACCAGAGCTCTAGAGAAATTGTGCTTCTGGTGGATGTGTGGCAAAGGAAGAATTCCCTTTGAGGAGGCGGAGCTGAAAGTGGACCTTCTTGGCAAGGTCCTGGTTGTGAGGGAGGAAGGAAGGAAGGAAGGAGAGGAGTCGAAGAGGACTCAAAGGTTTTTTGGCTACAGATGAAGGTGAAGGCGGATAGCCCATAGAAAGTGGCCAGAGTGAGGGGAAGAAAGAGGGAGTAGGAGTCCCAATGGGAACGATCTCACGCTTGCTGGTATTGAGGCAGAGATCATTGGAGGCGAGCCAGGACTGGATGACTGATAGGCCTTCAGGAATGATGGAGGAAATAAGGAGAGGATCAGAAGGAAGTTTGAAGAAGAGTTGTGTGTCATCTGCATAACACTGGAAGTAAGGGGAGAAGGTGGAAATTAGGTGTGCCAGCGGAGCAAGATAGATGTTAAAGAGTCAGGTAGAAAGGTTGGAGCCCTGGTGGATGCCACAGGTGGAGGTGGAGATGGAGGTGGGAGAGAAGGAGCTCAGGATAGCCTGGGAGTGACGGTCATTGAGGAAGCTCAGCCCGCTTTGAGATACCTAGGGTATTGTGGAGTTCTTCTATGAGGATGGAGTGGTTGACCGTGTCAAATGCAGAGGAGAGATCAAGTAGAATGCGAACAGCTGGAGAGTTAGAATCAAGAGATGCAAGCAGTTCTTCACGCGTGTTCAGAAAAGCAGGTTCCATTCCACTGGATGCTCTGAATCTAGATTGATGGTCGTGTCGGCAACTGCCAGAGACTGACAGAATAGAGACTTGTCTAGGGAAAGATGGATGGCCCCTAATTGTAGATGAGGATGAATTTGTATTATGATATCCAAAAGTCGTTTTTCAAGAGTGGGGGTGTTTGGGTTTTTAGTGGGGGTGTTTGGGTTGCGGTTCGTGATGTGAGTGCGATCCTTAGTATTACACATAACGTTGTTAGTCTCCCCCCAAGATCCACATGTCAGGTTGGTGCTTTGCCAATGGATGGTTTAGCTAATGCCATATTAAAAAAAAAAAAAAAAAAAAAAATACCACATTATATATATTTATTGGCTAAAATATTTAGACCGGTATTCAAAGATCAGGAAATGCTGTAGTCATGGCGTACCGCTATAATAATTACCATATTTAAAAATGTCCTACCAGTACTACCTTCTAATTACAGACCCATCATGCTGTTGGATGCCCCAGAGAAGCTGCTTGCCTCCATGGCTTTGTTTAAGCCAAGAGAATGGATTGCTTCCTCTGGAAGATTTGATAGAAACGAATTGGGTTTTGTGAGGGTTGGGAACTGCCTTAGATGGGTTCCTTTTGAACTATTTCAAGAAACAGGTTGAGGGAAAGACAGTCATCATCAGTCTCGCTTTTATAGACTTTGTGGTTGCTTTTGACAGCATAGATAGGTGATCCTCTTTGGAAAAAATTTAGGAAATGCGGTTCAAGGTGGTTTATTGGACATTCTCAAATACCTCTTTTATTAAACTTAATCAACAAGGGAAACTGACAATTTTAACGTACCAAGTATTAAAGCAGGGGTGCCTATTGGGCGCGCTTTGTTTCTAGTTTGTATCAGATTTAGAGGAACATATGACAACTGCTAGAGCAACACCCCAACCCCTAGAATAATAGGCCATGGGATTCAGTGGTTATTCTATGCAGCTGACGTTGTCCTACTTGACAAGACACTGATTGGACCACAAAGGTCTTTAAACACCCTTCATTCTTATGCAGTAGCAAATAACCTAGAAATGAATGCAAAGAAAGAAAATATAATCGTGTTGAAACTTAGATGTTTACGAAAGTTAAATTTCCGTCTCTCCTCTCAAGCCAAGCCAGCATTTTCCAGCTTTGTCCCCATGTTCATATACCCTTGTTCTGGATTCTCGGTGGGCGTGTCTAGCGTTATCTAGCTCAATGTTCCGGAGCCGCTCTCTAGCACCCTTAAGAGATCTGAGGATCTCAGTGCTTGGATCAAGAACTTACTTAGCTTCCCAGTCGCCCATTTCTGATTCTGCTTCAGAGTGGAGATGCCGCCATACATCTTGGCGGCCCAGGGCTGACGAGAATTTAGCTAGTTTAGTGGGGGTGTTTGGGTTGCGGTTCGTGATGTGAGTGCGATCCTTAGTATTACACATAACGTTGTTAGTCTCCCCCCAAGATCCACATGTCAGGTTGGTGCTTTGCCATAAGGATAACCAGGAAGTCTAGCAGTTCCTCCCCCAGCCCTGGCAGAGAGTACACTGCCGCAATGGCCAGTGTTTCTTCCCCCAGTGTTCCAATGACCACCACATGGCGACCCCTGGGATCTTGTTCTATTGTCAGCGGCGCCAATGGGATGCGTTTGTGTATCAGGATGAGAGTCCCTCTGGATCCCATTGTGTATCCCGCGTGTAGCACCGATCGGTAATTGGTTCTGCGAAAGAAGGTGCAGTTGGTTCCAGCTAAATGTGTCTCAGTTATCAGGGCGATGTCAGGGGTGTGCCTATTCAAGAGTTGCATGACAAGATGTCGCTTGATTCCAGAGCCCAGCCCGTTCACGTTCCACGTGATCAGCTTGAGACCTAGGGCGCTCAAGGTTTAGTGCGTGGGTCAGTGTGGATGCCATATATAGTATACAGTGTCAGATTTGCAGGCTCTATGGAGGCTCATTATAGGGGTATTATGCAGGGATTGGTTACAGTAGGAGTGTGCTGCTAGTAGGAAATGATATGGGACAGCGTATGCTGATTGGTATGACTCATTAGTCTTGTGAATGCATAGTAACTGCAAATCAACACAAAAACAATGTAAACTTACCCTCCCCCCCCCCTCCCTTTACTCCACCCCAACACGAAGTACCTGTCGCCCGAACATTGTTGACACTCTGAACTAGAGCATCGGCCTAAACTTGAGGTTCCAACAAATAAGGAAGCAAGAGAAATTCCCTTGGGTCCGTAGCTCCTGCCACCTTTTGATCATTTCGTGGTACCTGAAATTTGCAAGGGACGTCCGTGTCCCTACCAGCTCGGTTCTCCGCTGCTTCGTTTGCCGCCTGTTCCAGGATCGCTGGTTCCGGGGCTTCTGGGTGCCTCTCGGCGGGGATGTGATTCGGTCTGGGCCGGTATCTTCCTCCTCGGTCTGTTGGTCTTGCCATCCAGTCCCCCTCAATGTGCACTTCCGCCCATGTCCAGGCTTCTTTCGGATCTGTGAAATGAACTGTAGTTCCTTTGTGGTAAATTTTGAGTTAGGCCGGAAACAGCAGTCCATATTTCACATTCATGTGAAGTAGTTGCCTTTTCAGTGGTTCAAAGGACTGTCTTGCTCGCTGCACCTCCCGGGTGTAATCGGGGAAGAAGACGATCCAGGGGCCATTGTGGGTGACTGTTCCTTTAGAGCGGGCCATCTGGAGGAGTGTGTCCCTGTAATTGAGTAGTTTGGCTATTACCCTTCTGGGTGGTGCGCCTGGTATAGGCCTGCCCGATGGCATCCTGTGAGCTCTCTCCACCGAGAAGAATTTTAAGAAGGGGTGGGGTGCAAAGATGTCTACCAACCATTGCTCCAAGAATAGCTCCATGCTGGGCCCTTCCTCTCCCTCCGGAAGGCCGAGGATTTGCACGTTGTTACGTCGCGATCTGCCCTCTCCCTCGTCCACAGGGGCTTCCAGTGTCTTCAGACGGTTCAGTGTTTGTGAAAGTTGTTGGCTGATGCCTCTAATGTTGTCGTCGGTTCACGAAATACGTTGCTCCGCCTCAACCGTGCGGGCGGTGAGTTTCTGCAGGTCGCGGCGGTGAAAGGACACGCCCGCCGCTATGCTGTCCATTTTCATCTTCATAGAGGAGCGGGTGGGTCTGCAGCACCTGGACTTGTGCTACTGCAAATTGATCCATCTTGCTTTGTGTTGACGCTTTTTTCAGTTTGTCTTTGCCCATTTTAGGAGCCGGGATGTGCTAGTTTTGTGGTGGTATTTGATGCCGGTGTTGGTAAGTTCTGCAGACTCGATGGGTGGCGGGGGGGGGGGTGTGCATGTGGGACATCGGCACCTCGCTTATGTCTTAACGCAATATCCTGATAGGGGTATCAGTTGAGATTAAGGCGCGCTGGGTCTTGTCTTCCCAGACTCAGTTATATGGATCAGCCTTGTGTCAGTTGGTGGCTCCCGGGGAGGAGCGGGTTCTGCGGCAGTCCCTTTCCCGCGTGCCCCACTGCAGCTGGGGCGTTGCAGATCCTGTGAGATGTCCACTTGGTGGGTGTCTGATCTGCCTGTTGGCTTGTTGTGGGTGCGAGTGCCCAAGAGCAAACAGGCACCCGTACTACGCGGGAGTGTGTCTGGTTGTGCCGCCGCAGACTTCAAGTATCCCCTCACTTTCCTAACTCTGACCTCCTATATTGCTGTTAATATTCCCCCCCCTAACCCACCGTGGGAGGTCAGGGCAGGTGTCTGTTTCCACTGCTTCGGCCAGGAGGGAGGGTAACTAGCCAGTAGGGGAGGGGACTTGGCCACTGTCCAGGTACCGGTAGTGTACGCCCTGTTGTTGCGGCCTGTTATTTCGGATGCTTATGCCATCTGTCCTTGCCGTGGGAAGTCAACGGGTCTCCCTGCGGTCTTGGGCTGCCTCCAGACTTTCACCAAATATGTATGGTGCCATGCAGGGGTGTGCATCTATCCCTTTCCCGCACTTACCCCCAGTCAGGTCCTCTTTTCCTTGTGGTTCGCCCAGTGCATTGGTCACGGCCACTTCGTGGAGTCAGAGGGGGTTGGGGAGGAAGGAAGACGGGCGCGTCGGAGTCTTGCTTCACCACCAGAGAGCGGGGGGCGCTGTCAGCTTCAGCCTTGTAGTGTAGGTTTCAGCGTCCTTTCGCTGTCTTCCCAGAAGCAGAGCCGCCTCTCCATGTCCCGCACTCATATGCGCTCGCCTTCCGATGGGATCGGGTTGTGCCCCAAGGTGCAGCGGGGGCCGGTGCCAGTATCTCAGCCACCCTCTGACTGTTTCAGCAATGTTTTCCCCGCAGCCAAAGGCCACGTCAGGCAGGGAGGTGAGTGGGCATCAGGCGTCCGCCATTTTAGGAGAGCCGTTTGCGTCAAATGAGCGCTCCTTCTACTCTGATTTGCAGGCTGCTAGGGGCACGATTCTCCCCGCTCTTTCTTCGCCGCAATGATGTTGACTTAAGGAGCAGCTGGGTACTTTTTTTGTACCGATGCCCAGCCACAGAAGCAGGCTGTTCTGCAGGATATCTTTGGCAGCAGCAGGTGCTCCGGTGACTCACGTCCTCTCCGCTCACATGCTAGCCCCAGTCTGAGTAGTTCTTGCCCTGCTCTCTCACCTTATTAGCATTAAAACTCTGACCGGCAGTGCTGCTGTGTTACTGTGTGCCTCGCTGGCCCTCGGTCGTCTGCCACCAATCTCAGCAACCTCAGTGTGTTGGGAGCTAGTCTCTGGGTGCTTCGGCTTGTGTTATAGGGCAGTCGCTTTCAGCCAACCCGACATCGCTGGCGCTTGGACCACCTCTCCCACCTCTCCTTTTCTCACTGTGGCGACTGTAGGATGTTGCCGCGGCATCCCTGTTGTCTATGCTCCGGCGTCCATTTGAGAGGTAGTATTCACTTTGCGCATCCCGGGCCAAGCAGGACAGCTGCTCTTTCAGGGCTCATACCCTCTCGGTTTACACCTGCTACCTCCTTCGTCCCCTGTGCGAGGGTGCTGGTCCCCCTCTCCAAGTATACAGGCAGAAGCAGGGTGCACCCCAGTGTCTGGGTGTTCGGCAGTGGCTCTCCCTATGGAAGTCCGGTGGCCATCTTGAGAGCGTTGTCGCTGCGTCTTCGCCTCCCTTTTCATCGCAGTTTTACGAGGCTTGCACTCCACGGTTTGCCTCCGCAGGCATGCCGTTTCGTAGATCAAGCTTTCCAGACCGCTTCAATTCTGGGTTAATTCAAGGGGGTCTCATGCAGGATTTAAACAGGATAATTCCGGTGGCACGGGAGCTCTGAGAACCTACGTGTCCATAGCACGCTGGCTGGCCATGCTCCGTCTGTGAAGATGTTGATGAATTGGAAATACAACATATTCTTACTGTGTAAAAACCTGGCTGAAAAGCATGGTCTAATCTTGGATACATTTATAAATACCACAGAACACCATCAATGGAAGCATGGTGGGCAAAAATATTTAGTGGCCAGCATTTAGGTATAATCATAGATGTAGCAAAACATTTAAATGACATTTTAGTTTAATATATTTTATTGAGGATTCAAATGTTTTAGAGAATTTATATATGTATAAAATGTTTTAGATAAAGATGTTGAAAGGATTTGTATGAAATGTAATGGAGATAAATAACTGTTGTATATAGATAAATATTTATTACAAGCCA
Organism: Ambystoma mexicanum; assembly: GCF_040938575.1. NCBI lineage: Eukaryota > Metazoa > Chordata > Amphibia > Caudata > Ambystomatidae > Ambystoma > Ambystoma mexicanum. The sequence continues at coordinate 1,477,780,867 of NC_090921.1, forward strand.
AAAGATAGAAATAGTTGCACCCATATGATGATTTGGCAGCAGTCCATGCAAGGTTAAATTCTGCCACCCTCTTTCAGCATTTGCCCAAATGATTTTTAGGCAGTTCGTTCTCCGTATTCACCCTGATGATTTTTAGGCAATTCTCACCTTTGCCCATTGTGAGAGGCCGTTTTACTCTCCAGGCCCCACCTCCGAAATATGAAAATTGGAAGATGCCAGCTTAGTAGTTCTGAATTTTCATTGGACCCCACGGTCTTCTCCTCCCCAAAGGCAACCCCCCTCTCAGCCGATAGGCCCTTGGAGTTCTGAAACTTAATACAAGTAGGTGTTCCTTCTTCCCAGGATTTACATTTTTTTTTTATTATTAAATGTGTACTTTTGCACTCACAAAGTCTGAAGTGACAAACTTGGGTTTTATAAATGAACATATATTGTTAGATTCAGCCAATCATGGCAAACTCATTAAAAGGACTAATTTTGGCAGGAGGTTGCTGGGGCAAACAGCAATTTTTCACAGTTTATACAATCATAACGGTTATCAACCTGACATTTTCGATACCGATCTCTAATAAGCCACCAGTTTGCCAACTTTCGGCTTCATAACCTTTTCTGGGTTGCAGGGGGCGGGGGCGGGGTTTCCTGGAATCAAATTTCTATTCAACTTTAATCGGCTTAACGGGCTTTTAATATGACACCTGAATGGCCTCAGAGCTTATCGTTGCTGAGAAAACCATTAAAATGTGGTTCTATATGTAACTCAATGGCAACTAATACATTTATGTTCTCCATTAATTTCTAAGTTGGTTTAGTTTCTGACATTAGCTCTATGCACCTGCTGTCTGTTGACTTTAGCTTGCAATTACAATCATCCGTCCTATAAATCGGGGTTTGTAGGAGGGTTCCTTATCTTTCAGGCCACAAGGCTCACCTTTGTCCTCAACATCATGGGCAGTTCTGTCATTTGTCATTCAAGTCTTCACCACACCATGAAACTAATTTAAAATCCTATATTTTTAAAAGAGTTGAACCCATTTAATGGCTTTCTTTCTGTTGATTCGGCACACCAATAAATTGTACCTAAACAGCACTGTCCATCTTTCCCCTCATTAGATGATCATTTTGGCGAGGGAACATGTATCTCCATGTATTCATTTGAAGCTGCACAATGCACACACATTTGTTTGCAAATGCCATGCTTTCCACGTAGAATAAGCCTTCCATTTTTCCTGGCTCTATCAATCACATACAATGGCCTTTTGAAAAGTTATGTTTCTCTTTATTTGAACACAGCATTTTGTTGTGTGGCAGATGCAAATGAAATCCTGCCTTTCATTTTTGCATTCCCAATGTGCCTTTTTATTATTCCCTTCTGCATCCCAGTTTCATTTTCCACATGTTCCTGGTTTCAGCTGCAGAAGCATATACTTTTAAGTCCACTAAGTACCTTAACGGTTTGGGGCTGGCTTTTCAGTCTGCCAGCGTGCCTTCCCATGACAAGAATGTGTTTCTGCACATTTGGGCCTAACTCAAGTCTTTTCATTTGATCCTGGGGCTGCCATCAAACCCAACAGCACTTAAGAGGGCTGTATACTCAATGTCCTCTCTGCTTGTTTTAAGCCCTATTCAAGATGGCCTTGTTCTTTGTTGGCTGTCCGAACTTTCCAGATGGGGGGGATGGGGAGGGAGGATCCCTTTATTGTGCCTTTGCAGGCTTCTTTTTATTTTCTAGGAAAGGCATGGATGCAGGTGTTCAGCGTTGCAAGTACTTACAGCTTTTTAAATTGCGGCAACTCATTGTGGGCGTCCTCAAGGCTCTTCTGAGACGTTGGAAATCAACTGGTTTTCCCTGCCCTAGAAGATCCTGCTGGAAGACCGAAGTCCTACCGCCAAGTGCCTCCTCACCCTGCCTCGGATCACTGTAAGAAATGCATCCGTGACGTCATCCATGAGGGTCTCTCCTCTGTTGTGGGGACCCAGTCAGGATGGCCCCCCTTCCCATCCGTAGTCTCCACAGGAGCCTAGAGGCAACAAGTGGTGATCGCCCCTGAACCCACGACTGGAAGTCGGGGAAAATGGACACTGTTTGTTTGTTTTGCTGTGGACAAGCACACTGCAGGGCCTCTACTCTTTTTTATAATGTTTTACTGCTTGACAGGCAATATCAAGATGGCATTTTTGCTCCGATACAGACCTACCTGTGCAGGGGAATTGGTTACTGGTGATAGAACTCAAAGATGCCTAGCAACACATTCCAATGTTGCATCCTCTCAGAATATTTGCCACCTGTTTCCAGTACAGGGTTCTACCCTTTGCACAAGGCATGTCCCACTGTGCATTAATTGAGGTTATTGTAGTCCTTTTCTGATTCCGCCAAAAGCAAGGCATGTACCGGTAACCTTTCTTGGTTGACTTATTTACAAGTGCAATGGCCTGCTGTGTGGTCTAGTATTTTATCAACCGTCCATCATTCTTTTCACAGTGGGTAAGTAATTGCATTATTTCATAGTCTGCCTTGGCCCGGACTCAGATTTTCTTTAGGCAGTTTGGAATATGGGTGGGCAGAGACTTCTTTTTCCCATGCGCTGAGGAAATGCTGGTGCTCTCCTATGTTCCTCTTTGTACACCTACAGGCTAGTCAACAACCTGGTGCCTTTTGGTTTTGGTCCTTGAAGCATTCTGTGCAGCTTTAGAGTACTTTGTCGTTGTACCTTCCTGCCTCTGGCCTTGATTGAGATTTGGCAAGAGATCCTGTAGCATCAGAAATGAGAGCCAACGCCAATGTTCTGAGATAGGTTTCCCCCTGCACCTCCCACACAAACCGACTGGTATCCCACATGATGGAATTGTTGTGCGCCTTTCAGTGGAGGTTGGCGGGGGGGGGGGGTCTAGATGTTTGATTCTCCTGCCATCCTTTCAGATGCATGACTTGTGCTCTCATGCAGACACACCATTCTAAATTAATTTTTGAAAGCTGCCTTGTGGGCTACGAGTGCTTTCTGGCTCAAATGCATTGCAGGCGGTTCTTCCTCCAACAATATTCGTACCATGTTTTATCTGATTGGGAAGACCGAACTCCATCTCTTCGGTTGTGCCTGCATATATTGGATTTTTGGGAGTGGTCTAATCAGATTTCACTCCTTATGACTCACTTATTGTGATCCGTGTGTGGATTTCCTGAATGTCTAGTGTTTGAATGGCACGCATGGGAGCTCCACCTTGCAGTCCTAAGCCCTCTTTACTGGGTTTCACCTGGTAGATCCTAACGCCTCCCGAGGTATTGTGGAAATTAGCTGGACTGGATCATGACCACCTACCGGTTGGTAACACTTTTCTGCTACACTTGGACACTCTGATTTGCTTCCCTTTTTCCTGTTACCATGGTTATCAAAATCTGCTCTCGGTGGGGTACCATGATTATGGACGTGCTTGCTCCCCTACTTCTGGTTCTTGGGCTTGCTTGAAACGTCACCCTGCCATCATCCTGACTGCCCAGCTGTGAGGCAGGGTTTTACCCCTCCATTCAATTGTGGATTTGGTCTTCTGGTTCCTGAGGAACCGAACGAGTCCCCTGGGCTGCAGGGAAAGTGTCCAGGAGATTTCAGTACATAAAGTAATCCTGTTTATTTAATGTGTTTATTTAATGTTTTATCCCTGGGCACAGGAAAAACATTTGAACCAAATTACTACATTGTGGGCCCTGGTGTCTGGCCTCCGCGCATGCGTTCTTGCAGGCAGTGCAATGAGGGATTGCTTGCTCACTCACTGTGATGGGTAACAGTATTTATTACGCTTAAAAAATAAATATAATTTTGGTATGATAAATAAAGCTGCATCGTAGGAGCAGCCATGAAGCTGCATGCTGGCACCTCGTTCCACTGCTACCGAACGTCGGTGCCCAATTCTTGCATATGCTCCTTCAGACCTTGTTTGTGCCCCACCCATTCATGTTACGCCATTCAGGGGTTTCCTAAGAAGGGAGCGGTGGGTACCACAATCCTGTTTTTAAGGTTTTACATTTCACATCAGCTTGGTATACGTGTGGACACGTGCAATTCCGACTTGTGAGGCTTCTAGGCAATCTTATGAACTGCGTTTTTATCGGTTTGTGGGGCTTTTATTTAATTGTGCCCGACTGCCAGGCCCATCCTGCATTCATATGTGCATTCCATGTGTCTTGTTAGCGTTTTTGATACCGGTTACTTCAATGCACCTGGCTGGGGAATCATGTGCCCTTAGTTGGAGAACCTACCAGGGCATGGTACCGCACAGGGAACACCCTTTCTTTGTTCAGTGTATAAGTGTTTGCTCAGTCAGATCTCCGTTGTAGGGGACGCTTGTTGAAAACTTGCCTTGAGATGTGCCTATGGACAGCCGCACCATGGGCCATTTCTCACATATTGCGTAAAAACTGCACATAGGATTTGAGCTGTTGAGCGAATGTATGGGCTGTGCTGTTTAATCTGTCTGGATGATTCTCTGCATTAAGCCCTCTATTCCTTTTTATTTTTTAATGTTTTTTTTATTTTATACAGTTATACAAACAACTTTTGAAATAATTGATCCAACTCAATATCGTAAAAGGATTTTAAAAAAATGTGCGTACTAAAATACATAAAAAAATTGAGCCCATTTAACTCCACAAAAGAGAGGGATGGTAAATACCTTCCAAATTCGCACCCATACATCATCAGCTGAGGCAGACAGTTGTATGCCGGCCTTTCTGAATGCAGCTAATCTTAAAGAGTTGAGCCTACTTCACAAGTCATTAGCACATGCTTTGTGGATTCCACACAGCCTTCTCCACACAAGCAGCATGTCTGTTTGTGTCGGAGGATGTTTGACCAAGCCCTGGTGATTTCAAATGATTTTACAATGTTGAACTTTTAATATCCTCCACAACATGGTTTTCGACAAAACATTCTATATATCCCGGGACCCCATTTTGTGTGTTATATTCAAGAATGTCCAGTGCCTGAGATTTTCATGCCAACTTGTCAGTGCATTGCTCATATGCGTCCTGGCACAAGGTAGATTTTTTTTATAAGGTTCTTGAATTTGCAATGGGGCCAGTTCAAAGGTTGACCAAATGCCCTTTCCAACCAGGTGTTACCAGCTGCTTCTGTTTTGACTAGATTACTATTTGGCATAAGCCTAGCTCTAGATTGAGTAACCTTGTGCAGAAGCCCCAGCAAAGATTTGTTTGGTTCATTATGAATTTTCCAGAACAATGACATACAATGCATTTTCAATTTGGCATAGATGGGTGTCCAGTTAAATTCCAAATACAAAAGATCAATAGATGCACGTGGAGGAAGATGGAACAATATCTTGAGGCACTTTCCTTCTAACATTGCTGAACTCCATGCGCGACAGTGCCCAGATCTCAGCCCCACAAAGTATGGTTGACACAATCTTTGATTGATGCAGTTGTAAAATGATCTTTAGAGAGGAACCGCCTCTCTTAGCAGTGTGTCCCTATAAAGCCAGAGGTAGAGGTTTTCAGGCTGCCATGTTCCGCTCAGCATCTAAGTATATCCCAAGATAATTTTGTTTTTTTCCATATTGATTACTGAGTTGTTTTCTGCATAGAGAGCCTGTCATCATTGGTCATCTGTAGGGCACAATGGATGGAGTCTAGGATGACAAGGTCGTCAGTGTAGCCCAACCACTGAATTGGGAAAACCCCTAGTTTCGGAGGGTTTGCTGAATAATTAGAAATCTCCACCCCCTATGCACGCTAGGTAGAGGTTAAAAAGCATTGGTGCTAACATGCAGCCCTGCTTAAGCCACTTGCTTGTGTTAACCCAACCAGTGGTCCTCCCCGCCTGGTCCACACAAACCTTTACTTGTGTGCCGCCATGTAATTGAATGATCATTTGGAGCATGCCCGGTGGTATGTTCCAATCATTAAGTTTGTTGCATAATTTAGGCCTGCCACTGTATCGAACGCCGCACTAAAATCAATAGATGTGGCGTACAGTGGTGTTTTGCGGATGGACCAGGCCTGTTGGATAATCGCAACAAGAATCAGGCTGTTGATGATGGTATCACATCCCTTCCGGAATCCTGTCTGGTTCATCAGAATGATGTTTACCACTACCCAATATTCCAGTTCATCTAGGATTACACGGGCAAGGATCTTAGTCGGGATGTCCATCATCACCAGTATTATTTTTTGGTTCCTCGTGGTTGCCCTTTTTAAAAATGGGAACAATTATGCTGTCTTTTCAAGATGCAGGGATAACCTGCGCTGTTCCAATCAGTTAAAATCAGTGGAGGGCTTTGCCGATCCGTTGGGGTTCAGTTTTAGAAGTCTTACTACACGTTCCATCAGGACTAGGCGCCCGTAATAGATTTAGAAGATCTTATTATTTTTTCTCGATCGCTAATATTTTTAGAAACATGATCCGGGAACCTATTGATTGTATTCCCAGTGTAATGTGTTACAAACTCTTCCCTTGAGACCCCTTTAAGATCTCTACGATCATTGAATTTCCCGTGGTTTTCCAGAACAGCGCAGGAGCGTTTTGTTTGACATGACCAGACCAGAAGGTGCCATTTTGCGCATTCTTTTTCTAATTTGTACTTCTTAAGCCAGATCGCATACACCTTTTCTTTTTTGCTCCTCTCACTGCCCCAGTGTGTGCAATAGCATCTTGCTCTGTTTGAGCAATAGTTTGTAGTTCCTGTCGCAAAGCCCTTTTCCTGGTCTGAATCTTATTGTCATTGGTGTGTGGATGGTACTTAATATAACCCATTCTGGTTCTTTTAAACGATTTGTGTGGGCCTAATGAGCTGGCCTTCATATGCTCCATGCAGGCTTCAAAATTGCTTTTTGCACTGATGGCAGAAGACCGGTTATTCTTACTGCAATTCTTGCCCCAGACATAATACAAGGCACTGAGACTATCCTGTGCCTTAGTTGAAGCCTTTTTGAGATCATCATGCCAAGAAATCCGGTTTAGAGCTCTATTCACTGAAAAGTTCTACATGAGCCCTGTTCAGTTGAGTGCACTTCAGTTTCACAAACATTGGAAAGTGGTCGCTCTCAACCCCAATTCCCCCCACACACGTCTAGTATCACATAATTAGGGTTATGATATGGCATTTTTAACGTGGAGATGAATAGGTGGTCAATTGTGCTACTATTTCCTTCATACCCTTGTGTAGCCCGGGGAGTGTCAGAGGGAAATCTACCATTAGCCATTTAAAAATTGTGCAAGTATAACAGTTTAGCTCAGAAAACTCTATGCCTACAGCTAATAGTTGGTCCACCTGACTGTTCACCAAAGTGTCCAGCAAGTTACCAGTGGTAGCGTGAGGGCATACTAGGGATCCTTGCATTAAAATTCTCACATCTCAGAATTGGGTATTCATTGCCCATCTTTTTGAGTATTGTTTCGACCGACCTCAGTATCCAGAATGGCATGGCATGGCAGAGCTTGTAGGGTGGATCACAAATATTAATCATATAGTGGTGTTAATAGCGCACTGAGAGTGTATGTTGAGCGCAATTCTGCTTGCTAAAATATCTTTATATTCAGGCAGAACCAATTTAATTCTCCTCTCCTTCCTTAATCCCAATACCAAACCCCCTTTAGGTCTACCTCTAGTGCCCTAATAGGCCAGTGAGAATAGAACATTCCAACCATTGATCACAAAAGAGGAGGTAATCCAGGTCTCTTGTGGGGCAATTATAGCAAATTTATCAATATGGGACAGCAGACCACCATGTTCTAATAAATGGGAGAGTTAACCAGAGTGTGCCAGCTCAGCAAAAAGGAAGAGCACACTGTTTCAAGGTTAGGTGCCGGGCCTGCCATGTTGGTCCACCAGACTGGCCAACCAGGCCCAGCGCCCCTCGCCGCTATGGTTAGTAGCTAGTCTGTTATTGCTTCGGTAAGTTTTGATTGTGAAAGATTTTCTAACTTGATTTCCGTTAAGCTGTTGATTTCCTCCATGATTTTTCGGCAGTCATAGCCCAGCTTAAAGTGCTTGACTATGTTCCAAGATGTATGATTATGTCCCCTTCAAATGGAAGAAGATATTCGACATTGCGGTTTCACCTCTACCTGGAGACTTCGATACATCTACAATGCAAATGTCGTTGGTGTGTATGAACCGAAGAGGAATCGGAGTGGAACAACTTTAAGACCCAACTCTGATTCACATATGCACCCTTCCCTTGTCGTCCAACTATGTTCCGGATTTGTAGTGTAATAATTTTAGGCTTGGCTGACAGGGTTGACACTGCTGCAGCCGGCATGGAGCCTTTGTTTGGGGATGAACTGCCCAAGTCTGTTTACACAGCTGCGTTGGCTACTGCAGCCACTGCTTGCCCGTCCACAGTTTGAGGGTGATGAGCTTCGAACAGATCTTCCAGATTAAATGGGGTTTCTCCTTGATCATTAGTGTTTCGGGCCCTTGGCTTTCTGGTGCATTTTTTGGTATCTTTATGCTTGGGGCTAGCGTTACCCCTGCTGGTTCCACCTCTATTGGTGTTTAAATGAGATCAGACACTTGCCGGTTGAATACTCTTCATTTGTCTGGTTTTCGGGTATTTGCTCAATTTGCGTCTGTTATGATGGCACAGTTAGAGAGGCATATGTTCTCTTTCGGCTGCCCTTGAAGGGTAGCCATAACCGTTCCTGTGCGTTTTATCCTCGTCTTGGGCAGGTCTTCATACATGATTGCCTGCTTTAATGTGGGCTTCTTTTTGCGTAGATACCACGCTGTGGTGTCCAACTTTGCTCTGTGATTGGTTGGTTTGTTGTCCCCTCTCGGGCAACTCGCACTGCTCATTTTCATTGTACTTCTCAATTGGCTGGCCCACAGGATTTCTTTTCGATTCCATCAGCAAGACACAAAATCTATCCTGAGCTTTGGCCAATACACAAATTGCCCTGGACAGGTTTTCACCACAGACCTCTGAGTGGAATAGAGAGGTCTGGATCTTTGTCAGAGTGGCAGCCATGGTGTCACATTTAGACTTTAGTCGATGCAGGATAGTTTCCAAAATGTTGAACATGACGGCCGAGGTCTTGCAGTTGGCACTCTGGTTCAACTCCTCCAGATGGCTTTTCAGATGTCTTTCGGGGCCCCCATGTGTGTGTTAGTGTTTTGGTCTATGATGTCTGCCTTGTCAAGCAGAACAGTAGACAAGCCATCTGCAGGCGGAGAGGGGTTGGGGGGGGGTGGATGGAGGAGATGAGACTTGGTTTGGGATACTTTTACTTTGCAGGGGATCTTTATGCAAATGGGTTGTGACAGCATTGGTACTGCTGAATCCGTCATGGATTTGGGGTTCTTCAAGAGAAGGAGAGAGCCAAGCTTCCAGGCATTTCTCGACTTCCTTAGCGATCATTCCCGTCAATGTTGATTTTGTTCCTTGGTCCCCTCACTTAGCTTAGAAGTAAGACACAGTGGCGCAGAGGGCCCCAAATTGGTGAACTAGCCAGAGTCGGAGGTAAAGACAAGGAGCCAGTGCCTGAAACTACATACTGGGCCCGGGCCGGAGTAATTAGTGCCTTCACGACTTGCTGGATGGTTTTGGTGCCCACGCAGAACCCTGAGGAAGGATAGCTTGTCCCCGTTGTGCACTTTCGGTTATGGGGAACTAATCAGTCATTTTGACCATGGTTTTGTCAACACCTTTAGGTTTTAACTTGGCTTTAGCATTGACAGTGATGTTGGTCTTGCAGTAACAGTTGTAAAAGTGTTCAGAGTCACAGTGCACTGGGGACACCCTTTTGTTATGCTGGGGGTATGTAAATCACCCAGCGTCTCATCAATCATTTCACAGGAGATGTCGGATGTGGTTCTATCCCCTACTTGGTTTTCTACGATTGCGGTTTCAGATTAATTTTCAATTTCATAGAAGCCTTCAGCCTCCTCTCCCTCCCCTGCCCCTTCAGAGGCCTTGCCCCGCGTCAGCGGGTGGAGCGAGTTAAGTTGGTGAAGTGCAGCCATGGCACTTGTTATCTCAAGCCCAAGGGGTTTAGGTGAGATGGTGACCGCTAATGCCCCTGCTTTGCATTTTGTTGCGTGAGTCTTAATGGCTGTTAGAGCGCCGCGCTTCGGCATTAATGGCTTGATGGGGGGAGGGGAGGTATTGATATTTTATTTCTATTGCGCTCGTACACTTGTTAGGTGTGCCTAAGATGTATCGGGTTGTTTTCAGATGACCAGAAAGTCCAGAATCCTTAAATCAAGAAGATAAAATGATGAAATGGATGGCATGCGTGAGTGGTGCAGCAGGCATAAAAAGTCAAAATATATATATTTTTTTTGATTACGAGAAATGAAAGTGCACATGACTGACTTGTTGCTCCTCGCAGCCCCCTTTAGGACCACTTTCACACAACTTATCTGCGCTGTGTTCCGCGGGGTAAATGGGTCTTTGTAAAGGTTGCAGCAGGTTCCCAGGGCACAGCACGCCTCCAGCAGATACACTGTAGAGATACTGCCACCGTAGGAGCACTTTCACACCACTTATTCCCCTTTACTTTTTTATTTGTATTCCGTTAAAACAGTTAACCTTTAACAATTAAAATTATCAACAAACCTTCAAATCTTCTAGGATACAAACACATGTAATAATAAAAGTCAATAAATATCCCTTAAAGATGCATGCTAATCATCAAGTCCACATAAAATTAAAACACTTTCGAAGGCTTATTTTCCACATTAAAAAGACACTCTACCCACATTGCCAACAGATGTTTTCTTTACCCTAGACGATAGTCAATTAAAATTTCGAGCCCCACTTCCGACAAATTCATAGCCCTCAGAAATCCTACCACCACAACTGTCTGAAGTGGCGTCCCCTCCCAAGCATCTGTCCCACAGTTATTCCAAATAGACTCGATCCAAACTATGGAAGAAGTGTTTAAAATGTTTTACTCCATGGATTTGGAGCATGGGGCAGTCATTTACTAAATGTTTGATTGTTTCTACCATGTCTGTATTACAAAATCTACAATTCGTTTTCTTTTCAGGGTCTATTTCTTTATACATAAGGAGGATCTCTTTTTGAGATCAAATTCTAAAGAGAACTCTCCTTGCATATCGACTTCGGTAAATAAATGAAAAGCGAGCCAAAGTTCCCCATTTCCTACGTAGTCCTACAAGATGAGACAAGGAGGGATAACTGTGCATTTTATTGCTGGTAGATGTCCAGTCCCATATTCCCAGACGCTTTCTAGTGCCGTCTGGTCTAAGAAGTAACTTCAAGACTAGACCCATTTTCTAATAGCACACCATCACAGAAAATTCTAAAAGACGTCGGCAGGGAGGTAGGGCTATGGTTCAGTTCATTGATCATCACCTCATTTAAATCCTAATAGAGTATTGACTTCTGCATTCATCATTTTGTGCATTCAGTTTAAGATGTTGCATAATCCCCCTACTCCTTAATGATCGAATCTACAATTTGTATCTAATGGTGGCAATGTGGAATCATTTGGCAGTTTAAGAACTCTTCGCCAGATACGGTCTTCAATTACCAGCAAGAATTTCAAGATAGATACAGCATAGAGTTCTATGCCATATATTAGTTTGGATACAATTTTACCCTCGTAAAATGTTATGGACGGTAGGAAGAAATGTTTGCCTAGTTTGCCATCCACCTTACTAATCTGGTTAGCAAGTCCTGAGGATTTGTTTAGAACATATCCTCCTATTTCAGACTTATTAGGCTTTTCAAATATTGGGAAGCCCCAATAAATGAAGTGATCAACAGTTTTTGTTCACCACACCACCATATCGGAGATTTGAGTCTTCTTGGTGGTGAACTGGATCCCCTTTGTGTTAGGAGTATTACTGGACGAAGAGTTTCTCTGCGCATAGTTTCTGAAGGCAATGATCAGCCTTTGTAGTCCCAAGGGAGTCAAATCAAAAAGTAAGACATCATCAGCGTAGGAGAGCCAAGTCTGCTTCTGATAATTTAACTTGCCAGAGGCAAAAGCTGATTGAGCCAACGACTCCTACATCAGAGATATATAAATTAAAAAGACGGGGAGTAAGGATACTCTGACATTTTTGCTATTTTGCGCAATCGATCTCATTGTAATTCAATCTAATCTGGATGTTGGATTCTGAGTAGAGTGCCATTATTAGCCTCATTAATCACAGGAATGTTCAACTGCAACAGTTTTTGACAAAGTAAGTTCCTGTTTACTTTATTGAAAGCAGAGGTTAAATAGATATTGGCTAATTAAGTCCCCTTTGCCCTTCCAATCCAGGGCGTTTTCTGGACAATCCCTGCTAGCAGACCGCTCCAAGCAGTGCTATGTTGTTTTTAGAAATCCGGTCTGCCACTTTTGGATACGTCCCTCCCCAACCGCCCCAGCCTCCTTGATGCCATAATAGCAAAGCCGCAAAGACCTTGCTGTCGGCATCTTGGATAGAAATAATCCTGTTATTCTTTGAGTCATTATGATGATACCCTTTCTTAAATATAGGGATAAGAAACGCATTGTGCAAAGAAGCCAGCACAATCTGCAAATCCACAATTTGCCTGAAGTATATTGCCAGACTCAACGCCCAGGTAGTGGGATTATCTTTAAAGACTATGATGGCCAATCGATTAGACCCAGGGACTCTAGAGATACTTATAATCCGATTGACAGCAAGGATAGTCTCCTAGCTCACATCCAGATAGGTACGGGTTAATTTCTGCCTCATGTATTTGTCCAAATAGTGATTTGAAGTACTCCTACCCATTGATCTTCCCCGATCTGGTTTAGTTGCATGTCTGCTTGATGTCCAACAAGATTGTTTAGAGGTTGCCAAAATGTTGCAGTGTTACTGTTGCATAGCGAACCTAGCATGGTTTCTGCATCATTTTGCAATAAGAGTGCTCAATGCATATGACTCTAGTTACTGTATGCTTATCGTTCCGATCTTATAGCCGCAAATCTAGTGGGTTGATCCTCCATAACGCTACTATTAATAGCCCTTCCCTTTGATCTCACGCCTCTTCCGTGCTTTCACCTTCCCTTCAAATTGATGAATACTGGGAGCCGGACGAGACTTTGATTCTACACCCTTAAAAATATCATCAAGGAAGAGTTCAACACCCTTAAAAATATCATCAAGGAAGAGTTCATAGCAATTCTTGTCGAATGAGTTTAGCTTCCAATCCAAGGATGTTGATGCCATTACAACCGCCACTTTTTCATTCAGCATCGATACCTATGTTTATTCCAGATGCCCGTTTACCAACCAGTCCAGCCCTTATCCCTGGTGCCACCTACTCTCTATTTTTACTAAGTGGGAAGTGAAATTCAGTCAAGATCATTTGGTGGTCGCTCCATTCACGTGGTAGGACTCTAAAGGAACTACAGTCCAAGTATGTTAGTTAATTCACATACATATAATCCAAAATGGAATGACTCGACCCTCTTGACCAAGTTGGCCGGCTAGGCAAGTCGCCACTAATGGTTCCCTTTTAATCTATAAAGATCCAAGGTCTCAAGACATTTGGCCTACTTGACTTTTTACTTCCACTTTCTTGGCACAGACCATTTGAATTTAGGCCTCCACCCAAGATAATTCTACTCTTCTAATTCTGATATCCAACCCAAAATGAACATCTCCCTACCCCCTTCTCTGCCGCCTGGCAAACAGTGACATATCCATCTAAAACTGGAGGTTCAATAAGCCAGGTTTCCTGTATGAAAACAATCGGGAACTCTCTAGCATCTTTCCTAATGCCACATTCGAAAAAAGATGCAAGTTCCCGCAGTTGTTCCATGACCTAACTCGCAAAGATGTTTGACCACTAAAAACTAGACGCTACCCGACAATCCTATTGCTCTTTACTGGAATTCTTGAAAAGCTATACCATGAGATTGGTGGAACCTGGACTGTATGTGGGAGTAAGAAATATTCCTTGCAGCTTTGTGGCACATGCCTGGGCATATAGGCCAAGCAATGTAATGGCTTACCTCTGCGTTTTTACAGTATTTTGAATATGTTACTGTTGAAAGAAGTAATTTTGTTCCATAAGGATATTGTGCGAATGTGGAGGGAACTGGCAGAGGACTAAGACACTACTTTAGACTTTTTTCTTCTGAATACTTATTTTTATTTTTTTTTCCCTTCAGTGCATGCAGCTGTAATCGCCATTAATGAAGCAGTGGAGAGGGGGATTGTCCAAGAAACTATGGCAGCGCTCCGAAATCCCAATGCTCTGCTGGTCCATCTGAAAGAGGGCCTTGCCGCTGTATACCAAGAGATGCTCTACCAGGCTAAAGCTGAAAAATCTGCAAATGCCAGACACCGAGTAAGAGATTTTTGATTTCCTGAATAGCTTTGACCGAAGGGACTATATACGTATGTATTTTAAGTCGGTTGTGAAACGATTTTCTGATTTCATTTTCAGTAGTAGAATGGGCATTGCATTTGTCCACACATTTCGTTTTGTATATTCTTTGCAGTTTAATTCCTTGTTACAAATGATGGTGCACCAATTCCCCAAATATTTCATGGGTTCAGGGGTCGTTTTTAAACTTTATCTGTGACATTTGTACAAGATAACTAATCATCTAAACAGCCGTTCAACTGTTGGTTGCAGTCACCGTATTACCTTCATTTTTAGTGTGGGCTATTAGGTGTCGCTTGTGACACCTATAGGCCGAAACTATTGCATTAGAGTACAGATGGGGAGAAATGGCATATGAGAGGGGCACACAGCTTGTAGGTGTTTGGTTGTTTGCCCACCCATTGACTGGCCATGCTAATACCTATGGACATTCCCACCCCTCTGCACCCGAAACACCACCTCATCCGAACTATTTGAGCTTGCTTTAAGCCAGCCTTTCCGTCGAACGTTGTGCTCGAAGTGCCTGCCAGTGTTTTTCAATGCAGCGTTCTGAGAGTTAATGGCTTCATTGGAGATGTAAAACGTTCTACAGGTGTAATAACGAGCATTGGCAATCCAACTGTTTCTGCTTCTGTGTAGGCATGGGAAAGGCACTTGCCAGGCACAGCCATAGTGGTATTAACTGGCCATTGATGGTGGCAGGTGCAAAATAATGTGAGTACCTGGGTTTCTAATGGCAGTGCCTGGCAAATGCCTAATACTTATACACAAGCCAAAACTGTTGGCGTTGCCCTTGCTTGTTTTTTTATCAGACTTTTGTGAAGGACACGCATGGTGCTTATAAATGGAGTGGCTGAAGGCAGACCTGTTAATTTTAGTACACCAGCAGGGGGGTTTACCGTCCACTTCATTCACTCTCAGAAGACTGCTTTGCAAAAACACTGGAGGGTACTTAGAGTGCACATTTGATGGTAAGGCTTGATTAAAGCAACATCGAAGAGTTCCCAAGAGGAGGTATTTTGGGCAGAGAGGAGCCGGAACTGGGTGGGAATGGCCATAGGGATTAGCATGGCCATGGGCAGACCATGGGTGGGCAAATAACCAAACGACACATACGGGCTGTGTCCCTCCTCATATGCCCTTTCCTCCCTTGCTGTACTATTTATGCAATTTATTATTATTTGTTTATTTGTATTTAGTATTAAAACTTTTACAAAGATTTCCAATTATATTTAAAAATATAACCTATTAATCACATTTATACATACTTCCTAATTCTCCAATTAAAACTTAAAACATAACAATTACACAGTTAAACAACAAATCGACATATTAAAGAATGCATTAAATTTCTCAAACATCCCGATCCACTTAACATAAGTACATGGGGACAATTCATACAATACACGCATAATACAGCTATTCCTAACTATAAGATATCAAAGAAAATATTGATTTAACATTTAATATTATAAATAGTTAAAATGCAAGTCACATTGGCTTGCATATTTAAGACCAAAACTAAAATATCAACTGAGTGTAATCGACTGAGTATCATTTAACAGTACTTTGTTTCTTAATATTTGGGAATCGGCATACATTAGTCTGTAGGTAATGATTTCTTTGTTTCCCCATAAACTAAATGGGGCTAAATGCACACTTTCATTCTCAGTGTTTAAACAAAATATCCAAAAGAGATCTGATTTTATGGAATCGTAGTTGTGTACAAATCTACCGAGCGTAGTCATGATTGCAGGACTTGAGCAGGAACATTCAGTGAACATGTGTTTAGGTGTCTCCAACAAAGCCCTACTATTACAAATTCGGCATGTCCGTTCCTGTCGCGGGATGTTCTACCTTGATATTGATATTTTATTTCTATCGCGCTCGTACACAAGTGTTTCAGAGCGCGACAAGGCAAGGGAGGGGAACAGGGGAGAACAAAGCAGCGATCTTACTAGGCCCAGTGACATTGAGAATGCGCAAGTGCATGGGAGAGGGGGGAGGGGAAAAGTGCATGGAAGGGGGGAGAGGTGGAAAGTGCGAAGCAGAGGAGAAACAGATAAATAACAATAAATAAATAATAAAGGCAACAAACAGTGGTAATGCAGCCAGCAATTTGCAAGTGCTAGGTTTAAGGCAGCAGACAGGGTAGGTCCGATAAGTGCAGGAAGAAAAAGGGGGGGCTGTATAGGTACAGATACAGACCACAGTGCAAGGGGTGGCCCGGAGGCAGTGCGGGAGGGTGACGGGATGAGCAGGTACCTGGGCCCAGGTGCATGGTGCCAAGAGAGAACAGATCAGCAGGGGAGAGGGGGAGCGAAGGCAGAAGAAAAGAGGAAGGTCTTAAGGTGCTTCCGGAACCGGAGATGGTTCTCCTCAAGTTTTAGAGTGGCAGGGAGGCTGTTCCAGAGGGAGGCCCCAGCCGAAGACAGAGATCTACCCCCAGCTCGTTTCTTAGAAAAACGACTGATCCTGAGTGAGTTGGAGGTAGAGGAGCGAAGAGCTCGAGAGGGGAGGTATTTGCGGAGGGATAGCTGAAGGTATTTTGGACCCAGGCCCCAGAAAGCCTTGTGGACAATGCAGAGGGTTTTGAATTTAATCCTTGCATCCACTGGGAGCCAGTGAAGAGATTTCAGAGCTGGAGAGATACGATCCCAGGGCTTGAGGCCAAGGACCAGTCTCGCAGTCCTGTTCTGGATTAGTTGCAGAGGGCGGAGAGTAGAGGCAGGTAGATTTAGAAAGAGGCTGTTACAATAGTCCAAGCTAGAGAGAACCAGAGCTTGAGATAACATGAGCTTCTAGGGGAAGGAGAGGAAAGGCAGAGTACCTCTGAGGAGGTGCAGTCGGAAATTTGACTTTTTAGAGACCTCAGAGATGTGGGCGGAGAAGGAAAGGGTGAAGTCAAAGATGACCCCGAGGGTCATAGCCTCGCAGGTGGGGGTATGAGGAGGGCCAAGGGAGGCCGGCCAGAGAGTGAGGGGAAAGGATGGTGAAGGTGTGCTGATGAGGGGGATCTCCGTCTTGCTGGCATTCAGACAAAGATCATTGGCGGCACACCAATCTTGAATGGCAGTTAGGCAATCAGAGATGAGAGAGGGAGAAGAGGTGGCAGAGGGAAGCCTGAAAATGAGTTGAGTGTCGTCAGCGTAGCACTGGAAATTTGAGCAGAAAATGGCAATGCAGTGGGCGAGAGTTGCCAGGTATTGGTTGAAAAGCCAGGGCGAGAGGTTAGACCCCTGGGGAACACCACAGGTAGAGAGGAAGATAGATGAAAGGAAGGACCCAAGTTGGACCTGGGAGGGTTGATCTGAGAGGAAAGAGGTCAGCCAGGCCAGAGCCTGATCAGTGATACCCAAGTTTTCATGGAGACGGTTGAGCAGGATGTGTCATGATCTCTGCTTCCAAAAGGTCAGGGTTTTCCCAACTCCCTTGGAAGCAGATCCATAACCCAGGTTCCGAGTGCCAACCAGTCCCAATTGGGACCTTTTGGACCCAGTCCTGGCGCCAGTGGCACCAGGCTCATAAATATGCCCAGTCCCAGCGCTGGAAGCGCCAGGCTCATAATGCTTGGGTGGACTTACCTGCAGCAGACCATGCTGCTTACTTGCCTGCCAGTTGAGCCTCTGATCCTCTTCTGTTTGGAACTACTTTTCCTGTTGGGTGGGGCAGGAGCCACTCCCTAGATTCAGAACACTGGAACTCTTCTGGAAAGCAGGAACTCTTTTCTTACCTAGGCGTGGCTGTGGAAGGAGACACCTAAGCACTACAGGAGGCTATTTAAACCACACCCGATGGATGAATCTTGCTTTGCGTTATTCTGCATCCTCTGCAGCAGAACGCTCATCGTGTCTTCTGCATCTGATCCTGGGCCTAAGGAAAAAGGCTTACCATCCTGAATCCAGTCTTCAGCAACACCTATAAAGACAAGAAAGAACAGGTTAGCATTACGGTCTTCAGTGACAGCTCTTCACTTACCTGGTCCATCGGCTGTCACCAACGCCTCGCGCTGCATTCCGGCATCTGAAAGACAAAGGCTTACCTACTCTTCGTGCGCTCCGGAGGTCTTCACACTGCATTCCGGCATCTGAAAGACAAAACAAGGTGCGTTTAAAGACATTGGGGAACTTTAATACTCACGTGCCATTACTCCTTCCCACATCTAACCCAGTGGGTATTCCGGCACCCTGCAGCCGCTCCGAACTTGTACCTGCAAAATAAAAAGACAGTTAGAGCGCATCGTGAAGCAGGCAACAAGCGCTTACTTACGTGCTTCCAGGCGCTTCTATTCATCACACAGGCTCCATCTTCAACTCACTTCAGCCCGTCATCCGCCATCGCCGGAACCCTGCAAAACAAGAGACATCATTACTAAAGACTTTAAAGACATTAGAATTACTCGAAACTTACCGTTCGTGCAGTAAACGACGGACAGCAGTCCTCTGAAGTCAAGAGGCCTGCTCCCCTTATCCAGTGAAGAAACTGGTTACAGCACCCTGCCCCGAGGCAGATGGAGAGCACAGCGTTCACTTACCTAAGACATCTTACCCTTCGAGTCAGACATACAGTGCACAGAGGTCCAGCCCAAAGAGCCAGCCGTGTGTTACACATCACCTTTGAAGATACGGTATACGCCCAGTCAAGACCGGCGCCTCTACGGGAATCAGGTGAGCGTTACAGAACGCAAAGCCTACCACAAAACTCCCGTCCAGGCGCTATGGAAACCTCGGATACCGACCAGCTAGCCCAGTTACTTGGGGAACTAAGGGCAGAAGTGCATGCAGCCCGTCAGGAAACGAACGCTCTAAGAAGGGAACTGATTATTTCCAAGGAGCGAACAGATGATCTCGCTAGACAATTGCTACAGTCACAAGCCGGACAGACCCCGTTACCCGCATCTGGGGGAAATCTTCCTTCTACATCCTCTATGAATCCAGTGCAGATCAACCTACCTGGGAATGTACCTCTGGCTCCGCCCGAACGATTTTCTGGTGACCCAAAGAGGTTTGCAGTATTTATCAATCAGTGCCGGTTGCATTTCTTATGCCGGCCAGCAGCCTTTCCAACTGATCAAGCTAAAGTAGCTTTCGTGCTTTCGTACCTTAGTGGCAATGCGGCAGACTGGTCGATCCCTCTAGTAAATCAAGATGATCCGGTCCTCCATGATTTTCAAGCTTTTCAGCTCAGTATGGAAAAACTGTTCGCAAGACATTCACAGGGGCAGGCCTTGGACAATGAGCTTCTTTCGTTGCGACAAGGTAATCAAGACCTTTTGGCTTATATTGCGTCTTTCAACAGACTGATAGTGTAAACTCAATGGCCTGAGGACAAAAGGATTACGCTGTTTTATAGAGGTCTACGTGGAGAGCTCAAAGATGTGTTAGCCCAAGTAGTGAATCCCCCACAAGATTGTTCGGACTATATAGACTTAGTCGTTCAAATAGATCACAGACTGCAGAACAGGAAGGCCGATCGTTCCAAGTTTGATGCTCGAGTATTTTCCAAACCGCCAACTCCTTCCAAAGGAGTAGACTCCGGGGAACCCATGCAAATAGGGGGTCTGAAAGGTCCTCTAACACAAAAGGAGCGGGAAAGGAGAAAACAGTTGCAATTATGCCTCTATTGCGGAAACTCAGGGCACTTTCTTCGAGACTGTCCGGTGAAACCTGCCAAGAAGGCAGTAGGAGCTGCAGTTACCAAAGTTACAAACTCTGAGCAGGGAAACGACCTCGCCCGACAAGAATAGAGGTCCTCTTGCCGAGCGTGAAAACCAGTTCCGTGACCTCGCATTTCGTGATACCTATGGTCCTCATTAGCCCTGATAACCCGGATCGATTACATGCAATTGAAGCTTACGTCGACAGCGGTGCCATCGGCAATTATGTGGATCATGAAATGGTTTTGAGGATGAATCTAACTTTGTCCCAAGGCTGTAAAGGACGTCATTACTACGGTGGATGGTACGGATATAGCCTAGGGGCCAGTAACGCATACCACTCAAGAGGTGACGCTAGTAAGTCAAGATGGACACCATGAGAAGATCGTGTTCGATGTGATCAAGGTCCCTCAGTTTCAGATTATTCTAGGAATACCTTGGTTAGAGAAACACAATCCTCTGATCGATTGGCGAGCAAGAACGGTCCAGTTTCCAGAATGTGTCTCTACTTGTCACCCTCCACCTGGTGTTGCACTGGCAGCAATTTCTTCAGAGACTCCCCAGTTACCTCCCGAATACCTAGAATACCAAGATGTTTTCCGGAAGGATCAGGCTAACTCTCTACCTCCTCATAGGTCTTATGACTGCCAGATAGACCTGATACCTGGATCTACTCCTCCTTGTAGTAGAATTTATGCCCTCACCGAGCCTGAGAGCCTTCACCTTCGACAATACCTGGATCAATACCTGGCAAATGGGTTTATTCGTCCTTCCAAGTCCCCTGCTTCTTCAGCTTTGTTCTTCGTTCCAAAAAAGGAAGGAGACCTTAGAACTTGTATAGATTATCGCTCCCTGAACCAGATCACCGTTAAGAATAGATATCCGTTACCTTTGATCCCTGAACTCCTGGACCAAGTCAGAAAAGCATGCATATATACAAAGCTGGATCTTAGAGGAGCTTACCACTTGGTACGAGTAAAAGAGGGCGATGAATGGAAGACGGCCTTCCGCACCAAGTATGGGCTATTTGAATATCAGGTCATGCCCTTCGGACTTTGCAATGCCCCGGCCGCCTTTCAATATTTTATGAACGATGTCCTCAGAGAGCTCATAGATGTATGTGGTGTTGTTTACATTGACGACATCCTCGTTTATTCTTCATCGGAATCTGAACATCGGAAACACGTGAAAATGGTCCTCGAAAGATTGCGTCAACACAAACTTTTCGCTAAATTGGAAAAATGTGTTTTGAAAGTGACTGAAGTTGAATTCTTGGGATTCATATTATCACCTGGCGGAGTGCGTATGGATTCAAAGAAGGTCGATGCAGTTCTCAAATGGCCATCACCATCCTCCCTAAAAGGTGTGCAAAGCATGTTAGGCTTCGCTAACTTTTACCGCAGGTTTATCCCCGAATTCTCTCGAATAGTCCAGCCCATCACTGCCTTGTTAAAGAAAAACAAACGTTTGAATAGGTCTACCGAGGCGGAACAAGCTTTCCAGGATTTGAAGACTAAATTTATCTCTGCACCAATCTTAAAACACCCTCACCCCGAACTCCCCTACATCATGGAAACTGATGCTTCAAGCCTTGCCATGGGGGCAGTTCTATCACAAAAGGACCCGGTAACCAATCGGTTGCATCCCGTGGCATTTTGGTCCCGCAAATTCTCGCCTCCTGAAATCAATTACGCGATTACTGACAAGGAACTTCTGGCTATCAAGTCTGCCTTTAAGGCTTGGCGGCATTATCTGCTGGGGGCCCGACACACCGTTACTGTGATTACGGATCACCGAAACCTGCAATATTTTAAAACCGCAAAAGCCCAATCCTCTAGACAACTCCGTTGGGCATTATTCTTTGCCGAGTTTGACTTCATAATTACCTATCGACCTGGTACAAAGAACGGTAAAGCTGATGCCCTTTCTCGGATGGGAGTGGAAGAACACTTGATCAACCCTAAACCTGTACCAATCATTCCCGAACAAAGAATTCTGGGTGTAATCGCCACAGAATCCATAGAGGAAGTTAAGGATAAAGCCAGGCAACTTGTAACTCCAGCAGACATACAGAATTGGCATCTGCAGGGAAAGGACTTTGCAGTAAAGGACAACTTATTGTATTTCCAAGAACGATTATACCTACCCAGCACAGATTGACAGAAAAAAGTAATCTCTTGTTATCACGATTCTTTAATGGAAGGACATCCCGGTATGGCCAATACCTCAGAAAAGATCAAGCGCTACTTCTGGTGGCCGTCTTGGAAAAAAGATATCAGAGACTTTATAATGTCCTGTGGAGTATGCGCCCAAAACAAGAGTCAAAAGGAAAGACCAGCAGGCCTCTTACGCCCTTTTGACATCCCACCTCGCCCTTGGCATACGCTTTCTATGGACTTCATCACCGATCTACCTCCATGCTCCGGATACAATACGATTCTAGTAATCGTGGACTTATTCTCCAAGATGGCGCATTTCATTCCGCTCAAAGGCTTGCCAACAGCAGCAACTCTGGCCCGAGAATTTCTCAAACATCGTCCGACTGCACGGTTTTCCTTCGGTTCTAATTTCGGATCGAGGTAGTAAATTTATTTCTCATTTTTGGCGAAGTTGCTGTCGGTCGACTCAAATTGATGTGAGACTATCGACCAGTCACCACCCTCAGACCGACGGACAAACCGAGAGGACCAATCAAACTCTGGAACAGTATTTAGGCTGCATGCTGCAACAAACTGAAAAAACTTGGAAAGTCATCCTTTGGATAGCCGAATATGCCTACAATAACTCTGTCCATTCGGGAACTGGGAAAACCCCGTTTTTTCTTTTGTACGGCAGTCACCCTCGAACCTCGGAGTTGGATCCCCTCCAAGATCTTGAAACACCAGCAGTAGACTACCTGCATTCTACAATCACCCAAGCCTTTAAGGAAGCGGTTTCTCACCTTCAAAGGGCTAAAGAACAATACAAGAAAGGAGCAGATCAACATCGGAAGGAAGCCCCTCAATATCAAGTAGGGGATCAAGTCTGGTTATCCACCAAATATCTACCTCTAAAAGGGCCACGCACATTCAACCCAAGATACCTTGGTCCCTATTCCATCACTACCATAGTAAACCCAGTAGCTGTCAAGTTGGACGTGCCCCCGCGCATGAAGATTAGGGGTGTCACGGTATTAGTTTTATGACGGTACGATAACCTTCTTGCCAAATGACGGTATATCATGGTTATCACGGTATAGCAGGTGGAGTTGACTAACCTTAACAAATATTTTCTAAAAGGTCATAAATTGTCAGATTTATCATCACAAACAAAACCAGACACCCAGGGACAGAATTGGGGTTTTCAACATACTTTCCACTGAAATGCCACCCCTTGCTTCCACCAAACACAAACACACGTGTGGAGAGGAGGAGGGGGGGGGGGCAGCCCTGTGGCGACTGGCAAAGCAAACTGAATTGCTAAACTTAAGTGGTCATTTAGGCTCGGGCCAAAAGGTGTTAAGTAATCACAGACATGTTACCCTTTGGTATGGCAGCAGGGAATACCCACAGAGATTAGTGAATTTCGCAGTGTGACTTATTATATGTAAATTCAATGATGGAACCAGGGAAATCCGCCATTGTCATATGTTTAGAGAACATTATCCATTATAAATATACAAACCCCAAAGCCGCCAACCCAAAGTAAACCCTTTTCCTTCTTAACACTGTATCTATTCTTCCTATTGCTAACATATTGATTTTGTGTCAGGCACGTGTGGTTTATGGAATGGCATTAAGAACTGCTCCAACTGAAACTACTTGGCAGATGGCACATCCAACAGTGCAAGACCAAGACTGCGCAGCACTTGCTTACTGCAGCCTTTCCAAATCAGATTGAAAAGCACACTTAACGGTATAAACGGTATAACGGTATAAACAATGTGACGGTTATTATTGTTCAATTAAGTGGTTCACGGTATCTTTAACGGTATACCGTTATACCGTTACATCCCTAATGAAGATACATCCGGTCTTCCACGTCTCTCTATTAAAACCCGTGCAACCTCAAACCCGACTAACTAAATCTCCAAAACCTATCCTAGTTGATGGAGAACTCGAGTTTGAAGTCAAAAGCATTCTGGACTCCAAGATCTCCAAATCTAAACTATTTTACCTAATTGACTGGAAAGGCTACGGCCCCCAAGAGAGATCCTGGGAACCTGCTGAATATGTCCACGCTCCTCGCCTAATCAAAAGATTTCACCGAACATTTCCTGACAAGCCAAAACCCCCGGAGAAGCCCGGTTTGGGAGGGGCCTTGAGGGGGGGGGGGGGTACTGTCATGATCTCTGCTTCCAAAAGGTCAGGGTTTTCCCAACTCCCTTGGAAGCAGATCCATAACCCAGGTTCCGAGTGCCGACCAGTCCCAATTGGGACCTTTTGGACCCAGTCCTGGCGCCAGTGGCACCAGGCTCATAAATATGCTCAGTCCCAGCGCTGGAAGCGCCGGGCTCATAATGCTTGGGTGGACTTACCTGCAGCAGACCATGCTGCTTACTTGCCTGCCAGTTGAGCCTCTGATCCTCTTCTGTTTGGAACGACTTTTCCTGTTGGGTGGGGCAGGAGCCACTCCCTAGATTCAGAACACTGGAACTCTTCTGGAAAGCAGGAACTCTTTTCTTACCTAGGCGTGGCTGTGGAAGGAGACACCTAAGCACTACAGGAGGCTATTTAAACCACACCCGATGGATGAATCTTGCTTTGCGTTATTCTGCATCCTCTGCAGCAGAACGCTCATCGTGTCTTCTGCATCTGATCCTGGGCCTAAGGAAAAAGGCTTACCATCCTGAATCCAGTCTTCAGCAACACCTATAAAGACAAGAAAGAACAGGTTAGCATTACGGTCTTCAGTGACAGCTCTTCACTTACCTGGTCCATCGGCTGTCACCAACGCCTCGCGCTGCATTCCGGCATCTGAAAGACAAGAGCTTACCAACTCTTCGCACGCTCCGGAGGCCTTCGGCGCTGCATCCCGCATCTGAAAGACAAAACAAGGTGCGTTTAAAGACATTGGGGAACTTTAATACTCACGTGCCATTACTCCTTTCCACATCTAACCCAGTGGGTATTCCGGCACCCTGCAGCCGCTCCGAACTTGTACCTGCAAAATAAAAAGACAGTTAGAGCGCATTGTGAAGCAGGCAACAAGCGCTTACTTACGTGCTTCCAGGCGCTTCTATTCATCACACGGGCTCCATCTTCAACTCACTTCAGCCCGTCATCCGCCATCGCCGGAACCCTGCAAAACAAGAGACATCATTACTAAAGACTTTAAAGACATTAGAATTACTCGAAACTTACCGTTCGTGCAGTAAACGACGGACAGCAGTCCTCTGAAGTCAAGAGGCCTGCTCCCCTTATCCAGTGAAGAAACTGGTTACAGCACCCTGCCCCGAGGCAGATGGAGAGCACAGCGTTCACTTACCTAAGACATCTTACCCTTCGAGTCAGACATACAGTGCACAGAGGTCCAGCCCAAAGAGCCAGCCGTGTGTTACACATCACCTTTGAAGATACGGTATACGCCCAGTCAAGACCGGCGCCTCTACGGGAATCAGGTGAGCGTTACAGGATGGTATGGTTGACCGTGTCGAAGGCAGAAGAGAGATCGAGGAGGATGAGGACAGAGGGAATGTTAGAGTCAAGGTTGGTGAGCAGATCTTCACGGATGTTTAGGAGAGCAGTTTCCGTGCTTCTGGCAGCTCTGAAGCCAGACTGGTGGTCATGGAGACAGCGAACAGAATTGGAATGAAGGTTAAGCTGAGAGATGGCCAACTTTTCCAGGAGTTTGCCAAGAAAGGGAGTAATGGAAATTGGGCGATAGTTAGCTAGACAAGAAGGATCAGCTGTGGGTTTCTTGAGAAGAGGATGCACAAAGGAGTGCTTCAGAGGGGAGGAGAAGGATCCAGATGCAAAGGAGTAGTTGCAAAAATCTGCAAGGGCCGGAGCGAGGGTATCACTGTGGTTCTTGATGGTTTTAGAGGAACGGGGATGAACCTGTTTTGAAGAGGCTTTCATAGATCGGACTTGCCTAGCAACCTCGTCAGGGGTGAAAAGGGAAAAGGACGAGAAGGAGGGTGGCTAAAGGAGGGTCAGCAAGCACAGAGAGGGAAGAGGAGGAGCGTGGGTGGAGAGGGTGGACAGGATGTCCTGGGTTTTTGAAATGAAGTGAGAGGCAAGGGCATTGCAAAGAGCCTGGGAGACAACAGGAGGGGTAGAGACTGCAGCAGGGTTGGCCAGCTCCTTGCAGATTTTAAAGAGTTTGGCCGAGTTGTTAGATGCCGCAGAGACACAAGCTTGAATAGGGACTCTCTTCTTGGTGAGGACAGAGTCGGCATTGCCTTTGTAGCAGGCGACAGGCCAGTTTGTCAGAGGATAAACAGGAAGTCCTCCATTTCCTCTCAGCTGCCCTACACTTACGTTTAAGTGTAGCTAGGTCAGAGTCATACCAGGAATTGCACTTGGCTTTGGACTTCAAACGGATCCTCATGACGGGGGCAAGAACATCAAGCGTATCAGAAATTGAAGAGTAAAGCAGAGACAGGGCTGTATCAGGATGAGAGACAGCCAAAGGTGGAGGGGGGGGGGAGAGAAAGTGGCGGCAAAAGCCTCAACTGACACGCTTCATGGGCCGGATGTCCGAGAAGGTAGGTGGCAGTGTTGGGGTGGGCTTGGGGGGAAAAGAGGGAGGGAGGGAGGGAGGGGGGAGAGATGAGAGGGAGGAGTGGTCAGACGGATGGAGAGGGGGAGGTCAGAGGAGATCAAGACATAGTGTGTGCCCTGCAGAGTGAGTCGGGCCAGAGGGGAGGATGGACAGGGAGAGGGAGTCGCAGAGGTCACGTAAGAGTACAGAGGAGGAGCAAGGAGAGTCTAAATGTATATTTAGGTCACCGAGGAGGAGGAGTTGAGTGGCAGAGGCCAGGAGGGAGGAGGAGAGGTCTGCCCACTCAGAGAGAAATTAGGTGATTTGAGCAGGAGGCCGGTAGATGGTAACTACTGTAAGAGAATCGGTAGGCAAGAGAGAAAGCCTACAGACAAGGCATTCAAAAGAGAAGTAGGTCTGAGTGGGAATGATGGAGGCAGGAATCCACTCAGGAAAGATCAGGGCTACCCCCCCCCCCTCCCCACCGGACCGGGAGGATCTGGGTGCTGAGAGGATCTTGTAGCCATCGGGGAGGAGAGTGTCAAAGCTTGTAACAGAGCTGGCCGTGAACCATGTCTCAGTAAGACCAAGGACATCAAGGTCTAGTTCTTCAAGGAGGTGGCAGATGTCAGAGGAGTGTTTGACGGCAGAGCGAGAGTTGAGAGTGGCAATATGAAGAAGGTTGCCAGCCTTAAAGACCTTCCGGGGAGGGGTACAGATAGGAGGTACGCCCTGCGGAGGAGAAAGAGCCCGAGGAGGGAGGAGAGAGGACAAGGTAGCCAAGGGGGGAGGAGGAGAGAGGACAAGGTAGCCAAGGGGGGAGAGGAGGGGACGGCAGGAGATGAGAGGAAATTGATGAGGCGAGAGAAGCGCCTATCAAAGAGGAGGAGATTGGCCTGAGGGCCTTGGACCATGACAGTGCCATTTAGGTAGACATTAATGATGACTTTAGAGGAGTCGAAGGAAGCCATGAGAGCTTCCCAGCGAGTGCCACCGTCAATGGGAGAGGAAGAGATAGGGCAGAGCACAGAGACCATATGAGGAGTCCATAGATCTGGCGAAGGAACGACAAAGAGGATGTCGGTAAGGGTCTGTCTGGCGGAAGCATTGGAGTAGGTGTCGGCGATAGGAAGACCAGGATTAGAGGCCAAGATATCCTTTTCGAACTTCTTCCTACCAGACTTAGTGAGACGGGAAGGATAGTCAATGGAGAAGCAGTTGGAGAAGACCTTGCACCATGTATTTACAACAAAGGTAAATGATTAATCCTTAGTTTCAGTAAGAATGTTCGAACAGCAGGGCTCGGGCAAGATAAAGCATAGCTTTGTGCCGAAAGGTATACATGTTAGATTTGCCACATCTGTGTAAGAACTTAAACTGGAAAGGTGAGCATAGTTCTTTGTCCAGTCCCTTGCCATATTTTCTTTTTGAGTACTTGTTTCAGAATGAGAAAGCTAGTACCCCATTAAAAATGAGGGGTCCAAGGAATATTAAAGTACTTTGCCATCAAATTATTATAACCTTTCCCTTTAGTTTTCCTTATTGAAACCTTTGTGGAAGCCATCAATGCAAATAATTGACATCTCGGTCTAGTGTTAATTTTCAAACATAACATTCCCTGCCGTAAAATAGCATGGCCTTTTAAAGATACCAGGCCAAGCTCCAACCTAAAGTACTCGATTGGCGTTGATGGTGGCAAATTGAGGATCTTTTTCCAAAAGTATCCCTCAATACTGTCCAACCACCGCAAGTCCTCCATCTAGGCCGTAGAGCACCAATCGGGTGAGTAAGTTGTTTGGCTCTAATGCTTTTAGTTTCCTTTATATGACTCTATGGTCTAGATGGGCTCATGTCCACACCCAAGTACAGGTATTTTCCAACCCTTTCTAAGACACCAAGACTAGTGTTGAATACTAGGTTTTAGGGGCAACGACCACGACCTTAGTTTTTTCCATATATATTACCAAGTCATTAACCACCGTATACCCTACCAACTTCTCAAACATTTGCCTTTACTCCACAAAATGTATAGTTTTTAAAAGGACAAGATCATCAGCGTTCAGCATACAAGAAACAGTACAATCCCCCACTTTGGGACAACAACCGATAGTCTGGTCGAAGATTAGTGATGGGTCTGTCGTATATATATGCTGTACAACAGACGCCAGGGTACAACCTTGCTTGACTCCCGTGTCTGTATTAGAGATGTCAACCCACCCTGATCGTCCAACCTTATCTGCCCCCTAGTATCATAATGCAAACCTTTAAGAATGCTCAACAGCCAACCAGGACATCACCAGCGCTACATTTTAACCCACAACTTCTCTCGCCAAACCCCATTCAAAGCCGCCCTGAAATCCACAAAAATGGAATACAGGGTAGCCTCCTCAGGGGCAGATGCCACCCTCTAGAGCGTATCCATCAATCTAATATTATGGGATGTACAGCACCACGGACGAAACCCTGTCTGAGCATAGCTCAGAATGTTCGCTTCCTCAACCCAAAGCTGCAGGGCATCTAATATAAAAGATGCAAATATTTTCCCTGTGGAGTCCAAAAGGGAGAGTAACCTGTAGTTTACAGGCAAACTGTGATTCCTTTATAGAAAGGCACCAAAACAGCCTTTTGCCAAGAAGATGGTATTGTCTGTGAGTAACACACTCCATCAAAGAATATCTTCAACAAAACAGCCCACTTCTTAGGGTTTTGTTTCAGGATAGCATATGCAAGACCATACGGTCCAGGGGCCCTGGAGTTATTCAATTTCTTTATTTTATTTTCAATTCCGACTTCACTGATCTCTAAGTGCCATCCCTCGAGTTAATATTTGGGGGACGAAGTCGGTTCACATATCACATTTCCCCCTTTAATTATACCCAAGCCATTCAATCTCCTGGATCAGGTTAAGGACTTTCTCCTTATTCACCACCTTAGCTTTGTTCAAATTGGTCAAAATGTCCTTAATATTTCCCTTCCCCAAAATCATAATCTTGTCATTGTCTATTTTTTATGGAATATTTCCAGCATTTTTATCATCCTCTATATGTATTCTTAATTTGTCTTATCGCAAATTTCATATCCTTAGGGTGAGACCTACCAGACACTAATCTAATTTCCTTGCGCATAGTGTGCTTGCCATCTCTAATAGCCCAACCATATTTATTATTAACTTTATCACTAATCGTGATATCCCTCTTAGGGCATTTCTTAGTCATAGTTGCCAAATTCTTGAGCCAAACTTCTATCTCATTACCACATAAAATCCAGAGTGATTCTATTGCCTCAATATTTAAAGCATCTACTATTGTCTCAATTTTACAGAGGTTCTACTTGTCCATCACAGGTCTCAGCATGATTTGCTGATAGTCCCGAGCACCCCAAATGATCCCCCTGTACTTTTATTCTGTCCCCCAATCTTTTAGTCCGGGTCAGTAGGTTGTGGTCACTATAATCACATGCTTTAACTCTAAGCTCACAAGTAGCCATTAGACCAGCATTATTGCCAAAAATAATCTAACGTGGCCTTAGAGTTATTGTTCTCCCATGTATATTGTCCAGGGACATCCCCCCACTGTTCTACCATTTTTAAAATACTGAGGTCCCATTGTCTAAAGTAACTCGCCAATCTATTCTCTCTTAAGTTAACAACCCCATGGAGCATACCACTACTTGGGGCAACCTTGCAATAAGGTGGGCACAGCTGATAATCACAACACCTAGTGTTTAAATCCCCCCAGTAACACAAATCCATTGTCTCCATACCCGGGAATATTTTAAGTCAACTACTCCTCCAATTTTTGCAGAAGTGGACTTTAGACTGGGAGGGAGGTATAAGTTAATAATCAACATCCTTGCGCTATCTTTGCTGGTATTAGTCCATATTTCGACACATTGTACGTATCCACCATCTATTATTTTCCAAACTTCTTCACAAGAATTAAGCTGTTGGCTAATTCCAATGATCAGTCCTCCAAATGGTCTCTCTTTAGGGGCTTTATTGGCCAACATTTGGTAAAGATCGTACCCTTCAAAGTGGACTGGACTATCGAGCCATGTTTCCTGCAACATTAGCACATCATAACCAGCTAATGGGTACATAGATCCATCTTCCTGCAATAAATGCCTAGAAGTGTGTTCCAACTGACCACCTTTAATTGGTCAGTTACCAGCTATCAGGCGGTGTTGGTTCACAGTTCTTGGTCCACTAGAGACCAAATATATCCTGTTTTGTACGCAAGGTCCCCTAGACTCCTGCCCAAACCTTAGTTCACCATAGGCCGGACCAACAGGCCCACTCTTCCTTCCTCCAGATGTCAATACTCTGTTGTACTGCCTCGACATTCCCAAATTACCTCTTGCAACTGATCCCAATTTCGTACCACACACCCACAGTTTAAGCCCCCATAGAATCAAGGGCATCAACATTAGCACATAGCAGAGCTGCCACCGTAGGTCTACCAAATCGCAGCAGCACCCAGTTGGTGCTGCTATCCCAATTAGGCAGGGCCAGCTCTACAGTGTTTGCTGATGTAATTATAGTCAACCACGGTACCGTTGCTCACAATCGCAACCGTATAGACCTATTAAAAAAAAAAGGGCTCCCTGCAGTAGTGTGATTTTCTTCCAATTCAACCAGACATCATGGCCTAATCATTCCAATATCCATTCTATTGTGGTTGATAGTTGTTTTGGGACTGATCTTCGACACATAATCTTTTAGATTCAAATGAATCTTCATTCTTGGCAGCTCGATCTTGTACAAACATAACTCGTGATATTGCCCTCCCTTTCACAAAGCCATCACTTCCCAACCTCCCACTTTCATTTCCATGCCCGATACCATCCACTATCTTAACAACCTGAGTACCCATACTGGGTTTATTCCAAAACATAGAGATGCTTTGTTGGCTCATAACCCCAACCTTCCTAGTCTGAGCACTGAGTTTAGGTCTTGGAAGGGCCCACCTATCGATGGGTCCCTGCAATATTACTGATCTTTTGATCCCATCTACCAGGGCTTTTGTTACTATTTTTGCTTTAGCAGGTATCCCCGCTCCATCAACTTTCGTCCTACTTTCCTTGATTCATCACTGAGGCAGTGTGTTATGGGGAGGGGATCTGATCCTCTCTGTATCTTTAAGCAATTTAGTACTCTTACATTTATTAGAGGTTATTAGAGTGGATTTTTCCATTAAAGAGATTTCCATACAAAGGGTATCCAATGCATCTTCATCATTTTCTGCCGCTATGTTAATCGCATCTTGCGACCTCCATGTATTTACTGCCTCATCTAGAGTAATATGGTTATTAGGGTATCTCCTTTCAAACTCTTTCGCAACACCCTGCTCCACCTCATTTTCTGTGTCCACAATACATCCTTCATTGGGATATCCAAATTCAAAACATCATACTTCTGATTAACCACACAATTTTTCTTCAGGACCGGGATCTATATGCCCATCGCTTCAACCACCATAGCTAAAGATTGTTTCATACAGATTTGGTTCTTGGCCAATTTAGTACACAAACTTAAAACCGCCTCGAGTTTTACTGATATGGCTTTCAGTTCAAAATTGAAAAAAACATAATTTTAGTTGTGTTGGCGCTGCCCACTCAGATGTTATCCCAGCATTATCGTTCTCCACCATACCCCTTAAAGCAGAGTCTCTTGCCAATCGATTTCCCCCCTCCTCCCCCTTCCGCTTGGGTATATCCCTTATTTTACGGGATTGCGTCGGGCTACGCAGGCATTTACCTTTATGTACCCCCTCACTACGCAATCCAACTCGCCCACTGGTCTTTAATTTAATGATGGCGGATTGGTCAACACAATATCAACTAGAGTGACCTACCAGTGTCCAAACAGTCCCAAGAGTCACTGTGCTGCCTAATCTTATGTAATTTGCCAACATATAATGTCAATATAAATATGAACAAAACTGTGTAAACGTTAAATCTGTAAAACCAGCCTCTTATCCAACAGCCATGAGCTGTGGTTAAATCGAGGCAACGATGCGCGTGGCTCTGAGCTTCTCGTCCTTTTGAACATGCATAGGGCTCGTATCTGCCGTACAGTGTTATGGCCACTCACGAGGCGTCTCCGATCCAAGTTCATAAAGCGTGACTATCTAGTGCACCCTGCATCAGTGTCACTCAGCCATGCTCCGCCAGAAAAAAAATCCCAAAAACAGCCATGTAATATGGAATGGAGCAAAGCCAGGCGTTATACCAGGCAAGCCGTACCCGCACTGCAGTTAAACGCTTGTCACAATTTGTGAAGTTCGAAGAAATAAACATCCTCACGTTGCCCGAGATAGACAAATAGTTATTTAGGCCAGCCCACCAGACCAATCCGGCAGTACCGTGCCCAGATTATTGGGAAAAAAGAAATGCAATTCAAAGAATGTAGACTAATTCCACCAGCAGGAGGCTGGGGGCACAGCATTTAACCAACCATACGGTTGTTTGAACTCTGTAGCAACAGCACGGGAGGCGCAACTTCACTCCTTCACCCCGCAAACACGATACGCACTGCAGCACACCACTGCGCTCCACTTCCAGTGGAGTTTTTATAGCTGGTGCTGTCTCTGCCTCCACTTGCAGAGATAGAAAGACGACTTCCAGGGAGTTTGCAGCAAAAACAAGTGTTCCACAGCAAAACGGCAGTAATGGCAGAAAGAAACACTTGAGCATTAGTTCCTGCTTATAGGTGTTGTAAGCGACACCTAATGGCCCAAACTAAAAATGTCTCAACCAGGTCTGAATGAAAGACGTTTGTCCGCAATTGATCTCTCCCGGATATTTGGGTTCGCTGGGAAATCACCTGGTAGCCGTCCATTTCCAGCTTTTGGACCCACAAGTCACCCGAGTGCTGTAGTTTAGGAGTCCGAGATCATGCGTTTCCCCTGCAATGCTTTTCTGGCAGGTTTGAATTGTGCATTAAAGTCCCATACTACTATAGTCTGCACACCGGCATTCTGTTGCAGTAATGCAAGTGATTTTAATAGTAAGCGGTGGTTTTTTAAAATTTTATTTACACATCACAACTGCTTCAATTTCATGTGTTCTTTGTTCAAAGCCATGTTGTGTATTTCTAAAGGAAGACCTACGTTTGTATAAATTTAGTAATGAAGATTCCCCCTGCTAATAGCGCAGGGAGCTCTTGATTCTATCAAAGATAAGGAGGTGAGCATTAAGCTGCTTCTTCTTTATTTTCCACTCTCCAGCAGTTTCAACAAATATAACTTTGTAAACTTTTTATTTCAAATGTAAGCTTTTTTTTGTTTTTTTTTAAACGAAAACTTAAAGTCCCATCCATCCTGTAGTCCCATATTCTCTGGCCATGTGACCTAGTCCTTCCTGTTCCTTAGTCCTTCCTCTTCTTGACTGCTCAAACTGCAATCCTTTCCCAAACTGTGTAACCAAATGGTCAACTTGTTCCGAACTTTCTGCTCAATGCTGGATTGGCCTCTCACACTTGAACTTGCAAGCTCGCTCCAGACAATACGGTCCTTTAGGCGTTTCAGCTGTTCTTTTGCTCATCCCCTAATGCCAGGAGGAAACAAAAGGTATACGTTAGGGCGGGGAATACACACCCTATTCTGGAAGGAATAATCATATTAATTACAAACATTGCAACAAGTCTTCTATTACATCATTGTATCCGCTTGTGTATTCGGGATGGGAATTTATTGCTCTCCTCCTTGTCTTTAATAGAATCAAGACCTCCCTGCCCTATTAGCAGGGGGAAACTTCATTCTATGTCAAGACGGAGGCGAGCATTAAGCTTGTTCAAAGCTTCTTACTACTGGATCAGCTATTGTATTAATTGGTCTAAAATAGAACGTTCTAAACGTTGAATCGCTAGCCCAATCTGCTGCTTTCATTATGTCTTGCAACGCTGCGCCCTGTCCTAAAGCTTTAGAGGCCATCGCTCCTCTGACTGAGTGCGCCCCAAATCTGGACATATCAATGCCTGCAAGGTTCATGATGTCTCTGACCCATCTAGCTATCGTGGCAGTAGCTACCCCCCCTATGTGGTTTCCTGCGCGCTATTCATAGCTGGGTTGTTCCTGCCGGCCTCACTTCTGCTGTTCTAGACTCGTATTCTTTAATACATGTTGCTACACACCACTTGGGGTGATCTTGCATGTATGGGTAAGTGATTGATGAAGAGTCTGTTTTTGTCCTAACTATGTTGAATGTCACTCCTTCCAGACCGAAAGTCTTTCTATTGATCTCCAGAGCTTTCACGTCTGCTACTCTCCTGCATGAGACCATGCACAGGAGCATAGCTAGTTTACCGGATAACTGACCCAGAGACAGATGTCTGTTGTTTGGCCAATCTGCGAGAAATCTCAGCACTATGGACACGTCCCATAGGGTTTCGTATCTTGGTTGTGGAGGTTTCCTGAATCTAATCCCTTTCAAAAGTCTGATCACTGCTATATTTTCTCCTATTGTTATTCCCTCTATCGGCAGGTGTCCTGCTGAGATTGCGGACCTATGGACTCCTATAGTCCTGTAAGCTTTACCATCTTGTAGCAGTTCCGCTAGGAAATTTAGTATTTCGACTAGAGGGGAAGAAACGGGATGA
The DNA here is from genome assembly GCF_040938575.1 of Ambystoma mexicanum. NCBI lineage: Eukaryota > Metazoa > Chordata > Amphibia > Caudata > Ambystomatidae > Ambystoma > Ambystoma mexicanum. Next base: position 1,477,816,129 of record NC_090921.1, read on the forward strand.
ATCTTTCTCCTTCTGCACCATGTCGCCCACCTATTCCAAGCTGTGTCATAGCTCCTTCTGGTGGAAGGTGCCCAAGACTCGGCGATGAGGCTTGCAGCTTGCGCCGAAATTCCAGGGAGATTCCAGCGTCTCCTGCTATCCTGCACGCCATCAGCGGCAGTGTCCCCGTCACTCTCAGAGGGTGAAATGACCCAGCTGGGTCTGTGAGCAGGTTCACTCCTTGAGGTAATAGTCTCGGATAGTCTATTAGCAGTTCCATGAGCGTCGGAAACCATACTTGAAATTTCCAAATCGGAGCTACCACTATGAGGCTCGCTGCTTCTCTGCGCACTTTCGCTAATACCCTGCTCATCATTATGAATGGCGGGAAAGCGCAGAGAGTCTGCTCTCTCCAGTCTTGTAGAAAGCCGTCCGCCCCTGCTGCTGCTGGGTCTAACCTCCAGCTGAAGAATCTTTCTGTGCGTTCAGTCCGGACGCAAACAGATCTGTGCGAATCGGTCCCCACAGCTCTTCCAGCTGTCGGAATGTCTCCCGATCCAGCAACCAATCGCTGGAGTCCGAGAGGTACCTGGAGTTCCAGTCCGCTATCACATTCAGCGAACCTGGCAGGTTCTCGGCTACCACTGAAATTCCAGGCAGGTGTGCCAAAAATCCTTGGCTAAATTCGCCAGCAATCTGGATCTCGTCCCTCCTAAATGATTTATGTACTTGACTGCTGAAATGTTGTCCATCTTCAGCAGAATACAGGAATTCACTTTTCCTTTCGTGAAAGCCTTGATCGCAAATGATCTAGCTAACAGTTCCAGACAGTTGATGTGTAGCTGGAGTTCTTCCGCGCTCCATCTCCCCCCTGTCTGGAGATTCCCGCATCGGGCTCCCCAGGCTGCTCGGCTGGCATCTGACTCTATTATCAGATCTGGATGGTTGCCGAAAATGGCTCTTCCGTTCCATGCTTCCATATTCGCTAACCACCACTGTAGTTCTGTCCTGGATTCCTGATTGATCTGAACTAAGTGGTGATAACGCAGGCCCTGCTGTAGATGTTTTATATTTAGTCTTTTCAGGGCTCGATAATGAAGCAGACCTGGGAAAATCGCTTATATCGAGGCTGCCAACAAGCCTACCACTCGTGCTATAGTGCGGAGGGAAATCACTGTTTTGCTGAGACATGCTCTCAATTCTCTTTTTATGTCTCTTATTTTCCTGCTTGGAAACTCTAGAGTAGCTGTCCTGGTATCTAGGACAAACCCTAGGAATTCTAACCTCTTGGTTGGTTTAATTTCCGACTTCTCCTGATTCACCAGAAAACCCAGATATGTCAGGAGCTTCACTACCCAGTCGGCTTGATAAAGGAGAGTCTCCTTGCAGCTGGCCATCAGCAGGATATCGTCTAGATAAATAATCATCCGTATCCCTTTCTCCCTGATTGCTGCTGCTACCGGTTTCATGATCTTCGTGAATGCCCACGGCGCTGAGGCCAGCCCGAAAGGCATCGTGCCAAATTGCCATAATTGCCCGTCCCAGTCGAGCACCAGGAAACGGCGAAACTCTTTGTGAACTGGTATCGTCAGGTATGCATCTTTCAAGTCTGTTCTTGCTAACCAATCGTCTTGCCTGAGTGTATCCCTGAGCTGATGGGTCCCTTCCATCTTGAAATGGTCATAGACTACCCATCCGTTCATCTTTTTACTTTCTCTTTCTGGTGGACTAAAAACATAGTGCTCACAAACTTCGGGAACGATTCGCACTGCTCTATCGCTTGCTTCCCTGCTAACTTTTGTAATTCTGTGTGTAATAGACTTTTCTCTATTTGGGTCGTGGGTAGAGGACGGGGAATATGACTCTGAATGGGAGTCTCTATGAAGTCTATGTGCATGCCTTTCACTGTCTTCAGAAACAAAGGCGTCGCTGGAAAGCGATCGGCAGTTCTCCCAGAATAACGCTGTCCTCCCCCCAACCGGGTATGCAGAAACTCTCACCTGTGTTGAAGTTTTGTCCTCTTCCCTGTCCTCTGCCTCGCCTCCCTCGCTGGAAGCGACCTCTCGGCGGGAAGAATACATCTGGTTGGCTGTTCTCCCAGTAGGTGTTTCTGTTTCCTTGAGGCCTTCTGAACGCCTGATAGCGACCGGTCGCTCGGCCTCTAAACCGACCGGTCCCGCCAAAAACTCTCCCGGGGAAGATCTTTTTCATTGACGCTTGGGTCTTTACTAATGAGGTACCTCCCCATTTCCTTGCCAAACGTGTCGCCGAATAAGAGTCCTTGCGCCGCCTCGCCTGCTTCATACGACGACAGGTCTCCTAATTTGTTGTCAATTTTAAGCAGGAGGCCTCTTCTGCGTTCTTATGAGATTGCACAGTTCGCGTTGCCTAAAAGGCATACGGCCCTCTGCGCCCAGTTGGCTAGGACTGCAGGGTCCACTTCCTCACCAGTGTCCTTGGCTCGTTCTGCCATGTCCATAATTTTCGCTAATGGACCAGCTAAGTCCAGGACTTTTTCCTGGCAGCTCTTCCAGGAGCGGTCTATGCCCTTCCTGGGTTCTCTGTTCGACTTGGAGACGAAAGAGAGCATCTTCGGATCGAGTTCTGGTGCTTCTGCCACCTTGCCCGGCAAATCCGGTTTCGGACACTCGGCTCTCATCCGCTGCCTGACTTCCTTCTCTAAAGCCTTTCGCAACCTCTGCGTCATGTATTTAGCTACCCTCGATGAGGGCACCCATTCGGAAGATCTGGGGCTTTTATTTCTTCTGGTTGAAACATATCTGAGGTTTCCTCCTCCTCTAGGTTATTCAGTTTCCTGAGTCTTTTCCTTGGAGGAGGCTGGCTCTCCTCGTCCCCTTCGTTATCTGCTTCCTCCTGTGAGGAGGCCGGGGATTCTTGAGGATCCTCCTCTGGGGAATTCTCTTCTCTGCTGCCCATATTGTCATCCCCTGGGTAGGGGGTCTCGAGGCTCGGCACCTGTGTCTTCCTCATGAACGCTTCCCTGAGTTTACTGAAAGCGTCAGAAGCCTCTGGGGCCATTGGTCCTGCCCCTTCCATCTAGCCTGGGGGGGGGGTCAGAAGAGTCTCCGCTCTTCCGGGCCTTGATACACCCCTTTGGACCCTTTGCAGAGGTCCTAGTGGAAGTGCTTCCTTCGGTGCTTGTATTATTCTTGCTCAAAAAGAGTTCAATAGTCTGGAGTCTCTCCTGTAAGGGTCTAACTCCTTGAGCTACTGCCTCTGACAGTGAATCTCCCAGCACTTCCTTAAAACTGTGGGCCAGGTCTTCATAGCCTGCCTCCTCATCACTCCATTCAAAATTGGACATCTCTTGTGCTGACAAGTGCCTTAAAATTACCTTAGAAAGGTGTAGTGGCACGTCCACTGATTCACTTTACGAGGCTGCACCTGCTCTACTTCCAGTACGTGACTGTGATTTTGCAGGGATTCTTTTCACTATCCCTTGGGTAGATACCCACTGAAAGAGCTTAATATGATGAAAAACCAGCAAAACTAGGCAAAATATACGTAATTAGGAGCTAATTCCTGCTCCGTAGTGCCACACGCTCGACAATCTCCTTTGCAACGGAGATTTTCGAGTTAAACTCCTCCCCCCAAGGGTGGGGGCTTATTATGTGAGCGTTACGCTCGTATCAGTGTAGAGGGAATTCCTTCTTCGTGCGAGCCGCGCTCGCTCCCTGGCACCGCCTCCACAAGGGTGGGGGCCGGAGCTGCTCCTCTGCGCGGCCGCTGCGGAGATACCCCTCGAATTCCGAGGGTGGGGGCTGCATAAATAGTGTGTGAGCGAGCAAAGAAAAAGCTTTCCCGCTTATGACAAGCTCCGCCCCCACAAGGGTGGGGGCTAGCCCGCTCCCGGCACGAGTGAAGCGCCGCGGGGCTTGTGAAGAGGAGATCTGCAGGCCCCTGAGGTGCCGGTAGTGCGGCACAGGGCCGCAGATCCGTCTCACCCTAACCTAACACGAAATTAGTAAATTTCTCAATGCAACGCTGCGCCGCCGCGCGTGCGCATCTCAAAAGGAGTCATAACATTTTATAAACACTATTAAAAACGTGAAATCATTAACTATACACAACGAATCACGGAGCACTAAGAAAACTGTACTTCTCTTTTGGAGAGCAGAAAAAGAAGAGGAAGGACTAAGGAACGGGAAGGATTAGGTCACATGGCCAGAGACTATGGGACTACAGGATGGATGGGACTTGAAGTTTTTGTTTAAAAAAAAAAAAAGTTACATTTGAAATAAAAAGTTTACAAAGTTATATTTGTTGAAACTGCTGGAGAGTGGAAAATAAAAAAGAAGCTTAATGCTCGTCTCCGTCTTGACATAGAATGATCTGCTGCCCCTTAATTACGTCCCCTGTCCATGAAACCACTTTGTAGCTCATTCGAATAAAGTGAGGTATTCTTAAAGTTCAAAGGATTAACCTTGCCAAATTAAAGTATTTGCTTACCCTATCAAATACCAATAAGCAAAGCAACAAACTGTGATCATATTGGAGTGAGACATGACATAAATGCATTAGAAATGTTAAAATTATTGTGAAGGTACAAGAACAAATCTACTAATGGGAGACTTTCCAGACAAATTAAAATCCCTAGAGCATGCCCCCTATAATTCAGACAAACCTAGAAAAAAAGTACATTTTGTAACAGTGTGATAGCACATATTAAGAACTTTATCAATAGCTTATGAATAGAATCCATCAAAAAAAGGCAGCATATGTCACAGGGTTCCCCCCTTCTCACCTGTCTATGTTGTTTGTTGGAGTTCTTCGATGGAGTCTTCTTTCGCACAGTTCGGGTCTTGTATATCCCTGTGTGTAGGTCCTTGGGTTCCAGCGTGCGTTCAGCGTTCCGACTCCTGGGAACGTTCAGATGTCCGGGGAAGTCCGAGGAAATCAAGGAAACAGCGAAGGGTGCACACGGAAGACGAGTGCACACGGAAGACGAGTGCACGGAGATCCGGAATGCAATAGAGGACAAGAAGAAGGGGAATGAAGGAGGAGGAATTTAGGGGAACTGGGAACCAGGAAACAAAGGATAAGCACAAGCGAACTACGGCAGCACACGTCTAGCCATGACAAGTGGTAGCGTTGAGACACGCAGGTCTGCGGGGGCGTGTCCGCTTTATAGAACGTAATGTGTACGGCGCAGAAACTGGTAAACAGTGTTCCGCGTTCAGTGGCCATGTTGGGAGTACTGCTGAGTGCAAGCTCCTATGCATCGGGGACCAGGAAGTCCAGAAAGGACGCGTCCGATGGTTCTTGACAGCATGCCTCCTCCGAAGGCCTGTTCCTCTGGGTTTGCCTGGGTGTATAAGGTGGTACCTTTGAAGTAGTCTGGGGGCGTTTAGGTTTGAGACTGGTTCCCAGGTGCGTTCACTGGGTGGATAGCCTTTCCACTCCACCAGATACTGTAGCTGACCACGTCTGTACCTGGAGTCACGTGATCTTGGAGCAGTCCGGGAGGTCTGGACGTATGCTTTCATTAGGGATGTGTGAAGCACTGGGTGGATCCTCTTCCAGGAGACTGGTAGTTTGAGTCGGAAGGCCACTGGGTTAATGATTTCCTTTATGGAAAAGGGGCCATAGTACCGAGGTGCCAACTTATTAGGTCGTAAGTGTTGAGGCAATAGTTTCGAGGATAGCCAGACTTTATCACCCACTGCATAGGAAGGTGCTGGTCTTCTTTTGGAGTCCGCATAGTGCTTGATGTTAGTTCGGGCCCTTTCGAGGTGGTGTTTGGCTTCATTGTGTACGTTGATGAGGGTTTCAATCCAGGAGTCGACTGTATGAACTGGTGTAGGATGTGGGAGAAGGGATGGTAGAACCGAAGGGTGGAATCCTTGGCTGCAGAAGAAGGGGCTGGTCTTGACAGCCGAGTGATCTGAATTGTTGTAGGAGAATTCAGCCACCGGTATCAAGAGAGACCAATCGTCCTGGACCTTGGTGGTGAAACAACGAAGATACTGCTCCAGGGTTTGGTTCACACGTTCTGTAGCTCCGTTGGTCTGTGGATGATAACCTGAGGAGAGGGCACGTTGGATTCCTAGTATACGGCATAAGTGTTTCCAGAATTGAGATATGTATTGAGGACCTCTATCTGATATGATCTTGGAAGGGAGTCCATGAAGTCGGAATATGTGTTCCAGGAAGATTCCAGCGAGTTCTGAGGAAGATGGTAGTTTATACAAGGGTGTAAAATGAGCCATGTGAGTGAATAAATCAATGGTAACCATGATAGTTGTGTATCCCCTGGAAGGTGGTAGTTTCACAATAAAGTCTGTAGCAATAAATTTCCAGGGTCTTGTTGGTAGCATTGGTTGGAGTAGGAGCCCCGCCGGCCTCTTGTTATCATGCTTGTTTTGATTGCAGACTGCACAGGCTTGGATGTACTGCTGGACGTCAACTTTCATTTTTGGCCACCAAAACTGTCTTTGTATTAAACGGAGAGTGTTGGTAATGCCACAATGTCCTGAATCAAGGGTATCATGACAGTGGCTTGTAATCCTTTGTCGCAGTCTGTGTGGGAATGACCAGGCCATTGTCCTTGAACAAATACCCGTCCTTGGTTTTAAGATTCCATCGATTCTTCCCAGTAAATTCCTTCCAGATCTCGGAGGACTGGGTTTGAATCCGAATGTCTTCCAGGAGAGTGATTGCTTGGGCTACGAAAATTGTATGGGGAAACATCTTTGGGAAGGATCGATCTTCAAGAGTTTCGTAGTCGGGACGTCGGGATAAGGCGTCAGCAATTATGTTGTGTGTTCCAGGAACATGATGGATTTGGAACTGGTACTGGGCAAAGAAGGCTCAACGGGCTTGACGACTATTCCTACATTTCAGGGATTGTAGAACTTGGAGATTCCGATGATCTGTACGGACCTGAACAGGATGTTTAGCTCCCAGGAGTAGATGACGCCACTCTGTGAAGGCTTGACGGATGGCCAACAATTCCTTTTCCAGAACAGAATAATGGGTCTTGCTAGGAGCTAGGGTTCGCGAGAGATAAGCGATGGGGTGTTCTAACTTGTCCTCGAATTCCTGCTTTAAGACTGCTCCGATGGTGTAGTTGGAGGTATCAGTCTCCACTAGGAAAGGTCGATCAATGTCAGGTTGAGCCAAGATGGGGGGCTTGTGTAAATTCCGACTTCAAACGTTGGAACGCCTTGTCTTGGGCTGCGGTCCAGAGGAAGGGAGTATCCTTCAACAATGTAATGATCGGTTGAACTATCTCCGAAAAGGAAGGTATGAATTTCTGGTAGAAGTTGGCAAGCCCCAGGAAGGATTGAATCTGTTTCACAGTAGTTGGAACAGGCCAGGATAGTATGGAATTTACTTTTAAGTGTTCCATTCCAATTCCTTCTGGACTAAGGACAAATCCGAGATAGTGAACAGTAGAGACATGAAAAAGGCATTTCTCGGGTTTAGCCAGGAGTTTATGTTCAAGTAGCTGTTGTAAGACTGCCTTGACATGCTCTTCATGCTTAAGATGGTCCTTGAAAGAGGAACAGCATATCGGAGAACACCCGGTCCATAAAACGTTGTAAGACCGCTGGGGCATTGCCGAGTCCGGAGGGCATAACCAAGTATTCAAAGTGACCAAAGGGTGTTCTAAAGGCTCTTTTCCTTTCGTCACCTTCCTTTATACGGATCAGATGGTAGGCACCTCTAGGATCTAATTTTGTGAAGATTACAGCTCCTCTCACCGCTTCCAGGATATCCGAGATTAAGGGTAACGGGTAGCGGTCCTTGAGGGTGCATTGATTAAGACCACGATAATCAAGACAAGGCCTAAGCTCCTTAGTATCTTTCTTGGGAACGAAAAACAACAAAGCTCCTGCCGGGGATTTGGATGGTCGTATGGTGCCATTTTCTAGGTTGGTATCCAAGTATTCTCGGAGGGCCCTTTTCTCTGGTTCTGATGGGATGAACATCCTTCCAAAGTGAATCACTGCTGAGGGTTCAGTGTCAGTAGCGCAGTCTTCAGGTCTGAGGGGGTAGGGCTTGAACTATGGCCGTTGAAAACACATCAGTGTAATCCTGATAGGCCCTGGGGACCTGGATAATATTTGAGACCGTGAGTGGGCCTTGCTGGTCTGTCAGCATACCTTCAGAGGATCTTGACGAGGAATCCTGGGATAGGCAGTGAGACATGCAATGTTCGGAGCCAAGAAACAAGGATCCTGCTGCCCAGTTGATGTATGGGTTGTCCTTCTGTAACCAGGGCATACCCAGTACCATTGGATAATGGGCAGACTTTATGATGTCAAACTTGATCTCTTGATGATAGTTTATCGAGAGCTGGATCGCTTTGGTTTGCAGGGTTATTGGTCCTGAAGAGAGGTCGTCCATCCATTTCCTCTACAGGTTGCATGATGTCTCGAGTTTCATATGGAATGTGGTGGGTAGTGACCCAATACTGATCTATAAAAATCCCCATGGCTCCACAATCCACTAATGCCAGAATGGGGTAAGTTTCTTTCTTGGACGGAGATGGAAAGGCCTGCAAGATTACAAGGTGGTTTTGTCCAGGAGAGTTGAAGGATGGAATAGATGTGGAGCAAACATCTCTCTCCCGAAGCTGTGCTCCATCTAGGATCGGGAGCTGGCGTTTCCCGAACGCCGTGGAGGGACCAAAGGACATTCTCTCACAAGATGTTTATCTGAGGCACAGTACATACACAGCCCGGTGTGAATCCATCACAATCTTTCTTGCGGGGATATGGGTCCGCGGAAGGCCCCCAGTTGCATGGTTTCTGGGTCTGTGGTCGGGGCAGGAGTGGGCTCGGGTTTAGAGGGAGATTCTATAGAGGTCTTTTGGGAAGGCATCTTTGTTTTCTTCATTTCCGCCTTCTATTCCTGGATTCGAAAGTCTATTTGTAAAGAGAGGTCCATAAGGGCCTGGAAGGAACCTGGGCGAGCTACCCTGGCTTCATTTAGTCCTCTCCGGGATAGGGTAAAGCAGGCCTCCGAGGACCAATCTGCTTCCTTGGCCAGTTGCTTAAAGCGTGTTACATAGGTAAGCATATCCTGGGACCCTTGTTGGAAATCCAATAGACGTTCTTGGGCACTGTAAACCTGTTCTGGGCGGTCAGACACGGTCTTTAGAGCCTGTACGAACCCATCGTAATCATCCAGGAGGGCATCTCTAGAATTAACTAAGGGCGTAGCCCAGGTTAATGCATTCCCGGAGAGATGCGAAATCATAAAGCCCACTTTTTCCCCTGGGGGTGGAAAAGTAGTAGGGCTTAAAGGTAAAGTGCACTAAACACGAATCAAGGAAGCCACAAAGGTTCTTTGAGGAGCCATCCTATTTATCCACTACTCAGTCCAGCAAACACTTTCCTTGGTCGCGGAATCACGTGACAGGACTAGTTGTTTTAATGCGGCATTCTCGGCTATGAGATTCTGGACTTCTTTGGTTAACTCTTGCATGCCGCGCATGAGGTCTTGAACTGCAGCCTCCATTTCCGTATCTGTATCAGTTTGTTGGCATCTCAATCTGTCACAGGTTTCCCCCCTTCTCACCTGTCTGTTTGTTGGAGTTATTCGATGGAGTCTTCTTTCGCACAGTTCGGGTCTTGTAACCCTGTGTGTAGGTCCTCGGGTTCCAGCGTGCGTTCAGCGTTCCGACTCCTGGGAACGTTCAGATGTCTGGGGAAGTCCGAGGAAATCCAGGAAAACAGCGAAGATTGCACACAGAAGACGAGTGCACAGAGATCCGGAACGCAATAGAGGACAAAAAGAAGGGGAATGAAGGAGGAGGAATTTAGGGGAACCAGGAAACAAAGGATAAGCACAAGCAAACTACGGCAGCACACGTCTAGCCACGGCAAGTGGTAGCGTTGAGACGCACAGGGCCGCGGGGGCGTGTCCGCTTTATAGAACGTAATGCGTACGGCGCGGAAACATGTTGGGAGTACTGCTGAGTGCAAGCCCCTATGGGTCAGGGACCAGGAAGTCCAGAAAGGACGCGTCCGATGGTTCATGACAGCGTAAGATAAAGAAAAACATGACGGCATATCAAATGTATGAACATGCAAAAATAGGATTTGTCAGACTATATTATGCATACATTGAAATTCAGTTTATAAATCAATCTTGTGCACAGATGGGAGTTACCAAGTTCTTCAATTGTAGACCTAGGTTTACCTTGTTTCCTCTGACCTGAAAATCCAATCTGTCAATAGAGGCATCAGATCTGTTTATAAATGGTATTAAGCTTAGAGCGTACTCCATCCGTTTTCTTTGAAGCATAAAAGGGATGTTGGCGTGGGATCACTTTAGGCACTAAAAGACTGGTGGTAGGTTTTCATGCTTGAGTTATCCATATTCACTGGACCAGATTTTTATTTTAATGTTTTTTCATAATGCGCTTAAGTTATATTCCAACACAATGATCCAAATTAGGATGTCAAAAGAAGGTTCAACAACAACGCCAATAGAGACATGGAATGGATTAAAGCAAGGTTGCCCCTTGGCGGCCTCCCTCTTCAATCTTTACACATCAGATTTTGAAGAACAAACGTACTCGGCTCTCTTGAACCGACTGAAATTTCAATAGAATACCTTTACCTGCTATGATGTACGCAGATGACATCGTACTGCTTGATAAAACGGAGAAAGGCCTACAAACAAACCTCTCAAACATGGAGAAGTACATGGGGGAAAAAAAACAATCTAAACATCAATAATGCAAAAACAAAAATCATGATGCTAACAAAACCGACAAACAAGAAAAGAAGAACCCTGATACTATTACTCGAGGGGAATAGACTCTCTGTAGTGAAAATAATAAAATACCTAGGAATCCTGATTAACCAATCAAGAACAGAAAAAGAATGGTCTTACCTTCTCGACACAAAGGCACAATCACTAGTCAGACAAGGGGGCGATTTCTTCACCGTAAATACGGACATTTTTCATTCAAACCAATTGTGGCATTTTACAGAAAAAAGGTAGTTCCCATCTTGATCTACGGCAGTGAAACTATCCTTAACCTGCAGCAGAGAAGATGGCAGAAATATGAAGCCATCTTTTGAAGGAAGATCTTGGCGTTACCACCAGCATTTCCCATGCCAAGAATTGGATTCGTAATTGCATCATAATTGCTAGAATCCATGGCCTCATGGAAACAATTGTACCTTTTACAGAAAAGTGGTAAGCGAGGAAAGCATTCGAGCACTTGACATACTCCGGAACACAAGCAACTCCATGAACATCACAGCTCTGACTGCCTGGAAAAAATAGATGGCAGTCATCATGGCGAAAGAAGAAATATTGAAGGAACCTCCAGAAGCAGGACGACCAGTGGTCGAGTCCTCTCACCAGAGTGCAGGACCCAAGGAGTGAAGGAAGCCCAACCGGTATCCGAGATCCACGATGGTGCTGTTTACCAAGCGCTGAAACCGTGAAGTGCCACTGAACCGAAAAGAGCCTGTGGCTGCCGGCGACCTCCAAAGTGCTGCCGCAGGAGCCCTCCAGACGTCCTCCCTCTTGTCCCCACAACTGAGGCTCAGGAACCCAGGGTCTGCATCGTTGAAACAGGACAGAATCCAGCTGGACCACTCTTGTACAAACCAGAGGTAATTTTTTGACTTGGGGTACTTCCCTCACTGTCTTTTTTTTAAGCTGTGCTTTTCTCAGCTGGGAATTGCAGTGGCTTACCTTCAGAGTTGATACCAACTCTGCTTTCTACAGGCTTCACAGCTTGTGACCCTACAAGTGATTTTTCTTAAACTCTATAACTTTGTGCAAGACTTTGATTCTAAGAAGTACCTCAGCTCAATAGACTGTTTCAAATTGACTCTTCTAGCCCATTGACTTTGATATTGTTTGTCCCTCATAGGTGGTACCTTGTTTTAGACTGTTACTGCTGGGAAAGGCTTGTCTAGATTTCATTGGAAGATTTAGTTGTCCTCACATATATTGAGAACCTGTTTAACCTTTTTCCTTCCTTAACCCTTTTCCTTTCTGCAACCCCAGAATCGACAAAGTATAACTAGTGGGTATATAAATGCCAGTACTGTCCTTATGATTGAAGTCACCTCAGGGTGTAGCAATTGGGTATGAGACTGGCTGCACAGTGCAACAATTTAAAACTCTGGCCATTAGCCTCCTGTAATCGGAACACTCTGGTTGTCCTTGCCCATCATTACATATTAACAGTACTGGGCAAAGACCAAGTGAATTATCTTTACTGGCCTACCTCACTCCTCACCACCACCTGTACCTCGCACTGTCTGACGAGTGAGGAGAATCTACATTCACACACCATTGTAGCACATGCTCTTTTGAATGGATTGTTTTCTCCCACGTATTCTTCCTCATTATCTTCCAGCTGCTTTGGAATTTCTTTTTCGACATAGGGCGCGATGCGTCGATGCAGTTGACTAGATGTCCCTCCATCCTGAGTCGATGTCATCTGTGTGTATATATATCACTAAGTGCCCGTTTGCTTCAGGTTTGTTTTTCCAAGATGGCTAACTCTTCGAAGAATTATGACGCGCTTCCGTTTTTTCTGAGAGAACTTTGGTCTAGAACAATGCCCTCCTCTTCAGCACTTTCAACCTGAAGACCTGGTTCAAAAAGCGCTACAACTATGGTGCCAAGACGACCCTCTTTTACCCCCATCGGGTGTGTCTGTGGTGCCTTGATGTCTGGCATAGGACTGCGGACTGTGAATCCTGTCAGTCTATGACCAGTAAGGCTCTGAAAGAGTGTGAAGGGAAACTAACGGTAGGTAGACCCCCTACTAAATCCCCTTCAAGCACTCCATCGAAGCAAATATCCTGCTAGCCGAGAGGTGACTCTCCTCGATGGAAAAGATCAAAAAAAGGCTCATGCTCTAGGAACGGCTGCCATCATTCCTAGTCATCGTCGAGGAAGAAGCGGCATTATAAATCGCCCCGTTCAAGTTCATCTGATTCCTCTCTGGAGAGGAGTATAACCTGTCCAACTAAATCGTATCCTCCAGCACAGTGTGAAAATTTCAGGCAGGAAATGCTGAAAATCTTCGAGGCTCTGACCCCCTTGAAGGAGGAAGTAAAAAGCCATGCTCCATGTCAAGCTGCCTAAGGCAGACAAGGAAAGGCTTAAGTCTACATCCCGTGCACCCTCAAGCCTGGGACATAAGCTGGAGACCCCTCAAGATCTCGTCAAAACGAGAAATCATCGAAGACTCTTTCAAGTCGAGGGTCAAGACCTTGGAGGCTCCGTCAAAAATGACGTCGACAGCGTTGACGCCATCGACTTCAAAGTCGTAGACATCATTGTCGTCGATTGACTCCCTTACATTCCAAGCCTAAGGAAATTCAGAAATCTTATAAACCACTACCAAAGAAAGATTTTGTTAAGTCTTTATCCTCAATTTATGAGCAATACGAACCTTCAGACCATGATACTCCACAATTTGGATTGGAATTAAGCACACCTACCATCCCAGAAAGCCTCGTTTCAAAGAATCCAGGCTAAAGGATTTATATGAAAATGTGCAATTAGCTAGTGGGGTCATTACTTCACCTGAGATCAATTTGGCAAGCCGAATCTGGCAGACCATGTTGATGCTTCTTATTGGCATCTGATGACTAGAGTCATTGACTTTCTAGGATGGGGCAGACATGCTCCAGCCGTTTGAGCAACACATCCTAACAGACATTGTGGATAAAGGTCCACAAAAGGATCCCATACTGCTCTCCAGAAAAGTGTCATGGCAAATTGGGAGGTTCCTTAGTCGAGGCATGCAGTGAACAAAAACTTCACCAAAAAATATAGACCATCTTGTAGCGACCTGTCAAAGCACCAAACACCTGAAAGCCTAGTTCAGGCAGCAATGTCATCCTCGAAACAGAATGCATACCCTACCATCCCACCAGATAGGGATGATGAGCGTTTCGATGCTTGGGCAAGAAGGATGTTTTCTGCCAGAAGCATGGCTCTCAAGTCTGCAAATTCCACTTGTGCTTTAGCAAAATTCGCATTAACCCTGTTGGACAGTGTAGCTATGCGGCTGATCGTATTCCCTGTGGACGAGGGAGAGGTCCAGAGCCCACCCAAGCAACTGCTACTTTATCATCAGCCGCCTCAAAACCTGAGGCTTTAACCCACAAGACCCCGGTGTAAGGCAGACTCTAGCTGCATCTGAAAGAATGGCGAGGCATTACTTCAGATGCATGGGTATTAAACAGTAGCCCAGGGTTATTGCCTTCCCTTTCCAAAAAGGCCCGAGGACCATCCACCGGAGAGCCACTCATTGAAGGTTCCAGATCTGTAACTTGTGCAGGAAATGCTGAGCTTGCTAAGGAAAAGTACTATAGAACCAGTACCTGTGAGATGAACAAAGGGTGGTACTCTCCCTATTTCCTAATCCCCAAGAAGGACGGAGGATTGAGACCCCATTTTGGACTTGAAATTTCCTCAGGAAATGGTTATACTTTCTCTAATCCTTCTGGCCCTCCAACTTCAGGATTGGATAGGGTCATTGGACCTTCAGGATGCTTACTTTCATTTGCCGATCCATCACAAGCACAGAGCACATGAGGTTGCAGTTGGTGGTTCTCGTTATCAGTTTTGAGTTCTGCCATTTGAGCTGACTCTGTCCTCGAGGGTGTTCACCAAGCTGATGGCAATTGTGGCAGCGAGTCTGACGGGGGATTCATAGTCTACCCCTACATGGGCGGTTGGCTGATCAGAGCTTGGTCTCCCAAACAGGCCCTGTAACATCTCAGCATAACCTGCCATTCGCTCCGCAGAATGGGCTTCTCCCTCAGTTACAAGAAATCCCACATGATACCATCTCAAAGACTTAAATTCATTGGAGCAGTCCTGGATACATACTTGGGAAAAGCCTCACTACCCGAGGGGAGGGCTGAACAAATTCTGCAGATGGTGACCAAATTCCAGAGTGCCCAGCATCTTCCGGACTTCAACTTTTTGAGGTTGCTCTTCCTCATGGCATGCTGCATATTCCGGGTTCCAGAGGCTTGCCTGAGAATTAGATCCATTCAATGGGCCCTCAGGACGCAGTGGTCTCAATTCTTGTGCAAGATGTCAGACCTACTTCAGGTTCCAAACCGGGTCGCACAGGATCTTCTGTGGTGGGCCTGCGAGGAAAATATTCTAAAGGGAGGAGCTTTTTGGCAACCATGGCCACAGATAACAGTAGTTACAGATGCCTCACTCACGGGTGGGGAGCCCACAGTCGACAGTCGGCAGTCTCCGGAGTACAGAATACACAGCAACCTTTTGGAGCTGAGGGCAATCAGACCAGTGCTGAAGGCCTTTCTGCCCTAGGTATGGGGAAAGAATGCCCTGATAATGACGGACAAGACAGTGGCCGTGTACTACCTCAACAAGATAGGTGTAGGGTCACTACAATTGGGCAATGCAGCTCCGGTTCTGGGCATTTCAAGAAGGAGTCTCCCTGCCGGCAGTTCAACTAGCCGGAGAGTAGAACACAGCGGAGGACACTTTGAGCAGGCAGAGGACAGTCTCCCATGAGTGGGAACTAGCTCTGGAAGTCCTTCGAGTGATCTCTACCATTTGGGGAAACTCTCAGGTAGACCCGGTTGATACTGGTCGCAAACAGAAGTAAGAACTATTCTGCTCTAGAGCTCCTCTTGGGGGAATTTCTCTGGGAGACTGGTTCGTAGTGGACTGGGAGTTTCCACTCCAGTACGTGTTTCCTCCAGTCCCTGTCATTCCTCACGTGATCAACCTCTCGGACGACTTAATGAAGATTTTGCTTTCAGCCAGAAGGCCAGCAACGAAATCCTTATACCGCTGCCGTTGGTAAAAATTCTGCATCTGGTGTAAAGAAGAGGATGTGGACCCTTTTCAGTACAAGACACCTATGGTGCGTTTATTTATTTTTTTTAATTTTTATTTTCTTGCATTCGGCTGATCTGGGGCTCCAGTTTGGGACCATTAAAGGATACTTGGCAGCGCATTCAATCTTTAAGCGCACCTCGGAAGAGGTATCCCATTTCAAAATACCATTGATTATACAATTTCTCAAAGGGCTCACTAATGTGTTCCCTCCTACACCTTTTCAAGTCCTAATTTGGGGTCTTAATCTGGTATTAAAATTTCTGATGTGTGATCCCTTTGATCCCCTCCACTCATGTCCATTAAGACTGCTAACGTTGAAAACCATTCTGTTAATTGCATTAACATCAGCCCGCAGGGTGAGTGAGTTGCAGGCCCTATCTAGTAAGCCTACATATACCATTTTTACACAGATAAGGTTGTCCTTTAGCCCAGTGAATTGTGCTTCCAACTTTCTATCCGCCCTCATTTGATTTGCATTTATAATGCGCCAGAACCCAGTCATCAGGGCGCAGAAGAAAGCGTCAGTAAGAAGCGTTGAGATACAGAAAGATCCCAAGAGACAAATAGTTATCTGAAAAGGATAGTTTTAACTCCTATTCGATTTGAATCATCTGTATATTGACCGCTTAATTCAAGGACTAGCTGGGTGTCATCCGCGTAATTTGGAAAGTGAACACCCAGCTCGTCCAAAAGATCACAAATTTAGCAGCAGTATATATTTAAAAGAGAGGGAGACCTACAGGCACCCTAAGGGACACCCCATTTGAGACATTCCTCTGGTGACCATGCATTGGCCCATGCAATCTTTCTGGTCTGCCAGAAATGATCTAACCCAGGCCAAGGCATTATCTGACACGCCTCCTATGTTCCTCAGCCTATCTATTAACCTGTCCTGATCGACAAGGTCAAAGGCTGCTGTTAAGTCCAACAACATCAGCAGCCCTGCCTTGCCCTGATCTGGAGCATCTGTGACTTAATATTTAATAAGGCGCTCTCAGTACCAAAGTTGGCCCAAAAGCCTGATTGCCCACAATGAAGAGCACCCAAAGGTTCCAAAAAGGGTTTGCAGTGTAGCCACTTTGTCCAAGACCTTCAGAAAGATGGGGGCATTTGTAATGGGTCTGTCTAAAATTGGAATAATCCTTTGGGTCGAGGCCAGGCTTTATTAACAAAGGGGTCACGGATACCCTTTTTACCGCACTCTGTATACAAACATTCCTAAAGCTGGCGTCGATGAGGCGGATAATGAATGAGAGGACTAGACTTTTATTTTTCAACATGATTTTAGCTGGGAGGATGCACAAGTAGTGGGCTTCATAGTAGATAAAATGTTAAGACTTTCTGCGTTAGATTCCTAAACTCAAAGCTGGATGGATTTGATTGGTTAGTATTTTCAGCGGGTATGGAACAGTTAAAGGGATGGTCTAGTAAAAATTTTTATTTCAAAAATAGATAGGCCACATTAAAAAAAAATACTAGCATCCTCCGTTTTAAAACTTCCTATGTAAAATTTTGAGCTATTCAAGCTCAAAATTCGAAAAAGCAAGCACAGGGGCGCCGCCATTTTGTGAAATGGAGGCCCTCCTGTGCTGGCTTTTGCTTTTGCGGCACCCAAAGTGATAGCCACAGCAGGCAGAAACACACGCGGTTGTGTTGGAAAACGCTGCGGTTTTTCTTTGCAAGTTTCTCGGGCTCCTCCGAGCTTGGAAAGAAAAACCGCAGCGTTTTCCAACACTAACGTTGTATTTATGTTTGCGGTCGCTTCAAAAGCGACCGCAAACATAAATACGTTTTTAAAGCTGCAGTTTTATTTCTAAGTTTTCCGGGCTCCTCCAGCCCGGAAAACTTAGAAAAAACACTGCAGCTAGTGCTTATTTTTTGTAAAAAAAATAAATAGCACTTACCGAGATTCAGCTGCAGCTTTCCTGCTCTGGTCCGCGTCCTCCGAGTCCCGGCACTAATGAAGGGAAAGCCACCCAGCGGTAGACTTTATTTACTACAGCTGGCTGGCTTTTCCTTCATTAGTGCCGCAAAAGCCAGCACAGGAGGGCCTCCATTTCACAAAATGGCGGCGCCCTTGTGCTTGCTTTTGAGCTTAAATATCTCAAAATTTTACATAGGAAGTTTTAAAACGGAGGATGCTAGTATTTTTTTTTTTTAATGTGGGCTATCTAATTTTGAAATAAAATTTTTTACTAGACTATGCCTTTAATTTCATCCATGCTACCAAGACTGGTGTTAATTTTAGTTTGCGCTGCTAATATCTTATCTGCAAAGGCTGCTTGCATGTGTTTGCTTTCGGCATTAGTGGGAGCGATCTGTTGTGATATGGATGCAGGTTTTTCCAGATCCCCAAGAATCTGAAAAAGTTTCCCCAAGTTGTTAACCGCCTGAGCAATCAGATTATTCAAGAAGGATTTTTTGGCAAGAAAAATGTCTGCCTGGTATACTCTTTCAATAGCCTTCCATTTGTCCTTATTAACCTGGGATTGATCCTTCGTTCAGGCTCTTTCAGCCTTTATTTTGTCCTTTTATACAGCATGTAAAGTGTCACCATACCAGTTTTGGTCATTATTTTTTTTTCTGATAAGTTTGGTGATGATAGGCGAAACATGGCCTAAAAACGTTCTCAAACTCTGACACCAGGTGACTGGGGGAGTCTGAGGCAGTAGTAGATGCCATAAGCAAAAGGAGACCAGACTCCAAGTCGTCTTTACAAACTTTATTAAAGTTCCTACTTGTTACCTTTATGTAGTGGATTCGTTTTTTTTTTTTTTTTTTTTGAGTGGTCAGGCAAGGAAGCT
This sequence comes from Ambystoma mexicanum, assembly GCF_040938575.1. Classification (NCBI taxonomy): domain Eukaryota; kingdom Metazoa; phylum Chordata; class Amphibia; order Caudata; family Ambystomatidae; genus Ambystoma; species Ambystoma mexicanum. The sequence continues at coordinate 1,477,834,761 of NC_090921.1, forward strand.
TAAACTTAAAGGTAACAAGAGAGTGATCAGACGCAGGGTTGCACATCAAATAGGCTTAGTATATTTTTACTAGCAACCCAATCTAGTGTATTGCTTAAGTTATGCGTGGGTTCCTTGCCATTACCAATCGCAGATTTATTGTTCGTAAACAATTGTGGAAGTTTAGTGGATTGGACATGAAGCGGATTATTCAGCCAATTATTAAAGTCTCCCAATACAATAGGGGTTGTGTTGAGTTTGTGAGACTAGGATAAGATGTCCACCACGTCATCATAGAAGTAGGGAGTTTCATGGGGAGGACGATGAATAAAAATAATGTTGATACAATTGTTAGGGAAGGGTGTACTTTTGAGGGATAGAATTTCGCGGCCCTGACAAGTTAGCGTGGTTTGAAAGAAGTTAAACTGTGAGCGTGCTATAATGGCAAGCCCTCCTCCCCTTTTTCCAGCTCTGATATCATTCTGGATAGGAAGAGGAAAGGCCGCATAGGCTTGATCCCAGAAGGGCTTTGAACTATTACATTTCTCTATTGACAGTTACGTCAACATGACCAGATTTTTATATTGTACACTGGACACAAACTGGGTTTTCCAGTTATAAAGTAAACTTTGTCCAGATGGATAATTCTGGATTATTCATCGTGCTTCAGAGTGGCTGGGAAAGATCCCCCAGAAGGCCTAAGAGCCCATTCCACAAGGGGCATGACAACATCTTCTGCTCTTCAAAGAGGGGTGCTGATAAAGATATTTATGCGGCAGCCACTTGGTCCACCATCCGCACTTTTAGAAAGTATTTCTGTCTGCATTCATCTTCTAGGCATGAAGGAGAATGTGGAAAAGCAGTCTCGTACTGTTTCCCTCCTCCAAAACCTAGCACTGTTTTGGGAGTCCATCATAAAATGAGGAATACGTTCCAAGAACAAGTTATTTACCCCTGGTTACATTCTTTCGACTGTTCCTCCCATGTATTCCTCTTTGCCCCTTCCATCCTACCCTGCTGTAAAATTTCCAGGCATTACACTGACACTCATCCCCCATTCTGTTTATATTGTAGATCTAAATTTGGAATTTCTGTGATGGGAGCTAGAAATTGAGCTACAAGAATAATGAGAATTCTACAGCCCCATTAAGAAGAAAGGGCATTTTGATATTGGATATGCAACAGTTTAGATTGCAAACTTGTAGGTGAAGAGTGGAAACAAATATTGGTGTTTCCCTGAAGAAACTCCAGGATAACTGATCTTAAAGTGTGTGAATGAGGAGCGAAACATGTTGGGTGATGAATGAAGATTGAGGGAGAATGAGGACATTTGGAGTTGTGAATAGTTATTTTAATGAGCAATTAGAAAGATACTAGCAAACAAATGAAACTAGCTTACCTCATTGCACTTCCTCCACTCTTGATTCTGCTCATATTTCACAGCACCTTCTGTAGATTGAACTAATCTCCCACATTGCCTCCAGCCATATTTTGGTTATTTGATATTGAATATGCATGTCTCATTACATCCGACGTAATGCAAATGTGCTTACACGTATGGCTATAATGTAACGTGGATAAGCCCTCTAGTACCCTTCCGACACAGCCCGCTGTTAGCTACTGCATGCCCTTGAGATTGCCTAATGCCTACTTGAAATAGCCAACTGCTAGACATGTGCGCCCTCCTGGAACAGCCTATTGCCAGACACTGAGATGCTCTCATAACTCAGTATACATGGTACCAGCCACGCCCCTTGCCTAACCTGAACTAAATTACTTTGCTCTCCGCTCCCACCCACTATGATGTGCCTTAACAAGACCCAGGTAGCCTCTCTGTTGTGCCTTATACTAATTATTGCTTTCATTATGTCCTCCTCTAAATACGCACCGTGTCTCACTGTGGACAGAAACAGACTTTGAGCTAGATTACCCCGCCTCTACGAGCCTATATGCTAAAGCAACAAGGCCTTTAACCCCCATATTAACCTACCTCACAGTACCCTAAGCCATGTCCCAACCTAACTATACCTTGCAACAATACTACTCAGCCTAAACTCATGCCAATAAAAATCCAGAACACACCCAACGTAACTATACTATCTGGTGCCTTGATCAATGCCAGGTCCTTAGTGGCCCACGCCACTGAAATAGCTGACACCTTATCTGACAACCTTGACCTCCTGGCAGTTACCGAATCATGGCTGCACGGAGCTGCAGGCCCAGCACTCTCTCTAGCTATTCCTGAAAATGATCAATTAATCAGAATGGACAGACCTAACGGCAAAGGAGGGGGTTTAGCCATTATAACTAAAACCAACCTCGCTATAAGATTACAAGCCTCATCTCCCCTAAAATCATGCTAACTCCTCATAGCCAAACTGCCCATCTCTAACTGCCACACATTAACCATTTACCTAATATACAGGCCCCCAGCCCCATTGGGACCTTCGAGGAGGATCTATCCAGTCTCTTAGCCAATAACACAAAAGATTCCTCACAAATCCTACTACTAGGCGACCTGAATTTAGGATTTAATGACCCGGATGACAAACCAGCCAAATCTATAGCTACAATACTAGCTAAACATGGCCTGAACCAAAAAGTTCTGACCCCCAACCCACAACAAACCAAGGACCCTGGACTGGGTCGCTACCCTGAATTGTGATACCACTATCACTAAAATTACCCCTCAACATTGGACAGACCACTACCTTTTCGACTTTACTTTAACTCTTAATAAACAAATTACCAAAGAGAAAATCATGGCACCCCCCTACCCACTAGAGCCAAAAAAACATAACTCCAGACAACCTCCTGCCATTGCTACTACCTACTATCAATGCTCTTCCAAATAACCAGCATCCCGAGCTCCTGGTAGAAAGCTACAATAATGCCATGAAAATAGCACTAGACACCATTGCTCCTCTAAAATTTCAAAAAAGTAAACAAGCACACCTATAGAAGCAGAGCACCAGCACAACACTGAGAAAACTGTCTGGAATATTGAAAACTGTATGAGGTTTTGGGTGAAGCTTCCCTTGGTGATGATGGGAAGAGGGGCAATGCTTAAAATGGTGGTCCTGCCAAGACAGTAGCACTACTTTGGGAATATCCCATACCTGATACCTAGGCGATTCTTTGCTAAACTGAGCAGTATATGCAGGGAATTCCTTTGGCAAGGGACAAGGAACAGGGTGGCCCTTTGGAAGCTGCAAAACCCACACGAGAAAGGGGGCATAGAACTACCAAACTATGAGATACGTAGCAAGCCAACTTCAGTATGTAGCTAAATGGCTTTCCGAGTAGCCAACCTCTGAATCCAGGTTGTTCCAAATGGATTGTGCCCCATTTTTCCTTAGAGAAATGATGTGGTTGCCTAAATCGGAAATGGAAGGGTGCCCGAGAATGATGGCACTTTGGTGGGAGATATGGCGGAGAGTGTGCAAGATGGTGGATGACCCGTCCCCGTGCTTCCCGCAGGTGCCATTGGTTGCTCTGGCGGGAAGAGAAAAGCAACTAAGACTAATGATCAGGAAGCATTGGGAGCCCGTGGGGATAGCGACTTTAGGAGATATGTGGCAAGAAGGGAACATAAGGGATTTTGAGGGGCTGGTGGAGGAAACAGGTTTACATGCAGGACAGTATATTACATACCATAGGGTGGTGCAGCGGATTAAAGAGTCATGGCCTCAAGAAATACTAGCGAGTGAACCGGATGCCCCCATGGACTCAATATGACATAGCAGAGGGGGGGCACGAAATATCAACAATATATGAGCTGATGATGACCAAAGTGGGGAAGGAAGTGGCACAGTTTAGACAAGACTGGGAAGAAGTGGGGGCCCCAATGAGTGATGGGATGTGGGAGCGCGCCCATGGATATCACAAAAAAGTGTCGAGAAATGCCAGATAGCAACACAATTATATATCACCCACAGGGCGTATATGACGCCCCAAAGAATAGCCAAGTTTAAGAATGCAGGGCAACAATCATGCCCCAAATGTAACAAAGAAAATGCTGGAATGGTGGATATGTGTTGGTCATGCCCAATAATAGGAAGCTTTTGGGGAGAAGTAGCACATAGGATGGAAAACAAAGAGATCAAAATAGAGGTAGACACAGTATGGGCTTGCCTATTGGGAGGGTTCCCTAGACCACATAAACTAAAGCACGCAAGTAAACTGAAAGAACTGTTGTATGTACTAGCAAAGAGGAAAATTGCAATGGGATGGAAAGCATGTCATAGACCAAGAATAGAAGCGTGGTGGAAGGATTTACAGAAATGGGCAGAGGCGGAAACAGTAGTATGGCAAGAGGCGAGTAATGCTGGGTGGGGGGGCTTCAGGAACTTTGATGACCTGGAAACAACTAATTGCTGAATTATTTGGGCCCATGCATGACAGGGCCAGTGACCAGGACCCACCGGAAACAATCGATATGGAATCCCTATTGCATGACAAAGAAACAGAATAGGAAGGAAAGTAGGCTTGGGGGGGGGGGGAAGGGGTGAAACACAGTCGATAGAGCTAAAGTGATGTTTTAACATTATTATGTGCACGGTAAGTTTGGTTTTGTGTTGGTTGTTGAAATAAAATCAGTAAAAATTGTTTAAAAAAACAAGCACACCTAAACGCTTGGTTCACCCTACACCTAAAAGAATTAAGAATGCAAAAAAGGAAACTAGAATCTAAATGACGCCATACCCCATCTGAAGAAAATAAACTGAAACCTAGACTCTTCGCCAATAATTACAAAAAAGAAATCCTACTCACAAAAAAAAAATCTCTTGAATGAAGGAATCTGCAATGCAAGTTCCAATACGAGGTAATTATTTGCTATCCTAAGGGAGCTGGAATCCCCCATACCTCCACCCGACAACATTGTCAAAGACAAACAATGGTGCACCAGCATCCAAAATGCTCTAGCAAATCAAATTAAAACACTTCAAACTAAAATCTCCTTAAAAAAGATTCCCTAACTCCCAATGAGACACCACTCATCACCATCCCTATGACTACTAAATCGCCTGGCCTTGACCCATTCAAATTTAAAAAAAAATATATCCATTCTGGAAACTGAAAGGATCATCGCATCCCTCAAACCATCTAACTGTAAGGGTGACAGTTGCCCTGCTACTTAAGGATGCCGCAAGGGACTTAGCCTCCTTTATAACCAAACTGATTAATGCATCCTTCTCCTCTTAACACCATCCCAAGCAACCTAGAAGAGTCCTGGGTTCTACCTCTCCTCAAGAAGCAAACTCTAGACCCCCCCTATTCCCACTAACTACAGGCCTATCACCACAGTACCATTCCTTCTCAAGATAATAGACAGAGTAGCATACCTACAAATCCAGCACTATCTTGAAACCAACCAACTCCTAGGTACCCGCCAATCATGATTCAGACCGCAGCACGGCACAGTAACAGCCTTAATTGATCTTAAAGTACAGATTGATGAACTCAATGACAGGGGAAACACCGCCATGCTGCTACTCCTTGATCTGTCGGCGGCCTTTGATCTGGTGGAGCTCACAGTCCTGTGCGAACACCTGGCACCGGCTGCTCACTTTTCAAACAAGGCCATTGCCTGGATCCAATCATTTTTGGACAACCACACAAGGGGAGATTTCTCCACATTGGCATCAGCAGACCCTAGCAAAATAACTTGCGGTGTACCCCAAGCTTCTTGCGTCTGGCCAACTCTATACAATATCTTTACCAAGCCCCTATTTGACAAATTGGACATACTGGGTGTCACCTACACAAATTACGCAGACAACACTCGGATCCTCATTCCCCTTTTGGGCGATTTCGACTCTGATACGGCCTTGGTAAACAAAATATATCATCATTCAGGCATGGATGGCCACACATGGACTATGCCTGAATGATGATAAAACCGAAATCCCGCTCCTCGGAGCCTCTGCCAACCTAAAAAAACTCAGCCCCAACTACTCGGCATTTAACATTGATGGCAATATAATCAGTTGCCAAAACAGTGAAAGCACTAGGATTTCACCTTGACTCGGCCCTAACACTATAAGTTAACTCCTTAGCATCCTACACGTGCAAGCTCATTAGGGCAAGTAGAGCTTTCCTCACCGAAGCCAGCTGCATCATCATTGCCAACGCCCTAATACTCTCCAAACTTGACTATTGCAATGCTCTGTACTTGGGAGCCAACAAATACATAATTGACAAAATTCAAACATTGCAAAACAATGCCCTCAGAACTGCCCTCAACTTACCCTCCAAAGAACACCTTTCTAACAGTAGAAGAGAACACAAATGGCTCAAAATCTGCGACAGAATCTCACTTAAGACAGCATCACTTACCTTTAAATGTTTTAACAACGCTGGCCCCTTACCGGGCAAGAAAAATAGTGAGAAAAACATCCACTCGCCCCACCAGAACTGCCAACTCCTACTGCCTACAGATACCCAAATTTAGACTAAAAAGAACAGGCGGCAGCAGCTTCCCAGTTAAGGCAGCCCAATCCTACTACAGCTTTAGATGGAATATTCTCACATGGCTACATTCTAATGACCCCCCAAGATTAACCATGTATCAATCAACACACATCAACCTGACTGTACATACGTATATTGTTTAACTGATTCATCGTGATGTAATGTTTCATATTTATATTGTGCCTTGTAACTAAGTCTTTAAGCAATCTTGTTTTCCTGTTCTCTGTAGCGCCCAGTTACCTTTGGGTTTGGCACGCCATACAAAATCAATAAACAAACAAACATATAAACAAACAAGGCGAATATCTGAAGCACATGAATGTTTGTGGAATCCACAATGTATCGTACAATTAAGGTTGAAGCTTGATTGTCATCTGTTTTTAAGTAAAACTTGTTTAACTTTGAATAAAATATTTTTGTAAAATAAAAGTAGAATGGTACATGGTTTAATCAGAAAGATGTACACAAAGTGTTTTGCACCATTGACTAGCCCAGTCCCAGAGCCAAATGGATCTACAATATTCAACCTAAGGAATATGTGTGTGTTTAGGTACCACATGGGCAGGCATTGTAATGGGAAACTGTTGTTTGCTTCAATTACGTTTCCCTAATCAAAGCACATTTTGAGGTGATGTCCATGAATCAATAAAATCCCTGGGAAACATAGAAAAAGTGAATTCTCTAACTTCCAAGTGTTTCGATGGATTTCCAACCATTGTATTTCTTGGTATAAAACTATTGTTCGTATTACATTCAGATGTCTGCCTTTTCACGGTTCTGTTTGATTTGTGCTCACCAAGCTGTAATAAACCGTGTTGCTTTTTTCCCGGTATTTGCTCTACTGTGGTTTCTTTACTACGCTCTTAATTGGTGGACTCCTGACTACATTTTTGGAGGCTCAGCAAAATCCCCCCGCACTGCTGAGGGTATCCAGGCCGCCATCCATGGGGGCGTGGGTCTGTCGACTGCAGACCTATTCACTGCGCATCACAGAGGGTGTGCTGCAGACGCAGAGTTTGTGGTTCCTGAGTGCTGTCCTGCGCTCAGTTGAAGGGTGAGCCCATGGTGGAGCTTCAGTACCGAGGGGACGTCGAGAGTATCCAGGCCGCGTGTATAACCGTGCAAGAAGATGCTGAACACTAGTGCATGCCTACAGGGGGCTGGTATGGGTTGTTTTTATGGTGTATAGGACGCATCCTCTGAGAAGGGATGATGATCGGCCGTAGTAGTGTAGATATTAGAGCGTACCACCAGGTGGAGAGAGGGTGCTGGTGTAGGCACGCCTGCAGTAGAGGCGCACAGTGCAGGTGATTGTATAGTTGCTTCATTGGTGGTATGAATTTTGTTGGGGCATTTTGGTTGTTGTAGGGAGGGACATGCGTGTGGTAGTTATTCAGTGGTGAGGACTTGCGGTGGACGAGTCAGCACCAAGAGGTGTCTCATTCAAAGTAGCAGGCTTTTGCATTTTAACAGCAGGAGTATACCGGTGATGCATGGTTCGACACTGGATATTCTTGTGCTAACATGGGGAACGGTGAGCCTGTGGAGAGGGCTGTCAAGTACTAACATTGAGTGAGCGTTCGGGCCTTTGAAGAGGGCCATTGCGAACTAGTGGACTGCCTGGTAGGTCTTGTGGGCCAGAGTAAATGTTGATGGGGATTAGGGAACAAAAGAAAAAAAAGGGGGAAGAGTTGGTAGAAAAGGAGGGGGAACACAGGGTAGTAGAATAAAACAAAAGGAAATAATGGCTTATGTGAACAGCCTCCTAGACCACACATGCTGCAAATGGCCCCAGTATCGCGATACACTATTAAAATACAATTGTCAGTGGGCCGGGGAGACTGCAAGGCACTGTTTCTATGTGTGGCCAGGGGAAATTGGCAGTAGGATAATATACAATATATTCTCATACCTATTAACAAAATATAAAGTCAATGCTAAAAAGCAGACAAAACATATTGGGTCTCCAGGAAACTATGAGGATAATAAAGGGTAAACATTGAAGCAAGAAGAGACAGTTGGAGGTAGGTGTCCCGAGCTCCCCGCCCTATGGGTTATATTCCACCTTCTGTCATGATTACAGCCAGGGTTCATGTTCTTAATTCAAGTGTTCAGGCCAGGCGGGATACATTGCATAGATCAGCAGGTCTAAAGTGGGTGTTAACTTCGCACATATGGCATTTACACCACTCACAGCATTGAAATATCATAGACTCCCATAGGTTACTGTAGCGGCTCAATACTCATAAGATGGCCGCCTAGAGGGTCATGGATAAACTGCAGCATTGATCCAGTCATTTGTCACAGAGAGCTACTTAAGCTCCGCCCCCGCTCGAACGCCCGCTTTGCGTTTAACCTGCTGACAGCGGTGCAACGATTCCGGTGCTTCTGCTCACAGAATCTTAAGAAATAGAGAAAGAAATATTAATTCTACGAATTGCTCCCAGACTATCCAGACCGCCGATAAGACTTACCTGACAGAAATGTCCTTCACCGCAGTCTTTCAGTTGAATATTCTTTCGTCACAGAGTCTCCTCAGACCGCCGCCCTCCCTCGCAGCCACAGCACCTTCCAAGGGTTTTTCTCAGCATTCCGATGACCTGCAGAAATTGTTAAAACGAACATTATAGAGTTTTATGTGAAGATAATTTCTACGTGCATACTTTCCTGAAGCTCCTCAGTTTTATTCTCTCAGTAGTTAACCACACTTCCCAGTAGAAGGTTGCAGCCTTTTTTTCCACATAAGACGAACTTGCGCTGTTCAAAGTTTTCTCTTCAGCCGTAGCACTTGCACCTACTCTTCATAAGAAGTAAGGTGTCCATACTTTTCTCCTTACGCCACAAACTTTCAGCAAGCTCTTTTTTTCTTCCAAGAACCTGCAAAGAGAAAGAAGAATTAAATAGTTTGAATGAGAGATGTCTCCAACTTGGAAACCTTTTAAAATCAGAACGACAACAGTTATCCTCATGTTTTTTCTGTCAAGAGAGTCATTACTTTTAAAGACACTTTGCCTTCAAAGTCCTCCAGCGTTCTACAGCACTCCAATCTTCAGAACCACAATTTTAAAACACCCCTGTTAGACAGCAGGATGGAGAGCTCCATAATTATGAAACACAGGTGAGGAGGGTGTGTGGTCTCGGATACAGAAGGAAGTTAATTTCTGGGTGAAGTTATCACCACACTTTACACTTACAGTACCTCTATTATATCTATCCATATGTCTTAACAGGAAAAGAATCAAAAGGGCTTCAGTGTAGCAAGTAAACAGGCTCAAGATCATTACGCTCCCGAGGAGTCTAGGTAAGTGTTACACCTTCGAACTGCTTCAGGGTATACTGACCCACGGTGGGAAACCTCTTAGACCAGGGGAAAGCAATGGAGGAGAAAGAGAAGGAAGCACAAGGAGAAGAGATGAACATATGCGGTGAAAGAAAATATCTACCAAACATTGAAAAGTTTACGTGCCAACAGGCGTACGTGTTATTCAGTGAAGCAGAATGAGTGCTGGTGAGGAGGAAGAGCAAGGGGGATAAAGAAGAGTAGCTATCGGGTAGAATAAAATTCACAATTTCCTGATGTATAAGCGCCTTACAAATGTCCAATAAAAATAAAATACAAAATTAGATTGTGAGAACGAAGAGTAAGAAACCACGAAAAAAAATGCAGCCTCGGAGAAAGGGCTATTAGGAGATGAATGGAGTGGGGACAGTGATGAATCGACACCCGACAAACTTAGAGAAGGGGAAGAAACGACAAGACAGTTTTGACAGGGACTCGTCCACTGCCTTACGTAGTAGGACAGCAAAGGTAAAAATGCAGTTAACACAAGCTCTTGGAGAGGGAGGGATGGGTCATAATAGATTGGCAATTCAGTTACTAAAGAAGAGATGAGGGGGAGCCCATTATGTTCCCTGGCAAACAATGTACTGTGACAACCTAATATATCTTGCCCTCCCTCATAGCCAGGGCCACTAAATGGATACAGGGACTCGAAAAAGACTGCAGGGGTGAGGCTGGCCATAGGGGATATGAAGTCTGTTTGCTGCAGTTATAGGAGCACAGGCAGACATTTGGAATCAAGCGCTCTATAAAGGCAGAAATTGAGTACCAATGGTCATGACTGAGCTCCATTTAACAATTGCTGAGTGCAAGCTTGGGAGATTATAAGAAGCATGTATCCAGACAGCCATGACCTGGGGACAGTGATGACTTATAAAATGAAATGTGACAATGACCCAGCTGAATATAGAAAGTGAGTTCAGGATTTATGGACCCAAGAGGCACAAAGGTCCTGAGACGAACGTATACCATTGTAAGGACTGCCAACAGAAGTACATCCTTCAATGGATAAGATGGTGGGTATAGAAGCTAAGGGATTGCCCGAAATACAAACAACAATACTACATTACTGTAAGAGGATGCAGGAAAGCGAGAGGCAGGCTGCTGAGAATGCCGCAAAGGCAGCAAACCCATTTGTACAAAAGAAACAGGCTAAATACACCATGGACAGAGCACCGTTCGTGCCAGACACTGCCGCTGTGGCGCCAGCACCACAGGGAGAGTTTCCCGCAAGACAAACACCACAGCAAAGAGAGTACATGCAGCAGCAGTATGTACCACCTTGTGGAACACCGCCACAGGGGAATTGTATGCATCAGGGAAACTTCCCTATTGGAAGATGGTTTTCACAACGGGGAAGAGAGTGGTATCGAAGAACAGAATACAGGGTTTTCGGACCATGCGACATATGTCAGAACATTGGGTACGTGGTGCGCACCTGTCGATTTATGCAACAGGCACAGGCAATCCAAGTATCGCAACAGCCGGGGCTCCATTGGCAACATATGTCATGTCCCCCCAGAGCAGTTAGAACCAGTGTAGATTCCAGCACAGCAGGGAGGAATGCAGCTCCAAGGAAGGACAACCGATAGCGGGCCCAGCGATGGCTGAGCCACCCCAGTAGTAGGCGGAACCACACCGGTGGTAGGACAAAACGTGGTGCCCCATTACCCGATGGTTAGCGTGGTAGGATTGAACCCTTTCCCCTTTGTGCTGAATAACACAGCAATAGGGGTGCCCACAAAGTGTGAGCGTGTCCAATCCTAGCAGTAACTGACAACCCCGAAGAGGAACCAGAGGTGGCAGTGAAAATAGGACCAAGAATTTTTGTTTCTCATAGCTAAAGGGGTAACCAAATCCTGCATCAGGGAAGTGGAATTCCCATTATCTAACAAAGTGATGAATATGCAGGGCTTTTCTGGGGTGTTGGTCCCGGTTCCATTAACAATAGGGACACAACACCTCGTAGCTCCCTTCCTATACTCCAAAGACACACCCATCAATATCTTGGGCAGAGACCTGTTCAGCAAACTGAATGCAACCATATCATTCAGAGAGAAAGGCATGGTGTGCGCCATGCCGAGCATTTACTATGCCCTGTTAACAGGTCTTCTCTTGGCAGCACACGAGTAACGAACTGTGCTATGCATTGACTGCACTTCGGCAATTACAGGGGTATCCAGCCCTACAGATCTGAGGTCTACGTGGATTAGTATACCTCCTTCCCCAAGTACCAGTCAGAAGAGCAAACAACTTGCTGACCGATTATTAGGGTCACAGGTGAACTGGGTCCCGGGTGGCTGCAAGGAAAATACAATGTTAAGTATGCAAGGTATTGGGTCTTGCAGCGGGAAAAGGCAATTAGGCACAAAGACACCTACCCGTGGGGATGACCGTTGACCGCTCTTAACCTAACTGTTTCCCCTGAAGGTGTTGAGATAGAATAGATGGGTGTATCCCTCTATGTGATGGGGTCCACCGTGTTCTTGAAGGAGTACAACGTGATGCTGGGAACAATGATCAACAAAGTACTTGATTCCTGATTCTTGAGTCCTGATTCCTGAGTCCATAAACACCAAAGCCAAAGAAAGTGAGAAAAAGCAGTCCAGGCGAGCAGAGTCCAACAGTAGTAGCAATTCGAGTAAGCAATCCAAAAAACATACACCAAATCCAATAAGGACAAAACCAAGCGCAGTCCAATCCAGAAAACGAGGTACTGAGTCCAAAATTCGAAGTAAGCGTACGTGACAAAGAAGTAGCCAAACGCCGACAGAGCAGCTGAGAAGCGCCGATTAACGGGATTGGGCTGTTTTTATCCCGTCACTTCCTGGTCACGTGACCACCTTCCGTGATGGTTTGTATCACGTGATCGTTTGAGGAACACATGACCGCCTTACGTGGCGCGCAGTGTAACATGAGCTGCCAAGGAAGTGCGGCGGAACCTTCTGTGTGCCTGCAGGTGCCATGGCAACCCCCAACGCGAACAGGGCCAACAGCGCAGGGGTGCCGCAGCACGCAGGTCCTGCCAAGCTGCTGGGTAGGTGTGATGGCGGAGGGCAACTGCGGTCCGCGCCGCCACAGGATTGGTCTTCCAGGGTGTAAACGTGCAACTGGACCAGGTGATTGTGTGACTTGATGCATGACAGTATGCCACTTTAACTCCCTAAAAATAACCAAATACTCCCAAAAATTAAAAACTGAGTAAAAATACTCCCAAACAAAAAACTGGAAACCAACAGATATGACCTTGCGCCCCTGCTTTCACTCACACAGCTCATGGATGTGTTTGGGCCAGCAGTGCACGTAGTACCACAGGAAGACATTTCTATGATTGCCTGATCGGAAGATGTAAACATGTATCTTTAAATGCGTATGAGTAACTGGGTGCAAAAGAAGAAATATTACAAAGACAGTTCCGTTTTCCAGTTAAAACATATTTTTACTCGCCTATAAAATGCTCCCATTGGACATTGGACTTACATTTTTACTCCCTACAAAATAATTTTACTCCCAACTTTAAAAAATAAAGGGTAAAACACTCCCACTTCAAAGTCTGAGGAGGAGGAGGAGGAAGAGAACCAACACACAGAGGGAGATCTCAAAAGGGTACCGGATGAGTTGTGCACTGTTAGGCAGAAACCTGTGCAGTTCCCTTTGGGAACACTGCAAAAGATTTAGAACTACAGGTGTTAGCAGTAAACCCACTTGGTAGCAGTCTGTACCACCCAGATTTACCTGGTAGCTGTGGCTGAGCAGTCAGACTTCCCTCAAGAAGAGTTAGGCAGTATGCAAAGTACACACAATAGGCACCCCGACACAATAGCACAAGCAAACACTGACCAGAGCTTAAAGTATATAATTATTTATTTAAAAACACACTGTTTGAAACACTCCAGCACTCTTATTGTAAAACACTCTAAACACAGTTACTATTATAATATATACAACCCTTATTCCTTATCAGACAAGTCTTAATTAACACCACTTATTTCCAGACAGAGGTGAGCGCTTAACTATAGATGGCACTCCAATAAGTTCATGAAAAAGGGAGGGAAAAAGCCAGAATATGTGAAGATACACCACTCTAAGATTAAGGAACACTTTTAGCAAGGCAGAAGAGCAAAAGTCACTCGGGAGCCAAAGTCCATAGGCTAGGCCCACTCTTAGAGAGAGCAGAGCACAAATGCGCCCAAGATCACAGTTACACTAGGCTTTGAAAGTCTTGCAGAGAGTTCGAAAAGAGTTTAGAGGGGCTCAGAAAAGTTTAGCCAGGGTGTCCCAGGCTAACCCAGGTTCGAAAGCCGGGGGCTAAATCTACCCCGTATAGTCGGTGCAAGGGAAGCCAGGCGGAACACGGTACCTTAAGTGGGAAGGATCCTCCAGCGGTGGCAGTTGTTTCTGGCAGCGGGTGCAGGTCTCGGCGTCGTCCAGAGGAAGAGAAGATCTCGACTTGGAGGAAAGATGAAGATCGTTGCACTGCCAGGGAAGAAACCAGCCGCGGAGTTTTCCGGTTAAAGGTATTACCCTTTATTTCGCGGTCGTGGTAGAAAGTGGTACTCCGGTTGCCGGGGTGCTTGGCACAGGCAAGGCGGCCACGAGATGCGTCGGGAAGGCGAAACGACGGTGAAACTGGTTATCCCCACCAGTCAAAGGACGAAGACTCTCCGGCGGGAGATCTCCTCTGTCATTGGGAAAAGTGGTGAGACGGTCCAGCAGGACTCCACCGGTGGTGTCGTCGTAGCAGGTCGGCTCAGCTTCTCCCTCGTCGGATTCCTAGGTCCTGTGGTGACGTCTGAAGTTCCAGTCCCCAAAGCCCTGCTTTTATGCAGAAAACCCCCATTCACTCAGCCTATCTGTCACTCAAACATGCTATGTGGTGAGCCGGCCGGCTCACCACTTGGGCCAATTAGGACGGAGTGCGACTTGAGTTGCCTAGGCAACTCGGTACAGGGTGCCTAAATCCCCCTCCACCCCTCCTAAGTACCCCAGACAGAGTGGCACCACTTTGGAGGGCTTCTGTGGAGAAGCCCGCCAAAAAGTGGAACAAAGAGCTCGACTTGGGTTGGAGTCACAGAAGAGAACACAAACGCCATTTTAGAACCGACTTTTGGCAAAAAATACCAACCGGAGAATTAATAATAATTAAATAAACCGGCGGTATGTTCGAGGCTATCATAATTAAATAAATACAGGTAGTAGCCTCGAACAATGGGAAAATCCCATAGAGAAATATTCGCGGTTGAATATAAAAAGTAGTATCCACTGCCACCAGCCAAATCTCGATCAGGGGGGACGGAGACGTGCCCCCTCGACTAACAGACCCCGGGGTAATTCAATTGCCCCGGCCAGTATGTCCACAATATGATGGTTTGTACTGGTTCTGTTCAGAATTCAAGACTAGTAAAGTCAATGGTGACTTTACATGCCCTGGGAGACAGTCACTCCCAGGGTATGGAGTCTATACTGGGGGGTCACTATGACACCCCTGTGCTACTGCACTGAGGGTGCTGTGTAACACACATCACAAAAACACATGAAGCCCTAAGGAGTAAAAGACCCCGTAGCCCATTAAACACATCTAGAGTCAAAGGAATACACTCAAATCATGTCCAAGAGTGAGGGTAAAAGAGTCTCACTCTTGGCAGGAGAAAAAAATAAACCCCAAAAATCCAGCAAAGCTGCTGGGGGACTCACTAGATTAGGAAATTCAGCCTAAACAGAGAATTCTCCCTAACATGCACCAAGAGACCTCACCATGTGGAGGCACTGAAAGGGATTGCAGCAGTAAAAATAAAACTGAATAAGCAGCCCTACTGCCCATCAAAAACAATAAGTGGGTTATTAGTTTTGTTAACGAGAGGGAAATAGACTATGTACAATGGATATCATGCATAGATCACATTAAGTCTATCAATATTCAATATGGGTATATGTGCAGGATTGGTTGCTATGATAATAATCAATGAGTAATTAATATGCTGGTAACTAATGTGGTCTTTATTTTTTTCCTGCCCTGTTACTCTAACTATGTATCCATTCACTATGTTTGTTCAGTGAATGTTTAAACTGGTTTGGTCTAATATGACCAATTTGTAATGTCTATTCTCAGAAAACCACTCTGTCTATGCTTTACACAAGGGGACAAAATAGCAAGTGCTTTATATGTTGATTAAATCTTGCCTTGAAAAAGACTGGGTTGGTCGAAACAGGTGTTGGCATAGGTTGGCACAGGTTACTTTGGTTGAATCAAAACCATTACCTAACAGATACAGGCCTTTGCTGGATAGGCATAGGTCATTGGCGGACAAATACTGATGTTGGAAACATTACCCTGTACTTAATGTTGGTTAAATCAAAGCTATTAATTCAATTTATCTATTGATTTTGCGGAGGGTCTTCTTCCATCCAACGTGGGACCGGCAGGCTTTAGCCGGCCCCCTCAGCAAAGGCCCTCTTCTAAGGCCCCTGACTGCTCCATGTCCGCTACCGGAACGCTAACTGGGTCCTCCCTGCACCTTAACCACAATGATATTGCCACCTCACTCCTCTAAGAAATCCGGACTGCCTTGACATTGTCACCTCCGGAACTATGGGTTAGTTCCCAACTTCTGGACTCACTTCTACCACCTTTGACTGCCGCTTATCTAAAGGGGACAGACTAAGATGGAAAAGAGAAATTGTTTTTGAATAACCTTTTACAATATTGAAGATTGTTTCAACACTATTTATCCATTACCACTCACATCCATATATGTGTATATATGAAAAAAGGTATTGTTAAAAAAGGCAACACCTATGGCATCATTTCAGCTTTCTATTTTTGGGTACATAATTATTTAATGTCCCAATGTACTTGCTGAGTTAACCTAAAGTGACTTCGGCAAAAACACACGTCTTGTTACCCAGTCAGGGAACGCTACACAATGAAGTGGCGAGCCCTGTTTGGGAAAAGACGAAGACACACAACATACATCCACGCTTGCTGTCCTTATTATTTAGAGCTAGGGCAGAGCGTGGGAAAGTTAAAAGGTTGTTCTGAGTAGCGGTAGGGTTAGTGAGGCCTCCACTCAGTAGCAGGCATTGTCTACCGGTTTCAGTGGTGCAGGTGTGAATCTGACCACTTTCATCAGGACAAGTCTGCAAGGATGTCCGGTACACACGGTAATTCAGTGTCTAGAGGGTTAGGGTGAGATATACATTGCCCCACTTCAGTTGCCAAGGACTGGAAAGCTCAAGGGTGAACCTAGGGACAGAAGAAGATATTCCTAGGTCGCATCTTAAGCTGCAGCTCCAAATTGGAAAAGATATCGCAGTGAAATTAGTGCTTTTCTAAATGTTAGTTTTTCAGAGACATGATTCCAGTGCATGTATTTATTAAAAGGGCCCATTGGTATGGGGTAATTTGAGAAGACCCCATATCTAAATGAACTGTATCTACTGCTGATATGATGACCAACAGGCAATATTGTTGGAAATGAGGCAAAACTGACCTTCCTTTGTTCAAGACCACACCCCGTAGTCCAGGAGATCTGGAAAGGCACTGATTTATTGTCATGGTGTACACGCAGCATTATGTCAGGCTCCTATTGCTGAAAAGAAGGAGAACATAGAGTGAGATGATATGATATGTCACGCGTTGATATCTGTGGCAACTTGAGTTATTCATTAGTCAGCATAATGCTGGATATAATGCCTCTCTCAGCTTAACCTTGATTCCTATTCTGTTGGCTGTCTCCATGACCACTAGTCTGGCTTCAGAGCTGCCAGAAGCATGGAAACTGTTCTCCTGAACCTCCGTGAAGATTTGTGCTCCAACCTTGACTCTTTCCCTGTGTCCTCATCCTAATCGATCTCTGCTCTGCCTTTGACACGGTCAACCTTACCATCCTGCTCAACCGCCTGCGTTAACCTGGGTATCACCGATCAGGCTCTGGCCTGGCTGACCTCTTTTCTCTCTGATCGTCCCTCCCCCGTCCAACTTGTATCCTTCCCATCATCTTCTCTCTCTCTCTACCTGTGGTGTTACCTAGGGGTCTAACCTCTCACCCTGGCTTTTCAACCAATACCTGGCAACTCTCGCCCACTGCATTGCCATTTTCTGCTCAAATTTCCAGTGCTACGCTGACGACACTCAACTCATTTTCAGGCTGCCCTCGGCCACCTCCTTTCCCCTCCCTCTCGCATCTCTAATTGCCTAACTGCCCTTCAAGATTGGTGTGCCGCCAACGATCTTTGTCTGAATATCAGCAAGATGGAGATTCTCTTCATCGGCGCACCTTTGCCATCCTTTCCCCTCACTCTCTGGCCACCTCCCTTGGCCCAACTCCTACCCCCACCTGCAAGGCTAAGAACCTCAGAGTCATCTTTGACTTCACACTTTCCTTAACCGCCCACATCTCTGATGTCTCTAAAAAGTCAAACTCCCTACTGCACCTCCTCAGAGGTACTCTGCCCTTGCTCTCCTTCCCCCCAGTCGCTCACTGTCTCCCAAGCTCTGGTTTTCTCTAGGTTGGACTATTGTAACAGCTGCTTTATAATTCTACCTGCCTCTACTTTCCGCCCTTTGCAACTAATTCAGAACAGGACTGCAAGACTTGTCCTTGGCCTCAAGCCCTGGGATCGTATCACAAGCTCTGAAATCTCTCCATTGGCTTCTAGTGGATGCAAGGATTAAATTCAAAACCCTCTGCATTGTCCACAAGGCTTTTTGGGACCTGAGTCCAAAATACCTTCAGCTATCCCTCCGCAAATACCTTCCCTCTCGAGCGCTTCGCCCTCTAACTCCCTCAGGGTCAATCGTTTTTCAAAGAAACGAGCTGGGGGTAAATCGGTCTTCGGCTGGGGCCTCCCTCTGGAACAGCCTCCCTGCCACTCTAAAACTTTAGGAGAACCATCTCTGGTTCCAGAAGCACCTCAACACCTTCCTCTTTGCTTCTGCCTTTGCCCCCCCCCTTTCACTCCGCTGCTGATCTGCTCTCTCTCGGCACTGTGCACCTGGCCACCCTCTGTCCTCCGGGCCCAGGTACCTGGTCACCCTGCCACCCCTGCACTGCCTCCGGCCACCCCTTGCACTGGGGTCTATATCTGTACCCATACAGCCCCCCCCCCTGTACCCCCCCTTTTTTTTTTCTTCCTGCACTTATCAGACCTACACTGTCTGCTGCCTTAAACACAGCATTTGCTGGCTGCACTACCACTGTTTGTTGCCTTTTATTATTTATTTGTTATTATTTATGTTTCTCTTTTGCTCCGCACTTTCCACTTCTCCGCTCTTCCATGCACTTTTCTCCTCTCCCATGCACTTGCACATTTTCAATGTCACTGGGCCTAGTAAGATCATTTTTTTTGTTCTCACTTGTTCCCCTCCCTTGCCTTGTCCCGCTCTGAAACACTTCTGTACGAGGGCAATAGAATAAAATATCAATTCAATATTGCCACATAAATTAAGCTTTCAAACAATTATTACAAGTGCGTTGAGATTTGCTTTTCCATTTTCTCATGTGACGAGTATAGGCAGGAGGAGCTGTGCAAAGCTCTGCAGCTGTATTTGAATAATCTTGTTTTGCAACTAATTTAACGGAAGCACCCTCATCTGGCAAGCAAAAAAAAAAGTGTTTTGTACTAATAGAAATAGTGGCGATAAGAGTTTTGAAAATAATGGAACGGCATGCAGCAAACATTTTCCCACTCAACATCACGTCAACTATCCATTCAGAATTGGCACGGTGGGAAAAGAGGGGATTCAAAAGAAGTGCTGAACTAGTAAAAGAATTGAGGCCCTAAAAGTGCCAGCAGAGGTGGCAATAATAAAATACGCCACCCACACTGGAAAAGACCATATATCAATGGGGAATAAAATGGCTGACAGAGCGGCAAAAGCAGCAGCGTATTTGCCAGAGGCGGGTGGAGGGAGGAAGGAAGGTAGTTGAGAGATACCCCGTAGAAGGGGGATAAAGGAAGAAGGGTGGGGAGGAAAACTTTAACACGGTCCCCATACTACACATAATAGATACACAAGGAGAGGTACGAAAAGAGCAAAAAACTGTTGATCAAGAAGATGTTCACTGTCACCAACAGACATGATTAGGCGGCAGAATAGCTTGTGATGCCCAGAACATTGTTAAACATAGCTGTAGACCAGCTGCATTACCCTACCCATGCGTCCAAAGAAAGCATAGCTGCAGTGCAGAGTGAGGGATGGTACGTTTTGAACATGCATGAGCGAGGTAATGAGTTTGTGCAAATTTGCATGGTGTGCAAACAGTTTGTCTGGCCACACTCCAAAAACTTTGTGGGGGACAATACCACAGCCGGAAGGGCCCTTCCAAGTTATGTTGATGTGCAGAAAAGATGTGCCTCCTACAGGTACCTAATCATAGTGGTCTGTCCATTTTCGTGTTGGCTTGAAGCGGGGCCCTGTGCAAAGAATGATGCAAAATCTGCAGCACAGTTCCTAGTGAGGAAAGTATTCCCAAGATGGGGTGTATGTGAGGAAATAAGGTCAGATAATGGCGAATACTTCACCAACTGTGTCTTTGAGGAGATAACACGTCTCTTATGGATAAAACACAAACTTTGCATAATTTACCGAACGCAGGCGAACAGGAATGTGGAGAGAATGAATGGATTACTAATGGAGCGCTTGACTAAGCTACCAACTAATCTGTGCTGAAATTGGCCTTTTTGCCTCCTTATTGCATTTTTTTCGCCCTTTGAAATTCACCTGCAGAGCACCTCCTTACTCTGCATGAAATTGTAAGGGGGAAGAGAATGCATGTTCATGTCCCTCCTTCACGTTCAATTTCAGATGCTAAGACTAGCTCAGACATCCTTGTAAATGAAATCAAAGACTATTTAATTGAGATGACAAATGTGCTGATCTACATCTCCCACCAGGTCTAGCAATCTACAAGTGAGCCAACCAACATTGAAGAGTGTGCAAAAGCGTGTCGCGCATTTCCACAAACACAGCCTCTTTATCCAGGGGACAAAGTACTTATTCGAAACAGTGAGAAAGTGGAAGGAACCTCGGTTTTGTGGTCCTTTTTGAAGTGGTCTTTGAAGGGGTCTTCTCCACACCCACGGCAGTAAAAATAAAACCAATGTTGTGCATGTATGCATCCCTTGGACGCTCGCTGAGATACCAGCAGCACATCCGGAAGAGGAGTCGCTTGACTGGAAGTATTGGCAAATTACTTTTAACATTTTGTACTATAATAAGGTGTTACAGAAGACCCACAAGTACAAGGAAAAAGAAGAGGGAGTGGGGTTACATGGAAGAGTGGGGTCAATGTAAAAAGTGTTATGTTGTTTTGCTTCTTTGTTTTCTATCTCCTTTTCTGGTATTTAGCACATAAGGATACATTGGGCCCGCAGCTGGTGGTGATAGAGACATGCACTAAGCTAAGTAGAACTAGCCCAATAGACTTATACTAATTTGTCAGGGAGGGAGTAGACCAAGGCTCGGAAAATCTATGGTATGGGGAAATTAAGGTGGGCGGTGAGCACCAATGGCACATGCCATGTGTGCTCACTCATCCCACACTTCACAGGAATGGCAAATCAATTCTTGCCACAAGAGGTGATGGCAGAAGATGGAGGATTGCCTTGTTGCGAACTACGGTTATGTTCTAATGGCATGGAGTGGAAGTTAAGTGGATTGATGAGGTGGAGGGTGGGTAGGTATAAAAGGACAACTTTATATAGCTAGTAATTATGGCCCAGGAGGAGAAGAGTAAGCACATGGAACATTTAACAGAGTGGGCACAAATGGGAAAACAGGTGTCCACTGTCTCTAAAAGAATATACTGTAAGACCTCCATGGGGTACGATATGCCATGGTGCCACGCCAGTCCCTTTATGCAAATCCTGGGTTTGTTGCTGCACAATGGAAAGTGATAAAGGGTAATGGCACAATGCCGTGCACAAGGGCTGGTGGGCTTTAAAGAAAGGGTGGTTAAGAAAATAAATGTAGGATGTAGGAACGTATGGGGCAATTATATACATGCTTTAACATGGATAAATGAAAACCCACGTCCAGAACACACAAAGCTGCTCACACAGTATTCTTAGTGCTTCAGAGCAAACAGAACGATAATGCTGCGGATGAATACCAGATGCAGTAGGATGATTGACATTGCAGCGTTGCAAAAGGGAACTGCGGTTGTAATGGACACCTGGTTGGCATGTAGAACGAGAGCATACGCCCAGCTACCACCAGACTGGAAGGGAGTGTATGCACTGGTACCTTGATAATCCTACGTTGGTTGTCCCCCGTGCAGACTTGATATCACTCAATTAGTTGTTGGCATATAAAAAGAGTGCCAGCAGAGATGCAAAGAAACGAACACACGCTAATACGTAAGAAAAGGTCCAGCAGCAACTACATCTCGGCGGAATCGACCAAGAGCCTAGAGAACATTCCACCCAATATGAAATTGTTCAGCTCAGCACCTGCCTTGTTTTTACTTCGCTCCTGCTTCCTGGGGTACAAGCTGCAGCCAATGCAAAATGGTTGCAGATCACGTGCTATGAACTGGTTCAACTGGCAAATGCAACTGAAAAGAGACTCGACGCTGTGAGTCAAGAACTACGGGCTCTACGATTGACCCTCCAAAATAGTTTCATTTTGGGTCTTAGGACAATGATGTAGGGAAGGGTGTGCCAGAGGATGGGGAGCACGTGTTTTACCGCAATTCCTGCTAATGATGCCGCAAATGGAACAATCACAGACGCAGTAGAGGAAATAAGAATACATCAGAGAATGGTAAAAGAGACGCAAGATACTTCATCGGCAACCTGGCTGGATTCATTATTCACCTGGGCGCTGAACTGGTTTGTCGCAGCATTTAAGATCACTGTCCCTGTGCTTTTCTTGATCCTCTTCGCCACCTGCATTAGTAGTCTAATAATCCATTGGTGTAAGTGCAGCCAGCATAAATAGACTTGCATAACTTCAGTACAGAAAATTGAGCTCGAGGAGGTACTGGGTAAGAACACCCCAGTATGAATGAAAGAGAATGAAGTAGAAATCATTTTCATAGCACCCCCACCAGACTTGGAAAATTACAAAGCATTATGGGGAGAGTGTTCAACTGATGGAATAAAAATTTTGATTTTTGGGAAATATTTGGATGGGTATGAGGAGGAAGGGGGCACGGCCAGGGTAGCAAGGGTGTGGGTGTGCAAGGAAAAGGGTTGAGAGGGTCAGAAGTGTTTATCGAAAGATTTGATTGAATGGGGGAAATGTGTTAAAGGTGATAATTCACTGCCAGATTTGGCGATGTACCTACCAACTGTGAGAGTAAAGGGGTGCGGTGGGGCAGCTACATGTGAAATGACACAGGTATTCTAAGCCACAGACACCCTGTACAAAGGGCTTCACTGGGAGTGTTAGGGGGTAATGATGCATTGGGTGTACACAGTCCAAGGGACTGTCCTATTAGCTGAAGGGGAAGGATAAAAGTAGCACATCATAAACACACATAGTGGGAAATCCCTCTGGGTGGGCTGGATCTGGAAAACCTTGATCTGAAACACGTGGCCAATACGACAGGTATCTGCAAAGGGGGAGGGACGCATGCTGCTCATCACAAGAAAGCCCACGTAACCAGAACCGGGTGAGGCAATTACAGGGCGGTCAGCCAAGCCAGTCGCTCAGTATGGCAACAGGGAAAACTGGCTCTGTACCAGTGTGCCGGTCACTTGACCGCTGATGCCCATTATAATGCTGTTGTGGCAGAGGAACACTGGACGGAGTGCTGTTCCAGAGAGGACCAATCCGACGGTAAGTTCTTGCTCTCTGGGGAGGTAGCCAGCTCCAGTATCTACTACAGAGTACGCAAAGGTCCTTATCCAACCGTTATCATGTGAATATCCCCCTTGCCACAAGCTGCAGGGTGTTTTGTGTTTTATTCTCAATAGTGCTGACCAATGGCAGTGTAAACATTTCCAGCGGTCAGCACAAATGTTCAGTAATAAGTTGTTCCGGGTGGGGTGTGAATAAATGTGGTACCACATGGGGATGCATTGTAATGGGAAACTGTTAAACTGTTTGCTTCAATTACGCTTCACTAATCAACGTACATTTCGAGGAGGTGATGTCCACGAACCAATGAAATCCCTGGGAAACATAGAAAAAGTGAATTCTCCAACTTGCAAGTGTTTAAATTGATTTCCGGCCATTGTATTTCTTGGTATCAAATTACTGTTCATATTCCATTCAGAAGTCACCCTTTCAATCACAGCCTATCCACTGTTCTGTTTGATTTGTGCTCACCTAGCTGTAATAAACTGTGTTGCTTCTTCCCGGTGTTTGCTCTACTTTTTGAGTATGTGGTTCTTTACTATGCTCTTATTGGTGGCCCACTGACTACAGTTTTATGTCATAAATTGTAATTCAATAAGAGGAATTTATTTGCAGTTTAGTTTTTTTTCTTTGTTTCGCGATAATTTGTTTGCCTTTTATGCAGCGTTTACCCCCTATAACTCCCCTCCTACCAACATGTGTTATTTATGTATCGCCATTTTTGCCCTTTTTTGCCTCATCCTGACTTACACACCATTACCTTTGCCAACATTCTCATTGGTGGAGTTTAAATGATGGTATTCTCAAATGAATTAATGAACAAAAACATTGAACATTTTCAGGGTATACGCTCTTAAAAATAACGTAGTTGAGAGTTTCAATAGGTTTGATCGATATTGAATGTTATGTCTAAGGTTGGTGACTATCAAAAGTCATGCCTGACGGCCTCTTATGGGTCTGGCGTATGTGTGTGGCAATGGTGTCAAAGGTCAGTGTACTTCTGGGGTGTAGGTGGTGGGTGGAAGAGTAGATCCCTATTGTGTTAAAGGGTTCAGATCCTTGTGCGTATGTGTGTGGGGGTAACAGGGCAGTTTAGGGTTTGCAGATGGTTCCATGTGATGTTGTAATAAACATTGTGCGATTTTTATGTCCTTGAAAAACCCAGCTGGTATTTTCACTGGCATTTGAATTTTCTGTTATTTAACTTTTGGAAATACCCACTTCCCTCTCTCCATTCTCTCTGAATTCCAGTTGCGGTGAGTTTTGCCAGCTGTAACTCTGCTCGTTTAACTTTAATGTGCACTTATGTTTTGGCATATTCTGGTTTGGAATGGACTCTAGCTTGGGAGAGGGAGCTGGTGTGCACCAGGATGGGACACGTAAGTCTTGGCAGCACTACTCTTCCCATACTTTACAAGTCTCTTCCTCCTTTTTTTATTGTGTCTTAGTCCAAATTTGACTTTTCACGAACAGTAAACAATAAATAAATATTACATAGATTATACAAATTAAGTACAATTCAAACAATCAGCAAAAATATACAAGAAAAGATAAAAAGTGAATCAAGAAAAAGATGAAAGATATGAAGAATACCTATCTCATCCAGTGTACTTCTCTCGTTCTTCACTCTATTCAGTTAAAACACATTTATAACACAGATACCCTTGCACTTTTACAAGTCATATTTCTAATGGAAAAATAAACACTCCTGTGCATTCAACTTGCTTTAGATGTTTCATTCTCCTTTAGAAATCTGAGCACCTCCAAGGAAAGAAATCTCCTTCCCCTCCCACAGACGTAACCAAAATTCCTCTGTTACCAACCATTCACTGTTATGAACAAAACGAGAGAAGTACTTGTTTCTCAAGGCACGCGTGCCTGTGCAATCCATCAACAGAAGTTTGACAGTTTGCTTAGACCTCAAATCACAATACAGAGTCCATCAATTTCTGGCCCTTTATTTCTAATCCTTAACAGTTCCCTAGTGACAACTAAATTCATTCTAAACCAACAAAAAACACGTGGGTCTACGCCAGCTTGTTTTCCGCATATGAAATTTATTGCACACAGGAAGTGCTGTTTTTTGTTGGTTTTTCTTTTTGGGAGGTCTCAGGCTTTGTGACCGCCTCACTCAACTAGACGCGACAGTTGGAAAAGATTTTTGCAAATAAGATTTCACCATCGTTGGAGCACATTTGGATCAGTGACTGAGAGAAAGGTGTCGGCAACGTGACCAGTCTCCAACAAAGCCCTTTTGTTTTAGTCTTTAAATTCCTTCTAAATCTTAAGAAGTTAGCAGACCAATTTTGGTTTGGGAACCTACCAAGATACCTTGGCAGGTGGCCTAGAGGTCTATCAAGAGGTAGAATCGATGCAAAGCATTTTTTTTGTTTACGAACTGCACCCTAGTTGCGATCCAATCGGACCGGCGCCAACCTTTTCTTTTGCTTTTAATGGATTTTCGGTCAGTTCTCTTTCCAATGAAACTCAATATTCTAGATGACTCGGAATCTCCAGCTTTATCTCATTTGGGAAAGGATTTGTTTTTAATTCCATCTGGTTCTTGCCATCTACATACAGTGACCTTTGCCTCGGGTCCAAGATGAACATGTAAAGTGCAATTCTCCAGCATTGGATCTTTCATAGATTCAGATGCTTGAATATTCCCAGTCGTCAGACTGGTAATTCTCGGTGATAAAAATAATTACATTTTTTTTAATATACACACATTGCTACATAGAAATGCATGTACATAGTCCATTATGGCCTATGAGCCATTCCATTGTTTAGTCCCTCCACCTTACTTTGGTCCTTTATGACCCCAACCAATGAGGTGGCAGGGCTTAAGCTCTGCCCCAGGTTTTTCAGATTTTTTTCACCGCAGTCTAATTGGCGCAGGGAATCTTCAAGCTCTCTGAGCTTTTTTGAATTTTCTTCTATTTTCTCAGTAGTTTATATTTTTATATACTCTACTCTCTTGGCTAGGGGCTATCTCTACTGGTTTTTGGGGTTTCCAAAAACTTTATTTTGACCCAGAATTCATCGATGTTAGGCAGAAACCTGTGCAGTTCCCTCTGGGACCACTGCAAAAGATTTAAGACTACATGTGTTGGCAGTAAACCCACTTGGTAGCAGTCTGCACCGCACAGATTCACTGTGGTAGCTGTGGCTGAGCAGTCAGACTTCCCTCAAGAAGAGTTAGGCAGTATACAGAGGATACATAATAGGTACAGAGGTACAATAGCACAAGCAAACACTGACCAGAGCTAGGTGTAAAAGTATAAACTTATTTATTAAAGGTACACTCATAAATTACACTAGCACATTAGAAAAGATAAGAAAGTCAAACACAGTTACTATTACTCATATGTACATCCCTAATCGTTTGTTGGACAATTCTAAGTTAACACCACTTATTTCCAACCAGAGGTGAGCGCTTAACGTTAGATGGTACTCCAACAAGTATTACCAAAAGGGAGGGAAAAGGCAGAAATAAAGAGAGCAGTAAGGTAAAACACTTTTCACATAAGGTTAGCAAAGACAGTCAATAGTGGAACAAGGAGAATTAGTTCGGGGCCCGCATTAGAGGGAGCCAGGCGAAAATGTGCCCAAGATCACACAATGTCACAAGTCTTTGCAGGTGAGTAGAAAACGGTTTTACTATGGTTCTGAAAAGTTTAGTTAGGGTGTCCCAGTCCTACCCAGGTTCGAGAGCCGAGGGCTAAATCTACCCCGTACAATCGGTGGCAAGGGAGGCCGGGCGGAACACAGTACCTTTTAAAAGTGGAAAGATTCCTCCAGCGGTGGTAGTCGTTCCTGGTAGTGGGTGCAAGTCGCGGCGTCGTCCCGAGGAAGAGGTGATCTCGACGGGGAGGAAGGCTGCAGGTCGTTGCACTACCACGGATGAGGCCAGCCGTGGAGTTCTCCGGTCACAAAGGATTTTTACCCCTCTTTCGCGGTTGAGGTAAAAAGTGGTATCCCGGTTGCCGGGGTGCTTGGCACAGGCAAGGCGGCCACGAGATGCTTCGGGACGGCGAAAAGAAGGCAGCAACTGGTTGTCCCCACCAGTTAAGGGAAGAAGACTCTCCGGCGGGAGATCTCCTCTGTCGTCGGGAAAAGTGGTGAGACGATTCTGCAGGGCTTCACCGGTGGTGTCGTCTTGGCAGGTCGGCTTGGCTTCTCCCTCTTCGGCTTCTTAGGTCCTGTCGCGGCTTCTGAAGAACCAGTCCCAAAAACCCTGCTTTTATGCAGCAAACCCCCATTCATACAGCCTAGCTGTCACTCAAACATGCTAAGTGGTGAGCGGGGTGGCTCACCACTTGGGCCAATCACACTAGAGTGCGACCTGAGTTGGCAAGGCAACTCGGTCCAGGGTGCCTAAACCCCCTCCCACACCCCCTGTGGTACCCAGACAGAATGGCACCACTTTGGAGGGCTTCTGTGCAGAAGCCCGCCAAAAGTGGAACAAAGGCTCGACTCGGGTTCAGGGTTACTGAAGTGAACCTAGACGCCATTTTCGCGGCGAGTTCCGCCAAAAAATCCCAACCGGTGAATTTATATTAAATAAATAAACCGGCGGTATCTTTAACATTGCACCAAAAAGTGGTGCATCAAAAACCAATGGGAAATCCCATTGGGAAATATTCCGGTGGAATATTTCCGTGGTATCCACTGCCACCAGCCAGAACTCGGCGAGGGGGGACGGGACAGTACCCCCTCGACAACAGACCCAGGGGCAATCTAATTGCCCCTACCAGTACTTCCACAGTAAGATGGTCTGTACTGGTTAAGTTCCTAAATTAAGACTAGTAAAGTCAATGGTAACTTTACAGACCCAGGGAGACAGTCAGTCCCAGGGTGTGGAGTCTATGTTTGGGGGTCTCTAAGACACCCTTGTGCTACTGCACTGAGGGTGCTGTGTAACACACATTCAAAAACCAATGATGGCCTATGGGGAAAATTACCCCCTAGCCCATAAGCACATAGCAAGTCACAGAGAACACTCTCAAGTCATGTCCAAGAGTGAGGATAAAAGAGTCTCACTCTTGGCAGGAGAAAAAAATAAACCCCACAAAATCCAGCAAAGCTGCTGGGGGACTCACTAGGTTAGGAAATTCAGCCTAAACAGAGAATTCTTTCTAACAGTCGAGTGAACTTTTCTCTTCAGATGGCTGAACTTCAGGCGACCAAGAAACCTTCCCTGTTCAGGAATTGCACGAGCTGCAGGAGAAAGGTGGTTTACATGAAAGAGCCCCATGATCACAGTATCTACTGTCTATATCCTCATGACATCCAGAAATGTCACATTTGCAAGTCTTTTCAACTAAGACCCTACAAGACAGACATAGAAGACTTCTTCTGCATTTGGAAGCCAAGGAACTTTCTTCAGACGAGGAATCTGCGAAGATGGCCCCTGTTCACTCCAGCAAATCATCTGAGAAGCAAACTTCTAAAAGAAGGGCTTCTTCAGTGGAAAGGGGTTCCTCTCCCACTCCCAAGTGTAAGAGGAAGCTGGAAATTATACCTTTCCTACCTCCCCTGGACTCTACAAGCCATAAGATGAAGCATTCTACGGCAAAAACTACCTCCAAAGGTAAGGAGGTGTTTTCAAAAACTGGGGGGCAGTCGTCCATGGAGAAGCAGTCTACGAGCGGCGGTTAAGATAGAGGTCTGTTGTCCACCAAGCCCTCAACGAAACCCTCATCGACGACCACCACGCGACAAACCGCATCGTCCACGCCTAAGTCCTCGTGGATGAGTTTATAATCCACGAAGCAATCGTCGACGAATGAAGCTAATCATTCGTCCACAAAGCACTCGTCCACGAGACATTCGTCCACTGATAAGTTAACGTCTACAAAATCTTCTTCCACGCACTCGTTGACGGATAAAGTCAAGCTACCGTCCACGAGATCTTAAGCCACGAAACTGCTGTTGATGACAAAATCTTCGACCACAGCTCTGTCGACGGCACAGCAAGCTCATTTACCGACAGAGAATTTAGGGCCCAAAACGCCCCTCGCTGACGCCACTGTTACGTCACCCACTGAAGACAGTCTTCTTGAGTCTATAGAAGCGCTGCCTCAGTTTTGTAGATGCTCTCGAACCTCAGGGAACACAATGATCTCCCTTAGGAGAAATGCCAGAGCTACCTGACGTCATCCTGCAGGAGGAGTTTTCAGACACTGAGTTTGTTGAAGAACAACATTGTCTTACACCTACAGAACACAGCCCTCCTTGGCAACCTACTACAGAGGTGCCTGCTGATCCTTATGATCCTGTGCTCATGTTATCAATGCAAAGGATCATTGAGGAGTTCAACAGACGTCAAAATGAAAAAAGCAAGTCCGCTGTACCGAGGGAGCCAAACCCCCTCAGATGGATTTTTCACCTCGACAAAGCACGCCAAGACATTTGCCTTCCAGGAGTAGGCCACAGAGAGGGTGCGTTCACCGGAACCACTGCGCAGATCTAGGAGCAGGACACTCGGTGCTTCACCGACAAGGGTCCCTTCTCCAGCATCGTCACACAGAACAAAATCTCCAGTTAGAGATCCAACGATTGTACCATCCTCTGTTTCGGTCTCAGACTGGCAGGAAGATCCTTTCAGAGAATTTTCTGAACCGGAAGAAGGTGAGATCACGCAAGAGCCTGATACTAGCGAATGGGATGATTACATTGTTGAAAAGCCCAGGAAGAAAGATTCTCTGGGTGGCGCTTCACCTCCGGATGATCTAGTCTCTTTTCATACCATCATTGGCAAAGCCGCAGAATTGTTTCAGCTACAGGTCACATCAGAGAAGAAGTCAGAGCTTTATCAGCACAGGGACAAATGTAGGAGAACTGTTACTAGCAGTCCTCTCCTCGACACCATTTGGGAGTCCGGGTGCAAGATATTGGCCACACCCTTATTCACTCCGGCTCTAGTTTCCAGGCGTGTGAAAAAATAAAAGGCTCCAGAGTCGGCACCTCTTTGTCTACGAGGTCATACAAAACCGGACTCGGTCATCACAGTGGCAGCTAGAAAAAAATTGACCAATCCAGCATCACCTCTATCAGCCCCACCGGACAAGGATGGTCGCAAACTAGAGGTGATGGGCAGGAAAGTATCCGCATCAGCATCGCTTGCCATTAGAGCGGGCAACGTGCTGGCCATGACGGCGAGATTTGACCGCAAGCTTTGGCTCTGCATGTCCAAACTGGCCAAACAGCTACCTGTAGAACTCCAGGAAGAAGCCAGGTCTATTTGTTGCCGATGGGGAAGCAGCTTCGGATCACATGATTGACGCAGCAGTCGATGTGGCGGAGTCAGGTTTCCGGCCGATGGCCCACGGCACAGTGCTGAGAAGACCGGCCTGGATGAAAGCTAACAATTTCAGACCTGAGGTCCAAGCTCCGATATTGGACCTGCCCTTCGATGGTCAAGAACTCTTCAGGAAAAAGATCGATGACCATCTCAAAGGAATCAAAACGGACACGGCACGTGCCATCAGCTCTTTGAAAGATAGACAAGGATCGCCAGTCTTTTTGTCCTTTTCGAGGTGCATCCTCGAAGTACAGAGGTTTTAACCGTCCTTCCTACGGTCAGAAGCCGCAAGGTAATTCATACCAGGACACCAAGTACCAGTCTTCCAACAAATACAGCCAGAGAGGGAGGTGGGGCTCTGCTCAAGGGAAGTCGCAGAGCAAATAAAACGGACAGTCCAGCTCCTCCCCCTCAACGTCACGTCCCGTTGGGGGGTGGTCGGTGAGCCAGTTCTACCAACGCTGGCAGTCAATAACATCAGGCAAATGGGGTGTTCTAGGTGGTCCGAGAGGGACACACCTTGGAATTTCTAGACTAGCCCCCTTCCTTGCCCCCAACTCCGCGCAAGGTACATATGTTAAAGCAAGTCCTGTCCGAAATCTAGAAACTGCTGCACAAAGCAGCAATAGAGCCAGTACCTTACTCTCTAAGGGGGAAGGGTTTCTACTCCTGTTTCTTCCTCGTCAAAAAGAATGGTCAATGGCGACCCATCTTGGACCTGAGAGCGCTAAACAAATATATCAAGCGCATCAAATTCAAGATGATAACTTTGCAAGGAGTGGTCTCTTGGTTAAACATGCATGATTTCCTGGCCACTCTGGACTTGGAGGACGCATACTTCCACGTACCAATCCACCCAGCACACAGAAAATTCTTCAGATTCACTGTGGGCGATCTTCATTTCCAATTTCAAGTGCTCCCGTTCGGTCTGAGATCTGCACCGAGAGTTTTTACAAAATGCCTGGCACCAGTGGCTGCAAAAGTCAGGAGGACAGGAACAGAAGTCTTTCCATATCTGGACGACTGGTTGATAAGAGCAAGTTCCGCCTCAAGCACACGCTTGGCAGTTTCAAAGACAACAAATCTCCTAAGAGGGTTAGGTTTCACCATAAACAACGCAAAATCCTGCCCAGTTCCCAGCAAGACAGTTTCTTTCCTTGGAGCCGAGCTCAACACCAACATTCCCAGGGTGAGACCGTTGGCAGAAAGAGCAACAGCAATTCTATGCTTGACCTCGTGGTTCTTAGGGAGAGAAGCGACATTGGGGCGCTCTTACAAATCCCTCCTGGGCAGGATGTCCTCATGTATATTCCTCATACCAAATTGCAGGCTTTGCATGAGGCCTGTCCAGGAGACACTGAACTACCAATGGAAACAAGCTCTCGGCTCTTGGGAGGACATTGTCCAGATTCCACCGACGCTGCACAAGGGCCTTCGATGGTGGAACGTTCAGCAGAACCTTTTACAAGGGATGCCGTTTAAGGCACCAACGTCGACCCTTCTTTTGAGGACAGACTCGTCTTTCGGGCTGGGGCGCTCATCTACAAACCAAGGGCTCCTGGTCAACCGTGGAGTCCCAACTCCACATCAATGGGTTGGAACTCAGGGCCATATGGTGGGCACTGAACGCTTTCCTTCTGGTAGTGGCAGGACAGGTACTCACTGTACAGACAGACAACACGACCTCCATGCACTACACAAATAAGCAAGGAGGCACGAGGTCAGAGATCAAGAAGCTCAACTATTATGGGCCTGGGCCTTGCACCACGAAGTCCAAATCAAGGCGGTACACCTTCCGGGAGTGGACAATGTCCTAGCGGGCAAACTAAGCAGGGACTACACGTCTTCTCAAGAGTGGGAGCTGGACGAGTAGGAAGCCCAACGGATCTTTGCCTTATGGGGCCATCCACATCTCAATCTTTTTGCCAACAGGGCCAACAAGAAATGCAAAATGTTCGCCTCCAGATACCCTGAGTCGGTCAGTAGGAGACGCGTTCTCAGTGGATTGGACGGGGAAATTCCTATATGCCTTACCCCACTTTCCCCATACCTCCAGGATACTACGCAGACTGAAAGAGCAGAAGTGTTCTATGATCCTAATTGCACCGGACTGGGCGCGGCAGGTCTGGTACTCGACCCTACAGCACCTGTCCCGATGGCCCCTGATTTGCCTCAAGGTGCTTCAGTATCTATTGCCAAAACAGAACCGCAAGGTCCTCATCACGATTCAGCGAGCATGTCTCTCAGGGCCTTGTTACTGAGCAGTGCAAGCTGATGAATCTCAATCTGCCTGCGGAATGCTGGGATATAATCAGGGCCGCAAGGGCTCCTTCTACACGCATCACTTACACTAGGAAATGAACTTGTTTTTCCAAGTGGTGTGAGACATATGCTATTGATCCTCTCATCGCTTCAGTTGAGCAAGTACTTTCTTACTTATTGCACTTAGCCAAAGCAGGTCTTTTGCTGTCTTCGATCAAGGTCCACCTATCGGCCATTGCGGCATACACGACGGCCCCGGAGACGCAGTCCTTACTCTCCCTTCCCACCAATAAGGTCTTCCTTAAAGGACTTTTGCGTACATACCTCCCTACGCCCACGCCAGTTTCAACCTGAGGGTTGAACACTGCTAACATCCCTGATGGAGCCTCCTTACAAGCCCATCCACAGGTGCGACATAAAATTCTTGTCATGGAAGACAGCTTTCTTGATGGCCATAACTTCGGCCAGGAGGATCAGTGAGTTACAACCCTTATCTTCTGAACCTCCCTTCACCTTGTTCCATAAGGACCGTGTCTCATTTTAAGACCACACCCTAAGTTCCTTCCGAAGGTAGTATCGGAAATGACGCTCACAGAACGCATTGTCTTACCAACTTTCTTCCAGAATCATTCTTCGGAAGCAGAACAAACATTGCATTCTCTGGACATAGCAAGAGTTTTTAAGTTTTATTTGCAAAGGACTAGAGAGTTCCGTTCTTCAAATAGACTGTTCATCGCCTTCTCTGGCCATACAAAGGGCCAGCATATTTCCGAATAAGGTCTGGTGCGCTGGGTCTCTTCTTGCATCACCCACAGCCATCTAACGAAATGCAACCCCCCCTTCCCAAACCACCCTCAGCGCACTCCATTAGAGGGAGAGCGGAGTCAATAGCATTCCACACAGGGGTGGCCTTGAAGGACATATGCAGAGCCGCCACATGGAGCAGTCTGCACCCGTTCGCTAAACAGTACTGCCTGGCTGAAGATACCAACAAAGAAACTGCAGGCAGTGCTCCGCCATCTCTTTGCATAAGGTAGGACCAGCCTCCTTTTCCCACCTTTCCCTGAGTATGTAACCGTTGTGTTGCTGCATGGTAAAGGTTTGATCAGAAATATGTTTTCTGTATTTGCATATATGGATATTTCGAGGGGGTTGTGTCCTCCAACGTATTCCACTCTGACAGTAATGACCACAGCTGTGCTGCTTCAGAAAACCTTTTCGGCATAGGCGTCCTGCGTCGATGACGTCGACGCGCTATCCCTCGAGGGTCGACGTCACCGGATGTTATATCTAGGACGCACGACGCCTGTAGCCTCAGTTCTGTTTTTTCCGCTAACGTGTGCGCTTCGAAATCTCAGCGCGCTCGGCTCTTCTGCTTTGTAGCAGTTCTTCTACTAAAATTGTATTGACAATGTCTCCATCCTCTTCTACCCCGAAGTCAGGCTTTAAAAAGTGTCGGGACTGCGGTTCCAAAATGTCCATAACGGACCCGCACAACATCTGCCTCAGGTGCCTCAGCGAAAGCCACGCCACCGACGACTGTGATGACTGCCAGTCCCTGACATCGAAGGCCTTGTGGGAGCGGAAGAAGAAATTATCGGTAGGTAGGATTTCTAAAACCCATAAATCGAAATCTGCTGGGCTTTTGACCGACGACTCGAGGGGCGACTCTCTGCGTCGGCGCAAGTCCAGGGGGTCTCGGTCTCGGAGTGGGTCCTGCCATTCCTCTGCCTCTTCTAGGCATTCTCGGAAGCGCCATCACCGGTCGCCTTACCCGTCCTCATCGGAGGATTCCGCCAGACGGCGGGTGACTTGTCCCACCAAGTATTCGTCGCCGGCCGAATGGGACGCATTCCGCCAGCAGATGATGGCGATTTTCGAAGCGCAAAGGCAGATGTCGTGCGGGTCCGTGTTGGACATTTTGGAACCGCAGTCCCAACACTTTTTAAAGCCTGACTTCGGGGTAGAAGAGGATGGAGACATTGTAAATACAATTTTAGTAGAACTGATACAAAGCAGAAGAACCGAGCGCGCTGAGATTCCGAAGCGAACACGTTAGCGGAAAAAACGGAACTGAGGCTACAGGCGTCGTGCGTCCTAGATATAACATCCGGTGACGTCGACCCTCGAGGGATAGCGCGTCGATGTCATCGACTCGGGACACCTGCGCCGAAAAGGTTTTCCGAAGCAGCACAGCTGTGGTCATTACTGTCAGAGAGTGGAATACGTCGGAGGACACAATCCCCTCGAAATATCCATATATGCAAATACAGAAAACATATTTCTGATCAAACCTTTACCATGCAGCAACACAACGGTTACATACTCAGGGAAAGGTGCAGACGCCCTTATTGGCTGCCTGGCCCCTTATCCTGCACCCACCCCCCCCCCACCCCACTGCCAACCAACCCCCCCCCCCGCCAGGCGGAAGCCGCCGCGCAGAAGCTCGCGCTGAAGGGCGAGCTAAAGGGCCTGTCTGCGGCCGTACGTGCCGTCGGCCTAAATCTCTGCCGCTGCAGCATTCGAACATGGATCCATGTGAGTACTCTGATCCCCTCATCAGACACAGGCTATGACCTAAACCCCCTACTGATCACTGCACTCAAACTTTTGCACCTTCTCCCTGATTAGGCACAGTTTGTGTTGGGTACCGAGGGCCCACCGGGTTGTATTAACTAATTTCATATGATACTTAGCATTTTGCTTCGTCTGCTGACCAGACACCTATTTACTTCCCGGCCTATATATGCACATGCCCTGCCGCAATGTAATCTCATTATGGATTTTAGTAATTGCTGGGATTGCTGCACTTAGGTGCCTCCCTTGTTCATTGCATTTTAGTCATTGCTGGGACTGCTGCACTTAGGTGCCTCCCCTGTTCATTGCATTTCAGCCAATTGCTGGGACTGCTGTACTTAGGTGCCTCCCTTGTTCATTGCATTTTAGTCACTGCTGGGACTGCTGCACTTAGGTGCCTCCCTTGTTCATTGCCTTTTAGTCACTGCTGGGACTGCTGTACCTTGGCGCTACTGCTACCTGTCTCTTAACATGTGCTCTACTAAGACTTACCGTACACTCATACTCTGTTCCCTACTGTGGACCATTCTCATTATCATCATAACAATGGCCTACGCCATACCTTGTAACCCTCATGAGAGAAATATGCGACTCAGAGCGAGATTACCACGGTTGTACGACCTCAAAAACAAAAGAACTAGACCACCTGGGTCCAGACTAACTCCAACTGCCTCTGACTCCAACCCTCCTGCCCTAGCTGCAGAAAGACGCCCAAAAACACATACTAACTTCTTCCACAACCAGAAGAGACCCAATCTCCCTAGTCCCAGACCTACCCAAAAAATAATCACAACTCCTACCTTATCAGGAGCCCTCGTCAATGCAAGGTCCCTCATAGGCCACAATACGGAAATTGCCGATATACTAGCCATGGACAATTTAGATCTACTAGCCATTACTGAGACCTGGCTCCATGATGCTGCGGGCCCCGAACTTATGATTGCCATACCAGACGGCTACAATATACTAAGAGTCGATCAGCCTAACTCTAGGGGAGGTGGCCTGTCCATCATTGCCAAAACGAAACTAGCTGTAAGGCCCACCCCACACCCAGCCATCACATCCTGTGAACTTCTTTCTGCTAAAATACCTATCTATAACAACAGTGCATTAACTGTCCTTCTGGTGTATAGACCACCAGGCCCATTAGGTAACTTTGAGGAAGACCTATCTAGCCTCCTCTCGAATATCATCAAAGATTCCACTTCGCTCCTGTTACTAGGTGACTTTAACCTGGGATTCAATGATGACACAGACAAACAGGCCCACTCCATCCAATCAATCCTAGTCGATCATGACCTTACCCAAAAAGTCTTAGCCCCTACACACACAAAAGGACGGACATTAGATTGGATAGCTAACCGAAACTGCGCCATGACCATCTCCAACATTTTACCACAAACGTGGACTGACCACGACCTTATTTGCTTCTCATCTACCATAGAGCCTCCCAAACTAGACGAGCTTACTACAGCTCCGCCTATGCCTACTAGAAGCAAAAAAGAAATCACAGCTTAAAAACTTCTTCCTCTCCTCCTATACCTGCCCTCTCCGCTAGCACCATCAATTCTGACCCTAACATGCTAGTTGAGACATTCAACAATACTATGTCCAAAGCCCTGGATACCATTGCCCCTATTAAACTGCGCAAAAGCAAACGAGAATCTCATCTTAACTCTTGGTTCACCCCCTACCTCAAGGAATTACGGATCCAAAAACGCAAACTCCAAGCTATTTGGAGGCATACACCTTCAGTTGAGAATAAAACCTCACTTGACAATTTCGCCAAAAAATATAAGAAGGAAATAATCCAAACTAAAAAGAATACATTTAATGAGAGAATTAGCAAAGCTAACTCTAACTCCAAAGAACTCTTCTCCATCCTCCGAGAAATGGAAAACTCAATCACACCCATAGATATTGCCCCCAAGGACAAAGATTGGTGCACTAGCATCCAAAATGCTTTGGCTAATAAAATCACAACTCTTCAAACGAAAATTGCTAAGAAGAAAGCTTCCCTAAATTCCACTGGGACCCATACCTCCCACATGGCAGATATACCTAGAATAGTCACTCAAAGTAACTGCAAACCATTCAAATTTTCCAACATATCCATATTGGAAAAGGTGATATTATCCTTGAAACCATCCAACTGCCAAGGTGACAGCTGTCCAGCACAAGTCATTAAGGATGCAGCCAGAGACCTAGCGCCTTTCATCTCTAAATTAATAAATTCCTCCTTCAGATCTTGCACTGTACCCGCTAACCTTAAAGAATCCTGGGTTCTGCCACTCCTGACCCAGCCATCCCAACTAATTATAGGCCCATTACTACGGTCCCATTTCTCCTTAAAATCATTGACCGAGTAGCTTACCTCCAGATCCAAAACTATCTGGAGACAAACCAACTACCAGGATCACGCCAATCTGGCTTCAGACCACTACATGGTACTGAAACGGCCCTAATCGACCTTAAGACACAAATCGACGAGTTGAAGGATAAAGGTAAAACCGCTATGCTCCTCCTCCTTGACTTATCAGCGGCCTTCTTCCTAGTGGACCACGCAGTATTATGCAACCATCTAGCGTCTGCCGCCCATTTCTCAAGTGAAGCTATAGCATGGGTACAATCCTTCCTAGCCAACCGTACGATGAGTGTTCTCCCCATTAGCCTCAGTGGACCCAATACATATCACCTGTGGCGTCCCACAAGGTTCATGTGTCTCCCCCACAATGTACAATATATTTACTAAGCCACTCTTTGACAAACTTGACAGATTGGGGGTAACTTACACCAACTACGCGGACGATACGCAGATCCTCATACCACTATCTGGCAACTTTGTTGAAGACACAGCTCTAGTAAATAAGATTTACCTCATCATTCAGGCATGGATGGCCTCACATGGCCTCTGCCTGAATGACGATAAAACAGAGATACTGATACTGGGTACCGACTCCAACCTTAAAAAACTTAGCCCTATCTATAGTGCCTTCAATATAGACGGTAATATAATCCAAGTGGCAACGGAGGTAAAAACACTAGGTTTTTACCTTGACTCCACTTTATCTCTCAAAAAAGAAGTCAACGCCTTGGCTTCCTCCACAGCCTACACCTGCAAATTAATCCGGGCCTGCAGACCTTATCTGTCCAAAACCAATTGCATCACACTAGCCAATGCCCAAACTGGATTACTGTAATGTCCTTTATGCGGGCGCCAATAAAACTGTCACTAACAAATTGTAAATATTGCAGAATAATGCTCTTCGAGCAGCCCTTGACATACCCCGCAGAGCACATATATCTAATATTAGGAAAGGCAACCACTGGCTAAAAATCGACAGATTTCTCCTTAAAACACTATCTCTCACACATAAAGGACTGTACAACACTGCGCCCCCTTACATTTCAGCTAGACTGACTAGAAAATCCTCTACTCACCATACCAGAGCCTCTATCCACTCCCTACTTGAAACTCCCAGATTTAGACTAACTAAAGCAGGCTCAGCTAGCTTCCCTGTTAGAGCGGCCTGTGCTTGGAATTCACTCCCTATGGCATTGAGAGCTAATCTGCCCTACTTTAGTTTAAGGAGTAAGGTGAAAAGTTGGCTCTGGAGTAACGACAACTAACCCATTGAACCTGGCCCTATCATTGCGCATAACCACCTTTGACTCCCCCGATACCAGACCTATGAGAGGGATTCACA
Organism: Ambystoma mexicanum; assembly: GCF_040938575.1. NCBI lineage: Eukaryota > Metazoa > Chordata > Amphibia > Caudata > Ambystomatidae > Ambystoma > Ambystoma mexicanum. The sequence goes on from NC_090921.1 coordinate 1,477,874,213, forward strand.
TTCCTGTATTTCTTGTATATTTGTATATTGGTATTGTATATATGTTAACTCACATAATGCATATTCTGTATGTATCCTTTTGTATGTACGCAACCTTAAGCCTAAGTATTCTTGTAACTGCTGCGCCCGGCTACCCCTGGGTTTTGGAGCGCATTATCAAATAATTAAACTAAACTGTTCCGTCTGCGCCTTCGAGAGAAGCCGGCAAGGAACGAGCTAGAGCCACCACTCGCACGCCTACGGGCTCGGGAGGTCGGTGCGATCATCGGGAGCCGTCAAGGTCCCGATCAGACAAGGTTGATCGCCAATAGCCGTGCCTGGTCCAGGTCCCGGTCCTCGACACCATCAAGACCGTTGAAGCCTGTGAGGACTTCTAAGAAGGCATTGGCGCCGTGTCATTCGAGGGACTCTCTCGAGGCTCCAGCTTCGAAGAAGTCATCGGCGTCAAGGCCGTCGAAGGACACTCTCGGGGCTCCAGCCTCAAAGCAGTTGTCGAAGTCGTCGGCACCTCGGTCAACGTTGACGCCGATTCTATCAACGCCTTTTGAGGAAAATGTGCCGGAGGTGCCCCGGAGGGCTGCAGAAACTCTGAGGAAGGCTCCCTGTAAGTCAGTGAGGCCTGTTTTTGAGCCCTTCTCTGCTCCTCCATCCAGATTTGATTTATTCCAACCTTTGGAGTATATTTCAGAGGTGGAAGAAGGGTCTGATGTGGAGAGTGTTGTGCTCCTAAGGTGCCTGATGACCTGTTGTCTGGTCACAGTCAAATGGAAGACCTTCGTCAGTCCTTACATGCCGCCAGTGGTCTTGACACCTCTCCGGAGGTTGAGTTCGATAGGCCTGAGCCTGGTACGCATGCCGAATCCTCGTATAGGCATCTCATGTCGAGGGTGACTGAGTACTTTGGGTGGTCTGCTCCATCTGTTGATTTTCTTCAGGATGACCCGACCGATATCCTGGACCAAGGTCCACCAACTTGTCATTTTGCCTACCCCCGGAGCACCAGGCCAGGCCCAGCACCCCCGGAAGCAGGCATCATGCCCTCGGGTAAAAGCCCCGCGGCCCCTTATAGGGGCTCTTTGGACTCAGTCCTGGCGCCTTTGGCGCCAGGCTCATGTTGGACATCAGTCCTGGCGCCATAGGCGCCAGGCTCATAAAGGGAGGTGTTTTGTGCACTTACCTGAGGCAGACCATGCTGCACGCTTCAGGCCTCCCTGAGACCTGAAAGGGACTATTTTTTCATAGGGACTATTTTTTCACTCGGGCGTGGCCAGGGAAGGATACATACCTAGTTGGGGAAGGATACATACCTGGGACTTCTTTGAAGGCTATTTAAGCCACGCCCAGACAGCAGCTCATGCTTCGCGTTGTTCTGCTTCCTGCAGCTTAACACTCACCGTGTCTGCTCCTGCTCCTGGACTCCAGCCACGCCCGCCTCGAACCTGGAAGACCTGCAAGGAAGGAAGAGAAGAGAAAGGTGAAAACCAAGGACTATTTCAAACTTCTTACCTGCATCCGGAATCTTCTCGCCAGCATCCCTTCACTCACCTGTCCTCGAGACATCTCCCGGCTCCATCGCGGCTGCCAGCATCGGACGCCACATCTCTGCACCTAGGGGAGAGAGGAAGAAACAAAAGGTGAGCAGAAGGAACACAGAAGGAAAGCCTGATTAACAGCCATAATACTTACCAGCTTTTCTTCCACATTTCGGGTCGGCACCGCCCCGTTGGCAGGTACCGTACCCCGGCCCCTATGGGGAAAGGACAAGAGACATTTCTGGGGAATGATAAGGACATTTAGAGGGATCGCCCTCATCACTACTTACCTCGGCAGTTTAACCCCTCGACGCATCGCCTTCATTCTGCACCTGAAATAAAGGACAGATCACAGGTTAGAAAGACAACATAAAGGGGGCCTCACTTGAACTTTGAACTTTCATACTTACGGCGCATCGCTCAGGAAAGTCAAGTGGATTTTGCCAGCGCCATTCTGAAAACCATTGAAGTAACTGGACGAACGCGCGCCCCTGCACCAGAAGCAGGATGGAGAGTTCATCCTTCCAAACCATAAGGTGAGCTTAAACCGGGCTTTGGAGGAAGTTAGAGAGGAACGAATGGGGAAAGGGGGGAGCTAGCACACTATTCTGCAGACTGTTAATCCCCTTTCTCATCTGCAGAAGGATATTCCTACGGGCCAGGCAAGCACGATTTGGAGGTCCTGTCCAATCGGTGTTCCGGGTTCTGCGCATCACGCTAGAAGAGGCCACAGCAATCCAGACTAGACCAGCGCCCCCGTGGGAACCAGGTGAGCGTTACACCACTGACCCGGTGTTGCCATTTCATATGGCCTTGAAAAGAAGGGTGGCGGCAGCTTGGACTGCTCCGGAGAGTCTCCCGGCAGTGAATAAGTTGCTTCCGAAAAAATACTGTCCAGCCAGTGGTGACCACTGCTACTTGTCTACGCACTCTACTCTGGAGAGTTTGGTGGTGCAGACGGCTACGGCCACAGCGAAGCAGGCTGCGTACCCTACCATCCCTCCTGATAGGGACGACAAGCGCTTTGATGGTTGGGCAAAGAAGGTATTTTCTTCTGGGGGTACGGCTTTAAAGGCAGCCAACTCTGTGCCCTGGCAAGATTCACTCACACTTTGTGGAATTGTGTATCTTTGGCGGCTGAGCATATTCCCGAAGGGGAAGAACAGGATGGTTTTCTAGCCCTCGTGCAAGATGGCAAGGATGCCATGTGTGAATCCGTTCAGTCGGGTCTGGACATGGCAGACTGTGTCAGCCGGTCCATGGCTGCGAGCACCGTGATCCGCAGGTTTGTGTGGTTGCGGAAGTCGGGGTTTGCTCCTGATGTGCAATCCCGGCTTCTCAACATGCCCTTTGATGGTGTCCATCTTTTTGGCAGCAGGGCTGACGAGAGCCTTGAGAGGTTGCAGACCTCCAAAGCTGCAGCAAAGTCTTTGGGTGCTGCAGTACGTCAACCTCTGCCTTTTTGTCCGAGGGGACAGCAATGGAGGAGAGGTTCCTTTCGGTACTACTCTTCCTTTGGTAGATCGAGAGGATCTGCCAGTTAAACGGTCCACCGTAGGAGTACCAGAGGTGGAAAGGAAGGTACTCGAGGTGCCAAAGCCACTCTGGCAGTTGCCCCTTTCCCCTCCGGCACTGCCGCAGCCGCTCAGTCATGAGGCCATGTCCCATGGTTCGCCGGTTGGTGGCAGACTGGCGCAGCATCTTGGAGAATGGCGTGCCATTACTTCAGATGTGTGGGTTCTGGAGATCATAACCCACGGCTACTGTCTCCCCTTTCGGCAGAAGCCTCGCGACAATCCACAGGGGAAGCTCTCTTTGAAGCGTCCGGATCCGCTCCTTGTGCATGAAATCCTATCCCTGCTGGAGAAAGGTGCCATAGAACTGCTGCCTGTAGCAGAGAGGAACAATGGATGGTATTCCCCTTATTTTTTTATCCCTAAAAAAGGCTGGTGATTGAGACCCATCATGGACTTGCGTGGGCTGAACAAGCTCCTCAGGAAGGACAAGTTCAAGATGGTAACTCTTTCTCAAATCCTCCACGCCCTTCAACTGCAAGATTGGTTGGTGCCTCTAGACCTCAAGGATGCTTACTTTCATGTGCCGATTCATCCAAAGCACAGGAAGTACCTGAGGTTTGCGGTTGGCGACTCGCATTTTCAGTTTCGGGTCCTGCCGTTCGGATTGACCTCTGCCCCGAGGGTCTTCACCAAGCTGATGATGGTGGTGGCAGCGTATCTCAGGAAAGGGGGGATTCATGTCTACCCCTACCTGTACGATTGGTTTATCAGGTTGCGCTCCCCCGAACAAGCTCTGGATCATCTGTCCGTCACCTGCCGCTCCCTTCACAAGCTGGGCTTCTCCCTCAATTTAAAGAAGTCCATTTGACACCTACCCAGCAGCTCCAGTACATCGGAGCAGTGCTCGACACATCACTGGGGCTGTGTTCGCCTCCCCATGTGAGGGCTCATCACATTCTGCAGATAGTGGTCAAGTTTCAACGTGCCCAGAGTCTCCCGGCGTTTGAGTTCTTCAGGTTTCTTGGCCTCATGGCATTCTGCATTTTCCTGATGCCAGAGACCAGGCTGCGGATGAGATCTCTGCAGTGGGCTCTCAAGATGCAGTGGTCACAGTTCTCCAGCAGGATGTCAGATCCCGTTCAGATTCTGCCCTCAGTCGCACAGGATCTTCTGTGATGGGCCGTCAAAGGCAATCTGATGAAGGGTGCCCCATTTTGGCAACCGTGGCCGGAGGTAACGATCGTGACGGACGCTTCCCTCACGGGTTGGGGAGCTCATACCAAAGAGCTGACAGCCAGCGGCCGTTGGTCTCCGTCGGAGTCCAGACGCAACATCAATCTGTTAGAGCTGCGGTCTGTCAGGCTAGCCCTGAAGGCTTTTCTGCCGTCTGTGCTGGGGGAAAAGTGTCCTGATTATGACAGACAATACAGTGGCCATGCACTACCTCAACAAAAAGGGGGGGGGCAGGGTCACTCCCGCTGTGCAGGGAGGCGATGCAGCTCTGGTTCTGGGTCATTCAGCAGGACATTTCAATCTCGGCAGTTCATCTGGCCGGAGATGAAAACGCGGCGGTGGACGCTCTGAGTAGGCAGATCAGTCTCTCACGAGTGGGAGCTGGCTCAGGAAGTTATGTTGGAGATCTTCCCCCTTTCGCAAACCCCGCAAGTGGATTTCTTCGCCACCAGAGTCAACCGGAAGTGCGAAAGATTCTGCTCACGGGAATTTTCTCCAAGAGGAGCCTTAGGGGATGCGTTCGTAGTGGAGTGGTCCTTACCACTGCTGTGCGCGTTTCCTCCAGTCCCCGTCATTCCGCAAGTGTTGCAGATGTTATGGAGGTTCGGTTCCCGGATGATCCTCATTGCTCCGGCATGGGCCAGGAGAGCATGGTACCCGGACCTTCTCGACATGTTCATCTGCCCTCCACGCCGTCTTCCCTACCGAGACGATCTGCTCTCATGGGAGGGGAGTTGGGTTCTCCATCCAGAGGTCAAGTCACGCTTGGTATCTGAAAGGTTGAGGTATAAGGATTAGAACCTCCCGGAAGACGTGATGGAGGTGTTGCTTTTGGCCTTGAGGCTGGCAACGAAAACTCTGTGCCGTTGGCGAAAGTTCTGCGATTGGTGCCGGGTACAGAATGTGGATCCTTTCCAATGTTCCATTCCCTTGGTTTTGTCTTTTTTGCTTTCTTTAGCCCACTAGGGCCTGCAAGTAGTTACCATTGAGGGTTGCCTGCCGGCGCTGTCCATATTTAAGCACTCGTCTGAGGAATGTTCTTATTTTAAGATCCCTTTGATCTCTCAGTTTCTAAAAGGGCTAAGTAATATGTTTCCATCGCCGCCTTTCCAGGTGCCGGGATGGGATTTGAATTTGGTTTTAAAGTTCCTAATGGGAGCTCCGTTTGAGCCCTTACATTCTTGTCCGTTGCGACTGTTGTCCTTTATAACTGTATTTTTAGTTTCGGTTACTTCCCCACGCTGAGTGAGTGAGTGAGTTGCAGGCACTTTCCGCCAAACCACCCTTCACTGTGTTCCATAACGACAGGGTTGTCCTTAGGGTACGGCCTTCTTTTCTTCCGAAGATTGTGTCGGAATTCCACTTAAGCCAGAAGGTAATTCTTCCGGCGTTTTATGCTCCTCCACATCCTGGCAAGGAAGAGGAGAGGCTCCATAGGTTGGATCCTAGGAGAGCTTTGAGTTTCTATCTCTCACAGATGTCCCGGGCCAGAGTGGACGATAAGCTCTTTGTTGGTTATGCTGGAAGGCGTTTATGTCAGGCTGTTTCCAAGCAGTCCTTGTCCAGATGGATTGTTTTGACGATCTCTGAGTGTTACCGTTTGGCGGAAAAGGACCCTCCAGTAGGCTTACGGGCTCACTCTACTAGGGGTGTGGCTGCCTCCACTGCTCTAAGGGGAGAGTTCCGATTCGCAATATTTGCGAAGCAGCCACTTGGGCCTCCGTCCATATCCTTGTGAGACACTATTCCTTGGACTCCATCCATGGGCAGGATTTGGCCTTTGGTAAGGCAGTCCTGTATTCAGCAATTTTTGGGCATTCTAAAATTCTAAATTTGTAAATTCTTTTCCCACCTCCATACGTTGGTACTGCTTTGGGAGTCTGTCATAGATGTGGAATACGTCGGAGGACACAATCTCCTCGAAGAACAAGTCACTTATCTTACCTGGTAATGTTCTTTCGATGGGATGTTCCTCTGACGTATTCCAGATCGAACCCTCCCTGCCTGCCCCTCTACAGAATTTCTTATGCGATTGCAGCTTACGTTTCCGCAAGGCTTTCTTCAGTCATACTGGCAGGAGATTGGTGCCACACGTTCTGGGGAAAAAACGACAATCTGAGGCTATGGGCGTCATGCGTCCTAGATATAACATCCAGTGACGTCGACCTTCAACGGAGGCCCTTGAGGGACAGTGTGTCGACGTCATCGACGCAGGACACCTATGCCGAAAAAGTTTTGCGAAACAGCACAGCTGTGGTCATTACTGTTATAAATGTGGAATACGTCGGAGGTACATACCATCGAAAGAACCAGGTAAAATAAGTAACGTGTTATATGGTGGCATGTTTTTAACTGCTTGGTATTCTATTCAAGTATCCGAATCTATGAAAGATCCAATGCTGGAGAAGTCTTAGTTACTTACCTGTAACTGTATTTCTCCAGCATTGGTGTCTTTCATAGATTCACATGGGCCCACCCGCCTCCCCTGAGAGGCTGCTCCTACGCTCAGCATCCATCATACTGTAGTCTCTACAGTTCAAAATCTGAAGATGGCTGCCTGGGGTGGAGCTTATGCCCTGCCACGTCATTGGTTGGGGTCATAAAGGACCACAGTGAGGTGAAGGGACTACACAATAGAATGGCTCATAGGCCATAATGGACTTTGTACATGCATTTCTATGTAGCAATGTGTGTTTTTTTTAAAAAAAAATCATAATTATTTTTATCATCGAGGATTCCCAGTCTGACGACGGAGAATATTTAAGCATGTGAATCTATGAAAGATACCAATGCTGGAGTAATACAGTTAAGTAAGTAAGACTTCTTTTCCATGCAGCTTGTGAGCCTAAAGATTGAATACCCAGTTCAAAACGCATCCTGGACATCGGCAAAGAGAGTGGCAGGTTAAGAACTTTTTTCCACACTCTAGCCTGGTCGAGTTGATTTTTTTTTTTTTTAACCAGCGTTTCCAATTCGATCCCGTAAATTAGAATTGGGATAACCTTATAGAATTGGGATAACCTATAGAATTTGAGCAATGGAACAAGGGTGAATTTGCAATACCCATGTAGAATCAGTTTCATTTGACTACACGTTTGTCTAATTTAACAGGTAAATCTCAATTGCCAACAACGATGGGTTAGATCTTATTTGAAAACCCCGATATTTTAGTTCTTTCACGATGGGTGATTTGGTGTTAAGGCTCCACCTAAATGTTCAGACCCGCTTTCTTTGCTGAACTTGGTGCCATTACAGCAGTTTTGAAAGGATTGATCAGTAAGTTGTTGGCCTCAGTGTAATTCACAAATGCATAAAGCAGTCTCTGCAGGGCAATTGCTGTGCAGTCTACCAGTACGACATCATCTGTGTATCCCAATCCACCATTTTTTTTGTTGTTTTGTTTTTTTTTTTGATCGCCCATCATTGGAGCTACAAATGAGAAACCCATTAAGTAATTCCACAGGTCTGCCATAAATGAGTTAAAAAGACTGGGGGCCACTATGCAGCCCTGCCTTACACCCTTACTCGTAGGGTTTTTTGAGGATGAATCCCCCCTCCAAATTCGGGCGCACTTGTATAAAGGTTGATTCATGAAGATTAATAATTATAGCCAACAGACATGCCCCAGTCCTTCAATTTGCACCAAAGCTTGCCCCTATTAATGATTTCAAACGCACAGGAGAGATCAATCTAAGCCCCATATAGACATATATGTTTTGAATTGTTTGCAGCAAGTGTCTTTAATGCCATTCCATTCAAAGATGTGGAAAGCCGTTTGCGAAAACCTGTTTGTAATTTTGATATTATATGGGCATGGTCTGCCCAGTCCTCCAGCTCTTTAAGGATTAGCCTTGCAAATATTTTGCTATCCACATCCATCAATGCTATAGGTCTATAGTTGGCAGGATTGGATCTCTCAACCTTCTTGAAAGTGGGTATTCTAAGTGCCGTGCTCCAAGCTGAATTTTGCGAGAGCTTAAGATGTAATTGTATAGAGCAAACAATATTGAGGCCCACAAACCTGATGATTTACGTAAGGTTTAATTTGTCAGGCCATTCAGCCCTGTTGCTCTTAATGTTGAAGACTGACAAATGACATCTTTGATCTGATTTTCATCCAACCTCAAATCCCAAATCTGATGTTAACTGATTGAGCATATGTAGGGATTTAGTTCTTCAAATTTGCTTATGAAGTGCCTAGTCCATTCTGATTTATTAATACAATTTGTTTGGGATATAGAGATTTGCTGGGTTGGCACATTTCTTAAATTCCATACATTTCTAGAGTTCGACTCACTGACTGCCTTCAACATATCTTTTCCATCTACATTTAATCTCTCCAGTCTCTGCAATCTTAACCAGTTGCAATAGGTGTTTTGGAGGGATTTTGTTTAACCGACCATTCCAGGGGCCCACTTTCTCTTAGTACCCTCCATCGGTCTAGATATAATTTTCCTTTACTATTGGCTGTTTCTTGATCATATCTATGCTTATGATTGGGGTGCAATTTTTTTTATTGGATTATCTAATTACCAAAGGGACTCCACAAATTATCCCGGGTTGGTTAAAGATTGAGTCAGGTGTGTATCACAACTTTTAATTTGGGTATCCAGTTTCTTATTTAACTCCAAGTATCCGATTTCCACCTTGATTTGTCAAAATGGGACTATTGTATCTATCCCTTACACAGGTTGCCCTCTGGAAATCAACGGATATCGAGATAGGGGTGTGATCGCTTGAACCTCTGTCCACTACTCTACATTCTTTGCAATGTGCAAACAAATAATCAGACATTACCATGTAATAAATTGTGGACGACATCACACCTCTTCTCCAAGTTTTGGCTGCAGGAATATCTCCCTCTATGGAGCCATTTGCAATGCTCAGGTTCCACTCCACAAAAATAATTGCTGACACCGGCCATTTTTAATTGGGTATCTCGCAATCCAGATTTAAACAATCCACATTTAGATCACTGGCCAGAAGAACGTTGTCATCTGGATGATTTATGCAAATATTAGACAATAAATCAGACCGGTCCTCCAAGAAGTCAGTCAATTTGGAATGAGCAGGGCTCCAATAAAGATGTATAATAACCCATGGAGTCTGGAAAAAAGAATTTGAGTCAGACAAAAGCAACCTTACAGCAAGAATTCCCTTTCTTTTCATTGGCACCTGTTATATAGAGGTTATACAGGAGTTGCGTATCATTATTGCCATTCTCCCGAAGGTCTGCCCACAGTTTGAGCTCCTTTGTGCAGTGATCTAAAACCATCTAATTGTAGGGATGCAAGGAGCCAAGTCTCCTGTAATAGGATAATATCATGTTCATCAAAAATAGAACTCATCTGCGGCTCCCTAAATGAGCTGGAGCCCTGTGTATTCCAACTGACGACCCTTAAGCACTTATTTACTAGAGGAAATTGTCAGCCTCAAGTAACTTTTTGAATACTTGTGTGATGATTCCTGGAAGGGGATCCCCAGTCTTTTTTGTGGTCTACCCCTGTTCAGGATGCCCCTGTTGTCTTTCACCACTTTTCCACCCCTTTGTGTGACCCTTTGATGGGCAGGGCCCACTATTTAAGAAGAAAATTGAGCATTTATCAATGTAATGTTGTCCTCTTTAATCAGCATATTTGGACAGACTTCCAGTCCTACTTTCCTCATCTCTTCAGCTGCATCCAGTAGTGCTTTAACACCCAATTGTGTCTTCGTTACCACTTCCGCCATAAACGTTATATGCTCATGAGGAAAACATATGCGATAAATGTCTTGAGTGGATGAGAGATCGAGATCCGGTATTTGCTTAGTTAGGGACAGAATAATTCCTCTATTAAGGCTCCCCTGACCTTGCTTAGAGTTTACCTTTTTTAGCCTGACTCTGGGTATTGGAAATGTATTCACAATTGTTTCCGGTCTCACTTGATCATCCTTAGACTTGTCACAGCCCTCCTGTATACAACCACTGGGGTATGTAGAATTTTTCATGATCCGTCAAAATTCCATTATGTCCTTGAATTTGGTCATTGGTCTGATTGACCGCAGCATCGGCAAGCAATGGGACCATCCCAGCGGTATCCTTAGCCCCCTGGTTTTCTTTATCCACCTTTGGGGGCTGGATCACTTTTGCTTGGTTTTTCAAGAAGATTGGAGCCAATTAGAGAGGTTTCTTAACCTCCCCTTTCAGATCTTCTGTTTGAAGGCCCACACTAGCTTTCTTGATCCCTTGGTCCGAGTGTGATGATTCCGAATTTGAGGTTGTTTTTTTTTTTTTTTTTTTATGACCGCATTTGGTGTTTGTGTAGAGTCCTTTACTTTTTCTTTTGCCAGGTTCAAATGTGTATTCTCTACAGAAATGTTCTCTGCCATTTTATTCAGGGTCTTAAAGAACTTCCTTTTCCCAAAAGCCTTTTGTTTAACTTGTTTCTTATTTTTTGTTTTCTGTGGCTCTGTCATCTGGATCAATATATCGTGATCCGCAATGTTCTTTTGCGTTGCCTCCTTTGGTTTTTTTCCTTCTTTTTTTGCTCTATTTCTTACTGTTTTCTCTTGGATTTTTGGATTCTTTAGTGTTGCCTGGGTCAGGGGCTTGATCATTCAATGTTTCTACTACCTTGCTTTGCGATTGACGTTCCTCTCCTACCAGTGTCCTGTTATCTTTTCCAACCGTTATCGAATTGGAAGAGTTCATATAATCTGACTGAGGATTGAGTATATCGGGGGGATCGAAAAACGACATGAACCCCCAATTGTGCCAGTCTGATTAATTCCTCCAGTGTAGATTGAGAGAGTGGCGTATAGTCTAAAGGACAGAATTCGAGTGGCACCTCTAGAGTGGAACCTTTCAAATCATTTAAGGCAATCCCAGATCTTTAACTTCTGTTTTAAGTAAATTCAAGTCCTGGTCAAACTTGACCAGATATGCCTTGATTTCCGTCCCTCTTGTAGATGGTTACTCTCATCCCTCAAGAACTGTATGTTTTTGACAACTGAATCATTTATTAGGGCATTTAGGCCTACCAATGCTGATTCCCAGGCTCCCACCTCCTTTAGTGAGTTCCAATAGTATCTCCGAGCGGGATTGAACCTCCGTCTTTAGGAGTTCAAACACACTGACTAGAGAGTTTAAAACAAAACTCAAGGCTGATAGTGTAGAATCTGAAGGATCCTTGTTCCGTTCAAGGGTGCTTTGTTCGCCATTTGGTATATCAGTGTGATTGCCTTTCTCTCCTAGCTCTCCTGTTAAGGCCGGAGACTATTGAAAATCCCCTTGGATGACTCCATTATCCGGAGCCTCTCCTGGGATCGCCACTCTGATCCTGGGGACATTTCATAAGGTTAACTTCTCCAACCCCACTGGCAGTGACAACCGTTGAATACTCACAATTCGAGATGTCTCCTACCGCAGTTTCACTAAGTGCTCTTTTCGTAATGACGCCCTTGGAGTTTTTTTAATGGATGAAGTTGATAAAGTATAATCCAGATTATTCCGCAGAATTTTGGACATATGGTTCACAGAGGGATAAGGACTTGAAGTTACAATCTGCCCAATGTGGCTCACGTCCAAGTCAGGAGACTAGTCATTCTGTTCTCTATGAATTATGGGGTAATGGAGCTGTTGGATTCGAGGCCCCCTGACCCTTGCATAATATCCAGCTTTGATGCCTTCAGATCGTCCCTCCAGATGGCACATCCTCCTCCTGTGCCACTCCTAAGGTTATGGCACATTTACACCTGGCTTTTGTATCAACTTCTCAGCACGCTGGAATTTGTAGTCCCCAAATTCACTCTGCTGGTTTCACCAAGTATAGGTGTATTCGAAGTCTTTTAGTGAAAGTATGAAGTATGGGTCTAATAGATAAGCCCCTGTTTGAGTTATATTAAATGACGGTCCACTCCCACATCCACACAAGCACACCTGTGCCCGTCCCTAAAACCGAACGGTTCAATTTTACTGGTATATAAATATTAAAGGGTCGATTCATGGACATAATGTGCACTGAAATTTTCGGCGCAAGCGTGCGAATCGCAGTGCCAGTGCGAAAATCGCAGCGAAACCCGCGCACAGCGATTCATGGAAGTCCGTGCGCGAGGAAATTCTAGGATGTGCGCCAAAATACTGTGTGGCGCACGCTGGCGCACACGTCTTCAAACCGCGTGCGCTAAGCGCACAGCGAAAGCGCACATAGCGCGGCGCACACAACAAAAGTAGGCGTAACACGGGGCGTGACACGCGGAATGGGGAACAACGCGTGAAAATGAGGGCGTCACGGGGGAAGTACAGGAGGCAAGTGCACGGAACGCCCACACGCTTGACTACAACACGTATTCATGGAATCGAATAGGGCAAACCAGCGCACGGGCAAAGACGCGCACAGGCCTAAACACGTCCGCCACACGAAGGCAGGCGGTAGCGTCCCTGCGCGTGAAAGAAATGCGTGCCAAAATGTGCGCTAACAAAAACCATGATGAATGTCCCATAATGTGGCCCTCTAGGACAAATGACGTGCAAAGGGGTACGCGACAAACACTGACACCCGCTGTGTGAAAAATAGCGTGTGCGTGTATTTCGGCGGTGCGTGGGAAGTTTCACACGCGATAGGCCTTGGGCGAGCGGGGTACGTGTATTTCAGGGGTTCGCGTGAAGTTTCACACGCGATTGGCCTTGGGCGAGCGGGGTACATGTAAATCTGGGGTGCGCGGGAAGTTTCACACGCGATTGGCCTGGGTACGTGTATTTCAGGGGTGCGCAGGAAGTTTCACACACGATTTTGCTATCAGAGCGGGGAACGTGTATTTCGGGGGTGCGTGGGGAGTCCTGCACGTAATTTGGCAGTGTGGGTCCCCCCAGGTGTCCCCTCTACCCCCTCCACGACCCCTGCAGGCAGCCCACACCACAGGGGATTACCCTGCACCCCTGGTCATGTCCCGCAGGCAGCCCATCCACCATGGGCATGCCCTCCAGCCAAGGCACATGTCACCTTGCAATATGATCAGCAGGCCCCCACTCATGTCCCCCTGCACCCCCACCCCCCAGCAGTCAGGGGCACGGCACCTGCCAGCAGGCCCCCACTCATGTCCCCCTGCACTCCCACCCCCCAGCAGTCAGGGGCACGGCACCTGCCAGCAGGCCCCCACTCATGTCCCCCTGCACCCCCACCCCCCAGCAGTGCAGGCACCTGCCAGCAGGCCCCCACTCATGTCCCCCAGCACCCCCACCCCCCAGCAGTCAGGGGCACCTGCCAGCAGGCCCCCACTCATGTCCCCCTGCACCCCCACCCCCCAGCAGTCAGGGGCACCTGCCAGCAGGCCCCCACTCATGTCCCCTTGCACCCCCACCCCCCAGCAGTCAGGGGCCCCTGGCAGCAGGCCCCCACTCATGTCCCCCTGCACCCCACCTCCCAGCAGTTGGGGGCACCTGCCAGCAGGCCCCCACTCATGTCCCCCTGCACCCCCACCCCCCAGCATTGCAGGGCACCTGCCAGCAGGCCCCCACTCATGTCCCACTCATGTCTCCCTGCACCCCCATGCCCCCAGCAGTGCAGGGCACCTGCCAGCAGGCCCACACTCATGTCCCCTTGCACCCCCACCCCCCAGCAGTCAGGGGCACCTGCCAGCAGGCCCCCACTCATGTCCCACTCATGTCCCCCAGCACCCCCACCCCCAGCAGCACCTGCCAGCAGGCCCCCACTCATGTCCCACTCATGTCCCCCAGCACCCCCACCCCCAGCAGCACCTGCCAGCAGGCCCCCACTCATGTCCCACTCATGTTCCCTGCACCCCTACCCAGCAGTCAGGGGCACCTGCCAGCAGGCCCCCACTCATGTCCCCTTGCACCCCCACCCCCCAGCAGTCAGGGGCACCTGCCAGCAGGCCCCCACTCATGTCCCCCTGCACCCCCACCCCCCAGCAGTCAGGGGCACCTGCCAACAGGCCCCCACTCATGTCCCCCAGCACCCCCACCCTCCAGCAGTCAGGGGCATCTGCCAGCAGGCCCCCACTCATGTCCCCTTGCACCCCCACCCCCCAGCAGTGAAATGGCGATTCCATGACACAAACCAAAAGTCAACTATGTACATCAGCACATGTCCGCCACACGAAGGCAGGCGGTAGCGTCCCTGCACATTAAAACATTGTGCGCTATCAAAAAGCATGTATATACAGCTCTGATTAATTTCCCATACTGTGGCCCTCTAGGACAAATGACGTGCAAAGGGGTACGCGACAAACACGGACACCCGCGGTGTCAACAATAGCGTGTATTTCGTGGGTGCGCGGGAAGTTTCACACGCGATTGTGCCTGGGCGAGCGGGGTACGTGTACTTCAGGGGCTCGTGGGAAGTTGGGCTCGCGTGAAGTTCTACACGTGATTGGGCCTGTGCGAGCGGGGCACGTGTAAATCTGGGGTGGGCGGGGAAGTACAGGAGGCAAATGCCTGTAACGCCCACACGCACGCGCCAAAAAAGACGTGCTAATCCGGAAACACGTACGCCAGCAGGAAGCAGGCATACGTGGACCCACGCAGCATAAAAGTGCGCGCAAACAACAAGCGAGCTCAGACGCCAGGATGAACATACCGTTCCTAGCAGCAGTGGTCATGGGATGGAGGAGGAGGAGGAGGAGGAAGAGGAGGAGGAAGAGGAAGAAGAGGAGGAGGAGGAGGAGGAGGAAGAGGAAGAAGAGGAGAGTCAGGCCCAGAATTTTCACACCCAGAACCAGCCTTTTTGGCATGCCTGATGAGCAGGTGTATGGGAGGTACAGGTTTCCACCTCACATAATACTCAACCTGGTCAGTGAGTGGGAGGATGACCTCACATCACCCACCCTCTGCTCCCTAGCACTTAGCCCCCTGGAGAAGGTCCTCGATGTACTACACTTTTTAGCCACCGGATCATTTCTGCAGACAAGTGCCATAGTGGGGGGGGGGGCTGTCACAGGCCACACGGTCACGCTGCCTACACCAGGTCTTGGCCATCATGACTGCACGCCATCAGTGCGCAGGCACATATACCTGCCCAGAACACCTGCAGAAAGGCAGGCTGTTGTCCAGGATTTCAGGTGGCACAATTCCCCAAAGTCCTAGGTGCCATTGATTGCACCCATGTGGCCCGACGTCCCCCCAGGGCATCAGAGCACATCTATAGAAACCGCACGCACTGGCATTCCATCAACGTGCAGGTAGTATGTGATGCCAAGGGAATCATCACCTCAGTATATGCCAACTATCCAGGGTACACCCACGACAGTTTCATTTTATAGTATGTCAACCCTAAACCGGGACCTAGAAGCTGGGCGGCATGGCGATACATGGCTGCTCGATGAGTATAAATGCCACAGCACATGCATGCATGCCAGATGAGTAATCTCACAACCCCACTAATGATGCCCATCACCACCTCCCCAGCGGACAGTGCCTACCCTCTGAGCACCCACATGATGACGCCAATTCGGAACCCCACCACGCCACCCGAGGTAAGATACAACACAGCCCATATTGCAACCCGGGGCATAGTGGAGCGCACATTCAGAGTGCTCAAGTCACGCTTTCGCCCCCTTGACCGTTCTGGTGGGCAGCTGTTATACGCTCCCTCAGTAGTGTGCAGGATCATAGTGGCAGCATGTGTCCTGCACAACGTTGCAACACGCCGGGGCCTGCCGGTGGACATGGTGGTGCCCCCGCATCCCCAACCACATGCACGCCCGCTGCGCATGGGAGGGGAAAGGGCACAGGGTGAGGCAGCCCGAACACAGCTGGTGGCTAATTACTTCACTTAGAATCAACACCCCTGTGGCGTGCACACAGCCCTGCCACATACCAGCTGACAATCAATGATGATAACATGAGGGACAGTCAACTGTCACAACCATACCATCCTGATATTGGTTACCTGGAAGTGTCACAATGTGTGCATCCCTACCTACAGAAACACCACCAATGCTGTGTCATCAAAAGACACATATGCTTTTAAATGCATGACCCCTTGCAAAATACAACATGAGAACAGTGCCATGTCACCCAACCCCTCCCCAGCACTGCCACCCAACACACCATGGCATGTCATGCTATGTG
This sequence comes from Ambystoma mexicanum, assembly GCF_040938575.1. Lineage (NCBI taxonomy): Eukaryota > Metazoa > Chordata > Amphibia > Caudata > Ambystomatidae > Ambystoma > Ambystoma mexicanum. Next base: position 1,477,890,565 of record NC_090921.1, read on the forward strand.
AGAGCAAACCAAGCAATCCCGAAAACCTGACACAAGTGTCACAAAGTACAGTGTCCCTAATGGAAACTGGCCACACACAATATGCTCCTATTAATGTTGAACTAACAACGCACATGACCAAATACTTACCAACTAAACAATGCATCTAGACAAGTTCAAACATTTCTAAAACATGACAGTACTAAGTTAAAGCAGTCGTAGTCATACATCCTGAATATGCCACCACATCGCCCCTTCAAACTAAGCTTGCAGCCTTCAAAGCTGGTCTGTGTCCTGCATACAACATGAACTCCATCTCCAAAGTAGACGGCCTTGTGAAGACATGAGGAATGAACCTGCAAATTCAGAGGGATACATGGAAGCAAAATCATACATTAATACACCATGCAGTGTACAATACAACAACAATATACACAAGGAATGTCTACACAGTATTGACTACAGACTGCCCACACAGCTCATGGGAGCCCAACGTCACTGTGTACATCACTGTCACTGGGTCACACCCTTTGCAAGCCCATGGAAATGGGAAGCAGGAGGGGTGTGTGTCTCATGAACCCAAGCATCTAACCCAAACTCAGGTCAAGCCTGCATGTGCCCAGCCGGAATACAGTGGATGCCCATGGGAGCCACACAAAGCAACACACTGTCAAATTATTTGTGTGGATGTTGGGGGGGGAAAAAAAAACACCTCCATGGGTTCATGGCCTGCACGGCTATGCCAATGTGGGAGAACTGATGTCGTCACTCTCATGACCCTCTGCTGCTGCATCAGGAGGTGGTGGTGCTATGGGAGGCAGCCCACGCAAAGCCCTGTTCTGGTCCTCCATGGCAGCAAGCATGTGGGTGTGGAAGGTCTCGTTCTGGAGGATTATAGTGCGGAGATCCCCATGCAACACCTGACGTGATGCCCGGATCTCCTCCCGAGTTGACCGCATCTCATCTGAGAGCGTACTTGTGAGGTGCTCGAGCCGCTGTTCTGCCCTAAAATTAGCAGAAGTCTCAAGCTCAAGAAGAGTCTGCCTGATGTTATGGAGTTCTTCACTCAGGGCTCAGGGCTTCCCTGTGGGCCTGGGACTCTATTGAGATGGATTGGCGCAGAGTCTCCAGTGCCGCCCTTCGGTCCCTGTTGGACGCCAACATGTCTTCCCTGTGTGATTGGCAAATGGAGTCTGTTGCCTGCTGTAGTTGCTCCATCTGCCTTTCAGGGGGGGATAATGGAAGTGGCCACCCTCTCCATTGCCTGAGCCATCATTTCAACTGATGCTGACTGTTGGGTTGCCATAGTGTACATGGAGTTCTCCCATATGCTATTGCCTGGTGGCGTACGGCCACCGCGTCGACGGGCACCACACCTGTTTGGGGCAAGGCGATGTGCACCTTGCTGTGCTGGCACCACCTGAGGCTGCAGGACTGCATTCCCCCTCTGATCTGCTGGCCCAGGAACAGGATCAGATGCTGTGGAGTGTGACCCTGCATCCGTAACCGCCAAAGGCGCCGCTACCAACACTGACATCCCCATAGAGGGATCTACCCCTGGTGCAGGTGGGTTGGACAGAACAGAATCCCTGCCAGAAACACTTACCTGTGACGGCACATAGGTCTCATCATCCGAATCAGCACCTGAATAGAGGTCTGGGGAGGTGCACCCAGAGACACCCCTGGAAAGTATGGTCTGCAGGAGGATTGGGTTCTCACCCACCACCACACCACGTCCCCCGCTGGTGCCCGGTCGTGCCTGGGATTCCTCCTGGGTCTGCACCATCTCCTCAACAGCATCAAGTGCGTCATCCCCTGCAAAAACATGAAAGAGGAAAAATGGAAACAGGCATTAGCACCATAGCACACAAATAGGCCTGTCAAGCTACAGAACCAGTACATGATTCACACATGTCCCACATGACTATAACCCTCCCATACCTGCACTGTCCCTGAGTAGTAAGGGGAGGCAAAAGGCAGACACTGATGACACCAATATGGGAGAGCAACACATTTGCTGCATGCTGGGTAGCACTGCCATCACACATTGGCCTGTGAGTGGCATGTCCAATACACATACATGACACATGGCAGCACACAGGTGGCATTTAGCATAGCCATGGTACATTTGACAAGTACAGCCATATGTCAGTGATTGAGTACTGTCACCCATCCATGTGAGATGGACATGATGACATGAAAAATGCTGCATACTGGGACTAAGTACACATGTGCCACTAACTGCAACAGGTGCAAGGTACAAGAATACAGTAATAGTTGGCTGATCTATTTTTCGTCACATTGACATCGCAGGAAACATCTGTCATTTTCCACATGCAAACAGGCACTCGTCTAAACATATGTGCTGGCCAATCCTCCATCAGCCTGAATGGTCTCATTGTGTACATAACCAGGTAAAGCATTGCCCCAGTGTGGCCAGCAAACAATGACCGAAGCATATCACATATGTCACAATATGGTTGATAAATGTCTAGCAAAAAAGGGGAGAGTGGAAAATATTATCCTGAAGGCACACTTACAAATTCTGACCAATGTAGTTATGTAGTTGCAAGATGGCAGTACAAGGTCAACTGCACAATTGTGGACCTAATAGGATACTGTGGGCAGAAGGGATGCAGTCATAGCCAAATGCAAAGCACGTGATCCCATGTGAGGAAGGAAATGGGTGACCCATAACACTCTGGAGTACACACCCTCACCTGGCACTCAATCAGAACCCGTCACCCAAAATACATGCACTACACACACACGTATGGGCACTCACCGGACAATGCTTCGTAATCAGGTAGTTCTCCCACACCTCGGATCTGTTCCTCTGTAACGAAGGTCTCAGCAACAGACTCGTGTTCAGTGAGTTTGTTGTCCTCTTGTGGAGACCCACCGCCAGTCACCAGAGTAGCGGCATGATTTGAGGCCAGCTTGTCCTTTGCTCTGCGTTTCAGGTCGTTCCACCGCTTGTAGCAATCATCAGCTGAGCGCCTCACAAATCCAAGGGCACTTAAGTGGTTGGCGATGGTCTGCCAGTGTGCCTTACGTTGACCAGGTGTGGTCTTGGACCCTGCAGTCATCACCATTTCGTGGCTATGTTGCGACACATAGCTCACAAGTGCATTAAGCTCTGCGCCATTAAAGCAAGGCTTCCTTGACGTGCCGGAGTGTGTAGACGTGCCTGGGGTCTCAGCCTGTCGTGCCAGAGCACCCTTCTTCCTCTTTTTAGATGGTGGAGCGGAGCCAGAGTGGCTAACGCCGCTCTGGTCAGTAGGGGCAGAATCACCGGTGGACTGGGTTGTTGGAGTGTACGAATGCACATTGACCATAGGACTTGGTGCAGGCATTGTCTGAAGTGTGATGTTGGCAGGGGGAACATCAGTATGATGGACCAGGACCAACACTGTCCTTGCTGGAAGAGTCAGAGCTGGGGCGGATGGAGCTGCAGCTGCCCCTGCAGCCTCACCACCCTGCATGCTTGGGGCAGCAGATGACATAGCTGCCCCAGATCCACGTGCCTTGGTGACCACTTGCACCGCCACACGTGGCCTAGACTTGCTGACCTGGAAGTCAGCCAGGGAGTCATCCTGTGCCAGGTCAGGTGCCACAAAGGGACTGGTCCACCAGGGGCTGAGCTGGGATGGTCTCAGCCACGTTTCCCTCAACCATGGGGGGGGGGGAGAAGCATGGGTGTCCCTGATTGGTCCTCCACACATGGGGTCTAGGGGCATCCTGCAAATCCTGGCCACGTTGCCCACCACGTCCACCTTTTGAAGGTCGGCCACCTTTGCCTCCCTTACCGCTTGGTCGCTTCCCAACCATGGCACTGATGTTGTTGTGCGTATGGGAGGAGCAGTAAACTATTGTCCTGGGCAAATGGGGGGTCAAAGGGGTAGGGTACTAGATGGAATTCGTACCCTAGTGCTCTAACAAGGCTGTCTGGGACCCCTGGGGGAAGATGACGGGTCACACAACGCACAGGCAGCCCAAAAACGTGCACGTAACCCCTCGTAGACCACGTGCGTGGAAAAATGAACCCGCACTACGCTGTGGCACCCAGAAACACAAAAATAAGCGTACGCGTAATACACGCAGCCTACAATGACCTCTGAAGGGGAGTGCGATACACGGGGCAAGCACAGTTGCTAAGTACGTGCGGAACTCACCGTCTGCCTGGAATAAGAACGTGAAAAATATGCGCGTGTGCGCGTTGGCAACACCCCTGCCAAAAGAAGAATGGTACGCTGTCTGAGGAGACAGAACAAAAGGAGAAGTGAACACTGTTTGAGGAAACAGGCCCAGGAGTACGAACTTGAAACGCTGTGAAGTAATCGCGTGTGAACCGACAAGAAGTACAGAATTCACCCACTCGCTCTCCACGAAAAGCACGTACAAGAAAATGGCGTTCTACAAGTACCTTTTAAACTGACCCACACGTCACTTACGCGTGTACGCATCCTCTCCTCCAATTACACGCGCTGACACTCGGACGTGCAGCTTTTCCACGTGTGCTCTGTCATCACGTGCTATGAGGGAAACACCCGCGCGCGTCACGTCAGACACGCTTACGCGCTAAGGTCCTTTGGTCCAATGAAATTGCGTACGTGCGCTGACGCGCTAAGGGCCTTTCCTCGAATTACACGCTGACGTGCAAGATTTTCACGTGCCAAATCACTCCGAATCAAGCTGGCCACGCGTTCACACACGGAAGACCACGCTCCTGCCCAGAAGGCCGAATTACTGCCCCCCAGAGCCCTGAGCATGCTCCCACCTGCCATCTGCTGCTGCCTGATTGCCTGCTGCCCACGTGCCCTGCCATTTGCTGCCTGCACGTCAGCCAGGGGTGCTGTTGCTGTGACCACTCCTGCTGGAACCGAAGACTCCAGACTGCTATTCCATCGCTCCACAGCCCAGCCCCAGGACCCAGTTGCCCACCCACACCTGCCTCTGGGGTTGCCATGTCGGGCACTATGATGCCCTCTTCGGAAGTTCGGCCGCCGACAAGGAAGGACGGACTCGGATCTGGACGGACATCCGGACTTCCATCAAAGTGGAGGGGGTGGCAGTCCTCCGCGACTTCCAACATGTCAAGAAGAGCTGGGAGGACTTCAGGTCCAGGACCCTCAACAAGGCCCGGCGCCTCTTGAAGGCAGCGGATGCTAAGGGGCGCCGGGGCCATCTGTCGGAACATCAGATGAGGGTCCTGGAACGCATATGCCCAGCGCTCCACGTCCAGGTCCTTGAGAGGCAGAACCGTCTAGAGTCGAGCGGTAAGTGTACATGCATACTGATTGGAAGCTGTGCGTGTGGTGGTGTTCCAGTAGTGTGCAGGTTGTACATGTGGTTTTGTATGGCCATGTATGGATGTGTATGTACAGGGCTGTGAGGCTGACACATGCAAATCCTTTCATGTGTGAGACACATGGATGATGTATGTGTGGGTAAGCATGCAGGCCAAATGCAGATGTGTGAGCACACATGTTTGGATTACTGTGTATGCAAGTTGGCATGGTTGTGGTGTCACACATGGATGTTGGTTCCAGCTGCATGTATCTGCACCGTGTACATGTGCATGTGTGTGTATTTGACATGGGTGCAACAGTGATGCAAAATGGATGCATGTGAGACTGATATGTAGAAGATTGATTGCCAGATGTGACATGGATGCCAATCTCATCACTGCGATAGTTGGCGGAGGTGTACTCATGCCTGTAAGTGTGGTGGCGTGTGTGCATGTCTAGTGCACTCCATGTGTTTCATGTGATGTCTGGCTCACCTTTGGCTGCTCATGCTGTTGTATGTGTATGGATGGTGCTGGCTGTTGCAATATGGCTGTGGAATAGCTCATGTGTGTGAGTTGCAATGACATGTGTGTTGGGGATTGTGATGCCATGTCTGAAGTTTGACAATGCCACTCATGTACAACTGTCATGTGTGTAGGAGTCCATTGTACAGTGCCCTGATGCCTGTCTCCTATCTCTCCCTGTCAGCGTCAACTGATGAAGAGGGCGAAGAAGGTGCTGTCTAGCACAGCGGCAGGGATCGCACCGCCAGCCGGAGACCCAAGGCCCGGCTCCCCACCCAGGTTGTCATCTCGTTGGGGAGGGAGTCCGGTGCCGCTTCCCTGGTGCAGCTGCCGAGGGGAGGTCCAAGAGGCGGAGGTTGGATTTGGACTCCTCGGCAGCCAAAGGGGCAGCTGAGACCCCACAGGGCCCGACGGAGGAAGATGGCATGGAGTCATCCAGGTTGGTGGGGGGTTTGGTGGAGGAGGAGGCCGTGCAAGGGACAGAGACTGGGTCTGGAGGTGGGGATTCCACTGGTGCTAGTGGTGCAGTGCAGGGGCAGGGACAGGAGGCAGCACAGGCCGCCGCGGAGGTGCCTGTGTGTAATCCTGTCCCCGTCCCTGTGACTTCATCATCTTGCACCAGCAGGGATACCTACGTCCAGACAAGTTCTCAGGGAGGGGATTGGCTTACACCAACTGGCCTTCCTCTCCCTGCGGATGTGGCTATCCGGCACCGGGTTGAGCCTGTCCTGGGTGGGGTGGCATTGCGTCAACGTGCCATGCGAGCTGACCTGCAGTCTTTTCATGAGGAGACTGCACGTCTTCTCGCATGGCTCGTTGACCGCGTTGACCCACTTGGACAGCTCACCAGGGCCGGATTCCTCCGTTTTCTGGACCTTGTTCCGACCCCCGCCTCAACTGAACCCCCTATGCGCCAGTCGTCCTCCGTGCCATCTTCCCACCCATGTGTCACCTGGGTGCCCTGTGGAACTGCCTCTGACCCTGCGGCCAGGCTGGTGGAGGACACATCCCTGCCACAGTCGGGAGTCGGACGTCCAGCAGGGGTGGCCACCTCAACAACTGCACCCCAGCTGGAGGAGGATGTGCAGGCAGCAGGAGCCAGGGCACAGGCAGCGGCACAACAGCAACAAGGGGTGAGCCATGATGGCTCGGGGCTTTCATCATCGGAGGGGCAGGCATCGGCCGGAGGGCAGGAGGACCCTGGATGGGAAGTGTCTTCCATGTGGCAGCGGTTGGGCCATGCGATAGATGCGGAGCGGCAGTGGGCGGAAGAGGCACGGCTCACGATGGTCAGGGCGGAGAACTCCATGCGTAGGGCCCTGAGGTGGGCCGAGTCCCTCGAGGCCATTCGCAGGGACCTGGAGTTCCAGATGTCATTGTCCCTGCGAACCCTCGGGGGCCATGGAATACTTGCCATTGGGGTTGTATCATGTAATTGGCATTTCTATGTGGGTGGATGCAATACTTGGGTGGGTCTTTGGCATGTGGAGGCTGGCCATAAGGGCCAGGGATCTAGATTGTGATGACGTGTTGGCTGGGGGACATGTGTCGGGGCCTGCTGGCAGGTGCCCCGCATTGCTGGGGGGGGGGGTGGGTGTGCAAGGGTACATGAGTGAGGGCCTGCTGGCAGGTGCCCCGCAATGCTGAGGGGTGGGTGTGCAAGGGGACATGAGTGGGGGCCTGCTGGCAGGTGCCCTGCACTGCTTGGGGGGGTGGGGTTGCAGGGGGACATGAGTTGGTGATCAGTGGTGCAAGCGGACAGGTGGCTTGGCTGGGGTGCATGGCCATGGTGGATGGGCTGCCTGCGGGACATAACCAGGGGTGCGGGGTAGTCCCCTGTGGTGTGGTCTGCCTGCAGGGGCCGTGGAGGGTGTAGAGGGAACGAATTCCAAGAAAAAGTAAGGTAAAAATACCGTACTTAAGACTGGTGCTCTCAGTTGACCTTAAATAAGGTTGCTCAATCATATATAGCTCTTGCGTAAAATAATTCAAATGTCAGACAAAATATATTTCCAAATGGTACAAAGTTTTTCCAAGAGAAATGTTTAATTCACATTTCCTGGTTTTATATCTTTCTTGATTAGTTCAGATATTGCGAGGCAACTCAAAATCGATAGGTCAATTATTAACAATAGTACATATGCCAATGCATTTCGGTCTGAGACCATCTTCAGGGCTGTACTGAAGTGAGTGTAGAATCTGCACCGTGTTAACATCAATTATTCATCAGAATACACATAAATATAATAGATAATTCAAAATAAAGCAAGGCACATACCCCAAATAGATCCAAATGGATGTTGTACATGTAAGAGAAAAATAAATATGAAAAATATGTCAACATACATTATATCGCTAACCATTCATAGTTGTTTTTCCTCTTTGTATTTTGTGTCCTGTACCTGCTAATTGTGAGTTGTCCTCTCCTGTGAATGCGTTCGTAGAACGTCTCCAGTGTTCCTGTTAATTGCCAGAGGGGAATATATATTACTATTATTCTAGCTATATCCAATTGAGAAGCTATTTCAACCTGAAAAGTTAAATGGGCTCTTACCTGCACTCGTATGATTCGCGCGCGGGACCGATCGCGCTCCCTGTGAGAGCGAAAGTGAACTGCGCGCGGCCAAAAAATGCTTTTAAGGGTAGTCATGGGAACCTAGGCGGGGCGTCGAGCAGCAGCAAAGTTGCTGTCGCACGTACGCCTCGGGACCCACCGCCCTACGGGAGCGCAGGGGGGCGGGACTGTTGCCATGACCCCAAGGTGTGTGTATGCTCTGTGTTACTGATGATGGAATTAACTCGAGTGAAAGAGAGGTGTGGATAAAGCCTAGGCAATTAGTGGAAACTATACACGTGACTTCGTTCTATATCTGTGTATATGTTCTATGAATGTCAACCAATGTAGGTGTCAAAATAAGGATAGATACTGGTTGTGTGGAGTGGATCATGCGATCCATACCCATTCATACACTCCTAAATATTTTAAACTGTTGCATGATGTGCAATTAATACATGTAAGTGCAAAAACACCAGAAAACAACACCAAGTTCAATCACACGTTTTCAATGTGTCCCCAGTTGTATCTGGATCTAAGTCCATTGCGCTTCTTCATCCACGAAGAATTCAAAGACTTATTCTTGAACCAACCGTGAATCTGGCTTTTTTAGAGAAAACACATATAATTGATCTCTTCATTGATTCCCTTCGGTGTAAGGGAACTTAGTCTGTCTATCCAAAACGTTTCTCGTTGATCAATTCTTTTTTGTAGATCCTCGTATCTTTCTCTTCTTTGGACTCTTTCCAGGACTACAAATTTAATCTGTGCCAGATTGTGTTGTTTACTCTGCCAGTGTCTTGCTACTGCAGAGCTTGCAGTCTTGTTCCTGATACAAGATCTGTGTTCGTTCCACCTGATCTTTGCTGTGCGCTGTGTTTGTCCGACGTAGTATAAACCACAAGGGCATTTAATTCCATATATGATTCCTGCCGTGTCACATGTGGCATAGCATTTCAATTTGATTTTTTCTCCAGTATATGGATGATTTATGGTTTGTCCTTTCATGATATATCCACAGTTGCTGCAGTTGAGGCATGGAAATGTACCTATGCGGTCCGTGCTTCTCTTCTTTTGTGGGGGTCTCGTGTGGACTAATCTGTCTTTCAAATTAGAACTTCTCTGGTAGGCAAATGTGGGGGTTTCTTTAAATAGGTGTTCTACCCTTTTATCACATGTAACAGTGTTCCAATTTTTCTTTATGATTGACTTAATCCGATTGCTTTGGCGTGAATATTTCGATACAAACACCAGTGGGGGAGAGATATCCTGTTTGTTGATTTTGGGTTTGAGTAATTCTTCTCTATCTTGTGTAGCCGTGCGTATTTCTGCTGATGTAACTTCCTCTGTTGAATAACCGCGGGCTAGAAATTTCTTGCCCATTTCTCTCACAGCTCTTTCGTATTCACTTTGGTTACTCACAATTCTTTTCACTCGAAGCAACTGACTGTAAGGTAAATTCTTGATCAGACTGGGTTGATGAAAACTGAGTCTATGTAGCAGACTGTTCCTATCTGTGCTTTTCCGATAGATAGTGGTTTGATATCCAGTTTCTGTGACGTTAATCTCAACGTCCAGAAAATGAATAGATTTACGTGAATATTCGTATGTGAACTGTATACGTGGGTCTATGTTGTTGATGTATCCAAAAAATTCTAGTAGGTGTGATTCTGTGCTCTTCCAGATGCCGAAAATATCATCTATGTACCGGATCCAGGTGATAAGTTCTTGATTCCATACGTTGTTTGTCAGAACATGTTCTGTTTCGAATTTGTGCATGAAGGAGTGTAGAGGGAACACCTGGGAGGACCCACACTGCCAATTCATGTGTAGGACTCCCCGCGAACCCCTGAAATACACGTACCCCACTCGCAAAGGGCCTATCGCGGGTGAAACTTCCCGTGAACCCCAGTAATACACGTACCCCACTCGCACATGGCCTATCGCTTGTGAAACTTCACGTGAACCCCAGGAATATTGGCCCTGTGCGAGCGAGCGGGGTACGTGTAGTTCTGGGGTACAGCGTGAAGTTTTACACGCGAAAGGGCCCTGTTGAGCGGAGTACGTGTATTCCTGGGGTTCGCGTGCAGTTTCACCCGCGATTTCAGCAGGGTACGTGTATTCCTGGGGTTCGCGTGCAGTTTCACCCGCGATTTCAGCAGGGTGCGTGTATTACGGGGTTCGCATGTAGTTTCACCCGCGATTTCAACAGGGTACGTGTATTCCTGTGGTTCGCGTTCAGTTTCATCTGCAATTTCAGCAGGGTACGTGTATTACGGGGTTCCTGTGAAGTTTCACATGCGAAAGGGGCCTGGTCGAGGGAGTACGTGAATTTCAGGGGTGCGCGGCAAGTTTTACACGCGAAAGTGCAACGCCCGTGCACAATGCGTCAGAGACGCGCTTACACGCTAATGACCTTTGGTTCAATGATATCGCGTACGTGTGCTGATGCGCTTACGCGCTAAGGGCCTTTCCTTGAATTACACGCTGACGTGCAAGATTTTCACGTGCCAAATCACGCCGTATCAAGCTGGCCACGCGTACACACACGCTCCTCCCCTGAAGGCCATTTTCCTGCCCCCCCCCGAGCTCCGAGCACGCTCCCACCAGCCATCTGCTGCTGCCTGCCTGTCTGCCTGCTGCCCACGTTCCCTGCTATTTGGTGCCTGCACGTCAGCCATCTGCAGGGGTCCAGTTGCTGTGTCCACCCCTGCTGGAACAGAAGACTCCCGACTGGGATTCCATCGCTCCACAGCCCAGCCCCAAGACCCGGTTGCCATGTCGGGCACATCTCCATCTGGCACCACTGGCATCCCCCAGCCAGAGAGGCAGAGGGCCACCAGCTTCACTGCCACCTAAGTTGGTGTCCTGGTGGAGCATGTCCTGGGGCATTATGATGTCCTCTTCGGAACACGACGTGCCAACAAGGAAGGATGGACCAGGATCTGGACGGACATCGTGACTGCCATCAACGCGGAGGGGGTGCCAGTCCGCGAATTCCATCATGTCAAGAAGCGCTGGGAGGACTTCAGGTCCAGGACCCTCAACAAGGCCCGGCGCCTCGCGGAGGGGGGCCGGGTCAGCCTGAGCAACATCCAGATGATTGTCCTGGACCGCGTAGGCCCAGCGCTCCACGCCCAGATCCTTCAAAGGCAGACCCGTCTGGAGTTGAGCGGTAAGTGGCCAAGCATTGCTGTGTGAGACAGGGCATGTTGCAGTGTGCTGGTAGTCTGATACTTGCCTGTATGTGTGACATAGGCCATGTATGGATATGTGTGTGTAGGGACATCATGGTCATGCATGTGGGACCAGTTATGTGTGAACCACATGGTAGGTGCATGTGTTTTAATGCAACATGGGGACCTCTATGCAGAATGCACACCTGAAAGCATGCCAGTCTCTGTTCCTGGACATGGAGGGGGGGATGAGGAATGGGTGCTGATGTCATATACATGTATGGTGCACGTGTGTGTGTGTGTGTGCGCCAAAGAAGTGTGTGTTTGACTTTGAAACGCCATGGATGCATGTGACTTTGAAGGCAACATCTTGGTTTACAGGGGCCCTTGTACATGGGTGTTGATGTTGATTGCAGGCGCCGGGAGTGTTTCTGCATGTGTGTTGCATGCATTGACCCATGTGTTGTGGAAGGACAGGATGGAAGTGACATTTGACAGTGCCACTCATGTGTTATTGCTTCCTGTCTAGGGTATTTTGTGCTGTACCCTGATGCTTGTGTTCTATGTCTCCCTCTACGCAGCGTCAAGTAAAGAAGAGGGCGGAGACGGCGCTGTGGAGCCAAGCGGCGGGGATGCCTCCACCGGGCGGCAACGCATGGCCCAGCCACCCTCCCAGGAATTACCATCATCCTGGAGCGAGGGGGCTGGTGCCGCGTCTGCTAAAATGGCTGTGGCGGAAGGGCCGGGTGAGCCCCCACAGGGGCTTCCAATGGCGGAAGACGGTGTGGAGACATCCAGGTTGGTGGTCTCCACAGAGGAGGAGGAGCCCGCTACTGAGCCGCACATGGGGCCTGGTGGGGGTAGTACCACTGGTGCAAGTGGTGCAGTCCAGGGTCAGGAGGCAGCACAGGTCACCGCGGAGGGGCCTGTGCATGTCGCTGTCCTTGAACCTGTGACTGCACCATCATGCACCAGCAGGGAGGCCCTGTCCCAGGCCCGTCCGCAGGTAGGGGAGAGTGCCATATCACCTGCCTCTCCACTACCTGCGGGCGAGGGGTCCCGCGACCGTATGGGATCCGTCCTGGTTGGTGTCGCGTTGCGCACGCGTGTCATTCGTGATGACGTGCGTTTTTCCTGGGCGGAGAACGCACGCCATCGCGAAGAACAGCGTCGTGACGTGGCACTGCTGGGAGGGGCTCTGGTCGGTGGGTTCCTACATGTGATGCGCACTCTGGCGGACCTCTCCTCCTCTGTGGAGGCTATGCGCCGGTCGTTCTCCACATCGTCTTCAGCCCAGATTCCACCCTGGCCCCCTGTGGACCTGGCCTGACCAACACAGCCAGCTTGGTGGAGATCCCATCCCTGCCACAGTCGGGAGTTGGCGGTCCAGCAGGGGTGGACACCACAACTGGAGACCAGCAGATGGAGAATGTGCAGGCACCATCGGACAGGGCACATGGACAGCAGCAGCAGGAGCAGGCTGTAGGTGGGAGCAATGATGGCTCGGGGCCATCAACATCGGAGGGGCAGGCATCGGCCATAGGGCAGGAGGACCCTGGACGGGAAGTATCTTCTGTGTGGCAGCGGTTGGGCCATGCGATAGATGCGGAGCGGCAGCGGGCGGAAGAGGCACGGCTCACGATGGTCATTCGCAGGGACCTGGAGTTCCAGATGTCATCGTCCCTGCGAACCCTCGGGGCCATGGAAGAGGGACCGCCTCCGGGACATCGAGCAGGAGTTCGATGATGCCCTGGCCCGGGACATCAACATGTGAGCCGTTGGACTTGCCCGCTGCCCCTGTAAATAGTTAGTTAGTATTAGGTTTCCTTTCGTTTTTTCTTTATTTTGGACCGCTTGGACAATGGACCACATTTTTTTATATCGTTTTTTTTATTAGGTAGTAGTTTTTGGTAGGTTTAATTTCTTAAATTGGGCTCATGGACCCTCCAATTCTTCAATTGTACATAGTTCTACATTGGATTGACCTTTTTTAATATTTTTTTTGTGTTCACCATGGAGCAATGGTTTTTATTTTCCCTTGGATTTGATTTTTTGAACTGTGACTTTGGACAACATTTCTTTTTGGATTTCTTTTGCTTATGTTTTCTGGATTTTCATAATTTATCGGACATGGACCATTTCTTTTGTTATTCCCATTGTTGTGTGTTTAATTTGATTTACGTTCATGTTATCTTTAATATATATTTTTTTATACTTCCATTTGTGGTATCATCTCATTGGTTTCATGCATGTCATGATATGGGTTTTGACATTCACTTGCACCCATTGTGTGTGTGTGTGTGTGTGTGTGTGTGTGTGTGTGTGACGGACATGTGATCATTTACATACTTGCCATTGGGGTTGTATCATGTAATTGGCATTTCTATGTGGATGGATGCTATACTTGGGTGGGTCTTTGGCATGTGGAGGCTGGCCACAAGGGCCAGGGATCTAGATTGTGATGACGTGTTGGCTGGGGGACATGTGTCGGGGCCTGCTGGCAGGTGCCCTGCACTGCTGGCGGGGTGGGGGTGCAGGGGACATGTGTGGGGGCCTGCTGGCAGGTGCCCTGCACTGCTGAGGGGTGGGGGTGCAGGGGACATGAGTGGGGGCCTGCTGGCAGGTGCCCTGCACTGCTTGGGGGATGGGGGTGCAAGGGGACATGAGTGGGGGCCTGCTGGCAGGTGCCCTGCACTGTTTGGGGGGGTGGGGGTGCAAGGGGGTAATGCGTTGGTGATCACTAGTGCAAGGTGACATGTGGCTTGGCTGGGGGGCATGCCCATGGTGGATGGGCTGCCTGCGGGACATGACCAGGGGTGCAGGGTAGTCCCCTGTGGTGTGGTCTGCCTGCAGGGGCCGTAGAGGTTGTAGAGGGATCACCTGGGAGGACCCACGCTGCCAATTCACATGTAGGACTCCCCTGCATCCCCGAAATACACGTACCCCACTTGCACAGGGCCTATCGCGTGTGAAACTTGCCCGCACCCCAGTAATACACGTACCCTGCTGAAATCGCGTGTGGAACTTCCCGCGCACCCCAGTAATACACGTACCCTGCTGAAATCGCGTGTTAAACTTCCCTGCACCCCAGAAATACACGTACCCTGTTGAAATCGCATGTGGAACTTCCCGCGCACCCCTGTAATACACGTACCCGTCTGTAATCGCGTGTGGAACTTCCCCGCACCCCAGAAATACACGTACCCTGCTGAAATCACGTGCGGCACTTCCCGCGCACCCCAGTAATACACGTTCCCCGCTCGGCGTTTGCTGTTTGGCAGCCCTGTATACTGGTCCAGGGTTAGTGCAGCCCTTTGCGCTGAATTGGGGATTTTGATGGCTTTTCCTTGCGCGAGGGCGTTCTTGGGGGCGTAACTGGCGCTGCTGCAGGGTCGCTGCGCCACTCTGCCCCACGGCTGGTTTTGGAGGCTAAATTCCATGAATACGCTGTGCGCGGATATCGATTTTAGCGCACGCGGCTGGCGCAGACATTCGCACGCGCACACTGTGCGCCAGCCGCGTGCGCCACTTTTGTGCGAAATTCTATGAATTACCCTGAAAGTGTCAAGGAATAAACTGTTGTGTGTGACTTGCAGTTTAAATTTCACTGATCTATGTTCAGATTAAACAGTACGCAGATCAAAGAATGAAACGCATGTCGAAGCGAGTTAGTAATTTCAACGTATACTGGAGATGCGAGCGTGCAGCTTTCTCAAAGTCCTCCCATTCTGTCCCGCGGGTAGATAAATTGTTACCAATCCTTGGGACCAAACAGGAACACACTCCTCCGCACTCGCTTCGCTCTCGCTCCCTGACTGGGATTTTATAGAGTCAAGGTGTGCCCTTCAAACGCCAGTAAAGACAGACTTCTGCAGAAGCCAGACTTTTCCTATTAGGAAAGGTAAGGTAAGAAATTACCAGAGAGCAGAGATCTAGCTGCTCCTTGGAAGAGGAAGCTGAGAGAAGTGAAGGGCTAGTGATTGGGGGCGGGGGCCTTGGTGGGGGTTGGGGGGGAGCGGACCAGGGGCACAGTCTAGGAAGAGCAGTCTCATATTTTTCCAAAGCAAACTTATTCCAATTGCATGTAAAATAAGTGTTTTCCTTTTCGGTTTCATTTTATTCAAACATCGATTTGAGATACAAATAACACATGCCAAGCTGTTGTGTGTTGCATTAGCTACTCTCTGTTAATGTGAACAGCTGGATAGAATGTAGGGTTTGAAGGGTGACGTGTGAGAGGATGGTGGGAATATGCATTGAAATGTTTGGTACGCGAGCGGCTGAGATCTAGTATGTCATGGTGTATGGGTTTTGGAGTGTGGTAGCTGGAGCTACTGTAATGGGTGTCTTGAATGCGATTGTCTGTTAACATGAGTTTGTAGAGTTATGGATGTATGGGATGGGCAGGAGAGTTTGAGGCATAGATGTGAATGTTGGATGCCATTATGAGCCTGGAGGGTGTCGCGCAGGGTAGAAATGGAGGCAGGAGAATGCAAGTGGCATGTGTGATGATGGAGAGCAGTTTTGCCAATTTATTTTTCTATGCCTAGTGCGATATGGGCCCTCGTGAATGTGCTTCTGCCTGAGGTTGATTAGGTCTACCAGGACAGTTTGAGTGACTGTGCCAGTAGTTCTTCTAAAGGAGCAAAATCCGAGTTTGATGGCCTTTCATGAGGTTTGAAACACACCATTCTTTGCTTCTAGTTCTTGCCCGAGGTCTTGCTTAATGCGATACTGCCTCCTGGTGTACTTTGTGTAGGGCTCCAGCATGTGTCCAGTGTGGAAGATGAGACATTTTGCAGTGGGCAGGAGGCCTGGCTTGTTGTTTAGAGGGATTATGAATGGGAGGAGGGGGTTGTTTCTGTGGCGCAGTACAGCCCAAGAAGCTGGGAGAGTGTCTGAGATTTTATACATTTGCCAACTTCCTGTTGTGCTGTCACCTCCTAGGTTCATAAGAACATAATTGTCAAAGGGTAGGCATTCACTCGCTCTCATGTTGGCGTTTCTATGAGCATGTTGGTGTCCAAGTGGGCAAGAATGGAAGCACTGGGTAAGAAGGGATCTGTAAACCCAAGTCATCCTAGATCATGAAGGGGTAAAAAGAGTCGCGATGTAAGAGTCGCGATGTAGAATTTTTCTGCAGTTGTGATGTACCTGCTAGTCTGACTTTTGAGTCTTGATTCTAGTGTGTGGTTTGCCTTGGCAACTGGGTTCGGTCTCAAGCCCAGATTAGAATCCAGAAGCCAACAGGCTTGCTTTGGCACACCTCAATTTTGTGATGGACGTGTTTTTTCTTGTGTTCATTTTCAGTGCATGCGAGGAACATTGGAAGGCCAAGATATGTACGACTCTTGTCTAACACAGGCAGAAATTCAAGGAAACCTCAACAAAGTAAATGGTAAGTTGTGTGGGGTGCCTCCGTTTTATCCGCTTTTATGATTTCACATGGTCTTCTGTTATCTTGAGTGATGGGGCGTAGGAATAGATATAGTACATTTTGTTTCAGTTGGAATGGCAGAAGGAGGACTCTTGCTCTAACTGTTTTGGGAAGATCTAGGATTTTTGAATGCTATATACTGGGTTTGGAGTGGAACATTCAAAATGTGAATACAGTTGTGTGCCAAACTGGCAACATAGGGCTTTATTTTTAGAACTGAATACCGTTTTCTTTTCAAACTGAAAGCATACTGCAATTGTCAAACCGGCAGTACATTGGAAATGTGCATACAGAAAATGTACATGTACATTTACTAGTATTTTGCAAACCTGGACTATACTGGAATTGTGCAACAATAAAATAGAAGTTGTTTTTGTTTAATGAGAACCTGTCGGTATAGTGGAATTGTGTACTGTAGTAAAATGTGAAAAGTCTACGGATATACAATTTGGAGTTGGTGATTAGTGCAAAACCTGGAATGTACTGGAGATGACGTAGTCTGGGTTTTCCAAACTGGGTATGCTAGGATTTTCAAGACTGCATACCACCTACAGCTATTATTCAAATAGTGGTACCCAGGAATTAAAGTGGCTTTACTAAATCAGGATATGTGCCTGTATTATACAACGAGTAGATTTTAATTATGCAAACTCTGGATTAAACTGAAGCATACTGGGGGATGTATTTGCTGTTTAACTGCGAGTATACTGGGCTCCGACTATTTGGGATTGCATTGGACTGCTCATTCAAACTTGGATTATGAGTGTCCAAACTTCATTTATCAAACTGTGAATGCCACCGTTGCCAACTGTGCCCTGATTGTGGAGATCGAAAATGCACTGGGATTTTGACTTATAATCTTCAAATGGAATCGTGCAGTAGTGCACTAGGAGTCTGTAAACTGGATTGCAAAACTGAATATTATGACAACGAGGACTCTATTCTGGTTAGGTAAACTGTATTCTAGAGTTGTCAAATTGGGAATGTACTGAGATTGTATACGTGAGCATACTGGGACTTTACAAGCCGCGTGTGTTTTGAGGTTGTCTAAATGGAAGTAATCCTGGGATTGTCCAACTGAATCGACTGTGATTGGGCACACTTTGATATACTAAAACTTTGCAAGTGGGGAGGATGCTGAACTTTTGATCACCAGTGCTATACTGATTGTGCCAAATGGGAGTAATGACACGGATTAGAATCTTTGGAATAAACTGCGTTTCTTACAATTTGGAATGCACTGCATTCAAATTATGTGGTGTTAAAGTGTGAGGTATAGTGGTATTTTCAAATGAAGAATACAAAGTTATCGACTGGGATTTAGCAAAATGGGTGTGAATAGGGTTGTCGGAATATCATGGCTTTGTGCATACACGGAAAATATTGACAACTCTCACAATTTTTTGTGCTTGCCCAAACTGAAAATATACTGAGGTAGTCAAAGTAAGAATGTTACGTTACTATTATTATGTAGTGTGCCTAATTACCTCTGTAGTAATTTGAAGTACCAACATACTGGGTATATACGACAGCTGTGAATACTACAATTTTGGATACTTTGCAAAATGGTTAAAATTGTATTGTATTTGTAGAGCGCAAACAAAGACCAAGAGGCATCAAAGTGCTGGAGAGAGTCTGTGTGGGGGGGGTAGGTAGGAAGCTGCAGACCAGGTGTATTGCTCTTTCAGAGTGCACGGAAAATCATAAATCACCAATGCAATTACGGAGACAATACTTTGAACGCAGTAAGACGCAATGACTTGCAACCACACACTCTTAGAAAATAATGAGCACTTATTCGGCTATTTATTCAAAGCTTAGAAGCAACCAGTGATAACATAGAAATAAATCACAGAAAAAGCAAAGAATTCAAAAGGAAATACATCACTGTGAGCGTAACTGGATTCCTCATCTCGCCAGAAGCGGCTGGAAGACCCCGATAACAGCCAGGCCGAGAGCACAACAGCCCACAGGTATGCCGGACGAAAGCGCCCTCGTCCGGCTGAAGTCCCACTTGACCACCCCCGGGGTTCCGCATATATGCACACTCCGAAAAGGGGTGGCGATTTCTCGAACCTTCTGGCAACGCACTTGCGCATTGAAGAGCAGCCGTTGGTTGCCAGCTGGGTCAACCGACAGTACCCGCAAGGAGCAGAGTGCCTCCCTCCTCCTCTAAAAACAAGCACCACGAAAAACAGTCCCATGCTGTTTAACTCTCCCAAATGGAGTCCATTTAGTACCACAACTACACCAACCAGACACAGGATCTAAAAGGCAAACCCAGAAAAGAGATATCAGTGTTGTACATCACTCTCTCAGGTAACATTTGTCTGCGGGCACATATTGCCATTTCTTTCTACCGGGCTCCATGACTAAAACTACTTGGTCTTTGCCTGATGCAATGATATCTGCGGGCACTGGTGGGCCACTTGGCCTTTCCACCCACACCTTCGCACCCGGTACCATACTGTCTGAAGAGCCAAAACCACAATCCCCACGGGTAGTTAACACTGTAGGAGGCTCCCCCTGCTTAATCGTGGACAACTTAACGGGAATGATAATCAATTGGGCTACCCGATCACCCTTGTGGATTGATAACAATTGGTCCCCACTATTTATCAGGATGACTTTGATCTCGCCTTGGTAATCAGCATCAATTACCCCTCCCAACACTTGAACTCCCTTCAATGCTAGGCCAGATTTAGGGGCAATCCATCCCATATGCTCTGGGGGAATTTGTACTCCAATCCCTGCTTCAATTACAACAATCCTTCTTGGGTCTAATCTGATTTCTTCATGGGAATGCAAGTCTACTCCTGCTGACTCTGGAGTCGCCCGATAGGGAGCTAAAGAACCCGGGGTAATTTCCCAGTACAATAGGGTTTCTCTGACTGAATTGGGTTGAATCTGTAAGGTAGGAGTCATTAGCCGCATCAAAGGAGTTTCATGCTCATTCACAGGCCTATTGTTTAATACTTGCACCGCATCAAACACACGATCACGCCAGCCTGCCAACTTGCCATCTCCAGATTTGCGCGGCTGTTCTTTCAACAACCCATTCATTCGTTCAATCAGCCTGAAGCAGCAGGGTAATAAGGCACGTGGTATAGCCACTCAATGCTCTTTTCCTGGCAATACTCCTGTATCAGTTTGCCTTTGAAATGTGACCCATTGTCACTTTGAATCTGCAAAGGCACTCCATAATGAAATATGATCTGATCTAACAACCTGATGGTGTTCAGCTGTGTTGCACGCTTGCACGGCAAAACCATCAGATAGCCTGAATATGTATCCACTATAGTGCATGCATACTGACAACCTTTACTGATTGGCAGGGGACCGATATAATCAATCTGCCAAA
The DNA here is from genome assembly GCF_040938575.1 of Ambystoma mexicanum. Taxonomy (NCBI): domain Eukaryota; kingdom Metazoa; phylum Chordata; class Amphibia; order Caudata; family Ambystomatidae; genus Ambystoma; species Ambystoma mexicanum. Next base: position 1,477,910,887 of record NC_090921.1, read on the forward strand.
TTTGACCTGGTAGTTTTCCTCTTCGCAATGTACCCCGAAAAATCTGAGGGATAGGTCTATGCTGTTGGTATTGGCACACTGGACATTGCAAAATGATCGTTTTCACTACCTCTAAAGGAATACTGATTCCTCGAGCTTGTGCCCACCTGATCTCCAAGGTGCCCACATTTCTGGTGAGCCCACTTGGCCAAACCCTCCAAATTGTCTTCTTGAGCCTCCGCATCCACAGATGAAATCTTGGTGTGTTCGTCTGCAACAGAATTAAACCAACGTTCTAATGAGTCTGTGGCACAATGCGCGTCAACATGATACACAGTGACTTCACTTTGTGATTAAAATTTCTGCAATATCTTGTCACAGTTCTTTTCCCCACAGCTCTTTTGAATGAATCTTCCACCAATTCTTTTGCCAGGTTGGCAACCACACCGCCAATCCATTCGCCACTGACCATGAATCCGTGTACACATGACAATGTTTCAATGCTTGGTAAACTGTGTAAAGCTCTGCAAACTGACTGCTCTTCCCTTTCCCTGACGTTGTCAACATCTTTTTTGTTTTGGGATTGTACAACACTGCTTTCCAGTATCGCTCAGTTCCCACATATCGGGCTGAGCCACCCGTGAACCAGGCATGCTCTGTTTGCTCCACGGTCAAATCGCTGTAAGGTACTCCCCATTTCACGGGAGACTCGCGTTTTTCAGGCGCTTCCGGTGGTATATAATCTGAGGGCGGTATGTGGCTACTTGCTCATGTAATTTCGCAACTCCACCCTTCCCTGATTTGGCTCTGTCTTGAATGTACCATTTCCATTTAATTATGCTGGCTTCTTGAGCATGTCCTATTCTATGTGTTTTAGGAGAGCTCAGTACCCATTTCATAATTGGTATTTCTGGCCTCATCAATACATCATGGCCCACCGTCATTTGCTCGGTATCAACAAGGGCCCAATAACATGCCAGCAACTGCTTCTCAAACGGAGTGTATGAGTTACCAGCATCGGGCAACTTACGACTCCAAAACCCCAATGGCACACGTTTCCTGTCCTTTTTCTGCCACACACTCCAGTTAGCATAATTGTCTTGTACAGACACATTCAGTTCCACTTCGCCTTCGTTCAATGGCCATAAATCAAGCACCTGCTGCACGGTGTCTTTCGCCAACTCAAATGCTTTCTGCTGCTCTCCCCCCAGCCCCCCACTGAAACTCATATTTCTTGCGTGTCACCTTGTAGAGGGGGGCCAATATCTGCCCTAAATGGGGAATGTGCTGTCTCCAAAACCCGAACAGCCCTATAAACTGCTGAGCTTGCTTTTTGTTCATTGGACTGGTGAATTCAAGTATTTTCTGTTGGGCTTTTGGCACCATTTCTCGATGCCCATGATGCCACTGAATCCCTAGGAATATTACTGTTTCAGCTGGGCCTTGAATTTTATTTGGGTTAATCTCCCACCCTTCCTTCTTCAACCCTTCCATTATGACATGTAACTGACTTTGCACACTGTACTCAACCTTGCCCTAAATCAAAATGTCATCAATGTAATGAGAGATTTGTATGTCAGGTTTACACGGTATCTTGTCTAAGTGCTCTGCCACCAGCCGGTGACAGATAGTCGGGCTATGTATGTACCCCATAGGTAGCCTTGTAAAGGTGTACTGACGCCCACTCCAAGAAAATGCAAACTGCTCTTGACACTCTTCAGTAATTGGCACAGAGAAAAATGCATTGGCTAAATCGATCACTGCATACCAAGTCCCCTCAAACTTTTGGACATTCTCAATCAAGGTAATGGCATCTGGGATTGCCGGCACTAAGGGAGGAGTGTGTTTATTCAACTCGCGGTAATCCACCGTCATCCTCCACGACCCATCCCCCTTTTTAATAGGCCAGAGAGGATTGTTCCATGCGGTGGTGATAGGGTGTGTAACACCCGCCTACACATACTCTTTGATGGGGTCTGAAATTTCCTTGTGCCCCCCAGGAATGCGGTATTGCTTCATTGCTACCCGCTTGGTTGCCACAGGCACTTGCACTGGGGGCATCTTCAATTTGCCTATGGTAATGGGTGTGCAGGTCAATGCACTCACCCCAAACTTGTACGTTTTGCCTCCAAGTCCCAAAGTCAACCCTTCCAGAATGTCAAAGCCAATTATATATTCAGGTACCGGGACAATCAACACTTGGTATTTCTGCCTATTCAAATTGCCTATTTTCATCTCCACTTTCGTTTGTACTGCGGGGGTCTCCTTTCCCCCAAGACCTGTAATAGTAAATTGTTTACCTTTAAATCGTGCTGGATTGCCATGAATCAGAGAGGCCTCTGCCCCAGTGTCTATCAATGCTCGCACCCCTTGCGTATTTCCTGGCCCCCAAAAAATCTTAACATCAACATGGGACCGCCTATCAACTTTTATGCGAGCAGACGCTGCCGGAGCTTGGCCGTAGCCCTAGTCAAATTTCGAATGAGTGTGACTTAACTCCGCCTCTAGCATTGCACTCACCACCTTCCTCAAATCAGCGTATGTTGGCTGGTATGGGGAAGGTGTCCCCATAGACCCTTCTTCTTCTTCAGGAGGAGCGGAAGGTGAGGTGTCCCCCTGTGGCTTAGTTACTACCTGTTTCTTAACCTGTTTATAGCGCTCTTTGGCTGCAAGTCCTCTTTTTTTGTATACTTCATACATTACTCTGGTTTCAATGCCATCAATTACTTCTCGTGGCACACCGTCTTTTAACAAAGCCAGAAACATGTCCTTTCTGGACACTCGGGAGTCTACTATCTTGCCTCCTGCCTTCAGTTCTTCTCTCACTACGCACCTCTCTCTCCCGTGGCTTGTCATGACTCTTGTCCCACTCCCCTAAATCTGCCAGTTGCCGAATGGCATCCACTACCTCATCAGTGGGTTTGCCCGTCATACCTACGAGCAAAGTCATAATGACACTTTTGTATGCGGGTGGCACAGTTCTAATCACCATGTTTCGAGTTGAAACTGAGAGCGGCACGGCCCCCATATGTCTTGGAGCATCTACGTGAATTGCCTCTTTCATAGCATGCTCTGACCTTTTGAATAGCCTCTCTCAAAGTATACCACTTTGTTTCTTCACTAGGCCAATCTGTGATAATGGGGTATTTTACGGTTACATGCTTGGGCTGCTAGGTGCAACAAAGACACCTGTGCATCTTGACCGTTGTCATCAGGGGGCGGCCCTGCCCTTAAGACCTCCTCTACATTAGTGTCAGTTGACCAGGGTAGAAAACGCGGTGAGTCCGTGGAATCTACCAACAACCCTGCAGCGCCCCCATCTAGCAATCTCACCATCCATGTCAATAAAGGTTTCCCTGATTTTTGCCTCAAACGGGTAATAATTTCCCCAACCTCCTGCTGGGTGTAATCCTCCAGCGTGGTTAAATCCACAACTCCGCCTGCAGGATTCTGCGGGTGGGGTCCGGCTCGCCGTCTTCTAACTGGGTTAGCCACCACTGTTTTCTTCTTCATTTCCATTTTGGGGTCGGATTAATTTGCTGAACTACTCTCTAGACTGGTTGAGTCAAAAATATCACTATCCCACTTATCTGGATCCCGGTCCACACCGGCGGTAGCGATTACAGCTGCCACCTTTCTTTTGTTGACCCCCTCCCCTTCTTTTCCTATACTTATACCGGGCTACTCTGACTGCTGCCCTCTCGGCCACAGCCTGAAATGTGTCAGCCTTATCTTTAAAAAGTTTAATTTGAATCTGCTGCATTAACGCAGGGTGCCTTTCTGCAGCCAGCTCTCTTTCTAATCTCAAAACCTCATTTTTCATTTCCACCTTCATTTGATGTATTTTCCTATAAGCATGCAAAAGAACCCAACCTCGCCTACCTAATGCAGCGTATTCTCTGCCACGTTCCACTGGAACTTGTTGCAAGCATACCATTACATCAGACGGATCAGCATCTCCCAAAGCCCTGATCCCATGTTTCACTTAGCCCTGCACCGCATGCCCACACCTGGGCCAATTTATCATATGGACTCTTAGTCCAGCCTGGAATGAGAACATCAGAACATTCACCGCCAGCGGTAACACTCTTTTTCTTGAAGAAACTACTCATTATTGCAAAAAAACAAAACCTCTTTATATCTATATTTTTTTTTCTTTCCACACTGCAATCACGCCCACAAGCACGCACACACCAGCAAAGGGAAAAAAAAACAGCTTAACGCAGTTCAACACTCACTCCCAAATTACTTTCGCTTGCAAGATAACCGAAGCCTATCTACTTTCGAACAGATTCTTGAATATTTGGAACAATTCATCACGAATATCCTGTTCGTGACGCCAAAAATGTATTGCTCTTTCAGAGTGCACGGAAAATCATAAATCACCAATGCAATTACGGAGCCAATACTTTGAACGCAGTAAGACGCAATGACTTGCAACCACACACTCTTCGAAAATAATGAGCATTTATACGGCTATTTATTCAAAGCTTAGAAGCAACCAGTGATAACATAGAAATAAATCACAGAAAAAGCAAAGAATTCAAAAGGAAATACATCACCGTGAGCGTAACTGGATTCCTCATCTCGCCAGAAGCGGCTGGAAGACCCCAATAACAGCCAGGCCGAGAGCACAACAGCCCATAGGTATGCCGGACAAAAGCGTCCTCCTCTGGCTGAAGTCCCACCTGACCACCCCTGGGGTTCCGCATATATGCACACTCCGAAAAGGGGTGGCGATTTCTCGAACCTTCTGGCAATGCACTTGCGCATTGATGAGCAGCCGTTGGTTGTCAGCTGGGTCAACCGACAGTACCCTCAAGGAGCAGAGTGCCTCCCTCCTCTAAACAAGCACCACGAAAAACAGTCCCATAGCTCATAACAAGACATAACAAAGTTAGCTTTCCCAGCAGAAATGTCCTTGACTGCATACCAGGTTTGGAAAGCATGTTTTCTTCAGCATCGTGAATCTAGCTCTCAGCAAAATGAGTGCAGCTTTTCACTGCGGCATGAAGTAAATATCCATCATGGCTCCGAGCGCTCCCAGAATGCACTGCACACTAGCGCCATGTTTTAGCTCAAGCATAACACCAGGGTGACTAAAAAAGCTGAGTTTTCAAATTCTTTCGAAAACTAAGGTATTCTGGAATGTTACGGCGCTCGGATGGCAAGGCATTCCAGAGGGTGGGGGCAAGTACCGTAAAGGATTTTACTCCAGCTCTGTGCCGATGGAATCTGGGAATGCTCAGCAAAGATTTATAAGCCGAGCGGAGAAGCCTATTGGGTTTGTAGGGCACAAGCCTATATCGAAGAAACTCTGCCCCAGTATTGTGAGTGCCGTAATGAACAAGACACAGAATTTTAAATTTGACTCTGCTCCTGACAGGCAGCCAGTGAAGGTGGCACAGAAGGTCCAAGGAGTGAGTAAGTCTCGGGGCTCCCAAAGTGAGGTGAGCCGCAGTGTTTTGGAGAATCTGTAGCCGTTGTAATAACGCCTTAGGTTGGCCTAAATAGATTCCATTACAATAGTCTGGGTAACCCATAATGGATGTAGTCACAATCTTTTTCCTGTCCTTGGAAGGTAAAACCAGACAGACTTTTTTTCAACACTTTTAGCTTAGTAAAGCCGAATTGGCAGACACCAGCAGAGATGTGAGCCTCTCTGGAGCCTGAGGACATAACTTTAATCACTAGGCTCATGACTACTGGAGTAGGTCCAGGGCTGTCCTGCGGGGTTGGACCCGACCAGTAAGTCCTCAGTTTTGTCTCAGTTGAGTTTAAGCCAATTGTTGGCCATCCAGTCCCCAACCTGCAGAAAGACAGTCTTTCAATTTTTGGGGGGGGGGGGAGATCAGATGAAGGAACGTTGAGTCGGGAAAGAATCTGCATGTCCTCCGCATAGGAAAAAGTGTACCCCATGGCTGGTGATCAAATTGGCCAAGGCACAGATCTATACATTGAATACAAGAGGGATATGGCAGACCCTTGAACAACCCACAGTTCAGAAATGTAGGGGGAGAAATGAAAGTTGGAATGGAAACCGTTTGAAGCTAATTGGACAAAACAGAAAACCACTTCAGGGGAATGCCTGAGATGCCAGCCGCTTGGAGAGAGTGGAGCATCTTTTGGTGGTCAACTGTATCAAAGGCTGCAGACAGGTCAAGGAGAATCTGAGCACCTACCTCTCCACGGTCCTGAGGCAGAGCAATGTCATCCATAAGAGCCACCTTCACAGACACCGTTCCCATTCCAGAGACAAAGCCGTCCTGAAAAGGATGGAGAAGGTGGTTGCCTTCTAAAAAGGCAGAAAACTGAGGGGTTACAATTGACTCCAACAGTTTCATGAGGACAGGAAGCAAAAATATAGGGTGGTAGTTCTCAACAATAGCAGGATCAAGATTTGCCTTTTTCGATAAAGGAGAGATGAAAGCGTGTTTGAGGGGCTCTGGAATTTCCCCAGTGGAAAATAGAGTGTTGAAGCGCTGCCGTTAATCATGAAATCAATTTATAAGAGATAGTTTGCAGGTTGCGGAGAGGGAGAGGGATAGGGTCAGTGGGGGAGACAGATTTAAGTTTCAGCACTGCAGCCGAGTCCATAGTCTCGGTCATTGTTAAATTTGAAGGCATTGGGGTGTGTCTCTTCCATATTAAGATGGGCAGCAGGGATGTCTGCAGAGACTGACCTTTCTGTGCTTGTATTGTCAAATTGGTAACATAATATAATATGGCATTTGTATCGCGCCTATACACAAGTGTTTCATAATGGAATTTGATCAATTGAAAACATGACCATATAGTACAACTATGACTAGATTACTGTAGTGCAAGATGGGAATTTTTTACAGTTTTCCTATTGGTAAAGGGTTGTCAAACTCTGAGTCCGAGGGATAAATACATGAATCGAGACTCAAATGTGTTGTGACAAAAAGCCTTTCATTCAGTTCAAACAAAGAGATGATAGCAAGTTTCTAACCAAACAGGAATAATTATGTGAGTTTTTAAAAAGGAAATCAATGGTGTAGCATTATCTTAGACAACCAAATGCTATTCTACCACTGTGGGCCAAAGACCAAGTGTGCCCTAGTCTACAACATTTGGAGTTCAGGGGCTGCACTGCCGTGAAGCAATTGTGTAAAGTTCAGTTTCTGTGTGATGCCTGAGGACTTTACTGTAGATGTTGCTGTTAAATATGTTGACCCTTCTGGGTATCGGAAATATAGCCTCCTTATGCCAATCTACCCTTAGTGAATTTTTAGGGTGTGTTCGTTATTTCCTAAGCCAAAGCAGAGTGCAGTTCTCTGAACTGATCCCTGGCTCTATTAAATGCCCTTTTACAGGTTCATAGTTCTCTGGGGCCCAACAGTTATGCCGTTCTTAGCAAGGTCCTCTGGCTTAGGGTCCTTGTCCCTAGTCTCGCTCTGTCTTGCTCTTTCTCTGGCGGGCTGGTTGGCTCTTTCTCGGGTGGGGGGCTGGTTGGTTGGCTCTTTCTCGGGGGGGCTGGTTGGCTTTTTGTGGGGCAGACTAGGCTCGCTCTATACCTGCCCTTCTCCAGGCTTAGTTCAATGAGGCTCTGCTTCTCTAGCAATACATGCTTGCATCCTGCAACCTCAGTCTCCCCTTTTGCCTCTTGGCATGCCTTTCAGCCCTTGGGCCTTTTTGCATGGCGTATGCTTGTTTGGTCCTCTCCTCCACCACCTCCTCCTCTCCATCTCTAATCTTCCTCCTCTCCCCCCAACTCCGATGACTTTCCCCTCTGCCAATCTCCTCCTGCCTCCTGAATTCTCAAGCTCACTGTTTTCCCTCCCCACCTTCTTCTGCTCCCAGTACAAATATGGTCAACTTCTATGTTCCACTACATAAAACCCAAGCCTAAGTCCCCATTGCATAGAAATGGACCACCACTCCCAATAGAGCTCAAATATCATGTTGCAGTCCTGGTCAATGCTTCCTTGCACAGTGTGCACCCAAGGCTTTCCTCCGGACACAACTACCTGAAATGCTCTGGACACGATGCCTAGACACAGAGCTTGCAGTATTTGGGTGTGCAGGTTTCAACACAACAGCAAGCAGCACAGAGTGCTTTACAACGGGAGTGTGCCAATAACAGGCTTGTCTTTTTACACATAAATGCAGTACTTTAGGGGTAGGCAGAGAGGGCTTTTATTTGCCTCACCGTTATTGTTGACACGTTTACAGTTTTGAGGAACTGTAGCATGGTGGGGGCGTTTGCATGGTGGCAGCGTTTTGAGTCTCTGCCGGGATTCAGTTCCTGATTTTTGTGGTGTGGTATTAACAGTTATAAAGTGCAAACATCCACCTTAATAGGCATTGCAGCGCTGAATGAGAGAACCCACCCAAGAGTGCAGTTGGACTACAAATATCCCAAAAATCACCCCTGTTGTGGGGCAGAAGGATTCTTGCAAGTCTTCTCTTTACGGGGTAGTTTTCCTAGTGAGGTTCGAGAGCCTCCAAAGGTGTGAATTATGTCTGCCAAATAGGTTGAGTTCCATTCGAGACACCTTTCTAGGTGCAGTTTTGAATATGATTCAGCCGGGCACAGAGAAGCCAGTGAAGCTTGTGCTGTCTTTGAGAAATCTGGCCGAATTTGTAAGATCTTCATGTTGTTGATAGAGGTCAATGTAGCAATGGTTCGGATGTTTTAAAATCTTTATATAGACCCCTTGTAATGTGTTGCAGAATAATAGTTTAAGCAGTTTAAACAGAGCCACAGCAGTGGGCCGGGTCTACAGTGATTTCTTACAGAAATCCAGGATTTATTTATTTTATTGTGCATTTGTAAGGAGCTTATATATCCAGTAAATTGGGTTTCAAAGCGCCCATCGGACAACAGGGAGGGAACATGGGAATGAAAGGCAAATATAACAATGAGAGAGAGCCAGTCCTAATAGTCCTTTTGAGCATTCAGGGCGTGCAAGAGCAGAGTGTGGCATGATGGAGGGGGTAGGTTCTAGGAGTAACGAGGAGGGAAGTGCTAGGGAGTACGTTGCAAACTGTTAAGTGACTGGCAGAGATCACTTGGTGAGAGTTGTCAACTGCCAATAAATTAGTGCAGGCCTTTGATTGCACAGGCCATTGGTTGCCTAGGGCAAGTGTTGGGAGTGGGCGAAGGCTGAAGGCGATTGGGGGTGGGAGGCCAGGACCACCAAACTCAGCAACTGTGGGGTAGCAAAGGAGGGAGAAGGAGGAGGTGAAAACTAAGGTCTTGAGGAGCTTCCGGAATTTGCAGAGATCTGGCTCAAGAGGAAGGTGGAGGCGGGCTGTTTCATAGGAGGGAGCCAGAGGAGAAAGAGCCCAGGATAACTTGGGAGGGACTGTCATAGAGGAAGGTGATCCGCCAGTCCAGTGCCCGCTCCGAAATACCTAGGGTATTGTGGAGCCGTTTTATGAGGATAGAGTGGTTGACTGTCAAATGCAGAGGAGAGATCAAGTAGAATGAGAAAGGCAGGAGAGTTGGAATAAAGAGATGAAAGTAGTTCTTCACGAGTGTTCAGCAGAGGGTTCCATGTAATAATGTCGCCACAAAAATCTCGCCATGCAAAAATATCGCCGAAAAATGGCGACCATATATATGGGGATATTACCCGATACCCAGCAGAGCAGTTTCCGGGCCTCTGGATGCTAGGAATCTAGATTGATTATCGTGTAGAAAACCAACAAGCTTAGTATGCTGGATCAGTTGGGGGAAGACCAACTTCTGCAGGAGTTTCCCAAGGAAGGGAGTGATAAAGATGGGGTGGTAGTTATCCAGACGAGACAGGTCTGCAGAAGGCTTTTTCAGGAGGGGGCACACAAGAGAATGCTTGAGGGAAGAGGGGAAGGACCCAGTAGAAAAGAAGCAATTGCAGAAATCAACAAGTGCAGCGGCAAGAGAGACAATATTGTCCTTAATAGTTCTTGAAGAACATGGTGAGACCTGTTTGGAGGGGACCTTCATAGAGCGGACGACTCTAGTGACCTTACCAGATGTGATGGGAGAGGAGGAGGAGAGAAAGGCAGAGGGGGGATGGGACACCATAGGTGGCAGGTTGGTGGGAGAATTGGAGGGGGGGGGGGCAGAAAAATGACAGTGCTCAGGATATCCAGAGATTTTGCAGTGACATATGCGGCCAGTGCATTGCAGAGGAAGGAAGAGGTGAGGTGAAGACTGTGCAATGGTTGGCTAGTTCCTTGCAGCTTTTAAAGAGTTCAGCCGTGTGGCTGGATGCACAGAGATGCAAGCCTGGATGTGAGCCCTTTTCTGGGAACGAATGGAGAGTCAGTATTTCCTTGGAGCGGGCTACAGGCCAGTTTGTCAGAGGGTGAGCCTGAGGTTTGGCCACTTCCGTTCTGCAGCTCTGCACTTGAGTTTTAGGTCTGCAAGGTCAGAGTGTTACGCTTGCAGACCTGTTTCAGGCGGATCTTCCTGACTGGGGCAAGATTGTCAAGAGTATTGGTGATGGCAAGATGGAGATTGCTGAGAGCGGAGATAGTCTGCAGTGGGCTGAAGAGGGGGGTCAAAGTAGATGTGAAGGCAGCAGCCGACACTCGTTTCATCAGACTGATGTTCATGAACGAGGTTGGCAGGGCTGGGGGAGGGGCAGTCAGACAGCAGAGGGGGCCCAGGTGAGCAGAGAGAATGGTCTGACCCGGAGAGTGGGGCGGTGAGTGGGAAGGAGAGCAGGAGATCAGTGTGGATGATGGCATTGAGATTGTTCAGCTGAGTGGGTAGGACCATAGGGGAGAAGGGAGAGCGAGGTGCAGCGGTCACGGAAGAGAGTGGATGCCGTGATTGAGGTGTCAAGGTGGATGTTGAAGTCACCCAGGAAAAGAAGTTTAGAAGTGGATGAGATGAGAGAGGAGGCAAAATCGGCCCATTCAGAGGAACAGGGTGGTTGCAGATAGTGGCAATGGTCGGGGAGGAAGTGGGAAAGAGGACCAGTTTGCAAGCCAGGCTCTTGAAGGAAGAGTAAGGCTGTGTGGGTATGAGGGAACAAGGGACCCACTCGGGGAAGATCAGGACAACTCCAGCGCGGTTAGAGTGCGGCATGGAGATAATTTTAGCCATCGTGGAGAAGCGAGTCAAAAGCAGTGACTGAGCTGGCATTGAACCACGTCTCGGTAAGAGGGAGGATATCGAGGTCAAGGTATTCATGGAGGAGGTGGATGTCAGCAGAGTGTTTGTTAGCAGCACGAGCATTAAGCGTGGCTAGATGCAGGAGGTCACTGCCTTTGAAGGTTTTCTGGGGGAGGGGTTCAGAGGCATGGTGGCACACAGTCAGAGAAGGGGGGGGCAGAGAGTGGAGGAAGGAGTAGTAGGTGTGGGAAGAAAGTTGACCAGGACCGGAAAGCGCTGTTCAAAGAGGAGGTTGGCTTGCATATGCTTGCCCTCCACGTTAAAGGGGGTTAAGGCAATTCATCTAAAAGCTGCTTTGTGGATTAAAATAATTTAACATAACATGCAGATAGTCTAGATCTCCAGTGTTGAACTCCAACCATCCACAAAAATAATCTACTACCACAAATCTGTCGTTTCACAAAAACTATTTTTAGAAGAAAGTAACCTCCTAAAGCTGGAATTGTTCTTTCTTCTAGCTCAAGCAGCAGGCATTGATTCACAAGTCAGTTGGAGTAATTGATTGTTACTGTAGTTGTAATTGTCTTATTGGAGGTCGGTAATGAAGTCACAACTGTCATGTAATAAAATGTATAGACTTGTGTATAGTTATTGTATGCTGCCTTAGTTATATTGGGATTACTCACACATGTATTGCCATTGTGCAGCCTGGGATTGCACTGGGTTTTTCTAGAAACTGGATGTTCTATGCATCTAATTCCCTTTAGGTTTGCTGTCCATTGGGAACTGAGGATGTGAGAGCCAACAAAAATTCAGTTTTGGACAGGGAAAGAGAACCTCTTTGAATGGTCCTTGGGCACTAGTGGAGTGAAAGATGTCACTGCCATTCTATCCTCTTATCCAAATTCTGAGCATGCGAGTCGGTCTGTATGGTTGTTTGAAACTATTCATTTTAGGATGAGTGTTCTGAAAAATGAAGTACCAAGCTCAGTGTGCATTATGTACTTAGTAACTCAATCATACAGTCCTAATATCAAAGACTTGTGTAGGATATAAAACTCTGGTCATTCATGTTCCCAAAATGCTTTGGTTTTATGAAAAAGCAAGGAACCCTCAATGGTATTTGTTCCTGTCGCCTTTCATTTGGGTATTTTTGAAAGATCACAAATGGAGTCTACCTAATTGTCCATGTTTGAATAAGCTATCAAATTATTTGAACGTTTAGTCTTGGTTTTCATTATGTGATTTGCTCAGTAAGAAATTTGTAATATTGTCACTATGTCTAAAATGTGTACTGTAAGTGATCATTATAAATTAACATTGGAAAACTTTAACAAGAGCGTTTAGGGTTGGCACAAGTAACTTTCTTTTTTTATTTTCATTTTATAACATAGCAATGGACAATATAGGGCAATCATCTCAACAGCTCAATAACAATCCTGGATGCCCTCCATATGCTTTTAACCCCCTCCACCTCCCAGTCTAGCACACTAGAACACAGCACATAAAACAACATATAACATGTGAGGTTCGAGGCAGTTACCATTGCCACCTTGGATCATTCCTTCACTTTGATTAACTACCATATTTAGCAAAAAAGGGTAACCACATTTTTTCAATCTTAACCCTGGACTCATTAAGAATATGCATCATGTATTCCATTTCATATATTCCCTTGACTTTCCTTAGACATTCCTCCTCAGTGGGGACTTTGTCTCGCTTCCAAAATGTTGCCAAACAGTAACTGGCCGCTACCATCATGGTGTGGGTCACGTGTTTTCCTTGATCTTCCCCATCATTTATATCCCATACACTGAACAGGAGGCCCCATGGTGACAGTCCTCTTGAAATCCCATCATGAGAGGGCCTCCCCCCAGTAGATCTGTATATGGGTACATATGGTAGTAATCGGCGCCTGGGTGTCGGCATCTCCAGTACTGTCTGCTCCCAGGTACATCTTGGCCAGTATGGCCGGTGGTTGGTTCCAACGGTGTATGATCTTAAGTGCTTGTATCCTATATTTGGGGGATGTTGAGGATTGTGTAACCCTTCTGCACATGGTGAGCCATAGGTTGTCTGTTATTTCCCTTTGCAAGTCTTTAGCCCATCGGTCCCTAGCCACTGCGCCTTGGAGGGGTTCCGTCCTCAGCAACACCTTATACAGGCCTGCCATGTGTCCTTTGTGTCTCTGTTTTGTATAAGTACTGATTCAAAAGGGGTGAGATCTCTACAGTGGCGCCCCCAGACATTTTTTATAGGGGTGGTCTGATGAGGCCACAGGAAATCTTGGGATGGCACACCAAAACAAACACAACAAAAACAAAACAAACTGAATTTCTGGGGCCTGGGTCCAAATTACCTTCAACTTTCACTCCGTAAATACCTTCCTGTTCGAGCTCTTCGCCTCTCCACCTCCAAATCCCTCAGGGTCTGTCGCTTCTCCAAGCAAAAGATCTTTCCTCAGCAGGGGCCTCCTTCTGGAACAGCCTCCCTGCCACTCTGAAACGAGGAGAACCATCTCTGGTTCCAGAAGCACCTCAAGACCTTCCTCTTTGCTTCTACCTTCGCCCCCCTTCTCCCCTGCTGATCTGTCTGCTTTGGCACAATGCACCTGGTTTTCCCATTGCTTTCTGGCCCATGCCCACCCAGCCACTCACCCGCACTGCCCCTGGCAACACCTATACTTGAGTCGGTATCTGTTACTCCACAGTCCCCTTACATGCACTTTTCAGACACCCCTTGTCTGCGCTCAAAACCTGCACTTGCCACATTGCTGGCTGCACTACCTTTTGTATGGTTGTACCCCTTGCTCAGCACTTTCCCCTCTCTTGCACTTTCCCCATTCCCTCACCCCTGCACTTGCACATTCTCAATGTACCTGGGCCTAGTGAGATTGTTGTTTTGTTTTCCCTTCTTCCCCTCCCCCTTGCCTCGTTGCGCTTCGAAACACTTGTGTACGAGCACGTTAAAATACAATATATCATAGCCAGAGAATCCTCTAAATCCGCACTCACGAGTTGTTAATTGCCAACATGTCTATCAAATATGGTGCACTCAGCAGGGTTTGACTTATGTAGGAATAGAATACTAGTTGTATCTTGCCATTGGACTGCATTTACGATGGGAATGCACCTAGTGGTACATTTTACGCATTGTCTCCACAAAAGAATCTTAGGGAAGTCAGGTTGATGGTAAGATGAGGGTCTACCAAAAAGCTTATTTTCAGTTTCTGAAATAGCAGCTCTTCTGCTATCGCGAATTTAGATTTCAGAATGTTACTTGTAAGTTTGCGCAACATCTCTTTCCTTTCCTATTTTCTGTTTCACTGAGAACACAACCCAGGTAAAGTCACCACCTTCCAGTGTGCATAAACAAAACCTAGGCAGTTCAAAAGTTAGACTTTCTTAGGAATACTCTTGCTCTTCTGGTAGTGGGTGGGCGTCCACCGCGAAGGAACGAGACGGAAGCAAGCGTGCTGGGGGAATAAGAACCCAACAAGACCCTTTCGAAAATATTTTATGAATAAAGTTGCGTGACTATAAAGAAGCTCACCTCATTGAAGGGACGTCTATGAGTGGAAAGATCAAGTACCATCTCAGGATTTCCAATTCTAATATCTGAAAGTGGCTACACTACAGAAATTGAATGTGCCTTCCCTTTGCACATACAAATAGCTGGACAGGATATGTCGCAATCCCGCTCCTATGGGGCTTGTTGATTGGGTCAAAAGAAGCAATAATGGGTCCTGAAGAATGATATACGCAAGACATCATTGAAACCGGTCGACCAGAGATATAGATGTCACCTCACTTAGAGTGACACAAGTGGACTTTTGCACTTTTAGACAAAAATCGTTTGAATCAGTTTTAGAGAACTCAAGTTTCCTTTTATAAAGTTGTCATGTATCCCTGCACAAGAGAATGGTTCATGCACCTGTAGAAAAACGAGTTGAATACAAAGTGCATTCTGTGCTGAGAATTTGTGCGACACATATATTTTTATAAAATGTTTTAGCAAATTACTCCTGGATCAACCAGACACACCTCACGGAGGGCAATTTAATTGTCAGTGTGTGTGACGCCGAGTCCCACGTGACCTGTCTGTTTCATCCAAGGGTGCAGCCGGGAAATGGTTTTTCCCGTAACTGTCTTGGTTTTAAGAGTTTTGGCTAATGAAATCTGTATGTATTAAATGTACTGTGGTTGTTCATTGTGAATGTTTTTCCAATTTTGTGATATAGGGCACGAATAGTCCCCATGCATTTTTTGCCGGTAGCCTGCGCATTAGTGTTTTTTGAGGGTTAGAAACATCATGCAGGGTTAGCATTGTGCACTCCCTGTAGGGAAAGAGTTAGGGTTGCATTAATTGCACAACATAATAAACAGCTCTGGTGAAGCTCTTTTGTTCCTTACTCTGTTTTGTGTGTTACAGTGGGTGGGATTGGCCATAGGAATTAGCATGGCCATGGGCAGTCAGAGGGGTGGTAAATAAAACGCCCTTGAGTGTCCCTCCTCCTTCCTAATTGTACTCTGGTTCAATAGTTTCAACTTACACCAAAAATTTAAAATCGAGTGAAGTAAAACTAAGGTAAAAGTGAACCTCTGGTCAGTTGCCCTCTGGTCATTGGCTGCCCTGGTGAACTCTCCTCTGGTCCTTGGCTCCCTTGCAGGTGAACCTTTGGTCCATCCCTCATTTGGTCTTTGGCTCTGTGGTGAGTTGGTGGCAAAAACAAGAAGCAAATCGCTTCAATTATCTGTCACTCATACAAACAAGTACCTTAGCTACCTGAAACGCACATAACCAGTGCTCCACACAGCTGACAAAATATCTAAAATATTCACCATACAGAGCATGTCTTTTTAAGATCTGCAAACATCAATGTTGTAACAAAGCAATCTTGGCATGATCCCTCTGCTACTGCATTAGCCCCTTGATTCTGAAGCTCCTTGAAAGTGTGAAAAGATGGTGTGCAATGAAAGACTCCATATCATAGCATAACAGGACATTGCAGAGTGTGGGGCAGTACCCTGGACGGCACAAGCAACTTCAGTGGCTGGGAGCAACAGGGGAGAACATGTAATTTTGGTTCTACCACAGTTAGTCCGCTATACTAGAAACTCGGGTGCACTAGCTGGCTGGTGAGACTGTCTGCCTGTCAAATCAAGTGATAACAGACTGGGGAAGGGCCAGTGCAGCAATAATGCAATTCTATGTGACAGTATTTGTGCCACTAGCAGAGGAGCACCAGAGTACACCAATTTGTCGCTACACTTATTAAAAGTGCCCTATTGTAATGGTGAAACAATCACTGATAAGGACTCCAATTTTTGCAGTTGAAGTCAGGGTAAGATTGCATTATTTGCCCAGGATCCCACGCTTATGCTAAACAGCGAAGCAGGGATTTTAACCCACTCTACAATTTAGGCACAATCACCTTCTTCCACGGTTTACTTGGAAGAAATAATAAACTTTTGGGAGTCAAGGCCTACAATAATGCTTTCTTATAGAGTTTACTTGCAATATACACAAATTGCATAATAAAGCCATCTTGACAATATGCATCATGACAATATGCCAGGTCAAGCGACATTCTAGAATCCTCAAAATGACAAACATTAAGGTGTGGAGGTTCTTACCCATTGCCCTGTCCCCTTTTTCTTTATAGTGAACCATGCTGAATGCCATCCACTTTTAAGTGCTGTAATAAAAGGTGTTTGACGGCTGTGCAAAATAGAAAAACCAAAACCACAGATGGTGCAATTTGCAGGAGTATCTTCTGCCATCCGCTTCTTTTTCACAGACCTCCCGAATTTTTGAATGTAAAAACCGCATTCCCACACCTAAATCCCACAAAATATCACATCAATGCATGAAGGGCTGGCGCTTGCAGATATTTTGGGTTGCATGCTTTTGTGTTTGCGGAATCCTGTTTTACAATGACGAAGGAGAAAGCGACATACATGGCAAATTTCATCCACTGAATACATAACGACAGAGACATTTCAGTATCAAGAGTCAGCCCTAAAGCTGTTGAGTAATGTTGGCAGTGGCCTACAGGCAGAAGGTAAATGTGGGTCTGCTGAGGGCTGTGTGAGGCTAAATCTGTAGCTGGTGCGGATTGGCTGAAGGTTCGAAGTGGAGTGTGAGGCCAGTGAGGAATTAGGATGCTTTCCTGTTGCTGTGGTGAAAATTGGGATGATAGAAAATACACTACCAGTGTGTCTATTTATTTCAATTTTAAAATTAAATACTTTGCGATTGTCCGAGTCGAGCACTTCAAGAAGCAATCATTGGTTTGTCATGAAAATACATGGCGATGCAACATCCTGCAACAGTAAGTGAAAAAGACCACTATACTAAGGATTTCACTTTTGAATTGTTTCCTGGAAACCAGGATCGCGCTACACTAACTGCAAACATGGAAGAGCTTGAAAACATGCGCTCCCCTTTGCCGAAAACAGACGAGCAGTTATTACCACAGGCTAAAAGAAAAATGATGGTGGCTATTGAATGCCACTTCTTGGCTGCTGTGACACCCGTTTCTGTTCATCCACCTGCACTATGGGGTGTCCATGGTCCAGGGGTCTATTTGCTGCATGGCCTAATGTTGTTTGCACTGCACACGGAGCACAGAGGACTGCATGGCGAGAAGTCTCATTGCCCTGTACTTTCATCAAAGTCATAAAATGAGAGCAGCTCAATTCAGGGTCAAGTGGGTGTCACAACTCGCTGCCTAAAGATGCAGCAAAGTCCGCGGCAAAAAAATAAAAAAATTCACACTGAACTGGGCATGTCCATGCACAGTTCAACGCGAAAAAAAACTTTGTTTTGCTTGCTTTTTCACAGGGTGGCCGGTGAGAGGGCCAGCATATTTATAAGCATGGCCATGGCCCCCCGGCCACCCTTTGGAGGCGCCCCTGGATCTCTACCCAAATTGTTTCCCCCATCGTGAGTCGACCAATTTGCAGAGTTTTCCAATCTCTTCATAGATAGGAACTCCGGAACTCCCCCTTATCCCACATCTGTCACGCTTTGCTAAGGCCCCCCTCATACAATTTTTGGAACTGCAAGGATTTCGCTATCAAGTTTCTCAATGGGGGGGCCGAGATGCAGCTCATTGGGGAGGGCCATGTCTTAATACACCTTATGCTGTTTCCTTTTTTCCTGATCGTCCATAACACCTCTACGTGGGATCTCTTTGGGGTACCCATAGCCATTCCCACAGGGACACCAGGCTGAGGATCGAGTTATCCATGGCCATCCATTGCTTCTCTGACTGCGACTCTAGATTAGATGGTCTATAAGTATATGTAGCTGGGCCACTTTATAATAGGCCTCTGGGATCACAACCCACCCCCTTCTCTTCCTTCACAAGTGCGAGTGCTATAAACGCTATTCTGACATTTCTGTGGGCAGGGAAAAGACCCAGAAGTGTTCGATTGACCGTCTTTCTACGGAGACTATTACTGGGAGCATCTGGAACACAAATAAGAATTTGGGGTGGCTATCCTCTTCAAACAGTTCAGCCTGGCCATCCGAGACAGGTTAAGTCTAGACCAGTGATCTAGATGTGGCCTAACCCTTTCCCACAATGGGGGATAGTTTTTGTTGCGCAGGTTGCTAAGGTCCATGTGGATCTCGACTCCTAGGTAGTGGAACCAGTCTCCCCCGACATTGAAACCCAGCCCCTTCATGTAGGTTCTGTTCTGGTCCCACCCTGGCCCGATTGGGTGTGCTGCTGATTTGCTGAGATTCACCTTGAACCCAGATAGTTGTCCACACACTTCACACCTTTCTAGCAATATCGGAAGGGAGACTTGGGATTGGGTGATGTGTAAGAGAGCATCATCTGCAAAAAGGCTGAGTTTATATTCCACGTCTCCCACCCTGACCCCTCGAATGTGGCTATGCGTCCTAACATCTATCGCCCATGGTTCCATTACCAGAGCTGATAGGAGGGGCTACAGGGGTCAACCCTGCTGCGTTCCCCTTCCTAGCCTGAAAGGCCGTGACTCCTCCACCACCCTCGACCCGGGCCTCGATTATAGGGCCAATACCCAGCTCGCCCATTTCCTCCCATTCCCACTGCTGCCAAGACCCCCCGCAAGAACGACCAGCTCACCTGATCGAAAGTTTTTTCGGCATTGTGCGATAATATTAGCGCTCCTTGTTCTCTGGCCTCTGGCTAATGAAGTACGTGATGGGGTTTACAGAGGTTATCGGCCCCCTGCCTCTTCCTGATGAAGCCAGTCTGGTCTGGTTGGATCAGCCTCTGGAGATAACTTTCCAACCCTCTTGCCAGTAGCTGTGTGAAGAGCTTAGCATCGACGTTAAGGAGCGATTTGGGTCTGTACACCTGGCAATAGGTGGGGTCCTTCCCTGATTTTAGTATCTCTACTAACATAGCTTCCAGAAAGGGGAGGGGGTTCCTTACCACTGTCGCTAATGGCATTGAACACATTTTCCGGTGGTCCAGCCAGCAATTCTTGAAACTGTTTGAACAAATCTGCAGTGTAGCCATCTTCCCCGGGGGCTTTCCCACTCTTTAATTTCCAAATGGCTGTCACTATCTCTTCTGCCGTGACTTTGGCTTCCAGGAACTCTATTGCGTCTGTGGAGAGCTTCAGGATGGTCTGGCCTTACAGATATGCTATAATCGCATTGTACCCCTAGTTCTGGTGCCTTTCTATACAGTACTGCAAAGCATCTGGGGATTCCTTCCCGGGGGCCTTCCAGTTTCCCCTTCCTGTCTCTAATCTTCACCACTTGCCTGTCCCCTCTACACCCCCGGATCCTATTAGCCAGCATTGACCCCACCCGGTCACCCTTCTCGTAGTATAGTTGTTTAGCATTTAATTTTCTTGATTACCTTGATTACCTCTCCTTTTGGAGTAGTATGTAGGGATTGCCGCTTATCCCTGATGTCATGCAGGAGGGCTGTTCTGTCTCCAGTCCATCCGTTCAGCCGTGCCCTAAGCCCCTGTATATCTGCCCGTAATCTACTCCCGATGAGACCTCTTTCCTGCTTTTTCCGTGCCCCTTCCACTATCGGCAGCCCCCTCATTGTAGCTTTGGCAGCTTCCCACACCAGGTTGGGGGTGTACTTCCCCTATCATTGGTCTCAAAGAATGCTCTGATCGCTTTCCCCATAAACTCTCTGAAAACCGGGTACCTAAGCAGGGTGTCATTGCACCACCCTGGAGTGACCCTTCTCTTGGCATCGAACTTCCAGGACGCCATGACCATCTTGTGTTCCGACCAAGTGACGGTCTCCACCTTTGGGGTTGTAAAGTACGCTGCCTATTCCCTCGGAATCATCAAGAGGTTGACCCTAGTTTAGGTCGATGGAAGGATGAAAAGAAGGTATAGCTCCCGGCCTGAGGGTGAGAGGTCCTCCAAATGTCTACCCAGAAGTGGTCCTCCAGGAGTCTGGCAAAATCCCTATTCTCCTTCTTGTCTACTCCCCCCCTCCCCCCAAACCCCCTCGCTGACCACCAGCCACCAGGTTCAATATGACCCCCACCAGCATGCCCCCCCCCCTTCTCAAGCGCCACAATGACCTATCTCGTATGTAATTTTCCCTCCATGCGTCAACCCCCAAACGTTTTGCTGCTGTTTAGACACCAATGATTGACTGACTGCCAGAGAAGCACAGCCTTCAGCTGCACTCCTCTGGGCTTTCGCTCACTTTTTATGGGGAAACTGACATGCGCTTAAAACAGTCAGTACTGGGAGACTTTGTTTTCCCTAGTCCATTCCTCATGTTGCAGCTTTTGTGCAACATGTAACAAGTGTGCAATGTATTTTACCATACAGCACACTTGGGTCTCTAGTCATTTCCAAAGGCCCTAGAAATTTGCGCTGGACTTTTTATGAACTGTGCAGATGTGTCATGGACAGGAACGGTGTCAGCTACGTTTTGCATTATTTTTAACCCTTTCTTGCCATGTTAACTGCGTTTGGCACAAATAGGTGGCCTGGCTCCAAAATGGCCATGCCACAAGGTTCTTTGTCCTGTCCTTTGGCCATCTTGCCCCTTCACCTTTCCCAGGTCGAGCCGACCCGGGCCAGTCCTTATTTGGTCATGCACTTTCCCACGAAACCCAATGCTTTCGCGGGCTTCTGCATGTCTTGTGTGTGTGCCTCCAGGATGTGGGCTGGGATGTCTGATCCCAATACACATCCTGGGTGCCAAAGAGTCTGGAATGCCCTGAATGCCTGCGGCCACCGTGGTCCGTGATTGGTCCATGTATGGAGTGTGTGTTTGTGAGCAGATCTCCCATGGGTCCTCTTCGTTTTGGTGCCAAAGGATAAGAGGAGGCTGAAAACACCACTGCCATGTTGATCTCCTGAGTTCACACCGAACAAAGGATAGGAGCCAAGTATCCTGCAACACGAAGCCTAGTCGAGGAACCGCTGGTGACGTGCTGGAAGGTTTGGCACCTTCAGCCCGCTGTCGTCCCATGGTAGCCCTCTGCATCTGGTCGTCCTAGAAGGTCTGCGCAGACGCTTTGACCCATTGGAATAGTGAGACCAACTATTCTCAGCACCTTCATCAAAAACTGCAAGTAAGCTTTCTCGGAAGTGTTCCATAGCCAACCAGTGGACTGACCAGTTTACCCAGTTGCTTTGCTCTGTCACCACGCCGTTTCGAAGAGGCCCTCGAAACTTGGTATACTGCTAGGTCTTTGTCCACGGCATCCTCACACCGAATTTCGTACACTTGGCATTCCAAGGTCTCAAATGAGACGAGTGTTGCAGGACCAGAGTAAACAGGGTTACTATGTTGCACTGCCATGGCAACAACCTGTGGAAGTTCGCTGCCTTTGTGACCTCCTTGCCCCTGAACCTTGCTGCAGTGAAACTGGGTCGATTTGTCCCAGAGAGGAGAAACTGCCACTGTCCCGTTTGGGAATCATCGCTGTATCTTGGGAACTACAAGGTGCCGAGACGTCCTTTTTGCCGCATTCGAACCTGCCAGCGAAGTGGACTGTTCTGGCGAAGTTTGGGTCTACATGCGTCGGGGACCGGTGAGTAGTCCTTACCCCAACCGGTGGCCTCTAGCGCAGGAGCCCATTTTTAGGCACAAGTGGACCCTAAGGGCCCCTTTCCTTTCCACAGCCATTGCGAAATAGCAACTCCATCCCGCACTCTCAAACTGCCTCTGCTCTCAAATGGAGGTCCTTCTTGAATAGTGGGAACTTGTTCTGCATCGCCTCATCCACCTTCCTGAGCTGCTAGAGACCCTTGAAGAGACCCTATCCTGCCCATTGGCACAAGCTCGTGCATGTACCATTGAGCAAAAGGCTCCTCTCTTTGTAGGGCTTGGACTGCCTCTTGGGTGTATTATTGATGTGGAACTGGGTCTAAAGATGACCTGCACTGCCTGTTTCCTTCCCCTCTAGGTTGTCAACGTATTTTGTGCATTTAACCCTTTGGACCCCAATGGTCTCGTATATATTGTATTGAGTGTGATGTATTGGTTTACTTAGTGTTACTGTTATTCTTTGCTGTGGTCAATGTTACAAAGGCCCTGTAATAAATGTGTCTATATGTTTAATATAACACCTGTCTGAAGTAATTTGTAAGTGTCCTTGCTCTGTGTGCTCATTGAGGTCCTTCAGTCACCCTCACCCCTCCTGAGATTTAGTCTTGACCTCCTGCCATAGCTACCCTGATTGGTCTGGCTTGTCCAGAGGTTACACTGTTCCAAGAAACTATGCTGGCCTTCTGAACCTCTGCCCCTCCCAGTGAGAGTTCAGAAATCCTTCTTCACAACCGTGGCCTGTGTGAACATAACCCCGTCAATATGTCCCTTGAGAGCCAGCAATCTCCCCCCAAATCCCCTCTTAACCTGGAGCCCCTTCATCTGGAAGGATCTCGTCAGCACAATTCCCACCCCTTTTTTATGTTCTTTGTTGGAGGCCCAGAACATCTGTCTCACCACTTCTTTCCCCAATCGCTGTTCCATCCCGTTTTTTTTTTTTTTTTTGGTTTTATTACATTTTAAACATAACAGGTTAAACAGCAAATAGGCAATTTCAACTACTTGTTCTCACTACCCTCCCTTCCCCATATTGTAATACCTTTACTTACAATCAGTTCTCCTTCTCCCTCCTGCCATCCTCTCAGGAACAGTGTTACATTGAAGCTGAGTCCACTGATAGGCCTTCCTCATTTAATAATCTATCTTAACCAGATTTGGGTCACTTATTCACACTAGTTAATGCTTGACAGTCATAAATGCTCTCCCGGGCGCTTTCTTTTTGATGCCATGGATGCTCTTCGTTGTAGCGTGCTGTACCTCCCATTTCTGGTTTGTGTGTATTGTAATGTGCCCGGTGCAGGGTTCCGTTTCACATATTATGTTGGGGACAAGTTACGTATTTGTTGATGAAGTCAAACCATAGCGTTTCATATTGGGCGGATCTCCCATGTAGAGCCGCGGTTATCCTCTCCATTAGGCAAATGCTGGTAGAGACGTTTACCCACTCATTTTTGCTTGGGGCTGTGACTGCTTTCCATTTAATTACTATACATGCCCGTGCCGCCAGTAGTAGAGGGCCAATCAAGCCTTTTGCTCTCACATACTTCTCTTCATTTTTCTCCAACCTAAATAATACAAGAAGAGGTGTACACTCATGTTGGATCCCATCTATGTCCCTAATCCAACCTAGGACTTCATCCCAGTACATTCTTATCCAAGGGCATCCCCACCACATGTGCCAATAGTCCGCTCTGTTTTCACATTGGCGCCAGCATAGGGGGCTCACGGATTGAAACATCTTAGAGCCTCTGTGGGTCATATTGCCATCTGTGGAGAGGTTTAGTAGCATGTAGCTTATACTGGGCGGCGATGGTTCCCCTACACTTCTTTGACCATAATTCTGAGTAAATCACTAAGTTAATATCCGCCTCCCATTTGTTCTTGAGTTTAGACGTGGAACCCTTCCCAGCTTCTAGTAAGGTTTTGTACATGATTGAGATCAGCCCCTTGTTTTCACTGAGGGCATCGAGGAGTGACTCGAAGGGGGTGAGGTCTCTTTGTATTTTCTCCCTCCATGGTTCCCTTAGTAATGTGCCCTTAAGTTGAAGGAAGTGGAAGACTGATAGTGTTCCTATGCCCGTTTCACTCTCAAGGTCTGTGATCATAATGAAGTTACCCTCCCTCCAGAGCTGGCCAACCCTCTCCAGTCCCGCCTCGAACCACAGTTGAAACCTGCCGTGATCCGGAATGTCTTCCCGAATTCCTGGTGCCCAGATGTGGCTCAAAGGGGATGGCCACGTTGTGATATGCGCATGTCTGCGCCCTCTCTCAAGATTTCCCAGATAGTTCCGAGGATGGGGTGTTCGCAGATTCTGCAGGTCAATTTGTCCCTTGGTATCCAGAGCCATTCAGATAGGGTGACCGGGGCAAAACTATAATTGTCAAGGTTTACCTTTTGCAGATGTAATTGGTTTCTTAAGTGTGGTATTAGGATCCTCAGTTGCATCACTACATAATACTTCTCGAGATCTGGAAAGCCCACCCCCTTTGTCTTTGGGCAGTGTTAATACTTCACGTGCAATCCTTGGTTTCTTTCCCTGCCATATGAATCCCAGAATGGCCTTCTTCGCCTCTCTAAATAATGATTTTGGCATTATAATCAGGAGCATCTGGATTGGGTATAGAAACCTTGGGAGACACACAATTTAGATTGCTTTTAACCTCCCCATCCATGAAATGATGAGTTTCTGCCACTTAGTTAGGTCATCTTTGAATTTCTCTAGTAGGCAGGGGAAGTTGGCCTCTTACAGGCTGGCTAGGTGTCTCACCAGGTTTATCCCTAGGTACTGTGAAGTAGTTGCTCCAATGGCAAGGCCTAGTGTTGTGTACCTCTCCATGTCTTGTTGGGTGGGTTCGTTGAGGGGGAAAGAGGATGGATTTGCTCTTATTAATTTTGAAAGCAGAGAGGCGACCATAGCGTTCAATCAGTTGTACTGCCCTGGGTATGGATGTCAGTGGGTTTGTGACCTGTAATAATAGGTCATCCGCTTATAGCGCTATCTTATAGTCTCTCTCTTGAACCCTTATCCCTTCCACCAAGTTATCCGCTCCGATTTCTTGAGTAAGAGGTTCGAGTGACAAAGTGAATAATATTGCAGATAAAGGGCAACCCTGTCTAGTACCTCTTCTGAGGGTGAACCATCGTGAATATTAAGAGTTAACTGCCACCGAGGCCTTGGGGGATGGGTAGACCGCTCCCCCCCCCTCTCCTAAAACTCTACCCTACCCGAACCTTTCTTAATATCGCCTCAAGAAGTCCCCACTGTCGAACGCCTTCTCCGCATCAACAGACATGAGAGCCATCCCCTGTTTAAAGTGCATTTCCTGTAGGAATAAAATGGACAACTGGCGTTTCCGGAATATATTGTATGTCAACAACCTTTTGTTTGAGCCGAGCCCATTAAGATTGAGGGTTGCCACCTTGAGCTCAACCAGACCTTTTTCTGGGGTGTTTTCTATACCCGGGACTTCTGCCCTGCCTGGGATGCCTGCTGTCCTTCCCATGTATGTGGTAGATCCCACTCCTTCCCTCCCCCCTTACCCATGTCCCTTCCTCCCTGTTTGCCCTCCCTAGTCCACAACAAAAAGCCCCAGAAGAAACCATAAACATTGAGGGCAAATAGCCCAACCAGGTAGAGACGCCTGGATATCTCCAGGTCACCAGGGTATGTGGTGGCTTGCGGTAGGACTCCGCCACCTCTACCCCGACGAGTATGTAAACATACAGGGGAGTACATTCTTATGCAGGGCCCCCTTTTAGCGTTTCTTGTCGCTGTTCCTTTTGGAGGCAGTGATTGCTGCACCCTCAATTTTTCTGGCACGTCTCAAGCTCCCCTCACTTCTGCGTTCCTGAGGCTGGGCGAATGAAGCGTTCCCTTAACTGGCGTGTGCTCTCCCTTTCCCGCTGCATTTCTTCGCTTTGCAGTTCCTTAAGGAGGTTGTCTGCCTCCTCTCCCTGGCGAAAAACATAATCTTCCCCCTTGATCTCAAATGCCAGAGCAAAAGGGAAACGCCAACAATATCTCGCCCCCTTTTCTTGGAGCCATTTTGTTAAGTGCCTGCATTTCCAGCATTGGCCCAGAGTGAACACAGATGGGTCCTGATAGATTGTCACCTGGGCTCCTTCCCATTCTATTGTGCCCCTCTTCTGTGCCTTTTGGAGGATTTACTTAGCGCGGTACCGCCGTGGACCCTGTGCCCCTATTGACCCTGTCAAATTTGATTTCCCTCTCCTCTGAGGCCCCTAATAGCATGCACAGCAGTCGTTGTAGGGAATTTTCCAGATCTTGTAGCATTTCTGTGTCCTTGCCAGGGAGCCCCCAAATGTGCAGGTTATTCCTCCGTTCCCTGTTTTCCATATCGTCCACCTTGTGCTGGATCTCCCTTTCCCTGCGCTCAAGTTCATGTCGACTTCAATGTCTACTATGTCTGCTGCCCGTTGCGTGTGCTAAAGTGCTTCAAACCGGTCCTCCACCTTTTGTTAGTCTTTCTGTAATGACCCCCATTGAGCCCTGGACCTCAAACCTGAAGACCTGCAGCTCTTTAAGTATTGCTTGGATATCCTGATGCAGGGCCCCCAGGGCATCTTACTTTCTGCAGTGGGACCCCTCTGTGTAGCTCTTCTTGCCTCCACCTCTGGCCTGGTGGGCGAGTTGGGCCCCCTCATTCCCCTGGATGGAGGATTCACTCAGGCAGAGCTACTCCTGGGGCTGTCGCTCACCTCTCCAGGCCTGTGCCAGGCCTGTGCCATTATCTGGGTCTGCACCGTAGTTGCAGGGCTGCGTAAGCCCAGGTACCCGCTCCTCCAGCTCCGGCCGCCTCCACCGCTGTCCGTCCTGGGCTGGGGGTCTCTGTCACACCTGATTCACACTGGGCCCTCTGCCGGCCTCCTCAGACCTCTGCGGTGTTATGGAGGGGGAGGGACAGGGGTGCATCTTCCCCCGCTGGGCCTTTCGCCCTCTATATTTACTTCCTGCGGTATAGCGGTGCTGGTGCTCCTCATTGGCTCCCTCTGCCTGATGCGGGTGATGGTGCCGTTCCCCGGCAGCGATTTCACTGCATTGCGTGCCAGCTGTCCCCTGTCCTCTCTCGCCTTTGAGGTCGGGGGAGGCCTGCGGATCTCTTCGTATGGTTAGCAGCTGATCTAAGGCCACCTCATTGCAGCAGCCCAAAACACGTCCCATTGATCTGTGGTCCTGATCCGTTAACTGCTTTGGAGCTGGTGGTCCGGCTCTGGCCACCTTCGGGGCCTTAACTATACTTCTTTTCTAGGCCAAGTGTGGCCATCTTCCTCCAAGCCCCCTGGTGGTCTTTTAAAAAAAATGTATAATAGCTGCTTTTGCAACCTCCACCCCCTCCCAATATCCATTTTCCTCTGATTGTGCAACTGTTGCTAACAGCTATGGTTACTTTGGTGGCGTGTTCGTAAGCAACTTTCACACACCCCGAAAGGGACAGAGACCAAGTGTGACGTGAGGCTCAAAGTGCCGCATCAGTATATGATATGCCAGGTACATCTAGTATACCTGGAATGTGTATACTAGGAAGGATATTGTGTGAAATGTTAAAGTTCTTCCTAAATTCTATTGCATTACGATCTATTGTGACAATCTACGCTTGTAGTCAAAGTATGAATATACCAACAAATCAAAATGGGGATATACTGGGTTAGCCAAGCTGAGAATATACCAGGGATAGTAAAGATGGGATTGTACAAATGAGTATACTGGAATTGTCACTGGCACCCAGTTTAAATCTTAAATTTAGAATGTACTGCGTTGAATAAAATGTATATACACTGTCAGCAGGACTTGCATAATCTACTAGCCCACTCGCTTTGGTGAGGAGATTTAATGACGGACGAGTATTGTGATGTTTGAAACTTTTGACATTTACTGCAAACAAACATTTTTGCAATAAATGGCAAATAAGTTTCATTACGCATGGCTGGCAGCATTGCACCAACTATGAAGTGTGCTTATGGTGACATGCACCACTTTACAGATAGCACTGGTAAAACTGTCACCTGTTGGCATGGTGGGAGTGCATTTCTTTTAGGTAGAGTATGTAAACTAAGGATCTCGCCCTGCATGGTATGTGGGTTTAAGAATGTCCAAGACCTGATCCTGGGATAGTAAATATGGTATGTACTTGTGCACACTGTTAGTATACTGTGGTTGAATCATCTGTTAATGTAGAGGCATTGTGAACATTGGTAATGTCAAACAGATGGTGTACTTTGATTTTGCAAACTAGAAGTATACTATATTGGACTTACTGACAGTTGCTGGACAAAGAGCAAATGCCCAGGATGTTTTTTTTAGAAACAAAGTATACCCTAATTGCCAAAAGGAGAAAGTCCCAGGACTGTTTAAACTGGGAATATTCTGGGATTATGTCAACTGGTCAAAAACCCCAATTTGGCAGCCACATTGTAATGGCATTGTCACACAGAATACAGTTAGTTTGTCAAACTAGGAATATCCTGTGGATTACACACATTTATTACTGGAGTTGTCGTTGTGCAAACTGGAACTATGCTGGGATTTTGCAACTACACTGCAGCAGATTGGAAATAAACTGGGGGTTTCCACGCTCGTGGTTTGAAATACTTTTTTTTCAATACAGGGAAGTTAACCGAATTGTAAAATGTTGCACGTTAGGGTAGACCAAGAATTGTTGAACAGTAAATGTATGTTGGAGTTGTTCAAAGTAGTGAGTATATATTGATTGTTAACACTAAGAATATACTGGTGTAGTAAAGCAGGCAGTGTATGGGGGCTGTCTTATTTTGTGTGTAGACTGTGATGTGCAAACTAGAAATACAACAGTGGGGTTCAAAATGTTTACTAGAATTGTCGAAGTTTGGAGATTATGGGATTGTCAAACTCCGATATAGTGGCATTAAAATGGAAACATACTGCGTTCATCGAGCTGGAAAATTGTATGAGACTACTATATTGACATTCCAGGTTTTCATAACCCTAGTATACGCCTAAACGGGATATATTGGGAATATATTGGGATTGTTAAATGTCAAATATAATCTCGGGCATCTAGAATGAGCTACTGGAATACATTTAGCCTGTGCTAACTCGACATACACTGGGGATGTCAGAGGTTTGTGTCTAGGGCTTGCTTTATAGCAGGAGCATATATTCTTGGTTGTAGGGCAAGCGTAATAAGATTAGAGCTAGTTGTAGGCCAGACACAGTGAAATGATTTCCACGTTTTGTTGTTGATGACCAAGCTTGACTGGTGTTAGTTCACGTGCTAACACCTTTGCAACCATTGTTTTTCAATCGGGGCTAAAACCAGCAATATTTTATCATTCTGCTGGGTTTAAAACTAGCAGTGTTGGTGACGCGACTCAATTTATGCTGTGTGGGTTCTGACATCACTAGATTTGTCTCTCTATTTGCAGTGCATATGTGGTTATGTGCTGGTACGAAAACCAACTACTTTTGCTAGAACGTGGGCATTTAGTAGTATGGAGCATGAAGAAAACTGGATGTTGTCATGCATGCAACAAGCCATGATGTGCCAAATGGGCATAATAAAAGCAAGCAGTGAATTGCTGTATGTAAGGTAATGGCCCAAAATGTCGCCCTCATAATGCCGACGGCCGACATTTCTTTTAGACCCCCTTTTACCACATATACATGTGAGGGGTATGTGATATTATAGTAATATTGGGGGAATGCGGGGGTCTCCCCCGGAATATGTATGTGGTGTAACGTGGGTTAAAAAAAGGTCGGAATTTCGGCTGTCGGAATTATGGGGGTCGCAGTGATCGCATAGATCTGTATCTATGAGTGGCTATACAGAAAACTGGCAATTATGTGTCAAGTAATCCTTATGTAAACTGACATCTTGATTGTTGACTTCAAATACACTGGGAGACTTGGTGCCTTCTAGTAGAATTTATTTTAGTTTTTTTTTTTTAAGTGGGGAAGATGGACAACCTATGTCATTTTGAAAATGTTATTTTTCGGTGTGCCTACATGCAAGGTTCTGTAGGCTGTTGGCTTCAGAGAGATCCACCAAAAATCTCTTGTAGTCTACAATAGCTATTGTCTCTGTGTTGGATATTTCATTTTGAACCCCCAAAGGTTTCTGTATTTTGGTTTATAGAATACAGTGGCTTTGTGTTTCATAGCTACAGCTCACCTTTAATTTGTACATGTTCTGAATGTGTTCAAGGCTTTGTCGAATTTGAGTAAGGCACATTACTTCAAGTACTTGTAGATCAGCTACTTTCAAATATACCGGTTCTTGCTTTGCTCGAATTCTGCCTATAGTGTGGATGTTTCTTCTGAGAGA
The DNA here is from genome assembly GCF_040938575.1 of Ambystoma mexicanum. NCBI lineage: Eukaryota > Metazoa > Chordata > Amphibia > Caudata > Ambystomatidae > Ambystoma > Ambystoma mexicanum. Next base: position 1,477,941,309 of record NC_090921.1, read on the forward strand.
GCAACTGTTTGTTTTTCCAGTCCATGGGGCCTTGGAGTATGTGGATGAAGCGCTGGAGAGAAATGATGCCCCTGCTCTGTACAGTGCCTTGCAGGATCCTGCCCTTGCTCTGCGCAGGGTCCACCGGGAAAATGCTGAGTGGTATCTGGAACAGCTAATCGTTGATCGAGAGCAGAAAGCATTGGTAAGCCAAGGAACAAGGAGCTGTACATAACTAATATAAAAAACACAACCGCAGAAATAAACTAGAAGGAACGTGTTAGTGTCTGAAGTGTATACTATTAAAGACCTACTTTTGTTACGTTAACGGCCGATTACTTTACACCAATTCTGAAGTCCTATTGTTAGTAATAGATTGTGGCTGACAGGAAGTTAGTGTTCCTTCTCGGATGGAACAGAGTACTTGAACCATAAATAATCTTTTCACCCATAACTGTCTGCATATTGGTTGCATTAAAATCCTTGTCATTAATTAACTGTCCAGTTTGTCGATGTGAAAGAGGCATTTAAGTGTCATTTGGCCAACCACAGATTGCAACCCTGGCAGCAGCCAAAGTGTTGAAGGCGAGGTGATAGTGGTTCAATTGCTTTGTATTTTACTTATGGAAGGGCACCTTCAATGGGCAAAATAATGTAGTGATTGCCTATGTGTAATAAGACAACCAAGCCAAAAATGGCCTTTAACAATCTTTAACATGAGTAGTTTATAAAAACGCATGGGTTCATATGATCTGTGCGCCAGTGCCATGGAACCATTAAGTAATGACAGTTGGGAGACGGTTACTGATCATTCAATTGGCAGGTTTATGCATTGGACGCTCCTGTGATAGATCTAAATATCTATTAATGGAAATCACTGAAGGAAAATGAGCCCCTTTTTATTTGTGTGATCTTCCCATTGCAGGAACTAGGGTGCGTGGAACTGCTGGACAAGCAGGAGATCCAAGCGGGGCTTGACGCAGCCAATTTGACTGCAAACCAAGAATACACCAGTAAGATTTTCACCTTTTTGTCCTTCTCGGCTCTTGTTTTTATGCAAGTTTAATATTTGTTTTAATCTACATTTGTAGGTTTCCTTTCAAGTGTTGAGCAAGAATTTGTCTAAAAGTATGAGTCGTATGTGTCCGTTGTGAGATGGGACTGTGGGCATGTGATCCACAGATGAGTTTCAACATCCCACACTAGGTTTTATGAAGGGCCTGATTTCATTTTCTCAGCGCAGCAAAGAAGTAGTGATACTAGGTACATTCATTTTAAAAATGTTATTTTTGGGAAATCTTTTCGCAGGGAGATTGGGGTATGGGCTAGAGAAATGCAAAGTTACAAAGTGTCTATGATGATAACCATAATGCAGATCATTTTAACTTGCAGTGATCAAGGCAGTGGTCTGTATAAATGCTGCAATCCGCAAGGGCTATGCTGAAAAAACGGTGGAGGCCCTCGGAGATCCAGATGCTCAGCTGCCCGAGGTGCACCCTTTTGCAGCAGAGCTTTATCAGAAGGAGCTTTCTGTGCTGCAGAGACAGAAGACAGAGGTGAGGAAGAGCACCACTATTATAGAGAGGTGGCCGTGCAGTGTTTGGGTCCCACGTTGAAATCCTGGCACTAGATTGTAAACTGCACCCAAATGCTCACTGGTGAGTTCACCAACATTGGTAAAGTAAGGACCAAATAATTCTGCTTGATTCTGCGATTTGTCTCCTGGAACCCATTTATAGATTGCTGGGATAGTCTTTGTAGTAAGCAGATGCCATAATTAATTTAAAAGGGAGTGGGAGGAGGGTTGATGGGGAGGGATGTAGACTGAAGGCAAACCCTGTATGGGTCCGAATACAAATTTAATGTTTTTTATTTTGATTTGTACAAGGCCAAAACATGCAGTTGCTCACTTCAGGCTGCCAGTGATGTCAGATGATAGACCGGAGCAGATGAAGGAAGAGCAGATTTTAATTCTTGCCAAGTCTGGCCAGCAGTATTGCAGATACAGTATTCCTCAAATCTTGGCGAGCCAAAATGTTCTATTTCTTTTAGATATTTTGGTGAAGTTGTATGACAGATGGATCTTCCGGAGTACTGAGCCCCTTTAATCGAGGCAGATTTTCACTAACCCTAGTCTACTGTAGATCTCTGTATGAAGCCTGAAATTCTTGATCAGAAATGTACAGGTGCAACTATAGAGATCCATTGTATGTAACGTTCCTTGACCTAGCCTAGACATTTGATTCATGACACTGGAATCATCTTGTGGCCACCTTAGTTATAAATCCCTGGATTTATACTAGCTCTAATAAATGATTTATTATGATTCATCGAATGCTCTGTAATATAACTTACGAGGGAGACACGTCCTTTTCTTACAACGGTGTGTAGCTGGAATGTCCATTGAATACTTTTTATTTTTATATCCATTCATTTCAAGAATGCTATAAAGGACATTCAATGCAGTGAATTTGGCTGATGTTAGTTTTGTTTAGTTCTTTTACTGCGAACACTATAAATCAGTCACAATATGCAGTTGTATCCACTTTGTGTCCTATGCTTGTATGGCTTTGCCATGGATTTGTTTCTCATCCATGTCATGTAATCCAACTCTGCTATTTGCTTAATGTGATCTGTCTACAAGTGGGCTGAGTTTGTGTATCTGTTCAGAGCTCCACTTATGTTTGCTATGATACTTCCCTGCCACACCACATACAAAAAGTAATGCCTCACTTATTTTCACTGGGAGATGTCACGCCAAAAATCATTGTTAGTAATGCAGGATTGGAAGTGCTGGACTAATTTGCATGTCATGCAACAGGCATACAGTACAACTAATGTGGGGCTGGCAAGTAAGGCTGGGTGTGGTTTACCCGCATGTCCAATCTGTTGGTGAGTACTGTAGTTATGTACTGTTAAATTATGGTGGGGAAGTATGCTTTGTTACACATCTATCCTCGCCATATCGCTTCAATACCATGCAGTAGGTCATGCTCAACAGAATTGTCAGTTGAAAGTTCAGCGGCTACCCACGCTTCTGTTCTACAGCATTAGCACTTCAGGCTCCTGGGCTTTAAGACACAGCAAAGTAATAGCATATTGGTTAGAATGGCATGCAGCCATGCCATGAACATGTGTCTATATCATTGCTTGCGTGGGAATCGAAGAACCAAGTTCTTCTGGTTTTTCACAAGTTACAGGCTCAGTCTGGAGGTCAAAGGGTCTATTTTTTTTATTATACTCTAGAGCGAGTCACCTGGTGAGATTTCTAGTTTTTCACATGCACATTTTGGTAATTGTCTCCTTTGTGATTCACTGCCACTATCCGTTGTGATTTCCCTCTTCTCTGAAGCAACGTTCCTTTTGAGAAGGGCTCATCCTACTTTTGTGTGTACCTTTGCGAGGCTCTGGGGCAATGCGGGAGAAACGGTGGGTGGAATCTGGCAATTGGGTGTTGGCGGAGTCCTAAACATTTCTGCATTCTTTTCTCACTCTGCCAAATTAAGCCCACTGTGTTGGGGAGCACAAACTCCCTAGTGAGGAAGGGAGACACATGGTGTGGTTGCCTTGGCCGCTACCTGGTATGCCAACCAGAGTGATGAATGAAGCGGGATCCAACCGGCTTGCTGTCCCCACAGAAACATGGTAACTTGGCCTCATAACACCTGAGAACTTCGTCCCCCAGAAAACATCAGTAGGTAGCAGACCGGTCTTCCAACAAGCAGGAAAACCCAAAGGCGTAGAGAAGCCTACCACTGATGGTGAGCAAGCCAGGCAAGTTTTAAGGGAAAGCTGTGATATGCCTTTGTGAGATCCTAAGAAGAAAGGTAAAAGCACAGAGGCTAAATGAAAGACCAGACTGTGAGCAACTCCCAATGGAGCCTTTCGAGGAACATTTATTAGTTTGGTTTTGATTTGCTTCGGGATGGACATTAGGATTAAGACTCATTAGGCCATGTTTTGTTACTTTTGTTTCTAATGAATCTCCTCCTCCCACGGAGTCCATCTGTGATGCACCCATGCACAGCACAGCTGACACTGGAGACGTTCACTAGAAGGTGTTGTGCCTTGAAGCAGACTCTCCTCTACAGTCCATGCTTTAGCTCGAGAAGTGATGGCACCCAGAATGCATATCGATTACACCATGCTGCCTGACCTCAGTTCCACACTTCCCTTCCCCTCTCCCCAGCAACTGAGGGACCAAATATCAATGAACCAAAGCAGGACCTCTTCCTTAAAGCTTTCGGAGCATGGCGTAGGTAGGTAGGTAGGGAGGGTGATGAGAAATCTGTGGCAGCAGCCATCCATCAGAAAGAACAGTACTCACAGCAGATTCCCAAAGCTAAACTCTTATCGGACCCAAAAACATTTTAGGACTCCTCATCCAAAATGAGCATAGAGACAATATTTCTACATAAAGGTATTCAAAATAGCAACCTGCCAAATGTCCAGCGCTGGGGTCTCCTCTTTGCAAAGGTGAAGTTGCTGCCACTCTCCAGTTCAGTAATCCGTAAGCCCCAAGACCTGGGGGAATCTCCTTGCCTGCCAACCTGTAATACACTGCGAGACAGAGTCTTTTCCATCTCAACAGTTTGTCGCTATGCAGCAAATCCCACCTTATTCCCTCCACAAAAACCTTGCTAAAATCCATGAATCGAGCTGCATAGAAACTCGATTCCTTTTTAAGGAGCATTTTATACAATCACCTTCTGATGGATGAGGAAAGAAAATTAGCAGGTCGATTCTGGCTTAGGTGGAACTCTTGTATTACCTTGCGAAGTCAGACTTGCAAAGTATCTTTTTTAAGACGCGCAAATAAGTCTGTTTCACAGAGAGGGCTTGTAATTCGCTCACTCTTCTGGCCAATGTTATGGCCACGAGGAAGACGGCTTCGAGTCTTAAATGTCATAATGGATAAGAATGTGGAGGTTCAAAGCGAGAGCCATACAAACAAAACTAAGAACCACACTCCAATCCCAGGGTGGGACTAGAAATGATCTCGGAGGAAACATGTTCGCAAGTCCTTTAAGAAACCAGAACACAGTGCGGATAATGGTATGGCCACAGTGCTTGCATCCTAATGACTAAGACTGAACCATGTAGCCTTTACCAATCTGAAGACCCAGCCAGTGACAGAAGAAACTGCAACATTGAAGAGGTGGCAGGTTCAGGGGCTCTCGCATGAAGGCTGAGCGTATTGAGAATTTGATGCAGAACCTGCCCCGCAGATTTGGGGAGAACATTTGCTCTTTGGGAAGCATCAAGGACATATAGACCTGGAAAGGAGATCTCGATACCCAATCCTGTGACCCAATCCAAGGTAGTTAGTATTACTGTTGTCCTGAATCTTAACTCCTGAGAACCTGCTGGGTGACTGGAATAGGGAGGATTGCAGAGAGGCGATCAAAGTCACAATCCATCAGAACCTCATCACCCCACTCCTGCCCCTCTTGGGGGCAATTCCCTGCAGCAGAACATGTCCACATGAGGAGCTGACTGACGTGAAATGACTGTCTAGGAGAGGCTTTGTCAAGGCACACCACACCACCTTCTGGTGAAAATGTTTCCAGTGTCGGCTGTGTTGTCCAGGGATTTTTCTAAAATGAGGAATATGTTGGAGGAGCCATCCATCAGAAAGAAAATGACCCCAGGTAAGTTATTTGTTTTTTTATTATCTTAGCAATGAGGCTAAAAGGTGCTGAAATTAGGTTTTGAGACTTCTCTGTTGGCTACAGCACTTGAACGTGTTGATTGCTGTGTCGCAGACAATACATCGTTTTATGATTTTAGAACCTTATGAACTAAAAGATGAACATCCCAAAAGACACACTTTCCATTGGCCCATTCCTATCCCTGTTTTGCCTCAACCAATCTATGATGGATTTAGAGAAACCCCTTGGGACCTGCAGGTGTATAGCTCAACCCATCCCTGTTTAAACTTTCACTGGTTGAATGGTATCTGCCCATCTGACTGCATGTGTTTCACTGCATTTTGTGGTAGGGCATCTCATTTCATATTAGCACGGTAAATTTGGTCTGGAGGCGGTAAAATTGGGGTTGGTTGGGAACCATGCACATTCTGGTGTTCCATGTATCATTACTCTGCCTATCACATGATCGGTTAAAAACAAACTACCCTCGTCTTATTCAAAGCTTGGTGCTCAAGAACATGATTACTTTGTCAACAAAGTCCCATCTACTGATTCGTCAACTGAATTTTTCTGGTACCACAGTGTCTTAAGTCTAAGTTTGTAATTGCTGGCCAGATCTTCTGCTCTAATGTTGGTCCTGTACTTAATGACACAAGTTAAACTGCCAAGTTTGCGGTTTGTGAATTGGAAATCTCCAGAATTGAATATGTATCTACTTGTTGGTCCAGTGTAAATGTTTGTTAAATGGCAATATATTGCTGATTGCTCTAGGTCTATTTCTCCCTTCCCCGTTTTGCTCACTTCAGAGGATGAACAAGAGCCCTTATTTTAATATCAGATCACGACACTTTATAACACTGGGCCAAGAAGCAACGTTTTCCTTAATATGGTCACATCTTGAAATAGTGATTCATGCTAGATCCCGGCTGTTTTTAACACGGTACTAGGCGCTATTACCCAGTTTAATGGTTCTTAACTTTATAATCCTCTGAAGGGTGAAGGGTTGTGTCTGCACTGCCGGGATTTGTGTTCACCACCCCAGGCTGGCTCCATGTCTGAGCAAAACAAAGAGGTGATGGCTGGAAGGTTTCAAATTAATCTGAGCCTCTGGCATTGCTGTGAGCAACCCTCCAGACCACAGTTCTTCGCCTGCCAAGCCATTACAAAAGGGGAAAGACCATATGCAAATTGGGCTTGGTCGCACCCCAAAGTGGGTATTCCAGCCCGAACTGCTTGGTCACATCCCTTCTGCACGAGACCACAAGCATCCCCAAACATGGGGTGGGACCAAGCCTGATTTGCATATGGTCTTTCCCCTTTTGTAATGGCTTGGCAGGCGAAGAACAATGGTCTGGAGGGTTGCCCATAGCAATGCCAGAGGCTCAGATGAATTCAAAACGTTCCAGCCATCAACTTTATTATTATTTTTTTTTTTTTTAAGCTCCATGTCTGAGGCATGAGTTTGTCTAACTGAGAGATTTGCATCTAATTACTTTGGTACACGTTTGCGTAAAATAAAGAAAATGGACCTTGGTATACTGAGCATCGGATCTCCTCTGCATCAAGAGAATTACTAGTGAGATCTAGGTTAAATACCCTGCCCGCCCAACTGCAAAGTGCACCAACGATAGGCCTGGTTGTGATCCCACTTGCCAATGTGGGATGAGCTTAGCTGCTGACCGGGAATAACAGTTTCTGATTTCTTAAAATCCCAGTTTCCAGAAGAGAAATTCTGAGACAATTTTGTGGCTTGCTGAATATGAAATTGAGCTCAATTTTGCATCTTTTGAAAAGGCCTATAATATTTTAGTGTCACTTTAGTGTATGCTTATTGAAATTGCTGGAAAAGTATTCAAACCTAAGAAATGGCGTTGGGGGTTGCCAGTCTGAAATTAACCTTGGGCAATTTGTAATGATGGACCATCCCTTAAAGATGGCTATTGTTGGTTTGAGAGGTTGTTGATCCTTCTTTGAGCAGAGCTTTAGTTTTTATATGTACTGCTTAAGTAACTTATTGAAATATTCAAGAATGCATTTTGAGAATGGTGGAAGTTGAATAAATGTGTATTTTTTATTTATATATTTTTTTGTATTTTTTTATGTAATCCTAAACCTTTTTTCCTTATGCCTTAACCTTGCTTTCCCTGGACCACCCCCTTCCGCTTCCCTCCTGCATACCGATTTCTGCTTTCACATGTGATAGTGTTATATTACCTTTTCACCAAGCATAGCAATGATGTAGTATGGTTTCTTGGTAATCTGTACAGGGGGAGTTGTTGCAGGAGGAACTGTATGTTGCAGTGGAGATGCTCTCGGCTGTCGCTTTGATCAACAGGGCCATAGAAACCAGGAACCTGAATGCATTTTGGGAGAACCTAACTAATGCTGCAACTGGCTTGACAGATGTTGAAGAGGAGAACATGCAGAGGTATGTCCATTATCCTTTAATTTAAAAAGGATTTAAAAAGTATTGTCTTTTAATTGCACAGCATTTTTTGAGCAGGCAAAAAGAAATGTGGGTGATCCTGGTTAAGCTGTGAACTAATGACAGGAGTTATTAGAATGTGTTGGTCAGTGGTGCAAAGTGTCGGTCTGTGGCTGGATGTGGGGGTTGGTGGGGCCCCTGTCTGTCTGGGCCCATTCCACATCTGAGCCAGTGTCTGCTGCTGGGCAGGTGTGTTGGCCAGAGGCTGTCCATGATTGTCCATCCTGTGCCCGTTTAAATGGTGCAGATACCATTGGTGGACCGGGTGGTGACTCTAGTCCAAATCCTGGATAAAAGGACGACTCCTGCAGCCATTTGGCAGATTATTATTGGAGCCAAGGCCCCTATGAAGGAGTGCAGCCCACTGAAGACCTGTGGATGACTGTTGTAGCAGACCAAAATTGCCTCCAACCAAGTCCGGTGAAGCCTCTAATGATCTCCAGAACGACCTAGTCAGTGCTTCAACCCCTCGACTGGTAGGTAGCAACCTGTCCCAAACCTTGCGTGGTGACCTGTGCCTGCTGAGCCTTCGACCGACCGGACACGGAATCCCTGAAGTGCTTGCCAAAGCAATTTCAATGAGGAGGTGGGGGAGTTACACTCATACAATTGTCCTAACAGAAATAATAAAGTAAAACCAACAGCATTACTTTTGGGAAGAGGCACAACCAAATCACAGGTGAGTAATATACCCTTAGATCTACTTTCTGTTAGAATGGCGAAACAGTTTCTAAGGAAAGAAAGATGTTGCATGTACTTCCGAGTAGTGCAACACACTTTCAAGGTAGCTAAGAACTTTTGTAACTGTTCACTCTGAGTTTGTTACCAACCAACTTCTTTCGCAAGTAAGTAACTTTTAAACACTAATTTTCTTTTCTATGCAAAAGGCCCCATCATTTAAGTCTTTCCCTTATTCTTGGAGCATGAGTGTTCTCAGTGACAGAAGGGGGGTCACTAGGGTCTAGTGTCCAACAGGCAGTGTCAGGATAGGTTCTTAATAAGCAAAAGGCAGAGTTCCTAAAGAAGACTGTTCAAATGGGTGAGTATTTTACTTCTAGAGTTAGTTGAGAGTCCAGGGGCTTCACAGAAGACACCCTAGGAGGATTCCAGCAGTGGGCCCAGGTGAATGGGACGAGAGGCCTCCCAATCACATTAATCACCGAAAAACTACTCCGGAATCACAAGAGACTTAAGGTCAGTAAATACCCAAGCCAGCACAGTACCTCAGCACAGAAGAAGAATTTGCAGCAGGAGGACTTCAGGATCTGCAGCCAAAAACCAAGCCGGTGGAGTCCTTGTTGTGGTGACTGGAAACAGGACCTTGGAAGGGACTTTGCAGCAGGGATCAACAGGGAAGGCTCTAGGCAAGGTTTTGCTTGTGGCTGGATGCGGCTCTGTGGATTTGGCGCCTTTTTCAGGAGCACAGAAGAAGACAGAATATCGCTGGTTGGATTCTCGTTGTTACAAAGGCCCAGCACTCTCTGGAGATCCAACAGGATGCCCACGAAGTTTCCATGAGATTTGGGATTCGTAAGACCGTGCACTGCATAATGGCTCGAGGTCCCAGGGTATTTGGGTATTGCAGCCCGGCAAGGTCGCAGCATGGCGTGGGATGACTCAAAATGCAGGTCTTTTTGAGTCTAGTAGGTCTCAGCAAGCTCTGGGCCGTCGTTTTTGTAGTCCCCAGGTCAGTTGGAAGGAAGGGATACAGCAGGCTCTGGTAAGACAGCAGGCTCTCTGGTCGCTGGAAATCGCCTCAGCTGCTTTTCCTTCATCCTCTTCGGTTTTGGTTCCAGTGGTCGACGGGTCTTCAGCTTCCAGGTTCAGACTATTTAACAGGAACTACAGCACAATGTCTGCATTCTCTCCCTGCATTTTACAACAAGGGGCGGTCTGGTTGTCAAATCGGGACAGCCAGCCCCCCCCACTGGGATTAGTCCACATTCAGGCAAGGAGGAAGACAAAGGGCTGTGGAGTTTTTGCCTTCACAGACTGGAGACTAGGCGGGGAGTCCAGGAGACTCTGTCCGTAGATAAAAAAAACACACAAAGGAATTTCCCGCCCTGGATGTCAGGGGGAGGAAGAAGGAAGAACAAGAAACACTAAAATGGCGATAAAACAGGACAACAGCCATTTTGGTAAAATGTGCACCCTTGGGTGCTTTTACTGCAACTGTGAACACAGCCTGTGGTAAAGGTGCACCAAATTAGTCAAAGGTATCCCTGTCACCAGCCATTGAAGGTAATATTGTCCCTGTAACAGAATTGTTAGTTTTAGTGTGAAAGGGGATACATTGTATCTCCCCAGCACTCTTCACAAAAGGCACGAATCGTGCTGTGGGGATCGTACACTTTTTACCACATGAGTAAGATCTACTTTCTACAAAAATAAAATGCACTGAATAGTGTCTAAACCAACAAGGGTAAGATAACGCACAATAAATGATATATCTAATATCCAATTTTCATACGTAGAAAAATCAACTTTAATAAAACACTTAGAAATTTTTCGCACTCATAAAATGATCACATTACATAAAACTAGATAAACAACATATAAAACAATGTACAAAAACACAAGGGATACAGAAAAGTGGGTTCACTTTTCTAATGTATATGTCAACACTCTGTGTGATTATTCAAACTGGAGTTATTTTTCTTATTTTTAGAGGTTTATTACTATTCTCTAAAACCCAACTTGCACATGTTTCTGTCCATAAGCCCCAGGTAAATGTAGGACATTCATCAGGGGTGAAATGTTTCTTGTGTTTATACTGGTGATAAGTCTTCTTTATTTTGGCTTTTTATCTTCCCAACGTATTCAACAACACGATACCCTGTTGGTTAACGACACTTTTTCAAATATTTAACTATTGATATATTGATCTTATAAATAGATCTTTAAAGAGCCCGATCCTCCTAGGGCGCTAGTTATGTTACAATCGTGCATACCTTTTTGAACTTGGGGGGGGGGGGGTGAATTAGTCTCCACAGTCTAGTAAACACCACAAATGGTTGTCAAGGTGATTGCCTTCTAATTGGGAATATCTACCCAAAAGCCTTCTTCTAGTCTACAAAAAAAAACACAGAGAGGAACACTATGTTGGATCTGCTCTATACCAACTTGTTTAAAATCCTGTATCATATTATGGAGAGAACTTCTTACCTGGAGGGATTGCAAGGAAAATCTTTTCCACACTTATAGTATATCAGTAATTATACGGTCAGAGAAAAGGTGCTGTTGCGGCTATCTGCGGACAGGATAGGAGAAAAACAGAGGGGAACACAAAAATGTGCGCAGGTTCCAAAAACACTCTCCTAAGTATCATCATCAGTATTGACTTTTTTCCATTATGGAAATAGCAAGAGCATAAAGTCTCTCAAAACACTTACTTGGGCAGGCTTCCTGTGTATAGCTCGACCTCTCTGAATAAAGAGACGGGGGCCTCAAACCCACAAGATCTCCTGTCTGTTTGACAGTGATAAAAATTCTCCTTGCACCCAGATCTACAGATCAAAAAGCCCAAAACAACCTATCAATGGGATTCTCCAGGGACATATGGGGTGAGAAACAAAGGGAAACCTGAACAATTGAAAGAAATAAGCACAGCTCACCTCAACCCGCATTTTCTCAAAGTGGAATGGTCATTGGGTTTGTAGTGGCAAAAAAAGATGGCCGCCATAAATACGGGCACGTGCGGATGACATCACATCTCCGCGTGATGACATCATCACGTACGTCGACGCAAATGATGCGCGCGTACTCCTAAGGGGAAGAAATAAATTAATAATTGGGAAATGTAGTTCCCATACTTACCCCCACACGAATAATGGTCTTAATGTTTTCAAAGGGTATGCTGGCTGCGGTACTCCCTAAATTCAGCATAAACATCTTATGCATAATGCTTGTTTTGATCAGAGTGTCAAATGCCTTCAAATCTCTCATAAGCTTTCCAATGCGTCGCCCTCTCCATGCTTTACTACCACACAAGGTCAATTGCAGAATCCTGCACAAAAATAACAGGCAATCCCTTTTGTTACATTAATGCAATGAGGAATGCCTCAGTTTCAATCAACACAAATTAATAATTGGGAAATGTAGTTCCCATACTTACCCCCACACGAATAATGGTCTTAATGTTTTCAAAGGGTATGCTGGCTGCGGTACTCCCTAAATTCAGCATAAACATCTTATGCATAATGCTTGTTTTGATCAGAGTGTCACATGCCTTCAAATCTCTCATAAGCTTTCCAATGCGTCGCCCTCTCCATGCTTTACTACCACACAAGGTCAATTGCAGAATCCTGCACAAAAATAACAGGCAATCCCTTTTGTTACATTAATGCAATGAGGAATGCCTCAGTTTCAATCAACACATTCACATGTGTTGGTAAAGTACATAATGCACAGTTGTCAAATGATACACATCAATACACGACCCTTGGTATAAACACCATCTATGAAATAGTTGGTCCTGGTCTGTCCATAATTGCCTGTGCTGTCAATCCAAGGTTCCCCAAATAACAATTTTGATACTTAGGATCACAAGGACACATACAGTCTTGTTTTCATACCCAATATCTAGCACAAAAGGAATAACAATATTCAAAGCAGTTAAAAAAACTTTTCTGCCATGATTCCTAGAAATACATTGCCAAAATCCTCTATCCTCACAAATCTTTACTGTCCTCAGGACTGAGGATGATAATGCCTGACATCAAATTTGTTAGAAATCCATATTCCTTGACCAGTGCACCAATTTATGCCATTAACGAGTTGTCAGAAATACCAAGACTTGATAAAGAACATGGTAGATGAACTCGAAGGGTAGCCGTAGAGTTCTTCCTACCAATGTATCCCTTTGTACTTAACAAAATAAAATATATAGGAATCAATCAGTCGAAAGATGGAAACACCACCCAAGACTTCGGAGGACGTGAGGCACTGTTGACTGCAGAAGAGGGAGAAAACTATGATCACAAACGGAATCCAAAGGAACTAGAACAGAAGATAGAAGAATCTAGAGCGTAGCACCAAAGAACAATGACAGTAGAGTGTTCTAACAGTAACATGTACCAATGTAAGAACCAAAGATTGACTTACCAAACTGTGAGGATGAAAACAGTTTTGCCAAAGTGAAACTCTGCACAACCCACCCTATTCCTGACACAAGACAGCACGAGGACGCCTAGGCGAGTGCAATAGTCTCTAGTCCAGTGCCTGTCCTGACGGAACAAGGACACCTGTCAACCTTCGTGCCAGTAGTACCAGTCTCTAGTTCATGCGCTGTGCTTTGGGTCATGCAGGTTCCCTCTGGGGTAGGATGATGGTAATTCCTCCAATGGCTCGATTCAAAGGGGTAGCGGGAGGATGATGATGTGCATGCGATGTGGCATTGAAAGTGGCAGACAGAATGGTCAAAACGTTCCGGGTTCGGTAACTTGCAGGTAGCGTAGTGATTAAATCAGGAGGCAGAAGCGTGGTCATAAACGTTCCGAGGTCGTTCAGCGTGCTGGCAATAACAAGTTGAATCCGGAAGCGAAGAGAAGTCGGAACACGAGCTGTAATCGTTAACCAGGGGAGACTTCAGTATGGGTATCTAGGAAGGGGCAAGATCAGGAAAGAACAAGAGCAAAAAGTACCTAACAAGTACACAAGAGCTAGCCAAGATTTAGAAAGCAAAATCGGAAGCGGCAAGTGCGGTAACCCGGAAGAGTTATAATGGGTGGCCGCAAGCTTGCCTGACTCTGCCTCTTCGAGAACGGGTCAGGTGACGAGTATGGAGAGGACGCCATAGTCGCCATGGCAACCTCACAGCGTGCGTCTTCGAAAAGCGAAAGCGAGCCCAAGGAAAACCACGGCGTGGAATGCTCGAGTGAATCGCATTGTGAGCAGAATAAGATTTATTCTGCAGAGTAGAGGTTCCTGGCTTTGGTAATGAGAGCATGCTCTTCTGAACCTTTCAATTAGTGTTTTCTTTGGCTAGTCCTGACACAAGTAGATTGAACACACAGATACATCCCGTCTAGGCGTTATGCCAATCAATATTTTCATTAAGGCCATGAATGTGACTTTTAGTCAAGAACATTAATATCTGTTCCAGGTGTAATAGCTTCCTGTTGATTTGGTCCTTTGTTTTTCCTTTCACATGTTTCAAAATGATCCAATTGAAGTCATTACAATTATGCTTTTTCCACAGAAAATGTTTTACCAGTGGTGCTTGTTCTATTTTGTTCTAGATGAAACTTTTGTGCTCAATCATTCTCGTTTTCCATTTTCTGTTTCTTTCCGATGTAGAACCACTGACAAGGGCATCTGATCAAATAAATCACATTTTCGGTATTGCAGTTTGTATGTTCTGTAAGGTTCCATTCCCTTTCCAAATCTAAGTACACTGCTACAGTTCTTTTGTTTTGTGCACACATTACACAGTTACCGCACGAATGGTGTCCTAGTACTGGTAGAATTTCCCACCCTGGATGTCAGGGGAAGGAAGAAAAGGAAGGACAAACACTAAAATGGCGATAAAACAAGACCGCCATTTTGGTAAAATGAGCACCCTTGGGTGCTTTTACTGCAGCTGTGAGCACAGCCTGCGGTAAAGGTGCACCGAATTAGTAAAAGTTATCACTGTCACCAGCCATTGAAGGTAATCTTGTCCCTGTAAATTGTTAGTCTTTGTGTGAAAGGGGATACATTGTATCTCCCCAGCACTCAACATAAGGTGGGGGTATGCTGGTTTCACCAAATAAAATGTTAAAGGGATCCAAATATCCTTTCTACCCTTGGGAACTGTAGTTCTCTCAAGGTTAGCCAGAGAAAGTCAAAAGGGGAGCCCCTAGGGAAAACCAGCAACAACAGGCACTTATTGCCAAAAAGTTGTCAAAGAGGATAATTTAAGACACTGTAGAGTCTAAAAAATGGTACCCATAAAAAGAGTAAAAGATTCTGGGAGTGTGGAAAAATAATCCACCAGTAAATGAAAATCTTACCCAACATTCGTCCCTTGCTTTGTGCTCATTTTATGGGGAAACTGATCAGTCCTTAAGACTAGCAGTACTGGGAGACGGTCTCGCTTAGTGTATTTCCTGCTCGCATCACTTTTTTCAAGTGAATTACGATCAATATATTTTGTATCCTTCTAACCTTTTCTTTTGCAACTTTGTGAAACAAATGCAATGGGTCAAGGGTGGGCTGGTGACAGATTATTCTACCCTGTTTTTGACCCTTTACTCATGCACTTTTGCATTTTACCACTTAATCCCATGAAGAGTACCATATATGCCAAAGTGGCCTTGCCACAAGCTTTTCGACCTGTCCTTTGACCACGTTGGCCTTTCCATGAGAGGAGGCGAGGTTGGCCGATTGGCTGTAACCAAGAATGAGGGAAGGTGCCACAGAGCAGCAATCAAAGACGCACTTCAGAGGCACTGTCAAGTCAAACTAACTGATCTACTAACCAATTCCCCCTGCCTGGTCCTTCAACATAACCAACGCCACTATACACGACTAGGAGCTTCCACATTACACATGGACACACTGAGATCTAATCCTCGCGCTCAATCAACTCAGACTCTGGCAGTAACCTTAGAAGAACACCACCTTGCACATAGTCCACAAATCCACCAACACAATACAATAAAGCACCCTAGTCATCCATGACTCTGAACCCCCCCTTATGGTTACAACTAACCAGTGCGCACAAGTACAACCCTACTCTAACCTCATACAACCCACACACTCGGCACAAACACGGCACACTTCAGAGGCACAGAGTCCTACCCATACGGTTACAACAAGCAGGGCCCCTTGAATCGAATTCGCACCAACTCCCACATGTAAGACCACGCACCGAGACGCCAGTTCCTCCTGGTTCTGTACCTATCCTATCCTCACTAACATACGCTGCCCTTTTCTCTTGCAGAGCCACGTGAGCGCCTGGAGACTGCCCTGTGGTGGTAGCAGAGCGTGGTATAAATCAACATAATAAACATAACATGTTGTCCTTTGACCTTCTTCCTGCCCTCTTGGTGCAATTATTGTCATATATGGAATGCTATTTCCTTGGCAAAGCTTCTGCTTTCCCGGGCAAAGTGGCAGTCTGGGTCTGTAACGATGTGGGGCCTGGGACTGTCTGCTTCCAGTCCACATCCCTGTCCCCGACTATGTTGCTTGGCCGTTTGTTTGGACTATGGCTATCCATGATTGCATAGCTACTGCCAGTTTGAATGGTGCGGATCCTTACCTTTTGTGACCTGGGCACAATTCCAGTCCAAATCTTCGATAAAAGGAGGTCTCCTGCAGGCATTCGACGGATCATCTTTGGCACCAAGACCCTTTGTAAAAATTCAGACTGATGATGACCAGAGGATGACAGTTGCAGCTGACCAGCATCAACGCCAGTGCAGTCTCAGTTGAAACCCTCCTTCTGTCCTTCTGTCAAGAAGGCCCTCACCAGTGTTTCGAACCCTGGACTGGTGGGAGCAGCCATTCTCAACCCCGGCTCGATGACCCGTGCCTGGTGAGCCTTTGGGAAGTGTCCCTGGACACCTGGTGGATTGGCTAGCTCTCTTGGGCTACTTTGCAGCAGCAGTCTCGGTTCAGAGTGCATTCTCCGAACTGTTAGGATCATCAACTTGTGCTTCAAGATGCCAGCTCCTGCATTTTCTCCTTCTGGTCCAACAGAAGCTGTACACAGCCTGCTCCATTGTCCGCCAGCAGAAGATAACCCCTCTCCACCTAACCGTGGGGACTCCTGTTGAATTCAGTATTCTTCGCTCTGTGGAGGACTCCTGAGGTCACGCGCTCTGCAGAGGTCTTCATGGCATCACACAGGTGATCAGCTGGACATTGCCTGGAACCAAGATCCAGGTGCCACACCTGTCCAAAACGAAAGCCTGCAATTGAAACTAACCGCTGCAGCTGTGCCTCGTTTACCTATATTCCCTTCCTGTACCCTCCCCCACCCACCGGCCCTCTACCGGAGCAAGCGCAGAAGTACACTGCCCAAACTGAATCCGGATACCCTGAAGTGGTCTCTGGAAAAATCTTACTACAATGGGTAAGTTATCATACCTGTTTCTTGAAACTGATGACTTTAGGTCACTAAGCCCAAACCATTGAGGGGTGGACTTATTAAGTATTGGGGAATTATTCTAGTGTTAATACGAAGTTGTCTGAATCTGATAACGGCATTGCACTGGTTTTGAATCAAATGCTTTTCTATCTGCTCACAAGAGTGCATGTATAAGGGTACCCCTGTCCCTTCCACAGCTCCAACACAGTTTGTCTGCTTGCAGATTTAACTTGTACATGTTAACCGGTGTCCATTATATTTTGCCAATTATTTTCTGTCTGATTGTATGCAAATTTAGGTCTGCTCCTAAGTGAACACCTACATTCAGTATATCTCTCCAATCCATATCTGTAAATTCCATATTTACATCAGCTGACCAAACTGTTCTCAATCTTTCCCAAGCTTCAATATGACTATTCCTCATTTTTATGAAATTCATGTAGGTACGTGCACTGTACTCCTGTCCCATAAGTAACTGACTCAAATCTGGTTTAATCCCCAAAGAATCATTTATAATACTTTTCTTATGATTAATTAATGAAGCCAGTTCTATGTACTTACATCTTTCTCTACCACTCGGATTGAATTTCCTCTGCAATTCCTCAAAATATAACAGACGATTACCCTCCATTATATCACTCATGATCAATATACCTTTTTTGACCCAACTCTTCCAATAAAAGCATCTCCTCTGGGAATGTCCAAGGTTTCTGGAATGAGGTGATTTGATAGTTGATATGATTTTAAACATAGTTTTACAGAGATCAGTGGTGAATATAATATTCCTCAGACATAAGGGTAGATGGAAGGATACTATGAAGCATAATGTTTGGATAGGTAAGGTTATATTAGTGGCAATGAAACTGTTTCTCAAAGTCTGGAAAACAAGGAATAAACCTTTGGTAGAAGACTGGTTGATGGAACTGCAAGTTTTATCTAAATATGAAAAGATCTCCTTAAAGGCTAGAGATGAAGAGGAAGAATACCTTTCGCAATGGGAATCATTTAATGCCTTGTATGACCGAGTTGCTCGGATGTGAATACATTAGAAGTGAGGAGTGAGATGGAGGGATTTTTTTCTTTCTCTCCCTTTTCTTTCTCTTTTCTCCACTCATCTTTTTCTCTGTTGGTGTTTTGGTTGTGTGTTTGTCCTTGTGTGGTTCTATATTTGGAGGAGTGTAATATAGAAATTGTACCATATTTTTGTTAATTAATAAAAATGATAAAAGTTTGGAATGTCTTTGGGGGGTGGATTTGGATATAAATCAAATGTATATTTATGAAATTAGTGTAATTTTGTTAATGTATTTCCTTTATGGTCTTACTAAGATCTCCTGCAATATTTTGTGTTGAAATATGTTTATTGACATGCTAATAAAAAGAGTGCATATATGTATTTTATAGTAATTATGTGACCATACTTGCCTGGAGGTTTTGTATATTTTTGTACTTCTCTAGCTGCAATTATAATTATCAGAGTGCTTTGTGTGTGTCTGACATTGTAGCCCCTCAGCCTAAGCTTCGCTGTGTTGTTACCTGCCTTGATTTTGGCTAGAAACGTTGTCTTTGTTATTCACCGTCATAGGTTGGCCTCTCGGAATCCACCCCAGAGTTGATTTTAGAAATGCATCTTAACAAGAACCTGGGACCTTGTCTTAGGTTTACCTGAGTGTAAAGCCTAATATATTTATCTGTCTGTACTAGTTCTAAATTACTATTTATTCTATTTTCTCACTTATTTTACCACAGGCATGTACAGTGTTGCTCTTAACTTTACTAATTATTGCATAACCCTTTCTAAAAGTGAACTGTTAATGATCTGTTAGCAGAACCCACAATGGTGATCTATATATATATATATATATATATATATATATATATATATATATATATATATATATATATATATATATATATATATATATATATATATATATATATATATATATATATATATATATATATATATATATATATATATGTGAGGAGTGAGGTTGAGTGTTCCAATGATGTGGTCTGGGGCTGGCACTCTGTACCTGCACCTGAAGTGGTTCATAGTCACCCCTTGCCCTGTGGTCAAGAGCACAGTGATTCATTAAAAGGCCTTTTGCAGGGGATTATGAACCGCAAGCTACAACCCGACACCAGCATTGGAAGTGCTCTACAACTTGGTCAGTAGTCCCATGGTGACTTTGGGGCTCTCGTGGAGCATTGTTGACCAAGAGAATTGAGGGCAAAAATATATAATGCTGAACCTGTCTAATATTCTTGGGGGTAAGGGGGGGTGGAGAGGTCGGATTCAGGCAGCCCCTCAAGCCAGTCGGACGTACCTTGTCCCTTGCACTTCGGCACTGACTTTGCACTGAAGTATGATCCACAGGCAGTAGTATTGACTTTGACCTTGCAGTGACCACAATGTATGGCATGCAGGTGCTGTGGTTAATCCATTTTAAGGGATTTTAACAGCCATTAGTTGCTTATATATTCTTTTTATGTTTTGCTGAAGTGAGATCATTTTATAGTAGTGTTTAGCAAGTTGTAATAATGTTTGTGTATTGTGTGCCTCTATTGCATGATAATCTTCTGTAGGCTTTTTAGAGGCTTTTTTCTAGAGATTCTCTTTGATATTTATACAGCGCTTATTTTAGTAAACCCACCCTATAAGGTCCATATAAAGTCTGTTACCAACCACGAGCAAGAGGGGAATTGAAAAGTGATAGCAAACCCTAATACTAAATGGGGGGAGAAAAGGAAAGCGAATTCAAGTTTGGGAGAAACTCACGTAAAAAACGAAACCAGAATGTGGTCAACCGAAATAAGGTATCAGTCTCAATCATTACTTGACAATTATCTGAAAGATATATTCGGGAAATTGGATGAACAAATGTTGCATGTGGAAAGAGCTGAGGTAAACTAGGTTGTGCTTGCCCAATGGGCAAGAGGTAGTCCCTATCAACATAGTCTCTCCTGTTGAACCAATGGGTAGAAGAATTGTTGGCACTCATGTAAAAACACAAGATGGCATATTGGTGCAATGGGCGTATTGGATAGTGTCCCTGTAGCAATGATTGGAAATGTTCAAACTGATGAAACAAATTACTCAAGTGTCGGTACAGCCAAACCAGGAAAGTGTGCTGGTTTTCTTGATCCAGGAAAAAATACAAAGCCTGGCCAGCGAACGTGAAACTTTATTGGAGTCAGTAAAAAGGGGCTGGTTTTAAACGTGGAACAACTGTGTGATGGTAATTCAATGAAAGCCCATGATCTAAATGTTGTATCTGCCCAGAAGATTAGGCTGTGAACCAAGTAAAGGAGTGTGTTAGTAAGATAGTAAATGACTCCATGCAGCTGATATTGACTTTAATGTAGCTTTAAATTTTAACTTTTATTTTTTATTCACCTTTTAAAAAAAGTTTTTAATGTATTTTATTGAATTTACAAAATCACATTTTGAATGCAGTACAATAATAACCTGGTATAACATACAATGGATGCATTAGCGATTCCAAACAAAAAAAATCATCTTTTCCATTTACCATCCCCTCCGAAGGACAAGGTAGCACACTTCCACTTGATCGTCAAGCATACTCTTGCCGCCAGAAAAAGGTTACGGGGCATGTGAGTTAGCAATGTGTACGTGTCTTCCTCTTGTGATTCAATGCCGATGAATACCAACAACGGAGAAAGCGTCCTGGAGATCCCATCAAATGCTCGAATCCACCTTAGAACTTCACTCCAGTAGGTCTGAACATGCACACAGCTCTACCTTTGGTGCCAGTAACCGCTCACCTCTGCACACCCCCTCCAGCAAAACGGGGCGACCCCGGGTACATTTTGGAGAGCCTCTGAGGGGTGTAATGCCATTTTAACAACTATTTTGCATTGTGCATTTTGTATTGCATGGAGACAGTTGAGCCCCACACCCCTCTGTGAATTGCCTGCCATTATTCACCTTTTTAAATGTTATGGATGACATGGCTAGACAAAAGAAGTATGAGGTCAGCGAAGTCAAAACAATCTTGGTTGGTCTAACAATTGGGGTGAACAAAAATGTTGAGCAATGTGGCTAATGAGGCATTACAGTGTAACTCTGTTCAAAGTAAAGTTATTGAGAGAACATCCTTAAATGACCAGAAGGTAGTGTCCCCTGTGATGTGCACAAGAGTAAATGAGATTCTAGCTGGCAAGAGAGATCCCACAACTAAACCAAATTTTGGGGTAAGAGTCCTAATTATATGTAACATACTGACATAGTTGAAAGGTCGCAAGGGATTCCACCTAATGTCACTAGGGATGGGAAAGTGGGTATAAACCTTCCTCCAGCAGCGGCTCCATTGGTGGGGATAATAGTGGGGGTTGACCTAATATTTAATGGATCCTCTGAAACTACAACCGGATTGATGAATACAGCTGCTCAATGGATAAATATGCTCCTTCATGGGCCGAACATGAATTCAGGATCTATAATGGCTAGAAGGGTGGGTTTGGGGGATTAAATTAATTTATTGATGGTGACTGTATTATTGTTTTCTTTTGATTCCCCGCGGGTGGCATCATATGAATTGGGTTCCAATTTAATTTATACCTCAAGAAGTTCCTCATATAGAATGGTCCTACGGTCAGATTTCTATCCTGATCGGACCCGGACACTTCAGCCTAGGGGGGTATTATTTAGTGAATATCCCAATGGGAAGGCGTAGGGTAGTGCCTATGAGGGGGTCAATCAATAAGAGGGTTGCCAAAGGACAAGTTGCACAAACTAATATCAACAGATTTGACCCTCTATCGACAATAGACAAACTAGATTGATCACACATAAATTCTGTTGTAATGGTTGAACATGAAACCCGATCTGTTCTGCTTCACATTCAAGATATATGGTTGGTATTAACAGGGCCCCCTTTACCAAATTCTATCAATGGCTGGCAGTTAGGGTGTGCTAGTACAAATGATTGTGTAGAATCCGTGTCGATACTGTCATGGAATATTGCAGGTTGCAGAGGAAAATTATCTGATAATACTTTAAAAGAGAAATTCTTGCTAGAGACATGGGAAGAGGAGGATTAGGTTCTCGATGGCTATTAGTTTATCCGGTAAAGGCAAAAAAGGGGTTGAGACAGAGGTAATATGGACGGTTGGCGATCGTGGTTAAGCGTTCACTTGCTTGTGAAATTATCAAAGTGTTAATCGGGAAAACGTGTATCCAAGTACTTTGGATTCCACTGGTGTATATTATTAACATTTATAATAGCCCCTCTGATAAGGCTTTGGGACCTACTCAAGCCCTAGAAGAGGTGATTGATTTGTCAACGAACAAGTGATCAAGACATAATGATTGTGTGGTGGTGATCTTAACTTGAAGCTGGGCAACAGCCCGATAGAAGGTCTTTTTGATCAAGAAGAAGATGGGGTTGGGGCCTTCCTTTGCCTCAGATAGACGTGAGAATTTGTGGTGCTGTGCTTCGGCTTTGGCACTGGATGATGGAAGTAGGCCTTAGATCAACTAATGGTAGGTTTGGGGGAGATATTCCTGGTGCCATTACATTCAGAACACGAGAGAAAGTTCAACCATAGACTATTTTTGTGTATCTGTCAATACGTGGAGGCTGGTTAAGAATTTGCAAATAAAAGAAGCACTGTATAGTAATCGCTACGCTCTGGATCTAGGCATAAAATGGCCTGGTACCAATCCAAAAGGTAATCCATTTGATCAAATTACAGAGATTGTTTGTGATGGTACTTCTACCAAACGATTATGATGGAACGGTTCAACAAAAGCCGCGCTGAGGATACATATTATGAAGAATAACTTGGTCCTGTTTCAGGCATTGTTAAATCCTGCCAATAATCCAGTTGTAAATTTTATGCAGCTAATTGGAAATATCTGAAGGATTTATGGAGAGGCGTTGGTCTAATACAAAAAAGGCCCCATGGTGGGGTGGTTTGACAAAGATTGTAGATTGGCTAAAGCAAATTTATTAAGTTTACGCAAACATGTGGAGACTCCTAAGAGTGATTGTTCAGGCTAGGGCCAACTACAAAGAACATATTAGAATACTGAAGATAATGTTGGATAATCAAGCCTGAAATAGGCTTGGCGAGCAAAAATGACTCACACAATTTCTGGAAAGAAAATATATATATTTGGCGTATAGTTTCCAAGATCATATATGGGTAGACCACTTTTACAAAGTATACCAAGTTCAAAGAGGGGAGAATAATGTGGAGCATGTTTATTTATCATATTTGAGGCAAGTGGATAATGCACATGGTCCAGTCTATTGCTTGAAGGCGTGCTTAAAGCTATTCAAAGTGCAAAACATAGTCCTGCCCCCGGTAGCAATGGGATATCGATTGAGTTCTATCAAGATAATAGTGAAATGTGGGGCCCGATTCTAACAACCCTGTTTAATGTGATATTGAGTTCAAAATCTGTACCAAGGGAATAGTTGAGTGATTATCGTTCCCATTTATAAAAATAAAAGCTGTAGAAAAAGCCCCCAATCATATTGGCCAATATCCCTCCTGAACACTAGTTTTAAAATGTTTGGGGAAGTGTCTACTTTTCAAACTGGAAGAGTGGGTCACAAACTATGAGATTCTATCCCGATTCAATTGGGGTTTAGGCCCAAATTCGGGACAATTGAGCAATATCTAAATGTGTACATAATTGCCCATTCCTTGAACATTACACAAGAACCAGTCTATCTTGCGTTTATGGACCTGAGCACTGCTTTCAATAAAGTGAATCAGAACAAACTATGGTATGTGCTCGGGTCATATAATTGCCCAGTTGCCATTTGGATGTCTTGCATAGAAAGACTGAGGTCTGTATTCGATCTGGTAGTGAGGGCCATTGTACAACTTGTTTCTCGATTATTTCAGGGGTGTTTACTGGCACCAATGCCCTTCTCCCTGTATATTAATCGCTTGGGAAACCTGTTGGAGTATAATATTGATGTACCTAGGCTGGGTAATATGTTAATCTCAGCTTTAATTTATGGCAACGACGGTCATCATTGAACGGACCTCAAGAGCATTGCAGATCTTGGTCATTACATTTTCTGCGTACATGTTATGTTTATGTTTGAGTTTATATAGCGCTTTAATCCAAAGCGCTTTACAGTATAACAGGTACAATAATGAAAGAAGCATATTTACAAACATGAAACAGACCAGTGATACAGTATGTAGAACAATTTACTTAAAAGGAGGGCGAGGGGGATGGAAGAGGAGGTAGGTGAGGAGGGTTTCAATGTCTGATTTGAGGTCAGCGGTAGGGAGGGGGAAGGAGGGAGGGAAAGGAGAGGAGCCCCCTGGTGACCTCCTACGCCCCCTGGTGGTTTGTGTCTGATTTGAGGTCAGGGGAGGAGGAGGGAGAGAGGGGAAGGGAAGGGGGTGCAGGAGGCTTGGGGGGGGAGAGAGGTAGGGAAGGAGAGTCAGGGGGTAGTGGAGAAGAAGGGCATTAAGAGAGGAGCAGAAGGATGAGTAGGTAGGGGAGGAGCGGATAGAAAAGGAGTGGAAGCGTGAGGAGGCACATGGGGCTGGGGGCACAGTGAGAAGGTTGAGATCAGCTGAGCGGAGAGAGCGAGGGGGAGAGTAAAATGAGAGGAGGGAAGAGATAGGGGAGGGCGAGATCATGGAGAGATTTGTAGACAAGACAGAAGAATTGGGGTGAAAGAAGAGAAGGAGAAAGAGTTGGGTGTCATCATGTAGAAATGGTGGGAGATGCCGAAAGAAGAGATACAGGGGCGAGAAGGGAGGTGTAAAGAGGGAAAAGAAAAGGTCAGAGTACGGATCCCTGGAGGTCGCCATAGTTCAAGGGGAAGTTGGAGGAGGTGCGGCCACCCCAGGATACAGTCTAGGATCGAGAGGAGAGCCAGGAGAGGACAGAGCCTCTGAAGCCAAGGGGGACAGAGTGCCAAGTAGTAAGGTGTGATCTACAGTATCAAAAGCTGCAGAGAGGCCAAGGAGGATGAGAATTGAGGATTGCTTAGCGTAGCGAGCAGTGAGGAGAGAATTGAGTACGTAAGCGTGAGCAGTCTCAGTTGAGTGTTTAGGGCAGAAACCAGACTGAGAGGTGGGGAGGAGGGAGTGGGAGGAAATGAAAGTTGAGAGTAGGCTAGACGCTCAAGGAACTTGAGATGAAGGGGAGAATGGCGATGAAGTTGGAAGCAAGAAGAGGGCTAGCAGGTTTCTTCAGGATAGGGATGATGGTAGCGTGTTTGAAAGCTAAAGGAAAGGTAGCAGAGGAGAGGCAGGGGTTGAAGGTGGTTAGGTTGGGCATGAGGGAGGTGGGGATGGGATCAGAGGGGACAGCGGTAGGGTGAGTTTTGGACAGGAGATGGGAGACGCAGGCTGGGCTGATAGGAGAGAAGGTGGACATGTTAGCAGAGATGGAAGAGGAGGGGGGAAGGAGGGGAGAAGGGAGAGGAGAGGATATTTTGGCATAGAGAAAGAATTTTGGATAAGAAGAAGTTGGCAAAGTCGGGGAGAGAGGGGAGAGTTTGTGGAAGGGTCAGAAGTAGGAGGGGAGAGAGAGGGTCTGGAAAATACAGCAGGGGTGAGACGCTTGTGAGTGGAGGAGGTTACAATAGTAGGAGCACTTGGCAGATGTGAGGCAAGAGTCATAAAGGGAGTGATATGAGAAGTAGGAGGATTGATTAGAGAAGGGGATTTGAGCCAGCGTTGTTCGAGGAGACGGAGGAGGCGACGCATTGACAAAAAGTGAGAGGAGAGCCAAGGTTGGGAAGGTTTGTGAGAGGGGGAGAAGGAGGTAGAGTTGGTAAAGACTGGAGGATATAGAGGAGGACAGTGCGGAGAGGGCGTCAACCGAGAGAGATGAGAAATCGGGAAGAGGGGGGAAGGGAGGAAGAACAGGAGTCAAGGAAGAGGGAAGGGTTGAAGTTGTGGAGATCCCGACGAGAGAAAGAGGGGGCGGGGGGGGGGCAATGAGGAAGAGGGAGGAGTAAGGGATAAGGAGCGGAAGGCATGGTCGGAGAGATAGTTGGGAAGAGACGATACATTTGAAGAAGAGTAAGATGACAGAAAGATGAGATCAAGAGTGGAGCCAGAGGAGTGGGTGTGGGGGGGGCAGGAAGGGGAGAGAGGAGGTAGGTGTAGAGTACGGAGGGAAGAGGGAAAGATTGAGTGGAGGTTGAGAGGGAGGTTGAAATCGCTGAGGACAGAGGGGAGTAGGGGAGGGAGAGATGAGGGAGAGAGGAGATGATCCAGGTCTTTATAGAAGGAAGGGGGGGGGCAGGAGGTCTGTAAATAATTAAGAAGATCGCGTGAGGGTAAGTGAAGAATTTGAAGAGAAATTTGGAGGAGAAGGTAGGGAGAGGTAAGGTAGGGTAGGGGATGAAGAGAGACATTTAGGGTGAAAAATGAGACAGACGCTGCCTCCATGACCTGAGGGGCGTGAGACATGAGAGGAGGAGGAAGAGTGGAATTGAAGGTGGGGAGATCCAAGTTTCAGTGATGCAGAGGAAGTGTAGGTTGAGTCGGAAGAACATGTCAAGGGCCGCAGTGGCTTTATTGCAGATGGATCGGGCATTCCAGACGACAATGTTGATACTGGAGGGATTGACAGTGGGGAGGTGTATAAGATTAGAGCAAAGAGGGATTGTGCGAGGGGGAAGGGGTAGGCAGGAGGGGAGGTGAGGGGGGGTGGACATGAGGATGAGCGGGAGGAAGAGGAAGAGGAAGAGGAGGAGGGAGATGGAGGGAGGCCGATGAAGGGAAAGACTGATAGAGTGCATGACAAGAAGGGGATTAGAGAGTGTGCTGGAGGCCACACAGCAGGGTGTCCACAATCAGAGTAGGTATCCGGAGCTGTGGCAGGTTCAGTAGAGGGGAAGCGGCGGGTGAAAGGGCTGGGGAGGGTGAGGCCTAAGAGAAGAAGGATGGGGGGTCACAGCAGTTGAGTGGGTGTCCAGGCAGTGGTGTGAAGGTTGCAGCAGCAGAGCATCCGAGGGTGGATTGGTGAGGGTGGTAGGAACCTTTGGAGATCAACAGCAGAGTGTCCGAGAGGTGAGAACAGGAGGATCCTTAGAGTGGAAATTGCAGCAGGGAGCGATCAAGGGCAGTTGGTGAGATCAGCAAGATTCTTGGGGAGGAAGAGCAGCAGAGCGTCCAGGGCAGTAAGGTGAGCAGCATGGGCCGAGGAGGAGGTTCTGAGGGGGGTGGGGGGAGGGTAAGAGCACTAGACAGTTGAGTGGGTGTCCAGGCAGTGGAGTGAAGGTTGCAGCAGCAGAGCATCCGAGGGTGGATTGGTGAGGATGGTAGGATCCTTTGGAGATCAGCAGCAGAGCGTCCAAGAGAAGTAAGGTAAGAGTAAGAGGAGGTAGGGAGAAGGATGCTGTCCAGGTGAGGAGGAGTGGGGACCGCGGACTGTAGGACGAGCACAGAAGGAGTTGCCTGAGGGAAAGCCCGAGGGCTGGGCGGGCAGTGTTACAGTCCGTTGCAGCAGGGCACAGGCAGTATTGGCAGGTTGTAGTAGGCAGTGCACAATAGGAGGGGACTGTTGGCAGTGGTGGCACCCGCAGTGCGGCTGCAGTAGTAGGACGATTGCCAGCCTGCGTAGGGGTGGGGGCAGCCTCCTGCAGTGCAGGGGATGTGGCAGTGGTAATAGATCCTATTTCGGTGCGGCAGCAGGTCACTCTGTGGTCTGCTACAGTGCTGGACTGAGCGGGAGGCAGGGACAGCAAGGTGGAGGAGGGTGGCTCAGCTCTGATGGTAGACACAGTGGTGGAATGACAGGTGCGGCCGCAGGCAGAGGATCAGACAGAGCAACAGTCCACCAGGAGATCCGTTGTATGGAGGGCGATATGACACGCCCGCAGTGCGGCTGCAGTAGTAGGGGGCTCCCCAGCCTGCGTAGGAGTGGGGGCGGCCACTTGCAGTGCAGGGGTTGTGGCAGTGATAATCCTACCTTAGTGTGGCAGTGGCTCACTCAGTGAAGGAAGACACCGCAGGCGCGATGGCAGGTGCGGCCGTAGCAGTCGGTCTCTCGGCAGCCTCTGTTCCCAGGACAGTGCTGTGCGCGGCTCTCGGGACAGCAGCAACAGTGCTGGGCTGGGCGGAGGGCCAGAACAGCAAGTTTAATGGATATTTAGACCATGCACCATCACCACCGGAATGGTCCCCTGGCACTCTGGCGGATCTGAAACAAAGGGGGGATAGGTTAGGCGTGTTATTAGCATATAGTTTGGAGAAGAGCGCGGGAGCTGTGAAGTACTGTTGGCAGCTTCGGTTCGGTTAACACTGTTCACCGAGCATTTTGGTGTTATTGGGTTCCGAGTCCGTCGTTTTCTGTTGCTTGCGTGTCAGTGTGGTGTGGTTGTTGTTGCAGTGTGGTGAAGCGCGTGCGGCATGCTGCGGTCTTAAGAGGTCTGGTTGTGTTTGATTAGAGTGTGTGAGGATCAGTGAGGTTTTTAGTAGTTTTTGGATTGCTTAGTATCCTTGTTGTTAGGAGATATGCATATTCCTATTGCTTCTCCTTCATGATTTAGAGAAGGTAGTTTCCTTTCGGTGATTAAGTTTCAGCATCATAAGGCTGTCTCATCTCTCTGTCATTATGCTAAGTTAGCTACTTTTGTGTTTCCGTCTTTGTATTCAGCCAACCTTTTTATCCCAGTTTCTTTGCTGTGACCTAGTTTTGGATTGATTTACTTGCGAGCTACTCCTGTACCCTACGTCCTTTCTGAGTGTTGTTGGTAGTGTTGGGCATATATGCTAATTTGTGTTCTCATGGGGTTGTACATGATAGAGTTGGACTTGCTTGTTAGTACTGATATCCGCTGTAATGGTATGGTTGGGGAAAAAAAGATTGGGCACATTTCCCAAAATTTGGTGTGATTGCTTGGTGATCCCAAGAGTGAATCTATTTGATTATCTTGTGTTTCGTTTCAATGAGAATTTCACTGAGAATGCACATATCCTGAAACAGGTCCCCATTATAAAACAATCTGTTAGTGGCATCGACAGATTCATGAAACGGCACAAGAAGCCACCACTTTGTATTGTAAAAAAGATCTATAATGCTCGCATTGTAGGGGCGATCAAATATGGTGCTGCGATCTGGAGGAATGGTGATAATGGTGTGCTGCAAAAAGAGGAAAACTGTTTTGTGAAATCGCTTATGGGTTTACCCGTGTCGGCTCCAAATTTTGCATCACATGGAGAAATAGCTCTGCCCTTTCTTGAAAATCTATTGGCCCTAGTGCCAAGTAGGTTATGGCTGCATGTCTGGTTTTACTATAGGGCTGGGCTCACACAGAAAATGATAAAGGATATATTTGGGGGGTGGGCTGGGAAGGTGATGATAAAATTGGATGGTTAGAAAATATTAAGGAAATGTTGGGGAATGTGAATGTCGGTGGTATGATCACCAATCCCTTACTAATGGATAATACTAAGTGCCGTCTTTTAATAAAGAAATGTGTGGAGTGGGTAAATGATGCCAGAGACACAGGAATTGTTGAAACCAATGAACAGACAATTGATGAGAATCTCGACAAATGCAATTAAGGAATATCTTGTCTAGTCTAACAATAAGGAATGGATCCATTCCTTCCTTAACAACAGATCCATGAGAGTCTTCGCACCCACAGCCTCTGCCATCCCATCCCCAGTCACTTGCGGTGTCCCCCAGGGCTCCTGCGTCTCCCCCACTCTATACAATGTATTCACGAAACCCCTCTTTGACATACTGGACCGCTTGGGTGTCATCTACACCAACTACGCAGATGACACCCAAATTACTGATCCCTTTAACAGGCGACTACTCCACTGACCTCACTGCTCTCAACAACATTTATTCCATTATTCAAGAATGGATGGCCAAGCATGGCCTATGCCTTAATGACGACAAGACCGAGCTTCTTCTCCTAGGTTCCCAACCCAGACTTAATAAACTCGACAAACTCTATCAAGCATTCACTATAGACGGCAATAACATCACCGTCTCTAACAGCGTCAAAACCCTAGGAATCTACCTCGACTCCTCCCTCACACTGACAAGACAGATCAATTCCATCTCATCAGCCACTGCTTACACTTGTAAACTTATCAACGCCAGCAGACCTTACCTCTCACCATCCAACTGCATCACCTTAGCCAGAGCGCTAGTCCTTTCCAAAGTTGACTACTGCAATGCGCTATACTTGGGAACCAGTCAGAAAAACATCAACAAACTACAAGTCATACAAAACAACGCCTTGCGAGCAGCCCTGAACATACCCAAACAAGAACACATCTCGGACGCCAGACGCACCTGCCATTGGCTATCCATACCACAAAGAATTGAATACAAAACCATCTCACTCACACACAAATGCCTAGCTAACCAAGCACCCAGATACCTATCCGACAACCTCAAGCACCACACCCCAGCGCGCCCTACCAGATCAGCTCAAACACACTGCTTAAATATCCCAAGATTTAAGCTCCAAAAAGCAGGTGGCTCCAGCTTCCCCGTGCTTGCCTCCAAACTTTGGAACTCACTTCCACTAGAGCTGAGATCAGAACCGTCCTTTCACAGATTTAGACACAACACCAAAACTTGGCTTCTATCCAAAGAAACTGCCTAGCCCTACCGCACTAGCATGCACCAAGACTGTAAATTTGTAAATATGTAATCGATTTGTACATTTCTGCTGCATTATTCTTGTTGTATTCATTATTCTTGTTGTATTCATCGCAAGCGCCCGGATGCCCTAGGGCCAGGCGGCGCTATACAAATAATAAACTAAACTAATAAGTACCAAAGGGCACCTATTACAAGAGTACGCTTAGGGTGCATTGAGCTGGGTGAGGTTCTAAGCTGGAGATTGGGTAGGAATTTTGAATCTATATTCCATATGCGTCAAGCTGAGCATGGAGACCTCGCACACTTTCTATTTCTTTTGTCCAGCTTATTGTTGGCTAAGGAAAAAGTACTTGATACTCTTGTTTGTGGGTAGAGACCTCACCCAGCCCAGGCATGCTCTTTATCATCTACTGAATGCAGCCTTGCAAGCTATTGCTTGTAGTGTATCCCCATTTATTAGAAAAGCCTGGCGAATACGAGAAAGGGAACAAACGGAAGGGCATGCAACTGGAAGGAATGATAAACTGGATGAGGTTTTGTTTTTATACGTTTTATGGCTATCAAGGCTGCTATTGGTTTTAGAGAATTTCTGAGTGTTAAATTGTATCATGTATGTGATTTTGTAAATTCATTGTTTCCCTTTGCTTTTTAATGTTTGGAAAATGTTTTTGTCTAATGGTTTTGTATGATGTATGTTACATGGATTTTTTAATAAAGAGATTACTACTACTGTACGTGGTAATACTTGTATGAAGTTGTCATTGCTTTGTATTCTAAAGGCCTTATAAATGTGTATTTCTTTTACATGTTTTATCTAACTTGATGTTTTGGGGTGCTCTCTCTCATTGTATCCCTAGATCTGTCTCTCACACCCTCCTGAGCCTAAATCGTACTGCTCTGCTACACTACCAGTGGATTCACTGTTCATGTAATAGGTTGGCCCCCAGGGTTGATTCTTTAAATCCATTTGAACATATGCCTACTGTATTTTTAACTGATGAATGGCTGCTACGTGTTCACCAACTTGCATTAAACGGGTATCATGGGCTGAATGACGCCACCTACAGGAACTGGTCCTGCACTATACACTAGGCCTTTGTCGTTCCGCATTCATGGGAAGATGGGTGACTGCTTGTATGTTCCTAACATGCTTCAACTAAAACAAATTCTGACCCCTTCAGCAGCTTTGGGCTCTGCCCACAACCGCTTGTACTTTGGGTGGCCCTCCTTCATATGTAGTTTAAGCAAAGTCATCCATCCAGTACACCCGTCCTGGTCTGGCCTTTGACTGCCTTCCTAACTGTTGAGATTTGGTCTTGTTGGGGAGAGTCTTGCGCAACCCTCTGGTGAGGGCTGTGTAACCATCTAGCCTAAAGGTTTTCAGTATTGCAACTGTGATGCCGGAAATGCATCGGAAGGACAGGGCCTCCATGTCCTTGTCCTGTAGTCCTTTTATCACGTATGTTCTGTCTTGTTCTCCGCGCAGGAGTTCATGTGGGACTCCTGGCAGTGCGGCTCTTCGTCTTTCTGGTTTCGGTGAACAGACCCTTGGGATACCCTTATGGCACCCATGTGCCAGGGCGCAACCCTGTACTCCTAGTGTATGTTTTTGGGCACCTCTGTGTGGCCCACAGAGCAGGGTATGGGCTGGTGGCAGCTCCATGCTGAATTTGACAGGTGTGTTGAGTATCCTCCGTTTTGGAATACCCAGGCCCTGCCATTGGAATCATTTGATTCCTGATAGGATACAAGATGGCCCTGGTGGCCTCTTGCTTTCTATCGCCTGTTACCTTGCTTTCCCGAAGTCCCAGGAAGCCTTGACTGTCCCTTCCCCCTCACTGACTGTTGGGAGGAAGTTCCATATGGTATTGTGGGGACGTACAGGTCAGACTGGCTAGAGCCTTCCCAATGACTGTATGTTGTGGGTACACCCGTGGGGCAGGACCTGGGTGAATAGAGTGTGTGACGAATACCCATTCATGTTATGGGTGTCTAGTATCTGGTGTGTGACACAATGACTGAGACAGCCCTGCCTGAAACTAGGATGAATGCAGTGTGTAGTGCTGAATGGCTGGGTGCTTGTCTGAATCCACATTCCGTGTTTTGAGTGTCTGGATGGAGAAGAATGGCCGGCATGCACTGCGAGCCTGATTGCCTGCCTGAATGCCCTTCTGAATGATTGGTTGACTGAGTGTGACCCAGCAGAGTGAATGAGAGACCGAACAGTATATCTGGGGACCTCTCACTGATGGAAATCGTTCAGCAGCTGAAGTCGAAACTTAATGCTTAACCTTGAAGCCCAGCCGGACGAGAAGAACTGCTGCAGCATTCCTTCACCAACTGAAAGCTATTGTGTCTTCAAGAACTGATCCAAGAGAGGACTTGGCTAGGAGACCTCTTCCCAAGCTACGAGGGACCATCATGCACCAGCTGATATTTGCCAAAGCTCCCTGGAAGTCAGACGCTCGAAAGGCTGCCGACCGGAGAAGGGGACGGCCGCAGAATCCGAAGTGAAGCACACAGATATCCAAGTCCATCGTCGTTGACCAAGGTTCGCTGGTTTGCTATAACCGCTGGAAGCCGGTCGAAGTGCGTTACCCAGAAGCAGGGACAACTTGACGTTGTACATCTACGAACGGAGCCGCAGCGCTCCATTGCCTAAGACATTTGATTCAAGCTCTCCCTTGCCCATCATCGATGACCACTTTGTCCGGTTGGAGAAAGTCAAGGCTGTTGACGACCGAGGAGAAACCGCCAGTGGGTTTGCCGCCAGCCGAAGACCTCCAAGACGGTGATGAAGAGCCGAGAGGCAGCCGTCGTCCCGTCCCGATCGCTGACGCCAGACGCTGACGACCTGACGCCCTTGCTTGGCCAAAGTTTGCGGCAATGAACTATCGTTATCGAGGTATACCGCACGCCTCATCTTCACAGAACGTTCACAAGCTTTTCTTAACCAATGAATCTCGACAACCTGTTGCTCCTGCCTTAAAGAGAGTTCACTCAAGAAGGGCCCGTCGACGACTCATCGAACAACTCTATGAAACCAGGTACATTGGGGTAGTAGAACCTTTAGAAGGAATCAAGACTATATTAAGCATATCTGGACAGGGCTTGTCAATGCAATTTATTTACAGGTTGCCCAGGTGGGGGGAATCCTCACACAGAACAGTCTCATGGTAGTGGGATAGACGGTTCTGCCATTGTCTGATGTAATTTGCTTTCTTTCTGTAGTCTATCGTTGATTCATCTTACAACCTGATTCGTATGCCCTATGAACTGTTAGCAGTTGATGCATTTCAAAGGAATCGATAGTTAAGAGTGGTACCACGTAGACCTGTATACATTTGCAATTATAGTATTGCCAGAGTACAAAGTGGGTTGTTGTGATTGTGTACATAACCTTGAACCTTATTTATATAAAGACTGTGTTTTCACTAACATAGTGTGTGGACATTCCTTTGTGGATGCTTGGGGACTACACTGTACTTAACCCCTTAAGTGCCACCGACGAGCCGGCTCGTCGGTTTAGGCACTCTGTTTTGTTCGATCCCTGCAACTCAGGGATCGAGCAAAACTGTAATCCATACCCGGGCTATGTGAGGGGGAGGTCCCCCCTCACTGCCAGGGGGCTGGATTACCTTTAGTTTCACGTCGGCGTGCGTAACGCATGTTGGCGTGAAACTGAAAGTAAATTCCCTGCAGCAGACATTTTCAGCTGCTCCGGGGAAAAGAGAAGGTAAGAGACCTTCTTGTTCCGCCTCGATCTCCGGCTGTATTTCAAGCCGGAGATCGAGGCGGGTATCGTTGGAAAGGGGAGATGCTCCCCTTTCCAACGATACCCATTGTGTGACATTGCTGCCCGCGGATCGGGCGCAGGGCGCGCGATCCGTGGGCAGCAATGCCACCGGATCAATACAGATCCGTTTGTGACGCGTGGGGAGGTGTGGTTGCTTAATAGGTAAGCGGCTCCCCCCCCCCCCCATGGCCCCAAAGCATGAGGCCACAGCGCCAGAGACCCCTGGGGGCAGATGATCACTGCCCCCAGGGGTGATAACAAAAAAACAAAAAAAAATGGTGGGAGGGGGTTTGGGGCCCTGGGGCCCACTAGACCACCAGGGATATGACAAAGTGGTGTCCCTGGAAAGGGGAGGTTCTCCCCTTTCCAAGGACACCACTGATATGACGCATTGCTGGTCACGGATCAGCGCGCGCTGATCAGTGGCCAGCAACCCACTGGACCACCATTGATTGGTTTGTGAGTTGGGGGGGGCTGCTTCAACTAAGCAGCCCCCCCCCCCCCGACCCCCAAAGCATGGCTGGGGGGGACACCTCATGCAGCTCTCCCTAAGCCTTCTAGGAAGGACTGCATGATGTGCCCCCCCCCCCTCCGTTCGGTGTGGGTGAGGAGAGGGCCACCACAAAAGGTGGGGCAAGACCCCCAATCGATGGGGCAGTAGGGTTTGGGCACCCTGGGGGCAGATCGGCACACTAATGTGGCCATCTGCGCCAAGCGAACTTGGGTAAACAAAAAAAAAAATCCAAAATCGTAGGCTGCGTTTTAGGGGGGGCTGAGGGGCACCTCTGTGGATTCCCACAGGTGTCCTCTTTTGGAAAATGCATGGGGTTCCCTGTTTTCCTTGCTGGCTTCGACACCCTAGGCCCAAATCTGTAGGTTGCCCACATGAACAAAATGGGCAGTGGCGAAAGGCTTGGGGTTACCAGTGGGTTACCCTTTTCCTTTTGCGCCCCCGGTAGGTGCACCCACACATGTGAGGTACCTTTTTCATCGGGACACGTGTGGGAACGCGGGAAGGTAGGCCACGTGTTGTTGGCGGTGTGTTCGGTGGGTGGCCAGAGCGAAATGTCTGAGAATTGTCTGCATTTCCAGCCAATTTCAGAGACATTTCCCTGTGTCCACTCACCGAAACATGTCGCCAACAGATATCATACCTTCTCGCGTTCCCACAGGTGTCCCGCCGAAAAGGTACCTCACATATGTGGGTGCACCTACCGGGGGCGCAAAAGGAAGAGGACACCCGTGCAAATGCAACGAGGTATGACTTGCGCAAAGCGGCCCAGAATTTATTACCCAGAACCCCAGACAAAGTGAACATTGTGTTTTTTCCCCAACAAATATCACACTTTGTCGGGGATTGTGGCTAATAAAAACTGGAGGAGTTTGCGCAAGGCAGACCTCTGTGGATTCCCACGGGTGTCCTCTTTTCGGAAATGCATAGGGGTCCCTGTTTTTCTTGGTGGCTGCAACACCCCAGGCCTTAATCTGTAGGTTGGCTCCCCAAACCCATTGGGGGGGATAGCAGTGGTTTAGCCTTATTCCTTCGCGCCCAGGTAGGTGCACCCACACATGTGAGGTACCGTTTTCATCGGGACATCTGTGGGAACGCGGGACGGTAGGCCATGTGTTGTTGGGGGCGTGTTTCGATGGGTGAGGCGAGCGAAATGTGTGGAAAATGCGTTTTTTCCCCCACATTTCGGACTTTGTGGGGGTGTCTGGGTAATAAATTCTGGGACGATTTGGGCATATCATACCTCTGCGGATTCCCACGGGTGTCCTCTTTTCGGAAATGCATGGGGTTCCCTGTTTTCCCCGGTGGCTTGGACACCCGAGGCCCATATCTGTATGTTGTGCCGGTCGGCAGAGCGTCTCAAATTCCGGTCTGAAAACAGACTTGGGGTTACTTGTGTTTTAGGCTTTTCCCTTGGTGGCCAGGTCGGTGCACCCACACATGAGGTACCGTTTTCATCGGGACACCTGTGGGAACGCGGGACGGTAGGCCATGTGGTGTTTGTGTGGTTTTCATAACGTTTTGACCCATTTGCTGGTGGCCTTTGTCACACAACCGTTTCATTTCCCAAATGTGACCTACATTTAGTCGCTGCTTTAGGCACCATACACTTTTGGAAGCTGCACAAGTCGCCTACCCTTGAAAAGGTCTGCTTGTGCTCTTTCAAAAAATGTATGCTTGCCGTTCCTCACCACATTGGTTTTCCCGATTTACACATGCTAAGTGCGTCTGTTCAGGCCGTGAGCGTAAAACTCCTGTGTACCATGGCTAGGTGTTTGGCTTGTGGTATTGCTTGTTTTGTAAAACACTACAAAAAATGTGTGCTCTCCTAACTGCAAGAGTCGGGGGAATGTAGCGGAGCATTGCTTTTCTCAAAATTCATAGAAGCCATTGCTGTACCAAGCCAACCATGTCCAACACATACCTTTTTTTTCGGTAATTTTCCCGCTTTTCCCCCAATCTATGGCAGTTTCCCCTACCTAGTTGTTGCCTGACCTACGCAAATCACCCCTTCCGAAACTTGGAATTTTGTCTACTTTTCAGAAATACTTGCCTTTCTGTCCTCCAATTCGACTTTCCTACCTTTTTCTTCCATTCCGTCCATGCATGTCCAATTGGCAAAAATGGCCAAAATCGCCTACGTCTCCCAAAACAGTTGATAACCACATAAAACATTTTTTTTTCGTTTCCACTCATCCTGTTCTTGAAAGCCAGGAAATTGGGGAATTCAGCACAGCAAACCATTCGCTCCTAGCTCTTACAAGGAAAAAATCACAGGCTTCTTTGTACATCATTTTATTGGCATTTTTTGAAAAAACCCAGAATTTTCGCCCTTTTTGCTTATTTTCTCTCACCCCCCCTAGAGCAACCTAGGATTCCTGGGTGGCGTTACGACCGCCTACATGTGGGAAGAAAAGGAGCCAAATTTGGCAGAGATACCTCATGTAACAAAAAAAGTTACAAGCCATTGAATGGCCACATACCGAAATCACCAAAAAAGGCCCTGGCACTGGGGAGAAATACCCATGGCACTGGTTCCATGGGAAATACCCATGGAACCAGCCCGCATCACCTCCTTGGAGCTTAATCCTTGATTGCTTGTCCACGTTTTAACAAATAGAGACTCTTGGCTTGGGTGCTCTGTGCTTCGACTCTGCCATATAGAGAGCAGGAGTACAGATACCCCCACCCCCTCCAGTCTTTACAGCAACCAGAATGATTAACCAAAATGCCCTATAGTAGGCAGCTGTGGCAGAGTAGTCAAGCTCAACTTAAGACGGGCTGATGGTGAAATGCAGTTGGCGCACACAGTTAACCAAAGAGAAATATACTCTACTGAAAAATATGCACTTTTAATAACAATATATATATATAATATATATATAGTACTTTAAGGGTGCAGAAGTAAGACTGACACAATGGCACTTCTTTGGGTATAAGCTTGTATTTATTAATAATGGGTTGGAAA
Organism: Ambystoma mexicanum; assembly: GCF_040938575.1. Taxonomy (NCBI): domain Eukaryota; kingdom Metazoa; phylum Chordata; class Amphibia; order Caudata; family Ambystomatidae; genus Ambystoma; species Ambystoma mexicanum. Next base: position 1,477,979,366 of record NC_090921.1, read on the forward strand.
AATGCCTCTTTATCCCTAGAACTGAGAGGGGTTTCCCTACCTCATGGGAAACTAGTGAAATTGTCCGGAAGCAAATGTCTGTCACTGTCATGCCCCAAAACCTACCTCTGTCCCCAACACTAACCATCTAAATGTGCAAGGATGAACCCTTCTCAAAGTAATGGGTTGTAAGGCAAGAATTGATGTAGTGACCCTGTGGGAGACTACACAACACTTGTCCTCTTGGTATTATGTAACCCACCTTTTGGTATAGGCCTGTAGTACACTAGTTGGTAGTGTGACTGAGCAGCCAGGTTTATCTCAAGAGGGGTAAATGTGAGCTGTAGAGCTGTAGCAATGAAATTGGAAAATACAAGTATCCAAGTAGCACTTACACAAGTTGTTAGTTATAAATAGTTATTTATTTAGCATACGTTTTTAAAAAAGCATTCTTTAAAAAGGGCGAAATGGGTACTTTTCCATAATCAACACAAAGCTAGTAGATCCTCTTTAGAGATGCGTTTTACACACTTCCTACACCCTGAGGTGACTTCACTGACTAGGACAGTAGTGGCATTTATATATCCCTAGTACACTTAGTAGATTCCGAGGTTTATAGAAAGGAAAGAAAAAGGGTTAAACAGGTTCTCAGAGCATGTGAGCACTACATCTTCCAATGAAGTCTAGACAACCTTTCCCAGCAATAATAGTTTAAAACCAAGCTATAACCTCTTGGGGACAGTAAATATAAGTCAAGTGGACTAGAAGAGTCTGCAGGGAGTCAGGACAGCCAAAGTCAATTGGAGCACAGTCTGTGGAGCTGAGGCACTTCTTAGATGACAGTCTGGCACAAAGTTGGATAGTTTGTTGAAGGCAAATCTCTGTAGGCTCACAAGCTGTTACACTTTGAAGGGTAGAGCTGAAATAAACTCTAGCAATGAAGCTATTGCAAGTCTCAACTGAGAAGAGCAAAACTAAGGACACTGAGGTAAGTACCCAAAGTCAGAGCAGTACCTTTGGTTAGAACAGGAGTGGTCAATCTGGCTTCTGTCTGTTTGCAGTGATGCAGGTGCTGGGCTCCTGGGCCTAAGTCACTGGGACAAGAGGGAGGACGTCTGCGTCAGCAATTCAGAGGTCGGCGGCAGCTATGGCTCTTTTCAGATCAACCAGCGCTCGATAAACGGCACCACCGTGGATCTTGGACACTGGTTGGGCTTCCTTCTTTCCTTGAGTCCTGCACTCTTGTTAGGGGACTCGAGCTGTGGTCGTCCTGCTTCTGGAGGGTCCTGGGGAGATTCCTGGAGCTTCCGGCTGGATTGCAGACGTTGCACTCGACTACGGATTTCTCGACCCCTGGCACTCAGTTCCTGCAGCAGCAAAGCGGTACAGCCAATCGGGAAAAATGGTCCAGTGGAGTTTCTCAGGGTTAGTTGGTCCCACTAACCCAAGGGAAGAAGTTGTCGCTTCCAGAGCTTCTCTTGGCGATCAGAAAAAGTGAGTTTCAGCAGAGCAGCAGGGCTTCACTGAGCAATTCAAAGGTCCAGGGGGATGAAGCAAGCTTTGTTCATGTTTTCTTTGTCTGGTGTTCTTCCCAGTGGTCGACTCTGCCTCTAGTCCCAAAACCCTTGCCTTTTAAGCAGGTTTCTCTCCTTTATGCACAGCCTAGCTGTCACTCAAACAGCAGTGTGACAAAGGACAGCCAGCCAGTCAGGACTGGGTGCATTCAGGCATTCCCAAAGACAAAGGATAGGGGAGTTTCGGGAACCTCCCTCACTTCCTGCCCTTCCAGACACACTGGAGCCAGAGGCGGGTTTCAGTACTGGAGGCCTCCAAAGGAAGAACGAACAAAGGGCTCAAGCCTGGCTTGGCGAGCAGAATAAACCCCAAGAAAGACCTCACTAACAGAAAATGGCCGGGGACAAAATAGTCACTCATGGGTGCTATACTGCAGCTGAGGATCCAGCCTGTGGTAGAAAAGCACAATGGTAGGAAAATTAAACCACTGCCACCAACAATTCTAAATTAGTGAGGGTGACATACACAATGTTACATGAGTAGGTAGGATAAGGGGCTACTAGGTAACACCCCCAGCACTCCACATACAATGGGGTGTGCTGGATCTACAAAGAGGGAAGGGTAAGTAAAGTCAATTTCACTTTACTATTCTTGGGAACAGTAGTTCAAACAAGAAAAGTTATTTAAACCTTAGGAGAAATCTAAAGGATTTCTCTGTGACACTGCACTGAAGGTGTTGTGTGTCACCTTACAAAAAGTAGATGCCTATGGAGCTTGTCAGACTGCAAAAACAAAGGAAACATGTAATCCAAATCATGTAAAAACACCTGAGAGAGTGAGAAAAAGGTCTCGCTCACACCATGGTTAAAATTAAAAAGTCATAAAGTCCAGCAAAAGAGCTGGGGTTCTCTAAGGTTGAAAGTAATTACCACAGAAATGAGAATTCTCCCTAACAATGAGGGATTAGTGATATGCATGACAACATTGTCCTTGGCAGTTGCATACATTTCTTCATTGATATGCTGCTTTTTGAATGGATCGCTGTAAGTAGATGCAGAATTGAGTGTGCCCTTTCAGGAGGGGTGCAGACACAGCTGCTATTGGTGTTGAACTGTGCCCCCAGAATGACGTAACTGTTGGAAGGCCTTAGACATTATTTGGTATAGTTGATGAAAAATCCTAGCCACTTTAGGGTGTCCATAGCGTGTTGTATTGGCCCTGTGCCTCCTGTTTTGTAACCACTCTGATCAACCAGTCGTCGAAGTAGGGATACATGTGGTACCACTCCCTCCAGCGGCAGGCACCTGGTTAAGTGTGTGACGCCGACCAGAGTCTGAAAAGCAGGATTTTGCATTGATAATGGTTGCTTCCTACAGAGAACCTGGGGAATTTCCTGTCGGTGTTGTGGATTGGCACATCGAAGTATGCATCTGTAAGTCTAGTGATGCTAAGAAATCTCATTTCTGCACTACCTTTATCACATCGGACAATGTGACCATCTTGATTTTATATATTTTTCGGGGGGTATTTGTTGAGCCCCTGTGATGAAGCCTCACAAAATCCCTGCCTCCCAGGTGGCCAGGGGAAGGCAGACACTTCCTGATCCTGTGGTTTTAGCCGGGTGGATTACCTGGGAGGAGAATACCCCCCAGGGAATAGGAAGAAAGGTTCTGTTAGTAGAGACGCGGTGCTCCTCATCTTTGAGGGATGAGGTATCCAGGATGCCAGAATATATAATGGCTTTTTATCAGAATCAGACTTCCTTTACTAAAGATATCCAACATATTGGTAATGAAAGCCATTATGGCCAGTATAAGGATCAGAAAATCAATACCCTCCCTTCTGAGAAATATGATCTTTCCTCCTGGTTTAAACTGTGAAAACAAGAAACAAACTAGCTTCAAATACCTTATTTAGAGGTATGTCTTGCAGAGTGAGTTAGGTAAAGTTAAAACTGAAATAGGTGATGCAATGAAGAATGAGATTGTTGGGGACTACTTGTGCCATAATGCCAGAGGTACTGGGATGAGGAATATGAGCTTAGAGGAACAAAACTGCAATGTGCAGACTAGTGTTCCTAACAATCTACACCCGAGCAGGAATTTTGTCTATTTAAATCCCCCTCAGATGCAGATGCGAAGTAGAAGCAGCAGAAGTTATCCGTTACCGTGTATGCAGCACGAGCAGAACGGTCGCCGGCACCCCCGCCGTGCCTTAGGCGGTTAATGCTGCGGAGTGTTGTGATCAGGAGAAACCCAAACTGAGGTCCCGCAGCGGGAAGCGCTGTTGTTGCAGGTTGCCCTGTGGGAAAGAGGAGCTCTCTGCACATTGTATGTCTCCGGTGGTTGATGAGGACCCAGGAACGAAAGGAGCATTATGCGATCCTATCTGGGAAGGCCAAGGCACAGAATTGCAACCGGAGCTTTCGGACGCTCAGAGTCTGGCGAGGAAAGAAGTGGCAGCAGCAGGAACCACTGACGCGCAGCAAGAGAACAATGAGTTGGCCTTGTACAGCCGACTCCGTGGACGCTCAGTCGTAAATCGCTAGCTGCAAATATATGTTTTGACTACCGAATTAATGATAGAAAGTACTTTGGGCTTAACACGCATGCTGTGAAAAACCGAAATAAGAAAGATTATGACTATCTTTATCCAAGTAAAGAAAGTGACATTTAACAAAGGCTCCATTGCCCAAGGAAGGAGGGGCAGTATTAAACCCACAGAGTGACCACCTTTGGCAAAGTAAAGAGGATGCAGGATAAAAAAAAATGTAACCAGTATTGCCAAAGCAAAGAGGAGGCAATAAGTGAATCAAATAACCAGCATTACCTAAGCCAAGGTAAAGGAGAAACCGCTTTCTTGGAGAAAAACTTGAATGCACAGTTACCTGGTGTGATAGTAGAATCCCAGAGTTGGCAGAAACGTTTCCCTCCTTGGGGAGCGCGTCAAGGGGAGAGGAACATAACTTGCATTGCATGTGGCCAGTCAATCATTTGAATGAATGGCTTCAATGGGGTGTTGCAGCCTTATGGAAGAAGTTGTGAATTTTACTGTTGAAAGTCAGACTTTGCTGATGTTCTTAAGTGAACCATACCACACCGCAGAGTACCTGTATTAGTGTTAGGAGATTCATCTGGCAGCAGAGTACACCAGGAAAGGGATTATTAGTGGTGGTAGGTTAGTGTATCAGGAAGAAGATATTGAAGTACTGCCTTTTGGGGAAAGGTTGTGGTGGAAAGAGTCGCACCGCCACTTATGTGTTTGAACTGTGGTAAAACCATGCTGATACTCATTGTTGTGTATGAAGAAGTTTGTAGTAATTGTCTTTCTCAAGAGACCAAAAATCCTATTGAAATGTTCATTGGAAGAATGATTAACTTCTTGAGGGTTTCACTTGGCGTCATGATTGTATCATAATTTATAAAACAATCACGACACCAAATGAAACCCTCAAGAAGTAAAGGAACTTTGTGTTGAAAACAGAACTTGGCTATTAGGAGAAACATTTGGAAACAGAACTTGGCTATTAGGAGAAACGTTTGTTTTACCTTTTGAAGTAGAATCTGACTATGGGAGTGAACATTACTCATTGGAACTTTTATTTTGAAATTCTGCTTTGTTCCTGTGGAAGGGAATCTGACTGTGGTACTGTTAGGCAGAATTATATGCAGTACCCTTTGGGAACACCACACACAATCAGGACTACAAGTGACAGTACAAATTCACCTTTGGTACAAGCCTGTACTACACAGTAAAGTGGTAGCTATGGCTGAGGAGTCAGACTTATCTCAAGAGTAAAGTGAGCAGTATCAATAGTTACACAAAGGACAGCAATTACTATGATTCAAACAAATAATGACTCAAGGTTTCTGAGTAAAACAATATACATTTATTTACACATCAGTTATAGGTTCACTAGATTCTGGACAAGTTAGGCTCAAAATGAAGTGTGAGAAAAATGGCACTCCAGTAATTTAAAAGAGAGGGAAAGACAAAGTTAGACAGAAGTTGAGCAGCACCAACAAGTAAGTAGGCAGGGCAATCTAGAAAAAGGAACTACAGTGAGGAAATCGATTCACGAGGCCAAGGCTAAAGTCAATGGTCCAAAGTCTTTGCAGAGGATCCCACAGTTCAGGGTAGTTTGTGGTTAAGTCTTAGCCAAGAGTTGAGAACGAAGTTGGTCGGACGAAAAGTTACTTTAAAGAATAAAGAAGGACAAGCCCTTGGACTTTCACTGCGTCTGGATGAAACGAACAACCGGGTCAGCACAGTACTTTTAGAGCAGAAGAATGCTGTAGCTGAGGCACACATTCCTGGTAGGTCCTGTGGGCTCACGGTTCCTGAAGCGACTGTCGGACTGACAAGGAGGAAGACTGGAGGATCCTGCACTGCCCAGGGAAGAAACCAGCAGCGGAGCAAAGCGACAAATAAAAGGTACGCTCCTTAAAACCCAAGCAGGGTCCGTTCCTCCTGGCTATCCGGTTCACTGTAGCTGTGCAGAGCAAATTAGACCAGAGGAGGGAGGCCTGGCTTGCAGTTTGGCAAACTGGTTGTTCCCACCGGCTCAAGGGGAGAAGATTCCTTGCAGATCTTCCCTGTCGTCAAAGTTTGGAGATTCGGACCCGCGGCAGGGCTTCACCGGGAGGTTGTCGTGGTAGAGGTCCTCTTCTGTCAGCTTCTCTTCGGTTCTCTTGATCCAGTGGCGACTCTACCTTCTCAGTCCCAGAGACTTGCTTTTTATGCAGTTTTCCCCCATTCACACAGCCTGGCTGTCAATCACACAGCAGGGTGGCTGTCACCACAGCCAATCATACCAGAGCGCGATATGGGTCTCTAAGGAGACCCTGTTCAGGGAGTCTCAAACCTCTCCCTCACATCCTGTCCCCCTCAGACATTCAGGCGCCTAAGGAGGGCTTCTGTGCAGAAGCCTGTCAAAGGTCGGCGAACAAAGGCATCAAATCTGGTTTGGCGCGCAGAGTAAAACACGAGAGACTTTTACAAAAAGAAATGGCGAATGAACCCAGCCGGAACTGTATAAAAACCTATATGGTCCAGCGGGTTTAAGTTCGAGGCTACTAAGATAGCCTAAAACAATACCAGGGCTATTTAAAATAACCGCGGTAGGAAAAAAAGGGTAGTTAACCACTGCCATCAGCAAAATCCTAATGAAAAGGGAACAAAACGGTGTTTCATGAGAAACAGACAAAAAGGGATAACTATTAACCCTTTCTAGTACTCTATGGAAGATAGTTTGTACTGGGTGTGTGGTTTTAAAAAGACTAAGTCAATGGCAACTTTCCATGTTCTGGGAGCCAGTAGTCAGCCCCAGAAAATGGAGTTTCAGTTTGGAAGTCTGAAAAAGACAACCCTGTGTTACTACACTGAAGGTGCTGTGTAACAGACAGTAAAATGATGATGCCTATGGAGTAGGTGAGGCTCCACAGTCTATGAACACAAGAAAATGTTAGACACACACAGCAAAACACATGTAAGAGTGGGAAAAAATGCTCACACTCTTACCAGGTGAAAAAAAGTTATCCTAGAAATCCAGCAAAGCTGCTGAGGGACTGAGTAGGTAAGGGAAATTAGCTATTCTGGAGAATTCTCCCTAACAGTTACAGAACTATTTGATTATAATTATTATTTTGTTGAAATTAAACAGCCATATGAATACCTGTAGTGTTGTTGTATTTAGAAGTGTGAGGGACAGAAATCTTTGTGTATTAGTGTTTTTCCTTTAGTCTTAGTTTCATAGGCAGGTACATCCTTGTTAGTTTAGGACAAATGAGGTGTTTATCACACATTTTTAAGTTAAAATGGCTTCTTGTGAAAAACCTTCATCAAGTTGTCCGCCTCCCATTTCTGACTCCTCACACACATGGTGGTCAAGTATTGGTTTCCACGTTTTGTCTGGTTTTCTCACGACAAAGAAACAGGAATAAGTGACCCATTTCCTTGTTCGCTCTTTGTAACTTTTCAATGGCCTGTTTGATTAGCATCTTATTTACTTCGTCATGCAGGACACAAATATGTGGCTGTTTGGTGCTTGGAGGTATTTGAGGTGGATCCTTGTTGAATTCTAGGACTTGTCCATTTTGAATCATGTCTAATATCAATTTGTCCTTGGTTATTTCACTCCATCGTTACATTTTGGGGGCACGAGGATTTTCCGAGTCAGGCCTGTTTGTTGTTGCCCTTTTTAGGAGGTTGTTCGTGGCCTCCTTCTTTGTGGTGCCTTGTAATCTTTCCTTTCATACGAGTACTTCTTTACTTATCCCTGTGAGTAGTATGACCCTCTTGGATAGGGCTTGCCACCCCTGGCTGAAGTTGTAGGTTGTCCCAACACTCCTTGAAAGGGTTGAAATGTGCATTTGATTGAAGGGATGCAAATGATGTTGCTATATCCATGTAAGTTTTAATGGCCTCTAGGGACTCGTCAATTTTTTGGACCATGAGTTTGTCTACCTCAAAGGGCATGTTTAGCACTTTGTCCTTTATATCTGGCTGAAAGTCTGTGCACTTTAGCCATGAGTGTCTGCGAGCCTGTGTTGGAGTAAGCCAGCCATATATGAAGTGCTATAGTAGGGCCTTCATTGACGAGGTCTATTTGTAAAATAGTATTACTTGTGGACTAGCGATCTTTGTAGACAACGCCCCTTTGCCCGTTACAGCTTAGGGTCTCGTATGGACCAAGCATCCTCGTAGACACAGCTCTTAGTTTACGAGCCTGAGTCTTTCTAGTAAATAAACTGTCTCGTTGACTAGCCTTGTTTCTTGATGAGCCTCCGTTGTAGACTAAGCTGTTTTATAGACAGCCTTATACTTGCACAAGCTCTTTGGTTGATGGGCACTCTAGTAAAGTTTTAAGTAGTTTACGAGTCTTCCTCATTTGAGGATCCAATCTTGTAGGTTCTTATAGTCTGGTAGCATTGACATGTCTCTCGTAGCCTTGCCTGTCGCTGATGGGCTTTTTTATTGACAAGGCTTTTGGAAGCTAGCCTGTTCATGAGCCTTCCTTGTAGATGAGGCTCTTGTATACCAGCCTTTCACAGACACGGCTTGGTCTTTGGCTAATATTTCTCATTGACTGGCCTCTCTCGTAGAGGAGCTTTTCTTTCAGACAAGGCTCCCCTGTGGATGAGGCTCTCCAGGTTTCCTTTTTCCTTTTTAGACTAGGAAGGGAATCTCCCTTTAGATATGGCACTTTTTGTGCATGAAGGTTATCAATGCTCCTCACAGCAGCCACGCTCTTAGAGGGCTTGGCCTCAGATGGAGGATGCTTCCCCTTATTTAACCAACATACTAGGCGCCTGTGCCTATCTTTCAGTGTTTTTTCACTTACAAAAAGTACTGGGATTTCGCAGTCCTCTTGTATATGGTTGGGTTAGAGGCAATAAATGCCCTCTGAGTGCATATCCCCCTCGTATATTCCTTTTTTCTCCAGGTCTCACATGGCTTAAAGAGGGATTTCTTAGATTTCCCATTCATGAGATTCCCTTGCCACTTAACTGAAGAAAAAGTTTGAAAACCTCTGCCTGAAGATCTTTCTTTAACGAAGTTCCTTGAAAATATTAGTAGGTATGTGTTCTCACAGGAGAAAAGGGTTAGAGGACTCCACTGCATGACATGCGGCTAGAATCTGAAGATGACCTCTAGGGTGGAGCTAGATGCTCTGTCCAATTGGCTGGGGCAGAATCGACACAAAAGGACAGTGATGGATTACAAAAGTCACCCAAATATTTCTTCAATATGTAAGGTAATCTATCCTCAAGGATTCCCAGCCTGACAACAGGGAATATTTAAAGAATGTGAATCCATGACAGATACCAATGCTGGAAAAAGGAGTTGCAGGTAAGCAACATACTCATTTTATGCCTTAATCATGGTTGGCGCTGGCAAAAGGATGGTCTAAACAAAATTACTAAGAACAGGACCGAAAAATTACATTGACGCGCCATGGCCTCCTAATGCAGTACATCTGCTTGCACCCCTGGTGAAACCAAAACTAAGTTACAACTGCAATCTGTCTACTCCTGAAAACGGGGCCAAAATGGTGTACTTAAAAAGCATCTTTGTCACAGGAGCCATATGGGTACCATGCGACTATAACAAAAGGGTTGCAGTGGCATCGGGACTTCAGTAGAAGTCTGACTACAAAAAGGTCAATGCCTAAACCACACCAAGGGAAAAATCATAAGGTCTAGGGGTCCCTGAAAGGTACCAGGCAGAATTACTTTTTAGGTTTCCATTAAGTTGGCATCCTGACACACGGGTATGGGATTAAAGTGTACAGTGAATTCAACATTGTATAGGCTGCTAGAACCCTTCACCAGCGACCAAAAGGACTTTTTGGCTTACACTCGAGCCTTGCCCTTAGAATTGTCGTCATTCTATCAGTACTCTGCAGGAAGACTATTTTTATGTAAATGGTCAAACGCTTTATCATGTATGCACCCCAATCATAAGATCCTTCATTAAGTATCTGTTGAAGGAAGTTGAGCCCCTGGACCCTTTTGCGCCAACTCACCTTGACCTCAGGAGAATTGACCTAATTTAGAAGGTCAATTAGGACATATATGCGGGGGGGACTCCCCGCAAGCCCCCACCCAATCCCCTTATATTATTTATAATCCAAAACCAACCCAATCCATATATACTAATTCCCCTTGCCAAATGCAGTGGTCTCTGTGACCTTAGCACAGAGCAGGTGGGTCCTATTCCACCACTAATGCCTCATCTCTACCTGACGAGGAGTTGAAACACTTTTGATAGTCAAAAATGTGTTTGAATATAGTGTACTTATTCTCAGCCAAGTGACCTCTTCACACCAATGTGGCAGTCTGTAACTTCAGACTACAGTGGGCCATAGCAGAGTTATCTCAGGATTTACCTTTTTATGAGGGATGCTTGTTAGGGAGATTTCCATAGATGCTCTGGTTAGGATCATTCCTTAACTTTCAGCAGGCTGTCAAAATGATAGAATGTTAGAGAATCCAATGTGTAAATTTTAGGAGTTCGGAGGGGTGGTGAACAGGTGCAGTACACACTTTTCACAAATGCTGAATCCAAGACCGTCCACACACTATATATGTTCTATATAGCCAAATGCATGGGAGAACACTACATGAACATAACAAAACAAATATGCAACACTGTACATATAAGTAGCAAGTTTTCAAGAGTCCTCGAAAGTTAAATACATTCTTTCCTAGAATAGCAAATGCATTTGCAGACCTGTTAAATGATTTTCCCATCCAGGGTAGTTGAGCTTTTAGAAGCCAAGGTCAACCAATTTGCTTTTGAGGTAGGATTTTTGTGAAGTGGGTCAGAAGAAGCAGTCGCACAGAACACATTCAGATTGAAAAATGGAGACCCCTTTACCCCCCAGATAGCCATCCATCAGAAAGACTCGGGCAGTGCCAGAGAGTCTGTAAAGCAATACCCTGGGTCCAAGAAGTAGGAATGCAGCAGATGGTGTTGTGGTTTCCAGAAGCAGTCTCTTGTGCTTACATTAGTTATGGCTGTCCCAGGTTGATCCTTTACAATGTTGCTCCTTCATACTGTTCCCCTTGAAGGTGATTTTGCTGGTTGCTCTCACCTCTGCTACTTGTGTGGATGGGCTCCAGACTCTATTGGTGAAACCTCCCTCTCTGGCTTTCTCCACGGAAGAGGCTATTTTGAGGGTGTATTAGGACAGATTTTCTTTTTGCATCTTTCCCTCTCTGGGCATCAATGTAACCACCGTTCCTTCCTGGAACAGTCTTTTCATTGCTACCAGTGTAGCATACTGCCCCTGATTATTACTGTGCTGCTGCTCATCTGTGTCCTGGGGTCTCCGATCATTGTGCGACCGGTGGTGGTCATCCGGAGGTGCCTGGGTCTTACAGCTTTGATGTATCGGGAGCTCTCTCATCGGAGCTTGGAACCATCGCCTACCACTGCGCCTGCAGCTTCTGGACCCCTTGCAACTGAACATTCGACTAAAGTGGGCTCAGTGGACCAGAGAACCCTACGGGCGGTTTCTCAGAGAACCTGAGTCAGAGGGGAAGTTTGCATACCTGTTCCCCATCCCATCCTGCCATAGGGATTGTATTGGTGTAAAGTTAATTACCCAACTGTCCATATTTGGTGGTGATTACGAGAGTCCTGGCCAACAATCCCCTATGTTTCACCTAATGTGGTGGAATTGGGAGTGGAGCTCTAATGTACTTAAATGTTCTTCTTCACTGGAACACTTAGCTACATGCTGGTTTAGCCAATGCTTGTTCACTTTTAAAGACATCCCGACCTGTGGTCTTTGACTCTTTGTATTAATGTAGGGTATTGGTTTCCATTGCTTTTCAGTTTTATTCCCTTTGCTGCCTACAGTTTTTACAGTTTTCAAAGTAAAGTATGGGTGATCATATGTTAGTTTGCTGTGTGTGTTTGTGTATATATATATATATATATATAAATCTATGCTTTAGGTATAATTACTAGAGCTTATATTTCTAGTGTGTGAAAAGGCCTGATGTGGTATTTCTACTTCTGTCTAATTTGAGTGCTCTGTGGCATTACACCACCCCCATATCTCCTGTGGTTTGGCCTTGGTACTCTGCTGCACTACCTTATTGGGGTTTGACTAGACCAATTTGTCTGTTCTGTTGACTAACTGGGGTGGCCTCTCAGAACCCTCCCAGAGTGGTTGTTAAGAAAATCTATATAAACAAGATGGGACTCACTTTGCATTCCACGGTTGTTATGTTATTAGTTCTTGTAAAGTGCATGGTCGCCTGAAGGCGGCATGGCACCGGGAGAGAAGGAGACAGCCTCATGATAATTAGAATAGGAACATTATAACCTGTCTTCTGAACTCCAGATAATTAGGAGTTTTCTTTATGGTAAGTGGAAGATTATTCCACACAACTGCTGCAGCAATAGAGAAGGCCCGGGCGCCAACCCGGTCTCTATAGTGCTTTTGAAAAACCAGTTGTTCGGAGGTGGATGAGCGCAGATGACGAGTTGGCCAGTAACGCATGAACTGAATGGCCCGGTGTACAATGCACAAGGTCTTAAATTCAACCCTTTGAGCCACAGGGAGCCAATGCAGGTTCCGTAATACGGTGGAAATGTGCGCTCCAAAAGGGGAGACAGTGGCTACCCTTGAGGCCAGATTTTGCAATGCTGCAGCAGTTTAATCAGGCCCTTGGGTTGGGCCAGGTACAGCGAGTTGCAATAATCTGTATGTGATAAAACCATAGCGGCAACCACGGGAGGGTGTAGCGAGGCCGGGATCAGAGGTAATACTCTTCTCAAAATTTTCAACTGAAAATGACCAGCCTGACAGACTGCAGAAACTTGTTGGTCCATAGACAAGGATGCGAATAAAACCACACCCAAGTTTTTCACTTTCTTAACTGGAGTCGGTAAGGGCCCCAGGGAGGAAGGCCAGAAAGAGGACGCCCAGAGTGTAGGATCGGGGGGATAGCCCACCACCTCAGTCTTGTCCCCAATCAGTTTGAGCCCATTGTGGTTCATCCAGTCTCCAACCGCATATGGGCAACCCCGCAAGCACGACGACACCTCAGCCTGATCCAGGTCTTATCTGATCAGAATCTGGGTGTCGTCTGCATAGTAGTAACACCCGACGCCGAAGGAGCGGATGAGACACACAAGGGCCCATATATAGATATTAAACAGAATAGGCGATATGGAGGAGCCTTGGGGCACTCCACAACTGAGGTGACAAGGAGCAGAAAGAAAGGGAGGCATCGAGAGGGTCCGAGTACGATCCGCAAGGAACGAACTGAACCAGGCAATTACCTGACCAGATATGCCGAACTGGGGGAGACGAGATAGCAAGATTGAGTGGTCGACAGTGTCGAATGCCGCTGACAGATCTAACAAAATGTTGTGTGATGAATCCGATGGTGTCATAACTTCTTTCCCGGCAGTGACCTCTCCCCATGTGGCCAGGGGACGGCAGCCACTACCTGATCCTGGTGGCGGCTATATAAAGGAGGATCAAATGAGGTGAGGCATACCCCAAGGGTGTGACATGACCTCATCGGATGAGACATGGTATCCCCTTTTTCTTTTGAGGATACTCCTTCCATTCCTCATGCCTTAATGACCTATTGTCATGCCTCCTCTTACCCACTTAGGAAGTTTACTGAAAACACTTTTCCATACTCTCTACAAGTCCTCAAAACCTGACTTGCCCTTCAAAACTGCTTAAAATGCTTTTCCAGACTTTTCATACAAGCCATCAAGAAATTACTTTCTTTTTCCAAAATATCAAAATACTGGGACGGAGAAGAGAATAAAGATCAATGGAGGTTAAGGGCACAAGCTGCGCTCTAGTTGGAGGAAAGCCAAGCTCCCAGGAGATTTAAACTGGTAGACCAGCTGACAGACGCTGGCTGGAAACGCTACTCCTCTTGGTGTCGGCCGAGGGACTGCGGGCCTGGTACGAGGTCCGTGGAGCCAACTGGCCGAACCGGTGTAAACAACGGAAGCTGACTGCAGGGGACGCTATGCTGTGAGGATGCTGGAAGCAGCCAAAGCTTCAGAGCGTTTGCAGATTTTCGAAAGGCAGCCCCCACACCGCCTGAGCCCGGAGAAACGCTGAATGGAAGAGTGGCAGCCCCGAGAGGTACTGAAGCCACAAAGCAGAGAAGGCGAGAGGGAACGGAACGCTGAAGCGCTACATGCTTGCCGTGGTTAAACCGACACACACCAAGAGCCAGTGAGTCCACCCAAGGGAAACGGGATCACCATGGCATATTTGCAATCCTCCCAAAAGCAAATAACATTGAATGAAATGTGTGAGATAGAGCAAGCAAGTGAATAATACTTAGAGACAGAAAGACTGTCAAGTTTGTAATTGTATGCCATGTACCTATAAGGAAAGCCCTGGCAGGATAGTGTACCAAGCAGAGTCAAGACAGAACAGAATAAACATAAGACTATTGATTCTGTAAGTGTGCGCATATGAGGAAAGCCCTGGCAGGAGAGTATACCAGGCAGATCCAAGTCAAAAGAGCATAAATGTGAGAAACCATGGCAGGAGAGTACACCAGGCAGATGCAAGCTACAAACGTGTTCACATAAAGTCCTGGTAATGAAGTATGTCAGGCAAGGTCGCGTTGAGCAGTGTATAAAATACATCGCCTAAAGAAGTCCTGATGAGGATAAAGCAGGACTGTCAAAAGGCTAAGTTGAAACATATGAAAGAGGAGAGAAAACCTGGCGGCAGAGTACAGCAGGTATCCTATCAAGAAACAGACTAATAGCCAAATTGTTTTTGTATACAAATTGTCTTGTTGTTGATAAAGAGAAACCTAAGGCACTGATATTATAAGGGTGAAGAGAAATCCAGGGGAAGGGAACCATCCTCTGGAACAAGGAACTCTATCATTCTGGAGCTTTAGTGTTGGAGTACGTACGTATTTCCTTTTTGAACACCTGTACACTGCTCAAGGCTAAAAACATTTTTCCTTTTCACCTTGGAGTTGATTTTTAGAATATTTCTTAGGACACATGTCGTTTTGCTTTGGACATCCTGACATTGGGCAGGCTCTTAGCTTTGTATTTGGTCGGGAAACACCACTTGGAGAAGGGACAGAGGCATTCTCCAACCTTTTTCATTTGCAGTAAATGGTTATGGGCAAAACCATAAGTCCTTGGGTCTGTGATTCATTCCTGGTTCCTCACAGTTGTTTCATACTTCATCTGACAGAAGATCACTTTTCCTCTTTTCTTCACTCTACCTCACCTTTTTAAGATAGAGCAGTAGTTTCACTTCCTGGACCCCCCAGCAGTGCTCCATTATGTGGTGGCTGAATATATCTTTCTTAACTCTTATCTTTTGTACTTGCAACTGAGAATTAAGGAATCTCCCTTTCTTATGAGGCTTCAGCATGTTCCTTCAGTGGGAAACCAGTATACAACACTGCCAACTCCCCTGTTTTCCACCTTAAATTCTAGTGTGTTTTAATAAAGGGAAGTAGAATCTTGGTGTATTGACAAAGCACTTTTTAAAATGTTTTTTTTTTCTCTGCAGGTACTTTGATAAACTGAGGAAGCTCAAGCATCAGTCAAATAAGTTGGGCGTTTTGAGTTGGAATGACCTCCAGGCTTGCGTGAATGATGTAAATGGATCTGTTCAAGGCGAGCAAGACAGTAAGTGGCATTTGCACCAGATTTCCTGTCCCTCTAGGCCTTGCTTCTTGATGCAAAAGGTGAAACAGAACAACCAAATCGGTTAACTGCTACCCTCTTTTGCATTCATTGGTAGGGGGGGGGGTGTTGGGGAGAGTGCAGGAGTTGGCAGGGGGGGCCAGAGAGGAAGATTGTTGTCTTAAAGTATTTTAACATGCAGTGTTGAAAACAATCAAATGGGATTCAATGCATGATAGTCATGTGGATAAATACAAATGATTCAAGTGCTTTGCACAAGGCACAACATTGGCACAGGTAATATTTCCAGTTAGATTTAAAGGTTATGTCGTCAAAAAGGACAAACAGTGGGAATATATCCTACACCTGAAAAATCTAAAATGATGTGGTTGCTCTATGTACAGCGCACAGGCCAGGAGCATAACACCCAAAGCCCGTTGAAATGCTTTTGTACACCTAGATGACTCTGGGAATCCCTTTCTCTGTAGTTACAAAGGTTATGCTATTTATTAAGAACTCCGATGGTACTTGCCAGTGATGCAAAGCTTCATGGAGCAAAGCAGTAGGTGAGGGATCTGTTTAAATGGATCAAGTGTAAGCAGGGACTGAAGGGAAACTCGATTTAAACTGTGGAGACAGTTTGTGGTCTTTTCTAAATGGCCAAGATAAAGTGATGGGGTAAAGTATATAAAGCTGCATATATCTGGAGCTTAGTTCAGTTGTAGGGTAACTAAAATTAACTGTTATCACAGAAAGAATGTCGGTTACCCCAAAGTTCAGTGGTTGATTTGGAGGCACTGCTCAACCCATAAGGGTATGATGTCCACTTCCATAATTTACTCGGCTTTTAATGTTGCTAACACAACCTTTCAGTGGATTACTGCAAGGTACTTTTTGATCCCTTTTACATTTTTTTGTGATCGACTTGTTCACCTTTTTTGATATGCCTCAGACAGTCTGGTAGCAGTGAACAGTTTTATTTACTTTTCTGGTGAATTATTGTACACTTAAATCGCATTGCAGTGCCATTTGTAGTACATCATACCCAAAATGGCATTATGTGGTTAAAGCCCTGTCTATTGGCCATCTTGCTTTTTGGCAGTCTTACTGTCCTCAGGTCAAGATATGCCATATAAGGGCATGCACTTCCTCATGTCTCTTCACGGTTCCTTGCTAGTCTTTATCTGGACTGGCAGAAATGAGTGATGGAACATTAGGGCCCAATTAACATTTCGGCCGGGGTGTGATGTAGGGTATGCAGCTGTCCATGATTGGACATCCTTTTTCTGTTTATTGGTGCAGTTCCTTGACATTATTAGGCTGAGGTAGCCCACATCCCAAATTTTGAATAAGAGCAGAAGTGCTGAAGCCATCCCTCAGATCATCCACTGGAGCCAAATCTCTGAAGACCGGGAATCTGGATAGACGACTGCTACTTTGAAAACCCACCATTCATAGGGCCATCTCTGCGGAAGTCCTGCTACTCTTGCTGCAACCACAGCGGAAGAACCTTGTAGTTAGAAGAACAGTGACGTCAATTTCAAACAGAAATGACTTCAAATAACACATTATAGGTCAGAAGCGCTCCCATAAAGTTTGCCTGTACAATAGCATAAAGATTAGTGAACCTGTTTGATGGTGTAAAAAAGAATTGTTGGGATATGTATACCAGCAGCAAAATACAATTTATATCCAGTGCTTTGTCTCCTGGACTGGTGGGATTAATCAGTTCTATGACCTGCACCAGAGGTCTGCCACCAGTGGACGTCTGAATTTTACCAGGACCATCCTGTGGGCTGACCATCCGCTGGCCATGCTCTGCTGCACCAGTCACTGTCCCGAGCTGAAACTTGGGACTCCACAGGTTGTCTAATTGTGACTTGGGATCAGTGTCTGCTGCTCTCCTGCATGAAAGTGACTTCTGGAACCTGATTGTTGGTTCAGTGACTAATCTCACCTGTGGAACCCTGATTGGGGTTACGTTGCTGCTGCACTTCACCCATTGTGTCCTAGAGTTCTCGTCAGATCATGGGACCTGTGGTGGTACTGTCCTGAGGTGCCTGGCCAACTGTGAGTTTGTCAGAGTTGTTACAGAACTGGATATTGTATCTGCTGTGTAGCCGGTCCCAAAATCAACACCAACTTCAGCCACTGCACCAGTGACTCCTGGATTTCCAGTGACTGGACCAACTGTAGAAGAAAGTGTCCTCCAAGCATCTGCATACCGCCGGGATGGTCATTAACAAAATCAGAGTAAGGGGCACGCATGTACTTCCTAGTCTTTGTGCCCCCCTCTCGCCATAGGGATTGATTGGGCACAAAGTCCTCTCTCTACCACTGTAATCTGGTTGCGTTCTGTGGCGTTCTAGTCAAGTATCCCTCATGTTTACTCCTAGTGTGTTGGTATTGAGTGAACCCCCTAAAATGTTTACTTTTCTGGTTGCATTCAAAGGAGCTTTTAAAACGAATCTTTTTGTCAACCTTTTAGCTATACCAGTGCTTGTGCTGAGGAACTTATGAAGCTTCTAATGCCCTTCTTAGGTAGCCACTAGGAAATAGACTGTTACTAGGCCAATATATCAATGGGGAATGACTGCTAGGATGCCTGCCTTGTATTAGGCAGGTTTTGTGTTCTTTTTTAATTTGCTGTTCTCTTCACTTTTCTTAGTTTCATTGCTTTATTGAACTGCATTTACTGCTGCTTAGTGCTGAGTGCAGGCAATCTCACTTTGAGATTACTGATCGTGAATATAAGTGTGTTGTGACATCTGGGCTTTTAAGTCTTACTTGCTTAGTGTGTTAAGGCCTAATAGTATATTGTAATACTTTTCTGTTTAACTCTATTACTTGGCTGCCTCTGTGTGGTTAACTGTACTTCTACACCACAGCCATAGTACCTGAAGTCTGTTTTACTGCTCAATACAAGATAACTTGATTGAATGTGGCTAGACCAAGGGTCTAATACAGTATTCACCGACTAGGTTGACCTCTCGGAACACTCTCACAGGCCTGATTGTGAAAAGCCATGTTCACAGTTCCACAGAGCATCTATAGATGCACTCTAGGTCTATTCCAAGTGTGTAACGTGAGGATTGCTTGCAATTCTGGGCTTGGGGGAATTTAAAGAAATTAAAGATGGCTGAAAAGAAGGGAGGAGGATACTAACTATGTTAAGGGTGTAATACAACCACATTTCATTTTTTAAATTATTTATATTAGTATTGAGAGAAAAAGAAGCACCCTTGCATAAATATAATGGTTCCATGTGGTAATGTCGCCTGCAAAAAGTCAGCAGGTAGGTGGCTTTTTTTTCCCCGACCCCTAAAATGCTTCCCCCAAATAACCTCAGAGGGGTATAATGTTATATTATGAACTCCAATCCTAGAATATTTGGATAAAGTGTTTGATTTTATTGAGGGTGCATTTTTTGGGAAATGTCATTCTCTGGCAGACATTTCTCAGTCGAGTTTAACTGCACACCAATGGAACTACTCCTGGTCAGACTTCTGTATAGCGCATCTTTAATTAGTGGCACCATAATTGACAAACGTTTTTTTCTGATGCATCTTGTCAATTTGGCTAAGTTTCAAGATCTACATCCTTCCCATTGGGTGAAGGTTAAGGGAAGATGGAATCATTTCCATTGTCACATGGCTAAAAAGCGTTCAGTTTGTGACAAGTCGCCACCAATAATCACAGGTCAAGGATAAGTCTTTCCTCACACTGTCTGGTTTCTTTCTCTGTGTCCGCTCAGCTGGCCTCGCTGTGGCTAGTGATTCTGGTCTCCGTTCATTTTGCTCTGCATTCCTTAAGTCCTTGACTCATAATTGCTAATTTTGCCAGCATTTCCTTACTGGACCATGCTTTTCTCAGCATCTTGCACCATGTTCGGGAGTGACCAGATTTAAAATCCTTGACTAAAGTGATTTGTTTTTCTTGAGGCATCGCTGTGCCACACGCTTTGCCTTGTGAAACATTAAAAGCACAACTCCCAACAAATCCATTTCACAGATTTGCTTTCTCACTCTGCATTTCTTGGGGCATGTTAGAAAATGACTGCACTGAGAATCCCAACATGCAGTTCTCCTTGTTTTTTGTCTCTTCATGCCTCACTCTTGGTACAGCTGTTGTAATTGCAACTCTCTGCATGGGATTTCGCAATGTTTCATTATCTCAGCACTACTGTTGCTCCAGGCTGCTTACCACTGCCAGCTCCTCAGGTACAGTCTCCAAATCTGAACCTTCCGTCTCTTGACGCATTTTTCTTGCCATAGTTCTTTCCATCTACTGTTAGTGTTAGTCTTTGCCTTCTGTTCTGGGCGCTCTCCTCTTCCTAGCAATCCAGCTTTTGGGGGAATTTAGGTGGGCCAAGGTTTCCCTCCAGAATTAATTCTGCAACATAACTGCATTGACATATTGTATTTGGCTCAACCCTGCTCAGCATTCTCATTCATTGTTTTCTGTCCCATTTATTTTTTTCTGACCAGAGCCGCATACCCAGTTATCTAATGAAAGACTTGGACATTCGATTGACAGCTCAGTCATGTTGTCTATCCACCTACTTGGCCACTCCTCTTAGACACTAAGCTTTCTCTAAAAAGGATTGGTGTGGAGCGTGTAAAAGTATGCTTTTTTTGGGACTCGCCACTTTGATATGGGTTATGGTTGTAGGGCAAGACCATATAAAAATACTAGCAATTCCTTGCACAGCCTGCCCTATGGTGCATGAGTAATGTGAACTTTTTACTAGCTAGGTTTTTACATTTTGAGCTTCTCTATCCTACTGGATAGCCCTGCACATTCTCAATGGTGGGAGATTTTTATTTTCAGGGTAGTTCTTCATGCTGGTCAACCAGCTTATTCCCAGGCCCACCCATAAAGTAGCTGTCTGTAGAATTACATTGTAGGCAAAGCATGGAGTGACAGACTGATTTATGTATATATTTAGTGCAACGAGCCCTAGGGCATCTGTGCGCATTTCGTACAGGTACATATGATGCAGGACACATTATTTACAGTTACATGGGTGCATATGTTACAGGTACATATGATAGAAGACGCAAAGCTTAGTTACATATGGTGCATTTGTTACAGGCAGATTATTACAGATAGAAAGTGGTAGACATAAGAGCAGAGGTTCCAGTTGAAATTTAGGTGAGTATAGTCATGGGCTACTTAGACTTCTTGCAAGAGAAGCCATGTTTTAGTGTTTTTTTCTAACTGGATGTAAGGAAGGTTCTGTTCTTAAGGTAGGTGGTGGTGGTGTTCCACAATTTAGCGGCTAGTACGGGGAAGCTGCTGCCTCCAGCTTTCTGGAGCTTAAACCTGGGGATCTTTAAGCGGTGAGCTTGGGCAGATCTAGTGGGACGCGATGTCGTGTTTCGGGTGAAGTTGTCAGCCACATAGCTAGGAGCCAGGTTGGCGAGGCACGTATGTGCAAGTGATAGAGTTTTGTACTCTATCCTTTGGTTGACAGAGAGCCACTGGATGTTCCGTCTTATGTCCGAGGTATGTTGAGACCTCGGAAGGTTCAAAGCTGATCTGAGGGCATTGTTTTGGTTTACTTGCAGCTTGTTAAGGTTGCGTTGACTCGTGCCTAGGTAGAGTGCATCACAGAAGTCAATTTGGAAAAGAACTAAGGCTCTGGCTATGGAAGTGCAGTTAGATGTGGACAGAAATGGTCTACATTCGTTGATTAACTTGCAGGTGTAGGCAGTGGAGGAAGCTATTGCGTTGATTTGTCTGGTCATGGTAAGAGAGGAGTCTAGGTAAATACCTAGCGTTTTGACATCCTTGGATACCATTATGTTGTTGCCGTCAATGTTGAAAGATAAGTATTGTTTGTCAAGTTTAAGTCTGGATTGGGAGCCAAATAGGAGTTACTCTGTCTTGTTGTCGTTGAGACAAAGTCCATGTTTAGCCATCCATGCTTGTATGATGAGGTAGACGTAGTTTAGGACTTTATCTTCTTTAGTGTAGTCTCTGGTAATAGGGATGAGAATTTGGGTGTCATCTGCATAGTTCGTGTATGGTCAAGGTTGTCAAACAGACACTTTAACACATTGTATAGTGTTGGTGATATGCAGGAACCCTGAGGGGCTCTGCATATGACTGGAGCTGGATCGGCGGAGGCTGAAGGTACAAAGACCCTCATGGATCTATTATTTAGAAAGGATTGAATCTAGGCGTTCGCTTTGTCGGAGAAGTGGTCTGCTGATGATAGGTGGTTGCATAAGACTTGTGGTTAACCAAGTCAAATGCAGCTGAGCGGTCTAATAGTAGTAAAAGGGAGAATTTTCCATTGTCTTGTAAGTTGTCCATTGGAGTCTTGAGATCAATCGGGGTCGTTTGTTACGCTCACCTGGACCCCACAGGGGTGTTGATCGGACCCGGACAGCTGCGGTCTCCTTCAACGTGATGCGTAGTGCAGAGATGACTGTCTGGACTGGCCCGCCTAGTCTTGTCTGCTGGACCCGAAGAAGTATTTTCCTGCAAGTGGAGACAGGGATTAACCACCTGTGGGTTTTAGTGATGGCCTCCCAACTGTTCTCGCTCTCCCCCACTAATCACCTCAGATATCCCCTTAGTAACCTCACCTTATGTTCGTAAAAGATGAGCTCTCTAACCTGCGTGTCTTGCAGGGGCGTGTAGATACTAGTTACTTCACTGGTTTGAAGACGTTGGGAGAGTTCCGGTAAGTATTGACTCTGAAGTCCCTGGCGGGATTGGTAAGTATCAAGTTCAAAGAGGTCAATGTGCCTGATGTTCACTCTTGTCCCCCTTCCTTCCTTAAATTGCTATTGAGTTTGTGAAAAGAAGGTCTCGTAGCTGCTGCTGATGTTCAGGTAAGAGTCTGTGTTACCCAACGCTGTCCGGTAACTATTGCATGCGTTAACGTGTTGCTTTCCTCCCTCTTTACAGATGCGGCATATGAAAATGTGGAGAGTTATGGAATAATACCGCCAGTGGTAAGTCTATGGTGGTAAGAGGTTGTATTTGTTGATTCCCTTGGCTCACTTTATTTTTTCTTGTCTCCCCTAGGTGCCGGATTACGGTGAAGAAATGATGGAGACAGTGCCAGATCGAAAGATGCTTTGAGAACTGGTGAGTATGGCGCCGTGCTGGAGCTGGCGAAGCGTGCAGGACTGATGTACTTTCCAGGTCCGGAGATGAAATGGTTCCGGAATTAGGTGAGGAATTGAGTTTGTTTTCTAACCTTGTCCTTTTCTTCTTCTTTATTCTAGGAGCTCCGGATTCGAGGCGGGCGTGGCAGAAGACTGGATGCTGGCTGCAGGCACGCGGCGTGGCAGAAGACTGGATGCTGGCCGCAGGCACGGTGAGTGTCCCGCTGCTGGATGCAGAATAACGCAAAGCATGTGCTGCTGTTCGGGTGTGGTTTAAATAGCCTCCAAAGTAGTTCCAGGTAAGAAGTTCCCTAGAGCCACGCCCGAGTAAAAAATAGTCCCTGTAACAAAATAGTCCCATCCAGGCCTCATGTAGGCTTGGACTCTTTTGCAGCATGGTCTGCAACTGGTAAGTAAAGTCTATGAGCCTGGCGCCTATGGCGCCAGGACTGATTTCTATGATGAGCCTGGCGCCTAGGGCGCCAGGACTGAACCCAGACAGCCCCTAGCCGGGGCTGCTGAGGTTTAAACAAATGTCTGGATGCCTGCTCCCGGAGCTGAGGGCCTTGGTCCTGATGCCCGGGGGTAGGCATCATGACACCGTTTCTGTGCCGTGTTGTGGTTGGAAACCTGATTGCCTGAGGCCCAGGAGTTTGTGATTTTCTAGATAGTCCTGGATCTACAGATAGGTTACTCTGTCCAAGATTTTAAGAGAAATGGCAATGTTGTAATACGCCTGTAGTTAGTGGGGATGTTTTGGTCTAGAGTGTTTTTTTTTAGGGAGTGGAAGAACCCCACACGTTTTTTAAATTGGTTGGGACTATGCTTGATTTAAATGAGGTGTTAATTAAAGTTGTGATAAAGGGTGCCAGCTGCTTTGCTACATCCTTGATGATGGGTGCCGGGCAAATGTCTCCCTACCATCTTGATGGTTTCCGCTCTGAGATTGTGTCCTCAACCACTTTAATGGAGAGGGGTGAGAAGTTGAACATATCATGAGTTTTGGGCTGTTTACATGGTGGTGGGGGTTGAGCTGTGTCAAGCAGGAGACTACGTTTTTTTAACTCCATTTTCGTTTGTAATGTTATCGAGTAAAGCCTTATGAATGTTAGTGCACCATGTGGTGTCTTTGATACAGGTGTCTGGTAGAGGAGCGGGGGAATCTAGCTCTTTTAGAATGTTGAAGAGTTCTTTCGTACTATATTTCGCTTTGGTAATTCTATCATTGTAGGTGGGTTTTTTTGTCGGGGTAATAGCTTCTTTATAGTTATCGGATGCTATTCTAAACTTGTTCTTGTTAGTGGCTGAAGGGAAGTTTTTCCAAGAAGATTCTGCATTTCTTTTGTTCTTGTGTAAGGTTTTTAATTCAGGGGTAAATCGTGAGTTTAGATGTGCACAGGGTTTGGCACTGCGCATTTTCAGTGATGCTATGGTATTGATAGCATTGAGCAGGGTACGTTTGTATAGGTCTACTAGGGCAGTAGGGTCAGAGTTTGAAGTCCATGATCGGCTGTAGTAAGGGAAGTAATTGGTCCACTGTTATGTTTTGTTTGTGTCTCGTACATGTTGGTGGAGCAATGGGCATTTGCTGGTCCAGTAAGTCGTCTTTTTTGATGGTGAATGTGATAAGATGGGGGTTGGTCCATGCGCAGGGTGTTTTGGAAAGGATATTAGTGTCACAGTTTAGGTGGGCCAACCAATGTAAGGTTTTTCCTTTGTTATGTGAGAAGCCTAATTCGGAGTTAGTTGGCACGGGTAGATGCTTTGTCGTCTTTAGGGTCCTCAAAGCCTAGATTAAAGTCACCTAATAGGATCTGAGAGCTGGGTTTGGTTTTATTGGAGAGGAGAGAAGCATAAGCTCTTCTTTAAAGGTGAAGGTAGACCTGGGAGGTCTATATATGAGGTGAATGGCGAGCGTTCGAGAAGCTGAGATGGGCTGCTTGATTGATCGTAGTTCCCCTGAAGGGAGTGTTAGGTTAGGTATGGGCCTTATTTTTAGTGTGGTTTTGACAATAAATGCTACACCCCCACCTTTTGCTAATTCTCTGTCCAATCGATTTATGGAGTATCCATCTGGAATGGCAAGAGCAAGGGCGGGCCCTGACGCGACATGGAGCCAGGTCTCTGTTATGGTCAGAAAGTCCAGGTCGTTAGAGGTTATGATGTCTGCTATATCTAGAGCGCTGGCTGATATGGATCTCGCGTTTATGAGAGCACCCTTGATCGTGGAGTTAGGGTTCTGTGACTTGCTTTCCGTGTGAAAAGTGGAGTCACAAGGCATATGTACATTGTTGTCAGAGCTGATAGAGGCATTAAGTGCTTTGGTTCTAGTAAAGAAGCGTTTAGCAGTAGTGTTGTGCTTATGGTTAGATACTATATATCCTGGCTGTACTCTTGAGCCTAGTCTTGAGTTCCTAGTCTTGGTTGGGAAAGGTTGATTAGGTGTGGGTCTCGTAGCAAAGAGATTGATCCATTGTGCAAGGGTGAGGGGATGAGAGTTGCAGAATGTAGGTGGGATACGCCTGCTAGGTGTTACTGGATGACAGTGACGGTGGAATGTTGTCAGATAATGTTAATGTGCGGGACATGGATAAGGAAATACTATGTGTGCAAGGTGAAGCATGGAAGTCATTGTAGGTTGGTAAGTGGTCCTTGCTCGTATCTTTATGATATGACATTTATAACGCCCTTATACACAAGTTGAGCCATCATATGTGAACACCATAAACTAGGTAGAATTATGAGGCATGGGAATTACAGGAGGCATAAACATGGCTCAGTAGCGTGCAATAATTAACTAAAGTCGTGTAAATAGTTGGGTACATCACAGTGGACATAAATTAAGCATGTTGGGGTCATATATACTAGAAGTTTCAGGAGCAAGGTGAGGTTGTATGGTCACTTAGGTTTAATATGGTTACAATAGAGCAGGCTAGTCCGCAGTCAATTTGGGTCAAAATTAGTACAACGTAGGCAAGATGCAACATTCAGTAATAACATAAAAATAGGCAGGATGCATCACTCAGAATATGTACAAAATGGGCAAGATGCA
Organism: Ambystoma mexicanum; assembly: GCF_040938575.1. Classification (NCBI taxonomy): domain Eukaryota; kingdom Metazoa; phylum Chordata; class Amphibia; order Caudata; family Ambystomatidae; genus Ambystoma; species Ambystoma mexicanum. Next base: position 1,478,005,196 of record NC_090921.1, read on the forward strand.
ACATTCTATAATGGCACAAAGTGGGTAAGAAGTGACAATCAAAGTTATCAAATGATGGGCAGAATACCACTTGCAATGTTTACGCTAGCTAGGTTCAACAGTATGGTATGCAATGAGATGCTAGTGGGCAACATTGCAGGCTAGATGCAAAGCAATGGGTTTGCAGTGAAATACTAGGTGCAGTACAGAAGGCAAGAAGCAACACCATGAGAAGTGTATCAAAATTCTAGGCGGAACACCATGGGCTAGATGCACCACAATTGGGTATACACTAAAATGCTAGGTGCAAAACACTGGCAGGTGACATAAGATGCTAGGTACAGCATCATTGACTGAATGCAATAAAATGGGGCATACAGCGAGTTGCAAGGCACAACACTGTTGGCTGGATGCTGTATGGTGAAATTGAGGCGTGATGGTTGAGAAACTAGGACAGGTAAATATGGTTACTGCAAAAATGCAGTTTAGGCTGAATACAGATTGGACCTGGCAGGCAGTCAATTAGGCACAGCTATGATGAGTAAAATCGAATACTGTGTCAATAAATTGTATTCAGGTATAAGCACGTTTATGCTAAACAGAGTTTAGGCGGTTAAAACCGCTGTTTGACAATGAGGCACTGTGAATAGACATATCCACATGTGAGTATACATAGTCTTACCGCAAACAATAAAATGTAGCAGAATGGTTGTATATGTCTGCGGAAAACGGCTGGTTCCAGGTTTAATCAAGGCAGTACGATTTGTTTCGAGTGGCGTGTCAACAAACATAGCATACAAAGTGCCAAGTGCACAGTGGAGTAGTCTGAGGGGAAGGCGACTTTCCAAATGTCGGAAGGCAAGCCTGTTGTAGTGGGCGGCCGGAATGGCACCGGTAGTGAAGAAAGTAAGCCGGTCTCCATAGGGACTGGGTAAATAGGGCTGAGTGTCCCTGTGGGGCGGTTGACACCAGCGACGAAGGGCATACCTGAGAAAGATGGGCATCTTGGAGGGAGGGAGAGGTAATAGGCAACAGTAGAACTTACAGTAAGGGGGAGGGCTACCAGTTCTGGGCCATTTGTGACTTTAGTGCGGTTGAGATCAATCAAGGGGTAAAGCTGGATGGGCAGAATGACTGGCCGATGGTACGAACGGCCCGGACAGGCTCAGACAGGCCCTTAGGCTGCGGCCCTTTGGGTAGGCTGCCAGTTGCTCTAATTGGCAGTAATAGCCATCAAATGGCTAGTCAGGATGCAGCTGCCGTTTTGGAATGAAGCTGTAGTTTAACCAAATGGAGGCGAGCACAATATAAAAATGGTAGAATCGGCAGTAGTTCATTTCTTCTGAGGTACTACCTGAATAGAAATTTACAGGTAGCCTTTGTAAGCAATTTGATGTTAGATTCTCACTTCCGGGAGTGAGGGAACACGGTGCAGGGGACGGGCCCTTTGATCTCACCGGGAGGCAGTGTGGTCTTCCGTGGCTTCCAGGTCGTGGGTCAGGGTTGGAGAGGGCTCCAGCCGTCTCTCGATCAGGTGATGCAATGAACAGTGATGAGACAATGCTGAACAGTCTTCAATAAGAAGAAGCATCTAGGGATGGATCTGTACATCCCTTGATAGTATGATGGTTATTAGAAAACTTATAGTAAAAGCTACTAGCTTTTGATGGAACCCGTGGTATGAAATTAGCCATAAAGGTTTGAGACCCTGAAATGCCCGGTTTATTTTTCTTTGGCAATGGTCCTGTTCTTGAGAGCAACATTTGTATATAAATCTCACTCTTTTATATTCCATTTTGCCACTATATTGGCACGAATTTACCTCTGAAACACAACGTCTGCAGCCTGGAGATGTTTTTATTACTTCTAGGTGGCTGGTTACATTGAATGGGTTTGCAGCACCTGCATGCCGTAGCCACAAGAGTGCACTGCGAGTGGGAGGATTGTGACATAGACGTATTTTCCTCGGTGTTTGATGCCAGATAGAGGATGTTTCTGTTGTATCAGCAATAGATTGGGAACCAGGGTTTGATCCATTACACATATTCTGCCACTGTATATGGTAGACCATACTCTGGTGTGTTTATTTGATATAAATCTATTGCAATGTATTTTCTTGTTGATAAACAGAATAGTGAAAAGACAGTGTATACAGTAGGTTATTCCCAATGTCAATGCTTTCAAAATTAAATGTTGGCGCAGCTCTGTGAAATAGTCAAAAATGCCTTCCTTTTAGTGAAGGCTGTTGGGGGAGGTGGAAAATAGTTAATTTGCCCAAGATTGCTTGCTGAGACAGGTCTGTCAAAATGACCCTTATCTGATATGAAATCATTAAGCAGAACCTGCAATGTAATAAAACAATACATGAAAAAATGATTGAGATTAAAGAGAAAGTGCCTTAGTATAAAATTGATCGTATTGCAATCATGAGGTAATAACAAAATTAGTAGCAATAACTTTAAAAACACTTTATTGCCCAACAGCAAAATTGGATTTATATTTACCCAATTTATATAGGACATTCAGTCACTGGTTTCTAAAATTCTCTTTATGGCTAACCATGCTATAGGGGAGCAGACAAATACGTCCTAGTTAAGCTCTGCCCCCTCGCCTCTGTCATGTTGAATTGACTGTGAAAGAGTTCCATGTATGACACCAGGCATTGTCCCGATGCCACATCAAGTGTACGAGAGACGTTATGCACTCGAACGACTGTATCGAATGTACCAGTAGACGGACGTCGACATACTGCAATAGCTGCAGAGTGACTTCTTGAAGTATAGGCACATGGACACACTGAAACGATATATGAATATCCAAAACTATGAAAGATGTAACTGGCAACAAGAAAAACTTAATCCAGTCTGAAGAACTCATGAGTATCAAAGAAACTAGTGAGAAGAGTTGAAGTAAATATATATACGCAGAAACGGAAGGTAGAGAGACTTATAGAAGCTTGCTGCAATATAACCTATAATGTGACTAAAGCGGCCATGGGGTAAAAAAATGGACTTCATACTCGTATTGAATATACCTTCGCTGCCTCAGAAACAGCTTTTTGTGAAGGATGGAGAGGAGACTCTTGGCTTGGGGGTCAAGGATGTTGATCAAGGAATAATTGCAAGGCACAAAGGGAGTCAATAGGATAAGCTGTGGACATGACACATATTTCTTAGATTAAGCTAAGAAGAAAACATCCACAAGTGCCAAGTATTGGATAATTAAAAATGCAAAAAGCATATGTGAGATGGAGTGATCAAGTCTTCAGAGACCAAAAGGAGTAATAGCACCTAATGCAATTAAATCAAATCACAGTAAATAAGAGGTCGAAATGGACAAATTTGTGGTCTCTTCACACGTGATTCAGAAGGTGAAAACAAGGGCCTTTAAGCTCCAGATGAATATAAGGGTGTACCCTCAATCCTTTGAAGAGCATAGTGCACGCTGCAAGGTCAACTACAAAGGAGAAACCTTGGCTTACGTGCTGCTAATGAGCCGAAGTCCAAGGTTGGGAGAAAATGCCAACGAATCGTATGGGTCCATGTAGCAACCTGCTATACAAAGTTGCACAGGCCAATCCGCTACTGTATTCTGTTATAATCAGTATTAACAGTATGTAGAGGTAGTTCAAGGTGTGCCCATTAGATAAGGGGCAGCCAATGAAGTTATTAACACTTATGAATACTATAGTAGAGGCCTAACAAAGGTGAACTTTTATTTGGTGAAATAAGAAGGCATAAGCTTGGGGAAGGGAACCCTGAGAAGCCTAGAAGGAACAGTTGTATTTTTGTTTGATTTGAAACTTGGAAGGAGTGAAGCTTGGGGAAGGAATCCCCAGAAACTAAGGACATTGGCACTTGTTGAACAGAGTATAAGAACTTCTCTTAGATTGTGGTGAACATTGAGAATACTAACCAAGCCACACCTGGTGAAAAGACCATCTGAAACCGGCCTTGGTATAGATTTTTTTTTTTAATCACTATTTTTCATTTAAAGAGACTTCCTACCACATTTATCAGAGTGTGGGCAAGCATAGGTTTAGGCACAGATGATTTTGGTTTTGGACTTTGACATCAACGGCCCTTAGACACATCAGTTGAGGGAGCCATCCCTTTAGAGTTGGGGGAAGATAGCTATTAGACCAACCCTGACATTGTAGTAAATAAAGATGTTAGAACTATAACACTTGAGTCTGTGTCTCTCTTGATACCATGCCTGTCTCACAGTAAGCATTTGGGGTATCCCATCTCTTTGGACATATGACTGCCTTTCAAGACCTCCTTGCCCAAGATGGTGTAGTGTCTATCCCTTGGTGTAAAAGTGTTAAAAAGTTAGCCCCTAACATCGGTCATGCAGGGCTGTGGTTTAATGCATGCTCCAGACAAATCCACTGAAGAATAAGCGAACATTTCATTTCTGCAGAAAGACCAAGAACACATTTTAAATGAGAACTAATTCTCTTCTATTCACCCGCTACTCGGAAATCAAGCAATTTTTGCTACAATTCAATTCTTGATTATGTAAAACCATCTTTTGCCATAGAGATAAAGGGGGCACACTACTGGAGTCTTCCAGGACCACCCTGTGGTATTGGGACAAAGCATTACGGGGGAATATGGTGAGGGTGGGGGGAGACCCGCTTACCCCGGTAGCTCATAATCCAGATTACACGCCAGGTTTGCAGCAAAACTTTTGGAAGCATTGGGGAGGGAAGGAACGGGCTCTGGTATTGGGGGATCTGTACTCGGAGGATGAGCCCTTGACCTTCGAAAGTTGTAAAGCTAAATTCCAAATACCGGAGACGGAACGCTTTCATAACATCCAACTCTGACACTGGATCACCAACGGAAAGGTACGAGAGAGAGCTGTAAGAGCTCCCACAGGGCAGGAGCTTACGGTACAAGAGGGAAAAGACGAGAAAGGGGTCTCAAGACTGTATCGGCTGATGGGGGGGGGGGGTGCAACGGACCCAGAGGAGATCCTTCCATATATGCAAAAATGGGCTGAGGACGTGGGTGGACCTATTTCGGGGGAGTCAAGAGGCCGCATATGGCATCGCACCGCCAAGGGTTCTAAATGTACATCAATTAAAGAGGGGGCGTACAAGCTTTGCCTTCGTTGGTACATGACACCACAACAAATGCACTCCATCAACTCGGACTATTCCATCCTCTGGTGGAGGTGGTGTGGACAACCCAGGGGATTTAATTCATATGTGGTGGAGGTGCCCAGTGGTAGAGATCTATTGGAAGGAGGTCCTGAGTCAAATAAAGGACATAACCAAGACCCAATTACCATTTGACCCGGTGGTCGTCTTGTTGGGGGATGCAGTAGAGGGGAGCTACGCCAACTCTGGGCGTAGGGCGGGCCTCATTACTCACATGCTGAGCGCAGCAAGAATTACCATAGCGCAGGCATGGAAGAATAAACAAGGGCCTGTGGTGGCCGCATGGTGGGTAAGGCTTTGGGGGGTGATGGCCATGCAGAAAGTGACAGCGATTGCCGTTGGCTCCTACTCAAAAATATATTAATACCTGGGCACCACTACATGAATTCATGGACGACAGGGATCAAATGTACTTTAAACCTAGGTTTCTTCTCAATGTTTCTATCCTATAACTGGGGACACTTGAATGGCGAGAAGGTTTGGGGTTGGAGGATTCTCCTGAGTGATTGATTGTAGACGTTATATTCCACACAAATGTTAGTGTTATTCTGCTGAAAATAAACACAGTTGATAAAAAAAAAAGATAATCTGGGAAAACCATCTTTTGCATGCTGTTTATTAAATTTAGATTGTGCACCTTTCCTTTTTCAAGCTGCATCAACTCCTAGGATGCATCCAAGTCTGATTTTAAGCCCTCATTGTCAAAATGTTAGGGAATTGATAACTCATGTTCTGCTAATCTGTCAATTATATTACATTGTAAGTAAAATGTATTATCGGGCAAAATACGCTCTGCAGTAGAGATTTATTCAATTTATGTAAAGGAACGGAGGATGTAGCAATGGGCTGTGCAGTTAAATATATACATAGAGCATTGTGCATTAGCACCTTGTTAGGCAGAATCCTGTGCAGTTCCCTTGGGGAACACTGCAAAAAGATTAAGACTACAGGAGTAAGCAGAAAACCCAATTGGTAGCAGTCTGCACCACCCAGATTTACCTGGTAGCTGTGGCTGAGCAGTCAGACTTCTCTCAAGAAGAGTAGGGCAGTATATAGAGTATACACAATAGGGCTAAAAACACAGTAGAGCAAACAAACACTGACCAGAGTTTTGTATCAAAAGTATATAATTATTTATTTAAAACACACTTTAGGCAATATACTAGCACTCTAAATCAAAAGCAAGTTAAAACACAGTCAGGTAAAGTATAGACACCTCCCTTGATAACTATTAGACGAGTCTGAGTTAAAACACCACTATTTGTTAAAACAGATGTGAGCGCGTAACCTAGATGGCACTCCAATAGTTAAGTTAAAGGGAGAAAAAAAGCCAGGGTATAGAAATAAAACGGTTCCCAACACTTTTAGAAGTTCAAAGCAAGGGAGCAATGGCAGTATACACTGTAGAGCCAACGTTCATAGGCCAGGCCCACTTTAAATGGAGCAAAGCGAAATGTGCCCAAGATCACAGTTTAAAATGCACTAGAAGTCTTTGCAGAATGTTCAAAAGAGGTTGGGGTGATTCACAATGTAAAGTTAGAAGGTCTGGGGCCAACCCAGTTGGAAAGCCAAGGATTTAAGGGTCACCTTCAGCAATCCGTGGAAAGGGAGGCCAGGCAGAACACAGTACCTTAAAGAGAGAGGAATCTGCAGCGGTGGTAGTTGTTCCTGGCAGTGGTTGCAGTTTGTTATTTCGACCAGGGGAAGAGGATCTCATTGAGGAGGAAACTTGGAGTCGATGCACTGCACAGGGATGAAACCAGCCGCGGAGTTCGTCGGTAAAAAGGTGCGTTCCTTTTATTTGCAGTCAAAGTGGTGAAGCTTGGCTATCCGGCCACCGGGGTGCTTGGCACGGGCGATTCGACCAAGAGAGAAGACTCGTCCAGCAGAAGATCTTCTTGTCGTTGGGAAAGTGGCGAGTTCGTTGCAGCAGGGCTCCACCGGTGGTGTCGTCGTTGCAGATGGCTCAGCTTCTTCCCTCTTTGGATTCTTAGGTCCTGTGGCGACTTCTGAAGTTCCAGTCCCAAAGGCCCTGCTTTTATGCAGAAAACCCCCCATGCAACAGCCTAACTGTCACTCAAACATGCTAAGTGGTGAGCCGGGCGGCTCACCACTGGACCAATCAGAATAGAGTGCGACTTGGGTTGCTAAGGCAATGTAGTCCAGGGTGCCAATTCCCCTCCTCACACATCCTGTGGAACCCAGACAGAGTGGCACCATTTGGAGGGCTTCTGTGGAGAAGCCTGCGAAAAAGTGGAACAAAGGACTCGACCTTGGTTAGAGTTACAGAGACGGACACGAACACCATTTTTGAAAAGAGTTCTGGCGTAAAGACCCAACCGTTGATTTAGTATTAAATAAATAAACCGGCGGTATCTTTAATATTGCACCAAAAAGTGGTGCGTTTAAAATCAATGGGAAAATCCCATAGGCAATATTCCGGTGGAATATTTTGCGTGGTAACCACTGCCACCAGCCAGAAACTCGACAAGGGGGGGACTGGACAGTGAACCCTTGAAAACATACCCAGAGGCAATCAAATTAACCCCTTCCTGCACTTCCACAATATGATGGTTTGTACTGGTTCTGTTCAAAATTTTGGACTAGTAAAGTGAATGGTGACTTTACATGCCCTGGGAGACAGTAGTCAGTCCCAGGGTATGGAGTCTGTTTGGGGATCACTATGACACCCCTGTGTTACTGCACTGAGGGTGCTGTGTAACACATAGACAAAAACAGATGATACCCTATGGAGTAAAAGGCCCCATAGCCCATCAGCACACAAAAAGTCAGACATACCTCAAATCGTGCCTAAGAGTGGGAGGAAAAGAGTCTCACTCTTAGCAGGAGAAAAAAACAAACTCCAAAAATCCAGCAAAGCTGCTGGGGGACTCACTAGGTTTGGGAAATTAGCCTTATAAGAGAATTCTCCCTAACGCACCTTAAAGAGTTTATTATTCGCAGAATGGAATTACCATACTAAATGACCCCAGGCTCAAATAACCGGACGACCCAAAGAATATGGCAAAGTATTACTTTATTGTCAGTTCAAAATAAAGTAGGGCAATCTGGCGAACCACAAGCAGTAGTCCTCACACAAGATTTTAAGTACACAAAGGCTTTATACCTCAATATGCGTCAGCTATGGTGCCATCCTACGTGGCAAACTTAAAATCTATTGAAGGGAGGGGTTGGTTAAGATAACATATGTTTAGGTTTCCCTTCCCCAAGCTCAGGCCCCTTCAGTTTCAAAAGCAAGTTCAGTTTTGTTAGGCCTCTTGGGGTTCCCTTCCCCAAGCTCGGGCCCTTTCTATTCCTCAGCAGTTTTAAATGCAACATTTCAACAAGATGTACCTTTCTCTTACTTACAGTTCCTTTCACACATAGCCTTCACATGGCCTTCTCTAACCTAAGCGCGACCACTCTGATCTTTGGCCCCTCTCTGTATTTCCTGTACTCGCTTCTCTGCTATCCTTTCCTCTTCCAAGTGCTTCCTGCACCCCTTAGTTATCGTCAGCTTGGTTGTACTCACTTGCACCTTCTTTGTCTTGCTTTCTCTCAGCTTGCCTTGCCACTGGCACCTTCCCTTTGGGTACACGTTCTCTTCATTGTGCCTCTTGCACATTCATTTATTTGCTTTTGTGCACCCTTGCACCTGTTCTTTTCCATTCTGTGCCTCTTGCACACTTGTTTGGTTCACCGGGGCTCACTTGCACTTTCCCTTCACTTTCAAGTCCCTCACACCATTCTTGTTTATCTTCAAGCCTTGTTTCTTCCGTTACGCTCTCGGTGCCAATCACTTTCCTCTTACTTTCCACTATCTTTCTTGCTTTCCGCTTCGTGCCGCTTGCAAATTCTTTTCTCCCTTCCCGCTCCAACTAGCCGCATGCTCCTGAGTTTCTCACCACTTTCCCCCTTGAAACTCATCGGGTAGCGTTGTGCTGGCGAGCGGACCTGTCAGGACATATAGGATCTAGGTCAGGGTCTCGACACTTGCCCCTCAGACCGCTTTGGGACTGGTACATGTCCCAAGGGAACAAGCACTCCTCCACAGGCCGCCAGTAGGACATGGCTGCCTCATTCCGGCTCCCTGGAGACACCGCTTCCTAGCCATGCTGCAACCCCTCAAAGGCACTGAGCCAGTGTTGCGGCACGCAGCTCTCCTCCGGCTCCTCTCCCTTCACCTCTCTGCTCCTTGCTTCCACGACTTCCTTCATAATTCATAGCGTGCTCTCCTGATTGTGCAAAACCACACCATTTATACTTCACATAAGAGCCAAGTGGATTCAGGTGTGAGTAGTCGGTGTGAAATGCCTGACCCTGTTAATGGGACAACCTAATGGTAGTAGATGTCAGTCTTTTTCTCTTGTTTCTCAAGGTGTTTAATGCAGGTAATCCTTGCTACTCTTGGTTGCCACCTCTTCACAGTATTTGTCGGTTGAGGGGGAGATGGAATGAGATTGCAAATATCTCATGAAAGCTGAGGAAGTGGTTTCAGATGGGAAATGGGGAGAGGGGGAATACCATGTCTCTCCCTTGCGTATTCTGTGCCCAATCCTCCCGTGACCCTCCACTCGGGTGATACTCCCCCGCTTTTCCACCACCGGGGTCGGGATCCAAAAGCTATGGCCCTTGCCTGGCCACTTGAATGGAAGATCCCGGCGGAGTAGGTTATGTTAGGCAGAAACCTGTGCAGTTCCCTTAGGGACTACTGCAAAAGGCTTAGGACTACAGGTGTTGGCAGTAAACCCGATTGGTAGCAGTATGTACCACCCAGATTTACCTGGTAGCTGTGGCTGAGCAGCCAGACTTCTCTCAAGAAGAGTTAGACAGTATATAGAGTATACAAAATAGGTACAGAGATACAGTAGCACAAGCAAACACTGACCAGAGCTTGGGTATAAAAGTATATAATAATTTATTTAAAAACACACTTGTAAAATACACTAACACTAATATGGCAAGCAAGTTCAAACACAGCTTAACCTAAGATGGCACTCCAATAAGTTAGTTAAAAAGGAGGGAAAAAGGCAGAATTAGGAAAGCACACAACGCCAACACTTTTTAAAAGAACCAGAGCAAGTCAGAAAAGGCAGAGTCTGCTGTGGAGCAAGAAAGTCATAGGCCAGGCCCACTCTTGGAGAGAGCAAGGCGGAATGTGTCCAAGATCATACAGTTGAATAGTACTTTAAAAAGTCTTTGCAGAAAGGGTTGGGTCAGTTCAGGAAAAGTTAGTTAGCAGGTCCCAAATCACCCCAGGATAGAAAGTCAAGGATTTACGGGACACCTTGAACAGTCTGTTGCAAGGGAGACCAGGCGGGACACAGTACCTGAAATGGTGAGAAAGCTCCAGCGGGGGGCAGTTGTTCCTGGCAGCGGGTGCAAGTCGGTGCTTCGTCCAGGGGAAGAGGAGATCTCGATGTGGAGGAAAGCTGGAGGTCGTTGCACTGCCAGGGCAGAAACCAGCCGCGGAGTTTCCCGGTTAAAAGGTACTACCCTTTTATTCGCGGTAGTGGTGAAGCGTGGCTATCCGGCCGCCGGGGCGCTTGACACGGGCGATTCAACCACAAGACGATCCAGGAAGGCGAAAAGAGGGCGAACTGGTTATCCCCACCAGTTCAGAGGAAGAAGACTCTCCGGGATGAAGATCTTCTCTGTCGTTGGGAAGTGATGAGACGGTTCAGCAGGGCTCCACCGGTGGTGTCGTAGTTGCAGGGCGGCTCCGCTTCTCCCTCTTTGGATTCTTTGGTCCTGTGGCGACTTCTGAAGTTCCAGTCCCCAAAGCCCTGCTTTTATGCAGAAAACCCCCATTATCAGTCCTAGCTGTCAATCAAACATGCTAAGTGGTGAGCCGGGCGGCTCACCACTGGGTCAATCACACAAGAGTGCGACTTGAGTTGCCGAGGCAACTCAGTCCAGGGTGCCTAAACCCCCCTCCCACACATCCTGTAGACCCATACAGAGTGGCACCACTTTTGGGGGCTTCTGTGCAGAAGCCCGCCAAAAAGTGGAACAAAGGGCTCGACTTGGAGTTACAGAGGCGAACACAAACTTCCAGTTTAAAATCGAGTCCTGTCAAAAAGACCCAACCGGGGAAGAAATATTAAATAAATAACCCGGCGGTATCTTTAACATTGCACCAAAAAAGTGGTGCGTTTAAAATGAATGGGAAAATCCCATAGGAAATATTCTGGGGGAATATTTTGCGTGGTAACCACTGCCAGCAGCCAGAAACTCGATGAGGGGGGACTGCACAGTATGCCCCCGAAAAACAGACCCAGGGGCAATCTAATTACCCCTACCAGTACTTCCACAATATGATGGTTTGTACTGGTTCTGTTCACAATTTAAGATTAGTAAAGTCAATGGTGACTTTACATGCCCTGTGAGACAGTCAGTCACAGGGTATGGAGTCTGTTTGGGGTCACTATGAAACCCCTGTGTTACTGCACTGAGGGTGCTGTGTAGCACACTTACCAAAAATACATGAAACCCTATGGGGTAAAAGACCCCATAGCCCATAAAACACATTACAAAGTCAAAGGATATCTCAAATCATGTCTAAGAGTGGGAGAAAAAGAGGCTCACTCTTAGCAGGAGAAAAAAATAAACCCCAAAAATCCAGCAAAGCTGCTGGGGGGACTCACTAGGTTTGGGAAATTAGCCTTAACAGAGAATTCTCCCTAACAGGTTAGCTAACACTGTCGGGTTTCTCACAATACCCAATGTAGAAGTGGATTTAATACAACAATATAGTCAAAGAACTGCAAGTTGGTTTCCAGGTAGACTGTGTGGAGCATGGACAGTGCCACCAATGTAATGCAGCTTGTTTGGCCTCTGATTCATAGATATTTAGCATGGGTCAAATACCCCCTGTCCATGTTCTTTGGAGGAGCTATGTGTTAAAGCTGCATATATGGACAAAAACAGAGTTTCTTTATCCAATTGATCTTTCAAACTACCATTAGCCATGAACCTATTCCCAAGTAGTCCTACATCAATACTTGGTCTATTGGCACATCTTTGAATAGCAAAATAAGTGTCCGCTTTTTCCCCCAAAGAGGGGGAAAAGGCCATTGCATTACTTTTTGTCCTGTTCATCATGATTCACAGGTGAACGCAGAATTGATGGTATGCCGCTAATTGTCGTTGAGGCCTTCCGGGGTAAGGGACAGAAGTACTATACCATACCATCGGCAAAGAGTAGCGATCTGTTCCAAGGGAAGGGGCATCAGTCGAGTTGTCCAAAACATTATCAATAGCACTTTTGATGTACAAACTGAACAGCAAGGGAGCGAAAGCACCACCCTGGCGTATCCCCCTTCTGAAACTTGAAGGGCATAGTCGCTTCTCTAGCATTAACCCATCTCACCACTGCCTCATTGTTATAAAGGGCCCTTAGAGAGGCTTGCGTGAGTCAAGAGACTCCAAAGATTCCCATAGTTTAGCTCCGGGGACTGCATCACACGCAGTTTGTAAGTCAATATGCAAAGTATACAGATTTAACCTCCTCAGGACAACATTTTTGAATTGCGAAACAAATCTGATGCATTGCTCAGTGGTGCTTCAATTACTTTGGAAGCCCACCTGTAGGTGGCTAATAGCATCATGTTCTTACACCCAAAACTGCTGAGGAGGAGCATGTGAAAATCCTGACCACACCACCCAGAAGGGAAATTGGGTGGTAATTGCTTCTCACCCTTCTTATAAATGGGAACCATTTCTGCCACGCCCATGATTTAGGCACAACACCAAGGGCTGCAGGTGCATTGAACAGGCATTTGCTCGCGGGGGAAAGGTGCCCACAAACTCGCTTCCGCTTAAAAAAGTTTAGCTGGTAACCTGTCTGGGCCAGGCGCCTTATTACTTTTTTGGACCAAGATTGCTATTTTTACTTCATCAATGATGAAAGTTACAGCATGGTTCTGGAACCGTGTGCTACTGGCGGCAATTGGGTGCTGTATAAAGAATTTTCTAGTCTCCTTGTATAACCCCTAAAGTGATCAAACTTTCTATCTGAAATATTTCCCTCTACGCTTGCACTGCCCTCCTAAGTTCCTGCAGTAACCGGTTTCCAGAAGCTTGCGCGATCCTTCCCCTTGTTTGCATCCAGTTTTTGTTCCCATTTTCCCTGCACATCTTTTTCAATTTTTTTTTTTTTTTTTAACAGCCGATACATTTTTATACAATGCATGGCTATACGCATTCTCTTACTAGAGCGAGTCCCTAGACCTTTAACCTGACCTGATTGAGGTCTTTTGGCCACTAAGTATTTATCTTAATCATGATTTCATCAACATTTTTCAGTAGTTCAAAATTCGACATCGATGCGCTGTCAAATCTCTCCAAGAATCGTAATAAACTCCAACATATTTGTAGTATTGCACCCCCATTTTCCAGATCTTGTCACTTTAGTGCGAACTTCAAGTGGCCAGTGATGCGGCTCAAAGGATTGTTCATATCAAAATTACAATAATTGGTTGAGATGGTGGTTTAAGAAGCTGATCATTTTAAATGTGAAGGTAAATGAGTAAATGATTGCCCTTCAGACCGAGGGATGGCAAAGGGTTCCTCGACACGCCATGCCTCCATGTTGAGGTTTTAATCTGCAGCTTGTGTGACTCCCATTAACATAAGTGTTAGCAGGTGATGGATCAACCGCAATCCTGCCATTGCATGCCCTCCAGTCTACTGAATGCCATATGATAAAACACCTTTGCTATTTTGGGTAAAAAGGCAGTAAATCTGGGATATGTCATTCTTCAGCCTAATCTGCAATATCCAGGATTAGTGGGAGGGGCCAATACTGTACATTTTTAGTTCACCTGTGACTAGAATATGGGTACCCTCACATGTTCTTCTAAAGGCTACTATGTGTCAGGCAATCATCAGTTGTTGCGAATAAGTTACGCCGCATTCATGGACGTGGTTGTACACTGTCTTCTAGTGCTGTTCCTCCTCTGTCACCCACATATGGTAAAAGAAGACATCCTCATACGATAGTAAGCACTGGAAGATTTCCCATGCACTGCACGTGTTTCCGTGCGCGTTGGGGCTTGCCATGGAGAAGATAGTTAACACAATCCCACATTGAACAATCGAGGGCGGATAATTGTTTGCACCAAGTGAATGACTTGGGCACTGAATTACTCCTGTTGGTAGTGTTTTGGAATCAATGAAAGATCTTCTCTTGGGCCTTTAAGTTGTAAACTTAGACACTCTCTAATGCGCGTTTTCACTGTTGCTTCCCTCACATCTCCGAGTTACACTCGGCACACAGAGGGTCTCCATTTGGCTCCAGTTCCCCACATAGCAGTGAACGTACTGCAAGATAATAATTTACTGAAAATTGATTCGTGCAACTGCAAAATAATGGGAGCCCACGCCTAACTTTGTCAGATTACTCAACTTCTACCTTAATATTCAAAATACACACTAGCCAAGATTAAGCCTCAGTAGAAGAGCGGGAAGCTCGAAACACGTGTCAGGCTGCACCAGTTCTGATTAAAACCACTCATTTAATTTGCATTTGCTTATTATTCCATGTGTGTGCGCAGTTTGAGAGCAAACCCTTTCTCTCTCTAATGTATTGTTAGCCTTTTTCTCTGGCGCAGTCATGGCTATGTCTGCTTTTACTGGTGCCAGTGCGCCTGTTACTGACAGGGTACCCACTGGGGACTGTTCTTGCACGCCTACAGGATAGGGTATGGACCCCACTACTAGTCATCGACGACTATCAGCGTTGTTGGCACCGCGGTTTTGCTGGAAAACGCACTGCTTCCTATGGACCCCTTCATGTCAAAGATGTGCGACCTCTGTGACAAGTAGGGCTGGCAGTCCCCCTTTGGGCTGGTACGTCTAGGCTCTAGGTAGGCAAGGGATGTCTCGGAGAACTTCTACGGGAAAGGTGAGGATGTGCTGGGAATGGCCAAGGACCTGCCAACTGCCAGTGGCCACCACACCTCCATGGAGATGAACATTGTGCCAGCTACCACCCCTGGAAAGCCTCAAGCCGCATTCCAGCGCCTAATATCGAAGGTAGCCAGTATTCTATGGATGTAAGCCCAGCCGAGGTCGAAGGTTCAGTACAAACTGATATTTTGGACGATGTTCCCAAAAGGAGATGTTCCTGTCCTTCAGGATAACAGTGGATGCCCATGTCCTGGAGAAACTTGCCTCTGTCCCGGCAGTGGCCGGAGACCAGGTGAAGAAACACCGCCCTGTCAGACCTGGCGTTTCTCTCCTCCCATGCTTCACTAGAGTTTGGTGGTTCAGGGCACGACGGCTATCCTGAACCACCATCTATACCATCAGACGGGGAAAGAATGAGGTTTGATGCATGGGGTAAAATAAAACGTTTTTGCGACCGGCAGTCTTGCACTGCGTGTTGTGAATACCTTGTGCGCCATGGCTAAATTCTACTTTGGGCGGCAGTAACTAATTCGGCTGAATACGCATCAGAAGTAGAAATAAGGAACGGTTTCCTGTCCTTGTTCACTGAGGGCAATGAGGCATCCCGCCAGATGTTGCAATCAGGACTGCGACTATGCAGGCGGGTCCATGGCCAAGAGCATTATGGTTAGGCACCACTTTTCATACAGGATGTGTGGTTTCGCAGCCGATGACCAGGCTAAGCTGTTCGCCTGCCTTTTCGAAGGCCAAAACCTTTTTGGAGCAAATGTGGATGAAACCCTTCAGAAAGTCCATTCACTGAAGGCAACTGTTAAGTGTTTGGTGCTTGCCGTGCAACAGTCCTCCACACAGTCTGTGTCTCTATACAGAAGTATTCATCCCTCCACCTTTCCATTCTGGATCTGTGCCTGCTGAACTTGCTCCTGCCAACGGACAAGTTTGAGATGGTTACGCTAGCTCAGATTCTGCAAGCCCTTGATCAGCAGGACTGGTTGGTAACTCTGGACATTCAGGATGCCTACTTCCATGTGCAGATTAATCAGAAACACGAAGTACCTGATTTACGCAGTGGGCCGGCATCACTATCACTTCAAAGTCCTGCCTTTCAGTCTTCCTTCAGCACCCAGAGTTTTCATCAAGCTGCTAGCAGGGGTGGAGGCTTACCTCAAGAAGGAAGGGCATTCATGTCTTTCCCTACCTGGCCGACTGGCTCGTCCGAGCTCACTAACCCAATTTTGTCTCGGAGCATCCACTCTGTACATGCACAGTATTGCACAGCCTGGGCATTTTGTTAACTTCAAAAAGTCTCTGGTTTCGCTGTCCCAGTTCATCCGATTTATCGGAGCGGTCTTGGACACTTTCTGGGCAGGGCTTTCCCACCCGAGGATCAAGTGGCAAACATCTTTTGGATGGTCAATGTCTTCCAATCCCAGGAACAAGTCCTGGCCTCTCCTTTCTGCGCCTTCCGTGCCCCATGGTCTCCTGCATCCTAGTGGTACCGGAGGTGAGGCTGCACATGGTATCTCGTCAGTGGCTTCTTCGTTGCCAATGGTCGCAGCTACAGGGTCACATGTCGGACCTTTTTATAGGTTTCAGTCCATGTGGCTCAGGATCTTGTATGGTAGACCATGCGTGAACTTGCTGAGGCACATTGGAGAGGGTCCCTGGAATCCCCTTCTTGACCCCCATAAGCATGGCAGCCGAAGAGTCAGAGATGCAAGATGCCAGTCCCTATTCGAACAGCCACCTGGAGGGCCAGTGACAAATACAAATAGATATTTGCTCAGCCATTCAAACCTTAGTCAGCTAACGTCAACGTCATGGATACAGGTGCACCAACACTGATCATGAATCCAGATGCCTCAATGGACATCGACTAATATCCTGCGATGCTGATGTCATTGGAGACACCACAACATAGTAATGTTAGCCATGAAGCACACTCTCATCCAGGCATGAAGTTACATGGACACACAGATGCACACACAAAGATCATGCTTACACAGGTCTAGTTCGTAGATGGACGACAGATGCATATACATTCTGTCGAAAGCTATTATTATTTTTTCTCATTAGCCATATGCAGAAACTCAAGGCAGCAAGAGTTGCAGAGCAAGCTTGCAGACGCTTATTGCAACTAACCACATGGAACTATGGATTGTATAAGAAACCTGGAGCAGTCACAATACTACTAAACTATAAGAAGAATAGAATAATATAGACATATAGCAATTATAGTATAACTATAGTAGAGTTACATGAAGCCTCAGGCCTCAGAACGAGAGGCGAAGCAAAGCAAAATCGGGCTGCATGAAGCACCCAGCCAGGGCTCTCAGCCAAGTTCAGACGAGCAGCACATTCCTAAGCTCGGAGACACACGACTGAATAAATTCTCACTAGTTGCAGACTAGAAGGCTCAATTTTGCAGTCTTTACCCACTTGGTGTAGCCGAACCCGAATAATTGTCATTTACCCATTGTGAAAAGCGGAGCCGTTCCCAGAAAAGCAGAGACAAAATGATACTTAGTTTGTTCTGCAACGCTGCAACCCTGCAGGTACTCTCAAAGGCAAAGTGGTAATACTAATGGCAACAGTGGGAACACAGTCTTTCTCATCACCTTGAGAAGGTGCATGGAGTGATGAGAACATTTCTGGAGCTAATGGCGTTCAGGCTGGTCCTGGCCACTTTCATCTCCTCTGTAAAATTCAAGACGGCTTTGGTCCTGACGGACAACACAGTGTCCATGCACTACCTCCACAAATGAGGTGGGGTTAGGGGGTCTTTGCTTCTGTGCAAAAGAGGAATGCGACTGTTCTAGGCTCCGGAGAACAGCGTCTCTAATGGCGGCTCATCTGGTGGCAGGTAGAATGTCACAGCAGATGCCTTGAGTTGACAGACTTCAGCTTTCCACAAGTGGGAGCTCGTCCATGATGTTCTGGAGGAGAGTTTTTTTTTTTTAAATGATTTATTTATTTTCAGACTCCTCGTGGACCACTTAGCTTCCAGTTTCAACAGGAAGTGCAGGTTTTTCTCCAGGGAATTTCCTAATCGGGGAGTGCTGGCCGACGCCGTTGAGTGGACTTTCAACCTCCTTTTTGCGTTCTCGCCGATCCTTGTTATTTCTCTGCGCCTGTTTGGAACCAGGATTATCTTGATTACACCGGACTGGGCCCGGTGAAGGCGGATTGCAGAGTTGCTGGACAAGTACATCTGCCCTCCTCGGTGGCTTCTGAGGAGAGGAGACTTCCATCCAAACCTTAGCAGCCTGAACCTTCATGTTTGCCTGCTGAGAGAATGAATGGGACTTGTCAGGCAGAATACTTCTTTCAGGTAGGAGGCCCACTACAAAATTCATTTATACCTACAGATGGCTTAAATGTTTGATTGTGTGTCGGGAGAGGGATCTGGATCCTTTATCCTGTACACTTTTCCCTGCGTTGGCTTTTGTGCCATCTTTGGCAAGGACGGACCTGAAGATTGGCACTGTTAAAAGGTTATTACCTCGCTGCTTTTTCGGTGTTCAAGAGTTCGCCAGAACAGGGCTTGTTTTTTACAATTCCTTCCAGTTTGTGGTTCTGCATTAAATGTGAATTTAGTTTTGACGTATCTTATGGGTGCTCCGATTGAGTCCCTTCATTCCTGTTCTATTAGATTGCTCACCCTTAAGGTGATTTTCTTTGTTGCCATAACTCCCGCTTGACGATTGAGTGAGCTCCATGCCTTGTCCGTTTTACCGCCCTATTTTTTTTTCTCCAAAGAGGAGGTGACTTTGAGACCCTCCTTTCTGCTGAAAGTGGTCTTGGATTTCTATCTCTGAGAGCAGCAGACCCTGTCCAGATGGATCATTCTCTGCATCTCAGAATTCCATGATCTGGCTGCAAAGAAGGTGGTCGAGGGCCTCTGAGCTCATTCTACCAGGAGTGGCCGCCACCTCTGCCCTGCCACAGACACTTGTAACAATTGAATTGTGTATTTCTTTAAGGATAACTGGGAAGTAACAATCTTACAATATGTAGCTTTTACCTCCTCTTCCTCTTCAATATGATTCACAGTATGTTAAGCCACACAATTTGAATAAACTGGACACCTGTCTCATTGTACCACCACCAGTTGGGTCAAAAGTGCCAGAACTCACCTACACACCCAAGTGGTGGATGGGTATCCGGTCACTGGTAGTTGAACTTGTTGTGTGGTAGACAAATTCTTTCTACCAATGTACCCCTCTGGTGTGCTTGAGAAAGAACCAACAGAGGGCGCTATTAATCGGAAGATGTGGAGGACGCACACAGGACACCATCAGCTGCAAGAAAAAAAGTAACAGAATCAAAAGACCAAACTAGGTTGGTTGTAATCTTAATGCAGTGCATATACAATGAGAGCGGACCTGAGTTTTGTGTGATGAAAGACAATAGCAGGGGCGTCCCGTGTCAACCCGGAGGTGGTGTTCTCCCTGCAACAGACAAAACCAGATTTATGGAGGGATACTGGGGAACTACAAGGAGATAGTGCAGCAAGCCTTATGGTCGCTTAGAGACCACTGTAACACTGTGTAGTGCCTTATGGTCACTTAGAGACCACTGTGACAACATTGTGTTGTGCCTTATGGTCGCTTAGAGACTACTGTGACATTGTGTAGTGCCTTATGGTCGCTTAGAGACCACTGTGACAACATTGTGTAGTGCCTTATGGTCGCTTAGAGACCACTATGACATTGTGTAGTGCCTTATGGTCGCTTAGAGACTACTGTGACACTGTGTAGTGCCTTATGGTCGCTTAGAGACTACTGTGACATTGTGTAAGTGCCTTATGGTCGCTTACAGACTACTGTGACATTGTGTAATGCCTTATGGTCGCCTAGATTACACTGCGTATTAGTATTGGGTATCAACACTGTGCACTAGCATTTCTCCGATTCTCTGCGCTAGTACCCGCACTGCAGCACCATTGTGTACTAACACTGCGCACTAGCTTCTCTCTGACGATTTTGTGCGTCAGTTCCCTCTAAACTCAGAAATGATAACCTGGACCTTCCTCATTATGTTCCCATTCTGCCTGGTCCCCCATGACACCCCTTGTACAGGGTCACACTTTCGCTTACACCCCAACGGCCTCAGCAGACTAGCTTGCCCCAGACATTATCCCATACCCTGCCCCACCCCCTTCCTACCCAACATCAACCCCTTCCAGCCTACCTCCTCCATTGACTCTCATCGCATAGCAGACACCCCCAGCCCCCAAGAAGCATCACAAACTACTCCCATCGGCCAACCCACTATCACGAACCTTACTACCAGCAGATCCTATCCCTGCTCAGGATTATCGAGATTCACCCGACTCAGATCCAGAACACACACACCCGCATCCTTCCCCAATCTAGGCAACAAACAAAACATAACCTTTACCAAATCTGCCCCTCACTGCACACGCCCTACACCTCCGACAGACCAGATATCACACGGCCTGATCGCACCCTCCCCCCGCACCCACATCAAAAAATCATGCATCACCACCGAAATCATTAAAGGTGCACTCATCAATGCGAGATCTGTAGTCGCCCATGCCTTAGACATTGCCGACATTATCACCGTTAATGATCTCGACTTCATAGCTATTACAGAGACCTGGCTCCACCCAGCATCTGGCCCCTCTCTATCACTTGCTATACCCAATGACTATACCATCTATCGTGCAGACAGACAAACAGCTAAAGGTGGTGGAGTAGCCGTTATTGCAAAAAGTTCCATCAACATTAGACACATACAAAACCAATGACTGACATCAGCGGAATTACTCACCCTCAAACTATCTACAACGCACACAAGCACTATCACCATCCACCTCATCTACAGACCGCCAGGCCCCATACTATCCTTTAATGACGACATAGCCCTTCTACTCTCTAACAATATCAAACCTAACTCTCGACTACTCATCCTAGGAGACTTTAATCTAGGTCTCAATGATGAGAAAGATGACAAAGCTCACACTATCGCCAACACAATTTCAGAATTAGGACTCACCCACCATATCGCACAACCCACACATAACAAAGGACGCATCCTTGACTGGATAGCTGACCTCAATTGCAACACTACCATCCTCTCCAACACTCCATGCGCCTGGACCGATCACCACCTTATTACCTTCACCATCAACAAAGGCACTCAAACACCAGGGCCCTCCTCCAATGCCCCACCCACACTCACAAGAAACAACAAAAATATCACACTAGAGAAACTGCTCCCGTTACTCCAACCCATCATCGACTTCTCACCCACCATGACCAACCCTACTGAATTAGTAGATTTATACAACACAACTATCCTTAAGGCCATAAATACCATAGCACCACTCAAGCTTCGGAAAGCCAAACCACGAGCACACCTCAATTCCTGGTTCACCCCCAAACTAAAAACACTCCGCAAAGCCAAAAGACAAGCTGAATTAGCATGGAAACAGTCACCATCCACTATTAACAAGACATCCTACGCACTAGCATCGAACATCTATAAATCAGCCATCATCCAGTCTAAAAAAAACATGTACAATGAAAGAATCAGCAACGCCAAATCTAATACCAAAGAGCTCTTCAATATCCTGAGAGAACTCGAATCACCCTCCCCCATTCCAGACACTTGCAACAAAGACATCCACTGGTGCACGAACATCCAGGAAGCACTCCTAGGCAAAATTGCCACGCTACAAGCCAAAATCTTGACAAAGAAAGAAAGCCTCACCCTCTCCGATAACATCACCCCCTCTACACACACCCACACCACCCCCCAAAATGATGACAATAACCTCTTTGAGTTTTCCACCATAACCATTAAAGAGGTTGAAGAAATAATCTACTCTCTTAAACCGTCCAAATGCCAAGGCGACACTTGCCCAGCCCCTATCATTAAAGATGCTGCCAAACAACTTGCTCCCTTCATCACCTCCCTCATCAACGCATCTTTCACCTCCAACATAGTGCCCAACAACCTCAAGGACTCCTGGGTTCTTCCTTTACTCAAGAAGCCCACCCTTGACCCTAATGTCCCCACCAACTACAGACCCATAACGACTGTACCCTTCCTACTAAAAATCCTCGACGGAGCTGCCTATCTCCAGATACAGAACCACCTCGAGAAAAATAACTTACTAGGACTCAGACAATCAGGATTCCGCCCCAAACACGGCACTGAGACCGCCCTGATTGACCTTAAGACACAGATGGACAACATTAAAGACAATGGTAAACTAGCCCTCCTTCTCCTCCTTGACTTATCGGCCGCCTTCGACCTGGTCAACCACGACATCCTCTGCAAACATCTATCCTCAGCAGCCAAATTTTCAGATAACGCCAACGCATGGATCCATTCCTTCCTTAACAGATCCATGAGAGTATTCGCACCCACAGCCTCTGCCATCCCAGCCCCAGTCACTTGCGGTGTCCCCCAGGGCTCCTGCGTCTCCCCCACTCTATACAATGTATTCACGAAACCCCTCTTTGACATACTGGACCGCTTGGGTGTCATCTACACCAACTACGCAGATGACACCCAAATACTGATCCCTTTAACAGGCGACTACTCCACCGACCTCACTGCTCTCAACAACATTTATTCCATTATACAAGAATGGATGGCCAAGCATGGCCTATGCCTTAATGACGACAAGACCGAGCTTCTTCTCCTTGGTTCCCAACCCAGACTTAATAAACTCGACAAACTCTATCAAGCATTCACTATAGACGGCAATAACATCACCGTCTCTAACAGCGTCAAAACCCTAGGAATCTACCTCGACTCCTCCCTCACACTGACAAGACAGATCAATTCCATCTCATCAGCCACTGCTTACACTTGTAAACTTATCAATGCCAGCAGACCTTACCTCTCACCATCCAACTGCATCACCTTAGCCAGAGCGCTAGTCCTTTCCAAAGTTGACTACTGCAATGCGCTATACTTGGGAACCAGTCAGAAAAACATCAACAAACTACAAGTCATACAAAACAACGCCTTGCGAGCAGCCCTGAACATACCCAAACAAGAACACATCTCGGACGCCAGACGCACCTGCCATTGGCTATCCATACCACAAAGAATTGAATATAAAACCATCTCACTCACACACAAATGCCTAGCTAACCAAGCACCCAGATACCTATCCGACAACCTCAAGCACCACACCCCAGCGCGCCCTACCAGATCAGCTCAAACGCACTGCTTAAATATCCCAAGATTTAAGCTCCAAAAAGCAGGTGGCTCCAGCTTCCCCGTGCTTGCCTCCAAACTTTGGAATTCACTTCCACTCGAGCTGAGATCAGAACCGTCCTTTCACAGATTTAGACACAACACCAAAACTTGGCTTCTATCCAAAGAAACTGCCTAGTCCTACCGCACTAGCATGCACCAAGACTGTAAATTTGTAAATATGTAATCGATTTGTACATTTCTGCTGCATTATTCTTGTTGTATTCATTATTCTTGTTGTATTCATCGCAAGCGCCTGGATGCCCTAGGGCCAGGCGGCGCTATACAAATAATAAACTAAACTAAACTAAGCTATGGGGTTGTTCTTACCAACAGATGACGTCCGTAGGTTGAATGGAGATCCTCTGTGCAGTCTGCAGGTCCAAGAGGTGTAACTTACCCGCTGGCACGAGGCCGCCTAAGGGAGCAATGTCACCCAAGGAGTCTCGAATTATCCACCTATTCCGACAGCACGAGGACACCTAATAAGTCAGTGAAAGTGCACAAGAGGAAGACTCTAGTCCGTGCACTTATCTGTGAAGAATGGAGCGCTGCGGACAGGAGAAACGGGCAGCTGAGGTTTAGAGCAATCCTAACAGAAAACGATGTCGGCAACAAGCAGGCAATATCCAGGGACAGAAGGGACACGCAGGCAATCCTGAAGACCAGTCAGAGTCAGCGTTTTGCAGCCGATGTGGGACCCAAGAAGAGGCTAGCAGTCTAGGGAAACAAACCAAGTCGAAAACCGTGAAATCAAATCAAGACCAGGGAGGAGGCAAGACATGGTCCGGTAAACAGGCACTATGTCAGGACACAGGATAACGTGGAAACAAGCACGAGGTTCAAGGAGAGCTGCTGGAAAAATAGAAAGCACCGAAGCACCACTAGGGCGGAGCTTAAGTTGAACAAGTCACTTGATGACGCGGACCGTGGCTCCTCTGTTACGGCGTGTATCGTAGCGTATGCACAGGGCTCCAGCATTTCCATGGTAACCCCCAACACGCACGAAAAGTGCTGTTACCATAGGGCTTAGTGACTTTGCGGATGGGGGTTCGTGGGTGGCAGGATTCTGGATGGCTTTTGTTGGGCGTTCTCAGTTGGCCATGGGAGACCTAACCGTGGGTAGGGATGGTAGCCTCGTAACAGGTGTGTGAGATGGGGTGGGCGTGGCTATGAGTGGTTTAAGAGACCAAGAGTCTTTCATTGATTAATGCATTGGCTTCGATGGGATTAGTAATATCGGCAGTTATTTTGGCAGCTTTTGAGGCAACGACTTTCCTTTTAAACATACTATTGAGCAAGTTGGGTTATCAGAAATAAAACGCAATGAAATCCTAATAAATATCAATCCTAAAATTTTTATCGGCTTATATTTTTAAAAAACGAAACTAAATTACCACAGAATGACACTTATAGTTGGATAAAAGGAAAGCTACTGGTGGGGACTCGAAGGACCAGCTGGTAATCGCCACTCAACTGCTTTTCTGATTTTTGCACTGTGGCTCTAGTACACCATTGGTGGAGGCTCAAAGGCCAGCCCACAGTCCTTGTCACCCTTCCACAGATGTAAAGCCTAGGCCACGTAAGGAGCATTGTCTGGTAATATTGTGAATGTTGATTGATAATGTGCCAATACACAAGTTTCATAGGTGCAACAAGACAAGACAAATGATCCTACTAGGCCTTGCGTCAATTGGATTGTGCAAGTGTGTCAATGAAAAGTACAGGGGGTGGGGGTGGAGTTCAACAAGGGAGAGGGTGCTGGAGGGAAATGCAGCAGGGCTCTGAGTTAGTGTGAGGGATGGCATGGACTACAGGGTGCGGTCCCAGCCAGGAAGTGCGAGATAGGCCAGATGGCAGTGGAGGAGGACTGGCAGGGAGGGGCCTGGTGCCCTATAGGTCTCCGAGGACAACCAAGCCACCAGTCGGCAGAGCAGGAGAGTACATTAGCAGGGGAGAGGGAGCGTGAAAGAAGAGGGGGGAAAAAGGAATGTCTTTAGAAGCTTCTGGAACTTAAGGAAGTCCAGCTCCAGTCTCGGAGAGGCAGGGAGGCACCTGCAGAGGAAAGCACCTGCAGAAGAGAGATTGAGAATTCTCATTTCGAATGGATGTGTCCTCCCATGTATTCCTCATCTTATGATAATATATCTCCAGCTTTGCTGCTTCGGAAAATATTTTTCGACTGAGGGTGCTGTATGTAGTGTTGACGAGTCGATCTCCCTCAAGGGCATCCATCGACCGCAGACGTCCTCATCAGCATAAATAGCGCATGCAGCACCCGTTGGCTTCAGTTCAATTTTTCTGAGCTTCGGCTTCGAGTAATTACGACGCGCTTCAGTGAGATTTCCGTGACAAAATGTCTTCATCTTCAACAACATAGACGCCAAAGTGAAACGCATTTCGTGCAGAGATTTTGCGAATGTTCAAGAATGCGGCCTCGACCCCCTCGAAAGAAACGCAATAGAGCCATGCCCTGGTCGCTCCGAAATTGGACGACAAAGGGAAGTTGAAGGCTAAAACTTCAAAGCTGAGCTCAAAGCCAGCGTTGCGCTGAGAAAGTTCTCGATCCAACAAGAAGTCGTTGAGTGTTGACGAGTCGAGAACCAAGTCCATCTATGGTTCCGACAAGCACAAAGCGTCGAAGGCATCAACAACTTTGTCGACTGAGTCGGAGTAAACCAGTGCCATTTGCAAAGCCGTTGTCTGACTACTTCGACAATGTCGAAGCCTTTCATGGTGCAAGCGAGGTCTATGGACCTTTACCTAGAAAAGACTATTTTAATTCTAGGTCTGCAATTTGAGGAAGACCAACTCTTTGAGGGTTCACCACCTTTTTTGGTCTGCAATTTGGCACCCCCAGCCTACAGAAAGCTCATGGGGAAAAGCCATTGAGTTTATCGGATGGACTAGGCCAACTCCATCATACGAACAAGATGACGTGACTGACATCTTCGACCAGGGTCCTCGGAAAGACCAGATTTTACCATTCCACATGACCCTGCAGAAAAAAGTGCCTGCTAATTGGGAGACCCCGGAAGCTGCAGTTGCAGTTAACAGAAACTTTGCAAGGAAGTACAGGCCTTCCAGCAGTGACCTGGAATACCTTACCAAGCATCCCACTCCTGAAAGCGTCTTAGTTCAGGCAGCTATGTCAACCAGACAGTCTTCCTATCCTTCCATCCCCTTGACAGAGATGACAATAGGGTAGATGCCTGGGCGCGTACAATTTTCACTGCAAGCAGTATGGCCTTAAAATCTACTAATGTGACTTATACTCTGTTTAGATTGATGTTTACCCTGTGGGACTGTGTTGCTATGGTGGCTAAACACATCCGGAAGGCAAAGAAAGAGATGCCTTCCTGGCGATCATTAAGGCTGGTAAGGATGCAATGGGAGAATGTCTCAAATCAGGTTTGGATACTGCTGACAGCATCAGCAGATTCATGGCTGCTAGCACAGTATTACGCAGATTTGCGTGGTTGAGGAAGTCTGGGTTTGCACCAGACGTCCAGGCAAGACTCCTCACCATGCCCTTTGACGGCTCAAGGTTGTTTGGCAGCAAGGCGGATACGTTTGGAGAAACTGCAGACCTCAAAGGCGGCGGCTAAATCCCTTAGCGCCGCCATTAGACAAACTCGGCAACCATATTCGGGCTCATCTTCCTGGAGGGGTAAGTCCTTTCATTTCTATTCCTCAATTGGAAGAGAACAGGCCGGACAAAGGGGCCAGAGAAGATTTCCTCGTGGTAGACGAGAAAGGGGTGCTAAATCCGCCCCAGCAGCGGCAACCTTACCTTCAGCCGCTACTGCGGCCGATTCTAAGTCACTCTGAGGCCTTGACCCACAAGACCTTGGTGGGAGGCAGAAGTTCTCAGTATCTGAACGAATGGCGGGCCATTACTTCAGATGCGTGGGCACTGGAAACGGTGGCCCAAGGTTACTGTCTTCCTTTTCAAAAAAGGCCTTCAGATCATCCACCGGGATACGGAAATTCTGACCCTGCTAGAGAAAGGTGCAATAGAACATGTACCTGTAACGTAAAGGAACAAGGGTTGGTATTCCCCTTATTTTCTGAATCCCAAGAAGGACGGAGGATTGAGACCTATCTTGGACTTTGAAGAAGTTCCTCAGGAAGGACATGTTAAAGACCCTTTCTCAGTTCCTTGAGGCACTCCAACTCCAATACTGGTTTGTATCATTAGGATGCTTACTTTCATGTGCCAATCCATGTCCAGCATAGAAAGTACCTGATGTTCGCAGTTGGTCGTTCTCATCATCAATTTCGAGTTCTGCCATTCGGGCTGACCTCCAACCCGAGGGTTTTCACCAACTTGATAGCGATGGTCGCAGCGAGTCTCAAGAGAGCGGGGATTCACATCTACCCCTATCTGGATGATTGGCTGATCAGGGCTTGTTACCTAAACAAGCCCAGGAACATCTCAGTGTAACCTGCCATTCTCTACACAAATTGCGCTTCTCCTTCACAAGAAGTCCCATATGATACCAACCCAAAGACTCCAATTCTTTGGAGCAATCCTGGACACTTCCTCTAGGAAAACCTCTCCTCCCGAGGTGAGAGCTCAACACATTCTGTAGATGGTAACAAAATTCCAAAATGCTCAGCATCTTCTGGCCTTCGACTTTCTGAAGTTGCTCGGTCTCATGGCATCCTGCATGGCATCCTGCATTTTCCTGGTGCCAGAGGCCCGCTTGAGAATGAGGTCCCTTTGATGGGCTCTCAGGACATATTGGTCCCAATTCTCTGGCAATATGTCGGACCAATTGCACGTTCCGAGCAGAGTTGCTCATGATCTTCTGTGGTGGGCTTTCAAAGACAATATTCTTAAGGGAGAATCTTTTTGGCAACCATGGCCGGAGATGATGTTAGTGAAGAACACCTCCCTCAAGGGGTGGGGAGCCCACACCAACAAACTGATGGAGACTGATTGTCAGAGTCCAAACTACACATCAACCTTTTGGAGCTGAGGGCAATCAGACTACCGCTGAAGGCCTTCCTGCCCTCTGTATGGGGAAAGAATGTCCTGATACAGACGGACAACACAGTGGCCATGTATTACCTCAACAAGGGAGGGGGTGTACGGTCACTACCACTGTGCAGAGAGGCAATGCAGCTCTGGTTCTGGGCAATACCAGAAGGAATCTCCTTCGGCAGTTAATCTAGCCGGAGAGCAGAACACAGCGCTGGACGCTCTGAGCAGGCAGAGCAGTCTCCCACAAGTGGGAACTAGCTCAGGCAGTCCCTCAAGAGATGTTCACCCTTTGTTCGCGACCAGTGTCAACCAGAAGTGCGAACAGTACTGCTACAGGGAATTTCCCCCAAGAGGAGCTCTAGGAGACACGTTTGTGGTGGACTGGGAATTTCTACTCCTGTATGCGTTTGCTCCAGCCCCGTCATTCCTCATGTGATCAGGAGGTTGAGAAAGTTGCCCCCGATTGGGCCTGGAGGACGTGGTACCCGGACCTTCTGGACATGTCCATCTGCCCTCCAATACGTTTTCCACAAAGAGAGGATCTACTTTCGCAAGAGGAAGGTAGAGTTCTACATCCAGAGGTCAAGGCACTCTGCCTTCACACATGGTCTCTGAAAGGCTTAGATAAAAGGATGGGGACCTCCCGGATGACCTAATGAAGATTTTGCTTCTTTATACTGTTGGAATAAGTTCAGCAAATGGTGCAAGGATAAGAATGTGGATCCATTTCTATGTGGTACACCTATGGTCCTTTCCCCGTTGTGTTGGATTTAGTCAATCTGGGGCTCCAGATTGTAACCATTAAGGGGTACCTAGTAGCGCTTTTTCATGCGCTCCTCAGAAGAGGATTAATATTTTAAGATCACTTTGATTGTACAGTTTTTGAAGGGCTTAACTAATGTATACCCTCCAGCTCCATTCAATGTACCTGTTTGGGATCTCCATGTTTTTGACATGTATCCCATTTGAGCCTTTACATTCATGCCCTTTAAGGTTTTTGACGTTAAAGACTGTTTTGCTTGTTGCAATATCATCATCCTGCAGGGTAAGCGAGTTGCAGACTCTTGCTTGCAAGCCTCCTCATAACACGTTCTATAAAGATATACATTCTCATGGTAAAACCCTTTTTTTTTACCGAAGGTAGTCTCCGTCTTCCATTTGTCACAAAAGATTACTTTGCCAACATTCTATTCACCTCCTCATTCCGTTAAAGAAGAGGATGGACTACATAGACTAGACCCAAAAAGGGCTCGGGGTTTCTATATTTCAAGAATGGCTAAATTTCACCAGGTTGTTCAACTTTTTATTGGATATACTGATCCCAAATTAGGCCTTGCGGTCACCAAACAAACAATATCTAGATGGATTATCCTGGCTTCTGGCGAATGCTATAGACTAGTGGTTAAGGACCTGCCGGAAGGCATAAGGGCTCATTCCACATGGGGAGCATGGCAACCTATGCGGCTCTTCAAAGGGGTGGCACAATAAAATGTGTTCAGCGCCCACTTGGTAGTCTGTCCATACATTTGTGAAACATTACTGCCTGTATTCTTCGTCCAGTCAGGGAGGACTTTTTGCAAAAGCCGTCCTCCATTCGGTCCATGATTAAATCTAAAATAATTGGCACTCCCACCTCTAAATCGTTACTGCTTTGGGGGTCTACCATAAGATGAGGAATACGTGGGAGGACACAATCCATTCGAAGAACAAGTTACTTACCCCGGGTAGCGTTCCTTCGATTGGATGTTCCTCCCACGTATTCCTCATTGCCTCTCCCAACTGTCAGGCTCTGCTCCCGTTCCTCTACAGCAGGGAGAAAGAAGTCTCTATCAAGCAATTTGATGGCTGTCCGCTTCAAGCCTAAGCATTTATTTGCCTGTAATCAAGTTCCACGGAATAGACATGCCTTGTTGTTAAGGACTCAGCCAGGTGCCTGGAAGTTGTCATGGCAACGCTGACGCCCGGTACATCGTTGTTTGTCCCGCCTTTCACGTAGAGCTATGCTCTTCCCGGTCATGTGATGTACCTTTCTTAAGCACCTCCGATTGTTTTGTCCGGTGCTTCTGAAAGTGTATTGGTGGCGTTATTGGGTTCTTTGGAACTTGCTTCTTGCTTCCTTGGCCCCTATCTACCGCCCCCTCTTTTCCCTTTTCCCAAGTCTTCCCTTCCTTGCCCCGCTCCCGTTGCCTTGCTTTCTACGTATTACCAGACCCGGACTTCGTTTTACCTGCTTGGAAGAAGTTTTTTGCACCTCGGTGCCAGCTCCCTTGCAGACCACAGACTGCTTCTGGATATTCTTTGCCTGCCGTTTTCTGCATCTCATCGCCCGCCACGTATTGACCAGGATTGTTTGCATGATTGGATCCAGGACTTTAGAACTTTGTGCTTTGTATATAGTACAAGAGTACTAGAGACTTCCAAGTGTGTACTTGGACTCTGAGGCGTCCGCTTGCCGTCGTGAGTGAGGTTGTATTGCTTAGTACGTCCTTTTGGGATTCCAAGAACTACTTTCGCCTGCAACCTTCAAACTTTGCCCCATCCAGAGACGGGAGTCTAATACGGTAAGACTGTTGACCTTGTTGCTTGATCCACTTAGCAATTAACGCTTCTCCTGCTCACTATTCTGGTTCTCTTATTACAGAGAAGACCAGGGACCCGCACAGTAAAACACCTGATCTTGTTAAAGCCTATTTCTCGAAACTACAGGTCAGTGGGCCACTCTGTTCAGATTTCTTCTTGGATACACACTGTTTGCTTGATACTGATAACTCGTTTTTGTTTGCAGTCTGTTGGTGTCTCATTCTGCACTCCGCGCACCTCGACCTGCAGCACCTGTGTATCCTGGGTCTCATGCCTCCTGTCTTTTCACTAATAGACCAAGCTGTTTGTTCACATCAGCAGTCAGACAGGTACATTGGTAAGAAGACCTCTCCCCCTACACTACGTGTCAACTCGCTCCATCCTACCTCTAAGAGTGCAATCTGACACCAACCTACCCCACCGTCCAAATTATGTGTTATTACACTCTAGGCTTTCTGAGAGCCTACGGTCTTGGGTACGCGTGGTAATTCCTCTGCAATGGGAAAAGAAAAACTGAACTGAAGCTAACGGGCTCTGCATGCGCTATTTTATGCTGATGATGTCGGCCGTCGACGGAGGCCCTCGGGGGACATTGACTCGTCGACACTGCATACAGCGCCCTCTGTCGGAAAATAAATTCCGAGACTGTGAAGCTGGAGAGATATATTATCATAAGATGAGGAATACTTGGGAGGAACATCGAATCGAAAGAACGTTACCAGTGGTAAGTAACGTTTTCTTCGAATGGATTGTGTCCTCCAACGTATTCCACATCTTTGACATGTAATGTCCAAGATGTGGAATATGTTGGAGGAACATCCAGTCGAAAGAATGTTACCAGTTGGTAAGTAACTTGTTCTTCTGTGCTAATTCCCTTCAACCTTGGAGACCCCCAACTCTTCTGCTAGACTTTAGGACTTTTTAATTTAAACCCTGGAGTGAGTGAGACCTTTTTCTCACTCTCTCGTGTTTTGACCTGATTTGGATTATGTGTTTCCTCTATTTTTGGAGTCTACTTTTTATATGGTGACACACAGCACCTTCAGTGCAGTGTCAGAGAAATCCTTTAGATTTTTCATAGGGTTTAAATACCTTTTCTTGTGAGCACTACTGTTCCCAAGAATAGGGAAGTGAAATTGACTTTACTTACCTTTCCTCTTTGTATGTCCAGCATACACCATCTTATGTGGAGTGCTGGGGTGGTTACCTAGTCGCCCCTTATCCTACATTCTCATGTAACATTTTCTATGTTACCCTCACTACTTTAAGTGGCAGTGGTTTAATGTTCCTACCATTGTGCTTTTCTACCGCAGGCTGAATCCTCAGCTGCAGTATAGCAGCCATGGGTGACCATTTTGTCAAAATGGTCCTGGTCTTCTTGTTTCACCATTTTCTGTTTGTGAGGTCTTTCTTGGGTTTTACTCTGCGCGGTGAGCCAGGTTTGAGCCCTTTGTTCGTTTTGCCTTTGGCAGGCTTCAGCCTTGAAGCCTGACTCTGGCTCCAGTGTGTCTGGAAAGGCAGCATGTGAGGGAGGTTCTGGACACTCGCCTCTCCTTTGTCTCTAGGAATGCCTGAATGCAACCAGTCCTGATTGACTGGCTGGCTGTCCTTCAGGACAGCCACACCGCAGTGATCGACAGCCTAGGCTTGGTATGAATGGGAGAAACCTACTTAAAAGGCGAGGGTTTTGGGACTAGAGGTAGAGTCGACCACTGGGAGAAACACCCGTCAAAGAAAGCGTGAACAAAGCTTGCTGCATCCTCCTGGACTTTTGAATTGCCCGGTGAAGCCCTGCTGCTGTGCTGAAACTCCTTTTTCAGTTCGACTGAGAAGCTCCGGAAGGGACAACTTCTTCCCTTGGGTTAGTGGGACCAACTAACCCTGAGATGAACTCCACTGGACCACCTTCCCCGACTGGCTGTACTTCTTTGATGCTGCCGGAACCGAGTGTCAAGAAATGAGTAGTCAAGTGCAGCGTCTGAAATTAGAATAAAAAAATAGGGCTCCTGGTGTAGAACCTATTCTACCCAGGAGGGTTAACTAGGAAAACAAAAGATACAAATGAATAGGTCCAAGGATGCTAGGCTCAGAACAACACCTCCACATGTATTATCAAACTCTGTATTGCTAAGGAAGGAATCACTCTTCAATAGTATGTTGTAGAGATAAATCTCATTTTTTTTATATTAAAGTTGTGTGCAAAAAGACATAAATCCAACATTTACAGAAATTAAGACATCAAAATGGTTTGCTAAAACAGAACAATCAGACAAAAAAATATTTACAACACACAGTGCCAAAAAAACATTTTTTGGGACAATCTCCAAATTGTGTGTGTGTAACAAACCCGACTCCTATTAGGATTTGCCAAGAAATTCACATAAGAATATGTGAAAATAATATTAAAAAAATGAGATTTATCTCTACAACATACTATTGAAGAGTGATTCCTTCCTTAGCAATGCAGAGGTGATAATACATGTGGAGGTGTTGTTCTGAGCCTAGCGTCTGAAGTTAGGCCAGAAGCTCCAGGAGTCTCCTAAGGACCCTTCAGAAGCAGGGCGACCAGAGCTAGAGTCCCTTTCCCAGAGTGCATGACACAAGGAGTGAAGGAAGCCCAACCGGTATCGGAGATCCGCAACGGTGCGGTTTATCGACCGCTGAAACCACAAAATGCTGCTGAACCGAAAAGAGCCCTTTAGTTGCCGGCAACCTCCAATCTGCCACAGCATGAGCCCTCCAGACGTCCTCCCTCTTGTCCCCACAACTGAGGCTTTTGAACCCAGGATCTGCATCGCTTCAACAGGACAGAATCCAGCTGGACTCTTCTTCAAACCAGAGTTACTGGAAGTTTGGATACTTACCTCTGTGTCTTTTGAGCTATGCTTTTCTCAGTTGAGACTTGCAGTGGCTTACCTTTAGAGTTGATTCCAACTCTGCTTTTCACAGGCTTAACAGCTTGTGACCCCACTAGTGATTTTTCTACACACTCTCCAACTTTGTGCAAGACTTCATCTAAGAAGTGCCTCCGCTCCATAGACTGTGTTCCAATTGACTTTGGCTGTCCTGGCTCCCTGCAGACTCTTCTAGCACATTGACTTTGATATGGTTTGTCCCTGATAGGTGGTAACTTATTTTAGAAAAGCTTGGAAAGACTTGTCTAGATTTCATTGGAAGATTTAGTTGTCCACACATATACTGAGAACCTGTGCAACCTTTTTCCTTCCTTAACCCGTTCCTTTCTGCAACCTCAGACTCTGCAAAGTGTAACTAGTGATATATAAATGTCATTACTGTCCTTGTCAAGGAATTCATCTCCGGGTGTAGGAAGTGTGTAAGAAGCATATCCAAAGAGTATCCACTAACTTGTTTGATTCTGAAAAGTATTTTAAATTATATATACAGTGTTACATATCTTGCCCTTTTTAAAGAACGCTTTTTAAAAAATGTATCTTAAATAACTATAACTGAAACCTTGAGTGTAAGAGTTACTTGGCTACTTGTATTTGCGCATTCCATTGCTACAGCTCTCCAGCTCACATTTACCCCTCTTGAGATAGGCCTGGCTGCTCAGTCACAGCACCAACTTGTGAACTACAGACCTATAACAAAAGGTGGGTTACCTAAACCAGGTAGACCAGTGTTGTGTCGTCTGTGTTACTACATCAATTCTTGCAATTCTTGCCCAACACTGGTGGCAGGCGGTGGGATTGGCGTAGAGTGGTTACATTGAGTATTTGCTGTACTTGTGCCCAACAACATTCTACTGATCTCACACAGCCATCACACCATGCCTAGCACTAGTAGGCAGCTACATACCATTTAATCCATCCTGGCTGCACCCATATGGAGTGCACCTAAGTTCCATTTACTACACTACCCTCCAATGTCCTGGACTACAGTCCCCAAGGGCGTTCAACCCACAGTGCTTTGGAATCATTCCAGTGGTAAAAGGCGCTATACAAATGCCCCATAACATACAGTAAATGAAAACACAAACTTGAGGGAATGCTGCTGGCCCACAGGTGAGCTTGTTTGAAAGTTATGCTACCGGTGGAATGCACTGCATGCTTTAAAGGATCAACACATACAGTTGATTGGTGTTGGAGGCCAAAAGGCTAGGCAGGACATTCGAGCGAAGCATCAGGTCTTGAGCTTCTTTTCAGATTAGATGCAGGCTGAAGAGTACTTTACTGCAGCAGGAGAATATTAAAGCTCCAGCAGGCATCAGAGGCACCTCAGAAAGGGACGTCATTTCACTACATTGCTTGGGGTAGCACAAGTGACATCACATGACTGATACTTGACCTTCGATGACATCACAGGAATTGATGTCATTTGACCTCACCCCAAAGTGACCTCATGGGAAGTGATAGAACACAACCGTTTACCCCTTGACAAAACAGGAAGTGGCATCGCATAGTATTGTTCCTAAGTACACTATGAAAAGTATGGTTACAATATCCCTGTAACGTGATCTGCATTTCATTCAAGAATGGATCACAATATGTATCGGCTGAAAAAACATGCTATAACTGCAACTTGCCATAACAAAATACCTAGTCCGAAATGGATGCGTGTTCTACTCTAAAGGCTTTTTGGAGGATTTTGCCTGCATTGTGAATTTGAGGTGCTTAAGAACAAACTAACTCAGTGGCTCACACCCTGAAGTGTCTGACATAAACCTTTAATAAGTCTAGCAATTATTGTATAGAATTCCAGAAAGACAAATTATTGGTTATTCCTATTCTTTCTTATTTAGGGGCACTGCTCAAATTGTAGAACCCCCCCCCCCCCTGTGTGTCTTTTTCGGGCTTTAAAAAAAAAAAAGTCAGCCACTCTAGAAAACAAAAATCCACATGGCAAGGGAGACCTCGGGGGTCGCGAGTGCAACCCCTTGTGACTCTTAAATGACGTCCCTGACCTTGCACTAATGCTGCAGTGGTCTGCAACATTTGGCTCAACACATTTTCTTTGCTCTAAAACTGCATTCCTCCATGGTTTCCCATGCCATTTGGTCGATGGTCATCTAGTCCTGGCTTTTCCTAGGCCTTCTGGAACTTGTCTGTTTCCTTTTACCTTCATGAATCTAGCGCCAAATGTCACAGA
Organism: Ambystoma mexicanum; assembly: GCF_040938575.1. Classification (NCBI taxonomy): domain Eukaryota; kingdom Metazoa; phylum Chordata; class Amphibia; order Caudata; family Ambystomatidae; genus Ambystoma; species Ambystoma mexicanum. The sequence continues at coordinate 1,478,041,174 of NC_090921.1, forward strand.
CCACAAAGGGCATATTTCCATGTACTACAAACGGAGGCGTACTATGTTTCTGCTTACCAGACACCACTGCAGATCCTATGTTGCAAAGAACACCCCCTAATTTAGCTGTTTATAGCGAACACTACATGCTGCAATCACCTCACATGCAAAGATATTTGTGAGCCATATGTATATCGTGTTTGGAACGGGCACTCTTACTGTACCGCACAGAGCGAGCAAAGGTGGTTAAAAAGGCATCCCATAAACAATCTACCTTTTTCAATGGCTCAACAGCACAACGATTTTCACTGTTCAGATAAAGGTGCCCTACCCACCCCTACCAGTTTTAGGTTTAGTGGGGTACTTTGTGCTGCATCTTTGCAATACCTGCCCTTGGAGGTGTGTATCGGCACCCTCTGCCAATCTCCACTTCGCTATGTTAGCTGTGTGCGCCTTCTAGTTAAAGTTGCAGAATCTGTCATGTCCTCTAAACTTCCGGGGTTAGTGTACACTGCCCTGCTGGCATACTGTATGCATCCCAAGTTGGAGCAGGGTTTGCAATGTTTCTGACTACAACTTCTATCGTATTTTTCCATTAACTTTGTTGGGAAGTGCTGGTGAGAGTTGTAGTCAAAACTTAGAGCCAATGGCTCTGGACACTATGGCTCCTCAATCCTCAAAATCACTAACGAGAAAGAAAAGCCACACACCTATAATACTGTACACTGATCACTGTTGCAGAGTAAGGGAATCGCATATCCAAATCAGTTTGGTTTGCTGGTAAAAAAGTTCTTGCACTTCTAAAGTCAGGAGTAAAGTGTGCACTGTAGCCAGGTGGTGCAGAAGTAGAAAAGGAGGCATTTAAACTAGGAAGGTGTATCCACGGTACAAATTGGCAAACCCTACTTTAATTCCGGTATGAGGCATTTATACTGCACATTTAGACACTGGTCTCGTGCTGCTGGATGTGGGAGCAACACCCACATTAAATGGGCAAAAAGATAATAATAAGGCTTCTCCAGCATTGGATCTTTCATGGATTCACATGCTTAGAATATTCCCCGTCGTCAAGCTGGGAATCCTCGGTAAATTATATAGACATTTTCTATAGGAAAAATTCCGGCATATTTGTGTCCTATCTACGTCGTTTTGGGCTGCGCACGCCGGCGCCACTAGGACGTAGGGGTATATATAGCTCCGCCCCCGCAGCTCCCTCAGATTTCAACCGTCTTCCAAACTGGTGGGATTACCTCGCGTATCTGCTATTTGGTTAGGTTGTTCTTTCTACTTCTGCGACTGTTTGTTCTTCTCAAGAGCATCTAAAAAGGAGAGAAAAGAACCATCTAATTTCTCCTCTGGAGACCGTCCTAAGTCTACCTTGAGTCGCGAGGCCGGGGCCAGCAAGTCAGCCCCAAAAGCAGCAGGAACACCTCAAGGCCCTGCGCCACTGGTTTCGCCGACGACCCGCTCGTCGACGCCTGCGTCATCGGCGGCTCCTCCCACATGTCAGAGTGTGGCGGTAGGAAACATATCGTCGACGGTGGTCCCGTCGATGGGATGGCAACCAGAAGTTTTCGATCCTGTCCCGCCGGAGGCCCTGCTTCAACCAGAGGCGACTTTCTCCATCTCGTCGGCTGACGAGGAACGCGACACGGTCGCGCGCCCAACCGATCTGGGGCTGCAGCCGACCAGCCCGATGTTGCTCTTGGGTGTGGGTTCCATCCCTACAACCTCGTCATTACTGAACCCCCAGGCGGTTCTGTCCTTGGAGGTGTTAAATACGCTCCCCAACACGGATACAGTCTATGCCATTCGTCAACGGGCCGGGCCCGGCTCCTCGCTCGGCGACTAGGATTACGGCCGCTTCCTACGTGCCAGAAGATTGCCCTATCCTGCAAGAATAAGGAGAACTACAGGACTCTGACCGTGAAGGATCAGGGTCAGACATCTCACGATCCCCCTCAAGGGACCCAACTTGGGACTCTGAAGCGGAGATGGAAGCTCCGAGAAGCCCGGCACAGCCATCGCCACCTGACGTGGGTGCATTCCATGCCATGATGAGTAAGGCGTGTTCGGAGTTTGGCCTAGTCCCTGAAGAGGAGAAAAAGGATTGTTTTCTTTTTGATCATATGGGCAAGAGAAGGAAATCCATATTCGCCATCCCGATTTCGGATCATGTCTGGCAAGAGGGCCTGAAGACCATGCGGCACCCGTTCTCTGAACCGGCAGTGAAAGGTCGTTTGGAGAAGAAGTTCAAGGCTCCGGAATCGACTCCCAAGTGCCTGACATCTCATCCTTTGCCGGAGTCGGTGGTATCGGCGACGGCGGCTAGAAAGGCCAGGTCTCAACATAAATGCACGACCCCTCCAGACAACGAGGCCAGGAGACAGGACGCTTTTGGCAAGAAGGTGCTGTCTGTCGGCGCGACTAAAGTTAAAGCAGCCAACTCCTTGGCGATTATGTCTAGGTATGACAGGGAAATGTGGCACCGACTGGCTCCTAACTTGGAGCATTTGCCCGAGGAACATAGAAAGTCCGCCATGTTGCTAGTGCGGGAAGGAGAGGAGGCCTCCAACCATGCTATAAACATTGCCGTCGACCTAGCCGAGTCCGGTTTTAAGCAAATCAATAATGGCGTAGTTCTACGTAGACCAGCCTGGCTCAAGTGCACTACGTTCAGACCGGAGGTGCAATATAAAGTCTTGGATATGCCGTGTGAAGGGGAGCAACTGTTCGGTGAAAAAGTTGATGAGGCCTTGAAGGGCATGAAAGAGGATACTGACACGACGCGGTCACTTGGAGCCCTCCAGAGTGGTAGGAATTTTCGTTCCTTTCGTCCTTTCAGAGGGGCCTCTGGTAACTCCCCGTTTGGGTCATCTAGAGACCGAGGTTTCAGCAGACCCTCCTACTCGTCCCAAGGCAGCAGGCGTGCGGCCCAATCTTCTCGTAGAGGCAGAGATTACCAAACCTCCAGACGGCGGGGTGCCTACCCTTCGTCGACAAAAGATAAACAAACCAAGAACCAACAATTACATGTTTCAGGACGTCCTAGGGAGCCGAGTGTCTCGTCGCATCGACGAGTGGGAACGCATAACAGACCGATGGGCTTTGGACACGATTCATCTGGGCCACTCTCTACAGTTCAAGGGCAAGCCACCACACATTCCACCGGTGTTCTTGGCCCAGCGCCACCTTCAAATACTACTACAGGAGGTGGCGCTTATGCTGCAGAAAGAGGCTATAGAACTGGTCCCGGTGGCAGAAAAAGGACGGGGAGTGTACTCCCGGTACTTTGTCGTCAAGAAACCAAATGGAAAATGGCGTCCCATTCTGGATCTACGAGCGCTCAACAAACTGCTCAAGAATTTAAAATTCAAAATGCTGACGCTTCAGGAGGTGATCTGATCGATACAACCCGGAGATTATTTGTCGTCGCTAGACCTTCAGGACGCATACTTCCATATCCCGATGCGTCGGCACAAAAGATTTCTGCGGTTCGTCGTCGGACGAACCCACTATCAGTTCAAGGTCCTCCCGTTCGGTCTCAGCAGGGAGATGAATTGTCTACACGAATGGGAACTGAACGATCAGCAACTGCACCGTGTCTTCGCAGGATGGGGTCATCCGGCCCTCGATCTCTTTGCGACGAGAGACAACAAGAAATGCTCCCAATACGCGAGCAGGTGGCCACAACAGGACTCGCTAAGGGACGCGTTCTCCCCGTGGACGGTCAAGTTTCTGTATGCCTTCCCCCCATTCCCTCTCATCCGTCGGACTCTGCAATGGATCCACAGATATCCTTGTCGGGTGATCCTGGTGGCCCCGTATTGGGCCAGACAAGTGTGGTTCTCCGATCTACTTCACCTCTCAGCGGCAGAAGATCCCCAACCTTCTGTCTCAGGAGAAAGGGACCGTTTGGCATCATGAACCGGACAACCTCAGTCTGACGGCCTGGCTCCTGATTTCGCCGAGTTTGGCGCGTTAGCGATTCCAGCGGATTGTTGTCGTATTTTGCAAGCTGCAAGGGCACCTTCCACGAACACTTCATACACATACAAATGGAAAAGTTTCTGCATATGGTGCGCAGGTCAACCAGGTCTGGTCCCGCGGGTGATCACACCGGAACAACTCCTACCATACTTGTTGCTCCTGGCAAATAACGGTTTATCTGTTTCATCCATAAAGGTGCATCTAGCTGCCACCTTGAGATTTACTCGGAAGAGACATTCCACTCCACTGTTCACTGACCGCCTAGTTAAACACTTCCTTAAAGGGTTGTTTCGAACCTTTCCTCCCAAGAAGAAGTTTCCTCCGATCTGGAGTCTGAACCTGGTCCTGGCAGCCCTGATCAAACCCCCTTTTGAACCAATGTCATCGACATCATTAAAATTTTTGTTTTAGAAATTGGCTTTCCTGGTGGCCATTACTTCTGCTCGTCGCCTGTCTGAAATACAAGCTCTAGTGATCGACCCCCGTATTTGAGGTTTTTCAGTAATAAAGTTGTGCTGGCCACTATCCCGCATTTCATACCTAAAGTACCTTCCATGTTCCATAAACACGCTGCTATAGTGTTGCCTACATTCTTTCCAACACTGTCTTCAGTGGCAGAGAAAATTCTACATACATTGGACGAGAAAAGAGCTTTAAAATTTTATCTCCATCGCACTCAAAGCTTCAGAGACCCGAGACAACTCTTCGTAGCTTATGGTCCTGCGGCTAGGGGTAAAGCGATTTCAAAACAAGGACTATCCAGATGGGTGTCTTCGGCCATTTCTTATTATCATTCCAAGGCCGGAAAGCCGCTAGAAAAGCGTCCAACGGCCCAATCGACGAGATCTACATCCTCGTCGACGACGGCTTTGTGGTCCGGAATTCCGCTGGGGGATATCTGCCAGGCGGCTTCCTGGTCGGTACCACACGTTTACCCGACATTACTGTCTCGCACAGCAACATGCTGAGGATACACAGATGGGGCGGGCAGTACTACGTCACCTGTTCCAATAAGGTAAGCCCCAAGTGGGGTTGCATCCTTCGGCAACTATGCTTTAAAGTGTCGTGTCTTTTACAGTTAACATGCTATAATGTAATGTGTCGCCATAGTAAGTGGGCACTGTGATTGTTGTGATGTTGGTTTGCATACACGCCTCCAATGTTGGGGGATACTGCTATACAATCTATTCTAAGCATGTGAATCCATGAAAGATCCAATGCTGGAGAAGGGAATAGTTTCTTACCTGTAACTCCATTTCTCCAGCATTGGTATCTTTCATGGATTCACATGCGCCCGACGGCCTCCCCTGAGCATGCAAACCAGAGATCCCCCCATACTACTTTGGGGGCTGAAATCTGAGGGAGCCGCGGGGGCGGAGCTATATATACAGCCCTACGTCCTAGTGGCGCCAGCGTGCGCGGCCCAAAACGACGTAGGTAGGACACAAAAGTGTCGTAATTTTTCCTATAGAAAATGTCTATATAACTTACCGAGTATTCCCAGCCTGATAACGGGGAATATTCTAAGCATGTGAATCCATGAAAGATACCAATGCTGGAGAAATGGAGTTACAGGTAAGAAACTATTCCCTTCATCTCCGTATTGCACGACAAGTTATGATATGATATGGTATTTGTAACACGCCTATACACAAGTGTTTCAAGGCATGACGAGGCAGGGAGGGGGGACAAAGGGAAGACAGACAACAATCTTACTAAGCCAGGTGTCATTCAGATCGCGCAAGTGCATGGGAAGAGGGGAAGAGAAAGTGCAAGGGGAAAGGGAGAGGGGAAAGTGCAGTACAGGGGTAGTAGAATGACAAGATAAATAATATAGGGCCAGCTGGTGGCAAGTGCAAGATAAGTGCAGACAAGTGCTGGGAAGGGGGCTATAGGGATACAGAGACAGTCCGGCAGTGCAGGGGTTGCCTGGGAGGCAGTGCAGGGGGCAAGTGGCTGGGCCTGGGACCGAGATCAGCGAGAGTGGTCCAGTGCAGTTTCAGTCAGGAATTTAGCAGGGAAGAAGGGAGAGAAAGCAGAAGCAAAGAGTAAGGTTTTGAGGTGCTTCCGGAACCGGAGATGGTTCTCCAAGTTTCAGGGAGGCAGGAAAGCTGTTCCAAAGGGAAGGCCCCTGCCATGGCGAGAGATCTACCCCCAGCTCATTGCTTGGCGAAGCGGCTGACCCTGAGGGAGTTCGAGGCGGATGAGCGAAAAGCTCGAGAAGGAAGATATTTAGGAAGAGAGAGTTGAAGGTATTTTGGCCCCAGGCCCCAGAAGGCCTTGTGGACAATGCAGAGGGTTTTCCACTTAATCCTCGCAGCCACTGGGAGCCAGTGCAGGGATTTCAGTCCTGGAGGGATACGGTCCCTGGGCTTGAGGCCAAGGACAAGTCTCGCAGTCCTGTTCTGGATGAGTTGCAGTGGGCGGAGAGTGGAGGCAGGCAGATTTAGATAGAGGCTGTTACAGTAGTCCAGCTTAGAGAGAACCAGGGCTCTGGAGACAGTGAGCTTTTGGGGGAAGGGGAGGAAAGGAAGAATACCTCTGAGGAGGTGTAGCTGGTAGTGTGACTTCTTAGAGACGTCAGAAATGTGAGGAGAGAAGGAGAGCGTGGAGTCTAAGATGACCCCGAGGTTTTTTGCCTTGCAGGTAGGAGCACGAAGAGGGCCAAGAGAGGCCGGCCAGAGAGCTGCAGGGAAGGAGGGAGTGGGTGTTCCGATGAGTAGAATGTCTTACTGGCATTAAGACAGAGGTCATTGGCGGCACACCACTCCTGGATAGCGGACACAGTCAGAGATGAGGGAAGGAGAGGAGGCTGCCGAGGGTAGCCTGAAAATGAGCTGGGTATCATCCGCATAGCACTGAAAGTTGGGGCAGAGAGCGGCGGTGCGGTGGACAAGAAGTGCCAGATATTGGTTGAACAGCCAGGGAGAGAGGTTAGATCCCTGGGGGACACCACAGGTAGAGAAAAAGATGTCAGAGAGGAAGGACCCAAGTTGGATCTGGAAAGGTTGATTGGAGAGGAAAGAAGTCAGCCACGCCAGAGCCTGACCAGTGATACCCAGGTTATCACGGAGACGGTTGAGCAGGATGGCATGGTTGACAGTATCAAAAGCAGAAGAGAGATCAAGCAAGATGAGAACACACGGAGTGTTAGAGTCAATGTTGGAGAGCAGGTCTTCACAGATGTTCAGGAGAGCAGTTTCTGTGCTTCTGGCAGCTCTGAAGCCAGACTGATGGTCATGAAGACAACCCACAGATTCAGCATGGAGATGAAGCTGGGAGATGGCCAGTTTCTCCAGGAGCTTGCCCAGGAAGGGAGTGAGGGAGATTGGGCGATAGCCGGGAAGGAGGGGTTGGAAGAGGGTTTCTTAAGATGAGGATGCACAAGGGCGTGCTTAAGGGGGGATGGGAAGACTCCAGTGGCAAAGGAGTGGTTGCAGAAGTCAGCCAGGGCAGGACCCAGGGAGTCGATGTGGTCCTTGAAGTTTTGGAGGAACAGGGGTGAACCTGTTTCAACAAGACTTTCATAGATTGGACTTTCTGGAAACCTTGACGGCAGAGAAAAGGGGAAAGGCAGAGAAGGGGGGAGGAGGGGTGGGTGCAGAAGTGCCAGAGGAAGAGCAGGGAATAGAGGCAGGGAGGTGATAAGAGGAGAGTGAGGACAGGATGTCCTGAGTTTTTGAGATGAAGTGAGAAGCCAGTGCCGTGCTAAGGGCCTGGGAGGGGACAGGAGAGGTAGAGACTGCGGCAGGATTGGCCAGTTCCTTGCAGATTTTAAAGAGTTCAGCCGAGTTGTTAGATGCTGCAGAGATGCAGACTTGGATATGGGCTCTCTTTTTGGTGAGAACGGATAGCCGGCATTGCCTTTGGAGCAGGCGGCAGGCCAGTTTGTCAGAGGATGAACATGAAGCACGCCATTTCCTCTCGGCCACCCTGCACTTGTGTTTTAGGGTGACGAGATCTGAGTCATACCAGGAGTTACATTTGGTTTTGGGCTTCAGGCGGATTCTCATGACAGGGGCAAGGATATCAAGAGTATCAGATATAGCAGAGTGGAGAGTGGAGAGGGCTGTGTCAGGGTGAGAGTCAGCCGCAGGGGGAAGGGGGGGGGGATCAGAAGGTGGCAGCGAAAGCCTCAACTGACACGCGCGTCGTGGGTCGGATGACCGAGAAAGAGGGTGGCAGTGATGAAGGTGGCTTGGCCTGAGCGGTAGTGAGGGTGAGGTGGGAGGATAGGAGAAAGTGATCACTCCAGGAGAGAGGAGTAGAGAGGGGGACAGAGAGGGGAAGTTCAGAGGAGATCAGAGCATCGAGAGTGTCCTGCAGAATGAGTCGGGCCAGACGGGAGAATGGAGCGTGAGAGAGAGTCGCAGAGGTTGCGAAAGTGTCCGGAGGGGGGACAGGAGGCATCCAGGTGGATGTTGAAGTCTCCAAGAAAGTGGAGTTGTGTGGTTGAGGTCAAGAGTGAGGAGGAGAGGTCCGCCCACTCGGAGAGGAAGGAGGAAATCTGACCAGGTGGCGGATGGACAGTAGTCACAGTAAGGGAATGGCTAGGAGAGAGAGAGTCGGCAGACAAGGCATTCAAGAGAGGAGTAGGTCTGCATAGGAGTGACAGAGGCAGGAATCCACTCGAGGAAGATAAGGGCAACACCCCCACCAGCACGGATGGGCCTGGGCACGGAGAGGATCTTGTAGCCGTCAGGTAGGAGTATGTCAAAGCTGGTGACAGAGCTGGCTGTGAACCATGTCTCAGTTAGGGACTGGGTCATTGTTTAATGTATTAAATGAAGGGAAATACTATATTTTCAATACCTATTGATGCATGAAACACCTTGGGTGTTCTTATTGTGTGAATGTCTGAGTTTTGTATGTGGCTATGATTGTTGGTATGAAATTGTGCTTTTTATCAATTTTTTATGGTATTTAGATGATTTTTCCGTGTGATGAATTTATTGAATAAAATTTGAATATGTATTAAGAGTGTCATCCCATTCTACTGATCCAACCTTGGATATAAGTCAGTGAGACCGAGAACATCGAGGTCCAGTTCCTCGAGAAGGCGGCAGATATCAGAGGAATGCTTGACAGCAGAGTGAGAGTTAAGAGTGGCAATGTGGAGAAGGTTGCCATCCTTGAAGGACTTCCGGGGAGGGGTACAGATCAGAGGTACGCCCTGTGGAGGTGTAGAAGGAGCACGAGAGGGGGCAGAAAGGGAGGGGGAAGGCAAGGTAGCCGAGAATAGAGGAGGGGGGACAGCAGGAGAAGAAAGGAAGTTGATGAGGCGCGGGAAGCGTCTATCAAAGAGGTGAAGGTTGGCCTGAGGGCCTTGGACCCGGACGGTCCCATTAGAGTAGACATTAATGATGGCCTTGGAGGAGTGGAAGGAGGCCAAGAGGACATCATCAACGGGTGCCACCATTAATGGGAGAAGAGGAGAAAGGAGCGAGCACAGAGACCATATGAAGGGTCCATAGGTCAGGTGAAGGCACAACAAAGAGGATGTTGGTGAAAGTTTCCTTGGAGGAGCACTGGTGTAGGTGTCAGCGATAGGGAGGCCTGGGTTGGAGACCAGGATGTCTTTTTTTAAAACTTTTTCCTACCAGATTTAGTGAGGAGAGCAGGATAGTCAATCGAGAAGTAGTTAGAGAAGATAGGAGAGATAGAGAGCACCATAGAATAGGAGGGAGAGGAGGGGGGAAGGGAGGAAGGGGAGAAGACAGACGAGAGCAAGCGGACAAGATAGCAAGCGGCAATCCAGTTGTGCAGTAAGACAGACTCTCAGGGTTAATGATCTCACAGTGCTCAAAATGGAACCAGCGAGAAGGAGGAAAATAGGCCTAGTTCACCACAGTGCAAGAAACAACATTTGAATGCGTATTTGGTAACTGGTGGAGAGGCCACCTACGTTTGAGAATCCTGAGAGGGGAGGAAAAGGCCTAGTTCACCACAGTGCAAGAACAACAATTAATATTGGCACAACGCGTATTAAGTAGCACGGGTGTAGGAGGAGTGGGCCGGGAGAACAGGTGGAGCTAACAATGGTGATTACTGGCGCCTGGCGTCCCCTGCGGACACCTGCAGACGCAAGAGGAGCTGCAACCGTAGGAGCCGCCCTTTGCCTTAGGGGCCGTTAGCCGAAGGGGCTGCCGGGCAGGGGGGCTGCCCAGGTGGGTCAGTTATATGGCAGAAGGCACCCAGAAGGAGGAGAGGAAGGGGAGGGGAGGGGGTGTCGGCGGGCAGGGAGGCGGGAGGGAGTGGAGGACCAAGAAGTGGCTGCAGCGGGAGGGAGTGGAGGACCAGGAAGTGGCTGCAGCGGGAGGGTAGGAGGGGGGAGACAACACGCTCGGAGCGCGAACAAAAATAAAATAAATAAAAACGAAGATCCCAACTCACTGGAGGCCCACGGAACCTTGCAGGGCTTAACCTGCAGTCTGGGCAATCAGGGCTACCGGCGACCGCTCACACCCGCTCCACTCTTCAAAGAAGTAAGCGGGGAGAGCAGCCGTCGAGTAGTCCTGGAGGGACTACAGAAGGCACCAGTCAAGTTGACTAAAATAGCCAACTGAGAAGGTGCTCATCCATACTATTGAATGTCAAAAGGCTAGAGGGCACCATTCCTCAAGTACTAGGCACTTTACATAGGTTTAACACTTAATGCTCTTATTTCTGTTTTCCATTTCTATTAGTATATGAGGACACCACAACCTGAAACGGCGCACAAACTTTACGCACAACGTGGTTCCATCACAGGCCTGATGGTTGGTAGCGGTTACAGTATATGCTCATGGTGGTTCTGAAATTGGGGTGGGCCTTACTTTCTCCTGTAAATGCATTATCTGAAGGTTAAAATGTTCAGCTAAATATTTCCAGTATTTTGTTTCTAAAAACAGTTTTGGTTGTCAAGGGACTGAAAACCTGGGCACTTTAAATCATGAAAGGCGAACCACCAGCTATACATCCCGTGCACACAACCCCTTGACGACCAAGCCACAGCTAATTGCGTAATTTATGACCTAAGTGTTCTTAAGCTTTTACTTTTACAAGATGCGGCCGTCATCCTGACATCAAGGGTCATGGACCCGGAAATGCCTGGTGTCTGGATGTATTAATTGTGCGTTGCTGCTGTGCTAGGCCCTGCACACCCCCATCTTCACATAAAACCTCATACTGGTGACGAGTCATGAACCCAGCCCGCTAATAGGGAGCGGTCCACATGCAGCGTTTCCTCCGCATTCCAAAGGAAAGCGGATGCTGCGAGAAAGTGAAGTAAGGTACCGGGAAGGCTTTATGGTCCACTGGTGACTGCACAGAGCTCACAAGAGCACCCTCAAGGCCTGAAATGCCCACACATGCCCCAGAGTGACTGGGGCGAGCACCAGAGGAAGGGAGCAACATTGCACAGCAGGCAAAAGACACAAAGTACATCAGCCTGCCAGCACCACTGAAGGGCCATTCTCCCATAGGCCCACGGACATAGTGGCGCTGGCCGAAAGGCGCAATGTCAGACCAGGACCAGATTGTGGTTGCACCTGCTCGTACACAGGAGCAAAAAGGGAGAGATGCATTCCCCGCCCGTCAATCCTGCCTTTCGACACAGTAGACACCACCAGCCTGGGTCCACGATGGACAAGGTGGATGAAGGAGTTTGGCGCCTACCTGGATGCAGTAGGCCTGTATGAGGACAAACGGATCATTGGCTTGCTCACCGTTACTGCAGGTCTGTAGGTGCATGACATCATTTTTGAATTGCCTGAAGATGTAGAGTACAAGTATGAAGATCTCAAAAAGATATTAAAAGAACACTTTGCCGTGCTCCGCAATGTGAACTATGAAAGGGGAAAGCATGTACTAATTTGTCACAGGATTGAGAGCCAGAGTAAGACACTGCAAATTCCACCTATACAATAACGAGGAGGCTATAAAATCTCAAGTGATCGCAGGCTGCGAGTCGCTGGTGTTGAAGAAATTGTTGCAAATACTCCAGTCCTTGGTGAAAATACTCATGTTGGTGAGAACGTCACCGGCCCTAGACCTACAAATGTCCATATTGAGCAAGAAGCACATCACAACGCCCGTCATCAAAGAGGAGGGAATTAATAAAATGACACCAGACAACAGCATCTCATGACACCAGACACGAGAAAAGGCAGTGTTTTCGATACAGATACAACCTTCCACACGACGGATCGTGCCCAGCCATCTTTCAGACATGCCGTGCCTGCGGAGGAGATCACTATCGCGGAATGTGCCAAAATCCAAAGGCAATGGGGACCTCTTCCACGGATCAAGGCCTGTACAGACAGCGGTCCCCACCCCTATATCTCATTGAAGAAAGACCAAGAAACCCTGAAAGAAGATACCACAAGGAGAGACGGCTCACAAGAGGAAAGCACTCAAAATCCCTGGAGGGTCACCGAATAGGGAGAAGAATACACAGATTGTACGCGTCCACTACCTCCACCAATGAATTAGTCACAATCCAGCATGGACAGATGCAAAAAGGGGTACCTGCATGCCTTGGGAAATCCCAACGCATCAGAACATAGTCCCAACCGGACATTGACTATACAAAATCAGGAGTTCGAATTCTTCATGGACTCGGGGAGCAACCATCAACGCCATGCCAGAGTCTGAGTACCTGAAACTCAAGAGCAAGCCAAGACTATGCAAGGCTCAAGGGGACATATGAGTATGGAGCCAAGGAACCACTGCCCTGTCTGAGCACTTTCAGAACGTTGTGCCACCACAAAGAAAAGAAAGACAATCTGTTGATTCACGTCCTGGCCACGGAGGTCGCAAGCAGCTGCATATTAAGCTTTAAATCCGTAGTTCAAATGGGCCTCATACACAGTCTCTATCGACTCATGGTAGGGAAATGCATGTCTCCAGCAGTGAAAGTGGCAGCAAGCTTCTCCAGTCTCTTCATGGGTTTTGGAAAACTCAAAGGAAGGAAAATATCCTTACACATCGACCCCACAGTGAAACCCATAGCCCAGCATTTTAGGGGGATTCCATTCAACATTTGGCACTGATCGAGAAGGAACTACTGTTGCTTCTAGAAGGGGGCATCATAGAGCATTCGAGTGGACCCACTCCGTGGGTCTCGCCAGTCATCCCGGTGGTGAAGGAAAGTGCAGATGGTCAGATCAGATTGTGTGTTATCATGAGGGCGCCAAACCAAGGGATTCTTCGAGAACACCACCAGGCACCCTGCATCACCGACATCATTCACCTTCTCAATGGTGCCACCGTATTTTCCCCGCTCGATTTTAAAAAAGGGCTATCACCAGATAGAGCTCAGGGAGGAGTCGCGTCATAGAACAACATTCACCCAGCACCTGGGACTCTTTACATATAAACGCTTGCAGCTGCGATATTTTAAGAAGAAATACGCAGACTTATCAGACACATACCGCATTGCATCAACTATAGCAATGATATTCTGGTCTTCGGACAGTCGCAAGAAACACATGACGCCATACTAATGAAGGTATGCGCAGCTCTGAGTGACGCCAACCTCATGCTAAGCAAGGAGAAATGTGATTTCAACAAAAGTATACTAAAATTCTTCTGAGACATTTTCTTGCAAAAGGGAATCCAACCTGACCCGGATAAAATGAAAGCACTGACGCAGGCTCCGAGACCTGGAACCGTAGCGCAGGTGCGATCCTTCCTGGGTCTAGCAAGTTATTGCACCAGATATCTCCCATACTTGGTTTACCACCAGCGCATCCGTGAGAGCACTCGACCAACAAGATGTCAAATTTGAATGGGGACTGGCGCAGCAAACCAGTTTCGATGCTATACGGAGGGATATGGCCGCAGCCGTATGCATGTCGTACTTTGATCCAAAATCTAGACGGGACTCACTGTTGATGCTAGCCCTGTGGGACTGCGGGGAATCCTAGCCCAGCACTCCGGAAGTGAACACGCCAAAGGAAAGAGTCTCCTACACCAGCAGGAGCATAACGGATACAGAGCAGAGGTACTCGCAAGCCGAAACGCAGGCCCTAGCGGTGGTGTGGGTCTGCAAACATTTCTATTTGTTTGTGTATGGAAACCCAATCACGATAACTACGGACCTCCAGGCTCTTGCCACGATATACGGCAAACCAACGGCACAAATGCCACCAAGAATCGCAAGGTGGGGACTCCGTCTCCTGGAATACAAATACTCGATAATGCACAAAGCTGGCAAATAAGAAAATACAGCAGACTTCGTCTCTCGACATCCGCTCACTGGAACCACACCCTCGTGTGATAGGGCGGAGGGTTATATCAACTACATAATTTACCACGCTTTGCCACCCGCGATCGCAACAATGGAGCTAGTAAAACACACAACCGAAGATGCCACGCTGGCGTTAGTGATGGCATGCATCGGGAACGGAAGATGGAAGTATGGGGGAGAGGCGCTTCAGGCGAGTCCGGCGCTGGATGTGTGGCAATTCAAAACACGGGCCAAGTCAAAGGAAGAACTATCCATATCACCATCATCGTTATTATTAAAGGAAAACAGAATAATCATACCAGAAACCCTCCATCAGAAGGTGATCAAAATAGCACATGGGTCATTGTGGAATCGTATCCACCAAACGCATGTTGCGAAGCAAGGTATGGCTCCCAGGAATGGACGGACTCATAGAAAAAATGGTAAAAGGCCTGCCACATGTGCCTCAGCTTGCAAACCAGTGTTCCCAGAGCCACTGCACATGTTGGAACTCCCAGAGGGAGTATGGGAAGAAGTGGCGATGGACTTCTTCAGACCCTTAAGATCAGGCGAATACGTGCTGGTAGCGCTAGGTGAACATTCTCGCTACCCAGAGACTGAAATTGTGGAGTCTACAGCAGCCACTGCACTGCTACCGGCATTCGATTGCATTAGTTTTGCGAACTAACTGATATTCAAACACAAAAAGATTACAACCCTAAGGCCCCAGGCGAATGGTGTGGTCGAGTGTTTTATGGCCAACATTAAAAGGGCAATTCGCATTGCAACGATCACTCACATGCCCACTGAACAAGCACTCTGTCAACTAAGAGACACACACTGCATGAGTCCACAGGGAAATGACCCGCAGAAATCTTGTTCGGGCACCCCATCAGGTGAAGAGTACCACAGGAAGATCAGGAAGCAGAAGTGGACGAAGAGAGGACAAGGGAATGGGACAACAGAGCCATAGAAAGAATGAAGAACTACACAGACCGGTGGAGAAGGACACGAGAGTCAGACCTACTGCCAGGGAAACAAGTACTCGTAAAGCAAACTCGGGTACACAAGGATATGCCACCGTTTGATCCCAGACCAATGATTGTATCTCACGTCAAGGGAGCCATGATCACGGGGATCATAACTAGAAACTGCTCTTTCTTCAGAAAAGCAGGAAATTGCATCATTCCAAAATACAGGCAAGAGCATGAGAATGAAGTAGTAGTAAGGCAAAGAGTCAGACTTCTCAGTGGATGAAGATGAGCCAGACAGAAAAAGAGCACAACATGGAAGAACATATGGATGGACTGCGCCCCCTCGAAAGAAATGGGGTATGACTGTAATTATTTTGGGGGTAGGTGTAGCATCGCGAGATGCGGCAGTCATCCTGACGGACCAATGGACATCAAGGGTCTTGGACCCGGAAAAGCTGTGCGTGCATCGCGCGCGAATAAAGTTAGTTACTCCATACCATCCTGGTGTCTGGATGTTTTTATTGTGCGCTGCTGTCGTGCTAGGTCCTGTGCACCCCCACCTTCACATAGGACCTCACAATCTTGTTTTTGAATTGGTGGACTTCGCTGCTCATTTCAATAAATCGGCAGCATGTTTTAATGTTTGTAGTTCTTAGTGCACATTTCTTGAGATGCGACTTTTTAAATAGCTGGACGGACTATATTAATATGTGAAGTGTTTATGCAAAGGCCACACATGTTGTGCAAAGCGCTCCTGCCACTAGATCCCTATTGAACTCTGAGAATATGGTCCTGGGTCGCACACAAGGATCCTAGATGCAGGGGTGCCTTTGTACACTTGGGTGATTAGATTACCCTACATTGGTTTGAGCAGGTAGTCTGGTGCCAGCTAATATTTCGTTTTGCCTTAATCAGTCGTGCAAGGAGATTTACTGATTTAGTTGCCCAATGTACCTTCATAGTAGACTTTGGGGTATGTGTTTTAAAAACAAAATGTATTTTGGTTCTCAGCCATTTTGTTTTAAAGTTTCCTTTGTTCAAGGAAACCACATGGCAGGCGATTGTGCACACAGAGCCTCTTTGTGAGGCCAAGATAGTTTGCTCTATAATGAATTGAACTCCTCTAGAATAGTTCCTGGCCCTGGGTGCAAGACTAATTTCCTGCAAGGGTGGGCCTGGGTGTTGGGTGGCTTCTGGCACCCACCTTATTGGCTGGCTGCCGAAACCTTTTGTTTTATACCCACTAATGGGATTGGTGATTCTAAAAGTCCGCTGTGAGTGAGGATAAATATAAGTGAAACTGTTTCTGCACTTGTGGTTCTCTGACCACATCTGAAGGTTAGTGATTGTACATCCCTCAATAGAGGGCTTTGGAAAAAAATAACTTTTACAGTTTCCATCAGGTTACTGAAGGTTGTTGTTCTCTTCTGTAAAAAGTGTTCCAGGATGTGTCTGTGAAGATATTGTGATGATAATAATGGCAATAACTTACATGAAATCTAATTGCAAGTAAATTACATTTTCATATTTAAATTAATTTTAGAAGTGACCCCTTAATGTAAAACATTTTTATGTACCTATGCCAAGCTCTTACGTTTACCCTTGCCATGTACGACTAGGTCATCTAGTCCTGGTTTTCTTTTGATTTTGAAGTTTGTAGTTCGCTTTTAGAGTCGTAAGTCCAGGAATGCAAGCCCCAAAATGTAATGAAAAAAAATGGACGACTCGCGTCTGTAATTCTGAAAATTGAGAGCTCTGGTTTTGCAAACAATGTGGCAAGTGGAATAGGTGCAATAGCAAGTTCAGCACCTTTACATTGTTACCTGATTTCACAGAGTGAAAAATGACATAGGACAGATTTTGTATGCTTTTTTTCTTAAACTCCTATCCAGACTTTATACACTGTTGGTAGTGTTACATAGATGTAGAACATTTTGTGCCCTGATGTCAGTCAGATATGCAAATGTCTGCTTTCATATCTGTTATTGCCATCACTGATTAATCTATATTTTCATCTGATTGTAGAAATCCTTGCCATTGGTCTCATTAATGAAGCACTTCAACAGAATAGTGCAGAGAAAACATTAACTGCTTTGTTAATGCCGGCAGTTGGACTTGAGGACGTTACACTCCCAGTTGCCAGGCGTTATCATCAGGTTCTGGCCAGTGTCCTCAAGCGTAAAGCACAGGTATGTTTTACCATATTAACTGATAGCTTGTGTCTTTCAGTTTCAGTGGCACTATGGGTCACAAGATCCATGTTGGTGGGTGGAAGGGATCAGGTGCCTTGGAAGAGATTAAAGACATTGAACATTAACATTGCACCTAGTAACTTTCAACTGTGGGCCTACTCTTACCGTTAAAGTAGGCTTTCAATTCTTCAACTGTGTAATATGCATATTTTTGAGTTATCTGTTGAAGATCTGTTTTATGCTGAATGATCCGACGCACCATGCCCAACCTGAACTTCATACTTAAAAAGAACCATGGCAATTATCACAGTAGTGCTCTAATACTAGATTAGCCAGGTAAGTGGGTGTCCCGGGATGCAAACCTATAAACTGTTGGGGTAGAGTCATCAACGTGGCAGTAAGTTTGCTTCTGATGCTTAAACAAAAAGAACACATCACACTAGCCCTCTGAAAACTCCATTGGTTCCTGATCAAACAGATTCTCTTCCAAACTGCATCACAAAGCACACTTTATTCAGCATGGACCCAGACTAAACCACAAGGATGTTTACCTAGTACCAACTATTAAGAGTGCTCTGATCCAGCAATGATGCGTAGCAACGCTCAGCTAATCGCCAAGTTATACAATAAGGAGATTGCCAGCAAAGGGTGAACCCATTTTGAGGCCCCTAAGCACAGAATCCTCTGCGTTTTTAGACCGTTTTACACAATGAACCTCGCACTACATGCATCATACTGATTCTTTTTGTATGTTGCATTAACAATCGACTTAACAGTACATACTGGGAGCATGTCTTTACACAGCCATGCATGCTTGATTAACAGTGTTGGGCCCTCCAAGTAAAACAGACCACCTTCTCTTTGGAAGCTTTCCATCACACTTAATGGTATTAAAACCACAGACTGGCCAGTCATGTGATTGCTATTCCAGTTCTCAAGCTGCTAATGACATGTAGGGAGATGTATATGAGCATCGGGCACTATCTGCATCCGTGCGTTTGCCACCCATTTGGCGTGTAGGCTGCACAACCTTCCCTTAACATGGCTGCCGGTTCTAGCACGCTTCCACAATGATAGCTATTGGTCTGCACTGTCCGAGGTCATGTATGCCCACAGACCTAAAATAAAATACCATCAGCTTCCACAATCTTTTCATGAGGGCTCTCATCTGGATGAACACATACCCAAGTGTCTTTGCCATGACAATAGAGCCATATCAGGATTTCCGTACTTCTGGCATGCACTGTTCGAGACCACAATTTCCGAATGGGACTTTTTCCTACTAACCTCCACCCTCTCAAGTCTATGTGCAGTATGGCCACCAAAATGGTCGAAAGCCACCATGCAAGACTAATTTACACTACTTTACACAGACCTCAATAGGGGCAAACATTTTCTGGCCAAAAGATCTTAAATCGTCATCACAATAGTTTTTCAAATAAACCACTTCCCAAAGCACTTGGCATGGTCAGGTGTACGCAAGCCCCAATTAGTGACCATCTTTCTGTTAATGAGTGATGTTGAGAGCCACCCGTGTCATGTTGGGCAACAGGTCCAGTTCTGATCCTAACCGTTTAAAACCATGGTGGGCCACTCACAAACTCTAGAGGTAACACCATGGCTAACTGCAGGTAGAATCACTCAGACATCACTTGGGAATAGGAGGAGCCACTCCTTATCTGTAAGAGGGCACTGCCGACACAAGACACTCTTTTTAAATACCACAAGCATAATGATGCACATAACCCATGCACACCATAGGACCACATGCCCTCCTGCCCCCTACACACATGCGCGCACCCACCTATTCTGCTAGCAGTAACCAGAGCAAATAACCCTCTTGCATTCGGTGTCACCTCAGAGGCAGCATGTATGGAATGAGCTGACCTACAATACTTAATTTGGTAACAAAACCTGTATAATTGATGCAGAAGCATGCATGGTGTGAATGAGCTGACATGCAGGGCTCAATCCAAGACACTTGGATGCAACATGTAGGCCCATGGTAGCAGGACTGCATCCATAACCACTGTCGCAAAGATCAAAACGCAAGATCTAAAACCAGACCAACACAATCTGATGATTGAGATTCCAGCTTCTATAAAGTATGGGCCAGTATAAGTAAACCGGAAAGGATTGTATGTAATCGTAGTTTGATTTGCCTCCAGGAAACATGGATGCTCCAACATCCGGCACTGGATGGGTGTACTACCAGTTTTCAAGCTGCCAGAAAGGGGACCTTGGGGCACCCATTTAGTGGCATTCTTAGAATGGTCCAGGTATCTCGCAAGCATCGTTAACTTGATTGACTTAATGCTTGTTATTTGAGGAACACACGACTGGTCAAACCTGTACACATCCCTAGACATACTGATTTTTAATATTTTCTGGCACGTAGGACTTGCTCATCTCGAAATATTTATTGACGCAATTTTGGCATGTCAGCGACTGGCTGGAAAAGATTCCCATTGGCCAGGTGATTGTTCTGGGGGATCTTAATGCTTCCTGCTCAACTATTTTGTCTGCTACAGACCTTCCAAACCTAGTGCATGGTAGAAAAAACATAATGGGCACATCTGGTTACTAAATCCAGAATGCCTTGATTTGACAAAGTTGAACAGTTCGATTGCTGGAGATGTTCCCATTCAATTCACATAGACAAATGGAACTTCTCGCTCCACCTTGGATTAGATCTTTGTCAACCAATGGGCTGTTTGATAGATGCACAGATCTTTTAATCACGCCTTATTAATACAGCGACTATTGTTACGCATCAACTGTTTCAATGTAATCAACTAGGCAAGCTCTGTTTCCATGTTTTCAATCTTTAAGAGTTAATCCGGTGGGTAATCTGGTATACTGGAATGGGGTGGGGGAGCAGTACAAAAGGTAAATGAGGCAGCCTCAACCTCCTTAATTGCCTACTCAATGGATTGACAGTTCCACACCTTTTAGTGTAGATGACTATGGTAAATTCTTGGGGGAACTACTTTCGCATCGCCTACCTCAACGTCAGCTTGCGGGTAAATCCCACAAGAAACATCTCCATTGTTATGATTCCAACCTGGGCACTAG
Organism: Ambystoma mexicanum; assembly: GCF_040938575.1. Lineage (NCBI taxonomy): Eukaryota > Metazoa > Chordata > Amphibia > Caudata > Ambystomatidae > Ambystoma > Ambystoma mexicanum. The sequence goes on from NC_090921.1 coordinate 1,478,061,594, forward strand.
AAAACGGGCCATGTGGGCGGAAATTAGATTCCTAAAACAAAGAGGATCAGTTTAGACTCTTGCTTTGTTCTTTTGCAGAAATTTAAACAGGCATATAAGAATTGGGTGAAAGGCCATCGGGCCAAATGTTATCAACAAGATACAGAGAGCATGTTAAATGTTTTTACGAAATAACGATGCTCGTTCATTTTGGCATCTGATGAACGACATGGATCGATCTCAGCCCGAACACAGAATATAATCATTCCCAGAAGGGTTTCTCTTTTCAGCAGTGTTCATGGACCCTAGGTAAGTTGCTGACAATCTGCCTGCCTCAAATATATCAACCCAGTAAATGGTCCACGATGGTGGATAGAGATCTACTCTTGGAAATTATTCCAGAGATTAGTTACTCATGAGTTCACGGACCCAACAATCTTTCCAACATTTTATTCAAGGGGGATCTGGATATGTGGACATCGATCCTCTTGTGATTGTTTAAGAATGTTGTTTCGACATGCACTTTCCCCCTTTTTAGTCCACTGCTACATCATTCCAATTCATAAAAATGGCCTACGGAATGACCCATTAAATTATCGCCCTATAGAGATTCTCGATGCTGATAGCAAGATATTTTCATCTTTTCACCTGGAATTGTGGCAAAAAAAATAAAATGGGTAGAATTCCACAAGGGCAAAACGGTTATCGCAGGCATCACTGTACCCCTCTGGTTTCATTTTGAAGGTAATTCTCAGCCAGGTTTGGCAGAAGAAACATGACTCAGTCTTTGGTAACAATAGATCTCTCTTCTACTTTCAATGCGGTTGATCGTGGTCTATTGTGGGCTAAATTTGCTGAGATGGTGGGAATCCCATATAGCTTACTTCGATTAATCATTGTTTTACACTCCAGGTCAAATATCCAGGTACTAATGGACCAAAAAGGATCACTGTCTCGTAGCATTCCAACTTCACGAGGGGTCTGGCAGTGTTGTGTACTCGCTCATGGTCTAATTTGTATTTGTGTGACACTGGCGACTTTCTAAGCTCGGCGCCATTGGCTGCTCCCAGGATTCATAATTTAAAATCTCGCTTACCTATGCCGACTCTTTGTTCTTCGATCTTACCCAGATTGGTCTGCAGCGCCTTCTGGCTGCATTTGCTATTTTCGCCCTGGCTCATAACTTCAAGATTAATCCCAATAAAACCAAAATGTTACATTGCCCAAAGCAGAGGAAAACTAAACCAGTTTATTTGGAGAATTGACCAGACTCCACCGGAAAAAGATGATGGTTTTACATATTTGGGATTCCCCATCTTTGTTAAATAGTCCAAACGGCTTGTTTGGGGTTGGTTGGTTGGCCTGCGGGGTGGCCCTTGGGAATCAATTGCTCCGGGTAGACTGGGTATGGCAAATTCTCCATCCTACCTTGTGTTGCATTTTATGACTGTAAACTTGTCCTAAAATTAATGTATGATATCGCGCTTCTGCCATTGAGGACCTTGGATTTAATGCCCATTATTGAGGGTAGGCTGCGGAGGAAGGTATTGTAGGTTTCTCCTGGCACACCTCTCGCAGCTATACAATATGAGCTGTGTCTTTATTAATTAAAAAGTAGAGTTCATTGGCTCCTTGCCTGCACTTATCAAACACCCATTGTCTGTGCCTTAAACCTTGCACTTGCCACCTTGCTGGCTGCACTTCCACTTGTTGTTTTTATCCCTTGCTCAGCACTTTACCCTTCTCCCCTCTCCCTTTCACTTGCGCGTTCTCAATGTCTCCCTTGCCTCGTCGCACTCTGAAACACTTGTGTATGAGTGCGATACAAATAAAATATATCAAATGTCTGTATATTTATTTCAAAATACCATGTCCAACTAAAATTCCCTCCCTTTACATGGAACTTAATCCTATCCTTAAGGAACGCAGAGATGCGTTGTGTGTGAATACATAGACTTTTGTAACCAATTACTTTGTGATCTTGGATTACACAGAGCGATCGTGTTGGCAACCCAATGATGGTCAAAAAAAGCCTTAGTAGACAGGATTGGGCTCTTAAAATGAACATCATACATTCCTATGACTCGCTACAATATTTGTGTCTGGACTTTAAATCAGCTGTTGTCATTGCCCCTTTTATATCCATCTAGTACCATCGGTCGATCAGGCGCCTGTTCATTCGGTTTCGATGGAAACAGATTGTCACCAAGGAAATACTATGTTGTTATCCTTTGTTAAATGATTGTGATTCTTGTCGTTTTTGCAATTCACTAATGTTAACTCAAACTTTGGAGCATTTGTTAATTGGAAAGTAACCAGTAACTGCATTTCGGCAGATTTTAAACATCTTTAGCCCTGATGTCAACAGACTCTGTTAGGGTAATTTCTGGAGGTCGGCAGGGCCATACCCGGGGTCTGCGGACCTCCAGCTATCGGAATGCCCTAACTCCTTCCGTGTCCCAAAGAAGTAGGATGCTCACTCAAGAGCAGTAGGTTACTGCTGTTATTTGCACTGAAACAGACAGGGACAGGTTCATGAAGCGTAGATTCCAAGAGCTTCTCATTGCAATTGGGCTTGCGGGCCCCTTTTGTAGCTGAGTGACGTAACAATGTGCGTCATCGGCAAAAGCTCATCCCCAAACCTATCGCCACTCCGGGTTGGTTCCCTGAGTGGTAGGGTCCGTATAGGACGGTATAGTGAAAGGGTTTATTGGTAGAGAAGAGGTCAGGTGGTACACTTGGGTTGTCCCTGAAAATCGCTACTTGAAAATGGTTACATGAAGAGAGTTAGTGATTGGTTGTGTTGTGGTGCCGTCAGTGGTTAGCCCCTCGTGTCCTGATTGGTCCATCCGCGAGCCCCCAAACCTTGGACCATCGTCATTCCTAGGTCGCAAAGTACCTGGTGTTGGCAACAATGTGTGACTGTGTCAGTGAAGGACAATGGACAGATCCTGTTACTTGCCATTAGAGCGCTGCTTTCCCATTGCTGCCGGGGTCTGAGTTGTTACGCTTTTGTTGCAAGCTGCGTCCCAGACGTGGGACCCCGGTGCTGCTTCAGTCCTTGAAGCTTGGCATCGTATCAGGTCGGCTTTGTCACCTGTTGAGAGACCGTGTTTGAGGCAGAATTACAGGGATTTGATTTGTATTTCTGCTTCTGGTAGCTGCAGCAGTGGCAGGTGTAACATTGGCTGGGGGAGCTCGAAATGTGGATTGCAATGTTGTGACCTTGGCTGCGGTGGCTCTGGTCTAGGGGCTGTTTTGTGTGCCTAGCACTTTGTGGCTCCGTGTGAGCTGATCCGGGCCTGCCGACTCTGGTTTAAGACTGTTATGGACTTGATGGTCGTGCAGAGTATGAATACCTCCGTCCCCAAGTACCACACAGACAACACCAGAAATACTGCCTGTGCGGTCTTTGAGGCCATAGGTGGAAGTCCGTCGGGCCTGATTCAGGAACAGCCAGAAGAACCCCTTGAACGCTCTAAGGCAATGGATTATGAGGTTATGCACAGAACAGGAAGAATAACACAAGAACACAGGTAACTTGACACTGCTTACCTATGTGTACGAAAAGGTTGCCCAGAGATGTGAGGAAGGACTGGACCCCAGGGTAGGAGCTGTATGAGGTCAGGAGTATAGACACGTGGAGGCCTGAGGTCAGGTTCCAAGACAAAGAGACGTGATCCGTAGAGTATCCAGGGACAATACCGTGGTCCGGCAACAAGAGGACCAAAGTTCGAACAGTAGAAGGATGAGGCAGAGCAGTCCGTGGAGCAAAGCGTAGTCTGGCAACAGGAGGTCCAAAGTTCGAACAGTAGAAGGGTGAGGCAAAGCAATCCGTGGACAAAGCGTGGTCGAGGAAACAATCCGTAAGTCAAACCGAAGAACTAAGCGTCACGTGATCCAGGAGGAGAACAGCTGTGAAGCAACGCTCCTTGTTTCCGGAAGCATTTAAACAATGTCAGGAGTCACGTGATACGTGACACGGAAGCGTTGCTGCGTGATGGAAAATCACGTGATCTGTGACGCGCCAGTCTCCGTGGGCAGCGCATGGCGTTATGGCGAGACGAAAACCTCCAGTTCAGCTGCCAAGAACGGGAGTGGCGATAGACGCCAGGTCTGCCATGCTGCAATCTACCATGAGGGGCGAAGGGATGCAAGGGATTACGTGAGCCAGGGTACGTGTGTGGGGTAGTGGGAGGGACGGAGGCCGAGGGCGGAGAAAGAGCACCTGTAGGGGATGCTCTCGGTGCGGGAGACGTGACAAAGACCTACTTTGGCTTGGTTATATGTGGCGGTATAAGCTCCATAAGGCGAGGGGTGTGGGGGTGCGATGCCGTGCTTTGTGCATTGGCCCATTTATAGGGTCTTGTCCTCAGGGTTAGTTGCATGAAGCGTCTGCAAGCATATACACAAACTCTTCTTGCGTTCTGCGATGCGGTTGCTGACCTATATGAAAAATAATAACAATGCATGTCTTTGAGTGTGTATGGTCCTCCAAGTCGTAGCACTGAGCATGTTCTTTGTGTGGTTTTGGTGTGTCGGATCCAGGTGCACAGCAGCACGTGTGTTTCGGTCCGTTGTGGCTATGTAACAATGGCAGGCGTAGGTTTATGACGTTTAGTCGAGCTGGTCCATGTGATCGGTGTCAGCTCCATTGTGGTTCCCTCCTCGTGTTCTGGGTGGGAAGCGGCCAAGATTTGCAGGTGGGGCAGGGTCACGGTGGATGATGACATCTGGGGCAGTGGACAGAGGTGCAAACTCTTCCCGCCGAGGGTGCTTGGGTTGTGACATCATCGGCCATAGTTTGTATGTTGGTCAGGGGAAGGGACCGTCCCATTTTCCCTCTGCAGACCACCCTCTGGTCGACTTGTCGACCACAAAATTATCCACTCTTTTACCCCCTCGCCACACCTTTGTAATACCTGCCAGGTGTCCGTACCGGTCCACGTGATATTCAAATGACCAGTACATATACACACATCCACCCCCGTGCTTGCAATAAACCCATTTCCCAAAATAGCTCTTTTTATTTTGTGGATTTTTAACCTTTATTGATGGTAGGTACGAGTCTGCGTCCACTATCTGTTGTCGTAGCCATTCGCACTCCTTGATGTGTGTATGTACATGCGGATCATTTCTTCTGCTGTATGCTTTGACCTTGCCGTCCATAACTTTATTCCCAATGGTGACGCCATACCCAGTATTATGCATCCTGCCAATACCTTGAGACCATCCGCCAGCCATGACGGCATCCATGACCAGATGTATGAAAATCGGGCTACCATCCTTTTTTGTACCCTTTGCTGCTTCTTCCATCTTTGCGTGCATCTTGGCCAATTGCGATACCGCTTCTGATAGAGTGCCATTATCTTCGTCATTCGCTGGATTGACCGTGCAGCAGGAACTTCCAATTTTTGTGCAAACTCCTCCTTCCATTGCTGTTAGGAGGTCCAGCACGTATCTGTTCTGCAAGACCACCATTCTTATTGCCCTTAGTTCTTTTATTGCATTGAATCCGTCATCATCAGCTCCCATCTTGTAATTTGCAACCATTTTACATTTGCATACGCTTGTACTCTGGGATGTATTACTGAGGAAAAGAACATTGCTGCTCTAGTGAACAATCTGTGAGCTGCAGGGATGTCGCTGAGGGCTGTTTCTGATTTTCCCCATAGGTAGTTTCCGGTTAGTGGTTCTCCTTGCCTCTTTACTCTAGCCAGCGTTCTTCCGCTGGGGTTGGCACCCTGCGATGTGCTAGCCGTTTGCTCCATTGATCTTTTCCTTCTCCTGCTTCCTTCATCCATTTTGGGGAAGTCTTCCATTTTAATGTGTTTCTGTGGTACAACCAGAGAGGGAACATTTACGTGTACCAGGGTACATACTCTGCCCCATGATTGTGGTAGGCTATGGTATGCTTTTGCTCCACAGGCCCAGTAGTGGTCCAATAGGACTGCGGTTCCAGCTCCCCCCTCCGGTAGCTTCACTATTCGTTTGCATCCTTCATTCATTCCTACAGCAGTCTCTCCATCATGCTGGTAACATATCGTGGGGCTTTCCACAGGTATAATCATTAGTGGCTCCTCCTCCTTGTTCAACCACGTGAGTAGTCACGCGCTCTTCGCCCACTCCTTGTAACATCTGTCCTTTTCCTCCTGAACCTTCATTACTGGAACTTTTGCCAATGTTAAGATCTTGCTTCCCACTACTGCGTCCACCCATCCGGTCTTCGTGTATACCTTACCATATATTACTAACAGTGGTCTCTCCAAGCATCCAGGCTCACTTCCTACCTCACTTGCGCTCCATTTACATGGCAGATAATCTAGTGTCACTTCTTTCGTTTCTCCTTTGTCTGGTCCGTCTGTTATGTACCGTAGTCCTTCTGTGAGTTGACAATAATTATTGAACATAGGTAATGTTTTAATGAAGTTATCTTCATATGGGTATGTTGACCTTGAGTTCCACTTGAGTGTCGCCGTTTTCCCTTGGAATCGTCCTCGTGTCTGAAACTGTTCTAGATAGGGATGGCACTCCGCTGTGGGCACCGGCACTTAAGTTGCCACAAATATTCCACAGGCGCTCATGGCGTACGTAATCAACAAGCAGACGTAACAGTTGTCCTTTGTTGTGTCCTTAACTATTTTGAACAAGTTTTTATACCACATGTTGTTAGAGACGTGTGCAGACTCTGTAAGATGTGTCAACCCCATGTACATCAAGGGAAATACTACGTTTACCTCTCTTTACGTTTTGTCCCATGCTACTCGTACCACCTGACACAGTGCTCCTTGCAGCTGGGGTAGGGGAAATGTTAGTATGCTGCCATCCTGAAGCTATTTAGTTCAGATGATATACGTGCCCGTTGTTCTGAGCGGGATATTAATTGTATAAACGCGTTATAGTATACGTGTGGCCGTCTGGGCCTGAAGTAATTTGGCTTTTTAATTCCGTGTATAAATTGGTGTGATAATGCTTCTCGGTGGTCGTGGAGAGGTAACATTTAAGCCTGGGCAGTGATGGATGTGTTTTATCAGATATTTGCACACGATAATTACAATGCGCAATACCTGCATGTGCGAGACAAAAAGAGAAGAGAACATGCACGTGTTTACACAGTGTTGTGCGTATTGCCAATATCTTTGTCTATGTTTCTTTATCGATTTTGTTCGAGCCTTTTAATTTACTCTCTGTCTTATACCGATTACATTAAAATCTTTATCAAGAGTGCAGTGGGGATATTTTCTGTCTGTGATCTCGTCAGCATGGGGTGTGCTGTGGGCTGTTGCACGTTTATGTCCTTGGATGTATCTGACATCTGTGATTTCTTTTTTCCGTCGTCTGTTGCTGTTGCCGAAGTGTTGGCCCTGTCGCTGTAGTGGTGGGGCGTCGTCTGTGCTTTGTAGGGCTTGATGTCGTGGATATGTGTCCAAAAGTCCTTATCCTTCCACTTGACGGCTCTGGGTACCACTTTCTCGAGAGTGTGTGGCACCGTAAATCTAGGGCCGTTCCACTTCCTTCGGTAGTTCCTGAGGAGAACTGTTGTCTCCTTTCACCACCCACTGTCCAGTTTGTTCCTCGTTGTTGGTGGCTTCCTGTTGATTGTTCTCTGACCCACCCTGTGTCCGTTGAATCTGTTGAGAGGTATAGGAGGCACTAGTAACCAGAGAAGTGACATAGTCATACATTTCTTGACCAAAGATATTGTCTGTTCCTTCAGTCATACATCGTTCTTGTGGGTGGTGTTAGTGGAAGGGGCATTTGGCGTCCAGTCACCACCTCGTGGGGTGTGAGATGGTTGTCTGAACCAGGTTTGTTTCTTAACTCAAATAGAGCCAGAGGAAGGCAATAATGCCAACTCTTCTTGGTGGTCTGCTGCGTTTTGGCTATTGATTCTTTTAAGAGGCCGTTCACCTTCACGCCATTGGCTTGTGGGTGGTATGCAAAGGCAAACTTATGTTTAATCCCAAGCAGGGCAGTAATGTGCTGAAATAGTTCATGTGCAAAGTGTGGGCCGTTGACTGACCTTAATACCTTGCAGACCCCCATCTCGAGAACACTTCCCTTACAAGGAAGGTTGCTGCCCGAAGTGCGTCTGCATGGGAGCACGGGCCAGCCTCAATCCACCTTGAAAAGGGGCACACTACCACAATAATGTATTGGTAGCCTTGGCATATGTTGATCATGTCAACGTAGTCGATGTGTGGTTGCAGGAAGGGTCCTTCAGGCCGTGGTATTGTACCTTTGATCACTTGCAACGAATGACCGGCCGTAAATTGTTGGCATATAAGGCAATTGCTGATAAAGTTTGCAATGTGTGAGTTTAGTTCGGGACATAACCATGACTCTTTTATCTGTGCTGCAATTACTTCCTTTCCTGTATGGGTGGGATGGTGTAGTTGAGCCAGCTCAGTTTTTAGTAGGGCAAGGGGCATCACTACTTTGCCTGTGTTATTTTTTCTCCAAAGTGCATCTGTTGGGGACATAGTGCATCCTCTTTTTACCCACAGCTCCTTTTCTGCCATTGGGGCTGCTGCCTGTAGTTCCATAATCTGTGTTTCTGGAATGTGCGTGTAACTGTCTTTTATTATCATCTGCCTCGCCCCCCCACCTTTCTTTTTGTTTTTCTTGGAGGTCCCACATCTCGCCAAAATATGCAGCATATTTTGCATGTGCATCTGCTGTTTCATTACCCCTAGATATTGGGTCTTTGCCATTCGTGTGTGCCTGACATTTCACCAACGCTAACTCGTGTGGGTATGTGATTACTTCTATCTGTACACCCAAGAGGAGAGCATGTTGCACTGGAGTACCGTATGCTCTCCTAAATCCCCTTCTAAGCCATTTTATTAATCGCGAGTCTACCTTAGACGTGACATAGGCACTGACAGAATATATTGTTACTCTTTTGCCGTTGCTTTCTTCTAAACCCAATAAGAGAGCCACCAATTCTGCTGCTTGCGCTGAATGTTTGGGTAATTTGACACATTTTACTGGTACATACGTCCAATCCTCTCTTAATCGCACTACAGCTGCACCTGTCCTTCTTATACCATCACTTTGATCAATTGTTGAGTACTCATCAATGTACAGAACCTCCCCTCCCTCTAGGGCAATGTCTTCTACCTTGTGGGTGGACGAGTAGTAACTCCGATCTATAATCTCATATCCCGTTGTTCTCTGGGTAGTGAGTGTGCTTTTTGTCTTATGCAAAATTGCAAAAAGGTCGTGTTCAACGTACAGCGTGGTGGAGCAACCCATACTGATGGAAGATGATTTTTCTACCGCGAATGCTGCAGCAGCCAGGTGTTGTTCGCACGGGAAGTGTCCCATCGTTACTGAGTTTAAGTGCCTGCTGTAAAATGCTAGGGGTTTGTGTCCCATACTTGTTTTCTGCATTAGTACTGCTTTCATTACTGCACCATCGCAATGCGAGAAGATGTAGAACTCTTATTCGTAGTTGGGAGTGCCCAGAACTGGTGCCGTGGAAATGGCCTCTTTCAGTTTATTGAATGCCTCAGTCATCCCTCTTGTCCATCCCAACTTATTCACCCCTCTTTGTGCTTCCTTAAGAGCTGCCAGTAGGGACCGTATGTATGTGCTGTAGTCGAATACCCATACTCTGCAGTAATTGCGCAGACCAAGAAATGAGTGCAATTCCCTGATCGTTTGTGGCTCAGGTGTATTCTTTGTTTGTGACCTTTGTGGTGCGATGTTTCTCCCTTTCTGTGATCTGACCTGTCCAGTGTAGGGGCGTGGTCTGGCATGCATGGAGTGAGGAAGCAAGGAACCAAGCTCTGGCCGCAATCCTGCGTGTTGATCCTGTTGCAGAGGTAATAACGTGCTAAAGTTAGCAAGAAAGGAACCGCCGGTGAGATAAAGCGACCCACTATGCGCCTGTGCTGAAACAAGGAGAAATCGGACTGCAGACGATGCAGCAAGCCCTCGGAAGCGGGTCCATACCAGACGGCACAAAATGGCGGAGAAGAAAGCGCGCTGAGAAGCCAGAGGGGGGAAGGGCAAGAAGACCGGCGTGGCTCTGCAGAAAACGACAGCAATCGGAGGAGCTCTGGACTGGAGGCGAATCGGCTTGATCGAGAGACTGGTGGGGAGGCGGACTGCAGATTGGGAGGGGCAAATGCAGCGATGGGGAGCTGGGAGTGCGCGCAACCTAAAGCTGAGCTGAGACCACGGAGGGAGGACAGCACGCCAAGGCATTGGAGAACAGTGAAGTGAAGGGAGCTGGAGAGGTGAGGACATCGGAAAGACAGCGGCAGCCACGGGCGCACAAGGGAGTCACCCTGCCAGGGTAGGAAGATTTAATAAGACCCTGCTGGGCGAAGAGACGTAAACGGGAGCGGACACAACGCGAGGAGCCAGGAGCGCGGGGACCGCTGCAGCTGGAGACCCTGGTAAGGAGAGGACATCTGGGGTGGAGGCCCGGGGAGAAAGCGGCAGCCCAAAGCACGCTGAAGCGCCCCACCGCCGCAGTATTAAACTGAAAAAGAGGCCACCGGGTGAAGAGCAGGGACCAGGAGTGCCCACAGAGACAGGGCGAGCACACACCAAAACCGGGAGCAGCCACGGGCACCATAAATATATGCTGAGCTGGAACGCGGAGGGGGCACGCCTGAGGAGAGACTAAGGGGAAGCAACACAGCCCGAGCGGAAGACCCAAGCGCCACTACCGCAAGCCCCGGGCGGACAAGTGATCTAACAAGCTGCTACGTGGGGCACACTGCAAGGCTCGCAGAGGAGCGGCACAGGACGAACTTAAAGAAGCCTAAGTGGGCCTGGACAGGACTGCCGCAGGAAGAACAAAGGTGAGCCACGGGGCAGAGAGGGACACACCTGAAACCAGACAACGCAGGGAGGGCAGGAAGTGAGCAACCCACACTGCCCGTACGCCTGAACTGCCCAGGGCAATGAAATAGGAGGACACGCAAGCAAAGGCCTGAATCCACGACAAGAGCAAAGCCAACACAAATGCGCAGCACAACCTAACGCAACTGTGCTGCAATCAAAGACAGAGGGTCATAAAAAGCCCAGCTAGCCTCCTGCAAAGTTGTATTGCCCAGAAAAGCCGAGGGAAAACCGGAAAACGGCACTCTCGCCTACAACGTGGGGGTAATAACAAGTGGCAGCACAAATAAACCACAAGACCCCATTTCCCCCAGTAGCTGAAGCGGACTGGGGAATAAACACCGAAAGGACTGAAATAAACGAAAGCTAGACACAACTTGAGTCACTGCAGCGTTGGTGGAAGAGTGACAACTACCTGGAAACAGGCCAACACACAAAAGCAGCTGAGAAGGGGGACAGCAGCGGACCAAGCCTGAAGGCAAAGACTAGGGGGCACAGAAGGCACAAGCATTCAACTGGCAGGACACAAAGACACGATCCTGAGAATCAGAGACTCCCCACTCCCCCGCTGCTGGAGCACAGACCTGTCCTAGCGGCTGGGATGCTGACAGAGGTCGGCGCACCCTGCAACGCCCCGTTCAAACATGCCATCCACCAAAGCCAAAGCCAAAGGCAAGGTGAAGATGACGACAATGGATTTGTTCATGGCGCCGAAAACAATGTCCACAGCCCACAGAGGTGCAACAGAAACGGAGGCTCAGACAGAAACAGACAACAGAGATGGGCAGGTGCTGGAGGCCATAGCTGCTCTCAGGACCTTCATAGACACAAAGATAGATGAAGTGAAAACAGACCTGCAGCTAATGAGGCAGGATGCAAGGAACCTTGCAGAAAGAGTGGCTGTAACCGAAGCTGGTGTGTCAGAAACCGCAGAAGCCACAACGGAACTGAAGATCAAGGTGGGGGAATTGGAGAGGAAAGTAATGCTGGAAGCAAGAGCTGAGGAAGCGGAAGGAAGGGCCAGGAGAAGTAACATCAGACTGCTGGGAATCCCTGAAGGAACTGAGCGAATGAACCCGACAAGATATGTAGAGTCCCTACTACAGCAGAAAATAAGTGCAAACAAACTCTCAATGGGATTCGCGGCGGAAAGAGCTCACGATCCCTTCAAAATAAACCACCTCCAGGCTCGCACCCCCACCCGATGATTGCAAAGATCCTCAATTTCCAAGACAGAGAGATTATACTCAAACACTTGAGAGAAGGCGGGATAATGGAGCAAGGAGACTCCAAGATAACAATATACCCTGACTACACGCAAACGGTGCAACGAGCAAGGAACTCCGTTGTCCTGATCAAAGCGAGGCTGAGACAACTAAACCTGAAGTACATGCTGCTCTATCTCTCCAGGCTAGAGGTAATCCACAAAGGGCGAGCCATATTCTTAGAGATCCCAGCAGCAGCCAACATGTGGCTAGAGCACAATAACTTGATGGACGGCCAGGGCAAAGACCCTTGAAATTAACCGAAACTGAGGGAAGGACACAGGGGCACGGAAGAGACATTATCCTTTGACCTGCCACAAGCAGTGCACTTCTCCACCATGAGAGATCCATAAGAGCACTTAACGAACGGCCAAGAAAGAGTTTGGATGACCACTCTGCGTGCAACGCCCTAACCCTTGGAATGACCAGAGCTGGCCTGTTGCCGGCACAACCACGTCCGCACTGGATACCCTGGAAGGGGTGACACAGTGCAGAGGCACCCGAGCACAACACCAGTTGGTATAGTTGCTGGGTGCAACTGTTGAGGCTGCGTTTGTTGTTGCAGTTGTTCCCGTTTTGCACCAGAGTCGGTGGCCAACAAGTCGAGGACACAAGAAAAGAGAGACTACATGTTGATTGACCAAGCACACCTAGCACAAGTGGAGTCAATACAATACATGGGCAGAACGATCTCTGACCACTCGTCTCTGCTAATGCACTGGGCAATGAACGGCCCCAGGCCTTCTATCCCACTATAGCAAATGCCCACAGAGGCATTGATGGATCCAACTTTCAGAGATGAGCTGGGGGACAAGTTGTTAGAATGTCACAGCCAAAAGCGGCAGTGTAGACTGCTGGGGTACAGTGTGGTAGTGTCATGCTGAGAACCTGGTGTCTGCAGAAGCTGCTGAACCCCCGACAATCCACCCAAAATGTGGCACTCTGAGTTGACCTAAATAACTACTCAGTTTACCTCACTTTCAGGGGAAAGGGGGAAGGGACAAAGAAACAAACACCAGGCTGGAAGCTATCAGCTCGCTGGTTCTTCACCTGTAGTTAAAACATAAACATGCAATATTCCTCATTACTCATGGGTTACTATACTAACCTTAAACTCTAAATCCTTAATCAAAATAGTTTAAAAACCATACCTGGTTCTTCTCTTCAGAATGCCCAGAGAAGTGAAAAGCAGACAAGACTTCCTTACTTGTGGACCAGAATCTTATAGATAATTCAGCCTTCTCAGTAGGTCCATGAATGTAAATTAACTTTGTAGTTAGTCTGCTCAACTCAAAGATTCTTGAACAAGGTCTTCAAGTAAGATTTATGAAGTTCTTTTAATTTCTTGTATTGGTTTTTAATATTTTCTTTGTAGAGAGTCTTTTTCTCAGGAACAAATTTAACTTGCGCTGGAATCTTCACGTGGAAAGCCAGAAACCGCGGGAAGAAAAAAAATCACGCGCCTATTCTCCAAATCGTGGGAAATACGCACACGCGCTGACAATTCAATTCGCGGGTAAAACGCACTCGCGCTGAAATCCAAGACGCAATAAAAATTACACGCGCTTTCCTCCAAGTCGCGGGAAACACGCACACGCGCAGACGATTCAATTCGCGGGTAAAACGCACTCGCGCTTATGTCCAACTCACAAATAAATATGTACACGCGCAACATACACACGCGCTTATATTATCACGCAGAAAAAACCCTTGCGTAAACGAACAGTAAACGTGAGTCCAAAGTACGCGCTCGCGCTTCACTCTCACGCGCAGAGACACACGCGCGGGCGAAAAGTAACGGACAAAAAACTCTCGCGCTAGTTTGATTTGACATGTAGCGATAAAAACAAACGTACGCTCTTAAATCTTTTTAGATACAGATTTGATTTCAATCCCTTAGATAAATATAACCTTTTTACAAGTTCAACAAATCAGGATAGTCACTTATCTTGAATGAGACTTAAAAACTTCTTTTCTCAGAATAAATGGAAGTTTCTGACTCCTGTCCTGTGTCTCAACCAAACTCCAAACATGACTCCTGTTATACTTTCAGATCTTCCGCTCAACCGCTAGAAACTTGTCACCTTTGACAAAGTTAAGCAGGTGCAACAAGGCACACGACCTCTCAGCTGGGCAAGGACGATGAAAGGCAGTTTAGAATGTTCATTGTCCTCCCTATAAACAATCTCCAGCCAATCAGAATTTAGACTGAGAACCTCCATCTTGGCTTGGGGCAATCTCCATAGACTGCAATGAAGGTTAAGGGCAAAATTGGCTGTATAAAAAATATAACCCATAATAACTTCCTAAAACCTTTCTATACTAAATATGTGTCTCCCTTGACCCAATGTAAGTGGGTATATGATACTGTATGTAAAGAATATGTCACTCCAACCTGACAGGTAGGCCCTGAAGGTGGTAATGAGGGGAGAGATTATAGCTGGGGCAGGCGGAATCAGAAAAATGCTAAGGAATGAACTAGAGGAGAGGGAGGAAGAAATAAAGCAACAAGAGATCAACAGCTCAGGATCTAGGGCCGAGGAGGAAATTCTGCTAGAGGCGCAAACAAGCGGTCATTAGGCGTAGGGGCGGCTGGCTAAATTGGACTACATAACCCACACCACCAGGACAAACATGAACGGTGACAAACGAGGTAGACTGCTGGCATGGCTATGTAAACAAGAGCATCCGAAATGCCCAGTGACCGCACTAAAAGATGAGAAGGGGGACATGAAAAGGAGGCAGAGCTCAATAAATGACACTTTTGCTGACTTCTACTCCACACTACATGCACATAACACCCAAGTGCCGCTGACAGAGATACAGGACACCCTAGAAGAAATAGAACTCCCCAAGCTGAGTGAGCAACAGCGGGAGACACTAGAGGAGGCGATCACACTAGAAGACATCACAGACGCCATCAGATCCCTGGCCACATGCAAGACCCCAGGAACAGACGGGCTTCCCCCAGAGTTCTATAAGGCGTATGAAACAATGCTAACCCCAGTGCTATACGAGGTGTATCAAGAAGCCTACGAGACAGGAACCCTACCCAAAAGCATGAGAAACACTAATGGTCCCAATGCCTAAGCCACACAAACCAACAGACGAATGCGACTCATACCGCCAGTTTGGCAATGCTAAACTATGACAGCAAAATACTGATCACCATACTGTCCAAGAGACTGTCCAAAGTGATAGGAAGCTTGGTACATGAGGACCGAAATGACTTTGTGCCTTGCCACAACACGACTGCCAATTTGCGCAGACTATAACACATCATGGCACAAACGGAGGGAGATCAGGTGCACATGGCAGTGATGTCATTAGACGCCATTAAGACATTTGACTTCATCTACTGGGAGTGGCTGATAGAGGTGCTGTGGGAATTTGGATTCGGGGAGGGATTTGTATGATGGATCAAGATATTGTATAAAGACCCCACGGCAAGGGTAAAAATGGGCAAACTGGTCTCGAGAGCTTGGAACATAGAGGCACCAGACAGGGTTGCCCCTTGTCGCCCATGCTCTACATTCTGGGGTTAGATCCAATTGCAATCTACATAAGGAAACTGTTCTGGGACGCAGGATACGGGTGGGTGGGAGGTACCATGTTATCTCACTATATGCGGACGACGCCCTGCTCTACCTGAGAGATCCATTGAACAATGTCCCAACAATCCTAGGAGTGCTGGACAACTTTATTCAGGGATACATTTTAGCAGACAAAAATCTTGCATGTTCCCACTAGCGAGCTTGAGGGAGACAAGGATAGAAAACCTATCGTAGTCACGCCCCTAGTATATTCACTGGTGATTGTTTTGAGTATAACAAGGGCGAAGATAAATCTTGATCTCCAACAGATAAGGATATGTTATCAGTAAAAGTAACCCCCCCCTCCAGCCCCAGAAAATCCTTGAGTGCGCATGGCATTGCCTGACAATTTGAACTTCCCTTCCCTAATACAGGATCTAAAGGCCGTTGTGTCAACTAGGAAGGAAAATGTTTTGTCACCTATCGCCACCTTTATGCGTGGTTCCTCCGCAGGGTTAGGTGTTACCGACAGGATGGGACACAACAAGGAAGTCTGTGGGCTGACCTATTGGAGGTACAATGATTGTCAGCTACCTGTGTATGGGTTATGTCCCATTATTTTTGTCCCCCCCCCCCCCATTTTGTGTTGTTGGTACTGTCGTGTCCATGCGTTGTTGTACGTTGTGTTGTACTTTCGTTAGTTGCTGCACTGTGTGGACGTGTTGTTGTGTGCCAATGTCCTTTGCTGCTGTGCTTGTTGTTGAGCATGTTGGTGTGGCATCTATTGTGTGGTGGGTATCACGTTTGGTTGCTGTTGCAGGTGTGATTGCGGCATGCCACCTTGCTGTGCCATTTGCATCTGACCGCTTGTAGCTCTTCTTGTTGGTGGTAGTTGTTTGGTCCCCCTTGGTAGCCCTGTTTTCCTTGCTCGCCCCATCCTGCTTGTGCCAACCTTGCCCTGCATGTGCGTGATACGTGTCCTAACCCACATGTCCAGCACATGGGGGGGCTCCCGAGCTTGCCATGGGTAACCCCTTGTGCTGTCCAAATAACCCTGATGCCCATTTTGGGAATACCCCCGGAAGCCACCCCCTTGCTGGTGTGCTGATTGCCAAAACACCCTCCCTCTGTTCAACCCTCCTCTACCGCTGTAATTGTTCATGTAGCCGTTACCCATTTGCGTGTACTCTCCCCCCACGGGTTGTGCGTATTGTTGTGCTT
The DNA here is from genome assembly GCF_040938575.1 of Ambystoma mexicanum. Lineage (NCBI taxonomy): Eukaryota > Metazoa > Chordata > Amphibia > Caudata > Ambystomatidae > Ambystoma > Ambystoma mexicanum. The sequence goes on from NC_090921.1 coordinate 1,478,078,452, forward strand.
TGTATGGGGGCAGGGGTGGCAAATGTTGTGACATTATGGGTATTTGTTGTTGCTTTATCGTAGGGTGGTGTTGTGTGAGAGCTGTTACCGGTGGGGCAGGGTTCGTAATGAGCGCCCCCTCTATGGCATATTTCGACAGCTCTTTTTGAACCAATTTTGCCTCATCTGCCTTTCTATCTTCCTCTTTCTGTTTCATCTTTTCTTGCCATAGTCTACAATGGTGCACTATTGTCAATTGTATCTCTGGCCATGCTTTTGCTTCCATCCCCACCAATTTTTTCAATTGCCTCTGCACAGGTTCTGGGAGTCCCTGTATCGGTATGTGATCAAATATTGCTAGTGTTTTGTCCCACGGCTCCCGCATTTCCAAGTGCCATTTCTCCTGAATTTCTTGGATGTAATTAACAGGTTCCTCGTCTGCGCGCATTTTGCGTGAGGTGATTGCCCCTATGTTTGATGTGTCGGGGTACTGTACCCTTAAAACCTGCCGTTTGCAAATGGCGACCCGTCGTGTGACGTTTAAAAAAAACTCAGTAGTTTTACGTGCATGCTGTGCGTTCCCCGTGTTCCTATTGTCTGTCAAGGTCATGAAGTCAGGGGCACAGGCATGCAGGGGTCGCATGCACAGGAGACCTGGGTGGACACTGTCCTGGCGCCTTTGGTGCCAGGGTCATGAACAAAAGTAAACAAGAACATCCATTTAACACCAAAATGGTTTTATTATGGACATAACACTTCAGAAGCATTATCCTTGAACATTCCATCCATTAAGCAGCCCCAAGTGTATTCTTGGGTGTGGCTGCTAATGGATTGCCTTTCCACGTGCTCACTCTCTAGGAGTGGCAGGGTGTGGCTGGTAAGCCGGCCCTAATGGGCGTGCCCATGATCTCACGTATATAAGCTGCCCCGATCCTCAAGACCGACGCTTCGCGTTATTCTGCACTTGCAAGCAGCGTAACGCTCACCGTCGACTGAGGTCAGACTTACCTTTAAAGATCCTGCTTCCTGCCAGCATACTTACCAACTGGGGGAAGCTGTTCTTACCTGTACATCTCTTCGGCGAACCAAGTATTCATCTTTACACTTTTCGGAGCGCCAAAATCTTCATCTTGGCAGAGCAGCCTGACATGCTCCATCATCGATAGCAGTGCCTGCAAGGAAAAACAGAAGACCAAGGTTAGACATCGAAAAAAGTCAGTTTAAGGTTGCGTTTCGCCGTACTTTGCGCTTTTCCTTAAACCATCACTTACTTGCTGTCGAACATTGCAGTAGCATCCATCTTCCAACCGGCCGCATCTCGCTTCTCACAGCTGCATTGAGGCCGCATTTCCATCTAAGGGAAGAAAACGGAAGAGAGACATTATTGCGGGCATAAATAGTAGCAACATATAAAGACATTAAACGGAATGAACAGCATCGCAAGAGCTCAAGAAAGACTTACCAATCATAAGGAGAAGAGTAGTCGCAGCTAACTGGACTGGATCCTTATCAGGGATCAGTGAAGGAACTAGATCCCATTGGACGCACCTCTGCCAGAAGTAGCAGGACGGAGAGCTTATCTTCCATAATTCACAGGTTAGCTTTGTGGTCCGGCATATGCTCACAGAAACCGTATTTTGCGGTGAAGGGTTCGAGAGGTACAACAATCACAGATTGGCACACTCGCACACTCTTATCTCCATGCAGGAGCAGTATTACCACGTACCACCGCTCACAGCTTTTGTACTGAGGGAGAGGCCTGAAGGGGGTGATTCAAGTTCAGAGAGGGCTGCAACCGTGCCCCAACGCCTCCACAGAGACCAGGCGAGCGTAACATTGTCCCTGCGTTGGCATGCCTGGCCCTTGTTATGTGCTCTTGCTGATCCTTCCTTCCTGCGCTCAGGGAGGTCTGAGTCTGTTGACGTATGGTGTGCGTTTGGTGGGTGATGGTGTTACTTGTTGTATTATCCCTTCCCACTGTGTGCTTGTACCCTCCCGTCCAGCTGTGTCTTCCCCTAGTGTTCTGTATTCCCATGATGACCGAGTGCCTGTATGTGTACTTAAAGTTTACTAAGCCCTTCTCTGCTTTCATCGCTCCGTCCCCCCGAGAATCTTAATTTTGCACGTGGGCGCGGGTATTGTACTGTTACTGTTTCTAAATCTATGTCCGCGAACCTACGTATTCCACATCTATGACAGGTAATGACCACAGCTGTGCTGCTTCGGAAGATTTTCCGGCATCCTGCGTAAGTCAGCGAGGCCTTTTTGAGCCCTTCTGTTCCACCACCCAGATTGGATTTGTTCCAACCTTTGGATTATATTTCAGAGGTGGATGAAGGGTCTGATGAGGAGATGGTTGTGCCTCCTGATGTCCCTGATGACCTTTTGTCTGGTCACAGTCAGATGGAAGAACTCCATCAGTCCTTGCATGATGCCAGTGGTCTTGACACCTCTCCGGAGGTGGAGTTGGCAGGCCTGAGCCGGGAACACATGCCGAATCCTCCTATAGGTGTCTCATGTCCAGGGTGACTGAATACTTGGGGTGGTCTGCTTCACCTGTTGATTTTGATCAGGATGATCTGACGGACCTCCTGGACCAAGGTCCACCCACTAACCTGGTGTTGCCATTTCACATGGCTTTGTAAAGAAGGGCGGCAGCGGCTTGGACTGCTCCGGAGAGTCTCCCGGCAGTTGGTAAGTCGCTTCCGAAAAAACACCACCCAGCCAGTAGTGACCCCTGCTACTTGTCGACGCACCCTACTCCGGAGAGTTTGGTGGTGCAGGTGGCTACGGCCCCAGCAAAGCAGGCTGCATACCCTACCATCCCTCCTGATGGGGACGACATGCGCTTTGATGGTTGGGCAAAGGTGTTTTCTTCTGGGGTATGGCTTTGAAGGCAGCCAACTCTGTTTGTGCCTTGGTGAGATTCACTCACACGCTGTGCAATTGTGCATCTTTGGCGGCTGAGCATATTTCCGAAGGGGAAGAACGGGATGGTTTTCTAGCCCTCGTATAAGACAGCAAGGATGCCATGTGTGAATCCGTTCAGTCGGGTCTGGACAAGTTAGACTGTGTCAGCCGGTCCATGGCTGTGAGCACCGTGATACGCAGGTTTGCATGGTTGCGGAAGTCGGGGTTTGCTCCTGACGTGCAATCCCGGCTTCTCAACATGCCCTTTGATGGTGTCCATCTGTTTGGCAGCAAGGCTGACGAGACCCTTGAGAGGTTCCAGACCGCCAAAGCTGCAGCAAAGTCTTTAAGCGCTGCAGTCCGTCAACCTTCCCCTTTTCGTCCTAGGGGACAGCAATGAGGGGAGGTTCCTTTCGGTACTACTCTACCTTTGGTAGATCGAGAGGAGCTGCCAGTGAAAGGGGCCACCGTAGGAGTACCAAAGGTGGAAAGCAAGGTACTCGAGGTGCCAGAGCCACTCGGGCAGTTGCCTCTTTGCCCTCAGGCACTGCCGCAGCCGCGTACGCTCCGTCATGACGCCATGTCCCATGGTTTGTCGGTTGGGGGCAGACTTGCGCAGCATCTTGGAGAATGGCGAGCCGGTACTTCAAATGTGTGGGTGAAGTCTGCTGGAGAAAAATCCATAGAACATTACGGTGAGTAATTTCTCCTTTTGACTTTTGTTAAATATTTCTATACTGCTAAATGAACACTTCCTAAAAGACCCTTGTTCCAGCCTTTCTGAGGCAAAAGAAACTTGGCACTCTGCATTCTATGATCACTCAAGTCTGTATCAATGATGCTAAAATTGCCACACTTTTGGACGAGTTCCCCATTAACTACAGCATAATCTATTCTAGATGACTTGGTTCTATTCAACCATTTCATGTGGAGCCATGTCACTCTTGACGCTTCCATTTCAGCATTGCAGGTTTCATTTCTGCTTAAATACTAGCCAGTGTTTTCCAGCTTCATTTGATGTGGCTGCATTCAATAGGGCCTTCGTTTCCTCTATTTCTATCTGCTTGGTAATACTTAATCTAGTTTAATCTATTTATAGATCTCCCACCAATAACTCAATCTGTTTACACTCCACTATCTGTCTCTCTTCCATCAAGAGCAATACACTTTGAAGAAATACCTAGATAGAACTTTTAATGGGGTTCCAATAGATGTTTATCAGAAAGAGGTTTATTGAATTGCACTCTCCTCCAATGACATACCAATTGGCCAAGATTCCATAAATGCCTAATTTAGTTTCCTTTAAGATCCACCCCGTTGAAATTTTAATTGGTCAACAGCCCACCCAGTCTAACTCGTTGATCGGAATGAATTGGAAAAACGATACAAATCACATTTTTCTTTTGACACATGCTGTAGTCTTCTGAAAGAAAGGAGACCAGGTGTATAGGTAATTTCCATTTATTTATGACAGTTCACCAGGAGTAGTAAAGCGTCCCCCTTTTAGTTTCGGTCCCTGGCATCTATTGCTACCAAATGGTGGGGTGGAGCAGAATTTGAAGTCCCTATTTCTAGTCTTTAGTTTGAGATCGAACAATGAGAAAATTGAGAACATGTTTAAAAGGAAAATGTTTATGATTGGAACACTATCTAAGGAATACTGCTATGGAGTGCTTTTTTTTCTTTTTTCTCTATGGTGTTTTACAGTGTGAATGGGCTTGTTATCTGTGATTGAGAGCGGCAACACGGTTAAGCTCCTGCACTAGCATTAGACTTGGTTACCGATTGCTTCACATAGTATTATTCTTGAATTATTTTAGTTATTAGGTTCAACATGAGGATGGGAGGGATAGGTCGGGATGGTTAAGATCATATTGTGCAATGTAAATATTGCCACTCACAAGCCGCGTGTGTTTTATTGGGCTGCAGGTAATTTGATATGTAGTTTGTTGTATTTGTGTTGTCTGTATTGTTTTTAAAGGCTTTCTTCAGAGATGTACATGAACATTCCTCAACTAAGATTCTCTAATCTTACGTGATGGCTGGGATGCCGAATGATTGGTGCCACTGTTGTGATTACATAATATACTCCACATTGATGGATATCTTTTGTTAAACCTATAATAAGTCTGAAACTATGCATGAGACCACTAACCTTTTTAACGTGGGATGTTAAAGGTTTAAATTAGCCTGCTGAAAAGGAAGGTGGTTATGGAGGGCCAAGGCTGACGTAGTCTTCCTTCAACAGACTCATTTGCTTGATGCACAGAACATTTTAACAAATTCAAACTACACTTGGGAAGTTTCGTATTGCTATATCAAAATCTAGGGGTGTGAGTATACTTTTCCGCAGAGGTGTGTTAAGGATTGTGAAGGGAGGATGCTATTCGCAGAAATCGTCCGATGGCAAACTATTCTCTATTGGTATTTTATATGGACTGTGCACCACAGGTGGCCAATTTGTGGGTGATCTATCTACGCTTTTACGAACGTTGCAAGGAGAGTATCATTTTTGGTAGTGACTTTAACTGTGTGCTTGACTGTAAGCTGGACCGTTCAGCTACCTTTAGATATATGGGAGGTGGAATGAGTAGAGACTTTGAAAGCTTCCTGCAGGAATTTGATATGGTGGACATTTGTAGAATAATGTATCCTGGTGTAAAAGAATGTTCATTTTATTCTGCTGTACGCACAATTTCTACTCTGGGATTTACTTTTTATCAGACAGGTTTATGGATAAAGTGATTAATATTGACATACGAGAACGTGGGATTTCAGATCATGAGTTGATTGAGCTACAGCTATATTTGGGCAACTCAGGGTCGAGATTTGTTAGGTGGCAACTAAATACTAGGATCTTAAGACTTGCAAACCGCCCAGTTCAGTGTAAGGTTGTATTGTTTTCTTTGCAGAAAATTGAAATACAGCTAATGTCTTTATGGTCTGGGATAGCTTCAAAGTAGTGATATGAGGTGAATTGATTAGTCGAACACGTTGAATTAGGAAGACTATGTTGGCGTAGCTAACCTTGTTAGAAGATGAGCTGAAGGAACTTCAACAAAATGTTGCATTGTCTGGAAATCCTGGAGATAAGCTGGAAAATGTAACGGATGCTCTGAACAGTAAAATTGATGTGTAGATGTGAAGGGGAATATTGTTTCTTAAACAGAAATGTGGGGCGTCCGGTGAGTAGACGGTCAAACTGTTGGCTAATAAACTCATAGGGATGATGGAGCAATCTCTTATTAAGAGCGTAGAGAATGCGCATGGTCTCCCTGTAACAAAAAATGTGAAGATTTGTGACTGTTATCTCTCTTTCTCTGAATTACTCTATAGGGAGGTTGTTTTTCCTTTTTAATTGGATCTGTATGAGCTTTTTTGGAAGTTTGATATTCCAGTCTTGACATCTGAAAGCAAGAGTTCTTTGGATAACCGGATTGATGAGAAAAATTGCAGCAGCTATTGGTCAACCAAAAATCATTAAATCACTGAGGTTAGATGGTTTACTCATTGAATTTTATTGGACCTTTGTAGCTCAACTATCTCCCTTTCTATTTGATTATATGGTTATATGTTGCGGGATAGTGTTCTGTGACCCTCTGAGGGAAGCATTTATTACATTGAGTCCTAAACTGGGCAGGGATTACACCAAGTGTGGGAATTATCGCTCAATTTAATTGCTCAATGTAGATATTAAATTACTCGCAAGGGGCGCTACAGAGCCCAACCAAGAAGGACATGAGCTCCTGTACAAGTTCCTAGATTCGCCATATATACGGAGGTTCCCCTGTTGACTTTTAATTTCCCGAGAAGTGTCGTGCTATAGGACCGTTATGTCCCTGCTGTGGCAAAGTTTTGGAGCATTTGGTACCTGGGAAGTCCGGTTTCAGACGGTGTGGTGAGGCCTTGGAGGCAGTGACTCGGTAGCGCGAGAGGAGAAGCCGCCCAAGAATGCCGCGACCTAGTGGGACGAGGGAAGAGCTGTTGGAGAGACCAGCCGACTCAAGAGTGCTTGGCAGCGGATAGAGACTCGGACCAGCATCCGACGAGTCTACACAACAGGTGGCGGGCTGACCCCAAGTGAGACTGCAGGATGTGTTGGGAGACTCGTCCGCGATCTGCCTCCCGGGTCCAGGCATCTACACTGATGAGCGTACTGCGGTTGGCACCAATGAATAGACAGGTGGCCCGACCTGCAGCTTCATCGAAGATTCAGGGCCGCTGAGAAACAGGGAAGCTTGAGGAGCCGGGAGGTGGCAGACCCAGCCCCCCTCCGCACCCCTGTGTAGCTGGTCGGTGTGCGCCCTCCGGCTCTGGGCCTATCTGAATGAGCGTGCTCAGACCATAATTGGGCTACGACTGGGAGTACACCTGAAACAATGTTTGTGCGGCTCAGTGTGGAGAGAACCCTTCCCAGTGCTGGACTGCGGAACCTATCCCCTAAGGAGCCCTGAGAGCCTTGCGGAGGAGCGTGGTTGGGACCTGGGTTGGGCCTCCCCTGCTCATGACATTGAAGTCTGGCCTAACGGAGAAGACGTCGCCGCCTTGACTGAAGGGGGGGATCATCCGCGGAAACGCCATCGGCTTCACGCAGGGCCCAGACGTTGCATCACACAAGCTGGTAGGTGGAAGGCAAAGTGTGCAACGGACGCTCTGTGCCATAGTCACGCACACGGCATCCAAGGCACTACGTTAGGGTCATATGCCCATGTGCTGGTGAAGAGGAAGTGGAGGACGCTATCCAATTCCGTCCTGGCACGAGGAATAGTTTCCTTTTGGTGTATCAGGACAACAAGGAAGTTAGTAGTGGGGGCCAAACAATAACGTAGGGTGGAACTTAGTGGCACAAGATCCATAATAGAGATTCGAGAGCTGTTTGTAACAGGTGCATACTTGAGGAACATGGCACTCTCCACTTGCGAATTGAGCCGTGGTCACGCACCTAGGAAGGCGTAGACAACATATACAGCCACTGGGAAGGGATCCTGGCGGCATAATGTTTCAGATGGTGCTGTAACACTGCAAGCAATCAATAAGGAGAGTGACGGCATATACCACAGTGGCGTCTCATGAACACCGCAGATCATAGAAGGGGCACTGGTGACCACTCATTGAGACTGGGTATCCGACTCTAAGGAGGGCAACCCTGATTCTTGATCTGCTTCAAGGTGAGACCCGATCTGAGATTGTTGGTGTTAAACAAGCTGTCAGATCGACAAAGACCACAGACACAACATCAATCAGCTGTAGCGATCTCCCATCACCCACTGGTAACTCCTGCCCTCATCATATATAAGTGGGCGCTGCTAAAAGGGAGGCAGGGGGTGAATAATGGACAATAAGCTGAAGGTTCCTAGCGGGCTTTGCAAATCACAAGAACTGAATCTGGGGCACCCAATGACATCTGATACTTAACAAAAAGGTAAAGCCTGGAACAGCCCTGATCCAGGGAGGGAGCCACTCATAGATTAAAGTAGAGTGACGAATCTTCAGAGGAATGACGGCAGCAGTGAAGACGGCACCCTGCAAGCAAGGAGGCCTATTCTTCTAAAGAAAGGAGTCCAACTGCCGTTAAACTGGGCACTCGGATACATGTATGACACTGATAGCCCCTGATCTTTCCCGGGGTCAGATGCAAATTGAGATTGCTGGGGTGAAACAAGCTGCAAGGAAAACTGGTGCAGCAGGCACAATATTTAGACTGGTTGGGACTCCTGCCGCTCGTCACCAACTACAGCCTTCGCTGCATGCACCAAGACACCGCTTGCAGAAGGGAAGAAAGGAGGGGGGACTCAAGAGCTTAACCGACCAGTCATTGAAGCTTGGGAAGCCCAACATCTCTGGACATTTAATAGATAAAAGGTAACGCCAGATCCGGATCTGTTGCAGGAAAGAACCCACGCACTGCCTGCTGGAGCGGGTTGAGTCATTAAAGAAACGTCAGCTGCAGGTGGGGCATTATCCCACATACCAGGCATACTCCTGATCACGTGAAGCCCGTCTGTGGTCATACCAAATCGAGTGATAGACCTTTGGTTTCAGCTGTGAGAGACAGGGCTGGTGCGTTAGGGGACGACAGTAGTGTGGAGTGGCCCCCAAGGCACTGAGCTTGATACGGTTCTGTAAGCCTTTATAAGCACAACCCAAGCATGGTGGGGATGTTCAAGTCTGGCAAAGAGGGCAAAAAGCAGTCCAAACTGCATTTCGACACACCATCTCAATCCAGAAATAACAAACCAATGGATGACTCCCCGGAAACACAACCCCAAACTGCATCTCAAGATCCAGCGGGGGCATTCCAGGCCATAAGAGAGATGTTCAATCAATTGCTATCCAGTATACAATCTCTGGATGGGAAAATGGACCCACTTACCTGCAAGGTCGACCCCATGCAGGTCCGATTGGACAAACGCAGATAGAGGCTGGATGAGGTAGAGGGGATGGTGTCAACTGTGGAGGATGAGTCTGCTTGTGTCCAGAGACAAGCAAGATGACCTCGAGTCACGTTCCAGAAGTTACAACCTAAGGATAACTGGGGTACCAGAGTCAGTGGAGCGGAGGAATATGGAGCCCCTTGTGAAAGAGCTATTAAGAGAAGCGCTTGGACCGGAGGAGTTCTCAGCAGAGTACATAGTTGAGAGAGCGCATCGAATCCCGAGTGGGAAGAGACCAATTCCGAGTGCACCACCTTGCCCAATCATAGCTCGACTGCTAAATTATCAAGACAGGGGCATTGCCCTTTACAGAGCTTGTGAAAAAGGCACGGTGACCTATAAGGGAGACACTATAAAACTTTCCCAGACTTTTCAGACAAAGGAATTTTACGGAAATCAAGAAACAACTAAGAGTCAGAGGAATTATGCTAATGTTGTTTCAGGACAAACTTCGAATTGAGCACGAGGGACGAGCAATCTTTTTCCACATTCTGGAGGAAGCCAATGCCTTTCTGGAACTCCAGCCAAGACATCCTCGACCACGAAGGAACAATGGGTGATATCACAACCGATGAAATATATCCTTAACTGTGTACAACACTTCAAAACTGGTGATAGTATAATCGAAGAGTCTGGTGGGGAGCCACAACATTTTAGAAGTGTGGTGGATGGCTGGGCTCCAGGCTGCTCCATATGCGAAAGCTTAAATGTTTTGTTCATGTAAGGGTAGGGAGTCAGCTGACAAGTTGGGGTGATCAGTGGGGATGGGGGGGCGGGGAGCGGGATCTTGGGTCACTAAAAGTTAGGGTTGTTGTTGGGGAACGGGAAGGGGGTATTGCAGGAAAGTGACAGATTGGGGTTGTCGGTGGGGGTTGGGTAAAGAGGGAGGAATCGGTATGAACATAAGATTACACGCGACACACGCAGTACTTCTACGGCACACCCAGGGGGGGGGCACCGAGGCTACAGCAATCTGAAGTGTATCCCCACAAATGTGCATGTCTTAGGGAGGTTCATTGATGCCGCTTAACTTCATCAATTGGAATGTTAGGGGGTTAAAGTGCCTGTTTAAGTGAAACAGGTTTTGCTATACTCGCAACATCATCAAGTGGGGATAGCCTTTGTACAGGAGACATCTAACTTCTGAGGTGGTGCACAAATTCGGAAAAGAGTTGGGGCTGCCACATATATTTCTCATCGTGCTCAAACGCAAGGGGGGGAGGGCGAGGATTCTCATACCCAGCTCTGTGGGGTTTAGTCAGGCCCATGTTGTCGGAGATCAAGAGGGCAGGGCCTTACTGGTGCAAGGTACTATACATGTCCGAATCAGGACTCAACTGAAACATTGGATTGATTGGAAATTACCGCCGGGGGAGATTATCTGGGCTGGGAACTTCAACGGGGTTATGAACATCATGAATGACAGAACAGGATCTGGGTATCACCCTGGCAGTAAGGGGACAATCCGAATACAGGATATGACCCTCCTGTGGGAGATTGAAGATGTGTGGAGGGTCAGGAACCAAGGTACACGGCAATACACACACAACTCTCCTCCACATAACTCCGCCTCATGACTAGATTTCTTTTTGACATCACAATCGCTAATGTAACGGACGGAGGAGGTAGTAATCTTGGCCTGCACACTGTCAGATCATGCACCAGTGTTGCTGACTGTAGAGGTGTCAGGCCGGCGGAAGGAGAACCTCCCCTGGAGGTTTAAGAGTGAAGGTCTCACGGACACAGTGTTCAGGGATGGCCTTACAGAGGCCATAGACTCCTTTTTCGAGATCAATGAGGGCTCAGTCAGGTCACCGAGGATATTGTGGGAGTGTTTCAAATGTGTAATTGGAGGCAAGTGCATTTCTGGGGAATCTGGGATCTTAAAGCAAATCAGGAGGAAGCTGGAGGCTAATGAGAGTAACATTCGGGCTATGCAGACAGCTGCACCTACTCCGTTGCACCAGGAACAAGCAGAGATATTGCAACAACTGCAGAACTTTGAGGGGTTGGCGCAAAGAGAAGCCAAATATATCTGGGGGAAGACAGCAATATGCCAGTATGGGGAGCGACAGGGCCCGGGTAGAACATTAGCGAGAGCAACCAAATTGGATAATCTCAGGGGCAGGGTCCTGATAATCATGGACGAACACAGGTTGGATACATTATGGAACAAGGAAATAGTCCAGCAAATGCCCAGGGTTTTACAGCCAACTATATTCATCCCAAACCCAGGTTTTCCAATCGGAGATACATGCATACCTACATCAAGTATCATTACACTGGTGCACGGATGAACATCGGGAATGGCTGGTGCGTCACTTGACATTGGAGGAAGTATTGACGGCTATTAAATCTGTGCCGTCCGGGAAGTCACCGGGGCCTGACGGACTCGCGACTGAATTTTATAAGCACCACGCAGGCAAACTTGCTGCTCATATGTATCAGCAGAGTTTGGAGGACGGAAGGCTGTCGGACTCGTAGAGGGAAGCCATGGTGGTAATACTACTGAAGCCGGACAAATCTGCCAGTGACAGCTCGTCCTACCCCGCCCAATATCACTCATTAATCTTGATAAGATTTTAGCGAAAACCCTCGCATCTCGACTGTCGCCCTTGATGCGGACGATGGTGAGGGCAGATCAGTCTGGTTTCGTACCGGGCCGCTCCACCACGTACGGGCTGAGCAGTGTGTTTGGGCTGATCACTGCGGTGCGGCAGGAGGACTCGATGGTGGCTGCCCTTCTAGACGCCACCCAGGCGTTCGATTCAGTTGCGGCCATTCCTATTCTGTTACATGGGACTGGAAGAGCAGTTCATAGGCCTGGTATCCCTATTAGACACAAACCCAGTGGCTAAAATAAGGGGGAACGGGCAAATAACATCAACAATAGCGCTGGAAAGAGGAACACAACAGGGGTGCCCCTCTCCCCTCTGCTGTTTGCCCTGGCAATAGAGCCATTGGCAGAAAGGATAAGAGAAATGCATCTTCGTGGAGTTCAGTTCTTCACTCATAAGATGGTGATATCATTGTATGCAGACAATCTGGTGCTGTTCACCAAGGATCCCAAAACGAACCTGGATCCAATCATGCAGGATGTTAAGCGGTTTGGGGACCCCTCGGGCCTAATCGTGAACACCACTAAGTCGGTCCTCTTTCCACTGATGGATGGGGTGAAGCAATATCGGGATGGGTGGGGGTACCAATGGCATATGGTTCAAACCCGCTACTTGGGGATTAACATAGCTAAGGATATGAAGGTAGTAGGTTTATAGTCATAGTATCGAAAACAAAATTTCGAATTACAAAAATGTCAATCACATATATATAATAGAAAAAGTCATTAATTCGAAAATAAAATGTCGAAAAAAAAATCGAAAAACCAATGCTAAAATAACTATGTAAAATGTCACAAATACTAACGTTTTTTAAGGGGGGGTCCCCACCCCCAACCCCCCTCCTCCCCATCCCCCCAACACCCCCCATGGATATACCTTTAATTTTTAAAAAATATATTTAATAAAACATAATTATTAAAAACCCCTACCGCAACCCCCCCTTCCACATCCCCCCACCCAACATGGATGTACCTTTCATTATTTAAAAAATATGTTTAATAAAATATTTATTAATTAATTATTTATTTAAACATTAATTCGAAAAAAATGTGACTTTTGTAATTCGACATTTTTATTTTCGAATAAATATTTTCGACATTTTGACTTTCAAAAATATTGTATTCGAAAATATGACTGGACACCAAGGTAGTATACAGCAGCAATTATCTGAGTCTTGGAACAAGCAAAGGCAACCATGTCTAGATGGTAGGAATCCGTGATAAAGATGACATTGCTACCCAGGTTCCTGTAGGTTTTCCTAAATGTTCCGTTAGCAGTGCCTGGAGACTACTTTCGAGGGCTGAAGTCAGTGGTTTTACAGTTCATCTGGGCTGGCATACAGGGCAGGGTCTCCTGGAACAAATTGACAGCACCTTTACACGAGGGCGGTCTAGCGATTCCAGATTTTGAAATATACTATAACGTCGGACAGGCTGGGTTTCTCACCTACTGGTTTGGGAAGTGGGGGGGGGGGGGGGGGGCAGGAAGCATTTGGAGATTGAGAGGGCAATAACGGTGCCAGTCCATTTTCACAGCGCCAGGGAGGGCACACCAAACGCACAATATGGTAGATGTAACCTGCAGAGCCTGGACTTGTATAGAACATAAGAGCAGAAAAGAGGTCCTTTATTCTCCCAAGCTGCCAGTAACTCGTATCCCCGGGATTCCTGTCACTGGGGAGGCTAGCTCGTGACCATGGCGACAAAACTGGGACTGACCCACTCTGGGGAGCTTTTCCCCAATGGGACATTCATAACATTGGAAACATTGAAGGAAAAGGCAGAGGTATCCGTGCTTTGTATTATAGATTGAGGCTGGCCATGCGTCAACTGCTCCCATCTTTCCCGATCAACCACCAATCGCTGGTATATTAGACAAATTGTTGTAGGGGGGTCTGGGCAATAAAGTGACATCGGTATTGTACGCCTTAAGCCTTAGTTCTAAGGAGGAAACTAAAGCCTCCCCTTGGAGGAGATGGGAGCAGTCTCTGGGATACAAGATTTCGGAAGTGGTCTGGCGGTTCTGCTGCGAGATGACAAAGGGGGGCCATCGACACAAGGTTTAAGCTGATCCACTCTAAATACCTGCACCAATTTTATTACACACTGATAAAACTGAATGGATATTTTCCTGAAACCTCTGGTAGGTGCACAATTTGAGATTGTGCATCTGCAGACTTCCTTCATGTGGCCTGGAGCTGTCCTGTTCAACATTCCTTTTGGGAGCAGGTGTTTGAGACGATCAGAGAGGTCTCTGGGCAGTATATAAAGCCAAACCCTTTGATGGCTCTGTTGGGCTATACTAAACCGATTTTAAGCGTACTGGTGGGATTACTCCTGATTTTGGCAAAATTACTGGTAGCAATGTTGTGGAGTAGGAAAAAGAGCCCGAAGATTGCTCAGTGGAAGGCGGACATTGTGTACTGTAATGACATGGAAAGCGGCTGGGGCTCCCTATCCCATAACCAGCAAAGTGATAGACGCACATGGAACACCTATGTGCAATAACTAATCAGACAATCGAAGGTAGGAATGGTGGAACCTGCCACACCCTAAATCAAAGAGAAGCAAAATGGAACAATACACTGCTATAGTGCATAGACAAATTCTTTGTGCCCCACTTGTATGCTGTGTATAATGGAAAAGAGCATAATGAAGCGCTATCTGATAACGGCACAAAGTAATGCTTGATATACAGAATGTAATGGGAAATGCTGAATGGTACAGAGGGGTGGAAACAGGGTTTGGGAACTGTTGTCACACTGGTACCGGTTATGTTTTTAAAATGCCAATAAAGAAAAGTTTTTAAAAAAAAGATATTAAATTATTTGCGAAACCTTTGGCGAATAGATTGGATCAATGTGTGGGGGATCTAATTCATAAATGAGGCTGTTTTATGAGACCGATTTGGCTATGAAACATCAGACATATTAGAACACCGTAGTGGTGTTTCCACCAACCTGATTGGACAATCTGTGGGCTATACGAACTAGTAACTAGCCTGCATGCAGATGTAATTGCTTTGGTTTGGGTGAATGGTGTACTTTCAGATACATTTCCTTTAACAAGAGGCACTAGACTGGGGTGCCCATTGTCGTTTTTTTTGTTCAATAGTACCCTGGATCCTCTGGCAGCTTACATTACACAAGAGCAAGCAATTCTTGGAATATGTGCTGGAGGTCGTACATTTAAAGTATTGTCCTTAGAAGATAGTGGAATTTAATGTGAAGAAACTAATTGAGGTGATTTCAGGTTGATGTGAGGAAATAGACGAAACTGCAGTTGAACACTTGGGCTACAATAAATGCCATCAGGAGGATGACTCTACTCCCCAAGGTTTTGGATAAAGTTCAATCACTTCCATTGAAGTTTAATAAAAAGCCTCTTCAGAAGATTGATGTTCTGTCAGAATTTTCTGTGGTGCAATAATAAGCACCCAACAATTCTGCGATTATGTTAATGCATAGTGTTAAGGAAGGGGGATTTGGATATCCAGATCTTGGTAGCTATAAGAAATCTGCGTATTTTGCATTAGATGAGAACCCTCCACTGATTTGGGTAGATTTAGAAAAGGTGATGTCCCACTACGCATTGGATCTGCCCACGGTCTACTACTGCAAATAACACACAAGGAGCATAAGGAAGTTGTCGGAAGCGGCTGTAACAAACCCATACAATACAGCTTGACGACTTGTGTTTCGTGTGCCCTGCGTGTTACATGCTGCGTGTAGGGTCCTTTCCTCAGCCCCTACGGTCTGTGGCGAGGGACGACCGAACGAGCGAGAGACAGCAGAGCCGGTTCGGGCCTCGTCTGCATCGCGGGCAGTGGGCGAAGGATTAGAGAAGAGCTCTGAAGGCTCTGTGGACTCGTGGATCAGCGAGGGAACTGAGCCATGAGACGAAGGAAGCGATTAGGCGCTGACTCGGAAGAGGGAGGTAAGGGTCTACTCCTAGGCTACTGGGCTTTGCTGCTGGAGCTTATGAGTGGTGCCGCAGCATCTTAGAGATAGCCTGGGAGCCAGGAGGTGGAATTGAAGTGGAGTGGAGCTAGACCCGGAGCAGCAAATCCGATAGTGCTCCAACAATAGCTCTATCCCCATTGTTCTCCCTCCCCCATCCCTCTCCACTCCCCCTCTTTTATTCCCTCTTGCCTGCCTATTATAAACCCCTCCCACCCACCCTGCTGCGCTCCCCTCCCCCCCTCTTGATACCTAATGACAAGAGGTGGGTGTGGAACGTGCATTTTGGGGGAAGTGCAAGTGAATACCCTAAAGTGACACCTAGGATGGGCTATTCTATCTTTGCCTTGTCTCATTGGTGATCACTGGGATTCCACCAACTGAACGATTGGTGACCCTGCTGTTAGCTGGGGAGATCTTGAGCCTCCCTTGTGAAGGACTATAGAGCTAACCGAGAACTCAAGCAGAGGGTTCGCAATATATAGAAGGACCAAACCTATATAGATACAGAATTTACAGTTGCCGCAACATTATCAGGAGACTGCGGGCCATGTGCCTTTGATCCCGACGCGGATTGGAAACGGTCTCTGGTAAACCGAGTATTGTGAATAGTATCCAACTAACTGAGATTGACAGTGTGTAGAAGGCGAAGCACCTTGGAAATTTAATTGGTTCAACATAAGGGGACTAACAATTTGTTGGTCTAATGCAATCAGGAAAAGAACGGAATCAAACTACATACAATTTAAGAAAAACCAAGGTGATAACAACAAACCGGAACCTTGCTAATAAGGAGGGTGAAATGGAAAAATCTAGGTCCAAAAAGAAAGCAAGGAAAACGTCTCCTGCAAACCAAGGTGTGATCACTGAATTTTTCCCACTGAACGCAGCTCGTGAAATAAATTCCACCACGATTGAAGAAGATATACCTGCTCATTGCGAAAAGGAGGCTCTAACCTCGTTAAATTTTGAAGACATCGATAACAACTCGTTACTAGATCTATGTCTAAATATCCAAAGTAGTATGACACCACACCCTGACACAAGGCCAAGCAACAATGGAATACAGGCAGACAGACTGACCACACCTCCGAGAACATCAACTGTGGGAGTTGGCTTAGACAGACTGCCAATCTCACCTAACCTAGCAATGGTTTCAATAGAGGATGTGCCCGAAGTTGAAACAGAGTCCCTGGATAAGTCCTATCCAGGGGCAGTAGAAATAGCAGAAATCCAGGCATCAGTAGCATCATTACAATTTGCGCTCTAACGATTCTGCTTAAAATGTCTGGGCGAATATTGGCTAATACTGAGGCACTTTCCACAGAAAATAAAGGAAGATTGATATCAGCAGAAGATGTAGAAGCAAATCTCTCCGAAGCCATCCATATTGCTAATGAAACTGAAGAGCAACAAAACTTGGAGATTGATCAGGACGTGGGTAGCCCTGACCCATTCTTTTCAAGAAAACAGCCGAGACTAGCAAGAAGGGCCGGAAAGGGCAAAAGAGCTAGTATCACGACACGCCCAACGCCAGAGCAGGGCGTGACAGGATTGCCTACCAAAAAGAGCAGGAAAAGTGGCAAGAGCCAAGAAACGGAAGGCAGCCAGTGGGGGAATAACCTACTAGCTGTCTGCTTCCTGCAAAAGCGGTTGAAAACGAGCTGGAAGAGGAGATAGAGATTGTGGAGTTGGAAGAGGTGTGCAACCGAGAGGCCACCAATATAGACGAGGCATCAAAACTTCCTACAGAGCTAGAAAATCCAGGAACCACAGTAGCTGCCGTCATGGAAAATAAAGGGGAGACGAGAGGAAACGGTGTATGCCTGATCAAGAATGTGTATCATAGCAAGGTCAGCAAATGGCTATCGTGTTCTGAATTCTTGACAAGACTAGATTCTGTTGCACAACTGCGGGTCCTCAAATCCGATGACTTTGTATTTGTTGAGCCCTTGGAAGGTCCTAATTCTAAAGTATCTGCGCTACACTGTAAGTTCCTGGCTACAGCTGAATTATTAAGAAATTATAGAGAGGAATTAAAAGCAGTGGATGTTGAAGTGGATGCTGATCTTAATGAAATTGACCCGAATTGCCCAATGGAAGAAGCGGATATTGCTTTGGTAACAACAGATTGCTCAAGCTTACCAAAGGGAAAGAAGGTTGATGCATTAGAAGTCCAACACATGCTAAAAAAGTTAGTAGACGCACTTACCGAGATTCTATCCAAACAATGAGATCTAACCATATTATCTTGGAACTGCCGAGGCTTGGCCAATCTCCTATCTCCGGGAGGGCTCAACAAAGCTACTTGATAAATATAGCTGCTTCTGTTTACAAGAGACTTGGGCCATCAACCCTCTAATACTGGATGGCTATGTGCTATACCATTCGGCAGCGAAAAAGGCAGGCCATATGGTGGACTGACCATATGGGTGGCTAATACACTGGGTTCAAGACAGATTGACTGCAACCTTGAAAGCAACATGATAGCAGTCGAAGTAATTTTTGACTGTAAGGATCCTAACGGCTCTTTTTTGCTTGTGATCTTATACAATCCACCTGGGGCGAAGTTAAGCGAACAATTGCAGGACTCTCTCCAGGATCTATTGGCTAATTGGTTGTCTATATCTAGCGACACAGGAATAATTGTTGTTGGAGACTTTAATTGCCATATGTCAGGGCATGAGAGTAAAATGCAGAACCCTAGATTAAAAGCTAGAGGAGTTATGGCTCATAATAAAAGAGATCTTGAGGGTGGAGCATGGGAATATTTGTTTGAGTCCTGGGACATGGAAATGCTTAACGGCAGAACAACTAGTGACAATCCTGGGCACCATACATGGTCAAATGGGAATTCATATAGCACATTGGATTATGTATTTGCATGCCCTAGGATTCAGCAGGTGATGGATATGACGGTGATCTCCAATGAATGGAGCAACCATGCCGCCTTGAAATGCGAGATCAGTATTCCCAGAGAGCAGTCTTTGCCCAATAATATAGGTATGGTAAAAACCAATACAACAGGTACCAGGATTTCCTGGTCGGATAAAAATATTTCCCTTGCTATTGAGGCTCTGGTGGTACCAGATTACAGCAAGCTTCCTAATTTTAACGAGCTGTCAATTGACTGTATAGAGGACTGGGTCCAAGCTTTTGCAGGAAAGCATGCAGGGATACCAGTGGTGTCAATGATAAGATCGGAGGGGGAAAAACTGCCCTATGACAAAACGATCAGAGATATGAAAAGGTACCTCAGAGCCAAGCTCCGTAAGGCCAAGAAAGATATGGTCCTTGGGGAGAGATGCTATGCAAAAGTCAGAGGGATTAAAAACTGATATAGAGCAGCCATTAAAGCAAAAATAAGAGCAGACAAATTACTTGCCTGGCAAAGAATGGTGAAGACCATATGTGAAGGAAAAACACGTAACATTTGGACCCTTCTGGGCAAGGCGAGAGGTGCCCAAAATAGGGCATTGACTAACCCCATTGAAGCCAGAGTGTGGGTAAAATTCCTGGAAAATCGGAATGCTGAGGACGATAAACGAACAGTACTGGACATTCCCCCACTAGTAGCTCCGTTTGATATATCATATGAACTTATTCTGAATAAAATTAAAGAGATAAAATCCTCACGAGCACCTGGCCCTAATGGACTGGCCAATATTGTTATTAAATCGTACCCCGAGTTTTGGGCCAACTTACTGAGAACACTATTTGAGAAAATCTTAAAATCTGGCAAAATACCCCGTTCATGGCAAACAGCAATATTAATCCCCGTGTTTAAAAAGGGAAATAGACTTGACCCTAGAAACTATAGGTTGCTCTCAATGTTAGATGCCACGGGGAAGATATTTGCCTCACTCTTGCTGAAAGAACTACAATTATGGGCAGAGGGTTCTGGTGTACTGTCCAAATTTCAAAGTGGGTTCAGACAGGGCTACTCCACCTCCCATAACAACATGATTATGGACATCTTACGAGCTAGAGCTCTAAGAGGAGGGGCTGCTCCACTATATGCCTTATATATAGACTTCTCAGCAGTCTTTGATTCTATCCCCAGAAGCCGCTGTGGTGGAAATTGAATTTAATGGGTTGTCCGAAAGGTTTATTATATTATCTAAGACTCCTACATCAAAATAATTCAGTGAAACTGAAATTAGACCAAGAGGGTCACACAACTGCTAACGTTACACAAAATAGGGGAGTAAAACAAGGCTGTGTTACAGCACCTTTAATCTATAATCTTTGTGTATGACATCCCTTAAGCAATATCTGCCGCAAGCAACTGCCCACCTAAAATTGGTAAAGCCTCCTGCCGCGTATTAGCATACGCCAACGATCTGGTGATTTTCGACTATACTATTAGTGGGATACGTAGATCAGCGGCTGCACTTTGGGAGTACGCTGAGGTGAACGGCCTTAGCATTAACTTGGGGAGAACAAAGGTTATGAGATACACTAACAAGAAAGTATCCCGTGCATCACTTACGGTTGGCCTGGTGAATATTTCCTATGTTCCCCAATATTGATATCTGGGTATTGATTTCGAAGTCACTGGTGACTACGTGGCCTGTAAACAAGTTCGCACTATTAGAGCGGCGCAATTGACTGCCCTGTTTTACAGGTTCACTGTTCAACAGTGCGGCTTCACACTGTGGGGCGCTCGCCAGCTTTATATACAAGCTTTCTCTCCGGCCATAATATATGGGCTGGAAGCCCTACTGGAGATTGATCTAAGGTGGCTGCAGGTGATTGAAGGTAGATTCTGGCGCTGCTTTCTTGGCCTACCTCCCTGTATCCCAATGGCCATTATTAGACTAGAATTGGGCTTGATCTCTCTAAAGGCATTAGTATTGAAGAAGCAAGCTTCACTATATTTAAAAATGACTCGAGCTACTAGTAATGGATTGTTAACAGCTGTCCATCAGGAAATGGCCTTGGAGAACTCGGTTCGCACAACTATCGATCAGATGTCCAAATTGTACCATGAAATAGGTTGGCAATCTAGGGATGGGGTTATTCAGAAGCTCGAAGGGCTCTGTGCAAACGAATAGAGCTCTGGGATTGGATTGAGAACTTTGAACATCTGTGGAGTCTGAGAAGTTATAAATTTGTGCAACATAGATTGTACGAGTTCAAGAAACCACAGAGATATTTGAACATCTGTCCATCAGCCAGACTTAGACGGTTTATCTTGCTACTTAGATTGGAGCAACTCCCCACGATGATGGTCACGGGCAGAAAAGACAAGATTGCGGTCTCATTGCGAATATGCCACCTATGCAAAGTTCAAGATCAGCTGGAAACGGCAAAGCATCTTCTGACTGAATTCCCTGAAATGGCTAGTACGTTTAATCCCCGTCTGGACAGTTATGCCCATGATAATAAGTATATCAAGGACGACCTTTTTTGACACCACTGTATGTATTCTAATAGCATGCGCCTGCTGACGGCCTTGTACACCATCTGGCTGAGGGTCGAAGTTAGTTTGGGTATAACACTTTAAGTAATTGATTACCCTATTGCATTTTAATATCGTACAGATAACTGTGTGTTGTATATCTGATTGTATGAAGATAATTTTCAATTTTTTTACATTTTCACATGTTTTATTTTTATGATATGACTTTTTGTATATATATTCAGATTATGTAGTATTTGTTATTTTATAGGTTTTGTGCAAAGTTTATAATTTAAACTATATCACAATAAATAAATAACTACGCATTGGCCACTGTATATTCAATGGGGAAGACACTGAAGATTTGTTTGTAGGTTGCCTTTGATTACAGCTACATGGGAAGCTCTTACTTGGTGGTTATTGGATAATAATCAAAATGTGTGGTTACATTATGATGCATCGCTGTGGCACAACCCAGTGCTTCAAAATGCAAACAAGTCCTTATACTGCTGAAGTTGGATCCCTAAAGGATTGTTGAGTATTTGTGGTGCCTTGGCGAAAGAATGCATGGTGAGATTTGCTTCATTGTGTCCTACATTTCGCTTGGGAAAGCGTGAGCTTGAAAGATATACAGCACTTAACTCTGTTTTCTCGTAGGCTGGGCATGATGGACACTTCACTGGCCAGTAGGCCGGAACTTTGTAAGGCATTTGACTCGCTGCCCCCAGTGCTCTCAACATTTCTTAACATGATGCATGTAAAACCTGCTTATGCCGAGTGTTGGGACAAATTATGACAGTTGTGGGCAATGGAGATGAATTGTGATATTTCAATAGAGCATTGGGATTACTTAATGAGGCAGGATTAAGCCAACATTTGATTTAAAACTACGACACATTCAACAGAAGATCCTAGGAAGTCTGTACTGGACACCTTTTCGAATTAATGTTTTGTTTTTTGGAGAAGGGAACTTTTACTAAATGCTTTTTGGCAATGCACCAGGGTTCAGACTTTTTGGAAGGATGTATTGGATAGGCTGGATGTGATATTGAATAGAGCTTTTCCTAGGTGGCCTACTAAGGTTATTCTGTTGTCAGGTGTCAGCAGATGGTAGATTACTTATAGTCACAGTTGGTGGATTTATAAGGCTTTCGTAATGGCTTGAAAGCAAATTCTGAGTGTTTGGAAAACTAGGAAAAAGCTGCATGGGGAAGAATGGCTAGCTGATTTACAGGTTATCTAGTTATAAAAAAAAGTTTGTTTTTGAAACTTGGGAGGACTTATATTTGCAGGTGTTGGCTCCTTTTAATGACTTATATGGTTAATGTTAAATTAATGTTCCATTGTAAATGTCGAATAGGAAGAGGCTGCATTGTTTCGTGTGTTTGTGTCTTTGTTGGTTCTGTGTTTTATTGAACTTCGTTACAGGATTGTATTTTTTGTTTAGGCATCTGATTGTGCTCAGGATATGTCGTGAAGTTCTGTTGGATTATTTCCTGACACAGTGGGTTTGCTTATTTTCTAAACTATTTAATGTGTATTTTGTTGATGATTTCCTGTTTAATGAAGTTACTTTGTCTTGCTTATTGGAAATTCAAAAATGTAAGTTTCAAAATTGAAGTTACAGAACATGATGAATCCTTTGCAGCCAAGTCTAGGGGGAAGTCTTGCTGACTGTTTTAGAGTTAACTTATTGGTTTAGTGTCAGTAAATATAATGTCTACTTATTGGTCTCAAAGGTAGGGTGGAAAATGTATTTTTAATCCTTAGGTTGGATGATTTGGATTCTTGTTGTGTCTGAATATGTTTAAGTAGGGACAATATACACTTCTGTTCTCCCAAGCTAAATGGCTAGCTAGTGTTGTGCTTTGTATGTTGCTTGTGTGAATGTACTTTAAAAGATGTTTTTAATAATGCAGCACATTTCATATTTTGTAGATGACGAGGGATGATGGTGCATTGCTCTGGTTGGAAGAGATCCGGGAAGGAGTTTCACAGGCTAACCAGGACACGGAGAGAGCAAGGAAAAGTGAGTATTCTACTGCCAATCTTAATTCATTAACCTCTGATTACAGAGGACAGTGATTGTGCTAAATGGTAGCCTATTTTGCGTAAGTGGTGCTTTCTTATTTTAATGGTATCTGAATCATTGACTACTACAACACATTTTTCATTCAAATGTATCTATGAAGGTTATAGTCATTGTGTGCTAAAACAGAAGCCCTGTACACCAAATGTTCACTATGCAGGTATTGTAAACCTATCCACAGCTTTCTATAAGAGTTTTGGATTGTCTGCCTACAAGAAGCAAATAAAATGTAAAACAAAATCTGCAACTCCTCTAAAAAAAAAAAATGCCACTAAATTGATCTCAATATGTGACTTGACAAATATATCAAACATTGCTAAAAAAAAAAAAGTCCACTCAAATGCCCTGTGATATTACACAGAACTCATAAGTAGAATGTAAATAAACACCTAATTTTAGCAAGCATTTAGCTAGGGTGCAAAGTACATTGAATCCCTACAGTTTGAAGATATTAACTATTTTAAAACCTATACAGTCTAAAACAATATTTAGCCTTATGCACTTATTTATATAAATATTAATTTCCACCATTTTGAAAATACTGGCCATCAACACAACCAAAGTTTTTTTTTTTCAGTAACTGTTCAGATAAGCATATTTCCTGGATGGTGTTAGGCAATGCTTGCAGACTCTGGGTTAGACGTTTGCCTCTTTGCACCTCCAGGGGAGGTCTGAAGAGACTTTTCCTATCTTAGAAGTACAGGGTGCTCATGTTGGACCAACAAACACTCATTGGCTAAAGTAGCAGGGAAGTCCTGTTTCGCTCTTAGGATGAGCTTGTTAACAAAGTAAAATTATTTAGATATCCTCCAGACATTATTGGCTCCATGACATTTGGACACCCCACCCCCTTCCCCGGATTTCAGCAAAAGTTTAAATTTGTAGCTTGCCGACAAAGTCGAAGGCAGGTAGCATTCCAGAAGTTTTCACATTTTTGCCACATCAGGTGAAATTACTTTTCCAGAGGATTTTTGCGAGATGGTGCATGCCGCCGAAGCTGTAAACCATGTTCACGGGGAAGGGAAACAAAAAAATGTGTTTCTCAACCGGTCCAGACACGAGAAACAAAACTCATGGTCACATAAGAAAACCATGTTTCAAGGACCTAGGATGCACAGTTTCCGAGATATTTGCACAGTAAAGAACTGCACCCTGCCAGGGTGAGGCGACAGGTGGAGAGAGAACACAGAAGGCCCCTTTATGAGTAGCACATCAACTCTCACCTCCCCCCAATGTCTGCTCTCGGGTATGCCAGCCACACGCACCCATTCTCAGTGCAGTTTACCTCAGGGTGCAAAGTACATCAAGCGATAAGCGAATTAGAACAGCGACCTACAGGATCAGTGTTATCCTGTCTGTCTACAGAACCCGTTTGAGGAAAAGGTACTTCTGCTAGTACACAATAAAATACACTACACATAATAAATACATATGTATTCCAAGAAAATTATTGTGGGTTTAAAAGGTTTGCAAAAAAGCCTTTCTCCTGAATTGTGAAAGTAGGAAAGTAAATTAGAGCCAAGTCGGCTCAGAACTGGAGGTGAGCTTCCAGCGATGGCTACTTGGTGGCGTTGTGGAATGTGTGACTTCGCTCAAATGGACTTTCCTATATATATATCCGTGAAAAAACTTTGTTAAAGGGACGTTATGGTTAAGTTGCAC
This sequence comes from Ambystoma mexicanum, assembly GCF_040938575.1. NCBI lineage: Eukaryota > Metazoa > Chordata > Amphibia > Caudata > Ambystomatidae > Ambystoma > Ambystoma mexicanum. The sequence continues at coordinate 1,478,103,506 of NC_090921.1, forward strand.
TAATAACCGATTGAATTTGGAGAAAATTATTTCTGATCTACCAATCTGGGAATTTCACTAGATATCTTGAGAGATATCCCAGTTTTCTTCTGCCACCAGAAATGTGTTTGAGATGGTTGGACTCTTAACACAAGTAAAGCTGAAAACCCCCAGAAATTAATCAGTTATGATAAGCTAAGCAACCATAACTCGTGCCACCACTGTGCTAAGACTAACATAGATGACATCACAAAAGTCATTGATGACATCACATCTGAGCCACTTGTTTTTTTCGCAGACAGATGTAGGCCAAGTGGTTTTGTTCACTGACGGTCAGAATATTAAAAGTTCAAAAGGTGCTATATATCTAGACGCTAACCTTGTCATATAATCTTAAAGTACTTTCTTTAGGGTCTCAGCTCCCAGCCAATAATCCCCACCAAATTCCTGCAATCAACGACGCTATAATGAATCCTCAATCCCTTCCTCCCCCCATGAACGATCTATAGAAGACCCCAATTCCCAAATATAGGTTTCCCATTCTGCTACCCCTTCCTTTTCCTTATTGAGTGTATTTCTGTGTTTAAATAAATATCTGTGTATGTACTGTTCGTGTGTTTTTAAAAAAAAATATCTATTTTTAAAGACCTGTTTGATGTCCACGGACAGCACGACTTTCCAGGCTGTAATCAAAATGGAGGTGTACTAGGAACACTGCGCCTGTCCGGCATGTCCGCAAAGTCATGAAGCACCTTTTTGTGGTTCTGGGATCCAACCCCTGTCCTACGGACACCTAGGCGCATGCGCACCTGATCCCCTGTGTCCTATGAACACCGTGCCTGTCCGTAACTGTTTTCTGCATGTGTCGCACTTTTAATTAGTTCATGGATCCCACTCCTGCGGACACCCGGGCGCATGTGCACGCCGTATCCCGCGTAATAGGTGTCCTACGGACAGCCGTCCTATCCTCTGGCCAATCCAAGGTGTTTTAAGCTGAAACTTCACCCTTGCATAGGACCTACACCATGCCCTGGTCGAGCTAGAAACTTCTTGTAACTTTTTGAGCCCCACCTGAGGCTCGAAGTGTCAGCGGAGCATGCGACTCTTCGAAGCGCACCCCTATAAAAGCCCACACTCCACTGTTGCTCCTCATTGTGTTTCTGGCCGACCAATACTGAGCACTTGATGGAGATTGGTGTCTCTGGATTCCTGCTTATACATACAACGGCATCCGTGACTTGTGCAGCTGCCACCTTACCACCACCTTCTCAGGGGCCTGGAGAGGGGAACAGGTGTGGTGATGCAGAGGGGGAATCAAGAAGACGAAGAGTATGAGGTAGTGGAGGTCCCTGCTACCAGCTGCCAGCGTGAGTCTTGGGTATGGAGGCTGTTTACCACTGTTGGGGTACCCAAAACCTGTGCGGCCAAGGTTCGCTGCACTGATGTTGTACTCGGTCACAGTAAGCCTGGGCTGTACAGCTACGGGATCGCCTCTGTGGCGACACCGAAGGTCTAACGACAAGGTAGCAGTTCGGAGGGTTGTCCCTTTTTCGAAGGCGGTAGCAGGTTGACTTCCTCTCTCGCATCCTCAACATCTGCTCCTGCCACCACAAGAGACACTCCCGTGGGGCAGAGGATCCCCGAGGATGCCTCGCAAGCCATACATGATGCAGTCGACCCAGACCTTTTGGAGAGTCCCTGTATTCTGTATGTACTGTGACGGAGCACTCTGCAAGGGGGAGCACTTTGGAAGTACTTACGATGCTGCGTTCTGGGAGCACGAGAAACACTGCCCCCTACCTAAGTGAGGCCCACCCAAAATCTTCCCCTCTCCACCTATCACATAGTCCCGCTGGTTGGTGCCCCTTCCCTACCCTCTCTTCCGTGTCATGTCTATAAAAAAAAGCCAAAGAAAATTACAAAACACAAAAATCAACAAAAAGCTGGCTCTTTTCTGAGCCACCTTTCACAGTTCAAAAATAGAAGTACCAAAAAAAGGTGCAGGCCCCTATGCAGTCTACGAAGTCCGTGGACAGCGCGGTAGTCCGCGGACATCTAAACAATGTAGGTTGTGGCGGCAGCTAAACCATTGCAGTCTTTTGCGGGAGAAATTCAGGGCTCTGAAAAGAGCCTTTAACACCTACTGCAAAATGTTTGCTAAACTTGCAAAAAGGGCTGCAAAGTATTCAGGATATTTTGAGGAAAAATATAGCAGAGTACCAGCTCCATCTCTACGAAAAATGTTGGTATTGTGAAATGTAATGTTTTGGTTATGGAAAGACGTCCTGCCAAAATCTCAAAAATGCACAAACAGCCTTGTTGACATTGCACCTCGCTTTCTCCATTTGCGGACCAAATGAACTGGAGCGCAGCCACATCTCTCTGGGCATTACGAGAAAAAATGAATCTGGAGTTTGGCAACATGTCCATCATTTTCCTAAATGTCTACTTCATTGCAAACTGCAGTGAAATTCCAGTTACATGGCCTAAACTGTACCCTCCACAATGAACAATAATAATGGCTGGATGTTGGTGCGTCACCAAAGTGAGAGCAAGCCCACCCACTTCATGCCGTGCACTCCATACCACTGCACATAAGCATGATCAAATCCAGGCTGTGTACCCACCCTACGCTGCTCTGCATACACCTGTAACCAATGGTTCCACAAGTCCCCCAAAATCCACACACTTTCACCTGAAAGACACAGCCATAGCCATCTGCACTCCTCTCTGCAAACAGACTTTCTGCCACACTCTCTCCTTGCATACCACACTCAGGAAACCTTATTGGCCAATCCACTAGGCTCCACAGTCCCATTTCCATGCCTGCAATCCTCAAAAGCCCTGGATGTGGCACGTGCCATCTCCGGATAAATCGTCCAATTCAAGGGGGCGGGGAGAGAAATGTATCCCAGGGATGGAGATTTTCACTTCAGTGATGGCTCTGAAAAGAGGCTTTTTTAAGTTGCCTGGAAACAAACGATCTTTTTTTGCCTTTTCTCTTGTTTTTTCTTTGCACCCTTACTTGAACCTCTTCAAACCATTCCTTAGATTATAAAGGAAAATGGCATTTCCAATGTTTGACAAATGAATGCCATCTGAAGTTAAAAAAAAATGCACTCAGATAATTAATGTTCTCATTCTCAAAAGAGAACATCCCAACACGACACAAAAACGAAGATATGCCTCCATTTACTAGGCACCTTCCTGCATCTTGCTGAGGACAGAAGACATTGGGGCAGTTCCATAGTGCTCTAGATGGTATCTGTGAAAGTAGCACCTTGGCACATGGAAAAAGCAGATTAGTCCCTTCAGCAAGTCCTGCAGTGCACTGTTAAAACTTACTGCACTGATGCACCCCAAATACAGTCTTCCACAGTGCACCACATGAACATCTGGAGTATTGAAAGTGCCCATATCCCGACAAAGTGCAAGCACACCTTGCAAATTGCAGCCAAGCACATCAACACAAAGCCTCCGCTCCCTCAAGTCCAAGATTGGCAGAAATGCCACTTCTCTCTGCATACCTCTGCAGATCACTCACAAAGCAATCTCCCGCCATCGACCCACTGACTCTCTCCATCTCTGCAACCACAGCCACCTTCACTACACACAGCAATGAAAAATAGTATTACCCTCTCTTCCTATAAAGCACAACCTGAGCACCTGACTGGCTAAGCCCGACAGTTCCATTTCCATGCCAGGCATCCTGAGAAGACCTGGATGTGGCATGCCCTGTGCACGGACTACCGCAGTGTCTGTGGATCCCGTAACAAAGGACAGCCCTTCTTCCCTTTCCACTTCACTCTTTGCAGCACTCCCTCATTGGCTACTGTCAAGCAGTCACACACCGATCGTATCAAGAACTCTACATCTAACTCTGTCATTTCAATTCAACATTTCAGATGTACTGTTCAACACTCAGAGGTAGAGTTCTCTTGTTACTCACAAGCACTGTCATGATGCCTACCCCCTGGCATCCGGATCGAGTCTATCAGCCCCGGGAGCAGGCATCCAGATACTCATTAAAACCCCAACAGCCCCGGCTGGGGGCTGTTTGGATTCAGTCCTGGCGCCTTAGGCGCCAGGCTCATCATAGAAAGTCCTGGCGCCATAGGTGCCCGCCTCATAGACTTTCCTTACTGTATGCAGACCATGCTGCAAATGAGTCCAAGCCAACGTGAGGCCTGGATGGGACTATTTTATTACAGGGACTATTTTTTACTCTGGTGTGGTTCTGGGGAACTTCTTACCTGGGACTACTTTGCAGGCTATTTAAACCACGCCCGAACAGCAGCTCATGCCTTGTGTTATTCTGCATCCAGCAGCGTAATGCTCACCGTGTCTGCAAGTCAGCATCCAGTCTTCTGCCACGCCCGCCTCGAATCCGGAGCTCCTAGACAAAAGGAAAAGAAAGGAGAAGAGGTGAGATCACTGAGATTATTTGATTCCTTACCTGATTCCGGACCCAGCACATCTCCGAGCCTGGAAAGGACATTACTTCAGCACGCGTCGCTTCGCCAGTCCACCGCATCTTTCAACTTCGTCGAAACCCAGCACCTGGGGGTAAAACAAAAGGAATAACAAGGTGAGCCAAGAAAAACGACAAAGACAATCTCTTTGCCACCATAGGCTTACCTGCTTTACCACCGGAGGTATTATCCTTTAATTCGCCACATCTTTCTATGCCGCACCTATAAAGGGAGAGAAAACAGCAAGTTAAACTCATGCAACTTTTACCGGACAGTGTTTGGTAATACAGACTCTTACCTGAACGCCATCAGCTGTCTCCAGGCAATATTCTTTTGGACCCAGCTACAACCTAACGAGGGAATGGAACAAGAGTGAACATAGGACATATTGTACTCTTTGAACTTTATAGACACTGGAGTCAATATTCCTCCGGAACTCCTCCAGTACCTTTAAACCAGTGAAGTAACTGGTATTTACGCGCCCCTGCATGCCTTGCAGGATGGAGAGCTCATCATTTAAAAACATAAGGTGAGGTTACCAAGAGGGGATATCGGAGGTGATTAGTGGGGAGAATGAGAACAGTTGGGAGGGCCATCACTAAAGTCCACGGGTGGCTAAATCTCTTTCTCCACTTGCAGGAGAATACTTCTACGAGTCCAGCAGACAAGATTAGGCAGGCCAGTCCAGACTGTCATCTCTTCACTACGCATCACGTTGGTGGAGACCGCAGCTGTCTGGGTCCGATCGACGCCCCTGTGGGAACCAGGTGAGCGTAACAGCACCTTCATCAGAAACTAGTGTAAAATTCTCCAAGAGTTCTACTTCAAGATTCATCCACATCTGCAACCATCAACACAAACTACAGGTATGCATATATTTTTTTAAGTACATTTCCAACTCTTTTACAAATGCACATGAACAGGGTTCCTGCCACTTACCCTGCATATCCTACTTAATAATCATACTGTAATTTGTCCCATCTCCTGACATCTACTTACAATGTGTGCTTCAAAAGTTGTATTTTAATTAACACTTTCATAAGTTTCAAAACCCATATTTCAATTGTAGCTGCACTGTGTGTGTGATTATTTTTTTGTAAAAAAAAAAAAAAAAGAAAAAACACATTGGGAAGGTTTCCACATGTTGTGCCAGATCCTATGTGAAACTTCAATATATTACCACAACATACATGCTTGCCCATATAACCCATTCGAATGTGCACACTATTATTTTCTTCTTTCATTTCGTCACTTTTAAAACCACTTCTCCCACTAACAAAACTGCACTAAAACTGAAAATCGAAAACTGGATGCATGTTATTGAAGCATGCCATGTACATGGATTGAAAAATGACAAAATCCAATGCATTTAAAACTATTCCTTGCAGCACCATTTTAAGAAAATTAATAAATACAGGTGTACATTTACAGCAGTGATGTGTGTAATTTGTAATAAATGAAACAAAATGGACACAATTTTTGCAACATAATGCAATAGCACTCACATACCAAGCATGCATATGCGGGAAAGATAATAAGACTGCACACACTGACAATCTCCTTTCTAATCTGTATATGCTTATTGGCGTCTCCATTTTTCCTCGGCACACTAGAACTTGGAGTACTCGGTTTCTAATACAAAGAATACAACAAGAACAACTCACACACTTTCAAAACTCTAGCCCCATAGGGCATACTTATCACGGAACCACTGGCCCAAATACCAACGCTGCTCATGCTCCCATGCCCCTATTCCCATACAGCGCGATGCAACTGCACAGAAATAGAAAGTCACACTTACCACCACCTGACTTTCCAGGCCAACATGACCTGTAATGTCCTAGTGACACTGGGAAAGGTAGCTGTCAAACAATTATTAGGAATCTGGTGGCAACCAGTCTGCTGCAACAGCTGTGTTACAACCATACTCATATTCACGTGCAAGGTCTTCTTGTACTACAATTATTTTGCCATTACCACACATACCCATTAATTTTCTTCTTTCCCAATTGCAGTGAAGAACAGCTTCTTGAAAGACCTCAATGTCTCTCCTAGAAGATAACCCCAAAAAACAACTCTTCACATCATACAAAGTGCAGTAGTGTAGTAGTATTATTTCTGTTACTCATGCAGTGTAACCATATAGTAGCCTACAAAATGTTATCCGTACCAACAGAATTTACTTCACTTTAGTTATTCACCTCAGCAGGCACACTCTTTCTATTCTCATCTGAACACCAGTATCGTCACACCCACTAGTATCATGAAAACATAATGTCTTTACCGCATACACAGTACACTGTCATACGCACTGAGCTAAGCCCCTCGCACACCTACACACACAGCTACTATTACAACCTTCCCAACCAGAACTAACAGCCCATTCCGCAATCACACAGCCCTCTATTTATGTCTTCCCTGATATTCACAGTCATGCACAATGCACATAAATACATTGCACAACTTTCAAACCCACTTTCCTTTTTTCTCCAAGAAACAGAACCGAATGCCTACCAAAAATCTGTAGAAAACAATGAAAAAATAGAGCAGATAAAACTAAAAGCTTACAAATACTCATCCACCTCTAGCAGAATGTATAGTATATGTTCTAACAAAACAGCTAATAGGCAATCAACAAAACTAAAGCAGCCAGCAGGAAAAAAAAACTATCGCCCCTCTTCCAAAAAGTAAAAATAAAAAGAAATGCATTAAGAAGAATAAAACTACTGCTACATCTACCAATTTTAACGTAGCCACAGTTAAGCATTCCAAAAAATGTATTTTACAAAATATTTTCCACCGTAGAGTACTTCACAATCTTATAAAAACAGCAGAGAAATCACGCTCAACCCTTACAAATTACTGCAAAATACTAATCCTGGAAGCTCTCATTGACTGTGCAATGCTCCTCAAAAGAAAATGGTTTATTATTTTTAACCAGAATTAAACCACAAAAAGTACTTCGAAACATGCACAATGTCTACAGAGATACCTTTGCAAACTTCTGTGCACGTGAGTGAATTCACACAACCAGCAAAGAACCAAATTTCAATGACGATGCATACAAACAAGAGCAGAAAAAACCAATTGCCGTATATAGCAGTGGCCGAGGGTATGAAGTGGTAGACAACGCCATTATGGCAGACAAAACCCTTGTCGAAGAAATTTCCCCAACAAAGTTGCAATTAACTCTCCATTCCACCGAACCAATCTGTTCAGTCTACAATGTCCCTGTACCTCAATGTGTAACGTACAGAAGCAATCCTTCAAATCTTTACGGCAATTCCGCAATCACTATGTGAAAGTAAAAGAGAAAATTAGAATAAAAACTTTGCAAACCATGGGCTCCTGTCCAGTCCACAGTTACACTGGACTGCAAGGACATTCATTAGCCTGCATTTCAGGACCTGCTTGCAAAAGAACCTTCCAACACATCAAAATGTTAGCAACACGCCATTCCATTCTATGGAATCTTGTCCAGAGACTGTACAATGCAAAAAGTCCTGCTTTAGAATGGCAACATTTTAATAACATTCTCCTACATGGGACATCCAAAGAACTCCTTGAAGAAATAGACCACATCCAAAGCAAATATTTTGGAAGTGAAGATCACTTAGAAAATCCAGTAACTTTAGAAAACAGTCGTGAAAATCATACAAATGCCAATCTTCTAATAAACACGTACAAAAAAGAAATGGCAAAGTTTAGGAGCACATCTGCTGAAGTACCAAACCAAGTAAGTGTGTTGTCACAGATCATTTTATACAAAGAGCACCAAAGTCTGTTGATATAACGTACAAAATAGAAGACAATGAGGAATCCCACTTGTTCCAATTAGCACTCTATCTTATAGCAGAAAACAAATGCAAAATGACTAACCCCTCAATACTTTGCACATACTGTTATACAAAGCTTGATAACCAAATGCCTTCACGAGCTATCACTAATAACTTGGAAATATTCCCACTTCCAAAACCCCTCCCAACAGCTTCATTTGTATGAGAGCATTATAATCCAAACAGTGCAACCATTTCAAGCCATAATAAGCCTTCAGCCCAAAACAGCCAAATTGCCTCCTTCCGAATTACTAAAAGGCATTTATGGCAAAGTAGTTTATTTGCCATTAGATCTTAAAGCAAATGTAGACACTCTAGGAGTGCAACAGGCAATAGATCAATCTTTGATTATACTAGTGAATGGTGTACCAACAAAAGACAAATAAATTTGGCAACAACTAGTAGACTTAATAAAATTTAGAGAAGCCCTACAGTATCGTAAAGGGAACAATGAGTACTACAAAGAAATAAATATTGAAGAAAACCTAAGGGAAATCACAGAAATAATTCAGGATTCCTCCGCAACTGGCCAATTTGAACCTGTAGATCCTATCACGGCATCCAATATTTTAGACCAGTATACAATTCACCCACTGCACTCCAGAGAAACCATAGACAATGCACTAGGAACATATCAAATGCGTCAAGCTAAAGGATCTCCAATCAGCATATGGGAAAAAAGTGTAGAAGCAGAAGCCTTTCCTCTACTCTTTCCTACTGGGGAAGGGAAGATGAAAGATGCACACAAATAACAGCATCAGAATATCGCTCTTTACAAATATATTCTGTTGACCCCAGATTCAGACAAAACGTTGAATACATACTCCACCTCCTGTTTGAAAGTGAACTAGCAACTTATTTAGTGGCACTCACATTGATAACGGGTTCTAATTTTTTAAACATGTCTGCTACCCACTTGCTTTAAAAGATAAGACGGATGAAGTTTTGCAGTCAACTATCACAAATCTCTTGGCAAACGTGTGGTACAAGAGAATACTTGTTCCGACGTCACGATGATGTACGGTGTATGCTATGAAACCTTGGCCCACCCACATGGTTTGTCACTTTGAGTTGTGCAGAATATCTATTGGAGGACTTGCACGACTTCCTACGCATAGCAAACCAAAACAAAGAAGGGATAGACCTAAAAACTCCAGGAGAACTCTGCTCTCTTGGCCCTGTAAATGTATCAAGCTATTTTCACCACTGCTTTATTGCCATGCTGCACTTCATCTGTAATCAAACAATTCCTCCCCTCAGAGAAGTGAAACACTTCTTTTGGCGAAAAGAATATCGATCCAGAGGAGCACCACACATCCACATGCTTTTGTGGATAAACGATGCTCCTAAACCTGGTCAGGATGTGTTGCCACTGTTTTGCAGTTCATTCACAAATATGTAACCTGCAGCATCCATTCAGAAAGCACACATAGTGAGCTACATACACAATTTGTACGCTTCCAAAGACATAAATGTGTTAAATATTGTTGACTCAGATATAAACACAAAAGCAAATAATACACCAAATGCTACTTTGGTTTCCCTAGAACAGTTTCAGCAAAAGGACAAGTAAACCGCTTTATGTCTTCTGTTAGACGCAGTGTAAAGGGCAAATCGCCTAAAAACACATACTGTGTTAAAAGAAATTAAGCTTCAATGTACATCAATGGTTACAATGCAATCATTGCCTTCTTGTGGAATGCAAACGTAGATCTACAGTACGTTGCAGACAATTCCACTGCTGTTGCACCATATGTCACAGCCTACCTTACCAAAGCTACAAGACCTCTGGGATGACATATCATCTGACAAAACACTGTAACAAAAATGGTACAGCTTTGGCATAAAAATGCTCTCCAATAGAGAATGTGGATGCTACGAAATGCAAATCTGAACACATAGTCTGGCTAAACACTGGTCCTGCTGCATCCAGAAAGAGTGCTGAAAAACGTACCAAGACATAGAAACACTAGCCAAAAACGATCCCAACAGCCATGACATTTTGAAAAACTATTTATTAGCACATACTACCCAAACAGAAGTAGTGCTTTGGAAAACATGTGCCTATACCACATAGCCCAACATTTGTCGTGCAAGAATAATATTAAACCAGATGAAAAAAAATGGTAAATGCATAGCCAAAACTTTAGAAGGCAGACTCTTTAAACTTACCAAACCCAGCCTAATTACTCATATAAAGATAACATTTAAAACTCCTTAACATAGAGAACTTTACTACATGTCCCTACTCCAACTTTTTAAACCATGAAAGAAAAGATGATTTATTATGCACCCATGACTTCTTTGAAGATGCTTTCAATGCAAATGAAAGCAGTATAACAAATATCAATTTCAAGCAGTACAAAAAACATGTTGGACCAGGAATGCCAACAAGAGGAAGAAGTTAAAGCACAACTAAATGAAGACACTCCTGAGGGCAGTCAACCTTCTGTTACAGGAAGCCAAGAACCGCTTGGACACTCACTCATAGTAAATGAAGCAGGATTAGCCATGGCTGAAGTAGAAAACACCATGCGTCAATATGAGGAATCAGAAAAAAAACCTGGCTCTACTGAAATCACAACTCCATGATGAGCAACGTAGCATTTTCCTAGAAGTAACTAAAGAAATTGAACATGGTTTGCAGCACGAAAGTAAAACTTGTATCTGCCAAGCTATAAACCTGCACTCCTCTATGTAAAGGGTGAAGCTGGTTCAGGCAAAACATTCTTAATAAAAAAATCGTCAGCAAATTCCTCCAAAAAATAACAAACAAGCTTTCAGCTGTTCTAACAGTTGCAACAGGTTTAGCTGCCTACAACATAGGAGGTGTTACTTTACACAGACTACTGCTCCTGCCAGTAGAACACCAAATAAAGTACTACAAACTTTCAACAAAAGCTGCTATGGAGCTACGCAGAATTCTGAAACAAATGAAAATGTTCCTAGTGGATGAGGTGAGCATGGTCTCCAACCTAATATTGGCTTTGATTCACCTGAGATTGCAAGAGGTCCCTAAAACGGACTACGAAGAACTCTTTGAAGGAAAACACGTTATTGTTTTCAGAGCTCTCCTGCAATTAACACCAGTGAAAGGTGAACCTATTTTTAAAACCTTAGGACACAAACAGTGACAGCACAGGAAATGTAAATCTCTGGCAACATTTCCAGTACAGAGAACTAACTCAAAACATGCGTCAGTCTGCAGACCTCACCTATGTTGACATTTTAAAAATCATTCGGATTGGTCTTCTTTCTAAAGTTGCACTATCTATCTTAAATAATAGACCCATCCATGAGCTATATGGCCGTAACACATCTCTTCCTGATGTCCTGGAATAATTGGCACACAAAAATGTGAAATGTATGTCCTTGATGCCAACCCCAGCAAGCTGTACGCAATTCAATGAGACAATGTTAAAACAAAAAATGCAACCAAGAGTCCATATGAACTACACAGACAAACTAGAAGTGCATGCCATGACACTTCCTATGTGTCAACAAGGAATAGCACGACTGAATAGCTTAGAAAACTGCATCCCCAACACAGCTGTTAATGGAGCACTTGGAACGTATGTTGGCTTCCAGACGTATCCACGTAACAACAACATCCACTTTGACAAACTTTCAGAAGTTAAAAGGATAGGATCCTCAACCGCACGATTCCTTCTTTTCAAAGACCTGTATGTATGCAGAGAACAATTCTCTGTGCCTCTTGCATATGCAGTCACTATTCACATATCGCAAGGTCTAACCCTAGATAAGGCATTGATTGACATTGGCAGCACAGTTTTGAAAGAAGGTACGAGTTGCATAGCACTGTCATGTCTACATACACTCAAAGGACTATTTCTAGTCATTTTTGATACAAAGTCAAGGCTGACCTCCCTTGTATCGTGGAGTTTAACAGAATATGTGCACTCTACACACCCCATCTCGATATGTACCCTGTACCTCAAAAAGGAAAACTTTGTGAAAAAAAAGTAATGCAAACAGAACTTCTGCCAACAGTACCTCCAAAGAAACAGGATCTGCTATTCCATCAAGTAGCACAACCACAAAACTGTGTATTGCAAACGCAAGTGCACATCCAACAGCACAAACAAAGAGAAATATGTCTTCTAAAATAATAAGTGGAGGTCCAGCAAATGATACAGACCCGGAAAACTCTGGTCCATTTAAATGTTCCAACACTACTAGTGTAAATTGTTATGCAAATGTAGCAATCAAATCTTCTGTTACAATTGTTCGAGACATTTACTTGAATGGCTCAGACCAGTTGTGTTTGCAAATGCTCCTCCTTCACAGAAATGCAACAAACAATCCTGACAACAGTGTCTCAGAAATAAGGCAAGAGATGGACTACTGTGTGGGAATGGTAATATTCACCATAAACGCACAGGAGGAGCCACAATAATTTCTAATGTACTTACGGAGAGTACTAGAAACCAAATATATACCTATAAATCAAATCTTCCAGATTGCATATACATGGAAACAATCATGCACTCTCTGCAACCATGTTGCACAGGAGAAAGTCCCCAATGAGCGATTTGCACATGTATAACTAATTGTGAATCCCATACCATTTCACCAGCTCGTGCAAAATGCAAATCATGGCATATTATGTACTGTTGGCAATTCAGACAATCGTTCCACCTTACACATAAACTCACATAGCCAATATGTAACAGTAATGCTTTTAAGGTACAACGCAGATGGTACAAAAAAAACGGGCAGGTATCTCTTGGCACGAAAACCTTCACAACAGTAGGCAAAATCTGCCACACTGGTGCCACAACCAGCGCAGGTCACTATACTGCATACATTAAAAATGGATGTGGTTGGTTTGTATGCAATTACACTTCGGTTACTCTAAAACATAGATTACCAGAAAATCTAACACATGCCTACTTAATATCCTTAAACCTAAATTTTATCACTAACTTGTATAACTATTATAAGTTAGTGCACGATAGACCTCAACAGGTATTTAAGTGCTAACAAAAAATACCCTTCTGAACTGTAAAACTAAAAAAACTTGGCATGTTGGCAATAAACACCAACTGGTATGTAGCTACATCCATAGCGCTACAATGCTGTTTGTGAAATGGAAAACAGTTTCAATATGCCAACAGATGTACATTTTTGATAATGCTATACAGTTTTTTGCCCAATGATTGTGCACACAAACAACTGTGCAAAACACGCGCTAATGTTGTTTCACCCATAGTACTTAAAATGTACTGATTATGAGGGTCTACAAACTCTAGTCACTAACATGTAAAACTATCAACCGTTTGAATGCACCAACTGCTGTCTAACTGCACCCATAACACTGCAATGTTACTTTCCAATAGTAAATAGTTGGAATCCACCATCAAGAGTGAATGTGCTTTCAAAACATACCCTTCTAAACTATAAAACTATCAACAGTTACACTATGCCAACTGGTATCTAACTGCACCCATAATACCGTAATTTTAGGTTCCAGTAGTGTAAACATTCCAATCCCCTAACAGAAATGAAAGTGCTGCAAAATGAATCCTACAAAACTATAACGGTAGCATCAGTTGGAATATGCCAACTGGTTTCTAACTGCACCCATAATACTGCAATATTAGTTTCCAATAGTGAAAGACTGGAAATCCACCAGCAGGCATGAAAGTGCTTCAAAACATACAGTTCAAAACTGTAAAGCGATCAATGGTGAGAATATGCCAATTAGTATCGTAACTGCACCCATAATACTGCAATATTAGTTTCCAATAGTAAAATACTTGGAATCCACCAATAGTAATCTAACTGCATCCATACTACCAGCACTTTTGAAAAGCAAAAGCCATACACCTTTAAAGTTCTTACTACTGCAACACTGCTTGTAACAAGTGCACGTATTTGTGCACCTTACACATTCAAGTACTGCACACTTCAAACAAACGTAGTTCGACACATAATATCAAATAAATGTTCTCATTTTTTTAAATCCTACAGACCCAATGATTATGCAACCAAACACAGCAACTGTGCAAAAACGCACAGTGATGTTATTTGAAGCATAGTACTTGCAATGTACCAATTATGAGGGTCTAAAGTACATGAATATGTGCGATTGTGTGCAATGCTACATTGTGAAGTACCTACCTAACATAACATATTATTCTGTTTTTTTCACAGAGAAAGAAGCAAAGATTTCTCCTGCATTACCATGTACAACAATGTCAACCTGTACCCCCAATGGTACATCAGTCAAAAGTACCATTTACACTTCAATGGTATTGTCACCATGTCACAAAATATACACTGCCTATATACTGGGCCTCGTTATGACTACGGCGGTAGCAGCGCCGGTTATTACAGGCATAGCTGCCGCCGGAGTCATGAATTTTGCGGCACATGGCAATGGGGAATTACCAGGGCATTAGAGCCCCGGCGGACCCGGTAATTGCCCATTGCCAGGTGCTGCAAAATATTACTCACCATTCCCATTTGAGTCCCATTGGACTCAAATGGGAATGGGGAGGCCGGATGCACCGGCACCATTCATGAATGGTGCTTTTTGCATCCGTCGAGGTCAGCTCGCAGGTGCCGGTACGCCCACCAGGTCAGACCTGAAGAGCGGGAAGGCACTCGCGAGCAGAACAGTTTGCTGGTCCGGTAACAACGGTACCGGCAAGTTTACTGGTACTGTTGTTACCGGACCGGCAAACTTGTAATTAAGCCCATTGTGTATAATTGCTATACACATATTATAATGTTTGTTTCCAAGGGCAGAATTCCATTTCTGTGCACATATTACAATGCCATGTAGTCAATAATCTGGCCACTGGCTACAAGCAGTGTTATGCTGTGGTGGTGCGGCTAGTGTCTAGATTCCCGGGTGCCTGGCCTATTTTTAACCTATACAAACATCCTCATATCATCTACATTCCACTCCCCTGCCCTAATAAAGCCTGCTGCAGTCACCAGATAAGCTGCCCCCCTAGTACCCAACCTGCGGACTACCACGTTTTCCGTGGATTGCCACGCTGCCCGCACACACTTCTTCCACCTAAACAAATACCCCAGATCATCTTTCTTTCACTCACCCGCCCATCTTCCCAACACCAAATGCCCCAAAACAAGTTTTCCAGCCCGGTTCCCCAGCCCTGTTCCCCCACGGATATCCGCAGATAGAACATGGCAGGGGTTTCGTAAAAATATGACTCCAATCACGCTTTCGCCAGTCAATCAGCAGGTGCGTTTATTGTCCCAAGACATCACGCCACCCTCTGCACCAATAGGATTCCTCTTCGCAGAGCGAACAGGGAAATTGGTCCGCAGAGCGGACCCAGATATCACTATTTTTTGGGGACCTACGTTTTGCCTGTTTTTAAAGAAAACCACTGGATGGACGGATTTACTCTAAATTTACAAAAGCACGCTTTCAGGACCAAGCCGCCGCTCCTGCCACAAGTTTGGTGAGAATACATCCTGCAGTTTGGGCTGTAGGCGTGAGCAACATTTTTTTTTCCATTGTGTCTATGGAAAAACAAACAAAATTGGGACCCCCCTACAACTTTTCCCCCCATTGACGAAACCTCACTAAACTTGCCAAAAGAATTCAGGGCGGGCCGTTTACTTGTTTTTTCAAAGTTTGGTGAAGATTCGTCTAGAGGGAGCGAAGTTATAAACTGCAAAAAAGTGCTTTTCCTGTGAGTTGGGCAATTTATATATGTTAATGTTAAAGGATATTTGCACCACACACTACCACCACCGGAGTTGGTCCCCTGGCACTCTGGCGGCTGTGAAAAAGAAAAGGGAGAGGTAGGGGGTGAGTTAGAGAGAACAGTGATGTGCTGTTGGCGGCCTCAGCCCAGTAAGACCGTTGGCTGGGCTTGGGGTTTTACAGTCGGCAGCCGTCTTGTGCTGTTGTGGAAGTCTGTGTGGTTTGTTTTGTTGTTGCAGCGTAGTGAAGTTTGTGCGGATTGTTGTGTTGTAGGCCTGTTATCGTGTTTGGTAAGAGTTTGAGGTGTTTGCAGAGGGGTGAAATTGTTAGTGGTTTGGTTAATTGGCATTGCTGTCTGGAAGTGAGGCGCTAAACTTCCATATTCTCTCCAGGTGGGGTGCGTGTGCATCTCCGTCCAGATCTGGGACTGTCCGACACTCAGTCCCTTTCCCACATGGCATCCACTCATATTCATAACATTGCCCAAGTTGGGCACAGGCCACCCACGACACCTGTCTGTATGCGGGATATATATATATATATATATATATATATCTATATCACTGGCAAAAAACGTTATTTAAGGAACGTTATGGTTAAGTTGCACTAGAAAAACCTATGCAATTCAATGGACAA
Organism: Ambystoma mexicanum; assembly: GCF_040938575.1. Classification (NCBI taxonomy): domain Eukaryota; kingdom Metazoa; phylum Chordata; class Amphibia; order Caudata; family Ambystomatidae; genus Ambystoma; species Ambystoma mexicanum. Next base: position 1,478,120,137 of record NC_090921.1, read on the forward strand.
ACGTTATGGTTGCAGGTAAAACCGCAAGCCCCCGAAATTCGCCGTTTATGGTAAGCTAAGCAACCATAACTCGCACCACCAATGTGCACTGCAAGGACTAACACCCATAACATTAAAAATACCATCACAAATCTCATTAATGCCATCACTGATAACATAGTTATTCAATAATAAGTCCTCTACACATGTTTCATCACAAAGTGTGGATCTTCAGGAGGTGCAAAGCACTCTTATGTTGATTTATCCTACGTATGATTTCCCAGCTTCTTTTATAATTTCACCAGACAATTTATCAATGCCTTTTGAACTAGTTAAATGGATTGGGTTTCATAATCAATGTTTCTTTGATGGAGAGGAAGAAGGAGATCCTTCTTTCCTTGGTGGCTGTGAGCAGGAGTTTCTTTGCTAGGACAGTTTATGCTATAAAGTTGCTTTTCTTTTGCACATTGATTTATTCTTGTTTGTTTGCATTGGCTAAAGGATTGCATTGTGTATAAGGTCTTTGTAAAATGTGTAACCAAGAGCCAAGTATCCCTATGTAACTAACGCAAATCCATGTAACTAAGACAATGTCATGGAACAGCGCCTCAAAGCCCTTGGGCTGGTAGTGCGCTTTGGAAATCCTAAGGATTAAATAAAAAAAATAAGGAAAACATAATATATCACTCAGTTTCCTAGACATGTAATGTGATCTCACAAGGAACAGATACACTAGTGGGGGTTTGTGAAAGGTGCATGAAAGCTCAAATAAGACATCACTGACTTTCGTACAGAGTCACTCAGACCTCACAAGGTATACATGCACTGGTGGGGGTCTGTGCAAAGTGCATTAGCGACTTTCATGAGATATCACTCAGTTCTCTGTACAATCAGTCATACTGCACAAGGTACACAAACACTGCGGGGGGGCTCTGAATATTCTTCAGCATTATGTCACAAATGCATGTCGCATGCCTGGGTAGGCTGGGTTACAACTATAAGTATTAAACTCGAATACTTGCACATGCTTCCACAAATAACATTCAAGAGCTCCGTATCACAGTGTTAGTTGATTACAACAGCCCTCTGCGTACACATCGTGACCACAAATGTAGTTTCGCATTACCTGTGCCTGTACAGTCCCATTTCCGTAGCCGCCATCCACAAAGTCTCCGGATGTGCCTTTCCAGCTGCCTAACAACACCATTGCCAACTTGACCAGGCGACCACACAGACGGTGTGGCTGCGCACTCAGTTCGGGGACAAGAGCCGGACTCTCCGACAGCGGCAAAGCATAGGGTTGAGCAATGTACGCAGTATTTTTTTGGAAAAGGCAGGCTTACAAACACATCGCTATGTTCCATTGCACATTCATGCATGTTTCCGAACAATGTACGGTTGCTTTCCGCATGAAAAATCTCCACAACAATCCGCCCAATAGGTGCACCGTAGAAGTGCTGTGTAATGTGTTTGCGCCTTTTCTGAGCAGTGGAGTTCAGCTCATAGCTTTGCCCTGCAAGTAATGGGGCACCACATCTGCTCACCTCCAGTGCGTCTGCAACTAATACCAGCCATGTGACTGTGCCTAGGTGCGCACAGTAGTTGCGAAAATGAAGCACCGGCCTTGGTGGCACCCACACCCGTAGCAGCGGTAGTCCCCAATTGCGCAATGTCATTGGTAAGTTTCAGAAAAAGGGAGTATACGCATGTGCGTGTGCCCAAGTACAGTGACGCACAAACATTTCTTCTAGCATTTCCAGTTTCTTCTTTGTAGCACGCCGTCATTGCGTACTGTTAAAAAGTTACACTCTTCAACCAATGACAATGAAGAGGTCTGCATGTAACAGTATCAGTTCTGTACAATAGTCCTCTGCTTACACAGCCCGCATAGATATGTTATTGCACAATCCCTATGGCTCCATAGTCTCATTTCCATTGCGCCATCCTGAAAATGTCCGGATGTGGCTTTCGTGCTGCGTGCAATTGTGGGGGCATAACGTGCAACTAGGGTAGGGGAAGTTTGTTATAAGCGGCGGCTCTTAAAAGAGCTTTGTTCGTTTTTGTATTTTAAAGGCTTCTAGAGGAAGACCTTCTTTTCAATTTTTTATTTTCTGTTTTCTTGTGCGGACATTGTTGAAGCAAACTCTTCACTGCATCTTGTAGACGGGCAAACAAAACAGCGTTGCCAATGGGCGACAAAGAAATGCCATCTGGTTGGAATAAATCCTCATTTCCACCACTAATGAGGTCATTGCTGCAGAAGAACATCCCAGCAGCGGACAAAAAAACTATTCATGCTACTGTTGATGAGACACCTTCCACAGTCTGTCTTGGAACAACATCCATGATCAGTGGCCCACTCTCTTTGTGGTGTTAGCGATCAAAACGGCACCTTGGCAGTGGGGAAAAGCCTCTTCACTAGCTTTAGCAACCTCTTTATGCTGGCCATCCTTTGAGAGTGATATATGGAACATTACTGCGGCCGGAAGGGCCCTTTCTGGCACTTGCATATAGACTGTGTTGATATGCAAGACAGAAGCACCTCCTATAGAAACATGCTTACTTATTTATGTCTGTTTTCACGTTGGTTTGAGGCTGGTCCCTGTGACCGTAATGACGCCCGATCAGCGGCAAAAGGTTTGGTGATGGAAGTATTTCCGAGGTGGGGGATCCCAGACCAAATTCGCTCTTAGAATGGTCATCATTTTGCGAATTATTTAATTGGGGAAAATAACTCCCTTTCTAGGAATATGGCACAAACAACAAACCATGTAATGTCCTACAGGCCAACGGTGGGGCTGAGAGAGTTAATGGCCTTCTAAAAGAGTGCTTGGCTAAGCTAACACTGATGTTTGGTAAGACATGGTTGCACTGCTTACCTCTTACTCTTTGCGCAATTCGCCTGGAGGAGACCATCACCTCACTCCTCTTGAAATGGTAACTGGTCGGAGAATGCATGTGCCTATCTCTGGCATGTTCAATTTCGGATGCTAACTCTTCTTTTAACAGCTTCGGGGAGGAGTTTCACATGTACTTCGCAAAACTTACAAGATCGCTTGCCTGTATATCCCAACAGACAAATCCAAGAATACGCACTGAGTAAACAGATGCCATAAAAAGGGCGAAAAACATCAGAAAGCGGAAAGGTTTTACTGATCCACACACAGTCACATACTCAACACCAACAGCAGTGAAGTTTGAAGGTCACCGAGGATGGGTTCACATCACGGACGTGCGCAGGGACAAGAGCATAAGCTCCTCCGGAGAAGAGAGGCAGAGCGCAATGTGTTGGAGTATACATCAGCTTTCATTAACTTTTTTCCCCGCAATAAGGGTTTATAGAAAACCAACCAGGGGAGAAGGAGGGGGTGTTTTGCCAGACAATGTCATTATAAACCGACGACAAAAAATGTCTGTTCTATGCAGTGAATTAATATTAACATGCATTAGTATAGGATTATTATTATGTTTTCTTTTTAAAGAAAAAGGTTTTACACATTCAAATGTTAAAGTGTGAATAGAGGAAAAAGATATGTTAAAAGAAGGAGTTCCATCATGCAACTGAAAAGGGGCAGGTTATATCATCCAGAAACATCTGGTATGATTAAATGTTACGTGTGGGAAAAGAAAGGTTGAACAGCACATGTTACGCCTGCTCGCTCACTCATCCCACGTTTAATAGGGGCACTCAAGCTTTTACTCCCTCAGGCTATATCATATGAGGAAACAGGATGACTAATGCACCTATCCCTCTGCAAAACCAGGGGTCTATTTCAAGGAACAAGTGTTTCGGTCCAGTGGGTGGATGAAGGGGAAGAGGTTTACATAGATAATTATGTGCAACTTGACAGGATGGCCAAAAAAGAGAAACCAAAAAGATGATAGTAGAATATATAACAGTGGACTCTAAAAGGGAGGAGCAGATGATTAGTGAACACAAACGACTGCAGTGTGGATAAAGAGGGACATAGCATTCCCTGGTGTCACACAAGACCCTTAATGAGAATAAAAGGAGCAGTATGGTATGATGGCCAATGGGAGCGGGGGAATTATGCAACATCATGCTGAATGTTTGGTGGGATTTGAACAAAATGTGGTGTCCAAAGTAAACAATAGCTGCAAGGCAGTTTGGGGCAAATATGTACATGCATTAACTTGGATAGGTGAAACTCATCAACCAGTTTACATGAAGAGCTTTACACGATTCCCTCAGTCCAGGTCCAGTGGGTCCATCCATTTGGGAACTGACACCGGCTGTACCAAGGTGATGCGGCGTGCGGCACTGACGCAGGGGACAGCCATCATAATGGACTGCGGTGGGCTTGCGGATCAAAGGGTTACGCCCAGCTTCCTTGGTGGTGCCCCAAGCAACAACAGCATGGGGCTTTCATTAAAGGAGCAGCCCATTGTGCTGAAGGAAAAAATGGTGTAGCAAAATAAGGAACAAACAATGTGAGGCGCAATAAATAGAAGAGAGCAAACAACTTATGGTCTGAGGAATAGTGCAGAAAATCTGGCAGCAATTCCTGCTGAGTTTCGACTATTTTCCAAGGCAACCACTTTTTTCTCATCTTTACTGCTTCCAGGATTGCACACTGCAGCTAATGCCAAGTGGCTGCAGCTCACCGGATACAAGTTACTGCGACTGGCCAACTCAACAGCAAAGGACCTAAATGCAGTAAGGGAAGAGCTCAGGGCACTATGTTTTTTGGCACTCCAGAATGTGTTGGACCTTCTCACTGCCATTGAGGGAAGTTTTTGTGCCAAGATGGGGAGCATCTGTTGTAACCTAGTGCCCGATGGAGAAGCATTGAATGGAACATTGAGAGCAGCGATCTATGAAATACAGACACTCCATGAGAAGATGAGAAATTAAGCTAATGCCGTGCAATTGAACAATTGGTTGGACACTTTATTTTGCTTGGGTGCTTGCTTGGCTCTCAAGAATATTTAAAGTGACTGTCCCTGCGCTGATCCTCATGCTCGTCACCTTCTGCATTGGTGAAACTATTTTGAGATTTTATACTAACAAAAGAAGAGGACAATGTATGTTGTCCTTGAATGTTGACTGGATAAATGATCAAAATAATCCCATTAACAAACTAACTAAGGGTGAAAAAGTTAATGAAGTTGACTGGGTTACAATACCACCAGAAGATATAGAAAACTATGAGGTTTACTGGATTTCATGCGATAATGATGTGCAGGGGTGTGTGCTGATATAGGGAGCATTGGAAGACTGGGAAGAAGGTGGAGGTGAGTTGACTAAAGAGAGTATGGATCCCTAAGAGAGCAGCAGAGGTGGGCCTGGGGGAAGGAAAATAGTTATTGATGGATCAATAAAAGTGGGGAATAATGTGGTAAACATGCAAGTTCAGTGCAGTAAAAAGGTGCAAACTTATCAGCTGCACGGTTGGCCCACGAAAAGGGGAGGGGGCTTTGTTGATAGCCACACAGTTCTATGAATTAGGCTAGAGAATCCCCTAAATAATTTTTTCAAGCAAACATGTATGCGATAAAGTTGGCTTACAGGTAAGTATGCAGAGCTTAACAGTAGACCGAGGCACTGTAAACAGGTTGGCAGCGCATTGCAAACTACACGTTACCAGGATCATACAGTAAGAAAGGAACAGCCTTTGATACTTTTGAGGTCAAGAAGTGAAGATCATGGGTGCCAGGGAAAGGCGGTCTATGCACAATCATTTTATAATTCGACATATTAATTTATGAAACTGGTCTACTGACTGTTTCAAAATGTCCCATGGTGGTTTTAAATTGCCCCATTGCACATTTGAGCCTGGGAATAAGTTCGAAGAGTTCCTAAAATGCAACCTTAAAACGGTAACTTGTGAATGGTTCAAGGCTCTTGCAGTGTCATAATCGGTTTTATTGCCATGAGAAACGGATGAAGATGACCGGTGGCAGATGGAGAATGATCCACTGGTCATCTCAAATGTCTCAATGTTTTGGCACTATGATGTAGGAATTGTGGGTTGGACTGTGACGTCGCAGAGGTGGTTGAGGATGGTGTGGCAAGATTTGCAGGACCCATTGATTTTGTCCCACTATAGGGGAATGATATAGCTCCACCTATCCGTTTCACAACGAGAACGATCCTTATGTTGCAATGTGTCTTGATGCTAATTAGTTTGTAGGATTATAAAAGCTTTTGTTTTAGGGCTATATCTGACAGCGCCTTTCATGCAGTTCTGCTCATCATTCTGTATGAATCCTGCTTTCCCAGCTGCAACTGTACCCAGAATAAATGGTTACTTCTTGCTTGGTGTACACTTCTTTTTTGGATTGGCGAGTTCTGAGGCAACTCACAGTACACACATATCCTTTTGAGAAGATTGTGGTCATTACTTTCACCTCTTCACTACCCAATGTGCTGCATCTTGCGATCTTTGTATATTCTATGTTCTTTCCTCAGGGGTAGGTTTTGTCGTTTTTTTCTATTTAGTTATTTTTGTAGATGTGTTTAATAAAAGTATATATATTTTTATAGAGCCTTGATTGGACTTTCCCTTTATTTTGGACTGTTGAGCTATTGCTGTTTGGTTTGCTACTGGATCACATTTATGACCCTCTTCAGGGTATAGCCTTCCTTCGGCCCACGTTACCACAAAAGGAGAGGGAGGCTTTTGTCTTAGCTGTGCTTGTTTTACCTTTGATCGGATCACTCTTGTTTTGCAACAGTTTGCGGATACAGTAGGTATTCTAGCCATCCTTGCTCGCCTTTTGGACAGAAGTAATTTTGTGACATTTGCTTTCAGGGCTCTGCAACAATCTACCAACAAGGATTGCTAAGGCTAAACATAGTGAACAAATACTTTATAGTGTGTTAACACTAAAATCAATTTGTAGAGATGCTTGCACCCTATCCCACACAAGTGGGTTTGCACCTGGGGAAGGCTCATATATATATCCAACATACCTGCACTGACTGCACACCTCACCTTCTGCAGCAACTTGGACCACATCAAGCCATCTACTCCAAATAGTGGCCCAAATTGTACAGGTGCTCCTGGACTATGACCACATCCACAAACTACTGACATGCATGCAGTATATTACTGATCCCTACCAGATGCCATCCCTGCACCACTCACAGACTGCACACATTTAGAACGTGATTCCTGCCAAAGGCCAACCACTCCTAGGCCAGTCACACGTTCTTCAGATACTCCTATGTTGATGCTTCACATCACTTATAGGATAGCAAATTAGAAGTGCCTACAACCTTAGATCATAACCTGCTTTCCACAGGCTAGTGCATCAGTATTTTCCCCTGACTGCGCCAGTAAGGAATTGCACATGGGCATCTCCTAATAAATCACCTTGAACCTAGACCAGTAGGGAGTGAGCAACGTATAATGACCTAACTCTTGCACTCCCTTTCTGTCATGACCACTCGTCACCTACCCCAAGTATTTTCATATAGGTGCTATTATGAAAAAACAAGCAAAGGCTTAATACACCTTGATTATCAGGTACGTTTTTATTAAGCATTTTTGGTTTACATCAAACCTCTTGCTTTCTTAATCTAAATAACAGGTTTACACAGTTGTTGTCAATATAAATACAAACCATTAAGTACAAAACACAATAATCAATCTAGTTCATGATAGCACAAAGATATTCAACAAGACTAAATCCTTATAGAATCAGGATACCAATCAGTTGATGCATCCAAATAATTTGTTTCCAAAAATTAAAAATGGCAATAGAAATGTGTGTTGGTACTGCAATAATCGTTGCCAGAAAGCCTATATATTACACGGCCGCTGGTTAAGTTTGTAAACCCATAGGAAGACCACTTTTTCGGCGTCTTATAACTTTCCTCTCCCTGGAGGAATCATCACCAAAGTTTGCAAAAAAAAGTATAATTTGTTCAGCTAGATTGGTGAGGTTTTATGAGGGGGCCAAAGGAGGGGTCCCCAATTTTTTTTCCCATAGACTGAATGGGGAAAAACTTTGCGCACGGCTACAGGCCGAACAACAGGACGTATTTGCACCTAACTTGCTTGGGGCAGTATGCGTGCTTTTGTGTCTTTGGTGGATATCCAACCAGTACTTTTGTTGCAAAGAACTGAAATGTAAGTCTAAAAAAATGTGATATCTGGCTCTGCTCTGCAGACCCATTTCCCTGTTCACTCCTCGGACATAAGTCTCATTGGCGTGCTGTACGCTGTGCTGTCGGCTAACTTTGGACACGGCCGGTGGTTGGCTGGAGGGAGTGTCAAGTTTTTTGGAACGCCACCATGGTGTATCAGAGGAGTGTGTTGTGGCGTGTGTGCCAAGCCCCTACGGCATTGTGTGCATGGTTCGGGCTCTTGTACGTAACGTTGTGCCCACTAAAGTTAGTCATATCTGGCTCTGCTCCAGCGTCCCATTTCCCTGTTCTGCGCGGTCCAACCAAAATTTGATCGCAATGTAGAGTGTGGTAACGTGATGTGCATCATACGTTTTCGATACCGTCAGCATGTTGTATCAGAGGACAATGCGGCGGCGAAAGGGCTTGGAAAACATATTTTATGGCATCTGGTGGTGGGAAGAATTGATGGAAAGAGTGGGGGAGTGAGAAGTGCTTCATCTGATATATCTAATTAGAAGACGACTGTGGTGTGCCAGTGGCATCCGTGCATACTACGCCAATTCGCGGTTATCTCAACACGGAACAACCTTGTCTGGTGATTGCAGGCAGCCTTCATTATGGCATGAGCGCTCCAGCGGCAATGTGTTTCTGTGATGAGTGGTGGCAGGCTGAATTGCAGAAGAGGAGTGCATTCCACATGACATGAACATTTAAACATACCATGTACTATGGTGTGTTGTGTGTGTGGTAAGTCCGTAGCCCCTTCAATGCATGGTTGGAGCCCTTGCACGGAAAAATACGGCCACTGGTTGAAAAGGTATGTCCACTGGTTGCAAGTAGGTGTGACATTGTTGCTTTGCGTGTGTGGTTTGGCTGCATTGCACACATTGTTGGTTGCCTGGGTGAGTCTATTGTTGGAACATCCTACAGTTGTCGGTGTATGGGTGGAGATGCTGCAGTGAGCATTCGTGCAGTGTGTCCACTGGGTGCAGTGTTGGAATAGTGTCCCTATAGAAGAGGGTACGGTCTAACTGGTTCTTATATGTGCTTGGGTAGTTTGCATTGCACAGATTACTAAGTGTTGTAGTGCACTATGCAGGATTGGTTCTATGCACTTAGTACAGTGTTGGGAGCAGAACAAATGTTGTGACGATTTTGTTGTTTGGTTGGCATTAATACAATGCTTTGTGAATGGAAGTGGGTAGCAGTGCCAAACACTGTGGTATGTTTCTACATTATGGTAAGTGGAACATGTGTGCCTGCAACCCTGCTTTATGGTGCAGCACTTGGGTAGAAGTGCTGGTCCCTGAGTTGCCTTTGTGAATTGTGGCACATGGCTACGTGTTCGCCTGCATGGCTCTGTTATGTTGGGGTTGGTCTAGGCCTAGGTCTTCACCACAGCCACCACAACATAATGCAGCAATGCAGTTGTAACTGCATGTCTTCGAAGGGGAGGACCTTTACACAATGGTTGTGGAGGACATTGTAGACCTGGTAGAACAGCAGAAGGGAGCTGTTATGCGTACATTAGCATATGGTGTAGGTCATTGCACGCATTGCACATTAGGGAGTCACATGTGACCATTTGCGTTTGCTAGGGTTTGCCCTTTATAAGACCCTTCAAATGTTGTGTTGAATGCATGGCTGGAGCCCTTGAACCGACAAGTATGTCGACTGGTTGAAAGCAGGTTTGCCATTGTTGTTTTGTATGTGTTGTTTGGATACATTGCATACATTGTTGGTTCCATGGGTGTGGTGATTGTTGGAACATCCTACAGTTGTCGGTATATGGGTGGAGATGCTGCAGTGAGCAGTGGTGTAGCATGTCCACAGGTTACAGTGTTGGATTAGTGCCCATTTACAAGAGGGTACGGTTGCACTGGTTCTTATGTGCTTCGGAAGTCTGCATTGCGCAAATTAGTAAGTGTTGTCATGCACTATGCAGTATTGGTTCTATGCACTTAATAGAGTGTTGGGAGCAGAACAAATGTTGTGACGATTTTGTTGTTTGGTTGGCAGTAATAGAATGCTTTGTGAATGGAAGTGGGTAGGGGTGCCAATCAGTGTGGTATGTGTGTGGATTATGGTAACTGGAACATGTTTGGATGCATCGCTGTATTATGGGGCGGCGGTTGGTTGTACTGTTGCCTTTGTGAATTCTGGAACCTGGCTACATGTTTGCCTGCATGGCTCTGTTATGTTGTGGTGGGTATGGTCAAGGCCTAGACTGTTGGGTGCATTGGCAAAGGCCGTAGGACGTAGGCCATGCACCTAACAGCCTAGTCCTTCACCACAGCCACCACAACACAATGCAGGCATGCATTTGTAACTCTGCATGTAATTGTGGTTGTGGAGGACATTGTAGACTTGGTAGAACAGCAGAAGCGAGCTGCTATGCGTACATTATATGGTGTAGATCATTGCATCTGTTGCATGGCAGGGGGCCACATGTGACCGTTTGCTGTGTTTAGGACCTTATAAGAACCTTGCTTTAGGAAGAGCTGTAAGATATTGCGGCATGAAAGGAAGTGCTCAGCACAACACATGTAAAATATGGCCAATGTACATAGGCACCTACATACCGTTCAGCACACCTGACACAACGTTATGCAGCCATGCATGCAAACATGTGGTAGGGTGAAAGCTGACGGGCTCAATTGCAGATGGGGGAGTGAATTGCACATGACGTGAGCATTTAAACATAAGGTGTACTATGGTCTGTTCTCTGTGGTGAGGGCCTAGCGCCTTGGATGCATGGCTGGAGTGGAAAGGGAAGGACTGTCCCTGCTTTATTGGGGCGTGCCCTCACTGTAAGCAAGTGCCACATCCTGCCCTTGTAAGCATGGTGGGCATGGAAATGAAACAGTGGGAATTAGCCAATCAGGTGTCGAGGGTGTGCCTCACAGGAAGGGCCGGTACTATTTTTTTCCCCATTGGTCTGTGCAGTGAGGGTGGCAGGCCGATGGAGAGGCGCAGAGTCCTAATATTGGCTGATACCTTTGTGCAAGATCTTTACATGTATGCTGCGCATAGAGGCATGGCTGCTAATTTTGCGTTGGAAGGGGTGGAGACTTTCTAGGGCACTGTCTATGAGGGCAGTTTCGGCGGTATGCTTGACCTTTGCAGATGTGTGGCCTTTGTCAGTACTGCTGCATTATTGAGCTGTACATTTTGGGTACATGTCATGTGGACGTTTGTCCCGTCGCCTAAAGAAGTTGATGGAAGAACTGATACAGATTTTTCCCACTGCCAAGGTGGTTTTCTCAAGCATACCACCAAGAGGAGCATGGGACCATGCCAGTGTAATTTCTCCCCAGCCAGAGGTCGGAAGGTGTTTCGTTAACAGAAGCATGTGTCAATTTATGTCCACTGCTGGGATGTTCTCCACCGACTATGACGACATTAATGAGCAAAATGTGCACTGGTTCCATGTCAATGGCTATTTTTTTTTTCCACCATTGGCAATGCTGTTTTGTTTTACACTGTCCAAAAAGTGTTGAGGAGAATCCTGTAACAATGTCATTGGGCAACCAAAAGAGAAAGTCAAAGAGCAAAAACAAAAAAAGTTATTTGTAAGCACGTAAAAAAAACAATAAAAATCCAATCCCATAACCTATTTCACACTTCTCACCCACCCCCACATCCTCCTTCCTAGCACGATAACTCTGCGGATTCCGCATAAGTTTCAGGATTAAACGTGCCACATCCGCCCCTTTTCAGGATTGTAGCCATGGAAATGGGACTGTGGATGGCAAAGGGATTCCTCAATAAGGCTTCTGGTTGTGGTGTGTCTGGAAAAACTGTGGCAGAAGGTCTCTTTGTACAGAGAAATGCAGAAGATTATGGTGAAAGTGTGCAAGCTAAGGGGCAGGCATCCTGTTTGCATGCATGCACTGTATGTACTTGTTTGCAGTTGCCAACATACACTTAGTGTTGCTTTTCTGCAATAATGTTTTATACTTTTGCAATAAGTGCGGTGCTGCAGATCTTTTTTTTGAAGTGTACAAGGTAAGTGGCAGGCATCCTGTTATTCATGCAATGTGTGTATAATATACAATGTGATAATGTATGATATGCCATTTGTACTGCGCACATATACAAGTTTTTGAAGGCGTGCCGAGCCAAGGGTGGCGGAACAGAGGGGAGACTGAGACAACAAACCTACTAGGCCAAGTGTCACTCAGATCGCCAAAGTGCATGGGGAGGGAGGAGGAAAAAGTGCAGTACATGGGAAGAAGAAACAGTGACAATAAGTAAAAATACAGCCCGATGGTGGTAAGTGCAAGGATGAGGGCAGAGATCATGTGGTGGAGGAACTGTTAGGGATACAGAAAACAGTCCCCAAGTGCGGGGTTTGCCAGAAAGGCAGTGCAGGGGTGCGACTGCAGAGGGAGGTTGCCTGGGCCCGAGATCAGAGGGTGACCAGGTAACCCATGCAGAATCCGTTTCAGCCAGGAAGTCAGCAGGGGATAGGAGGAGAAAAGGCAGAGGCAAAGAGAGGTTTTGAGGTGCTTCTGAGACCGGCAATGGTTCTTGTCATGTTCCAAGGACGCAGGGAGGTTGCTGCAGAGGGAGGCCCCAGCAGAAGAAAGATATCTACCACCAACTGATTGCTTGCTGAAGCAAGTGACCCTGAGGGAGTTGGAGGCGGATGAGGGAAAAGCTCCAGCACGGATACATTTAGGAAGTGAGAGTTGCAGGTATTGAGTCCCCAGAGCCCAGAAGGCCTTGTGCATAATGCAGACGGTTTTGACCTTATTGTTCGCTGCTCCTGGGAGCCAATGCAGACATTTCAGTCCTGGAGAGATGCAATCCCTGGGCTTGAGGCCAAGCACAAGGTGTGCAGTCTTCTTCTGGATCAGTTGCAGAGGTCACAGAGTACAAGCAGGCAGATTTAGACAAGGCTGTTGCAATAGTCTAGCCTAGAGCGATCCATAGCTGTGGAGACGGGGAGCTTTTCAGACGTTGGTTTAGGTTGGTAACATACATTCAGTGGTGGTTTTGGTGGCATATTTTTACGATTTATGCAGGAGATGCGTTAGTTGGGAAACAAATTGTTTGTATTGTCGGAAGGAAAGAAGAGTTCCTATTTCGATATTAAAATGGTTGATACGGGTAAATGGAAACGTTGCAAGCATATACTATTGAAAGGCCACTTGATAGTGGATGAGAGAAAAAAAACATAACCTTTTTAAGAACGTAATGGATGCTCACTGGCAGCTACCGTGCGCGCAGGCACTTATGACAGAGTTGTAAAAATACTGCAGGAACAGTTTTCATACCTCCACTTTGTGGTAATGGGCGCTCATGTGGATGAATGTTGATATACAAATCTTGCTTTCTTTTACTGAACTTTCTACTGGGCGGCTTTCCAATGACACGACACTTGGAGGCTCAATGTTCAACTCTACATATGCAGTGTATTACAGAAGTGACCGTGTTAGATGCCAGCGTCTTGGATGCCATTGGTAGATGCGTGTGTGACTATTTAACAGTACCCAAATGAGGTAGTGACAGACAAAACATTGTGGAAAGTGAAGGATTGCTCCTGCTTTCAAGGGGCACAGCCCTCACAGCACTTGGGGGGGGGGTATATGGGTGGGGGGTGAACGAGTGCAAGTGCCACATTATGCGCTTATCATGCTGGCCAATGGAAATGGGAAACTGGGAATTGTGCATTTAGGTACTCGGGGTGTGCGTCACAGGAAAGGGCGGCAACATTTCATTTCATTACTCTGTGTAGTGAGGGTGGCACTGTTTTGATAGTTGGTGATGCCTTTGTGGAAGATCTGTTCGAGTATGCCGTTGAAAAAAGCTTTTTTGGTAATTTCAATTTGGAGGGAGTGGAGGCTTTTTGGTGCTGTGGCGATGTGTGCAGTTGCGGCGGTCTGCTTGCAAAATGTCGACGAGTTGCCTCTTTCGCAACTGTACATGGTGTGGTTGTGCACTATGGAGCATTGCATTTGGGTTCCATGGCGTGTACCGTCAACTGTAAAAGTTGATGAAAGCAGTGAAATGCATTTTTCCCCACTGTCAAGGTGCTTTTCATATATATACCACTGAGAATAGTTTGGCACTATTCCAATGATTGTTGTCGCCAGCCAGAGGTCGGAAGGGGTCTCCACAACAGAAGCATGTGTGACTTCTTGAGTGCTACTGGGGTGTTCTCCTGTGAGAATTACAACATTGGTTCTCCTTATAAACACCCTTTCAAAGCAAATGACATTTTTGTCGACCAGTGGCAATGATATTTTGTTTTACAATCTACAGGCTGCACTGAAGACACTATTGTAAGAATGTGAGCTGACCTACAAAACACAAAAATACTTCTAAAAACCGCAATAAAAGCTGTTTCTATGGAAGCACCTTTAAAAAAAGAAAAAGCTCTTTTCAGAGCCGCCACTACTAACTTAACCTACCCAGGTTGACATTTATTTCCCCACTCCTGCGCGTGCACAGCACGAAAAGTCAGCGGACATCGCGATAGTTGCAGGGATGCATGTGTCACATACGCCCCTTTTGCAGATGGCGGCCATAGAAATGGGCCTATGGAGGCTGTGTGTTTCACGAGCCACTTCATACAGTTTTTGGGGGAGTTCTAAATACATTGATTGAAAGTGAATGGAAAACACTGTGCAGTGGCTGCTCATTTTTATTCTATGATGTGGATGTATACTGCTGTGGAGTACCTACAATGAAGTGACTCATTTTGGTTTGTCTGTGTGAGACTTTGGTGACGTGCGATCATGCCGACATTATTGTTCTTCATTGTGGTGGGAAAATTGCACATGTTACACGAGTTTCAGTGCCGTTTGCGATGGAGGCACTTGCCCAGGTCATGCGTCTGTTTTCGATCTCCTGCATCATTTTTTATTGCATTACACAACGATGTGGCTGCGGTATTTTTCATTTGGCCACAAATGGAGAAAGCGCTGTACATTGTGAAGAAGTCTATTTGTGCCTTTTTACGACCAGTGTCATTTGTGATGTCATTTTTGATGTCATCTGTGTTAGTTTTAGGAGTGCACAGTGGTGGCGCGAGTTATGGTTGCTTAGCTTACCATAACTGGTGAATTTCTGGGGGTTTTCGGTTTTACTCGTAACCATAGTATGGATAGGTTGTTGTTAGTGCAAAGTAACTGTAACGTCACTGTAACAAAAGTTTTTGCACTGAAGTTGCTAGGTTGTTCTTAGGGCAACTGAAGCATAACGTCCCTTTACCAACAGTTTTTCACTGAATCTAATTGGTTTTTAGTAGGGGACTGTAACCAGACCCTTCCATTAGCACAGTTTTTTCAGTAAATGGGATGGGTTTGTAGTAGCACAACTTAACCATAACATCCCTTAAACAATGTTTTTTTTTGTTATTGATATATATTCCCAATTGGATTAAATCAGACAAAGTCAATGGGCAGAACTTCATTTATCTGAAAACAAAAAGGTGTGGGTTTTACCGCACAGGTCAGAGATGGCGTAAACTACCCCAGGGGCTGCTAGAGCTTAAGATCTTCAGTGCTATGTTCCAGACCCAGCAGCCCCAGGAAGAGGTGCAGGATTGGGGACAATAAGGGCTTACTTGAGACAGTTTTAAGGACCCTTCAAGTGTGGTTTACAAGAGCCTGTCACTCAGGGACTTGAATAAGCCCGGATGACAAAAGAGAAAAAAACTGCTGTCTCAGGGGTGGAACCCACCAGCCAGACGTGAAAATGTTGGGGATGGCTCCAGGAAGTTGTAGAAACCATATAAAGGAAATTGTGGCTGTTCAGAGGACACAGTAGTACAGCCAGCCAGTAGGAGACACCATCCCATGAGGACGATGGAAGTGACACAGGACTTGCCAAAGTACAGGAATAGTTGACTGTCGAGGTCCCAAAACCCTTCGGGGCGACGTCCACTTCCTTTGCTAAGGCAGTTTAAACATCCTAGAAACAGTCCAGCAAACAAGGAGTATCGGAGGGAGGAAGAGGACAACTGAGGAGAAAGTACTTCCAGCAGCCAGAAATACATACAGAAGATTGGTAATACTGGCAATGTGTTTGTGCCTTTACCTAATCTCGGTCTAAAAAAATCAGCAGTAACGTTTTTGGTGCCAAAGTCTTCCCAGCAGGTAAGTAAACATGCAGGCTTCTTGGAAAATGCATCCAAATTGAGGAAAGAATCGGGGTTGCTACTAGATATATCTACACATGTATGAGCTGGCCTAACCCAGCCCTCCTGTCAAATCAGAGATCCTAACAGCTTTATTTTCACCCAACCAATCAGGTTTTCCCCAAAGGTCACCAACTTTCAGATATGATATGATATGGTATGATATGATATGGCATTTGTAACGCGCCTATACACAAGGTACACTCCCACAGCATGTGTAATCGGTGCCGTAGGGTTGTGGGCTCGTCTAAATGAGTCTAAACCACCATAGAGGGTGCAGGGCTGGGCTCAAAGTGAGCCTGTGTGTGCCCAACAGCCGTTTTGCGCATTCCTCGTTGTTGCCGAAGGGCAAAAGATATGGCCCCCAAAAAAACAAATGGCAGAGAACAGGAATTAAATACATTACTACCCAAATGGCTACAAAAAGAGTACATTGGGCTACTAATGCAATGCATTTGCTTGCACGCCTGGTTAAGACCAATATAAATTACAGCTATAACCAACCCACTCCCCATAACCAGTCTAGGGTGATTGAACCACTCTGAAGCTAAATTGGGGCCATATATCATAAAACAGGTTTCAATGGCAGGGAGACTTTAGTAGACGTCCCTCTGACCAAAATAACAGTTCAAAGTTCTGAGAATGCCCTAGTGGAAAAGTGAACATTTGTATGGTTCCTAAAAGGACAACTGAACCCTAAAAATGTAATTATGCCTGAAATGCCTCTAGTTATACAAAACCCCTTAATTTGTGTTTGGGGGGTAATGGGTGACGGGCTGCTGCTTATTTTGACGGTGTGGATCTCACAACTGTTCTGAAAGTGAGATTTTGTCATTTATAATGAATCAAAATGTATTAGATTCTTTAAAAATGCAGAAGTACATTACATGTAAACTTTTGTTTTGTAGTGGCTTTGGGGCTTGCTGCCATTAATCAGTCTATAAAGGAAGGGATACCATCTCAGACTCTGCGTGTGCTGTGCAATCCAGACGTGTCACTGTGTGGGATTATTGCAGATTGTGCTGCTAGCTATCAGTCTGCACTTACTATCAAGATGAATGCTAAACGACAAACTGGTGAGTAGTAAATATGGGTGAATGTGCAACTGTTTTGATTTTTACTTTATTCACGCATTAAAAGCATGCCAACCTTCCATCCAATATTGCGTCTTTCCCACTTGACCCCTGTTGGGATGGATTTCTAGAAACTGACCTGGTGTACAGATTTTAAGAAAGCACCCTAGTTATAGTGAACAGGGAACTCAGAGAGGGTAGCCAAAACCCAATTAAGATTAGACTGGAGAGCAATCCAGGCTATTCTCAGGAGAGTGAGTGTGTCTCAGTGGTCCACAATGAGTCCACACAGTGAAGCACACAATAATTCAATTTAGACAGGAATGTATAAAAATACAAATATTCATTCTAGGCCTTTTCACAAGCTAATAAGTTAAACTGTCAGGTGATAGTATCATAAAATACTCAATAATAAACATATATATATTCACCATGGGTTCTGAAAATGCATTCAAATGACTTAAAAACCACTAGAGGTAAGTAAATTAATGCAGTAAAGGGGAACAAAGTCACAAGTGAATTTCCATAACTTTAGCAATCCAATCCCTAAAGAATATTCAAGGCCTTTTGCCCAAAAAGCCACAGGAGCAACAATGCTTCTCCTAGAAGTATCTGTAGCAGGAACATTACTTTGTTGGTGATGGATTCAAAGAAGATAATCAACAATTGTGCCAGATAAGTAAATTGTGTTGTCTTTTAGATTTTAATACCCAGGTTTGTTGTCCAAAAGGCAGTGGAATGTAGTGTTAGTCTACAAAGGGACTGGTTCTCAATGTTCTCTTATGAATGACAGGGAGACAAATGATTGGTTTTCTTACCCGCCTGACTCTGATTTTACCAGATGACTTGATGTGTCTTCTGGGGTCTCTGGAGGTTGGATTTCCTGCTGTGAGAGGGTCCCAAGAGTCCTGTGGGTGCAAGAATTTTTCCATTCCGGTAGCCCACCAGAGAGCTGGTTAGTCCACCGGGTGATCAGGGACACTTCAGAAGGATCTGGACGGCCGTAACCTTGAAGGCTTTGAGACTGGTTGGTCCCACTAGTACAAGAGCTGAAGCACCGCTCTGCGTCTTCAGAGATCAGGTAGTCCAATAGGATTTCCCTGGGCCAGACGCACAAAGTGATGCCAGGTCTCTTCAGGAGTCTTCTTCGGGTCTTGAGTCGGTTGCTCATCTAAGAGGGATTCTTGGCGCCAAGGCTGATCTGCAGAAGTCCTCTTCTTATCTAAAATCCAGCTTTGAAGCAAATCCAAGCCCACCAGTGGTAAGGATCTGCACTATTCAAACGGCCAGAAGTTGTCAACTCTTGGACAACTATTTATTTCACTCATGTCCCACATCTAGTATCTCTGGCACCACAGATGTGGAATGGGTCTACAGTCCTACCCCTTCCTGGGGGACACCCACCTACCTTCCCCTCATCCTCACACCCCACCCCCAAATTATCAAAGAGGTTTTGCAGTACTTTCCATTAGTGGTTCCTCCAGTGGCTCACGCTTAGAGCTTCTCTTCCAGTGCTAATGACTTTTATGATTTCAGTGGCCTTACCCATATTACTGCATCATCCTTCAGTTCCCTTAGCTTCACAAGAGGCTGTGGTACAGTACCTCCTCCACCAGTTAATGTGCATTCCGACACTCAATTTCTAGTTTGGGAGGCATTCTAGATTATTCAATGGATGACAAGGAAGAGGGTATGTACCAACCTATGTGAGGGCCTTCTTTGGAAAGGTTCATGGGACTAATGGAGTTCCTCAACCTTCCAGTGCAGAACCATCCCATGTGGAATAGTCTTTCTTAGCAGGCCTGTCAGGACAACATGACCGGTCTGGCATCCATCTCCAACCACATGTCTCAAGAAAAGAGCAAAATCTCAAAGCCCTTTGGTGCAGCACCTACGGACAAAAAGGTGGATTCCAAGTTCACTCTTTCAATGTGAAAAAGCGGGGCTGTGGTAGTGGCAGCTCTGTATCAAGGCAGAAGGTCAGTCTTTACATCATCTGCACTCAACTCTTTTGAGGAAAGATGAAAGCCTTAGGAGAACTTCAGCAAAATGACACCCGCTCCCTTCACATAGGTCTGGCAAACACTGATGCAATTATAGTGGCATACAATCTTTCCCTTTGGAGGGCTATCTGAGTTCTCTTCAAAACTACCAGATGACTGAAAGGATGAACATGCACGCGTTAGCTGTGGGCAAGTATGCACAGCAGCAAGTGGTATATGTCTAGGTCTGGACATTTGACGAATTGCTTGGCTTAGAGGCAGAAAGCATATTCCTGAGGTCTAGTAAGAGAACTGCCTGTAATGTCATTCAGAGGTTTTGCTAGTCAATGGATGAATTGCTGAATAAGGAAAAAACGCGTACTGCAAATCCCAGACCGCCTTCTCCAAACCAGCAGTCATCCAATGGTTTAGAGAGCAAGGTAGGGCCAGAC
Source organism: Ambystoma mexicanum (assembly GCF_040938575.1). NCBI lineage: Eukaryota > Metazoa > Chordata > Amphibia > Caudata > Ambystomatidae > Ambystoma > Ambystoma mexicanum. Next base: position 1,478,139,870 of record NC_090921.1, read on the forward strand.
TTTCACAACCTTTTGAAGACTTCCATCTTGCTTGCAGTACAGAAGAGATGAGCGGTCTCCTCTTAATTCTCATCTCAACCTTGCAAAACATAAAGGATCAACAACGGGTTTGAGCTCTGATGAGCAAATCATTTTGACATGCCACAGCCTAAGTGCATTCTACCCTAGTAGGAAGCTGTAGCTAGTTTTTCAAAGGAGCCTGGAGAACTAGCTGAGGAAGGTTAGATCTTTTTTGATGAACAGAGGCTTCATGATCCATCTTATCCCTTTCCTGCCCCCATTCCACTAACAACTCATCAAACCTCAGTTTGAATATCAAACCTCTACAGATGAGACCAGTGGGGGAGGGGAGAGGAAATTCCTTGTGACACTGGAGGGCTTCTATTCCCAGTCTTTACTGTGCGAAAGGACATTTTGGGAATGTATTGGACTTCAATTTGTATCTTCCAACCAGTTAAGGATGTTCACATCAGGTCAGAATCTGGCAGCTTTGCAACCAGGAGACTGGCTGTGGGCTGGACCTCTGGAAACATACTAGCATTTACTAATCGAGTACTGCCACAGATGCCTTATCTTACAAATCTCTTCCAAGTCTGTCTTTCGAAACGTTTTACCCGAACTGCGTCGAATTATACAGAATGTAAATTAGCAGTAGTTTAAAAGATAACTTCATAAAAAAGACACAAAACAAAATGAATAGTACAACAGAATGTCTGGTTCTTGAATCCTGTCACTCTTAATGTGAATTTATATAGGCAAATTATTTTATATCTAGTGATCCGAATGTGATATTGTTGGTGTATATGGGGCCAGCAATGCCACATGGATTATTTTTTTTCTGCTTGCTCAGAAATTGGCTTTTTGTAATTTGACCTCTGTAGGCGTTGGGCCTCAAGCCCTGTAATGACTGCGGATTGCCCATGTCTATGTCCAACTCGCATTAGTATGTCTGGTGTTTGGGTCCAGATGTCACAGCACCCAGGTGGTCTCTGTGGCACCGTTGGCGTACCAGCACCAGAACGGTGGCAGTGTCATTTCGAGCATTACGTTCTAAGGAGACACTACGTTTCTGCAGCAAGCGGTCTAGTCTTTTCCAAGATGGCCACCGCCCGAATCCTGGGAGAATACTTATGCGAGCGCTGAGAGGAGCCGGGTGCATTGCAACCCATTAGACTCGTCTAGTGGGTAAGACGCTAAGACCTTCCCCAGCGTTTCTGCTTTCCTCGTCCTTGCCATCTTGTCCGTGGGTTTTTTGACTTCCCCTTACCTATTTTGCTTTCCTTCCTTATTATGATTGCTTTTCTGGCAGCAGCCTTTTTCCTTTTTTGCTTAACTTCACCTCCTCCTCTGTCCATTCCATACCTACCGCTCCTGGTTATTTCTCCTCTCCGCTCTACCCATACCTTCCAGAGCTGAGGTACGTAGTTCTACGGCTCGCCGGAGAATTCCACTGCGGGCTTCCATTCTCTGAATCCTCAGAGACAGGAGTCTGTTTCCACAAGTTACATCAAGCCTAGGACTTGCCGATCCCCCAATCTCCTGGCAATATCTTCATCCAAACTGCTACGCACCATCCCAGCTTGTACGTCTATCGATAAGAGGGTTTTTGTGCCATCAGGCTTTTCCTTCTAGTGTTCAGATTTATTCTTCCGGACCGCCTGTTCGTGTTTCCATTCAACTATCCAGGGAACCCGTTCTGGCGACCGGAGAGGACAGACCTATCCATCAGGAGCGTCTACGTGACAAGAACAAGACCCGAAAGAAGGACAAAGTCATACAGCAGGAAGACAGCCCCTCTTCTACAGGTGAGGACTACGAGAGAGATTACAAGATCAGACATAACACACCCCCTGTCAATTCAGGCAACTGAAGGCCTTACAAATGTTGATCCTAGAATTCTCCAACACTCAACAAAGGCAGGGCAATGCCATCAAAGTCCCTGGCTTCATTGTAGAATCCCACTAGAGAAATGTTGTCTGGCAGGGAACGCCAATGAGCTGGGGGCATATTGTCCCTGTGAAGGTAGAGCTCTGGCGAAGAGTCTAATTCACCTAGTGACTCCTCTTGCAGCTACTACTTCATCATCCTAAAGGACCATCTCGACTTCCATTTCAATAGTCTACTTTGCTTTCAAAAGTGGAATCGAAACTTTCAACAGCTGCTCTAGTTGAGGTATAGTTCCCACCAGCTACTCTACCCCGGAGCAGTGGGGACATTTTTTTGCCAGGGTCAGAGTACCTTCGCCCTCTACCTCTGCGTCTGATGGAACACGAGCTGGCTGTGCCTTTTTTACCCAGGCAGAGGCAACTGTTTGGCAAGTCACTGCATGCTGGTCACACTGAAGAGGCACAAGAGAGCATTTTGTTCATCCTGGAACCTGGATCAGAGTTTCTGCTCAACTTTGGGTATATCTTTGAGGTGGGTGACCCTGTCCCTTTTTGGGGTTCAGCCCTTGGGTTAAGTGTTCTTTGACTTATTTGAAACAGTCTCTGGGCAGGATGAAGGCTGCTTAGCTTGACTTCAGATCTTCTGATTGTGTAGAGGTCAAGCAATGATGCATGTGACATTTTATTTTCAATGCAAAGGTTACTTAGAGATAATTTTGAAAGCAGGGACTTTGCTGCAGTCAGTCTCTGCAACTGAAAAAAGGATGCATGTAGATCGAAGTAGCAACAAGTAACAAAGTGGGGAGTTCTTACACTATCCAACATTTCCTATTGCGTAGTCACCAAAACTGATCCGTTATAGAACACTTAAGAATATAACCTCCTCCACAGAAGTCCTATTTTGCACATGGTCACCATGCAGGTGTCCCAACTTCGTTGCCGGCAGCTTTCTTAGAGTTTTGGGTAATCTGCATACAAGGACCACATAACATGTAAAACAAAATCTAGTAGTAACAAGTGTTTTAATTGTTTATTTGTAAAGCGCTTATATACAAGTGAAGTGTTTCAAAGTGGGAAGGGAACAAGGGAATGCAGTTGTCATTCTTAGGCCTTGAAATTTCCGAATGATCTAACAAAAATAACTAGCATACTAAGCCAGAGGCATTTCTGCTAGTGCATGACAGGAAGGAATGAGAGAAAGGGGCAGAAGGAAAAGAGCATACAATCAATAAACTACCGTACTATGCCTAACCACTTGTCAGATAGTGAGTGCATGACAGAGCGGGGGTGGCGGGAGGACATACGGTCAATAAAATACTGTACTAGGCCTGGCAATATTTAGATTGAATTGGTGGTTGTTCAACACTAATTCGCATGTGCAGAAGTATTGCACTCACAACCAAGCTAGGGATGGGAGACCGAGGGAGGGTATGACAGACAATCTTGCTAGGCTAGTACATTCAAGGGCGTGCAAGTGCACAGACAGGAAGTGCGAGGGAGTGGTGGGGGTGACGAGTGCACCCAGTCCAGCAGGGGACTAGGTTAAGTGCAGAGTGGTTGCCCCTCTCATGGAATGTTTTCCAAGTGCAGTAGTACCAATCAGAGTGCAGAAGCCTGGAGGCAAATGCAGGACTGGCAGGGGAACCTGGGACCTGTGAAGCTCTGGAGGTGCACCAGGCAAACAGTTAGTGAACTGAGCAAGTTGGGGAAGAGAAAGGAGGTTAGCAGGGGAGAGGGAACAAGGAAGAGAAGAGGAAGGTCTTGAGGAGTTTCCGGAACTTAGAGGTCCAGCTCAAGACTGAGAGGCATGGAGGCTTTTCCAAAGGGAGGCACCTGCAGAGGATAAGGACCTACCCCCAAATCTGTTTGGAAAAGTGACTCACCCGCAGAGAGTTGGAGGAGGCAGAGTGTAGGGCTCTAGAAGGAGAGTATTTAGGAAGAGAGCGTTGTAAATAATACGGGCCCAAGCCCCAGAAAGCCTTGTGGACTATGCAGAGGGACTTGAATTTGATCCTTGCAGCCACAGAGAGCCAGTGGAGGGATTTCAGCGCCGGAGAGATGCGGTCCCGGGGATTGAGGCCAAGGATAAGTCTTGCGGTTCTGTTTTGGATAAGTTGAAGAGGTCAGAGAGTAGAATTAGGAAGATGATACTGTTGCAGTAGTCCAGTCTGGAGAGAACCAGGGTTCTGGAGACTGAGCCTCTGGGGGAAGGTGAGAAAATGTAGAATATCTCAGAGGTGGTGCAGCTGATAGTGAGACTATTTGGAGATGTAAGAGATGTGATAAGGGAAGGAGAGAGTAGAGTAGAAGATGACCCCCAGATATTTTGCTTCACTGGTGTGTGAAGGCGCAAATCCAAGGGATGCCGGCCAGAGTGAAAGTGGGAAAGCGGGAGCAGCCGTCCCAATGAGGACCATCTCGGTCTTACTGTTATTAAGGCAGAGATCATTAGCAGCACACCAGGACTGAATTGCAGACGGTCAGGAATGAGCGAGGTGGAAGAGGCAGAGGGTAGCCTGAAAGAGCGGCGTGTCATCCGCAGAACACAAAGTTGGAGTTGAAGGTAGAGATTTTGTGGGCCAAAGGGGACATGTAGACATTGAAAAACCAGGAGGATAGATTAGATTCCTGGGGGACGCCACAAGTAGAGAGAGTGATAGCAGAGAGAAAGGACCCAAGTTCCACCTCGGAAGGACGGTCAGAGAAAGGACGCCAGCCATGCTAGGGCCTGATCTGTGATGTCCAGAGTATCACAGAGACGTTAGATCAGGATGTTGTAGTTTTGAAAGCAGAGGATAGGTCAAGAATGAGGACAGAGGGAGAGGTAGAGTCGAGGTTTGAGAGCAGGTCTTCACAGGTGTTCAGAAGAGTATTTCCGTGCCTCTGGATGCTCTAAAGCCAGACTGATGGTAGTGGAGACCACCAACAGATCCAGTGTGGAGGGTAAGATGAGCGATGGCCAACTTCTCCAGGAGTTTGCCCAGGAACAGAGTGATAAAGATCGGGTGATAATTTGCTGCAATAATAGGGTCGTCAGAGGGTTTTTTGAGAAGAGGGTGTAAAAGAGAATACTTGAAAGAAGTGGCGAAGGAGAGGTTGCAGAGGTTCTCCAGCATGGGGTCTGGCATGGATTCACATGCTCATGAATATTCCCCTTCGTCAGGCTGGGAATCCTCGGTAAAGAAAAAACCAGTATCAGTTTCGTTTCTGATCTGTCTTTCGTAGTAATAACCAATCACTGGTCTCTGCGTCATACTGACCACAGCCAATGACTGCCCTCTACCTAAGCACCGCCTCTGGCAGCCATCTTCAGATTTTTACCGCACGTTCATGTGTTGGGATCCTCGTGCTATTGCTCTCGAGCGTTAGTGCTATTTTTTCACGTTTTTTCTCAAAAACTTCGTTTTTTCCGGTCAAAAGAGCCTCAAGCTCCACCGACTCTCCATCCGATCAACGGGGACCCGTGTCGGATTTGTCTGCGCCCCTCAAGGGTGAAGATTTCGTCGAGCTATGCTTTTGGAGGACTCCAGAAGCTCCTCAGGCCCGGACATGGCCCAGGAGAAGGGGAGCTCGACGCCCGGAAAGCTGTTCAGGGTCTGCCCTTGATGCCAGCTGCAGAACCTCTTTAAGGAGGACGAACACTCCTTTTGTCTCTACTGCTTACATGAGGACAAGACGCACGTGGCGAAGGACTGTGCATTTTGCGGCAATATGTCGGAGCGGACCATGAAGGACCGCCATCAACGTCTCGCCAACTGGCTGGAAGGGAAGAGCCCGTCAGGCGAGAAGAAGAGGAAGAAATCCGAGCGGTCTTCTAAGACCTTTGAGGACGCCCCGGCGACGGGGGTCCAACACAAGGCCAAGCACAGCGAGTCCGCTGGTACCGGGAGCGCCGAACGGTCGGGCTCTACGGGCGCCAAGCAGGGTGCACCCTCCCCGGCACCATCAGCCACGGTGAGCGCACCTAAGGTGGTGAAGGCCTTAATCCATCCGGCCAAGCCCTCTATCGATACTGTCGCGGCGGCCCTGGCTCAGCCTGTGGAGGCTACACCAGTGGTGGCGACCTCGGGGCTCAGAGTCTCCCTGCCACCTCGGAGGGAGTCCTCTTTTGTGCCCATCGATAGGACCCCTGTGAAATCCCCGGCGGGGAAGAAAAAGGGGGGGGCAGGGCTTCGTCGTAGATTCTGCCTCAACCTCGGAGGAAGAGCTGATCGAGGCCTTAAGCCACGGCCTTGGCGTGGAAGAAGACCGGCCCGTCGGGATGGATCCCAACGCAGGTGACGACGACATCGTCGAGGGTGCCGATGGAGCCCCTGATTGCCCGTCGGATTCCCCTCTGCCAGCGCCGCAAGACAACTCGACGGCCATTTTGTTGGCTATACAGTCCTTATGCTCAGAGATAAGGACGAGACTACCGTTGCCGACGGAGGAACCTCTCCCGTCGGGGGATCCTGAACCGGGACCTTCTGGTGTTCCCCCGCCCAAGAAAAGAAGGATTCACCCTCCACCTCCTTTTCAGCCGTCGCGCCCCGTCCAGCCTTCCTCCCCGTCCACCCGAGGGGATGATACGGGGACTGACACGGCAGCGACGGGTACGGACGACGAGGTATACGACGAGGATCTACCGTCGTCACCTCCCACCAGGGCTTCTCCGCCCGACGAGATTGGATCGTTCCACTCCATGATCGCCAGGGCATCCAAGCTTTTCCAACTCTGCCCTGAGGAGAAGAAAAAGGAAGGATTCCTTTATCAACGGCGCGAGGCCAAGAGGAAGACGGTCCTCGCGGTGCCTCTACTGGACGACATTTGGGATGAGGGCCTCGCCCTCCTCAAGAACCCTTCCACGACGCCAGCTAGAAGAGACCGGTACTAGAAGAAGTACCGGGTCCCGGACGCGGCCCCCCTGTGCCTCCGGGCGCAGCCTACCCCGGACTCTGTCGTCTCCGCGGCGGCCAGGAAGAAAGCGCGGGGGGGGTGCGGCCTCCACATCGACTTCCCCACCGGACGGCGAGGGAAAGAAATTGGACGCTATGGGATGCAGGGTCATCTCGTCTGCAGCTACGACGATTAAAGCGGCCAACGCCTTGGCTATCGTGGCCCGCTACGTCAGGGAGTTATGGTACAAACTGGCTCCCCTGCTGGACTTCCTACCGGACGACAAGAGGGCGGATGCCCTGGAGATCCTACAGGAAGGTGAGGTGGCGTCGGACCACGCCATCACTACTGCGACGGACATCGCCGACACTGGGTTTCGCCAGTTGGGCAACGGCGTGTACCTTAGGCGGCGTGGATGGCTCAAGGCTACGGACTTCCGTCAAGACGTACAGACCAGAGTCCTGGACATGCCGTTCGATGGGAACAACCTGTTTGGGAAAACAGTGGACGATTCCCTTTAGGCCATTAAAGCGGACACTGAGACGGCCCGGGCCCTTGGGGTTCTGCAGCAACGACGGACGCCCTTTCGGAGCAGCGGAGGCAAGGGCGCCTCCAAAGGTTCCGGCGGCAGTTTCTCCACCTACCGTCAAGCGGCCCGCTCGTCGTCTCAGGAGGCCTACAGAGGACGAGGCAAGTCTGGCGGACCCCGCCGTCGTCGCCAAGGAGGTCAAGGCGGCAAAGCCTCGCCGAAACAGGATTGAACCGGCCGTGGGGTCGGGCCCCCACCGAAGCACCCCGGTGGGAGGCAGGCTGGCGAGCTTCGTCAGCGTGTGGGAGTCCATCTCCACCGACCGCTGGGTGCTGGACGCCTTAGCCCGGGGCCACGCGCTCGAGTTTCAAAGGAGGTGCCCGCGCGTCCCCCCCCGTGGCCAGGAAAGAGCTTCACGTCCCTCAGCTTCTCCTGGAGGTAAAGGCGATGCTCAGGAAGGGCGCCATCGAACTCGTCCCAAAGAGGCTTCGGGGCTCCGGAGTTTACTCGAGATACTTCCTCGTGAAGAAGAAGACGGGAGGATGGCGCCCCATCCTAGACCTGCGACGTCTGAACAAGTTCATCAAGGCGCAGAAGTTCCGGATGGTCACCCTCCAGCACGTCCTGGGGTAGCTGGAGGAAGGAGACTTCCTGTCGTCTATGGATTTGGAGGATGCCTACTTCCATATTCCCATCCTAAAGGGGCACCGAAAATGCCTCAGGTTTGTGGTCCAAGGGCGTCACTACCAGTTCAAAGCCCTCCCCTTCGGACTACGGTCGCCACCCAGGGTATTCACCAAGTGCCTTGCACCGGTGGCGGCGCAGCTGCGTCGCGAGGGGATCCACGTCTACCCCTACCTGGACGACTGGCTCATCCGAGCCAAGACGAGGGAGCTCGCCGTGGAGCACACGGCAAGGACCGTCCAACTTCTCACGGACCTGGGATTCTCCGTGAACTACGCCAAGTCCCACCTGGTACCCGCGCAAAACGCACTGTTTCTGGGGGCGAAGCTCGACAGTGTCCCTTCTGGCCTCCCCGTCGGAGGAAAGGACCAGGTCCATCCTGGGCAAGGTACAGCGGATGTTGGTTTCCGACGCGGCCAAGGTGTGGTCCATCAAGTCCCTCCTCGGAATGATGTCTTCTTGATTCTACCTCATTCCCATGTGCAGGCTCCGGATGCGCCTGTTGCAGGAGTTCCTGGACGCGCGCTGGATCCAAACGACGGGCGGCTTCGAGGAGAGGATCACACTCGACGAGGGTTTCCGCCGAGGGGTCCGGTGGTGGGGCAACCGCGCGCATCTGACGGCGGGCATGGACTTCCAGACCCCAGACCACCAGGAGACAGTGACCACGGATGCCTCCCTGGAAGGGTGGGGAGCGCACACCGAAAATCTGCACGCGAGAGGCCTTTGGCTCCCGACGGAGAAGTCCCTCCATATCAACGTCCTGGAGCTCCGTGCAGTGTTCTGGACCCTCAGGTCCTTCCTTCCGTCCCTCAAGGGCAAGGTGGTGGGGATCTTCACCGACAACACCACCACCATGTTTTACATCAGGAAACAGGGCGGAACCAGGTCCCCAGCGCTGTCCAAGGAGGCGCAGGACCTGTGGCATTGGGCCGTCGCCCAAAGGATGTTTCTGGTGCCGTTTCATCTGGCAGGGATAAAAAACACCATCGCCGACTCACTCAGCAGGGAGCTGCGCTCGTGCCACGAGTGGGAACTACGGCAGGATCTAGTGGATCGCCTCTTCCGACGGTGGGGCACACCCCAGATCGACCTGTTCGCGACGGCGACAAACTCCAAGTGCCGGAGGTTCGCCTGCAGGTTTCCCCAGGCGAGGAGTATGGCCGATGCTTTCTCGTTCCCCTGGAGGGCCTGTTCCTCTACGCGTTCCCTTCTTTGCCACTGCTAATCCGGCTCGTTAACCAGCTCAAGAGGTCACGGTGCAGGATGATCCTCGTCGCACCTGCGTGGCCGAGGCAGATATGGTTCCCGGAACTTCTGGACTTGTCAGCGTCCCCGCCAATCAAGCTGCCGGTGGACGCGGATCTACTCTCCAGGGAAGGAGGCGCCATCCTCCACCACGACCCGAAATCGCTGAACTTGCAGGCCTGGTTCCTGCAGCGCTAGAGTTTGGAGGATACGACATACCGGCCGACTGCAGAGAGGTTCTTGCAAAGGCCAGGGCGTCCTCGACTCTTAAATGCTACGGACACAAATGGAAGAGGTTCTCTGTCTGGTGCCACGCACAGAAGATTAACCCTCTACGGATTACAGCTCCCCAGGTACTGCCGTACCTGCTGACGCTGGCCAAAGCTGGACTGGCACACGCGTCCATCAAGATTCATCTTGCTGCGATCTCCCGATACACCAGAACCACGGGCCGGACGTCCTTGTGGTCTCATCGTCTGGTGAAAGAGTTCATGAAGGGACTGTTCAGATCGTTCCCGCCGGTGAAGGCTCCGGCCCCGGCGTGGGAGCTCAACGTGGTGCTGACCAAGCTCATGGGACCTCCGTTCGAGCCTCTGCACTCGGCCGCGTTGAAGTTTCTGTCGTGGAAAACAGCGTTTCTTGTGGCCATCACCTCCGCACGACGGGTGGGAGAGATCCAGGCCCTTTCCTGCAAGGCCCCGTACTTGACTTTTCACGACACGAGGGTAGTGCTCAGGACGCACCCCTCCTTCATGCCCAAGGTACCGTCGGACTTCCATCTCAACGAACCCTTGGTGTTGCCTGTGTTCTTCCCGTCGCCGGCTGAGAGGACTTTGCACTCGCTGGATGTGGCTAGAGCGCTGAAGTTCTACGTGGACCGCACAAAGTGTTTTCGGAAGACGTCACAACTCTTTGTGAACTTTGGACCTGTCAATCAGGGGAAGGCTCTCTCGAAGGCTTCCATTTCCAGATGGCTCTCCGGCTGTATCATGTACTGTCATCGGTTGGCAAACCGACCGCTGTCTGGCCGTCTGAGAGCCCATTCCACCAGAGCGATCGCAGCTACCACGGCGTTCCTTTCTGGTGTGCCCCTGCTGGACATATGCAGGGCTGCTACGTGGAGGTCGACGCACACCTTCACGAAATTCTACTGCGTCGATCGGGATTCCAGGGAGGAGTCCAGGGTCGGCCAAGCAGTGCTGCGCAACCTGTTCGCCTGATGTGAGCCTGGTGAGGAGGTAAGATGCTTAATGTTGAGTTTGATGTACTGCTTAATGTTGAGCCTTTGCCACCTCCCGTGGTTGTGCATGTGTGTACTGCTATGTATTCTTTATTCATGAGCATGTGAATCCATGCCAGACCCCATGCTGGAGAAGGAACAAGTTACTTACCTGTAACTGTTGTTCTCCAGCATGGGTCTGGCATGGATTCACATGCGAACTCTCCCGCCTACCCCTCTGCGGCTCTTCACTTGGTCATACTGCCACTTCACGTGCTTCCAAATCTGAAGATGGCTGCCAGAGGCGGTGCTTAGGTAGAGGGCAGTCATTGGCTGTGGTCAGTATGACGCAGAGACCAGTGATTGGTTATTACTACGAAAGACAGATCAGAAACGAAACTGATACTGGTTTTTTCTTTACCGAGGATTCCCAGCCTGACGATGGGGAATATTCATGAGCATGTGAATCCATGCCAGACCCATGCTGGAGAACAACAGTTACAGGTAAGTAACTTGTTCCTTTGCCAAGGCTGGAGCTAGAGAGTCAATGTTGTCCTTGATGATTTTTGAGGGGCAAGGGTCCACATGTTTGGAAGAGGTTTTCATGGACCGGACAAGTCTAGAAACCTCCTAAGGTGTCATGGGCGAGTGAGGAGAGAAGAGGGGAGTGGTGGGGACGGCAGAGGGGGGCCCAAGAGATGATGGTACATGAGTGGGTGCAGAGGAGAGCCAGGACAGGATGTCCTGTGTTTTGACGGTGAAGTGTGCAGTCAGGTCACCGCAAAGGGCCTGGGTGGGTGCAACAGGGGATGAGGCTGCAGTAGGGTTGACCAGTTTCTTGCAGACTTTGAAAAGTTCAGCCGTGTTGTTGGATGCCATGGAGATGCAGGCTTGAATATGGACTCTTTTGTTGGACTGGATACAGAGTCAATATTGCTTTTGCAGAAGGAAGCCGGCCAGCTTGTCGGAGGGTGCACCTGAAGATCCCCATTTCCGTTCCGTTGCCTTGCACTTGCGTTTAAGGTCAGTCAAGTCAGAGTCTTGCCAGGAGCTGCTCTTTTTGGCAGGCTTCAGTCGGACCCTCATGACCGGGGCAAGGATGTCGAGAGAATTGGAGATGGAAAGGTGAAATTTGGAGAGGAGGAGGAGGAAGCTGAGGAGGAAGCGGAGGAGGAGCGGCCTGTCGGCAGATAAAAGGTGGCCAGAGTAAGAGAGAAGACAGGAGAGCGAGAGAGCCTGCAGACCAGGTATTCGAAAGATGAATAGGCCTGAATGGGAAAGCTTGAAACAGGGATCCACTCTGAAAAAATCAGGGCAACTCCTCCTCCTAGCGTGTTGACCCTGGGCTCAGAAAGGATCTTGCAGCCTTCAGGGCGAAGTGGCAAAGATTGTGACAGCTGTTCTTAAACCAGGTCTCAGTGAGCAAGATCATCAAGGTCCAGGTGTTCAAGGAGGTGGCAGATGTCGGAGGAGTGCTTGACTGCGGCATGAGAGTTAAGAGTGGCAAAGTGGAGCAGATTACCATTTTTTTAAGACTTACGGGGGGTGCAGAGGACAGAGGAACGAGGAACTTCCAAGTGGCGCTGGTGCTTGAGAGAGAGGCAAGAAAAAGGCAGAGGGGCAGAAGGGAGTGCAGGCAAGAGAGCTGGGACAGTGGCCATCACTAAAGGGATACAATATCCACAATATGTGAATGCATAAGTACATGAAGCATTTTTTTTAAAAAAGATCACGTTCAAACAAATGCCCTGTGATATATTACAGTACCCCTAGGTAATATGCAAATAAGACCCCCAATTCTATCAAGCATTTATCTAGGATTCAGAGCAAATTGACCCCCTCTAGCATGTATATATACTTAAAATTACTATTTTAAAGCACATCCTATTAAAACCGATGATTATCCCTATATATCTGCTTTTATCAATCTTTATTTCCACTGTGGGCAAAGACTGGACTTCAACACAACCAAGGTGTCTTTCAGTGACTGCTCACATAGATCCGTTAACTGGATGGTTTTCAGATGTGCATTTCGACTCTGCAGTTTGAGGTTTTCCTCTTTACACCCTTCTCCAGAAGTGCAAAGAGACCTTTCCTGAGTAAGTACAGAGTACCACGTTGGAGCAGAACACTCATTGGGTAAATTACCCTTCTTCTTCCCCCGTGAATCCAAAGTACATCCCAATTGCTACTAGCCCACTCCCTAAAACCAAGGCAGATAGATTCAATTGTCCTACGGCACAAGTGGGGTGCTTAAGAAGCTATCTTGGGTCAGGGAGCTTTATAGACGACCCAAGGGTAGTTTACTCTTAGTCAAAAAGGATTTAAGTGGCAGGGAGACCAGAAGAAGTCCCTCTGCTCACCAAAAAAGGTTCAAAAGAGGTGTACAAAAAGGGGGAAAGAAAAGGTTAACGGGACCCCAAAAAGCACCTACAGAATTCCTAAAGATGAAATCCTGTCTTAACACAGGCATCTGATGAGGTTATACTACCTCCTAGACTAATGGCATAACTACAAATCTAAGAAAAAGGAAAGCAATGCCCCTGTACAAGCAAGTAGAGAAGCGAGCAGTCGGGCTTAACATCCGATGGCAAGGAGGGCTGGAAGGCGATCAATGTGTAGCACTTGATAACCGAGGGAACAACCAATCACTTGTATACTGAAAACATCCTTTAAAGTTATTCCATTGATCAAATTTATTTTGTGGTCTTTTAGTTTGACTCTACTAAATCTACTTTTTTGTTTGGATCCCCTCCATTAAAAGAAAAAAATTGGCATACCAGAGTTGAACCAGAAGTCCACAAAGTAAATGTGTTTGATGGAATCGTGTACAACCTAAAAAAAGTAAAACATCAGTCATGCTGAAAATGAGTACTTTAGTCCCACAACATGAGGAAGCTAGTATATGTATAGAAAATTGTCAATTAAGACACGTTCCAACAAAACTGCTAATATGTAAGGCCACTATGTGGTGATAGTATGCATATAGTCTAAAGAGGGAGCGAGACAAGGGAACCTAGACACAGTGAACCATTTCATGTGTAGAATCTTGAGCAGTATCCACATTGGCACACAAACAGTCACAGTATTCTTGCCCCTCTAGCAGATAGGAACATGGATGGTCCAAATTAACTCTACACAGTAAATATAATGAGGTAGGGGAGAGAGAAAAGGGGTTATACTTGTAAATATAAATTGATTTTGGATTTGGATTTACATTTTTTGCCTCAAGGAACCGTTTCACTCCTATTAAAAGTAAATACCTACATGTAGCAAAAAGTGACACATAATAGCAATGAAATTCAATGGCAGGAAGGTAAAGATGGGACTTCACCAAAGCAGTTAAATACAGGAGTGCTACACAAGACTAGAATACATCAGGCTTTAGTGCTATTTGCAAGAACTTCTTACAAATATAGAGTAGACAATGATACATTAGTATCCTAAAAGGGAACATGGTAACAAAGCCGGTCATAAAACAAGAATGTAATGCAGGACTTTAAATATGCAGAGAAAATCGGGAGCAGCAACTACATTTATAGTCTTTGGACCTAAACTTCAGGGTACTAGAGTGAACACAGGAAAGATGTCACTGAGGACAAGATCATCTAGCAGGATTCTGCCCCAATGTAAGTTAGTGGGGCATTGCGGCTGAAGTACCCCTGCAGAAACCTTTTACTACGTGGACTCCTGTCGGTGAGTAGCAGGAATAACCCACCAGCCCATTGCTTGGAGGTAGATATTTCCTTGCAGTATACTGCACTATGGATCCAGTAAGTCAAAACATTTCTGGTAAGTATAGATCTACATTTTAGATGGTAAAATGAATGATCCGGACACCCAGGAACTTGGAACCCTGATCCAATGAAATCCCCAGCAGTCCAAAAGAACAATCAGCCTTCCTAGATGTCTCACCAACCATCCAGAAGTGAACGCAGCAATTAAGGTGGCACAAGAAGGATGCAACGACCTGAACAATATAGATTTCCACAGATTGGCAGGCAAACGAGGGCAGCATAGAAGTAGAAATGGTCCCAGCATTGATATGACCCAGATGCGAGAGGAGCAGATTGGGCTAGGGTATTGGGGTTTGAAGACTCTTCCATGCAGTTGCGGTTTCCAACACCAAAGCGGGAGGGCCTGGCGGATACTGGCATGAAGCAATAGCAGAACAGCCTGGACAATGTTCCCTGGATGGCCCAAACCAAAGAAATCCATAGGGAGGATGAGTAAGGCCCATGAAGGATGCCCAGATGTGAAAAACCAGGACCAGAGCTTTGTCCAAATCCAAGAAACAAAATGGCCATGGGGAGGACCTAAAAAATAAAACCTACATTGGGGTACCCAAGTGGTAAATCTGCTTGCACCCCTGGTGAAGCAAAACCTAAACTACAACCACCATAACCTACTCCCCAAAACCAATGTAATGTGATGTAATCCCCCAGGGGCAAAATGGGGTGTAGGCCACCCACAAATGTATACTAATTGTTGCAGTGTAATGTGGCATGAGTAGAATCCCTCTAATCCCAAAATAGGTCAGCGATCCAAAAAAGTATGGGGAAAAAGCAAGGTTTAGGGGTCTGCAGATATTCAAAATCTACTTCTACACTAACTATAGGCTTCTAGGATTTTGATTTAGCTGTTGGCTCTAGTGGTTGCTAGTCATAACAAATGGTTTCATGCTTTTACCTCCCTAAATAACTGGCTCATTTCAGTGTACTCTCTAGATCTGGAGTGTTTACCAGGCTTGTCATCTGCTCAACAGCTTGTGATTTTTCCCTCCACTTCAGTCCAGTCACAGACCTGCACATCTTTAGATGCTGTGGTTTATCAGACGGTTCGGGACATAGGCTGCCCTTCATTCCCCAAAGGACCTTGTTCACATCAGATGTTTCAGCTTTCCAATTCTTAGAACGCTTTCTGGGTCTCATGACCTCCTGCATCGTTCTGTTATCAGAGGCTCAATTGCGCATGTGGCTGCTAAGCTGCCAATGGTCTTGGTTGAGGGGCAACTTGACAGGTCTCTTGCTTGTCTCAAACACTGTTCACACCAACTGCTGCGGTGGGGACATCAGACGAATTGGGTAGTCCTTTTCAGCAACCTTGGCTTCAGTTGAGTAATCGGAGGCTATACATTGAAGTGCCAGGAACAAAAAAAATGAAGCTGAAAACTGAGTTTGTTTTTTCCTCAAATTTCCAAAATACTTTTTCATTTTTTGCAGTTTTTTTTGTTTAAATGCAGGAGGAAGACCCACAGCCCCCACAACATCCCCCCTATCCTAATATATTCCCTCACCCCACTCCCTATCTATTTATTGGGATTAAAAGTGCAAAAAAGTTAATTAGACTAAAAAAACTGTTTTCAGCCTAATCATTTTCTTCGTTTTTTTGAGGGAACACCATCACAGATGACTCTTTGAAGGATTTGTTGGATGTACACATGAACGGCCCGACGGGATTAGTGTCTTCTGGTACACCATGGTTGCAAGGAACAATCCATACACTTGAGCTGCAGACAACAGGCTGGCCATACTTGCTTCCGTATTAGAGAAGTGTCCAGTTTCTAGCTGACAAGGCCAAGGCCATTGTTGGGGAGATTTTGGCAGTAGTCTTTCGGCCTCTTCCCAAATTAGGTACAGCTAGTGATTCCTTCAAGCTCACCAGGCTCTCCAAGTAGTAGTAATGACAGAGCAGCCCAGGCCCACCTCTCAGGAGGAGTGTTTAATAGAGACAGTACTTACTTTTAATTTATACCAAAAATGGCCACAAAATAGTTTTCTAAAAAATATAATCTTTAATGTGACAAATCCAAGGAATTTGCGCCCTATCAAGGCGGAGCCACCCACGTTGGGACTAGGAAGTTGAGCCCACTAAGCTTTATACACCATATGGGACAGGGCAAGCGTGATCTCTCTGGATGTGACGACCCCCCCCTTTCTGCCTCCTTAAATGGCAGGCAATCCTTAAACAGGAAGTCCTTATCTTCCCTTGTCTTAAGAGCCTAATAGTTTCGTTGGTTCTATGCGAGTTCAACTGTATAATAATGTCCATCTTCCTACAGAAAATGGCTGGTATGGTTTGACTCCTCAGAGCAGAGCAGGAAGAGCAGCAGATCGACCCATTCCCTGGTTTTGTTGAGGATAAAGACCAAATCAACGTTGCCATCGAGGGAGAGTAGGTTGCTTAGCTGCAGGGGAGGAAAGGTCTGACGGAAAGAGAGCACATGCTCAGAGTGGCGGATAGCCTTGTGGCCAAGCCCATAGAATATTCTGTAACCCTGCTGAGAGAAGACCTGGAGAAGCCGGTCATGGCCCACAAGAGTCTAGAGCTTTCGAGAACACCTGAACTGTGAACAAGCAGTGGAATGCGTAAATGATGTTGAAGCTCTGCAGGAAGACTGCGCCAGCTCCATGATATGCAAAACACCGCGAAGAAACCCTAATGGATAAGCCGCATTAGCCTACTGAAACTGCTGCCCAGAGACGCACCACACAGAGAAAGAAGGTATGCGGTTGCTCCATGGAACCAGAAGGAGGGCGCAAAGGCCTGAGACCCCATGGCAGGGTTGGAGAAACCAGACCCTCAATGCAGGATGAAACCCAGGAGGCAGTTAACTGGCGAAAATACCTGGTGATTCCTTGGTGTGGAGATCAAGGAGAGTACCTGATCTGGAAACACGAACCATGAAGTTCCCAAGGGTGGAAAAAGAGCAGAGATGTAAAGAAAATCCTGGTATCCCATGGAAAAAGGGACTAATCAAAGACAGACGCCCAACCCAATGTGGCATAGCGTGAGACATTTGTTGTCTGGACATGTGAAAGGGTTAACCAGGATGAGGTGAGCGGTAAGGGAAAGGGCAGCAACACGGCACATCATGGCAGGGAAGGGGTGCGTGGATAGCTGCAGGAGGCGGGTCCCTAAGGATTGATGGAAGAGTGTAACAACGAATCACAAGTCAACAGCAGGATGCGTGTGGGCTTTCCTCTAATGTGTGTGTTGTTCGTTGCAGACAGCTTTTGAAGAGGAAGAAGGAACATTTGAATTGGGCATCCTGAAGCGCAACTCGAATAAAGTTTTTACAGAGGGGAAAAAAGTTGAATTAATTCAGTCACATTAGGCTGTGTGAAGAGAAGCGACCACGTTGGGCAGCGTCGCAGACAAAGTGAAGCTAACGAGTTGTTTTTTAAACAGTTGTCACGGGAGACCAGGGACGCATCTGAAGAGGCTCACGTTCGAAGCCGAAAGTCTGAGGAAAAGAAATCCGTTCTGTCACCAGCTGCGAGCCGCCGGAGAGAAGTGAACGCCAAGCGACTTGTCTGTGAGTAAAAGAGGGATGAATTGACATGATTGAAAGCAGCTGAATAAAAATGCTACGGCTGAGGAGGAATGAACTGAAATTGATACGGTTGTATATCCATATAAATACAACAATGCGGATAGAAAGTGTGCTCATATTTGAAGTTAGCCCGGAGCGAGGGAAAAGGGAAATGACGTGTTCGCCATCCTGGCTGTGTCATAAGGACTGAAAGAGGCTTATATCTATAAAACCAAGTTTGAAGTAAACAGACTGCTATAAATAAGCGGCCGTGAGGCATTCAAAGCGGGCGAGTGCTTCAAGGGAAATAAATCGAGAGTATTGACTTTCACGCAAGCTGAATGAAAACTGTGTGAATGCTCACAGAAGTTAAATAAAGAGAGGAGAATACAGGCCGAAACCGGGGAATACAGACTCCAGCCTACGGTGAGACCCAAATCCTGAGCTGGACTTCTTTAAATGTTCTCATTATCTTCATTTTCTCCACAAATATTGCAGAGTTCAAGCTAAAAATCATTAGTCACCGTCTTACCAAAACAAGAGGAGAAGTGAACCTCCAGCCAATCTCAGTAACCCCAATACAGCTCACTAGCTGCTTAAAAAAATTGAACAAAAGAATAAAGGTTCTCCTGAGATAACAAATAACGGTGAGTTGTCATTATTCCTCCATCAAGTTAATTGTGACAGGACATTAATTCTTCTAGGCATCAGGTTGGGCTCAGAAACCAGAAACCCTTTTGTTTGGGCAAAAGCCCTTATTGTGCCTTTGTTAGAATTAAGGCTTTCCCGGTTTATAGTAGTAGGGACAGAAGTCATCTACAACAGTTTTCTGGGCAGCTGACTTAATGTATTTTTGTAGTACATCCTGACAAGCACTCTCTTTTCTTTTTATCTGAGTAAGGCTGAGAAACTTGGGGACACCTTAGGGTGTGGGTGTTCAAATAAACTCTTCAACCCGTTGCCTCTGTCCTGATTCTTATTTGCCACCATAAGAACAGGCAAAGGGGAAAATATCTACTATTACGGTAATGAAACTTTGTAAAACAAAAGATTCCCCAATGTATCGGGTAAATGGAAATAGATTAAAAAAACGCTTATAAGAGTCCTTCCTAGGAATAAAAAGTAAGAAAGGAAAAAGTAATGTTTTCTTATTTACACTTGCAAGTTTAGTGAGACCTCTAGTGTAGATTTGGTACTGTCTTCGGAAGGAATTTTTTCTTTGTATGGAAGTGTCACCCCAGTTTTGCAACAGGTATTTGGCTGTTTCCAGAAGCGGTTGCTGTGAATGTTCAGGATTAAAGCAGTGTTACACCTGTGCAGCGAACACCCCAAGACACTGGAGGAAGAATATGTATAGAGGATTGGGTGATTCCAGGTTGAAAGAAGGAACAAGAGGAGCGGAAGGGTTATTTTTTTTAAGATCTTGCATATTGAAAAAATGTTTGTCTTTTCGTAAAAATTGATTTTGTATAATTTGATCAGCTGGAAATGACAAGTACATAATGTGAAGAAGGGCTGCAAAAGAAGAAAAAGAAAACCTAATATTGTTAAAGGTTAGAAATACACCAATAAATAGCATATTTGGTTGATTATATTGATACGCAAACCGTTCATTTATTGTTTAAAGATTCAAAGATACATTGAAAAGAATGGAATGAACACTCGTTGGGCATACCACTGTAAATAAATACATTAAAAAAGTCTGTCCTCCCAGGCACTACCTGGTGGGAAGGCATCAGCTCTTCCAGGCTGTAGGCACTCTTCCATCCAAGCCGTAACAGTATCAACCTTCATGCTTGGCTGCAGAGATGTTGAATTACATGGAGTGGTACAAGCCCAACAAGATCCTAGATGTGTTTCTTTCAGCCAGAAGGCAAGTTACCAAATAGATCTATGCTTGCAGGTGGAGCTGGTTCTCTGGTAAGTGCAATGGAAAGGGCCATAGTCCTTTGTATTGTCCTTTCAGATTGGCACTTTTAGGGGGTACTTGGCCAATATTTCAATCTTTAAAACAACTAACCAGCTAACCAGTTTCCACCACGCTGGTTTTTTTCCTTTGTGGGATTTTAATCTTGTTCTAGCTAATGTATTTGATGGCGGTTGAGCTGTTGCATTCAAGACCTTTGAAGATGCTCACCCTTAAGGACATTTTTGTAGTTATCTCGTTCATGTGAAGGAACATTCTGTCAAGCCTCCTTATGTAGACTTCTCCACAGAAAAGGTGACCTTGAAGATTAAACAATTCTTCCCCTCTAAATGTTGTGAAATCTGTCACAGAAGATCCATCTTCCTGCCCTCACCCCTCTACCTCATCTGTCTGACAGAAGAAAGGGTGTATCGTCTGATCCCGGAGTGCTCTTACTATGAGAGCCTTCAGGAAGAATGACCAGCACTTTGTCAACTTGCTTGCGCTGGAAGTGATTGTAAACCGGCCATATCCAGGTGGAATTCCCTGTATTTCTAAATGCTATGGTATGGGCAAAAAGGAAGTGCCTACAGGTCTTGGTGCTCTTTCTACCAGAAGCCTGACAGCAAATTCTGCTTGGCAGAGGAGGTATCCCTGTTGTGCACTTCTATCTGGCCACAATGTGGACATCTCTGCATATGCTCACCAAACATTACTACCTTGATTCCTTGATCTGCTAGTTGGTATGCTTTGGTTTTGCTGTGCTAGATTTTCCTGTTGGGCGATGGTTTCTTTAGAGATTTGGGAGACTTTAATAAGAGGCATCCGAGGGGAAGACATCCCTTAAAAGGACAAATTACCTATCATCCATGTCCTCCTTTGGAGTCATTGGGACCAGTGACATGGATCCAATGGAGCAGAAATGTGACCCCTTGTGGCAGAAAGACTGCAAAGTTATACTTTTACTTGCAGGATATTAAGTTGAAGAATCTGTGTGGAAAGAGTAATCCATCAGAAAAACATTTCCAAAGGGAACTCTTTTGTTTTTGTCATTGCCACTGCAAGCCTCTCTGTTTTACAACTTTGGTTAATATGCTTATCCTGTAAGAGGGTGGACTGGGGTTTTGAATCTGAAGTGACCACCCCCCACCTCAGTTGTAAAGCTCGTAGTCTGTAGTTTTGGTGAACACAAGGTCCACCTGGTGAGATGTTCCCCAATCCAATCAGTATACAATCCTAAGTCAATATTGTGCTGTTGGACTGCGCAGAGGACTCAATTAATGAAAGGTTAATTCCTTGAATGTTCAGTAGAAGTACAAACTTTACAGGATAAACATATTCACCTCAACCTAAAAGCTATTTATATGGGGTCTAAAGGAATATTTTCCCTCTTGGCAGTACTCTTACTGACTGACAATGGGAGGTGGCTGGAAGAAGATCTCCCTCCTCTGCAGATTGATTCAAATACTGTGGATGTGGCTCATACAGAAGGTGATTTTTCCAACTGTTGCCCACTTGGTTGGATCCTTGAATCTTTCGTTTTTTGACTCCTTGTGGTCTTTTTGTCATCCCTTAATGGCTTCAGCATAGTGTCCGTCGACAAGGAAGTTGTCCAGAATCTTTTTTGTTGTACTCGTCGATGAGGAAATTCCTGTTGGGGACTGTATTGACGTAGGCGATATGCCATGCACCACCAACACAGGTGTCGTCGTCCCTGTTGTCTTTGTGGGCTGGTTTGTCGACTGGATCTTCCATCACACTCGTACACAAGTGTTTCAGAGCGCGACAAGGGAGGGGAACCGGGGAGAACAAAACAATGATTTTACTAGGCCCGGTGACATTGAGAATGCGCAAGTGCATGGGAAAGGGGGAGGGTAAAAGTGCATGGAAGGGGCGAGAAGTGGAAAGTGCGAAGCAAAGGAGAAACAGGTAAAAAAATAATAAAAAAATAAAGGCAACAAACAGTGGTAGTGCAGCCAACAATTTGCAAGTGCTAGGTTTAAGGGAGCAGACAGAGTAGGTCTGATAAGTGCAGGATGAAAAAGGGGGGGGCTATATGAGTACATATACAGACCCCAGTGCAAGGGGTGGCCTGGAGGCAGTGCGGGAGGGTGGCAGGGTGAGCAGGTACCCCTGCGAGGAGGACAGAGGGTGGCCAGGTGCACGGTGCCAAGAGAGAACAGATCAGCAGGGGAGAGGGGAGCGAAGGCAGAAGAAAAAGGTCTTGAGGTGCTTCCGAAACCAGAGATGATTCTTCTCAAGTTTTGGAGCAGCAGGGAGGCTGTTCCAGAGGGAGGCCCTAGCCGAAGACAGATCTACCCCCAGCTCGTTTCTTTGAAACACAACTGACCTTGAGGGAGTTAGAGGAGCTTGAGAGGGGAGGTATTTGCGGAGGGCTAGCTGAAGGTATTTTGGACCCAGGCCCCAGAAAGCCTTGTGGACAATGCAGAGGGTGTTGAGTTTAATCCTTGCACCCACTGGGAGCCAATGGAGAGATTTCAGAGCTGGAGAGATACGATCCCAGGGCTTGAGGCCAAGGACAAGTCTCAGTCCTGTTCATGGATTAGTTGCAGAGGGCAGAGAGTAGAGGCAGGTAGATTTAGAAAGAGGCTGCTAAAATAGACCAACCTAGAGAGAACCAGAGCTTGGGAGACCATGAGCTTCTGGTGGAAGGAGAGGAAAGGCAGATACCTCTGAGGAGGTGCAGTAGGAAGTTTGACTTTTTAGCGACCTCAGAGATGTGGGCGGAGAAGGAGAGTGTGGAGTCAAGATGACCCTGAGGTTCTTAGCCTCACAGGTGGGGGTAGGAGGAGTGCCAAGGGAAGCCGGCCAGAGAGTGAGGGTAAAGGATGGTGATGGTGTGCCGATGAGGAGGATCTTCCTCTTGCTGGCATTCAGACAAAGATCATTGGCGGCACACCAATCTTGAATGGCAGTTAGGCAATCAGAGATGAGAGAGGGGAGAAGGAGGTGGCCGAGGGCAGCCTGAAAATGAGTTCAGTGTTGTCAGCGTAGCACTGGAAATTTGAGCAGAAAATGGCAATGCAGTGGGCAAGAGTTGCCAGGTATTGGTTGAAAAGCCAGGGCGAGAGGTTAGACCCCTGGGGAACACCACAGGTAGAGATGAAGGTACATGATAGGAAGGGTCGATCGGAGAGGAAACGGGTCAGACAGGCCAGAGCCTGATCAGTGATACCCGGAGACAGTTGAGCAGGATGATATGGTTGACCGTGTCGAAGGCAGAAGAGAGATCGAGGAGGATGAGGACAGAGGGAATGTTAGAGTCAAGGTTGGAGAGTAGATCTTAATGGATGTTCAGGAAAGCAGTTTCCGTGCTTCTGGCAGCTCTGAAGCCAGACTGGTGGTCAAGGAGACACCCAACAGAATTGGAATGAAGGTTAAATTGAGAGATGGCCAACTTTTCCAGAGGTTTCCCAGAAAGGGAGTAATGGAAATTGGGCGATAGTTAGCTGGACAAGAAGGATCAGCTGTGGGCATCTTGAGAAGATGATCCAAAAGGGAGTGCTTCAGAGTGCTTCAGATAGGAGGGGAAGGATCCTGAGGTAAAGGAGTGGTTGCAAAAATCTGCAAGGGCCGGAGCGAGGGTGTCAATGTGGTCCTTGATGGTTTTAGAGGAACAAGGATGAGCCTGTTTTGACAAGGCTTTCATGGATCGGACTTGTCTAGCGACCTTGTCAGGGCAGAAAAGAGGAAAGGAAAAGAAGGATGGTAGGGGGTGGCTAAAGGAGGGCCTGCAAGCACAGATGGAGATGGGAGATGAGGGGTCGGGGTGGAGAGGGTGGACAGGAATTGCACTTGGCTTTGGACTTCCATCGTATCCTCATGACAGAGGCAAGAGCATCAAGAGTATCAGAAATTGAAGCGTAGAGCAGAGACAGGGCTGTGTGAGGATGTGCGACAGCCAGAGATAGAGGGGGAGGGCAGAGTGGCAGAAAAAGCCTCAACTGACACACGCTTCATGAGCAGTGTTTGGGTAGGCTTGGCTTGGGGGGTAAGAGAGGGAGAGACGAGATGAGATGAGAAGAGAGGAGAGGAGGGAGGGATCGTTCCAGGAGAGAGAGGAGTGGTCAGAGGGATGGAGAGGGGGAGGTCAGAGGAGATCA
This sequence comes from Ambystoma mexicanum, assembly GCF_040938575.1. Taxonomy (NCBI): domain Eukaryota; kingdom Metazoa; phylum Chordata; class Amphibia; order Caudata; family Ambystomatidae; genus Ambystoma; species Ambystoma mexicanum. The sequence continues at coordinate 1,478,163,656 of NC_090921.1, forward strand.
AGACATAGCGTGTGTGCCCTACAGAGTGAATCGGGCCTGATGGGGTAGATTGACAGGGAGAGGGAGTCACAGAGGTCACAGAAGAGTACAGAGGAGGAACAAGGAAAGTCTAAATGTATATTGAGGTCACCGAGGAAGAGGAGTTGAGTGGTAGAGGCCATGAGGGAGGAGGAAAGGTTCTCCCACTCAGAGAAAAATTAGGTGATTTGACCAGGAGGCTGGTAGATGGTAGCCACAATAAGAGAATGGGTAGGTGAGAGAGAGAGAGAAAGAGCCTATAGACAGGGCATTCAAGAGAGGAGTAGGTCTGAGTGGGAATGATAGACGTAGGAATCCACTCAGGAAAGATCAGGGCTACCCCCCCCCACCGGACCGGGATGATCTGGGTGCGGAGAGGATCTTGTAGCCATCAGGGAGGAGTGTGTCGAAGATTGTGATAGTGCCGCCCGTGAACCATGTCTCAGTAAGACCAAGGACATTGAGGTCTTGTTCTTCAAGGAGGTGGCAGATGTGAAACTATGGCGCGCTTCTTTGTTCGGGTGTCTCGGGGTGGAGCATAAGACCTCAGGCCTGCTCCCAGTGCCAGTCAATGACCGAAAAGGCTTTGAAGGAGCAAAAGGGGAAATTTGCAATAGGTAAAAACCCCCAAAAATCCTCATCAATCCCCTTCGACGACCCCGTCTAAGAAACCTTTGAATGAAGGAAGAAGGTTAAAAGATCAAGATTAAGGAGTGGCACCACAGGTCGCCTTCTTAGACTTCGTGGTCAGACACCTCCCCAGAGAGGGTATCTTGTCCTACTAAAAGCTCCACACCTCCTGAATGTTAAGCATTTAGATCGAAAATGAAAAGAATATTCCAAAAACCCTCGGCAACCCATGCAAAGAAGCTGGTAAGGAAAGGGCTTGAGCCAAATCGTGTGCGCTGTCAAGCCCTGGGCAAAGGCCAGATCCTCATCGAGAGCCGCCGAGACCTCGACGCAATGACAAGTCACAGAAGAATACTTTGAGCCATAAGTCCAAACATAAGTCGAGGTTGCCAACGCCAGCTGCGCCATCAACGCCAACCGTACCGTCGACGCCAACGGCGCCATATAAACCAATGGCGCCATCAAAGCTGAAAAAGTTAGACTCCTCGAGCGTCGATGTTCACAATGTATTAAACCTTCAATACCTATACCAGACAATGCCTATACCAGACAAGAACTATATTCCTTTGCCAAGCAAAGATTTCAAATCTCTCAACTCAATTTGAGGAAAATGAGCCATCAGACAATGATGTGCCTTTTAGTATTCAGTTTGGCACACCAAATGTGCCATGTGGGTTATATTGACCCACTGAACAGAATTTCTCCAAAACCAAGCTGCGCTTCAACAGAAACAGCAAAATGGTTGTGCTGGCTCCTGTGAGCACCATGGCCTCAAAACTGAGTTTTGCTGCAACAAAAAGATGCCTGCACCATCTTGCCAAGCACATATTGGGCAGGATGGAACGGGGGGACACACCGAGGGAGCGTGCCACTGTGTTCTGACATATACAAATGGAATAAAGTGAAAAAGCAGCGTTTTCTTGCTGCAGCCCATAATCCCGATTAAAAAGGAAACTTTTTCACCTTTAAAATAATGCTGCTGATGCTATTTTCATATGCTCTTCCTTAAACTACTGTTATTAATAAGGCCCTGCCATGCACATTCATATCCCCATTGTGCTTCAGCAAAACCATGCATGACCCCCTAATGACAAGCTCTGTTATGCCAAATCTGAAAAAAAGGCCCAAGAAACTTCCCTTTCTGCCGTGCACGGCAAACGCTTTATTTTGTGCTACAAAGTGTCAAAGGAATGAACCCTGCAAAATAAATCATAGCTCTGTGCACATGTCATTTTCAATGCTTCAGTGCTCTAAACAAAACTTTTGCCTACAGGAGAAACTAACAATTGGTGCAAAACAATGTGGGAATCTGATGGGGATGAAAAACTGAATTTAAAAAGAAATGCCAGCTTTTCACCACAGATGTAAAATGGGCTTTGCAAACTCAAGGAGAGAAAGGCCCATTTTAAAAGTAAACTGTTGAATGAAAGCCTGCCATTATCTAGCAATGTGAAGGGGTTTGTTGTTGGGGAAAATACACACAAAGGTTATTTTATTCAACAGGCTTGTTTAATTCAGGACCAAATATAAGAAAGTAAAACTGTTAAACCATATTGGCTAGATTTTGAAAGTTCCAAAAGAAAAATTGGTTTCTGCTTGTGGGGGGGGGGGGGGTGCTACCAACAGGAGTGTCTCATCAGATACTAACACCCCAGTGATGATTGTTAGGTTGGACAGGATATAGTCTAGGCTGAACCCACTGACAATGGAATTTCCAGGACAATGAAGTGAGAAGTGGGGAAGGGGCAATAAAGCTGTAAACCCCCACCTAGCTCTGGAGGAAATGACAGTTGGTGGCAGCTGAAGAAAGAAAAAAAATGGTCCAGTGACAAAGGACTGCCATTTGCTTCCAAAGACTATTTATGAATAAAAATGTAAAGACGTTTATCTCTGCAGCAAGACTTTGTAAAAATGTAAACATTTCACAGTTTAAAAGTGATTTCATGGGCTTTCATTGAAGACATGGTAGAATTCACTGACCCATTGGGAATAGAGATGGCATAGAATCAGGGATTACAAGGAAAGTATCCATGATGCCATTGCAAATTTTCCTATTTACATCCCTAATGATGATCCACATGTATAAAGTTATAGAATGTTAGGACGAATATTTCACACAGAAAAGCGCGTAAAAATGGTAGAAGAACGAAACAATGTCACACAAACAGGAGGATTGGACTGCTATGTACTGCATAAAATATGTAACCTGTTTATGTAATTTGTTTAGATGTTTCCACTGTATAAAGGTGCCATTTAGGGCAAAACTGGATTTTAGTTAAATTAATTGTGGGAGGTTTTGGACATTTAAAACTTACATCATAAATCTGACATGATTCCCTTGAATTCCAACGAGTATAGAGCGAGGCGGGGACCAGCACCCCTTGCCAATCCAGTAGTTTAGAGGCGTGCTTGGCTAAACCTGCCCAGCCATATACTTTGATGTAACTATGCATTATAAATAAGAGTCCCTGACAAGACTCCACACAGACACACTTCCTGAAGCTTCTGCACTGTGTTCCTGACCTGCTCCATCCAGATTCCAGACCTCACCACAAGGCCACAGCATTGCTGACCCTACTGCAGAGCCCACTTCAAAACCCAAGCTTTGCTGATCCTATTCCCTGCAAGGCCTCAATTCTGAAAACCCACTAATCTCCCAGTAAAAAAGGGGAAAGCTGTGGTATTCTTTTGGGAAGCATCCTGAACCAGCCTGGCTTGCTGCCCACTAACTGCATGCCCGCTGCAATCCTACCATCCAGCTGACCTTTAGTATCCAGTGACCAGAATTGTCATTCCCCTGTACTTGCCATCTGGTGACCAGAACGGCCCAGCTGTTTTCTTTTGTCAGGCGCGCAGCCTTGTGGTGACCAGAACCTGTTGACGGTCCAAAAATCCCAAATCTAAAAGTGGACTGTGAGTATAATCCCTACCCCATAGAAACCTATAACCTATCTTGTCTTGCCTTTGTCCTTGTCCCATTCTCTAAGCCATCCTATTCTTATCATGATAACTTGTTAAAAAACTGTTAGAAATATCTGTGCACCCTGCCTGTGACTTAAGTGCTAGCGCCATTTCTTTTCAATTTTGTCTTGTGTAATTCTAAACCATTAGTACCATTTCAAGTGATCGGACTGGTTTCTGCCAGGGTTGGGCGCTGGGATGATGGGGTTGAATTCGCGAATCAACCTTGGATCTTACTGTGTCCATCTTTGGTGGTCTAGTCTGAATACTTTCCTATTTCACGGCTTCATTTTGCTCAAAGCGCACCTTTTTATATCTTGCATAACTCATCCAGTTTCATAGCTAGAGACCTATTTTCAACTCTAGAGTGTCCCTGTGATATATATCTATCCCCCAACCCAACTCCAAATCCGAGTATTTCACCTGTTTTTATTAAAAACTGTTTGGGTAATTTAAAGCGGGAATTGAAAAGAAACTTTTACACGTGTCATTTGGCTGCAATATGTTCTAAACTTTCCACTCATTTTCAAATTGTATGCCTTTTGCTGATCCATTGCCTTGTGACTGCCAGTGATAGAACTACATGCTATTGTGATAATACATATGTATATTATAATTTAAACGCACATTGATTCATTTGCCATTTCCAATTGCTTTTTTAGGCCTTTGTGAAGGGTTTAAAGTATGTTTTTATTCTGTCTTCTGCCTCTTATTCCTGATTACCTGCAGCTTCTTTCTATCCACTCAGAATTCGATTATTTGTGGGTTGAGGGAACATTGCAGGGGGAAACCTTAACTTGGGTTAATGTTAATGTTAACTTTAAAAGATATTTGTACTGTGCTAACTAACCTAAATCAAAAAGTGCTTCTATTCCATTGTGCTGTATATATGTTCTAAAGGAAGGTTAACCAAGTGCATTGCTCACAATTTCATTGTAATTATCACCCCATTGGTGATTGCTGCTCCATATAAAAAATTGTATGATTTATTTTGAATTTTAAAATAAATATTGCATTTTACCAACCTGCCTTGTTCATGGTCCATTGTGATCCAAGGTATTTGAAAAGGGCGTGCGGTACGAGTTGTGTACCATCTCAAATTGAATCAGCATAAAATAAGGAGAAAAGCATCTCAGTTGTGCGCTACATACTGGGCCGAGACCAAAGTGTGTGTCGCCTGATTGAAATTCTAAAGGGCTGGAAAGCTTTATTTCGGAAGAATCGAGATTGAAAGATCTTTGATAGTCTACAAATGGCCAGTGGGGGTAAACACCTCACCAGAGCTAGATTTTGGTAGACCTGAAGCTGTTGAGCATGTAGATGCTTCATATAGACAGCTAATGTCTAAAGTTGTAGACTACATGGGGTGGAGCAGGCCTACCGTCCCATTTCAACAGAATGATCTGATGGACATGCTTAATATGGGTCTGCAAATGGATCCTATTTTACCATTTCATATTGCTCTCCAGAAAAGGGTGTTGACAATTTGGGAGACGCCAGAGACTTATCCGGCAGTAAATCTGAATCTGACCGAAAAATACTGCCATTCCGGTAGTGACCCTAATTACCTGTCTAAACACCCCACTCCAGAGAGTCTAGTGGTACAGGCAGCTACCGCAACTTCCAAGCAGGCAGCTTATCGAACTATCCCTCCATATGGGGGTGACGAGAGTAGATGGATCTGCAAGAAAAGTATTTTCTGCAGGGTACATGGCTTTTAAATCAGCCAACCCCACACGTGCCCTTTCAAAATTCCCATTCACTGGGACTGTATTTCCATGGCAGCAGAGCACATTCCTGAGGTGGAGGAAAGAGACTGATTCTTGGCTATTGTTGGAGATGGCAAGGAAGCATGTGCGAGTCTCTTCAATCAGGTCTGGATTCTGCTGACTGCATCAGCAGAGCCATGGCAACTAGTACTGTAATACGCAGATTTGCGTGATTGAGGAAGTCTGGTTTTGCGCATGTGCAATCCAGACTTCTCAACATGCCTTTTGACGGGTCTCACCTTTTTGGCAACAAAGCGGAAGAAATCCTTGAGAAGTCGCAGACCTCTAAGGCGGCAGCCAAATACATAGGTGCCGCTATTAGGCAGCCTCAGCCTTTCGCCCCAGTCGACAGCCTTGGAGGGATAGATATTTTCGCTACTTCTCCTCAGTTGGAAGAGCGAGAGGAATGGCTGGGCAAGGAGGCCAAAGAAGATTCCCTTGTGGTGGATGAAGGGAGAGGTGCTGAGCCCGGTTAAGCAGCAGGAGCATCTTTGCCAACATCTACTGGATTAGCCGCTTCAAACCTCTCTGAGGTCTTGAGTCCCAAAACACCAGTGGGAGGGAGATTGTCTCAGCATCTGAAAAAATGAGGAGACATTACTTCGGATGCCTGTGCATTGGAAACCATAGCCACTCTTTGAGGATTCCAGATCCGCTCCTTGTGTAGGAAGTTTTGACCCTGCTAGAGAAAGGCACTATAGAACAGGTGCCTGTAACCGAGAGGAACCAGGCATGGTACCCACCATATTTTCTAATACCCAAGAAGGACGGAGGACTGAGACCCATCTTGGACTTGAGATACTTGAACAAGTTCCTCAGGAAGGACAAGTTCAAGATGTTCACACTTTCTCAGATCCTTCAGGCCCTCCAACTCCAGGGTTGGATGGTGTCATTGGCCCTTCAGGATGCTTATTTTCATGTGCCAATCCATCTCAAGCACAGAAAATATCAGAGGTTTGCAGTTGGCGGTTCTCATGATCAGTTTCGAGTACTGCCATTCGGGCTAATCTCCGCCCCAAGGGTTTTCACCAAACAGATGGCAGTGGTGGCAGCGGGTCTCAGGCCAGGGGGGATTCACGTCTACCCCTACCTGGATGATTGACAATCAGCGGTCGTTGGGCTCCATCAGAGTCCAAACTACCTATCAATCTTTTGGACCTGAAGGCAATCAGACTTGCGCTGAAGGCCTTTCTGCCTTCTGAATGGGGAAAGAATGTCCTGATAATGACTGACAACACACTGGCCATATACTACCTCAAGAGAGGTGGTGTAGGGTCACTACCACTGTGCAGAGAGGCAATGCAGCTTTGGTACTGGGCAATTCAAGAAGGAATCTCCATTAGCATTTCACCTAGCTGTAGAAGAGAACACGACGGAGGATGCTCTGAGCAGGCAAAGTAGTCTCCCACGAGCCGGAACTAGCTCACAAAGTCCTTCAAGAGATCTTCACCCTTTGGGCTAAACCCTCAAATGGATCTGTTTGCAACTAGTGTCAACCGGAGGTTTCGAAATGTACTGCTCCAGGGAATTTCCTCCAAGAGGAGCTCTAGGATTCGTAGCGGACTGGGTATTTTCACTCCTGTATGAGTTTCCTCCAGTCCCCGTCATTCCTCATGTAGTCAGGAGGTTGATAAAGTTCAGAAACACATGATCCTAATTGCCTTGGATTGGGCCAGGAGAACGTGGTACCAGGACCCTCTGGACATGTCTATCTGCCCTCCAATACATCTTCCACTAAGAGAGGACCTTCGGTCACGAGAGGAGGGTCGGGTTCTCCATCCAGAGGTCAAGACATTCCGCCTTCACGCATGGTTTCTGAAAGGCAGAGATACAAGGATTGGGACCTCCCGGATGATGTAATAGAGATTTTGCTTTTGGCTAGAAGGCCAGCAACAAAATCCTTGTACCGTTGCCGTTGGAACAAATTCTGCAGCTGGTGCAAAGGCAAGAATGTAGACCCTTTTCTATGCAAAACATCGTAAGTGTTATCTTTTCTATTATCCTTAGCCAACCTGGGACTTCAGGTTGGAACTGTTAAGGGCTATTTGGCAGCCTTATCCATCTTTAAGCGCTTGTCAGAAGAATGTTCAATTTCAAAATCCCACTGGTGACACTTTTTCCAAAGGGACTCACCAATGTGTTCCCTCCCCCCAGCCCCCATCTCCTTTCCAGGTTTCAGTTTGGGACCTTAATCTTGTACTAAAATTCCTAATGTGTGCACCCTTTGAACCTTTTCATTCATGTCTGTTAAGGTTGTTACATTTAAATCCATTCTCTTGGTAGCATTAACCTCAGCCCGTAGAGTGGGTGAATTGCAGCCACTTTCATCCAAGCCACCCTTTACTATCTTCCACAAGGATAGGGTTGTTCTGAGGGTTAAGCCTTTATTTTCACCTAAAATCATTTTTGAGTTTCATGTAGGGCAGAACATTGTATTGCCCACATTCTATTCACCACCTCATCCTGCCGAAGACGAGGAGAGATTACATAGATTGGATCTACGCAGAGCTCTGAGCTTTTACATATCTAGGCTATCCAAACTTCGTATTGACCATCCGCTTTTTATAGGCTATACAGGTGACAAACTGGGTCAGGCTGTGACAACAGACCTTATCCAGGTGGATCAATCTGGCAATTTCGGAATGCTAAAGATTAACGGGCAAGGATCCTCCGGAAGGATTAAGGGCCCATTCCACCCCCGGGGCATGGCTACCTCTACAGCCCTGCAAATGGATGTACCGATCAAAAATATTTCTTAAGCTGCTACGTGGTCCACTATTCACACTTTCACAAAGCATTACTGCCTTGAGTCTTCAATCGGTCAGGATGGAAGTTTTGGAAAAGCTGTCCTCAACTAAATTCTTACTCCCTCCACCAAATCAAACACTGCTTTGGGAGTCTATCAAAGATGAGGAATACGTGGAAGGACACTCCATTCGAAGAACAAGTTACTTACCCCTGGTAACGTTCTTTCGACTGGATGGTCCTTCCACGTATTCCTTATTGCCCTCCCAGCATACCCCACAGTAGCATTTTCCATGCAATTGCAACTTTTTCTCCTTCAAAGTTTAGTACGCTCAAACTCGTGGTTATGCGGGTAGTTTCTACTGTAAGAAAGAACTGAAGCCAAAGGGTGCTGCGTGAGTGCTATATATGCCTTCAATGACATCATCCTCGAGACAGAGGCCCTTGAGGGACACCGAGTCGACTGCATCGATGCACAGCGCCCTCTGCTGAAATTTGTTTTCTGAAGCTGGATAGCTAATATCAAAGATGAGGAATATGTGGGAGGATCATCCAGTTGAAAGAACGTTACTAAGGCTAAGTAACATGTTCTTATCTGTTGAAAGATGATTATTTGGGAAGAAAAGTAGTTTTCTTGAAATATTTTCTAACAATGTAAACTTTGTCTCGGGAGAAATGGCTCAGAGTACTCATCACGATGTGCGGTTAAAATCTAAAGATGGCCTCCTGGGTGGTGCTAGATACTCAGCATTCCATTGGCTGGGGCAGAATACACCTAAAAAGACGGATGAGCTACTAACGTGAGTCTAAAAATCTTTTTTATAAGCTATAATAAGGTTACCGAGGATTCACAGCCTGTCGGCAGGGAACATTCAAAGCATATGATAGATTAAAGAGACCAATGCTGGGGAATTGTCAGACTGGTTCCTGAGGACTTGAAATATGGCCATCTGGACATCTTGAAGGCAGACAGGAAGGACACTTTTTTTTCCAAGCCAATATTCCAGTCATTGGGCTAGTCTGTCATTTGTGTATAAGTTAACTGGTTGGTACATATTTCTCCTCCCCCACCCCGAACACTTCTTTTCCTGAATGTCTAATGCAGCAGTCTCTGGTATTCAACTTGACGCTTGCAGGGCAAAGCTTTCTTCCATTAGTGTCTACAGATCCTACTTTGAATTATTTGTCCTTTCAAATCCCATTATCAAAAGACTCTTTCAAGATCTGGGACCTAGGGACTGAAGATTGTTCTTTCTGCTCCAAGTAAATGAGTCCCGGGCTGCAGTGAACTCAAATGTATAATCTGGAAAACTGCTTTTCTGGTTGAAGTTATGTTTCTCACAGAATTGTTAGACTACAGGCTTTGTCTTTGGAGGCCCTTTTCTTGAACTCTCAAATGGATAAGTGGTACTCTGTCCTCACCAGCTTTCTTCATAAAGTGATCAGATTGCTTTTTAAAATCGGGTCTACGTAATCCCCACATCCCAAATCTTAAATCAGAGCGTCAACGGTCGCCACACCCTGGGTATCCTTGCGAGCACTAAAACCCTCTACCTTGATTATCCTAAGGAGGCTAGATCATTGGATCACTGTTTTATCAGCTACTGCAGCACTCTACTGCATTTTAGACAGCCATGGCTGCCATCATCAGGTGGTAACTAGTCAACTGTAACTTGGAAGGTTCTGTTTTATTAGTCACTCCTCCCGAGAGGCATTTGGTCAGAGCAAAGCTCTTGAAGATATTTATAAGGCAGTGATGCAAACTACCCCATGTCCATGCTGATGTGCATTCTGGTCAAGGCAGATATGTGCAATGCACAACATCTTTTTGGCTAGACAGTTGTTTTTTTATTTCAGGATCATTGGTATTTTTTCATCATTGTATCATTGCACCCATTTTGATTGTATGCTGCTTTATCTTCCTTAAGTATGTAGGACATGGACAGAATTTTAAAGTAAGTACAGGTTATTCACCATAATGACTACTGTGCCAGTTCATTGTCCCCTTTCTTACATATGGCTCCCTTAAGATGCCAAATTGTTTGTGCAGAAACAAGGACCACTCGGAGTCTGGGGAAAAGTGCAAGGGAGGATCCAGAGTAAGTCATGGACACACCTGTGCAATATGATACTTTTATAAAAGAAAATTCGGATCCACATCATTCTCTGCTCCCATACGAGAGTCTGATTAACCTAATGTATGGAGGAAAGGTGACTATAGAAGAGTATACTTTGAGTGACCTGTACTATCTCCTTCATAATATGAGCTGTCCAGTAATGTCTGGGTTCCTTTTTTATTTTTGATGGGTGGAAGTCGGTCTAACCTCTGTTTCAACACTCAATGTTTACTTACAGGTGATGTGAAAAATCTGTGGGTAAAGCACAACCTAAGGGATGGTGGAGAGTATTACTTTCACCTGCGAACATTTGAAGGGACCTGGGATCGGCCACAAGATTTTGCCACAAACAGTACCCACCTTAGCCGAGGAGAAATACAGGTGAGTTTTATGGAATGTAGCCTTTTGTTCCTAGTGCAATAGTAAATGTTTTAATTTCCAAAACCTACAGTCTTCCAAGTTCTTCCACTGTCGTTTGCTTGCATTACTGCGTTCATGAACATGTGCCTTTTGTTTGCTATGTTTGTCATGTCTGTAAGCAATACCACCTTTGCCACATTAACTGTGGGCAGCTTTTTTTATCGATTAAGTTGTGTAGAGACTTTTTGTGAGCTATGGCAAATAGGCATTGAACAGTCATGTTTATTCAAATTTGTATTTGTATTTTTGGTGACCGTTAGTGGAACCAACTGCCATGAACACCCTTCAACGCCTAACCCCAGAAATCTTGCAACTTACACCACTACCCAATTGTTCTCTTGGTCAAATCATCAGTTCATTGTAAAATGTCCACTTGCACCTTTTATTTGGTCTACCCGCACCCAGAAAGTAGATCTCGATCTATTTTTTTCCATTTCCCTAATATTTTCTCTTGCTTGGCACTATACTGTCATGGTTTGTAAAAGAGTTGCTTAAACTGCACACTACTGTCCAAACCAATCTGGCATTCCAGTACTAATAGTTCCAAATCCACTTCCCATTCCTTTTCAGCGTCCCTCTTGGCAGTTACTAAAGCAATTTCTAGGAAGCGTTTCTGAATGCGAACTCATGTAAGGGCAGTCTATATGAAGCTCGGTGCCAGTTTGGGTTCCAAAACCAATAGCTAGTCGAACACCCTTTAGTTCTTATGCAAAATGTTATGAGAATATTTCAATAGAAGTGTGAATGTCCAAAACTTATGAAAGTACGAACCAGATGTGACGCTGTATAAACTGTTGTGGCAGTATGCCCATTTTACATGGCTTTTGGCGTGTAATAAATTATGTGCAGTAACTTAAACTGTTATAGACTGCCTTCGGCATATGGTCCATTCTTATTCCTCTAAATTTGGGGAGATTTTACATCAACCCATTGGTCAGGGATTTTAGTTATGTCTTCCTTTCTTAGGTAGCAGGGATTCCCTTCTTTTTCACTAGGCTTTGAGTGGTAGTATCAGAGAATACCTCCTTCCCTCTTTCGATGTGAGAGAGATGCTACACTGGTACAGAACTCTCTGTGAGCGATTGTCCACACATTATTTGTATGAAACATATATTATATAGAAAAGACAAAAGATGGTAAAGCACTACAAAACAGGTAAGTCCACTTTACTAATGAAATGTGGAACACTGTAGCTTTTAAGTGTTAAAGTATTGAAGAGCTCTCAAAAAGTTGTTTTCTTTCCCCGAAGAGAAGACAGTTCAAGGCAAGTAGAAAGGTTTTCCCTATCTTATGTAGTAAAATTCTTGAAGTGGCCAGGGGCAACCAATTTGTGCGGTGTTGCAGGCATTTAGTGTTGTTACATTGTTTCCAAAGGAGCAGTTTCGTAAGTTCTGGTGGAGTCCGTACAAAACCAATGGGCTTCTAAAAAAGAGGTCCCCATCAGATGGAGCTTCAGTTTAAGAAGGGACATGCCAGAAACTGTTGGGAGAGCGATACCTAGGGGGAGGGAGTCCAAGAAGCTGTTATGCAGCATACATTTTTGCGATTTCCAGGCTAGGCTCAATGTCCAAGTTTGATGACCACTGACGTCACACTGGTGTTGAATGTACTCCCAAGACCCTTGTCAATGATGATTAATGATTCGGCACCCCCTGCTTTGAGGCTATGAGCCAGACGGGTGGAAAGGCAAGGAAGCTGCCGTAAGCAGTAGTCTGCAATGCAGGATCCATCTGTTGTTCTTGGGCTGAAGATTCTGCTTCAGAGGATGAGGTCGACTTGAAGACCAGAGGGAAGTAGTATTGTGAGATTTGCCGACAAAGCACACCCGAAAGGAGTCTGCCATGCCAGAACGAGGAGCCATGTATATCAGTGTGGTTTAAAGAGAAAAGGGCAGCATGGTCCTCAGTAGCTTTTTTGGTGGAATTGACTCGGCTGTAGAGCGTACCTAATGGCCTTGGATGAAGAATCCCTGGTCCATATGGTGCGGATGATCTTGCGTCGGTCAGCATCGAAGGGGCTCCCACGTCTGGGATCGGAGATGCAGGCAAGATGAGTTGCTTCAGGACTCTTTGAGCTGGAGAGGTGAACCCGTTGTCCCCACTGGATAAGAGTGAAGGTGTGCTGCAGTCTGTTCCCTTTGGTCTTCTGGAGGGGCAGCGCTTTGCTGTCTGATTAGTGAAGCGTCAAAAGTGCTGGTACAAAGCTTTGATCCTTGTCACCCCAAGCCTTCCAGGCAAGGTGACTGGGTAACACTTTGATCCCCCTCAGATGGCAATAAGTGAATTATGGAAGCAACTGAGCCCACAATCTCTAATTTCGAAGTATAGCAAGGAACGTTGTCTGAATATTACACTGAAATTCAAAACCACTGCAGCATCCCCACTTCTAAGCTTCCAGTAGCAACCTGAACACAGTTTTATAGGACATTCTGACGAATAGTAAGCCTTACGTAAAAGCCTAACTTTGTACTCGTCTGGCCTTCGGACCTGAGAAGGCAACCTTCACCACTTCAGGAGCCAGTCCCACATTCCTTTTTCTGTTTCTTTGCTAGTGTCATACTCTTCCTGTGCACCTGCTGTACGGGATCTCATGACAGAAATCTTCTTAATTTGTCCACCCTCATCTCAGCCCATACTAGACATTCTGTAGCTTTCCCACTATTCTGTTATGTATTCAATCTCCTATTGTTCCAGTCCAAGTGCTGCACCACTGCCCATGTCTTGCTGTGCAGTGAGCAGTTGATCACGGCAAAGCCCAAACATCTGGGCCTCATAAGTTTACCATCTGTTTTGTGACCTGAGGTTGCATGCAAACTTTCCAAAAACCCTAATTGCAGTGGTTCCGTAGTGTTACCGGTTTGTATTCATTCACACACATTAGTAGAATGTCCATAACAAACACCTCGACAAACAAGCATAAAACAGTGAAGTATGTGAGCTTGGAAGGAAGATAAAACAATGGAATTGATTTTCCTTTTCACAATCCCTCTGTTCTAATGGATTGTGTTCTCCCACATATTACCCATCCTTGCTATTCTCCGAGATCCGATATCCTGCTTGCAGCTTTGGAAATTTTTCTCAGCAGAGGGTGCAGCGCGTCATCGACTCTGTCCCTTGGCGGCTTTCCTCGCATTCCCGACTATGACGTAGACTTTGGTATAAGAAGCACGCATCGCGCCAGTTGCCTAGGTTCGGTTTTTCTGCATGCTTCTAAACTGTTCAAAATCCCCTCCATGATTGTTTCATATTGTGTTTATCATAGCTTCATAGATGTCTACTCTGAAGACCGGGTTTAAAAGGTGTACTGAGTAGAGGTAGACTATGCCGATCCTCATCGGATATGCCTTTGGTGTCTTAGAACTGATCCCAAGGTCCATGATTGTGGCTCTTGCCAGTCAATGAGTGTTAAGGCTTTGAATGAGTGGAAAGGGAAGCTGGTCCTGGGTAGGCCCCCATCCAAGTCTCCTACTACTCCATCCAAGAAAAGTTCTTCAGACGAGAAAAACTCAAGAGGTGTTATGCCCTCCGAGAGAAAAAGTGCTCAAAATATAACAAGTGCTCTCAGTCACGAAGCTGTTCTCAAAACTCATCATAGGCTACCTCCCATAAAAAGTTGAAGAGGCGTCCTAGGAACCAGCTCTTCTTCAGACTCCTCGCCCGATACAAAAAGGTATAGTCAGTGTTAAAAGCAGTACAGGTGAATTTTCACCTCTAAATGATGCTGTTTGAGAAGGCAGCCCCTCCCGCCCCTTCAAAAGAGCCAAAGAAGGCTTTGTACCCCATTGCGCCTAGTATGGCTGGCAGGGAGTCGGTTGAAGCTTCTGCTCATGTGACTACGAGCCCCGGCAAGAAAGCAAAGATTCCACGAAGCATCAAATCTCGAAGGCTTGAGACATGCCAAATCCTCCACTCCTTCAAGGGAGGTAGTCTTGACTCCTTCGAACGTCTTCGACAGAGTTGTTGAAGGATTACAGACCTCTTGCTAGAAAGGACCTTAAGTCCATGGGTTCGAATTTTTAGGAGAGGCATATAGATAGTCCTCCGTTTGGCCTGGAGTTTGGAATTCCCGATGTGAAGAGTCCAGATTACAGCACTTTGTAGATTCCTTGAAAGATGCTAGTGGGCTGGATACTGGTACTTGTACAGTGACAGAATATGTGGGCTGGGGAAGACCTGTTGCTGTATATGAACATGATGACCTGACCGACAAAGGTCCTCCAGAGGACCTGATCTTACCGTTCCATTCAGCCCTGTGGAACAGGGTGCTGGAGAATTGTAAGAAACCTGACACTACTCAGGCTGTTAAGGACTTCAGAAGGAAGTACAGGCCCTCTGCTATGGATCCTGATTTCTTTTCAATATCCCCACTCCTAAAGGTCTAGGGGTTCGGGGAGCTACTTCTACCTCTAGGGCAGCTGCTTACCCTACGATCCCTCCAGATAGGGACAACAAGATATTTGACACCTTGGGGAAGAGGGTGTTTTCAGCAAGCAGCATGGCTTTGAAGTCCATTAATGCCACATGTGCTTTAGCAAAGTACACATTTACTTTGTTAGAGGTGACAGCAATGACTTCAGATCATGTTCCTGAAGGTGAAGGAAAGTTAAGGTTTGCTGCACATCATCAGGGATGCAATGTGCCAGTCATTAGTCTGATTTGCACTCTACAGATGGTAGGAGTCGGGCGATGGAAGCAAGCACTGTCTCAAGAAGATTTGTTTGGTTACATAGGTCTGGATTTGCTCCTGATGTTCAGGCTAGACCTCTAGGTATGCCATTTGATGGCTCCCAGCTTTTTGGCTCAAAGGCTGATGAGAGCTTGGCAAAGCTTCAGTCCTCTAATGCGGCAGCTAAGTCATTGAGTGCAGCGGTACATCAATCGCAGCAGACACAAGCGACCTCCAGAGTTGAAGGGATTGTTCATTTCGTTGCTATTCATCCTATGGAAGGATTAGAGGCCAAAGCTCTCAAAGGGGCCACAGGAGATTTCCTCGTGGTGGACAAGGACGTGGGGGGTAAGCCTACTCTCCCGACCACAACCTCTTTGCCATTTGACATCTGTAGCATCGGAAGGTCTGTCCTGTGGACTAAAGCCTGAGGCTTTAGTCCACAGGACAGTAGTGGGAGGCAGATTAACACAGCATGTGGAAGAATGACAAAGCATTACTCTTGATTCTTGGGCACTACAAACTGTAGCCCAGGGTTACTGCCTCCCATTTATAAAAATCCCTCTGCATCCACCTGAGAGGGATTCAATCCTGTCGAGAATCAAGATCCGTTCCTGTTACAGGAGATCAGCAGTCTGTTTGAAAGGTGCAATAGAACTGGGTACCTCTAGGGAAGAGGAATCGGGGTTGGCACTCCCCTTTATAATTCCTACCAACGACAGGGGACTGTGACCAATCTTGGACTTGAGATGCTTGAACAAGTCCTTCAGGAATGACAAGTTCAAAATGGTTATTGTTTCACAAGCCCTCCAGCTCCAGGATTCAGTGGGGTCACTCTATCTTCAGGATGCTTACTTTCATGTACCTATGCATCCAAAACACAAAGAAACTGATGTTCGCCATTGGCAGTTCTCATTGTGATATTCAGGTTCTGCCATTCGGGCTCACCTCTGCTCCGAGGGTCTTCACCAAGTTGATTGTGGTGGCAGCACGTCTGAGGAGGGCAGGGGTTTGCGTCTACCCCTGCCTCGACGATTGGTGGTTGAAAGCTCGTTCTACTGAACAGAATCTGGAACATCTGTCACTTGCCACTCCCTCCACAAGCTGGGTTTCTCCCTCAATTTCAAGAAATCCCATATACCTTCCTATAAGCTTCAGTTTATTGGAGCAGTGTTTGATGCTTCGCAAGGGAAAGCTTTGCCAACTGAGGTGAGGGCTCTGCACTTTGTGCAGATGGTCATGTAGTTTCAGAATGCCCAGCGTCTATTAGCCTTCAATTTTCTGAGGTTGCTTGGCCTCATGGCATCTTGCATTTTCCTGGTGCCATAGGCCTGTCTGAGGATGAGATCCCTTCAGTGGGCCCTCGAATACCAATGCCAATGGTCACGATTCTTGGGCAGGATGAAGGATCGTCTTCTGGTCCCGAAAAAGTTCGTACAGGATCTCCTGTGGTGGGCCTGCAAGGAGAATGTGCTGAAGGGAGAGCCTTTTTTTTTAGCAACCATGGCTGGGGACAATAATAGTTACGGACGCCTCCCTCGCTAGTTGTGGTGGTCATACAAATGTTCTGACAATCAGCAGCCGTTGGTCTCCATCGGAGTCCAAACTACACATCAACCTTTTGGAGCCAAGCGCAATCTGAGTAGTGCTGATTGCCTTTCTTCCCTCTGTGACTGGAAAGAATGTCCCAATAATGATGCACAACACAGTGGCCATGCATTGCCTCAACAATGAAGTGGTGTAGGGTCACTAGATCTGTGCAGCGGCAATGCAGCTCTGGTTCTGGGCACGGCAAGAAGGAATCTGTCGGCCCTTCACCTAGCCAGAGACGAGAACACAGCAGCGGATGTTCTGAGCCAGCAGAGCACAGTCTCCCACGAGTTCAAGTCATCTCAGGAAGACCTTCTCAAGAACTTAGCCCTCTGGGGGTGTCAGGTACTGTCAGGATACAGTGACATATTCTGAATTACATTAGGTATGGGGAAAATTAGTACAGAAAGGTTTTTGGAAGTTATGATGAGTTTAATTTTAAAACAGCCAATTTTGCCGTTAACATTCATTGCAGTCTATGGAGAATGCCCCAAGCCAAGATGGAGGTCCTCAGTCTAAGTTCTGATTGGCTGGCGATTGTTTATAGGGAAGACAGTGAACATTCTAAACTGCCTTTCATCGTCTTTGCCCAGCTGAGAGGTCGTGTACTATGCTGCTCCTGCATAACTTGTTCAGGGGTTTCAAGTTTCAAGCAGTCGAGCGGCTTCTTTGGAAAAGTAAACAGGAATCTTACGGAGCTTCATTTTGTCACTGAACAGGAGTAAGAAGATTTCGAGTTATCCAAGAAAATAAGTTTCCAAGACTCTTCACAAGATAAGTTCTTTTAAAACTCAAGACTCTTTTTATAATGTCATTGTAGAAGAGTTAAACTGATTTTCAAGTTCATATGAAAACATTAATTAAGAACTATATTGCTGTCGTATGTTTGGCTTTGCTACGCTACGTTATCTATCAAGCGCGTGGTTTTTCCGTTAACAGAAGCCTGCGCGTGAAAGTCTTGGCTTGAGAATCTAGCGCGAGCTCTTTGGTGACGCGTGATACTATTGTGCGTGTGTTTTTTCTACCCGCGGTTGGTTTTCTGCGCGTGTGCGTGTGCTCGCATCTTGGACTAAGCGCGTGTGGATTTTTCCCGCGGTTTCGACTTCAGCGCGTGTGCGTGTGCTCGCATCTTGGACTAAGCGCGTGTGGATTTTTCCCGCGGTTTCGACTTCAGCGCGTGTGCGTGTGCTCGCATCTTGGACTAAGCACGTGTGGATTTTTCCCGCGGTTTCGACTTCAGCGCGTGTGCGTGTGCTCGCATCTTGGACTAAGCGCGTGTGGATTTTTCCCGTGGTTTCGACTTCAGCGCGTGTGCGTGTGCTCGCATCTTGGACTAAGCGCGTGTGGATTTTTCCTGCGGTTTCGACCTCAGTGCGTTTTCTCGCATCTTGGACAAAGCGCGTGTGGATTTTTCCCGCGGTTTTCGATTTCAGCACGTGTGAGTTTTCTCGCTCCTTGGATAAGCGGGTGTGGTTTTTCCCGCGGTTTAGTCTTCAGTGCATCTACGTTCTTCACTCAGTTTGGATTCTTATGCATGTTCAAGATATTTCCACGTGAGATTTTTTGTTGCAAGTTTCAAGAACAGTTTTATTAAGTAAAGACACTCTAAAAATAATAAGAAGAAATATAAGTTCTTTCCAGAAACACTAGAACTTCCATTTACTTTTAATGAACTTAAGACTTTGTTCAAGCTTCTTGAGTTTAAAGAAGATTACCTGCAAAGTTAATTTCACATTCATGGACCTACTAAGAAGGCTGAATGATCGTTGAGATTCAAGTCAACTAGTAAGGAAGTCTAGTCAGCTTATCACTTCTCTGGGCATTTTGTTGAGAAGTTCCAGGTATGGTTTTTACTTTATTTGGTAAAGGATATTGATAATTAAGGTTAGTATAGTACTCTATGAATAACAAGGTGTATTATATGTTTGTTTTACTACAGGTGAAGAAACAGCTAGCCTTTAGCTTCCAGCCTGGTGTTTGTTAATTTGTCCCTTCCCCCTTTCCCCTGGAAGTGAGGTAAACTGAGCAGTTTATAGTATCAGCTCAGAGTGCCACATTTTGGGTGGATTGTCGGGGGCTCAGCAGCTTCTGCAGACACCAGGATCTCAGCCTGACAGGGGGGGCCCTCAAGTGGATCTGCTCACATCCATTGTGAACAGGAAATGTGATTGTTCTGCTCCAGTTAACTTCCTCAGAGGCGCACTGGGACACGCATTTGTGGTGCAATGGGAGTTTCCACCCCTGTACATGTTCCCTCCAGTCCCAGTCATTCCTCGTGTGTAAGGAGGTTAAGGAAGCTCAGGAGATCCATGATTCTGATTGTTCCAAATTGGTCTAGATGGACGTGTTACCTAGACATGTCCACCCGATTAGTCTTCAAAGAGCAGACCTGCTCACTGAGGAGGGAGGTTGCATTCTTCACCCAGAAATCAGACCACTGAACTTTCACACATTGTTTCTGAAAGGTTAAGATACATAGATTGGGACTTCCTGGAAGATGCAATGGAGATATTGCTTTTGGCCAGAATGCCAGCAACCAAAGTTCTGTATCGCTGCTTTTGGAACAAGTTTTGCAGCTGGTGCAGAGATATATTTATCCTTTTTCTCTTGTGATACACCTTCGGTGTTGTCCTTTTCACTGCATTTAGCCCATCAAGGGCTGCAGGTTTCTACTGCAAAGGGATATCTGGCAGCTTTATCAATCTCTAAGCTCTCTCTGGAATAGGGTGCTTATTTTAAAGTTCCCATTGTCTTTCACTTCATGAATGGACTAACAAACATTTTCCCTGTTGTTCAATTGATTGTCCCAGTTTAAAAATCCTGCTGGGAGCTTCTTTTGAACCTCTCCAATGTTGACTCTTAAAATGGTCTTTTTGACAGCGATCATTTCAGCCCGCAGAGTAAGGTAGCTTCATCCCCGCAGATTACTCGGCAGATTCCTCATCAGATATACATTCCTGCGTCAGTTGCTCGTAAATCTTTTTGCCTGGAAGAGTAGTGCACCTCAACTCGGCAGTGGATCCATCTTGCCTCTGCTTATCTTCGGCTGTGCATGTGACGTCTCATCGTACATATACTGTACCACTATGACTGTGTACCTCAGTTCCTTTTTTTCCACACGCTCAGCCTGCGGCTCGAGGAACACTGCTACTCAATAGCGTTTACATTCGACAAATTAGTGTCAAGTTTTTCGACACAAATTCGAGTCATGTCTGCGCCCAAGGTATCTAGGTACAAACTATCTTGGGACTGCAGCTCCAAGATGCTCATTATGAACCCGCACGAAATCTGCGTGTGGTGCCTCTGTACCGGTCACAACACAGAGGGCTGTGGTTCCTGCAGGAAATTGATGCCGAAGTCCCTCCGGGAGCAGGCGGCGAAACTCGCAGTGGGCCGACCTCCTTCAAAATCTCTAGCACAGTCAATCGTCAGTAGCTGAGACAGAGGAACCTATTCCTGAGAACGAGGAAAGATGCAGAAAAAAGACAGAGGAGGTCACACTCCCGTAGTCACTAGACTTCCTTCCACAAGAAAAGACAACTTCCTCTGCACCGACACACATCCAATTCTTCAGGCGACCCTGGTAAGTCGTCAATGGGGCTGACATCCAGTGCTGAGTTGGAGGCTCTCAAGGAAGAAATTTTAGATATGTTCTGGAAGGCAGCTGGAGGCACAGGTTATCTCGAAGTAGGCTCCACTGGTGCCCAAGAAACCCGGCCCCAAAGTGACCACCGTTACGTCATCGGCAGCAGAGTGGTAAGGCTTTTTTTTTCTTTTTTTTAAATATATATTTTTTTTAAAAACCAGGTTTGATTGATTTTAGTGGACAAACATATGTGTCAAAAAAACATTTATACATTAATGAGCATCCATATTACCAGTTCCTAAAATAACCAGGCAAGACAGCACACATTACCTTCCCCAATTCCCTCCCAACTCTGTCCCCCCAGTGTTGCTTGTCAAGTCCCAGTACATCTCCCTATACATGTCGTGCAATGACGGGTTAGTTTATGCAGTCACCGGGGAACGCATTTCCCAACGCACCCCCTGGAGTAACTGATGCAAACAGTGGAAGTAAAAGTGTATTCCGTGCTGTAATCTCTGCATTAGTGTCATAAGGGCTTACATGTGCTGCTCTCTGCCAGACCGTTGTCTCTGCTTGTGCTCATTTTATAAGGTCTCGCCACCAGTCTTCTAAGTGAGGGCCCCTTGCAGTCTTCCAAGTCATCGCTATCTGTCGTTTGGCCAGTATAAACAATAAGCCTTTCATTTTAGACACATAACGTAGATGTTTGGGGCGTGTAAAGTGACCAAGCATGCAAGCCTCGGGTGAGAGCAAGTATATATTAAGGCCTCCCGTGTACATTCTGTCCGCTATCCCTCCCCAATACTGCGATATACTAGTACAGCACCAGAACATGTGCAACATACCAGCGTCTGTGGCATCGCATCTAGGGCAGTGTTGTACAACAGCTCCGGGGACCCGGGATATCTTTAGAGAGGTCAAAAATGTTCTATGTGTTACGTATAGTTGGATCAATTGCAATCTCGAATTCCGGGACACTTTCTTATGGTACTGCAATATCTGTGCCCAGTGCGTATCCAGGAACGTAATACCCAGGTCTTCCTCCCACTGGGATTTTATGGTTGCATCGGAGAAGGCTCTGTTCTCCAGGAGGAATCCATACAACCGAGAGATTTTGTGGGGCCCTGCGGCTATGCCGTACATAGTGTCAATTAAGGAGAGTTCATCTGCTGCTTCTACATACGTTGGCCATTTACATACAACCAGGTTTTTATGTTGTAATTTAACAGGTACTGGCCATGGTGTAGTCCCGTGGTATTGGCCAACTCCAGAAAGGGTGTGAAGGAGGTACTACCTGTAAGCAGGTCCCCTACTGTGGCAACGCCCTTCGGTTCCCAGTGTGTTCGAATTCCCAGATGCACCTGAGACCCCTCTGGGGCCAGAGGGATCTGTGTTAAAAACGGGTCCTTCAGCTTTATTAGTGTTATTGCCCTATCCCACATTTGTATACCAAATGACACCAGGTATGGGTAGCAGTTTTCTTGTAACTGTTTGCTCCACAACCACTCTTTCAGGAAGGACCGTGGCGCTGCCGGTTGTAGAAGCTAGGTATCTGGGGTAGGTTTGTCAGCTAGCCAACCTACCACAAATTGTAGCTGGCCTGCAATATAGTACAGCTGAAAATGTGGGACCTTAATGCCCCCCTCCTCATACGGTCTTTGTAGTGAGGCTAATGCAATCCGACATCTACATCGTGCCACAGGAATTCCCTACACAAGGAATCTTGCTTTGAAAAAGGCCTTTGGTATATTGTATGGGATGTTTGCAAAGTAATGTAGGAGCCTACGGAGGACAAACCTGTTTAACAGAGCCTATGCCCATTACTCAAAGGGGCAATTTGTTCCAGAAAGTCATGGAGTTCTTTATCCCTTCCAGGGCTTTCTGTGTGTTGTCGTCATGTTCCCTGGCCCTAACGTGAAAAATAACGCCCAGGTAACGAAATGTGGTCACACTCTACCTTAAGGCCAGCACAGGCAGGTTGTTGAATTGTCTTAGCCAGTCCGGCTAATGGGAACAGAGTATACTTTTTCCATACTAACTGATGCCGAAATCTGAACGAAGCTACCGAGGACCTCAATTATTAGTTATCTTCAGGGTTTTGCACATAGGAGTATGTCATCTGCATACATGGAGACTAGGTGATGTGTTCCCATGATTTACTCCGATCATAAGTCTGTGGCTACCGGCTCTATCACCAGAACATATTGCAGCAGTGACAACGGGCAGCCCTGTCTAGTGCCTTTTTCCAACACTCAATGCTTAGAGAAATGCCTACCTGTTTTAACTCTTTACATACATCGTAGATAGCAAGGGCCGAAGGCCAACCTACGCAGAGTGGCATGTAGCCAATCTCACTTAATGGAGACAAATGCTTTTCTCACATCGTGAGCAACAATAGCGCACAGTATCTCCCAAGAGGCAGTGCTGTGCATGTAAAAGTCTTAGGTTCCAGGACATATTTCAGCCTGGCAGATAACGCGTTTGATCGGGGTGTACCAATGTATGTAATACTTTCTGTAACCTATTGGCCAATGTTGCCATCAGAATTTTGCTATCCTGGTTAAGTATAGACAAGGGTCTATATGAGCTACATTCCTGTGTAGGCTTATTGGGTTTCAGCAGGGGTACTATTGACTTGCTCATTCTAAAACTCTCCGGGCAGACCATCTGAACCTGGGATTTTCCCTGTAGGTAGTGACCTTATTATGTTAATAAGTTCCTCTGCCCTGATGGTGTGCCTAACTTCCTGACCACACTCTCATCCGCTCTAGGGAGATCTTTTTCGCTTAGCACCTCCTCCAAGACCAGGTCAGTAGACCTGGGAGTTTCTTAGTATACCCTGCAGTAGAAATCAAGAAGACTGTAGTAATGTCAGGAGTTCGGGTGGAGCGCTCTCTAAATGTCCACCAAATTCGAATGATGCTAGTAACGACTGTAAAGCCCCCTGGCAGTCGGGGAAGGTTTCAGACTCTGGAGTCTGACCTCTCCATGCAAAGATTCAGGACGCAATTAAAGCCCCCCACCCCCTCATATGACAGTTATTTCTGTAGGGATCAAGTCTGGGGTACAGTGTCTGAAAGAAAGCTGCTGTGTTATGATTGGGTACATATGGATTTATTAAGCAAGTGTCCACGTTCTCTAATAGCCCCTGTACGAGCACCATTCTACCCTCATTGTCCTAGACGGAGTCACCCTAAAGGGTACTGTAGGTGCTATCCAGGTCGGTACTCACATGCATACACAGAGTATGTAGAGCCTACGATTCCCCCACCCCCATTTTCTGGTAAGCAGTGCTTGCTTTTCAGGCATAAGGTGGGTCTCTTGTAATAGGGCTATATCAATTTTGGGTCTGCGGGGTAGGTGTACACTCTGTTCCTTTTTAACAAAATCATTCAGCCCCCGGACATCCCAGGTTAACTGTGTTTTATCTCACTAGCCATCATCAAATATTTGCAGTAAAGGAGACAAGTCTGCCAGACCCCTCATTCCTCTATTCCTTTTACCTCGTGCAACATGAGCTGCCATTTAAAAAAAAAAAAAAAAAAAAAAAAAGGTCTGTAGCGTTGAGACTGATTTTGGCAACACAAATTCCCTTGTAACTTCCCCAACTAACAGTTGGCCAGCATTGGTACCCATGCTCAGGCGTGCCCGCTATTCGCCACTGCCATCGGGAAGTCGTCCCTAGGTTTGTGTGCAGCGGTTGGGAGCAAAAACAAGTGCCCAGAAAAAGAAAAAACAAAACTTTGTTGGCAGGTTAGTAGCAGCCCTGGGCGCGGTCCGCTCTTTCAGAGTTGCGGAGTACAACTGTGGTGTGCATCCTGCCAAATGGGCGAACTGGGCAGTGTCTGTGGATCCAAGGGGAAATCGGTCCCCTCCGGTTGCGTTGTCTCCCCTGGAAGCATTTGTCGGATTTCTGGCTGCTCCTGCAGTTAGAATGCGCCTTTTCGACTGCCCAATCGTCAAGTTCCACTCGTGTTTGCTTTTGAGGTTTCCTTGTGTTTATGTGGTGAGCGGTCGTCTTCTACGTGGGTTGCTCCTATCTCTATCCATCCACTCCTGCACTCTTCGGGGTGGTCAAAGAATAGGGCGCAGTTTTTGCACAGGACTTTTAATCACGCACAGTACATTAGCATTAAGGCC
Organism: Ambystoma mexicanum; assembly: GCF_040938575.1. NCBI lineage: Eukaryota > Metazoa > Chordata > Amphibia > Caudata > Ambystomatidae > Ambystoma > Ambystoma mexicanum. The sequence continues at coordinate 1,478,188,297 of NC_090921.1, forward strand.
GGTATTGCGAAGCCTGGTCTTGGCCGGTGAAAACTGCGTCCTGCTTTTCTGGACCTGGAAGGTGTAGTCCGGGTATTCCGCTATACTCTTACGTCCCGTCCCCTTTCCTCCATACTGCATGGGCGTCCCTTCCTAGGAAAGGGAGGCAGAACCTTTTTCACCAGAAAAAACCTTCTTCCCCTTTAAATTTAGAGGAGCACGGGAGTGCAGCACTGGGAGCATGCGCTGCCCTTACTACGCCGCCACACCTCAGTCCCCTTTTTCGTGTCGACTGGAATAGGCCGAATTCATGTCATGACCCCTTCCCCTGGCCCTAATTGGGCGAGATTGTGAGGCCTTTAAGACCATTTGGGCTGCACGACGAACTTCCATCATGGCCTTAAAGCCCTCGCCCAAGGCTCTCTTGGAGCCAGTCCTCATGTGTGAAATAAAAGAACTTGAGAACTGGGCTTGGCAATAGCCTTTGGCACAACATGGATGCCCCCGCATAGCTCAGTCCTAGAACCGAGCTATGCGGTCTAGTCTTTTAGGTGTGGTCAGACCTAGGGGTACCTGGGATACCTGGCGGCTATATAAGCCACGCCCAGCCTGAGAAACACGCTTCGCGTTACTCTGCATTTGGCAGCGTGATGCTCACCACGTTCAGCTTGGATCTTCACCAGCATTCCGGAGCCGTTTACCCTGCAAGAACAAGAACACTGTTAATCTGCACTTACCTGTGAGTGAATCCTGCTCCTGTCCTCTGCTCCTGGGTCCAGAGAATCTTCCATCTCGGCGACGTTCCCTTGATCTAGAAGAAGCCGCAACCTGGGAAGAAAGAGAACGAAAAACAGCATTAATAAGTGTTTATTCTCCAATACTGGAAATAGCCAAAATATCGCACGCTTACCTGGGTTTAAATCGCCCTCAGCCCACGCCGGGCCATAAGAACGACCTGCAAGAGAGAAGAAACACTGATTAACACACAAAAGATCAAGAAGGCGGCGCAGGCTACGCTTTACTCACTGTGCTCCATCTTCTCAGCAGCATCCTTTCGAGGACATCGCAGCGGCCTGCAAGGAAGAGAGAATAAACAGGTCAGCATAAGAAAAGGCACATAGCATTGCGCATCACACTTTCACTCACCATCTTGTGCGCAGCCCCAAGCAGCACAGCACCACTAGAACTCTTCTTACACCTAAGGAAGAAAGAGACATTAAAGGAGGAAATTGCAAAGTAAAGGACAAAACTGCCAAACCAGCAGTCTTACCTGAAGTCGCAGCAGGTCTGGACTCGGAGGGCCCGCATCAGTGAAGCAACTAGGTTGCGATGCGCCCATCCAACAACGCACCCCTGCAAAGAGAAGCACGACGGAGAGCACACCATACAATAAAGCAAGGTGAGGAGAGCACTAGTGGGGGAGGTTGGGTCCACAAGGGAGGTGGGCTCCTGGCAGGAAGAGACCATAAGATAAACCCAAATTCCTGTGTTTTCACACCCGGTCCTCGGACGAGCAAGAGTCCAAGGGGGAGGGTTCGAGGTTGGAAGTGGTCCAATCAGACTGAGTGGCATCCCCGTGGATATCAGGTGAGCGTTACAGTTCACCAGCGCTCCTGGGTTTGCCTTCAGCCATGTAATTCCACGTGCGGATACTACTTCTTCTGTCTTTGTTTTTTTTTTTTCATTCAGGTACTCGCTCCTCAGGCGTTGCACTCCTCCCCGGTGCATGTCGACTTCAACAGGGTTCAGCAGGTGCCCATCCTGCGAAGGACTCTTTCCGACTTCGACCCCCACGCCCTCGGTTGCCTTGGCCCCGACCACGGCTGGCAAGCTTGTGCCGCTTACATCACGCTTTCTTTGAGGTCTTTGAAGAACAGACTAGCCAGGTGGAGGAAGCTCTTTTCATCAAACATCGATTCAGGCCCAAGGTAGGACCACTCTTTTTCCAGAGCACCCTGAAAGGGAGACTCCTTTCCAAGGACTCGCCCACGCAGGAGGAACCTCTCAGATTCTCATATTCAGCACGAGTACCTAATCCAGCTACCGGCCGAGGGGACAGATGATCCTCACATTGACCGTGCTGAGGGACTGGAAGGTTCTTTTACCAGGTCTTCACCCAAGGCGCCACACCCTAGTACCAGCAACATGTTTGAGGGGGTGCCTATACGTGCCACTGCCGGCAACTTTGCCGAGAGTGATAAGCCTACCAGGTCTTGATCTGAGGTGCAGGGTATGCCTCATGATCCGCACTTGAGTCCTGGAAGGGACTTGGCCCAGTGAGCCAAGCAACACGACGCAGGCACGTGGAATGCCGCTCAACAAGATGGCCACTGTGCCAGACATTATGGGCCCCCGTCCGATAATGCACCAAGCAAGGGAGCAGGTGGAGGAACAAGTGTCAAAGTGGGACTGGTGTCAACCAGGTGCATGGCCTAAAGCCTATACTTCATTTGCGCAAGGCAGGTTCCCGCTGCGTCTGTATGGGCAGGCATGCAATGGCTCCAGCAGCCTCCCGCTACCCCAGCAATATCGCCTACCACCCCTCCGGCCTGCGAGGACCGGTTCGTCAAGAGGTTCCTCGGGTTCATGAAATCTCCTCGGATGGGGGTCATCCTCAGGGACCTGCTCCCAGCAATGGCTCTGGCGCCACAGGCCCCAGTGCAGCCCTTGCTGCCCACTCCGGCCCCCCAACCGATAGTGCAGGCGGTTCTGTACCAGCCTGCGTCGCAGCCTCTGGTCTCCACATCCCAGCCTTCGGCTCCCAGCACCCCTCCACCAGAGCCGGACCCGCCGGACCCCCAGGTGGACACGGACGAGGAAGAAGACCCCAACACACTGTTGTCAGCCAAGGCCTTCGACGAACGTCTTGCAGGGCTGGCAGAGTACTTGGGCCTTCCTCAACCCAAAGTTGAGCAAGCAGCAGAGGGGGTGCTTGCCAAGGTCCTCACGCTACGCCCCGTGGCTAGAACGGGGATCCCAATGCAGAAGGACGTTGTAGCGTTGGCCAAAAAGGGATGGCTCAAGCCCCACTCTGTCCAGCCTGTCAATCGATGCCTGGACGCCAAGTACAGGCAAATGGAGGGGGATACACTCTTGCTATTGGCCAATCCTCAGGCTCACTCTTCATGATTGCTGGGACATCACTCTACTCCAAGCCTGTCGTCGTCCTTGGCCTACTCGTCAGCAGCACTGCTAGGCAAGGAGGAGATAATTTTGGAGGCGTACAGGAATAAGATTTATTCCAACGCTTCACTGCATCTTTATCAAGACAACGCAGATTACATGCTGGCAGCCATTAACCAGAGGCTTTGGTGGGAAATTGCAGTCTTCCTCCCAGAGCTTCTGGCGCAGAGCCAATCACAATTCAAGGTGGGACTGGCAGAGGCCAAAATGGTGGTACAAGACATCATGGAGTCCATCGTGGCCCACATTGACAAATTGGCTGGGCTATTTGCATTGCCACAGACATGAGAAGATTGGCCTGGCTCTGTGCTACAAAATTCAGGAACGCATTTTGGACCTGCCGTTTGAAGGGGGTGACCCCTTCCACTCCCCCATGGACGTGGAGTTGGATGAAAAGAAAACCGCTCGCAAACAACAAAGGCCCTCATTCCGAGATTGGAGGTAGCCATGGCACTATTTGCGCCATGGTTGCCTCCAATACTGGGTCCGGCACCAGTCTGGTTGAATGGGGATTTACCGGGACATTCCGACCTGTGCGGACCCGGTTAGTCCCCATTCAACCAACCATTCCCCATTCCCATTTGAGCTCCCATAGGGCTCAATGGGAATGGGGAAGATGCTAATAACGGGCCCGCGAATAACAGGCCCGTTATTAGCGCCCTGGTCCCTTAGCGGGACCCGTAAAGGATGTGTGGTCAGACCACACGTCCTTTACGGTTCCCGCTAAGGGACGTCGGAATTGGGCATTAAGGGATTACCAGCACTGGTCTCCTTACCGGTGTCCGCTATCCCTTACTGCCCAACTCATAATGACCCCCAAAGTCTTTATCCATCCTTACAAAGACTATGCCCAAAACATATTCCCAGTCACAGCAGCGCTCGGACAAGGGGCATACGTACAGAGAGTTCTGTGGCTTCCAAGAACGGAGGTCCAGGCAGCCGGACTGTACGCCGACTCAACATCGGCTCAAGCAACTAAAAGGGGGGTGAGGGTTGAGGGTTTTCACAGTCCCCCTCCGCAACAGCCTCACAGGGAAAGAAGGCATAACCCGCCCCTCCAGGTGGCTCCAGTGGGGGGCAGGCTTGCTCTCCATGCACACTTCTGGTGCTAGAACTTCAGGGACCCCTGGATCCACTCTGTAGTTTCCACGGGTTACCACTTACCTATCCCTGCCTCTCCTCCCCTTCACTCGCACAAGTTGGGACAGCAACTCTTTGGCAGAGATCCGGTCGTTCGTCGAGAGCCAGGCAGTGAAGGAAGTCCCAGCCACCCTTCTAATCCAGGATTTTCGCCATTCAGAAAAAGAACCAGGCGGGCCTGAGTTGTGCTTGACCTTTCCACCCTCAACCTCTCCCTACCTCTACAAAAATTCAAGATGGTTACGCCAGCGCTCATAGCGGAGACATTGTGCAAGGGAGACTGGTTGTGCTCCCTGGATCTGAAGGACGTGTACCTACACGTCCCGATTTGGCAGCCTCAACATCTACCTCACGGCCGTCCACCTTCCGGGAGGACTCCAGCTTGGAGGCGGACAGGCTCTGCAGACTGGGAGCAGACAATTACGAGTGGCAACTGAACGACCTTGTGCTTCAGGAGATCTTTAGCAGGTGGGGACACCCCCTGGTGGACCTCTTTGCTTCCTGGGACAACAAGAAGTGCCAACAGTTCGCGTCCTGGCAGGGACAGGGCCCCGGCTGCCTGGGCGACGCATTCCAGATTCAGTGGAACGGCATGACAGCATACGCCTTCCCGCCCACACTGCTGATCCACAGTGTGATATGCAAGATCAAGGAGTCTCGCCACCTCAGTCTCATTCTGATAGCTCCATGGTGGCCAGCCAGGCCATGATTCTCGGAGCTGCTCAGCCTCTCAGAGAGACCACCCATTTGCCTTCCAATAGGCTCAGCACATCTTCTGGTGCAACAGGGGGGCAGAGTCATCCACCCCGCGCCACAGAAACTAGCCCTCACAGCGTGGTTATTGAGCAAGTCACGCTAGGGCGCATCAGTCTTTCCCAGGCTAATCTAGAGATCATACAGGGCGCAAGGAGCAAGACTACCAGGACCCAGTATAAGAGCAAGTGGACCAGGTTCTGTCACTGGGCAGATTCTAAGGATATGAACCCCCTTGCATGTACGCTGGACAACATGCTCTCCATCTCGGCACACCTCGCCCACTCGTGCGTGCAGGTGGACACCTGCTGCACTTATTTGGCAGTCATAGGGGCCTACAGAAACTCAGAAGAAGAGGTATTCTCCTCTTCCAACCCGATAGTCAAGAAGCATTCCATGGGCCTCGCCAGACTCTACCCGCCCATCAAGAGGCCACACCCTGTATGGCACATAAATGTAGTCTTGGGTGCCCTGGCACACGGCGTCCACGGACATCAGGCTTGTCATCATTTGCAGAGTCAGCAAAATTCAGGCGCTAGTCACCTCAGAGCTCTATATTACTTTTCACAAGGATAAGGTAGTCTTGCAGACTCACCCAGCATTCCTACCTAAGGTGCCTTCCACTTTCTATCTCAACGAAAAGATAGTGCTGCCTACGTTTTTTGCTGAACCTAAGGAAGAGGCTCTGAGTTCTGCACTGCCTCGATGCTGGACAGGACCAAGGGCTTCCATAAGTCGGATGCACTGTTTGTCACCTTCGGCGGATCAAGACTGTGGTATCAGGCATTCAAGGCCTCTATAGCCAGGTGGATGGTCACGGCCATCAAGGAAGCATACGAGGGACAGCATAAGACACTTGCAGCCAACATGCATGCCCACACGGTCAGAGCCAAGACAACGGCCATCGCATTCCAGCAGCATTTCCCCTGGCAAGTCATGTGCAGGGCGATCACCTGGGCCACCCCTTTGCCTTTCTGCAAGCATTACTGGTTGGACGCCAGCTCTGGATCCGACCTGGCTGTCGGACAGGCGGTTCTTAGAAACATGTTTGCTTAAGGAGGGTCTCCTCTCCACACTGGGGCTACACTCAGTTGTAATCGCCCATGCAGTATGGAGGAAAGGGAACGGGAGTTAAGAGTAATTATAAGTTACTCACTGTAGTGACTAATGTACTCTTAGTCCTTAGTCCCCTTTCCTCCATATGTCCCACCATCCTCCCCACTAATAAGTGGTGTCGTTAGGCAAGGTTACTCCATTGTCGACACGTCTATGGGGACTGAGATGTGGCGCTGGCGGGCGGAGTCAGGGCATCGTATGCTCCCAGGACTGTACCCATGTGTGCCTCCTAAATTCAATGGGGAAGAAGGTTTTTTCTGGTGAAAACGGTTCCGTCTTCTGTCACTAGGAAGGGACGCCCATGCAGTATGGGGGAAAGGGGACTAAGGACTAATAGTACTTTAGTCACTACAGTGAGTAACTTGTAATAATTTGCAGATGCCCTACTCAATGTGCTCCCGTTCCTGGAGTAAGACTAGATTTTCTCTGTCTCTGTCTCCGTAATCCAAAACTTTAGCTATTATCGGACTTGGAGGGGCGCCGGGTGGCGGTTTCCTTATGAGAGCCCTGTGCGTCCTCTATTGCGAATCCTTGGGAGAGGTTTCCCTGCCTGATGTCTTGCAAGAATACGTTTTCAATGTAAGACGTGGGGTCTGCACCCTCCTCTCCTTCTGGTAGGCCGACAACATGGATGTTGTTTATTCGCACCCTCCCCTGTGCATCTTTCGTCTTGCTCGCTATAAGGTTGACCTTTTGTTGCAAAATGTGGATCTGGGCGTCGTTATTCTGTGCCATTGCTCTTTTGTCTTTCCATTGAGATTCCAATTCAGAGGTCCTTTCTGATAATTTCCTCACATCTTGTAACAGCTAGACGTCGACTATTACTTCGTCGATCTTCACACCTAGCGATGTCTTCAATTCCGCAATTGCCATTAGGATCTGATTTAGCGTCGCCTGCATCCCTTTCGTTGTCACTCATCGTAGCCATCTTGTCTTTGGGCTTTTGGAGCGGGGGTATGGTGTATTTGTCGAGTGTTTTTTGGCTGCCCTTCGCTTTGGCAGCCTTGGTAGGCATCCAGCTTGTTAGTATATAGGAGAATTATACCTGCTGTATTGAGTATGGCTGTTATGTCGCCACCCCGCTCTGCACTTAACTTAATAATTGCCTGTTTCCCTACTTGTCCTCCCACATGCTCTGTCCTGTGATTATCTCAAAAATGGATCTTGAGGGGTGGGGGGGGGGGAGCAACGGTATAAGTGGGCTGGGGGACTCCCCGCCCAACTAGTCACAGGCTCAGTCTCACCTGTCGCCCAAGCTGGGAATGTTCTCTCCAAATGCCTCCTGCTTGATGCTGTGCCAGGGTATATGTGCCCCGGTGAGACAATGCAATTATTATGTGGTGGTGCACTACGGCTAAGGCTGTCCTGCAGTAAGTATCTAGTTACTGGGCAGTGGCCGCCCTGTGCTTCCCTTCCTTGTCAGTGCTTCCGCTGTGTATATTCGGTTACACTTGCTGTTTAAGTTTACACAGTGATGTCCTTGGGCCAACTGCCTGCGCAGGTTCCCAGACTTCATGACAGGATTTGTTTGTGTTCATGTTCCCAACGTTCCCCTTTGCTATGTGGGGGTCCTATTCTCCCCCTTAAAGTTATGGGGAGGTGTTGGGAGTGATGTGGGGCTTGAGCGGTAAGTAATAAAGCCTCCCGCCGGCACCCTGACCGTGAGCGCACCTCCTGCAATAATGTTTGGGTGACTGGCACAGCTCCATTACTCCTCCTTGCCAGCCAACGCATGCTCGCATACCGATCTATCCCGGCTTGTGATCCCGGGCTGCAGGAGTCGCTGGGGGTTAGCTACTCCTCTTAGCCCGGCGTGCAGGCTCATCTCCCCTCGCCCTGACGTCTTGGCCATGCCGCCACTTCGCTGCTGGTGCCTTTCGTTGCAGCGCTGCTTATAAATTAGACCACTACTCCATAGGGACTTTGTCTCAGCACAGAAGATTGCCGCAGCGTCGCTGGTGCTTCCATTAGAACTCTGCTGCTGTTGTTACTACAAGCCGCTGCCGGTCCATGGCCGCCATATTGTTTCCTTTGTTTGGTGGGACGGCACAGCTTTGGAAGCATTTACACAGTGGACCATCATGTTGGGTTGTTCTGCAGCCTCACACTGTGGCTCCTGGCCATGCCCCTAAACTATATACATGCTTAAATATTTATACATATGAAATGTACGTTTCCTTATTTATTCGAAGAAGTTTTCTGCCGATTTAAAGACTTATAACCATTTGGCTGCTGTTTTGGACTTTGAGGACTCAAGAGCAGGGTTTTTACTTTACTCTCACCACTGTTTTTCTTTGTTAAAATGTTATTATTATTTTGTAAGTACAGCATATAACATAAGAATTACAATGAAACTCACCCACCCTCCCTCCGTCCCCCAGAAGGGAAATTCCCTCTTCCTTTCCTTTGCTTGGTCTTGGGGAGTCGCAATATGTCCAAAATTCGAATCCTATGTGGGCACAATTGTACCATGTAGACACTTTACAGGCATGTTGAACTGGGACCATTCTTGTTTGAATTTCTCCTGGTCCCCTTGAATTTTGTATGTTACCCATTCTAGAGCCACAAAGTGCCACACTTTTTGTAACCATTCCTGTATCATGGGGCCTGTCCGTTTTTTCAATTTTTGTTGGATCGCCAGCCACGCAGCTATCAGCAAGGTTGTTAGGCCTGTTTTCTGGGCTTTCAACTGTAATTTAATTCCCGTTTCCCACATAGCACACAACCATATCTTGTCCCCCATATGTTCGATTCCCTGGTACGTTTCTTGCATCGGTTTCCTGACCTCCCCCCAGAACTGTTGGATTACTGGACAGGTTTTCCATACGTGTCACCAGTCCTCTACTGCCTTTAATCCCCTTCAACACTGATCGGATACTTGAGGAAACATTATATGAATCCTCTGACATGAAATGCCATTGTAACAAAACCTTGATACACATCGCCCTTGACTGTATAGAGTGGGTTTGTTTTAGGATAAATCCCCACAGGTATTCCCACTGGCTTCTTGATGGGGTTTCTCCCAAAATCTTTCCCCATTTCCTCATCTAGTTCTAATGCACCCGTTCTTCTTGTTCATTCAGATATTTGTATATATTGGAAACTATGCTTTTTGAGCCTGTGTTTGTAGCAATACATTGTTCAAATTGTGTTAGATGTCTTGTGGCTGCCTCTTTGATTATTGGGGAGCTTAGCCAATGTTTCAATTGGGTATATTTGAATCTGTCCCCCTCTGTCAGACCTATATCCTGTATACATTCCCCAAACGTTTTAAGTGACTGCCCCTGAAACATATCCCTTATCTTCTGGGACCCTACTCTTTCCCATTTCCGGTATGCATATTTTTGCATTCCTGGTTGAAAATCTGGATTTCTGAACAGCGGGTAGAATGGGGATGGTTTTACTGAGAGTGCTCCTCTCTCCATTACCATGTCCCAGGTCGCTAGTCCTACCCCCAGTACCTCACTTATCCTCATGTTCGGGTGTCTCCTCTTTTTATCGATCCACAGGATCCCCTGAAGAGGGGAGCCCGTGACCGCACTATCCTGTCTTGCCCATATCTTGTTAGTCTTCCCCCAACCATTCCTTCATGACCCGCAGTTGTGCCGCCTCATAGTATATGGCAAAGTGTGGGAACGCCATACCCCCTTATTCCTCAGGGCCGTGAGCGTAGCCATTGACACCCTTGGCAGCTTCCTCTTCCATGTATATGAGGTTATGGCCCTGTTCAAGGAGCGGAAAAAGGTTTTCGGTACTCTAATGGGCAATGCTTGTAAGTAATACACGTGGCCAAACTAGAAGAAAGGATGGACTCCCTAGAAAGAGCGGTACAAAGCATCGAGGAAGAAAAGTCGGCCTCTCTGCTGCATAGAGCCAGGAAGCTTAAGTTCCGGCAACCGCGTCCCTGTCCTGGTTGTTCTTCCTCACTTGCCGAACTGCTACGTTGCACTGCTTGACCTCGGTGCATTTAAGTTATGTGCCGTCCCGCTCAAACTCTGAGCGTACCCAGCCTCGCCACGAGTCCGGCGCCGCCTCCTTCCTGCTTTCTTGTCCCAGCTACTGATGCCGAGTTCTGGGATATTCCCGGATGGGCGGGATTCCCTTGCGTGATGCTCCACCACGCTTCCCTTTCCCTTTGGCAAGGCTCTTCCGTCTTTTCCCTGCTCTCCGTAAGGAGGAGATGGATCTTGCTTATGTTGCATTGCTTTTAATGACGCTTTTGTTGCGGCCCAGTGGGGAGAGACGCTTACACACGTCGTCCTCCGGCCATCATCTTTGAATCCCACCACTATTTTTGAGAGGATTGACTAACCAGTTTTTCGCCACAGCAGTTTGTGTGGAATGTGAACCTTGTTCTGACGTTTTTGATTGCTCAGTTTGTACCTTAGCATTCATGCCATTTGCTCACCCTTACAGTGATTTTCCTTGGTTTCTTTCTATGGAATTGAGAAGTTGCTGGGTCCATGGTGGAGAGAATGGGGAATGCCCATGAGCTTTCATTGTCTTGTTGTTTTCCAAAGTCTCAGCCGCAGAAAATAAGGGCAGAGGGGCAAGGGCTATGAGCTGCTTGTGGTTTCAGCAGTTCCATAGGAGAAATATTTTGGGAACGGGTGTTTTGTTTTTGGTGGCAATACCTCTTTTGGCTGAGGCTGGGGTTGTGGAAGCTCACTATCAAAGCATGAATTCAGGCCCAGTGGTGCCTTTCAGGATATATCGGAGCATGTACTGCCGCGGCTCATCTACCAATTCCTTTAGTCCCCATTACTTTAGACTCCTGGCATGTCCGGCTGCAGGATAGTACGCTGAAGCATTCTTTGCACTATGAACATAGAATTAAAAAAGGAAGATCTCTGTGCACATGCGTTGCTACAGAAACACTATGTGTCACTCAGCTGCCATCACAGGCATTTTAATTTTGTTACTCCTCACTGGTCATTCTTTGTGTAGCTAGATTCCACCCAACACTTTTCTCTGCCTCGAATGTGTATGTCAAACTTCCAGGTTCAGCTCTTGGCTTCTGCCTGTGCTGCAGATTAGCTTCATCGGGAACCTCTTGTTTCTTTTGCGGATCTCTTCAGTTAACCTGCACTGTTTGCGTACTGTGCATGAGATCGGTGTTCCCCAGTCTTGCTTTACTTGCTTGCTTTTCAGGCTCTTAAATGGCTCAAATTATGATTCTCAGTTTTGCCCCACTCCCTCCTCAATTGTGCCTGCAATCTCCAGCACTTAGTAGCTCATAAAAACAAAATCCTCTAAACACCCCTACCATTGGAGTTGTTTGTTCTGGAAAATGTCCCTATTGCCTAGAAAGAAAACTTAGCTGTATTTTAACTTGATGCCTATTAGTCTGGATCGTTGAGTTGCTCAGCATGACTGTGGAGCAGACCAGTTTTTCCAGACTCAAGTTGTTTTTGTTGCCCGATAAGGAGTACCAAGATAACCAAACCTAGAGGGCAGAACAACAAGAGTGTTCTCTGATAACGCCAGTGCACCACCAGCACCAATCAGTTGTGGGGTACCTCAATGATCATGTCTCTCCCACGCTCTACAACCTCTTTACTAAGCCACTCTTTGACCTTCTGGACTCCATCGGCATAGCTTACACCAACTATGCCGATGATACACAAATTCTCCTTTCTCTCTCTGGGAAATAATTGAATGCCACTGACACACTCCATATGGCCTGCTCGACCATCCAAGCCTGGATGGCAATGCACTCCTCCGTCTTAATGATGAGAAGATGGAGATCCTTCTAGTTGGGCCTTCAATGGTGCTAAAAAAACGAAATCCCAAGTACATGGCCTTAAACATCGATGGTACCCAGATCCCAGTCTCCACCTCGGTGAAAACATTTGGGATCTACCTCGATGCAACCCTCTCGCTGATGTGCCTATACCCTTCCTATCCATGGACAGTTGTCTAACCATTGCACGTGCAGTCTGCGCCAAGCTGGGCTACTGCAGTGTACTCTTTGCTGGCACCTCTGGGCACAACTACCGGAAACTGCAGATCATCCGAAACAATGCTCTTTGAACGGCCCTCAATATTCCTAAATCGGAACACATTTCGGCCGCATGAATAACCGTGCACTGGCTCCTGATTCGAGAATGGGTAATCTTCATAAACCTCTCTATTACACATAGTTGCCTACCTAAGTATGCCCCGCCTTACCTGTCCCAGAAAATCTCCAAGGCTTACTCTCTAAACTCCCTAGAACACCATAATCCCACCGTCTTGACCAGCACAAATTCAAACGCATAAAAGCGGGAAGATCGAGCTTCCCGTCCATAGCAGCTAAACAATGGAACTCCCACCCGCTTTGAGGACCAAAGTTTCTTACTGGGTCTTCCGAGGAGCTCTCAAAACTTGGCTCTTTTCATGAACTGGGGAGCCTATGCCAGGTTCCTCCAAACCGTTACTCTCTATATGTAACTTCTTATTTGATCTGCATGTAACTGCAGCTGCTAATTGTGTGCATGTAACTTGTCTCTGTAACAGTGCCTCGATGCCTTTGGGTTATATGCGATTTATAAATGAAATGAATACAAACGCTCTAACTTTTTAAACATGTTTTTATTGTTCTTAAACGGTTGGAGCATATAACAGCTTCATAGCATAAGAAGGCAACATTACATGCAAGTCAAATGCTAAAGATACTACCCATCCCACAGTTCAAGCACAGCCCGGGAAACCCGCCACACGACCCTATTTCTGTCCCCATCCTCCCCTCCAGGAAATTCATCTCCCAGCACTGCCATTGTCACCTGTTCACTCCCGGGCTGAAGTATAGTCTTGCCAGGCGGGGTATTTAGTCATATTCCAGTAATGGTGACCAAATCACATAAAATTGGTGAAGTTTTCCATCCCTTGCCACCGACACTTTCTCTGCCACCAGCACATACCAAACCTTGGCCCACCATAGGATCATGTCTGGGCCTTCCAGAACTTTCCAGGGTCGAGCGATGGTTATGCGTGCCACCAGTAGCAAATTTGTCAGTAATTTGGTGCGAGCCCTGGATTTTGGGTTTATGTCCTCCACTGGGGCCCTTAGCAGTAGGGCCTTATGACAAACTGGAAGTTTGTTTGCTGTGATGTCTTCTATGGTTTCCACAATGGCCTCCCAAAAAGAATGGATCCGGGGGCAGCTCCACCACATGTGGAAATATGTCCTTGTGCCCCACAGTTTCACCAACCAGTAGGTGACCTTGATTGATGTCACTCAGTGTGCTGGAACATGTTTAGCATAGAAAGACATTACTCACCCATATTATTGGTGCTTGTTTAAATGAATGTCATCTTCCATTGAATGTGACTAGTAAATGCTACTCCTTTTTAAAAAATGCTTAACTTGCCTTGTGTATATATAAATGAATACTTTAATGGAAGTGTGCAAGTGTTTACTTGGTGCCCTATGTTTACTGATTTCATTATGGTACTCTGCAGCTCAAATTACCCCTCCTAAAATGAGCCTGGCAGCTCAGCTACTCTACCGACTTGTGTAGTACAGGCCTATATTAAGAGTTTGGTCCCTAATACCAACAGATAAGGCTTGTGAAGTCCCACACCAGTTGGACTTTACTAAATCTTACCTAACACAGGGAATGCCTAAAATCTGTTTCTACATTTTCAGGAACCCTTTGATCAGATACAGATCTTAACTCTGATTGGGGGCTCAGTCGCTGGACACATTGTTTGACTTCATGTATATGGAGTGTTTCCCTGACCTTTTCTAGCGGAACAATTCTTCCATTGCAAGTACCTCAAGCTCCCGCACTACCAGTCACTCTGCTCCTGCCCCTTAACTCTCCAACGTGGTCAGCTTTGCCATTGGCCTCCTGTTATGGGTCAGACCCACTGGTAAATGTTGAGGAAAATGACTGATCAGTTGGGTAATTCCAAATAGTACTCTTCTACGTCTAGGCATTTCCATACTCTCCTGGATTAGTTAATTGGGAGGATATGGGACAAAGAAGACTGCCCCTTCTCCTATAATGATTTTGGAGCCACTGCTCCTATTCTGGACATCGCAGGGGAAAGGCATATAGCCTACAGGATTGTGATGCAGACAAATAAGAATAGACTCCTCACTCGGTGGCCATTGAAAGGCACAGCTATTTACAAGTTGAGCCTTTATGTGTAGAGTTTGTGTTCTACTCATCCCTTTGTGGGCTCTCTTGTGTTGAGCAGGTGGACAAAAACTGACTAACTCTACACACCCTTTAAAGTGTGCGTTACACTACGGAAATCGGTCTTTTGCTCCGGTTTAGGATTCCATGAGGGAAAAAAAGTGCTGCTTAGGAAAACGTCTGTCTTTGTTCTAAGGATTTGTACAGGCCCACGTACTTTGAAATGTCTTCAATGACTTTGTCCCCAAATAAGAGGACCAGCCTCTGTGCCTCATTCCCTTGCTACCACTCAGCCAATGTAGGATCCAAGGACAACAAAACACTTTTCCTGCGCTCTGTTGCAAATGCAGAGTTGGAATTCCCCATTCTCTGGACGGACTTTCAAAGGGGAACAGATCCTCCATCTGCCCCATACGCTATAGCGTCCTCTGACAAATCAAATGTTTGTCAAAGACCCTTACACACACACAGGACCTTTTGAGTGCCCTGTCGAAACCCTTGTTGGGATTTTTCCCTGATTTGGACATAAATGTGACCAACTGTGGGTCCATTGCGTGGATGTACCGTAGCCTTAAGGAAAGTGAAGGGTCTAGGACATTCCGCCCAGAATCTATGCTTTTCTTCCTTTTCTAGAGGTGTGTTGCCTCCAATCCATATATTTCACCACATAAGGCAAAGGGGACACATCAGTTTGATCGGGGAGAGTGACCTCAGCAGGATCAAACCACTTTCTCTGGCTGTCTAAAACCCCTTTGATGTCCTCGGATTCTTCTTGAAAAGGCAGATCTGTCTACACCCTTATTGCGTTTGTGTGACTGTATGCATATGCCTGCCTTTGTTCTCTGAAAATAAAACGAGCTCAATCAGTTTTACAGACTTCCCCTGTCCCCAAAGATGGGAAAAAGCCACTACCCCTTATCGATATGCTTGGATGAAGGTTAGGCCTTGGAAAAAATATAATTTTTTCAAATTGAGTTGGCCACAAAACCTTTTGCCTGTTGACACGTGACAAGGGTTTGCCTTTTGTAACCACCTTGATTTTGAATGTCTGTACTGATGCTTTAACTTGGAATTCCGAATACACCAACGCCTCAGCCGACCAAAATTGCTCCTCATATATCTTTTTTTTAAATCTTTTGAAGGTTCATCCACCCTCCTATACTTCTGAGACATTTAACCATGGGTGGTAGCAATAGAAGAGGACAGACTGAATTGCCCCCAAAAGGGCGAAATGCATTTTACCTAAGTTTTGTAACTGATCATTAGTCATAGTAAAAGGCCCAGCCCCAGGACTGAAAATGATGTTGCTCCATATCAATAAGGCCCAGCCCCAGGACTGAAAATGATGTTGCTCCATATCAATAAGGCCCATCCCCAGGACTGAAAATGATGTTGCTCCATATCAATAAGGCCCATCCCCAGGACTGAAAATGATGTTGCTCCATATCAATAAGGCCCATCCCCAGGACTGAAAATGATGTTGCTCCATATCAATAAGGCCCATCCCCAGGACTGAAAATGATGTTGCTCCATATCAATATTGCCAATCAACAAATATCTTCCAAACCCCGCAAGAAGGTTGCAGTAGAAGTAAACTTCACTGGAATAGCTCTGCAACTAAGCATCACCTAGTGCCTTCAAAACACATTGGTCAGAGTGGGCACATCTCAACAGCACATGCGCGCTCTGGCAGAAAGCATGAGTGTCTAGAATGAAGTAAACACTTCTTAAGAAACTAGTCCCATGCACACAAACACTACGCCAACCACATGCAGTGAAGGTCCATGTCCTTGCATCGCTAAATAAAGATCCGCATGTGAAAACGTCACCTGATAAACAGTAAATCACACACGGTTCACTGAGCCCTTTAGCACTGGTGAAACTTCTTTGTTAACCAAAATGAATGTATGAATGCATAACGTGATGCTGGCAGCAGCAATGACTAGAAAGTCAGGTTGGGGAGCAGTCCTTTTATAGACTTATTAAATATATTAGAAACAACATGATTTTTTTTCTAAAGTTAAACAAGTTAACCATGTTATTTCTTTGCTGCTGACCGTTCAGTACAGAAGTATAATGCAAGTTCGCAGCCTCTGTCTCGACCTAAAATTCAGAGGTCTCCATCGTGCCACGTGTTTTTGTTAGAACCCTATTGGCCAACTAGTGTTTTGATTTTTCAAGATTGATGAATCATGTTGTACTTCACTCTCCCTCGGTTTCTATTCAGGGATTTGTCTCCCAACAATAAAGGGATGGTACCATACCAATTGCTTTAAGGAGAAAGTATGCTTCTTGACAGGATCACAGCCCCATTTAAAACACGTTAGACCCTTGGGTGCATATTTTGAAAGAACGTCAGAGGAAGGATGCTAGGGCCCTAGTAACCAGCGTTAGCAACCTCAGAATACTAGCATAACACCCGGATTGTGAACCTCCGTCCTGATAAATCAATTGCTGAGCTTTGGAACATGGTTCTTGAGGACAGCAACATTCCTAAAGCCATTCAAGATGGCTTCAGAAAATGCATATCTGGAAGTAGGCTCTGGACCATGTTTTTTTTTTAACCTGATATAATTTGACATCCATGTGCTCTTTTCGAATTTTCCTGCGCATTTAAAAAAATACAATATATATTTTTAAATGTGCTGTCATTTTCAGGTTGGTGGGGGTGGGGAAAGACTGGTCTTTTTTTTATTTGTATTAACAGAAAAAGATGCAGGTATTGTTTTTGAAAGGGCAGGTCTGCTAATCCGAGTCCTCCCAACCCCTTTCAGGCATACTTTGCTGTAACATTATAATACATGCATGTTCCTTTGCTTAGACTGCGTACAGTCGCCCTCAGTCACAGCACTGTAGTGCCACAGGGCAGGTTCAAAGGTCATGTGTCCCAGCAGCTGTCAGGGATGCAAAACATTCCTGCAGGCGGGTGGCACCGGATTTAAATTGCAATAATTGTATGCGTTAGTCTGGTGGCATGTAAATCTAAGTATAAGCCATACCTGATTGTGGCATGGTGACTAACATCACGCAATTATACAGCCACAGCGATTGGATCACAGTAGAGTCAGATCTGTGAGCAGGGCTGAGTTATGACGGGACTTTTGTGAATTGGTGTCTAACCTGACCCTCTTCACAGCAGTTTCTGGAACAGAATGGCTGCTGCCTTTTTGATTCTCCTGCAGAAATAATTACACCTTCACTCAGGGCATAGGAAATACCTCTCCCTACCCAACAACAGGTCGCCCTGATAGTGCAGGGTCATCAAAGGCAGCACTGACATAACAAAGCCCCTCTTGCACCAGGGTGCTGAGCACTGAAGTCCCTTCGAAGTCAGTAGGCAGGGGCAGAGTGGCCAGCAAGGAGACAGAGGCTGACAGCAGGGCCCTACACCGTCTTGGTTTCTATTAGCACCCTCCTTTTCCTTTCCCATCCATTTCCACCAAGAAAGGTGCTCTGGGTGTGATGTCATAAAGCAAAGGGTACTAGTTAAATTTCCTTGATTCTTCTTTGGGCTTTCAAGAAGAAATCACTGGCCCTCTGTTGGGATACAGTATATCCCATAGTTCTTTACCAGGAAGCGAAGACGGAAGGCATCTAAGGCAGAGGAGAGCTCTGTCCCCTAACCATCCCCAATGCACAGTGTGTGTGAACTGCTGTGGACCAAGACCTGTCCCTCTGTTAGCTCCACTGGAGCCAGGCTCCTGTCCACTGGAGGTAAAGGATCCCCTGTAGGTACCAGCCTATCTTCCGAGATTGGTAATGGGAATGCAGAACAGGAGGAACGCTCATTGTCTTGGAGACCCTGATTCTGACTCTGTGAGTCAGAAGCCCACAAGCAAAAATATCCTGTTTTGCCACTTCAAGCACGATCAACTGCTTTCCACCGTCCAGCTGCCACAAGACCTGTGGTTCTGCTTTTGGCACTCCAATCAAACGCAAAGCCTCTTGCTGCACTTCGAGCTGCTCAGACTCAAACTCAAACCTTGGTCGGGGATCCTCTCAAGAAACTCTACTCTAGACTCTGCATTGTGAGATCAACTGACATGAGTGTTGACTCCACTGTTTAAAGCCATTGAACTCCATCATGAGTGCTGACTTGACCCAGCAGAGCCATTATCTCGCTGCCTATTCAACTGCTACCCTGAACTGATTGGAAGCCATCATCTCTGACTCAACCCATTGAGAGCCCTGCATCTTTGGGCCAACTTGACCCATCGTGTGCCCCTGTTAAGGATTCTAATCGGGCGTCCCACACAAGCCCAGGGCTCTTGCCACTGGCCTAGGTTGCAGCGCACAATTAAAACACTTTTACTCTATTTCCTAAGAATTCAGATTGAGATGGCTCCCAACCCTTCTCGCACCCCCTTTTTACAAATACCCCACGCCACAATGGACCATGAACCAGGCCGGTGGGTGGTAATACAATATATTCATTTATTTTAAAATTCAAATGAAATCACACATTTAATATTGGGCAGCAATCACCAATGGGGTAATAAATACAAGGTAAATTGATGAAATACACTTAGTTTGACCTTCTAATATAACCTACACAAAGCACAACTGAATTAGAGCAATATTACTTTTCAGGTAAATAGCACCCCAGTTAAGGTTTCCCCCTGCAATACTCCCTCAAACCCCTATTAACCGAATTTGGTGTGGGTAGCAAGGAGTCGGCTATAATAGGCAACAAACAGAAGTTTGAGAGGCATTTAAAAGCCTTTGCAATTGAACAAAATAGCACTCGGAATTAGTAAAGATTTGATTTACATGTGCGGTTGAATGAATGAGGTAAATATGAATTATAGCAGTATCAGGGATGTAAAAACACTAGCAAACTACAAGCAACACCCTTACAACGTGCATACAATTCAGAAAATCAACTTGAAAGCGAAAAACACAGTGCAGCCAAATCACACACGTAGAAATTGCCTTTGCTAATTTACACGCGTTCAAAATGACAAAACCGCTGGAAAAACAGGTGAAATATAGACCGAATCGGAATACGGTTTTTATGCTGAGTGACAGATGCACATCACAGGGATAATATGAAAGTGAAAGGGTGACTCTAAATTACTGATAGGATGAGATTCTCAATGGGAAGGGAAATTCGGTTTTAAAAATGAAAGCAGTGGACAAGGAAATCGGTTTGGAAAGGAAATTCACTTAAACTAGATGTTAGTGCCTAGAAAAGAAAAACGCCACCCGGGAATCGAAAGGTTAACCTGCAGTTTTAACCCCTTCATTCTGTGTGCCTCTTTTAGGGAGAAATAATTTATTTAATCAAAATAATACTAAGGACTTGCACAAGGACAGAATTAAGTCGAAAAGAATGGCACTAACACTTGGAAATCAATGCACAGGATACACAGATGGTTCTGATAGTTTTAAGGATTCCTGCTAAGGCAGTAATGGGATTTCTATGGGATTGGACCTAATACAATGTAACAGAGCAAGGGATGTAGTTTGTGGTTGTTGGGCAAGGGAAATACTCAAAACAAGCACTTGAATGGGTATTCTGGACAGCGAGGCAATATCTGGTCACTGGTCACCGCGGCGTGTTCTCCTAGAAGAAAACAGCTGGGCGAAGGTCTGTTCATGGCACAGCAGCACCTCAGCTGGATAGAGAGGGTAGCAGGGCAAGCAGGTAGTACTGGATAATCCCAATGAGGATTCAGCCACCTCTCCCCTTTCTCCCTGATGTTATTGGTCCTGCCTGGATAGGGTCAGCTATGCTGTGGCCTGGCAGTGACATCTGGAATCTTGAAGGATGAGTATGGAATATCTGGATATGCAGGAGCTGGAAAATTCAGAAGAATCCTTTCTCTCTGTGAGCTTCTACCTATTATAAGGTGGGTGACATCACATGATTTACTATGGGGGCAGACCTTTGGCTTGACATGCCTCTAACAACTGGATTGGTCAGGGTTTACTGTTACCGTCTTCCTGTCAGCCGGTTGGACTTCAGGGACATGACATCCGTTTTATGGTGTGAGCTTACAATGCCCACGGCCCTCCCACCGTTCTTTTAGCCAAAATCAGTTATGACATAAATTGCACATTTTCTACAGTTAATGGAACTTTTGAAAATCACATACAAAGATTCCAGATTTTACACTGAACCTGTCATTCCAATTCCCACATTTGTATGATATTGTTTCACTGTTCTAATAATCTTTCACCATTTCTAGTGGGAACCGCTTCACCTAAAATTCTACAATTTTAGATGTGTACCTATTATCACAAAGCATGTTTGCATTAAATTTCAAAGTTATACCATGTATACTTTTCCCATGATTTACATTTTTCTGCCGTTTGCATCCCCCACATGCTAGGGAAAGCTCTAATGTCTTGTTTTAATACCACCAAAATTACATTTAAACTGTTAAGGTCGTATTACTGAGTTTTCCGGTTGCAGAAATAAGTCTTAAAGTTTATTAATTCAGAACTGTCTTTTGCCCCAAATGGGCCATTATTGCCTTCCAAATAAGGGTATACTTCCCAACCCCCAGCACTAAATGTCAGGCTTTAGCGAGCCTGAATCCAATGTTGCTCTGGAGTTGCCTTTGAAGCTCCCCAGTTTGAGTTGAGGGGAGGTGCTGCTAAAAAGTCACACCTATGTGTCCCAGAAATTCATTGTACCAGCTGGAGCACTGCCACAGAGTCTGACGAGGGTGCGAGATCCACCACGCTTGCTTATTCATATGCCCCGGGGGAGGGGGGGGAGGGCCACTTGAAGGGAGGCAAGTCCTTTGAAGCCAGGCCAGGAAAAAACCTGTTCTATGGCATCAGCAAATGTATTTTTTTTCTTTCCTTAAGGGCCTTATTTCAACAATTTACTTTTTTGTAAAAAGCACCATTTTACACCTGGTTAATTTTCCTTTGCTGTCACTTCACAATGCGGTTTTCTCTTGCATCTAGATTCTAAACATTATTTGTAGCCCTAGTCAATTTCTCATACACAGAAATCTGTTCAAGGCAAGAAGGGTCCACTGAAACTGACATAAGCACAGAAAGATGGGGCTTCTTGTGATCGTTAACTCTGTTTAAGTAGATTATGGAAATGAACATAGGACGGTGTAGGAGGGAGTGGGGATGTTATGGGGAGGGATAATTAGTGGGAATAGGAAAACCACAAAAGTGAAAATGTTTATTAAGAAACATCATGGTTCAATTATGGAGACTATATTATGCTTATACACATGGTAATGATAGCACAAAGTAACATCACATTTACGATTAGGCCTGAATCCTCACTGGCCATGTTTCCATAGACAACCCAGAACAATGAGGCCTCTTTTCTCGGCTCACCATTGTATCCCAATTGCCAGGTGTGGAAAAAATCACATGCAGGCCCCCACATAATTTAAGGTCTTTGAACATATTTAGTAGGAATGTGTGTAGCTGAAGAAGTCAAGGGCTGCAGCCTAGTAGCAAGGTGTATTCCTGAGATGAAGGCAGAGGTCTCAGGATGTCAAAACATGAATGACGATTTTACGTTCGAGCCACCCAGAACGATTGTCACTCCATTTGAACATCCAAACGTGCACATAATTGGGCCCTAAATCCTTTGTGAACTGGATTGATTAGTGGGACACCAAGTTCACTCTTGAGGAGGTGGAACTGATAAAGAAGAAAACCGAGAATTACATGATCTACATTTTGTGCCTGGGAGAGCGAGCTAACTAATGATACCCATACAATGGGGAGGGCATGATGGGGGCGCCAACGTGTCGGGGATGAGAAAAGGGCTGCTTTGTCCGCAAGAACCAGGCTGACCTCGAAGAGTCCTACTTAGTTCTCATTGATAACCAGGTGCCTGTCACTTGGCTAGGATAAAAGGTAGGGTGGTGCCAGTTGATAAACAATTGCTTTGTAGCATTCCATGAGGGACGCAGACGTTATTCACGTATGGTGAAGATCAGCGAACAAACAGTGGAACCGATTGGAGCATGGGCTATATGTAATCATTAGCATGTAAATAGGCGGCAGCCAATGTGGGTGGGAGATTAATGCTGTATATCGATTACGTCATGAGTGATGATTTGTGTGTTCAAAACCAGATTCTTTTCCGTAAGACTTAAGAGAGCGCTCTGTCAGTGGATTATGGTTCCCTCCTGCTTTTTTCTTTAAATACAAAATAAAACACTCCTCTTTCTCAAAAGCGGGTGCACCAAGTCTTTTTCTCCCTAGCAGGTTGTATTTTCTTGGTTTGGTCATTGGGGGTTGCCCCACATTTTTGGTAACCCAGATGTGATCCCTGTGACCCCTGCGAAGATGGAGGATTCCTGTCTGCACATCCGGAGGGGCCTCGCCCACCTGCAGCGACAAGTCCCTCTTGTGCACAACCTTTGGGAGGTTTACAGGAGCTGTGTTATCAGAATTCCTGTCTGGTCTTTGGAGCGGGGCACTGTCCCCGAATTGTGCAGGCCATTGACGGGACCCTGTGATGGAGGACTTCGGGTGAAAATGCAGACATAAGTGCGCCCCCTTTTGGAGATGCCTATTTGGTATAGGAGGAGAGTGTGGGCGTTGGAGAATTGATATGTATGTGTGGAGAGGAGAGTGTGGATTGAAGAAATAGAAAGTGTGTGTGAGATATATATATATTATGCTAAATGAAGAGTCGCTAACCTTATGACAGGTTATAAGTATACCAGTCAGAAGGGTGCAATCAGACCAGGATAACAGCCATGGACTGAATGCTTGAATGCTAAGTGCAATATTAAGTTCCCTGATTTGTTTTGAGGAGGGATACTTAAAGTAAGTCAGCATGGCAGAATTATTGGAGGCAAAGAGGTATGCTGCAGCAAAAGCCTTATTCTAGGTGGATGTCAACAGTGCTGAAACACAAGAGAGTACTGGCTCTGAGGCACTTACAGCGATGCAGAAAATGGACAAACTGGAAAGAATAAAGAAAAAAGAAATATGTAAATGTTGGCAAGCAATAACTTTGACAATGTACCTAGAAGAGAAACACATTCCTAGGGGTCTCAGAATACTCACAATACCCACATGTGAAGGTATGGATCCGGAATTGATGGATGGACTAATCGCACAAAGAGTTGCTCTTTTGGGATGATGCAATCTCTGATAAAATAGGCCAAGAAAGATCGAGAAAAGCTCATTGGAGAAATTGAAAAATTGGAAGAAATATTTTTCAATTCCAAAGAAGCAGATGAATGTAAAAGAAAAGTTGCCCAGATGGAAGAGAACCTAGAGGGATTTGAAGGAAAGATTAGGCTTAAGAAACATGTTTCTAAGGGACAAAAAGGACTACCAACAAGGTAGAATCTATACATTTGCACGTAAATATGCTGAACCTATAAAAGAAGAACTTAAGAACAAGAAAATATTGGTGACCAATCCCGAGACGACAGAATCTATATCTTCAGAAATTGAATCCTCAGACTCCGACCTAAAACCTGCGAGGTTACATTTTGTACAGGAGTTCAAGTTATTACACTTGGAAAGCAAAAACGACAGAAAACCTAGAGGTCGACCTCCAGGAGGATGAAGAGGAAGAACAAGAAAACAAGGAGGAGGAGGAAATGCGGGAGATGTGAGTCTGAGTCGGGCAACACTTTCTGGAAAAGGACATAAGAGCAAAGGAAGAGTAACACTTGGTCAAATTTGAAATCCTGAGTGTTCAATATTTCGTAAAGAACAAGAACAGCAGAACAAGAAATATTGGAACTGGGGCTGACTTTCTGTCCCACGACAGACTTTGATTATACAGAATCCAGGATAGACCGGTTCAAATTTCTCCGAAAAGTAAAACTTAAAGTTCTTTGCCACTCAAGTTCGAGAGACACCATTGAACCCTCCAGAACCAACACCCATGCCAAGTATTATAAGTGTCAAAGACTTAATAGCATTAGACAATCTATCAACGGTAGCTGAGACACAAAGAACAGACATTACTACCACCATGGAAGATAAAAACATTGAGGAAAGCTTTGGAATTTGCACGAATCTGACAGTGCTCTTAAGACCGAATCAATATTTAATCCAGCGATTATATGTAACAACATGACATCTTTGAAGAATGTGTCCTCAAAATCTCACGACTTTGGCATCTAAACCCAAGACTAGAAAATCAAACCTTACCCCTCTGCAACAAGCTGCAATAGTAACTCTTCAAACTGATGACACAATTGTCATCAGACAGGCAGACAAGGGAGGAGTTGTTGTCTGGGCCAAGAATAAGTACATGGAAGAAACCTACAGACGGCTATGAGATGAACAATTTTATGAGATCAAAGAAATTGAAAATCTGAAACAGATAAGAGGACCTCGATGCTATACTGCTAAAATATAAATACAAAAATTTGCTGGAACCTGAAGAAGTAATATTTGTTAAAGACTTTTCTACCACACCAATTTTGTATAAAGATGCAAGTAATCCGCCTGGTAGGCCCATAGTCTCGTCAAGAAATTCTCTTCTTCAAAACATCTCAAAATACCTAGATGTATATTTACAACCCTTTGTAAAAGACCTTCACTCATATATCAGGGACACAACAGACTTACTAGGCAGAATACAAGACATACAATGGGATACATCATACTGGCTAGTGTCATTAGATGTTGTGTCCCTATATACATCTATCCAGCATGAGTTTGGGCTTCATGCATGTCAATTCTTTTTGAATGAGGTCTGTTAGTTTCCAGCTACAGAATGATATGATTATGGTGTTGCTAAAATTAAGCTTGGAGCATAATGCATTTCTGTTCGATAACAAACTATATAGACAGAAGAATGGTACAGCCATGGGCTCTTGCATAGCCCCCAGATACGCAAACTTGTATATGGGATGATGGGAGCAGACAATAGCCTGGGCGGAATAGAATGATACATTTGTTAGCCATATTATTTGCTGGTACAGATTTATAGATCTATTTGTGGTGTGGAATGGAAGTCGGGCTGGATTTTTTGGACAAGCCTAATAACAATAACATGAACCTAAAATTGACGTGTGTGTAGTAAAGAACAGATGGTTTTTCTAGATGTAGAACTCTATATATTTAAGAGAAGATGGAATAGAAAGTAGACTACACAGAAAGCAAGTAGCATCTAATGCCGTACTTAATGGAAAAAGTCATCACCCGAATAAATTGAAATCCAGTATAGCATATTGGGAGATGATTCGAGCCAAACGCAATTGCTCAGTTTAACAAGAATTTGAAAAGGAAGCTGAGATAATGGGAGCCCGATTTATTGAAAGAGGTTATCAGTAAAAAGACATAATTGGGGCATGCACACCAACGGTACAAAGGCAGAGAAAAGATCTTTTGAAAGTTATCACAGAAAAATCAAGATACTTAACCAATCTGATTCATAAGCAGATTCAGTAATCAGGCCACAGCAATAAGAAACATTCCAAATTGACATTGGCCTATTTTATGCACAGATAGTCAAATTGGTGAAGCTATTGGTGAAAGACTTCTAATGACTTTTGGAAAAGCAAAATCCCTCAAAGATCTGATAGCACCTAGCATGGTAGATGATGGAAAGATGTCAGAAAATTGGCTTGTTAAATCAAAACAACCATTGGGGTTCTTCAAATGCAATAGCAGTATAATTTGCCAATATGCAGAAAAAAAACCAGCATAATACACTATGGACAAAATTTGCGAAAGATCTGGAGAATTAAACATAGAATAAATTGCCTTACACAGTTTCTAGTTTATGCCATAATTTGTCCATGCAATCTCCTCTAAACTATTTGTCAATTAAAATTGAGGATATTGCAACATTATAGGGCGATCCTCAATCGGGATGTGGCCTATCCTTTGGTGGTACACTTTGCAGAAAAACATTTTAGTGATGCCACGTTAATGAAATTTGTGGCATTAGCACATGTGCCTGTTCACAAGAGAAGTGGGAATAGAGAATGTACTCTAAGAAAATTAGAATCCTAACTAATCATTACGTTCAATACAAAAAAACCTGTGGCAACAATACAGGAGAAAAAACTTGCAGTGCATTTGTTAGGAGATTGACAATCTACATTTGCTAAGACAAGTATTTAACACTTTACTGTATAGATATGGTTGAGATTAGTATGCATGAATATGTCTATAAGAATACAATTTTGAGACATTTCTTGGAACATATAGGCACCTCACTGAGCTCTTGTGAAACAATATAGGATCATCTGAATCGAAGTGACAGTTGTTTGGATGGAAAGCTTTCTGGTTTAAGTACTGTGAATTTGCACTAGCACTTTACCTACCATTTGTCATGTAGCACCTTCCATTTAAGATCTAAGTGGGAGCCAGTGATAAACTCCATTTGAGGTAGTAGGAAGTACTAGAACATCCGGCTAAAAGGAAGCCCACTTGGGCCTAATATTTTGAATGTATATGTTTGCAGATCTTTGACATTTCCCTAAATATGCATGAGCACTTTAGTAGGAGGAGTGATGGAATAGATGTTATCGTTCACCTACAGGCTAATTGTTATAACAGAATGAGTTGCACTTAACAAGAAATGTAATTATTTGAATATGCACTGGCACTTCACTGAAAAAATGTCATTGCAGTACATGTTATTAGAACTCAAGTTGATATTGAGTGTAATGATGTAACTGTGCACTAGTATGTGTATCGACATGTTTTTAAAGCCCACTCGGGCGAAATGACTCTGATATATATGGGAATTTATTACATTATTTTAAACATGCACTAGCACCTTAGCAAGAGAGCGGATAGAATCTATGGAAATGTGTAGGTAACTCTCGCAATATAATGGCTAATTTGACTGTGAGTAGTTCATTAACACAGGATTTGGAATGGGTATGATAAACGCACCTCCCAGAAGGGGTCACGCTATGATTGGACAATGGAATGAAATGACAGTGTAAGACTCGCCCACTTGGTGAAAATATATGAAACATCAGAGGCATGGATGTAAATAATAAAACAGAGCTGCCGCTCGCCTCTTGTGCCTCCTAAGTTGTGGACCTCAGACCGTAGCCATGCATGATGCAGTGCATTGGTTTTTAATTGATATATTTGATATTAGATCTGTGAGCTGAATAATTACTGATTTCAAAAGGTGCAAACAGGAGTTGAATTTGATTAGAAATGTATAAGAATGGAAATGTTTAAACATATATGTTTTAAATAGCTTATCGAAACAAGCAGAAACTGGTCTGATGTAACCTGTACAATATGGCTTCCCGTTTTTAAACCTAATGTAGGAGAATGCTCACTGGTCACATGATCGGAGGTAGTATGTGTTCATTTCCTGTTAAACGATAGACAGTCCGGAAGCCTTAGGCTGTTAATAGAGCCTGAAGAAGTACCCGAGTTGGTACAGAATGCGTGGCAGTAACACTGCGGCTATGAAGCCTAGCAACATTTCCGTAAATCCATGCTGACCTGTATGATTTTAAAATGTTTTATATGAATTAAGTTATTTTTTAGCACAATGTTTGGGACTCAGTGCTTTTGCTGTAAACTACAAGGTGATGGTGTTTGGCATGTAATCGCGCTCCACTAATTGCAGTGTTGTGTGCTTTATATATATATATATATATATATATATATATATATATATATATATATATATATATATATATATATATATATATATATATATATTTATTATTGAGGCCTTTATATTCTGATTTGTGGAGTAACTGAATCCTATCCTTAGGTAATAGGGGAGAGGACAGCACTGTATAATGAAAGAAAAGAGGATATGGATAGAGGCTCTGTATAGTGAGTGAGTCAGGGATCTCTCCGTCTGGTATATAGGGAGGGGTGTGGGAACCAAAAAATAGTTGTGGTAGAGGCCCTACTGGCCTGGGATCTCCTCATCCGATATAGTGTGGGTGTTGGAATGAAAAAGTAAAATTTGTTGTGGTTTTATTGTTAGCAAGTCTTTTTTATTATGGTATGGTTAGCATTGTTCAAACTAGAGTTGATTGAGGTGTGAATTGGGAAGGGTGAAAGATGTGCGTTTAATTGTGTGTGTGGGGGTAAAGAGGGTTGAGTGTGGGGTGGAAGAAGGCGGTACGGTACAGGTTTGTTGGGGTGCGACAAGCGTATTGGTGAACATTGTAAAAATATTGATAGAGTAGTTATCGTGCAGCCAACAACTACTCTGTTGGATTATAGGTGCAAGGCCCTGGCATTGTATAGAGATAAGATTCTTAGATATCAAAGGGAGGGATATTTAATCTCCATGTCCGGACCAGTGTACAAATAATGGAGATTTTTCTATGTTGCATGTATTCATTTTTAACAGCTAAATAAAAGGGGAGGAAATAAAAAAAAACAGGAGGTATTGGAATTGTGGAAAATGGTGGAAGAATTAGAGGATTGCCCCACCGATTATTCGAAGGCAGTGTGTCCGGGGACTACCACGGATAGTATTAACACTGCTGTGGTCACTGTTAGTGCACCCCTGTTCTCCCCAATAGAAGCAGACCGTTGTCCACCATTTAGATGTTACCCCACGCGGGTTGTGTCAGGATATACAAATGCTATGTATGCCCCATTGCCTACCACAACACCACTGCCAGCTTCTGCACATTATCAGAATCTTCCTAACCTCACAGCCTCAGGCACTGGGAGGGGTAAGGGACTGGAGGAAGAGGATGGAAAACCAAGGAAGGTGGAGGGTGAATTGGCACGATTAAAATTAGAACAGCAAGAGGTGCAACGGACGCCCATCTGAGTGGATGAATGGGGAGTGGGGGACCAAAGAGGTGCATGTAGAAAAGGAACAAAAAGATAGGAGGCGAGAAGGGTGTGTGGATTATGCACACGAAGGGAAAGAGTGGGATACAGTGGACGAATTGGAAGAAGCAGAACCGCCACCCGTAATATCCCCTGAGTAGAAAGTTTGTGGGGACCTAGGTTACGTAACAAGTTTGGGTGAATGGCAGTAGCTAAGAGATGGATGCTGGGAAAAGAAGAAAGTTAAGACGGTAGGGGTACAGTTCCCACTGTTGCAGAAGGGTCTAGGACGAGCACAGTATATCTGTTGCACACACATGGATACAAATAATCTCATGAGAACACTTCCATCCCTCACAGCTGGGGCGGGCAAATGGATATACATATTTGAAAAGCATACACCACGGACTACCTTGGCTACAGGTGATTTAAAAATGTTGTATCTAGTGGGAGACCAGGCTGCTTACATATGGATTAAAGCAGGGTATCTAGGTGTGAAATTAGACCATGATAGCCATGACAGAGCACATTTTAATATTAGGCCCGCAGTATGGGCGGCATTATGGTGTGTGTATTGAGACACACCCGATCTCCAGTCAATTATGCAACAAAGCATGCGCAATAAGGATCCGGCTCAATACATATTACATATATAAGAAATGTTGTGGGCAGAGACAGGGGGGTGGTTTCATGGAACGAGCGATTCCATGGTTAAAAGAAGGCTCCTGAAATAGGTAGAGAAGGCACTTGACAGAATAGTGGGAATGGAGGCAAAGGGTTGGGTGGAAATTCAGTCTATTATCCACCATTGCAAATGGTTGAAAGCAAAAGAGAAGGAAACTATGCAAGGGGCGCAAGCTGAGGAAGCAAAACTGGTTCAAAAGAAGTTAGCAAAGGTTGCATCGGAGGGGACTGCAACAGCAGTGCAGATGGAAGGGTCGCCAGATCTTACGGCGACTCAGGGGGCTGTATATGCAGCACGCGTGTAGGGAGGCGAGAAAGGGTGGACAGGTGGGTATCAACCTCAGTACCAGGGGGGATTCCCTGGGGTGTTTCAATAGGGGAGAGGGGAATTTTTGGGGGGCTGCAAGGGGGTTTCAGAGGGATGGGTCTGCAAGGAGTAGGAGGAGCAGGTCAGTGTTTTTATTGTACCTTGTGTACCTACGATTGTGGGTTATTGACCCTTTTTAAACTGGTTGTGCAAATAGAAGTGTGATTCTGCTGTCATTTTAGCCTAGGTCCACACTTTAAACGGTGCCTGCAACTTTCTGTTGATTATTTTCCCTTGGTGCTGCCCCTCCTCTGTCAGCCTACCGAGCTCTTCCGTAAACTCGGAAAGTCCTCTTTACATTTTTTTATCTATTACTCTGCGGTGCTTCGCCGCCTTCTCATTTCCCTCTGGAACTTATGTGCAGGAGAGAAAGCTTGCGCAGTGGACTGGCGCAGTATGCACGGAAGCCTGCCTGTGCCCGCCCGTGTTACGGACAGGCCGGATGAAATTGCATGCTTTTCTAGGCAGGCTCTTCTAAATCTCATGCCTCGTGACATGCAATTTCTGTGGGGTTTGGGCTTCTGCCCTGTTTCCAGACTACCTTCTAGCCCTCGTATGACGCCCCTTCATGCTCAGAGCGTGATGGGACTGTCTGTTATGCTGCTTAATACCTGCTCGCTCCCAGCACATGCCACTGAAGTGCACCATCTCTTGTCTGACCGGAAGCTGGATTTGCTCTGTCTAACTGAGGCCTGGTTGCATGAGCGCTCGACACCTGCACTGGTACAGCCAATTCCTGCTGATTTTAAAATGATTCACCTTGATCAAGCTTCCCCCCAGTCAGGTGGTGGGGTGGCTATGATCTTTAAGTCCAACCTAGTGGTCCCTCAGCTATCGTTCTCACACTCCGTGGTTATGAAAGCGTTATTTCTGAGATGTGTAATTTCGCTACACCACACCTGCCACTTTTCAATAATTTACCGTCTTCCGGAATCGTATGCTGGGTTCTTAGAACCCTTAGATCTATTAGCTGAGCCACAAATACATTTTGCACATCTTGTTGTGCTGGGAGATCCAGATCTTAAATTTAATGGCCCTCAGGCCCCAGCTCAGGACCTCTTTTTTAACAGTATGGCTGATCTAGGTTTCCATAAATTAGCGTCGGAATCTACAAGCTGGTGTTTGGTGTTGGCCAAAAAAACAAATTAACTATTCTTTCGGCTGATCCCGTGCTGTGGTCTGACCACCACCTGTTGACCTTTATTCTCAATGCGGTATTGACGCAGCCGAAGAGCCTTCCCCCTAGAGTTCGACAGTGTAGCTGGCATTAGCTGGCATTCGGCTAATCTTCAGATCCTTGTGTTCTCAGTCAGAGCCAAATGTGGTGGGGCCCTTGGGGTCGATCTCTGCATGCTGCCCTGCTCATTGCAGGAGGCAGTTAATGAGGGGGCCCCCTTAAGGCGAATTTAGCCACAGAGGCTCCCGTCTGAACCTTGGTTCTCTAAGCAGCTTAAATTGGCTCGTCTCGAGCTAAGGCAGGCTGAGTGGAAATGGCGGAGAGCCTACAATCCCTGTCTTAGATCTCAATATAAAGTAATTGTGGCTGCTTTGTCTGCAGACATTTTGGCCGTGAAGAAGGCATGCTTGGCACAGAAAATTGGGCAAGCCTTGTGTAAACCCAGAGAACTCTTCTCTGTGGTTAAATCTTTGACATCTACGGCTAATCTTGTGTCTATGTTGAGTCCATGTCAGGAACTTTGTGACTCTGTCTCAATTCTTCATCACCAAAATTGTGACCTTTCGGGCCAGTATCTCAATGGCGGCGATGGAGTCTGCCCCTGTGAGGGAGCCGCCAGCCATCAACAGTTTGGCTGTACCCATGGGAGGGTCTCTTTTTCCGGTGTTTGCAGAGTCTGAGATCTCTGCTGCCATTCACCAACTTAAGTCCACGGCGTCATCTGATTCGATGCTTCCTGTCAGACGGGCTTTATCCCTCAAATTGATTTGTTATCAGTTGTTCTCTAACATTGTATGTGGAACATGCCGTTTTGCGATACTAAAGAGATCCAAATCCACTTTGACCACGCAAAGGGCTTATGTAACGCTCACCTGATTCCCGTAGAGGCGCCGGTCTTGACTGGGCGTATACCGTATCTTCAAAGCTTATGTGTAACACACAGCTGGCTCTTTGGGCTGGACCTCTGTGCACTGTATGTCTGACTGGAAGGGTAAGATGTCTGCAGATAGAAAATATGGGATTAAGGAACTGGGTTATTGAATGTCTCTCTCTTCTTCCCTTTCTCTTCTCCTGTAGAACCCCAAAGGTTAACGCTCTCACCTTAGGTAAGTGAACGCCGTGCTCTCCATCTGCCTCGGGGCAGGGTGCTGTAACCAGTTTCTTCACTGGATAAGGGGAGCAGGCCTCTTGACTTCAGAGGACTGCTGTCCATCGTTTACTGCACAAACGGTAAGTTTCGAGTAATTCTAATGTCTTTAAAGTCTTTAGTAATGATGTTTCTTGTTTTGCAGGGTTCCGGCGATGACGGATGACGGGCTGAAGTGAGTTGAAGATGGAGCCTGTGTGATGAATAGAAGCGCCTGGAAGCACGTAAGTAAGCGCTTGTTGCCTGCTTCACGATGCGCTCTGTCTTTTTATTTTGCAGGTACAAGTTCGGAGCGGCTGCAGGGTGCCGGAATACCCACTGGGTTAGATGTGGAAAGGAGTAATGGCACGTGAGTATTAAAGTTCCCCAATGTCTTTAAACGCACCTTGTTTTGTCTTTCAGATGCGGGATGCAGCGCCGAAGAGTTGGTAAGTTTTTGTCTTTCAGATGCCGGAATGCAGCGCGAGGCGTTTGTGACAGCCGATGGACCAGGTAAGTGAAGAGCTGTCACTGAAGACCGTAATGCTAACCTGTTCTTTCTTGTCTTTATAGGTGTTGCTGAAGACTGGATTCAGGATGGTAAGCCTTTTTCCTTAAGCCCAGGATCAGATGCAGAAGACACGATGAGCGTTCTGCTGCAGAGGATGCAGAATAACGCAAAGCAAGATTCATCCATCGGGTGTGGTTTAAATAGCCTCCTGTAGTGCTTAGGTGTCTCCTTCCACAGCCACGCCTAGGTAAGAAAAGAGTTCCTGCTTTCCAGAAGAGTTCCAGTGTTCTGAATCTAGGGAGTGGCTCCTGCCCCACCCAACAGGAAAAGTAGTTCCAAACAGAAGAGGATCAGAGGCTCAACTGGCAGGCAAGTAAGCAGCATGGTCTGCTGCAGGTAAGTCCACCCAAGCATTATGAGCCCAGCGCTTCCAGCGCTGGGACTGGGCATATTTATGAGCCTGGTGCCACTGGCGCCAGGACTGGGTCCAAAAGGTCACAATTGGGACTGGTTGGCACTCGGAACCTGGGTTATGGATCTGTTTCCAAGGGAGTTGGGAAAACCCTGACCTTTTGGAAGCAGAGATCATGACAGCTTATGCATTTGAAGTAATACTGTCAAGTCTGTCTATTCATATTGTTTGTTGCAAGACAGTGAATGCAACTACCTTTTTGACTGAACTCATTACTGACGATGTGCATGACTGTCACCTATGAAGGTCCAGAGCATAGTATTGATAAGTCCCAGGACTACGCCCTTGATGAAGTGTATTTCGTTGACGAGTCTTCAACTATCGACCAGGAGATGCGTCAGAGACATATTGGAGTGGCGGTGGTGCGTCTGGTTGAGGGAGAATTTGAGGTTGTCTTGCAGCATAGTCTGCCAGGTCATTATTCAGCACAAGCAGCAGAACTGATTGCCCTCATTGAAGCACTTGAGGCAGAACAGAGGTGCCAAGCAACGATATATTCGCTTTCCGTGTACGTCCGGACAACTGTTCACTCAGGATTGTCGAGATGGAGGAAGAGAAGGTTTTGTAGAGCAGATGGATCTCCTATACAGCATGCAGCTTTGTTAGACTAATTGCTGCGCTTGCGCAACCTATGCTTGCTGCAGTAGTGAAGTGCGCCGCCCACACAATCGCCGTAGACGTGTTCTCCCTGGGGAACGAAGCGGCAGACACAGCAGCGAAACAGGATGCGTGCCAGTCCCAGAGATACTTAAACATCCAGCGAATGTGAACC
Source organism: Ambystoma mexicanum (assembly GCF_040938575.1). NCBI lineage: Eukaryota > Metazoa > Chordata > Amphibia > Caudata > Ambystomatidae > Ambystoma > Ambystoma mexicanum. The sequence goes on from NC_090921.1 coordinate 1,478,222,397, forward strand.
TGCAGTTCCATTTGCAGGTGCCATATACGGCCCCCCTGTTACAGAAATTGAGATACAAGGCCAGATCCCACAAAGTGAAAAGTTAGTGTGGCAAAAGAGAGGGTGTGCACAATCCCCAACTGATTTGGTGTGGAGGTAAATGAGTCGGGGGGGGGGGAAGGTTGTGATGCCTCAAGCAGTGGCGTGGTTGGCCTTTGACAATCTCCACTACCCCGCCCAAGTATCTAAAAATATTGCAGCAGATATTCAGGAAGATTGGTATGTGCCTAATATTCGGGAATTGTTATCTTTGTTTACATTCAATTGCGTGGTGTGCCAGACTTGTAGAAAAACTCGGAAAATGAGGTGCACAACTGAAACAGTCAATAAAATTAGGATAGCTTAAAGTGTTTGATTTTTAAATAGTTTTCAGGTGCATCAGGGGGCTAATGTCCCTTCACCATACTGGACTTAAGAAAAACAATTAAAAGAATAAACCTGTTTGCAACCGGTGACCCCATGTGCACTCCTGTGGGAATACCAGTGTAATTCAACAGGCGGATAATACCAAACATATATACAATAGTTCTTAATTCCAAAGAGATATTTTACTCTAATTCAGATGAAAGAAATTAATTGTAATACAACAAAAACATGTTTTACTGTGCTGAACCACACTGGTTCATGTGTTAAGTATTCAATAAAAGTAAAAATAAACAGCTTTACAGAATCTCTTTCTGATAGATTCCAGTATACATACATATACAAAAAAGTCAATTGCAGTCATTCACTTTCAAGGACAGAAATGTGTAACGATTGGTTTTCTTAAAACACCAAGCAGTTAAACCAGAAGTGTTCAGTCCTAATGCTGTTATGTGTTGACACTTTGTATTTGCTGATGCGTTTCGGATCCAATGTCAGTTTTCAAGCGCCAGACGTGTAGCACAGGGCAAACTTTGAAAACTTTAAAAGGCACCTTGCAGCACCCATTGGGCCATTTTGCGATTTACATATATATTTTGCTGACATGGGAGAGAGGTGTTACTCATTTCAGTACTTGATAGTGGTTGTCCTTTTCCTGTTGGATTGAGGCTGGCCATGTTCACACCTGATGCCAAATGGACCGCCAAGGATTTGGTGAGAAAAGTGTTTGTTTCCCCGATGGGGTGTGATGGTTTTTTAAAAGGTTTTTTTAGTATTTTTCTTGCACCATGTTTATTCAACTATCGAGACTGGCACAAGATTAAAAATGTGCATTTTTATCATATTTGGAGCACCATGTTATATCTGCTTATGTGTGGGTTTGTTTTTATGCTATATGGGTAGGCCATATAAATGGGGGGTGGGAATGTAGTAGTAGTGAAACGAATGTACATATGTTCCAATTTTTTAAACATTTTTGTAAGCTACCACACCAAATGATGAATATTTAACCACAGTGGTAAATTTTAAGTGGATAAAGATACAGAATACTTTATTATGGGATCTCAAGATACAACTAAAAAGGGTTCTAGAGGAGGAAAAAGAATACAAACAGTACAAAGGAATAGTGCTTGATACAATGTCCAATGTGCACCACTCAGGGTTTAACAATGTATGGTACAGTTATGAGAACTCAGTGGGGAAACAGAGGTACAACAGGAGTTATATCTGCTTCCTCGTCCCCCATGCGTCGCGAGCTTCCAAAATGTTAGTACCTCGGGAGATGGTGCCCTTAGAGGCTCAGTGTTTGGTTCACTTAGCGGTGTGTCGGTTCCGAAGTCTGTTCCAGGGGCACAAAGTACAAGTTGTACTAATGGACAAAGATGAATAGAAATGTGCACAACACAGTTACCCCCAATGCAAGCTCCGGCCTATGTTGAAATTGGATGAGTATTGTTTATATCGAACAAATGAGAGAAGGCAATGGTGAGCTGTGCCGCAGGGGGTTGGCAGGGTTCGGGGAAAAAGTTTTATGGAATATCAATAAGAACTGTTTCGAGATATAGGCTGCACACCGATCTAAGCTGACATGGATTGAAGCATGTGAAACACCGGTTGAAGTGGAAGCGAAGGATGAATACCAGTTTTGCTTTCGAGGGCACGGAACTGTTCCAGTAGGCATTAACACTGAGTGCAATAAGACTGTCCATTTCAAACCTTGCAAAAGGACAAGCGGCATTAATAGACACATACTGGGTATGCGGTCACAAGCATACCTGCACCTTACCTTTTGGCGAGGCACCTGTGCATTGACACCCTTGCACTCAGTTATCCTGGTGGTGCCAGAGGTAGACTTGAGACTAGCATCCGAACGAGAGGTGGTACAGTACATTTTACCACCTATCCCACCCCCCCAGGCGAAAAAGAACAGGGGGTCGGTGAAGGTGAGAAGAAAGAGATCGAACTATCTGTCAGAAGAATCATCCAAACAGTCGAAGGCAATCCCAGATTAGTACCGTCTTTACACTAAAACGGAAGTATTCTTCGCCTCCCTCATGACCCCAGAAATCCAGGCTGCAGTGAATGCCAATTGGCTGCAGATTGTTGGCGAATAACACTGAACAAAGCCTTAAAGCTATCAAAAGTGAACTCGGTGGGGGGGGTAGGGTGGGTTCCGGCTGATGACGCTTCAAAATATATACGTTCCTGATCTCCCAACAGCGATGGAAGGGGGGACGTGTGCAAGGTTGGGTTGCCATGTTGCACATACTTGCCCCCAAATGATGCAGAGAAAGGGTGCATTTCATGGGGGCCTTGCACAAGTTGAAGAATGAAATGGAAAACAAAGCAGGAGTGCAGCCTGAATATTGGTTCGACACATTGTTCTCATGGGGATCGTCCTGGCTTGGGGGCACTGGTGAAGTTGCTGGTTCCGATGTAGTGTTCTTATTGCTGGTGTTTTGCACCTGCCAAATGATGCTTCGGTGCTAAGAGTATCCCGAGCAGCGCAAAAATGGTTGCCATAGGGGCTAGAGAGGCTCTCCCAGGCACAAGAGGGTCAGGCCCAAACTTAGGGTTTTGAATAAACCACGCATGGTCAGGGTTCAACAACCCCTTCACCCTCTGGGAACACTAACATCACCCCACCAGACCCTGAGAACTACACTGAGCACGGTGGATTTAGCTGGTGATGGGGATTGTATATTTCGAGGGGATTGTGTCCTCTGACGTATTCCATATCTATGACTGGTAATGTCCACAGCTGTGCTGCTTCGAAACATTTTCAGTAGAGGGTGTCCTGCGTCGATCCCATGTCCCTCAAGGGTCGACGTCACCGGATGTTATATATAGGACACACAACGCCCGTAGCCTCAGTTCTGTTTTTTTCCACAAACGTGTTTGCTTCGGAATCTTGGAGCGCTCGATTCTTCTCTTCGAACGATGTCTTTGTCTTCCTCTGCTACCCCGCGGCCGGGCTTTAAGAAGTGTCGGGACTGCGGGTCGAAAATGTCCATCACGGAGCTGCACGACATCTGCCTCTGGTGCCTCGGCGAAAGCCACGCCACCGATGACTGCGAGGACTGCCAGTTCCTGACATCTAAGGCCTTGCAGGAGCGTAAGGGGAAACTGAAGGTAGGTAGGGGGTATAAACCATGTAAGTCGAAGTCCGCTGGGCTTTCGACCGATGACTCGAGCAGCGACTCTCCGTGTCAGTGAAAATCCAGGGGGTCTCGGTCTAGGAGTGGTTGCTGCTATTCCTCTGCCTCGAGGCATTCTAGGAAGCGCCTGCACCGGCCGCCTTCCCCGTCCTTGTCGGATGAGGACTCCGCCAGACTCTTTACTTGTCCCACCAAGTCTTTGTCGCCGGCCAAATGGGATTCATTCCGCCACCAGATGTTAGCGATTTTTCTGTCGCAAGGCACAGTTCCGTCCGCGCTTTCGAAAGAAGCCGGCAAGGAATGGGCTCGGTCCACCACTCGTACGCCTTCGGGCTCGGGAGGTCGGCGCGATCATCGGGAGCCATCGCGGTCCCGTTCAGACAAGGGAGATCGCCATAGTCGTGCCAGGACCCGGTCCTCGACACCATCGAGACCGTCGAAACCTGTGAAGCCTTTGAAGAAGGTGTTGAAGCCATCGGGGCCGTGTTCGTCGAGGGAACCTCTCGGGGCTCCTCCCTCGAAGAAGTCGTTGATGCCGTTGGCGTCGACACCGATTCCCTCGACGCCATTTGTGGAGGATTTGCCGGAGGTGCCCCTGAGGGCTGTGGAACCTCCGAGGAAGGCTCTCAGTAAGTCTGTGAGGCCTGTTTTTGAGCCCAGGTCTGTTCCTCCTCCTAGATTGGAGTTTTTCCAACCTTTGCAAGACATTTCAGAGAATGGTGAACGGTCTGATCAGGAGTTGGGCTTGCCTGTGCTTCCTGATGTACCTGATGACCTTTTTTCTGGGCATAGTCAGATGGAGCAACTCTGTCAGTCATTACATGATGCCAGTGGCCTTGTCACCCCTCCGGAGGGGGAGTTTGGACGGCCTGATCCAGGGGCACATGCTGAGTCTTCCTATCGACGCCTCATGACAAGGGTGACTGAGTACTTGTTGTGGTTGCCCCCCCAGTGGAGTTTGATCAGGATGATTTGACTGATATCCTGGTTTAGGGTCCGTCCACTGACCTGGTGTTGCCGTTTCACATGGTTTAGCAAAAGAGGGTGACGGCGGCTTGGACTGCTCCGTACAGTCTGTCGGCAGTTAACAGGTCGTTCCTGAAAAAATACTGCCCATCCAGTAGTGACCCCTGCTACTTATCGTCGCACCCTACTCCGGAGAGTTTGGTGGTGCAGGTGGCTACGGCCTCCTTGAAGCAGGCTGCACACTCTACCATCCCTCCTGATAGGGACGACAAGCGATTCGATGGTTGGGCAAGGAAGGTGTTTTCTGCTCGGAGTATGGCGTTGAAGTCGGCCAACTCCACCTGGGCCTTGGCAAAGTTTACACACACTCTGGTGGCTCAGCATATTCCTGAGGGGGGAAGAAAGGGATGGCTTTCTGGCCTTCGTGCAAGACGGCAATGATGCTATGTCCGAATCCCTTCAGTCTGGTCTGGACACGGCAGATAGTGTCATCCGGTCCATGGCTGCGAGCACCGTGATACGCAGGTTTGCGTGGTTGCGGAAGTCGGATTTTGCCCCGGATGTGCAATCCTCTCTTCTGAACATGCCCTTTGAGAGTGTTCAGTTGTTTGGAAGCAAGGCTGATGAGAGCCTTGAGAAGTTGCAGACCTCCAAAGCTGCAGCAAAGTCTTTGAGCGCTGCGGTATGGCAACCTACGCCTTTTCGTCCTAGGGGGCAGCAATGGAGGGGAGGTTCCTTTCGATACAAGAGACAAAGGAGGCAGCGAAAAAGTACCCGTGGTGGTCGGGGAAATCTCGGTGCCAAAGCCGCTCGGGCAGTTGCCTCTTTGCCATCAGGCACTGCCGCAGCCGTGTCTACTCAGTCATGAGGCCCTGTCCCGTGTTTCGCCAGTTGGGGGCAGGCTAGCACAGCATCTCAGAGAATGGCGGGGCATTACTTCAGATGAGTGGGTTTTGGATACCATAGCCCACGGCTACTGCCTTCCCTTCCTTCAGCGGCCTCACGACAATCCACCGGGGAAGCTGTCTATGAAGCGTCTGGGTCCGCTCCTTGCACAGGAAATTCTATCCCTGCTGGTGAAAGGCGCCATAGAACTTGTGCCTGTGCCGGAGAGGAACAAGGGATGTTATTCCCCATATTATTTGATTCACAAGAAAGATGGAGGGTTGAGACCCATCATGGACTTGCTTTGGTTGAAACAACTTCTCAGGAAGGACAAGTTCAAGATGGTTACTCTTTCTCAGGTCCTCCAGGCCCTTCAGCTTCAGGATTGGCTGGTGTCTCTCGACCTCAAGGACGCGTACTTTCATGTGCCGATTCATCCCAAGCACAGGAAGTACCTGAGGTTTGTGGCTGGAGACTCGCACTTTCAATTTCTGGTTCTGCCGTTCCGGTTGGCATCCGTCCGAGGGTCTTCACCAAGCGCATGGTGGTGGTGGCAGCGTACCTCAGGCGAGGGGAGGGTGGGGGGATTCACGTCTACCCCTACCTGGGCGACTGGTTGATCCGAGCGCGCTCTCCCAAGCAAGTGTTAGATCATCTCGGTCTCACATGCCGCACCCTCCACAGGCTGGGCTTCTCCCTGAATTTCAAGAAGTCGCATTTGACACCTTCCCAACAGCTCCAGTACATCGGTGCTGTGTTAGACATGTCCCTGGGAAGTGTTTACCCTCCGCCCCCTCCCCCCCTCCCAGGTCAGGGCTCATCACATTTTGCAGATGGTGGACAAGTTTCAAAGTGCCCAGTGTCTTCCGGCTTTCGACTTTCTAAGGTTGCTGGGCCTCGTGGCATCCTGCATCTTTGTGGTGCCGGAGGCCAGGCTGCGGATGAGATCCCTGCAATGGGCTCTCATACTGCAGTGGTCCCAGTTCTCGGGCAAGATGTCGGATCCTGTGCAGATTCCACTCTGTCACCCAGGATCTTTGGTGGTGGGCCGACGTAAGGAACCTGCTGAAGGGGGAACTGTTTTGGTAACCATGGCCGAGGTGAGGATCGTGACGGATGCTTCCCTCACAGGATGGGGTGCTCATGCCAACGGACTGACAGTCAGCGGTCATTGGTCTCTGTCGGAGTCCAGACTCCAAATCAACCTGTTAGAGTTGAGAGCCATCAGGCTTGCCCTGAAGGCTTTTCTGCCGACTGTACGGGAGGAAAGTGTCCTGATCATGATGGACAACACAGTGGCCTTGCATTACCTCAACAAAAAAGGGGGGGCAGGGTCGCTCCTGTTGTGCAGGGAGGCGATGCAGCTCTGGTTCTGGGCCATCGAACAAGGTCTTTTGATCTCGGCAGTTCATCTGGCCGGAGACAAACGCAGCAGCAGACGGTCTGAGCAGGCAGGGCACTATCTCTCATGAGTGGGAGTTGGCTCAGGGAGTCCTTCTGGAGATCTTCACCCTTTGGGGAACCCCCCAATTGGATCTCTTCGCCACCAGTGTCAACCGGAACTGCGAGAGATTTTGCTCAAGGGAATTTCCTCCAAGAGGAGCCTTAGGAGACGCGTTTGTGGTGGATTGGTCATTCCCGCTGCTGTACGCGTTTCCTCCAGTCCCTGTCATTCCTCAAGTTTTGCTGAGGTAGGGACCCGTATGATCCTTGTGGCTCTGGATTGGGCCAGGGGAGCGTGATACCCGGACCTTCGGGAATTGTCCATCTGCCCTCCACGCCATCTTCCTTACTGAGAGGATCTGCTCTCAAGGGAGGGGTTCAGGTTCTCCAGCCAGAGGTCAGGACTCTCAACCTTCATGCTTGGTATTTGAAAGGTTGAGATACAAGGATTGGGACCTCCCTGATGATGTGATGGAGGTGTTGCTTTCAGCCAGGTGGCCTGCAACAACGTCCCTGCAACATTGCAGTTGGTGTAAGTTCTGCGACTGGTGCAGGGGACAGAATGTTGATCCTTTACAATGCTCCATTCCTATGGTTTTGTCTTTTCTGCTTTCTTTAGCCCACAAGGGCCTTCAAGCGGGTACCATTAAGGGTTACCTGGCGGCGATGTCCATATTTAAGCGCTCGTCTGAAGTGTGTTCTTATTTTAAGATACCTTTGATTTCGCAGTTTCTAAAAGGACTGACTAAAGTCTTGCCGCCGCCCCCTTTCCAGGTGCCGGTTTGGGATTTGAATTTGGTTTTTAAGTTTCTGATGGGTGCTCTGTTTGAGCCATTGCACTCTTGTCCTTTGAGACTGTTGTCTTTCAAGACAGTGTTTTTAGTTGCAGTTACTTCCCATCGCAGAGTGAGTGAGTTGCAGGCACTTTCGGCCCAGCCACCCTTTACTGTTTTCCATAAGGACAGGGTTGTCCTTCGGGTGCGGCCTTCTTTTCTGCCAAAGCTTGTGTCTGAATTTCATTTAAGCCAGAAGGTAGTTCTTGCAGCGTTCTATACTCCTCCGCAGCCTGGCAAGGAAGAGGAGAGGCTCCATAGGTTGGATCCTAGGAGAGCTCTGAGTTTTTATATTTCACGGATGTTCCGGGTCAAAGTGGACGATCAGCTCTTTATCGGTTATGCTAGGCACCGTTTGGGCCAGGCTGTTACCAAACGGACCTTGTCCAGGTGGATTATCCTCACTATTAGAGTGTTGCCATCTGGCGGGTAAAGACCCTCTGATAGGATTACATGCTCACTGTACTAGGGTTGTGGCTACCTCCACTGCCCTACAGCGGGGTGTTCCTATTAGGAATATTTGTGAAGCTGCCACATGGGCCTCTCTACATACCTTTGTCAAACATTACGTCCTGGCTTCGATCCATGGGCGGGATCTGCCCTTTGGTAAGGCGGTTCTTTATTCCGCCATTTGATTGGGTATTCTAAATCCTTTTCCCACCTCCATAGTCTGGTACTGCTTTGGGAGTCTTTCATAGATATGGAATACGTCGGAGGACACAATCCCCTCGAAGAACAAGTTACCATATCTGGTAACGTTCTTTCGATGGGATGTTCCTCCGACTTATTCCACATCGCCCTCCCAACCTGCCTCTCTGGAGAATTTCCTATGCGATTGCAGCTTACGTTTCCGCAAGGCTATCTGCAGTCATGCTGGCAGGAGATTGGTGCCACACGTTCAGTATCGTGCGTCCTATATATAACATCCGGTGACGTCTACCCTCGACGGAGGCCCACGAGGGACATAGGAGCGACGCGGACGCCCTCTGCCGAAAATGTTTTGAAGCAGCACAGCTGTGGACATTATCTGTTACAGATATAGAATACGTGGGAGGAACATCCCATTGAAAGAACCTTACCAGATATGGTAAGTAACATGTTCATCTCACTTGCACTCCAGAAAAGTATGCACAAGATGGAGGTAGCTCCATGCACCATGTATGTAGGGAATGGGTTCCCAAGGATTAAACAGATCGACCAAGAGAAAAAGATAAATTAGTTAATGAAGGATTAACTAAAGGGGGAAAGTTGGGATGCATGTCCAGACCACCGCCCCTCCTAGACAATTCAGATTGTGAAAAATATATTGGATTATGAAAATGAACACGAGACGGTGTAGGGGGGTGTTATGGGAAGGAGTAATTAGTGGGAATAGGAAGACCATAAATGGAGGGGAAAAGTAGATTAAGAAATTTCACGATTGAGTTAAGTAGGCTATAGTATGCTTATACACACATTGATAATCGTAGCACAAACGAACATCGCATTTATGAGCAGGCCTGAATCCTCACAGGCCGCGTTTCCATAGACCACACAGAACAATGAGGCCACTTTTCCCGTCTCACCATTGCATCCCAATTCCCAGGCGTGGCAAAGAACACACATCAGATAAGGTCTTTGAACTCATTTAGTAGGAATGTGCGTAGCTGAAGAAGTGAAGGGCTGCAGCCTAGTACTAAGGTTGTATTCCTGAGAACAAAGGCAGAGGTCTCAGGATGCCAAAACATGAACCAAGTTTTAAAATATTAGCACCGCCCAGAACGATGGTGACTCCATTTGAACTACCAGATGTGCAGATAAATGGGCCCTAAATCCTTTGTGAACTGGATTGATTAGTCAGACACTAAGTTCACTTTTGGGGAGGAGGAACTGATGAAGAGGAAACCCAAGAACTAAGTGTTCTACGTTTTGCGCCAGGGAGTGCTAACAAATTAAGCCCATACAGTGGGGTGGGCATGATGGGGTGTCAATGTGTCTGTGATGAGAAAAGTGCTGCTTTGACCTCAAGGACCAGCTGACCTCAAAGTCCCATTGAGTTCATATTAATAACCAGATACATGTCCCGTGGCTAGGATAAAAGGTAGGGTGGTGCCAGTTGATGGTAACCAATTGCTTTGCAACATTCTCTGATGGATGCCGACGTTATTCATGTGTGGTGAAGGTGAGCGAACAAACGGCGGAACCAATTTGAGAATGGGCTATATGTAATCATTAGCATGTAACTAGGCAGCAGCCAATGAGGGTGGGGGATTAATATTGTGTATCGGTTAGGTAATGAGTCACGTTTGTGTTTTAAACCGAATCTTGTACGAAAGACGTCAGAGCTCTGTGTTTGTGAATTTAATAACCGGTCTCCTTTATCTTTTGTATACAAAATAAAACGCTTGTCTTTCTCAAAGGGGGGTGCAGTCATTTTCCCTAGCGGGTTGTATTTTCTTGGTCTGATCATTAGTTGCCCCACAATTCTCAGACTGCTTTGGAAAAAACACTGGTAGGCACTTCAAGTGAAAAATGTGATGGAAAAACTTGATTAAAGCGAGCACAAAGTTCCAATGAGGAGGTGTTCTGGGTAGGGAGCTACAGTACTGGCGTGGGAATGGCCATAAGGATTAGCATGGCCAGGCAATGGGTGGGCACATAACCAAACGCCTAGAAGCTGTGCATCTCTCCTCATATGCATTTCTTCCCATCTGTATTCTAATGCAATAGTTTCAGCTTATAGGTGGCGTAAGTGCCACCTAATAGCTAATTAGATTAGTACATATTTTATGGAAGCAAAGGAACTGCTTGGGATATGATTTTTGTAGGGGCAAGTTTGAAGTTTAGATAGAATTAAAGCATGCACACTTAAATCAACACTGATGTAAGACCGACATTATTCTGAGCCTTTGTATGGAATTATTGATGCTAACATTTTTCTCCTTACATGAGCATACCCACAACTTTAGGTAATGCTTTCACTGTGGGGATTACATTTCTCATTAATATAACACCTATTTCACTTTTTATTACAGTACTTAGAAGCAGGGCAAATTTCATGGAACACTTTGTATAAATGCGATAATGTTACTTTTTATATTGAAAAAGGACTGGCGAGAACATGGTGCTGTAAGAGGATTCAATTCAGCACTACAGCTAAGTCAACGCCTAGTCTAGAATACTGAATGAAAACCCTTATGGATATATCTTTAGGTCCAGTTCATGCGTTCTGGATGACTACCCCTATATAACACCCCTCTCTTGGAATCCCCCTGACCCCACTGAGCCAAGAAGTAGTTCTGTTTTGCAAGTTAAAAGGGTTTATTTGATAATTTAAACAATAGATATATATATGACACTTTATAATAACTTAATAATTGAATATCACACTTAATCTGATATGATAAAGATTAACAACAGAGAATCTGGCACTAGCACACTTCTTTATAATTACTAAGGAGTTGAGATGAAATGGATGAGATAGCACACTGGTAAATAGGAACAAAAGTATAATGTGGTAGAGGATGCTTTATGTAAGCTCAGGTGGATGCAATATTCAATGAATGCAGTACAGAAAATACTCAATATGATTTCAACCAAACAATGTAATCACTTTTCTCTGGCAATCCCCTCCCCCCCTTGATGCAAGGCAAGGAAATGGAAGGAAGGCACACAATTCTCAGAAATGCAATTCAATGTAATTCAGTTCAATCCCCAGCAAGCTTAAAGAAAACAGATAGGAGTTTTGAAAACACAGGCCCAAATGCTTTTATATGTGCTAGCAATGGATGAGAAATATGCTGGAAATGCTTTTAATTCCCTTTCAGAGGTTCAGGGTGAGTGGTATCTAGTTAATATTAGTCCAGGCTCACACTAGCAATGATTCAGGAATGATTAGCAGGTTAAACGAATTTCTGGCAAATGGAAGGCAAGCAGCAGCAGTTTTTACATGTGAAGAAATTTGCAAATCGCGGTAAAATTTGCGGATGCGCCGAGCGCTATTACAGAGGAACCACAAGGACTATCTCTATCGTTTTGGGGTCCTAGGAAAGCCTAGGATCTCAGCTTCCAAATGAAAGTTACTGCAAGTCTCTAGCACAAACGGTTGCGGAGATATGAGCGATTTTGTGAAGGTCGTTTTTCAGATTTGAAATTTTAAAGTTCCAAAAGACAAGTGCAGCTTGCAACTAGAAAATGACAAGTGACAGCTTTACAAATGACAGGTGACAGTTAGGAGACAGTTCTACTTAGATTAAAATAGGATTGAATTATATTATTTTAACTAGGAGATTGGTTCTGCACAGTTTTCTAGGTACTCACACTATATTCTTGAGTGAAATGGGCCTCGCCATGGATCTGGTCAGGTTTTAAACTCGCCTCTGGTCTCTGCACTTCACAGTGATCTGGGTCAGCTCTCTCTGGTTCTCTGGTCTGGGTCTCTAGTTCTGGATAGATTGAAGTCTCTAGTTTGGCTCTCTGGAGGTTTGATGAATTTGAAGTCTGGATCTCTGGATGTTGTATGGTCCGGCAGAGTGCGTTGCAGCAAATGGAATTGAAGGTCCCTATCTGTCCTGTCTGTCTGCTTTTATGTGTTTAGAATGTGGGTGTGTTCTAGCATCACTGACCCTACCTCTCTCTCAGCTTCTAATTGGTCAAACTTCCATTTATCATTTGATTGGGGAATGAACTGTGAGTCAGAGGGATGTCATTTTATGGCTTGCAGATAGGACACTCCTCTGTCAGATTGCACATATTCTATATTTGATAATAAAAGACATATTTCACAGTTACACAGTTGCTTGAAATTACATATACATGGTGTGGCTGAATTTAGCCATGTCTCTGTCCAAATCTGCTGTTTCTAAGAGCTTGCATTCAGAAATGGCACATAATTGACTTTTTAACTGATTTTTCACTTTCTGACATTGACCCAAATTTACATACATGTGTGCAGGGAGTATGGACATTAACTGATGAAGTTTCAGATTTTTAACATGCATACATTTAGAGTAATATCCACTTTTCCGGTAAAACCCCCCTGAACACGCCACCGGGTCGAAAAACCTCTTAAAATGTGGGCAGAAAAATCACAAGAATTATGGTATCATTTATAAAATTTTCACATGTCCGCTCTATGAATGATCCAACTTTTTAAAGTTATGTTCTGGCTCCAAAGGGGTGTGGTTTCCTCTCAGCACAAGGTTGAATTTCTGGTTTTTCCAGTTCTGCCAAGCCAGCTTGCTCTCACAGGCAGTGCCCCTCCCCTTTCCTCAGGAGGAAGCCACTTTTTACGACCATTTACGACTCCTGCCAATAAAACCTTTGCCTGAGCCAGGACAGGGCTTTGTTCACTTTCCTGCAGAGCACAGGTAATTCAATTATCAGATAGATGGCATATCCTTAGTGTGAGCAGCAAAAGGGCAGCTAGGCCTTTGAACACAGCTGTGACTCAAGTTTCACTCCTGATATGGGGGTAGTTGCCAGGCAGAATTCAGTTCCTTAAGCCGGGTTTCAGATAAAATGTCACTTTTTGTTCCCCAGTTTCTGCATTCAAATAAAACTAAACATTTTCACATATGCAGCTAGAAGGCTGATTCTAAGTTTAAAACTATGACATTTAAACAATTGCAACCTATGTGACACTCAAAAGTAGGTCACTCAGTCAATTTAAACATTTAGATTTTTTTTTAGTGTCTTCCAGTCCAAATTTACTTAACCTGCTGAAATCCACAGCTAAGCCAGTCTTGTTATAAACCTTCAAGTCACTTCAGAATATAACTTTACATTGTATCCACCTCTCAGTAAGTCTTTCTTTGGCTTGCCTTGGGTTCACTTATTCAGTTTTACACAAAAAAGTAAAATCTGGTGTTGTTTTAAAACGCCGGCTTTTGGATAGTGGTGAGTACTGGTACTGCACCCCTTTTTGGGATTTAAGAAAATGAATTCCCAACAGTTATGGGTTTGCTTTTGGCAATTAGCATTGCCATTCCCAATGGTTTCAGACTACTGTGTGGGTAGTCCAATGGTGGTTTTAAAGCGCTTTCAAGCTAACCGGCGCTACTGTTTTTCCTTTGGCAACCCATTTCCCTCATGGCAACCCGGCCTTTCATTCTCGCACTGGTGGGTGGCAAGTGAGGCAACCATTTTGGTGTGCGCACAAACTGCGCAGCTTTCCTGGATTTCGGCGCACATGTGGGTTTTCCGCCATCTTGAATTTTCTAAGCCCACAGCACCAAATGTTGTGGCATGATAGCTTAAACGTGGGTCAGGACACCCAACAAGCCCCCCCACGCGACTGTACTTTGAATTTGAGTCGATGGGGAGTCGCGTGCCCAAGGGTTTTGACCCACGCACCGGTCTGTCCGCATAATCTTCTTCCTACTCTGTAGATGGCACAGTTCAGCATCTTCTTCTCCATCCGGTACTGATCGATCGGTTCTCCTCGCCGGTCCTGGTGGGAGTATTGGGTGGTACACAGGGCCCATTGGATCTTCGTTCCTGGTCTCCGGATCGCCCTCCTTGGCCCGTCTTCAGGTTTTCTTTCTCCTAGGACGACAAAGGAAGAGCGGCAATACCTACTCATAGACGTTTTTCCACCACCGTTGAGATAGTGGGGCAGCATATGCATTTAATCATAACGAAATATTACATTCTTATTTTTAAAAAAAACAGTATAACTAAGAGACAGTTTCATGCAAATCACAGTATTTTAGAGACTAGATGTGGTATGTTTTATGATTGGAACTGAATTAGTCTGAGACAGTACCCGCTAGGATTCCAGAGGATTCCTCCAGTTGTTGCAGAGTGTGCCTGGGATGGCAACACTTCAACTGGTTTATGTGTACCCACTTGTCTTCCCCCGCTGCCAAAGGACCTTTGGGGATGTGGATTTTGTAGGCCACAGGGGCGATCTTGTCGATGATCTCAAAGGGTCCCTTCCATGTAGGCAAGAATTTGCGCTGCTTGGCCTGGTTCCTTTGGAAGTTGTATAGATAGACCCGGTCTCCCACCTGATATTTTTTCCTGGAAGTTTTCAAATCTTAATGGGTCTTCATGCTATCAGCCGATCTTTCTAGATTCCGCTGAGCATAAGCAAAAGCATGTTGGAGGTGTTTCCTTAAATTCTCCACATACTCATGAGTTGTGGAGGCATTTATTAGTGTCTGCTCTTGGGTCCTGTAGAGCAAATGCTGAGGAAGCACCATCTTGCGCCCAGTCATCAACTCAAATGGTGACATTTTGGTTGCAGATGAAGGGGTAGATCTGATGGCCATTAGGACCAGAGGTAATCGGATATCCCAACTTGGCCCAGAATCTGCCACAAACTTCTTTAATATGCTCACAATTGTCCGGTTATATCTCTCTACTGCCCCAGAAGAAGCTGGTCTATAAGCAATATGCAGCTTTCTCTTGACCCCCAGTATCTCCCACATCTTTGTCATTACTTCACTGGTGAAGTGGCTACCTCTGTCTGACTCAATCCTTTGAGGTAGACCAAAACGGGAAAAGATGTGGTTAATCATCAAGGCAGCTACGGTTTCTGCCTTGCAATTTGGGGCTGGGAGACATTCCACCCACTTGGTAAACAAGCATGTCACAGTCAACATGTACTTATTCCCCCTAGCCGAGCGAATCACAGGGCCTACAAAGTCGATTTGTAAATCTGACCATGGCAGTGTCATCCCCCTCTTTTGGAGAGGCGCGCGGTGCGTGAGGGATGATGGCTGAAATTGTGCACACACAAGACACCCCTTCAAGTATTGGTCGAGGTCCTGCCCCATGTGTGGCCAGTATGCAACCTCTCAAGATTTCCAGTGTTGTGTGAAACCCCCTATGACCGGCGGTGGCCGCATCATGGGCGTGACTTAACATCAGGCTTTGGAATGAGGTAGGAACCACCCACTGATCGTGGCCAGCTTTGGATTTCCTTACCAACAAACCGTCTTGGATCCGGAACATTTTTGGACATTTCATCAACACTTTTAGGTCCTCTTTCCCAGTGTAATCGGTATCCGTCAGGGGAAAGTTCTCAGGGTCCTCAAGGTGCTGGTAAAATTTACCAATTATTGGATCCCCCTTCTGAGCGGTAATCAAATCAGCATCAGGAGTCTCCTTGCTCCATTGTTCAATTGAAAGGTCGTTGTGAGCATTTGTCTGGGACCTAGTGATAGCAGTGACCTGGATTTCCCCCAATAGGGACTCAATCTCAATTAGATCCCCTTGGATGGCCCCGGTTTTGGCCAGCTGATCAGCTAAGTCATTTCCAGTTTTGTCTGGTCCCTCTACTTTGGAATGACCCTTGATCTTTTTCCAGTAGATGGTCATCTCATTCGAGGTGACCAAATCATCAATGTTTTGGATCAACTTCCCATGTTTCAAGGGTTTGTTGTTAGCACATAACATGCCTCTGGTTTTCCAATTAACCAGGTGCTCCACGAACCCGTTCCGTACATAATCCGAATCTGTGATTATGACCAGTTCGTGGAGTTGATGCTGGACAGCAGTGAGGATGGCCTGATGCACAGCCATCAATTCTGCCACCTGACTACTTCGGGGACCAATTTTGTATCCAGCGGAGGGTTCTGGGGACTCATTCACCCATGCATTCCCTACGCCGGCCACCAGTTCTTTCTCCCCGTTGTTGTCAACATGGTAAGAGCATCCATCCACATAGACAGTGGGCATTCCCTCACACTTGTCTTCTTCAAAGACTTTGTGGGGGGAATTAAGGTATGCCTCCATGTTGTCCTTTATTTTTAGACTTTCGTCCTCGAGACAGTTTTCTCTGGCACAATCATGCAAGTCAGCCAGACCTTGCGCGAGGGGACTCTTCTTGTTTTGGCCATATCTGACCTCCACAGGAAAGCCTTGCATTGACAGAATCCAGGAAGTAATTCGGGAATTACTCACATTTCCGGCCCGGATTCTGTCACTTTGGAGATATTGCAGAGGCTGGTGTGGAGTCTCCACTATGATGTGTTCCCCCTGGATAAACGGGCGGTAATTCTTCAATGCCCACACCGTTGCCAGGAGTGCCTTCTCACAATCGTTGAATTTTTCCTCCACAGAGGATAAAGTTTTGCTCGCATAGGAGATTACTTTATTGACCTTGTCATGCTTTTGGTATAATACGGCCGTCAAGCACGTATTAGAGAACCCTGTCTCCAGGAAGAACTCCTTGTTTCTGACAGGGTAAGCTAGGCAAGGCGCTTGTGAGAGGCTTCTCTTGAGTTGTCTTACTGCCTCGGATTGTTCTGGACCCCATTCCCACTTGACCCCCCCCTTTAGGAGATGAATCAGGGGTCTGGTGATCTCTGCGTAGCCCTCAATGAACTTTCTGCTGTAATTAGTCAGTCCAAGGAGGCTCCTTAGTTCCCGCAGAGTTGTGGGGTCTTTCAGTTTCTGAAGTGCTTCCACTTTCTTTTCCTGGGGACAGAGGCCCTGAGGAGTAATCTCATGCCCCAAGAAATTAACACGGGTTCTACACCACTGTGCTTTCTGAAAGGAAAGTTTTGCTCCGGCGGCCCTCAACTGTGTCAGAACATAACGGATCTCCGCTATGTGTTCCTCAACAGTTGAGCTTTTGATGAGGACATCATCTACATAAGCCAGGTTACCCCTTGCACCCAAGTCGGGCATGGCCTTGTGTAGAAAAATGTTGAATTCATTGCCGGAGTTGAGGTATCCGAAGGGAGTCCGGGTCCAGATGTACTGCTGGCCCCCAAAGGTAAAAGCCAGTTTGTATTGGTCCTCCCTACTGACAGGCACGGTCCAGTATCCATTGGTCAGGTCTATTGCAGTGAATACCTGTGACCCCTGGATCTGGGCCAGCCCTTGGTCAATGTAGGGCAGTGGCCATCGGGAAGTATGGACCCGTTTGTTGAGCTCCCTGAGGTCAGCGCAGAGTCTCCACTGGCCGTTTGGCTTCAATATTCCCAGCACTGGATTATTGAAGGTGCTGTGGACTGGACGGATTATTCCCCGGGACTCAAGGTTCTTAATTATTTCAGTAAGGGACTCCATTGATGCGAGAGGCAAGCGATATTGCTTCACAAACACAGGAGTCATGCCAGGGTCCGTGGGGATTGTTGTTGTGTGGATGTCAGTGCGACCACAGTCATATGAGTCTACCGCAAAGAGATCTTGGAAATCCAAGAAAACTTGTTTCAACTTTTGCTTTTGTTCCAGAGTCACACAGGCATCAGCTAGGTTGACTCTCTCTTCCACCATCTGCCTGAAGCCTGGGAAGACTTCTGGTTTGGCTATCTCCGCGGCCTCCTCCAGCTGGGTGGAGAAGTCCCTGGTCAGAGTGCTGATTTGGACCGGAGGCTTCAGGTGGGCAAGGCAGCCTTCATGAACCTGGAAAATCACCTCATCCCTCCTGAATTCACAAGTCACATCTTCCTTACCATAAGGGCAGGAAGTGTACACCAGGAAGTTCCCCCCATGCCGGGTAAAAATCCTGTCTGGTGTTGTATTGTCCTCACTGTCACTGTCAAAACAGTCCTTGGGGATTGGTCCTAACAGTTCATTTCTAAGATCAATGGAGAAATGTCGGTCATCAACCGCCATTCCAATAATGGTGCCTGCGGCTAGAGTAATACTCTTTAAGTCGCTGTTATCCACCTCTATTAGAATGGTGTCATGTTCTATGTTGACTAATGGAGTTGGGTTTACCCCCAACCCTTGCTGTTGGAGAGAAGCGTTTAGATGTATGTAAGCATCAGGGTTTTTCAACTCTTGTCCCCTTTTAACTTTCACTTCCAGGGAGAATTGTCGGGTCCTTTCTGGGATGGTGACTTCCTCTTTAACCTGAATTTCAACTGCATACGGTAGCAATTGAGCTGACCTAAATGCTTTTTCTGGATCATCAAAGCCCATGGCATTATCCGCTAATCGGGACCAAGCTTTGAAGTTTATTAGGTCCAAACTAATGGCCAAGCGATTGAGAATGTCACTGCTTAAGTAAAAGGCGGCAGGGACGTCTCGCACGACCCAACAATTGTGGACTATGCTCTTGTTGCCAATGGAGATTTTGAGCATACACCTGCTTGGCAGGAGATGTTTGGAATTGGGCGCTTCCAGGTCCATTTCCCATTTGTCTATCAGTTTGAAGGGGGGAATGGCTGGATCTTTTGGGAGTTGGCGAAACATGGCTTCGCTGATGAAGCTCTTACCGTTGTTCACACACACTCGAGCGAGAACAGAGTCCTTCCCATCATTTAACTGAACAGGGATGAACAACTGCTCTCCAATTTGCTGAATATCAGCCAGGCTCTGAGCTGATTTCACATCTTTCTGGACTATAGGAGTGGGAGTTTCAGATTGTGGATTGGTATAGAATTTCAGAGTGTTTCCTTCCAGCGTGGAGTACCACTTTAGACTGGAAGGAAGGTTGATTTTCAGAAATAGAGAGGACCCTCCACCACCAGTCTCTTGTCCTACTGCTATTACTGTCACGTCTGGAATTTGGCTATTCTGGAAGTGAAATTCTACTTGGTCAGATTTTTGTTCAACCATGTGGCAGGTGCCGTTTAAACTAACATGGTTGACACTCTGTTTTAATTTTATTGGTCGGCTAGTCTGGGTCCAGAGGACCTTGTTTACGCAATCTATTAGGGGTGACAACCTTCTCAGGAGGTCATTCCCTAGTAAACAAGGGGTGCCCTCTGGGGTCACAACTATGACCGGGTGTTTCAACTTGTGTCGCCCAATTTTAATGTCCAAATCTGCCGTCCCCTCGACGGGAATTTCCTTCCCGTCAAAGTTCTGTAGTTGTCCAGGAAGAGAGGTGAGAGGAATTTGGTAATTCTCTCCCCTTCCTGCATTCAGTTCGTCAAAGGCCCTTCTGGACAGAAGGGTAGCTTGAGATCCCGTGTCCACCAGTGCCGAGATTGTACCCTGCCCCTGTACTTGTACCGGGGCATAATATCTTCCCTCCTTCTCCTCAAGGGGGCACAGATAATGTACATTTTTGGACAACTGGTGGGCTAACTTTCTGGTTTTGGACATCGCGAGAGAAGAATTTTGGGCAGAATTCTGTGGAGAACCTTGGGAATCTGAAAGAAAAAGTTGGCAACTGGAGATCAGAGCCATTGTGGGTTCCCCTGGTTCCGGTTCTGGGCCGCCCCCCCCTTTTTGGAGGCAGTCACCAGGATGGGTTCGAACCAGGGGATTTTCTTGCTGTTGGTTCTGGGATGAGATGGTGGGCGGCGGTAGCTCAGTCTCCACATCTCCCCAGTCTGGATTTGCATCCCTAGGGACCCATTTTTCTTTGGGAGGAGTTCCCCCCTCTCTGAAGGAGAAGATCCTTTTCCCAGGATCCTCTGAGGATCCCTCTCCCTCAAATTGGAAGATCTGTACCTCCTCCTCAAACTGAGTCTGTTTGGGTCTTTTGTTTCTCCTACCCCCCCTCTGCTCCTTAGGAGGCAGACTTTCAGGGGCAAGAGATTTTGTTTCCGGTTCCTGGGTTTCCAGGGGCTGTTTACAAGTGAGGAAGGAAGCTTCCTCCAAGGCTTTACACCCCCCTTCCCTTTGTGCCTCCTCCCTGGGAACCGGTGAGTTATCGGGGTGCTGCCCCCCGTCATTGTTCTGGAGCACCAGGTCCAGAGTTGGGTGCGTTCTGCGCCGGCACGCCCATCTGAGGGTTCTGCTGAGCCCTCAGTATGTGACCCAGATCCCGCGCCATGTTTTGAACCTGGCGCTCTAACTGGGAAACCCGCTCAGGCTGATACGGGGCCCTGTTTTCTCCCCTGGGCTGATCCCGGGAAGGGTAGCTGTCCCTCCTCTGGTAATACCCCGGGTTGGGAAGATTTGGGTACCCCTCCACCCTTGGCCTCCCCTCTCCCGGATTCAGTGGTCTGGGCTCAGGGAATTGGGGAAAGAAGGATGGATGGTTTTGGGGCTGAAAGTCGGGTGGATATCTGGGGAAAAAGTTCTGCCCAGGGTTTGGTAAATTTCTGCCCTCCTGTGGGAAGTTTGGAGGGAAGTTCCCTGGGTTAGGTGCTTGGCTGGATCCCCCCCCCTTGGGCTGGAGGAGTCCACACATAACCCAGGATGGGTCGATTTCCCTTGTAACGGGGACTTACATAATCAGGAGAGCGAGGGACCCCATTTGTTTGGCTGCCTCCCTGGCTCCCTGTCTGTGACTGGCCCGAGGACCTTCTGGGCCTAGCATTATTAGGTGCAGGTAGGTTTTTAGGCCCCCCCATCTCCAAATCCAAAACGGGGGTGACCTTTACCTCTGCCACCTTGGCAGCAGCAGGGGTGCTGTTGGCTTTGGGGTTTTTCTGGGCATTACTTTTGCTATCTACTGGTTTCTGCACCTCATAGATCCGGGTAGCCTGTTCAATGACCCAGTCTAAAGATCTTTTCTCGTGAAAATCCCTCACGAGCTGGGTCATGATATATTTGGGCAAGGCATGGAAAAACGTATTAATAAACTCTCTACTATCTGTGCGCACCCTTCTTGTGGTCTGTGCAAAAGCACGCTTTAACTCCTGCACAAATTCTTGTGGGGCCTGATCCTCCCCACATTGCAAATTGTAGGCTGCCTTGCGAGCCTCTTGAGGATTTCTGTGAACAGAAAAATGTTTCAAGATGGCCGCCTTATAGGTGGACCATCTTAAATGATTTTGGTCCTCCAGCCCCGCAAAGAAACTGGAGTATTCCGGGGAGAAGGTCCACTTTACATATTGAATACAGCTTTGGCTGTCTTTCAAATGGAAAGTCTCCATCATTTGTTCAAACAACTCTAAGTGCTCCCAAACAGAATACTTAGCGTTCTTATGGTAAGGCGTGATGACGCTCCTGATCGCCTTAATCTGCTTTAAGGGGTCCTTAAGCAAGGCCCTTTTTGCCTTATTGGCCTTTTTGGTTCGGGTAACCCTTGTCCATTCTTCCTCGGACTCAGAGGCACTGCTCCCAGAGGTTCCCGTCTGTTCTTCCAGGTTTTCCCGGATTCTGCGAGCCTGGGAATGGCTGGCAGAATGTGGGGACCTGGTCTCCTGTGTCCTGCGCAGTTCAGAGGAGTCTTCAGATTCCTCCTTGCTGCCAGGATTTGATGGGTACCCCCTCCACTGACCTAACTGGGCAGAGGTTTTCAGGATGCCCTTAATGGGCCTACTCTCCTGGGGTTCCCCATTGAACTGTACTGTACTTGGGTGCCCATACCCGGATGCCCACCCCTCCATTCCTGAGTGGTACTGGCCTATGAGCCCCATACTCTTAGCTGGATAGTAATCTGCCATCCCTGCGGCCCTGTGCTCATGTGCGCCAGGGGACATGGGGGTGGTAGAGTCCAGGGACTGGGGGAGATGAAGGCCCCTGGTGTTAGGGCTCCTGCGGTTATGGTCAGGAGTCTCTCTTTCCCAGCGGACCTCATCTCTATCTGCCCCTGCTCCCTGTTGCAATGCAAGAGCCTGCATTTGTGCTTTCAGTTCCTCTGTTAAGGCCTTACTCGACTCTATCAGTCTCTCCTGCATCGCTACCTGTTGTTGGAGCCTATCATTGTGTTGACAGAGGCCCTCATTTTCCCTCTGTGCTTCCTGGTTGGTCCTGGAGAACTGGGCCAGTCTTTGCTGCAGGAGGGTTACCTCCTGAGCTGTGTCCCTATTGGCCTGCTCCTTTCTTGCTAGAGCATCCTCCACCCTCCTGGTGTGCTCTAGCAAGTTCTGGTGTTCTTTTTGGAGGTCACCCAGTCCCTGGTGGGTCAGGTGATTTTCTTCCATTTTTCTTTTTAAATGGCAGACTTCCTGGCCTAAGGTATCCCTTTCCTGACTGAGAGCCTGCATCTGTGCTGCCAGGTCGTCCCTTTGCCTTTGGAAGGCACCAGCATTCTGGCGCTCCTGATCAAACTCTGCCTGGGTATCCAGGTCTTTCAGAATTAGTTTGTTGCTCTCTGCCTTCACTCTATCTAGGTGGCCTTGCAGGGTGACTACCTGCTCAGCACATACCCTGTTGAAGTCCAGTTGTTGCTCCAGCTTTTTCTGGTTTTGCAGTAGGGAGTCCAAACCTTCTTGGTATTCCTTCTGCAAGGCCAGAAATCTGGTATTCTGTTCTACCTTTTCCTGTTGCAGCACATCCATATCCTTCTTTATTTTAATGATGTGCTGCCTACTATCATCTTCTGACTCCTGGCTCCTCTTCTGCCTCTGCTCAGAAGAGACCAGGTCAGATTGGACCTTCTCTAACACCATCTGTTGCCTATTTGCCAGATTTTGGCTTTCAGCACATCTATCCTGCATGTCTCCCATATATAGGTACAGGTATGCTGCTATCCTGGCAATCTTATTGTGTTCCTCTTTGGCTTTAGGAGCCATATATAGTTCGCTCAGGGCCACATGTAATGGACCCTGATCTCTATATATATCTGACCCTGTTTCAGTGACCTGTTGTGTGATGGCTATTTTCATGTCTACTAAGGTCGTCATTCTAGAGATTGGTCTCTGTCCTGACTTACAGAAGTGTGTATTTTATTTTTGCAGAACAGAACTTTTCTTGGAGTGTCCCTTTTGAGGAATGCTTCACAGCGTAATGCAACGTGGTGATCCGACCGGATGTATGTATCTGGTCAGCTGGCACGCTGTATTAATCTGCACAAATGGTAAATCTAACCCAAACGTCCGGCCCGAGCCTCCAATTTGTAAGAGGATTCAATTCAGCACTACAGCTAAGTCAACGCCTAGTCTAGAATACTGAATGAAAACCCTTATGGATATATCTTTAGGTCCAGTTCATGCGTTCTGGATGACTACCCCTATATAACACCCCTCTCTTGGAATCCCCCTGACCCCACTGAGCCAAGAAGTAGTTCTGTTTTGCAAGTTAAAAGGGTTTATTTGATAATTTAAACAATAGATATATATATGACACTTTATAATAACTTAATAATTGAATATCACACTTAATCTGATATGATAAAGATTAACAACAGAGAATCTGGCACTAGCACACTTCTTTATAATTACTAAGGAGTTGAGATGAAATGGATGAGATAGCACACTGGTAAATAGGAACAAAAGTATAATGTGGTAGAGGATGCTTTATGTAAGCTCAGGTGGATGCAATATTCAATGAATGCAGTACAGAAAATACTCAATATGATTTCAACCAAACAATGTAATCACTTTTCTCTGGCAATCCCCTCCCCCCCTTGATGCAAGGCAAGGAAATGGAAGGAAGGCACACAATTCTCAGAAATGCAATTCAATGTAATTCAGTTCAATCCCCAGCAAGCTTAAAGAAAACAGATAGGAGTTTTGAAAACACAGGCCCAAATGCTTTTATATGTGCTAGCAATGGATGAGAAATATGCTGGAAATGCTTTTAATTCCCTTTCAGAGGTTCAGGGTGAGTGGTATCTAGTTAATATTAGTCCAGGCTCACACTAGCAATGATTCAGGAATGATTAGCAGGTTAAACGAATTTCTGGCAAATGGAAGGCAAGCAGCAGCAGTTTTTACATGTGAAGAAATTTGCAAATCGCGGTAAAATTTGCGGATGCGCCGAGCGCTATTACAGAGGAACCACAAGGACTATCTCTATCGTTTTGGGGTCCTAGGAAAGCCTAGGATCTCAGCTTCCAAATGAAAGTTACTGCAAGTCTCTAGCACAAACGGTTGCGGAGATATGAGCGATTTTGTGAAGGTCGTTTTTCAGATTTGAAATTTTAAAGTTCCAAAAGACAAGTGCAGCTTGCAACTAGAAAATGACAAGTGACAGCTTTACAAATGACAGGTGACAGTTAGGAGACAGTTCTACTTAGATTAAAATAGGATTGAATTATATTATTTTAACTAGGAGATTGGTTCTGCACAGTTTTCTAGGTACTCGCACTATATTCTTGAGTGAAATGGGCCTCGCCATGGATCTGGTCAGGTTTTAAACTCGCCTCTGGTCTCTGCACTTCACAGTGATCTGGGTCAGCTCTCTCTGGTTCTCTGGTCTGGGTCTCTAGTTCTGGATAGATTGAAGTCTCTAGTTTGGCTCTCTGGAGGTTTGATGAATTTGAAGTCTGGATCTCTGGATGTTGTATGGTCCGGCAGAGTGCGTTGCAGCAAATGGAATTGAAGGTCCCTATCTGTCCTGTCTGTCTGCTTTTATGTGTTTAGAATGTGGGTGTGTTCTAGCATCACTGACCCTACCTCTCTCTCAGCTTCTAATTGGTCAAACTTCCATTTATCATTTGATTGGGGAATGAACTGTGAGTCAGAGGGATGTCATTTTATGGCTTGCAGATAGGACACTCCTCTGTCAGATTGCACATATTCTATATTTGATAATAAAAGACATATTTCACAGTTACACAGTTGCTTGAAATTACATATACATGGTGTGGCTGAATTTAGCCATGTCTCTGTCCAAATCTGCTGTTTCTAAGAGCTTGCATTCAGAAATGGCACATAATTGACTTTTTAACTGATTTTTCACTTTCTGACATTGACCCAACTTCACATACATGTGTGCAGGGAGTATGGACATTAACTGATGAAGTTTCAGATTTTTAACATGCATACATTTAGAGTAATATCCACTTTTCCGGTAAAACCCCCCTGAACACGCCACCGGGTCGAAAAACCTCTTAAAATGTGGGCAGAAAAATCACAAGAATTATGGTATCATTTATAAAATTTTCACGTCCGCTCTATGAATGATCCATCTTTTTAAAGTTATGTTCTGGCTCCAAAGGGGTGTGGTTTCCTCTCAGCACAAGGTTGAATTTCTGGTTTTTCCAGTTCTGCCAAGCCAGCTTGCTCTCACAGGCAGTGCCCCTCCCCTTTCCTCAGGAGGAAGCCACTTTTTACGACCATTTACGACTCCTGCCAATAAAACCTTTGCCTGAGCCAGGACAGGGCTTTGTTCACTTTCCTGCAGAGCACAGGTAATTCAATTATCAGATAGATGGCATATCCTTAGTGTGAGCAGCAAAAGGGCAGCTAGGCCTGGGAACACAGCTGTGACTCAAGTTTCACTCCTGATGGGGGTAGTTGCCAGGCAGAATTCAGTTCCTTAAGCCGGGTTTCAGATAAAATGTCACTTTTTGTTCCCCAGTTTCTGCATTCAAATAAAACTAAACATTTTCACATATGCAGCTAGAAGGCTGATTCTAAGTTTAAAACTATGACATTTAAACAATTGCAACCTATGTGACACTCAAAAGTAGGTCACTCAGTCAATTTAAACATTTAGATTTTTTTTTAGTGTCTTCCAGTCCAAATTTACTTAAACTGCTGAAATCCACAGCTAAGCCAGTCTTGTTATAAACCTTCAAGTCACTTCAGAATATAACTTTACATTGTATCCACCTCTCAGTAAGTCTTTCTTTGGCTTGCCTTGGGTTCACTTATTCAGTTTTACACAAAAAAGTAAAATCTGGTGTTGTTTTAAAACGCCGGCTTTTGGATAGTGGTGAGTACTGGTACTGCACCCCTTTTTGGGATTTAAGAAAATGAATTCCCAACAGTTATGGGTTTGCTTTTGGCAATTAGCATTGCCATTCCCAATGGTTTCAGACTACTGTGTGGGTAGTCCAATGGTGGTTTTAAAGCGCTTTGAAGCTAACCGGCGCTACTGTTTTTCCTTTGGCAACCCATTTCCCTCATGGCAACCCGGCCTTTCATTCTCGCACTGGTGGGTGGCAAGTGAGGCAACCATTTTGGTGTGCGCACAAACTGCGCAGCTTTCCTGGATTTCGGCGCACATGTGGGTTTTCCGCCATCTTGAATTTTCTAAGCCCACAGCACCAAATGTTGTGGCATGATAGCTTAAACGTGGGTCAGGACACCCAACAGTGCATGGCAAATATGATAAATATTTATTTTTATCTGCACTAAGTGTATAGCTCATTGAGTTAAATGCTCAACTGTGCCATGTGCCTGTCTGCACTTTACAAATTCAAATCAGTGCGCCTAATCAGCCCTACATCCTTCTGAGGTTGATGAATTGAGTACCATTACATTTGGTAGTCATTCCATTGTTGTTTCTGCATTTCTATTTCTGCATATGTTAAGCGCCAAAGTCCTTGGGCATCAGGGCGCTACACTGAAAAAAAGGACAAACATCACTCATTACAGCGCTTAGAAGTGGGAGGGTTCAAGCATGAAATGCTATACATAAACATGATATAATGTATTCTCGCAGCATTAGGGAAACTCGAGACCAACGCAGCATCGGAATTGAGGATTTTGACATGCCCAAAATGATATGCTATAGAAAGATGAGCCAAGTTGATAATATATAAGAATCTCTTGAAGTGGAGCATCCAGTCGGCATGCCCTAAATGGACAAACTCTCTCTACCTCTGCCCGGAAAGCACATTAGCCACTGAAGTAAAGCCAAAATGTAAGTGAAATGAAGGTTCCTGGCAGGGGGAATTTTGATGCGAATGTCAAACTGCAACCTGCATGTAATACATTGTGCGCACGTTTCACCTGACTAGAATCTGTAACAAATGCTGTTTTGTGTGCTACACGTCCCCAGCGCCAGGCCTCCTGTTGCTCATTGCAGGGAGAGGTAAAGGGGGCGAGGGATAGCCTTGTGGAAGGGGTTCCGCCCAGCCCTTCCTAGAGACTCCACTGCACTAGCAGCAGCCCCCACTGTACTCCAAAAACCAGAAATACTTCCAGAAACCAGTTATGCTCAGTCACCAAGCAGCCACCCTGGTGAGGTTTTTCACATGGTGATAATGGGGCATGACTCTGACCCAGAGAAAGCCTAGGGAATCGGAGTCTGAAGATTATACAATGGGGTGATTCAGAATCAGGCCTGGCGTCTAGGCTTTTGAAGCAATGCAGTTAGAATAGGATTGGGCCCCCCTTCGAATTTGAAAAGAAAGCGTAAGAGTTCTTCTTAAGATGTCATTTCGGTGTAAAAGCTTCCGTTCTGTCTGTTTTGCTTTTTTTTCTATTCAGAGGCCAGTACACCTGCCCTCTGATAATCTGTAGTTTTAACATACTCTCTGTTGCTACATCTAGGGTTTGTCACAGGATGAGGTCACAGGGTGGAGCCGAAGGTATGCACATATGCCCTAAAGAAACATTAGTCCTCACAAATTGAAGGCTGGAGCACTTTAATTTTCACTGTTGGCCAAAGACAGATCTTTCCAAAAACTGCTCTGTAATCGGACATGTTTCACCCTTAGTTTAGCTCTTTGGAGTGGGAAATCAAATATGCTGAGGAATTAAGTTCAACAGTGGAGCTCATCACGCTATCCAACCTTAAAGCTAAAACTAGGGAAAACGCTCATTCAATTTACATCATGAAAAATGTTATCCTATTATAATCTGTGCACCCCGCAGCCGCCTTGCCATAACAGAAGTTCTTTACCTAGGTTGCACTATATTCACTCTTCCCATTCTTAATGAGTCATGGATGTTGTGAACATGTGCTCCTGAGATTTTAAGAAAACTCACCAACTGAAACTGATTGTGCCCCAAATAACTTGTTTACCAATTTTCAAATGACCTTTTGCATTTTAAATCCTAAGACTACACCAAATCAATGCCTTTTTATTATGAACATATATACAGGCAGGTATTCACAGCTGTAGGTAAATGCCCTCAGCCGCAGTTTTCAGATGCCCCACTGCCCCCCCTCGCACAATGTGTAAGAACGGCCTGAAGAATGGTGGTGGGGACGATGGGGGCTGAGCTTTCCTGTGGAACTTCTATTCCATACAGCTGATGATTGTCCAGCCCTGGTTACTTTGTTTTTTTAACAGGACTTCAGTGAAGGACACGCAGAGTGCTTATAAATCGAGTGGTTGAAGGCAGGCCTGATGAGACATTTTTTTAAACCAGCAGCACGTTCACAACTCAATTAAGTGATTAACTCACATTGCTTTGAAAAAACCTTGGCAGGCACCTTGAGTGCAGAGTCTGATGGTAAGGCTTGTTTGATGGGAGCTCGAGGAGTTTTGAGCAGGTGGAGGCAGGAATGGGTGGGAATGGCCATAGACTGTGTCCCTCGTGTCATTCCTCCCTATCTGTACTCTTTTGCAATAGTTTAGGCTTATAGGTGCCACAGTGACCCCTAGTAACCCAAACTAAAAATCACTCTATGCCAACCGCTACTAGAATCACATTGACTCAAACATCTCAACATAGTCTATTAAAGCACCAAGAAGCCCAGCTTGACGCTTTCTGGCACCTAAAGACTACAATAAAAGGTACTGTCAAGAGGTCCTGCCCACCTGGTCCTTTTGGGGCCTTAGCAACTTGTATGACTCCCTTCTCTGCCTTTCTCCACAGGAACTTAAATTTGAATATTGTCCTGGTTGCCCAATTAGATTCCCTGACCACTGTTTCTCATCTACCTAGAGTTTCATTGTAAGTCTGCATCCTTGTTTATTTACTTGGGTGGGTTTTCCTATTGTTTAGAAATGGTTTACAGGGTCTATATTTTCATAGCGCCTTGATTGCACGTTTTTATTTTGGAATCGTCGTGTTTCTGAAGATATAGCTTGCCCTCAGCCTGTGCTACCACACAGGAGAAGGTATACGTTTTGGGCTGTCCTTTTTCGCTTCTATGATTTTGCTCACTACTGGTTTATTAGTGTGGGGCTCAGTATGCGGTGTAGCCACTACTTATCTCTGTACAGCTACAGAGCTGTAGTGCTTTCTCACACAGGTAATTCTAAGTTTACTCACGGGAGGAAGTACAACCCAATTTGTGGCTGACTATTTCATGTTTGCCGTCTTAAACCTATGGCCGCTAGTGACTTTGAACTGATGACTTTGCCGGTTTTGTGATCGATTGCTGCTACATCTTTGATAATTGCATGTGCTTTTATTCTGGAACTGTGAGCCCTGCGTGGTTTCGTACGATATGTGCCGGTTCTGCAGTATTGAGTGAGATCTGGGCAAGCGCGTAGTCTGTGGTGGATGTGCCCTGACTCACCCTTTGCTATTTTGGTGGGTAAAGGATGCTGTGGTTCCAGCTTCTGGGACATCCTGTGAGCCTGGAGAATGCGAGATGCCACCAAAAGCCGCCATGTCTGGTTGGGTCTTTGTGATTCGGCCCCATTTCCTTTGCCATAATTGGGCACGAAGAGGTGTCCAATAGTGCTCCCAGCCACTCACTATGTGCTCCCAAGAAAAAGTATCCACCAGGTTAAGTCGGTGCGCGCGGGACGGGGGCGAGATGATATGATATGGCATTTATAACGCGCCTATACACAAGCGTTTCCAGGCGCGACGAGGCAAGGGAGGGAGAACAGAGGGAAGACGGAGAAAACGATCTTACTAGATGTGCAGGCTTGTCGCAGTCCCTTCTCGCTCTGCTCCCCAACCGAGCTTTAACCACTGTGGTGGTTTCTTTTAAGTTGAACCCTTATTTCTTTACATATGGCACGCTTCTCCTTATCCCATCTACATCCCCCGCTTCAGCTCACCCCATCCCTCCCTCTTCAAGCCTATGAAGCAGCCAGAAGAGAGGTCATTGCTATTTAGGAAACCTACTTACATCTACGTTTGTAAGTGGTTCTGTTACGAGAAAGCTTTGCACGTTTTGTTATGGACTTTATCGTGCAACTGTCTGTTGCAGAGCCGGTTATTAAACGCGTGGATTCAACGCCTTTTTGTGGTCGGCAGAACTCTGATGGGATTTTCATTGTGCCCTAACTTCGTAATATTGAAAATGGAGGTAGCCGTGCCAGAACACAGTCGGACTTGGTTACTAAAAACGGTGACGTCCACTTTAGCAAAACATTGAGAAACTGTTGTAGAATCAGTCAAAATACTCTGTGCTAGATTTGGATGCGTTTGCTACTAGAATTTCTTCCAGCAGAAAAACATTTTAGTATCCATAGTAAAAAGCATGCATGGTGAAAACCACCCAGCACTGGTATTTTTAACTTTCCTTTTTGTTTGTTTAGTCTGCCATCACTGGAGTGACCAACGAATTCAAGCGTGAGCGGGAATGGGAAGCCAATACCGACATCCTGGTCAGGCTGCAGGCCCGCATGAGGGGATACCTGGTCCGCAGAGAGTTTGCAGAACACAGCTTCCTGATTCGCAAGCAAGTGCCGGCTGCCATTAAAATTCAGGTATCGGAATTTTTGTTTTGGGGCAATCTGTGAAAGCAATGGTTTAACGCATCCCCTGTTGACTAGCTGATGTATCGGTGGGATAAAACGATGCATGGGTTGCTGAAGTAAATCGTGAAGTCTTCCCGACGACTGTTTATTATAGGAACACTATGTTTTGCTGTAACTCAAACTTTTCTGAAGCATGTCCTTTTCCTGTTCGGCAAGTTTGATGCCAGCAGCCTCAATGGCAAGAATGACAACGGGACTTTAAGCAGTGACAGGGTGTGGAGGTGGGACAGAGGTGATAGGATGGTGCTTTGTGTGTGTGGTGGGCTGTTTCTGTCGTCTGAATTGCAACAACTGTGCATTTTAGGGATAGACGTTTTCATTAAAGTGCTTTTTACTGTTGAAGTTGTTCCTAGGCCTAACCCTTTACCTAAGCCACTTCATTAGTTTATTTTGGAAATTTAATTTCTATCAAACTTGTGGCACAAACGCATAAAAGAAGACAACCATCAAATGATATAGTAAAAGTAAACATATCAAAACCTTATAAGAACATTGCAACATCGCAGTTTACATTCTGTCATCACCACGTCACTGTTAAGGGTCACAAGGCCTATTTAAAAACCAGGCAAAACTATAGCATATCATTTGTATCCCAATGCATCTTGCCATTACATGAAAGCTCTGTCGGATATAACCAGACCGTGCCCAGCCAATGGCAAAGAATTCAGCCCTCAAAAAGCATACAAGAGGACATTTTCTAAATCCTGCCTGCTTTAAAGTAGGTGTTAATGTAGCTAGCTATTTTAATGTGGGCATATGCTGGGCAAAGGCAAATACATTAAATCTTCCCTGGGTGAATCAGGGTCGAGGTATTGGGCCTCATTACGAGTTTGGAGGCAGCCATGGTGCTCTTAGCACCATGGCTGCCTCCAAACCCGTGTCCGGGTAGTCGGAATGGGGACTTAGCGGGTCATTCCAACCTTGGAGGACCCTGTAAGTCCCCATTCTGAAAACCATTCCCCATTCCCATTTGAGCCCCCATACGGCTCAATGGGAATGGGGAAGGAGGTAATAACAGGCCCGCAAATAGCGAGCCCGTTATTACCTCCCTGGTCACTTAGCGGTCCCGCTAAGGGACCTCGGAATGCGGCGGTAGGGGGTTAATGGCACCGGCATCCTTACCAGTGCCGTTAACCCCTTACTGCCGTACTCGCAATGAGGCCCATTGTTTTCTAAGACCCAGACTTCTAGTTTAGATAATATAGCTCTGAGAAATATTTCTACTTGCGAGTAACAGTAAGATAGGGTAAGGTAAATCGCAGCATTTTCTCAGGACCGAGGAGGTAGAGAGTTACAAGCATTGCATTGAAGTGGTTACTCGTGAGGGCCCATAAAAGCACTAACTCCCGAAAAAGGTTAAAAAAGGTTAGCCGGTATGTCTGGGCCTGGGGAGTGATTTGAGAACTGTGACCTTATGCCCGTAGTAATCTCATCTACTGTAAAGCTCATCGCGACCTTAAGTCACCAGCGAGTGATGCTCCTAGAAACCTATAGGGAACAATGGGGGTTCAACACCATCTGTTTCCTCGTAACCCACTTTTCTCACCCAGTCTTGCTGGAAATAAAGGAATGTGGGCCTGGCACGTCTGACCACCAAGCCAGCAAATGATGGCAAAATCTAATTTAAGGGAGATGTTTGGGCTGGAAGCATACTGGCATGCTACTCTATCATAGGTGAGTATTTAAACTATGATTGGCGAAGTTGTTAGTGTTAAGATGTTTTGCAATAGCTAAATTAGTCTGTTTCATAAGGCTGATTTGAAAAGTATACTTCTCCCAAGGTATCCACATTAATGATAAATGAGCAATCTTTCGAGAAACTTACTAAGCAAAATGTGTACGTCTCTCTTCAAGGCGGACATGACACAACAGATTCTCGTGCAAGCACATTCTTATCTTCTATCAGCAAAAGGTAATTCCCATTATTACTTATGGGTCCGAGGCATGGTTACCCTTGGAGGCCTGTTATTGGAACAAATTAGAGGCAAGGTTTTGGAAGAAAGTCTTGAATCTTCCAAACTCTAGCCCAATGGCACTGCTTCGTTTTGAATTGGGAATTCTTTCAGTGAACATACAAGCATCTTGGAAGAGATGCTGCTTATTTCGGAAATGCGTCCTTGGCCTATCTAGTAATAGTGTACTTAAGATTCGGGCAGACTATTTACTACGATCTGAACACTTATTTCCATCAAATTGGAGAGAGGCTGTGATGTTAGATTTGACGGAAGCAAACATTTCTCTAGAACCTTTATTATCCAATCCTACCAAAGCCAAAACTAAACTATACCAATTGGATTGGCATTTAACTGAACAGAACTGCCTGAAATTAAAGGACTTTGACAGAGCTCTGTTTGGGCATAAAAAATTTCGTCAAACGGCTGATTATTTATTAAAATGTTCCTCTCATAATCTCAGAAATCAAATATTGAGGTTTCGCCTAAATTTATGGCCAACAAAACAAATCTTGTTAAGGAGAGGTATTATTAAGCGAGATTCCTCATTTTGTCGATTCTGCAATGATGGAACAGCTAAAGAAAATCTGAAACATTTATTAATAGAATGTGTTGCTTTAAAAATGCAGAGAAAAGACATTATCAGCAAATTAACAAGGCACCATTGTATAAGACGCTCCAATGATGAGCTATGGTATGAGCTATTTGCAACATCAAAGATCACAGTAAGAATAGCCACTATCCAATTCTTAAACAAGATACTGTGTTCACTGTAATTTAGTAAGTAACCTGATGTCTGATGAATGGGAGAATGAGTGCAAACTATGGCTTTCTTAATACTTCTTAATATTTTGATACCTACCTGTATATAGTGTGTCCATATTTGTTTTTGATGTGTTGCTTTTGATTTTGACTTGGACGAGTAGTCATATTAATCATAAGTTGGTATGGTATGATGTTTTTATCTGTTTTACTTAATATATTTAGGTTAAGTTGCTTAATTTTATTGCTAAAAATTCTTTTCCTTGTATGTGTTCTGTAAAAATAATTATTTTTTGAAAGGTTAATTTTATTAGCCAACCAAAATAAAAAAAAAAGACACAACAGATTGAATAGCCTAGTTTGTAATGACATCTAGCAAAATAAATGGATTAATTACATTTAACACACCTTTTCAATGGATTACAACTTTTCTTTTCAGTTATGAAAGCTTGAATGTCTTTTGGGCTACTCCTTTAATTACATGGGTTTACCGTCTTTTAAGTCCTTTAGCTACTTCGGATTCTTAGACAGAGTTGCTCACTTTTTAGCCCCCACCCACACGTATAGATTTGGACATGTCCTAGCCCATCCCCTTGATTTTGTCTTCCACATAAAGCACTCTGCAGTGCCTCTTGCCGTAGCCAAGCACATCAGATGTTGTACAGAAGCCACAATAGCTTTTTTGCACATCTTGGCCAGGTGTATTAACATTATCACTCAAATCCTCGTCTACGGTGGCATTGTTTGGGCTGGGGACCAGTCCCTACAGCAAGGCTGTAACTATCTTGTCCACAGCACTTGGCTATCCAGATGAACACTCCTTGCACCTTTATATATAGCTTGCATCTCCATTGAAAAGGTTAAGGAAATCAACCATTTTGACTATAGTGGCCTACTTTTTGGCATATAGCACAACCAACAAGAATGATCAATTTTAATATATTTTCAAGGGGCAGTTCTTTATCCACTGTCATAACGTAGAATGACCTGCCCATTTCTTCCTATTGCCCAGGATGCGGATGGTTGACATTCTCGGGTTTCGTTAAGCCATCTCTATCCATTAAAATAAAGGTTTTCTTTATTATTTAAACAGGCGCATTGGCGAGGATTTGTGCAACGGCAAGCCTACCAGGACAGACTATGGTACTTAAGAAAGTGTACAGGTGCTGCAATAAAGGTACAGTATTTGCCACCTGCTTACCTCGTTATTTGTATAGTGGGCGTGAACGTTGGATATTGACTTTTTAGTGTTGCAATGTGAACGCCGTGCACTGAAGACCTCTCCCTGCTGGGGATACATCCAGTATATTGCCAAAAAGGCTTCCATACAGGAATGTGTTGCATGTGGTTTGTTTTAATCAACGTACACAGTATACAACTTGAGCCTGTACGAACCAGTTATTTTGTCTTGGATTTTTAGAAACTACAGGAGAAGGGAGGCTCGTAAAATTCACGTTGGCTGATTGCGGTCTTTTACTACTCGAAGAATTTTTTTTCAGGAAATGATTGCTAATAAAAAACCTTTTGTGGTATGATTGCGCCACAATTGGTATAATGACTCCAGATAAGTGTGGCAGCTTTTATTCAAGTTTAAAGCATTTCACTAATGGCGTATTCACTCTGAAAAGACTGGCAGTTGGAAGGCATTGAACTGTGACTTTCCATCCTTCTATAATTTAAGAACTCATGTGGATTACATTTTGATATTACTCAGCCATAAGAACTAATTTTCATGTATGCTCTGCCTGTTCGCAATACAATAAGCACTGCTCGCTTTACCCAAACGGTTTACGCCTAAAAAGGGTCACTAACTCGTATAGGTAACAGTGGTTGAAGTTTACGAAAAGAAGTAGTGGAACTAGGTTCCCTGCTGGCAAGCCACCCCTCCCCCCACCCCCGGCTCCCACGGACAATCAAAACACCCAAACACACCTGCTGTTTTTTTATTTTTATTTATTTTTTTATTTTTTAAAACCTTTATTTTTGGTTTTTTAAAGCAGAAAACTACACACCCACATTAGGGTGGACTTAACTCTGCGCCGTGTCCCACTTTCCCTTCCTCCCCCTCCCTCCGCTTCCCCTTTCAGTATTATATCCTTGTGTCTTTGTGCTGTCCTGCACCAGTCCAATGCATCATGGAGGTGGTGATACCGGGTCTGTGTCTTCACTGAAGCCTTTCTTCTGTGTCTGAGGTGTCTGTTTGGCTGGAAGGAGCCGCCCCCGCTTCATTTAGCAAGTATAGTACCAGTGGGCCCCAGATGTCTGGTGGACGGGCATGTAAGGGTAATAGCTTGACAAAGTCTGTTTCTACATCCTGGCAATAAAGAATGTAATTGCGCCAGGCAGCGATTGTTGGGGGGGGCCCGGCCCCATGTCATAGCCACTCTCCTACGGGCCAGTGTCAGCAGGAGTCCAGCCAGTTTCCTTATTGGGGCAGAGAGCAGTTTTGTCATACCAAGTAGGGCTGCTGTTTGGCTCGGCTGTATCGCCTCTCCTACTATTGCCGCGTTGTCTCTAAGACTTGGTTCCAGAACGGTGTTAGTTCGGGGCAGTCCCATGCGAGATGGACGAAGTCTGCTGAATGTGCCCCACATCTTTCGCATTTTGCAGCTGCCTCAGGGTGATGCTTGTTAGCTTTCGCTGGTGTGTAGTAGGTCTGGTGTAGGAAGTTGAAGTGGATTAGCTTAAGGCGTGAGTTGAGGGCGATTTGTTTGTGTCTGTTTCAGGATGTGGGTCCAATCTTCTTCTGATATGGTCATGTGCAGGGACTTTTCCCATTTGGTCTTTGCATGGTTGAGGTTGGGAGTCGTATCAGCGATGATAGATTTGTAGATTTGCGACACCAGCCTTCCTTCGCCTTGTGCCTGTATAGTGTTGTGCAGCAGTTGCCAGGTTGGGGGCTGACGTGGGAAGTCTGGTAGGAGTGCTTACAGAGTGTACCGGGTCCTGAAGTAGAGGAATACGTCGAGTGCGGTATTGCCGCCTTTCAATTTTGCTTGTTGCAGCGTTATGAAGCCGTCCTCCGTGAAGAGGTCTCCCAGGGTCTCTATGTGCAGCTTATCAGTCCATTGGTGGAACACTTTCTCGGACGTCAGTGGAACCTCTGGTATGAACTTGATGGGTAGAAGGGGGGAGTATCGCGTTTGTACCCCGTACCTTTGAGCTAGTTTCTTCCAGACTTTGTACGTCATGAGCATTACATTCATGGTGGAGTTGGGGACGGAGGTCTGACTGAAGATGACGGCGGTTAACAGGTTAGGTGTTGCCAGGGCTCGTTCCACTTGTACGTGAGGTCTGATTGTGTGAGTGGCGTACCAGTGACTGCGAAATTGTGCTTGCGCTGCTGTCTTGATATTGGGCAAAATCTTCCTCGGGGCCAGCCCTTTGAGAGCAAAAATACCCAATTCAGCCCAAAATACAGGTTCTATTGTGCTGAGCAGTGATCTCATGCTAGTGACAAATGACACCCTCAAAGTGTTAGCATATTTATTCTAAGCAGTGAATTTCATATACATTTGGGATTCAAGTTAGAGAATATTACAAAGCATAAAACAAAGAGCAATGCAAAATATAGTGAAACATGGAACTTAGATAAACTTAGAGAAACATAGAGAAATATAGAGAAACATAGAGAAACACAGTCTTACGTCCCTTAATCTCAGCCCTGGGAGACCTGGGTTTCTCATAAGCTAGCTGTAAAACAAGCCCCGCTCATAGAAAAACAAGGCTGGAGGACACCGTGAGAGCCAATTCCGGGCACCTGACTGTACACGAATCAAGTCCACAGGCGATCTCCCCCTGATCCATGTGTGCATGGATATTTTATAATCTCTTGCTGTCAGTCACCATGACGCACAGTTCCAGAACTTTCCCTGTGCAACTGGCTCATGGAAAAAACCCAGCTCTCTCTGAGATGCTCCCTGCTCGCTCCTACCCCCTCCCTTGTTCCCATCTGCGCTGGCTGAGGAATGTCTTATCAGTACCTTCCCAGAGAAAAGGAAGATTAGCTTGGAGCCAGGGCTAACGTTAGTGAGGCTGAATATTCTAAGGGAAGCAGGGATGTATTAACCCCATCTGCAAGCTCTAAGAGGCATGCACTCATAGCTTAGTGTTTATAGCGCTTAAGACTGGCTATCTAAGCGCTATATAGGTGCCATGATGTTCCAAACACTCCAAAAATACCTATTAGCTACATAGCTAGGGGCCCTCCCTGCCTGTCTATCAACAATGCTTAATTTGACCTATTTCATACTAGGCCTGCATATTCCTTGTAGCTCACTACTGCATAATGGAAGTGCTACAACAGACTACTGTCAGCATTTTTAGCACATACTTTGAATACACTATTGGCTTTCAGCGGCTAATGCTGTCATCTAAAGCCCTGATTGGCAAGGTTGCAATTTCGTGTATCACTACATTCCACCCCTATTCAACGTTTGTGCGACAAAATGCTGACTAATACCTATCAATATAGTATTTAGTGCAGTGATAAAGACCTTGGGGCTTTGCAAGAGGTTTAAGCAAACTATCTTCTAGCGGTTAGTTAGCGTGGCATGCAAGGTAAAACACTACCTAAACAAAAATGTACACAAAGTGAACAGTGACATATACCCTTGCCAAAACCTGGCCTACACAAAAATACCTGCACCAAGTGAACATGGACATTTACTCTAGCCAAAACATGGCCTACACAAAAATACCTAAATCAATTTTGTATAACTGATTGTCAGTTAAAAAGCAGCATGCCGTTAGAATGTCAAGGCAATCCGGTGTAGTCTAATCTACAATGCATTATTGCATTTATGTATGGTTACCAATTCTAAAACCTGGCAGCCTTTCACCCTAAGGGCCTACCCTCCCCCTGATCCCAGGGCATTCAAGCGTGACTATGGGCTGTGTGACTAGACACTTCCCCCAGGTAGGTGGAACCCAACCAGAAACCATCTAATTTCGTGAACAAGGTGAACCCATGGGCACCAGGTTGTCTAAATAAAAACAATTCTACTAATTTACATCAAAGCATGGCATGTGTTATTCATGCAATCAAAAGCAAGCAATTCAATCCATATGTATGCTGGTAACTGTAGCTCTGCGTGCCAGTGTGTGGAGGATGGTTGCCCCCACCCAGTAAAAAGCCAACACCTGCTGATTTAACAATGTTTGCCATACAATGCATCGTGTGTATTTAGCAGTCTTGTTGACCTGCCCTATGGCAGACAAAAATGTCTTCATGTCTAAAATTCTGTCATCTTCAATTGGCTGTCAATACTTGTAGCAGTGCTGGGCATATCAATGGGCCCCACTAGGCCAGAAGTTCTATAGCAGAGCTGGCATCAGAACCCATAGTGGCTAGCTTATTGTGCACAGTTTCTATGTCACAAGCATATAAAGCTCCTGCAATTAATGAATCTAGCTCCCTAGCTACGCGCACTCTAGTGATGGGCCATAGAAATGGACTCCATTTGTAGCAGCTTGGTAGTACTAAGGAAACATTGCCTCATGATAAATCTATGTCTAAGTGTAGCACTGTAATAATGAAGGTGTGCATTACCAGTCTACAATTTACATGTTGTCTTACCACTGGAAAATCTAACAGGTTCACAGTGTCTACCTTCTGTGACTTGGAGAATACCCTTCTTCAAGTGGGATATCTACCATATACAATATTAACTTTAGCCACAAACACCATACTACTATCCGGCAGTGGCTGTTTCATCACACCATGGAAAAAATTCATTTAGTCAAGTTATAGTTCATTAAATCTTGGCGAGAACACTCGCTGCAGTTCTTGGTCAGAAAAACATCACATTAGACAAATTAAACAAATGGTATCCATTCAGTGACAAAAGATGCCTGACAATGTGCCAGGCCAGTACTCTAGCAATTCCATGTGGATACTCATTTGCAGCGCTTTTCCAAAGAATTATTCCAAATGTTTACAATCAAAAGGTGACTCTTTGCATTAGTGTGCTGGAGACAGCTGTCCCCACAAAAACATGAAACTGGTTGGTTTAACAAAAACCGTGTCACACTCTGTGTCATAAAAATCAAACATCAAGTCAGTCATGGTTTCATTTACCTGCCTTAAGCTGGCTGTAAAAGTATCCAGTGTTTCAAAGATTACCATTTCAAATTATAGCTCATACACTTGGCAGCATTACTTCAATTAAGAATCTTAACCTACGCACAGGTGACTTTGATGTGCGCACTCATCTTATCTCAAAATTAATTACACTCCTGCTTGCATAATTCTGCTGCCCCAACAGTTCATAAATCATTCTCCTGCCTACGTGCAATGTAGAATATTTTTTTTTTTCAAAAAACAAAACATCTCTGGTTAAAGCCATTCAGTTGGAAGAGTAAAACCATTTGGTTTTTTCAGATTCATCTCAACAGTGCATTTAAAAACCATTTTTCAATGTGTTAGCATTCAATTGCTGTGTCACACAGCTGTATGTGGTGCCTGATGTTACAGTCCACAATTCATTGTCCATAGTCCTTTAAACAAGAAAGGGCAAAACATGTCATTTAAATGTGTAGCATCAAATACTTGATAATTAGCCAAGTCTGCATCGTGCCAGTTCAGCAAAAGTTATTACTCTGTTGGACACTATTCGCAGGTTACAGCATTGAGTGCGGTGCAGGGCACGTTAAAGTTGAAATAGCATGTCGCAGTGGCTCGCTTTCTCTGAGAATGCGTCTGACCCTTCTTTGATCAGTGTCACCCACAAACTGCATATTAATTTCTGATATTATGAAATGTCTTGTCGTGCTTTGCCTAGGCAAAATACAAACAGAAATGTTAGGATGTCATCAAAACTTCAATATCAGCGTTATCCACCCCTTCCCATAATACCACCCCCATCTTCAAAAAGTCTCATCAGGTAACTACACACTTTGTCATTGCTACTGCAATTATTTATCACCTTTCTGCATGTTTCTGGGGGCTTATTTACACTCAACCATACGGGGTGTAACTGCCTAATCACAAACTCATTTGTGCAATGCAATCATAGCTGGTCAATGGTACCTCAGACTGATCTGTGCTTTTACAAAGCCATATAGTAAGTACCCAGGTCGCACAATGCTTTTCTTTTTCACCAAAGCGATCACCAATGCCAGGCGCCAACTTGCTTCCAGTGTCTCATGATCTTGATTCAGGTTGCCCTGCTGGCATCACTCCATTTTTCAAAGGTAAAGTCTTTCAGTCCAATACCGCTTACAGTTGTACAAGCAGCTTTGTTTATTTATCTTTCTTTTCTTAGCAGTGTCTTTTCAAGCCTCTGGTTTTTTCACTTGTCATTTTTTCAAAGGGCGTTTGCTGTTTTTGAACCACCCCTTTGAGTGCGATAGTCTAAGCCAGTTTCTTTTGTTGCTTCAACAAATCATTCATTCTTGCACTAAGCCGTGTGGCTTCTGGATCATGGCTAATGTGCAGTGTTCATGTTGTACTTCAAAGCCCCGCTCTGCATGTTGTCTCTTGCAAAACGGCTAAGCACTTTTTGTCAGTTTTGCTTCCATCTGGAATGCCATAATGTCTTTGTCAGTTACTCCATCCCTGGCAATGTAGCTTGCAGTTTGCCAGATGTGTATTTTCTCTTCTCAAAGCGCCTAGAGGTTTCTTCTCCAGTGCACAGCGCTTTACTTCAGTTCACATCACATGGAGCATTGGAATGCAGCTTGCACAGCAATAGCGTTTTACTTCACTTCACATCACATCACATGGGAATGCGGTTTGCACAGTAATGTCTGTTGGAATGGGCAGCTGTCTTTTCTTGGCCCATTCACAGATGCATAGGTAAATGTTCAGATGTGATGTGCCCGTCTGCCATCCTGCATGAAGCCTTTGCTCCGTACCACAGTTTACTGGGCAAATTCTTTACTTTTTGAACAGCTCTCTGTTTTTGCTCCCCCTTCCTCAGGAATGCAGGCATGTTTATCTTTCGTGTGCACCTGGCAGCGCCATTAGCACGCAGCTTATCTCTTTTGCCTATAACTCTTATACTGTGGCGGCTTCACTCGTTTTAGACAGTTCATCCAAATTAACTCTTTCTTGTACTGTTTCTGCTTTTGTTTGCCTTCACGCACCTCGCCCAAGACAGCTTCAAGGCACAAGCTCTGCACACACAGCAAGACTCTTGTTTTTCAAAAGCGGCACTTTTCTTGTCATTTTTCTACTCCATGTAATTTTGCAAAATGTCAAAGCGTCTTTTTTTTCTTGTAATGTGCGATCTTTCAAGAGAACTCACAACCCATTAAATCTTTGTGCTATCTTATCACACACAGATGTTTCATTCTGTTGTACCATTGCCAAACTATAACCACTCAGTTCAGTGCATTTAAAAAATAAAAATGCCATATTTAGTGCAGCTCCCTGCACGTTTTTTTTTTTTCTGCAAGAACAACCCACACTCTATTGCTTGTGGGCTGTTTAATGTGTCAACAACATTTTTCCCCATGTATCACAGTCAACAGGACACTATTTCCAAATCATACATCACTTATAAGGCAACAGCACAAATCCATGGCATAGCATGGGGACAGTCAAAAATACTCCAGGGGCAATTTAGAAAAATATAAATTGTTTTTCCCCCCAACCATTGCAAACTGATTCTGCAATTTCAAATCAGTACACAAAAATCGAAAATCCAAATAACATTCACTCACTTTCCTTTTAAGTGAGTCTCTCACCCAATAAAAGCATGGCACAGCCTAAAATGCAATATAACCATTTTAGTGTGTTTCCTTTAAACAGAATTTGCCACCATTAGCACATGGAATTTTACAGTTGCCAAAAGAAAGAAAAAACTCTTTAGGCTCTCAGCACAGATGTTACTCATTCTCCTAAGCATGGCTCATTCCCCTTCCTCATTATTCAGGAATGCCAACCCTTCAAAAGCATATATCAAAAAAGACGAACCTTCGCCTCCGAACATTACAGCCCCCACTCGCTAGCACACTGGGGCTGAGTCAATGGTTAAATCACTATTCACAATTTGCATGTCAAATCCCTGCAATTATTTTTTTTTTTCCTGCCCTCATGACAGAATAGAGATGAGAACTCCGTCTCATTATGCATTCCAAATTACAACTTTAAACTTGGGAAACCACATGATAAAATTCTTTTTCTAATTGAGCATACATCTTTCTTAACCATTCATCGGAGTGCTTTAAACAAAGCCATTTCCCGCTCGTTTATTGCCTTGTACTCCCTGGCACCAATCCCATGCAATAAGTCAGTCACGACTGATTTACTGAAGGGAGTCTTAACCACACAAGCTATCGGCCACGGCAAGCCGACACAACATTGCTGCCTTTTGAAGTCTCAGAGCTGCAGTGAGACCATCAAGGAAATGCGACAGCCTGCTCCCCACTCTACACTGTGTTCTCTCACACCATTTGTCATGTCAGCATGGCACTGCCCTTCACAAATCCCACAAAGCTGCCACCAAATGTCTTGATATTGGGCAAAATCTTCCTCGGGGCCAGCCCTTTGAGAGCAAAAATACCCAATTCAGCCCAAAATACAGGTTCTATTGTGCTGAGCAGTGATCTCATGCTAGTGACAAATGACACCCTCAAAGTGTTAGCATATTTATTCTAAGCAGTGAATTTCATATACATTTGGGATTCAAGTTAGAGAATATTACAAAGCATAAAACAAAGAGCAATGCAAAATATAGTGAAACATGGAACTTAGATAAACTTAGAGAAACATAGAGAAATATAGAGAAACATAGAGAAACACAGTCTTACGTCCCTTAATCTCAGCCCTGGGAGACCTGGGTTTCTCATAAGCTAGCTGTAAAACAAGCCCCGCTCATAGAAAAACAAGGCTGGAGGACACCGTGAGAGCCAATTCCGGGCACCTGACTGTACACGAATCAAGTCCACAGGCGATCTCCCCCTGATCCATGTGTGCATGGATATTTTATAATCTCTTGCTGTCAGTCACCATGACGCACAGTTCCAGAACTTTCCCTGTGCAACTGGCTCATGGAAAAAACCCAGCTCTCTCTGAGATGCTCCCTGCTCGCTCCTACCCCCTCCCTTGTTCCCATCTGCGCTGGCTGAGGAATGTCTTATCAGTACCTTCCCAGAGAAAAGGAAGATTAGCTTGGAGCCAGGGCTAACGTTAGTGAGGCTGAATATTCTAAGGGAAGCAGGGATGTATTAACCCCATCTGCAAGCTCTAAGAGGCATGCACTCATAGCTTAGTGTTTATAGCGCTTAAGACTGGCTATCTAAGCGCTATATAGGTGCCATGATGTTCCAAACACTCCAAAAATACCTATTAGCCACATAGCTAGGGGCCCTCCCTGCCTGTCTATCAACAATGCTTAATTTGACCTATTTCATACTAGGCCTGCATATTCCTTGTAGCTCACTACTGCATAATGGAAGTGCTACAACAGACTACTGTCAGCATTTTTAGCACATACTTTGAATACACTATTGGCTTTCAGCGGCTAATGCTGTCATCTAAAGCCCTGATTGGCAAGGTTGCAATTTCGTGTATCACTACAGCTGCCCAAAAGTATTTCTCCAGGTCTGGAAGGGCGAGACCTCCGCTCGTTACTGGGAGTTAGTGTTGCGTGTGCCACTCTAGCTGGTTTGCCTGCCCATAGTAGCTCAAGGACCAAGCTTTTCAGTCTTTTCAGATAAGTTTGGG
This sequence comes from Ambystoma mexicanum, assembly GCF_040938575.1. NCBI lineage: Eukaryota > Metazoa > Chordata > Amphibia > Caudata > Ambystomatidae > Ambystoma > Ambystoma mexicanum. The sequence goes on from NC_090921.1 coordinate 1,478,266,544, forward strand.
GTAGCAGTATTGGAATGTTGGTAAACAGGTATAGTAGTTTTGGTAAGATCACCATCTTGACCAAGGAAGATCTCCCCCAGAGCGTTAGTGGTAGGGTCTTCCACCATTTCACTTTTTCCTGGAGGGACTTGACCACCTCTTCGTAGTTATCTCGGAACACCTCATGGTAGTTCAGAGACATTTGGATTCCCAGGTATCGGACTTTGGACGTTTTCCATGTGAATTGGAAGTCATCAGCAAATGGTTTGGTGGCTGGGGTCAGCGGGAATATAATGGATTTTGATTGGTTGATTTTCAGGCCGGAGGCCATTCCAAATTTAATAACTTCCCTCATGACCGGGTTCGGATTGGCTTCGGGATCGCGTATGAACAGCACTATGTCGTCCGCGTATAGGGATATAATGAGCTTGTGAGGTCCTATAATGAGACCTCTTCGTTGTCGATGTTCTCTTAGGTTGAAGGCCAGTGGATCCATTACCAGGGCGAAGATCAGTGCTGAAAGCGGGCAGCCTTGTCTGGTGCCTCGTTGGAGTTCTATGGGGGCCGATTTTGCCGAGCCTACAATGATGTTGGATCGTGGCTTGTTGTACAGTAAAGATACGAGTTTGATAAAGCGGCCACCTAGACCCATCCTGGTGAGTATAGCGAACATGAACGGCCACTCCGAGTCGAAAGCCTTTTCGGCGTCAAAGAACTGCAATTGCTTGATTTGAGGGGTCTAGTGCTTCGATGACGCTGAACAGCCTCCTGATGCCGAAGGTCGTGTTGCGGCCTGGTATGAAGCCGGCCTGGTCTGCTAGCACCAGGGCGGGCATCAATGGCAGCAACCTGTTAGTGAGCACCTTTGCGAGTATTTTGTTGTCTAGATTAAGCAGGGAGATGGGTCTATAGGATGCGCAGTCCTCCGGTGGCTTGCCAGATTTGTGTAAAAGGATTACATTGGCTTCGCAGGAGGAATGGGGGAGGTTCCCCTTTTCCAGTGCCTCTTCATATACTGCACCGGGAGAGGGGCAAGGGTGGTTGCGAAAGCTTTGTAGAATTCTCCTGTTAAGCCATCTGGGCCAGGAGCTTTGGAGTTAGGGAGGGTCTTGATGGCTTCCATGATCTCCTCTTGTGTGATTAGTTCATTCAGTGGTTCACGCGGCGGGTGCTCGACCCAGTACAACTCTGTGTCTTCAAGGTACTCTAATGGGGCATTTAGGTCTCTGTTGTGATTAGTGCTGTAGAGATCCTGATAGAAGAGCCTAAATTCTTCCGGTATACCTTCGTCAGTGTGGACCAACTGGCCCTGCTTGGTTCGAATCCCTTATATTGGAGACGGTTTGCTGTCAGCCTTGATCAGGTTCGCCAGGAGAGCGCCAGGTTTTTGACCTTCGCCATACTGTCTGACCTGACTGTTGCGGTTTAGAAATTAAATTTCGCGATAGGCTGCGCTGTTGAATTTTTGTAGCTCTTCCCTCAGGGCGGCTAGTATTCTTGGGTTGGTTGTGTTATTGCGCTGGAGTTCTAGCTGTTTTAGCTTCTCTTCGCAGGTTGTCAGTTGCCGCCGAATGAGTTTGAGTATGCCGTTCTCTTTGGCGTGGCAGACCCCTCTGATAAAACACTTTAGAGTTTCCCAGAGTGTGCTGGCTGAGGAAACCGACCCCGTGTTTGCCTCGAGGAACACGGAGATCTCCTGTCTCAATTCGGAGGCAAATACCTCGTCACGCATCGAGCCGGTCTTGAAACACCACCGTTGTAGTGGGGGTTTGGGATTGGATGGGTTGAGAACGAGAATTACTGGGGAGTGGTCGGATAGAGTTCTTGGTTGGATGTCGCACGGGCCGCTTGTCCATGGGCCGTTCGCTGAAGTGAAGAGGTAGTCGATCCTGGAACTCGTGTTGTGTACGGCGGAGTGGAAGGTGTATTCCCGCAGCTCCCCTTTGGATGCTTTCCATGTATCTTTCAGGTCGAATGCTTTACAAATTTCTTTTATTTGGAGACAGGCTTTGGATGGGGGTTGTGGGGTGGATCGGGATCTGTCCCTCACTGGGTCTAGCACTGTGTTCAAGTCTTCCCCCCCAAATTATGGTCGCAGGGTCTCGGGATGAGAGATGGGATAGTACCCAGCTGAAGTTGTCGGGGCCGTCTACGTTTGGTGCATAGGAGTTGACGAAAGTAATTTTCTGGCCCGCAACGATGCCACATACTAGGACTGTTCTCCCTTCGGTGTCTTTTGCTGTGTGGACAAGTCGGAAGCTGATCCTCCTGTGTATAAGGATTGCGACTCCTCTGGAGAAGGACGAGTAAGAGGAGAAGTATCTATGGCATCCCCAGCTCTTAGCCCATTGGTGGTCTTTCCCCAGGAGTAGGTGCGTTTCTTGGAGCATAGCTACGTCCACTTCATATCTTCTTAGGTATTGTAGGATTTTCCTGGTTTTAGCTGGGATATTGCCTCCTCTTATGTTCCAGGTTATGATCTTGAAAGGGGCGAATTAGAGATTGTGTTTGTCTGCTTTTTGATTTCTGTGCTCGATAACGTTATCGTTAGGTTTGGCCTGACTTTAGGGTCGGTGCCTGGAGGTTTGTTGGCTGAGTGGTGTAGCAGCGTTGCTGGTGATCCGGGGGATGACTGGCCGGAGGGTGGCGTGGGACGCGTGGCGCAGAACCTTCTTGGTTCCCTTGGTGGGTACTGAACACGGGCAATCCGCAACTGGCCCTTACCGTTTCCCTCCCTAGGGTGGGCAACCCCCAACTGGCCCACAAAGAAGTCCCTTGCCAACAGAAAGTAACAAGAGGCGGTCCATGGAGTTGCCATGCCGCCGGGTATATCCCAACCCGTTAACTCAACTTGTAAAACAAACAGGTGCTGTGCTAGGGGCACTTGCGGCCTCCCAAGTATCCCAGCCCCGCTTTGGGTTCATTGTGGTTGTTCCGGTGTTTGTCGGTGAGGCGAATGAACAAGTTGCTTAGTTCTGATCGCTACTGGTTATGACGGCTACTTATAGTTTCTGGTTCCGGTGGTATTTGTCGGTGGTAATTAGCTGCTGTCTAGGACTGTTTAATGAGGGTTAAGGAGGATTCCTGTTATTTCTGTCTCTCTGAGGTCTGGGGCGATTAGGGTTTTTGATCTGGGCAGCCTATCCGGTCTAGGAATAAGCTTGCCTCGTCGGGAGACTGGAAGAAGTGGACCCTCTCGCCGTGTTGTACTCTAAGTCGTGCCGGGAAAATCATTGAGTATGCCATTTGGTTGGCTCTAAGTCTCTGTTTTTGTCAGGTTGGAGTGACATATTTTTTACATACAGTATCATATACCCACTTACATTGGGTCAAGGGAGACACATATTTAGTATAGAAAGGTTTTAGGAAGTTATTATGGGTTATATTTTTTATACAGCCAATTTTGCCCTTAACCTTCATTGCAGTCTATGGAGATTGCCCCAAGCCAAGATGGAGGTTCTCAGTCTAAATTCTGATTGGCTGGAGATTGTTTATAGGGAGGACAATGAACATTCTAAACTGCCTTTCATCGTCCTTGCCCAGCTGAGAGGTCGTGTGCCTTGTTGCTCCTGCTTAACTTTGTCAAAGGTGACAAGTTTCTAGCGGTTGAGCGGAAGATCTGAAAGTATAACAGGAGTCATGTTTGGAGTTTGGTGGAGACACAGGACAGGAGTCAGAAACTTCCATTTATTCTGAGAAAAGAAGTTTTCAAGTCTCATTCAAGATAAGTGACTATCCTGATTTGTTGAACTTGTAAAAAGGTTATATTTATCTAAGGGATTGAAATCAAATCTGCTTTTAAAAAGATTTAAGCGCGTACGTTTGTTTTTATCGCTACATGTCAAATCAAACTAGCGCAAGAGTTTTTTGTCCGTTACTTTTTGCCCGCGCGTGTGTCTCTGCGCGTGAGAGTGAAGCTCGAGCGCGTACTTTGGACTCACGTTTACTGTTCGTTTACGCAAGGGTTTTTTCTGCGTGATAATATAAGCACGTGGGTATGTTGCGCGTGTACGTATTTATTCGTGAGTTGGACATAGCGCGAGTGCGTTTTACCCGCGAATTGAGTCGTCAGCGCGTGTACGTGTTTCCCGCGACTTGGAGGAAAGCGCGTGTAATTTTTATCGCGTCTTGGATTTTAGCGCGAGTGCGTTTTACCCGCGAATTGAATCGTCTGCGCTTGTGCGTGTTTACCGCGACTTGGAGGAAAGCGCGTGTAATTTTTATTGCGTCTTGGATTTCAGCGCGAGTGCGTTTTACCCGCCAATTGAATTGTCAGCGCGTGTGCGTGTTTCCCGCGACTTGGAGGAAAGCGTGTGAAATTTATATCGCGTCTTGGACTTTAGCGCAAGTGTGTTTTTACGCGTGTGCGTATTTCCGACGATTTGGAGAATAGGCGCGTGATTTTTTTTCTTCCCGCGGTTTCTGGCTTTCCACGTGAAGATTCCAGCGCAAGTTAAATTCGTTCCTGAGAAAAAGACTCTCTACAAAGAAAATATTAAAAACCAATACAAGAACTTAAAAGAACTTCATAAATCTTACTTGAAGACCTTGTTCAAGAATCTTTGAGTTGAGCAGACTAACCTCAAAGTTAATTTACATTCATGGATCTACTGAGAAGGCTGAATTATCTATAAGATTCTGGTCCACAAGTAAGGAAGTCTTGTCTGCTTTTCACTTCTCTGGGCATTCTGAAGAGAAGAACCAGGTATGGTTTTTAAACTATTTTGATTAAGGATTTAGAGTTTAAGGTTAGTATAGTAACCCATGAGTAATGAGGAATATTGCATGTTTATGTTTTAACTACAGGTGAAGAACCAGCGAGCTGATAGCTTCCAGCCTGGTGTTTGTTTCTTTGTCCCTTCCCCCTTTCCCCTGAAAGTGAGGTAAACTGAGTAGTTATTTAAGTCAACTCAGAGTGCCACATTTTGGGTGGATTGTCGGAGGTTCAGCAGCTTCTGCAGACACCAGGTTCTCAGCATGACAGTTTTACGGTGGTGAATGATTTCCTTTGCAATTGTACCGCGGGGGAGAAATCAGGATAGAAGTGTAGTTTATCTCCATCGTGTAAGAGGTCCCCCTTTTCCCTGGCCAGTCGCAGGATGGTGTCGCGGTCCCTGTAGTTAAGCAGTCTCGCGATGATTGGCCTGGGTGGAGTACCAGGAGCTGGTCTGGCTGCTGGTATCCTGTGTGCTCTTTCTATGATGAAGAATTGAGATAAGGCGTCACGGCCGAAAAGGGTAGTGCAGAGGGACTCTACATAGTCCTCCATCCTCGCCTGCGTCTGATGTTCTCTAACTCCGACTATGCGAATATTATTTCTTCTTGATCGGCCTTCAAGGTCTTCGCACTTGGCTAGGGTCAATTTCATTTGGTTTTCTAGTTGCGAGACTTTGCCTGACAGGGTAGTTGTGGTGTCATCAAGATTAGATACTCTCGGCTCGACCTCGTCTGGGCACTCAGAGTGGGTGTCTATGCGGTGTTGGAGGAGATCGACCTTGGAGGCCAGCCCGTCCATCTTGTTGTTCAGACTGCCTTTGCCGGCTTTTAGATCGAGAAGGATCTCTTTGATCTCGGATGGGTCGTCGCAGGTTCCTTTCTGCTGAGAACCGCCCGACCCGGACATCTGGTCCTCTTGCTGTTGGGCTGCCCTGGGGGTTGTGCCACTCTCAAAGTTCAGTTTCTTTTGGTTTTTGTCCACTTTCCCCATCGCAATTGGGAGTTGAGGTGAAGTGTGGACGGTTAGGAATTTAGGCTGCTCTGACCAGGGTACACCGGGGGCTCACCGGCGAGGCAGGGGAGGTCTCCCGGCTGGCAAAGCGAGTGTGACTGCTGCTGCGTGGAAGGGAGGCTTTCCCGTAGAGCGGCACTTTGTGTGATGTGATGGCTTTGCCCCCAAGGCGACCCCTATTTGCAGTGTGACCCCACGCCCTGTGCGGACAGGCACCTGAGGAGAGCGAGGGTAAGTATCCTCAGATGAGAGGTAATAACGTCGACTGAAAACCAACGGTATGTTTTAAAGTAAGTTCTGTTTGTGTGCTACTGATTTTGAAACAGACACTTCAAGGCAAGTGTGGTGCAGTATGAATGGCCTGGTTGCATGTGGCGTAATAGGTCACCTGGAAGCTGATGGAAGCAGAGAGCTTGAAATTGGGGAATTTGTACTTGTAGTACTCCCGGCCCTCAGTCCTTCCTTTTTAAGGCCTTCCTGCTTATAAAATTCCAAAACCTCAAAAAAGGCATGAATGTTAAGACAGGTCATTTTATCAATGAAAGCCAATTTCAGGGTATGGAATGAATACAATGTTTTAGAAGTATTTTCCTGAATACTTATCGAATCATTATTTTGCAATTAGTCTGGCATTTTGACCATGCACTCCCCATATACAAGAACTCGCATGTATGTATATTTTGTTGCTTCTGGACAAATCTGTCGGGTTTTACACTGTATGGTGGGCACAGGTTTCGAAGGACCAAGATGGACGTTACATCATTGGACCAGCATGAAGAAATGATGCTTGAAAAGGATTGTGTCCTCCCACGGATTCTTCATCTTGGATATATTCTCCTGCTTTGCAGCTCTCAAACTTTTTCCAGGAAAGTAAGCTGCCGTGCGTTCAGGTGTCTCTGGTAGTCTTCTTCGAGGCCATTTGTCTGTAAAATCGCAAGCCCGGCGCCCTGCAACCTCACTTCCTTTTTTCCACAAGCCCAGCATGCTACTCAGGAACATTGCCTCTGAGAAATTCTCAGACATACCCGTTTTAAAAAGAATTGTAGCATTTTTATAGATTACTTCAACATGCCTACTCCGAAACACTCCAGTTTTGAAAAGTGCTGCAATGTGGGGCTGAAATGTCGCTAAACGTTCCCCACAGAATTTTTCTGTATTGCGTCAGTGCTAACCATACTTTAGCGGATTGTGTCTCAGGTCCGGTTATGACACCTAATGCCTTAAAGGGGAGAGCCTCCAAACTGGCCCTGGGCCGTTTGACTTAAAATGTGCCGAGTACGACAGACGAAACACAGACCCGATGAAGTTAAAAGCTGCCTAGCCGAAAATTCGCCTGAGACAAAAACAGTCAAAGCACCGTAAAAGGTCTTGCTCCTGATAGGTAGGTTCCCTGTCTAAATCCATCTCGGCAGAGAATTGGGAAAATGTTTGGATCAAAATGATACAGGTCTTTCAGAAAGCAGGCCCACCCATTCTGTCTTCCTCTGGGGAAAAAGACCATCAAGACAAACGCACCTGACAAAGCAGGCAGAGACTCAGTTCGCTAGCTTCCTTGTGTGCCAAAGTGCTAGAGACTGGTTAAATCCTCAATTCAAGGACTGTCGATGCCACAGACATCAGCTGCTCATTCTTCGACGCTCCATCAGCACCGTTGATGTCAAAGATTCATTCAACAGTCAAAGATCCCTCAACTAGATTAGCTCCAAAGTCGAGGAGGGATTTTATATCCTCTTTCAATGACATTTTACAAAAGGATAACGACCCAGTTCCCTTTGGGTTTCCACCTATTCGTTTTCATCAAGAACCTGAGGAGTTTAAGGTGGGGGTGGCGGGGAAAGGCTGTATGATCTGGCCCCTGCATTGCACGATGCAAGTGGCTTAGACCCCCTCTCCTGAGGTAGATTTTCCGCAAGGAGATCCTTGAGCCTACCCCAGTGTGGCATTCAAGAAAATGATGGAGTAAGTGTCCGATGCCTTATGTTGGGGTCCAGCAAGTGAAATACCAGAATGTGACTTAACAGACATTTTGGATAAGGGCAAAACTGTTCAACCTGCCCTTCCCTTGCATAATGCTATGAAGAATCCCCTCATGGAGCTATGGGAGAACTTCAGTCCTCTTCTGACCTGGAGTTCCTAACCAGGCACCATTACACCAACACCATTATAGTCTGGTGGTACAGGCAGCTAACGTTGGAAACAAGACAAGCACATACCCCTACTGACAGACATGACAAACCCTACAATGCTCTGGCCAAACAAGTTTTTGCCTCGGGCAGCATGGCACTGAAAGCTGTAAATGCTTTGTGTGCACTCGCCAAATATACACATCCTATGGTCTATGGTGGATGAGGCAAAAGAGCATATCCGTAAATGAAAAATGAGGGAAGGCTTCTCTAAATTGTGGAGGATGAAAGAGAAGCCATGCGCTAAGCGCTCCCGTCAGGACTTGACACATCTAACTCCTTCTGTCATGAATCACAGAGTGCGCCCCTTTTGGGCTTCTTGGTCCCTCTCACAGCAGGCTTGCACTCATTAATACTCCCAAAATGGCCGTCCAGCGTAATCCCTTCTCGCTCCATGCGCTCGACGTAGCCTTTTCTACTAATAGACCACGCCTTCCGCGGCTCCGCGCGTCTCAATGCTATTGCGAAGTAGCGACCAGACGTGTGCTCCGTAGCTCGCGGTTCTTCTCCTTTTTCCAATCTCGCTTTCCCTTCCTTGTCCTCCCCCTTCTACTTACCTCCTGGATTTGTGGCTAGAGTGCTTCCACTGCCTCCTGGATTCCTGGATTCGGCAAATCAGAATGCGTTCAGTTATCCAAAGAGATTTGGGCAGCCTTCAAGACCCGGTCCATCCGCAAGAAGGCATCGAACAAGGACACCAGTAAAGAACGGACTTAGGTGAGAAGGGGGGGGAAGTCCTTGACACCTTCTGAAGGTCAGTCGCGAGATTATCCTGGCTGAGAAAGTAAAGCTTTGCGCAGGATGTTCAAGCAGGACTGCTTGACATGCCTTTTGATGGGATTCATTTGTTTGGGCAAAAGGCAGATGAGAGCCTTGAAAAATTACAACCTTCAAAAGTCCCTAGGTGCGGCCATACGACAGCCTGCTCAGCCCTCATCACAATTGAAGGACAAGCCCTTTATTTACTACAACTATGGTCAGAAAGGAAAACCCGCCGCCCGACAAGGTCCGAAACACTTTTCTACCTTCCAGAGTTAAAGAAGGTAAAGCACAGGCCACTTCTGTGTCTGTCCCGTCCAGTGCCACCCCGGCCCACAACCACTTTGGGTACTTATGCTATTCTGTCACATCATTTTCAAGAAAGTTGCCCTATTACTTTAGATGCGTGGGCACTTTAGGTGATCTCTCAGGGTTACTTCTTTACATTCTTAAAACGCCCTCCAGATTTACCCCACTGGCCAGACCACCTTCTGTTCCACAGCACCTGCAAGAGGTTTCTTCTCTTCTGGAGAAGAGCGCCATAGAGTTGGTACCAGTAAAGGAGAGGAACAGGAGGTCTTCCTCCCATTACTGTTTTGGTCCCAGAAAGGGACTGAGGTCTGCGTCCCATCTTGACCCTTAAGCGCTTGAACAAATTCCTCACAAAGGACAATTTAAAGATGGTAACACTCTCACAGATCCTCCAGGTCCTACAAATTCATGATTGGTTGGTGTCACTCGACCTATAGGATGCTTACTTCGATGTGCTGATCCATCCAAAGCACAGGTCATAGGCATCACTATCTGTTTTGAGTTTTACCTTTCAGGCTTACCTCTGCCTCAAGGGTCTTCACAAAGCTGTTGGCTGTAGTGGCAACCAGTCTCGGGTAAGGGGGATTCACGTGTTTCCCTAACTGAACAATTGGTTAATCAGAGTGCAGTCTAAGGATCAAGCCTCTGGTTCATCTTAGTTGCACCTGCAAACCCCCCCTCCCCCCAACAACCTGGGCTTCTCCCTCAATTTAAATATGCCTCAGCTGACTCTTTCTCAAACGCTCCAATTCATTATAGAGGTCCTGGATTGTCCCTTAAGCAAGGCTTTTCCTCCAGGGGAAAGGGCTCTACACATCCTGCAGATGGTCACCAAATTCCAGAACTCCCAATATCTTCCACCCATAGACTTCCCACGGTTACTTGGCCTCATGGCATCCTGCATCTTCCAGGTGCCAGAGGTGCAGTTGCGAATGAGTTCGAGCCAATGGGCCCTAAGACCTCAATGGTCGCGGTTCTCTGTCATTAAGACAGACTTGATTCAAGTCCAAAGCAGAGTCGCTCAGTCAGGATCTCCTGTGGTGGACCTGCAGGGAGAACGTGATGCCTTGAGAACTGTTTTGGCAACCGTGGCCAGAGGGGACTATGGTAATGGTTGCGTCTATGATGGGCTGGGGCACTAACCTGATCGAGTTGACTTCCTTATCATGACTGACAACACAGTGGCCATGCACTACATCAACAAGAGAGGCAGTCTATGGTCACTCCCCCTGTGCAGAGAGGCGATTCAGCTCTGGTTTTGGGCGTTGCAAAACAAGTTCACCTCGCCGGGAAGGAGAATAAGACAGTGTACGCCCTGAGCAGGGAGGGCTCGGTCTTCCACGAGTGGGAGCTGTGCCAGTAAGAAGTTCTAAAGATCTTCTCCCTTTGGGGAACCCCTCAAGTGGATCTGTTTGCGTCCAGTATAAACAGGAGGTGGCAACTTTACTGCTCCAGGGAATGCCCCCCGCACCCCTGCCTCGAGGAGCACTGGTGGTGGTCTAGAACTTCCAGCTCCTGTATGCGTCCCACCAATTCTGTTCCTTCCTCAAGTGATCAGGAGTTTGAAAAGTATGGAGCAACCATGATACTGATAGCCCCAGACTTGCCATGGTGCATGGTAAGCAGACTTTCTGGATATGGCCATCTGTCTTCCACATAGTCTTCCACAGAAGACAGACCACCTCTCTCAGGAGAGGATACTGGTTCTTCGCCAGAGTGTACACACGTTCAACCTACACACCTGTCTTCTGAAAGGCTAAGGTACAGGGATTGGAACCTTCAGGAAGACGTGATGGAGGTGGTGCTGCTTTCAGCAAGGCCAGCATTTAAGTCTCTATACCTGTAAAAAAATAAAAAAAGTCATATACATTGTGAAGGCATCTGGAAGCAGACCCAGACAAGAGAGTAAAGTTTGCGCTACAAACTTTTATTAAAATCACAAAAGGTTTGGTTAAGGCCCATCTTGTCCCCCTAACTGAAACTAATGATAGTCTGTGTCAGGAAGTCCAATGTATGTCTGTGTCCAAAACCTATACTTGCCCTCACACCTATTGGTTCAAACTATGTTGGGGTGTCCGCATCAAACCAGAAACTGTTCAAACAAAAGTTGAGTGCTTCTTTCAGCTCTTTGTCGAAAAAAAGGGGTCTACCTTCCCCAGGATTCCAAATAGTTCACTATCAATCACAAGGGATTCCCTTCCCAAGATTCCAAGTCGCTTACTGTTTTCACAGCAATTCAAATCCTTGGGATTCTTCCCAGCTTTCAGGCTTTTGGCTCTTTCATCAATATCATAAAGGTCAACATTTAGTTCACAATATATCAGCTTCTCTGGATGGTCAACCATAAACTTACAGATGATTCAAGTGTCTTCTCTTTAGTGGGGTGTATTCGGTCTAGGTGCACTTGTCAGACCACACGGTCCACCCATTACAGGTTGTGCAACAGGCACACCTGATTGGCTTCTTTTCCACAGTAGCACCAGCACTACTTCAGTTCAACAGGGGTATTGGACTTGTACTCTTGCAGTCCTTTTCAACACTTGTTGTGCCACCATTCAATTGTTGGATTATCACAACTTTCTCACAGCTTGCCACTGTTGAAACTTTCAATGTTGTACAGTTCCTCTTTTCCTTATGGCACTTGCCAATGCTGCTTTTTTCCGTTTGTACAATTTACAATTCTTTGTTGATTACCAATGCTTGTTTTATTTAGTGTCCATGAATCCTAGTCCCTTTGTATCAGGGAACACATTTCTCTGCTTTCCATTCATGTGGTATATGCTCATTATTACTTGCCTTTGGTTCAGTATTCAAAATGGCAGTTCATTCATCTCAAAATCAACTTAACTGCAAATTCCCAGTCTACTTTCCTGCTGGGAATTTGCATCCAGCTCACTTGCTTCTCATTCAGTATAAAGCTTTCTGCCTCTTCAGCTGCCTTAATTTCTATGCAGTTTGCCATTCAAAAAATGCTCCGTTCATCAGTGTACTCATTGTTTTTCATTTGGACCAGCAATCGCCACGTGGCTCACACCACAGCGTCCCAGAGTCATTTAGCCTTACTTGACTCACCGAGTACACTATCTTTGTGCGCCCTTCTCCGATTCGGCCGGTTCTTGGTGGCTGCTGCTGTTCCCGGCTTGGCATACCCCTCCTACAGGGTCTCGGACACCTTTGGCTACCGGAGAGGGAGTCCTCGTGACTCCAGGAGTTTGGCAGCCTGACCCTTCTACCAGAGACCTTATGACAACTCCAGCCACACTCTGCTTCCACTGCAACAAATCTGCAGCACCTTTGCGCTTCGGACACGCGTCTCCCTGGCTTCACCTCCGGCTCTGCCGCCAGCAAGCATTCAAGGGGCGATCTCCCAGGCAATCTCGATTCCCTTAGCTTCACCTGAACGGACCATCTATACCGCCCTTTTTGCCTCAGGCGCAGCCCCATTTGTATTGATTTCACAACGGTCTTGGTACTAGACATCCCTCGTCCCAGTACCAGAGTGGTGTTTGTGTATGTCTGAGTCTAGGAAGGATGAATGTAAGTTCCTATGTGGTCTCTTCCTCATCTCAGTACCAGAGTGGTGTACATTGGGAGATGGTTTTCTAATAAAGTAAAGAAGGGATTGGTAATGTTCCATAAATGCCTGGTGGACATTTAATTACTGATGAAAGGTAAATGGGGGATACTGAGTCTCACCCAAGGGTGCCTCATCCCCACTCCTCAAGTGCCCTCCTCCCAGGTGACCTCGTATATCCACCCCCAGGGTCAGGATCCAAGAGAGATGGCCTTTCGCTGGCCACGGAGGGTGGGGAAGGAGGGGGGTATTTTGGGGAGAGAAGTGAGCGACTTGCTCAGATTTCTCACAACAGACACGTTCGCAAAACACTATTGCTTGGATACCGTATCCTCAAATGATTCTGATTTGACAGGGCTGTCTTACAATAAGCAGTGACATAATCGCCATGGGATTTGCTCCTTCTCTCCTCCGTACGGTCATTCTGCTATGGGAATCTATCTAAGATGAGGAATCAGTGGAAGGACACAATCCATTAGAAGAACACATTACTTCGCCCTGGTAATGTTCTTTCTAATGGATGTTCCTCCCACGTATTCCTGCGCCCCCTTAAACAAAACTATAAATAACGACATACAATTTTAGTAACACGTAAATAACGAAAGAATTTGTTTAAAAAAGAAAAAAATGGGGGGGTCCACTCTCTGTTCCAACTGCTTTATAATCCCCCCCAACCTTTTATATCCCCCACATAAAAGTTTCACCATTATTAACACTGTATACTGAGAATATATGTGGAATCTTCTAATGGATTCCTACCTCCCAGGCATTTCTCCTCTCCGATAATCGTATCCCAGCACAGCTGGTCTTATGAAACATTTCTTCTACCAGCAGGCAAAGCCCCACTCAATGTCCCTACATGCCCCATGTGGTACATAACGTCTGTCCCAGTATATATTGAGGAGCCACACTGACTTTAGTTCTTTTTTCCTTGTACTCTGTCTGCTTTGAGAGCACGCTACTAATTGGTTTGTGAAATAATGCCAAACCCTGCAAGGCATCTGGCGTCAAACTTTTCACGGATTGTGGCCAACAGATTTTTGTGTCAGACACCCATAGGATCTGTTAGTACTGCTTGGGGGAGAAACACAGCGCCCAAGACTCAGTTGTGCCAGTCCATGCAACCCAAGGCCCTCCAGGAGAGGGCGGCTAAATTATTTACATTTTTCCACAAAGGAAAAAGTGAAGCTAGGGTATCTAGGTGCAGATCGTTGGTCAGATTGACAGGTCCTCGCCCTGCAAAGAGAAGCACTGCAAGAGGTCCAGCTCACGGAGCAGTGCCTCTCACTATAACACTTCTTCCCCTTCTAAAGGAGGTCACTGCACCAAGGGCTGCCAAGAGGTGGCGCAAGGGAATCGGTTTCTGACCCAATTCTCCCATCCAGAAGAATGGGAAGCCTTTAGGCAAAAGATGCTCTACTTCTTCACCAAGGACCTGGCTCCTGGAGCCCCATTAGCCCCACCAGTGCCGTCCATGCTATCGCAGACCAAAGTGCTCAGCCCTGGCTTCCATGGGCGAAGTACCATCCCGGCACTGATGGGCTCCGCCTTCGGGCATAGAGATCAGCGCTGCACCAATTCCCTCTACTTTCACACCAGAACCCCTCTTGAATATGCCCTACTACCCATCAGGCCTTTTAGGTCAAAGATGGGTCAAATATTTGAAGAAGGATGGGACCCAATTTTTTTGGGGATAGAGTTCCCTGTGCCTTAGAGATATGAAGGATTATGGTGAGGAAGAGGGTTTATTGGACATGGCATGAGAATTTCAAGAATACATTGGCCTTGATATTTCCCAGAGTGACATCCTAACAGCACAGATTCTGGGTAGACCGCAGACCTCTTTCTAGAGTTTAATGGTCCTAGTAGGTGACCCCTTTAGGGTATCGGCTCCATCCATGTGGAAAGTTCAATACAAGCTTTCTCCCATCCTAGATAAAGGGCCATCAAAGAAGGAATTACTTCCTTTCAATACGACAGTTCAGGCCGTAGTGCTGAAATCCTGGGAGAAAGCAGACTCCATTCTGACGACAGATAGCTGGCAAGGAAACATTGCCCGGCTCCTTTGGACTTGGCTTTCCTATCCACCCCTGCTGCCCGTGAGAGCTTGGTGGTGCAGGCTGCAAAAGCTGCCATCATGCAGACATCCACTTTCCTGTCACTGTGCCTGGACAGCAAAGAGATTCTATTCATGAGGGAAGAAGGTTCTCTCCTCAAGCTGCCTCGCCCCCACAGCATTTAATTTCCTGTTTCCTGGACACATTTTCTTTTGGCCTCTGGTCTGCAGCAAGTAGAGCAGCAGGTCACCTCCCAGAGGGTGAGGTGTGAGAGGGTTTTGAGGCCCTTTTCCACGATGGCAGATGGGGTTCTCTCCAAATTCTTCAGCTTGATTATGGCAGACTACATGAGACGTGCTCTGGCTACTAGCACAGTATTTACAAGGCACTCTTGGATGAGAACAGTGCAGCAAAAAATGATTAATTGACGAGGCTCCAATCCTCTAGGGTGACGGGTACGTCTTTAAACCTGGCGGTTCAACAATTGATAGTACCACCAAGCAATGGTCAAGGTTTTCGCCCCTCCTTTGCCCCTCGTGATAGAGGTCAGACTTCCCCAGTTAGGCAACAAAGTCGCTGAGCTTGGAGGTGGAATTGCAACCTCCATAGTCCCCTCTGCGACACCATGTAAAAAAGTCCCTGTGAGAAAAATGTCGTCCACGTCTCCAGTGGGAGGAAAATGTCCCAGGTTTGCTTGGAATTGTTCTGCACCACCTCCAGAGCTTTGGCCTTACAGGTTGCTCCAACAGTGCTACTGTCCCTTTCATTAATCACCTTTCAGACCATCCTTCTCTCAACCCCACTTTGCCTCCCGATACACTCCTTTTGGAGGAAGTCTGCCTGCTTCTGGCAGAGGTTGGGGGTCTAACTGGTATCACACTTAAAACAAGGAAGTGGAATGGTACTCCCATCTACTTTCTGGTACTGACGGGGGTTGCGGGAGGCGTACATCCATTCCTGGATCTGATGCTGCTGAATTTGTACCTATGCAAACACAATTTTAAGATGTGAACTCTGGTCCAGATCCTCCAAGCCATCAATCTGCAGGGCTGGTGGTGGGCGTCAATAGTCCTTCAGTATGATGATTTGCATGTGCCTATTTATGTAAAGTATAGTAGGTAGTAGAGATTCGTTTTGGGCCAACGTCATCACCAGTTCAAAACCCTGCTGTTCGATTTTTCTTTAGCACCCAGGGTTTTCACCAAGCTGGTGGCATTGGCGACGCCTGGCTTCAGGAGGGAGGGCATTCATGCCTTTACCTACCTGGACTGGCTCATTTTGAACTCCCTCCTCAGACCACGCATCTGCACATTTGTTCCTCATGTGCAGTCTGTTGTACAGCTTGGGCTTTTCCCTGAACTTCAAAACCTGAACTTCAAAAAGGTTTTGCCATACCAGTCCCTGTGGTTTATCGGGGTGATCTTGGTCACTCGCCTGGGCATAGCATTTGTGGCTGAGGAACGATTGGTCAACATTTCTTGATGGTATAATTTCTCCAATCCCAGAGCCACGTTCCACCAAAGCTTTTTTATTCTTGATCAGTCTCATGATCTCCTGCATTGTATTGGTCCCAAAGGCTTGACTACGCATGAGATCGCTTTAGTGCCTCTTTAGTTGCCAGTAGTCTCAATTTCAGAGCAACAGATCAGAACATTTGTAAGTGTCTAGTTTTTTTCACCACCTTGCACGGAGGGCCCTGCAAGATAACATGTTAAAAGGTGCGTTGCTTTGACATCTCTGGCCTCAAGTAAGATCCACAACCTCCTCCATGGTTCAGAAAGTTACAGACCCTGGCGCCCTTGGATGAATGCGCCCTGCAAGGTCATGAGAAGAGAGCAGAGCGCCTCTTGGCAGTACCATCCCACGGCAGTACCATCCCACAGACCAGATAGCGAGGCCTTTCTGCCCCCAATAATCCCTACATGAGAAATATAGGTTTGCCATGCTTTCTTCCCATGACCCCCGCATGTCACTGCACCATCCAAGGCCAGACCACCGACCATAAAACCTTTAAACCCCTTGATTGATCACTAGGATTGGAAGGCAAGGCTATTGCGCCTTCAGTAATGGGTCACGTGATTTGTGCAATGAGGTACAGCGTGGCATTGGAATTATAGCCTAAAACTAAGGTGGAGGACCTTGGGGCTTGCAGATCTGTCGGGGAGCAAGTGAAGTGTGTGTAAATTGGCGTGACCTCCGCTCTCCCCCAAGCCCATCCCTGTATCTGCCAGTTGCATTGTTATAATCGTAAAAATAACATTGTGTGTCAGAGTAGCTAATTGTTAGGTGAGTTTACCACGGATGACGAGCCCAGCAGCACCCACGTGAACAAAGATGAACAGATGAAGATTGACCAAGGGCCTGGCCTCCCATATGGAGAAGGCCCTTCATCTATAGGCCTCCACCAATCCCTATTGTAGAATGTACTATATATTCGAGCAGTTAGACAAACGGTGTGGTGTACGTTAATTATGCGGATGATATGCAGTGCCTTGTGCCATTGACCGGGGATTACTTGACTCTGCCTCGATAAATTCCACCTAGAACGCTTTCAGCCCTGGATGCAAGTTAATAAGCTGGCCCCAAGTTCTAAGACAGAACTCCTGATGCTAGGTACTGCAATGCAGCCGAAGAAGCTAAATGCGAAGTACCTATCCTTCAAAATTGCAGATTGTAACATCAACACCCAGAATAATGTCAAGACACTTGGTGTGATTCTCGAACAAGAATTTTATGTGTTATCATTTGAAGCTCAGCAACAGCCCTTTCTGTCATCAGCCAATTGCGCCATAGTGGCGCGAGCCATTATTGGAGCTAAATTGGATTATTGCCATAGCATACTGCTAGGAATTTCCAAAGATGACATGACCCGGTTGCAGGTTATTCAGAATAACGCTGTGCGCATTGTTGCTGGTCTGAAAAGGAGAGAACACGTCACAACGGCTAGGAGAGCATTACATTGGCAGCCGCATTATCTACTGCATGATGTGCATTACGCACAACTGTATCTCCGGGCAATCCCCAAGTATCTGGCCAGGCGTATCTTGCATCTAGAGTGCTGAGATCTAACAACACTGGCTTGCTAGAAACACCAAGAGCGCATCTGTCTTATGTGGAGCAAAGATCTTTTCCTCATGCTTCCCCATGGATATGGAACTCCCTCCCTCCAGATCTGAGGTCCTGCACTAATTTGCAGATCTTTAAGATCGGGCTGGAAACGTATCTATTTGAGTAAACTCATGCCAACCATTTAACCTGGTGCCTTCCATGACCTTTTTCCCCCTTCGCCATCCCCTGTGAAATCACTCTGTTGTGCGTTTTATGTATTGTTGGTGTCCCTATGCCTCTGGGCCGTTTCTCTCCGTGGTATAAATAAAATTGTAACAAATGACGCTGTTTGTACTTATAATGTACCGCACATGCCTCAGAACATTCTGTGCCAGCAGAGTTCGTTGCTGATGCATTCCTATTTTTTTTTTCCAACAGAATATTTTATTAGACATTTTTGGATACATACAACATCATCTACATCACGTACAGCTTAATTGCAATTCTGTTAGTACACACACAGGAGAACTTTTTGCAAAAAGGGTTCCATATCAAGGCTGAGACTGATGCTGAAATTGCGGAAGTCTCTGTCTCTGAATTGCATTTTCCAGGAATAGGTCCTATGTGAGCCAGCGGGACTTGGGCGGTCGTCTGGTCAGACCCTTGAATTTCTCATCTATATTCCATGAAGGGGGTCCAGGTGTTTCGGAATGCTGTGATAACCCAGTCGCAGTGCTGTGACATTCTCCGAAACCACTATGTCCAAGCATTTTATCCACCACATTGGTATTGATAGCCCCGCAGAATGTTTCCATAGCCTAGCAATGGAGATCTTGGTGGCTGTAAGGAGGTGGGTGATTAGGTTTGCTATCTGGCCTGTTAGTGGGAATGATCCCATCCCAGTATCTCCCAAATAAACTATGCCCGTTTCCCAGGGAATTGCCAGGCCTGTGATCAGTTTAATTTGGTCCAGCACCACACACCAGAATTCGTTGCTTTTGGGCTAGTCCAGAGCATGGAACAAGGAGCAAATGGCTGTGCATCCTCTCCAGCAGCCCAAGGGGATTGCTGGATTACTTTTGTTAAGCAGCTTAGGGGTCACGAAATATCAATAACACACCTTGTATCCCCTTTCTGTTAGTGATGCGTTTACTACTCCTATGCAGTCTTGTCCATATTCTGTCCCAGTCCTCAATGTCTAATGTGCGCCCCAGATCTTTTTCCCAGGCGATCATGTATTTCTCCTTAGCGTGCGGGTCTGTTTTGTCTGATAAACAATATAGTGTTGAGATTTTGCCCTTAGGCTGGGATGTTGATATGGTGCGCTCCAGTGCTGTCAGTTCTCTCCCTTCTTTCCCTTTGATCGAACGATCAAAGGGCAAGAAAGGAGAGAACTGACAGCACTGGAGCATCCAGTGCCTTAATTTTATGTAGTGGAATCGGTCTGCCTCGTGTGACATAAAATTTAGCTTTAAATTCTACGAATGTGAGGGGGTTCCTGTTAGTCAAGTCTCCTATCTTTCTCAGACCCCCCAACCTCCAGGCAGCAAAGCTATTAGGGCGCATACCAGGTGTGAAATCCGGTTTATCCCAATTTGGGATTAGGGGATCCAGGGTGCCCAAGCAACCCCATTTGCGTTCTGCAACTCTCCAATTTGCCACTGTATTTTTTGTGGCCGAGAGAGGGCCTGAATTTACCGGGTGTCGCGAGGGCATGGTATGTGGGAGGGAAGATGGTAGTGCTGAGCACCACGCTTCCTTGATTTCGCTTCCAGCAAGGCTGGTTTTCAGTGAACTCACAAGCAAAAGCATGGGAGAGTTGAGCGGCTCCTGTCAATGCGTGGGTCTCCCCACCCACCCCCGAATGAAGTTGAGTATTTTTTTCGGTTCTTTCAGTAGGTCCCACTCTGGGATGTGCACACCGGGAGCGCTGCACAGTGGTAGATGATTATCGGGACAATATTCATTTTGACCGCCGTTATCCTCCCTAGCCACGAAATGTCCTACTTCTGCCAGAGTTCCAGATCCTTTTGAAGTTCCCAAAAATGGCTGAGTGAAGTTGTGTTAATATGTTTGTTCTATTTTGTTAGGAATCTGGACTTCTGGGTACCCGTTGGAGGAATCTGCCCAAGAAGGGAGGTGGTTCGGTGAAAGGGAATTCCTCTGTGCACAAGGGATGTTGATCGCCAGAGCCACTGACTTTGCATAGTTCACTCTGAATCCTGAGATTTCCCCAAAGGCCTCCATTTCTTTCCATAGGTGCTTCATGGATCCATCTATTTGCGTTATTGTGAGGAGAACATCATCTGCATACATAGCCATTTTGTACTCTTGTTTGCCCACTGTAAGGCCCTGTATGTTTGTGTTCTGTCAGAGTTGAAGGGTGAAATGCTCCATTGATAGGGCGAATATTAGCAGGATAGAGGGCAGCCCTGACGCGTAGGCCTCTGTATATGTGTACCTTGTCCGATCTGGTCCCATTAATTCTTAATTGTGTGGACGGGTTCTTGTAATTAGACATTACCCAAGCTATGAAGTTGGGTTTAAACCTAAAGTGCAAAAGAGTTTTCTTAACGTATCCCCAGTCTGAGATCAAATGCTTTGTGGGCATCCAAGGAGATAACTGCCATCTTCTCAACTTTCTGGAGGCAGATTCTATGGGATTGATTGTGCGTCTGATGTTGTCTTGAGTGCATTGACCTGGGATAAAACCAGTCTGATCTGGATATATTAGCTTTGGGAGTGCAGTCCTCAACCTGGAAACGAGAATCTTGGAGAATATTTTCCCATCATTATTCATAAGTGTGATTGGCCTATATGAGGAGCATACCTCGGGATCTTTACCTGGTTTGAAGGTGAGTATTGAGAGATTCTGCCATGTAGGGGGTGACGAGAAACAAGTTAAATAGTTCTGTAACCCCCGGGGACAGGATGTGTGTATATACCTTATAAAATTTATCTGTGAGTCCGTCAGGACCTGGAGCCAAATTTTTTAGAGTTTTGATCACCTCCGCGGTTTCTTACGCTGAGATTGGGAGCTCTAGGGGGATACAAGCAAGCATTAGGGGAGGACTGACTGGTGTGTAAGTAGTGTGCCTGCTTATCAGGAGATATAGGGGACCCTGCCATTATTTCTCTATTGTGATCCAGCATTATCTCCATTTTATTCTTAACAGCATATCGCAAGCTACCGTCCAATCCCTTGAGTTTTGGAATGTTGTTTCTGTTGTGTACCTTTTTTTAGTTTGTGAGTTAGGTCTCGATTGGCTTTGTTCCCATTGATGTAGTAGAATTGCTTGGTGTATGCCAGGGCCTTGGCCGATCTATCTGCTCAATGCATTTCCTGGGCTGTCCTGGATTCTTTGAATTCCCTCTCTGTTTTCCTGGTCTGGCGCTTTTTATAGGCTATTTCTAATTCTGCCACTTTTTTCAAGTTCGGACCCCTGGATTTGAGAGATCATTCCTTGCTCTGCCGCCGTGCTCATTAACGCCCCCTCCCCCTTTATTACCGGTTTCATGGCATCCCAAATCATGGGCCTGGTTGTGTTTTCCCTAGAATAGTGGCTGAAGGTCTCACCTATTTCCCTTTTGATGACTTCATCCAGTAGGGTGGAGTCCTGGAGTTTCCAATATATTGGGGTCGGTCGGGTGTCTGGGGAGCCCTGTATCCGCAGGTCAGCCGAGACAGGAGCGTGGGCTGATAGTATTCTGGTATGAATTTGTACCATTTCAAGGCATGGGTAGGGGGCACTTGACATTAAGATTAAGTCTAGTCTTGAGAAGACTTTATGCGCATTTGAGTAGACGGTAAAATCAGTGGCCCACTTATTAGCTAATCGCCACACATCTACCGTCTGTTTCCCTAAGAAATTTCGCCAGCCCCAATGATCTGGATCAATCTGCACTAGTCGGAGAGAGTGCTTTATCGGCTTGCGGGTCCGGAAAAATTGAAGTCCCCGCCTATCAGAAGGTAGCCTTCCGTGAATGTTAGGATCGTAGGGATTACATCGAGCAAGAATTTTTCTCACGCATTATTAGGACAATACATGGTTGTTGTAGGAAGTGACCCTTTATTAGGAGAAATCTACCCTGGGGGTCTCTTTTGACTGTAGTGCGTGTCAAGGGAACGGTTTCACTAAGGAATACGGCTACACCACATTTTTTTCCCCCGATGTGGCGAAGTATGATTTCTTCTTTTAAATTACATTTTCTGTTCATCTGCCTGCAGCACATGTGTTTCCTGCAGGCAAACAATATCTCCAGAAAGTTGCCCCAACCTACATTCCACTGACCTCCTCTTCCCCGGAATGTTGAGTCCCTGGACGTTCCTTGTAATCATGCAAATCTTGCGTTCGTTGTCAGACCCCATAACTCCTATTGATGTACGTGCTAATATTTGGGATTATGTGGGCCCATTTCCGTGTGATGGGGGTCAGTTTATTCTAACTGTGTGTGTCTGTGTTAGTTACGGATGTAGATGTCGTGTTGCCTTTCGTCTCCTGAATCAATTAGAGTGAATCACTCCTTCCCCGCCCCCCACTCTCCCCCTTGTCCATCCAACAACAGTCCGGGATGGGAGCAGCCCTTTACCAACAGGGTATCTGGCTCAATCCCACCACCGGCACAACTCCAACTGTGTTTAATGGCGTTTTCGTTCCACGCAGGCTTGTGATTATCTATAATTTATTTTTTCCCACCCAACGCCCATTGCCCAGAAAATAGGCTCAGAACTCCATTTCGACCTCTTGGGAGCCAACCCTATGAGGGTTGGAATTGTAGGGTTGATTGTGTTCCTCCCGAATTTCATTTGGCTGAATCAATGTTGTTCCCTCGAGATCGAGGCCTAGATGGAGACCAAACTTTGTCCTATTGAGATTTGTTTCCACTTTCAATTCGGGGGCTCGTTGTTCTTCAGCGGGGGGCCCCTGATTCTGCGTCTCCGATGCACTCTCGTCCGGTTGCCTGTAGTGGATTTCTCTGTCGGCTCCTGCGTAGCTGATTCTTTCTCAGATTCACCACTTTCTCCTACAGAACCCAGGAACTTCTCTGCTTCTTTTAAGTTATGTATTTGTCTCGGAGTGCCTTCCCACGTAAAGTACCATATGCTGCTGCACCATATATGCCCGCCGATTGACATTGTGTCCCCACTTTCGTTGTAGATACTCCTTTACCTGTGTTTTACTTGCAGACTCTCATGTACCTTGTATTTTACTTGTACCTTTTGCTTTAACATGATGCCTTTACTTTGTAACACGTTAACTAAGCTTCGCATATTCCTGTAACTGCTACGCCCTGATACCCTGGGGTCTGGTGCGCATTATAAATGAATAAACAAAACAAAAACAAAACAAAGATTAGTGAGGTTGGGGAAACCCCAGCAATAAGGGATTTTCTTCTCTTGCAGCCAATCCGTGAGGTGTTTCAGCGCTTTTCTCTTGAAGAGGGGGGTGTTCGCCAAATCCTGATACATGCACCTCTAAACTGGATGCGTTTAGAGTTTTTGTATTCCCTCATTATTTCCATCTTCACCTTGAAGAAATAAATTCTCGCGAGGACATCTGGGGGTGTGGAGAATTTTTGTCGAGGCCTGCTGCGGTGCACTCTTATCGATTTCAAGTGGGGCCTCATCTGGCACAGTAATAATAAATCTAAAAAGATCTTTTGTTCAGCTCTCCAAGTCTGCACTCTAAGTCTGCATCAGGGACCGATGAGGGGAATCCCCCGTAGGCGAATATTTGGTTGGGTGGTTTTCCGCATCCTCCTGTTTCGATTCCAGGGCGGCAATCCTGCTCATGCCATTATCTATGTCAAAAGATTGCTTGCAGAGGTTGTTGTCGATGTCCGCCGTCCTACTTTCCACCTTAGCTACACGTTTGTCAATAGTGGAGATCTTACCCATGAACACCTCAGTCCCCTTTTGAAATTCCCCCGTCATGGCTGCAAGCAATTCTTGGAGATCTGATTTTGTCACGGACTGCATTGCCGGGTTGCTGCCTGATGCCCCCGATAGGGCAGATGACTGAGGCTCAACTTGTTCCCCCTTTTTGTTGGGTTGGTTCATAAGAGTGGCAATGTCGGGCTGTTTGGAGTTTTTCCCACTCTTCGCCATGATATCACCGAGATGCTCCGGTATAGATAATGCCTTTGCTAACCCCCTGCTGTGTGTTGCTTTTGAGGTTCTCGGGTCTAAGCCAGGGCTTCCAGTCGGGGCACTTTACTTTATCAGTGTTTTCTCAGGGGTCGTAAGCTCTGCACCCTCTGTCACTGTTGTATGATTCCCTGGAGGGGTGGCAAACTCCACTCTGGTCCCAACCGGTACCTCTACAGCCATCCCTGAGATGTTGGCGCCTGCACGCAGGGGCTGCCGTCTGATACTGCCTACAGTGATTGCGATGTATCTGTCTCCCAGCTGACTTCACTGTGCACCTAGAAGCATAATCCAGTACAGGATGGGCTGTGAGTCGCTGCAGCGCTCTATTGTTTAAGGGCTGCTCCCCCCCAGTGATCCCAAAGACAGTCGGGCTAGTAGTTTTCACGGTAGTGTTGCACAGTGCCTCAGTGTTTTATAGAGGATTGCGATTTTTTTTTTAATTTTTTTAAGCAGAACCATGCAGAGCGCTTTGTGCTACTCTCAATTTCCGCCGCACTGTGCCGGGTCATGTATTGAGGGGGTGGGGGTCACACTGCGGCGCAGGACGGCACTCTGCTGCAATATTTGCAGTCCTTTAGTGAGGATGGGTAGGATGACCCCCTCCGCCCAGAGACCTTTCGGAGGGATCCCGGGCTGTAGTTTAGTGGCCCTTCTGCTTGCACTCCAGGAACAGTTCTTCACAGAGATGTGTCTCAGTCCACCCCCAGGTTTCGCTTTTCGGTTAAGGCGATTTCACTTATGCCCGCTTCACGAGTCCCAGGCTCCCATCGATCCACCACACGGCATGTGGTTCTGGGCCTTATGAGTATGACGTTTAGATGCGATTGTGGTGGGAACTCCTGTGTACCAGCCAGGAGGCCTGCCCGCGGGGGTTCCGCGGAGCGCCAGGTCCCAATTTCCATGGTGATGGGGGGGAGGTGGGGGGGCTTTGTTCGGGAGGGGACCGAGCCCCAGTCCCATCCAGGTAGAAGCTGTAAAGGAGGTAGCACATCCCTCACACCCGTTATTGGAGGGGCAAGTCCTCCCGTGCTGCAGCTGGGCCCAGGGTCATCGCCGAGCCGTCCGGTACCATCCAGTTTCGGCCCCGTCCAGCGTCCGCGGCACAGAGCACCTCAGCATCATAGGGCAGGAGCCCGGTATGGTGTATTGAATCAGCAGGTGCCCAGTTCGCCGAGGGTTAACTATCCCGACTCGGCTGCCGGAGCCCCAGGGGTAGGTTCCACTCGCTCTAGGGACGCCAATGCCATAGCGGGTGCTTACTTGCTGCGAGGTGCGAGCGGGAAGAACACGCAGGCCATCTTAGTCAGATCGACTCCCCCCATTTCGACTGGGAGGAACCCCAGAGCTCCAGGGCGATGCTCTGCGTGCGGGCGCCATTTTCCCCACTCCATGTCCGATCAGACTTGGCACCTGCAACGATGGTTCAGTGTGGGTCAAAGGAGGGTCTCAAGGCTTTCGTTTTTGTCAATAGATGCTGCGTCCCTTCATTATGTAGCTTCATGGAGTCGTGTGCAGAGTTTTACCGGCTTAAATGCTGTTGGTGGCTGGGATGAGGCAGCAGCTTCTACAGAGCCATGCCACCAGCAACGGCACCACGCCACGCCCCTGCATTCCTATTTTTGTAGAAATAAATACTTGTTATCCTTGCAACAGTGTCTGTGGCCTTTTTCCCTAGTGGGCTGTATTTCTTTCTGGTGTGAGCCTGCAGTGGTGTGCCTTCAAATGTTTGGGGTGCCAGTCTGTTTGATCTGATGGTGAGCGCGCAGTGGTTTCCTTTGGAGTATAGGAAACACATCAACTTGCTGAAATTGATGGCAATCCAGCTGGTCCTAGTCTTCCTCCCCTGTGTAAATTAACAAATCTGTTTTGGTCCTGACTGACAAAGTGGGCATTCACTACCTCGACAGACACGGTGGTGTGGGGTCTTTGCCACTATGCAGAGAAGCAATGGACTGCCATTCTGGGCTCCCGAGAATAAGTCCGACACCAGATCACCTTACCAGAATAGTGTCACAGCAGATGCCTTAAGCAGCGGCCTCCCACGAGTGGGAGCTGAGTCAAAGTGCAGGAGGATATTCTTTTTCCACTGCAACTTCTCAAGTGAACCTCTTTGCTTCCAGTGTGAACGGGTGGGGGGGGCGGACTGCTCCAGGGAATTTGAAGCTCTGAGAAACACATTGATGGTCAGTTCAACCTCTACTGTAAATTCCTGCTGATCCCAGTCATTCAGCTCCGCCTGTTTGGATCCACGTTGATCTTGATCACTCTGCAGTGGGCTGAGAGAAAGTGGTAATAGAGTTGCTGGACCTGGCATCTGCCCTCCCTGGCGTCTTCCGATGAGTGGATCTGATGTCCCAATTAGGGTGGGCGTGGTCCCCCCCACTCCACCCCCCCCCCCCCCAACCCCAACCCCTCCCAAACCACAGCAGCCTGAAACTTCATGCTTGGCTGCTGAAAGACTGAAATACAAGGGGTGGGACTTGTTGAATGTCCTGATGTGCTTCTCTCAGATCGGAGACCTGCCACTAAGTCTATTAATGTGCGCAGATGGCGTAAATTCTGGGCTTGGTGTTGAAAGAGGGCTCTTCACTCTTTATTCTATTCCATTTCCTCTGTTGTGAGTTTTTTGCTGTCTTTGGCCCAAACGGACTTGCATTGGACTTTAAAAGGACCCCTGAGCAAGGCTTTTCATCACTATTCCCGTTGTTATGTAATTCATACACTGATTGTGCAATCAGCTACAACCCTGCCAGTTTTTTGTCCTGCAGTGGGATTTGAATTTAGTGTTTCTTATGAGAGCTCAGTTTGATCCACCTGCATTAATGCTTTTAGATTGCTCACTCTTGAGGTGATTTTCCCGGTTGCCTTCACTTCTGAGAGGCAGATGATTGAGCTGTAAGCCTTTTCTCTTAAACATCCATATTTTTTTTTCTTTAAATTGGTCACCTTGTGAGATTGATCTTCCTTCTGAAGATGCTCTTATTTTTCACCTCTCCGATAATCCATCTTCCAGTGTTTTTTCCTGTGCTCCAACCTTCCAAGGGATAGGAGCGATTCCATCGGCTGGACCCTGCACAGGCTCTCGCCTACTACGTCTTTTGGATGAGTGATGTGCCGAAAGATGACCAGCTTTTTGTTGGTTATACTGGTGCCTGTGGTTGCAGGGCTGTGGCCAAACCGACCCTGAGAAGGAGGATCATTCTCTGCATCTCGGAATGCTAGGATCTGTTTGGAAAGATGGGCCTTAGGGTCTCGGATTGTTTTACCCGAGGTCTGTCTGCCACCTCTGGCCTGTAAAGGTGGATGGGGGCTCCCGGTCTTGGACATTTGCAAAGTGGTTACATGGGCTTCTCTGCACAAACATAACTGCCTGGGTTCCCTTTCAGACAGGGTGCCTGCTTTGAGGGATGTCCTCTAGTTTTCTTATTTTGGTGGTGTACTCTAGCTCTCTTCCCTCCTTAAGATTCACATAATTCCATGGTAGTCTATCATAGATAAGAAGTCCATTTCTGGAATGAATCTGTTCGAAGAACAAATTGCTTCTCTCTCGGTAATTATCTTTCTGATAGACGTTCCTCCCACAAATTCCTCATTGCTCTCCCAACCTGACCCACTCGGTGGATAGCTAGTGTGCACCATTGCTTCTGCAGTCCCTCGTGTCAGAGGGCTAGGGAAAAATTATCGGACTAATATCATGGGTCATGGCACCTCAATACTATATACTGTCCCTGACATCGTGTCTGCACAGGGTGGGTAAAGTAGTGTGGCAAAGCAGACCTGGAGCCATGCTGCACCTCATGCTTTGTCGGAGGTACCCCGTGGAACCCCCTAGAAAGGCTCTGGCCAAGGCTAAGAATGTCTTTGTCCCTTTTTCTGTGCCCTCTTTCCAGGATTATATTTCTGAGGTGGATGAAGGGTTTGAGGAAGGTATGGTTCCTGAGGAGGTACCTGACAAGATTTTGTCTTGGCATAGCCAGATTGAAGACCTGCGGCAGTCGTTGCACGACACAAGTGGTCTGCACACCTCTCCGGAGGTGAAGTTGTGTAGGCCTGAGCCTGGCACCCATGCCGAGTCGCCGCACCGGCACCTTATGTCGAGGGTCCCAAATACTTGGGGTGGTCTGTGCCACCAGTGGATTTTCTGCAGGATGACCTGACGGATATCCTCGACCACGGTCCACCAACTGACCCGATACTGCCATTCCATATGGCCTTGCAGAGAAGTGTGGCAGAAGCTTGGACTGCTCCGGAGAGTCTCCCGGCAGTGAGCAAGTCTTTGCCGAGAAAATACTGGCCAGCCAGTAGCGACCCCTGCTACTTGACCACACACACCCCACTCCGGAGAGTTTGGTGGTGCAGGTGGCTTCGGCCCCAGCAAAGCAGGCGTCGTACCCTGCCATCCCTTCTGATGGGGACGACAAGCGTTTTGATGGCTGGGCGAAGAAAGTGTTTTCTTCAGTGGGTATGGCTTTACAGGCAGCCAACTCTGTGTGTGCCTTGTCACGTTTCACGCATACTCTGTGGAACTGTATTACGTTAGCAGCTGATCATATTCCCGAAGGGGAGCAACGGGATGGTTTTCTTGCTATTGTGCAGGATGGCAAGGATGCCATGTGTGAGTCCGTTCAGTCGGGTCTGGACATGGCAGATTGCGTCAGCCGGTCCATGGCGGCGAGCACCGTAATACGCAGGTTTGCGTGGTTGCGGAAGTCGAGGTTTGCTCCGCATGTGCAAGCCCGGCTCCTCAACATGCCCTTTGATGGTGAACATATTTTTGGCAGCAAGGCTGACGAGAGCCTTGAGAGGTTGCAGACCTCTAAAGCTGCAGCGAAGTCATTGAGCGCTGCAGTTCGCCAACCTCCGCCTTTTTGTTCTAGGGGACAGCAATGGAGGGGAGGTTCCTTTCGATATTACTCATCCTTTGGTAAATCGAGAGGAGCTGCAAGTCAAAGGGGCCACCGTAGAAGTAACAGAGGTGGGAAACGGGGTACTCGAGGTGCCAAAGCCGCTCGGGCAGTTGCCTCTTTGCCCTCAGGCACTGCTGCAGCCGCTTCAGCTCAGTCATGAGGCCATGTCCCATGGTTCGCCGGTTGGGGGAAGGCTGGCGCAGCATCTTGTAGAGTGGCGTGCCATTACTTCAGATGTGTGGGTTCTGGAGATCATAGCCCACGGCTACTGTCTTCCTTTCCATCAGAGACCTCACGACAATCCACCAGGGAATCTCTCTTTGAAGAGTCCGGATCCGCTCCTTGCGCAGGAAATACAATCCCTGCTGGAGAAAGGCGCCATAGAACTGGTGCCTGTAGCGGAGAGGAACAAGGGATGGTATTCCCCTTATTTTTTGATTTCGAAGAAAGACGGGGGATTGAGACCCATCATGGACTTGCGTGGTTTGAACAAGCTCCTCAGGAAGGACAAGTTCAAGATGGTTACTCTTTCTCCAGTCCTCCAGGCCCTTCAACTCCAGGACTGGTTGGTGTCTCTCGACCTGAAGGACGCTTACTTTCATGTGCCGATCCATCCCACGCACAAAGAAGTACCTGAAGTTCGCGGTTGGTGACTCGCACTTTCAGTTTCAGGTCCTGCCATTCGGATTGACCTCCGCCCTGAGGGTTTTCACGAAGCTCATGGTGGTGATGGCAGCGTATCTCAGGAAAGGGGGGGGTTCACGTTTACCCCTACCTGGACGATTGGTTGATCAGGGCGCGCTCTCCCGAGCAAGTCCTGGATAATCTGTCGTCACCTGCCACTCCCTTCACAAGCTGGGCTTCTCCCTCAACTTAAAGAAGTCCCACTTGACGCCAACTCAGCGGCTCCAGTACATCGGAGCAGTGCTCGACACGTCCCTGGGGCAGTGTTTCCCTCCCCAGGTGAGGGCTCATCACATTCTGCAGATGGTGGACAAGTTTCAACATGCCCAGAGTCTCCCGGCGTTCGAGTTCTTGAGGTTGCTCGGCCTCATGGCATCCTGCATTCTCCTGGTGCCAGAGGCCAGATTGCGGATGAGATCTCTGCAATGGGCCCTCAAGATGCAGTGGTCACAGTCCTCCGGCATGTCGGACCCCGTTCAGGTGCCGCCCTCGGTCACACAGGACCTCCTGTGGTGGGCTGTCGAAGGCAATCTGAGGGGGGCTCCATTTTGGCTGCCCTGGCCGGAGGCGACGATCGTGATGGACGCGTCCCTCACGGGATGAGGAGCTCATGCCAACGAGTTGACAGTCAGGGGGTCGTTGGTCTCCGTCAGAGTCCAGACGCCATATCAATCTGTTGGAGGTGAGGGCCGTCAGGCTTGACCTGAAGGCTTTTCTGCTGACTGTGCGAGGGAAGAATGTCCTGATTCTGACGGGCAACAAGTGGCCATGCACTACCTCAACAAAAAGGGGGCGGGGGGCAGGGCCACTTCCTCAGTGCAGGGAGGCGATACAGCTCTGGTTCTGGGCCATCCAGCAGGAAATTTCGATCTCGGCAGTGCATCTGGCCGGAGACAAAAACGAGACGGCGGATGCTCTGAGCAGGCAGAGCACGATCTCTCACGAGTAAGAGCTGGCTCAGGAGATTCTCCTGGAGATCTTCGCCTCCAGTGTCAACCGGAAGTGTGAAAAGTTCTGCTCGTGGGAATTTCCTCCAAGAGGAGCCTTAGGGGACGCGTTTGTGGTGGAGTGGTCCTTCCCACTGCTGTACGCATTTCCTCCAGTCCCTGTCATCACAGTGCTGCGGAGGTTCGGTTCCCAGGTGATCCTCATTGCTCCGGCATGGGCTCGGAGAAAGTGGTATCCGGACCTTCTCGACTTGTCCATCTTCCCTCCACGTCGTCTTCCCTACCAAGACGATCTGCTCCCACGGGGGTCAGGTTCTCCATCCAGAGGTCAGATCCCTCAACCTTCACGCTTGGCTTCTGAATGGTTGAGGTGTAAGGATTGGGACCTCCCTGAAGACGTGATGGAGGTGTTGCTTTCGGCCAGACGGCCTGCAACCAAGTCCCTGTACCGTTGGTGAAAGTTCTGCGACTGGTGCAGGGTTAAGAATGTGGATCCTTTTTCATGCGACATTCCTGTGGTTCTGTATTTTTTGCTTTCTTTAGCCCACAAGGCCTACAAGTGGGTACCATTAAAGGTTACCCGGCGGCGCTGTCCATATTTAAGCGCTCGTCTGAGGAGTGTTATTTCAAGATTCCTTTAATTTCTCAGTTTCTCAAAGGGCTCACTAATGTGTTTACGCCATCACCTTTCCAGGTGCCCGAGTGGGATTTGAACCTTGTTCTAAAATTCCTAATGGGCGCTCCATTTGAGCCTTTACATTCTTGTCCTTTGAGACTGTTAACCCTTAAAACAGTTTTTAGTTGCGGTCACCACCGCTCGCAGAGTGAGTGAATTGCAGGCACTTTCTGTTAAGCCACCCTTCACGGTGTTTCATAAGGACAGGGTTGTCCTTCGAGTTCGTCCTTCCTTTCTTCCGAAGGTTGTCTCGGAATTTCATTTAAGCCAGAAGGTCATTCTTCAGCATTTTATCCTCCTCGGCATCCTGGTAAGGAAGAGGAGAGGCTCCATAGGTTGGATCCTAGGAGAGCTTTAAATTTCTACATTTCACGCATGTCCCGGGTCAGAGTGGATGATCAGCTCTTTATAGGTTACGCTCGAAGGCGTTTGGGACAAGCTGTTACTAAGCAGACTTTGTCTAGATGGATTATCTTGGCAATTTCTGAATGTTACCGCTTGGCGGGTGAAGACCATCCGGTAGGCTTATGGGCCCATTCTACTAGGGGTATGGCTGCCTCTACTACCCTGCAGAGGGATGTTTCCATTCGTAACATCTGTGAAGCAGCCACATGGGATTCGGTAAATACTTTTGTAAGACACCACTCCCTAGATTCTATCCATGGCCATGATCAGGCCTTTGGCAAGGCGGTCCTTTACTCTGCAATTTAATTGGGCATTCTAAACTTCTATATTCTAAATTCTTTTCCCTCTATTCTAAATTCTTTTCCCTCGTCCATACGTTGGTACTGCTTTGGGAGTCTGTCATAGATATGGAATACGTCGGAGGACCCAATCCCCTCGAAGAACAAGTTACTTTCTCACCTGGTAACGTTCTTTCGATGGGATGGTCTGACGATGTATTCCATATCGCTACCTCCCTACCTGGCCCGCTACAGAATTTCTTATGCGATTGCAGCTTACGTTTCCGCAAGGCTTTCTGTGGTCATACTGGCAGAAGATTGGTGCCACACGTTCTGGGGAAAAAACTATAACTGAGGCTACGGCCGTCGTGTGTCCTACTTATAACATCTGGTGACGTCGGTTCGACGGAGGCCCTCGAGGACAGCGTATCGACGTCATTGACGCAGGATGCAGACGCCGAAAGATTTTCCGAAGCAGCACAGCTGTGGTGATTACTGTCATAGATATGGAATACATCGTCGGACCATCCCTTTGAAAGAACTTTACCAGGTAAGAAAGTAACTCGTTCTACTGAGGTATAAGTAATTTGTTTGCTTCGCGATAATCTAAATCTTACAGGGCACAGAGGTCGGTGTACTTTGGTCAAAAAAGTGCATGATGAATTCTATGGACAGACTTGAAAGAAAAACGTGCAGACTCTGAACCAGTCTTTGACAAACTTTCTTTGTGAACCGCTAATGGGAACTGTTAAAGCACAGCCTATTACTGCATCTACATGCTCCGGGACCAACAGCTAATTGCAGGTCTGTTTCTAGCCAATTTGGTGCTTGCAGAGATCCCTTTGAATGTGCCACCACCCGATCTTCCACACTTGCCACTCTCAAACACCTGTCCCTCAAGCCCTCCTCAACATCAAACCATCGCTGCTATACAAACTAACCTGGATTTATGAAATTATTATTCAATCACTTTACAGTAGTAAGCAAAGTACACAGAAATATAAATGTGTTTCTTTTCATTGCTGTGGATAGCTCACTCTGGTTGGTTACTCCTTTGTTCAAGACCCTGGAGGATTGTGTATACATTGCCGGTACTGGCATCATATAAACGTGTTTAATGGGGCTGTGTTGCTGGCATACATTTCATGCTTGCAATACAAAAAATTAGGTGGGCCTATTATCACAATTTGATTAAATGTTTTATTTCCAATATAGAAGTTGTACACCAAAAACCTGGATTGCACTTTTCAGGGAGCAAAGTATATACAGAATTGTAGGACCCCCTCCCCAGTGTGTGTGTGTGTGTGTGTGTGTGTGTGTATCTATCTATGTTGGCTGGACTGTTGCTTCCGCAGTCATTGAAAGGCACCCCTCCCCCCGGTTCTTCAAAGATTCCCCAGGAAACCAATGTTGCAAACATCTTCTTTTTATTTGGTGATATTGCACAACACACACAATAAAAAGTCCACTCGCATCGTGGCTCTCCCACAGTGTACGGCCCAAACTTTACAAAGGTGACGCATTTCGCGTTATCCTTAACGCTTGATCACAACAGATGATCCACATACTGATTCAGTTTAAAATACCCCATGTGACACGATGTTGATCTCAGAAAGAGGCCTCATTCATGTGTATTTTAGTGAGACAGTGTCGGCCATCTTAGAGTGGGTCAGCCTTAGTTTTAAACTCCGATCTCTCCGAGTTTTTGCCCATGCTATATCTCCAGTTCATGCACTGACTTTCATTTATCGGTGTTTCCATCGTGCATGTTACATTAATATTGTTCAAAATTAAATATCAATGATCATGCTGTTCACATTATGTACGTAACAAAAACCCATTGTTATATTTAGAAACCATTACACAAGCGACATCATGTAGTTACATAGTGCATAGTGCAGGTATTAAAGTGCATAGTGCCAGCAGCCAGTCTAAAGTGCCTAGTGCATCTGGAAATCCTAATTTGTTTGTACATTGAATGTTTCTTACAATTTCCTTATTAACAATACATCATACTTGTCATTGCATCCAGTCGCATGCATACGCAATAGCCATTTCCACTATTTGTGAGTACTTCTGTCTTCATGTATGCCTAATGCTAACAATACATCTTAAAATATCAGTTATATCCAGTGTTTCGTGCAATTCCATTCAGACAATACATAGATAGTACCCATCATCTTATCCAGTGATGTACATATGGCCATATCCAATTCCTCGTGATATCCCAGTCTACAATGAGTATGTCTATGGCATAAAGTGCATAGTGCTAGCAGCTAATCTAAAGTGCATAGTGCATCTAGATATTCCTATTTTTGGATATATCCATATTGTAAGGTACATAATGCTTCTATCTAATAAAAATGACTCAAAACATTTTTAGACGAGCCTACTACCTTAACTCATTAGTTAGACTTATAACTTGCATCTAAAAATAGAGACCGGGCTATATACCGTATTGAGAGAAAGGGAAAAATTATCTGGGTGGAATCGGTGATATCTGACGAAAACATATACTGTTAATAGTAAAACACAAACTTCTTCCGATGTTAAAATCACTAATGCCTGGCAGAAGCGTGTGCTATTGGGAATAAAATGTAAACTGATTTAAGAGTTAAAATATGGACATCTAAAAAAATCCCAATGGTATATTGCCAAGGCCTGTCTGCGATTGACTAGGAGTTTACTCGCATATAAATACCACAATGTGTCTAAAATACCTTATCGTTTCTGAACATCCTGTCACATGTCTCACCATTAAAAAACAATAATCACCCTAAGTGTTTTGTCAAGAAAAAACCCCAACGGAGGTCCCAAAAATCCTAACAAAGGCATCGTCCTATATCCCATACATATAGAAATGGAAAGAAAACCTGAAAAAAAGGTATGTTGAACAGGGTAAAAAACCCAATGAGAAACAGACAGATGGGGGACACGCTCAACCTCAGTCTTCGACAATGGATATTGTGGTGGCATCTTTATAACGGTAACCTATATGAAATGTTATAAATCACACAGTATGTATTCCAAAGGCAGAGACGTTTTTCTTCGACAAAGAATACAGGGTCTAAGAATACAAGATAAAAATGAACATTCAAATTATTTGGATTACTGTCCCAAGAAAGTTGTTGGGTGTCCTGACCCACGTTTAAGCTATCATGCCACAACATTTGGTGCTGTGGGCTTAGAAAATTCAAGATGGCGGAAAACCCACATGTGCGCCGAAATCCAGGAAAGCTGCGCAGTTGTGCGCACACTAAAATGGTTGCCTCACTTGCCACCCACCAGTGCGAGAATGAAAGGCCGGGTTGCCATGAGGGAAATGGGTTGCCAAAGGAAAAACTGTAGCGCCGGTTAGCTTCAAAGCGCTTTAAAACCACCATTGGACTACCCGCACAGTAGTCTGAAACCATTGGGAATGGAAATGCTGATTGCCAAATGCAACCTAAAATTGTGGGGAATTCATTTCTTAAATCCCAAAAATGGGTGCAGTACCAGTACTCACCACTATCCAAAAGCCGGCGTTTTAAAACCACTCTGTTTCCCTGAAGGCAAGTCAAAATGCCTATTTTCAAACATTGCAATATGTGCAAAATATTTACTGAACACCAGCAGACATTTGGCAGAATGGAGTTTTGTGTGCCTACAAAATCTGGGAAATGAAGATCATAAGACAAGGTTTATAACAAGACTGGCTGAGCTGTGGATTGCAGCAGTTTAAGTTGCACTGGATTTAAAGACACTAAAATCGAAAATGTTTAGATTAAATGAGTGACCTATGTTTGGTATCACATGCCTTTGTAACTGTTGAAATGTCATAGTTTTGCACTTAGAATCAGCATCCTAGCTGCATGTGTAAAATTGCAAGTTAAGTTAAAAAGCAACAAAAAAACCTGCCAGTTAGCTGAAGGTCTGGCTTAAGGAACTTGATTTTGCTTGGCAGCTACCCCCATCAGGAGTGAAACTTGAGTCACCACTGTGTTCCCAGGCCAACCTTCCTTTTGCTGCCCACACTAAGGATATGCCATCTATCTGATAATTGAATTACCTGTGCTCTGCAGGAGAGTGAACAAAGCCCTCTTCACTCAGGCAAAGGTTTTATTACGCAGTCGTAAAAGGTAGCTTCCTCTTGGCAGGAGCTGGGAGGGGCACTGCCTGTGAGAGCAAGCTGGCTTGGCAGAACTGGATTAACCAGTATTTCTACCTTGTGCTGAGAGAAAACCACACCCCTTTGTAGCCAGAATATTGTTTAGAAAAAGATTAATAACTCATGGTGCGGACATGTGAAAATTTTATAAATGATACCATAATTCTTGTGATTTTTCTGCCCACAGTTTAAGAGGTTTTTAGAACCGGTGGTATGTACAGGGGGGTGTCAGCGGAAAAGTGGATATTACTCTAAATGTGTGCATGTTAAAAATCTGAAACTTCATCAGTTAATGTCCCTACTCCCTGCGCACATGTTTGTAAAGTTGGGTCCATGTCAGAAATTGAAAAATCAGTTAAAAAGTCCATTATGTGCCATCTCTGAATGCAAGCTCCTAGAAAGAGCAGATTTGGACAGAGACATGGCTAAATTCAGCCACACCATGTATATGTAATTTCAAGCAACTGTGTAACTGTGAAATATGTCTTTTATTATCAAATATAGAATGTGTGCAATCTGACAAGGGAGTGCCCTCTTGGCAAGCCATAAAATGACATCACTCTGACTCACAGTTCATTCCCCAATCAAGGGGAGGAATGAAAGCTGGACCAATGACAAGTGAGAGGGGCAAGTCTAGTGATGCAACACACACACCCCCTCTCAAAAACACATAAAAGCAGAGAGTCAGGACAGATAGGGACCTTCAATTCCATTTGCTGCAACACACTCTGCCGGAAAAATCCATACTTACCTCCATCAATCTTCAAAGAGCCAACCCTTAGACTCCAAGATAAACAGAGACTTCAGAACCTTAACCCAAAAGGCCACTGCCAGCAAGAGTATTTGTCAGCAGGCCTCAAAATATTTTTGCAACTGAACTCTTCAGACAGCCAGGTGAGCCGTCTGAATTTTGCCAAGAACTTTTGCAAGAACCCGGTGACAGAGATATCCAAAGAGAAGGCAGGACCCGACCCAGAGAACCGGTGCCTAGCAGAGAGAAAGCAGTGCTGTACCCAGAGAGACCCAGACCAGACCGCTGTGAGCAGTTCCAGAGGCCAGGCGCTGTGAGCAGAACCCGGGAAGACCTGACCAGACTGTTGACCAGATCGTGACAAAGCCGCTTTCCGGTTCAAAATCTCTTGTGAGTACTCAGCAAAACTCAGAACACATCTCTTAGTTAAAATCATATAATTCAATCCATTTTTAATCTAAGTAGAACTGCAGCTTAGCAATTGTGTTATCCTGCCATCATTTTTAAAGCTGAAAAAGTGTGCGTTTAAAATTTGCAAAAACCAAAAACGACCTCTAGTAAATCGGTCATATCTCCGCAACCGTTTGGGCTAGAGACTTGCAATAACTTTCATTTGGAAGCTGAGATCCTAGGCTTTCCTAGGACCCCAAAACGATAGAGATAGTCCTTGTGGTTCCTCTGTAATAGCGCTCGGCGCATCCGCGAAATTTGCCGCGATTTGCAAATTTCTTCACATGTAAAAACTGCTGCTGCTTGCCTTCCATTTGCCAGAAATTCGTTTAACCTGTGAAGGCAAGCGTCCCCAAACAGCACGATCCTCCCCGCAATGAGAGACAATGAAGGACTCTCCCAAAATGGGAATAAGGTCAAGACAGAGTGCGGGTGAGCGTAAATGGGAGTTTATCAATCAGAATTGGGCATGCAAAGAACTCTGCAAACTCCGAGAGCGCTCTGTCTGACAATAGCAAAGACAGGCGTATATATTTACAAAAATCGTCATAAGAACCTACACACTATAGGGGGCACAAATTCATGGGGATTGGGTGGCGACGACTAACTATAGGTGCTGCTGTGATGTGGTTGGCTTTGGCTGGAAGACGTCATTGAGCAGCCTCGTGGGTTGGGCTGGGCCTGGCCGGGTGGCAGAGTTCATCCAGGCGGTGTTGTGGGGCCATCGTGGCCAGTGGCAGAGATGAATGTCTCTTCCTGACTTATTAGCCCTATGCCATGCACACCGCAGTCATTTGAGCATTTTTAGTATTATCTTCTTCAGTAAATCTTACAATAGGTTATGCAAC
This sequence comes from Ambystoma mexicanum, assembly GCF_040938575.1. Classification (NCBI taxonomy): domain Eukaryota; kingdom Metazoa; phylum Chordata; class Amphibia; order Caudata; family Ambystomatidae; genus Ambystoma; species Ambystoma mexicanum. The sequence continues at coordinate 1,478,304,428 of NC_090921.1, forward strand.
AGGTTAATGCAACACAGGAGGAATGCACCTTGTGAGGGGACTGGAGGCAATACGTCAGGGCATGGTTACCAGTGTCCTGTTGACCGGGGCCATAGGTCGAGGGGCTAAGCTTCAGGGCCTGACACGGGCGGTACATGTCTTTCTGCCTTGTTAGAAGTTGTTATGGATGTTCCGCTGTGTGTTGTCAAAGAGTTGGGTGTCTTTATTGCACAGGGCCATAAGTCTGAGGTGGTCCGGTGGGTTGTGAGGTTTACGAGGGGGCGCGTACGTTCAGGCAGAGGTTTACTGCTGTGCTGTAAATAATGCAAGTGGCGGGTGGTGGCCTTGGGTGCTACAGAGGGGGTTACAAATCTTTGAAGCGGCTCCAGTCTGGTTGGGGGAGGTAAAGCAGCGCGGCGCGGTCTCTGCTCTCATGCCTTTGGCAGCTCTCACAGGGTGGGAGGGGGAATGGCCTTGCAAGTATTTCACAAAGGTATCTCCCTCGTGTGTTGCTGAGTTAGGTATAAACATCAAACATTTGAACATTCTATAATACTTATTCAAATCCTTTTAGAACATGCATTTCAACTTTGCTGGATGTGTCTCGATTATACCCAGTCTGTACACCGTATTCGTACATTATGTTTTGTCAACTACAGTATTTAATTATATGCATATATATATATACAGTAAGTGAGGCAGTAGTCGGGTTGGTGGAATACATAGGAAATGACTCGCCACGGTACGTGACGGTGGTGGCACATAAGAAGCTTAGACATACACACAAAACAAGTGTATTTCTTGCGCATTCTTCACATGAGTTCCACAGTCTGGTTACATTCGCTTTCTCGTGTATTCTAGCAGCATTAGTTCAGTTAGTATCTCATTAATACACGTAACAAATAGATTCTTGGTGCGTTCCTTTATTATTAGCATCCAGCTGCAATGGTATATGCTCATCATTGCTTATATCATGGGGGCATGATCTCTTTTAATTATACATCTTACAGGCTTTTATAATATAAGGGATTTTATGAGAGGAAAGCATCCTTTGCAAGTAGTTTAAACATTAATATACGAGGATTGTCAGGCCTGTGACGACCATTTTACTGTTCATTTTATTTTGCCTAAGCCTGCTGGCCGGGTCATGCTGGGAGCGATGATACGATACACTGCGGAAGGTGACTGTTACAATGTTAGTGCATTACACTGGCTCATGTCCTTCTGGTTCGTGGGAACGGGCTCGCAGCGGATCTACCAGGGTGCTGCGGCAACAAGGATGACTGAAACCCTCCGAGGGTGGGGGCCGCGCTACAGTGTGCTGAGCTCACACCATCTTTACCAGACAAAAGGGTGTCTAGGCCTAGCTGAATTTTACTACGCGTGGGCAATTAATACGTGCGGGCAATGTCTCCAGTGGGTGAGCCCTCCACCACCTGGGCCCGGGTGGCATGAGGAGACGCCCAAGAGAGCCATAGTCCTCACCTGGGGAGAAAGTGCAGGCGAGGGGGGTCGTCTTGGACCAGTCCTCCCCTACATTTCCCCCCTTTCGTTACTTAAGTAACGAATTCTTTAAATCTTCTATCCTCCTACATTCTGCCTCGTCCATCACTGCCTCATCCCATGCCGGAGTTCCTTTGATGGGCATCCATGCCCTGCACACTGCTCTTAAGCTCTCACCTCTCCGGGCATATTCGTCTGGAGTACATGTTAGATATATGCACCCACCATCTGCTTCTAAATCTACCCAAACTTCCTCATACCATTCTAGTATACGAGGCTCTTTGATGGTGGTGTGCCACAACTTATCTACAATATCTTTATCGTGGTATATGGGCACCAGTTGGTACCTGGGCGAATTATCTATCCCTGTTTGTACTTGTGCTTCTTGCATTGTTTTTACTGTACCGTGTGAGTTGCCCATTGTCACCATCATCATTGCACCGTTTGGTACCGCGTTAGCACAGACTCGAAGACCCACCTGGCACAGGCAAAAAAGTAGAAGGAGGAACACAACAGCTGGTATTAAAAATTTCACAGTTGTTCCAAGCCATGAGGGAACCCAGGAGAAGATGTTGTCAAACCAGGTGCTCGCTTCTGCTCCACCTTCCATTTTCATTTTTTCTCCTAGGTTGTGGACTGCTTCGATTACATGGGACAGGGAGCCATTCTCTGCGTCTTCGGAAGGTACGAAAGTGCAGCAGGCACTTCCTATTTTTCGGCAAACACCACCGTCCATCGCTGTCAACAGGTCCAGGACATACCTGTTTTGCATGGTCATTAGTCGTAAAGCTCTTAGTTCGACTCTGATGATATTGAATCCTTCTTCAGTGTCGTTCGCCAGCTGAATCAGTTCCCAGCGTGTTATCTGGAGCCATTTTGCATTTGCCCTTGCTTGGACACTTGAGACTAGTGAGGCAAAGAATGTTTCTGCTGAGCTGAATAATCGATATTTGTCTGGGATCTGGGCCAATAGTTCTGATGATGCTTTTGATATGTAATTTGATGCTCGTCTTTTACGGGTCAGCACTTCTCCCTTGCTTCCAGAAGACAGGACATATATTTGTGACTCTGCAGTGGGTTGAGCCACACTCTGCATGCGTTCCTGTGTCCTTTTGCTCCCATCGATGTGGCTTTCTGGTATCACCATTAGTGCCGAGTGTAGAGCGGCCATTGAGCAGCTCCCACTCCATGACTGGGGGAGGTGTAGGTATGCCTGTTTGCCGCACACCCAGTACGTGTCCATGAGGGCCGCAGTCCCTTTCTTTAGGTCTGGGATGGTGAGGGTCTTGTTGCAGTTCTTGTTTGTTCCCATGGGGGTTCTCCCTTCTCCTTTAAAGCACAGTTTATAGTCCATTTCGCTCTGTAGTTTGAATGGCTTTTCAATGGCAGTTACCCAAGTTAGCTTCGAAATGTGTTCTCTCCATACTGGTGTACATGTTTCCTCTATCCACTGTAATTTATCCGGCGCCACACCTCTTAGTGCTTCCGCTTTGCACAGCACTTCTTCATCCTTCCGCTTGTTGTCGGAAAAAAGTGTCCCTCCTATCACAAAAAATGGTTCTTTCAAACATACTACTCCTGTCGTTTTTGGGTAACAGGTTTTCTCGTTCTGCAGCATTTGAAAAGTCACTTCGTGTGCCTGGAAGGTGTTCTTAATCCTGCACAGCGTGAGATGAAGGAGGCATTGGGCATCCACAATAGGCAACTCTTTGGGTAACAATACTTTGGGTGTACCTGATGCATGGGGGATGAGGGAACAGACATAACAGCTTTCGTTTGTAGTCTGTTTAGCTGTGGCACTCATGTCTGCATACCACTTATTTGTTTGATGGGGTGTCGTGGGTCTTCCATCTTATCTAGACCTAGCCCATAGTACTCATCATACTTCTTCCTCCCTGTTTCTCTCTTTCGTCTGGTGTTCTTGTTACTCATGTACTTCCCAACCCCCTGAGCAGTGGGCAAACTAGACCCCCCTTTCTCATTCCCGCCCCCCTGGGCCCATTCATCATATAGTATTTCGTGCATTTCTAGTAGGTTTTTCGTTTTCTTTCCTGACGCTATCTGGCAGATTGTTTTTTGGAATGTGGGCAAGTTTGCTGGTGGGGGTGTCATACAACCATGATATGGCAGACGGGTTTCGATCGTTGAGACTATGGGCATTGTAACTGGATACCCCTGGTGGAGACACTGTGTTGCTCTGCATTTCACCATGTGGCTTTTCTCTTTGTGCGGTCACAACACTTGATGGTGTGGTATGATACCCCCAGACAAGTTTAGTTCCGTCCCATATCAAAAAATCACCTTCCCTGGTATTGACATCTGCAGTTGTATTGGGCCCGGTGGTACTGTTAATTGGTCCAGTAGTGTTATTACTCCCTCCCCCCTCGTACATCTCGATAGAGATGAACGCTATAAACCAATATGTAACCAAGCCAAACATTATCATAAAAAACAATGTGATGCATACTGATAATCCACACTCATACGAATATCTACATCTTTCATATACTAATTCTCTCATTCTACTAATTCTATCCGTTGCAGGCTGCCCGTTAGATGCCATGGAAGCTCCTGTTTGAGATATAAAAGTGCATTAAGTGCATGCATGTAAACGTTTTGCTGGCACCATTTGTGCCAATACATTTGACGGGGAATGGAAGCGGGTGGGGGTGCGGGGGAGGGGTATTCACAGACAAGGGTATATACAAGTTATAATATTATTATTTCACTAATTATACATCACTCACCTAGATAAAAAAGAAATCCCACGCACACACACCCCTTTTTTTTTGTTTTTTTTTGTAATATCCTTGTCAGGCATTATTTCATTCAATTCCAGTGCTGACATTATTCCATTCAGGTCCAGTGTTGACACACACACTCACGCAAGTCGATATTTAGACATCCTACTCATTTGCATCGTTTGCTGTTGTCTGTGCCTCCTCGTCTATCTCCTCGTGTACATTGCTGTATGCTTTTCGTACGTCGGTTAAGTGCACCCAGTATCTCAAACCCTTCACCTTTACTGCTGTGGGCGTGCAAAATATTACTTCGTATGGGCCATGAAATCGTGGTGCATTCCACCGACGCACGAAACTTCTGACATAAACTGAGTCGCCTGGCATTAACTGTAGCTGTTGCCCTGGCTCCGTGACAGATCCTGTTACATTTCCCTCTTCTCTAGTGGAGGGTGGGGAGAGTTGCTTCGATATTGCGCGCGCTGCTCTTGTTAATTTTCTTAGGTAGTCTGTGAACTCATCCCCCAATATTGCGGCGCTTCTGTGAGCATCTGAGTGTTCACGCAGTGGAGAGTGTGCTGTGTTCATTCGTCTCCCAGTCACGATCTCCTGTGGGGACAAGTGGTGGTCTTTACTTGGTTGATTTCTCAACTCAAATAGAGCCAGGGGTAGACAGTAAATCCAATTTTTCTTTAATGAGAAGCATAGTTTTGATAATCTGCCCTTTAACAGGCCGTTCATCTTTTCCACTACGCCATTACTTTGTGGATGATAAATCGAACATAATTTATGTTTTATACCCAATAACGTGGTAACTTCCTTGAAAAGTTCATTCACAAAGTGAGAGCCGTTGTCTGAGCGTATTACGTCACAAATTCCCCAGCGCGGGAACACTTCCCTTACTAGGAACTTGGCGGCGCTTTTGGCATCAGGTCGCGCACATGGTCCCGCTTCCACCCACCTTGAAAATGGGCACACCACCACGATCATGTACCGCGAGCCATTACACCTTTCCCCCATGTCTGCATAATCTATATGCAGTTCTCTGAAGGGGCCAATGGGTTTGGGAATTGTTCCCCGGAGTGTGCGTAATGTCATTCCTGAGTTGTATATTTGGCATGTTGTACATTCCATTGTCAACCGAGACACATGTTCCTGGAGACAGGGCACAAACCATTCTTCCTGTATCTCTGCTGCGATGTGCTGCTTGGTGTTGTGTGCGGGGAAGTGTAACTGTTGAAATGCAACTTCTAGTAACTGCAGTGGCATTACCACTTTCCCTGAGTTATTTTGCCGCCATAATAGATCTGTCCCTGATTGGCTGCATCCCCGTTTCGTCCATGTTAGTTTTTCTTCTGCACTAGCTCCTTCCTGTAATTCTAGTATTTGTGATAAGGACATCATGTTATACCCTTCTGACAGTTCTTTGGTTGTTGTGTTCCTGATCATGAACTCACCGGTGTCGTATTTCTGAAAATAGGAAGCCTCCTTGGCGGCAGCGTCTGCTGCCGCGTTCCCTAAAGACACAACGTCTGAGTTGGAGGTATGGGCCTGGCACTTCACTATTGCTACAGCAGTAGGGTTTTGTAGGGCCTCAATTAATTCTTTTAACAATTCTGCATGCTGCACTGGTGTTCCATCTGCCCTTCTGAAACCCCTACGGCCCCATCTTGCTAGACCTCCATGTACGGTCATTGTCATGTAAGCTGAGTCTGTGTATATTGTAACTGCACAGCCCTTTGCTGCGTGTAGTGCTTCTATGAGCGCAACCAGTTCTGCTGCCTGTGCAGAGTAATGCGACGGGAGGCGGTACTGTACTAATGTTTCAAACTCACCTTCCTCTAATCTCACTACCGCCATGCCAACGTGTTTTTCTCCCGTGTCCATATCAATTGATGCGGACCCATTCACAAAGTACACTTCCCCCTCGCTGAGAGCGTTTTCACACACCACTGTGCCCTCCCCTCCTTCTCCTGTGTGGGTTGCGCAATCGTGATTTTGCATGTCTTCTACTGTGCACGCTTCTGTAATGAATGTGGCGGGGTTCACTGTTTTACATCTCACTATGTGAATGTTGGCGCTGGACAATATAATCTTGTATGCTGTTGCCCGCTGTGTGGTCAGTGTGCTTTTTGATCTTTCAAGTATTGCAAATAATGAGTGCTCCACAAACAATGTCACAGGGCATCCCATTACTATTGTGGCACTTTTTTCAATCGCAAATGCGGCTGCTGCGAGCGATTGTTCGCACGCGAAATGACCCTGCATCACGGCATCTAAAGTACCACTATAGTAAGCTAGGGGCTTGTGTCCTAAGGATGTCTTTTGTGTCAGCACCGCTGTCATAAGTGTTCCTTTGCAATGGGAAAATAGGTAAAATTCCTGTCCATAATCAGGGTTTGCTAGTACTGGAGCGCTTGAAATTAGCTCTTTCAGTGATTTGAACGATGTGCTCATTTCTTCTGACCACTTTATTTTTACATTCTCCTGTTGTGCTTCTTTGAGTGCTTGTAGGAGGGGCCTGGTGTATGCTGCATAGTCTAGTATCCATGCTCGGCAATAATTGCACATCCCCAAAAATTTCTGCATATCTTTTACTGTTGTGGGTTCTCCTACCGATCTTATTGCCTCTACCCTGTCGGGAATTATTCTTTTTCCATCTTTCGATATGAGCTGTCCCAGGTATAGGACCTCAGGCAGACAATACTGTAGCTTCTCCCTGTCTACTTTGTATCCTTTGTTGGCCAGTAAAGTCAGGAGTGTTGTTGAATCTTTTCTACACGTTTCTTTGTCTTGTGCACACACCAATAAATCGTCCACGTACTGAATAATCGTACTCTCTACTGATAGGTTCCCCAAGTCTTCATGCAATATGCGGTTGAATATGCTCGGGCTTTCACAGTATCCTTGTGGCAATCTGCAGTGTTCATATCTTTTTCCCCCCAGTGTGAACGCTGTAAGGTATCTACTTTCTTCAGCCAGAGGTATTGAGAAAAATGCGTTTTTCAAGTCCACCACTGTAAAATGTGATGCTGTTTTTGGGATACTGCATAGTATGGATGCAGGGTTCGGGACTAGAGGGAACTCTTTTTGTATTACATCATTGAGGGGGCTTAAATCCTGTATCATCCGCCAAGATCCCCCCTTTGCTTTTTTGATTGGATAAATACATGTGTTACATGGGGAGTTTGAAGGCACTATTATTCCTTGTACTAGTAGTGCATTTATCGTCTCTTTTATCCCTTCTTCAGCTTCACGGGACAATGGATACTGTTTAACTCTTGGTAAGATAGCTCCTTGTTTTAGGTTTATTCTCACAGGTTGTACTCCATGCAACAGCCCTACATCATGTGGGCCTGTTGTCCATAAATTGTTTGGTACTAGCCTCATGTCGTCATCAAAAAATGACGGTGGTGTTCCTACCACTGCCATCAATTGGACGGGGATCTCTCTGGCTTGGATCAAAATGTCACAGGGCATCGCTATTTCCATTACTATCTCACCATCTACTTCTGTGTCTGAAAAGAGATCCTCATCTGTTACCTCGCGTAGGGCAAGGTTGGCGTTTGTACACAGTACGGTGCGCCACTCACATCCTTCTCTGTCCATTCCAATCACAGCGATCCGTTTCGTTGATACCTGCACAGCGTGCAAATCCAACGACACCACTGATCCTGGTGTTGCATTCGGACACACTATGGGGCGGAAGAGGAATTCTGCTGGAATCCTCCAATCCATGTTTTTTAGCTCTGGGACTATGAGGGCCAAAGTCTTTAGCCCTGCAATAAACATCTCTTCCTTTTGTGGCAGCCCTCGTATTTCCTGTGTGGTTGTGTAGGCTTGCACTACCAACATTGCACGCAAGGGACATATCCCGGGTGTAGAACACACTATTCCTCCTTCGGTAAATGATATGGTCATGTTAAGTTTACTCATAAGATCCCTCCCCAGCAAATTTATCGGGGACTGTTCATAATATAGTAAGGGTGCTTTTACGGTCTTGCCCCCTATGGTTACATCCAAAGCTTCTGTGTAAGGAACTTCAATTACAGCCCCAGAGAACCCCTGCGTCTCTAACTTCCTGTTAGATAACGGGAATCGGCCCTCTCTGACACATGATTTCTCCGCTCCCGAATCAACCATGAATATAAATTGCCTGTCTCCTATCTGCGCCCCCACCAATGGTTCCTCTGCTGCACTGTGGGTGGTAGATAGAACTGGACACGCAAGTGTTCTCTGTGGGCTGTCCTATGCGGGGTGTCTCATGGTCCCCCCTTCGTTAAATACGTTACCTGAGACCACTGACATGCCGTTATAAGGTGCTGGTGCGGGGGCCCCGTTAGCTGCTGTCACGAAAGGGTTGCCTGGTGTATATTGCATGCTGTCGTTGTTAGGCATGTTTTGTGGGTGGTTCTGTGTTCTGTATTGGGGTCCCTGTTGCTGGCTCGTGTTACCCTGGCTTGGGTCTCTCAGTTGCTGTTGTCCCATCGGAAGGCCATATGGGCTTCCCGGGTGGGGATGGCCATACTGTTCCACCTCCTGGAACCCGTTGTTTTGTCTACTTCTGCACTCCCTGGAGTAATGTCCCCATCGCCCACAGTTCCAGCAACTCCCCTGGGGGCCCCTGGGACCCTGCCATCCACTTCCTCCCATTCCTCCGTACCCCTGTGGTCCACCTCCTCTTCGGCTCCTGTACCCACCTCGTCCCCCTCGAGGGGTCCACTCTTGCCACTGCGGACCTCCACCCTGCTCCTGCTCGTTCCACTGCCGCTGTCCTGTTCCCGCCCAATTAGTTGCCATCCTTCCTTGTATTGCTATCAGCCCCTCCTCCTCATCTTCCCCCTCCCTGCTGTGTGGGAGCGCGGCTACTGCTGCTGCAACCTTTACTAACTTTGTCTGCACCAACTTCGCCTCGTCTGCCAATCTTTTCTGCGCCACCTCCTTCTCCCTGTCCTTAATTCGCTTACAATGGTGTACTATTATGCTCTGAATTTCCGGCCACCCCTTTGCTTCTATACCTGCTATTTTGTCAAGTGCCTTCTGCACTTCCTTTGGGAGCCCCCTTTTTATAATGAAGTAAAATAAAGATGTCGATTGATACCAGGGCGTGCCCGTTTCCGCTCTCCACATCTCTTGGACCCGAAAAATGTAATCCATAGCCTCCTCCCCGTCATTCATGGCACACTGCATCACGGACTGTAAGTCAGGTGTGTCTGGAAATGTTTCGCGTAAGGCGTCCCACACCCTAGCACGCACTGTGTTAAAGGAGGCCCCATCATGGCGGTCGCAATCTAATGTTACTCCCGGGAAACCGGCTTTAACCCATACTCTTTCAGCCTGGTCGCCCACCGCTGATACGAGCAGACTTTTCACATCTCCTACAGCTAGGGGTACCCCAGCTGTATGTTTTTCGAAGGCGTATATCCACTTACTAGCCCCTCCTGATAATGGGGGCAATAGCTTTAATAAATTAGCTTTATCCATCTGTGCCCATGGGATATAGTTAGGTCTTCCTCCTCCCCTATGTATCAACGGGAGCTGTAGCTTTCCTTTCGTTGTTGCATCCGGACCCGTTTTGGCTGCTGATGTTCCCATTGATGCCATTTTCCCCACTCTGTTCCTTAGTCGTCCCGACCACTCATCATCTAGGGTTCTCATAGAACATGCACCTTCCTCTCCCTCGCTTCCCCCTCCTATTGCCATACTCAATCTGTCGCTTTCGTCTAGCTCTTCTCTAATATCACATAGTAATTCTTCTCTAAGTCCCCCAAGCCTTTCTTCGTTACCACCATCTTCCTCTCGGGTCCCTACTTCTATTATTCGCGTTGGTTCTTCCTCAATCCTAAACAGGATCTCACCCTTCTTCCACCCCTCTTCGGGCCTTCTGCTTTCCTCCGATGCTCTAGACGTACGTCCAGCTCTAGTTGTATCCAGTGTTGTCCGTTCGCATATGTTTTTTATCCTCGAGAGCTCATCTTTTGCTATCGACAGTCTTGATTCTAGATCATCTGTGAGTTTCTCTATGTCCACCCTTTGTGTACCCGCCTGGCCTCGCTCCCGTGTACTTTCATAAGGTGGGGGTGCAGTGGGCCGGTGGGGTGTGGTAGTTGTCGGGGGAGGTACATACGTTGGATCACTGTATCCTTCTGCGGGTGCAGGTTTCTTTAATATCGGGTATAAACTTATTACCTCTACTGGTGGTGTGACACCTGGGAATTCTTTGATATCTTTCTGTAACACCAGTGGATTGTCTGTAGTAGATGGGAGATCAGGATTTGGTGCTGGCGCTTTAGGCGGTGGCACCTCTTCGAATAACCGCCAAAGATCTAATATTTCCCTCCTATTCTGCAGCTGTTTCCCTCGGTACTTCAAGAAAATGCATGTCATCACCATATCTAGGACGCTTTTGTCAAATGACCCTCCCTCTGGCCATATCTGGGGTAGCCCCTCTCCTTTCAGCTCGGTTACCCATTGGTCGTGGTATTTCTTAATCCGCTCCGCGTGCCCTGGAAGGCTTTTACAAATATGTGATAATGGTGTTTCAGGCCCCATCTCTGTGTGCCCTCCTAGTGCTTATGTGTCTCTGTATGTCTGCAACTCCAATGTTACTGTAGTATCGATATTGTTTTTTGTATTCTACTTCACATCCAGTGTTATGCTCGGTTGGGCTCTCCCTCCCTTAATTGCCCAATACAAAAACTGTCTGTACACAATTTCTACTTTGTTCTCTTCGGGGGACACATACAAGAGCAACCCATCATTTATTTTGACACTATCAACCCGGAAATCAAAAGGTACCCACTCACGTCACTGTCTCAGCGTTGCTTCAAAAAGGGTTTTTATCCGGTCACACTTACCATGACCATTTGACAATTATACATTTATAGCCGTTTTACACATTCGCAACATCAAAGTCGTCCCTTGACACATACGAGGTGCACACACCTCTTGGTAACACTCCGTACACCATTCACGCTGCCCTCCCTTACCTCCCTAGCCGGCTGTCCCTGTCTATCTTACTTAGCGCATATGCATATATTTATAGGTTTTAACCTTCTCTCCCCCCTCTAGTAGGACCCTTGTTCTCTTACTTTTCTCCCAAGTTTGTGCTAATTCCGTTTTTATTCTCCCCCTACCCCTAAAGAAAAAGAAAAAGAAGTAGTAGCGATCACTAATATATTCTCAGTGCCCCCTTTTGCTGAACACTTTTATCTTGTATTTCACTTCGTCATATATTCCCAGCACTAGTCAATATAGCACTATGCGGCGCCGCCTTCCACCCCCTTTCGGAGCTAGGTTCCCGTCACTTCTATCTCTTTTTTCACCTCGTAATCCTAATGGCCATATGCAAAGAAAAAGAAAGGAAATTTTAGAGTAATCCTTAGTATATCTTCGTACCCCCTTCTCGTTCCCTGTCCTACCCTTCTCTCCCCGCTCCCTTTACAATCGCTCACACTCAGTACTCACGTGCCCGTCTTGAACCGATAGTCTCCGAAACTGGGTCCGTCCAGGCAGTGTCGCCGCTAACTCAACGGTCAGCCCCGGCTCCGGCGAGCGGCACTCAAAGGGGATTTTTTTCCAATCGGGATCCCGTACCCTTTCTCATTGAGTGCGCACTTCTTAGTGTACCGGTCGCCGTTGGCGGGCAGCCTCCCGGAGCCGGCTCACCGTGCGTATCCCTTTTCGACCGGAGATTCTCGTGCCAAAAGGGGACGGTTATAATGGGTTTAGGAAGAAATAAAATCACGCTATCGGGGTCACCACTGAAGGCAAGCGTCCCCAAACAGCACGATCCTCCCCGCAATGAGAGACAATGAAGGACTCTCCCAAAATGGGAATAAGGTCAAGACAGAGTGCGGGTGAGCGTAAATGGGAGTTTATCAATCAGAATTGGGCATGCAAAGAACTCTGCAAACTCCGAGAGCGCTCTGTCTGACAATAGCAAAGACAGGCGTATATATTTACAAAAATCGTCATAAGAACCTACACACTATAGGGGGCACAAATTCATGGGGATTGGGTGGCGACGACTAACTATAGGTGCTGCTGTGATGTGGTTGGCTTTGGCTGGAAGACGTCATTGAGCAGCCTCGTGGGTTGGGCTGGGCCTGGCCGGGTGGCGGAGTTCATCCAGGCGGTGTTGTGGGGCCATCGTGGCCAGTGGCAGAGATGAATGTCTCTTCCTGACTTATTAGCCCTATGCCATGCACACCGCAGTCATTCGAGCATTTTTAGTATTATCTTCTTCAGTAAATCTTACAATAGGTTATGCAACAGGTTAATGCAACACAGGAGGAATGCACCTTGTGAGGGGACTGGAGGCAATACGTCAGGGCATGGTTACCAGTGTCCTGTTGACCGGGGCCATAGGTCGAGGGGCTAAGCTTCAGGGCCTGACACGGGCGGTACATGTCTTTCTGCCTTGTTAGAAGTTGTTATGGATGTTCCGCTGTGTGTTGTCAAAGTGTTGGGTGTCTTTATTGCACAGGGCCATAAGTCTGAGGTGGTCCGGTGGGTTGTGAGGTTTACGAGGGGGCGCGTACGTTCAGGCAGAGGTTTACTGCTGTGCTGTAAATAATGCAGGTGGCGGGTGGTGGCCTTGGGTGCTACAGAGGGGGTTACAAATCTTTGAAGCGGCTCCAGTCTGGTTGGGGGAGGTAAAGCAGCGCGGCGCGGTCTCTGCTCTCATGCCTTTGGCAGCTCTCACAGGGTGGGAGGGGGAATGGCCTTGCAAGTATTTCACAAAGGTATCTCCCTCGTGTGTTGCTGAGTTAGGTATAAACATCAAACATTTGAACATTCTATAATACTTATTCAAATCCTTTTAGAACATGCATTTCAACTTTGCTGGATGTGTCTCGATTATACCCAGTCTGTACACCGTATTCGTACATTATGTTTTGTCAACTACAGTATTTAATTATATGCATATATATATATACAGTAAGTGAGGTAGTAGTCGGGTTGGTGGAATACATAGGAAATGACTCGCCACGGTACGTGACGGTGGTGGCACATAAGAAGCTTAGACATACACACAAAACAAGTGTATTTCTTGCGCATTCTTCACATGAGTTCCACAGTCTGGTTACATTCGCTTTCTCGTGTATTCTAGCAGCATTAGTTCAGTTAGTATCTCATTAATACACGTAACAAATAGATTCTTGGTGCGTTCCTTTATTATTAGCATCCAGCTGCAATGGTATATGCTCATCATTGCTTATATCATGGGGGCATGATCTCTTTTAATTATACATCTTACAGGCTTTTATAATATAAGGGATTTTATGAGAGGAAAGCATCCTTTGCAAGTAGTTTAAACATTAATATACGAGGATTGTCAGGCCTGTGACGACCATTTTACTGTTCATTTTATTTTGCCTAAGCCTGCTGGCCGGGTCATGCTGGGAGCGATGATACGATACACTGCGGAAGGTGACTGTTACAATGTTAGTGCATTACACTGGCTCATGTCCTTCTGGTTCGTGGGAACGGGCTCGCAGCGGATCTACCAGGGTGCTGCGGCAACAAGGATGACTGAAACCCTCCGAGGGTGGGGGCCGCGCTACAGTGTGCTGAGCTCACACCATCTTTACCAGACAAAAGGGTGTCTAGGCCTAGCTGAATTTTACTACGCGTGGGCAATTAATACGTGCGGGCAATGTCTCCAGTGGGTGAGCCCTCCACCACCTGGGCCCGGGTGGCATGAGGAGACGCCCAAGAGAGCCATAGTCCTCACCTGGGGAGAAAGTGCAGGCGAGGGGGGTCGTCTTGGACCAGTCCTCCCCTACACCTGCTAACTATCCCTGCATCATTGCTAGTGTGAGCCTGGACTAATATTAACTAGATACCACTCACCCTGAACCTCTGAAAGGGAATTAAAAAGCATTTCCAGCATATTTCTCATCCATTGCTAGCACATATCAAAGCATTTGGGCCTGTGTTTTCAAAACTCCTATCTGTGTTTTAAACTTCTGTTGTCTAAGCTTGCTGGGTTGAACTGAATTACATTGATTGCATTTCTGAGAACTGTGTGTTTCCTCCCATTTCCTTGCATTGCATAAAGAGGGGGGGAGTGAATAGCCAGAGAAAAGTGATTACATTGTTTGTTGAAACCATATTGAGTATTTTCTGTATTGCATTTTCATTCAACATTACTTCCAGTTGAACTCTATAAAGCATTCTCTACCACATTATACTTTTGTACCTATTTACCAGTGTGCTATCTTATCCATTTCATGTCAACTCCTTATTGATTATAAAGAAGTGTGCTAGTGCCAGATTCTCCGTTGTTAATATTTATCATATCAGATTAAGTGTGCTATTCAATTATTAATTTATTATAAAGTGTGATATATATATATTTTAAATTATCAAATAAACCTTTTAAACTTGCAAAACAGAACTACTTCTGGGCTCAGTGGGGTCAGGGGGATTCCAAGAGAGGGGTGTTATATAGGGGTAGTCATCCAGAACGCATGAACTGGACATAAAGATATATCAATAAGGGTTTTCATTCAGTATTCTAGACTAGGCGTTAACTTAGCTGTAGTGCTGAATTGAATCCTCTTACAAAGTATAAATTGCCTCGTCGATGTTTTGACCATTTGGGTATTTACTTTCAAAATCCAAAATGCACCACGTCTCTTTTTGTCTGAGTTTCTTCTCCCCGTCACATCCTCTTGGCTCCTTATCCATCATGAATTCCAAAAAAATAGAAACTATCCATGTTGCCTTGATGATGGTCACTGAAATGTTAGGCCATTGGGTAATTTGGGTCCTGATGTTGAATGGCCCTCACGTGTTGCTGAATTTGTATCTTCAGCTTACATTTGGTGCTGCCTATGTACCATTTCTGTCATGCACACAACAGTATGTATACTACGTATTCAGTTTCACATGTGATTTTGTGCAGGATAATAATTGAATTGCCCAAAACCGGGTGTTTGTAAGTTGCACAACGTTTTGCAGTACTTGCAAATATTGCACCTTGTGCATTTGCGAAAGCCTGGCCTGTGTGTTGTCAGCCACATTGCTCTTGCAGGTGTTACATCATGTGTCAGAAAACCTTGAACCAAAGTATCTTTCAAGGAACAATTACGTCTAAAGCTGATTTCTGGATACATTTTCAAGTTCATTGCAAGGTCTTTAGCCGCTAGTAGAATCCTCCAGTATCTACGAAGTATGTGTTTAATTTCTGATGTTTCATTATCAAAGGTCAAGATCGATCTTGTATCTTTCTCATTTTTAGACTTAGGCTGATGAGCGAGATCCTACCAGAAGGCCGGATCTCTCCTGTTGTCTGGCTTTTATCTAAGCTTTCTCAATGACTTTCTTAGGATAACATTGATTAAGAAACCCCTTGGCTGCAATTTTGCTGTCTAAATCGTAGGCCTTGAAAGTGGAGCTATTTCGTCTGATTCTTATAAATTCTCCATAGGGAATGCTCCATATCAAATTCTTCGAATGGCTACTGGTTGCATGAAAAGGTGTGTATGTATGTATGTATGTATGTATATATAGGGAGGGAGTAAAAATTACGCATTTTTGAATTTATGTTCCAAAAAGTTTTATTTTATATTAGTAATGTTACATTATGGGTACTTGATTGGCACAATACATGGCCAATGCATTTCCGAAGTCCATCAGCGCGGGCTCTGCAAATATAAGCAAAAGCTCAGTAATTCTAATGTCCATGTTTGTTTCAAAGATGCATAATGACAGAATGTTACCCCAAATTAATAAAATCATGCCTGTTCTCAAATGGCGCTGATGCTCTGGACACCTTTCCTATTAAACAAGGGGTAATTTACATATATGGTCATATATCAATACAGTACAACTCTATACATTCCCTTTTCCATATATAATGCTCATAATGTGAACAAGTAACAGTATACAAAATTAGGCAAAAGAATGTAAATGCATTCTCTAGCCTTTTTTCTTATTTCTAATATATGCCAACATGTGGCCTGTGAAGATGTGAGCAGAAACCAATTTTTACCTGCATGACAAATCTACATATGTAAACAAAATTGTATGCTTATTTATCACTTAGGAAGGTAATATTAACAAACTCATCAAGCCATATACAGTTGTAATCCTAGGGTTATTTATCACTTAGGAAGGTAATATTAACAAACTCATCAAACCATATGCAGTTGTAATCCTAGGGTGTATGAAAACTGCATTCAAAAGGACGTGAAGCAGCGCTGAAATTAAATTTAAAAAATCACGGTGCATTTTATTTACGCGTGATTTTATCGAAACTTGATGTTGCAAGATATCAAGTATTAACGTGACTCTGCTATTCGGGCGCAGTGCCTTTTTTCATATTAGAAAATCCAGTATAGTAAAAGTTGAGACATGACGTGCCATATAGAAAATGTAAACACTGTTACGTAGTTCACATATAAAATACTGAGCAGGAATGCAAACAATTTTTAGATTAATCTCTTCCTAAAGTTAATGCTTCTAACATACCAATCGTCATTAGGACAGTATAATCAGTAACGTCTTGTGAATTAAAAAAAAGTCAGCACGATACATAGTAAGTACCCTGTGTACAGTGTATTAAAATCAAAGTACTGAAGTTCAACAGCACGTCTATCATATTATGCAGATTATATTGAAATCATCAAAACGGGATGTCACTGCCTGTAAATATATATATATGTGTATATATATATATGTGTGTATGTATATATATATCGAAGGGATTGTGTCCTCCGACGTATTCCTTATCTTTGATGTTATCCATTCCAGCTTGCTGGCCGCGGAAATCTTTTCAGTAGAGGGCACTGCGCATCGATGTCCCTAGAGTTGCTGTCCCTTGACAGCCTCCGTATCGGCACTGACGTCATCAAGCGTATAAATAGACTCGCACAGCATCTGTTGTTCAGTTCCGTTTTTCCGCGCTTCGTGGGCCTCGGAGATGTGTCGCTCAGTTCCTTTCTTCAGGAAGATTCTGCTTATTCTTCGAAGATATCTAAATTCGATGGCTTCTTCATCTGAACCATCGACCCCACGGTCCGTTTTCAAAAAGTGTCGTGACTGTGGGAAGAAAATGTCATTGACAGATCCTCACAGGATCTGTTTGTGGTGCCTGGGATTGGAGCATCGCTGTTCGGAATACGAGGACTGTATGTTCATGACTGCGGAAGCTTTGAAGGAGCGTAAGGGGAAGCTAGAAAGAGGTAAGACTCTTAAAACTTCTACTCCCTCGAAAGTTTCTTCGGCAGAGTCGAGACATTCGTCTCCTCGTCGCCACAAGAAACATTCCCGTTCAAGGTCTCGAAGCAGTTCCCATCAGTCTTCGAGATCAAAACACTCTAAGAAGAGGTGTCATAGATCTCCCTCTTCTTCCTCTACCTCCCCAGAAAGGGTCATCTGCCCCACGAAACACAGCTCTCCAGCTAAGTGGGAGGAATTCCGTAAGAAAATGCTTAGTGTCTTCGAGAAAGCGGCCTTGACCCCCTCGGAGCCGTCTAAAGCTGATAACCTGGGTGAAAAGCCCGAAAAAATAAAACTCTGTGTCATTGAACCCGGCGAGAGAAACTGCCCGAGGGCGTCATGAACCCTCGAGTAAAGGCAGTAAGACCGCGTCATTGCCGCCTTTGTCAAAGGGCCCTTCGATGCATAAATTGGTTACTTCGACGCCACTGCCGACTCCGATAAAACAGACCTACAACTGTCACTACTTCTCAGACAGTAGAGGTGTGAAGGACTTCAACCATTACATCGAGGATGCCGTCGACAATTTGGATGACTCCGAGTAGGATCCCGATCCTCTCGAGTACATCGAGGTCTTTTCCAACATTTTCGATGCCCTTTTCGGGATTGTCGAAGACTTTGACTGCTCGATGTTTTCTCAGTCGGTGACGACCAGTTTGGCTCCTTCTGCTCTAGAAATGGGTTTTAAACCATATCCTAGGTCTGACTATTTTAGAGCCTTGTCCTCTATATATGAGGAAGGGGAGGATTCCGACCATGAGAGACCCTTTTGGTTTACAAAGGACTACAACACCCATGCAGAGGGAATTAATCTCTGAAGAGAACAGGTTAAAAGACCTCCAGGATTCTCTACATGAGGCAAGTGGTTTAGATAGTTCTCCAGAAGTAGAGGTTGCTAAACCAAACCCTGGGGAGCATGCGGAGACCCCTTGTAGGGCTCTGATGGCCAGGATAGTTGAATTCATGGGGTGGTCTACACCTACACCTTCTTTTCAACAGGATGACCTTACTGATATTTTAGATAAAGGTCCACAGGAGGATCGTGTAGTTCCCTTTCATACTGCCCTGCAGAGAAAAATCTCTGCAAATTGGGAAACTCCTGAAGTTATCCCGGCAGTGAACAAGACATTTCCGCTAAATACAGGGTATCGGCTTCAGATCCAGAATATTTGAGCAAGCATCCAACTCCAGAGAGTTTAGTTGTACAGGCAGCAACTTCATCAAATAGTAGGTCTGCATACCCTATTATTCCACAGGGATGGTAAAAGCTTTGATGCCATGTCAAATAAGGTCTTTTCGGCATGTAGCATGGCGCTTAAATCTATTAACGCCACTTGCACGCTAGCAAGATTCAGCCATACACTTTGGTGGGAGTGTGCTTCATCTGCGGCTGACTGTCTCCCGGAAGGAGAGGAAAGGGAAGCATTCTTAAACATCCCTCCAAACAGGCATTGATTCTGCTGACCATATCAGCAGGGCCATGGCTGCAAGTACCACAATCCACAGATTTGCGTGGTTGCGGAAGTCTGGTTTTGCTCCAGATGTACAAGCCAGACTTTTGAACATGCACTTCTTTATTTGGTAAGAAGGCTGATGACACCCTGGAGAGATTACAAACATCCAAGGCAGCAGCAAAATCTCTTGGGGCTGCAATCCAGCAGACTCCGAATTGCCCCTCAGGAGCCTCCTGGAGGGGTCGGTCCTTTCCCTTTTACTCCGCATTCGGAAAAGGCAGAGGACAGCCAGCTCAAACGGCCAGAAACGATTCACCCGTGGTGGACGGGTCAAAGGTACAAAAGCCGCAGCAGCAGGCGCCACTTTACCCTCGGCATCTGCGTCAGCTGCTTCTAAACCCCTCTGAGGTCTCCTCTCACAAGACATCTGTAGGGGGCAGAATAACTCAACATCTGGCAGAATGGCAGGCTATTACGTCAGATGCTTTGGCATTGGAAACAGTTGCCCAAGGTAACTGCCTGCCCTTCCTACACACCCCTCAGAATCATCCATCGGGGAACAACTCTTTGAATTTTCCACACCCGCTCCTTCTACAGAAGATTGTAGACCTGCTAGAGAAGGGTGCCATAGAACCAGTACCCATAGCGGAGAGGAACAAGGGTTGGTATTCTCCCTACTTCCTAGTACCAAAGAAGGACGGAGGACTGAGACCCATCTTGGACTTGCGAGAATTGAACAAATTCCTCAGGAAAGAAAAGTTCAAGATGTTTAACCTTTCTCAGATCCTCCAGGCACTCCAGCTTCAGGACTGGTTGGTATCTCTAGACCTTCAGGATGCTTGTTTCCATGTGCCAAACCATCTCAAACACAGGAAATACCTGAGGTTCTCAATTGGCAGCTCTCACTTTCAATTTTGATTTCTGCCATTTGGGCTGACCTCCGCCCGAGGGTCTTCACCAAGCTAATGTCAGTAGTGGCTGCAAGCCTAAGGAGGGAAGGGATCCACGTCTACCCATACCTGGACGATTGGTTGATCAGAGCAGTATCTCCGGAACAATCTCAGATCCAGCTAGATTATGTCTGCCACTTCCTTCACAAGCTGGGCGTCTCCCTCAATTTAAAGAAGTCACAGATGATACCATCACAGAGACTCCAGTTCATTGGAGCGGTCCTGGACTCTTCCCTGGGGAAAGCCTCGCCACCAGAGGTGAGGGCTCAAGATATTCTGCAGATGGTTTGCAAGTTTCAAAATGCCCAACGTCTTCCAGCCTTTCACTTTTTGGGGTTGCTAGGCCTCATGGCATCCTGCATCTTCCTAGTGTCAGAGGCTCGCCGGAGAATGAGATCCCTCCAGTGGGCACTAAGAACCCAATGGTCGCAATTCTCAGGAAGAATGTCAGATCTCCTTCAAGTCCCGGACAGAGTGGCTCGAGACCTTCAGTGGTGGGCCTGTCGGGAGAACATTTTGAAAGGAGAACAGTTTTGGCAACCATGGTCGGAGATAACAGTAGTCACGAATGCCTCACTCACGGGGTGGGGAGCCCATGCCAACGACTTGACCATCAGCGGTAAATATCAACCTGTTGGAGCTGAGAGCAATCAGACTAGCGCTGAAAGCTTTTCTGCCATCAGTACAGGGGAAACATGTCCTGATAAAGACGGACAACACAGTGGCCATGCACTACCTCAACAAAAAAAGGCAGTGTAGGGTCACTGCCACTGTGCAGAGAGACAATGCAGCTCTGGTTTCGGGCAATTCAAGAAGGAATCTCTCTATTGGCAGTTCACCTAGCCGGAGAGAAGAACTTGACGACAGACGCTCTGAGCAGGCAGAGCACAGTCTCACACGAGTGGGAGCTAGCTCCGGAATTCCTTCAAGAGATCTTCGCCCTTTGCAGAACCCCTCAAGTGCATCTGTTCGCCACCAGCATCAACAGGAAGTGCGATCACTTCTGTTCAAGGGAATTTTCCCCCGAGAGAAGATCTAGGGGACATGTTCGTAGTAGACTGGGAGTTTCCACTTCTGTACGCATTTCCTCCAGTGCCTGTCATTCCTCAAATGATCAGGAGGTTGAGAAGATTCCCGAAAACTATGATCCTGATTGCCCCGGATTGGGCCAGGCGAACGTGGAATCTAGACCTTCTGGACATGTCCATCTGCCCTCCAATTCGCCTTCCGCAAAGGGAGGATCTTCTCTCGCCGAAGGGAGGTCAGGTTCTCCATCCAGACATCGGAACCCTCAACCTTCACGCTTGGTTTCTGAAATGTTGAGATACAAGGATTGGGATCTCCCGGATGACGTCATGGAGGTGTTGCTTTCAGCTAGAAGACCAGCAACAAAGACTATACCGCTGCTGTTGGAACAAATTCTGCAGCTGGTGTACAGAAAAGAATATCGAACCCTTCTCATGAAGTACACCAATGGTGTTATCTTTCTTACTCTACTTAGCAAATTCAGCTCTTCAAGTTGCTACGATCAAGGGTTACCTCGCAGCGTTGTTAATCTTTAAGCGCACTGCGGAGGAGCCTTCATATTTCAAATTACCCCTGGTAATCCAATTCCTGAAAGGGTTAACTAATTTTTTTCCCCCCCAAGTCTTTCCAAGTTCCATTGTGGGACCTAAATCTAGTCTTAAATTTTCTGATGGGTACTCCTTTTGAACCACTCCATTCTTGTCATTAAGGTTTCGCACTCTTAAAACAGTATTTCTAGTGGCTCTAACATCTGCCAGAAGAGTTAAAACCTCCTCATACAACCTTTCATACAGACAAGGTTGTTTTACAAGTGAAGCCTAATTTTCTCCCAAAGGTGGTTTCTGAATTCCACATTACGCAGAAATTAACTTTACCTTCATTCTATCCTCCTCCCCACCCAGGGAAAGAGGAAGAGAGGTTACATAGGCTGGATCCAAGACGTGCCTTGAGTTTTTATATCAGCAGACATGCTAGGATAAGGCAAGCAGACCAACTGTTTGTAGGTTATGCAGGACTCAAATTAGGATTGCCAATCACGAAACAAACAATTTCAAGATGGATTATTTGAACCATTTTAGAATGCTACAAATTGTCAGGGAAAGAACCCCCTCAATATCTTAGGGCTCATTCAACCAGAGGTATCGCAACCTCTTCGGCTCTCCAAAGAGGGGTTCCGATTCGAGACATTTGTGCCGCTGCCACATGGTCGTCTTCACATACTTTCACAACATTTTACAGCCTGGATTCCTCCTCTAGCCAGGAGACGAGATTTGGGAAAGCTGTGTTACATTCTGTACATTCTTAAAGGGAAATATTCCAATTTTACTCCCACCTCCTCTTTTACACCACTGCTATGGGAGTCTATCAAAGATCAGGAATACGTCGGAGGACACAATCCCTTCGAAGAACAAGTTACTTCTTGTCTTGAAACGTTCTTTCGATGAGCTGTTCCTCCGACGTATTCCTCATCGGCCATCCCATCCATCCCCGCAGTAAAACTTCCCTTGTGGTTGCAGCTTACGCTCCTTCAAGGCCAATAACCAATTCATGCACAGCTCATTTTAAGCTTCAAAACGGAACTGAGCAACGGATGCTGTGTGAGTCTATTTATACGCACAATGACGTTGGCGCCGATACGGAGGCTGTCGAGGGACACCAACTCGAGGGATGTCGACGCGCAGCACCCTCTACTGAAAAGATTTCCGAGGCCAGCAAGCTGGAATGGATGACATCAAAGATAGATGAGGAATACGTCGGAGGAACATCCCATCGAAAGAACGTTACAAGGTAAGAAGTAACTTGTCCTTCTCCTCCAAAAGGGTGGAACGCTATTCTTTATAGTAAACTATCCAGTCAACTAATAGATGTTGAAACATGATTTACGGATGTACACTATTATATACGTGACCTAACATGAATAAAATGAAATTCATCACAAATGTATTGTTTCTAATATGCAGGGTGTCATGAGAACAGTACAATGAATAACATATAATTTTGCAGATTATGAACATTCCTCATCCATGATCAGTACATCCACATATATACTGCCCTCTGTGCTAATTATTTACTTAACGCATGTTCTTTCTGATTGACTTTCTTTCCACTGATTCCTCAATCTGATGAATATTTTCAAACGCAACCTTTCCAATATCAGGGGGTGCACTGCAGCTCTGCATCGGCTCCGCCAGGTGCCTCTACGCGCCCCTGCTGTGATTGATATTTGGCCAGTATATACTGAGGTGCCCTATGACATAGGTCCCTTTTGAAGGACATTGACAATGAAGTAGGTGATGTCCCTTTTGGTCTGGAGGCCTTCCACCCCAGGGAGATAAGTTCCTGGAGTTCCACAGGAAACTGGGTAACTTAGTGGACCTGGCAGCTGACTTGCAGGATGCGAGTGGGCTGAACACCTAACTGGAGGTTGACATGTCTACTGCCACCCTGGCAAGCCACAGGCTTCTTTTCAGTGCCTGATTGCAAAGGTAGTCGACACCCTTGAGCTTTTGGCCTCTTCGAGGCCTAAGTTACAGTATGAACTGTGTAACATTCTGGACGAGGGTCGTAAGACAGATACCTTGCTGCCTTTCAATAAGGTAGTGAAGGGGGCAGTGGTAGAGCTATGGGCCACAGCGGCATCTGGCTGCATAGTGGAGCGCAACCTGGCCAAGAATCAATCGTTGGACCCCTTATTCTCCTCTGTCTACGCTTCCCTGGAGAATTTGGTGGTGTAGGCCCCTACAGCGAACCGCAAGTCCACAACTTTTCCATCATTGCCCCCGGATAGGGAGAGCAAACAATTGGATGCGTGTGGTAGGAAGATTTTTGGCTCCTCGAGCCTATGTCTGCGATGCATCAACACTTTGTGTGCTGGCCAAGTTCATCTTTGGCCTTTAGTCTGTGTTGAAAGAGGCAGCAATGCAGATTCCAGAGGTGGAGCTGCGATAAGGGTTTCCTTGCCACTTACAGATGGCAAGGAGACCTCTGGTCCAATATCAGTCTGGCCTGGACACTGCAGACTGCATTGCTAGGATGATGGTTACCAGCATCACCTTAAGGTGATTTTCTTGGCTAAGGACGTCAGGATTCGGAATGGACGTCCAGGACAAGCTTCTGTACGTGCTCTTTGATGTCATGGACCTATTTGGCACCAAGACCAACAAGTCACTCCAAAGTCCAGGCCTCTAAGGCAACAGCCAATTCATTGGTGCTGGCTGTGCACCAAGAGCGCCTGGCGGGCAGGGGTTTTATTGCACCCATAGGGGTAGAGGTCAGCCTTCCTCAGGCAGACAAGGACAACTCCATCCATACATGGGAGAGGGGATGCAGTGTATCTAGAGGAGAAACTTCCTCCTCTGCAGTCCCCTCTGCAACCCCCAGCGTGAATCTTCCGCCATTCATCCCCTATGACAGCAGGGGGTGGGAGCAGGATAACCCAGTGTGGTGAGGAATGGAGAAATATAACCTTGGGCGCCTGGGCCTTGCAGGTTGTCCAGCGGGGATACTGCTTTCTTTTTTTGCCTCTTGTTTTCCAGATCACCTCCCCCCCCCCCCGTTTCTGACAACCCTTGCCTCCGGAACCTCTTTTATTGGAGGACATCCATTGGTATCTGGTAAAAGGGCCCATAGTGATGATAGTACCTTGCTCAGAACAAGGCAGGGGCTGGTACTCCACTTACTTTCTGTGCCAAAGGAGGACGGGGTTCTGAGACCCATCATGGATCTGTGGCTTCTAATAGTCAAGTTAAAGCTGGTCACTCTAGCCCAGATCCCCAAGGCCCTGGATGTGAATAATTGGCTCGTTTCCCAGGATCTCTAGGATGATTACTTTTATGTGGCTGTCCACAGGAAGTATCTGAGATTCAAAGTGGGGAACTGTCATAACCAGTTCTAAGTTCTTCCTTTCGGTCTTTACTCTGCACCCACAGTTTTCACCAAGCGGCTAGCGGTCATGGCAGATCGCCCCCCCCCACCTCAGGAGGGAAGGCATTGATTTCACTGAGGAGGCCCAACAAGGCCACAATGCGTGTCTGGTGTTGCTGATGATACTCTTGTTCAGAGGAGAATTACCTAGCATTTCGGTGCTGAACTGCACTTGGGGGTGGGACAAAGACTTATGTTCAATTTGATATTTCCTCTTCGTCAACGGTGCAGTGAGCTAAAACGTGGTTGTAAACCTTCATGAGTGCAAGAAATTCCATAGAACAGGTTATTTGACCTATGTTCGCTCTCAGCAGAGGGGCTCCCACACTCCTTCTGCAACATTGATGCCTTCTTCTACCTGGATGAAATGGCTTGTCCAAGCCTGCTCACCAGATCCAGTGTCGGCACATATGTAACGGACATGCAGCCTATTGCACAACATGGGCTTCTCCCTGAACTATACTGAAGAGGGATGGGGAAGTCTGCCACCACCCCCCACACCCCTCCTACTACTAAATTCATGACCAGGGCACAGGCCAGAAAAATTTGCAAACACCCATTCTATTTTGGACAAATTCCCAACTGACCCATGATTGACCCTTAGCCAGCCATACCCACTAAGACAGACAGATCCATCCATGCGTGGATGAAGAGCTATGATTAGAGACACCTGTATGGACAGCTTGGACTAAACCCCAAGAAGCCATGTTGATGACGTTAGAGACACGCCGACATAGCAGCACTAGACATGAAGCACACACGCCATCCGCACTTAAGGACACACACATTCAAATACATGAATAACTCGAGCGTACAGTTCTATTGTTGGAGGACAGCTGCATATACATACTGTCATTGCTTTTATTATTTTTGCCATTAGCCAAACGCAGCAATGCAGAAACCGCAAAGCGCAAGAGATCCCGAGCAGAGCTTGCAGATGCTTACACGCGAATAACCCTATGGAACTGCAGGAGCACCTATGGGACCTTACAGAGCCAAGTGTGACAAACCTATGGAAATGTAGCATAGCATGGACACTGTAGAAACCACATTATAAGGTTTAGGAAAATTACAACAGGCCTCAGAGCAAGAGAGGAGCTGAGCCGTTTCAGGCTGGACACAGCAAGACTTGTGAGACAGGACCCGCAGCCAAGGTCAAGTGATACGATTGACATTCCAATCCCCAGACAAAGGGACCAGCTGCAGAAAATACAAATACATCCGCATAGCTGCACAGCTCAAATTTGTGGTCTCTGAACACATGACGCGGTCAAAGCAGAAAATGGAAAGCAATCAGCGGTGGGAAGAGATAGCCAGTCCCAGGCCGCCAGACACAGATTGCAACAAGTATGCAACAAGTGTTGGCCGGACAGAAGAGCACCCTCATAAGCAAAGGTGGTGCACACAAGTTACAATAGAGACACATAATAGTTCTCATCACTTTGAAGAGGTACACTGTGAGCTGAGAATCTGTGGATCCCAGGCTTGGGGACATCGGCTCTAGCCAATCACAGTTTAGTACCCTAGGGGTGGGTAACAATGGGCAAGAACCAATTGTAAGTCCACAACACTGCAACAATGTTAAATTTAGTGACTTGGGGATGGACCAGGCAAGCCACTTGACATGCGCGGCCCAGTAGAATAACATCTATAATGCCCTATATAGGTTATAAACTACTCTATACCCAATCACTTGGCTCGATAGGTTTTCTGGAGAGGGGTCCAACTTGTTATTAAGTGCTGACACCATTTGGAAGTAAAACCGGCCTGCGAGCCGAGGAAGAGCGAAATGTGCATGAATATTTCTTGCTCCTCTGCGGATTCCTGTTGGTTTTTGTCTATAATGGACTGCCGTTTGAATTTGCTGTTGACGGAGTCCTCTGTGTATCCTGGGGGTGGGTGTTTGGCCCCCCAAGTTCGCTGACTTTCATTCTCCCTCTGGCATATATGGGGGTCCGTCCCCAACAAGTTGGTAGCAGAAAGGACAGTTGGCTGCGCCAACCCGGCACCAGGTCGTCTCCTCCGCATCTGACCCTGAGAGGCTGCAGGTCCGTCGCATATTTCGAACAGATGGGAAAACTTGTGCCTGTGGAAAGGCTGTGGGGAGCCCCTTGGAAATCATCCTGCCTGAATTCAGCGAGGGGGTTCAGGCAGACCAGGACGGGGAAGTGAGCACCTTCTGTAGGAGTCAGCAGCCGAGCAGCGCCAGCAGACCACAAAATGCAAGTATTGACCCTAACGGCAACTGTGTGTGTGAGGGAGGGTATTGAATATTGTCACAGTTAGTAGCGACAGGAGCGGAGTTACAAGTCTTCTACGTTTAGGGCACATTCGGTTTTACAGGTAAACTGTTCCGGTGAATATCCTAGACTATTGACTCGAGGGCACGGCTAACAGAAGATATGTAAATATGTGGTTTTCCTGTGGGTTGGGTGTTTTAGCTAGGGTCATAGAGGATGGTACACCCGTAAGGGCTAGCAACGGAGGTGGACTAGATTTTGGAAGGTGAGTCGACTGATAGTCTCCTGGAGTGAGACATTTTGCACGTGAGGCGACACCGCGGGTACACTCTGCCTGGATGCGGGAAGACCGCTGTGGGGTTTTGTGTGGGAATGGAATAACTGGCTTATTACCATGTATGTGTGCGGTATTTAATTTTTCTGCACTACCTTGGGCAATAGATGGGTGATGTCGGAGGTATTCTTCCTTTCCTCTCCTTCCCCCAGAAGCTCACTGTCTCCAGAGCTCTGGTTCTCTCCAAGCTGGACTATTGCAACAGCCTCTTTCTAAATCTGCCTGCTTCTACTCTATGCCCTCGGCAAATTATCCAGAACAGGATTGCGAGACTTGTCCTTGGCCTCAAGCCCAGGGATCGTATCTCTCCAGGACTGAAATCTCTGCCTGGCTCCCAGTGGCTGCTAGGATTAAGTTCAAAACCCTCTGCATCGTCCACAAGGCATTCTGGGGCCTGGGGCCTCAATACCTTCAACTCTCTCTTCCTAAGTATCTTCCGTCTCAAACTCTTTGCTCATCTGCCGCCAACTCCCTCAGGGTCAATCGCTTATCCAAGCAATGAGTTGGTGGTAGATCTCTTTCTTCGGCTGGTGCCTCCCTCTGGAACAGCCTCCCTTAAACTTGAGAACCATCTCCGGTTCCGGAAGCACCTCCAAAATCTTTCTCTTTGCTTCTGCCTTTTCTCTTCCTCTCCTCTGATGACCTCCTGGCTGTAACTGGAACTGCACTGGCTACCTGGACACCATCTGATCTCGGGCCCAGGTCCATCCACCGCCAGCGTCAGACCTGCACTGCCCATCTTTTAACCCGTGTACTTGGGGACTGTTTCTGTATCCCTACAGTCCCTCTACCAGCTCTTGACACCAGATGTCTGCACTTACCCAGCCGAGCCGAGGAAGAGCGAGATGTGCATGAATATTTCTTGTTCCTGTGCTGATCCCTGTTGGGTTTGTATGTAATAAACAGCAGTTTCAACTTTCCTCTGACTGAGTCCTCCGTGTATCCTGGGGGAGGATATACGGCCCTCCAAGTCTGCAGACTCCCAGTGTCCCTCTGCATACCTGGTGTCTGTCCCCAACAAAACAAAGTCACAAGTTTCACCGTCCCAGTCCCTCTGATACATCGGAGCGGTCTTGGACGCTCGCCTGGGTCAATGTTTCCCAACCAAGGACAGAGGGGTGATCATTTTTGAAGATTTTCCAACCCCAGATGACGGTTTCAGACTCTGCTTTTCTCCACTTTCTGGGTCTCTTGGCATCCTACGTCTTGGTGCTACGCAGGCCCGTCTTCGTATGAGGTTGTAAGTGGCTCCTGAGCTCTCAATTGTCTCGGTTTTAGGGACAGGCTTTAGACCTTCTAGTTGCAGAAGAAGTGCCAGAGGCCTTCAGTGGTGCTCCATAAAAGACAATCTCTTAAAGTGGTCTCTTTTCCATCAACCCTGGCCACAAGTGACCCTAGTCACGAATGCATACCTGGATGGCTGGCTCTGGTCCCCATCAGAGCGGAAAAACATTCTGCTGGAGCTGGGGCCAAGCAGGCTTGCACTGGTTGCTTTCCTCCTCTCTGTAAAGGGCAAGGAGGTACTGGCCCTGACCGACAATACTGTAGCCATGTATAACTTCCACTCGAGGTGTGGCATGGGCTCCTTGCCGCTATGCAGAGAAGCAATAGGATTGTGGTTATGGGCTCAGGAGAACAGCATGTCTTTGAATGTGGCTCACCTGGCCATCAAGGAGAACACTCTAGTGGGCACACTGAGCAAGCAGTCCTCTACCTCTCACGAGTGGGCGCTCTGTCAGACAGATTTGGTGAAGATTGTACTACCTATGTGAACCTCTTTGCTTCTAGTGTAAACAGGAAGTGCAGATAGATCTGCTCCAGTGTATTTCCTCAACAAGATTTTTTTGGGGGACGCCCTGATGGTCGAATGGGACTTCAACCTGCTCTCTGGGTTCCCACTGATCCCTGTCATTCCGCTGGGCTTCAGGAGACTGTCTGTTCGGGGACGCGATGATCGTCATTGCTCCGGGTTGAGCCCGGAAAACGTGGTACCTGCAGTTGTTGGACATGGCCATCTGCCCTCCCTGGTGTCTTCTGCCGAGGACTGACCTCCTCTCCCACTCAGAGGGAAGGGTCCTGCACCTGAACCCCTACAGCCTGAATTTTCATGCCTTGCTACTGAAAGGTTGCAGTATCGGGAGTGCCATTTGTCAGAGGAAGTTCTTTATCTGCCCCTTTCTGCTAGAAGATCCAACACAGTCCATTTATGCCTGCCGGTGGCAGATGTTTTTTGGCTTGGTGCAGGGAGAGGGATCTGGACCCTTTTTACTTGCTCCACCTCCTCACTGTTGGAATGTCTTATGCCTTTGGGCCGGACCGGCCTACAAGTTGGTACAGTGAAGGGGCATCTTGCAGCCATTTCGTTTTTTAAGAGGTCCCCAGAGCAGGGCTCCTTTTCCATGATCCCCAGAGTTATGCAATTCCTGAGAGTTCTTTACAATGTTTCCCCCACACCAGTTTTTGTTCCGATGTGGGATTTAAATTCAGTTTGTTTTTAATGGGTGCCCTGTTTGAGCCCTTTCCTTCTTGTTCTTTAAGACTGCTCACCCTTCTGCTCGATGGGTGAGTCTGTTATTCCTCTCTACTTTTCTCCAAGAAAAAGGCGACATTGAGAGTTAAGCCTATAATAAATAACTCCTCTCCATTCAGCAAACCTTTATTGACATCAAATCATGAAGTATCTGCAGCACGTCCACCTTAATTTGCTTGCTGCCTCCAACTGTTCCCAATCTCCTAATTCCATTTCTACTCCATATTCCTGAACTTGAACTAGAACAATTCAAAGTCTGGAACATAACTTACAAGGTTCTACGGGATATGCTTATTAACAAGACTAAACATAAACTATGTATCACAGCCCTTCTTTCTTCCAAAGATGGCCTTGATTTCCGTCTCTCAAAAGAGCCATCTACCTGCCTTCTTTCCTCCGCCTCATCCTTCCAAGGCATAGTAATGGTTCCATCGGTTAGATCCGTTGCAGGCCCTCACTTTCTAGGTGTCTCGGACTTGGAGAGCAGGATCGATTACCAGCTTTTTATTGGTTATCCTGGAGGGAGGAAGGGCTATTATGAAACAGACCATAGCTCATTGGATCACTCTTTGCATCGCAGAATGCTACGATCTGGACGCCATGGAGGTCCATGAAAGCTTCAGGGCTCACTCCACCAGGGTGTTGGCGCCACCTCGGCTCTGCAGTGTGGAGTGCCTGTTCTGAATATTTGCCAGCAGCCATGTGGGCTTCCTTGCACACATGCTAAGCATTACTGCTTGGATTATATGTCTGGTCAGGATGTTTGTTTTGCCAGGGCTGTCCTTCAGAGTTTGCTGGTTTGGTTGGTGTCCTGCCTACGGTCCCTCCACCAGGTCACTGTACTGCTTTGGGAGCCTATCATAGATGAGGAATAAGTGGGAGGAAGGTGTCCATTGGAAGAACAAATTACTTACCTCTAGGTAATGTTCTTTCTTATGGAATTTCCTCCTGCTGATTCCTTATTGCCCTCCCTACTTGCCCCTCTTGGGATAGCTAGTACAGTGTGGTTCTGCGATCACTCGGCGCCGGTTCTAGGGGAAAAATGGTAGAACTGAGGTAACTGGACACACACCTCTATACTGGACCCGACACCATTTCCGGTGTGTATAGAAGTCGGGCAGAGCTGTGCTGTGCCCCCTTGGTGGAGGAAAGGTTTCCGAAGGGCAGCTGCGCTGGGAGATGAATATTCTAGATGAGGAATCCATGTAAGGTAGGTCCATTAGAAAGAAAGAAAAGTTACCTAAGGTAAGAAATGTGTTCTTATGGCAAATTTGCAGAAGAGACCTTATATTTTACATGTGTAAATTAACACGCTGTAATGTTATACAAAGTAATCTAAAGCTTACAGACAAGATTCACAATCCCACTACTGACAGTGCTATACAAAGTTATCTAAACGTTTGCATATGGTATTAGTCTGGACAGTATTAACAAGCACTTAATGAATCAGTTCAAAGAAAACCTGCTAGATTTAATTCCTCACTCATAAGATTGGGCATGACTGATTGTAATCAGCCTATCCGATATACCTCCTATTGTTCTATTTTCTTGCTGATGTTCATGGTTGAATTCCTTTTTATCAACTTCTAATATCTGGAATCTGATCTGAAGTCTGTTTGTACTAAAATGCCTAGCCACAGTTGATTTGGGGGTGAAATTTGATGTTGGGCCATTGTGCTAGGGATTATGAATATCTTCTGTAAATTTGTTTTATGAATACTAGCTGTTCCCGGCGTAACATACGCGTTCTAGCAGATCATAAAGGTTAATATCGCTCGGTAATTCATAGGGTCACTTCGAGCCCTGTCTTAAATATCGGAATTAACACTGATCAATTCCACAAAGGGGGCATAAATCCCTGAGACTTGTTAATGGTAATTGAAAAGGCTAAACTTATATGTAACGGTGGTCTTTTGAATTTGAAAGGCTTATTTGTATCAGATGGAATGAGAGGTATGCGTGGTATAAGAACAGTATCTAAGTTCCATCGATTACACAGGCCTCATGATGTGTCTTTGTAGATGTGTAATTGTCAACATTGTTCCATTGCAGAGTCACAGGATGGCATACGATTGCATGCTCTGTGCTATCCATGATCCACCTTGCATGCCGAGTCAAATGCTGTCTTTCACATGTGTGCTTGTCTGCAAGTCTAGATGAGTTTAAGGATGCACTGCCTGTGAAGATCTGCTGCATATTCTTGCATCTGTAATCAATACCTGAAGCTCTTTTTACCTCCTAGTCCATACACCTGAATCTTGCTGTCTTTAAATCTGTGCACTGTATGCTTTTCTCCAGGGCTCAAGACCTAAAAATTAGAGTGGTGGGACTCAACAAACTGAATGGGATGTGACATCGCCAGAAATTAGCATATCAATGTGAAATATGCACATTAATTGAAATTGGCTTTGCATAGCCACCCAAATTGCACAGGACAAATGGTATTTGCCTTTCATAAAATCAACACACACACACAAAACCAAGAGAGGGTATTTTCTTCTGATGATGTTTCTGAAAATGTTAAAAGGTGTGCGTGTTTTAAACTCCAAGAATCGATACAAATGTTTTCCCTGGAATTCCAGTACCAAAGTGAGACATTTCAGTTTTAGGTGTTTATTATTTTTCATCTGGTCATATAGTGCAGTGTTGAAGTGTCTGGCCGGCAAACCTGACGACTGAGGTTCGATCCCAGAGGTCGGCTTAAATTCATAAATTCAAAGAGGACATTCAATGTTTCTCATTTTAGCTGGGGGGGGGACAGAGTCCACGGTCAGAAAAAAGTGGGTGGACTCTGTCTTCCCGTGTGTACCCTCGACTTGAGCCCTGCTTTTCTGCTGATTATTATGGTTTTACTTGGTCAAATCTAGGTATTCTTTTGAGCTTCTGCTGTGTATGTCCTCTGCTGCATTTTATTTTTTTAATCAAAGATTTTATTGATTTTGAAACATAGGAAAACAACATAACAGTGCATGCATCTCTCTGTATATCAGTATATCAGGGCTGGGAGCAAGGGGGCATTCATAAGATCAACATTTTCAGGAGGGGTAAGGAAAAGGAGAGAGAAGCAGATAAAGAACTAAAAACAACAAAAGATAAGAAAAGAAGAGAAAAAACCCTTTATCAGGACTGCCGTCCAATGGTCCGCCAGACTTTGCCAAAACAGGAGTTATTCGTGGCACAATCAATACATTCCTGGCTCGCTTCATTCGGCGTCATGCAGCCCTGTCCAGTCTCAGCGTCTGCCGTGTCACACCCGACTTCTAGCTGGCGTCTTCCCAGCGGCTCCATATTTTGTTTGCTTTTTGTGGGCAGCCCCTCGCAGCATACACCCGATGTTCCATTTCAGCGCAAATGTCTACATCCGCGACCCATTGGTCATAGTCTGGAGTGCGTTCTGCGCCCCACAGTTGTGCTATGTTCCGCCTGAGCATGGCCATTGCAGTGGAGCAGAGTATCTTTTCATACCGGGACAGATGGGTTTCATTGGAGATCCCCAGAAGGAGATGTTTTGGGCATCTTTCTATTGTCTTGCCTATAACGCTGGATAGTTTGTCACAGCATTTCCGCCAGAGTTGTTGGATATTATTGCATTCCCGTAGGATATGGAAGAATGTGCCTTCCTCGCGCTTGCAGCGTAGGCATTGTGCGTCTGTCGTCTTCCCCCAACGGAAAAGGGCCACTCTCGGGTAGTAGACGCGGTGCAGGATCTTCAGTTGAACCAGTCTGAGTCTTGAAGAAATGGTTACCTCGCGCGGGTACTTTAGGGCCTCCACCCAGTCCTCCGGCTGGAGCAATCCCACGTCCCGTTCCCATTTGGTCTTCAGGCTGGTTAGTTCTGGTGTCGCAAAGGATGTAATCACATTGTACATGGTGGAGGTGACATTCCGTTCCACCTGGTCCGATACTATATTGCGCTCAAGGGGGGAGCTTTCCGTTATGTTTCGTATATTCTGTTGGTGGTTGCTCCACGCATGTTGCAGTTGCGTGTAGTGGTATCTTTCTGTGGCTGGGAGGGAGAATTCCTCGTGCAATGTTTCAAATGGTACCAGTTTGTCCTCCCGCAGCACAGCTCCAATGGTGGTGATTCCTCGTTGGACCCATTCGGGCCATCTAGGTAACTTTTGTATTTCAGGAAGATGGCAGTTGTTTCATAGGGGTTGGGCCAGTGTCAGTTTCCCATCCCATCCTAGGTGTCTGTGTACCTCTTTCCATATTCTCACAATATGCGTCGCCATATCTGGTTTCGGTGGACGACCCAGGCTTCCGTAGAGATGTTCTAATGGTGCTGTTGTGTTGTGAGGGTTAATTGCTTTGATGTGCGGAAGTGTCCTATCCCCATGCAACATGTCATTGACCACCGTCAACTGGCTGGCCCAGTAGCATGATTGCAGCCTGGGCAGTCCAATCCCTCCTTCCCATATGGACCTCTGGAGAGTGGAGAGAGCAATCCGCGGGTGTGCTCCTCCCCATAGCAGCTTTCGGAGGATGCAGTCGAGCTTATGAAATTCTTGCTGCGGGATATCTAGAGGGGCGTTTTGCAGGATGTACAAGAATTTGGGGAGGGCAATCATTTTGAATAGTGCAGCTCTACCCAACAGTGTCAATGGCAAAGAGATCCAGTTGCGGGTATCTTCTGCGAATCTTGTTACGAGGGGGGCAAGGTTCAGGGATGTATAGTCTGCAAGTTGCTGCGTGATGCGTATCCCAAGGTATTTGAACTGCTCCGTTTCGATCTGGTAGGGGCCATACATTAGACTAGCTGCCGGTACACCCCCTATGGGGAATAGGATGGATTTGGCCCAGTTCACTCGTAGGCCGATGAATGCCCCATGTTGCTCCAGTATGCTCGTGACTCTGGAGCAGGAATTGGCTGGGTCCTTCAGATAGATGAGCAGGTCATCAGTATAGAGCGATACTCTGTCCTCCCAAGTTGCTGACCAGCGAAAGCCTTCCCAGGTTGGTGTATTTCTCAGGAGAATTGACAGGGGTTCTATTGCGATCACAAAAATCATGGCTGACAGTGGGCAGCCCTGCCTCGTGCCTCTCCCCAGCCCAAAGGGATCTGATTGCCATCCATTGATCCTGGTTCTGGCAATTGGACAGTTGTATAGTAGGCATACCCAGCTCATAAAGCTCCTGCCGAAACCCATACGGTGCATTATGTCCCAGATAGCCTCCCATCTCACTGAGTCGAAGGCCTTTTCGAAGTCAATTGCTAGTAAGGCTAGGGGGCCTTGTATGCTGTCGGCTCTTTCCAGGGCTGAATATAGTCTGTAAAGATTCATGCGTGTTGATCTCTGTGGCATGAAGCCACACTGGTCTGGGTGGATCAGAGAGGGGATGACCTGTTGAAGGCGGTCTGCTAGTATTTTTGCCAGTATCTTTGTTTCACTGTTGATAAGTGAAATAGGCCTGTATGAACTGCAGGTTTCAGGGGGATTGTCCGGTTTGGGTATCGCTATTATCGTTGCTTCACGCAGGTCAGGTGAGAGAATGCCCTTTTCATGTGCATATTGGTACATCCGTAACAGGTGTGGGGCGATCACATTGGTCCCCACCTTCTGCCATAGCTCGATCGGCAAGCCATTGGGACCTGGGGATTTACCGGTTTGGAGACCGGATATGGCACTTAGGATCTCGTCCTCCGTGATGTGTCTCTCCAGTAGTTCCTGTTGCGCCACATTTAACGTAGGGATGACTATTTCCTCCATGATCGTGGCATCCATTTGGGTCCTGGGTGCCCTATAGAGTTCGGCGTAGTACTCCGCAAAGCCTTGTGTTATGTCCTGGTCTGTTACGCGGGTATTTTGCTCTCCTGTTTCCAGCCGCCAGACATCGCTACGCCCCTGCTCCTTCCTTTCCAGCCATGCCAGCATCTTCCCGGCTTTGTCTCCCGTTTCATAGATTCTCGCTCGCATTGCATTATGTGCATGCCTTGCATTATCCATTGCTGTATTTTGAAGCTTCTTTTGTGCTCGAAGCAGTGTGCGGTTTGTGTCCGGTGTGTCTTCGCTTATGTGCTGTTCCTATGCCTGCTTCACTTGCTGTTCTGCTTCAAGTATCTTGCTAAAATGCTTTCTTTTTTTTGCAGTCGTCCATATTAGCTCGCCCCTTAGCACTGACTTGTAGGCCTCCCACAGTGTCTCAGGGTTTGAAGCAGACTGTGTATTAAGCTCAAAGTATATGTTGGTGCTCTCCTGGAGTTTATCCACTAGCTCGGGGTCCCCCAAGTAGTAGTTATTTAG
Organism: Ambystoma mexicanum; assembly: GCF_040938575.1. Classification (NCBI taxonomy): domain Eukaryota; kingdom Metazoa; phylum Chordata; class Amphibia; order Caudata; family Ambystomatidae; genus Ambystoma; species Ambystoma mexicanum. The sequence continues at coordinate 1,478,340,584 of NC_090921.1, forward strand.
TCGCCAGCTCGGCGGGGGAAGCGGCCTGGATGTTGTGATTTTCAATTCTAGCGGGGAGTAGTCAGATATGCCCCTAGGAAGCAGGTCTATTTCCTGTACCTTGTGTAAGTCAGAGGCCGGGACAAAAAAAATAGTCCAGCCTAGATAGGGAAGCATGTGCCCCTGAATGGAAAGAGTATTCCCTAGTGTCTGGGTGGAGTTCTCTCCATGTGTCGCATAGACCCAATGCATTGGTGAATGTGGCGAGTCGGGTAGATGCGTTGGGGTTCCTGCTGCGTAAGTGTGAACGGTCTAAAGTTATGTTCATGACTTCGTTGAAGTCTCCACCCAGAACCATAAGGTTAGAGTCCTGGGACACTGTGTTAAGTTGGAAAGGGAGGTTTTTATGTCTCAGGACCATGACTCCCCTTGATCCCATTGTAAAGCCTGAGTGGAGTGTCAACTTATAGTTTGTGCGTTTGAACAGGGTTTGAACAGGGTGCATTCCGTGCCCGCAAGATGGGTCTCAGTCCTCTGCTGCATTTTAGGTTTTATTTTAAAGTTGAACTTGGATGTTTTTGAAACTCTGCTACCTTGTGCATATCTTGTTTTAGACACCTCCTTTATTTGGGCCTGCCTGGCTGCTAGACCGCCTGGTAACCTTATTTGTGCACTGCGCAGCTCCTCTCTGACCCCCTCCCCCCACCACCCCCTTTGACGACTCTACATGGCTCTCTATTACCTATCCAACCTCTCTCAAACTCTAGAAATAGAAAGCAACAAAAATAAGATCTCCTGGATTCTAATCCAGGCTTACCTTTTGCTGACACCTAGTCAATGCTACTTCCAGGCAGACTATTGACCATATTGCCCCAACCATAATAAAATAAAAAAAATAACGACCGAGATGGTTTGTGGAAACCTGCACGGACTCAAACAAATAAACATAAAGAGAAAGAAAGAACAAATGATTTTAACCTCACATGTAAAAACTGGTAAAACACAGTTAAACCATGTATAATAAAAAAATTAAAATTGAAGATATTCTCTTATCAGGCCCTTCTCCTTGTTGGGTAAGAACTGCTGTAGTAATACTGTGTGAGGCACTTATCGGCTTGGTATTAGGTAACCCACGTTTTGGTATAGGTCTGTACTGCACAAGTTGGTAGTGTGTCTGAGCAGCCAGGCCTATCTCAAGAGGGGTAAATGTGAGCTGTAGAGCCGTAGCAATGAAATTCGCAAATACAAGTAGCCAAGTAACACTTACACTCAAGATTTCAGTTCTAAATAGTTATTAAATATCAATTTTTAAACCAGCATTTTTTTTAAAAGGGCAAGATATGTAACAATCAAATATACTTTAAATTACTTTTCCAGAATCGGCATCAGTGGATACTCTTTAGAGATGCTTTTTCTTCCTACACCCGTAGGTGACTAAATTTACAAGGACAATAAGGGCATTTATATATCACTAGTTATACTTTGCAGATTCTGAGGTTGCACAATGGAAAGGTAAAATTACGGAAGATTTCTCGGGCCATGCGAGTATACTTAAATCTTCCAATGAAGTTTAGACAAGCCTTTGCCAGCAATAATTGTCTAAAAGTTACCACCTATGAGGGACAGAAATATCAAAGTAACTGAACTAGAAGAGTCTGCAGGGAGCCAGGACAGCCAAAGACAATTGGAACACAGTTTACGGAGCAGAGTCACTTCTTCGATAATAAAAGTCTTGCACAAAATTAGTTTTGTAGAAATCACTTGTAGGGTCACACGCAGTTACAATTGTGATAAGCAGAGTTGGAGTCAACTCCAACAAAAATAGCCAGTGCAAGTCTCAACCGAGAATAGCACAGCTAAAGACACTGAGGTAAGTACCCCATGTCTAAACAGTACGTCTGGTTTGAAGAAGAGTGTTCCAGCTGCATTCTGTCCTGTTGCAGTGATGCAGACCCTGGATTCCCGAGCCTCAGTTGTGGGGACAAGAGGGTGGACGTCTGAAGGACTCCTACAGCAGCAATTTGGAGGTCGTCTGAAGCTCCGGGCTCTATTCGGATCAGCAGCTCTTTGCAATTTCAGTGCATGGTAAACTGTACCACTGCGGATCTCGGATACCAGTTGAGTTTCCTTCACTCCTTGAGTCCTGTACTCTGGTGAGGGAACTTGAGCTCTGGTCATCCCGCTTCTGGAGGGTCATTGGGAGACTCCCGGAGCTTCTGGTCGGATTACAGATGTTGCACCAGACTGTGGATTTCTGGGCCCCCGGTACTCTGTTCTTGCAGCAGCAAAGTCCAGCCAATCGAGGAAGATGGTCCAGTGAAGTTTGTCTCAGGGTTAGTTGGTCCCACTAACACAAGGGAAGAAGTCATGCCTTCTGGAGCTTCCCTTGTCAATCAGAAAAGGAGTTTCAGCACAGCAGCAGAACTTCACCGGGCAGTTCAAAGGTCCAGGAGGATGCAGCAAGCTTTGTTCACGGTTTCTTCATCGGGTGTTTTCTCCCAGTAGTCGACTCTGCCTCTAGTCCCTAAACCATTGCCTTTTAAGCAGGTTTCTCACGATTTTCCACAGCCTAGGCTGTCACTCAGCAGGGTGGCTCTCCTGTAAGGACAGATAGCCAATCAGGACTGGTTGCATTCATGGATTCCTAGAGACAAATACAGGAGAGTTTGGGGAACCTCCATTACTTCATGCCTTTCCAGACACACTAGACCCAGAGGCTGGTTTCAGGACCGAAGCCCGTCAAAGGCAAAACGAATAAAGGGCTCAAACCTGGCGCAGCGCGAAGAGTAAAATCCAAGAAAGACTGCACAAACAGAAAATGGCAAAAAAAGTAGACCGGGGCCATTTTGACAAAAATGGTCACCCTTGGGTGCTATACTGCAGCTGAGGATTCAGTCTGCGATAGAAAATCACAATGGTAGGAAAATAAGATCACTGCCACCAGCCATTTAAAGTAGTGAGGGTAACATACATTTTTTTACATGAGAATGTAGGATAAAAGGGCTACTGGGTAGCCCCCCAGCACTCCACATAAAATGGTGTGTGCTGGACCCACAAACAGAAAAGGTAAAGTCAATTTCACTTTACTATTCTTGGGAACAGTAGTTCACACGAGAAAAGGTATTTGAACCTTATGATAAATCTAAAGGATATCTCTGTGACACTGAACTAAAGATGCTGTGTGTCACCATACAAAAAGTAGATGCCTATGGAGTATGTCAGACTCCAAAAACTGTAGAAAAACTTAATCCAGACCAGGTCAAAACACATGAGAGAGTGAGAAAAGGTCTTACTCACTCGAGGGTTAAAATTAAAAAGTCCTAAAGTCCAACAAAAGAGCTGGGGGTCTCTAAGGTGGCAGGAATTGAGCACTAAAATTAAAAGTCTCCCTAACACTCCTGACCTATTGACGCCTCACCTGATCTCCACCCCCCCCCCCCTTTCTCCTCTTCACCCATTAATGGTGGTATTAGTTGGGAAGTACTCCTGTCATACTTCTCATCCTCTAGGTGCATCATTGTCTACCACAATGGTACTGTCATGGCACGAGCATCTCAACCTACTCTTCTCCTTGACTGCCGTCTGCCCTTGCTCAATGTCTTGCCTTCTCCTGCTACCCATCCTACTTCCTCTCCTCTAACCTCTCTGCCACGCCATTGTATCCCCCTTCAGAAAACGTTCAAAAGTGGTAACCAGCTTCACTCCGCCACTCCGAACGCTCGCTCTGCTGTCAAACATTCTGCGTACAACCGTCTAGTTCTTGAAGACTTTGACCTAGACGTCCTCGCTCTTTCCAGGACATGGTTCAATGCCAGCTTTCACTGCTCTTGAAGCACTCCTTCCTCTGCAAACCCAGACCCAACAGGCCTGGAGATCTAGTGGCCCTGATTTTCCCTGAGTGGGTCTCCTCTTCCATCATACATACTCAAATCCTACTCTTTGAATGCCTCATCTGTAGGCTTGTGGTCTCACCTACTGACCCTTGCCACTATGTACAGGCCCCCTGGACGTATTTCTCTCTTCCTCTCTGAATGGGCTGACCTTGCCTCCTCCCTCTCAACCTCTTTTTCCAAACTCCTCCTCCTTGGTGACTTCAACATTCACCTTAACTCCCCTGAATCATCCACCTCACAGTTTCTATCCTCTCTGACTGCCTCTCTCTCTGTTCTTCCTTCCGGCCTGAGCCACTCAGCCAGGGGCGCACTGGACGCCCTAATTTCAAGCGACATCCCCATCTCTAATCCTGTCACCACGCCCTCTCCTTGTCTGACCACTCTCCTTTCCTCCTGCCTAGGGCCCCTTGGCTCTCTATCCGAGCCACTGCCAGCCTCCTTCGCCGCTATCCGTCTAATGAAGCTTGTGCCAGTCGCTGCTTTTGCCTCCACCTTTAACCCCCCTGATCCCCACGTCTGACTCTCCCTCTGTCCTTGCTAACCTGCACCTCTCCATATTGAACACCCTTGACATCCTTGCCCCTGTCATGAGGATCCACCTAAAACCTGCCTCCAAGAACAGCTGGTACGACTCAGATCTAGCATCTCTGAAACGCAAGTGCAGCGTTGCTGAACAGAACTGACAGCCCTTGGGTTTGCCCTCTGACAAACTAGCCTGCCACCTGCTCTAAAGGCAATATCGCTTCTCTATCCAATCCAAGAATTGGGCCCACATCCAAGCCTGTATTTCTGGAGCCACTTACAACCCCGATGCACTTTTCAAAAGGAAATTGTCAACCCAGCTGCAGTCTCCACCTTTCTCCTTCATTCGCAGGCTCTATGCAACGCTTTGTCCTCCAATTTCACACACACACTCCACCCCATTTCCACTCTCGCACCTTCTCCACTGCCACCTTTGGCTCCCCTCTTTCCACCCCAGCACTCTCCTCCCTCCCATCCATAGAACCGGATGAGGTCTCTAAAGTTGTCCACTCCATGAAGGTCGCCTTGAAACAGGTGCTCCCCTACAACCATTAAGGACAACATCTCCTCTCTCGCCCCGGCTCTTGTTGACTTGTGTAACCGCTCCTTTGCCACTGGTTCTTTTCCTCGATCCCTTGAGCACTCCCATGTGCACCCTCTCATAAAAAAGCCAGCTGCTGACCTCTTATGCCTGGCTAATTATCATCCTATCTCCACTACTCGCTTCCTGGATAAACTCTTTGAGAAGCTGGTCCTCCCCCCAACTGACCCTACGCAGTGAATTTGTTGATTCTCCAGCATGGGGTCTGGCATGGATTCACATGCTCATGAATATTCCCCGACGTCAGGCTGGGAATCCTCGGTAAAGAAAAAATCAGGATCAGTTTTGTTTCTGATCTGTCTTTCTTAGTAGTAACCAATCACTGATCTCTGGGTCATACTGCCCCCAGCCAATGACTGCCCTCTCCCCAAGCCCCGCCTCTGGCAGCCATCCTCAGATTTTTACCGCACGCTCAAGTGTTGGGAGTCCTCGTGTTTAGCTCTCGAGTTTTTTACTGCGTTTTCACATTTTTTCAGATTTTCTCCACCGTTTCTACTTCCGATAACGGGGACCCGTATTGGAATTCTTCTACGCCCCTCAAGGGTGACGTTTTCGTCGAGTTTACGCTTCTTGGAGGATTCCGGAAGATCTGCAGCCTACCTCAACGGACATGGCCCAGGACAAAGGGAGCTCGATGCCCGGATCCAAGCTGTTCAGGAACTGCCTTGGATGCGGATTATATAACGTTTTCTAGGTGGATGAGCATTTGCGATGTCTCTACTGCCTCCATGGGGACAAGACGCACGTGGAGAAGGACTGTGCGTTCTGCAAGAACCTTTCGGAACGGACCAAACAAGATTGTCGTTCCCGCCTCGCCACCTGGCTGGAGAAAGGGCACAGCAAGTGAGAAGGCGAAGAATCTGAGCGGGCTTCTAAGTCCTTTGAGGGCGCCCCAGTGACGGGGGCCCAACAGAAGGCCAAGCACCGCGAGTCTGCGTGCTCCGGGAGTGCCAAAAGGTCTGGCTCTTCGGTTGCCAAGCAGGGCGCTACTTCCCTGGCACGTTCGACAACGAGCCAGCGTTCTGGTTCGGGGAAGAGGAAGTCCGAGAACCCGGGTAGGCCGCTGGAGCGGACCCGGTCGATCTCGAAGGGGGAGCGAGGCGTTGACCCTCCCCCCAAGGCGAAGGCCCAGGATGCACCTAAGGTGGTGAGGGCCTTGATCCACCCGGCTAAGACCTCTACCGAAGTGGTCTCTGCGACCCTGGCGGAGCCGGCTGAGACTACGCCAATGGAAACGGCCTCTGGGCCCAGAGTATCCCTGCTGCCGAGGAGGGAATCCTCTTTCCAGCCCACCGCTAAGACCCCCGTGAAGCCCCCGGCTGAAAAAGAGGTGGGGGGGCGGTGGCCTTTACATGGTCGGGCCCCCACCGAAGCACCCCAGTGGGAGGCCGACTGACGAAGTTCGCCAGGGTATGGGAGTCCATCTCCACCGATCGTTGGGTGTTGGACACCCTGGCCAACGGGCACTCGCTGGAATTCCTAAAGTGCCCTCGCATTCCTCCCGTGGCCAGGAAGGAGAATCCGGTACCTCAACTGCTGTTGGAGGTAAAGGCGATGCTCAAGAAAGGTGCCATCGAGCTCGTCCCCAGGAGGCTCTGGGGCTCCGGAGTATACTCAAGGTACTTCCTCGTCAGGAAGAAGACAGGCGGTTGGCGCCCCAATCCTAGACCTGCGTCGGTTAAACAAATGCATCAAGGCACAGAAATTCAGGATGCTCACCCTCCAGATGTACTGGGACTGCTGGAGCAAGGCGACTTCCTATCGTCGCTGGACCTGGAGGATGCTTACTTCCACATCCCCATTCTAAAAAGGCACAGGAAGTTCCTCAGGCTCGTGGTTCAAGGACGTCATTACCAATTCAGAGCCCTACCATTCGGATTAAAGTCGGCACCCAGGGTTTTCACCAAGTGCCTGGCACCAGTGGCGGTGCGGCTGCGCCTGCAGGGGATCCACGTCTACCCCTACCTGGACGACTGGCTAATCCGGGCAAGGTCAAGGGAACTCGCCGTCGATCATACGGCGAGGACCGTCCGGTTGCTCACGGAGCTGGGGTTCTCCATCAACTACCCCAAATCCCACCTGGTTCCGTCGCAAGTAGCACTGTTTTTGGGGGCGAAGCTCGATACAGTGGAGCAATTGGCCTCCCCTTCAGAGGAGAGGAACAAAACCATCCTGGGCAAGGTACGGCGACTGTTAGCCACTGACGTGGCCAGGGTGAGGTCCATCAAGTCCCTTCTCGGGATGATGTCCTCATGCATCTAACTTGTACCCCTTTGCAGACTTTGGATGCGTCCGCTACAGGAGTTCCTCGACGCCCGCTGGTTTCAGGCGGGGGGCTGCTTCGAGGACAGGATCCCCCTCGACGAGGAGTTCCGTCGGGCGATCCTATGTTGGGGCACCCGGGCTCACCTCACGACGGGCAGGGACTTTCAAACCCCGGCGTTTCAGGAGACGGTGACTACGGATGCCTCTCTGGAGGGTTGGGGGACCCACACCGGAGATCTCCATGCAAGAGGCCTCTGGCTCCCGGAGGAGAGGTCTCTTCACATCAACATCTTGGAGCTCCGTGCAGTGTTCTGGCGCTCAAGTCGTTCCTCCCGTCCCTCAAGGACAAAGTGGTGAGAATCTTCACCGACAACACCACCACGATGTTCTACATACGGAAGCAGGGAGGCACCAGATCCCCAGCCCCATCCAAGGAGACCCAGGATCTGTGGCACTGGGCCGTTGCCCAGGGGATGTTTCTGGTTCCCTTCCACCTGGCAGGAATAAAAAACACCATTGCCGACTCACTCAGCAGGGAGCTGCGCTCGTGCCACGAGTAGGAACTGCGCCAGGATCAAGTGGATCGACTCTTCCAACGATGGGGCAAACCCCAGATCGACCTGTTCGCGTTGGCGACTAACTCCAGGTGCCAGAGCTTCGCCAGCAGGTTTCCCCAGCCGAGGAGCATGGGCGATGCTTTTTCGTTCCCTTGGGACGGCCTGTTTCTATACGCGTTCCCTCAATTGCCGTTGCTGCTCCGCCTCATCAGCCAGCTCAAGAAGTCCAGGTGCAGGATGATCCTCGTCGCACCGGCGTGGCCGAGGCAGGTCTGGTTCCCGGACCTTCTGGACTTGTCAACGTCCCCGCCAGTCAGGCTGCCGGCGGACACGGATCTTCTCTCCAGAGAAGGAGTCGCCATTCTACACCACGACCCACAGTCGCTGAACTTGCAGGCCTGGCTCCTGCAGCGCTAGAGTTTGGAGGGTACGATATCCCGGCTGATTGCAGAGAGGTTCTTGCAAAGGCCAGGGCGTCCTCAACTTTCAAGTGTTACATCATAAATGGAAGAGGTTCTCTGTCTGGTGCCGTGCACAGAAGATTAACCCTCTGCGGATTACGGCCCCTCAAGTGCTGCCGTACTTACTGTCGCTGGCCAAAGCTGGACTGGCTCACGCCTCCATAAAAATACATCTGGCTGCCATCTCCCGATATACCAGGACTATGGGACGGGCGTCCTTGTGATCTCATCGCCTGGTAAAGGAATTTCTCCAGCATGGGGTCTGGCATGGATTCACATGCTCATGAATATTCCCTGTCGTCAGGCTGGGAATCCTCGGTAAAGAAAAAAACCAGTATCAGTTTCGTTTCTGATCTGTCTTTCGTAGTAGTAACCAATCACTGATCTCTGCGTCATACTGACCACAGCCAATGACTGCCCTCTACCTAAGCCCCGCCTCTGGCAGCCATCTTCAGATTTTTACCGCACGTTCATGTGTTGGGATCCTCGTGCTATTGCTCTCGAGCGTTAGTGTTATTGTTTCACGTTTTTTCTCAAAAACTTCATTTTTTCGGTCAAAAGAGCCTCAAGCTCCACCGACTCTCCATCCGATCAACGGGGACCCGTGTCGGATTCGTCTACGCCCCTCAAGGGTGAAGATTTCGTCGAGCTACGCTTTTGGAGGACTCCAGAAGTTTCTCAGGCCCATCTCGGTCATGGCCCAGGAGAAGGGAAGCTCGACGCCCGGAAAGCTGTTCAGGGTCTGCCCTGGATGCCAGCTGCAGAATGTCTTTAAGGAAGACGAACACTCCTTTTGTCTTTACTGCCTACATGAGGACAAGACGCACGTGGAGAAGGACTGTGCGTTTTGCGGCAACATGTCGGAGCGGACCATGAAGGACCGCCATCAACGTCTCGCCAACTGGCTGGAAGGGAAGAGCCCGTCCGGCGAGAAGAAGAGGAAGAAATCCGAGCGGTCTTCTAAGACCTTTGAGGACGCCCCGGCGACGGGGGTCCAACACAAGGTCAAGCACTGCGTGTCCGCTGGCACCGGGAGTGCCGAACGGTCGGGCTCTACGGGCGCCGGGCAGGGCGCATCCGCCCCGGCACCATCAACCACGAGCCAACGCTCTGCTTCGGGTAAGAGGAAGGCCGAGCACCCGGCGAAGCTCCTGGAGAGGCCCCGGTCGAGCTCGAAGGCGGAGGGGGAGCGAGGCAGTGTCCCCCCCCCCCCCTCAAGGAGAAGGCGGTGAGCGTACCTAAGGTGGTGAAAGCCTTAATCCAACCGGCCAAGGCCTCTATCGAGACAGTCGCGGCAGCCCTGGCTCAGCCTGTGGAGGCTACACCAGTGGTGGCGACCTCGGGGCTCAGAGTCTCCCTGCCACCGCGGAGGGAGTCCTCTTTTATGCCCATCGACAGGACCCCCGTGACGGAGAAGAAAAAGGGGGGGCAGGAGGTCGTGGATTCGGCCTCAACCTCTGAGGAAGAACTGATCGAGGTCTTAAGCCATGGCGTTGGCGTGGAAGAAGACCAGCCCGTCGGGAGGGATCCCGACGCAGGAGACGACATCGTCGAGGGTACCGACGGGGCCCCTGACCGCCCATCGGACTCCCCTCTGCCAGCGCCGCAAGACAACTCGGCGGCCTTTTTGTTGGCTATACAGTCCTTATGCTCAGAGATAAGGACAAGACTGCCGTTACCAGTGGAGGAACCACTCCCGTCGGGGGACCCGGAACCAGGCCCTTCTGGCAGCCCCCTTCCTAAGAAAAGAAGGATTCACCCTCCACCTCCTTTTCAGCTGTCGCGCCCTGTTCAGCCCTCCTCCCCATCCACGACTCGAGGGGATGATACGGGGACTGACACGGCCGCGACGGGTACGGACGACGAGGTGTTGTACGAAGAGGATCTGCCGTCGTCACCTCCCACCCGGGCTTCCCCGCCCGACGAGATTGGATCTTTTCACTCCATGATCGCCAGGGCATTCGAGCTCTTCCAGCTCTGCCCTGAGGAGAAGAAGGAAGGTTTCCTTTATCAGCGGCGCGAGGCCAAGAGGAAGACGGTCCTCGCGGTACCTCTACTGGACGATATTTGGGATGAGGGCCTCGCCCTCCTCAAGAACCCATCCACGACGCCGGCTAGAAGAGACCGGTGCGAGAAGAAGTACCGGGTCCCAGACGCGGCCCCCTTGTGCCTCCGGGCACAGCCTACCCCGGACTCCGTCGTCTCCGCGGCGGCCAGGAAGAAAGCGGGGGGGGGGGGTGCGGCCTCCACGTCGACTTCCCCGCCGGATGGCGAAGGAAAGAAATTGGACACGATGGGGCGCATGGTCATCTCGTCTGCAGCGACGACGATTAAGGCGGCCAACGCCTTGGCTATCGTAGCCCGCTACGACAGGGAGCTGTGGTACAAACTGGCTCCCCTGCTGGACTTTCTACCGGACGACAAGAGGGCGGATGCCCTGGAGATCTTGCAGGAAGGTGAGGTGGCGTCGGACCATCGTCGACACTGGATTTCGCCAGTTGGGCAACGGCGTGTGCCTTAGGCGGCGTGGATGGCTCAAGGCTACTGACTTCGGTCAAGACGTACAGACCAGAGTCCTGGACATGCCGTTCGATGGGAACAACCTGTTTGGGAAAACAGTGGACGATTCCCTTCAAGCCATTAAAGCGGACACGGAGACGGCCCGGGCTCTCGGGGTTCTCCAGCAACGGCGGCCACCCTTTCGGAGCGGCGGAGGCAAGGGCGCCTCCAAAGGTTCCGGCGGCGGATTTTCCACCTACCGTCAAGCGGCCCGTTCGTCGTCTCAGGAAGCTTACAGGGGACGAGGAAAGTCAGGCGGATCCCGCCGTCGTCGCCAAGGAGGTCAAGGCGGCAAAGCCTAGTCGAAACAGGACTGAACCGGCCGTGGGGTCGGGCCCCCACCGAAGCACCCCGGTTGGAGGCCGGCTGGCGAGCTTCGTCAGCGTGTGGGAGTCCATCTCCACTGACCGTTGGGTGCTGGACGCCCTAGCCCAGGGCCACGCGCTCAAGTTTCAAAGAAGGTGCCCGCGCATCCCCCCTGTGGCCAGGAAAGAGCTTCACGTCCCTCAGCTTCTCCTGGAGGTAAAGGCGATGCTCAGGAAGGGCGCCATCGAACTCGTCCCAAAAAGGCTTCGGGGCTCCGGAGTTTACTCAAGATACTTCCTCGTGAGGAAGAAGACGGGAGGATGGCGCCCCATCCTAGACCTACGACGACTGAACAAGTTCATCAAGGCACAGAAGTTCCGGATGGTCACCCTCCAGCACGTCCTGGGTCAGCTGGAGGAGGGCGACTTCCTGTCGTCGTTGGATTTGGAGGAAGCTTACTTCCATATTCCCATCCTAAAGGGGCACCAAAAATTTCTCAGGTTCGTGGTCCAAGGGCGTCACTATCAGTTCAGAGCCCTTCCCTTCGGACTACGGTCGGCACCCAGGGTATTCACCAAGTGCCTTGCACCAGTGGCGGCGCAGCTGCGCCGAGAGGGGATCCACGTCTACCCCTACCTGGACGACTGGCTCATCCGAGCCAAGACGAGGGAGCTCGCCGTGGAGCACATGGCAAGGACCGTCCAACTTCTCACGGACCTGGGATTCTCCATGAACTACGCCAAGTCCCACCTGGTACCCGCGCAAGACGCACTGTTTCTGGGAGCGAAGCTCGACACATTGTCCCTTCTGACCTGCCCGTCGGAGGAAAGGACCAGGGCCATCCTGGGCAAGGTACAGCGGATGTTGGTTTTCGACGCGGCCTAGGTGAGGTCCATCAAGTCCCTTCTCGGAATGATGTCTTCTTGCATCTACCTCATTCCCCTGTGCAGGCTCCGGATGCGCCCGTTGCAGGAGTTCCTGGACGCGCGCTGGATCCAAACGACGGGCAGCTTCGAGGAGAGGATCACACTCGACGAGAGTTTCCGACGAGCGATCCGGTGGTGGGGCACCCGCGCGCATCTGACGGCGGGCATGGACTTCCAGACCCCAGGCCATCAGGAGACAGTGACCACGGATGCCTCCCTGGAAGGGTGGGGAGCGCACACCGAAAATCTGCACGCGAGAGGCCTTTGGCTCCCGACGGTGAAGTTCCTCCATATCAACGTCCTGGAGCTCCGTGCAGTGTTTTGGGCCCTCAGGTCCTTCCTTCCGTCCCTCAAGGGCAAGGTGGTGAGGATCTTCACTGACAACACCACCACCATGTTTTACATCAGGAAACAGGGCGGAACCAGGTCCCTAGCACTGTCCAAGGAGGCGCAGGACCTGTGGCATTGGGCCGTCGCCCAAAGGATGTTTCTGGTGCCGTTTCATCTGGGAGGGATAAAAAACACCATCGCCGACTCACTCAGCAGGGAGCTGCGCTCGTGCCACGAGTGGGAACTACGGCAGGATCTAGTGGATCGCCTCTTCCAACGGTGGGGCACATCCCGGATCGACCTGTTCACGACGGCGACGAACTCCAAGTGCCGGAGGTTCGCCAGCAGGTTTCCCCAGCCGAGGAGCATGGGCGATGCTTTCTCGCTCCCCTGGGAGGGCCTGTTCCTATACGCGTTCCCTCCATTGCCACTGCTGATCCGGCTCATCAACCAGCTCAAGAGGTCACGGTGCAGGATGATCCTCGTTGCACCTGCGTGGCCGAGGCAGATATGGTTCCCGGACCTTCTGGACTTGCCAGCGTCCCCGTCAATCAAGCTGCCAGTGGACGCGGATCTGCTCTCCAGGGAAGGAGGCGCCATCCTCCACCACGACCCGAAGTCGCTGAACTTGCAGGCCTGGCTCCTGCAGCGCTAGAGTTTGGAGGATACGACATACCGGCCGACTGCAGAGAGGTTCTTGCAAAGGCCAGGGCGTCCTTGACTCTTAAATGCTACGGACACAAATGGAAGAGGTTCTCTGTCTGGTGCCACGCACAGAAGATTAACCCTCTAAGGATTACGGCTCCCCAAGTACTGCCGTACCTGTTGACGCTGGCCAAAGCTGGACTGGCACACGCGTCCATCAAGTTTATCTTGCTGCGATCTCCCGATACACCAGAACCATGGGGCGGATGTCCTTGTGGTCCCATCGTCTGGTAAAAGAGTTCATGAAGGGACTGTTCAGATCGTTCCCACCGGTGAAGGCTCCGGCCCCGGCGTGGGAGCTCAACGTGGTGCTGACCAAGCTCATGGGACCTCCGTTCGAGCCTCTGCACTCCGTCCCGTTGAAGTTCCTGTCGTGGAAAACAGCGTTTCTTGTGGCCATCACCTCCGCACGACGGGTGGGAGAGATCCAGGCCCTTTCCTGCAAGGCCCCGTACTTGACTTTTCACGACACGAGGGTAGTGCTCAGGACGCACCCCTCCTTCATGCCCAAGGTGCCGTCGGACTTCCACCTCAACGAACCCTTGGTGTTGCCTGTGTTCTTCCCGTTGCCTTCGTCGCCGGCTGAGAGGACTTTGCACTCGCTGGATGTGGCTAGAGCGCTGAAGTTCTACGTGGACCGCAAGAAGTGTTTTTGGAAGACGTCACAACTCTTTGTGAACTTTGGACCTGTCAATCAGGGGAAGGCTCTCTCGAAGGCTTCCATTTCCCGATAGCTCTCCGGCTGTATCATGTACTGTCATCGGTTGGCAAACCGACCGCTGCCTGGCCGTCCGAGAGCCCATTCCACCAGAGCGATCGCAGCTACCACGGCGTTCCTATCTGGTGTGCCCCTGCTGGACATATGCAGGGCTGCTACGTGGAGGTCTACGCACACCTTCACGAAATTCTACTGCGTCGATCGGAATTCCAGGGAGGAGTCCAGCGTCGGCCAAGCAGTGCTGCGCAACCTGTTCGCCTGAGGTGAGCCTGGTGAGGAGGTAAGATTGCTTAATGTTGAGTTTGATGTAATGCTTAATGTTGAGCCTTTGCCACCTCCCGTGGTTGTGCATGTGTGTACTGCTATGTATTCTTTATTCATGAGCATGTGAATCCATGCCAGACCCATGCTGGAGAACAACAGTTACAGGTAAGTAACTTGTTCATTATGAAGGGACTATTCCGTTCATTCCCGCAGGTGAAGGCTCCTGCCCCAGTGTGGGAACTTAATGTGGTGCTGACCAGGCTCATGGGAGCCCCATTCGAGCCTATGCATTCTGCGCCCTTGAAGTTCCTGTCATGGAAGACAGCGTTCCTCGTGGCCATCACCTCTGCACGACGAGTGGGAGAGATTCAGGCCTTATCTTGCAAGCCTCCATACTTGACTTTTCATGACACAAGGGTAGTGCTTAGGACGCACCCCTTGTTCATGCCCAAGGTGCCGTCTGACTTCCACCTCAACAAGCCCTTGGTGTTACTAGTTTTCTTCCCGTCGCCTTCGATGCCGGCCGAGAGGACTTTGCACTCGCTGGATGTAGCTAGAGCCCTGAAGTTCTACGTGGACCGCACAAAGAGTTTTCGGAAGACGTCACAGCTATTCGTGAACTTTGGGTCTATGAATCAAGGGAAGGCTCTCTCGAAGACTTCCATTTCCAGATGGCTCTCCGGCTACATCATGCATTGTCACCGGTTGGCAAGCCGACCGCTGCCCGGCCGTCCGAGAGCCCATTCGACCAGAGCGATCGCTGCTACCACGTCGTTCCTGTCTGGTGTGCCCCTGCTGGATATCTGCAGGGCTGTTACGTGGAGGTCAAAGCACACCTTCACAAGATTCTACTGCGTCGATCGGGACTCCAGGGAGGAGTCCAGGGTCGGCCAAGCAGTGCTGTGCAACCTGTTCGCTTAAGGTGAGCCTGGTGAGGAGGTAAGAGATGCTTAATTTTGAGTTGTTGTATTGCTTAATGTTGAGCCTGTTGCCGCCTCCCGTGGTTCTGCATGTGTATACTGCTATGTATTATGTTCATGAGCATGTGAATCCATGCCAGACCCCATGCTGGAGAAGGAACAAGTTACTTACCTTTAACTGTTGTTCTCCAGCATGGGTCTGGCATGGATTCACATGCGAACCCTCCCACCTACCCCTCTGCGGCTCTTCACTTGGTCATACTGCCACTTGGCGTGCTACCAAATCTGAGGATGGCTGCCAGAAGCGGGGCTTAGGGAGAGGGCAGTCATTGGCTGGGGGCAGTATGACCCAGAGATCAGTGATTGGTTACTACTAAGAAAGACAGATCAGAAACGAAACTGATACTGATTTTTTTCTTTACCGAGGATTCCCAGCCTGACGGGGAATATTCATGAGCATGTGAATCCATGCCAGACCCATGCTGGAGAACAAGTTACAGGCAAGTAACTTGTTACATACCTTCATGACTATCAATCTTGATTCCGAGAATCCAGTGTCACGGAAACTGCTCTCCTAAACACCTGTGAAACATGATTGCAAACCTTGACTATAACTCCTCAGATGTCCTCATTCATCTTGAGCTCTCCTCTGCATTTGACGAGGTCATCCATTCTCTCCTCATTGTGATACTGTCAGCATCACTGACCAGGCACTGGATTGGCTGACCTTTTTCCACATTAACCGCCCTTCCCAGATGCAACTGGGCTCTTTTTCCTCCACCACCACCACACTGTAGCCTCCCCAGGGTTCTATACTATCGCTGTGCCTCTTCAATATCTATCTCGCCCCTCTTGCTAACCTGATCTCCGCCTTCTACCCTCATTTCCAGTGTCAAGCTTATTGCATGCAGCTTCCCTTCAAACTTCCCTCTACTACCCCCTCTTCCCTCTCTCTCATCCCTGACTGTCTTTCTGCCCCTTCAGGCCTGGTGTGCAGCTAATCTCTGTCTTAATGCCAGGAAGACAGATCCTTCTCATTGGGGCACCTGCACCCTCTTTTCCTCAAGCTTTGGCCACCCTCTCTGGGCCCTCATCCCCCACCATCCTGTGAGGCCAAAACTCTTGGGGTCATCTTGACTCCTCTCTCCTTCATCCCTCACATCATGGACCTTAACAAAAAGCCCCACTTCCAGCTTCACCTCCCCAGAGGCATTCTCCCTTCCCTCCGCTTCCCCCAGAAGCTCAATCTCTCCAGAGCTCTGCTCCTCTCTAGGTTGGACTACTGCAACATCCTCTTTCTCAATCTCCCTTTCCTCCCTGTGCCCCCTCCAGCTAATCCAGAACAGGGCTGCAAGACCCATCCTTGGCTTCAAGCCCAGGGACTGTATCTCTCCAGCCTTAAAACCTCTCTACTAGCTCCCGGTGACTGCAAGGATTAAATTCTAGAACCTCTGCATCATCCACAAGGCTTTCTGGGGCCTGGGACCACGCTATCACCAACCTTGCCTCCCTAAATACTCCCCTGCTAGAGACCTATGCTCCTCTAACTCCAACTATTCGACTTTCAAACACTTCTCCAAGCAGGGAGGGGGGCTGGATGATGGGTCTCTCTCCTCGGCTGGTGCCTCCCATTTGAACATCTTCCCTGCCCTTCTCACACTTGAGCCGGACCGCCATAAATTCTGGAAACTGCTCAAAACTCAGCTTTTCTTTACCTCTTTCCACTGGCCTGATACTCATGAATATCTTAAAATACCAAGCCCTTATTCCCAGTCAATACCCGCACTGTCTCCCTCCACCCCCACTACACTGCGGTTCTCTGCCTGGCGGCTCTGCATACCACCCTTGGGACCTCTTGCACTAGCACTTAGCCTAAGGTCCCTTCTTGGCTCCCCTTTGCACTTCCTTCCTGGGCACTCCACCACCAGTTGTCCACTCCTTTGCCCCCCCCCCCCATCCTGATCTCCTGCACTTCTCTTCACTTGCAACATTTGAATGCCACAAGGCCTAGTAGACCACAACTATATATTTAATGTTTTCCTTTGCCATTGTTATTCTTTCCCCTGTTCACATCCCATTTAGCCCTGTGGTGCTTTTGTATAGGCGCCTAGCAAATGCTCAATAAAATAAAATAAATAAAATTGTAGCATAATTATAGCACCTACTTTTAGTTTTAGTTTGTGAGGAGGTATTCGTCCTACAGCGTTTCCCTCTTTAGAGACTGAAACGTTGAACCAGTAATTAACTGTTCATTGATACTAGAACTGCCGTGCCCTGTTTGAAGAGAAGTGGGGGTGGAAAGAAGTAACTCAAAATTATTCTGAATGTTTGTGATAGTGGAAGGTGAAGTGGACCACATGAAACTGTGCTCATTCTGTTTGTTAAAATGATAGCTGTTGAAGTGTAAGACAGAGGCGCACTTTGCCAGTTGGACAGCAGAGGGCAACATAACACTGATAAATTGCATCGGCTCAGTATGGAAATATACCCAAGTGTTTAATAAATATAGAGATGGATATATGCAAGCTTTGGGAAACGGTATAGAATATTACAGCTTGTTTCTTTACTAAACTACAAATCTTTAGACATACATTTGATAATTTTTACACACTGGACCATTGCGATATGTAACATGAAGCTGTTCTGCTAACTTGCTATATGTACAAAAAATAAGCCCGTTTGTTTGCAGGTCTTCAGTTCTTTCACCACTGACGACCTCTCCAAAATATCCCAGCACTTGATTTCAGTTGTGCACATTCTTTTTTTATTTATTCAGAATTCAATTTTAAAAGCATTCTAAGCAACGTGGACTTAGAGAGTCATTATTTCCATTAATTCAAGTCTGCATCAAAACGCCATGCATTCCATCTCGCTATAGAGACTTCGCCAGGCAGCTCTTCATTTTGGGTATTTCGCACTACGGTTCAAACACATAGCTGATTATGTTACTGCTCTATAAGTTAAAGGGCCTTGTTACGAGTCCGGCGGTAACTGTGCCGTAAAACACGGCACGCTACCGCCGGACCCGTATTACAATTCCACCTCCGTGATTCCCGGAATCACCGGGGCATTACGACCCCGGTGATCGGGAATTCTGGAGGCGGAATTCTGTAAGTCCCCATTCCCATGGAGTCCCGACTCCATGGCGATGGGGGACAATGGAAACACTGGTTCCATCTATGACGGGGCCAGTGTTTCCATTTGCGCCTGCAGGTGGGTGGCGTTACTCCCGCCAGGTCAGACCTGGCGGGAGTGACACCTGCATGCCTGCAGGACTCTGAATCAGCCGGTCGGGAAAGAACGGTGGCAGCGTTTTTACCGCCACCGTTCTTTCCGGACCGGCAGGGTCGTAATGAAGCCCAATGTCTATCTAAAGCCACTTTGGCGGTCATCTTACAGAGGTTAAATAACTTGTTTTTTAGAAGGCAAGTACTGTGCAGCTACAAACAATAAATTCAGCCCCAAACATGCTGGTTTTCTCTTTCATTTCTGCCTTAGTGGGCTACTTTGTAAGTCATTCCCATCAGTCTCTAACCATTTACAAACATCTCTGGTTATAAATTTGATATTGCACTTGCTCGAACCATTCAATAAACTTGATTCTCATCAATAGGGTATAACAATCCTGCACAGTCTTTGTCAGCTAATACCAATACCGCAATTGATTTACAACGTTCTGATGTTAATCTTTAATCATTGTATAAATGTACGGCTAATTCTTCATCAGAATCATGGTCTGCTGGCTTCATTGTGTTAAATTCTAGGCGTTCAGATTCTAGTTTTCCCCTTTTGGTTAGATATGTGTGCCAGTGCAAACAATCTGATCGAAGTTGCAGCGCTATTCTGACTTTCTGCGAAATGTGTTGGTGGTGGATAATTCTCATCTCTGTTTTTAATAGCCCTCTAGTGTTGTAGAATCCTGATTTTTAACATGCATTTGGTTGATCCAATATAATGTATTACAGTGACAACCAATCGCATACACTAAATACCTACTTAGCAATTCATTTTATGGAATACAAACCATGTCTTCAATTGAATGCCATATTTAACTACAGTATTAGGTTTTGCACATACTCAAACACATTTTGCATTCTCTGCATTTCGAGAAACCCTTTTTGCCCGATGCATTTGACAACCAATGGTCTAC
This sequence comes from Ambystoma mexicanum, assembly GCF_040938575.1. Taxonomy (NCBI): domain Eukaryota; kingdom Metazoa; phylum Chordata; class Amphibia; order Caudata; family Ambystomatidae; genus Ambystoma; species Ambystoma mexicanum. The sequence continues at coordinate 1,478,359,740 of NC_090921.1, forward strand.
ATCGTTGTCTGATCAAAGACAAATCGGGGAGATTATATCCTCCAAAAGGGGGGGTGTGTGTGGTGTGTGTGTTTTTTTTTTTTTTGCAGGTCTTTTGTTCCTTCAACATTGTCAAACAAAACCACTCAAAAATATCCCAGCACTTGGTCTCACTTGTGCAAAACAGTGGATTTATTTAACCAAAAATGTGTTTTAAAAACATTCAGACCAACATGGACTTACTAAGCCTTCATTTCCATTCAAGTCGGCATCAAAACGTTATGCGTTCCATCTTGTTACCGAGACTTCGTCAGTCAATTATTACATCTTCTCTATACCAGCTATTATTTATTTGCTTTCTGCTGCATCACCGCTCACATGATCTTATTCAGGCAATCTACAAGTCTCATGTTCATCTCGAGCCTCCATTGCGGCCATTTTAGTGGTTTGGTACCTCGTCTTTCACTTAAATCGCTATTGCAACCTGTTTTTTTTTTATTCTGCTTTATTGAAATTTTTGTGAACATAACAAAAACAAGGCTACACAGACACATTGCAAATTTCAAGAATTACTCGATACATCGCCATGGTAGCAATTTAACAGTCCTACAAAATGTGTTCCAACTGTAAACCCTTCATCCCACCCCTCACGCCAGCCCCCCTCCATCCACCTCATCCCTTTCCTGATCCAACCAATTCTCTACTTTTAAACCCATACTTTACTGCTCAGTTTTCCTTATGTACTTAACCATAATTGAACTCCCATTCAGGTATAATTTCTCCCCGTTTTCATCGCTTGTGGTGTCATCCTCCCCCACCAATCTCTATTCCCCTTCATTCTTCATTCTTCAACCTTGCTAGATATATGCCAAACAGAGGTCCGACTATTCAGCTTCTAGCGACCCGTGTTCCTCATGGTGTGCTGCTGTCCCCAGGGAGTGCTGCTATTATGCGTTACACCACGTATATATTTCGGGCAACGTTAATCCACTCCCTCTTCTGTGGCAACTGCCCTCACTTCCAACGTGTTGCCAAGCACGCTCTTCCCTCCAGGAGAAGGCTGTGTGCCATTCACAGCAGCCAAATATAGTCTCCCTCTCGTTCTTCCAACCCGAAGAGAACCAGCATACAAGCTTCTAGTAACCCCATCCAGATCCCTGATCCAACTCAAAACTTCATCCCAATAGGACTGGACCTCTGAGCATCCCCACCACATATGCCAATAATTGGCTCTCGACCCACATTCGTGCCATCGCAACAGGCTCACATCCTGATACATTCTTGATAGCTTAACCGGGTCATATTGCCACCTGTAAAATAGCTTTATTGCGTGCAGTTTATATTGACATGAAACGGAGGTTTTGAAAGCCCTCCAACACATCCTTAACCATGTTTGCGGGTCCAGTTCAAGTCCCATGTCTCTTTCCCATTTCATCCTCAGCCTCATCCAATGTCCCCATCATGTCCACCAAGGCCCCACAGTGTCCCGATCACCCCCTAGACTCCGGCAGTGTGTCCAGTAGTTTCTCGAAGGGCGTAAGCTCCCTCTCTATCTTACTTTTCCATGCTTCCTTAGTCAAGACCCCATTGAGCTGCAAATGCGAAAAGGCCGAAAGTGTACCTATCCCAAGGGCCTTCACCAATTCCAATACCCTAATAAACTTCCCACTTTTCCACATTTGTCAATTCCCTGCAGTCCTGCCTTGTGAAATGCCTGGAACCTGGAAGGAATCAAGAATTTGTCCCGAACTCCCAGTACCCAAAGATGTGTTAAAGGTGAGGGGCCACAATGTTACCCCGGTCATCCCTTTACCTTGCCACGAGATACTCCAAATAGTGCCCAGAATTGAATGCTCACGTATCCTATGTATTAACTTCGTCCTGGGCACCCAGAGCCATTCTCCCACTGTTGCAAGCCTTAAGTAATGATTGTTAAGTCCCACCCATTGTAGGTCCCTCTGTCCTCTAAGGTGCAGAATCCATACTCTTAACTGGGGGGCCTTGTAGTATAGCTGTATATCAGGGAGCCCAACACCCCCACTCTCCATAGGAAGACCTCGATAGACACTCTGGGGTTCTTCCCTTCCCCCGGAACCGTAAGAGTCCCCTTGTTTGCTCTGAAGTAGAGGTCGGGAATGTGAATAGGTAGCATCACGAACAGGTACAGGATCTTTGGTAAGACTACCATCTTAAGCGCATTCAGCCATCCCTTCCAGGAGATGGGCAGCTCTTTCCATTTTCCCAAATCTTTCTCCAGGGATGTCATTGGGCAAGAGGGAGGGGGGGATACCTCAGAGACTCCACGTTGACCTCCATGCCCAGTGGGAGAAAGCGTCCCAGATCATTGTCCTTGCTTCTATCCAGGGGAAATAGTACAGACTTGCCCTTATTAATTTTAACGCCTTCCAAATGCCCATACTCTTCAGTCTGCTCCACTGCTACCATGACCGATGTCAATGGGTTTACCAGATGGAGGAGCATATCATCTGCATACAACCCTACCATATACAACTGTTCCCCCACCCTAATCCCTTTAGTTCTACAGTCCTCTCTCGCGCACCCCCCACACCCTTCCCCACCTTTCCTTGCAGTGGCAGAGGGGAGAGGTTTCCGGCCTCAGCGGGTTTCCGCAGCTCAACCCGATTACGCCCGCATCCGGGGAAAGCACTCTCGATTTCTGTGTCACAGTCAGAATGACGATGCGCGGTTCGTAGAAGGCCAATCTTTTCACTTTTTTTGGCTATGTGTGCACACAGGAGTCCTCCATCTTCCTTCGTAAGCGGCTCTTTGCTGGGAGGGTGTAAGTGGGGTTGCACTTATGTTCCCGAGGTCCGAATGACAGAGGGATATGCTCAGGCGACCTCCATCTGCGCCCCCTGGTGGCCATGGCCATTGCTACCTGTTTAATATTGGTCACACGCTGTCATTATTGTAATCTAAAAACAAACAGTATCTCGCTAGGAATATCAACATATGATACGATAATTCATTTCCTCTTCTCGGCGATACCATATTGTAAATTCAAAATGTATATGTATAGTCCCTGTCACTTATTAATCCAGTGGCTTGACTCTAATGGACTCTTACAGAAGCCTTTTGATATGCACCTACACCCATTAAATTTAGCCCCAGTGGGCTAGATTCGGTTCCATGTTATAATGTCCCCGCAAAAATGTCTCCTGACAAATAAGTTGCTGTTTTTTACGGAAACATTATTACATTGAACATGCGGGGGACACCCACGCAAACCCCTGATTTTTTTTTTTACAAGGAGAGCAGGAGACATCCCCGCAACACGCCCCCATACATAATGTCTCCAGTGGCTTCTCCTGGCGACATTATGTATGGGGACATTGTTACCTGATACCACTCCTAGCCGTCTCCACCTATTCAGCCCAAAACCTGGGATTTACCATATCTTGGTCAAAGAAGGAGAAGCGCATTCATGGCTCGGGAGACGCTGGAACAAATTGTTTTACTAAGCACGTTGGACACTTAAACTAGTCGTATGTGGCGAGTGATTAACGTGCTTTTCCTTCTTTGACCAAAAAGAAAAAGTTACTTCTTACCTTGTAACGTTCTTTCGACGGGATGTTCATCCGACGTATTCCTTATCTTTGATAATACGTTTCCAGCTTGCTGGCCTCGGAAATTTTTTCTGTAGAGGGCGCTCCGCGTCAACGTCCGCCGAGTCGATGTCCCTCGACGGTGTCATGATCAAAGCAAAAGGCTGCTGGGGTATCCCAAAAAGGGACTGTACATCAGCTTATTGTTGGTTAGTGGAACAGCATCACAGTGAATGGGTGGACTTAGATTAACACTGCCTGACTACCTAGCATGGCTGCCCTAGTTGGTCTCCAGTCAGTGTTGTGCGGTCTAGCTGTTGTCACTCCATTGGTATTTAAGCCCCTCCCAGCGTGCGCTCCCTGCTTTGCGTCTAGTCAGTTTGCCGACGCTTACCTATTCCTGTGATTCCTGTCAGGCTCGTACTTTCATAGTTCTTAGAAGCAATAGTTTAGCGACCATAGTTTATAGCCACTTCCCTCTCACATTAGCTTACTGATTTTTGTGACGGAAACCTTCGGAAAACTCCCTCTGTTACTCCAGTCAAGTCATAGCAGACATTGGTGGCGTTGTGACGAGCGTATTGCTCTAGCGAGCCTCCGCCTAAACCCGCGTTTTCAATTTTACCTGAAGTGAGTTTATTACTCACCTCTTGTTCCAGTTAGGCGGCAGTCTCCGAGCCTCTCGCTCTTCGTCTACAGCCCCGCTTGAATTCTCCTCAATAACCCAATTCCGGAGCGAGTGCAACTTGCGCCTTGGTTCCTGTCAGGCGCCAGTGTCCTAGCGTTTCGCTCATTCTCCACAGCCCGCTTGAACTTGCCAGCATTCCCACTCCTCACGAGGTGACACCACCGCAAGTATCTAAGCCCTTTCTTGTTACGACACGTTAGTCATTGTTTTCAAGTTGTGTATGGGTGCAACGTTTTTAAAGTTGTGGAGAGTTGAAAACTGTACTGGCGAATAACGCCAGCAATAGTTAGGAGGAGGGTCATTCTTGTGTTCCTATTCTTCTCTTGCATGTGCTGTTGGTAGCTTCACGTATTTTGGATGTAGCATTTGTTGTGGTACCATTGTTGGCTGGATTTACTCAGTCCCAGTTAGGCACCACTTTTCATTCATGGTTCTTCCACCGCATTCTTACAATTCTTATACTCTTTAAGTACATAGAGTAACCCCCATAGCTACCCCATAGGTTTCCACTTCCCTCACATGTTCAAAGTTCATATGATATCACCTTCCGTGTCTGGAGCTCATATCATCAGCATCTTTCTTCAGAACACTGCGCCCCTGCACAGATGCAGGATGGAGAGCTCATTAAAACAACATACTAGGTGAGACTCTAGGGGAAATATTGCCAGAAGATTAAATAATTTCCTGTGCACTTTTGGGTAGCTTCCACTTCACTTAAGGGAATTTTCTGAGTGTTCATAGGTTTACCGGATAATGAAGAAATTGTAAGAAGTGAAAAGTGCTAATTAAGGAGAGGTTTGGAATAGCTTCCTGATTGTCCCTGCGGAGTCAAGGTAAGTGTTACAGACGGCCAACGTATTGGCGCCGACGTCACCATGCCCATAAATAGCCACGCGCTGCGTCTGTTGCTCAGTTCCGTTTTTGTAGCATAAGAAGAGTCATGCCTGAATTGGTTATTGACCTTGAAGGAGCGTAAGCTGCAACCACAAGGGAAGTATCACTGCGGGCATGGATGGGAGGGGCGATGAGGAATACGTCGTAGGAACATCCCGTCGAAAGAAAGTTACAAGACAAGAAGTAACTTGTTCTTCCAAGGGATTGTGTCCTCCGATTTATTCCTTATCTTTGATAGACTCCCATAGCAGTGGCATGTAATTGGAGGTGGGAGTGAGAATGTTATGTATCCCTTTAGGGATGGACCGAATGTAATACAGCCTTGCCAAATCTGGTCTCTTGACTAGTGGGGGAATCCAGGTTGTATTTAATGTATGTGCGGACGACCATATGGCAGCCACACATATGTCTCGGACCGGTACCCCTCTTTGGAGAGCCGAAGAGGCTGCGATACCCCTGTTTGAATGAGCCCTGAGATTTTGGGGTGGCTCTTTCCCTGCCAGTTTGTAACATTCCAGAATGGCCAAAATAATCCACCTGGAGATGGTTTGTTTTGTTATGGGTAGTCCCAACTTGTGACCTGAGTATCCTACAAAAAGTTGGTCTGCTTACCTGATCGTAGCCATTCTGCTGATGTAAAAGCTGAGAGCTCGCCTTGGGTCCAGCCTTTGTAGCCTTTCTTCCTCTTTCCCCGGATGGGGAGGAGGGTAGAACGAAGGTAAGGTCATTTTCTGAGTAATATGAAATTCAGAAACCACCTTTAGGAGGAAATTAGGCTTCACCTGTAGGACAACTTTGTCGTTGTGGAAAATTATATGTGGGGGTTTACAGGAGAGAGCTTGTAGCTCGCTCACCCTCCTAGCAGATGTTAGTGCTACCAATAGGACAGTTTTAAGCGTGAGAAATCTCAGCGAACAAGAGTGAAGAGGTTTGAATGGAGTGCCCATTAGGAAGTTTAAGACTAAATTTAAGTCCCATAAGGGAACCTGGAATGGTTTTGGAGGATAAACATTAGTTAATCCCTTGAGAAATTGTATCACTAGAGGAAGTTTGAAATACGATGGTTCCTCCGCAGTGCGCTTGAAGATAGAAAGCGCTGCGAGATAGCCTTTTACAGTGCCAACTTGAAGACCTGAGTTTGCCAAGTAGATTAGAAACGATAACACCGTTGGTGTACCACATGAAAAAGGGTCGATATTCTCTTCCCTACACCAGCTGCAAAATGTGTTCCAACGGCAGCGGTATAAAGACTTTGTTGCTGGGCTTCTGGCCGAAAGCAACACCTTCATGACGTCATCAGGGAGATCCCAATCCTTGTACCTCACCCTTTCAGATGCCAAGCGTGAAGGTTGAGGGTTCTGGTGTCTGGATGGAGAACCTGACCTCCCTTCTGCGAGAGAAGATTCTCTTTGAGTGGAAGACGGATTGGAGGACAGATGGACATATCTAGAAGGTCCGGGTACCATGTTCTCCTGGCCCAATCCGGGGCAATTAGGATCATGGTTTTCCGGAATCTTCTCAACCTCCTGATCATTTGAGGAATAACAGAGACTGGTGGGAACGCGTAAAGGAGTGGAAACTCCCAGTCCACTACGAACGCGTCTCCTAGAGCTCCTCTTGGGGGAAATTCCCTTGAACAGAACAGATCGCTCTTCTGTTGGTGCTTGTGGCGAACAGATCCACCTGAGGGGTTCCCCAAAGGGCGAAGATCTCTTGAAGGACTTCCTGAGCTAGCTCCCACTCGTGGGAGACTGTGCTCTGCCTGCTCAGAGCGTCCGCTGTCAAGTTCTTCTCTCCGTCTAGGTGGACTGCCGATAGAGAGATTCCTTCTTGGATTGCCCAAAACCAGAGCTGCATCGCCTCTCTGCACAGTGGCAGTGATCCTACGCCTCCTCTTTTGTTGAGGTAGTGCATGGCCACCGTGTTGTCTGTCATTAACAGGACATTTCTCCCCTGTACTGATGGCAGGAGAGCTTTCAGCGTTGGTCTGATCGCTCTCAGCTCCAATAGTTTGTTGTGTAGTCTGGACTCCGATGGAGACCAACGACCGATAATGGTCAAGTCGTTGGCATGGGCTCCCCACCCCGTGAGTGAGGCGTCTGTGACTACTGTTATCTCCGGCCATGGTTGCCAAAACAGTTCTCCTTTCAAGATGTTCTCTGGATAGGCCCACTATTTAAGGTCGCAGGCTACCTTGTCCGGAATCTGGAGGAGATCTGTCATTCTCCCTGAGAATTGCGCCCACTGACTTCTCAGTGCCCACTGAAGAGATCTCATTCTCAGGCGAGCCTCTGGCACAAGGAAGATGCAGCATGCCATGAGGCCTAGCAACCTCAAAAAGTTGAAGGCTGGGAGACGTTGGGCATTTTGAAACTTGGTGACCATCTGTAGAATATCTTGAGCCCTCACCTCTGGTGGCAAGGCTTTTCCCAGGGAAGTGTCCAGGACCGCTCCAATGAACTGGAGTCTCTGTGATGGTATCATCTGTGACTTCTTTAAATTGAGGGAGAAGCCCAGTTTGTGAAGGAAGTGGCAGACATAATCTAGCTGGGCCTGGGCTTGTTTCGAAGATACAGCCCTGATCAGCCAATCATCCAGGTAGGGGTAGACGTGGATCCCTTCCCTCCTTAGACTCGCCGCCACTACCGACATCAGCTTGGTGAAGACCCTCGGGCGGAGGTCAGCCCAAATGGCAGAACTCGAAATTGATAATGAGAGTCGCCAATTGCGAACCTCAGTTATTTCCTGTTTTTTAGATGGATTGGCACATGGAAATAAGCATCCTGAAGGTCCAGAGATACCAGCCAGTCCTGGAGCTAGAGGGCCTGACGGATCTGAGAGAGTTACCATCTCGAACTTGTCCTTCCTGAGGAACTTGTTCAATTCTCGCAAGTCCAGGATGGGTCTCAGTCCTCCGTCCTTCTTTGGTATGAGAAAGTAGGGGGGAGTACCAGCCCTTGTTCCTGTCCGCTACAGGTACCGGTTTTATGTCACCTTTCTCTAGCAAGTCTATGATTTCCTGCAAGAGGAGCGGATCTGGAACTTTTAGAGAGCTGTTCCCCGGTGGATGACTTTGGGGGATGTGTAGAAAGGGTAGGCAGTAACCCTGGGCAACTGTCTCCAATGCCCAAGCATCTGACGTTATAGCCTGCCATTCCGTCAGATGGTGAGTTAACCTGCCCCCTACAGGTGTATTGTGTGGAAAGGCCTCAGAGTGGTTTGGGGGCGGCTGATGCAGATGCCGAGGGTAAAGAGGCACCTGCTGCTGCTGCGGCCTTAGTACCTTTGACCCATCCACCTCGGGTGGATCTCCTTTGGCGTCTTTGAGCCGGCTGTCCTCTGCCTTTCGCGAATGCGGAATAATAGCGAAAGGACTTTCCTCTCCCAGAGATTCCTGAGGGGCGAAAAGGAGTTTGGCGGATAGCAGCTCCTAAAGATTTTGCTGCTGCTTTAGAAGTCTGCAACTTTTCCAGACTGTCAGCCTTTTTTCCGAACAGTGAAGAGCCGTCAAAGGGCATATTCAAAAGTCTGGCGGGTACATCTGGAGCAAAGCCAGACTTTCGCAACCACGCATGCCTGCGGATTGTTGTACTTGCCGCCATGGCCCTGCTGATACTGTCAGCGGAATCAATGCCAGTTTGAAGTGATTCGCACATGGCATCTTTGCCATCTTTAATAATGTTAAGGAAGGCTTCCTTTTCCTCTCCTTCGGGTATGCAGTCAGCCGCTGATGAAGCACACTCCCACAGTGTGTGACTGAACCTGGCGAGCGTACAGGTGGCATTGATGGACTTCAACGCCATACTACAAGCAGAGAAGACTTTCTTTGCCATAGAATCATACCTCTTGTCATCTCTATCCTGTGGGACAGTAGGGTAAGCGGTCCTACTGCTAGATGAAGTTGCCGCTTGAACCACCAGGCTCTCTGGAGTCGGTGTTTTGATAAGTATTCAGGGTCAGCAGCCGTTACCCTATACTTGGCTGACAATCTTTTATTGACCGCAGGGATAACTTCAGGAGTTTCCCTATTAGATGTAATTTTCCTTTGTAAGGCTGCATGGAAGGGGACCACAGGGTCCTCCTGTGGACCTTTGTCTAATATGTCTGTCAGGTCATCCTGTTCAAAAACAGGCGAAGGCGCAGACCAACCCATGAATTCAATAATTCTTGCCATCAGGGTTCTATAGGGTGTTTCGGCATGTTCCCCTGGGTCTGACTTAACAAATTCCACTTCTGGGGAAGTGTCCAGCCCACTTGCCTCATGTAGTGACTCCTGTAGGTCCTTCAACCTTCTTTCCTCAGAGGTGAAATCCTCTGAAATGGGCAGGGTGGTCCTCTGTAACCCAAATGTTTCCTGGTCAGAATCTTCCCCCTCTTCATAAATTGAAGATAGTCCAGGGTACTCTGACCTCTGAAATGGTGTAAAACCCATCTCTAAGGCAGAAGGAGCCAAACTCGTCATTATTGGGCTAGAAAACTTCGATGTCGTCGACGCCGATGTGACAGGCTTCGAAGGCGCCGAGAACGGCATCGAGAAAACTGGAAGAGGTCTCAAAGAACTTGAGAGGATCGGGATCCTACTCGAGGACATCGACGACGGTCTCTGCGTCGTGCCGGAGGCCCTTGCAATCACTGTTGGCTGTGAAGTAGCCTTGGTCTTCTTTCATCGGCGTCGAGTCGATCGACCGATGTGTCGAGGAACCCTTCGACAAGTGTCAATGGCGCCGGTCCACGCGTCGAAGGAATCTTCGACGACGGCGTCGAAGATGGTGCCTTCTTACCCGATGGCTCGTGGCACTCTCAGGTGGAATGTTTCGCCGGGTGCTGCGACTCGCGGCGTTTTGATTTTTTGGGTTTTTCACCCGGGGTATCACCCTCAGCTGTCTTCGAGGGGGTCGAGGCCGCTTTCTCGAAGACGCTTAACATTTTCTTTCTGAATTCCTCCCACTCGGCCTGAGAGCTGTGTTTTGTGGGACAGGAGACCCTTACAGGGGAAACAGAAGACGACGAGGAAGGGGATCTTCGACGTCTCTTTTTTGAGTGTCTTGATCTTGATGAATGGTGGGAGCTACTTCGAGATCTAGAATGGGAATGTTTTCGAGGGCGAGGAGACGAATGCCTCGACTCAGCCGAAGAAACCTTCGATGAGGTTTTGACTGACTTACCTCTCTCGAGCTTCCCCTTGCGCTCCTTCAAGGCTTTCGCCGCCATGGACATGCAGTCCTCACACTCCGAACAATGGTGCTCGGCTCCCAAGCACCACAAGCAGATCCTGTGTGGATCCGTTGTCGTCATTTTTTTTTACCGCATTCTCGACATTTCTTGAATCCGGATCGCAGCGTTGTCGGTTCTGGTGAAGATGCCATCGAGAACGAGTAGGTATTTATTCAAGTAGATATAGGGTTATCCTGACTGAACTGAGCAATGACGTTCCGAGCCCCCACGAAGCGCGGAAAAACGGAGCTGAACAACGGACGCAGCGCGTGGCTATTTATGGGCATGGTGACGTCAGCGCCAATACAGTGGCCGTCGAGGGACATCGACTCGGCGGACATCGACGCGCAGCGCCCTCTACAGAAAACATTTCCGAGGCCAGCAAGCTGGAAACGTATTATCAAAGATAAGGAATACGTCGGAGGACACAATCCCTTCGAATGAATATTTTGACAGAATTGAAGGAATCCACCAAAATGACTGAATCCAATTTATCTACCCCACCAAAAAACCTACTGTACATACCACAAAAAGTTTGAACTACTAAAACCGGTGCCCTATGGTTTTTCTTTTTCCTTTCTTTTTTCTTTGTTTGTGGCATCTACAGGGGTGTCACCCGCAGCCCCCGCTCACTATACTGTATAGCATAGTGAGCGGGGTGTTGCGGTAGACGCCCCCACAGCCTTTGTTTCTGTTTTGTTTTACCTACTGCACCAACAGACCTACTATACATACCAAACATTGTTCAAACTTTTGGTAGTTCAAACTTTTTGTGGTATGTATATTAGGTCTTTGGTGGGGTAGGTAAATTGAATTTGGTCATTCTGTCCGAATCCTTTCAGAAGACTGGAATTTTCTGTATTTTTAAACTCTTGGCATTGCACTCCTATCTAATGAAAATGTTCCAAACTATATTTAACAATTTAAGTCTACCTTAATTTTTGGTAATGCTCAGGGCTTGGCTGTTGAATTACTAATCCGTGTCCCCACTCTAGGTGCTTTATTTAATATATGGTGTGATTTGGTTTCATTTTTGAGGTATTAGCTGTAGGGGAATATTGAGGCTGTTTCTCTGTGGCATTTTGTGTCCAGATCATGATCATATGTTAAGTTATGTAGGGTTCCTTTTTTTCCCATCTCTTAAGCCTATATTTACAGTGGCTACTATCATGTAGTGTTGCTTGCATTGAGTATTTGATGTGGGGGGTTGCTCACTGACCATTTATGCTTTTATACATGTTTTACTGTTCTGTTTCACCAAAGTCTAAAAGGTCAAATAAGTAAAAAAGAAGGGAATGTTTTCTCACAGCTTCCTTATCTTATATCCTCTATTTCAAGTGCCAGTTGGGTTTGGACATTTCTGGAACATATCTGTGCCTCATGACTTCCAATCTTTTTTCCATGCACCCAGTATAGACGCGTCTAGAATGCCGACTAGCTTTGTGTAAGTACTGCTTCATGCCTAGCGCACTGAATGCCTTCAGCTTCAAGCAATGCTCAGACAGCAATAGGTAAATATTTGTCTGATTTTCACAGGTTGTGCCTCTACTGCCTTGGGGAGGACCACGACAGCAGCTCCTGTCATTCGGTGCGCTCAAAGGCCCTCAGAAGCTTGCAGATTAGACCTTCGCCTTTCATTGCAAGGGTGGTAAAAGTACCCCTTCTACGCTTCTGGTTCGGAGGCCAGAAAGACCCTGGTGGAGGATTATCATCCAGTTTGGAAGGACAAAACTAAGCATGGGAAAAGTTCTTGTGCCCCTTCCAGGCATTGTTTTTTTTCCTCCTGGTAGTAGAGATTTCACTCCTGCTCCAGAAATACGTTTAAAGATTCACCACCTACACTGCAGGTACCCTTCCCCACTAAATGCTCTATTCTGGTGTAGTGGGAGACATCTTTCTCCAAAGCGCCAGTGCCTATCTCATTCTCATGACTTAACAGTCTTTGTGATAACATTTTAGACTGCAACTGCATGCCAACAGGCTCAGTTTCACATTTAGGAGTGGGCGCCGCTCCACCCCACTCTTGCACGGTGCATTCCTGCATTCTGCTGTTGACTTTTCTCTGCAATTCGCTCCCTTTTCAATTAATTCTTCAACAGGACTGAAAAAAGGGGGAGGCCTTACCCTTTGGTTCTGAACCATATAATTTCTTGGAGATTGGGGACCTCTCTGAAGAGTTGTATGGTAAGGGCCTGATGATTTGGCCACACCTGCAGTAGGCTCGTTGCTTGGGCACTCCTTTTTATCTGGATCGTCTTTCCACACCGGTGACCGGCAGACCTTGTGCTTCTTTTCAGAAGGTGATTGCCAAAGTGGTGCGATCACTAAATGTATCCGCCTCCCTCTAAACCGAAGGTCCAGTTTGACCTGACTGGCATTTTGGACGAGGGTCCTCCATGAGAGACCCTCTTGCCGTTCAACCCAGCAGTTGCTACATTTCTATTCGCATCCTGAGAGAGGCTGGTCTCAGGCCTTGTGGTAGACTGTGCCCTTGCGAAGAAGGATTGTCTGGCGCTCTTAGATCCCACCCTTCTTTCCATTCACCCATCGCTGATCAGCTTAGTAGAGCTGACTGCAATGGCAGGTCTGAAGACTTAGTTTCCCTTCTTGCCCATTGATGGGGAGAGCAAGAAGCTAGATGCCATGGGTTACGATGTGTTCTCGCCAGGATACTTTGTAGGCTGTTATTATCTGCGCCTCCGCCAAGTACATGTGTGCTCTGTTCTTTGTGGTGGTAGAGATGTTACTAATACTGTAGTGGGGGTTGGTGTAAAGAGGCTGCATGCTAAATCTTGGGCCTTGACTCTGCAGATTGTCTGGTACATGGAATGGGCATTTGGTTATTATTGCAGAGGCACTTCTGGTTGAGGACCTCAAAATTCGCTCATAATGTCCAATTAAATGTTCTTGATATGCCCTTTGTTGGCAACAGCCTGTGTGGGGCTTAGGCTGATGATTTGTTGTAGATATTTGAGTCTCCCATGCCACTACCAAGTTCTTAGACCTTTGTGTTCAGCAGTTTTCTACCTTGGCTCTGAGAGGTTATGCTTTACATTTTTCCCAGGCATCGCGGGATTTAGCACCTTTGGGTCAATAGTCACATAGTTTGTTCTCTCCACCATAGAAGGAGATGAGGTGCCCAGAGGTTTTGCCATATCTGCTGTCCCCACAACAGCCTCATGTGCAAATTTTTCTGTGAATTTGGTATAGTCCAATTGATGAGAGGAAGGTTGTTTCTGTTTGGCCCAGAGTGGCATCATACCTCGTTATATTCTTGAGCTTTGGAGGTCATAACATAGGGTTAACTGCTGCTCTTTTTTTCTACTTCCATCTCCCTTCCAGCACTTCACTGCTTACGGCACTCCCCCTGTTTGAGTGTTTGGAGTCCGTGAGAGGGATGTTGGGTCTTGCAGATTCGAAGGAAGGGTTTTGTAGAGTTGGTGCCTCGTTTGGAGCAAGCAAAGGGCTGGTACTTCCTTTTATTTTCTGGTTTTGAAGAAAGACTGGGCACAGCTTTACATGGATCTGACGGCGGATAGCTCATGCACCACTTGCTGTTCAGCGGTTCCTCGGCTACTGAGTGCTAGTGAAAAAAGTGGAAAATAAGTCATGAGGCACACGTGCCTCCATATATACTGCCCTTGACGTCCTGTCGGTCCGCTTATTGTGCAGCAGCTCTGTGCCAACTGGTCGCGGAAATGCTTTCTGAAGACAGCTGGTGCTGGGGATACAATAACTAAGGAATCTGGGAGAAAGTACTAATCCATCAGAAAGAACATTGCTAGAGGTAAGTACCTTGTTGTATGGGTGATTTTTATTAAGTGTACAATTTTCAGTTTACCTGTGTGGTGTATTCTTTGGTGGTAACTTTGCAGGAATAACTATTTCACGATCAGCCTGCCTTCATTCTCGAGTTATGTCTGACTACTAAGCCATAGCTTGCCCCATTAGAGTTTTGTCTTTCCATTTTATTTCATTTATTGGGTATTTATAATGCACCTATACAGTGTATTTCAAGGAGCAACAAGACAGGAAGGGGGTGGGGAACAGGGAGGACTAAACAAAAACGTCCTACTAGGCCTTGTAACATTCAGATCGTGCAAGTGCAGTAATTATGGTTGAAAGACCCTGTTCTACTTTTAGGTTTGATATTTTTACATCACTCACAAGAGGACTGTATAACCTATTAGTCCTATAACTTGTTAATAAATGGGGTTTGTTCTCCCGCACTATGTCCGATACAGCAATTTTAGAATGAATCTTTATGTAAGCAGAGTCATGCGGAGGTCCTGATTTTTGGGTCTGTTAATGTTGGAGACTGCAACTTTTTGTAGATGACACAGGTGCTGGCCACCACAACAAACAATATTGAAAATCTGGAAAATGCATCCTTCTTTTGGAAGTCGAATACCCTGTTCTACGCCCTGTTTTCCTTGACATGAACTGTTCGTAGCCAGTGTAGAAATGTTGGTGATTACATTTTTTAAGTAAAGTGAGTTAATTTGCCTGTGGTAGTACAGAACTACCTCCAGAATGTCTGCCTTAAATGGGTAAGATTATAGGAACACAAAAAAGCCATGGGTTATTGGTGAGCTTACTACAGTGAACTCGCAATTGGGGATCCATTTCCCTCCCCTCCCTCCAAATTCAGCCTGGGAGTGTAGGAGGATCCACAGAGAAGTAGTGTAGTGTTTCAGTGTTTTGCGCAGTACCTTCCTAAGAAGCATGATTTTCTCTTCCTCAGATTCAATCTTATGTGAGGATGTGGCAAGCCCGGAAGAAGTATCTGGCACGGCTGCGGTTTTTCAGGAAAAATGTGAGTTTTTGAATCTATAAAAGCTGCCGTCTTTGCTAATGCTGTAGAATGCCTACTAGACTTGGATCACTCGGTTTTAGATGTATTTTTTTTTTAAAGTTACTTTTTTTATACAGCGCTATTGCTGAGCATTTGAGAAGTTTATTGTAATTTGACATGTTCATTTGTTGCAGCATGTATACGTTTAGCCTTGTTGCACTCTGTTTTCTTGCTGAATTAAACTATTCACCTTGTGGGATCATGACACCTGAGGAAGTACAACATTTCGGAAAAATGTCAGATTGTTGGCAGAGAGCCATGTCTTGACAAGTTTTCCAAAATGTCATTGTTTAATATCCAATATCCTGAGGTAATCTGTTCCAAAGCTTTGCAGTTTGACAAGAAAGGAATATACCACAGATTCAGGCCTGACAAGCTGTGTAGAATTTAGCGATTTAGTTTCCACCTTGGGAGGGTCTGAACCACACAAATGTTTTCGCCAGAAACAAAGGGCATCTTCTTTGAAATGACTTCTAGGCCTTCTCCCACAGATGC
The DNA here is from genome assembly GCF_040938575.1 of Ambystoma mexicanum. Classification (NCBI taxonomy): domain Eukaryota; kingdom Metazoa; phylum Chordata; class Amphibia; order Caudata; family Ambystomatidae; genus Ambystoma; species Ambystoma mexicanum. Next base: position 1,478,375,431 of record NC_090921.1, read on the forward strand.
GTCATCTTGATATATCTCCCTGCACATCAGCTGGTTGGAAGAATTCGACAGGAGGCATAGTGCGACTCAACCACTCCTAGACTCCGGATGGGACATTTGTGATCGCATATATAACATGGACTATTCCCCCCATACATCAGTTCCTTTTTTTCCTGTATGTTCAGCACTCTGTTTTTGTCATGATCTCTGCTTCCAAAAGATCAGGACTTGCCCGCTCCCTTGGAAGCAGACCCATAACCCCGGTTCCGAGTGCCAGCCAGTCCCAATTGGGACCTTTTGGACCCTGTCCTGGCGCCAGTGCCACCAGGCTCATAAAGATGCCCAGTCCCAGCGCTGGAAGTGCCGGGCTCATTATGATTGGGTGGACTTACCTGCAGCAGACCATGCTGCTTACTTACCTGCCAGTTGAACCCCTGATCCTCTTCTGTTTGGGACTACTTTTCCTGTTGGGTGGGGCAGGAGCCACTCCCTAGGTTCAGAACACTGGAACTCTTCTGGAAAGCAGGAACTGTTTTCTTACCTAGGCGTGGCTGTGGAAGGAGACACCTAAGCACTACAGGAGGCTATTTAAACCACACCCGATGGATGAATCTTGCTTTGCGTTATTCTGCATTCTCTGCAGCAGAACGCTCATCGTGTCTTCTGCTTCTGATCCTGGGCCTAAGGAAACAAAGGCTTACCATCCTGGAATCCAGTCTTCAGCAGCACCTGTAAAGACAAAGAAAGAACAGGTTAGCACTACGGTCTTCAGTGGCAGCGCATCTCTTACCTGGTTCATCGGCTGTCACCAACGCCTCGCGCTGCATTCCGGCATCTGAAAGACAAAGGCTTACCTACTCTTCGCATGTTCCGGAGGTCTTCGCACTGCATTCCGGCATCTGAAAGACAAAAGCTTACCAGCTCTTCGCACGCTCCGGAGGCCTTCGGCGCTGCATCCCGCATCTGAAAGACAAAAGAAGGTGCGTTTAAAGACATTGGGCAACTTTATTACTCACGTGCCATTACTCCTTCCCACGCCGAATCCAGTGGGTATTCCAGCACCCTTCAGCTTCTCTAAAGCTCCGAACTTGTACCTGCAAGATAAAAGGGACAGTTAGTGCGCATCGTGAAGCAGGCTACAAGCGCTTACCTACGTGCTTCCAGGCGCTTCTATTCCTCACGCGGGTTCGATCCTCAACTCTCATCAGCCCGCCATCCGCCATCGCCGGAACTCTGCAAAACAAGAGATATCATTACAAAAGACTTTTAAGACATTTGAAGCGCCAAGAACTTACCGTTCGTGCAGTTAACGACGGACAGCAGTCCTCTGAGGTCAAGAGGCCTGCACCCTTATCCAGTGAAGGAACTGGTTACGGCACCCTGCCCCGAGGCAAATGGAGAGCTCGGCGTTCACTTACCTAAGGTGAGGGCGTTAACCTTTGGGGTTCTACAGGAGAAGAGAAAGGGAAGAGGAGAGAGGCACCCAATAACCCCAGTTCATTAATCCCATATTTTCTATCTGCAGACATCTTACTCTTCGAGTCAGACATACAGTGCACAGAGGTCCAGCCCAAAGAGCCAACCGTGTGTTACACATCACCTTTGAAGATACGGCATTCACCCAGTCAAGACCGGCGCCTCTGCGGGAATCAGGTGAGCGTTAGTTTTCAGACAACAGCTTGAACTTCTGGTTATTACAGAATGTCTGTTGTGGCCCAAACCTTAAGATTTCAAGAGCTGTCGGGACCTGCACAATGTCTGTGTGGTGCTATCTGGAGCATGATGCAGAGCAATGTGGTTCCCGTCTGTCATGAACCTGAAGGCCGCGAGGGGAATGCTTTGCTAAACTGGAGCTAGGGAGGACCCCTTCAAAGCCAATGTCCCCTCCTCCTCCCTCCCAATAGAAAAGACAGCTACAGCAGGTTCCACAAGCGATCAAAGAATTGGTCACATTCTGGCAGTGAATCGCATCACTCGTCCTCACAAAGAGTCAGCAGCCTGGGCACGATTCCGACTCATCTGAAGTGAGGGGCAAGTCTTAGCTCTCCAAGGAGATGTCACGCTCACCTGGTCTCCACGGGGGCGTTCCCGTGTCTGCAGGATGTCGTCTGCACTGGTGTTGCTCCGCTTAAATGAGGGTGCTAGCTTGCATTTTCCCTTCGTTCTTGCCTCAGGAGAAGTTTGCCTGCAAGTCAAAACATGATATTAGCAAAGTGAATGGAGCTGATTTTGGTTTTCACTTCCTTCCGATTTTCCTTCTCTTCCTCTGGCTCACCTTGGTTTTTTAATGGGTGAGCTCTCCGTCCTGCACACTCTGGCAGGGGCGCGGTTACACTGTCGTCCCAGGATCACTTTACTTCACTGATCCGATGGAGGTTGCTGAAGTGGAAGGACTGAAGTAAGCTGGTAAGTCTCTATTCCAATAACTCCTTGGAAAAGCTGCTTTAAGTCTTTCTGCTCAAGGTATCTAATGTTCGTTCTTGTCTTTCAGGTGCGGCATTAAGCGGCTTTCGGATGATGGCATGACTCTTCTGACAATGATGAGCAGGATTACTGCCGGTAAGTATAGCGCTGTGCGACACGCGCTGATTGTTCGCTTTATTTAGCTTTCCTTTGCTGTGTGCGACTAACTTGCTTTGTCTTTTCTGTTCGGCAGGTGCGGCGCAATTCCAGGAAGAAGATGAAAGAACCGTTTGACGGTGTCGAGTGACGGTGCAATGCAGAATGATGGAGAACTGCTGAATGGAGTTCCTGGAGGTGGCCGATTCAGGTGAGTAGTTACCCGAGAGGGTACCTTCTGTTTGGTTCTTCTACAGATGCAGCGGTCCGTGGGTAAGAAGAAGGCAAGGTCAGGATGTTCTGCAGGTTAGGGCTTCAATGCGTGAATAACTCCTGTTCTTCTCTTTTCACAGGTGCCGATGGATAGACTCTGGACGGGCATGGCAGAAGGGAAGCAAGAGCTGAACTGATAAGGTTAGCGTTACGCTGCAGGAGTGCAGAATAATGCAAAGCGTGTTCAGTTTGCAGGGTGCGGTTTAAATAGCCTTCCAAGTAGTTCCAGGAAAATAGTCCCCTTAACTGTATCCTGCCTCTCAGGTAAAATAGTACCAAGCCACACCCTGTACAGAATGGCTTAGCATCTCAGAGCCAAGTATATGGACCATATGTTTAACACCTACCATGAGCCTGGCGCCAGCGGCGCCAGGACTGAGTCCAGGTAAGCCTAGCTGGGGCCTGAGAAGCCCGAGGCAGGGATGGGCTCGCCAGTTTCAGGGTTTTGGGAGCATGCACCATGACAGGAGACATCAAGGTGGGAGTTTAAGCAGCAGAGGCTGCAGCTGTTTGAAAAGGCTGCTCGAAGCACAGCTCCAGCCTGGACTCTTAACAGCAGAACTAGAACTGACCCTAGAGCTCAACCAAGTTGAATACTGCTTTGGCGCTGACACCACCCACAGTGGGTGAGTCTAATGCGCAGGCCTGGGTTTCCAAAATCTACATCGATTCAGCGATTGCATACCGGAGTCCACAGCCAATTGAGAACTATATTCGACCAAGACGTGGTACCCTATCTCTTACGGGACAGCACACTTGTCGGGCGGATGGCTCGACCGGGTACAGGATTTAATGCCTGATCAAACAGAGCTTGTGGAGCTAGCTGCAGGCCTTCATGATGTGAGCGGACGAAACCTGTTTCTCAAAGAGTTGCAACTGGTTGGCTGTATGCGCATCCGAATGCCCAGTACTGTAAGGTAGTGCAGAAGGTCCTAGTCGCTCTTGATGTCGGGGTCCTGGTCAGTCCATTGCAACAATACGAGCTACCCACGTTGTAGATGAAGAGACCACAGTAGAAGGGGCCCTGCCTTGCAATGTGTTAATAACGGATGATGCCAGCGGATGATGGAGACCTGCCAAAAGAGATGCAAACTGGTTAGAGGTGACCTGCCTTTTTCTCATGGCACATTGGACGCCACGGGTTGGTGGTCCACGGCACAACCTTAAATTCAAGACAGTCGACATCTAACTTCTATACAGACAGTCAAAGAAAAAAGACTCCCTCATGAAAAACGTTTTTGCACCTGGGAGTATGACATTGAAGGTTGTCAATGCCTGATGCAATTTTGCACCCCCATGTCTTCTGGAAGGTGATTTCGCTGAGGCAGCCTGTCACATACCAGACGGGGAAGCGAGAGAATGCATCCTAGACATGGTGAACCACGGTAAGCAGGTGACATGCCAAGCCCTCCCGGCCGGCCTCGACACAACAGATTGCATCAGTAAATCGATGGGGAGATCTACGGTGTATTGGAGGGCCTTGAACATGAAGGCTAAGCTCCCTGACGTGGCCTGCGACAGAAATCATCTTTTCCAATCGAAGAGCTATGAGTCCCTAGAGAGTTTCCAGATTGCTGCAAGGTTACTAGTGCTGGCGGTCCACCAGCCTACCAAGCAGCCCTTTTCCTAAAGCTGGGATTTAAGTTCTATACCCTATTTGTGAGACAGGCACAGTTGCCCTGAGTGAAATGGGGGCAGAGGAGATTCTCATGCCCGGCAGGGGTTAGTGGGCAAGGGTGTCAAAAGGTAATCTCCTTGTCTACCTCAGTGGCAAAGTCACTTTGAGTTCTCCCCACGTTTCCCTGGTTGGAGGAAGAGTCTCTAGGCTGGTGAAAGGAGAATACCTCTGACACCTGGGTTGTACAGCTGGTGGGGGCAAGGCTATTGCCTACCCTTTCTCAAAAGAATCCCAGACAGATCACCACCTCTTTGACAGCCACAGCCTGAGCTCTAGGAGGAACTGAAAGCCCTTCTTGCAAAGGGCACAGTAGAGGAGGTGCCAGCCAAGGAGAGAGGTACGGGCCCAAAAAAGGGGATGACTCGGTCCCATGCTGAACATCATGGACTTTAACAAATTTTTTGACGGATTACAAGTTCAGGTAATGAGAGATTCTCCAGGCTCCAGACGGCTAGTTGCTAGACGTTCAGGATGCCTATTTTCACATACCGATGCATCAGAGACAGAAGGCAGTTCCTGAGACTTGTCAGTAGGGCAAGGTCATTATCCATTCAGAGTGCTTCCCTTTGACCAGACCTCCGGACCTCCGCACCTAGGATATTCACTAAGCTGATGGCAGTGATGACTGAGTACCTCAGGAGATCCGAAGTCTTTGTAATACCATCCTTGGACTGGTAGATCTGAGGTTGATCCCACCCCCCCCCCCAGGGCAAGGCATCTCAAGGACATTTGCTCGCTGCTATACAGCTTGGGCTTCTCCCTGAATTTGTAGAAGTCCCACACAATGCCAACACAGAGGTTCTGCTTTATCGGATGAGTCTTGGACTTGAGGGGTGAGTCACCAGCATCAGACAGATGGCCATGCGGTTCCAGAACTCCATCAGTCTTCCAGCATCAGCCTTCCTCTGCCTTCTTGGTCTCATGGCTTCCTGTATTTTCTTGGTCTCAGAGGCCAAATTTTGGATCCACTCACATTATCTGCTTTTCAGTAGTCTTTGGTCGCAATATTTAGGCGTCATGGCTGATGTCCTCAGAATACGAAATATGAAGGTGGTGGCAAATTAAATTGTGTGGTGGTCGTCCAGAAGCAAAACCATGATGGTGGTCCAGGAATTCAGGGCACCTTAGAGGCCCACGTGGTCATGGACACTTCTCTGAAGGGCTGAAATGCCCACTGTGGGGATTTTCAGGCGAGTAGCCTTTGGTCCCAAATGGAGTGCCACTAGCACATCAATCTGCCGGAGTTGCGGGGGAGGAGGGAGGGAGTCCGGCTAGCCCTGACAGTTTTTGCCCCTTCCCTCTGCTGTAGTGGGATGCAAGGGCGGGCAGGGGAATGTCCTAATATTGAAGACCGACAACACAGTACCCATGCACTACAAGTAGCAGGGTGTGCAATCATGGACCCTGTGCAGAGACCATGCAGCTTTTGTCCTGGCTACTGTAGAGCAAGATCTCGATCTCTGCATTTCATATGGCAGGGACGGATAACGGGTTGGTGGATGCTCTGAGCAGGCAGAGCAGAGTCTCTCATGAATGGGAGATGTACCCAGAGGTCATTTTGGAGATATTATTTGTTTATAGAGCACCAGCAAACCTGCATGCATCAGGGCGCAAACAGTTAAAATCAAGATACCACAGAACCAACAAGATAAACTAACAGGACGTACATAGATCAGCAAAAATATCCAATGCATCAGGTCAAGCACCAAAGAGCCAGGAAATAAAAGGCAAAAAGTTGATCTCTTAAAAAGATGGGTTTTCCGAGCATGTTTAAAGGGCAAGATCGATTTAATTGGTTTCAGATCAGGTGGCAGTGAATTCCACAACATTGGTGCTATTTGATCAAAAGCAAGATTACCAGCTCGCTCTAGGCGATATATGGCTTGGGTTAGTTGACTGGTATTATTCAAGCATAAAGCTCTTTAAACAGGCACCCCTTTGAGGAACCCAATCAGTGGACAGGTTTTCAATAAAGGACTATGCAAAAGTCTAGTTGTTCTGCTGCAGGGAATTCCCTCGAAGGTTGTGGTGGGGAGGGTGGTCTTAAGAGATTCATTTCCGGTAGAGTGGGTCTTCGACCACCACTATGTGCTGCCGCTGTTCCGTCATCCTGTAGGTTCTGTGGAGGTTGCAGAGGTTCCAGGCCTTCCTGTGGAAGGAGGATGTGGTACCTGGACCTTCGAGAGTTGGCAGTTCATCCACCACCGGCTTCCTCAGCAGCCTGACCTCTGGTCCCAGTAGGAAGGTTGGTTGCTTCACTGAAATCCGGGATCTCTCAACCTACATGTGTCTCTTGAGAAGAGAGTTATGAAGAGTGGGAACTGAATTATGAGGTTCTGGAGGTGCTGATGCCTGCGTGCAGATTTTCCACCAGGCCTATGCGTGCAGAGGGAGAAAGCTCGAAACATGGTGTAAAGGTAAGGGCATAGACCCATTGTCATGCCCTATGTCTACGGTCATGGAATTCCTATTCTCACTGATTAGATCGGGGGGTTCAAATAGCCCATGGTAAAGGGCTATTTGACAGCTTCGACTTTGTTCAAGAGATCGCTGGAGCAAGGCTCCTTTTCTATTCCATGGACACTTCGCTGAAGGGCTGGGATGCCCACTGTGGGGGATTTGTATGCGAGTGGCTGGTCCCAATTCGAGTGCCACTAGCACATCAATCTGCCAGAGTTGCATGGTTGGTTGGTTGTTTGGTGGGGGTGGAGGGAAGTGGGGTGGGGTGGGATGGGTCGGGACTGTAATTCGGCTAGCCCTGACAGTTTTAGCGCCTTCCCTCTGCTTTAGTGGGATGCAAGGGCGGACAGGGGAATGTCCTGATTTTGAAGACGGACAACACAGTAACCATGCACAACATGCAACGGGGTGTGCAAGTATTGTTCCTGTGCAGAGACCATGCAGCTTTGGTCTGGGCTTCTTTAGAGCAAGATCTCGATCTCTGCAGTTCATATGGCAGGGACGTAGAACGGGTTGGTGGATGCTCTGAGCAGGCAGAGCAGTGTCACTCACAAATGGGAGATCTGCCCGGAGGTCATTTTGGAGATCTTATTTGTTTATAGAGCACCAGCAAACCCGCAGGCATCAGGGCGCAAACAGTTAAAATCAAGATAACACAGAATCAACAAGACAAACTAACAGGACGTACATAGGTCAGCAAATATATCTAATGCATCAGGTCAAGCACCAGTTTTTGAAGGGCTTTGTTAATATGTTGTCCCCCAACACCGTTTGTTTTCCGGGTCTAAGACCTTAACTTAGTCCTCCCCTGCTTAATGGTGGCTCCCTTTTAGCCTTTGCATTTGATAACTATCAGATTACTAACGCTAAAGACTGCTTTTTTTTGGTGGCATCATGTCAGCTAGGCATGTCTGTGAACGGCAAGTGCTTTTGTGCAAGCCACCTTTCCTCAGTTCTTTAAAGAGGAAAGTTTTTTTGAAGGTCCAGCCCAAGTTGCTGTCAGAGGTGATGTGGGATTTTCGAATTTCTCAAAGTGTGAAGTTGTTGGTTTTCTTCACACTGCTTCACCCATCTAAGGGAGAGAGGTTCTCTAGATCGGACCCTAAAAGGGCATTGAGCTTTAATCTGGCAAGGACAGCTTCTTTCTGGAGGGACCAATCACCTGTTTATTGCTTTCTGACAGTCTAGGTTGGTGGGGCAAGCTGTAATGAAAACTATTTCTTGCTGTATTCGGTGCATTTTGGAATTATATGACTAAGCAGCAAAGGAAGTACCATCATGCTTGCATGCTCACTGTACCAAGAGGGTAGCAGCAGCATCCACCTTGCAGAGGGGTGTACCACTTTAGCCAAATGTGTCCGCCTACAACTCAATTCTGCAGAGCTTTTTAGTGTAAGCTTCCAGCCTGCCACCTGTTGCCACCTGTTGCGAGTACTGCTATGGGAGTCTATCAAGATGATAAGTCTATGGAGAATACAATCCATTTATGGAGAAATTACTTACCAGCAATATTCTTTCTATGGATATTTCTCCCACAGGCCATTCATCACCCCCCTGCCCCTCTAGGCAAGCTCATTTAGCCTTGTCATTTTTATTTATTGTTTTTGTGGGTGAGCGAGGATGGAGTAGTGGAGAGCTCTTGTGCTCTTTATCTGAGCAGCTGACACTGAGGGGATTATCTATCAAGATGAGAAGTTGAGGAATTTGTTGGAGAAGAATCTGTAGAAAGAACATTAACTGCAAGCAATTTCTCCTTTAACCGCAGGGGCCCAATGTAGCTTTGTTAGGCTAGTGATAGACTCTGTAGGCTCCAGTCATCATAGTATTCTTGCTAAATTTGGTCTTGCTGTAATCTGTTCATTGCTATTTTTCAACAGGCTCAAAAAGATGGCATTACAGTTTGGGCTCCAGAGGAAAAGTGAAGGTGTGGTAGTGTTTTACTACTACTTTTGTAAAGTTTGTGTTACTGTCAAGTAAAATATTTGAATTTTAGAAACATTGATGTTATTGTTGCAACACATTTCTTCTGTGGGCAGCAATTAACAAACAAAACATAGATTTTGTCCTAGATGCAGTCTTCGTCTTCAGGTCAGATAACAGAATAGTAGCACACCCCTTGGTTGCACGCGGTGCTGAGCCCATCAGCAGTGCATTGCTGGCTGCAACAACGGAGTATCTGTTGCTCCTGTTTTTTGTTTGGTGGGGGTATGTGGTTGGCCCAACTTTAGTTAGTAAAACAGATGGGCATGCTGCTTATTTGTAAGTCTGAATACATGCTCATCAATGAGGATTTCAATTCATCAATTCATTATAATGTGCAATACCCTGAGATAGAAACATTCAGAAATATCTATGTTGGAAATTGGGAATCAGGTAATTAGACAATTTTTGATTTTGACACCCAATTTTGTCCATAAAGGGTAGCCAAAAATCAATGTACAAGGGATCACAGGTTTTTCTGTGCCAATTAAATTTAAATTGGTATTCAAGGTTGTTTGTGCACCTCTTCTTATCTCTGGCCTCTAAGCATCTCTGAAAATTAGTAGCTATCATACTTCACCATCAAGCCAAACTAAGATTAGGAGGTGTCGCCAGCATAAATCTAGAACTCAAATGATTTAACAGTGGAGTAACGTATGAATATTGAAGCATGATGGTGAGAGTAGATCCTTGTTAGGCTAGCAGGGTCACACTCTGGGAGGTGCTTATCCAGGCTCTCGATAACCTGACCAGCAAGTCTTGTGATTATTTTGTGACCTTCATTTTATTCTTTACTTTTTTTTACCATTCCAGGAGAGTGCATTGCCTCTGAGAGCACTGCCTGCTCATGAGCCTTGTTTTGTTCCTTGTACCAGTGCTGTAGTGTTGGGAAGTGTTCCTGGCTCCCAAGACCTTGGAAGTACAATTATTTTCGCTTTCCAACCTTTTATTCAAAGGGCTGTACTCGGACATACCGAAGACAAGCCTGTCTGTGCGAAGGACTCGCTTGGAATAGCCTACCTTAGCAAATCGACAGCCTTTCAAGTTATCATGTGAATTCTTTTTTCCCTACACTATGCCTCCCATCTTTGGAATACCAAATCTGTGGTCTCATGCCTCCCTTCGGACAGTATTCCAATAGAGACCACAAACTCCAGCTAGGTTGCCTCTAACTTTAGTTATAAGAAATCAAAGCCAAATAACATGGGAACCCCTACAAATACTTTCCCAGATACCTTAAGTGCACACTTGATCAATGCATGTTTATTGGTCCAACAAACTCAACTGATTGATCGAATTATCGCCACCCAAAACAATGTAATCTTAACTGAAAGCTGGCTCACATAGAGCTCTGGTATAGATCTTGTTAATGCAGTGCCGCCTTGGTTCGAAATCCTCTGACAAGCGACATCTTGACCTGGTAGAGGCACGGTGCTCTTTCAAAAAATTGTGTTAGATTTTCAACTAACCCCTTTTACATCTCACCTTAGGCGATTGGCGAGCAGGTAGCAAATGTGGTACCGGATGAAGGTGCAACGGGCTCTTTGATAGGTTGCAGAGATGGACCTTTTTAAACGGTGCTCAAAGTACAAATGTCATCTGAACTTTTACAAGTCCAGGTTCTTTTCCCATCAAACTGACAACTGCCCTAACTTACAATAAGAACTTGTTGTGATGGCTGGGGAGCCTTCGTCCGCACACTCAACTGTGTCCCTAGCCTTATGTAATGAGTGATTTTTCTTTCCAACATAATTAAGTAGAAAAATTAACAAATTCAGACTAATGCCGCCTATAAAATATCTACTGATTTGCTGTTGGATTCTCTCCATGAATCCTGCTTTCTTAATCAGCAAATACCAAATCTGGCTCCCCTCTCGATTCACTGCCATGGCATGGTTGTTCACGATCCACTTATGCTTCTGCTATGTTTCTTAGTGTGAATGAATCATTGTTATCAGGCTTTTCTCCCCATGCTTCAAAGTAGCTTGGGTTGAATCCTATTTCAAAGCAAAACCTCTCTTGGTTGCTTATTAATCTTTACCCTATTTTGGGTCTGCCTCTTGTAGTCCAGGTAATCGGGTTTTTACCAGCCAGCTTTTTCATTTTTATCATGTCTTCACACTTGTCTCCCTGCAGTCTGTTTTTCGACCCACAAGAGGAACAGTCTGCTGTTCTGTCCATATTAGACTATTTGTTTCGGTTTGTGATGGCTGTGGTGTTGCAATGCCGCTTCTCAATCTCTCAGCTGCCTTTGACGGTTGACAATCCACTGCCATGCAGGCTAATGAAGGCAGTGATTGAGAGGCATGCCCTTACCTCGTTGGCCAGCTCCCAGTCAAAACCTCAAAGAAAATCTCCACTGTCTTCTTCACCTCTGTGTCCCACCTTATTCAGCGTGGGGTCCTTCAAAGACCCTTGTGTGCCTATTATTTAACATTCATATTTTATAATCATTTTTCAGGCGGTGGATCAAACTCTAACACTGTTCCTCAATTTCAGACTTCTCACTATCGGTATTCAGGGTCATTGAGCATTTTTTCTGGAAACCATGCCGCTTTTTTTAATCTGACACCTGCCTCTACAAGGGCTTACTCGGTCCAATTGCCTTAGTTTTGGACTGTTCTAGCTGATTGCCATTTTCATAAGGAAAAAAAAAACAGAACACAAAAAACCAACAGAACACACAAGAGCCACATGTGCAGTTTCCCTTTTTAAAAGTTAAAGGATGGGGTTAAGATGAACACCAACTAAAAAAACAAGAAAGCTCACTATACTTAAGGTGTTGGGAAGGGATTCACATAAATGGTTCAAGGGCCCATCTAAGACTCCACTGGCTGAGCTCATTAGAACAGACCAATAATTGGAATGAATGAGGCTGCTTATTTTATTTATTGTTCTGGAAACTGTAGGTCCTGAGTTAACTCTTCCCGTTAGTATTCTTGCAATTGGTTTTTGTTTTTGTTATGCTCTGAAAGTTATTTATTTTTTGTTTTTTATTTTTTTATTGTTTGGCTAATCAAACTTTCAATATAAAAGTTTAAACATAGGAGTTTGACCTATTTTATAATTATGCATACATAAATGAACTTAGTCATAATATACATTACATATTTGTGGAGTGCTACAAGTCGGAAGGAAAAAAAGAAATAACATACAATACACATTGACATAATCTAACCAAGATACATAGTTTGTCACATGAAACCTAACAAAAATCTTAATTGCAATTTTGAAAATAAACACACAAAAAAGAAGATTCATACATAAAAAGAAGATAGACCCCTACATTCTAATTTGCTAAAACCGGGTTTCTTCAAATGAATTACAAACATGTGCTTCTTAAAATCTAAAACTAAACTTGGAGGCTACACAACTTAATTACTAAAACATAAAAAGCCTCTTCAACCAACCTATTCACGTTATGATTTTTTACTTTTTATCACATTACCCAATTGAAGACTCTTACATAAACTCAACTAGCTGGCTTGGACTTGTTTTCTACCCCATTGTGTTAATTATATATGATCTTTGACTCCTTGGGTGGACCTAGGTCCTGTGTTGTTGGGCATGCAAATCCAAAACTTCTAGGAATTGTATGGTAGCAATTCTAACTGCAGTTTTAGCTGTACCAAATATGTTCTGCCATGCTTGTTCAATTGCCATAAATGTATGGTTATGGATCAATTGTTTAAAACTGTCAGAAGTCTGGCCTGGGAGGACTGGGCAAAGGCAATATCTCACAGTACGCAATGTAGATTAGGGGAGATTACGGAGGCAATGCTAGCATATAACAGAAACAGGGTACATACCAAGCTGATCTGAGTGAAACGGGTATTCACAGGAACTGCTGGGGCAGAAGCTGGCTGTAAACAAAGAGACAGAGAGAAAGCAAAGACAAGCAAATACACTGGGCAACACGGATTGATAAGAATAAAGGGTGTACTGGAATATAAGGGGTCTCCTTGGATTAAGGAAAGCCCTTAGGATCGGTACCAGCAGATTACTCTTAACATTGGTCATACAGCAGCGTCATGAGTTAGGTGTTCCAAAGAAACTGTTGTACTCAGTGCAAGGGTAAAACTGGAGACCATTTACAGAGGTAGGTAAGACTTCAACGGACTAGGCGAAGGCAACAGAAGTATTTCCCTTATATGATCTGAACAGAGACCATCCCAGGGGTCACATTGTAAATGGATTCAAAGGGGAGGCACAACAGTGGACCAAGGTGTAATAAAGGTAGAAAGCAGCATTGAAAGAAATAACCAGGTGCAGGACAGGCTAGAGAAACAAAGTACAAAGCATAGACTGGAATATCAGTATACACAAGGGATTCAGGAAACTCAAGAGTACTTAACAGGCACTAGAACTATGGACTGAACTCGAACTATTGTGGGCAAGGAGCAAACGGGAAAACTTCAAAAGGCTGGGTTTGCAGAAAGAAAGAGAAAAGCAAGGCAGAAAAAGGACAAGTCTGTGAAGCAGAACTGCTTACAGAAAACAGGTGTTTACAGAAAGACGACAGAAAAGAAATCAGTTAAGAACTGAATGTCTTAAAAGGTAATAGAAGTCAAAAGCTGGAAATCAAGAAAATGTTGAATAACAGGCAGGCTGCAAGGCAGGGGGCCCAAAGGAGCAGGGCAGAAGGCAGAGGAGAGTGGGCAGGGCTGCCAGGCAGGGAGCCCAGAGGAGCAGGGCACAAGGCAAAAGCAGACTGGAGAGGGTGCTGGAATCAGCAACAGCAAACTGATTCCAAAGCCAAAATTAGGATTTTCAGGAAAGGTCAAAAACTGGTAACAGGAGCACAAGCACAAACTCCCACTGTTCAAAGTGAGCTTATAAAGGCCCTCCAAAACAGCATGCCAACAGGGTGGAGCTGATTGCCGTCTCAGGCAGCTGTGTTCAATTAAGCCCAGCGCTGGTTTCTAATTAAGGGCTCTGCAGCTCTCTGAAGCCTAGCCTGCAGTAGCTTGGAAAAGGTGAATGAAATCAGGTCCTCTGCAGCTCTTAGTAGCTTGCTGCAAACAAATGTATTTAGTATGCCGTAATGGTACATGAAATTCAAAAGTACAGCAGTAAAACAAGTAAATAAATGTAGAGGCAGTTTGCAGGTTTTAACGTTGCAAGTATACCATAGACAGTCTCTGAATGTGCGCATGTAGTGGTGCTTTGCGGCAGATGAGTAAGATCGTGACAAAAATACTCATTGCCCATTGAATTGACAGAAACCCATTCAACCACTACGTGTCGCAATGCCTCTTTGTTTTGACAGAATCGCCATATATACTCTTACGTCCCATCCCCTTTCCTCCATACTGCATGGGCTTCCCTTCCTAGGGACAGGAGACGGAACCTTTTTCACCAGAAAAAACCTTCTTCCCCTTTAAATTTAGAGGCACACAGGGGTTGCGACCCTGGGAGCATGCGCTGCCTTGACTCCGCCCTCCGGCGACACACCTCCGTCCCCTTTTCCGCACCGTCGGGAACGGGCCGAATTCACCAGTGCTCCTGGGTTTGGCTTCGGCCATGTAATTCCATGTGTGGATATTTCTTCTGTCTTTTATCTTTTTTATCATTCAAGTACTCAGTCCTCAGGCGTCGCGCTCCTCCCTGGCGCATGACGACTTTTACAGGGTTCAGCAGGTGTCCATCCAGCAACGGGCTCTTTCCAACTAAAGACCCCCACGCCCTCTTCATATGTTGCCTTGGTGACCAATCACCTGTTTATTGCTTTCTGACAGTCTAGGTTGGTGGGGCAAGCTGTAATGAAAACTATTTCTTGCTGTATTCGGTGCATTTTGGAATGGCAAGCGTGCGACGCACTGTCCTTGAGGTCTCTGAAGAACAGACTAGCCAGGTGGGGGGCTGAAGAACAGACTAGCCAGGTGGAGGGAGCTCTTTCAGAGATCACCTACAGAGGGCCTGAAGGACTTCGTCTATCATCGATCCAACCCAAGGTAGGGCCACTCTTTTCCAGCGCACCCCACAAGCGAGACTCCGTCCCAAGGACTCGCTCGTGCGGGAGGCACCGCTCAGGTCCTCATACCTGCATGAGTACCAAGGGTACACCAGCTACTGGCCGGCAGGCCGAGGTGTCAGTGGATCCTCCTAGTGACAGTGCTGAGGGACTGGAAGTTTTTTACCAGGTCGTTACCTGAGGGCCACGCCCTAGTACCGGCATCATGTCTGAGGGGGTGCCTATACGGAGCTCTACGGGCAGATACGCCGAGGGTGAAACACCTGGTCTCGACCTGAGGAGTCCTGGACGAGGCTGGGTCCAGTCAGCCAAGCAACACGACACAGGCACGTGGAAGACCGCTTGACAAGATGACCGCGGTGCCGGACATTATGGACACCATCCCGATACCGGACCAAGCAAGGGAGCAGGTGGCGGAACAAGTGTCAAGGTGGGACTGGTGTCAACCAGGTATGTGACCTACAGCCTATCCTTCATTTGCGCAGGGCAGGTTCCTGCTGCGTCCGTATGGGCAGGCACACAACGGCTCCAGCAGCCGCCAGCTACCCCGTCAATATCACCTCACACCCCTCCGGCCTATGAGGCCAGATTCTTTGAAAGGTTCCTCTGGCTCATGAAATCTCCTCCGATGGGGGTCATCCTCAGGGACGCTGTCGGGGACGTGCTCCCTCCAATGGCTCCGGTGCCGCAGACCCCTGCCCCCAGAGTGGCCTCTGTGCAGCCACTGCCGCCACTCTGGCCCCCCAACTGATTGTGCAGGTGGTTCCGTACCAGCCTCCGCTCTCCACACCTCAGCCTTTGGCTTCCACCATCCCCCCCAACCGGACCGCCAGGTGGACACAGATGAGCAAGAGGACCCCGACATACTGTCGTCAGCCAAGGCCTTCCACAAACGTCTTGCAAGGCTGGCAGAGTACTTGGGCCTTCCTTAACCCGAGGTCGAGCTACGAGCACAGGGGGCCCTCGACGAAGTCCTCATGCTACGTCCCGCAGCGAGAACGGGGATCCCGATGCAGAAGGACATTGTCACCTTGGCCAAAAAGGGCTGGCTCAAGCCCCACTCGGTCCAGCCGGTCAATCGACGCGTGGACGTCAAGTACAGGCAGATGGATGGGGATCCGCTCTTGATATTGCCCCATCCTCAGCTACACTCCTCAGTGATTGCTCTAGCATCAGTATAATCCAAGCCTCAGTCGTCCTTGGCCTCCTTGTCCAAGGTGCTGCTAGGCAAGGAGGAGAAGATCTTAGAGGCGTATGGGACGAAGACGTCTGTATCTTCGACAAGCCAACGCGGAAGCCATGCTGGCAGCAGTTAACCAGAGGCTTTAGCGGGAAATTGCAGATATCCTCCCAGAGCTTCCGGCACAGAGCCAATCGCGATTCAAGTCAGGACTGGCAGAGGCCATGATGGTGGCACAAAACATCATGGAGTCCACCGTGGCCAACATTCACACCTCTGGCCGGGCCATCTGCATTGTCACGGACATGAGAAGAACTGCCTGGCTCTGTGCTACTAAATTCAACCCAGATGCCCAGGAACGCATCTTAGATCTGCTGTTCGAGGGGGGTGACCTCTTCATTCCACTACGGACGAGGAGCTGGATAAAAAGAAAAACCGCTCGCAGAGAGCAAAGTCTTTACCCATCCTTACAAAGACCACGCCCAAAACATACACCCAGTCACAGCAGCACTCGGACAAGGGGCGTCCATACGGAGGGTTCCGCGGCTTCTAAGAGCGGAGGTCCAGGCAGCCGGACCATTCGCTGACCCAACATCGGCACAAGCAACAAAAAAGGGGGTGGAGGGGAGTAAGGGCTTTTTCCAGTCCCCCTTTTCCGCAACAGCCTCAGACGGAAAGAAGGCATGACATGCCCCTCCGGGTCCACATGTCTCCGGTGGGGTGCAGGCTTGCTCTCCATGCACATTTCGGGTGCCAGAATTTCATGGACCCCTGGATCCTCTCAGTAGTATCCACGGGTTGCCGCCCCCCCTTCCCAGCCTCTTCCCCTCCACTTCCACAGATTGGGACAGCAACTCTTTTGGCGGAAATCGGGTCGCTTGTCGAGAGCCAGGCAGTGGAGGACGTCCCAGCCTCCCAGCGAGCCTTGGGTTTCTACTCCAGGATTTTCACCATTCAGAAAACGAACCAGGCGAGCCCGAGAGTTGTGCTGGACCTTTCCACCTTCAACCTCTCCCTACCTCTACAAAAATTCAAGATGGTTACGCCAGCTTTAATAGCGGAGACATTGTGCAAGGGAGACTGGATGTGCTCCCTGGATCTGGAGGACATGTCCTTAAACGTCCCGATTTGGCAGCCTCATTTTTCTTTTTTACAGTTCAGGATCATGGGCTACCATTTCAATACAAGGTGCTTCCCTTTGGCCTCAACTCTGCCCCCAGGGTCTTTACGAGGCTGATGAATACAGTGGCGGCCCTCCTCAGGACCACACATCAACCCGTACCTCGACGACTGGCTTGTCAGGGTTTCATCTCTGGAAGCGTTGCACTGCACCTCCCACGCTCTTATGAACACACTGCACGATCTGGGCTTTTCACTCAATCTCAAGAAATTGCAGCTGCCGCATACGCAGACTCTAACCTTCTTGTGGCTCATCTGGGACATGGGCTCAGAGAGTTTTTCCTTCAGAGGACAAAATCACGGCCATCAAGAGGGCCCCTGCACACTTCCTCAGCAGAGAAGTGACATTGGCCTGGTGGTTTCAACACCTACTGTGTCTCATGGCAGCGTTCCTATTGGCCGTCCCCCACACAAGACTCAGGATGAGAAGGATACAGCTGCACTTAGCGACATCTTGGAACCAGGAGCGGGGCTCTCAGGCGGAGATGATCAACGTTCCTCCTTCTCTTCTCCCGGACCTCACATGGTGGTCCAGGGACTGCAACCTGCGACGGACAAGCCTTTCCGGCAACGTACCCCACAGGTCAAAATCACTATGGTCTCCTCTCTCGAGGGATGGGGGGGCCACCCTGGACAACCAATGCATCCATGGCACCTGGACCCGGCAGGAGTACCACATCAATTGGCTGGAACTGAAGGCCATCTGGTTAGCGCTCAGAGCCTTCCTTACGGTTATCGAGGGCAAGGTCGTCCTCATTCAGACAGACAACTCGACCAGCATATTCTATGTCAACAAGCAGATAGGTACCAGGTCCCCTCCACTGTGCAGACTGGCAGTCAGCATGTGGGAATGGGCCCTGGAGAACAACATCTACCTCCCGGCCGTCCATCTTCTGGGGAAATCCTACCTGGAGGCGGACAGGCTCAGTAGACTGGGAGTGCACAATTACGAGTGGCAACTAAACAACCTCGTTCTGCAGGAGAACTTCAGGACATGGGGACACCCACAGGTGGACCTCTTTGCATCCTTTAACAGGAAGTACCAACAGTTCGCCTCCTGGCAGGGACGGCCCCAGCTCCCTGGGCGATGCATTTCAGATTCAGTGGAACGGCATGACAACCTACGCCTTCCCGCCCACGGCGCTGATACACAGGGTGATATGCAAGATCAAGGAGCCTCGCCATCTCAGCGTCATTCTAATAGCTCCATGGGGACTAGCCAAGCCATGGTTCTCGGAGCTGCTCAGCCTCTCGGAGAGACCGCCCATTTGCCTTCCGATGGGCCCAGCACATCTTCTGGTGTAGCGGGGGGGGGGGGCAGTGTCCTTCACCCCATGCCACATAAACTAGCCCTCACAGCGTGGTTCCTCAGCAGGTCACGCTAGGGCACCTCGGCCTGTCCCAGGCTAATCTAGAGATCATACAGGGCGCTAGGAACAAAGCTACCAGGACCCAGTATAAGAGCAAGTGGACCAGGTTATGCCACTGGGCAGACTCTAAGGATATGAACCCCCTTGCATGTACATTGGACGATGTGCTCTGCTTCTTGGCGCACCTCGCCCACTCAGGCGTGCAGGTAGACACTTGCCGCACCTACTTGGCAGCCATTGGGGCCTACAGAAACTCAGAAGTAGAGGTGTCTTCCTCTTCCAACCCGATTGTCAAGAAGCATTTGACGGGACTCGCCAGACTCTACCCGCCCATCAAGAGGCCACACCCTGTGTGACCTCAACTTTTGGGGGCCCTGGCGCACAAACCATTTGAGCCGATGGTGTCCGCGGACATCAGGCTGGTCACCATTAAGACGGCCTTGTTGGACGGCCTACCTCGGCTCACAGTCAGCGAATGAGAGGAGCTGGTTGCCACAAAGCCCTATACTACGTTGCACAAGGATAAGGTAGTCCTGCGGACACACCCAGCATCCTACCCAAGGTGCCTTCCGCATTCAATCTGAATGAAGAAATAGTGCTGCCTACGTTTTTTTCTGAGCCTAAAGACGAGGCACAGAGAGTTCTGCATTGCATCGATGTCAGGCGTGCATGGAAGTTCTACTTGGATGGGACCACGGGCTCCCGCGAGTCGGACGCACTTTTCGTCACCTTTGGCCGCTGAAGACCAGGGTATCGGGCCTCCAAAGCCTACATAGCCCGATCAATGGTCTTGGCCAACAAAGAAGCATATGAGGGACAGCATAAGCCACTTCCGGCCAACCTGACCGCCCATGTGGTCAGAGCCAAGGCAACGGCCATCGCATTCCAACGGCATGTCCCCTGGCAAGTCATAAGCAGGGCAGCCACCTGGGCCGCACCTTCGGCTTTCTGCAAGCACTTCTGTTTGGATGCCGGCTCTAGATCAGACGCGGCTTTCGGACAGGCGGTTCTTATGGTCTCGTCTCCACCCTGGGGCTACACTCAGTTGGAATCGCCCATGCAGTAAGGAGGAAAGGGGACGGGATGTAAGAGTAATTATAAGTTACTCACTGTAGTGACTAATGTACTCTTAGTCCTTAGTCCCCTTTCCTCCATACATCCCACCCTAATAAAACTGGTGTCATTAGGCAATGTTAGTCTATTGTCGACGCATCTATGGGGACTGAGGCGTGGTGCTGGAGGGTGGAGTCATGGCAGCGCATGCTCCCAGGGCTGCATTCCTGCGCGCCTCTAAATTTAAAGGGCTGAAGGTTTTTTCTGGTGAAAAAGGTTCTGTCTCCCGTCCCTAGGAAGGAACGCCCAGGCAGTATGGAGGAAAGGAGACTACGGTGAGTAACTTATAATTTTTCTTCTGTAGGAATCTGGCCACGTCTGGCAAGAATATCCTTCGTCTGCCAATTTAGGCTGAATGTTAAATATTGGTTACGAAATTGCGGCGAAGGATATTTTGTTAAATAATCTGCCATGCCTCGGAATTTCTTATGACCGAATAGTAGTGGGTTAAAATTCACATAGCTGTCGCATTTATTTTGTGTCATTATCCAATCGTATTCATATAGGTTTAATTGGACACTATTTAGATATGCAGCAGCATCTCAATAGATGTATCGGCATTGGTCAAGAGATTTAGAATGAAGGTTCTCCATTTTACATGGAAGCCGTAAGTTGACAATAGCAAATACGGTGCTAGGGTGCATAGAAGTATGTTGAATTCATTAACATGCATTTTCTAAACAAGGAGCATAATTTCCAAGAGTATATGGCAAATATGTAAAGAGCCCCTAGATCAAAGTGGATCATTGCGATTGGTATGGATCTAGGTGAGTTGAAAATGCTCTGAAAAATTCTACCCTCAATTCTGTCCCAAAACAGTTTGTCTCGCGGCAATTTGGTTTTCCCCCCGTAGGTAGGAGCTGCAGGAATATTTGCCAAATTTATAGAGCAAGGCTTTGGCTTGGGATATAGCAGTAGCCACTTTGGAGTTAGCTGAATATAGTTTGTTGCATGGATCATCAGTTATGAGGACCCCTAAGTACTTATAACCTGCTGTAATTAGGAGCTTACTTTTTTGAAGATGCCAAGTAAATGATGAATGTTGTCTTAATTTAGCGCATTCCATAATTTGTGTTTTATCCAAATTGATAATCAAATGATTTGCTTGTGTATAAGAGCTCAAACCATCTAGCAATCGCTGCAAACCTCTTTTGGATAGTCGGATGAGGTCGTCCACGTACAAAAACCACGGGAGTAGCTGGGTGCCCAATTTTGGGGCATCAGAGGTGATGTTGACAAAGCTGTCGCCCATATGTAGAATCAATAGATTAAAAAGGGAAGTGGCCAGTAAGCATCCTTGTTTAAGACCTCTACGTGTAGAAAATATCTTTGACATTTGGCCATCTAGGCTTAGTCTCACCTGCATTGTGGCGTTTGAAGTAAATTGATCAATGTCACTAAAGAGGGCGGACAGTGAAGTTTTTCCAGTTTTTTTAGCAGCATACCCCTATCGATGGAATCAAAAGCTGTGCGAAAATCTATACAGGCCAAGAGTAAGAGCTGTTTTTGCGCAACACAATGGGCTCTGATCCCTTTTAGTATTAGGTTGATAGCTGTGCACAAAGCACGTTTGGAAGCGATTGCGGTTCTTGGTTAAAGTAGCCCATGCATTTAAATCTCTTAAGATAATGTGCGAAAGTGTTTTAATCGGAGTGTCAAGAAGGGCAATAGGTCTATAATTAATGGGATCTTGTCTGTCGCCCTTCTTGAATATCGATATGATAATTGAGTGGTGCCATGATTTTGGTATCCATTGAAGTTGGACTATCTGGTGGAACACATTAAACGGGATTGAGGCCCGAATTTCTGGGTATTGTTTAAGCATAAAATTTGTCAGACCATCCGGCCCAGGAACCGTTGTACCGCTTACCTTTATAATGTAATCTAATATATCTTCTTTGGTAAAATGAAGATTGAAATGAACTATTTCAGATTTATAGGAGCGTTTTGGCTCATCCACTGGACTCGAAAAGTGCGTCACTCACTGCCTCTTAGTGACTCCATTCATTTGATATGTTAATTGTGACCTGATGTTTGTTCTCCCATATGTGGGCTTAATGTGTATTTGACACTGATTTTAACATTAGTCCTCCATCGTTCTGGAACAGAATAGATTTCTGTGAGTGGACCCAGTTTTTATTTGTCGTTTTAATTGACTTGATGGCAAGCCACCTTTGTTCAATTGTTAACAGCATGGCAGTTTTTTGTCTCGCCTAAATGTTTTTCTTTCCTTAAGCTGCATGTCAAAAGTATGGACAGGCCGAGGTTTTCTTTTAACGCTCCTAGGCAGTCTCTCTTCCATGTGTTCTTAAACGGAATGTCACCCTGAATATCACCATTTGCCATAATCCTGTTTTTTGAATGTATTCGTTTTTTTCACTGCATTAATCTGGACACTTGCTGGCTATATGGTATAGCTATACAATGTAAATTTAAGGTCACCAGCCACAATCATATGAACATCATCAGGCATCTGCTTAATCGGGTCTCAAACAGTTTCAAGATCCCTAAAGAATTGTTCGTCGGAAATCTCCATTGGGTTCCAATAAATGTTAATATGAAAAGTAAGGACCCATTAATATACCCTTTTGCTAATTGCATAAAGCTGTTTGGTTATTCCAGGGTTCAAGTGAAATGCCAGCATTAACTTTTGAGGCAATCCGAAGACCTGACGTTGGCCTCCCATACAGGGGTTTCAGAGAGCCATGTCTCTTGCAATAAAACTATCATATTGATTCATTAGTATTTTAATCAAATGGGCAAAACAATACGGAAATAGTAATAGGGGCAGTGCCTGACTCTAATTTCATATTTGTGCTGCCGCAAGAGCATGGCATCTGCAGCCTCTGGTTTGCATAGTTGGACTGAGCATTCTTACGTTCATTTGTAACGTTGAGTTTAAAGGCCCCTCTATTATCCCTTTTACAAGCATGATGTTTACATCCTGCGGGGATGTTTTCGAATGCAATTTCGAAACCTTAGGTGAATAGTTCTTTTTTTTTTTTACTAGCCATATTGCATTCAAGACGGCTCTAGATCTCAGCCATATTCGTGAAGTTGTAAAGTTTCTCTCATAGAGGAACTTGATCTGGTCGATATCTGCAGAGCCAATATCTTCTATACTTGGTATCTCAGCCGTTATGGCTAGTATACTAGTTCTATTCAAATCATGCTGAGTAAACGGCTTTGCGCTGCAGCTTATTACCAATGAGTAGTTAGTTTTTCCTATTGTGCAATGGATTCGGTGACAAGAGGGTTTTCTGAATGTTTTGCTCAGATTCTTGAAATGTGCTTTGTTATGCGGAAACTCAAGAGGATGAGGTGTCTGTATGATGTTTATATGTAGGCTCTGAGATAGACATTCGCCTTGTTGAATGGATAAAAATGTTCTACGGCCACTTTGATTTCTTCGCGTGAGTTAAATAAGGGCTGACTCCGATGCGTCTTGGAGACATATTTTTATTGATCCTCAACTAAGGTTTGTATTGTCGGATCACTTGGAACTATCTTGGCCGGTGGTAGAGCCTCATTAATCATATTCGCAGTGGCTGTTATCTTTACAAGTTTACACTCCGACAAAGTGCTGGGAGCATTTGATGTCGTAAACACGGGAGCCACTGTAGTTTAGATCAGAGGAGGTTGGCTTTTTTGTGATGCCATATAATTATCGACCGCTTTACGGATTTCTTTTCATCTTAAATCCAGAGCTTTCTTTTCAGAGATCGTACCCGGTATATCTGATTTAGGGTAAACTGTTAGGGGAGTAGTTTAACTTGAAATCCAATTTATCAAATAGTCTCACAAGAGTCAGAATAGCTGTGGTTAAGGTGTACAACATCATTTCAATTGAGGTAGGTGGAGGAAATACAGGATTTGGAGCGGTGGGAGGCATAGATATCTGAGCATGGGGGATATGACTAGGTGCTTTTTTAGGAGTGGGCGCGTCACACAAGGGAGCAATGATTGATTCTTCTTCAGTTCTATTAGCGAAGAAAATAGGCGATTGGGATAAATTATCCAGTACCTCACAGTTAAAAAAGCAAGAATCATTTGCATCAAGATCAATCGCAGCCGATTCTGGGCAGGAAATGTGGCTAACAGACGAGTGATTGACTGAATACATTGAGTTCAGTGCATTATTTGAATTTCCTTGTTAGTTGTTCTAAACAGAGGTGAAACATTTGTAATTGAAGCATTGGGTGAGCCAGTATTCTGACATTTAGCTGTGATTAAGTCCGTCTTAGACGTGGATGGACATTTCTGCAAATCAGGGATATTATCGCAGCCAAGTGTTAGAGTGGCATCAGGCATCATGTCACTACTTTGATCTTTTGCAGGAATTACTATAGGATCATGCGGAAGAGCCTGCAAGGTTACTTTTGAGGTCTGTAGATTTTGTGTCGTCTTGCGACAGAATTATCGAATATCGGAATGAGTTTGCTTTAAGTTATTACTAAGCGAAAGCAAGTGATTTGACTGCGGAGCAATCGTTGAGAGCATTGCTTTAGTGGATAGTTTAAGAGTCGTGATGTCAAACGCCTTTCGTTTGCCAAAAGGAACTAGTTTGTTAGCAACGGAGGGCATATCCGATTTCAAAGTGTATAGCGCAATATGCATCAAATAGTTCGGAAATGAGAATGAATTGTACCTGAAGTCACCAGCTTGCCGCGGCAAAG
This sequence comes from Ambystoma mexicanum, assembly GCF_040938575.1. Classification (NCBI taxonomy): domain Eukaryota; kingdom Metazoa; phylum Chordata; class Amphibia; order Caudata; family Ambystomatidae; genus Ambystoma; species Ambystoma mexicanum. The sequence continues at coordinate 1,478,399,852 of NC_090921.1, forward strand.
CGGTACTTGCAGGTACTTGGCTTGGTGCTCACGCGTTCTGGATATATAGGTGAATATAGGTAGGAGGTGGAGCCACTCTATTTGCAGTTTTAAATATCTAAGACAAGAAAAGAAGAGTTTAAGTATATTAACAGTGTATGTTCTTATACTATGCTATAGGTTATAGTATACAGAGTCCTCAGGAGCACAGAGAAACGCGGCAAAGCAGTGCTTGGTGCGTTGTGTTTTTACTTTTACGTTTTACAATAATGTTTTAGTTCATTCTATTCCAGCGTTTGGCAATTTTTTTTTAACTGTAGGATGTTTTTATCATGGTACAACTTTTCCACCAAATTAGTTTGCTTGACTGTACTTTTTAACCAGTAGCCATGTTTGCCTTCCTTTTCTGCCTTGTTTGCAATACCGTGTACATTACCTGTAACTGTTTGATAATGCTCTAAACTTTCTGTGATGTCCACCTACGGACCATGCTGTATTATATTGTTATGTTGTAATCAATTCAAGCGCCTGGATGCCCCAGGGCCAGGCGGCGCTATCCAAATAAACTAAACTAAACTTTTCCAAGATCTCAAAGTTGGCTTTTTTTCTGGTTTTGGTACCTGTCCGTGTCGAAGATAAAGGCCTCAGCAGGCCTTCCAGCTTGCTGCGTTCTGGCACCCCTCTACTGGCTCCGTTCTTCTCCCATCTAGCTTCAGTTTGGTAACTCTGTGGGCTTTTATAGTGCTCTTTGTGGAGCTGGTTATCTAATAATGGCCATGACTGATTCATTCCTCCCCTTGGATTAGAGATGTCTTTGTTCATGGTGGGCTTTACTTGATGTACTATATTCCTTCCGCCTTGGGTTTCTCAGCTGCCACTGCTCATTTCCTCCATCTGTAATTACTGTTATCTCTTACCTATATAGTGGCAGCTGAGAACTTACTATGATATTGTCATTTAGAGGTCAGTGAGAGCTGTTATGGCAGCTGCGTCGTTCATAAGCACAGCTGCCCCTCTACGTTGGGTTCTATACTTCATATCTCTGGCCAGTCAAAAGCTTGTTTTGCATCCACAACCTAGCTTCAGGATAGATGTTTGCATGAGTGGGGTGAGGGAGGAGGGTTTCCCTGGTGGCAGGCCCTGATGAACAATGTGCTGGGATGACACCAAGCTAGGGAGCTAGGGGCACCCAACCCGTTGGGGTACCCTTTCCTGCTACCATTCCCTGAACTATATTTAATCATTGCAACCCCCCCACCCCCTCCTTCTCAGTAGAAATCAAGGTGGTTTGGGACCTGTAGAGAGGCCGTGGTGAATCCCCTTATGCATAATTATTGCATAACAGGTGGGGCACCCAAGATCCAGATCCTTCAAGTCCTATAGGATGGTCATTCAGTGGTACTTCACAAGGGTCACAGGCTTGTTCATCAAGCAGATCTGGTTTTTGCCGGTCCTAGATTCTTCCACAAAAGTCAAGAGGGTAAGGCCACTTTATGATGGTCCACAACACTGAAGGCCGCATTAAGGTCTAGCAGTACAAGTTCAGCTGCACCCCTAATGTCTGCCACATTTTGAAAATCGGCCACTGTGGCGAGAAAAACAGTTTTGTTCCCTATTCCCAGACAAAACATGTCAGTGGGGTGCATCCTCCCTCAGATTCCTCATCTGGATGGATATCCATCAGCTGAAATGTTGAAAGGGGGCAAAGTGGATCTCGGATACATTCCTCCACTCCGGTGCTTCTGTACTTTGGACATGTCAGTCCTTGCATATATAGTATGTTCTACCCTTCGCATTTCCCTCTCATAGATGTTGCTGTACTTATCACTTTTCGTATAGTTCTACCCAATATAATCAGGCGCTGTGGGGTACAGACTGTTTTCCCACATGGCCTACGGGTCCTTTTCAATTCTGAGTTTTTGTAGTAAGGTATTTAACCTACTGGGAACACTTACTTGTTACATCCCCCTTCCTGCGATACACGTGGGAGGTGCTTAAGAGTTGTAGAAAGTTGGTGAGCTTACTTCTGCTGCTGGCCATACATGTGGCAATTGCTTCCTGTAGGGGCCCTTAACAAGTGTTACGGGGCGGCACAAGGATGTTCTTTTGCTGTGATGCATATAGTGCTAATTTGTCAACTAATTTTTCCTTCTGCGGATCCAAGGACTTATAGGCTTACTACAGAAGTTACCTAGTTAATGGACAGTCTCGTCTTTAGTCTGCTAGAACACATCATGCAATTAGTGATCCAAAGTCCTTACATCTTATAAAAGGGTTCTCCCCTTGCCATAAGAATCTGGCCTATGCAATCTTACCGCTATACAAAGTTATGCCATAGTTTCTTGCTGGCCACTGGATGGCATCATTCTACAATGCTTTGTTATTATGTCCCACTAGTGAATTGTTTATTCTGACCCCTTGAAATTTAAACAATACTGGATTTGTTTTTTTAGTAGTGTTTTCATATAACCATTTTGAAATGACTATTTTAAAAAGATTGTAGAAGCCACTTGTCTTGCCTTTAACGCCCCAACATTTTGGTACTCCTTCTGTGACAAATCCAGGGAATTTGTCCCCTGTCCCGAAGAGTGATCCTGCTAAGCTTAAAACACTGTAGGGAACAGGCAAGGAGGATCCCACTAGGGGCAATACCCAGCAGCACCCCCCAAACCCACCAACCTCCCCTCTTGGGACAGACAACCACTAAATACGCATATGCTTCATCCTCCCTCATACCAGTATTTTAATAGTTATGTATGTTACATGAGAATGAATGTGTGTGAAAAGTATCCCTTTTTGCACCAAAAACTCCTTTTAACCACATGTGAGAACGGGAGAGCAGCCCGCCCCCTCGCTACACAGAAGATAAGTGGCCTTGGCAGTCTTGGAACCAGATGAGAGAGAAGCCTGGGGTCATGGAACGGCACAGTCACCTCCTCTTGGGAGGCATGGCAGTGAGGAGTGTACATGCCCGGCATGGTGGGCGGAAACACTGAAGCCTGCTGAGCACCGCGCTTCCCTGCTGAGACTGTAGGCGCCTTTCCCCGTCTTACTACGTGTGAGAGAAAAAATAAAATAGCAGACAACACCCCTTCTCGGGGAAAGAGGCACTAAGACCCGGCTGCAAGAGTTCAAAGGATGGTTTATTTCTCCAGCTAGGAAATAACCCAAACAACTCTCCCAAAAATTTACATCAGTGCCAACATTTATATTAGTTAAAGTAACTCTTAACAAAAAATACTAAATGGACCCGATTGGCCAGACGGTGTGGTGCTGTAGGTGTGGGTAGCATCTCTTCCTCCTGGTTGGCTGAGTAGCTGACGGACGTCAAACATCTTGTGCTCCATGCAGGGTCCGGTCACTGTGGTCACTACCTAAGCTAGTATTGTTTCATACTAAATGACAAATTATTTAAAACATTTTATGCTACTTGTCACATTTCTACATGAGTTACACACAGATTATTGTCAGTACAATTGGGTCATTTGTGGCTTTAATTGAAGGCCTTGACCTTTATTGTGCATGTAAAAGAATCGGGCTATGTTCGCATCTTCTTTCTAGGTTTCAAATTCATTAGTGCAAGTAAAAGCATATATAATAAAAATGCCTATGGTTAGTAGTGGGTGGGTTTCCAACACAGGCGAGGGTCTGGCACTTGAAAGAAATACAGGGGGTGCAGGGTCAGGATGGCAATAAATTGTTCCTATGGGGGTGGGTGGCTTGCACGTTTATGAGGACGAATCGAGCAGAAAAGTGCTTAGCTCATCTTGGTTCACATGCCGGTTCTCAGACGAACAGTGATCTCAGAGGAAGAAAACTGTAGCATATTGATTGTTGCAACTTTCTCCGGCTTCAGTGTGAGAATGGAAGCGCAGAGCTTTCCTTCGCAGGGGGAGTGCAAGGGTGGGGGCCAGCCAGCTGCCTGCGCGCCTTGTGTGTGTGTCTCTGTCCTTGGCTGCTGCAGTGGAAAGGGGAGCTGAGCATTGCTGTACTATTGCAGTGAGGCCTGTTTACCCAAGATGGAGTCGAAAGGGGGCACAAAAGATGGATGCCCCGTGTCCTGCTCAGTAGTCCCATCTATGTAGTAGTCAACCGTGGTTAACTTTACATAAGGGCAAGGGGCAATACCACTACCGGAGGCACGCCGTCCAAGCCTTGTACTGAGGAGCGTACGACGCGAGGGGGCCTGAGGACCCCTCGCTCCCATACAAGACCGATGCAGAGAGAGCAGGATCCCAGAGGATTGTTGATGGCATGAAACTCTTAACCCACAACTGAGCAGGACCGAGAGAGGCTGATACAGATGACCCCATGGAACAACCGCAGGACAAAGACAGCTGCTACAACCGACATGGAACTTTTTAATGGAGGCATAACAGGTACGCAGAGCTTGGTGAAAGAGATGCCTACCCGGAGGAGCACCATTCAAAGATGCAAGGTACCCAGTAGCTCCTGGAAACCGGGAGGAGTGCCGGAAGGCTAATGGAGACCCCAGAGTGGGCTGAAAGTGGAACAACCTCAAGATGGGGTGTGAAACTGGATACCCCGCGGCAGAGTGGGCACGAAGGGGGTCCCAACGTGGGCAGATGCAGCACTGGCTTTCAAGGGGGACTTTCTGGAATTTTTGATAGGAGTGGTGCAATGGACAAGGAGTCCTAGAGACACTTACTACCAACATTACCTGAACTGCGAAATATGTGTAGGAACCCCTAAAGATATTGGCTAACCACTTAATTAAAACTGTATTGAACAGGTAAGGCAGAGACATTTGCTGCTAACCTCATTGGAGCCGTACTTCGGGACGAGAAGCCCTATTCTAATCCAAAGAGACATTACAGTGGTGAAAGAGCCCCCTTCCGTCTTCACAATTCAGGTGGAAGACCCTTATGATGTCCTTTGGTCAAGTCAGCTTATTTTCCTTTGTAGTGGTAGGGACAAGAATTGGGCTAGGATAGTTTTCTAGAGGGTGGACACATTATTTCTATTTTTTGTATGATGTCCTGACTTACCTTTTTGAACCCTTTCCTTTCATTTAGCATAGGGACAAAGAGAAGGGATAAGGTTGGACATTTGGTGCTTCAAAGTTTGTTACTAAACATGGGAGTTGTCAGTTTCCTGATTTTGCCTTACCACACAACCCTTTTCTTTTCCTGTGTGTATTATTGTCCCACTCTCTTAACGGAAGTGATGTAATGCATATACACATTACAAGGCATAAAATAAGCAGTATTTGCATAGCAATTTGCCTTGCAATTCTGTTGATTTGCTAATTAAACTGATGTGTGTAGCACCACATTCTATTTAAATTAGCCTGTTCATAGAAACCACAGCTCACCCTGCATTCCTCTCTTGCTCCCAGGGGTGTCTCCGCCCCCGTTTCCCTGTTTATTGTGGATTTGTTAGGCAGAATAAATAAACAAATACATTGTGTTTCAAAGCGCCCATGGGGCAACAGGGTGGGATCATCGGACTGAAAACAATGTATACACTGGAGGATAAAGACAGACCTACTAGGCCTTGTGAGCATTCAGAGCGTGCAAGTGCAGGAAGGGAAGAGGAGTGGAGGGTAAGTGCTGGAGTGCCTGTGCTCGTGGGTGAGCAGCAGATGTAAGTGCTCAGTGTAGTAAGTGCTAGGGAGTGTTGAGCTGCAATAAGCAGGTAAGAGCAGGTCCACAGTGGCGTAGGCCAGTGGATGCTAAGGCACATGCTGTGTGTAGGCATAAACTGAGGCGACTGGGCGTGGGGAGGCCAGGACACATAGGTCCTTGGTCAACAATCACAGTGACTGTATGATTGGATTAGCAGAGGAGGGATGAGGGTAAGGAGGAGGTGAAAAGGAAAGTCTTGAGGAGCTTCCGGAATTCGAGGAGGTCCGGCTCAAGACGTAGAGGAAGGGGGGGGTACCAGAGAAACGTAGAGGTCTGGAGGGAGAGTATTTAGAAAGAGCAATTTGCAGATAGCGTGGGCCCCGGCCCCAGACAGCCTTATAGTTGCAGCAGAGGGATTTGAATTCAATCCGTGCAGCATCCGGCAGCCAGATAAGAGTTTCTAGGACAGAAGAGACGCAGCCCCTTGGCTTGAGGCCAAGGAGAAGTCTTGCTGCCCTATTCTGGATTAGCTGGAGGGGTCGAAAAGAGGAAGAGGAAGAGGATAGATTCAAGGGAAAGATATTGCATTAGCCAAGTCTAGAGGGAACCAGAACTCTGATAACATTGAGCTTCTGGGGGATCGTGGGAAAAGGAGAATTCCTTTTGAGAAGTAAGAGTTGAAAGTGAGACTTCTGGGAGATGTCCAGAATGCGAGGGAGGAAGGAGAGGGAGGAGTCAAAGATGAGACTAAGGTTTCCGGCTTCGGTTGGAGAGGGGGAGAGCCCATAGAGCATGGCCAGAGTGAGGGAAAGAAAGAGGGGAGCAGGGTTCGATATAGGAAGGATCTCAGTCTTGCTGGCATTGAGGCAGAGATTGTTGGAAGTGCACCAGGACTGGATGGCAGATAGGCAGGCGGGATGATGGAAGCAGTAAGAAGGTCAGCAGGGAGTTTGAAGAAAGGTTGTGTGTCATCTGCATAGCACTGGAAGTTAGGAGAGAAGGTGGAAATGAGTGCCCATGGAGCAAGGCAATCGTTAAAGAGCCAAGGGGAGAGGTTGGAGCCCTGGGGGGCACCACAGGTGGAGAAAGAGGTGGGTGAGGAATCCAGATTGTCTTGGAGACCGCCAACAAGTTTGATATGAGAAGTAAGTTGGAGGAAGGCCAGTTTCTCCAGGATTTTCTCTAGGAAGTGGGCTGATAGAGATAGGGGGCTAGTCGGCTGGGCAGATTGGGTCTGCTGAAGGTTTTTTCAGAAGATGGCGCACAAGGGCGTGCTTGATGGAGGAGGGGAAAAATACAGTGGCAAAGGAGTGGTTGCAGAAATCTGCAAGAGAGCCTATGTTGTCCTTAATAGTCCTGGAGGAGCAAGGGGGGGGTGAGGAGCAAGGGGAGGGGGGGGGAACTTGTTTTGAGGAGACCTTCATGGAGCAGACCACTCCGGGGACCTCATCAGGTGTGACTGGGGAGAAGCAGAGAGAAGAGGAAGGAGGGTAGGAGGGCCATAGGAGGCAAGGGAGTGGAGGAAGGGGTGAAACAGGGGGACAAGGGTGCTCAGGATGGCCTGAGTTTTAGTAGTGAAGTGTATGCCCACTGTGTTGCAGAGAGCTTGGTAGGGGAGGGGTGAGAATGAGACTGCGGATGGGTTGGCACGTTTCCTGCATATTTTAGCGTCCAGTCGAGTTGTTGGGATGCACCAGAGACCCGTGCCTGGACGTGGGCTCTTTTCTTTGCACATCTGGAAAGTCTCTATTGTTTTTGGAGTGGGCAACTTGCCAGATTGGCAGAGGGTGAGCGAGAGGACTGCCACTTCCGTTCCTCAACTTTGCACTTGCGTTTCAGGGCTGCAAGTTCAGAGTTGTACCAGGTGTTACGCTTATAGGCAGGTTTCAGGCAGCTCCTCATGACTCAAGTAAGATCTCTGCAAGAACCTCCAGTGTGTTAGTAATGGCCAGATGGAGGTTGCTGAGAACAGTATGAGATAGAGTCTGGGGTGCGGGGGATAGGTGGGGATGAAGGTGGAAGCGAAGGCAGCAGCTGACACTTGTTTTATCGGACCGATGTTTGTGAATGAGGTTGGCGGGGGGGGGTGCAGTCAGAGGGCCGAAGGGACCCAGGTGGGAGGAGAGGAGAGGGTGATCTGACCAGGAGAGAGGGGTGCCCCAGTGGGGAGGAGAGTGAAAGATCATAGTGGATGAGGGCGTCAACAGTGTATCCAGCCAAGTGGGTTGGACCAGAAGGGAGAATGGAGGGGTGCAAAGGTCATGGAAGAGAGTGGATGCAGTGGTGGGAGAGTGCAAATGGATGTTGAAATTGCCCAAGAGAAGGAGTTTAGAGGTGGTTGAGAGGAGTAGAAATCAGCCCATTTAGTGAGCAGTAGGTTGATAGAGCCAGGGGGTCTGTAGATGGTGGCAATGGTCATAGTGGAGGAGGGAGCGATGACCAACTTGTACACCAGGCTCTCAAAGTAATGCTGGGTGGGTATCAGGGAAGAAGGTACTCGCTCAGGAAAAATGAAGGCAACCCGACCGCGAGCACAGTTAGGGTGGGGCTTGGAAATTATCTTGTAGCCAACGGGGAGAAGGGAGTCAAAAGCAGTGACTGAGCTGGCATTTAACCATGTCTCGTAGGTGGGTAGGCCAGGATGTCTCTCTTTGTGCTTTTTTCCACCAGACTTGGTGGGAGAGGGGGTGCTACGTGATAGTGTAGCTATGAGAGATGGTGAGTGCCATCACGGTGGTAGAGGATAATTGAAGGAAAGAGGAGTGGTTGCACAGCACAATCCAAGCCCCCTCACCAGCAGGCTAGTAGTTAAGTGACACGCTGACACAAAATGCAATGCAAAAAGTGGTGTGCAAGATGATGAAAACACACACACCTAGATTTGAAGATCAAACTGGGCACAAAATGCAATGCAATGCAAGAGCTAGAATAGGTGAGTCAAGGAAGGCAGAGTGAGAAGAGCACAGTTTGGTTCAGTTTCAGAGAATGTTATTGGAGGAGGCAATGTAAGAGTTCAGCAATCACTCACTTTTTGATCCGGGGGTGCACTGTCTTAAGTTCATGCTGGTGCCGACTATCAGGAGGCTGTTTCATAGTTTGTTAGGGAAAAGAAAGTGGGGGCCCTCCTGATCCACACAGACAGAGACAGGAGCCTTGGAGCCTAAGGAGCATAAGGAGTCTAAGGCCTTGGAGTCTTGGGTAAGTGCCTTGGACGGGCCTCTGTTGACTGCAAGTTCAAAGAAGCGAATGGCGAGAGAGTGCAACAATAAGATCTCCTCCTCTTAAAAGTGCCAAGGACATAAACAAAGTATCGTTACCACAGATAGTGACTGTGTGTACTAATGGTGATAATTACCACTTTCATGGGTGTACAGGGTTGAAATGATGTTCGTGGGCCTACCTAGCTTGCGGTTGAGGTTATTAACAGCCCTGCCTTACCCCCGCTATGACTTTCATTTAACATTGAACTTTTTGATTTATGAAATATCTGAACTTCTCCTTGCAGAGCAAATGATGGGTCATGCATGTGGATCCTACAATAGACACGGACACTGCCCTGTGCAACACCGTCTGGAGCAGCTGCACAGAGCCTTGCACTGAAAACATGTTTTCAGAGACTTCTTAAAATATGTATTTATTTGTGTCCATTCATGCAGCTAACCTTTACATTTTACAGACACGCATCTCACTAATTTCTCACTTCAGCAGTACACAAAAATGCTGTATTATTGCTCATTTTATATCTTGGGTACACATAACTTCTGGTGACAGTAAAAATAGGAGTACAAAATGGCTAATCAAATATGGATGTAAGAAATATTTAATTGGCAATCTCTGCTAAATGTATGCCTTGCATTATACCCAAGCCCTCAGTGCCATCTTAGTCATTTTCTTTTGCCCAGGATCGACTCAGGAACAGTTTCCGAGCAAACAGCCACGTTATTTAAAATGTCACCTAAATCACTCTAATAGATTTCTTTCTCCCACTGATCACTCGCCTTTAATCTTTCCAGAACCAGCTGTTTACAGAATAGCTTTTCCCCCCCTAGGGAGTGCGGCGGAAGACAGGCGCCCACACTAGGCCCTAAAATGGACATCACATCTGGACTAGTATGTATGAAGCTGCTCTGCCCCATGACCTTAGTTTGTTTTACTGTACACTTCAGGAAAGCTACATAGCTTTGCTAAATTGTTTAATGTGTCTTGCCAAACCCTCTGAATGCCTTCGCCTGCAAGCTCTGCTCGGACTGTGTGGTGATCCGACACAAGTGTTTCCCTCAGATTATGTTTCTACTGCTTTGGGGGAGGACTTTGACATGGAGGATTGCAGATCGTGCCAATCGATGCACTCCGATGGCCTCAAGGGGTGTGGTGCTAAACTTTAACTTCCTACCACAAACAGTAGTAAGAGGACCCTTTTGAAGTACCTTCTCTGGGAGATTGACGGATGACCGTGGTCGAACTACCAGCGGAGGAGCAGATCCCAGATGTTATAAAGCAGCAACATAGGAAAATGACAAGCTCCCCCAATGACTCTCCAAGACAGAATTTCTTTTTCCTCCTCCAGGAAGTGGGTCCACCTATTCTCTCTTCCTCCGGGAAGACCACCATCAAGCCCACCTCGTCTGACAAGGCTGGCAGAGCCTCAACTTACCAACAGCCTTGTGCGCCTAAGAGCCCGAGACCAGTAAAATCTGTGATTCGAGGACTGTCAACGCCATCGACAGCTGATTCGTTATTCGACGTTCCATAGGCGCCATCAACGTCACTGATGGATTCTTCTAAAACATTTGTGGATCCATCTTGTAGATTCACTCCAAAATCTACTAGGGATACTATGTCCTCTTTTCAGGACATTTTTGATGAGGATGACAAATGCGGTTCCCTCTGGATTTGAACTTATGGGCCTTTCTCGACTTTCTGAAGTTTCAGGAAGAGGAAAAGAAGATATCTGATTTTAGCCTTATTCCTGCATGACCAAGTGGCTTGGACACCTCTCCGGCGGTGGAATTCCCACAGGGAGATCCTAGAACCCATACTGAAACTGCCTCGGGATTTCATATGGTATATTAACGATGTGATAAAGTAGGTATGGCAATACCGCCATCTTCTGTATTGCTGCCCTACCCATCATGGACAATGGCAATTTCTTCCAGAAAACAATAATCATTCTACCCCTCTCAGCACCTTCAATGTTTCCCACTTGTGCTCCCTTTCTGGTTCCTGATAGACATCCACCCCCAGGTATCGGAAGGTCTCCATTTCCCATCACATTCCAAGGTTTTATGAGCGCACTCGGTCCCACCCAGCCAGTCCCGCCCAGCAGGAAAAGGCTCGACTTCTCCCTACTGATGGTTATGCCGGACAGCCTCATAAACCCATTCAGTACTTCCAATACATACTGCAGATTATCCTCCGGGTCTCGCACGTATAGTAACATGTCTGCATATAGCGAGATCACCTGTGCTGTATCGCCCACTTGTATGCCTGCATCCATAGTCTGTTAGCAGGTCTGCCGGGGGTTCCAGTGCCAAGATGAATAACATGGGGGACGGTGGGCACCCCTGCTTAGTCCCCCTGCTCAATTCCCAAGTGTCCGAGATGTGCCTATCCGTTTTAACCCTGGCCATTGGTTTCTTGTAGAGCAGTTGGACCCACCGTATAAACTCTTGGCCCACTCAAATCTCCCCAGCACTGCATGCAGCCATTCCCATCGCACCCGAACACCTTCATCGCGTCAGGAGAGGCCACCGCATAGTCCTCGTCCGCTTCCCTGGTTTTGCCTATTATATGGTGTAATCTACGCAGGTTACAGGAGGTGCTTCTACCCGGGATGTATCCCATCTGGGCTGGGTGTACGAGTGTCGTTATCACCCTATGCAGTCTATTTGCCAGGAGCACGGGCAAGACTTGCAGTAGAGAGCGGCCTGTAGGATCCACAGTCTAATTGTGGTTTACCTGGTTTAAGTATTGGGACTATGAGTGACTCCCTGGTAGCGTCCCTGCTTCAAACGCCTCCTCCAGCATCCCCAAGAGTTGCGCGTTTGCACACCAGTGCATTCTTTATAAAATTCCCCGGGAAGGCCTTCAGCCCCCGGTGTCGTACCAGTGGGCAATGCTAATAGGCTATCCCTCACTTCTTCCTAAGTCAGTTGTGCGTCTAGTAATTTGGCCTGCTCTGGCTTTAGACACAGTAGTGCTATGGCTCCCTGGGTCTCCTGTATTTCCGCACCATGCCGCTCCCCTCTTGCACAGTACAGTTGCCCATAATAACTGCTAAACATTGCATTATTTTCCCCCTGTGCCCGCCACTCCTCCCCGCACTCATCCCTGATGGCACTATCATTTCCCTTTTCTCTTCTGCTTAACACAGCCAGACCAGCACCCTCCCTGGCTTATCCCTGCTCTTGTGTAGTCTTTCCAGGTACCTAGCATAGTCATGCTTACCCATCCATTCCCAGTTCTCTATACAGGCCTGTCTCAGTCTAATGATCTTTTTCACTCCACATCCGTTGTCTTAAGTCCTACTAAATCTGCCAGGGCTTCCATTTGTTACTCAATGACGGCTATGCTATCTCGTAGTTCCTTCTGTATGCCCCCCATTTTACCAGTCGGCCCCCCCCCCACTACCTTAAATGCATCCCACAGGGTCCTTGCACTAACCACATTTCCGGAGTTATGAGCAAAGTACTCAATTCTCTCTCCCCTCGTCCAGTAACGCCTCTGCCCTAAATCTCCACGTCGGGTGGGGGGTGGGGGGGGTTTCACTGTGATGCACTGCCACGTCACTTCCCCCTGTCTCCCCTCCTGTGAGCATATAGTCTGTGTGCACCTCACGTGGACTGGAGTAATAGGAGTAGCTCCTCCTCTTCCCATGCAGCTCTCTCCATATGTCTTTAAGGTCTAGCTCTGCCATCTGATCTCAGTGCTTTGGCAGGTGGTGCCGGTTTCCGGTGCCTGTCGTCTGACCTGTCCAAAGTGGGGTCCAGTGTACAATTAAATACTCCCCCCCCCCCCCCCCACCAATCCCCCCCATAACCACATAGCTCCCCTATACTGTATCAATCTGGGGCCCAGTGCTCTGAAGAAGGCCGTAGCCTCATGGTTGGGAGCATATGTATTTATGATGCTGAGTTCCCTCTGCTCCAGGAACCTGTGCAAAACCACCATCCTGCCTTTATCACATGTATAGTCGGCCATCTTGAAGGGCACAGAGGGAGCCACCTATATGAGCGTGCCCCACGCCGAGTAGGTCGTGCTGTACAACTGCCCTCCCTATGTCCTAGCGATTGTCGCCTGTTTGGTCACTGTCAAGTGCGTTTCTTGCTGGAGTGCTGTGTGCTCCTCTCCCTATATATGTGTACACTGTTCCTTTTCACATAGCTATTCAGCCCTCTGACATTCCAAGTCACCACTTTCATTGCGCTCATTCTGGGCCTTTTCCTCGCCGTCCCTTCAGCGTCCCACTCACTCCTCTCTCACCCCACCTACTAACAGCCATTGCTTCCCCCCCACTCCCCACCCCTCCCCCATGACTCCCCTCCAATCCTGGCACTATTGAGTGACCTTTTCCCCAGATAATCTGCTCTGGATTTGAACCCGTAACCAAACTGTGTACCCCCCAACATTTTAACAAATGCCCAACGGCTTACTGCTTGTTCAGGCGTAGCTACTTCTCACCCTCCCTTGAACTCTCCGCCCCCCTATTGCTGTCTCGAGCACCTCATCAGTTCACTGGGATATGACTATCCGCCTGTGGCTCCTAACCCTTCTTCCACAGTGGAAGTCTTTGTCGTGTCCCTCTACTGTCCCAATACATTCCTCCTTCCGCCATTCTCAATTTCTTTTATTCCCCTGTTGTTGTGTGCCCCTGTGAGGCTTAAGTGCTCGCTCATTTCTTTGGTCTTTTGAGGTCTCTGTGCCCCGCTTCCTCTATAGGGGTGCCACTGCCTGCGTATCCATCCAGGCTTGTGCTCCTGTAGTGTCAAAGAAATGCGAGATCCTATTATGCATGTCCTTGTTGGGTAGATTAACATGTATTTGAGACCTGCGTTCCGTAGCCGCTCTTTGCCGGGGCTGATCTACGCCAGTTGTCTTTGCACCTTCAGGGTGTAGTCCGGGTATACCGGGATTTTGGCTGACCCTCGCTCAATGACGACTCCTTGTCTCGAATGCTAGGATTGTCTCTGTCTCTATAGTTTAGAATCTTTGCAATCACTGGTCTTGGTGGTGGTGCCGCCGGTGGAGGTTTCTTGGCAAGAGACTGGTGGGCGCTCTCCACTGTAAATCCCTCGGACAGGTTACCTGGCCCCACTTCTTGCAGTGGCAGGTTTTCCACGAATGCCGTGGGGTCTCTGCCCTCTTCGCTTTCCGGCAGACCCAGACGCCTTTATGTTGCTGCGCGCCATCCCTTCTGCATCCTCGGCCCTGTGTTCCCGCGCTGAAACTTGCTGCTTTAGGTCCAGTTCCTTGCTGTTTGTCTCCGCTATGTTCTGCTCGTTTTCCTCCACCTGGGATTCCACCGTCCGTACCTTTTCCGCAAGTGTTCTGTCGTCCTGTCGCAGCAGTCCTATATCCATCTATTTTCCTCTCCAAGGTAGCCTGCAGAGCTGCTATTTCTTTCAATATCTGATTCTCTTCTGCCTTGGCATCTACTTCTGTTGAGTCTCTTTCCTTATCCTGCGGCAACCCGCCGCTGCTTTCCCCTTTTCATGCAAAGGTACCCATTTTGGTCTGCTTGGATTTCCCTTTATTTGATTTATCAAGCATGAGGTCGGGGTGCTCTTAGCACAGCAGTGCCTCCTCCAAGCCCCAGCTTCGGTGCGTGTCCATATGCCTTCTCAGCTCGGCTCTCTCCTCGTATGGTCCTTCCCAGTTTAGTCTACCAAACTTTATGGGCGCCTCCATGCCTTGTGCAGCTATACCGCTGCAGCCGGGCCCGTTCTCCTGATGGTGTACAGCAGCTCTCAGTGCGCCTTCTCAACCATGTGGTGTTCCTCTGGACCTTTTCTTTGTCACGCCAATGTATGTCGATCTCGCAGTTGCATCCTTATGGTGGTTCCTTTGCTTTGCTCTCGGGTCCCTATTCTTTTACCTGTCTGCATCTTCCTCCACTGTCCTGCCTCCGGGTCCTTCCTTCCGCCATCACATCTGCTGCCCTGAGCTCAGACCCCCCTCTGCAGCACACAGTCTACTGCGACTCTGCTTCTTCCCTCTTCAGCCTCTCCCTAACAGCCTGTGCAATGTTAAGTATAGTCTCTGATTGGGGTGTTCACTGGTCTTTTGGGAACTAGAATCCAAATGAGTTTTTTGTGTGTTTGTGTGCACACGCAAATGACTGGCCAGAGACCTTCGCTCTCCGTGCTCACTGTCCTGGCACTACATCTGTGTCCAGGCTAGTTCTGTGCTCTCACCTGGGCTTTGATCACTCCTCACTTTTACCGGGCCTAGAGCCAATTTACCAATTGCCAGCTCTGTTCCCCATGCACCGCCACTGCTTTTGTGTCCTGCTGCTCCTCATCCTGGGTCAAGTCACTGCAGTGTTCACGCTCTCCGCTCCATGCAGAGGTCTTGTGCGCCCTCCTTCCGGTCGCTGCTGGAGCCGCACTCTGTCCGCTCACCTTTAATCTCCTCTTTACCTGGGTCGACCGCCACTGCCTCTGTCAGGCTGCTTCGCTGTCCGCTGGGTTCCTGGTGAACTGGGCTGCCTTCCCGCAGTGCTGGGCTGCTTTCCCGCTGCTGCGTTTGTCGTTTTGCTGCAGTGTGTGTCATCCGCTGGTGTGCAATTAACTTTCCCAGGTCGGGAGAATCTCCCGGTCTGCTGGTCCTGCCTGGGCTGCGCTGTCCAAATCCGTCTCATCTACTGCTGCAGTGGTCTACTCTGCACCAGATGCCATTTTCCTATCCGGCTTCGCGCTCCTCGGATCTCTCGATCACAGCATTCCGGGAACCTAAAAGGTTTTTTCTTTCACCCTCCTCGCTCTGCTGCGTCCAAACAGGGCAAAGTAGTGTTTCCTGTTATCCACATGGATATTTCCACGGCTGCGCAAATGTAATTTGTCGGATGTGGCGGAAGCTCTCTGGGCTCATGTCCTTACAGCATGGCTGTTGGACACGCCCCCCAAGTAAAAGCTATTTGACATGCCTTTTGATGGCACAAATCTTTGGACAATAGGCAGATGACAGCCTTGGAAAACTGCTTGCATCCAAGGCTGTGGCAAAGTCCTTAGGTGCAGCAATAAAGCAGCCTGCTCTACCTTCCACTCAATGGCAGGGCAAATCTTTTTGTTAGATTTATGGACAAAAAGGTAAACAGCCCGCTGCCCATCGAGGTCAAAGATGTTTCTTTCAACCTGCCAGCGGTAGAGGAGGTAAGACAGAGACTGCCTCAGCATCTTTTCCCGCCAGTGGGGACCCTGTCGCTAAACTTTTTTTTTATGGACTACTGACATTCTCCTGGTAGGGGGGCAGTGTCACTGTTTACAAGAACACATGGGCTCTTCAGGTAGTCTCCTAAGGTTGCTGCCTTCCATGTTTAAAGCACCCTCTGGAATGCTCCTCTGTGGCCAGACCACCTCTTGTTCCAGACCCACTGCTGCTGCAAGAGTTTTCCTCTCTTCTAGCGAAGGATGCCATTGTGTTGGTACCTATGGTGGTGCAGTTTTTAAAAGGCCTGACTAACACCTTCCTTTCTGCACCTTTCATGGTACCGGCACTGGACTTGAACTTGGTGTTTAACATTTCTCATGGCTCCCCATTTTGGAGACATTACAATCCCATCCTCTGATACTTCTATCCTGGAAGACAGCCTTTTTGGTTGCCTTCTCCTTGGACTGAAGAGTGATGGGAGTTGCAGGCCCGGTCATATAAGCCACCTTTTACAGTGTTTTCCAATGACAAGGTGACTTCGAGTGCACCCATCATTCCTTTCAAAGGTCGTATTGGATTTCCACCTATTTCAGAACATTTGTTCGCCAGCCTTCTGCCCTCCTCCTCATCCATTTAAATGCTGCACAAGCTCGGCCCCAAGAGGAATCTGATTTTCTACATCACCAGAACAATACAATTCAGGCTGGAGGATCAGCTATTCATTGGATATACAGGCCTGAAAATGGGCAAAGGTATAACAAAGCAAATTATTTCTAGGTGGATAGTGTTTGGTATATCAGAATGCTACATCAGAGTGGGTAAATACATCCCTCAAGGTTTCAGGGTGCATTCCATTAAGGGTGTGGTAGCTACTTCTGCTCTCCAATGAGGCGTCCATGTAAAGGATCATGGTCAGGCTGTGATCTGGTCCTCTATTCACACTTGCATAAAATACTACTGCTTGGATACTATCCGCAAATGTCTCGTTTCGGCAAGGCTGTGCTCCAGCAAGTGGTGATATCACCATGGAGTTCGCTCCTTCCCTCCTCTGTAATGCTCTTACTGCCATCTGAATCTAAGAGAGCAATCCGTGGGAGGACACAATCCATCTAGAAGAACAAATTACTTACCCCTGGTAATGTTCTTTCTACTGGATGTTCCTCCCAAAGGTTCCTTGTCGCGCTCCAAGCCTACACCATGGTTAAGGAACTCCGTAATACGATTGAACAATGACTCTCCTTTAATGCTTGACCAGCTATCCTTGTCTCTAATCCCCAGCGTGGTTATGGAAGGGGAAAAAATGACAACTAAGGTCACAGGGTGCCGACCGTGGTGCTTGTAACCACATCAACACCCGGTCACGACTGCCATCAACGCGAATTGGCACAATGCGTCCTGCTGTGAAAAAAGTATCAGAGAGCTGCAAAACAGGATAATAAATATCTAAGATGAGTGGGGGGCCGGTTCTGTCAAACTTCCTTCTCTGGTGCATTTATCACCCTTTTCAGCCCTTGTCAACTATGTCTTGTGCCTTAGCTTTGGAGTCTTTCAAATTTGGAACCTGGTAAAGGAATGTATACACTGGAAGAACTCGTAATGTTCTTTATGAAGTATTTGCTCATTCCTCCAACAGATTCCCTTTTGCCATCCCTCATAAGCCCCTCAATTATTTGAAGATTTGTGATGGGAATTTTTGCAGGCTTAGGGAAGGACAGACCTGTTCCTTGTGATTTCTGGAGGCCAAAAGAGAGAAATGAGGGAGATGGTTTCTGCGGCTGTTACATTTGATTCAAACTGGCACCAAGAGGCCATGATGATGGCAATTTTGCAGTTGCTGGTGCCACCTGGTAGAAAATGTTCTGGCTTGCAACTGAGTGATTTCAGAAGATGAGGAATCTGTTGAGAAATTATTGTAGACCTCGGAACATTACCAAAGTTAAGTTCTTGGTTCTCCCTGCCTATGTTGTCTCCCACCAAATTGGAACTGCAACTCTTCTGTAATGTTTTCTGTTAACTTACACCCACTGTCTTCTACAGTCTGAGGAGTAGTTTTGCTGAAAAGGTTGGGGGGGGGAGTAGCGGGGAATAATAGCCGATGGAAAGTTGTGAGACAGGTAAAAAGTGGCAGAGGAAAGGAAGAGCGTGTAACAGAAGAGGCAATTACACCGGAAAAGGCCAGATGTATGTTTGTCTGGTGCAGTCAGGCGCAGCAGAGACTTCCTGCTTTGTCAATGCTAGAGGAAGCTTTTGCCTTGGGAATATATCGTGACCCTAAAGTGTGAATGAAAACCTACTGTATCATCTGCCTTACGATATATAGTGGGCCTAGTGTGTTGATGAAAACCACCAAAATATTTTTTTTCTATGAACTTGAATTACAATCAAATACAATAGAACACTCCCTTATGCCCTGGCCTGCTACACCAGGGCCTTGGTTCTGCCACACACAAGCACAAACTACCCACACTAGGGTTGAACCACTGCACAAAAGCAACATACTAACCTACACTCACAACTATCCATACAAAACATAACCTTTTGGCCTGGCCTGCCACACCAGGTCCTCTGGTCTGCCACCCTGGAGCACAACCCAGCTCAACAAAATAGAGCAGCAGACGCAAAAGACATCCTGTCATACCACCAATATCTAATAAACGACCTGGCAACACACTCATCAGCGCCACAACCCCCCCCCCACCCTCCCTCCCAAAAAAAAGAGAAAATCAGCACCACATGCATGCACATCCCCCAAGAAACAAAAGGAAGAAAAGCCACTGTCAACACAAAGTTCACACTAAAACACAAACGCCACTGCAAGGAAGCAGCAACGTTGCAACCCAAACAAACACAGGAGGCCAATCCCATGTTCATAGGCAGCCGTGTTGAATGTGTTCTCGGAGTCCCCATGTTGAATGCTTCATTTTGGCGACAAGTGATGCTTCAGGAGTGAGCTTGTGATGTAAGGAGGGCTTAAGTGTCCTGTTGGAAGTCCTTGTTGTGCTGTAGAGCCAGCTTGGAGAGTAGAGCCGGCATGTGGAGTTGCGCAGCAGAGGAGTATTGAAGTGCACTCCTGCAGTTGTGTTGGAGACGGCCAGAAGAGAGGTCAGAAGTTGTCCCGGTTGTGTCAGGAGCAGCAGCTTGAGTTTGGTGCTGTCTGGGACATGCAGCTGGAGTCGTGAAGGTTTCATGAGGGAGAGTGGCACTGTCCCAGAAAGTGACTTTCAATGGATTTCTTTTCTCCCGCTGAGTCATCATCGTGATAGATATTCTCATCCAGCTCTTCTGCTCGGAAACTTTTTTCGACAGGGGGTGTAGTGTACCTCGACTCTGCCATTGATCGTTGATACGTCTTGCTGGACGCTCGATCGTCCGCTCCGGACGTGACAACAGGTATCTTATATATACCATGTCACTACGCCCCGTGTTTCAGTTCCTTTTTCTGCGTGCTTTCACGCTGCATTGGGAACACGACTTCAAGTTTCACTTGATTGTTCCTGTCAGAATTGATGTTTTTTTCTTCAGAAATCTCAACCGCGATGTCAACTCACTGGGTTTCAGGTTTCAAAAGGTGCACCTACTGCAAGGCCAAAATGTTGGTGGGCGCCCCCCCACCGACATTTGTAGTGTTTGGATGTGAGTCACGACAGGGAGGCCGGCGCATTGTGCTCGAAAATACAACCGAAATCCTTACGTGACAGAGCTGGGAAACTGGTTTTGGGCCGACTGTCCACAAAATATCTGGCACGGTCGCTCATTCGATCTTCAGAGGCTGAAACTGAGGAGCCCAGCCCCAAAAAGGGGGTATGATCGGCATTGTAAGGAAACTAAGAAGCAGTCCCACTCTAGAAGCTATTCTTCATCTTTGTGAAAAGAAACAAACGTCGGCACCACCGACGCAAATCCAGCTAGTTGTCGGAACGAGTTAAGGGACCAACCACTCCAAGAGTGTAAGGGTTTTAAAACTCAAATGCTGGAAATGTTTAAACAGCAGGTTGCTGTTGGTGCAGCCCCCCTCCCTCCCCTGACTAACGAGCCTTGGCAGCGAAAGCGGCACTTGGTGCTCCCAACCCCATGCTAGCCGGTCCGTCGACTCCATCAACCAAGCCTTTTGGCTCGACGCCAACAAAGGCGCAAAAACAGTCGACTGTTGGCCGTCAAGACTCCTACCCATGACGTCCATTTGTTGTCCAAGTCTTGCTCTGCGCCGACAGCCATTGCCTTGGTGCCGATAACCGTCCCATCGACGGGAAAACTTTCGAAGCGGACTATCGCCGATGGTGGTTTTATCCCATTAATGAGGATGGGATTTTTTGAGTCGATGCAATCAATCTTCGACGTCAACCAGCCTGACCACCAAGGGGATATTGACCCAATCTATTCTGTCACAGGCGGAGTTGATTATTTCGATGACCAAGATGATTTATTAGCCTTAGCCCAAGGATTACAAGATGCAAGGGGGCTGGACACACACAAGCATACTCATGCTAAATTCAGAGCCTAAGTGGAAACCGTGATAGACACCCTTGGCTTAAAGCTTCTGCTAAACTCCTTCAGGGGTATGAACTCACTGATATTCTGGACGAAGTTCCAGCAGTCGAGTATAATATGCCTTTCAACACGGCTATAAAATATGTAACTATAGGCCGCCAAGAGGAGATCCTTCTTTCCTCTCCTCGCACCCTTTAGCAGAAGGGTTGGTAGTGCAAGCTGCCACTATCACCACCAGACTTGCAGCCTCCACGTCCAATCTATTTCCAGATAGAGAGGGTAAGAAACTTGACATCATGACCAAGAAACATTTTAATTGAGCCAAGACCACTAATATGGTATGTGGCTTTGCCAAATATTCGTTTGGTCTGTGGAAGGCTGTAGTACAAGCTACTCCGTACATCCCGGAAGGTGAAATGCGATACGGTTTTATATGGCTGGTGGAGGATGGGAAGGAGGTGGCCAAGCAGTCGTTGCAAAGGGGCCTGGATGTGGCGGACTGCGTTGGCCAGTCAATGGGATCAGCAGTGGTAATGAGAAGACAGGCCTACTTGAAATCCCCTGCATTCTCCCCAAATGTTCAGAACAGGCTCCTGGACATGCCCTTTAAGAGAGATCTGCTTTTTTCCTGGACATGCCCTTTAAGAGAGGTCTGCTTTTTGGACACAAAGCTGACGACTTTAGAATAGAGTCAAAAACTGCTGGGCCTAGCTGCGCAGCTGTACAAGCCTGCCTTTACCTTTGTCTCAAGTGGCTATAGACTCTATGGACCCTATGGCAGGAAGGTACACCTCCCGCAAACCAGGCAGGGCAGAGGCGTTTCTCGCCTCTTAGAAGGACCAGTGGGGCTTGTATGGACAAACAGCCAGCAGCTAGGGCTGCTCTGCCCTTAAGCTGCTTTGATTTCCCCTCCCACAACTTAACAGTTTGTGGACGGTTGCCAGGTCATTGGCAAGATATTACCTCTGATTGGGCCCTGCAGACAGTCCGGTGGGGTTATTGTCTCTTCTTTTTAAGAATGCCACCGGACAGATCACCATCGCCTCAAATCCAACCGGGACAGGGAGCTCCAGGAAGAGCTGAGGGCCCTTTTGTCAAAGGGTGCTGTGGAAGAGGTACCTCCCGATCAGAGAGGGTCGGGCTGGTATTCCCGGTATTTCCTGGTGCCCAAGAAAGGAGGTGGTCTCTGTCCCATTCAGGACCCCAGGCCCCTAAACAAGTTACTGAGGAAGGACACATTCAAGATGGTGATGTTGAGCAAAATTCTCTACGCTCTCTAACTTCAGGGCTGTCTGGTATCAATAGACTACACAACACTTATTTCCATGTGCCGATGCATCAAAAGCACAGAAAGTTCCTAAGGTGCCTCATAGGGGACAAGCACTATCAGTTCAAAGTGCTTCCCTTTGGGTTGACCTCCGCTCCAAGGGTCTTCACTAAGCTCATAGCAGTAGTTGCATCTCACCCCAGGAGATCCGGGGTCCATGTATTTTACATACCTAGACGACTGGCTGATCCTGGGGAAGTCAGTGCGGCAAGTCTTCTCATCTGGAGTACACTTCCCTGATATGGCACAGGCCGGGCTTCTCCCTCAACTTGAAGTCCCATCTGACAACAGTCCAAAAGCTTGAGTTCACCGGAGTAGTCCTAGATAATCGGAGAGGGAAGGCTTCCCCCCCCGAAGAGATAGCCGACCAGATAGCATAGATCGTACATTTCTTCTGGAACCACGCCACTTTACCTTCGGCTTCCTTCCTCCACCTCTTGGGTCTAATGACCTCATGTATTTTTTTGTGCTATGCATGAGATCCCTCAAGTGGCTCCTAATGGGCCAGTGGTCTCAGTACCTGAGAGCGCTTACCGATCCTCTGAGTGTCCAACCAAGTGGTCCTCGACTGGTGGGACAACTGCAGCAAGCTTATGGTGGGGGAACCCTTCTGGCCTCAGACCGAAGTGGTCATGGATGCGCCGCTAAAAGGTTGCGGCGTTCACTCCGAGGACTTGCAGGTGAGCATTCTTTGGTCACAAACCGAAGCCAGGTGGCACATCAACAGGCTCGAGTTGCGAGCCATCATACTAGCCCCAAGGGCCTTAGCCCTGCCTCTCAAGAAGGAAGCATGTCCTGATTCTAACGGACAACACTGTGGCCATGCACTACCTGAACAAGCAAGGTGGCGTGTACTCCCAACCCTTTTACACAGAGGCATTGCACCTGTGGTTCTTGTCAATAGAGAACCGGATCTCAGTCTCAACAGTTCAACTGGCAGGGACAGAGAACAGTTTGATGGATGCTCTGAGCAAGCAGACTACGCTCTCACACAAGCTGGAAGTGTGCCAGGAAGTCCTGGAAGATGTCTTTTTTTTTCTGGGGTACCCCAGCAGTGGATCTGTTTGCCACAGAGTCCAACAGGAAGTGCGAATAGTTTTGCATGGGGGAAATTCCAGCGAACGGCACACTGTTGGAAGCGTTTCTGGTGGACTGTACCTTCCCTCTCCACTAAACTTTGCCTCTGATCCCCAAAATTTCTTGGGTTCTCAGGAGGTTGAAGAGATTTTCACTGACCATGATCTTGATTGCCCCAGACTAGGCGAGTAGAGCATGGTTCTTCGATCTGTCCATCTGTCGACCTCACTGGTTGCCTTGGCATCTGGATCTCCTTACCCAGTTAGGTTGAGCGCTTCCCCCGACCCTGGACTCCCTCAGACTACATGCGTGGCTCTTGAGAGGATGAGGTATGATGACTGGGACCTCTCGGAGGAAATACGCAGACAGTCTACAAGAGCTCTGTATGCGTGCAGATGGAGAAGAATTGAGGCCTGGATGAGGGAGTGTGAGATTGACCCCATTGCTTGTCCCACCACAACAGTGATGTAGTTCCTTCTGTCACTGGCCTCAGCAGGTCTTCAGGTTACCACAGTCAAAGGATATTTGGCAGCCTTGTCTGTGTACAAAAGGTCCCTGGATCAAGGTTTATTCACTATTCCGGCCATGGCCCAATTACTGAAGGGCCTTCTTAATAAGTGTTTGCCAATCCCCTTTGTTGTCACAGATTGGGATCTTAATCTAGTTTTGACTTATTTGATGGCAGCCCCGTTCGAGCCCATGCACTCTTTTTTTCAATATGGCTGTTCTCGGTTAAACCGCTTTCTTGGTTGCAATCACGTCAGCCACGGGGGTTAGTGAATTGCATGCATTGTGCTGCAGACCTCAGTTTTTACGATTCTTTCAGAGGAAAGTTTCTTTTAAAGTTAGGTAGTTTCAGAGTTTCACCTCTCTCAATCTATTGATTTGCCTGTCTTTTGCCCTCCACCACATCCCTCAAAAGACGAAGAGCAGTTCCACTGTCTTGAACCCTGAAAGAGCCTGAAGGTTTTGTGGATCATACATCTGAGTTTTGGAAAAATGCCAGTTCGTTGCCCATTCTTTATCCTGCAAAGGCATCGCCATAACCAGCCAAATCCTGTTGCGTTGGAATATTTTATGTATATCTAAATGTAACCAGTTGGAAGGCAGGGAGAGTCCTCCGGGCATGGGAGCAAATTCCACTAGGGGGGCTGCGGGCCTCCGCCTCTACAACCCTCGAGAAGGGTGTTTCTGTTAGGGACATGTGTCTTCCGGCCACTTGGTCGTCCCTGCATACATTTGCCAAGCATTATTCTTACCTGTTCCACGTGGAGCTGATGCACGATTTGGTATAGCATTTCTGCAAAATCTGCTTGTTTAACCCTTTCTGCCCTCTTCTGTTATACTAACTGCTTGGGGGAGTCTAGCAAGATGAGAAATCAGCGGGAGAAAATTACTTACCGTAATGATCTTTCTATGGATTACTCTCTCGCAGATTCCTCATCGCCCCTCCCATCCATCACCGCTCAAAGTACTTGTGGCTCAACGTTTCTGTGCAAGCGAGTGGCAACTGATGATGGCTCTAAGGTGACTACTTTTATCTTAGTGATCACTTAAAAAAAACTTCTATTTTTCTAATCTAATTCCGTGGGGTCTCCCCGTTGGCATGTAACCCATTACGTTTTTTGCAGGCTGGTTAGCCTCCCTCCCGTTGTTGTTTTCTGCAGCATTTAGGGTGGGGGCACGGGGGAGGAACTGAAGCATGGGGCATAGTTACATGTTATATATATGACGCCTGATGGCACATCCGGATCTGACGATGGAGCGCCTAGCAAGACGGATCGATGATCGACGGCAGAGTCGATGTCCACTGCACCCCTGTGGAAAATGTTTCTGAGCAGCGGAGCTAGATGAGGAGATCTGTCAAGATGAGGAATCTGTGGGAGAAGAATCCATAGAAAAAACATTATGGTAAGTAATTTCTCTGTCTGTGACACGCAGCAATCCAAGCAGTCCTCATTGTCTAAGGACACTCGGCAGGTGGGCAGGAAGAGGCTGGAAGGCTGGCGTTGCCCCAGTGATGGTGCCAGCGCAGACAAGGATGTGCAGGTACTTTGGCGGCAGCGTTGTAGCGGAGCTCATGGGGGTCTTTTTGGCCTGCCTGCGGGGACTGCAGGAGTAGTTTCCGAGGCTGCCCTTGGTGGTGCAGAGTTCTGTCTCCCTTCATGCTTGTTGGGGTAGAGATGGCGTCAGCTGGTCTGGTGTGCAGGATGGTGATGGTTTGGAAGCCTTGCTGTGTTTGGAGGAATGAAGCAGCTTTGGTAAAGCAAGGGCCTTGAAATCATTCTGTTCGTTGTGATGTTCGCAGAAGTTATCATCAGGAGCATCTTAGGAGAGTGGAGCAGGATGACGGGACTGTTACGCAAGGTTATGGATGCCATTTCTGTTTTATAATAGCTCGTACTCCTACCTGCCAAATGGTTCCAGGCGGTGCTGGAGCTGTGGCAAAGCTATGCAACTGTT
Organism: Ambystoma mexicanum; assembly: GCF_040938575.1. NCBI lineage: Eukaryota > Metazoa > Chordata > Amphibia > Caudata > Ambystomatidae > Ambystoma > Ambystoma mexicanum. The sequence continues at coordinate 1,478,425,142 of NC_090921.1, forward strand.
TTTTAGTTATTTGGCGAGGTATCGCCAGCAGCTGTTTCTCTTGAGCTGGTGAACACAGCGTAATGATACATTTGCATCGGAGTGACTTGTTTTGAGACTTGTTTTGTGAAGCATTGTTCCCAGCGGCTGGAAGTATTGGGAGGCTATGTTTCTGATGTTTGGAATCGGATCAAGTTTTAAATGCGACTATCCAGGGGAACATTGATTTTGATTTGGAACTTGTTGGGAATGCATTTCAAAATCGAAGTAGCCATTGATAAGTGTTACTAGAAATGTTGTGTAGTGTGATGTGAATTTGGCAGAAACTTTAAACCACTAATAATGTTTATTATGTGCTGTATCATTTACGTGCATGCTTGGTGTAGTTAGCATTGGTGTGGGCGGATGAGCAGTAGAGTGGGTATCAATTGAATGAAAAGCAAATTAAGGCAATGTAGTTTGTTCAGTTGTTAAAATGTAGTTTTTTCTCAAATGTTTATTTGAAATTGCAAATCGATTTTGAACTGTCACGTGTTGTGATCTAGGGTTGTGCATTTATGCTAATGTTTTTTGGGTGTGCATAGTACACCAGCAAAGTTATTAGTGTGGGTTTAGGGTGTAATGGTGCACCATGTGAATGTAGTTGTGTGTGTCAACTTTGAGTGTATAATGGTACACCATGAACATGCATTTTAATGTACCCTTTTGTATGGGTTTGGCTGATAGTAACCGGGTTCTATTGTGGAGACTCTGGGGTGAGGGGGTACCTGATCAACGTTTATCTTTAGTTGTGTTGCATTCTTATTTAGAATAACAGTTTGATAAGAGTGGCTTTTACATGAGAGTTGGTTGGAGTGATTAATCAGCAGTGCCACCAAAGTTGGGGGAGGGGAAGGAGGGCAACAGACCCCTCTTTCCCCCTTAAATTGCGCTCATGTCTACAGTAGAGTTTTCATTGCACCTTTATTAGTGTATTTATGTTCTGGCCCCTTGTTGCTCTACTTCCCTCATTCCACCGTCCAGACCTAATCAAACCATTGCCTCAGTGGTCCCAGTCAACCATTGCTCCAAGACAGAATTCTGTTTTCTCTTGCCTCTGCCCCCGAAAATACTCTCATGCTCTTGGTCTTTTCTTTAATTTGCTCCCACTCTTCTTCCACTCTTTTTTTTTAGATCTTACCCCTCCTGACCTTCCCATTTTACTCTATTTAATATGTATCAATATTTATTATTCTTTGTTCAGTGCTTGGGTGTAAGCTGGAGTGGAAGGATGGCTCCGGGGCAACCTGTTCGTCTTGGAAGCAAGACAACTTGGCGCGACACAGGTTCGAATCCCAATCTTGCGCTTAGAAACTACTCGCTGGTATTAAGCGTTTTATAAATGAAAAATAAATAAAGTGCTGCAAAAATTACATGCGATGGGAAGATTGATATTAGGTTTCCCAATCTGTCTGGGGATTATTCAAGAGTGCTAATCTTTGAAAGATACCTACGCTGAAGAACCGCTGGTAAGTAACTATTTCTTCCTTGTCCTCTGCGAACTGAAAAACTGTGTGGAACAGGTCAGTTCTTTGGACTCTGTTTATAAACGTCATTGAGGAGTCTCATCTCATCCTCTAGTGGTTATGAAAATAGGTTGAGTCCAGTGGAATAACACTGCTGAAAATGTTACCTTATTTGTTCTTTCTTGATGATTTAACCGTCTGCTTTTGTCCGGATACTAGGAAAAAGGCCTAGGTGTCTCTCCAGTCTGTAAAGAGTGAAGAAATCCTTTAAGCTAGTGCATTACATTAAATGTTTGATCTGTCATTATAGGTTCGTTCTATAATCAAAATCCAAGCATTTGTGAGGGCCAACAAAGCCAGGGGTGACTACAGAATGCTGGGTAAGTGGATTTTCCAGTTTGAGCATGCTTTTCCATATTTCTTTACTAACTTATGATTTGGTCGTTGTCGACGTATGTACGCTGCATGCTAATTGAGGTACATATGGCGATCTGCTGCAGGTTTGTGCTTTGAAGGTAATAGTACAAAATATGAATCTAATGCATTTATTTTTCTTTTTGGGAGGGGGTCCCTCCTACCCCGCATTTTTAACCCTTTAAAACCCACCACAATAAAAATTAAACCCGAACATGCATTTGATGCATCATTTTTCGATGCATTCAATGGAAAGGTATTGGATGCAAAGTGCAAATACAGTACAATACCTATGAGAACACAAATCTGTGTTTACAGTGGCAGGATCTAGTGGGGACGTGAAAGAAATAAAAAGTGCATTACAAATGAATTTCTAAACTCAAGGCCAGCTTCCCAAAAATAAGTGAATTAAAATAAAGGAGGCAACCAATTGAAGCCTGATTGCTTCACTAAAATGGCTCTGAATATACTTTTTGTGTTCATAAAATAATGTTTGGAAGGTTAAGAAAGCAGAACCTTATAGAATTCAAAATCTGTGGGTTCTGCATGGAACTTCATTATTTTTAATTTAAGGGCCTGGCTAGAAATTGTCCTCACTTAGGATTATGCGAACGCCATTTTTTTGGCCTTTTTCTTCTGATAGTATTACTCCAAAGTGAAATTTAAAACTTCTTGGCTGCTATAACCTTAGCACCTGATCTGCCATAATATGCAAATTAATTTTGCTAGTTAGAATTTAACATATATGTTCTTACAAGTTTGATCATTATTTTGACCATCATTGGAATATAATATATTGGTGTTTTGGCCAACAGCTTAGTGTTGCTTCTTTCAGTCCATGCCAGGAATCCACCATTAAGTGCTCTCCGTAAGTTTGCCCACCTGCTGGAGCAGAATGAACATGACTTCTGGGAAGAGCTGGAAGTGATGAAGCTACGTGAAGAAGTGGTGAGGAAAATCCGTTCCAACCAGCAGTTGGAAAATGACCTAAACATTATGGACATCAAGATTGGACTTCTGGTGAAAAACAGGATCACTCTGCAGGCAAGCGGAACAGAATTTGATTTTTCTTTTTTGTTTGCGATTTTTGATCTTGACTTCTCTCAATTAACTCTTTCCAGTTAAAACAAAGCTTAAACAATATGAACCATGATTTTATGTAGTGCAAAGACTGAAATCTCTGGAAGCATTATAGAAGAAATAAAAAGTAAGATGTGAAGCGCAGATGTCCCTGATGCAGCCATTGTCCAGAGGTTTGTGGCCAATTGGCTCACAAATCCAAAGATGCACCCCAAACATTGTTGCAGGATTTAAGATCTTGTTCGAAGTTATACATGCTGACAGACTGGCTACATAGTTTATCCGCTCTTCAATTTGTGGCAGGCACTCTTAAAGTTAGTTGGGACACTGTATTTTACGACTTCTAGGCTTGCATACCAGTGAAATAATTACTTTTCTCCCAAGCGATGTGGAGTGATGATTCAGAGTTTCTTAGGGAGAAAGTAAATCTTAGATTGGTGTTCAGTTTTATGTGTGTTATTACTTCCTCTGACAAATTCCTAAATCGTACAGTAGAAGAAGTCATTGGTGGTGAACAATCTTTAACATGCAGAATCGGTTCTTGCATTAAGTTTGTGGATTTCAATATTGTCCAATAGTGTGGAAAATAATTCTCTATTTAGTGAGGTGCCAGAGGAACCAGGTAATCCTTACAATCAGCCCTTATTTCAAACGATAAAGCCTTCTGCTATACATAAACATTCACAGGTGCACATAACTAATTTCAGGGTTAAGGGCATTTGGAAGACCAGCAATATGCTCAAACAAGACTCTAACTTGGATCTTGTTAAAAGCCCAATCATTAGAATCAATATTAATACCCAGAGACCACCAAGCTGAAGTCTTACTTGAACGCCCCAATGTTGACCTAGAAAATAGTGTTTCACTTCACACTTTCACCTTAAGTTTCCATTTATTCCCCCCTCGCCCCCCCACAATTGTCTCAATGTTTGTTCAAGAATGATCTGCACCTATCTTAGGTTCTAGCTGAATTGAGTCAGGTTTGCAGAGTTGGTTCCATAGAGTTGTCAGGGTTACTCTGTTCCCAATTCCCAGATCTGCAAAGTTGAATTTGTTTGGTTTGGATTCGCCAGATTTTCTGAGCAGAACTTTAATAGGAGATGAGTTGGGTGTCCAGAGAATCTGGAACACCAGGCATATGTGAGCTTGGCCTTTTATAGCCATGAAATCAACATGGCCTGAGATTCCCCCATCGTGTGGGAGTTCAGGAAGTCTTGCAAGATTTTGTGATGGACTCCATGAGTGTTAGAGGCAAGTCCAGAAGCCACAGCGGCTCTATTGAAGTATTCCTATAAGCCCTATGAGCTGGGCCACTGCTGCCCAGCACCAGTTCTTAGAGGACCCCCCTAACCCCCTTTCCTGATGTGACCGGTGATCTTTTTCTGATCGACAAGAGAAGCTCTAGAAGGGACGACCTCTTCCTTTGGGTTAGTGGGACCAACTAACCCAGAGATGAACTCCACTGGTCCATCTTCCCTGATTGGCTGTACTTCTTCGCTGCTGCAAGAACCGAGTTCCAGGCGTCTCAAAATCTGTAGTTGAGTACAATTTATACAATCCTGCCAGAAGCTCCAGGCGTCTCCTAAGGACCCTCCAAAAGCAGGATAATCAAAGCTAGAGTCCCCTCACCAGAGTGCAGGACCCAAGGAGTGAAGGAAGCCCAACCGGTATCCGATATCCGCAGTGGTGCGGTTACTGAGTGCTGAAACCGCGAAGTGCCGCTGATCCCAAAAGAGCCCATAGCTGCAGACGACCTCCAAATTGCTACCGCAGGATCCCTCCAGACGTCCTCCCTCTTGTCCCCGCGACTGAGGCTCAAGAACCCAGGATCTGCACCGCTGCAACAGGACAGAATCCAGCTGAACCAATTTTCTTCAAACCAGAGGTACTGTTTAGACTTGGGGTACATACCTTGGTGTCCTTTTTCAGCTGTGCTTTTCTGAGTTGAGACTTGCAGTGGCTTACCTTGGAGTTGATTCCAACTCGGCTCTTCACAGGCTTACAGATTGTGTCCCTACAAGTGATTTCTACAAAACTCTCTAACTTTGTGCAAGACTTTTATTATCTAAGAAGTGCCTCAGCTCCATAGACTGTGTTCCAATTGACTTTGGCTGTCCTGGCTCCCTGCAGACTCTTCCAGTCCATTGAGACTGATATTTCTGTCCCTCATAGGTGGTAACTTGTTTTAGACTGTATTGCTTGGAAAGGCTTGTCTAGATTTCATTGGAAGATGGTTGTCTTGACATATATTGAGAACCTGTTTAACCTTTGTTTCCTTCCTTTAACCTTTCCTTTCTGCAACGTCAGAATCTGCAAAGTATAACTAAAGATATATAAATGCCATTAATGTCCTTGTTAATGAAGTCACCTCTGGGTGTAGGAAGGGTGTAAAAAGCATATCCAAAGAGTATCCACTAACTTGTGCTGTTGATGGATATCTTGCCCCTTTTTAAAGAACGCCTATTTAAAAATGGATGTTAAATAACTATAACTGAAACCTTGAGTGTAAGTGTTACTTGGCTACTTGTATTTGTGAATTTCATTGCTACAGCTTTACAGCTCTCATTTACCCCTCTTGAGATAGGCCTGGCTGCTCAGTCACACTACCAACTTGAGTAGTACAGACCTATACCAAAAGGTTGGTTACCTAATACCAAGTCGATGAGTGTTGTTTAGTCTCGCACAGTGTTACTATACCAATTCTTACCTAACAGGTGATGTGAAGTATGCACTGCATGTGGAAAGTGTACTGAAGATAAATACACTTTATTAGTAGATCCCCCAGGATGCACTGTCATCCGCAGAGGTCTCCTTCCATAACTGACCTCAGTGTCATTCTCAAACTCTCCAGAGTTCGAGAACCACATCTCCCCAAAATGGGGTAAAATTACAAAGGCAAATGGAGAGAAAAGGAGAAGAAAAGAAACAAGAATAGGAGGAAGTCGAGAGAGACATATGGGGAAAGAATCACTAAGTAAAAGGATATGGGCAATAATACACATAGTCACTCTTGAAGTTCGGAGCATATCTTTTGCTCCTTCGGGGTGCCACTCCTTTACCCCTTCAAGGCATCACTCCACCGGAGTTATTACTCCCTGATTGTGATCCCGTATCTTCCATAAACTGTCTCAGTTCGGGGGCTGGAATTCTCCTTCGGACAGTATGCGTCACATCAGTTGATCTGCCATCTCTAGATGATTTCACAAGATGATTGCACGACCATCTTCTCCCATTGTCCAAAATCACACATTTTCTAGTTGCCTTATCGTTTGTGTTCCTGAATTTAGAGAAACCCTTCTGAACCCGCCTGGGTTCATTCTCGCACACCCAATCCCCTTCTTTAAACTCAGCTTCTCTTGTGTACATGTTGCAATCCTGATACTCTTGGTATCTTTTTTTTTTGCCTCTTACTCTGTTGACCATATCTTCAATGTCCATTCTTTTCTTGTGACCAACAGGTAGCCATGTGGCCTTAAAATGTTAAACGCTGCTCTTCATCTCATAATGAGAACAAACGGTTCCTCCTCAGTGGTGAAATTAGTCATTATGTGCGCATTGGGTGCCTCTTTCAGAGTATCTTTCCAAGGCAGTGAATTTGCCAGAGCCAGCTGGATTATGCTCTTGACAAATCTATTTATACGTTCTACCAGCCCATTGGATGACATAAACAAGTACGTCTGTGCTCTATAGGCCATCCTTCAGAAACGTCTGCATTTCATCCGATGGGAATTGTGCTTCATTTTCTGATACTTCCTCCTATGGATCACCTCTCTGCTGAATACATCCTCCAAAAATTTGACTCTTTCCGGTTGTTATAGTGTCCTATATTATTCCCCACTCAACCAACTTTGATGCGTAGTCTACTACCTCATGCATTTTCTTTGCCTCTAAGGTTTCAAAGGGTCCCATGATGTTTATGGCCAATTTTTTCCAAACCATGTTTGGAATTTCCACTCGTTGTAGCAGTGTACCCTGTTTTTTCTTGCTCTTGTCACTCAAGGTGGATTTTTGTACTATATCCTCAATCTTGTTCCACATTCCCAGCCACCAAGCCACCATTAGCGCTCCCTGAGTCATCTTTTTCTGCGGTTTCTTCCCAGATGCCCTTCGTGAGCTAAATTCATAATCTTCTTCCTTAAACCAACAGGTGCGATGGCGTTCACCTCTGAACACACATACCGAATCTTCAACAATCTCATTTTGAATTTGAGCGTATTCATTGAGAGAACTTTCTCCCATCCTTCCTGTAATGCTTGACTTAAAAGGTTCTGTTCCATATCATTAGATGCCCTTGACCACTCCTCATTATATATTCCTAGCTCAAAGTGTGCAATGATGCATTCCTTCTTTTTCTCCTCATTTTGATCTCGGTCTTGTTCATCATCACCCCATGGCAGCCTGGATAAACAATCTGTTATGACATTAGTTTTTCCTGGTGTGTACACTGTCCTTACATTGAACTGCATAATATCAAGTTCCATCAGTGTATAGGTGGTTTATGGTCTGCTTTGACCACAACAGGAAGACCCCCCATAGGAAACTCATAAAGTGGTCTAGTATCTACTTTCCATACAAAACCTCCTTTTCTTTTGTTGAATAATTCAGCTCTGCTGCTTTTAAGAACACGCAAGGCAAAAGCAATGGGTACTATTCCATTTTCCTGTATTTGTTCAAACACACCACCCAATCGGTTACTGGCATCTACTGTGATATTTTGAGCTGTGGTGCTGAATGTTTAATTCTTTTTGATACTTAGCTGACATGAGAACCTTACACATTGTTTCTTGAGTCCTCAGTGTTGAGTTTTGTCTAAAAATGTGGCACACATTTTGAATAATACTCCGCCATCCACAGGAAACTGTTCAGTTGGTCTTTATTGGTGGGAGCAGGAATATTTGATATTGACTAAAACCAGTTCCTCTTAGGTTTTACTACCTCAGAGTTGATAGTGTGTCCTAGATATGTTACTACTTTTACTTTAATCTTGCATTTATCAATCCGGAGTGTGAGCCCTTTCTCTTGTATTACTTGTAACACACCCAATAGCTTGGCCTCGTCTTCTTCCTCTGTCATGGCTGCAAGGAGAATGTCATCCTGAAAATAGGGAATAGTACCAAAACTGCGCTTTTCCTCTGTGCGCCCCCGCAGTCACTGTGACTCTGGGGGTGCACAAAATACCGACTCCCACTACTGCGACCAAGCAGAGCAGGGGTGTCCCCCGCTCTCCTTGAACGCAGTAACGGGAGTCAGGGGTTGCAGGGGTGGCCCCTGCTTACCATTGCGGTAAGCGGGGAGAAAGGAAAGTGGTGAAAAATAAATGTGCCCTGCAGCGTCAGCTCTGACCCACGTTAGTGGGAGGAACTGATGACACATGGATAGAGGCATGTAGGTGGCACAAAGGAAAGTGTGATGGGGTCGGGAAAGGGGAATGCAGGGTGGGGGGATGCGGGTGAAGTGATCTATTGGATCACTGCGCTGCGCCCTAATTAGCATCGACCTTTTCGTCGGCGCAGTGATCACATAAATTCATAATAGTATACGCCATCAAGACCACTAAAAGTTTGTTGCATTACTCTTTCAAATAGAGCTGCGGCCGATGCTAGACCGAATGGCATACATCGATATTTAAACGCCCACAGCAAAGTAAAAAACGATATGAGGTGTTTAGAGCCTTCATCTAATGCCACTTGATAATATTCTGATAAGTCAAGCGTGTAGAAATATTTAGCTTGTTTCATTGTTGGCAACATTTAATTTATCTTTTGGAGAGGATGTCTGTATATCCAAATATTGTTATTGGATCCTTAAGGTCCACACATATCCTTATGAAGTTGTCAGGTTTTCGCAAGATTACTACGGGTGATAGATGTTCAGAGGACTCTATGGGTTCAATTATCGTCTGATCGCAGAATCTTGTTGGCTCCTTATGTAATGCATCTCTTGTTCCCACAGGAATTTCCTAATCTTGTGCAGAATTGGTTTTGCTCCTCTTTCTCCACACAATCCTGTGTTTGAATCCTATAAGCATTTCAGTATTTTCATTGAATATCAAGGGTACGGTGTTTGCAAGACCTTCATTGGAATTGAAGTTTTGATTTGATATACATAATATTGGGGTCTCTTCACCAGGATGTATCTTTATTCGAAGCGACCAATGGTTCTTGGGGGCTCTCGGGCTTCCTTGTTGCCAATTGTTAAGAAGTATGCAGCGCAGGCAGAAAGTGTACTCAAGGTAAATACACTTTATTAGTGGCTCCCCCAGGACACGGTGTCATCTGCAGAGGTCTCCTCCCCATCAATGACCTCAGAGTCATTCTCAAACTCCGCAGAGGTCGAGAACCACACCTGGATCGTAGTAAGATTATATCACAACAATGGGGGGCAATCTCTTTCATATGGTTTTGCAGGTGGTTGCCTTTTCTTTGTGTAAGATGGTTTCCAACTGGTGGAAATTATTTTACTTGGCTTGGATCCACTTCGGCTGACTCCTCTGTTCACAAAATGGAGGTAATTGTTTTTTCTTTTCCTCAAAGATCTCAGTGGGCTCTCATGACTATCTCTTGTCCCCATTTGTTTGGAATGAAGTCAACATATTTGCTCACTGGGTGTATGTATCCTAGGACTGGGGCAGTAGCAAGTCTGAATCCATTTGTGACTGGCAGATGCCTGTTTGGAATAGTGTAGATTCCCTTTCTGAGTCAATTAAGAGGCCCAGTCATTATTGCTGGAATCAATGGCCCTTCCATGGATAGTTGCATGGAACAGGTAAATGTGGCTAATTTTTGGACACTAGTTGAGCAGACAGTTCCACAGAACATATTAATCTGAGACAATTTAGTCATTGTTCCTGAATGTTGTATGCTTATGAATCTCAACACCTCAGAATAAAGTGGTCCGTGGTCCCCTATTAAAATGACTCACCTGTGGTAGCAATGTCAGGACTTATGCTTGTTATTCCTCCATTAGCAACACACCTCTCTTGTGCCCCTCTTTCGTTTCACTGGTTGTTAGGGCACTGATATGTTTCTCATGGATTCTTTCCTCCTAGGGATTCCTCATCTGTATCTCCCCAGCGCTGCTGCTCTTTGGAAATGTTTCCACTACCAGGGGGCGTAGCACAACTCCATACCAGCTCTGCCAGATGCTCCTATGTGCCCTGCAACGGTTATGATGTTGGGGTCAATATATATATTGAGGCCCACACCCTGTGTCCTTAGTTCTTTTTTTCTGTGCCCTCTGCTCACTTGCGTAACATTGTTGTTTGTTTTCCGGCTTCTTGTTTGTTGACAATATGCCGAATCTGTAGAAGTCCTCTAGTTTTAAACCCTGCGTCGACTGCGGATGCCAGATGTCTGTCGCGGATAACCACAGGATCCGTCTTTACTGCCTCAGTGAGTTGCCAGACATTCAGGATTGCGGGTCGTGCCAGTCGATGCACCCCAAAGCGCTTCATGGACGGGTGGAAAAAGTGTTAATCTTCCTCCTCCACAAGGATAAAGGTGACACACTGACTTGTTGGAAAGTTGCAGAGTGCTGCACAACGTACTGAAGAGTGGTTGCTGGTTTGTTAAGGAAAAGAAGCGGTATGTGAGATTTAATTCACCTGGTGGATCTTCTAAGCATCTTCTTTCGCTTCCTCCTCAAGGAAAGTGTAACCATTTTGGGAATTCTCTGAATTCCAGGCACCTCTGTTACCTTTCCCTACCCAGCATCTACTCCAGAGGAATGGGAGGCTTTCTGGCTTAAGATGTTTAACATCTTTGCCAAAGCACCAGTGGATTCAGCGGCAACTTTGGCGCTCTGATGAACCTGCAAAGACACTGCAAAATCAGGCGACTGTATGGCCTTGGGCTCTGCCACGTTCAAGACAGACAAAAACCTGCCTCTAGTATTCACAACTCCGTCTTTGGGCGTTGGTCATGTGGGATGTTTTTACCCATGCATCCAAGCCCTACCATAAAACTGTGCAGTACTGGCATGGAAAACATCATGATGGCCAGAACTCCCCAGAGAGTGCACAGGGAAAACATGAAGAATAGGCTGCCACCCATTTTTGCCTATGTTGTGAGCACAGGAGGGCACTGCCTAAAACCACCATTGGGCTACACACACAGTAGCCTGAAACCATTTGGAATTGCAATGCTGATTGCAAAAAAGCAACTCGGAACTGTGGGGAATTCATTTTCTTAATCCCAAAAATGGTTGCATTACCGGTACTCACCACTATCAGAAAGCCGGCGTTTTAAAACCACCAGACTTTTGTGTAAAACTGAACAAATGAAACAAAACCAGACCAAGGAAAGACTTGCTAAGAGGTGGATACAATGTAAAACTATATTCTGAAATTACTTGAAGGAAGTAATTATTTAATGTATATGTAAAAATTGTAAGTTTGATTTAAACTGGGAACAAAAAGTGACATTTAGCTGAAACCTGGCTTAATGAAACTGGATTCTGCCCGACAACTACCCCCGACAGGAGAAACCTGCTCAGCCACTCTTCCCAGGCCTGGCTGCATCCTGCTGCCCCTGCCAAAAGGAGCTCACACCTCCCTGATTGAATTAAGGGAGGGGACCTGCAGACTGCAGGAGGTTGAACAAAGCCTTGTCCTGGAATCAGGCAAATGTTATATTGGGGGGGCGGTAAAGTGGCTTCCTCTTGGGAAAATTGGGAGGGGCAGTGCCTCTGCTAGCCAGCTGAGCTTGGGGGAAGTGGATAAACCCGTTATTCCACCCTGTGATGGGGGAAGCCACACCCCTTTTTGACCAGAGCATAATTTTAAAAAGATAGATAACGCATAGTGCGGAGTGGTCAAAATTTTATGATTAATATCATTGTTCTTGTGATTTTTCTGTGCACGTTTTAAGAGGCGTTAGGACCCTGTGGTGTATTCTGGGTGGTTGCTAGTGGAAAATAGGGTCTCACTCCAAATGTATGCATGTTAAATATCTGACACTTTATCATCTGAAACCCATCTCCCTGGTGCACATTTGTGTAAAATCTGGAAAGGTTTAGAGGTCGTTATCTGGATGAAAAGGGGAGAATTCTGTCATCAGTGGACACATCGTAGAAAGACAGGGATCGGATGGTTTGGTGCTACAGAAAATATGTAAACTGGACCTATAATATGAGAAAAATCGTACATAGATAAATATGTATTTGGATCAGAAATAGATTTGTGTGCAATTTGACAAGGGGAGGTTCCTCTGACCATAAAACCTACAGCATCACTCTGACACTCCATTTCTTCCCCCCAATCAAGGGAGAGAGGAAAGCTTGACCAATGATAAGTGAGAGGGGCAGGCTTAGCTAGGCCCAGGCACACACCCATTTTCAAAACACATAAAAAGAGACTGCTGGGACAGGTAGAGACATTCAATTCCATTTGCTGCGGAGCATGCTGACCGACGACTTCCCATCCAGCGATCCAGACTCCAAATCCATCAATCTCCAGAACCTGTAGCAGAAATTAACTCCAGAATTTGTAGCAGAGGGGCCTGAATCCACCAGCTGAATCCTCTTCAGCAGGCCTCAAAACCAACCAAACTATTCAACAGTGAGCTGTTTGAATTTTTGCCAAGAATTTTTGCAAGAACCTGTAGCAGTATCCAGAAAGCAGTGCTGTATCCGGAACCCGAGAGAACCACAAACCAGACCGTTGTGAGCAGATCCGGTGCTTGACGGACCCAGAGAGCAGAGCTGACCCAGATAGCCGGGTCTTCAGAACCACCCGCCGGAAGTCCCGTCCAACCTGACCAGACCATGACGAGGCCTATTTCAAATTGATATTGTGAGTACCTAGCAGAACTGTGCAGAACCAATCTCTTAGTTAAAATAATCTAATCCAAACTATTTTAACCTAAGTAGAACAGCCTCCTAGAAATCGTGTCATCTGTCATTTTTAAAGCTGCACAACGGTCACCTGTCAATTCTGCAGCTGCAAGCTGTCACCTGTCATTTTGAGTTTTACTTTAAATCCGAAAATCTACCTTTATTAAATCGTCCGTATCTCTGGAACCGTTTGTGCTAGGAACGAGATTTAACTTTCATCTAGAATCTAGGCTTTCTAACGAACTTATACTCTTTCCGCAATCACGATTTACGCACTCGCGAAATTTACCACGATTTGCGATTTGGCCCGATTTCTTCATCTGTAGAAATCGGCAGCTTTTTGCCTCTCTTTGCTAAAATTCGTTTGCAATCTGCTAATCATTCAAAGAGTATTGTTAAAGTGAGCCTGAACTAATATAAAGTAGCCATCACCTACCCTGAACCTCTAGAGGGAATTAAAAGCAATTTTAGCACCTTTTCACTTCCTTGCAAACTACATTAAAGTAATTCGCCTGTGTTTAAAACTCATCCCTGTTTTCCCTAAACTTGCTGGGAGAACTGGAACTGTGTATTGCATTATAAAGTGTGAGTTGTTGGGATTCTTGAAGACTGTGTGCTCTCCTTCCGTTTCTTGTATTGCATAGGGGGGGAGTGAATTGTCAAAAGAAAGTGATCATATTACCTTTTGCTAAAATCATAAGTTATTTCTGTACTGCATTTTATTCCACCTTGGATTTCCTTGAAACCATCAAGCATTTTCAGCTACCTCATCCTCTACACTACTCCTAAGTAACCAAATCAGTGTACCCCTGTAACATTATCCATTGTTGATCACGGTCATATTCTGAAGTGTGATATCAGTTATCAATTTATTTATAAAGTGTGATAGATATATATTGTTGAATTGTCCAAATAAACCTTTTAATTTGCAAAACAAACCTACTTCTTGGCTCAGTGGGGTCAGGGGGATTCTAAGAGGGGGGTGTTATACAAGGGTTGTCATCCAGAGTACTGAACTGGATATAAAAATACATCAATAAGGGTTTTCCTCAGCATCCCAGACTAGGCAGTGACTTAGCTGTAGTGTTGATTGAATATTGCTTACAGTCATCCAACCTCAACATTAATCGCTGGGGCAACGACCGATGCTGATAACGCTGGAGTTCCTCGTTAGTTTGCGCTGTACCCTCTGGGTGCATTCAAGTCCCAAATAGAGGACATTAATGAAGGGGGCCCCATTTGCTTTGCATTGAAACCCCTACACCTTCCTACAGGGAAGTTACATGCTTCCCAGGGGAATTCTAAGGCGAGGAAGGCGATTTGGTGGTGCTTGCTACTGATCTTCTCGACGCAAGTGTTCTGGCCACCTCTCCAGAAATAGACATGCTCCCTGCTCCTTCTCGGCATCTGATGACTAAAGTGGTTAATACTGTGGGGCTATCTGCGCTCTCGACCCAAGCTGCAGTCTGAGCTGATGCACATTCTGGGTGCTGGCCCGAAGAAATGGACCCTACTACCTTTTAAACAGACAGTAGAAGCACCAGTCCTTGAACTATGGTATAAGAGGGCCTAATTTGTAACTGTTGACCTGGACGTAGCCAAAAAGCATAGGCCAGCACCTTCGAACCCACTGTTCCTGTCCACCCAAGAATTAACTGAAAGTGTAGTTGTCCAGGCCACCATGGCAAACCTTAAAACATCTTCCACTCCTTGCCATTGGATGGGAGGAGCAAGAGGTTGGATGCCTGGGTACAATGTTTTTTTGCTCAGCAAGCCATGGCCTGAGATAGATCAATGACTCTGGTGCCCTGTCCTCATTTTGATTTGGACTTTGGTCAGTTATTTCAAAGGTGGCGGTCCACATCCCTGCAAGTGGCATGAAGGATGGTTTTGAAGCCTTAATGAAGGATGGCAAGGAGGATTCCTGCCAAATTCTCCTATCGGGCCAGGAAACTGCCAACTGGATGCCAGGACTATGGCCACTGGGACAGTACTGTAGAGATACTCTTCGCAATGAACTGTAGGTTTTGCCCCGGGTGTCCAGGCAAAACATCTGGACCTGCCCTTTGACGGCAACACCAGGTTTTCTATGAAGTCCAATGAATTGCATTAAAATAATTCCCATCTTTGAAGGCAACTGCAACATCTTTGAGCCTGGCAGTCCAGCAGCAGCATCCTGCCCACCCCCACATGGACAGGGGTTTTCACACCTTTACCTCACATGCCCTGAGAGGCAGAGGTCACACCCTCTTAAGCAAGCAAATGCACCACTGCCCCAACAGGGGTTGAAGGAAGGCGGTGACCCTATGGGAGCTTTATCAACCACTGCTGTGCCCTCTGCAGTCCATGTTGGAAAGACCCTATAAATGGGACTTCCAGCATCACTCCCCTATTGGAGGTTGAATATCCCGGTTCGGCAAGGAATATGGATCCGTGCTACTTCCCATACCTGGGCCTTACAGATCGCTCATCCGAAATACTGTTTCCCCCCCCCCCTTTTGCTCAACAACCTCCAGACCATCCACCTGCCAACCAATTGCTGCTAGAGGAGGTTCGGTAGCTTCTAGCGAAAGGGGGCCATAGATTAGTACTGCACTCACAACAAAGAAAGGGCTGGTATTACACTTATTTTCTGATGCCGGACGACTAGGGTCTACACCCCATCTCAGATCTGAACCTTACTTTAGGCAAAGACAAGTTGAAGGCAGTCACACTAGCCCAGATTCCTCAGTCCCATTACCTGCAGGATTTTCTGGTCTCCCTGGATGTTCAGGATGCCTACTTCATGTGCTATCCACAGGAAGCACCTGGGATTTAGAGTGGGGAACTGCCACTACCAATTCAATGTTCTTCTGTTCGGCCTTTATTTGGCAACCTGGGTCTTCACCAAGCTGCCGGCAGTGTTAAAGGCTTGCCTTAGAAGTTAGGACAGCCATATCTTTCCATATTTGGATGACTGGCTCGTCCGAGCACAGTCCTTAGATCAGGTGCTAGCACATTTGTACCTGATGTGTGCAGCCTGTTGCATAGATTTGGCTTCTCCCAGGTCTTCAGTACATCTCAAATTTTGCCTTCTCATGCCCTACACTTCAGGGTGGTCTTGCACACTTGCCTGGGTAGGGCCTTGCCGCCTGATGTTAGAGTACAGAAAATCTCCCAGATGGTGCATGTGTTCCAATTGCAGGAAAAAGATCTTAACTCAGCTTTTCTGTGTTTGCTGGTTCTTATGGCCTGCAGCGTCTTTGTAGTGCCAGAAGCCAAGCTACGCATGAGGTTGCTACAGTGGCATCTCAGTTGAGTGGTCTTGATTTTTGGGACGCACCTCTGTTCGTCTCTGGGTCTCAGTGAAAGTGTCCTGAGTCCTGGAATGGTGGAAGCAGAGAAAGAACCTACTAAAGGGGGCAATGTTTTTGCAATCCTGGTCCCAACTGACCATGGTCATGGATGCATCCCTGAAAGGATGGGGCACTCACCAACAAGATTGGACTCTGTGCCACTGATCTCCCTCCCGAAGACTGGGAGCTTATCAATTTGTTGGACATGAGATTGATCAGGCTGGTATTGGTTGCTTTTTCCCTTTTTAGTATGGTGCAAAGGAGTTGGCGAGGGCTCCTTGCCTCTGTGCAGAGAAACAATGTGATGTGGTTCTATCCTCTGGCAAGGTCTCCGGCAGCTCATGTGGCCATATGGAGAACATAATTGCAGGTGCCTCGAAGAGACAGACTTCCAACTCACGGGAGTGGCAGGTCTGTCCAAAAGTTGTGATGTGGCAGCGTTCTCCCAACAGGGGATAGGGGGTGAGCGGTAGGGCATTTCTCATGTTTACCTATTCACTTCCAGTGTGAACATGAAGTGCAAGTGGTTTTGAGCCACGACTGGCAGCTCTGCTTGGGATGCCTTGAGGATTGAGTTGGAATGGGATCTGTTGTATACTTTCCTGGCTATGCTGGCTATACTGCTAGTTCCCAGAAGGCTGCAACTTTCCAGGTCCATGTTGATTTTTGGTTCCTCCATACTGTGCCTGGAGGACATAGTGGTAATTGTTTTGCAGGGCGCACTCTAGCTTCCATTATCAATCTTCAATAATTCCAATAATTCTTAATATTTCTGGTGTTTCTGTGGTGATCTGTTGACTATCAGAGATCCTCAGGTCCAAAGATATAAGAAATGTGTCCCATAACATTTATGAGAATTCCCAGACACACTCTAATCGGAGGAAACTCCTTCCTTTATATCTAAATTAGTCATTCAAAAACAATTTATTTTACTTAATGTAGTTTATACTACAACTTAAATTCATCAATTAACAAATCATGCTTTCTTCACATTTATCATTTTTTCTCATTTCCCAAAAATATTTTAAAAATAAATTGAAAATTTTCTACACAAATGTCAATCACGTAAATGTTTGCAATTGAATGATTCTTCAATTTCTTCGGCTCATATCAACAGACCAAGCTGTATGTGGAGTTTTTCATTTCTATGATCGCCCCGTTAGTCTACGTGTTTCGCACCAATCGTCCTTGAGGAAAACTTCTGTCTTCCTAAAATAATAAAAGAATCTTATTTGTTACATCCCCTTAAGCTTTTAATTTTTTCAGCTAATTTACAATCTCCAGAATACTTATTAACTAACCTTTCTCCTTACAATTATGTCTCAAATCAATCTGTATTGGGAGATAATATAACTATTTTCTGCTTGAGCGCTCCCAACCTTATCGCTCTCATTATGCCACAATGGGAAGTCTGTTGTCTTGCTTATTGAGTTTTTCATATATCTAGATTGTCCTGTATTTTCTCCTCCTTATCAAGTGGTCTTATAAACCGTTTTTCTCCTCTTGTTAGTCCTATCCATGAAGGAATTCTCAATTAGACTGTCTGTCCCATCATTATGTTCTTCATATGCCGCTACAGTTCTCGTCCTCCACTTACCTCTAATCTGAGTTGTCTGTCTTGAATATTGAGTAAATACATTAAGAGGCACAGAGTTCTCCTCGCTGTTTAAATTCTCCTCTTAAGTCCTTTTTACGTGTGACGTCATACCTGTCGAGCGTGACTTCATGAAACAAATTTCAGAATTTTCAGAAAAAAATGACTATTTTCATGCTGAGCAGTGGACCTCCCTTGCCCTTTTCATTTGCTTTCCTGTCTTTGAAATGCTAGCCTGTTGGAAAGGCGTGTGTCCTCCCACGTATTCCTCATCTTAGATATCTTGTCTTCCAGCTTTGCTGCTTCGGAATTTTTTTTTCACCAGTGGGCGCTGTGTTCGAGGCCGTGGATTCGTAGTCCCTCGAGGGCCACTGTCGAGCGTCGACGTCATCCGCTGTATAAAGGGCTCGAGCCGCGCTCATTACCTCAGATCTGTTTTTACGGTGTTCACGGTCACATCAGTTGATCAGGCTTTAAAGTCCTCAGGCTCATAAGGAAGTTTGAGTGCAACTGGCACAAACTGTACGGAGGGGTAGGTTGGGAGGGTCGATGAGGAATACGTGGGAGGAACATCCAATCGAAAGAAAGTTACAGTTGGTAAGTAACTTGATCTTCGAATGGATTGTGTCCTCCCATGTATTTCTCATTAGATAGGCTCCCAAAGCAGTAAGAATTTGGAGGAGGGAGTACCAGAAATGTAAATTATGGACTGAATGAAGGACCGCTTTTGCAAAGAGACCTCCTTGATATGAAGTCACGCAAAGTGACCACCAGCTTCTCCCACCATACCCGTGCCTGCTTCCCCTGCCAGATATTTTATCGTGGATTTCAGAGTTTTAAAGAATTTAGCCAGAATCGGCACATTGAGGAATACGTAGAGAAATGGAATACATTGAGAAATTTGGGTAGTATCACCAGTTTAATTATTGATATGAGCCCATATAGACACAACTGCAGCTTCAGCCACCGCCTCAGTAATGTCTTCGTATGTGCCAGTTTCTCCCCATAGTTTTTTTGAAGGAGCACTTCCGGTGATCTTGCCACCATAACCCCCAGATATCGAGGGGTTTCCGCATGCCATTTGAAATCGAATTCTTCCTGGAATGGCTCTGTCCCGCTAGTCATGGAGAACAGCACTGATTTGAAGGCTTGACGTGGAATCCAGAGAAACTGACAAAAACCAGGATGTCCCTCATGGCAGGGGCCAGATTTGCCTCCGGATCCGTGATAAAAAAATAATCAAATCATTGGCATATAGTGAGATGACCAATTTATGTGTGAATAGACACCCCCTTGTCTATATGCTTGGGGCGCACCATTTCAGAATGGGCTCGACCGCGATTGCGAATGGCATGGGGGACAGCGGACATCCCTGCCGCACCCATCTCCATTGAGATAGGGTCAGAAAGTCAACCATTTACCTAAAGTCGTGCCACAGGGTGCTTGTGGAACAAAGCAACCACAAAATCCTCTCCCATCCCCATGCGCCTCAGAACAGTAAAACAAAAATAACCACTTAATGGAGTCATACGCCTTCTCGCCATCAAGTAAGGCCGCGACCACCAGTGTACTTTGGTCAAGGATCGACAAAAGACTGAAAATTCTGCAAAGCCTGTATGACGTTGACATTCCTGGAATGAATCGCGCTTGAACAGGTAATATGCATTTTGGCATAATCTGGTAGAGCCTATTATTCTACACCATGGCCAAGATTTTACTGTCCAAGTTCATCAAGGAATTTGGTTGGTAGGAGGAGCAACTATCAGCATTCTCATCTGGTTTTAGGAGTAAGGTGACCACCGCCTCCCTCAATGGCCCGGGTAGTGCCCCATCATATATAGCCTGCTGATAAATGCGCAGCAAGTGAGGAACCAAGTGTTCTGTATAAGCTTGATAAAAATCATCCGAAAGCCCATCTGGGTCAGCTGCCTTACCTGCAGGAAGTGCCCTGATAGCCACCCACACATCTTGCTCTGTTAAGTGCCTGCAATGCCGCTCTTTCTTCCTGTCCCAGCCTGTCCAGGTCCATGTTTTCCAGGTGGTATTCAATCTCTTCACGTTTTGCTGTAAGCCTTGAGGAATAGAGTGACTTATAAAAGTCAACAAATTTCCCCCATAATCCCTTTGTCTGTCTGCTGAAGCTCACCCTCCTGGTTCGCAACAACACCTATATGTGCTTAAGAGGATACGGCTTTAATCAGCCTAGCCATTAAGCTGGCAATTTTCTGTCTGTCCCCATACGCACTACTGCATTCCTGTGCAGGAACCTGACTTTCCGATCTGTAGCTTCCTTAAACGGACCCAATACCTCATGGAATCTAGCCTGCATTCCAGTGTCCAAAAGGAGCCCCTCTGCTAATTCCAACTCCCTCAACCTAGCCTCGTAAGCCCCAACTCTGCTCTAATGGCCTTGAGAACGCCTGCCTCCTTAGCAATACATATCCCCCTGATGACACATTTGAAGGCTTCCCAAAGGGTGATGTCGGATGTTACAGAGCCCTCATTTTCCTGAAAGTAATGGATAATCCCTTCTAGTATTTCTTCCCTAAATACTAGGTCTCTCAAACTCTCGCCCTTAAAGTGATAGCTCCTGCCACTTCCCTGGCATTAAGAGGCCTTCCACAACCGGAACTTGGTCCAATAAGGTGTGCACGCCAGACTCCTACATCCCTGAACCCAGCCCGAGTTGCCTGCATACATTAATAAGAAATCCAGTCTGGACGCTGTGAATGTGTACCCCTTTTCCAGGCCATGACACTCACTCCATATATCTACTAGACCCATGTTTTTACAGATGTGGTGTAATTCCTGGGTGGGCCTGGTCTACCGCCCCCCCTCTAATGTTAGTACCCGACTTGTCTAGTGGATCTCTCATGACGGCGTTAAAATCACCCGCCCAATAAACCATGCCCGCCGGGAGATTCCTAAGATGACCCTCAATGAATTCAAGGGTATCCAGCGAGTCGGTGTTGGGTGCATAGTAATTCATAAAGGTGAATCCCTGGCCCTTTTTCTGACCCATAAGGTTAAAGGCCCTACCCTCTGCGCCCCTCACTACCCTCATACATTGGAACCCAAGTGTATTACTAATGAGAATACCCAGCCTACGGGAGTACATAGAGTACGAGGAAAAGTACCTGTGGCAACCCCATGATTTGGCGAGCTGTTAGGCAGAAACCTGTGCAGTTCCCTCTGGGACCACTGCAAAAGATTTAAGACTACAGTTGTTTGGCAGTAAACCCACTTGGTAGCAGTCTGTACCACACAGATTCACTTGGTAGCTGTGGCTGAGCAGTCAGACCTCCCTCAATAAGAGTTAGGCAGTATACAGAGTATTCACAATAGGTCAAAAGAGCACAGTAGAACAAGTAAACACTGACCAGAGCTTGGTGTAAAAAAGAGATAATTATTTATTTAAAACCACATCTAGTAAGAAACACAGGCACTAATGTTAAGCAGTAAAAAAACACGTTCACTAAAAGATATACACTCCCTTAAAAGAATATTAGACAATTCTTAAGTAAAGCCCCACTTATTTTCAGACAGCGGTGAGCGCTTAACGCAGATGGCACTCTGATGATTTGTTTTAAAAAGGGAGAGAAAAGCAGGGTATAAATTGAAACGGATCCCAACAAGAACACAACAAGAGAGGAAGGCAAAGTAAAACCGTGAAGTTAGAGTTCAGAAGGGCGGATCCGCTTTAAGAGGATCAGAACGAAATGTGTCGAAGGTCACACGGTTGAAGTACCCAAAGTCTTGAAAAGATTCAGAAAGAGTTGGACCAAAGAAAGGGACCAGTTAGATGGTCAAGGCGGCCAGCCCAGTCCAGAAGGTTAAGGGATTATTATTACCTTGTAGCCATCTTTAGAAAGGGAGGGCTGGCGGACACGGTAACTTAAAGTGGTGAGAATACTCCAGCGGGGGCAGTTGTTCCTGGCAGCGGATGCAAGTCGGTGCTTTGTCCGGGTGAAGAGAGGATCTCGTCGGGGAGGATGAGAGGAGTCCGTTGCACTGCCAGGGAAGAAACCAGCCGCGGAGTTCTCAGGTAAAAGGAGCAGTCCTTTTATTCGCGGTCCAGTGGTAAGTGGCTATCCGGTTGCCGGGGTGCTTGGCACGGGCAATTCGACCACAAGACGTCCTGGGATGCGAGGAAAAGAAGGTAAACTGGTTGTGCCCACCAGTCAGGGGAAGAAGCCTCTCCAGCCGGGAGATCTTCTCTTTTGTCGGGAAGTGGTGAGTCGGTTCCGCAGGGCTCCACCGGTGGTGTCGTCGTGGTAGGTCGGCTCAGCTTCTCCCTCGTCGGATTCTCAGGTCCTGTGGTGACTTCTGAAGTTCCAGTCCCCAAAGCCCTGCTTTTATGCAGCACACCCCCATTCACTCAGCCTAGCTGTCAATCAAACATGCTAAGTGGTGCCGGCTCACGGAGGGTGCTGTGTAACACATAGTAAAAACACATGAGACCCTATGGAGTAAAGGACCCCATAGCCCATAAAACACATTAACAGTCAAAGGAACACCATAAATCATGTCCAAGAGTGGGAGAAAGAGTCTCACTCTGGGCAGGAGAAAAAAACAAACTCCAGAAATCCAGCAAAGCTGCTGGGGGACACACTAGGTTAGGAAATTCAGCCTAAACAGAGAATTCTCCCTAACACGAGCGCAGCCTCCCCCCGATTGCGATAGGTGTCTCTCCTGAAGTAGCGCAATGTCCACACAGTGTCTTTGCATATAAAGTAGGACGTTTCTCACTTTTGGGGGGCAGTTCAGGCCACGGACATTCCAAGTCATGCATGTAATCCCCTTATCTGCCATTATCCTTGTATGCAATGAACACCCGCTATATGACACCCAAGCTTGGCGTAGCCAAGTCTCAACGCTGACCACCACCTCTGGAGCTTAGTATACTCCCCATCATAAAGGGTTTCGGCCAAAAAGACCTACCCAACCAGAAGTCAGAAATAAGTTACAACCAAATGATCTACCTACCAAATGTTTGTTGGGAGGTCTTTTCAATATCCCCCCAACCTCTGCTTGCTAGACTCTGAGCGGGGGTTGCAGGGGTGTGCCCCGCAGCTGTTCTTCGGTAAAAAAAAAAATACTGCTGTGGTGTCCCTGCAACATCCCGCTCACTATACAGTATAGTGAGCAGGCTTTGCTGAGGACACCCCTTCAGCTGACACGAAAAAAAATAAAAAAATAAATAAAGAAATGGACCCTGCGGCGCCAGTTCCTGATCACGGAAGTGAAAGGAAACAGGCGTCGCAGGGACAGAGCAAGTCAGATGCAAGGTAAGTAGGGGTGTGGGTAGGGGTGTGTTGGGGGTGTGGGTAGGGGTTTGGGGAAGTGGATAATGTTGAGGGGAGAAAAGACCGAAGATTATTTCGAAAAAATTATCTTCGTTCTTTTCTCCCTTGAACATTTCCACCTCAGTAAAACAACCCCAAATCTCATAAACCCCTTTCCTCACGAGTGACAAAGGTCTTGGACCGCCCAAGCATAATGCAGCCAGATCACAACGCCAGCCACCCTATACGGAGCCCGTGAAACCCACCGTCCCAGGACCAACAGGGTTCCCCCAATGCCTCCCTTCTCTCCATAAGCCTCTGCCCCCTCCTCGAGCCATGCTAGGACAAATATAGGCTTCGAGTTGTGTGTCGTCGGCAATTCCCGGCCAACTAATCCATCCCCATCCGTATCAAACAAGGATAAACCCAACAATCAGACCCACTTCCCCCAACAAGCAAACAATAACACCCAAACTCCCGACAGCCCCAATTTGCCATTACTGATCTCCTCCCCCCGACCCCCACTGAACATTAAGCCAAAGCATGGGAGCCTCTCGAGGCTTAGCCATCCTGACCTGCCACAGCCCTCGTGTGGAACTCTGGTAGTTAAGCATCCTTTAGGAAAAAAAGCACAGAGTGATGGGGCTGAAATGCTGCTCTAGGCGGCACTCTTCCCCGGCCATAATTGCTCTCTGCAGAGCCGGATCCATTTTCATTGAGATCTAGGAATTCACTCTCCTCCTCTGGGCCTGTAAGAACAGAGCTCTACCGTTGTGCTTGAAATTTAAGCGTGCCGGGAACAACATGGCATACTTAAATCCATTTGAGTATTTTCTTCCCTTCCAGGAAGTGTTTGTGACGCCTGTATCTTATTTTAAAAATCAGAGAAAAGAATGATCTGCATCCATTGGTAATTAAAGGAACCTAGTTCTCTTGATCGCTACAGTGCGCTCTCTGTCTCGGTAATTGAGGAGCCTGGCGATGATGGTGCTGGGCGGCGTGCCCGGCACTGGGGGACGTTCTCCATTTATGTGGTGGGCCCTCTCAACCACAAAGCCAGATGAGAATCCAGACTCTACCAGCACCTCTCGTAGCCGTGGCTCCACCTTTCGTTCCATGGGTTCCCCATCCTCCGATTATTCGAAGGTTACTTCGGCGGGCTGGGACTCCAGGTCATCCTGCATCTCCTGCAGCTCCTTGACTGCCTTCCTCAGCTGCACCATCTCCTTAAACGCTGCAGAGGACTCACCTTCCACCAGTGGTCGACGCTGCTCTGCCTCGTCCAATCTATATCCATGCCTGTTGAGGCGGACCTGCATATAGTCAACCATACAGGTGAGCGTATCCATCTCATTGTCCAGGGACGAGATACCACTTTGCAACTGGGTCAGGATTCATTTGATGTCTCTGAGACTGTCCGGTGTGGGCTCCTCAATGTGGCCAGTTGCATCATGTTCCTCCTATGCTCCCCGGTCACCACCTCCGATTGTGACAGGGTTCCATACTTGGTCTGGGACTTGTTTTATGCTACCCCATCTTGGCCCTGTGGCCCTGGATCACACCTGGATAGTATTGAAGCATTGAGCACCAGGCTAACTTTCCACCACATATGATCCAATTTAGGGGGATCCCCTATACTTTGAGAGCGCCTGCAGACCAGAGCCTAATCTGTCTGTCGTGTTGGATTATTCACTCCAATAGCCAGCCTGTGGGCCCAGCGCCCGTGCTCAGGGCTTGGATCTGAGGTTTCATGCCATAGCACACCAATAGGGCAACCAAACCCCCACAACCACTGTGCTATTATGGGTCTCCCTTAGCCCAAACGCGTGCTTCCAAAGAATGCACGCCTCACTTGTCTGGTGAGACACCAAAGTCACTGTAGATGTAAATACGTGGTGCCAGTGCACCCCAGTGAGAGCCGCCCCCCCCCCCAGTCCCTCTGCACACTGCCCAACCTTGCTCAGCAGTGGGGAGGGCACACAGGCACTGTGCCTGGATTTAAGTTTTTTTTTAAAGAATAATTAATATTTCATATATCTTATTGTACCCCAGGCCCCTGCTGCTCCTTCCAGGCTCACCCTTCTGCTTGAGGATCCAAACAGAGATTCTAGTCAGCAGGCCCATAGTTCCCAGCTCTGGAGGATACTATCTGAACTTGCAGCTCCTGGCACACTCATCTCCCGTGCTTTTTCACGCTCCAGTGGTTTGCTGGCGCACCCAACCAGCGCTGGTTACTGCCTTCAGGTGCTCAGGAGTCCACACCACAATGAACAAGCCCCGCTGCACCACCTCTTTCCACCGCTGTTGCACCGGGGACCTGAGACCTGCCAAGCGGACAATTCACTGATCACTATGTGCGCACGGCCATCCACTCAGTAAGTGGCTCGCCAGGGGATGAGCCTGCCGGCGTCCGCCTTTCTCCGCTCACTGCTGAGGGGGAGCAGACAGCCCGCCCCGGTCTGCTCCATAACCAGGCCTCACTGATCTGCCAGGCCTGCAAAACAGGCTCCACTGCCTTAGTGTTCACAGGCCCCACCTGTGCCACACCTTAACTGTACCTGCCTGCTCCAAAGCGGGAATCCGTTGTCCGATACCTCCAACTGACGTGCCACGGATTTTCAGGGCTAATCAGCCAAAGAGCGCCAGGATATTGAGCAGATTTTTATTAACAGTTATACAGGAGCTCATATCTTAGCGGCCATCTTGGCGCTGCTCTCGATGTCCCCCCTCCTACGTAGGAACTTAATTAAAACTAAATTCAATATAGATTTTTCATGGCCAATATTTTTGAAAAATACAATTTCTGAGAATACTTCCCCTTTTAAAAAATGATACAATTGCACTACTGTATGCCTTTCTTTAGTAAAGTTTACATACCATTTGTGAATTATCATTATTTGTACGCATTTTGGACTTATGCTCTGTCAACTGTATTTTTGCTGTTCGTTTGGGCAGCCCCACATAGATTCCACAAGGGCATGTAATGCCAGGAATCATATTGTATATCACAGGTTGCTGAATGGTTTAAAAGGACAGTTTTACCAATGTAAATGTGATTAATACGATTAACCTTAATGGTGTGGTAGTGTTGGGTTTTCTTTACTGTGTAACATTGTTTGGAGTATGTGATCACGTATACTAAATTAGGTTTTGAGTTCTTCGTTCCTAATTCTAGCAGATGTGTTCTCTGAAACTGTTCCACTGTCCGCATTGTCTCAAATCCTATTCTCATTCCCTTTGTTATGAATTTGTTTTAACTCGGTACTCTCCAACCTGTATTCCTCATCTTTTGAAATTTTCGTTTGTACTGTAAACATGGGCTATATGGAATACTCAGTTGTTTTTCATGGATGAAAGCTGCTAACCATCAAACTGTGTCTGTTTAGAATAGATTGTAGTTTCCAATTTCCCCATCATGCCAATAAACCTCAACATCCAAAAATGGTATCCTCCCTTTACTGCATTGGCTTGTTCTACAGATTCTTGGATGATTCCGATGCCATATCCGAAATACATAATCAATAAATCGCAGATGGCATGTTAGACAACCTTTCCACGGATTTTTGCAAAGAATATTTTACATTTCTAGGTACAAAATAAATGTATTGGCATACACCAGAGCCATTGTTGACCCCATTAAGGTACTGGATATTTGAATGAAAAATTGTTTATAACAAATACAAGTATTCATCATTATGAGTTTCAACAATGGTCAAGAAAAGAAATTGTATTGCTTCACAATCATCTGACTGCATTAATAGCCATTCTCTAGCTATTAACACATCCTCATGAGTTATTTTAGTATACAAGCTCACCACAACAATGCAGCTTCATCTGGTTCAAATTGTATTTCAATGCATTGCACCCTTCACATATGTACAGTTTATCTGCATCAAAAACTGTAACATTCTGTCTATATACTGTGCAAGGGATCCAAAATGCTTTCAGTTGCCACCACTATTGGCCTGCCTGGTGGTTTTATAAAACGTGTGTTTTTTTTTTCTAATATATAAAACACCAGAGTGATAGGATGCAATGTCTTCAAAAACTACTTTGTCGAGTGCATAATCCATAAATTCATTTCTGCTTCATCAAGTACTTGTTTAATGCGATCTCTAATCGTTTCAGTTGGATCAAAAGAAATCTTTGGGTAAACTGTTTGATCATTCAGTTGACGCTCTACTTCCTCCCGATCAACTGCATTCATCATTACTTGTGCAAGCCCTTTATCGGCTGGCTTTAAAATGACCCGTTTCTCCCATAGTCTCCATCACCATTCGTTTGTGGTAAGAAAAATTGCTGTTTTAAATAATTCAAGACTGTTGAAACCATTCTTATATGCCATTAACTACTGGTGGTAGCATCGTTTTTGGTTTCATCTCGGTTTCAAATTCAATCCATAACTCAATAGATTAACCACTCGTTTTTTTGTTGATAATCCTGTCCCTTTCTGAAGGGGTTACTTCTGCCCTATTCTTGTCTTTATTTTTGGTCTAAAAGAGACACCTGCCCCTCACTAGTACTACCAGTGAGCATCCCTTCTTTGGTCCCAGCTTCTCACACCTCTAGATCCGCCATGTCTGCAGTTGTGGGGATCAATTCTGTACCTTCCTCTATGCTTGAAAATTCAAATGAAGACCTACTATCTTTTACTTTCCTACTACTTTTCAGAGCTCTATTTTGGTTACTGTAACTCCCTTGACGTTGGTAATACACCTGTCTATATCTAGTTTGTAATCAACGGTAGCCCTTCAAAATAGTTTGGGGGGGATTCCAATTCTCTCCGATGACCTCCAAGATTTTGATATCCAGTCATGTATGGTCCGATTGTTTTTGCGATAGTTTTGAAATATTTTCTTTCTTTAAATCAGTCTCATTGTCTATCCTCTGTAAAGCATGTGTTAACTCCTCAATAGTCTAAATAATGAATTCCAATGAACATTTAGTTGAGATTTGTCACTATCTTTTTACAAAAAGCAGATTGTTCTTGCATAAAGTTGGTTGTAAGGGAATAATCAACCCTCTAGGTATACTCTGAGATTTAGGATACTTGGCTAAAGTAGACGAATGTCATTTCTGATTAATGTTTTTTCTAATCCACTGTTCTAACTGCTGAATTAAGTTTTCAGGTTTATTACTACTGAAGTCTGTTTCTGTTGTTTTAAAAGGACTGGCGGTAGGAGAAGGTAATGATTGAAATTATGGAAGCTCGTTATTTAAAATAATTGTTTTATTATAAATTGAAATGTATTGGATCTGCTCCCCTTAAGAACTTGGTCAAAACTGCAGGGACCACGTAGCGTGTGATGTCAGGTATGACATTAGCTCAATAGAAAGTGTATATGACTGAATTGGTAATTCATAGAGAAGATTACCCAATTGGACAGTATCCTGTACCACAGAAAAAAGGAAACACTTATATATCTTTATATTCAAGTACAATCTGTTACTCAAACTAGTTGCTCAAGAAAATTACGCTAGCTCTGTTATTTGGGAGCGATCCCTTTCCCTTCATCGTGGTGCTGTGCCGCCTATCTAAACGGGATAGCAAAGGAGAGAGGCAGTCAGAATCTACCACTACTCTGAATGTCTGGTTAATCTGAGATGTCAAAGCAAAGTTACCCCAATATGACCCAAAGCTTACAGGGATGGGCCAGTGGCTTCTTTTTGGTTATTTGTCTGCATTTGTGTTAAATTAACGCTCCTTTATAGCTGCTTGGTTGAACATCTTTATTTTGGAACCACTGTACTATTGTTTGTGTTGCAACTATATTGGCTCACACCCCTCCCGAAGAGTATATCCTTCCCGCAGCCCATGTTACCAAAAGAGGCAAATGAGGTATACCGTCTGGGGGCTGTGCCTGTTTCACCTTTGATGGGGATCACTACTGATTTAGTGGTGGTGGGGCCGAGCAGACAGAGAACTAGCCAATGTGTCTCGCATATATTGCACACCACAAAGTTCTCTTTGCTTACTCTTGGAAACATCTTTTAATATCACTACCAATGATCTTCTAAATTTCCAAAGACTGAAGATGGCACTCCTTATGTTTTCTTCAGTGTCACTTCTGATGACAGTACGTATGCAACTTCAGTTATGCGTGTCTTTTACTACACAAAGCAAGAAGATAAATCTAACCACTCTGTGCCCTGTATGCATAATGGCTGTAGAGTGTTATTTGTTGTGCTGTGTAGCTATTAACCTTACTAACAATGGGCATTTTACCAAAATATTGAATAGTCAGAGGTAGAGGGCCACAAATGATGCCATAAAGAACTTCTCAAGCCCCCGAACTGCAAAACTTGGTTGCACCCCAGAAGTAAAGTGTCCTACAAAACCATTATGTAAGGTTAGCTACTCCAGATGAGAATGAATGGCAGCATGTTATGAAACCTTGCCAAAAGCCCGGTTGAGAATCTTTTTAGTAAGCAAATAGCCTAGATAAAGGATGTTCTTTTATCAAGGCCCAATGTTCTTTGTTTCCATTGGGGGAAAAATATGCTTTTGGCTGGAACAATCATAATTTGTTTGGCACACTCTTAGCACAGAATGAAACTCTACTTCATGAGCCTGGATTGAAAGCATTTAGCCTGCAAAAGGTGTAAAACACGAAAACATCAAAAAACGGCCACAATTTCATGATGTTTTAACACAGGACAGGCATTTAATTCTGTCTGCTTTAATAATAGTTCTGCTCTCACCGTGCAGAATAACTGTGCTTGGATTTTACACTTTGAGAACTTTGTAGTTGAGTGCAGAACATTGTACAACTGAGCTGCAGTCTCTGCAAACCCCACCTGCACCACACAGCAGGAGCATTACCGGTAAGAGGAGGAATGCAGAGGAGCTGCTTCTGAAACATTCCTGACCCAGCCAGCTGGAACAGACGGAAGATGCAAAGTAGTGCAGTGTCATGGTACGACAATCAAATTGGGGCCAACTTTTTCAATCTCGTTCTGTGCAGGGGCAAGTTTCGAAATGTTTTCAATTTGAATCGCTCATTCAAACGCAGCTATGCGTTCCCCACTGGTGTAAGGGGGGAGAACCAAGCCTCTCTTAATACTATGAGAAAGTTGCAAAAAGCCCACAGGGGTGAAGGGGATACAGCCTCACTGCCAGCCCTGATACAAAGGAGAGAAGCAAGAGAAGAGAAGCATAGACAATAAGACTGCAGAGGTGAAAGTACCCCCTGATCCCAAGGGGAACTGTGGAAAATGCCCAACGAGAATAGCAAGAAGGCTGTGGTCTAAGCCAAAGAGCAGCTCTGGAATGCTGATAATCACAAGTGCTTGTGTTGAGGGCAGGAACCAACCCCAAGCCCCTCGGAGAAGGTAACTGGAGGCTGGGGAGCCATGGTGTAGGCCGCCAGTTACCTTCTCTCTGCAGGTGGCGGCGGATACAACCCATAGAGACTTGAGAAAAGGCTGTCGAGCCTTAAAAAGGCAGTCTGCCTGCTTGAGAACAGAGTCCTCATGAACAGCTACACTGTGTGTAAAGGCTCTGAGAGCCTTTGTATAAGAATTATTTTGAAAGCGATTACCATAGGCATTGAAAAATTAGGTATTGGACATTTTTTCCAGCCGATCATTGAGAGTTTATTTGATTAACACAGGGGTCTGC
This sequence comes from Ambystoma mexicanum, assembly GCF_040938575.1. Classification (NCBI taxonomy): domain Eukaryota; kingdom Metazoa; phylum Chordata; class Amphibia; order Caudata; family Ambystomatidae; genus Ambystoma; species Ambystoma mexicanum. The sequence goes on from NC_090921.1 coordinate 1,478,455,786, forward strand.
AACCTGCAGCTCTCAATGTTTAGGACTGAGGCTCCTTCCTCCTCTCCCCTGCTAACCTCTGTTCTTTTTTCTCTCCACCCTCCTTCTCCCCCCCACTCTGTTCAGTTTTTGCTGACTGGTTGCTTGGTTCACCTCCAGAGCCTTACCTCTAGGCTACCCCGGCAGTCTTTTTTTTCACTTGTCTCCGGGCCGCTGCACTATGTTCAGCATTACTACACTTTCAGTTTACGCTCCATGAGCGGTGCAACCTCTCTGCACTTAACCCAGGGCCCTGCTGGACTGGACTTGTTTGTTCCTCCCACCCCCCATGCCTCGCAACTCTGTCTGTACGCATGCATGATCTAAATGTACTAAGACTAGTTATTTTGTCTTTGCTTCCCCCCACCCCCTTTTATTGTCCCCCGTCCCTAGCTTGGTCGCAACTGTAACTCTTCATGCACTTGCACTAGGTGAAATGCCGTCAGGCCTAGTATGCTAGTTTCTCTGTTAGATAATTCGGAAACTTCAAGGCCTAAGAATGATTACTGTATTCCCTGTTCCCTTACCGCTTTGAAGCACTCCACCTGTGTATAAGCGCTGTATAAATAAACAATTACAATTGACTTTTCTGGCTGGGACTGGTGTGATTTGTACTGCAAAACATCTGGAGAACAAAAGGTTGTAGGTTGCTGGATTAGCAGAGACTGGGCCCAGGACTACTTAACAGTAGGTTTGATTTCTGTTGGCCATTCCATTTGGAAATGTGTAGACTAGGGCATCCCTGGAGGTGCAAAAACATATCCACTTTGGATTTTAGTGCTCCCAATGTTTTCTTCATGATAGAAAAAAAGACTGCCACTTAGTTTAGCCCATCCTGACTGTTTTATTCAGAAGCCCCTCTTTAGTTGTAGTTTCCCCATTTCCCTTTAGATGTTCATCAACCCTGAACCCTCACACTTGTCCATTTTGATAATTTTGAACTGTACTTGTTATCTGTTGCTTCACTGCCTCGATCACCACTGCATGCTCTTGTCTGTCTTTGCATAGCATTCTGGCTGACTGTCATTCTTGTGCTCTTTGAATCTGGTTCTGTACTTCTCAAGTCCACTTTTTAATTTCTTGTGGACTTGGGTCTGCTTAGAGGATATCATGGCATACACACTACTTGCAAATGTATCCTTCTCTTGAAGTTCCGTTACACTTTAATTACACTGTCACTATCTTGTACACTTTTAATCCTTGTCAGACTTAAACACCTGAACACTTAATACACTACAATGTTTATTCAGTTTAGATAACTGTACTTCATATGCTTAGCTTGGTATTCCTACATTAATTTAGCTTTCTGTCTCATGATTCCCTGTGTTACAATCTCTCATGTATTCTGTCGAGACCTTGAACTACAGGTCTCAACATGCATCAATCTTTCTTCAAACAATGTTGTATGACTTTGTGTGGGCCTTCCAAGTTTTCAATTGATTAAAGTCTTTCTATCCACCACCCCAGTGATTCTGCAATTCACAACTGGGCTCTTTGTATTTCAGTAGTTACAGTTTCCCTTAGCAGAACCTTGAACTACATGACCGAACATGCATTTTGTTCACTAAATATAGGACTTGGGCTGGGTTTTCCAGTCTTTCAATGATGCAAGTCTCATAGCGTGGCCAGAGCAGGTCCCATCATGCATCATTCTCATGCCAGGTTTTCTACTCGCATCCTACTTTATGAATCTCAGAGGTTTGCTTCCTCTTTGCTTCTGCTTTGTGTGATGAGTGGTCTGTCACCTGTTGGCCATACTCCTGTTGGTAGGCTCATTCTTCCCCACTCTTCACCAACATGGAGTCCTTTATCGCAGATTCCTCACCTTGGATATGTCTAGCACCACATGTCTTGGGAAGTGTTCAGCCACAAGGGGGCACTGCACAGTGACACTTAACTCTGACCAGTGCCGTTTCATACCTAAATGCTGTACAAGACAGCATATAGAGTTGCAGTGCCCCATGACGCCTCTTCCAATTTTCTGTGCCCTGAATACACTTTGGGAACTCCACATAACTCTGCTACTTCGCCATCCGCATTATGCCTAACCCCACAAAGATTTTGGTTTCAAGCCTTGCTCCGACTGTGGCAGGCAAATGTCTGTCGGACTGTGACAATCGCAATTACCTCGTGGATGGCTCCAACATGGGTTTTGGTTCCTGCCAGTGTATGCACTTGAACTCCCTCGGGAGTGTGCCCCAAAGCTTTTCACCTACTTCCACAAGGGTTGTAAAAGGACACCTTCCAAATCCCTGGGTGCAAGAGTTGAGGAAGGGCGCATTGTAACAGCCTATGGAGGAACGTTCACCAGTCCAGAAAAACAAGGGGAAAAAAAAACTTAGAAATAGGTTCTGCTCCCACAGTGACTTTTAGGCACAGTGACTTTTAGGCACTGTTTCCCTCCTCCAAGAAGCGCAATCCTCTCTCCCACTCTGATCACTGCTCCTACGTTGTAGGTAACATTTCCCCAAGCAGTCCTCTATTCCAGAGAGTGGGAGGATTTCAGGAATCAGATGTTAGATATCTTTGCCATAGAGCTTGTGACATTCACAAGACCCACCACGTTAGACTTGGCATCCAGATGCTCCTCTTCGACCCGCAGCTGCATGCCTGCTGGTCCAGTTTCGGCTCCAGCATTTACATAACTCCACCTCTGTGTCACGCTTTTATGCTATCGGGTATTGAGGCCTCGGTGCAAGGCACCTTGGTTCCTCGCAAGAATAATGCCCTGCTTTTGAGTGGGAAGATTCAATCAGATGTCCATGATCTTTGATGAGAGAAGGGATCCTATCCGGTTTACTCTGGTGGGACTGAGGACTTCGCTGATGAGTTCTACGATGAAGGGGAGGAGGGGTCTGATGAATCTGGCCACAGATATGCATGGGGCGAGTGGAATAGATCTGTCCATAGAGCTGTAAATGCTCAATTAACTTGTGGCTCCCATTCTAGTTGTTTACAAAAGCGCAGAGTGAATGCGGAGACAAGGATGGTTTGCCCACACTAGGCCTAAGGTCCAGAATTACCTTGGACCTCTTGAAAGAGGGTCCTTCCCTCCTACCATTATGCTAGCAGTCTCTAACCTGTGGGTCTGCGTTTTAATCCTTGTGAAAAGCTGACTTCAGTACCAGCGATGGACTTCCTTTCCACACATCTGTTGTGGTAGAATTTGGCGATGCAGGTGTCTACAGCAGAAGTCCACAACTGTTCCCTTCCCGCACCCAGACAAGGAGAGCCAGAATTTAGATACTATGGCCTGCAAGGTCTTTCTGGCGGGCAACCTGGCTTTATAGGGCTGTCGATGTTACTTGTGCTCTAGTAAATACACATTTGAACTCTGAAGTGTGATCTCTGGTGCAGCTGAGAAACTGCAGATGGAAGAGATGGAGGTGTTTACTAGTGAGTGATAAGAAGTCTACACGCAAGATGTTGGTTCTGGAGGAGATCATTGCCTTCTGGGGGATTCCTTGTGGCCTTCTTCACTTCCAGTGTGAACAAGAAGTAAGAGTTCTCCTTCAGGCAATGTTCTTCCAAGGGAGCTATGGGGTATGCATTGCTTGTCGATTTGGGAGTCCTGCTCATGATGCATCTGAGCCTTTTAAGCCTGAACCTTCATGTTGGGCTGCCGAGAGGCTAAGGTATAAGAAGTAGGTCTTGACAGCCAATGTCCTGGATGTGCTGCTTTCCGCAGGGATGCCTGTCACCAAGTCTACATATTCCTGCAGGTGCTATGTTTTTCAACTTGTGGGGGGCGCATAGTCTGGATTTTTTTCACCTGTTCAACTTCCTCTGTTCTGCATTTACTGCTTTCCTTGGCCTGGCTAGACATGCAGATTGGCACTGTTAAGGGGTACCTGGCTGCCATTTGGGTAATTAACATATCCCGACTTATGCAGTTTTTGCAAGTGTTTGAGTTATCCGTCTCCCCCCACACCATGCGTTCACATTTTTTTACCATGCTTGTGATTTTTCAATTTTTCCTACATTCTGTGAGCTCTTTTTGAGCCCCTGCATTCACGTTCTATAACACTTTAAATCTGTTTTTTCTGGTGTCCATGGCTTCCGCAAGGAGTGAGCTTTTACCCTCTTAAATTTCCATACCGTGCGTTCTGAAAGGAGAAGGTGACTTTGATACTGAGGCTGTCCTTTAAAACCATGGTTGTCGTAGTTCTCGCTCAGACGAGCCATCTGCCTCGGCCGTCTAAATGTAGGAGAGATTCCATTAGTTACAACCTGTGCAGGCCCTCTGCTACTGTCTCTTGAGTAAGGGCCGTTAGTAAAGATGCAAGCTCCTTGTAGGTTAACCTGGTGCCCTGGCAATCAGAACTATAACTAAGCAGACCCTGTCCAGATGGAACATGTACAGCATCAGTTAGAAGTTCTGGCTGGGATTGATGGTATCGGGTAATATTTTTGCGGGTATATTAACTCATGGAACCGGAAGGATGTGCCTGATGGCTGCCACCTCTGTCCTGCAGTAATGTTCTTTCCGATGGATATTCCTTCCTCGTCGACCTCCCGTTGTCCCCCTCTTAGTTAATGGATTGTACAACTTGATATTCTGCTGTCCATGCTGAATGCTAGAAGGGCTGAACTGAGATCATGGGACAATGCAACAGTACACTACCTCAAACATCAAATCTGGTGTCTTGGTGAGCAATGGTGACACAGAACTGCGCCCACTGGTGACTGAAGCATGTTTCGAAGATAGCTGGCGATAGAAGATCTCCTATTAGGAATCTGTGGTGGGGAATGACTAGTCCATTAGAAAGAAATATTAACAGAAGTAAATAATGTGTTCTTCCAGTCTCTCAGGGATTCGGCATGGATTGCTCCAACTCTCCAAGAGACTGGCATTTTCATTTGGGAACCTGGGTGCTGTTTGCCATCAGCACACTTTGCCTGGGGTTTAAAATCTCATTCACTTTTGCAACTGCTCCTATCCTTTGGTAACCCTGCCCACTGCTGATGGAGTGTTGCACCAATTGTGCAGTTGTTGTAAGCCAAGAAGTGTCTTCCTCAATCTCTTATTCACCCAATGGAACTGGGGGGCTTCTCATGGCTGTGGCACTGGCCTCTGCTTTAAATCAGCGTCTTGCTCCTTGCATAAGAAGCCAGCCTGCTCTGTCTCACTTAATCGTTTTCCTCCACATGTTCTTAATGTTCCCCACCCACCCCCTCTTACTGTGCACCTCCCCAATGTTTCTCGAGGCCACCTCGGCTACATAACTCAACATTCTTTTAAGTGCTTTGACTCTGGGCTGTTCTTTCTCTCCCTGTTTTTACTCTTTGTTCCGGTTCTGTCTTGAGTTTCTATTACAACACACTATACAACTCATGTAACAAATTGATTGTAGGATGCTTATAGAGCAATGACTATAGTGACAGCATATTTTTCTTTCTAGAACTTCACATCCACATTGTGTTGCCCTAATGAATTCGTGGGTGGACACGATTTTCAGCGGTTGTTCATTCAGATCTACACCATTTTGAATTGGCCGCTTTCCAACAGCAAATGTGGATTATACAGTTGAGCACCGCCTTCACCTTGAAACACGTGTTGTTCTCTTCAAAAGACGCTCACAATTATATAGAGGATTAGGTGTGATTGCTTGGTTTATTGAGGTTCAGGACAGGAGAATTTTGATACAGTGCATTTTGCTGTATTTTGAGTCGCATCAATTGGGTTAATGACATTTTTACATTGGATTTATATTATTCATACTGAAAATCAAGTACTACACTGCCTTAACCTCAATAAGACACATTTACTCATAGTTAATAAAAATGTAAAATTAAAATACTCCTACATTGAATGACTAGGTTTTATTTTTGAACTTGTCAGTTATTGGTGATTGTCTGAAGTTCAAAAATGTGTAAAGGTTAAGTTAATTGGCAGTGATCTCCCACATTGGTTGGTTACTTGTTTTTTGTACTTGACTCTGGGTTGTTCACATGGACTTTGACAGCTACCACAAATTCTCATGGTCGACTCTTCCTTGGCAATGCATGGCTTACATACTGGTTCAGACACAGAGCATGCACGAAACCGCTGCCGCCATGGTACAAGTTGCACCCCTCAGTCTGTCTGTGGGGTTGAAGGTGACTTGTTGCGTAAGAGAAAGATGTGTTTCTGTTGAAAGAAAATGGTGTTTGGTGAATGTGTGCTTATTGATCTGTCCAGGAAGAAGGACATTTGTTTTCCCTCTTTTATCGGACACCAAACCTTCTTTTGGAGGCAGAAGGGTACCTTTTTGAGTTCAAAAACCATCTTCAACAAAACTGAACTTATTAGCGTAGGTTTTGTATTCAAAGATCAAGGGATTGGTGTTGCACCCTGCATTAGGCCTTGTTAGATCACTGTGAGCTGCTATGAGAAGTCAATGTGTTACACGAATCGTCTTGTGCACCACTATCAACATTATAGGGCAGGACGGGTGGACTAAGTGATTGGTCTTTATGGTTACCTTAAGTGTTCGGACTGTCTAACATAATGTATGTGATAATGGACTAATTTTGCATTGAAGTGTTCATTAGAAAGTATTTTTCTATGACATGTGAGTGAACTACCATTGATTTATATTAGCAGAATGCTTTTCTATAGAGTAATTTAAGTGACTAGGAGTTAGCAATTGCTATTTTCAATTTCTAGACAGTAAGGAACATGTCTGAACTGGGATTATGGTCCCTATTTTTAAAAACAAATCTTTTTTCTACTCCACCAAATGATGAGGGGCAAATCAGCACAAGAAATGTGTTCAGGGGGTGTGCATGGCAGCAATGCTGCTACCCCTGTACAGCTGCCGCCTCCCCAGCGATGCTGTCTACATGTCTTGCTGATGGCTAATCGGGTGAACTGTGTGTTAGAATTGCTTGTACCCAGGTGATGACTGAATGTACTAAGTGTTCAAATACCCAGACAGTGCATTTTTACTCCGATACTGGCCTGCGCTCAAAATAATTATATTGCCAACACCGTCAGTGGCTTCTGAACATCTGGTGAATCCTATCTAGAGGCAGATTTCCCAGAGATTGTTGATGCTCTGCAGTGGCACTCTGGACGAGAGATCCCAAAGCGAGTAAAGGCACTATTCATGACAAGAGTAGGGTGCAGTGGCTGAACAGATTATAGTATTTTATGGGCTTTGGGTGCAACAAGGTAGTTTGGTTTGTAATCTTGTATGTACTTGTTTTTTGGTGTGTCCTGCAAACGGAGGTTGCCCTGTGCTCTTAGCTTAGCATGAAAAGGACAGTGGACCCTGGGGGTGCATAGCTGAGGGTCACCCTGGTAAGACACCAGCTTTGTTAGTCTGCTGCCCAAAGATTCCAGGAGATTTCTCCCAAAGACCAGGTCAGTATAGGGCAATCACAAGAACTGTTCTGTTGGCCAAGGCTAGCAGAGCCCTATTTACCTACAAGTTCATGTACATTACTACACCACTCTCGGTCCAGTTGCAGCAGTGTGAACGCATTAGATGTGCTTCCCGATTCATTCAACACATGTCATCATACCCTAACACATTTAATTTGAGGGACGTGGATTGTAAAGGATTCCCTCTCTTCAGGGTCCAAACTGTTGAGAAATGGGCCATCACAAGATGGGAACGTCCTAACAAAGTAGGTCACTTCCTAAAGCAGAGAATTCTGCAACAGCTCTACTATTGGCCAAGTACATCTGAGGCCAATTGAGCTGCAAGATCACATGAACTGTCCTCACCATACTAGGATTCAGCACCCAAGGTGCCCCTGCAAAGGTCTGATGTTAAAGGGGAGACCGGTTTGCTGGGTTCGCCTTTAGCCTGGATGTTGCAATCCCTATTAACTGTTCAATTGCCCTGCTATCTATGCTGACAATCTCACCCAAGTACCTCATTGCTTCCTGGGGGACAGCAGGTGTTCCAACATGCGTTTTAGGATTGTGATTAGGAAAACTGTTATTAATGTACCTACACAATATAGGTTTATCAGAAGAGTGATGCTCAGTAATATGGCACTCAGTATGCCCCTTCTAATGTACGTCTGCTGCGTCTTAGTAGCAAACCCTGATCAGTGACTATGCACTCAGTTGGCATTGTGAACACAGACTTAAACTTTGCCTGGTGCACTCTTAATGAAAAAAGGGGACCACCCTTGTCATGCCGACCGCTTCCTGTCTAGCTTTTGCCTCTCTTCGGTGTACATACCTTAAATTGCCCAACATAAGATGAGTACAGAGCTTGTCTTTTTGCCCAACATAAGATGAGTACAGAGCTTGTCTTTCAGCTATACATCACTCTGGATGCTTTGCGCGGTAGGCTTCCCTCCCCGCCCCCACCCTCCCCGGTGGTGCTTGCTATAAGAGCTATAACATGCAAACACGAAGGTACTTCCTGAAATGTAAACTCCTCACCTTTCCAGCCTATATCACCAATATAAAAGGGAAATATGCACCACATTATTACTAACCTCAATTGCCCAATTACTGACATATACCAACTAACTGAACACAAGGAATGTGGTGTTGGCATACTGATATTCACCCATATTGTAGATGAATGGGGAATGAGTCAGAACATTGAAACTACAATCCCTCTAAGAATGTGTCCAAATGATCAATTTACCATCTCTACCCTTTTTAAGTTCCTTCTCCTAGTCTACAAAGCTGTTATTGGTCTTGCTCCTCAGTACCCTCCTGACTGGATCTGTCTACTCACCATCTTCCCTCCTCTCTTCCTCTACCCTCCACCTCAGTGTTCCATGCCTCACCGCCCCCGTGACTCTTCTCGCTGCTCCCCTTTCTCACTACTTGCCCATGCATAAGCACTCACTGCCCATCACAAAGGGTAGCGAGTCTTTAGATCTCTTCAAAGTGGTTTGAAGGTTATGCTGATGTGGATGCCATGAATATATTATGCATTTTATTAAACATGCAGTATCATTCACTGTATTGAATGTATGTGTAAAATATGTGCTTATTAACCAATTATCTTCGTTGAATTATCCAATGCTGCAACAGTTAAACCTCCCCTGCATTTGGCGAAAGAAGGTCTCTTCCTGTGGCTATAACACTGAAGTTTGGATGTTAAGGAGGGAGTCTACTGACAAGGGAGGCAATGGAACTGGAAGGTCTACCTCAGGGAAACATGATTTAGAAGTCACTCTTATGACTGCCCCTACTTGCTCAGGCAGTAGAAAGGAGGCGACAAGAGTGGTTATCTTCTTTACGATTCTCAGCCTAGGTCCATGCTAAAAATGGGTTTTGGCATTGCATATTTGTCTGTCCTCTCTGTTTCTTCCATTCCCCTCTCTGAAGCATTTGCACCTCAATTTGGTGTGTTATAAAACCTCTTATATAAACAAAATGTTTCCCCTTTGGATAAAGGGGACATGATCTGTTTGGACTGGTCATGCCTGTGTCTGAGCAAGGGGATACCTAGATTCAAACCAGGTAAGGGACATCCTGTTAGACTGTGGAGTAGGGGGCTATCATCTTAGTTCAGAGTATATAAACTGTTAACATTTCTTTGAATAAATGTGCAAAGTTCTCGGACTGGGATTGCCGAAACCATACTCCAAACTCAGATGTAGAGGGAAGTTTCACTGTAAAAGAATACAAGCTAAAGGATCTAATAACCAGTCTTAAACTGGACCAGACTTAGTCATTTGTGAATCATTGGACAATTTATTTGAAATGCAGTTAATGCTGTATCACTTGCCAGTCTAGAACATTGATATCTGTGTACTGGTCTTTGCTGTATAAAAGGGTCTACTTCTCCCACTGTTCCCACCTACTCCCAGTTAAACACATTGGATATATTTGGAAGTAATGACTTAAAATACTTGCCAAGGACACTGACCCGCAAGCCATAGATGCCCCAATCTTCCCTGAATACAACACAGGTGGCTGGAAATGTATGCCCAGAAAAGTAATTTACCTTTGCATTGGTCTGAATGCCTCGTAGCTGTAATTTCCTTTTCAGCCATTTACGATACATGACCAACAAAGGCGCAAGGGGTGCTGAGCTGGCTGTTATTTTATGACCCACTGGTGACACTTGTGCTCTGGGATTAACTGAAATGTAGGCTGGAGGAATGTATATGCTAATGAAGTACTTGCATTTCCTAGAGGTCTGTGGGGTAAAGACTAGACAAAGGTGAGACACATGCCCTACAAAGGGAGTCTAAGAAATACTGCTCCCTATATCTTTGCTTAAGGTTACTTGAGCTTTGGAACAGTATTCTCCTCTCTCCTAATTTATGGTTGTTCGACAAACTACATGTGCTAAGGGCTCAGGAATAAGTGCAAGTTGATGGGTACTCAGATGGGCAGTGATGAGACGAAGCTAGTGTGCGAGTGCAGGTGTACACTTCTGAGACATGTAATATCTCCTATTTAGTAGGCAGACGTTTACCTGGATATTTATAGACTAGAAATGTTGCCACCAAGTAAGTGCTGTGTGGCCAAGCACTTTACTGCAGATGAGCACACTTTGTTATTTGAGAAGTTTGCCTTTGTGGCACAGAACACATCTACTAGCAAAATTGTTTCTTATGAGTAAGGCAAATCAAATGAAACTGTTTTTCCGGCAAGGCAAAGATATTGAACTTGCCGAGTAGCTGGGTATTGCCCGATAAAATGAAGTATAATGCAGTTCCACTTCCTCTTCTTCCTCCTGTCCTTCCTTTTCTTAATTTATTTTCTTAAATTGTTTTGAAAAATAGAATCGAAATGTCTTTCGGACGAAAGCCTGCATTTTTCAAGACCACTGTAAATGTCATGTAAAAGGCACAAATTAACTGTCACTGATTTTCTTTTCTTAGGAAGTGGTTTCCCACTGCAAAAAATTAACCAAGAAAAACAAAGAGCAACTGTCTGACATGATGGCCATTGACAAGCAGAAGGGATTGAAATCACTCAGCAAAGAGAAACGTCAAAAGCTAGAGGCCTACCAGCATCTGTTTTACTTGCTTCAGGTGAGAAGCAATTGTTTATCTTTGCTCATTCCATTTTGCATGAAAGGGAATGTTTGCATGGCCAACATCAGAAGCATTCTGTATACTGGAATAAATGCCGCTCTGCCGTACTGATACTCCTTGAGCTCATGACTGACTCAATTGTTTTTTTTTTTAATACATTTTTTATTGTTTTTTCACATAAAGAAAACATATGTCTCGCGCAGCGAGATAAAAGTTATGTCCCTACCCCACCCACCAACAAATGCTTTCCACGTACCCATTACAATACAGCTTCTTAGCACTGTCAATTGTCTTTGTTATGCCAGTAGTGTATGATTTTACAATTTCTGTTCACGTCCTTGGGTGCCATTCCGCTTCCGGACGGGGGCCACCTTTCAGTGTGCGTCTTCCCACTTTTGACAAATTTTTGGGCCTTTCTCAGGACATCCCCTGGCCGTGTAGACTCTCTTTTCCATTGCGACACAAATGTTCACGTCCGTGATCCATTGTTCATAGTTTGGTGCCGTTTCAGAGCCCCAGAGTTGCGCTATGTTCCTCTTGATTAACGCAGTGGTCGGGAATAATAGCACTTTCTCGTAGCGTGACAGTTCGACCTCATCATCTATTCCCAGTAGTAACAGTTTTGCATTTCTATGGATCGTTCTACCCAGTACTCTTGAGAGATCATCGCAGCATTGCTGCCAGTAATGTCGGATTATGGTACAGTCCCATAGTATGTGCCCTCATCTCGTTTGCATCTCAAACAGGTTGAAGAGGAGATCTTACCCCATTTGAATAGTGCCATCCTCGGGTAATATATTCTATGCAGTACTTTAAGTTGGATCAATCTTAGCCTGGCGGAGATTGCTGTTTCTCTGGGGAACATCAGGGCAGTTACCCATTCCTCTGGGAGTATGTCACCTACGTCCCCCTCCCATTTGGCTTTCAGGCTCGCTAGTTCTCCGGTGGCAAAGGATGTTATGGCACTATACATGGTAGATGTGACTTTGTTTTTAATCATGTCCGGGAATAGGTTACGTTCTAAAGGGGTGTACTCAGGCATGTCGATCATCTCAGGGAGATGGGTCTGTAGTGCATGTTTGAGTTGTGTGTAGCGATATTGCTCATTTATCGTCAGATCGGAGGTGGTGATTAGATCCGCAAATGGTATTATTTCGTTACTTTTTATTATGTCGCCAATTTTAGTGATGCCCGCTTGGGTCCAAGAGTGCCATTTTGGAAGTTTATTCATTTCCGGGAGTAGTTTATCCCACAACGGTTGAGCTGGGGTCAGCTTATTGTCCCAGCCTAAGTATTTGTGGATGTTTGTCCATGTTAGGGAAATGTGTGACAGCATGGATGGGGTAGTAGCTCGGTTTTTTTTCCGGTAGAGGTACCTAAATGGATCGTTCATTTCGGTTAGGATGTAGTTCTCTGTTGTGTGGTAATGTCATGTCCGCGTGGAGCCTGTCGTTCACTATTGCCATCTGACTAGCCCAGTAATAGGTTTGCAATCGGGGCAGTCCGATTCCGCCTTCCCATACAGATCTTTGTAGTGTGGTTAATGCTAAGCGAGGGTGACCTCCATTCCATAGCAGTTTTCTGAGCGTCTGGGCTATTTTACGGAAATCGTTGGGCGCTATAGATAGTGGCGCGTTTTCAAGTATATATAGGAAGCGGGGGAGCGCCAGCATCTTGAAAAGTGTGGCTCTGCCTAGTAGTGTTATTGGTAGGGACATTCAGTGCCGGACGTCTTCTTTAAATCTCGTCATTATTGGGTACAGGTTATTGGGCACATAGTCTGTCAGGTTGTTCGTGATTTGGATGCCTAGGTATCTGAATTTCTCCTTTTCCACATAGTATGGGCACTCATCTGGCACCGCGTTGTCTATTTATTTCAGTGGGAATAGTATGGATTTAGTCCAGTTGACGTGAAGGCCGCTGAATGCACCGTATTTTATTAATAATCGCGTCACTATGGGACAGGATTTGCGTGGGTCTTTCAGATATACTAACAAGTCGTCTGCGTATAAGGATACCCTGTCCTCCCATTCGTCTGCCCATCTGAAGCCGCTCCATGTTTGTGTGGATCTTAATAGAATTGCTAGGGGCTCAATTGCTATTGCAAAGATTAGGGAGGACAGGGGACAACCCTGTCTCGTGCCCTTGCCTAGGTGGAAGGTATTGGAGACGTGCCCATTTACCTTTGTGGCTGCTTCGGGGCGGTTGTAAAGTAGTTTGACCCAGCTCATGAAGTGCGGTCCTATGCCCATACGTTGCATAATGGTCCATATTGCCTCCCAGTAGACTGAGTCGAATGCCTTCTCGAAGTCTATGGCGAGTAAAGCCAGAGGGTCCTGTATCTCAGATAGCTTCTCCAGTGCTGTGTGCAGCCTATTTATGTTTTGTCTAGTGGATCTCTGTGGCATGAATCCACACTGGTCGGGATCTATAAGTGTGTGTATGACTTGTTGGAGGCGGTTGGCTAGTACCTTTGCCAATATTTTGGCCTCGCAGTTTGAGAGAAATGGGCCTGTAGGAGCTGCATTTGTCGGGTGGTTTATCTGCTTTGGGCAGGACTATAATTGTGGCTTTCCTTAAGTCAGGGGGGAGACAGCCCTGTGAGTGTGAGTGTTGTAGTAAGCGAAGTAAGTGTGGGGGAAATTACATTTGCTCCTATTTTTTTCCATTTTTCAATGGGGAAGCCGTTCGGGCCCGGGGTCTTGCCCGATTGGAGTTCTGACATGGCTTGGGTTAATTCCTCTTCAGTGATTACCTGTTCTAGTAGAGTAGACTGCTCTGTGTTTAGGGTGGGGAGGGTAATTTCCTCTAGGATGTTCATTACAGGTGGTGAGGTTGGTGCTTTGTATAGCTCAGTGTAGTATTTTGCAAAACCCTCCGCTATGTCTACGTCTGTCACTAATGGTTCTGATTCTCCTGTTAGTTGCCTGACCTGGCTGAAGCCCAGGTCTCTACGTTCCAGCCATTCCAGCATTTTCCCGGCTTTATCCCCTGTTTCGTATATCTTTGCGCGCATTGCAGTGTGCGCCTGTTTTGCATTGTCTAGGGCTATGTGTTGGAGTTGCGCCTGCGCCAGTTGTAGTGCGCGGTGCGTTTCCGAGTTGTCATGGGTTAGGTGATCGGTTTCTGCTTTTTGCACTTTCGCTTCGGCATGGCGTATTGCTTCTGCTTGTTTCTTTTTATGGGCTGTGGTCCAGGCTATTATTTCCCCTCTGAGTACTGTCTTGAATGCCTCCCATAGTGTTACCGGGTTATCCACTGAGTTGGTATTCCTCTCAAAATATTCTTCAGTGGTCTTTTGGATATGTTCAACTAGCTCTGGGAAGCCTAGGTAGTAGCTGTTCAATCGCCAGCTGGGTGGTGGGATCGACCCGTTGGTATTAAGTGTTATTACAAGTGGGGAATGATCTGATATACCTCTGGGGAGAAATTGTGCCTCACGTACTTCGTGCATGTTATTCAGTGGCAGTAGGAGATAGTCCAGTCTAGACAGCGAGGCGTGTGCGCCAGAATGGTATGAATATTCCCTTGTGGCAGGGTGCAGCGTTCTCCATACATCTTGCAGTCCCAGTGCGCTAGTGAATGTGGCAAGTTTTGTACGTGTGTTCGGATTTCTGGATCTTCTAGGTGTTCTATCAAGGTCCACGTCCATTACCTCATTAAAGTCTCCCCCAATCAATGTAAGGTCTGCAAGATTATTCATAATTAGAGGCGTAATGTCGTTAGTCAGGGGGGTCAGTAGGTTAGGAGGTGCATACACCCCATCATGGTCACCGAGCGTTCTCCAATTGTACCTGTCGTGAGTACAAACCTCCCCCCCGTGTCTTGCGTAATGGATGTGGGCACAAAGGGGAGTCTTTTATGTATTAGGATCAGTACCCCTCGTGACCCCATGGTAAAGCCGGCGTGGAATGCTAGTCTGTAGTTGGTGCATCTAAAGAATGAGCAGTTGGTACCGGCTAGATGTGTCTCCGTCAGGAATACCACATCCGGGGAATGTCTATTCAGTGTTTGCAGTACTAGACGTCTTTTGATACAATTGCCGAGCCCATTTACATTCGAAGTCATCACTCGGACTGTCCTGTTTTTGTTCACGTTATTGATTCCTGCCATTTGACGCGTGTGTGGATGACAACAGTATGCGTCGGGCCCTTGATAGCATTGGAGTGTTTCATGCTATGGTAATATCTGCCAAGTTTAAGGGCAGGCTGGTTTTTTGTCAGGACATGCATTTCCGTCTGTGTTGTGTGGTCTGCTGGCAAGATCGGAGTGACAATTGGTGTGCTAGAGATGGTGTGCTTTTTGACATTATAAATGGTGTGGTGTCTTGGAACATAACTAACATGAAACAATACCCCGCCCCCCCTCCCTATACTCCTCCCCAACATGAAGTACCTGTCGCCCTAACTCTACTGGCGTCAAACAACTATTCCGCCAGATTAACTTAATGTGAACTGTTTACACCTTTCTCTCGACTTACTGTTCTTAGGCAAGTCTGGTGTTCCGAGTCTCAAGTCTTGAGCTGAGGGCGTGGCTTTGGCCGATGCAGTGAGTGCTCCCGTGCCTCGCGGGCCGCGTGCCTGAATTACATCAGTGTGGTATGATAGTTCGTTAAATGGGCCGCGATTGAGTAGTATTTCTTGATGGTGCCACTGTTTCAGCCCATTTCCTCTTGTTGTGGTGGTTCCTGCATCGGAGGTTGTGGAGCTGGACGCCTTCTGTCTAGTGGCTCACGCCGGTTTCTGTTTCTGGTTCTGTTGTTTGCAAGTTTCCAGTCGCCTTCAATGTGTTTCTCTGCCCAGTTCCACGCTTCTTTTGGGTCTGTGAAGTGTACTGTTGTCCCGCCGTGGTAGATCTTGAGCTGGGCCGGAAAGAGCAGGCTGTATTTTACGTGTAGGGACTGGAGTTTTTTTGAGCTGATCAAAAGATTGCCTGGCTCTCTGGACCTCCCTTGTGTAGTCAGGGAAGAAAGTTACCTTGGATCCATTGAAGGTCAGTGTGCCTTTGGCTCGCGCCGTCTGGAGTAACGCATCTCTATCTCTATAGTTCAGCAGTTTTGCAACTATGGTGCGTGGAGGTGCGCCGGGTATCGGTCTTCCAGTGGGCACACGGTGCGCTCGTTCGATTGAAAAGAACTTTGAGAATGTCTGGGGTTCAAACATGTCAGTTATCCATTGTTAAAGGAACAGTTCCATGGAAGGGCCTTCCGTTTTCTCCGGTACGCCCAGGATGCAAACGTTATTTCGCCTTGATCGGCCTTCACTGTCCTCTGCTTTCTCCTCCAGTGTTTTCAGACGTGCCACTACCCCGGCCATCCTTTGTTCCATGGTGCGCAGCCCATCTTCAGTCCCAGAGATCCGCTGTTCCGCTTCTCCTGTGCGGGAGGACAGTTTCTGGATATCGTGACGGAGGAGCGAGACGTCTGTGCTGATGCTATCCATTTTTTGTTCCATGGAGGTTCTGAAGTTTATCGCAGCCATGATATCCTTCAGGGATATGTCTTGTTCTGTTTCTAACATGGTGTTTGATTGTTCATGGTCCGCTTGTGCGCATGCTGCGGCCGTGGTGAATTGGTCCATTTTGCTTTGACTTGTCAATTTTTTTGCTTTGTCTTTCCCCATAGCAGCTGGCATGGTCTATAACGTTAATCGGTAACGTCCGAGGCAATTGTTCCGTCGTAGAGCTTCTTTCCCCCCCTAGTCCGGGTGCAATCTGCCGGATACTGTGTTAGGGTTTAGTGCGCAGTTAGTTTTTGCTTTGGGATTGCACAGCATTCAACACCGCACCCTCCAGCACTTCTTTGGCGTAGCTGTATCGGTGTTCCCACATAGGCAGGTGCGTCGTGAGACGGTTTCACCGTGTGCCACCGTGTTCTGGCCACCCTGCTGAGTGCTCTCCCGGGGGGGGGGGGGGGTGAGGATGTAGGTCGCCCGTTGATCCCAGGGAATCTGTGTGTCTCAATATGGCGGATCTGTTTCGTTATGGAGGGGCAGCTGGGAGAGTCCCCGTAGCGGGCCCACCGGCGGCGAGGGGGAAACGCGCAAGTTCCTGCTTTCCCGTCCTCCCTTCTCCTTACCGCAGGATAGAGGCAGTAGCTGTCACCAAGCGGGTTCTGCGGCACCGATTTTCACCAGGAACAGGTAGGGACGTACAGTAGAGGTTCCCACATCGAGTAGGCACTTTTGGGTACTTGTAGTCTTGCAGGAAAACAGGATTGTTTCAGGATTTGGCTGGCGGCCCGGGAGCGAAGCGAGCTCACGTCCTCATCGCTCGGCTGCTGGCCACCTCAATTGTTATCAGTATGCTATTAGCTGGTTGGCATTAGAGGAACTGTCAAAGGGTTCATGACACCGTAAAACTATTCTGAATGATCCCATTTATGTGACTCTAAATGCTGTGTGCACTGCCAGGCCCAATGAAGAAAGGAACCTCGCCATATGCTTTGGTCACCTGACCCTCTTCTATGCTCCCCATAAAAATGTATTCCATTATCTAAGAGCAGCACAGTTTTACTTTTTGTGGTCCGATAGTCATGACATTACCACACACCAAGCCATAGGCATGAGCAATTACGGACCTGATGCCTACTGCATTGAAATTGTTAGCGCCTTTCCCGTAATTCTCACTGTTTGCAACAAGAGCAAAACCATGCAGCAGGATTGAACATAAAAGTGTTTATCCTTTTAAGAGCACCTTATAACTCTTGGTTGAGTATAGGATTATATGTTTATGAGAATCTTGTATTGATCAAAGACAATTCAAATACGCAACATTGCCATACAACAGAAATAAACCTAAAACTTCCCTTTTTGTTTCCACCCTGAGGAAAAACTAAGCACAGAGTGCCTGCTAATGCTTGCCCTCATCATATACCAATATAGACCGCCAGTCAGAAAATACTCCTAATCTGACAAGCCCAATTCAAACAGCAAAAAGAGGATTAGGGCCAGTGTAGAACACGACCCCAAGATCTGGGTTACTTGTCCACCTCCTGATAACTGAGGTAAAAACTACTTTTCCAACCTCCTGAACACCAAACTGCTCAAGCCAGCCTTTTACTGACAACTAGGGAGGAAAGATAGTTCAGGGGCAACGTGTTTGTCTTGGAAGCAAGACAACCCAGTGCAATACAGGTACGAATCCCGATCCCGTACTTAGAAACCACTCCTGGTATTATAAATGAATAATTAAAATAAACTAGTAGAATCGAGCAGAGCAGCCAAAGAAGTAAGGTTACTAATCCCACCCCTACTGTGCATCTTGGTCTGACTTCCTAATGGCCATAACATACGCACTGCAGTGTTCACTCAGATGTCCTGTTTTCCCTCATTCCTTCATGTAGCTCCACCCTCAACGCTACAAAATTGCGCAGTTCTGCAGAATTTCTGGGTGCCAAGTAGTAGCCAACAGTACTTGTTCTCATTGACACCATTGCAACAAACTGGAAATTGAGATACGTTTAGTGGTTCCGCACTGAGGAGATGAAATAACTCTCTAAGTTTGTACATTGTCACCCTAGTAACTGATGGGACAAAGGCAGTTGGTTACAAGGCTCTGATGGCAGGATTTAATATTCTTTTTAGGCCAAAGGGAGTTAATTGGCAACTTGTTGATGAAAAGAATGTTTCTAATTAGATTACATTTGCCTAGTAGCTGATGATGTATTGGCTGAGTCTAAGCTTTCACGATACATGATTCAAAGGGTATGGGTTTTACAAATATATAGTTTAGCGGATTACCCCATCTACTCCTGTGTTTTCTTACTCCATGCTTGTGGGATGTCATCCCCTGGTGGTGTTTGGTCCCCAGCATGATTGGTAGCAGCATTTAATTTACAATTAACTGTGTTCGGGCGTGTTAATGCCGATATTTCTTTCGACGTCAAAAGAAATACAATGAAAGCCGGGTAATCTCCGTGCATCCAAGGATGTCGACGCTACGGCGTCTCGATCGACTCCGACATCCACCATATTGGCACTGAAAGACGAACCCTGGACATTGACGGTTGTCATACATTCACCCCGCAACCCCGGTCCTAATTTTTCGATACATGATGCCGATGCCCAGGGGGATGTCGACCCAATTTACTTGGATTCGGCAGGGGTTGATTATTTTGAAGACCAGAATCCGCTTTTACTGCTGACTCAAGGCCTCTAGGACGTCGGCGGTCTAGACACCTCACCAGACCTTGAATTTCAGCAATCGCAGCCCTATCTTCATAATACTTCTAAATTCAGGGCTCTGGTAGAAAGGGTTATTGACACCCTGGGATTGCATTTTTCAGTGGCGCCTGTACAAGGTTGTGACCTTACCGACATTTTGGATGATGGCCTGACCACTGAATGTAATATGCCTTTCAACCCTGCCATTGCCGATCCTTTGGCAATTATGTGGCAGAACCCCTGTTCCATTCCTCCCGTAATCTCTACCTTTTTGTCATGGCCACTGGACAAGGGCCCAGTACTTCACTTCCTGCAGGGTCCCAATGGACCCAGGCTTGGTACCTATGGCACCAAGCTCATTTCAAAGTGTGCTTGGCACACAGAACACAAAAGGCAAGTGCAGCAAGGCCGGGCGGGGCCCTATTAGTACAGGGAAGGCACATGCATAAGACAGGAGGAGGAGCAAGGTGGGGCCACAAGGCGGGGCCTAAGGGGAGTGCTGGAGCCAGACTATATAAGCCAGCCCCACCCGCATACTGCCGCTTCGAGTTAGTCTGCTAAGTGCAGCGTAACGCTTACCGCCGTTCAGAAGTCCTTACCTGGTTCAGCACGTGCGTCTTCAGTCTCTGGGAACCTCAAGCATCTTACCTGAAGCCACGCCATCGCTGGAAGCAGCACCGCTACCGCTTCTGACTCTGCAGCAGCTGCATTCATCTTACCTGTCTTCTGGGTTCCTCTGCGGGTGCCGCCCAGCATCCTTTCCTGTCCCGAGCTCCCATCAACATGTGGCATCTTCATGCACAGCATCCATGCGGATCTTCAGCTTCAGCAACCTGTAGAAGATCGGAGACCGCTCACCATCTATTACCGACCAGCCGCACCTGCAAAGAAAATAAGAAATACAAGGTGAGCAGTCGCATAGACTTCAACACGCTAAAGCAGCGCAACTCACGAATTTGGCGCTGCTCCTAGAACTGTCTTCTTACCATCGGTGGGCCATCCGGGATGGGCTCTTTTCACCATCACGCGCCCCTGAGCCAGCTTCATCACTAAGCGGAGAAAGAACAATATATAGTTACGAACAATAATCATTGGGGAAGAATTAACACAAGAATACGGACAATAATCATAGTTATAATCGCCTACCTTCGAGACGGAATGGTCGCAGCCGGTCTGGACCTCCACAATCTGGACCAGTGCCCCTGCTGAGGAAAAGCAGGATGGAGAGATCATCCTGTGAGCTTGCATGGGCAAACTCCTGCGCACTACATTTTGGCATGAAACGGTCAAGGGGAACTTCGACACCAACACGCTATCCTCACTGCCTCTCATCTTCCCTCCGGAACAGTCCCAGCATTCCGGGTCCCCGAAAAAGCAGCTGTTGGGGGAGAGAAGCGATCCGAGGGAGTCAACCGTGCCCCAATGCCCCTGCAGAGACCAGGTGAGCGTAACACTTTTCTGGGAAATACAGGCCGGCTAGAAGAGATCCTTCTTACCTCTCTTCTCACCCTTCTCTCGAGGGGCTTTTTATGCAGGCAGGTACGGTCTCTTCTAGACCTGCATCTTCTACTTCCACTCTGCCTCCAGACAGGAAAACAAACAAAAAAAATGGATGCCTTGGCAATGAAGTCATTTACTTCAGGTAGCATGGCCCTCAAAGCTACAAATGTGGCAAGCAATTTTGCCAAATACTCCTTCGGCCTATGGACAGCAGTGGAAAATGCTGCTCACTATGTCCCGGAAGGAGAAATGCACCAGGGCTTCCTACAGCTAGTGGGGGATGGGAAAGAAGTGGCCAGGAAGTTGCTGCGAACGAGCCTGGGCATCGCCGACTGTGTGGGCCGATCTATGGCATCCACCATAACACTAAGAAGCCAAGCCTGCTTAAAAACCTCTGGGTTTTCACCTAATGTCCAAGCTTCTGGACATGCCCTTCGTGGGCAATCTTCTTTTTGGCCACAAAGCTGACGATTCCTTAGAGAAATTTAAGGAATCCAAAATCGCTGCCAAATCCTTAGGCCTAGCTGCATTAGCTTTGCCTCTAGGGCATAGGCCTACAGGAGATACGGCAGAAGTGCGAAGCTCCCACCGGCCAGGCAAGTGCAGAAGCCTTTTTCGATCTCCAGAGGGGGCAGAGGAGCTTCTAGAGGTCAACAGGCCGTGTCAGCGGCGGGGCGACACAGCCTCCTAAGCCACTTTGATTTCCCCTCTCACAGCACACTGGTTGGAGGACGGTTGACGGAGCATTTGCTCCAGTGGCAGGGAATTACTTCCAATGCCTGGGCTCTACAGCTCATTCTGTGGGTTTGTCTGCCATTTGTAAGACAACCACCAGACAGACCGTCTCCAATCTAACCGGGACAGGAGCTCCAGGACGAACTGAGAGTCCTGTTGCTGAAGGCTGCCGTGGAAGAGGTACCACCCGTACAGAGAGGATTGGGCTGTTATTCCCAGTATTTCCTGATGCCCAAGAAAGGAGGAGGTCTCAGTCCTATTCTGGACCTCAGGGCCTTGAACAAGTTCTTGAAGAAAGACAAATTCAGGATGGTGAGGTTGAGAGATATTCTCCACAATCTCAAACTACAGTACTGGCTGTTGTCGATAGCCCTACAGGACGCCCATTTCCATGTGCCAATCCATCAAAACCACAGGAAGTTCCTAAGGTTCATCATAGGAGATATGCAGTATCTCCTATGGTGCTTCCCTTTGGTCTTAGCTCCGCCCCAAGGGTCTTCACCAAGCTCATGGCGGTAGTTGAGGCTCACCTTAGGAGATCCAGAGTCCACATATTTCCGTATCTGGGCGATTAGCTGATCCGAGGGAAGTCTGTAGTGCAGGCTTTGTCCCACTTGGAGGACATCTGCTTGCTGCTGCACACGCTGGGCTTCTCCCTAAACTTAAAGAAGGCCCACATGACACCAGTCCAATGGCACCTGTTCATCGGAGCAGTCCTAGATACCCGGCTGGGGAAGGGCTTCCCTCCCAAAGAGACAGTAATTGGCTTGACACAGACGGTCGACTTGTTCCAGAACCATGCCACTCTACCAGCAACTTCCTTCCGCCGCCTCCAAGGCCCCATGGCCGCCTGCTTTTTTCTAGTGCCAGAGGCCAGGTTGCGCATGAGATCCCTGAAATGGCTACTGAGGGATCAGTGGTCTCAGTACATCGGCTCTCTCTCGTGTCTCCTCAGGGTGTCCGCATCGGTGGTCAACGACCAGTCCTGGTGGGCGGACCGCAACCGCCTTTTGGCAGGGGGAACCCTTTTGGCCTCCTTGGTCTCAGACCAGAGTGGTCACGGATGTGTCTTTGAAAGGTTGAGGCGCTCACTGCGAGGATTTGCAGGAGACCGGCCTATGGTCGCCGACGGAAGCCAGGTGGCACATCAACAGGCTGGAGTTGCGAGCTATCAGGCTAGCCCTGAAAGCATTTGCCCCATCTCTGCAGGGGAAACATGTCCTCGTCCTGACGGACAACACAGTGGCAATGCACTATCTCAACAAGCAAGGTGGCATGCACTCCTGCCCCCTCTGCACGGAGGCGATGATGCTTTGGTTCTGGTTGCTGTAGAACAGGATCTCTGTCTCGGCAATTCATCTGGCGGGCACAGAGAACAACTTGGCGGATGTCCTGAGCTGGCAGAGCACGGTCTCGCACGAGTGGTATGTGTGCCAGGACGTCCTAAAGGAGGTCTTCACTCTCTGGGGTACCCGAGCAGTGGATCTGTTCGCAATGGAGTCCAACAGGAAATGTGAACAGTTCTGCTCAAGGGATTTCCCCAGCGAACGGTGCACTGGGGGGACGCGTTTCTGGTGGATTGGACCTTCCCTCTCCTTTACGCGTTCCCTCTGATTTCCGTCATTCCATGGGTTCTCCGGAGTTGAAGAGGTTTTGGGATGCCATAATCTTGATCGCCCTGCACTGGGCACGGAGAACGTGGTACTCCGACTTCTTGGATCTGGTCACTTCACTGGTTGCCTCGATGTCCGGATCTCTTAACCCAGTCGGAAGGTTGGACACTCCATCCGACCCAGAATCCCTCAACCTACATGCGTGGCTCTTGAGGATGAGATATGATGACTGCGACCTCTATGAGGAAGTACTTTAGGTGTTGCTGGATGTACGCAGACCATCTACAAGATTTTTGTACGCGTGCACATGGAGAACATTTGAGGCGTGGTGCAGGGAACGCAAGATTTACCCCATCTCTTGCCCCACCACTACAGTGATGGAGTTCCTTCAGTCACTGGCCTCTGCAGGCGTTCTGATCACCACAGTCAAAGGATATTTGTCGGCCTTGTCTGTGTTTAAAAGATGCCCAGATCAAGGTTCTTTTTTTTTTTTTTACGATCCCGGCAGTGTCATAATTCCTGAAGGCCCTTGTAAATAAGTTTCCACCAACTCCCTTTGTCCCAGATCTGGACCTTAATTTGGGTCTGACATTTCTGATGACGGCTCCCTTTGAGACTATGCATTCTTGTCCCTTACGGTTTCTATTTGAAAACAGCCTTCTTAGTGGCTATTACATCCACCAGCCGGGTGAGTGAACTACAGGCCTTATATTGTAACGCCACCCTTCCTGCGTTTCTTCCGGGAGAAAGTTTCACTCGGGTTAAGGCCTGACTTCCTCCCCAACGTTGTCTCAATTTCACCTGTCTCAGTCCATCGACATTCTGGTCTTCTTTCCTCCTCTGCATCCTTCTAAGCATGAGGAACAGTTACATTGCCTAGACCCGAAGAGAGCCTTGTTATTGTTTCGCCAGGACAGCTGATTTCAGGAGAGCTGACCAGCTCTTTTTCCTTTTCTTTAGCCCGTAAGGGCTTGCACATAGCCAAGCAGACTTTATCCCGATAGATAAATCTTCTGCATTGATGAATGCTACCAGTCCGCTGGGAAGGAATTACCAGCAGGCATCAGGGCCCATTCCACAAGGGGAGTCTCAGCATCCACTGCATTGCAGAGGGGGATCCCTGTCCGGGAGATTTGTCATGCTGCGACATGGTCATCTCTGCATACGTTTGCAAACCACTACAGTCAGAATGTGTCTCATTCCTCTGGTGCATTCTTTGGCAGGGCAGTGCTGCATAATTTCTTAGTATGACTTACTGCCCGCCTCCTTCATTTACTGCTTTCAGTGTCTATCAGGTGAGGAATCTGCGGGAGAAAGACAATCCATTGAAGGAGAAAATACCTTACCGTAATATTCTTCTCATGCAGCTTCCTCATCTCCCCTCCTATCCATCCCTGCTCAAAGTCTGTGGTTGGTGCGCATGTCCTCTTTCATGTTGACTTGGTGATCGTCCTCTGTGTCTGTTTTCTGTCTTCCTGCCACAGTTTTTTAAAACGAAGATTTTTCTAACGCTACTTGTAGCGTTTGATCAATTGTTCCTCTTTTGGAGGTTTATAATTAATTACTTTTTAAGGGCTCAGTAGCCCATTCTCTGTTTTCGTATGCAGTGTGGGGCGCTCTTGGAAAAAGGGGGAACTGAGGTTGGGGCGTAGTGACGTTGTATTAATACGACACCTGACATCATGTCCGGAGCTGACGACCAGAGGCAGAGCAAGACAGATCGATGGACGACTACCAGGTCGAGGTCCACTACGACGCCCCCTGTCATTTCAAATGTTTCCAAAGCAGCAACGCTTTTAGGAATATTGATCAGATGAGGAATCTGCGGGAGAAGAATCCATAAAAAGAACATTACGGTAAGGTAATTTCTCCTTCCTAGTGACTACTAGCATAACTTGTGATCTTCCTCAAAGAAAAGGGGTCTTCACTCCAGCTCCAGGGGTGCGGACGACACCTCAGATGAATCTCCACCTACTCTGGTACAGTTCCCCATAGGTTCCTCCACAGGAACCATTGGTAAGAATTCTGTGGCTTAAGGTTCAGTCCTGCCACCCCTCTCCACCTTGCCACCCCTGCTGCTTGTTGACGCTAGCAGAGGATATGCCTCCCGGCCTGGTTCTCGCCCCCTAATGGAGACGGCTCTCCTTCTACGTGGATAGGCTCCACATTCTGGCACTGAATTTGGGGGTTTCAATGTGGAGTATGATCTAGTTTACTGGCGTCACTTCCTCTCAAATCTTTGAAGGGAGCTCCATTGGTCCTTGACTCCATTGAGTTTTAAGGGACTCTCCAGAAACGTTCTACATACAAAAAAAAAAAGCCTGGCCGAGCTGGCCTCTAACCTAAATTATTCCAGCTTGTTGGACACCTGTCCATAGTGAGGATCAACCCTGTTTTACTTTTTAAATCAATCTCAAGTTTGGAAATGGACAAGATCTTATCCTCTATGCATCCAACTTCCTGCTGAGAAAACATCCTTCTGGACAAAATTGTCTGGACAATAAAAATATCTTTATCCTTTTCTTTACTTGGTTTGTAAATTCCTCCTTCAGATATGACTCTGTCCCAGAATCCATCAAGACTGTCACTATAACTCTTTTGATGAAGAAAGTAGGACTAGATCCCAAAGATGCAAAAAAGCTTAGGCCTATTACAAACTCTAATTTCTTAATGTAAATATTGGACAAGGTGGCTACTCTTCAACTGCAATCCTTTCGCAAAAACACTTCCAGAATAAAAACTCTGGTTTCAGAGCTAATCACAGCACCGAGACAGCCTTGCTTGATCCCCAAACCAATCTGCTGCAATGCCTGTATCTAGGGAAAACAGGGCTGCTTGTTCTACTAGATATGTCCGTGGCATTCAACCTGCTGGACCCTAGTCGCCTACTTTCTTTTTTTTTAAAACTTTTGTTTTATTGGCAGAGTTGATGGCAGTTACACGTTATGAGCATTTAAAACTTGAACACATAGTTACATTTCCATAGCATATTCATTGACAGTCGTAGATATCATGTTCTCAAGACAAGGGTTATGCATTCAGTACACATCATGTTCACGGGGGGAACGACGTGGGTGGAGTTGGGCCTTCTTCAGTTTCTTTATTGAGATAGCTGCAGAAGGCAGTCCAGACATTTTTGGGGCGAGATTGTGCTGGCAGATAAGCAATGTATTGCTCTTCACATGTTTGTGTCCAAGTGAGGGCCGAGAGCCACATCTTAAAGGTGGGGGTAGAGGGGGACTTCCAACATTGTAATATACATTTCTTAGCTACCATGCATCACACATTCAAGAATTTAGACATTCTCTTAACCTCGTCACCTCTTCAAATGCCAAACAACAATGCCATCGGATCCAGGCTGATTACACTACCCGCAATCTCAGAGAGTGCACTGAGAATATTTCCCCAGAATGCATCTAGCGCAGTGCACAACCAGAAAATATGTGCGTGGTCTGTGTTCTCAGCAAGACCTCTAGGACAAACCTGTACAAGGTTGCGGTTGAACCTAGTCACTTTATGTGGGGTGTGATACACCCTATTCAATAGTTTGTACTGCATGCAGCAGAATCTGAAATGTAGGGAACCCTTACGTGTGTGGGAGCACATCCTCTTCCACAAGTCGTCCGTGATCTCAAGGCCACGTTCATCAGCCCACACATGCTGGGCATTGGGGGGGGGGTCATGTCTGGTAGCTTAGCCAGTAGTATTTTGTATAATGAGGATACTACCCTCCGATTGTTGCTAGAATTGCCAATGTAGTGTAATTCAGGAGTATCTTGGGGTTCATCCGGGAATGATGACCACATACCGCGGACTGCAGCACAGAGTCTGTAGTACTGCAGCATTTTCAATGCCGAGTTAGTATGGCCGGGGTGCCATGTCTGAGGGGTAATAAACTTCCCTTCCGGGAATAGGTCTGTCATTGCATCATACCCCAGGCCCAGCCAGTGTTGGGAAAGGATTTTGTCGTGAGTGGATTGAAGCCCAGGAAATCCCCATATGTGGAGCGAGCCATTTCTAGTAAGGGCGGGGGGCAGTCATCAGGTTAAGAAGGCTGCGCCACGCCATCAGGGTGTACGCAATGGGTTCTGCTGGGGCGTCAGTTGTATATTTGTGTTGGAAGATCAGGGTTATAATGATGACTTCAGTTATGGACAGTTTTTCCAATTTGACGTGGGGCGGGGCAGTGGGTTGTTTATACCAGTACGTGGCAAACTTAGCTTGAGCCGACACCCAATATAGGGTCAAGTCCGGAGCCGTGAACCCCTTCTTTCTCATATGGTAAGGCTATGTGTTGCCATTTCTTTCGAACCGCACCGGCGTGCCATAGGAATTGAGAGCCCATTATGTTTAGATCGTCAAAATATTTTTGCCCCGGCCAAATCGGGACATTTCTAAAAAATGTACTGAAGTTTGGGGACTAAAATCATCTTAATTAGTGAGTTTTTTCCAGCCAAGGAGAGCGGTAGGGCACGCCATCTTGTCACCTTTGATTCAAAGTACTTGGCTGCGGTGGTGTAATTATCGGCAATTAAGGCAGACCTGGATAGTGCTACTTGAACCCTCAAGTATCTGATACCGTCAGGGGACCAGCAGAGAGGATATTCACTAGTCGGCTGTTAGGTTGCATTGGTGAGGGGAAAGATTTTGGATTTTGTGTAGTTTATGGTAAAGCCAGAGGTGCCCATTCTTCTTTTTTTTTTATTTTTGTTTGCTGTAAACCTCTGTCAATAGACATGTCAGAGCACAAAATAAAAACATTACACACAAAGGACTTATTGTATCCACAATCAACAGGTTGTATCAACAGTATGCAGAACAAACAGTAGTGGGGCATTGTGAACATTGCGATCAGTCTTGTTAAACAGGGGCTGAGTCACTTCCAGATGAACTGTCAGTTTGATTAATGAGGTAGCTGTTGAAGGCAGACCAAATGTTCTTAGGGCGAGATTGGGGAGGGAGCATATCAAGATACTCTTCCTCACAATTCTGGGCCCCAGGTAAGTGTGTTGAGCCACTTCTGGAAGGTCAGGGGGAGAAGGGCTCTTCCAAAATTGTAGTACACATTTCTCCAGGATGGGGTCTGGCATGGATTCACATGCTCATGAATATTCCCCGTCGTCAGGCTGGGAATCCTCGGTAAAGAAAAAATTAGTTTGTTTCTGAACTGTCTTTCTACTACTAACCAATCACTGGTCTATGGGTCATACTTCCCCCAGCCAGTGACTGCCCTCTACCTAAGCCCCTCCTCTGGCAACCATCTTCAGATTTTTACCGCACGTTCAAGTGTTGGGAGTCCTCGTGCTATAGCTCTCGAGCTTTTACTGCGTTTTGCCTTTTTTCCTAAGAGTTTTCTCTTATTTTTCGGTCAATATGAGCCTCATTCTTCTTCCCATCAACGGGGACCTGTTTCTGAATTTTTCTACGCCCCGCAAGGGCAAATTTTTGTCGAGAGTCTCTTCTTGGAGGATTCCGGAAGATCTTTGAGGCCTACTCTGCGTGGGCATGGCCCAGGACAAAGGAGACACGACGCCTACCAAGCTGTTTAGGAACTGCCCTGGATGTGAATTGCAGAATGTCTTTAAGGAGGATGAGCACTCCCGGTGCCTCTACTGCCTTCACAAGGGCAAGTCTCACGTGGAGGAGGACTGCGCGTTCTGTAAGAACATGTCCACCCGGACATTGAAGGACCGTCGGCCTCGACTCACTAACTGGCTGGAAGGGAAGAGCCCAGCAGCAGGTGAGAAGAAGCCGTCTGAGCGGTCTTCTAAGACCTTTGAGGGCGCTCTGGCGACAGGGGCCCAATATAAGGCAAAGCACTGCGAGTCCACGGGCACCGGGAGCGCCGTTGGTTCGGGCTCCTCAGCTGCCAGGCAGGGCACCATGTCCCCGACGCCATCAACCGCAAGCCAATGCTCTGGCTCGGGGAAAAGGAAGTCTGCTAACCCAGGTAAGCTTCGGGAGAAGCCCCGGTCGATCCTGACCGAGAAAGCCAAGGTGGGGTGAGGAGGTGACCCTGCCCCTAAGGTGAAGGCCCCAGAAAGGGCCAAGGTTGTGAATGCCCTGATTCACCCGGCCAAGGCCTCGATTGAAGGAGTTGTGGCGGCCCTGGCGAAGCCAGTGGAGGCTACCCCAGTGGAATCGACTTGTGGGCCTAGAGTTTCCCTGCCACCCCGGTGGGAATCATCTTTTCAACCTATCAAAAAGAACCCCCGAGAAAGAGGGGGGGGGGCACGGTAGCCATAAGGGACACAGATACCACCTCCGAAGATGAGATGGCTGGCGTCATAGATCCTGGACAAGACGTTTGAGCAAGTCCGGTACTATGGGAGGGATCCCGACGAGGCGGACGTAGAGAGCAATGGTGGAGTCGACAAGGAGCCGCGGGCCGTGGAAGAGACAGAGAATCCAACGCCCCAGCCGTCGCTCCCGTCGCAACCAATGCCTGTGCCACAGGACAAAACAGGAGCGATCTTGATGGCTGTCCAGACCCTGTGTACGGAGATGAGGACGAGGTTGCCCTTACCCCCAGCGGACGATCTAGTGGCGCCTGGACCGTCGGGGAGTGCACCCAACAAGCAGAGGCGAATCCATCCTCTCCCTCCTTTCCAGCCTTTACCTTCTTCCCCTCCACCAAGGGATGAAACGAGAACAGAGACGACTGGGACGGACGATGACGGTCGTGACGACGGGACGGATCTCCCATCACCCCTGCCCTGGCCTACCCTCCCGACGAAATTGGCTCCTTTCACGCCATGATCGCCAGGGCACAGGAGCTTTTCCAGCTTTGTCCCAACGACGGTAGGCCAAGAGGAAGACAGTCCTTTCACTCCTGTTGCTGGACGACATCTGGGACGAGGGACTATCGCTGCTCAAGAACCAGTCCATGGCTCCTGCGAAGAGGGACCGATATGAGAAGTAGTAGCGGGTCCCAGATTCTGCCCTGATGTGGCTCAGAGCTCAGCCGTCCCCGGATTCAGTGGTCTCCACGGCGGCCAAGAAGAAATCGTCAGGGCCTACGGCATCAACTTCCACTTCCCCACCAGACGGCGAGGGGAAGAAGCCGGACGCCATGGAACGGCGAGTCATCTCGTCGGCGGTGATGACCATCAAATCGGCTAACACCCTTGCGATCGTGGCACGCTACGCAAGGGAGCTGTGGTTCAAGATCGCTCCCCTCCTGGATTTCCTGCCAGACAAGAGGGCAGAGGCCATTGAAATCCTACAGGAAGGTGAGGTGGCGTCAGACTATGCCATCACGGTGGCCACGGACATCGCCAACAGCCTTATTCGCAGCGTTTGCCTCTGCCGGCGCAGGTTGCTCAAATCCACCGAATTCCGTCAGGACGTTCAGAACAGGGTACTGGACATGCCCTTCGACTGGAACAACCTGTTCGGCAAGGCAGTAGACTAGTCACTGCAGGCCATCAAGGCGGACACCGATACAGCCCGGGCCTTCGGTTCTCTCCATCAACGACGGCCATCCTTTCGGACCTCGGAGGCAAGTCTCAAGGTGCCTCCAAAGGATTTGGTGGTGGTTCCATGTCGTACCGCCAAGCGGCCTGCTCATCGTTGCAGGAGGCCTGCAGAGGCCACAGCAAGGCCGGAGGACATCAGAATTGTCGCCAAGGAGGCCAAGGCAGCAAGGCCTCGGCCAAGCATGATTGAACCGCCCGTGACGTCAGTCCCCCACTCAAGCACCCCGGTGGGAGGCCGGCTGGCGAATTTCGTCAACGTGTGGGAGTCCATCTCCACTGATCGTTGGGTGCTGGATGCTCTGGCCAACGGGCACACTCTGTAATTCCTAAGAAAGTGTCCCCATCTACCACCCGTGGCCAGGAAGGAAAACCACATGCCTGTCATGATCTCTGCTTCCAAAAGGTCAGGGTTTTCCCAACTCCCTTGGAAGCAGATCCATAACCCAGGTTCCGAGTGCCAACCAGTCCCAATTGGGACCTTTTGGACCCAGTCCTGGCGCCAGTGGCACCAGGCTCATAAATATGCCCAGTCCCAGCGCTGGAAGCGCCGGGCTCATAACGCTTGGGTGGACTTACCTGCAGCAGACCATGCTGCTTACTTGCCTGCCAGTTGAGCCTCTGATCCCCTTCTGTTTGGAACTACTTTTCCTGTTGGGTGGGGCTGGAGCCACTCCCTAGATTCAGAACACTGGAACTCTTCTGGAAAGCAGGAACTCTTTTCTTACCTAGGCGTGGCTGTGGAAGGAGACACCTAAGCACTACAGGAGGCTATTTAAACCACACCCGGTGGATGAATCTTGCTTTGCGTTATTCTGCAACCTCTGCAGCAGAACGCTCATCGTGTCTTCTGCATCCGGTCCTGGGCCTAAGGAAAAAGGCTTACCATTCTGAATCCAGTCTACAGCAACATCTATTAAGACAAGAAAGAACAGGTTAGCATTCCGGCAACTGAAAGGCAAAGGCTTACCATCCTGAATCCAGTCTTCAGCAACACCTATAAAGACAAGGAAGAACAGGTTAGCATTCCGGCATCTGAAAGACAAAAGCTTACCAACTCTTCGCACGTTCCGGAGGCCTTCGGCGCTGCATCCCGCATCTGAAAGACAAAACAAGGTGCGTTTAAGACATTGGGGAACTTTAATACTCACGTGCCATTACTCCTTTCCACATCTAATCCAGTGGGTATTCCGGCACCCTGCAGCCGCTCCGAACTCGTACCTGCAAAATAAAAAGACAGTTAGAGCGCATCGTGAAGCAGGCAACAAGCGCTTACTTACGTGCTTCCAGGCGCTTCTATTCATCACACGGGCTCCATCTTCAACTCACTTCAGCCCGTCATCCGCCATCGCCGGAACCCTGCAAAACAAGAGACATCATTACTAAAGACTTTACAGACATTTGAATGACTCGAAACTTACCGTTCGTGCAGTAAACGACGGACAGCAGTCCTCTGAAGTCAAGAGGCCTGCGCTACCTATCCAGTGAAGAAACTGGTTACAGCACCCTGCCCCGAGGCAGATGGAGAGCTCGGCATTCACTTACCTAAGACATCTTACTCTACACGTCAGGCATACAGTGCACAGAGGTCCAGCCCAAAGAGCCAACCGGGTGCTACACATCACCTTTGAAGATACGGTAGTCGCCCAGTCAAGACTGGCGCCTCTGCGAGAATCAGGTGAGCGTTACAATGCCACAGCTACTTCTGGAGGTACGAGCAATGCCAAAAAAGGACATGATAGAACTCGTCCCGAAGAGGCTCTGGGGCTCTGGAGTATACTCGTGGTACTTCCTTGTCTGAAAGAAGACCGGCTGTTGGCGACCCATACTGGACCTTCGTCGCCTCAGCAAATACATCAAGTCCCAGAAGTTCCAGATGGTCACCCTTCAGCATGTGTTGGGACAGTTGGAGGATGCCTACTTCCACATTCCAATATGCAAAGGACATCGAAAGTTCCTACGATTTGTAGTCCAAAGGCGACAGTACCATTTCAAGGCCCTACCCTTTGGTTTGAAGTCGGCACCGAGGGTCTTCACCAAGTGCCCGGCACCAGTGGCGGCGTGGCTGCGCCTGCAGGGGATCCACGTATACCCCTACCTGGACGATTGGCTCATCCGAGCAAAGTCAAGAGAACTCGCCGTCGATCACACAGCGAAGATCGGCGGACTGCTCACGGATCTGGGATTCTCGATCAACTTCGCGAAATCCCACTTGATACCATCGCAAGACCCCCCCCTTCCTGGGAGGCAGACTCGACACAGTGGCGCGATTGGTTTCACCGTCGGAGGAAAGGATGAAGGCCATCCTGGGCAAGGTACAACGGCTGTTGACCATGGACATGGCCCGGGTGAGGTCCATCAAGTCCCTACTCTGCATGATGTCATCGTGCATCTACCTCGTGCACCTATGCAGGTTGCGGATGCGACCACTGCAGGAGTTCCTCGATGCCCGTTGGATGCAAGCAGTGGGCAGTTTCGAGGACAAGATCTCCCTTAACGAGATGTTCCGCCAAGTGATCCAGTGGTGGGGCAACCACGCGCATCTTGCGGCGGGTTTGGACTTCCAGACCCCCACACATCAGGAAACAGTGACGACGGATGCCTCCCTGGAAGGATGGGGAGCGCACACCGGAGATCTCCACGCAAGAGGCCTTTGGCTCCCGGAGGAGACGTCACTACACATCAACGTCCGGGAGCTCTGAGCCGTGTTCTGGGCCGTCGGGTCGTTCCTCCCATCCCTCAAGGGCAAGGTGGTGAGGGTCTTCACTGACAACACCACCGCGATGTTCTACATCCGGGAGCAAGAGGGCACCAGATCCCCAGCCCTATCCAAGGAAGCGCAGGATCTATGGCACTGGGCCATTGCCCACAGGATGTTCCTGGTACCCTTCCACCAGGCGGCAGTAAAGAACACTGTCGCCGACTCACCAGCAGGGAGCTGCACTCGTGCCACGAGTGGGAACTCCGGCAGGATCAAGTGGATCTGCTATTCCGACGATGGGGCAATCCCCAGATAGATCTCTTTGCGACGGCGACGAACACCAAGTGCCGGAGGTTTGTCAGCAAGTTTCCCCAGCTGTGGAGCATGGGCGATGCATTCTACTTCCCCTGGGACGGCCTGTTCCTGTATGCATTCCCACCGTTGCCGTTGCTTCTGCGACTAATCAGTCAACTCAGACGGTCCCAGTGCAGGATGATCCTCGTTGCACCGGCGTGGTCGAGGCAGATATGGTTCCCAGACCTTCTTTACTTGTCAGTGTCCCCCCCAGTCAAACTGTCGAAGGACGCGGATCTTCTCGCAGGGAAGGAGGTGCCATCCTACATCACGACCCAGGAACGCTGAACCTGCAAGCCTGGCTGCGGTAGCACTAGAGTTCGGAGGCTACGCTATCCCAGTGGACTGCAAGGAGGTCCTTGCAAAGGCCAGGGCGTCCGCGACTCAAGTGCTATGGGCATAAACGGAAGAGGTTCTCTGTCTGGTGCCATGCACAGAGGATCAACCCTTTATGGATTGCGGCCCCTTAAGTGCTGCTGTACTTGCTGTCGCTGGCCAAGACAGGGCTGGCACATGCCTCCATTAAGATCCATCTTGCGACTATCTCCCGCTACACCAGAATTCTGGGGCGGTCGTCGTGGTGGTCTCACCGCCTGGTGAAGGAGTTCATAAAAGGACTGTTCCACTCGTTCCCGCCGGTGAAGGCTCCAGCCCCGACGTGGGAGCTCAACGTGGTGCTGACCAGGCTTGTGGTCCCACCATTCGAGCCTCTGCATTCCGCACCGTTGAAGTAACGATCCAAGCCCTCTCCTGTAAACCTCCATACCTGACATTCCACGAGACGACGGTAGTGCTGAGGACGCATCCCTCCTTCATGCCCAAGGTGCCGGTAGACTTCCATCTTCACGAGCCATTGGTGTCGCCTATTTTCTTCCCGTCGCCTTCGTCGCCGGCCGAGAGGACTTTGCACTCGCTGGATGTGGCTAGAGCGCTGAAGTTCTACGTGGACCGCACAAAGAGTTTTCGGAAGACATCACAGCTTTTTGTGAACTTTGGACCTGTGAACCAAGGGAAGGCCCTTTCGAAGGCTTTCATTTCCAGATGGCTCTCCGGCTGCATCATGCACTGTCACCGGTTGATAAACTGACCGTTTCCCGGCCGTCCGAGAGCCCATTCGACCAGAGTGATCGCTGTTACAACGGCGTTCCTGTCTGGTGTGCCCCTGCTGGACATCTGCAGGGTTGCTACGTGGTGGTCGACGCACACCTTCACGAAATCCTACTGCATCAACTGGGATTCCAGGGAGGAGTCCAGAGTTGGCCAGGCAGTGCTGCGCAACCTGTTCGCTTTAAGGTGAGCCTGGTGAGGAGGTAAGAGATGCTTAATGTTGAGTTGTTGAAATGCTTAATGTTGAGCCTTGCCGCCTCCCGTGGTTGTGCATGTGTAAACTGCTATATATTCTTGTATTCATGAGCATGTGAATCCATCCCAGACACCATGCTGGAGAAGGAACAAGTTACTTACCTGTAACTGTTGTTCTCCAGCATGGGTCTGGCATGGGTTCACATGCGAACCCTCCCTCCAACCCCTCTGCAGCTCTTCTCTTGGTCCTACTGCAACTTTTACGTGCTACCAAATCTGAAGATGGCTGCCAAAGGAGGGGCTTAGGTAGAGGGCAGTCATTGGCTGGGGGCAGTATGACCCAGAGACCAGTGATTGGTTAGTAGTAGAAAGACAGTTCAGAAACGAAAGTGAAACAGATTTTTTTCTTTATCGAGGATTCCCAGCCTGACAGGGAATATTCATGATCATGTGATTCCCTACCAGACCCATGCTGGAGAACAACAGTTATAGGTAAGTAACTTGTTCCTTCTTAGCTATCATGCAGAATATATTCAGGAATTTAGCCATACGCCTAGTATCCTCACTGCTCCACACACCAAACAATACCCCCAACGGATCAGGGTCAATCACCGTTCCGGTGATGTCAGTGAGAGCCTTCAAAATCCCATCCCAAAAAGTCCCCAGTATGTGGCACGTCCAGAACATATGTAGGTGGTCTGCACCCTCTGACTTGCAGCGAGCACAGGTGTGTGTGTGGAAGTGCGAGCGAACTTACAGATTTTGAGAGGAGTGTAATACAACCTGTTCAGTTACTTAAACTTCATGACTCGAAAGCAGAAATTGAGGGATACTCTATTAGTATGCGAGCACATCTTCTTCCGCAATTGGTCATAGTTCTCGAGGTCCAAATCGCCAGCCCATTCAATACGTGCTTTGGAAGGCCGGACTGGGTTACCCATCAATAGCATTTTGTATAAAGAGGAGATAACGCCACGGGCACCGCTTGAATTAGCAATACATGCAATCACGGGGTTTTGTCGGGAGGTTTGTTAGGAAAAGTGGGCCATCTGGCACAGAAGGCGGCACAAAGCCTATTATATTGTAACATCTCGAGAGCAGACCCAGAGTGGCCCTGCCTCCATGTCCGTGCATCGATGAACCTCCCATCAGGGAAGAGATCGATCAGCACCTGATAACCTAGCTCGCCCCAGCGGCGGGTCAAGGCTGCGTCGTGGGTGGGTTCCAGTCCGGGGAACCCCCATATGGGGAGCCATTTATAATAGGGGTAGTCTACATCAGTTACGTTCAACAGGCGGCCCCAGGCCAGAAGGATGGTTGCCACAGGGTCAAGGGGGGAATCCAGCACATTATCTCAAATTAATATAAGGGTCATGATGTTCACTCCAGCAGCCGCCAGGGTTTCCAGCTTGACATGCGGGCGAGTCAGAGCACTCTGGTACCAATGAGTGGCATATTGGGCCTGCATGGCCATCCAGTATAGCAGCAAGTCAGCAGCCGTGAATCCCCCCTTTTCATATGGGAGTGTCATGTCTGACCATTTCTTATGTACCGCAACTGAATGCCATAAGAACTGAAACAGTAATAGTTCCACCAAGTGAATGCGCTGCTAGTACTCCAACAGTTCAAGACTTTGAATGATAGGATCCGAAGTTGCGAGATCCTTAATAAAGCTGCTCATAAAGTTCTCAGAATTGTACTCAATATTTAATGATGTCCATATTCAAGGAGTCAGAGTTCTATGCCAACACGTGTTTCGACCTCCACAGGTCTTTCTCAAGGCAAAGCCCCCTGTGTCGATTCTTGTCATATGATAATTGCTTCTAAATATATTCTGGTATAATCCCACTCGCGAAATTGGAGTCCTCAAAAACCCGCTTTACTGCCAATGTAGAAAATTCAGATCGTGAAGCGACTCATGTGCGACTGCCCAATGTGTCCGAACACTTAAAGCCTCAGAATGGCATAACCTGAATCTACTGCCGTCTGGAGACCTGTGGAGGTCGAAACACGTGTTGGCATAGAACTCTGACTCCTTGAATATGGACATCATTAAATATTGATTATAATTCTGAGACCTTTATGAGCAGCTTATGACCCTGTGCATTGTGACCTGATGACATTGTACCCTCTACTCTCACATGATAATGTACATAATGTATTTACTGTATATAGGATGCTCCCTATCATGTAATGAATGTATATAGTGTAACTAAATCTGCAACCTGTAACCAAGTTCTAAGCATTCTTGTTGTTCTGTGCGCCCAGCTACCCAAGGGTTTTCGGACGCTCTATAAATAAACAAATAAACAAAAGGGTACATTACTAAAGATGTAGAGCAACTTGGCGACCAAAACCATCTTGATGAGAGAGAGTTTACCAGCAAGTAGTGATGGGAGGGAGCGCCACCGTGCCATTTTCGATTCAGCAAGCTGTGCTACGACCAAGTAGTTATCTGCTAACAGGGTTGGTTTGGACGGAGACAATCAGACACCTAAGTACCTCATCCCGCTAGGGGACCAGCGAGGTGGGTACTCCAAGTTAGGTTGTTGAGTGGAATTGGTAAGTGGGAGAATCTCAGATTTGGAGTAATTGATTGTGAAGCCTGAGAGCGTGCCCACTCGTGTGATGTCTCGTAGTACGGGCTCCAGATGAGTGGCAGGATCTCTAATGTATAATACGTCATCTGCGTATAAGTATATTATCTCAGGGGTGTCTTTCCGCCGTGTTCTCCTGTGGGAATGCGCGCTCTGATGTGGTCCGCCATAGGTTCTATCACAAGTGCAAAGAGGATTGGGGAGAACGGGCAGCCCTGTCAGGTACCTCCTAAAGAGTGTGAATAATGTAGATGTTAAGGAATTGACTTAGATTCTTGCCATTGGAGCGGTGTACAGCAATGTAATGTATCCAATGATACTGGGGCCAATCCCCACCGTCTCAAGGACTAGCCACATGTATTTCCATGAGACCATATCGAATGCTTTTTGAGCATCGAGTGTGACCATGATGGCACTCTTGTCCTGGTCGATTCTGGCCATCACATTGAAGAGCCACCAGATATTATGAGAGGTGGATCCCCCAGGTACTAAGCCCCCTTGGTCCTCGTGGACCAGGTGAGTCATGATCGGAAGGATGCAATTCACTATAACTTTAGCAAAGATCTTGGTGTCTATATTCATGAGGGAGAGGGGCCTGTACGAGCCACATTCATCACTAGGCTTGTCGGGCTTGAGCAGCACCATTATGACTGCTTCACGTAGGGAGGGAGGGAGAGTAGACACAGTGATTCGTCCCAGATCTCTAATAGTTTGGGGGCAAGGATAGCTACCTGCTCCTGGTAGAACTCGGGGGTAAGTCCATCAGGACCCGGTGCCTTGCCCTTCGGGATTTCCAGAAATAGCCTTGACTATTTCGTTCAGCAGGATCAGGAATCCATTTGGTCCATAGTCGAAGAAGAGATGCATGTTGTGGGGGATTTGTTCAAGTAGATCTCTCATGTGATGTTCACTATGTCCACGGGGCAAAGCATAGAGATTAGCTTAGAACTCAGTAAAGATATCTAGTACTTGCTGATCCGACCATTGTGGGATACCTTGCGCGTCCTTGATTGATACAATCTGGGTCTGCTCCCATTCCCCCCTCATTAGTTTAGCCAATGTTCTCCTTGGTCTTTCACCCTCTCCATATTTCCGTGCAGCCTGTGGGAGACTAAAGCATTGAACCCCTCTCGTGCCGTGCGTTTCAAATACCTTAAGTTCCCCGCTAATTTGGGTGAGTTTGGCAGGGTCCGCCGCCGTTGAGCAATCCTGCTCCAGCTGCTGCAGTTTGGATTCGTAGTGACTAAGGTCATTTCTTATAGTCTTTAACACCCCTGCCTCCCTCAATATGGCCATCCCTCGCATGTATACCTTGATGGCGACCCAGCGGACCCCAGCTGTAGTAGCTGTAGGGTGTTAGATTCATAGAAGGTCTCGCCATCTGCTAGATTGTCGACCTTGAAGACTGTCGAGGAGGGCTGCGGATTTGAAGTGCCATGTGCTGAAAGTAGGTACAGGAGCACCCAACTCCACTGATAGAGTAATCGGGGCATGGTTGGACAGCGTTATGAGTAAGAATTTGCGCTTCAGCAATCCTCCACATCAGGCTGTTAGATATCAATAAGAGATCAATTCTAGAGGAGCTATCATGAACAGTTCAATAGTAGGTATATTTGCGGAGCTGAGGGTGGAGAACCCTCCAGGCGTCTCGGATATCAAGTGATGCGCTATGTATGTGTAGTCTACGTGCAGCGCGTGACAAAGCCCTGGGTGCAGTTCCCGTCCTATCCATGCCAGTGTCAAGTATCAGGTTCATGTCGCCTCCCCAGATGATCTAAATACCCACATAACCCAGCAGTATAGAAGCAATATCATCAATAAAATCCAGAGTTTCGATATTGGGACCATAAGTGTTCACAAGAAGATATTCCCTGTTCACTATTGTTAAGAATTTCTGAACTCTGACCAAGAGGGGCAGAGGTTCAGAAGGCCAACCTAGTTTCTTGGAACAGGGTAACCTCTGGACAAGCCAGACCAATCAAGGTAGCAATGGCAGGCAGTCAAGACGAAGTCTCAGGAGGGGTGAGGGTGACTGAAGGACCTCAATGAGCACACAGAGCAAGGACACTTACAAATTACTCCTGACAGGTGTTATATCAAAAATATAGACCCATTTATTACAAGGCCTATGTAACATAGACCACAGCAAAGAATCACAGTAACACTAAGTAAACCAATACATCACACTCAATACAATATATATACAAGACCATGGGGGGTCTAAAAGGGTGGCTGCATGAAATATGTCGCCAACCTAGATGGGAAGGAAACAGACACTGCAGTTAATCTTTAGACCCAGTTCAGCATCCGTTATTAACCTAACTAAGAGGCAGTCCAAGCCCTAAGAAGAGAAGAGCCTTGTGATCAATAGTACATGTAGTGCAAGCGCATGCGATTGTTCCAATGGGCAAAACAGGGTCTCTAGCAGCTCGGGAAGGTGGATAAGGCATATGAAGAATTAGTTCCCACTATTCAGAAGGACCTCCACTTGAAGGCAGATGCAGTTCGAGAGTTTGGGATGGAGTCACTATTTCACAATAGCAGTGGACAGGAGAGGGGACCCCAGGGGCCACTCCTGTGTAAAAGTTGGCTGTTGCGCTAGGGGCCACCAGTTGGGGTATTGATTACTCACCGTTCCCTGATGCAAGGAGACCCAAACTTCGGCAGGTTAGTCCAATTCAGTTGCAGGTTCGAATGTGGCAAAAAGGACATCTTGGCACCTTTTAGTTCCTGAGATCCAGCGAGGATTCCCAAACGGGACAGTGGCGCTTTCTCTGCTCCGGGGAGATGAATCGCCCCAGTTTCATTGCATCAAGTTTTAGGGGCAAGAGGGTCACAAATGCAGCATACTTGCAAAGGACGTTGCCGCAGCAAGGCAACAAGTTAACCGCGTTTACTCCGGTCCGGGCGCACTCGTCTCAGTTCAGACCTGGGAATGCCAAGTGTATGACATTCGGTGTGAGGGTGCCATGGACTCAGAGCTAGCAGTATACCAAGTTTCGAGGGCCTCCTCGAAACGACGGCGGAAACGGAGCAAAGGTCCCGCGTAAGCTGGTCAGCCTACTGGTTGGCCCAGGGACACTTCCGGGAAAGCTTACTTGCAGGTTTTGGTGCAGGTGCAGAGAATAGTTGGTCCCATTATTCCAATGGGTCGAAGCGTCTTCGCAGACCTTCTAGGACGACCAGATGCAGAGGGGTCCCACGGCACGACAGCGGGCTCAGGGTGCCAAACCTTCCCCGGGGTCACCAGCGGTTCCTCGACTCAGCTTCGTAGTTGCAGGATACTTGGATCCTATCCTTTCTTCAGTGAGAACTCAGGAGATTGACCTGGTAGTGGTGTTTGCAGCCTCCTCTTATCCAAAGTTCCCTTTGTGCCAAAACGGAGCCAATGGGAGATCTGCTCACAACCACACACGCCATATGTGGACCAATCAGACCACGGTGGTCTCAGGCATTCAGGACACTCCAGACTCTCTGGCACCCAGGATGTGTATTGGGACCAGACATCCCAGCCCACATCCTGGAGGCACACACACAAGGCATGCAGAAGCCAGCGAAAGCATTGGGATTTGCGGGAAAGTACATGACCAAATAAGGACTGACCCGGGTCGACTCGACCTGGGAAAGGTGAAGAGGCAAGATGGCCAAAGGACAGGACAAACAACCTTGTGGCATGGCCATTTTGAAGCCAGGCCACCTATTTGTGCCAAACACGGTTAACATGTCAGGAAAGGGGGTAAAAATAATGCGAAACGATAGCTGCCACCAGTCCTGTCCATGACACATCTGCACAGTTCATAAAAAGTCCAGCGAGAGTATCTAGGGCCTTTTGAAATTACTATAGACCCAAGTGTGCTGTATGGTAAGATACATTGCACACTTGTTACCTGTTGCACAAAAATTGCAACACGAGAAAAGGACTAAGGGAAATAAAGTCTCCCAGTACTGGCTGTCTTAAGGGCATGTCAGTTTCCCCATAAAAAAAGTG
The DNA here is from genome assembly GCF_040938575.1 of Ambystoma mexicanum. Taxonomy (NCBI): domain Eukaryota; kingdom Metazoa; phylum Chordata; class Amphibia; order Caudata; family Ambystomatidae; genus Ambystoma; species Ambystoma mexicanum. Next base: position 1,478,497,184 of record NC_090921.1, read on the forward strand.
AGCGAAAGCCCAGAGGAGTGCAGCTGAAGGCTGTGCTTCTCTAGCAAAGTCAGTCAATGGTGTCTAAACAGCAATAAAAGATTTGGGGATTGACACATGGAGGGAAAATTACATACAATTATGAAATCTTTCCTAACAACTGTCGTGCAGTGCAACGATAGTGTATAGGCGTGCTATATATGCCATATCATATCTTACCCTCAGAATCAATATAGCTCTTATGGAGCGAAAATTTTATATTCATGGATCATTGTCCCCACCCCCGTAGCCTGTGTAGAATAAGTCGTATAGAATCTATTAGACCCCCAGGTTGGTGCAATGTTCATCGCCAGGCTACCCCGACAGTGCGTTTCTTGCAGCAGAAGTATCTTAATACTGTGTCTCTGGGCATAAGCCATGATTTTGCAGGCTTTGGTATAATTGCTTAGTCCCTGGACATTCCAGGACATTATATTTGTCGACATTTGTCATGATGCCTACCCCCGGGCATCCAGACCAAGTCCAGCAACCCCGGAAGCAGGCATCATGTTACCCAGAGAAAGCCCAGCAACCCCTGTTAGGGGCTATATGGGTACAGTCCTGGCATCTATGGCGCCAGGCTCATATAGGGGAACAGTCCTGGCGCCATAGGCGCCAGGCTCATATGTTAAAACTTACCTGATGCAGACCATGCTGCAAGAGATCCAAGCCCATGTGAGGCTTGGAAGAGACTACTTTACCTAGGGACTATTGTTACTCGGGTGTGGTTGTTTAGGAATACTTACCTGGGACTACTTTGGAGGCTATTTAAACCACGCCCGAGGAGCAGCACACGCTTTGCGTTATTCTGCATCCTGCAGTGTAACGCTCCCTGTGCCTGCAGTCAGCATCCAGCCTCTTGCCACGCCCGCCTCGAGTCCAAAGCGCCTAGAAAGAAGAAGAAAGGTTAGAACAAGAACATTATTGGGTTTCTCACCTGATTCCGGATTCATCGCACCTTTGAACCAGAAAAAGACTTTATTTAAAACACGTTGCATCGCCAGCAGCAGCGCCGCGCCATACTCACCGTTCCTCGCAGCATCTCTACGATCTGGCGCTGTCCATCATTATGTTGCCGCATTCCAGCACCTAAGGGGGACAAGAAAACAACAAGGTGAGCCACGGGAACAAACAAGGACAATCTCTTGCCACCATATACTTACCTGATTTTACCGCCGGAGGTATTTTTCAACAGCATGCCAAATCTTCTTACGCCGCACCTGTAAGAAAAGAGAAAGCAGCGAGTTAAACCTTGGCATCATTTAACGGACAGTGTGGGATAGCACAGACTCTTACCTGAATGCTTTCAGCTACCGCAGGACTATCTTCTTTTGGGACTAAACTGCAAGATGAACAAAGGAATTGGACAAGAGTGATTATTCAGACATTTTTGAACTCTTAAGAACTATATACTTACGGTCCTTCGCCAGGAGGTTTGGAGCCCAGATTTGTCTAGAACTCTTCCAATATCCTCAAGCCAGTGAAGTAACTGGCCATCAACGCGCCCCTGCGTTCCTCGCAGGATGGAGAGCTCATCATTCAAAACTATAAGGTGAGCTTTGTGAATGGGAATATCACAGGTGATAAATGGGGATGCAGTGAGGGGGCTATTGCTCAAATCCACGGGTGGCTAATTCCCTTTCTCCGCCTTTAGGAGACTACTTTTACCGGTCAAGTGTCATGCTGAGAACCTGGTATCTGCAGAAGCTGCTGAACCCCCGACAATCCACCCAAAATGTGGCACTCTGAGCTGACATAAATATAACTGCTCAGTGTACCTCACTTTCAGAGGAAAGGGGGAAGGGACAAACAAACAAACACCAGGCTGGAAGCTATCAACTTGCTGGTTCTTCACCTGTAGATAAAACATAAACATGCAATATACCTCATTACTCATGGGTTACTATACTAACGTTAAACTCTAAATCCTTAACCAAAATAGTTTAAAAACCATACCTGGTTCTTCTCTTCAGAATGCCCAGAGAAGTGAAAAGCAGACAAGACTTCCTTACTTGTGGACCAGAATCTTATAGATAATTCAGCCTTCTCAGTAGGTCCATGAATGTAATTTAACTTTGTAGTTAGTCTGCTCAAATCTAAGATTCTTGAACAAGGTCTTCAAGTAAGATTTATGAAGTTCTTTTAAGTTCTTGTATTTGTTTTTAATATTTTCTTTGTAGAGAGTCTTTTTCTCAGGAACAAATTTAACTTGCGATGGAATCTTCACGTGGAAAGCCAGAAACCGCGGGAAGAAAAAAATCACGCGCTTTCCTCCAAGTGGCGGGAAATACGCACACGCGCTGACGATTCAATTCACGGGTAAAACGCTCTCGCGCTAAAGTCCAAGACGCGAATAAATACCTACACGCGCAAAATACACACGCGCTTATTTTATCATGCAGAAAAAACCCTTGCGTAAACGAATAGTAAACGCGAGTCCAAAGTACACACACGCGCTTCACTCTCACGCGCAGAGAAACACGCGCGGGCGAAAAGTAACAGACAAAAAACTCACGCGCTAGTTTGATTTGACACGTAGCGATAAAAACAAACGTACGCGCTTCAATCTTTTTAGATACAGATTTGATTTCAATCCCTTAGATAAATATAACCTTTTTACAAAGTTCAACAAAACTGGAAAGTCACTTATCTTGTGAATAAGACTTGAAAACTTCTTTTCTCAGAAAACATGGAAGTTTCTGACTCCTGTCCTGTGTCTCCACCAAACTCCAAACACGACTCCTGTTATACTTTCAGATCTTCCGCTCAACTGCTAGAAACTTGTCACCCTTGACAAAGTTAAGCAGGAGCAACAACGCACACGACCTCTCAGCTGGGCAAGGACGATGAAAGGCAGTTTAGAATGTTCATTGTCCTCCCTATAAACAATCTCCAGCCAATCAGAATGTAGACTGAGAACCTCCATCTTGGCTTGGGGCAATCTCCATAGACTGTAATGAAGGTTAAGGGCAAAATTGGCTGTTTAAAAATATAACCCATAATAACTACCTAAAACCTTTCTATACTAAATATGTGTCTCCCCTGACCCAAGGTAAATGAGTATGATACTGTATGTAAAGAATATGTCACTCCAACCTGACAGTACCTGACAGTACCCCCCCTCCTAACGCCCAGCCCCTGGGCCACTCTTCAATGGCAATTTCTTATGGAATCTTTCTACCAAACGAGGAGCATGCACATCACTAGCTTTCTCCCAAGTGCGCTCTTCAGGACCAAAGCCCTCCCAATCAATGAGATACTGTAGCTTTCCTCTTACTCTTCTAGAGTCCAGAATTCTCTTAACCAGAAATTCTTCCGAAGCATCTTCCTCAATCACAACTGCCGAAGGAGTAGGTGTTAATCTATTTCCTTTAACCACAGGTTTTAATAAAATAACATGGAAAGTTGGATGAGTTTTCATATGACTGGGTAATTTAAGACGAACAGCCACTGGATTAATCACCTTTTCAACAACAAACGGTCCTACGAAACGAGGACAAAACTTATTTCTTCCTTTAATTCTCAAAAACATGGTTGATAACCACACCAAATCTCCCTCACTATATTGAGGACTAATCTTCCTTTTACGGTCAGCAAACCCTTTGTATTTTTGTTTACTCTCCACCAACACCCCTTTTGCCTTTTCCAAATTTCTTTTCATAACTTCTAGTCTCCTTTCGACTTCTGGGTTTCCTGAATCATTCTTAATCTCAATACTAAGAAAACGAGGATGAAAACCTCGTCCCAAATAAAACGGAGACATAGAGGTGGCCTCCTTACTACAGTTGTTATATGCGAATTCTGCAACCCACAACAAATCTACCCACTCTTCACCTGTCTGCAGTTAACACCTCAAATATTTTCCAACTCCTGATTTATCCTTTCTACCTGCCCATTGGTTTCTGGGTGGTAACATGATGATAAACATACCTCCACTCCCAATCTCTTAAAAAAAGCTCTCCAAAACTTAGAAATAAATTGAGAACCTCTATCTGAGATGACCTGACTGGGAATTCCATGTAATCTTGCCACTTCTTGCAAGAAACTATGAGCTAAACTATCAGCGGTAACCTCTCCCTTCATTGGAATGAAATGTGCTTCTTTGGTGAGTAAATCAACTACAACCAATACCGAAGTACAACCTTTATCTTGTGGCAGATCCGTGATGAAATCTAAAGACACTGAGTACCAAGGCCGCGGTGGAACTGGTAACGGCTCCAATAACCCAGAAGGCTTTCCAATGAGATTCTTAGATCTAGCACAAATTTCACAGGTCTTAACAAAATTAAGGGTATCTTGTCGAATTCGTTCCCACCAAAAATGTCTTCTGATCAACTCAAGAGTCTTCCGATACCCTGGATGTCCTGCCAAGACTGATTCGTGACACTCCTTCAACATTTTTTCTCTAAGTTCAATTGATGGTAAATAGAGTCTGTCATCTAAATAAGGTAAACCATCTTTAATTTTGCGAGCTGGATCCAAACAAACCCAATCTTCAAGTTGTGTCTCAGAAATGGATTCCCTTACTTTCTTGAAGATTTCGTTCTCCTTTTCAACCCCAGCAAGAACAAAACATTCTGGAGCGATCAATGGAAGAGGCTCTCAAACCGACTTAACCTCACTTTCTGGAAACTGCCGTGACAGAGCATCTGCCTTTTTATTTTGATTACCTGGCTTAAAAGTAACTATAAAGTCATAATCCGCAAAAAATAATGACCACCTAAGTTGTCGAGGTGTCAGAGTTTTTGCTGTCTTCAAAAAGAGTAAATTTCGGTGGTCAGTTAATACAGTCACAGTGTGACGTGCTCCTTTTAAAAAATGTCGCCATTCTTCAAATGCTGCTTTGATAGCAAGAAGCTCTTGGTCTGAAATGGTGTAATTTTCCTCTGCAGGTGAAAATCTCTTAGAAAAGTAAGCCACTGGATGCGATTGTCCTGTAACATTATGCCTCTGAGACAACACTGCTCCCATTGCCACATTGGAAGCATCAGCCTCTACAAAAAATGGTTTGGAAGTATCAGGATGAATCAAAATAGGAGAGGTAATGAATTTCTCCTTCAAAATATGAAAAGCCTCATCAGCCTTAGCTTCCCAAACAAATGGAACTCCTTTTCTTAAAAGTCGAGTAATTGGAGCTACTAAACTGGAGAAGCCTTCAATGAATCTTCGGTAAAAATTGGCAAATCCCAAAAGGCTCTGGATCTCCTTCACATTAGTTGGAGTAGGCCAATCACGAACGGCTTCCACCTTTTTTGGATTCATTTCCAGACCACAAGGAGTAATCACAAATCCTAAAAATTCTACCGAATCCGTATGGAACTGACTCTTCTCCAATTTAGCGAAAAGATTATTCTCTCTCAATTTCCTCAAGACCTGTCGAACGTGAATTTTGTGTTTCTCCAAATTCTGTGAAAAAATCAAAATGTCGTCAATATAGACGATAACAAAAACATCAAGAAATTCCCTCATCGATAAAAAATTGAAAAGCCGCTGGGGCATTACAAAGACCGAAAGGCATCACTTGGTACTCGTACAGGCCAAATCTGGTTTTAAATGCCGTCTTCCACTCATCCCCCTCTTGGACACTTACAAGATGATAAGCTCCACGTAAATCCAAATTAGAAAATCTGGTTGCACCTTGGATTTGATTTAACATTTCTGAAATGAGAGGGAGAGGATACCTATTTTTCACTGTCATTCTATTTACCCAATGTAAATGAGTATATGATACTGTATGTAAAGAATGTCACTCCAACCTGACAGTACCTGACATCAAGCAGACGAAGCTAGGTGGGCCAGTCCATTCAGTCATCTCTGCACTATGCATCACGTTGGTGGAGACCGTGGCTGTCCATTTCCGCCCGACACCCCTGTGTGAACCAGGTGAGCGTAACACATTTCATCATCCTAGGGTATATCCCAGCTAGTAAGTCCCAGCGTGTGACCGCAAATGTAAGTATTCCCACTAAAGCGCCCTAACATGACATGAAGTACTGCTCTGCCTCTGCCATTTTCAATAGAACTCCCCAGAACAACACCGCCCTCCTACCCACCACCCCATTATAGCTGGAAGTGACCTTTCCCACCCACTTCCACAAATACCAACAACCCCACCTAAACAGGTGATAGCAGGCGGATCCCAACATGGACTGGCCATGCTTTGGGCCCAGCGGGGGCCAACATCGAAAAAGTCGACCAAAGTAGCCATTGCAACTGCAGCGGGGTGCGCTGTTGCTATGCAATCAACTAAAACAGCATTAATGGAGTACCGGGATTCGATACAATAGACCGGCATTGTAAACAATTGGGATATCGTTACATCTCATCAATAAATGTAATGGCAGAGAATAGAACTAGAGCAGCTCCAAGTATGTTCCATCAATTCCAAATAGCGCAGGCGAAACAAAATAGAGCCATAGGTGAAAATATACACTAGTGCCCCGTTGCGACTGGCTTGTTGTTCAACAGGAATTTCCAGTTACAGCGCAGGTGGCATAGTGTATCATGATTCAAAAAATGTTCACACACATACAGGGAGGAACTAGTTAATCGGACACTAGTAGCAACTCATAGATGAAAGGTTACCGAATGCAAAAATCTTGGGGAGTTCGAGTGCAGTTAGATTACGGGTCAGTCATTATCCATGAGATCATCCGCTGGGTTGTTAAGCAGTATCTGCGCCTCTATAAACTTCACCGCTTCATTAGGGACCGTGAAGAAGTAGAGTTTCTCCCTCAAAGTGAACTTCAGCGGCGCCCGAGACAATATTGCATAGATGTTCCGCTCACGCAGCATCTTCTTAACACCAAGAAATTGGCGCGCCTCCTGTTGTACACCTACAGAGAAGTCAGGAAAAATCCTGATTATTTGGGAGCCAAGGCGTCATTCCCCCTTCTCTCGTGACAGGTGGAGAATGAGGTCTCTTTCCCTGTAGCTGAGTATTTTAGCAATAAAAGATCTAGGAAAATCTCCAGGTTTGGGTCGCGGGGACAAGGCCCGGTGAGCACGTTCAACTGTGAAGAAGGGAGAAAGATCAGGGTTGTCCAGTAGTTCCTTAAGCAGATTCTCAACCGCTAGTTCCATGCAACCCTTAAAGGCATTTTCTGGGACACGGATAATACATATATTGTTCCTGCGTGATCTGGATTCCAAGTCATCACACTTGGCCTTGACAAATTTCATGTCTCGGTTAAGAGAGGTAACCGTGTCCTGGAGGGTATGTAGACCATCTTCATTGGCACCAATCCTAGATTCCGCTTCAGTGATTCTGGTTCCAGCATCATCCAATTGAGACTTAAGTGATGCAACATTGGCATTTATATCGTTTAACTTTTCATGGAAAGAAGCAAAATTCTTAGCCATCGATTCCATCATCGCTGTGAGGTCGGGAGCTGGAGTACCCGGCGGCGTAGAGGGTGTTTCCTGATGTGAAGATGCAAGACCGGGCTCTGATCTAGGTGTCGCCTAACAAATGTATCCATGGCCCCTGTTTTGTTTGCGCCCCGGGATCTGTTAGACATTTCAACACTGTGAGAAGAGTGATAGGGCTCAGGTGGTTGACGTCCAGGCGCTGTATCTGTATCCGCAAGCTGTGAAGGGGCCTGCCGGCAACCAGTTGTCACAGCAGTGGATAGTTTGGGATCAGGATGGAGGCATAGAGTCACGGTAGCAGCCGACAATAGGTGGCACGTTGAGTATGACACTCCCGAGACTGAGAGTATGCATAGAGATGGGGGCAGCAGTATGATGTTACAGGTTGGGCAGTGGTCCACTTCCTCAGTGCACGGGAGTGTGTCTGACCCAGGTCGCTGATATGCAGGTGTATGGATGGAGCCACCAGTGAGAGTATGTTATCCTCTTCACAGGATTCGTGTTATTTAGTAGGTTGACGAGGGGGGTCACACGACCAGTATGGTCAGAAGCGCCCCAACAGAGTCATGTTTACAATTTGATGTGCCCAGGGCAGGGGGGCCCTCCCCGTGCAGCCCCTGATAGTGATGAAGTACAGAGGGAAGTCACTAACAGTGACAAGGAACTTTGTTTGGGCGAAGGCTTTCTACGGGTGTCCATGAGCAACTGAGCCACCTGGGGGCTCAAGGATGATTGTTGCACAGTCCAGCAGCGACGATGATGCCAGAGAGCTCGGTGCTGGAGCGGAGCGTGTAAATGAGGGTCTGCCCCGGTCCACAGCTGAATCTATGCGTCCCCCCAGAAACCGAAAGCGGGCACGTCTAGGCACCCCCCCCCCCACATCAACAGCAGATCGCGCCGCAGGGCGGAGCCCAGGCGTTCGCCAGTGGAGGTAGGACAGGGTGCAGGGAAGCCCTGCAGCGGGGCTCCCCAGGGAGACTCACCTGTTGAGGGCCGCCGGTCCGGCAGACACAGTGGCTAAGGTGTCCTGTGTGAGCACCCCAAGTCCGCCTCACCGGCCGCAGGTGCCGCCCGGCACACAGCACCCAACAGGATCCTCCGCCGGTGTAGCATTGATAACCAGGAATCCGAGCCGCTCCTCTGGCTCCGTGGTGACGCCTGGTGCACTGCGTAGTGCGGTCATGCAGTCGTTGCGTCTCCGGCCCCAGCTGCACAGCCGGGCAAGGAACGGGGAAGTCGCCAGCAGTGTTCCCCGCAGCAGCGGCACCCGATGGCAGAGGGTCGCCGCGGGCGCCTATATTTTACGTGCCACGTCTCGGGCCGGGCCACCCCGTATGACTACGTGGTCTGGGCCACCCTCACAGAGCAGAGTTCAAACTGCAATATCACGGTCCCCAGACACTGTTTCTTTCCAGAATTCAAAGCAGGCATGCCTCTATCAGTCAGCTGTGTGTGATAGCAGTTGTAGCCGAGAGATTTTAGAGAATCTGCCGTTGTATACGGATTTATGTTGATGAAGCACGGAGCGATCAGGCTAGGCAGCAGTCTTCCAGGCTGCTCAACAGCGCCCCCCGAGAAGGTGCCCATTCTGGTTATATCTCTCAATATGGGGTCTAGATGAGTAGACCGGTCCCTGATATATAGCAGGACATCGTCCGCATATAGCAATATCATGTCAGGGGGATTTTCCAGTCGTATGCCCTTGTGGGAATGTCATGCCCTGACGTAGTCTGCCATTGCCCTCGTGGGAATGTCATGCCCTGACGTAGTCTGCCATTGTCTCAATGACCAGTGCAAAGAGGATTGGAGAGAAGGGGCAGCCCTGACGTGTGCCCCTTTGGAGCTTTAAGGGTTGGTAAGTCAAGGAGTTGACCAAGACCCTGACAGTGGGGCAGGTGTATAACAACTAGATATATTGGATCATATTTGGGGCAAGTCCCATTTTCTCCAGAACAGCCCACATATATTGCCATGAGACCATATCAAAGGCCTTATAGTCGCCTACTTTCAACCCTGAACAACTTGCGGAACTCCTGTGCCCCAGAAGATACAAACTGGATTAATTCCTTCTTAATGCACAGATGATCTTCTGTGTGTTGGGGTAATGCCTCTTCCAAGCTGGCCCCAATTCACTGCGGACTTACTCTCGACTGACATGGCGCTTGTCAATACACTTGAGTGAGACTGGTAGACAGACTAGGAAAGGCCTTCCCCACCCTAGCTGCCCGGCAGTGGAATTCATTACCTCTCACCTTAGGACTGAAAATAACCTAGTTTCTTTGTGTTTGTCTTTGAAAACCCTACTCTTCAACTAAACCCCAATCCAGTATGACTTTGAATTCTGTACCGTGAGCTACGCTGTGTCTGCTTTTGTTTGTTCTGGTGTGTCTGTGCGCTCTGATGCCTGTGGGTCGGCGCTTTATAAGTAAACAAATAATAAAAACCTCCCCAGTGCTTGACTCTTAAGTTACTGCCTATGGCAAGCCTCCTGAATTTCGCCCAAGCACCATTGCCACTAGGGCGGGGAGAGTCTTAGGTTGCCTGCGTCCTGAAAGCCAGTGGTCTGATTTGACCTTACTGACCTTCTGCGAGAGGGTCCTCTGAGTTAGAACCTAAATCACTTCAATGCTGCTGGAGCTGCCTCTTTTATGTCTTTGTGGCAGAAGCATGACTCAGTCTGTGTACCATAACCTTGCTAAAAGCCTCAGTGGGATCTCCTGCACCCCAGATTGTCTACACACCACATTCCTGAGAGTTTGGTGGTGCAGACTTCTACTGTGATGTCAGTCTCCGGCATTCCCTTCTTTGCTCTCAGATGAGTAGTGTGAAAATTGGATGCCATATGACACAAGAGTTTTGCACAATGCCTCCGCAAGTACATCCACCTGCTGCAGGCAGTCTACTCCACACGAGTAGAGAATTTGAAGACCATGAAATAGTAGAATTCACCTCTTGTGGTGAATGGCAAGTAAGCTGTGCACCAATCCCTTCAGTTTGGCTTCGCAATGGACAATGGGCCCGTCTTATGTAGAAACTTTTGTTTGTGTACTTCATGGATTGTCTGTCCATGCAACGATTCTGCGCAGACGGTTCATCAGCGACAAACTGTTGGGGTAAAAGACAATGTTTCCTTGGGTTAGTTGAAGACTTCCAAGACCATGGCTATTTTCTTGAATTTAGCTGTCTGGTAGACTGCTACCTATCCCCCCAATGGCCATTTAGTTCAGTACTCCCTCTCATTTGCCTACAGTGGTGCAAGTCAATCACTCTATGGAAAACAGGCTCAGTGACATTCTCCCATCAGGGAAAACGCAGAGGTGTCCAGAGAGGTGGGGTTGCGGCTTCCACTGTGCCTTTCACAACACCTGGTCCAAAACACTTTTAGATTGTATTTTGTCCATTCTTCTCCACTGAGGCGAGACTTTACCCCGTTTGTCAGAGTGGCAGTGCACCACCTCATATGCTTGGACCTAAAAGATCCTGTGTCGGGGTTTCTGACTCCATCTCACCCAACTGCTGACTACTTCCCGCCATTCTTCTGTGCCAGACTCCCTCCTCTTAGAGGAAATCCGTCAAAGTTTGGTTTTAAAAAAAAGCTGTCTCGGCACTATTAGAGAGCAGTGAGAAAATAGTTCAGTAATTCAGCTTTGCAATACTCCCTGTTCCCCATTGTAGTGAAGCAGAAAGATACTCCCTTGAGCTGTGACAGAAGCGCTGAGTGATCTGTCACTGGAGATGCTGGTGTGCGATGGGAAAGCGATAACACGCAAGTTGGGTGCCAGACAGGCGGTGGTCCAATGCATCCTTGTAAGTGCAGGGGTAAGCCTCCCTTTGGCGATGAGCCGGGTGGCAATGAGGGGGGAAGAGGCGATTGTATGGAAATGCCTGCAGAGTGAAGTTTGGGGTCCCTGTTGGCCTTGCCGAGAGCTCACTGGTCTGAGCAGAAGTGGTAGAGTAAAATGTACACGAGGGTGCACCGAGGTGGGGGTGTCCGAGGACAGTCATTTGTGTAAGCTGATAATCTCTGTCCTGCAAATTAGGGCACTCTCCTGCTAAAGAAAGCTGGTCTGTGACACTCCTGAGGCTTCAAATGGAAGACCGGAGTGGTAGTACTGAGGTGAAAACCACCACCTCCTGACCATTGGAGTTCTAGGGGGCCCTGAGCAGCAGTGAAGAGGCCAAATAGTGGTGGAGCCTGTAGTGCTGTAGGTGAGACTGAAGTGGTGGAGCCCTACCGAACCTTAGGAAGCCTGCAGTTCACTATGGAGAGGCTGCAATGAAGGGAGAATATTGTGGAGGCTAGAGCAAGCAAAGGCCTGGTGGGGATATGGGCACAGGGCCTCCAGAGGCGATGTGATTGGAGAACACCAGGAAACACTAGGACTTAAGTAAAGTGACTAGACCCTGTAAGCAAAGGGACATAAAGTGGAATAAACCAAGGGGAAAGTTAAATAATACATTGGAAAAATAGAAGGTAGACAAAGGGAAGCAGGGGTGAGGGAGAACCCGCGATATAGCACAGCCGGTCAAGTGGCACAGCGAGTAGAGCTCTCGCTTTGACATCCGTGCAGAGCCTGTTAACGCAGGTTCGAATCCCGGCAGGGCCAAACTCAGCCTTTCATCCTTCCGAGGTCGATAAATGAGCACCACACACCGTGGGTAATAATAAGTAGCGCTCAGATACCTGAGGGTTCGTAGCGCTATATAAATGCCTAATTATAATTATAATTGGAGGCAATATGGGGTTTAAAATGGAGGGGGTGAAGAGCAGGAAAAACTCCTTAAAGAGTGGAAGTGTTGGAGGTGAACCGAACATCAACAGATATGTTGTAGACCTTGATATGACATTAATAACGCACTCATGCACAAGTGTTTCAAGGCACGAAGAGGCAAGATATGGGAAACAAAGGGAGGGCAAAGACAACTATCTTACTAGGCCTAGTGACATTGAGATCGCGCAACTGCAGAGGGGAGGGAAAAAGTGCCAGGAGAAGGGGAGGAAGGGCAAGGGCAGGACACAGGATCAAAAACAAGTAGTGTGGCCAGCAGGTAGCTGTGCAAGGGTTAAGTACAGACAAGTGCGACGGTAGAGTTGCAGATACAGACCCAAGTGCAAGGGTTGCCAGGAGGCAGTGCAGGTGTGCAACTGGGCGGCCAGGGACCTGGGCCTGAAGTTCAGAGGGTAGCCAAGTGACTAGTGCAGTAACAGACAAGATGATTCTAATCCTTTATGCAATATGTGCAAAATCCCACAGAAACAATCCTTAAAACACTTACTGCTGGAGTGCAAGGGAACGTGGCCCCCAAGACTTCTACTCTTTGCTAGATTTGGCGTAGGGGGGGTGGCTATATAGAGTAATCTTTCTGGGATCTCTTGATCACAGGACATTGGAATGACCTGACAACCGCGGTATTACAAGTCCTAGAAAGGCATAACATTGTGACTTCTAAAAAGCTGCCATAAGAGAACATCATAGATTTTTTGCTTCAACTCAATTGATATGTTTAGTTGTGAAATATTTTTGTTTGGTTATTGTCTTTGATTCGAAGTGATTTTTTTACATCAACTCGTCTAATGGATAGCTGCTCTTCTTCTCCCTCTCTTTTGTCTGTTTTTTTCTTTTTTTCTCGGTCATCTTTGTTCCTTTTTTTATTTTTATTGAATGAAGGGTGTTTTATTTAGTTTAAAAGGCAAAAGTGAAATTCCTTTTTTAAATTTCTTTTTTCTTCCTCCCGATGTTGGTTGGTTTTATTGAATGATTTGTACTAGAAGTAATAAGTATTTTCTAAAGGATTTTTCTATTACCAAATACAAATAGTATCAGACAGGATGATTGATGGATGCAAGCATTTGTTGGAGCATTGGGCTGAGGAACTGTCTCTAAAACTGGACCATATCAAGGACCGGTAGAGGTGCAACCAAAAGTTCCTTTGGATTCGAGAGAGAAGGTGAAAGTCTGCTGAATGTGGAACAAGCAAATCAGGGATAGCTTGCCTATCTGCAGCCGCAGGAGGGATTAAAACCACAATTAACAGCAGAGGAGGCGCAAGAGGTGCGAACCCATGCGTCGTGGTGGTGTGTTTTCACTATGCCTAGAAGTTGAAAATTATAAAGAAGGTCCTGGGTTTGGGCAGTAAATAAGTATAAACATTAGAATTTTGGAATCTTTTAGACCCACCCCCACACACCTTGATGAGACTCAATGTGCAGGGACTTGACTTCTTGGCTCAGGGACAAAAGCGGGGCGCTGTCAATGAGGGATACACTTTTTCACTGTCTTCTTCAAATGGGAAGAATGAAAGTGCTGCCTAGTCACTGAAGCATTTATACCGGGGGACACAGCAGAACTGGTGGAGAAAAATAAGGAAGACTCGGTGTGGAAAAGGACATGAAAGATGCACATGGAAGGGCAGGTTAAGGCCCTTAGGCCTGGAATGAAGATGCTGCTAGGAAGTTTGAAATTGACTACCCCCTCACTTAAATGACATACTATGCGCTGAGAGTTACAATCATGAAGATTTAGAGGGAGAGCTGCCTTATGAATGGGGGATAAGGTGGGGTAAGGGTAAGCAGGGAAGGGGACAGAGACCCGGGTTTGGTGGAGGGGTATGTCTCTAGGTGTTTTGGTTAGCTGTTGGGGGTTGCGGATGGTGGGTGCGTTGGGGAAGGCTAGGTGAGAAGGGTGGCGGACAGATTGTAAGGGGGGGAATAAAAAACAAAAAAGTCAAGAGGTGACAAACGGATCATAAAGGGACATAGCACACCTTGTGGGGGATCCGAGATGAGGAGGAATAGGCTTAGGGGGCAGGAAGTACATTCCTGGTAGGTTGTGGTGGGTTAGGCATAGGTAGAGGCTGGAGGGAGAAGAGACAATAAAAGGGAATGTGGCTGGGAGTGAGGTTATGGTTTGAGGGAAAAGTTGAACAAAAAAGTGTACTTGGTTGAGTGACAGGTCATTTAAACCTGGGGGAAGGGCTTGCATGCATGCAAGGCCATAGTCTAATTAGTGCTGCTGGGGTGACACTGGGGCTTTGAGGCACTTTTCTGTAGTCAATGGGGAGGGAGGGGCCTGCTGATATTTCTGAAGTTGTACAATTAACGGATTTTGTGTTACACTTTATGCAGGCTGAAGTATTCACAAATCATAAGTGCTTGTATCAGAGCAGTGTTTGTTTAAAAAATATATTTTAATGTTATAAATGATCTTTTATGAAAAAACAATAAAAAACATGTAACATTCATTGATGAATTTGATTAACATCTTTAGACATCTCATGAAATCTCCTCGGATGGAGGACATCCTCAGGGATGCCATCAGGGACGGGCTCCCACCAATGGCTCCGGCGCCGCAGACTCCGGTGCAGACGCCCCTGGGCCCTGCCAGCCTCCTGTTTAGGCAGTTCCGCAACAGCCTCCGCCTCTGGCTCCGGTCTCCACACTGCAGCCCCTCGCTCCCAACTCCCCTCCTCCGGTCCTTGACCAACAGGACCCGCAGGCGGACATAGATGAGGAAGAAGACCCAGACACACCATCTTCAGCCAATGTCTACCACAACGACTGTCAGAGTTGGCAGAGTACTTGGGCCTTCCTCAACCCAAGGTCGAGCAACCAGCAGAGTGGGTCCTTGCAGAAGTCCTCACCCTACGTCCTGTGACCAGAATGAGCATCCTGATGTAGAATGACGTAGTTGCCTTGGCCAAGAAGGGTTGGCTCAATCCCCACTCAGTCCAGCCGGTGAACAAACTCCTGGACACCAAGTACAGGCAGGTGGAGGGGGATACACTCTTGCTATTTGCCCATCCTTAGCCACACTCCTAGGTGATCGCTGCAGCATCACTATACTTCAAGCCTCAGTGGTCCTCAGCCTCCTCCTCTGAGGCGCTGCTAGGCAAGGAGGAGAAGATCTTGGAGACGTACGGGAAGAAGCTGCATTCCAACGCGTCCTTGCACCTTCGTCAAGCGAATGTGGATGCCATGCTGGTGGCCGTTCACCAGAGGCTCTGGAGGGAAATTGCTGATTTCCTCCCAGAGCTTCAGGCACAGAGCTGATCACGATTCAAGGCGGGATTGGCAGAGCCCAAGATAGTGCTGGCAGACATCATGGAGTCCACCATGGCCCACATTGCCACCTCTGGCTGTGCCATCTGTATTGCCACAGACATGAGAAGAACGGCCTGGCTCCGTGCTACGAATTCAACCCGGGTGTCCAGGATTGCATCTTAGGTCTTCCGTTCAAAGGGGGTGACCTCTTCCACTCCACAACGGACGAGGAGCTGGACAAAAAGAAAAACAGCTCCCAAACGGCCAAGTCTTTATCCATCTTGACCAAGACCACACCCAAAACGTACACCCAGTCACAGCAGCGCTCGGACAAGGGGCGTACCTACGGAGGGTTCTGCAGCTTCCAAGAACAGAGGTCCAGGCAGCCTGACCGTTTGCTGACTCAGCATCGGCGCAAACAACAAAAAGGAGGGGGGGGTGAGTAAGCGCGTTGTCCAGTCCCCCTCCTCTGCAACAGCCTCAGAGGGAAAGAAGGCATGACACGCCCCTCCTTGTCCACATGTCTCCAGTGTGTGGGGGGGGCAGGTTTGCTCTCCATTCACATTTCTGGTGCCAGAATTTGGCGGACCCCTGGATCCTCTCTGTATTCTCCATGGGGTACCGCCTCCCTATCTCAGCCTCTCCTCCCCTCACTCCCACAGGTTGGGACAGCAACTCTTTTGGCAGAGATCCGGTTGTTCATACAGAGCCAGGCAGTGGAGTAAGTCCCAGCCTTCCAGCAAGGCTTGGGCTTTTACTCCAGGATTTTTGCCATTCAGAAGAAGAACCAGGCGGGGCCTGAGAGTTGTGCTGGACCTTGCCACCCTCAACCTCTCCCTACCTCTACAAAAATTCAAGATTGTTACGCCAGCTTTGAAACCGCAGACATTGTGCAAGGGAGACTGGATGTGCTCCCTGGATCTGAAGGATGCGTACCTACACGTCCCGATCCGGCAGCCTCATCGTTCTTTTCTACGATTCAGGAACTACCATTTCCAATACAAGGTGCTTCCTTTCGGCCTCAACTCTGCCCCCAGGGTCTTTACCAGGCTGATGAACACTGGCGGCCTGTTAAGGGTGACACTCTGTCCTCTTGAAGTATGTATGATGAGTGCCTGAGTGGTGATGTCATGAATGGAGTGTTTGAGTATGATTGTGTGGAAGGCTGTGTGGTCACTGTTCTACCCAGGGACAGTTGAGATTATGTAGCCTGTGTGATGGGAGCCAGTGGGCTCCGCTCTGATCCTGAATTTATTTGAAGAATCTCCTATGTATCATCTGATTAAAGCAATTGAAGAATTCTCCCGGCTCCCAGTGTCTCCTTTGACCTGCAGACCCCACTTAGGGTCACAACATAAATTAGCGGTGAGGCGGTCTTGATGGGAACACGAGAGAAGAAGCGACTGACAAGTACCTGTGTGTTTGGGGCCAGAGGGAGTGAAGAGAAAGGAAAAGGAGACAGGGGGCGGGAGGGGGGTGGGCAGCACAGGATCACAGAGACTGAAAAAAGTGACGGAGCCCACTGCCCTCCATGATGAGTCCCACCACCCAGGGGTGAAGAAGGTGCCTTAAACGGCTTCCAAAAAGTAGCAGACAGTAACGGGGAGAGGAACCCGTAACCACAGACTACCCCGAAGGCTTGGAGAGACTGTGTCTGGCACTGCCCCACTAGTAACTAAGGAGTTTAGAGTGGGTCCAGGACGTCCTGGCAGCAGGCACCTGGAGTTAAGTGTCTTCTGTGTAGTAGGGGGTGCCAGTGATCGTAAGGACCAAGGATAGTCTGTAGCTGTGAAGTCATGTGGGCTGTGAAAGCCTTTGCCGGAGAACATTAAGAGAGACATGTAAGGGGTGCTGTAACGGTTGACCACGAGGGGCAGGAGCATGGACTTAAACCAGGAGAACAAAGTGAAAGGGATGACTTTCTACTGAGTTCCAGCAGGGCAAGCTTGGTTCTGGTGTCAGTTGGTGGTCAGGAGCTCTGTTCTGTTTGGAGCCTGGCTCCTGTGTGGTGACGTCACACTGTGTGCTGTGCGAGCTGGCGAGTGTTTAGAACGTGGTTGTCCACCTACAGTTTGTCTATGACGCGTGAAACACGTTACGTCTTGGTGACAGTGTAGAGGTGCGAAGGGTCAAATTTCCGGATTAGAGTAAGGAACCATCCGACGTTTCTGTGAGCGTGAACAGGAAAAGGCATCCAGCCTGTCTTGGACCGCTCTGGTACGAGCGTGGATCCTTAATCAGTGGCAGGAGTCGAGAGCTGCGGGAGACATCACTACAATAGATTCAGCATTAAAAAAAACTTGCCATGGGAAGTGATTTTTGTGGCTCGTGGAAGGAAGACGCAACACAGTGAGTAGCAACCAAGATTTTATTGAGGAAAACCAAGTGGGGTTTCATCGCCAGAGTGGAGGCCCGAGGTGCTTTCGTGATGCTGTGCTGTTGATCGCGCTGGTCGTGGCCGAGGGCCATGGTGGAGATTTCGGATATGTTGAGCTATGCCAGCAACGTGAGTTTCGGACAGCATTGGAGTTGGGAAGCGCCTGATCTGTGTAAAGGAAAGGAAGAAGGAGATATGAGTTTCCAATGATTTCATTTGCAATGTTACAAAACTGTAAAATGTTAAGAGTAAGCGTAAAGATGGATCTATTTCTTGCACACAATGCACTTTTCTTTTGATCTGATTATTCTTCACGTGTTCACGCAGATTGGAATGTTTTAGTGTTTCGTGTTGTGCTGCTTTATCGTGAAGGAATTTGGTAACGTTGACTGTTTGGCAGCACGTTGTGTGGGTGTGAATAATATATGATCTGTAGCATAGAGTAAACGTTTATGTTTTGAGGTGTTGCTGGTTGTTACAAATCTGGAACGTGGCATTAGGAAGATCAGCCTGAAATATTGGTGATCTTAGTATTAACGCTTTGAGGCTTTTCAGGTAACATTACATGGACTCTGAAGTAGCATATTGTTCCAGCTATGTAACTTGTGAGGTTGTAAGAATGTATGTATGCGTGATTGTGCTAGTGTAACTACTTTTTGAGGATTTTCAGGTTTGTTACGTTGAAGTTTTGGGCAACTTGGACTTTTTGGATTTAATTCGTAAAAGCAGATGTTTTGAATTTGTAAATTTAGGAAGGCCCTGTCAAAATGTGTTTAGTTTAGGAAATGTTAAAATATTATATTTCACTTTATGAAAAATCTTCTGTGAAGATGTTATGTACATTATGAGTGTTATGAGCATGGGTGTGCGTTGCCCTTTGATGTGCATTACAAAAATGGGTGTGAATGGGCCATTGATGGGTTTCGAGCATGGGTGTGTGTTGCCCATTAATTAGTGTTACACTTGGTGTTTTTAGTGGTAACTGGTTTTAGGAATGGGAGTTTGGCAGGACGCTGCCTGCATGCTGTTCGCGGCGCGAGAGTGTGGGGACGCCTTCATGTCTTGTGTCTGACGGTGAGTTAAGGGGTGCGTGTGTGTTTTACCCCAAGGTTTACCAAGTTGTATGCTTTCCAAGTTGTGAGTTGGCTTGGGTAGATTTTCTTGTTTCTTAAATTGATTAGCAGGGAGTTTCATTTTTTGGTGGTACTTCTCTGTAATTTTAGGGCTAATTCTGACTTTTCCATCCAGTTTCCGGAGGTTTTAGTCATTGTTAGTGATGTGTTGGGTTGAGACTTGCATGTAGATGGCTCAGGTTGGAACGACCGCCAATCTGGGATCGGTGTTTGGGTATTTGTTTTGGATTTCCTCTGGTTTTAGTGGCCCTGGTGTGAATGAGTTGCTGGCTGTCTGGTAATGTGTGTGTGGTATATGGGTCCTGGTGTCTAATTAAGATCGCTCCGGGGTGAGTGAGTGATAGTGCTTGCTTTATTGGGGCAGGACCTGGTCTTTCCCGTTGCTGGGAGTTTGTGCGTGGGTGTGGCAGCCCCACGATTCGCCCGTGGCAGGGGTTGAATAAAAGGAGTTATGAGTTCTTTGAGGGTTTGTAGTTGTGTATGGTGTGTATGCCCACGGTGGGGCCGTTTGTGCTCGTAGGTGGCAGCTGCGAGGTTCCTTGGTGGCAGTGGGGAATGGAAAGTGATCAGTGCTTCTTGTTGGGTTGTGAGAGTATTTGAGGCGGCTGGGTTTTGTTCTCTGTTGGCTTGTTTATGTTGGAGACACTGCCCTGGTTGCCCGGAACTGGATGATGGTGTGCATGTCTGTGTTGCTTTGCGAGTGTTTGTGCATTCGTAGGAGGAGAGGTGTTGGTGTCGGTTGAAGGAAGGGAGGTGTTAGGGTTGTTAGGCTTTGAAGGAAGGGAGGCGTTTAGGGTGACTCTCTGTCCTCTCTGTCCTCTTGATGTATGTATGATGTGTGCCTGAGTGGTGATGTCATGAATGGAGTGTTTGGGTATGATTGTAAGGAAGGCTGTGTGGTGAGTGTTCTACCCAGGGAATGTTGAGATTATGTAGCCTGGGTGGTGGGAGCCAGTGGGCTCAGCTCTGATCCTGAATGTATCTGAAGAATCTCCTATGTATCATCTGATTAAAGCAACTGAAGATTCCTCCCGGCGTATCCTTTGACCTGCAAACCCCACTTAGGGTCACAACACGGCCCTCCTCAGGTCGCAGGGCCACCACATCCACCCGTACCTCGACGACTGGCTCGTCATGGTGACATAGCCGGAAGCAGTGCACCATACTTCCCACGCTCGTATGAACACACTGCACGAGCTGGGTTTTTCACCCAACCTCAAGAAGTCGCAGCTGCAGCCCACGCAGACCTTCTTGGGTCTCATTTGGGACACATGCTCTGAGAGTTCCCTCAGAGGACAAGGTCACAGCCCTCAAGAGGGCCACCGCGCACTTCCTGAGCAGAGAAGTGCTCTTGGCCTGGTGGTACCCCCACCTACTGGGTCTCATGGCAGCAGTCCTACCTGCCGTCCCCACACAAGACTCAGGAGGAGGAGGATACAGCTGCACTTTGCAGCCTCTTGGAACCAGGAGCGAGGCTCTCAGTCAGAGATGATCAACGTTCCTCCATCACTTCACCCAAGCCTCACATGGTAGTCCAGGGTTTGCAACCTTCGGCTGGGCAAGCCCTTCTGGCAACCTACCCCACAGGTCACCATCACCACGGACTCCTCTCTCGAGATTGGGGGGGGGGTCACCCTGGACAACCACTGCGTCCATGGCACCTGTACCCGGTAGGAGCAGGAGTACCACATCAATTGGCTGGAACTGAAGGTCATCTGGCTGGCGCTCACAGCCTTCATTCCGGTTATTGAGGGCAAGGTCGTCCTCATTCAGACAGACAACTCGACCAGCATGTTCTATGTCAACAAGCAGGGAGGTACCAATCCCCACCCCCCACCTTGTGCAAGCTCGCAGTCAGCATGTGGGAATCCAACCTGGAGGCAGACAGGCTCAGCAGATTGGGGGCGGACAACTATGAGTGGCAGTTGAACCATCTAGTACTACGGCACACCCCAAAGTGGACCTCTTTGCCTCATGGGACAACAGGAAGTGCCAAATGTTTTCTTCCTGGCAGGGCCAGGGACCTGGCTCCCTGGGTGAGGCATTCCAGATTCAGTGGGACGGAATGACAGCATACGCCTTCCCGCCCACACCACTGATACACAGGATAATATGCAAGATCAAGAAATCTCGCCACCTCAGTATCATTTTAATAGCACTGTGATGGCCGGCCAGGCCATGGTTCTCAGAGCTGTTCAGCCTCTTGAAGAAGCCGCCCATTCGCCTCCCATTTGGCCCAGCAGCACATCTTCTGGCACAGCAGGGGCGCAGGGTCATCCATCCTGCTCCACAGAAACTAGCCCTCACAGCGTGGTTCCTGAACAGGTAATGCTAGGTCACCTCAGCCTCTCCCAGACTAATCTAGAGATCATAAAGGGCGCCAGCAGCAAATATACCAGGGCCCAGTATAAGAGCATGGGGTCCAGGTTCTGCCGCTGTGCAGACTCTTAAGGGTATCAACCCCCTTGCATGTACCTTGGACGGCATGCTCCCCTTCTCGGCATACCTCACCCACTCTGGCATGCAGGTGGACACTTTCCACACTTGGCAGCCATTGGAGCTTACAGAAACTCGGAGGAGGAGATCTTTTCCTCTTCCAACCCGAATGTCAGGAAATATCTGATGGGACTCGCCAGGCTGTACCCCCCCATCCAGAGGCCTCGCCCCATGTGGGACCTCAACATAGTTCTGGGTGCCATGGCGCACAAACCATTTGAACCAATGGCATCCGCGGACATCAGGCTGGTCACCAATATGACAGCCTTGCTAGCCGGCCTCAGCTTGGCTTGCAGAATCAGCAAAATCCAGGCGCTGGTTGCCTCAGAGCCATAAACTACGTTTCACAGGGATAAAGTAGTTCTGCGGCCACACCCAGCATTCTTGCCCAAGGTGCCTTCTGCATTCCATCTGAACAAAGAAATAGTGCTACCTCCGTTTTATGCTGAGCCCAAAGACGAGGCACAGAGAATTCTGCACTGCCTTGATGTCGGGTGTGCCCTGAAATTCTACTTGGATAGGACCAAGGGCTTACGCAAGTCGGACACACTTTTTGTCACCTTTTGCGGATCAAGACCAGGGTATCAGGCCTACATAGCCGTTTGATGGTCTCAGCCATCAAAGAAGCTTACAAGGGCCAGCGTAAGGCACTGCCGGCCAACATGCACACCCATGCGGACAGAGCCGAGGCAACGGCCATCGCCTTCCAGCGGCATGTCCCCTGGAAAGTCATTAGCAGGGCGGCCACATAGGCCACCCCTTCGGCTTTCTGCAAGCACTACTGTCTGGATGCCGGTTCTAGGTCAGACGCGGCTTTCAGACGGGCTGTTCTTAGAAACCTGTTTTCTTAAGGAGGGTCTCCTCTCCATCCTGGGGCTAGACTCAGTTGTAATCGCCCATGCAGTATGTAGGAAAGGAGACGGGATGTAACAGTAATTAAAAGTTATTCACCGTAGTGACTAACTTATTATTACTCCTAAGTCCCCTTTCCTACATACGTCCCACCAACCTCCCCCTAATAAAACTGGTGTCATTAGGCAATGTTAATCTATTGTCGCCGTTTCTATGGGGACTGAGGTGTGGCCCGGGGGGCGGAGTTAAGGCACCCCTGTGCACCTCTAAATTTAAAGGGGAAGAAGGTTTTTTTCTGGTGAAAAAGGTTCCTTCTGCCGTCCCTTGGAAGGGACGCCCATGCTGTATGGAGGAAAGGGGACTACGGACTAAGAGTACGTTAGTCACTACGGTAATTTCTGATCATATGACATGGTGAACTTAATGTATTCATCATGGATATCCAACCATGTTAAGAAACTTTCCAAATGCGTCTTTGAGCCAATAGAACCATCTCAATTATTTTATTGATTTATTGTGATAGTGCAGACTGAATGGCCATCAGTTTCGCCCCTACCAGGCTTTGTCAAGGCTTAATTTCGGTGCAAAAACCTGTTTGAATTCTTATTTATTGAGTTAATTGGATGATAATTTCAGTGTGCTCTTGCTCTCTGCGTTCCCCAGGATTCATAAACGATTACTTAACATAGCGGTTCTTAATATGTTGTGGCCTGTCTCAATAGCATTTTTCTCTGAAGCATCAGATGTGTTCACCCTTAGCCTCAAAATATTCCTCCTTTTTAATTCTGTTTGTCAGTTTCCGGTGTACCGCTTTCGTTACAAGCACGTTTTTGCACCGAATTTAAGCCTTGACAAAGCCCGGGAGGGGCAAAACTGATGGCCTTGCAGTCGGCACTCTCCCAATAAATCAGTAATTGAGATGTTTCTACTGCATTTTCTGGACGCAACTGTTTAATATTGATGAGAAAACCTAAAATCCATTTTACATGTTAAATTTGAGAATATAAATACATTAGCAAGAATATTCTTATTGCAAGAACTTCCACAGGAGTCGGGTGTGATTCTTTACTCTATTCCTAAATTGTTTCTGGGTACCCCTTTAACCGTGGTGGCTATTTATTGCCCATATAAGCGAAAATGTACCTTTGGGTATTGATGTCTATATATCCTGGAACTTGGTCTGACCATGACCTGGTGTATGTATTTTCTGGGGAATGGACGGGACATTGTTGTAGATGATCCAAGAATACTTCCACCTTAATGATGATGGACTAGTGGAGCTGCCTATGGTCTGGGAGTGATTAAAAGCGACTGAGGGGGTGAGTTGATCTGGCCTGGAGGCATTAAAATTGGGTAAAGTGGAGAAAAGGAGGCAAATCTGAGAAGAGATTTGCAGCTGAGGGTAGAAATGGGGAGGACGACAAGCGAAAAGCTCCTAAAGAAGTTGTTATAAGGTTCAGGGCGGGGCCTTTTAACCCATGAGAACATATGGAAATTGTGATTTTTCAAGTAAAAATATCATGAGAAGGTGGAAAAAGCAGTGGGACTGCTGTTATATCGGTTGCCAAGTCAACAATTGTGCCTGAATGATTGGGGGTATACAGAATAAAGACGGTGAGGTCAGAGACAGGGAGCAGATTGTTGATGAATCTCGACGACACTATGAGAACATGTATACCTCAGCTGAATGGTGACTTTTAAAGGCATTAGGCAGTATCTTGATACGGTTAAGCGGCTTGTCTCTGAGTGAGCAATGGTTGGATTCTCTGATTTCCTTTAAGGAGGTAATTATATTAATATAATAAAACCTGCAGACTGAGAAAGCCCCATGAGAGGAGGGACTTATGGTGAGATTTTATACAATATTTGCAGGATATCTGGCTTACTTTCTCACCAAACCTGTTTAATAACTTACTACTGGGACAGAAACCTCTGTTTGGTGTTGCAAGCCCTCATTACAGTTATCCCGAAAGATGGCAAAGACCCCATGCAATGTGGTTATTACAGGCCCATTTCCCTTCTAAATACAGATTTTAGGATTCTGGCCTTTGAGTAGGCTTATACATAAAGGTGCGCTTAATCAGGAAAACTCTGCACTGCATACATCTTGCTCAGGCAAGGGAGGAGGAGGCATGCCATATCTTGTTGGATGCGGAAAAAAGCATTTAACGTCCTGGAATGGGCATTTCTGGAAGCTGCCCTGTAAAGATCTGGAATGGGGTTACTTTCATGCCGGGATGGCAGTGCTATTCAAGAACCCGAATGCAAAGGTCTGGATGAATGGTATGGTCTTGACATGATTTCGGCTGTTAAGGGGAACTGGCCACGGATCCCCCATCGCCACTTCGGTATGTCCTTGTGTTCAAGGCTCTCGCAAATGCGCTCTGCAAGCATAAGTACGGTTTAAGGTATCAGGTGCAAGGAACTTGAATTTAAAATATTGTTTTTTGCATATGATGTGCTCCATCTGACAGGGCCAGGAATTTGCCCGTGGCCAGTAATGGATCCCCCTGTGCATATATGGAGACATGTCGGTGTTCCGGGTTGAATAAAATGTGTTTCAAATAGGTAATAGCAGGGAGGAGGCAGATTCAGTAGCCATAGACATGTGGCATGTCCAGAGAATGGTACGCATTAAAGTATTTAGGGATACACCTTCCTAGGGAGTTAAGAAATTTCTATATCCTCCATTTTAAACAGATGGTAAAAGCCATGAGAAATGTCTTGGAGAGAATTCTTTTGGCTCATTGTATTTGTTGTCTAGAGGTTGATATACACAATGCAAAGACCTAGCAAGATTGTTAGGCACAAGCCTGTGCAGTGCCCTTAGGGACCACTACACACACTTAAGACTACAGGTAGCAATACAAGTTTTACCTTTGGTACAAGCCTGTACCGCTATGTCAACGTGGTAGCAGTGGCAGAGCAGCCAGGCTTATCTCAAGAGTATATGAGCAGTAGCAGTGATTATACAAAGGGCCCACAATTACTGTGATTCAAGCAAACACTGACTCAAGGTTTCAGGTAGAAAAATATAAGTACATTTATTTTTAAACTATTCATTATAAACCCAACACTTCTATTAAACTTAAACAAAAACCACACGTTAAATATACTACAACTAACCAATTCACTTTGTACAGTATGTCTCAAGGTAAGTACCCTGTGTTTGAATGAACCGGTGTTATGAACAAAACACGTTACTGGGAATACGATTGCGATCACTTTTTGACAGTTCGGTCTACTAAATAACGCGTATCCGTGAAATGAAATGCTATGGGGGCAAAAACACACTTAGCACCTGAGATACCCAGAGGGAGTTGGAGGCAAAAATCACAGGCAATATTTTGGTTAGGCAGACAGAATCGAGAAACACTCAGAGACAGGAGTTCAAAAGTCAAAGGGCCGGAGCCAGGGTCGAATGACACCGGGGGCCTGTTGCCGAAGATCACACAGACAGTTCAAGATTCAACGTAGCCAAAAGTACTTCGATATTGTCAATGTTCGGAAGCAAAAGTTATAAGAGGGGGAGAAGACGGGGGCAAGCCTTGGAAATGAAGAAAAGGGATTCACCCAGTTTCCTCAAGCAGAACACAGTACCTTGTTCCAATGGTGCAGCTGGTGCCCTGACAGTTGTTCCTGTTGGTTTCCCGCAGACCCACGATTCCTGGAGCTTCGTTGTGAAGGAGGATGTCTGAAGGGGGTCTGCACCACACAGGGATGAAGCCGGAAGCAGCGACGAGGAATAAAAGGTGCTCTCCTTAAAAACAGGAGAGGCTCTTCAGGTGGCTATCCGGACCACTACAGCAATGTGCAGCGATTTCGACCAAGGAAGAGGATCCTCTGGCTGTGGAAGATGAGCTGGTTATCCCCACCAGGCTCAAGGGAAGAAGACTCCGGACTGGATCTCCTCTTAGTCGTTGAAGGGAAGATAACTCAGGACTGCAGCAGGGCTTCACCGGGACGGGGTAGTTGCAGCAGCCGTCGTTCTCTCCGCTTCTCTTCGGTTCCTTGTAGTTCCAGTGGCGAATCTGACTTCTAGCCCAAGAGACCTGCCTTTTATGCGGAAAAAAAACCATGCACGCAGCCTGGCTGTCAATCACCCAGCAGGTGGGTTGTCCAGCCCGGACAACTACCCTGGCCAAAGATGACAAAGTGGGACTTGGGTTTCCTAGGATACCCTGTGCAGGTGGTGAATACAGCCCTCCCTCACATTCAGCCCACCTAGACACCCAGGCGCCTTGAGGAGGGCTTCTGAGCAGAAGCCCGCCAAAAGACAGTGAACAAAGAAGGCGAACCTAGTTTGCCATGCAAAGTAAAACACAAGAAGGACTTTAACAAAAAGAAATGTTGAATAAACTCAACCGGAGCCAAAAGAAAGACCATTTGGTGAAGCGGGTTTATGTTCAAGGCTAATATAATAGCCAAGAACAATACCACTTTTATCTAATATAATCGCGGTAGAAAAGTTAGGCTAGATACCACTGCCACCAGCCAAGTCTAAATGTTAAAAGAGCAAAACAATGTTCTAGGAGGTACAGATAAAAAGGGATAGGAATTAACCCTTTCCAGTACTCCATGGAAGATGGGGTGTACTGGATCTGTGGTAGATTGCTAAGTAAAGTTAATGGTAACTTTACCCTTTTCTGGGGGACGGTAGTCGCCTCAGAAATGGAGTTGGGGGGGGGGGGGGGGGGAGTCTCAAAGAGAACCCTGTGCCACGGCACTGAAGGTGCTGTGTGACAACCAACAAGAAGGGGGCTACTGAAGTGGTGTACTTCAGAGTCCACAATAACAAAAACAGAGAAA
Organism: Ambystoma mexicanum; assembly: GCF_040938575.1. Taxonomy (NCBI): domain Eukaryota; kingdom Metazoa; phylum Chordata; class Amphibia; order Caudata; family Ambystomatidae; genus Ambystoma; species Ambystoma mexicanum. The sequence goes on from NC_090921.1 coordinate 1,478,524,281, forward strand.
TACACATGGCAAAACATAGGTAAGAGTGGGGGAAAATCTCTCACTCCCAAGTGGAAAAAAATTCACTCCAGAAGTCCAGCAAAGCTGCTGGGGTACTCACTAGGTGAGGGAAATTAGCCATAAATGCGGATTTTCCCTAACAAAGACTCCTAGGAAAAAGCAGGAGGGATGTTCATTTAAAAAGGAGGATCAACCAGCCAAGGTACGAAAGGCTGGTAAGATCTTTCTGGCCCTTGCTGATTCTCCAGCTGCCTTCACACCCTTGCAGCCTTTCTTGCCATGGGTTTTTTGTGGCCAGAGTGGCAATTGTATGCCCATGTGTGACTGGTTGTATGATAAACCCACATTCAGGGAATTTTACCCAATTGAGCTCTCAAAAAAGACAGTCCGCAGAGAGCGATATGAAGCTGTTAGAACTCCCCTTGATTTGAACCAAATCTGTGCACTCTTAGATATGCTTAACCAGTTGTTTCTCTGGTAATCAATCCGGATTGATGGGTTTTCTGAGCTCTATTGAAGACTCCTACATGCCCTTAACGGAAAGGTACTGGATGGGGGACATCTGACAGATGAGACCGTAATAGGCCACAAAACCTGGAAATTGAAATGAAAGGAGATGTGTGCGGTAAGCTCTGTCCCCATAACAGAGACCAGCCTCTGGTTAGATGAGTCTGTAGAGCCTGCAACTCCATCTGCGGCTGGTAGAGATAGGATCACCACTGAATGGTTTCTGTTTTATCTCTACATCAAGGTCCATGATCAGATCATTTTAGTGGAGCTGGATGTGTTGCTGGAATCTTTCTCCTCAAATGAGCTTACCAATCCATGAGTCTGGCAGTCTGACAAACTGGGCAGAACCTAATTGTGCTCGGCCAGAAGGACAACACCACGATTATTATCAGTAACGGCGACATTCTCCAGCATGGGGTCTGGCATGGATTCACATGCTCATGAATATTCCCCGTCGTCAGGCTGGGAATCCTCGGTAAAGAAAAAATCAGTTTGTTTCATTTCTGAACTGTCTTTCTCCTAATAACCAATCACTGGTCTCTGGGTCATACTGCCCCGAGCCAATGACTGCCCTCTACCTAAGCCCCTCCTCTGGCAGCCATCTTCAGATTTTTACTGCACGTTCAAGTGTTGGGAGTCCTCGTGCTGTAGCTCTCGAGCTTTTACTGCGTTTTGCGATGTTTTTCAAAGAGTTTAATCAAATTTTTTCAGTCAATCGAGCCTCAAGCTTCACCGTTTCTACTTCCGATCAATGGGGACCAATTTCGGAATTTTCTACGCCCCTCAAGGGCGAAGTTTCGTCGAGTTACACTTCTTGGCGGATTCCAGAAGATCTGAGGCCTACTCCGCGTGAACATGGCCCAGGACAAAGGAAACACGACACCTGGATCCAAACTGTTCAGGAACCACCCTGGATGCGGATTGCAGAATGTCTTAAAGGAGGAAGAGCATTCTAGATGCCTTTACGAAGACAAAACGCACGTGGATAAGGACTGTGCGTTTTGTAAGAACATGTCGGGGCGGACCATGAAGGATCGGCGTATCCGCCTCACCAACTGGATGGAGGGCAAGAGCCCAGCAGCAGGTGAGAAGAAGAGGTCTGAGCAGTCTTCTAAGTCCTTTGAGGGCGCTCTGGCGACGGGGGCCCAACAAAAGGCAAAGCACCGCGAGTCCGCAGGCACCGGGAGTGCCGAACGGTCGGGCTCCTCGGCTGCCAGGCAGGGTGCGCTTTCACCGACGCCATCAACCACGAGTCAACACTCTGGCTCGGGGAAGAGGAAATCAGAGAACCCGGGAAAACTTCGGGAGAAGTCCCGGTTGATCCCAACAGAGACGGCCGAGGAGGAGCGAGGCAATGACCCTCCCCACAAGGTGAAGTCCTCAAGCGCTCCCAAGGTCGTGAAGGCTTTGATTCACCCGGCTAAGGCCTCTATCGAGGGAGTCGTGGCGGCCCTGGTGAAGCCTGTGGAGGCGACCCCGGGGCCCAGAGTTTCCCTGCCACCGCAGAAGGAATCCTCTTTTCAACCCATCGATAAGAACCCTGTGAAAACCCCTCTGCATTGTCCACAAGGCCTTCTTGGGGACCTGAGCACCCCGGTGGGAGGCTGGCTGGCGAAGTTCGTCAGCGTGTGGGAGTCCATCTCCACCGACTGATGGGTGCTGGAGGCCCTGGCCCGCGGAGACACACTCAAGTTTATAAAACAAAGTGCCCCCGCATTCCTCCCGTGGCCAGGAAGGAAAACCACGTCCCTCAACTGCTGCTGGAAGTAAGGGCGATGCTAAAGAAAGGAGCCATCAAGCTCATCCGAAAGAGGCTCCGGGGCTCCATAGTGTACTCGCGATACTTCCTCGTAAGAAAGAAGACAGGCGGTTGGTGACCCATCCTGGACCTCAGTCGTCTAAACAAGTACATCAAGGCCTAGAAATTCCAGATGGTCACCCTCCAGCACGTGCTGGGGCAGCTGGAGGAGGGTGACTTCCTATCATCGCTGGACTTGGAGGATGCCTACTTTCGCATCCCCATTCTAAAAGGACATCGAAGGTTTCTCAGATTCGTAGTCCAAGGGCGCACTACCAGTTCAAGGCCCTTCCTTTCGGATTTAAGTCGGCACCCAGGGTATTCACCAAGTGCCTAGCACCAGTGGCGGCGCGACTGCGCCTGCAGGGGATCCACATCTACCCTACCTGGACAATTGTCTCATCCGAACAAGGACAGATGAACTCGCCATCGTACACACGGCAAAGACCATCCAACTGCTTCCAGATCTGGGATTTTCCATCAACTTAGCGAAATCCCACTTGGTTCTGTCACAAGTCGCACTGTTTCTGGGAGCCAGGCTCTACACAGTAGTGCGATTGGCCTCCCCATCCGAGGAAAGAACGAAGGCCATCCTGGGCAAGGTGCAACGGCTGTCGACCATGGACGAGGCCAGGGTAAGGTCCATCAAGTCCCTCCTCGGCATGATGTCCTCGTGCATCTACCTCGTGCGCCTGTGCAGGCTGCGGATGCGTCCACTACAAGAGTTCCTCGACGCCCGCTGGATGCAAGCGGTGGGCAGCTTCGAAGACAGGATCTCGTTCAACGAGACCTTCCGCCAAGCGATCCGGTGGTGGGGCACCCGTGCACATCTCGCGGCAGGTATGGACTTCCAGACCCCGGCACATCAGGAGACGGTGACGACGATTGCCTCCCTGTAGGGATGGGGAGTGCACACCGGAGATCTCCACGCAAGAGGCCTTTGGCTCCCGGAGGAGAGGTCACTTCACATACACGTCCTGGAGCTCCGAGCCATGTTCTGGGCCCTCAGTTCCTTCCTTCTGACCCTCAAGGGCAAGGTGGTGAGGATCTTCACCGACAACACCACCACGATGTTCTACATCCGGAAACAGGGAGGCACCAGATCCCCAGCCCTATCCAAGAAGGCGCAGGATCTGTGGCACTGGGCCGTCGCCCAAGGGTTGTTTCTGGTACCCTTCCACCTGGCAGGAATAAAGAACACCAACGCCGACTCACTCAGCAGGGAGCTTCGCTCATGCCACGAGTGGGAACTGCGGCAGGATCAAGTGGATCTGCTATTCCAACGATGAGGCAATCCCTAGATCGACTTATTCGCGACGGCGACGAACACCAAGTGCTGGAGGTTCGCCAGCAGGTTTCCCCAGCCGGAGAGCATGGCCCAGATGCAGGTAGAGTACAGTTTCAGTCAAGAATATAGCAGGGGAGAGGGGGGGAGAAGGCGGAAGCAAAGAGGTTTTGAGGTGCTTCCGGAACCAGAGATGGTTCTCCTCAAGTTTCAGGGAGGCAGAACGGTTGTTCCAGAGGGAGGCCCCTGCCGCGGAGAGAGATCTACCCCCAACTCATTGCTTGGAGAAGCGGCTGACCCAGAGGGAGTTGGAGACGGAAGAGCGAAGAGCTCGAGAAGGAAGATATTTAGGAAGAGCTAGTTGAAGGTATTTAGGCCCCAGACCCCAGAAGGCCTTGTGGACAATGCAGAGGGTTTTGAACTTAATCCTCACCGCCATTGGGAGCCAGTGTAGAGATTTCAGTCCTGGAGAGATACGATCCCTGGGCTTGAGGCCAAGGACAAGTCTTGCAGTGTCGTATGGGCACATGCATGCCCATGTGCTCGGTAGAAAGACGATCCCACAAATGTTGTACTTGCCCTTCTTTCCTTCCTTCCTTCCTTCCTTCCTTCCTTCCTTCCTTCCTTCCTTCCTTCCTTCCTTCCTTCCTTCCTTCCTTCCTTCCCTCCCTCCCTCCCTCCCTCCCTCCCTCCCTCCCTCCCTCCCTCCCTCCCTCCCTCCCTCCCTCCCTCCCTCCCTCCCTTCCTTCCTTCCTTCCTTCCTTCCTTCCTTCCTTCCTTCCTCCCTTCCTCCCTTCCTCCCTTCCTGTATAAAAGTGTCTAAAGAGTTACTTACATTATATTTGCCATTTCCATTGTATCTCTGCGTAATGCAGTCCGTAAATCCCAATGTGTTCGTGCCAACGATTTTTCATATACTGAACTAACTTGAAACTCGGTCTAGTTTCCGAATTTTCTGCCTCATCGTCTCTTACGTTATTGCCCACCTCCTTCAAATGAAGTCCTTTCGGCATGATCCCTGTCTCTCAAGGTCAAAAAACAATAGAACCTTATACTGCCAGTGCGATTTGCGGGCCTCTTCAGCCCCCGAGCATAAAATCAAAGCCGCGGACATTCTTACTTTGTAACATCCCGTGTAAAGCCATCTGTGAGAACTTGAATTTTTTCGACTCCATGTTTGTACTAGGCCTCAATGTGCAAATGCAAACTGGCTTCTCTCCTATGTGCAACGCCTTGCTTGGTGCGTTCTAAGGCCCCCAATTTTGTCCTCGTTGTCCGCGAGCTTTGCAGCCCTAGAGAACCATAACTATGGAGACATTGACTTTTTGGGGGAAGGTCAGGGAAATTATTAAGTACCCGAGGAGTTGTTGAAAGTGAGATTTATTATTTTTTTTATTATTTGCAATACGCAAGCCTCCCCTCCGTTAAGTGTGCAGCATTTACATGAGATTGCGAAACTTAGTTGCAGCAACAAAAATATATACATACACATATTCACAAGGTCAGCGATATGAGGTGAATAGAGAGAAGTCAAAGATGACACCCATGTTGTTCACCACCCAGGATGGTGAATGGAGGGTTTAGGGTTAGCATACTTTGTATGCACACTGTATAATAACATTATTTTCAAAAAGACAATCAGATTACAATGATTTATTTAAACCAGGATTTGAACTTCTCAACGAGCTCTGCTTTGGGTGGACATGGCACAGTGGCAATGTTTGGTGGCAATGAATCAGTGCTCTGCACAGAAACGCTCAAAATTCCATATCTGTGCTTCTCCAGTACACTAACAATAAGGCCTTTAACAAAGTCGAACTCCATTTCCTCATATACTGGTTTCTCCACCCATTTCTTCTTTTTCCAAAGGTCGTAGTTTAGCGAGGCATCCCTACAATTCCCGTAGTCCTAGACTGTTCACGCCCCACATTCTCGTTATGGGCCAAGATCGCTAGTAGAGTCCTGTGTTTCATGCCCTGTAAGCTGAAATGCAATCGCTTTGGCCTGTACTTTAGGCACATATTGTGGAACACCTCCAATTCTCCTGTGTGACAGAATTCTGTCAGTCCCCTCAAATCTTTTGATAGAGTTTTATCGAAAACAATCTTCTCAATGGCTTTGTGTGTAGGTGAAGATGCAATCAACCACTTCTTCTTCCGTGCCTCCTCTCTGGACAAAGGGCCATGTTCACATTGGTGGAAATGTTGGTTTACTGTCCAGCGGTGAAAGTTTGTACAGTGGTGCATCAGTGACTGCCATTTTTCAAGTAGGATTTCCACTGACCCTTCACAAGTTTTGGAGCTCCACCAAAGATGGTTGCTGATGGACTGGGACCACTGTGAAATACTTTCAAAACCTTTTTTTTCCCTGCAGCTGAGATTTTCTTATTGATTGATTTAGCAAGATGCCATACGTCAAATTGATGTTTAATATGTGGGAACTGTTCTCTCATTGTCTTGGCAATTGAAACGTGTCTGTCCGTGGCTATGAGGTGAATCCATGCCAGACCCATGCTGGAGAACAACTGATACAGGTAAGTAACTTGTTCCTTTCACCTAAAGGTTTCCAGCCAGCTGTAGTTGAAAATGTTGGCAAGCCCACTAATTAGGCCAATGAACCAACCACCCTTTTATAACTAATTCTCCTTCCTTCACTATTACTCTTGTGTCCCCACGCCAACAAATAAGCGGGTTCAAGATAAAAATAATCCTTATCTGAAGTTGTTTCCGCATACAGGTTTTCAAAATAATTCTTATTGTGCATATTCAAATTTGCCTGCCCCGCCCTGTAAATAAATACATACTTATCTGATCCGTTCCGACTCCCACAGAGCACATTGTGTTTACAGTTACTGTAATTGGGAGATTTACTTCAGAAATGTACCCGTCTGGTCACATATATAAAGGAGGAAAGAATTGAAGATCAAATTCTATTGGAAAGGAGCCTGGATCCAATGAAAGATCTTGCATCAAATAGCTATTTTTCTACTGATTCTTCCTGTCTCTCCATGTCTAATTTGGGGTGGTTGTGACTAACATGATAGCAAGATGACTAATGAATCATTGTGTGTCCCATGAATTAAGTACCGACATTCACTCGCAGAAATATACTCTAGTCATAGACATTCAGACTCAATTGGTACTGTAGGAGTGCTCCTCGCCAAAAATTATTGACAATTGTTAGCCAGCGAAAGTGACTATTACCTCATACCCATTGTCCTTCGAATTATCCAAGGAAACATGCCTTTCGAATGGGTTGTGTCCTCCAACATATTCCTCATCTTTGACATGTAGTGTGCAGCTTCGGCTGCTTCGGAAATTTTTCATGAAAGGGTGCCCTGCTTCGATGGCGTCGGGTTGACGTCCCTCCAGGGCCTCCGTCAAGGGTGTCGTCATCGTATGTTAGAAGTAGCACGCACAGCACCCGTTGCCTCAGTTCTGTTTTTTCTGCAAACGTGTTTACTTCGTGAAACTCGGCGTGCCTCATACTTTTAGTATTCGCTGTTAAGTTTATCGTTATGTCTTCATCTTCCACTCCGACGACACCTCGGCCCGGATTCAAGACTTGCCGGGAATGCGGTTCCAAGATGTCAATCACGGACCCGCATCGCATCTGTCTGTGGTGACTCAGCGAGGGCCATGAAACGGATTCCTGCTCCAAGTGTCAGTCGATGACTGGAAAGACATTGCGGGAGCGAAAAGGGAAACTCATGGTAGGAAAGGTGCCCAAGCCCCGTAAGTCCCGACCTGTTTGACCTCCGACCGATGAGTCGACAGGCGACTCTCCCTGGAGGAAGGCGGCCAAGCGTTCAAGGCCCAGGAGTGGTTCCTGCCACTTGTTGTCCTCGTCGAAGTGCTCTAGGAGAAGGCACCGCCGGCCGCCTTCCTCGTTGTCTTCAGGCAGCACCCCTGAGTGGTTGAGTTGCCCATCGAAAAATTCTACGCCGGTAGAATGGGAAGCTTTCTGTGAGGAGATGCCTAAGCTTTTTGAGAAATAGGGTAAAGCCCCGTCCGCGCCTTCTGATGAAGCCGGCAGTTAATGTTCTCAGCCGGATACTGCCGCTCCAGTAGCGACCCCAACTACCTGTCCACTCACCCCACTCCTAGAGTTTGGTGGTGCAGGCAGCCAAGGCATTGTCATAACAGGTAGCATACCCTACCATCCCCCCTGATGAGGACGATAAGTGTGTGGATGGATGGGCACGCGGGTGTTTTTTTCGGCTGGGAGTATGGTGTTAAAATCGGCCAACTCCATGTGTGCCTTAGCAAAATGTTTGTACACTTTGTGGGAGTGCATCTCTGTGGCGCCAGAGCGTATTCCCGAAGGGGGAAGAAAGGGGGATGGCTTCTGGCTATTAAGGACGGTAAGGAAGCCATGTGTGAATCCCCTCAGTCTGGGTTGGATTCTGCAGATAGCATCAGCAGGTCCATGGCTATGAGCACCGTGATACGCAGATTTGCATGGTGCAGAAGTTTTGCACCGGATGGGCAGGCTCGACTTCTGAACATGCCATTTGACAGGTCTCATCTTTTTGGCAGCAAGGCTGACGAGAGCATTGAGAAGTTGCAGACCTCTAAGGCAGCCGCCAAATCTTTGGGCTCAGCTGTTCCGCAAACTCAGCCTTTTCATCCTAGCAGACAGCATTGGAGGGTTAGATCTTTTTGCTACTACTCCTCATTTGGAAGGGCGAGAGACATGGCCAGTCAATCAAAGAGGCCAATGTAAGTTTCCTCGTGGTGGATGGGGTAGAGGTGGTAAGCCCGCTCAAGCAGCAGCCTCTTTGCCATCAGGCGCTGCAACTGCCGCTTCCAAACCGCTCTGAGGCCTTGAGTCACAGCTCACCAGTAGGGGGGGGCTGTCTGAGCATCTCGAAGAATGGCAAGACATTACTTCAGATGCGTGCGCTCTGGAAACAATAGCCCACGGTCACTGCCTTCCTTTTATACAGAAGCCTCATGACAGTCCACCGGGTAATGACTCTTGGAGGATTCCAGATCCACTCCTTGTGCAGGAAATATTGATCCTGCTAGAGAAAGGTGCAATAGAACTAGTGCCTGTGGCGGAGAGGAACAATAAATGTATTCCCCATATTTTTTTGATTCCCAAAAAGGACGTGAGACTGAGACCTATCATGGACTTATTTGAACAAATTCCTCAGGAAGGACAAGTTCAAGATGGTCACTCTTTCTCAGATCCTCCAGGCCCTCCAACCTCAGGATTGGTTGTTGTCATTGGTCCTTCAGGATGCTTATTTTCATGTGCCGATCCATCTCAAGCACAGGAAATGCCTGAGGTTCGCCGTTGGCGGCTCTCACAATTGTTTTCGGATTCACCTCAGCCCCGAGGGTGTTCATCAAACTGATGGTGGTAGGGGCAGCGCATCTCAGGAGAGGGGGGATTCACGTCTGCCTCTAACTGGACGATTCTCCCGAACAAGCCTTGGATCATCTGTGTTATCCGTCACTCCCTTCACAGACTGGGCTTCTCCCTCAATTTCAAGAAGTCCCTCCTTCCCAACGGCTCCTGTACAATCGGGGCTGTATTAGCCACATGCTTGGAAGTGCTCACCTCCCAAGGTGAGGGCTCAAAACATTATCCAGATGGTAACCAAATTTCAGAATACCCAGACCCTTCCGGCCTTTAAATTCTTGAGGTTGCTCGGCCTCATGGCATCCTGCATTTTTATGGTGCCAGAGGCCCATCTGAGAATGAGGTCCCTTCAATGGGTGCTCAAGACACAATGGTCTAAATCCTCAGGCAAGATGTCGGATCGTCTTCAGGCTCCCATCAGGATATCACAGGATCTTCTGTGGTGGGCCTGCGAGGACAATCTCATGAAGCGAGAACCTCTTTGGCAACCATGGCCGGAGATAACGGTAGTGACGGACGCCTCACTCACGGGGTGGGGAGCTCATGCCAACGGTCTGACCATCAATGATCGTTGGTCTCCATCGGAGTCCATACTACACATCAATCTATCAATCTTTTGGAGCTGAGATCAATCGGACTTGCACTGAAGGCTTTCCTGCCATCTGTACGGGGGAAGAATGTCCTGGTCATGACGGACAATACAGTGGCCATGCATTACCTCAACAAGAGAGGTGATGTTAGGTCACTACCACTGTGCTGAGAAGCAATGCAGCTCTGGTACTGGACAATTCAAGAAGGTATCCACCTAGCGGCAGTTCTTCTAGCCGGAGAGGAGAACACAGCAGGGGACACTCTGAGCAGGCAAAGCACAGTCTCCCATGAGCGGTAAATAGCTCAGGAAGTCCTTCAAGAGATCTTCGCCCTTTGGGGAACCCCTCAAGTGGATCTGTTCGCAACTGGTGGCAACCAAGTGCGAAAGGTACTGCTCACAGGAATTTTCTCAGAGAGGAGCTCTAGGAGACGCGTTTGTGGTGGATTGGGAATTCCCGCTACTGTACGTGTTTCCTCCAGTCCCCGTCATTACTCAAGTTCTCAGGAGGTTAAGACGGTTCGGGACCCACATGATCCTAGTTGCTCTGGATTGGGCCCTGAGAGCGTGGTATCTTCTGGACATGTCCATCTGTCCTCTGATGTGTCTTCCCCAAAGAGAGGATCTTCTCTTACGAGAGTAAGGTCGGTTTCTCCAACCAGAGGTCACGACTCTCAACCTTCACGCATGGTTTCTGAAAGGTTGAGATACAGGAATTGGGACCTCCCGTATGATGTAATGGAGGTGCTGCTTTTGGCCAGGCGGCCTGCAACAAAGTCTCTGTTCATTGCCATTGGAGTAAGTTCTGCGACTGGTGCAGAGACAAGAATGTTAATCCTTTTCAGTGTTCAACTCCAGATGTTCTATCCTTTTTGCTTTCTTTAGCCCATAAGGGTCTTCAGGTGGGTACCATTAAAGGTTACCTAGCAGCTCTCTCAATCTTTAAGCGCACATCCGTGGAATGCTCTTATTTTAAGATTCTTTGGTTACTCAATTTCTAAAAGATCTCATGAATGTGTTCCCGCCATCACCGTTTCAGGTTCCGGTTTGGGACCTTAACTTGGTGTTGAAGTTTCTTATGGGTGCCCCATTTAAACCTTTGCACTCATGTCCATTGAGGTTGTTGACCTTTAAGACTATTCTATTAGTTGCTCTTACATCTGCACATAGAGTGAGCGAGTTACAGGCTCTTTCTTCCAAGCCACCCTTTACTGTATTCCACAAGGACTTCGCTGTTGAGTCAGAACCCCCTTTTTACTTAAGATAGTGTCTGAGTTTCATTTGAGTCAGAAAATTGTGCTACCTGCCTTCTATCCTCCTCCGCATCCTAGTAAGGAAGAGGAAAAACTTCATAGGTTCTACCCTAGAAGAGCTTTGAGCTTTTATGTTTCCAGAATGTCTGAGGTGAGAGTGGACAACCAACTCTATACTGGGCACAAACTAGGCCAGGCTGTGTCTAAACAGACCCTGTTTAGGTGGATCATCCTTACTATTTCTGACTGCTATAATTTGGCGAGCAAGGTCCCTCCTGAGGGCTTGCATGGGCATGGCTACGTCGACAGCTCTGTAAAGGGGTGTCCTGATAAAGAACATATGTGATGCTGCAACGTGGTCTTCGATACACACCTTTACTAAGCATTATTCCCTGGATACTTCCCGTGCTCAGGATGTTGCGTTTGATAAGGCAGTGCTTTATTCAGCCCTTTGATTTCTACTGTACAAAATTCTTCACCCTCCCCCAATCATGGATACTGCTATGGGAGTGTAGATCAAAGATGAGGAATATGTTGGAGGACACAATCCATTAGAAGAACAAGTTACTTACCGCTCGTAACCTTCTTTTGACTGGCTGTTCCTCCAATGTATTCATCATCGCCCTCCCAGCCTACCCCTCTGTAGAATTTTGTTCCAACAAGGCCGAGTACGGTCAAGCCCGATTTATGGGCACTTCTGAAACACGAGGAGGGGGTAAAAAAACAGAACTGATGCAACGGGCGCCCTGCGTGCTACTTATAACATCCAATGACGTCACCCTCGATCGAGGCCCTTGAGGGAAATCGACCTGACTCCACCGACGCAGGGCGCCCTCTGCCAAAAAATGTGCAAAGCATCCGAAGCTGGACACTACAGGTCAAAGATGAGGAATGCGTTGGAGGAACATCCAGTCAAAAGAACGTAACCAGGGGTAAGTAACTTGTTCTCCTTCAACTGCATTAAACAAATCTCTTCATCAAGATCAGCTTGAGATAACACTTTAGGCACTTTTAAGGGTGGCTACCAGGGAAATCACTCCTTGAACATCACTTCCAGGTCATCCTACTACCTAGTGGCTGTGGGTATCCCTTAGAAAGTGTTTCCACATTTTGTATGATTGCATGTACTGTGTGGGCTGCAGCATAAAGATGACTTTTGCTGTTTCAAGGATAAAAAACTGCTTTGGAATAAACCTGGGGACTTGTCAGATGTTGGAAAGAAATGTTTCTCACAGTTGACTACTGTACTCCTAATGCCCTTTACTTCATAAGGTATCCGCGCTCCCAAAGTGGAATGCGACCAGATCCTTTTACACAACAAAATATCCACTTTGCTGTTAAAATTTAATTTTGGTGCACGTAGCCACAGGCATATCTGCACGCTCAACCCGCCCTCCCATGCCACAACTCAGTCCTTCTTTACATGCACATCAGGAACAACAGTTCTGACTACACTTATTTATGAGGGGGTGCTGGGTGGGGCCTACGGAGGATAGCTACTTTGGACTGGAGTACAACACTCACTAAATTGAGTAACATTTGCTTATTCCTATGCCAAGTCTCCTTTCCCCCATACTGAATGGGTGATTCCAGTGCAACAGACCTAACCATTTATTTAAGACGGTGGTCTGCAACCTTTGGATCTCCAGATGTTTTGGACTGCAAGTACCATCAGCCCGAGTCGGCAGTCAATGGTAAGGGATTATGGGAGTTGTAGTCCAAAACATCTGGGGACCTGAAGGTTGAAACCCCCTGACCTAAGCAAACAGATTTGAGGACTGCGTGGCCAAATGCTGCAACCTACTTGGAACGAACGTGTAGAAAGTAATGCTGCCAAAGCTCACAGGGTAGCTCATGTGGTGGCTTTGCTCATGATTTCACACGGCAGGTGGCTCTGAAAAGCCACTGTTTGTTTTACACTCCTGAAGTGCGCATGGGTACCTTACCACTGCTCTTCCACATCTATATGATCTCTCTTGCTACAATTACGAAGACGCACAAATCTGCAAAATCAATACTAGTGGAGAACAAGACCAAACCCTTATCAACTGCCTCATAGAAACAAACTGTTGGGCAAGAACGAACAGTCTTAAACTCAACCCAGACAAAACTGAAATCATGATCCGCCCAACGACCCGTCAAACCAACACCACATTCCATGGCCTACCAAAATGGGAAATGGGACCGGAACCTTCCAAAGTGGTTAAATACCTTCAAATATTGAACAACAAAGACTTAACACTTGAACCGCAAGCCAGTAGTAAAGAAGTGCTTCTTCCACTTGCAGACCATGAAGCAGATATTACCTTTCTTCACCTTCGCTCATAGAACAGTCACCATCTTCCTCGCCACGTCAAGAATAGACTATGCCAAAAGCATCCATCTCGAAATGATGCACTAATTTACCAAAAAACTACAGCGCATACAGAACGCAGCAGCAAGACTACTCCTCAGACTCACTAGGCCAATTCTGTGTGGTATCTCATCAGTACTTGATAACCGGGCCAAGACTGATGAATCACATAGTGCAACTTCTATAGACATTGGTGGTCACTCAAGAAGGGTTGTAATGTGGGCAGAGGTGCTGAACAGAGATCTATTGCACAATTATTGGGTATATTGCAGCCATCTGCGATCTGACTAGGTAAATGCAAGAAGTATTGGATGACTATGTTGAGATGGTTGCAGCTGCTACACTCCTCGTTTACCCAACCAGGTACCAAGGTGAAGAAATATGTACTGACCAGCCAAGGCTTGTATGACAAGTGTCGACTATGCAAGGGGAACATCTTTACATGCCTCAAAGCAGGGGTGTTGCTAAGTCTGAAAAAGATCCCCGGCTACGCTAATGTCGGGGCTGTTAGGACTCTGGGCTAGCTAGCCTTTTGGTTGTAGCCCCTGAGCTTCTATGCTGGGCTACAACCAAAATATGCAGGGCTATAGCCCCCTAAACACCACCGCATCACCCCCCCCCCCCCCCCCCCCCCCCACCCGCCGGCAACACCTCTGCCTCTGTTGCAAAGAAGTACCAGATGTAGACACAAAAAACCTGAGGTTGCTTGGATCCATCTATAAAACTATTAGGAACAAGAAAAAGCTTTTCCACCAAGAAAGATGGGAAACTATGCTGGAGGCATGTATGGTCAATGACACACACACTTTTTGGAAGCTTGCAGGCATGGCTCCAGATGCCTCCTGTGACCTTCAATGTAGCATTCCCCCGGATACTTGGCGTGCCCATATCCATCACCTGTACAAGGAATGGGGTGTGGGAGGGCAGTCCTCAGCTACTCAATGAACTCTGGTGTACAAAATGGGGACTCACTTGATTATGTCTCAGACCTCGTAAATTGGAGGTTGAGAAGGCGATTAGTACCCTTGGGAGTGGGAAAGCGCATGGCCCCGACTGTAAATCTCTTTAAAAACAAACCGGGAAGATGGGCCCCAGTTCTGAAACGTGTCTATAAAGCTGGCCTCCATTCCACCTACTTGGTGGGAGGCCGTAATGGACCCTAGATTTATGAAGGGCAAAAAAGATTCCCCAGAAAAGGATTGCCCCACCTCTCTGTTAGATGAGGCAGGGAAATAATGTGCAATGGTTATTCTGGGCCACCCCTAAGAATGGTTTGAGCTAAGACAGATAATTAACCCCTTGCAGGTGGGATTTCAGCAGGGAATGGGGACCCATGAGCAGTACTTGAGGCTAGATCTTTATTGTCAAAAAATGTACAAGCCTGAACAACAAAACTATATGCTGCATTATTTGCCGATCTAAAAACATAATTTTACTCTGTCTCCAGAAACCAGCTGTGGAAGGTCTTGAATGGTTATAACATTCCCATAGGCCTCTACTGTCTATCACACAGGCCTTCTATTCCAACAACAGCACTTTTGTGCACTGGGGGATAAGTGGAGATGAAACAGAAGTTTGAGGTGCAGTGTGGGGTTAGGCAGGGATGCATGCTGGCACCACTATTTTGCATTTACATCAAGAGCTTACTAGAGGAGTTGGACAATAGCTTGGAACCCCCTGCCCACCCCCCAAAAGGATGGGCAGGTTACGCTTCCCAGCCCTGTTTTTCGCAGACGATGCAGTGATGTTATCGACTACTTCAATGGGCATAAGACACACTGAGTGTTTTGGGAAAGGAATGTGGCGGACTTAGTCTGTAAATCAACAAAATCTAGACTAAAACCCTTGTTTTCAGATGCAGAATAGCCAGCCATGTTAACATCAGTATAGAGATGGGTGTATTATTGGAGCAGGTTGGCACCTTCAATTATTTGGGCCTGTGCTTTGCTGAGAACGGCTCTTGGATTGAAAAAGTATCAAAGGTCACCACGACCTTGAGCAAATACAGTGCGGGGGTGGGGAGGGTATAAGGATAGTTTACCAATCACATGGGAGGGGTGTTCAGGCCCCTGCCTTTGAATTATATAGACCACAGGCTACCCCAGCAGCAGTGTACACAATCGAGATTTGGGGATTTGTTAAATCAGCAGCCATAGGTGTCTATCTAGTGATTTAGGCTTGGCTGGCACAGCATGAGCTTTGCCTCAATGATCAGACTGAGATTCTCATCTTGGGCTCCCATTATCATCTTAAAAAACTTGATCCAGCATTCAAGTCGTTCACCATCAATGGCAACACCATCATGGTCTCGAATGACACTAAAACGTTAGGCATTTACCTTGACTCCACCCTATCATTCTCCAGACAAACCAATGCAGTTAGCTCAGCTTCCGTCTACATGTGCAAACTTATCACCGCCTGCTCCACCTTCCTTACTACTGCCAATTGCACTATCCTCGCCAGAACACTCATTATGTCCAAGATTGACTATTGCAATGCCCTGTACCTAGGGACGAGCCAACGCAACCTAAATAAACTTTAGGTCACACAGAACAATGCCATCAGGGCAGCTCTAAACATTCCTAGGAACCACTTCATTTCTGACACCAAGCGCAATCTACGCTGGCTATCAGTAGCGCAAAGAATCTCCTGGAAAGCGCTTGCGCTTACCCACAAATGTTTGGCCAACCAGGCTCCCACCTATTTGGGTATCCGCTTTACACCTTGTACCTCCACCTGTCCTCAGAGATCTGCACAAGCCCACTGCCTTGCCCTCCCTAGGTTTAAAATTCAGAAAGCGGGCAGGACCAGTTTCCCAGTATTAGCCAACAAACTTTGGAATACCCTGCCAAACCCTCTTAGATCGGAACCTTCCTTCCACTCCTTCAAAAGCAAAACTAAACTGTGGCTGTCTGCCTCAGACACTCCTCCCTCTGTCTGAGCCTACACCACCCTGCTGCCACCGCTTGGTTCACACTTTGCAATGTTGTACATATAACCCGTATTCTCTTGTACCACTACTGTTAATTATTATGCCCCCTCACATTGTATATATTGAACTGTACATTTACACTGTATTATCTACCTGACTTACCTTTAATGTAATCTGTAATATGTGTCTCTGTAACCTCAAGATGAGCGTCCATATGCCTCCGGGCCATGCGCGCTAAACAAATAAATACAAATACAAATATGTGTGGCCGAAAACAAATTGCTTAAATACATATTGATGCAACCCAATAGTGCGCCTAATGCTATTGCATCTGGAGTGTGACTTATGTTCCATCCAGTACTCGATAGCAGCCAAACCAATTCTCTTCTTGGCCCGCATATTGACTGTACCTGGGCTACATATGTTTAAGGAAACCTGGATTCATTTTTTGTCTTTGGAAAGGAGGCGATCAACCCCATGGCTGATGCATATTAGATTCTGGTGCAAGAGAATGGGACTTGGGCAGTATTGCGATCAGCCATCCAGCATGTCTCCCGACTCCAAGGGAGTGATCAAACCGGCCTGTAGATTGAACTGCAGAAGATCAATGGAGGTAGTGTTTGCAGTGCTCCCCTCTGGTCAGCAGTATTTGCAGGTTAAGAACGTTTTTGGCTACAAACGCTATTTAGATGTTACTTCAAGTTGGCCCCGTCGCTAATTCACTACTTGAGAGTGGCCTCTTTCAAGAGAAATTGGAGCAATCAAAATTGTACTGAATGCTTCGCCTGTGGGGCTTCATGTGAGACCGTTCTCCACTTTGTACTGTTCTGCCCCAGATATATAATCTCAGAGCCAAATTTCTAAAGCCAATATTCAGATTGAAAGGCATTCAAAGGGCAAGGTGAAGACCTCAAACTCTTATACTTTATAGCCAAGTACCTGCATTGGGCATGGCTGAGAAGGAGGAGTGTGATTCGTAGTAAAGGGAAAAACGTGTATAAATGTTATGCGATTTGTAAGCAATGCATGCCATTTTTAGCTTGTGACCAGAGTATCAAGTCATCAGTTTTTATCTAGTTTTATGTACAACTTTATATGTAATGTAATATGCTTTGATGGCACCAAAGCCGAAAAAGAAGTCTGTATATCACAGAGAGAACACATCACACCAGCACCGAGAACCCTATATTGTCTACCAGTCACAAATAGAATTTTCTTCAGAACTCTGCATAACCCACAGAACCATCCTCTTGCCATGTAGCGGAATTGATGCAGGGAAAAATCTCCATCTCCAAACCGACCACTAAGGTCTAGCAACGACATTCGCTTGGAACCAAAACAATACATAAAGCAGAAATTTGGTTCATCAGCATTCTCCTGCATCTCGGTAAACCTTTTGAACTCCCTCCCGAATGAAATAGAAACAGAAGACTACCTAAAATTCAGAAAATGGCGCTTACTCACCAAGCTAAACCAGAAACAGTCAACGGGAAACAGCCAACACAAGAGAAACACTCAAAGCAACCAAAACCTAACAACCCGAAACCTGGATGCCCCAATGAAATACAGCATTTTAACACAAACCACCATAGAAGACTATGAACCCTGCCAGACCAACATAACCACTGCACATAAGGCACAGACTACTAACATCACTAACCCTACTAAAAACCTTCCGATATCCTGCATACTCAACACACATACCTCTACCATAGCACAAAACTACAACCAGCCTGGAGACCATGACAATGACAGCTGTGCGTGCTATAAATCACCATAACATAACCATCTGGTAGAGTTTTTCCTTGCACTCTATAGGTTTATGAAATGCAGGCAACTATCCTAGTGATAGGTGCTTTTAGATGCTGGTTTGTCAGGAGAATTACCCCCAAAAGTTACCAGGAGCCTCAGAAGATCTGAATTTCTTTGTTCTGCTGAAACTGAACGTTAACTCTCTTCTAACATCTAAACGTTTCAATAACTTATTGGCCTGTGATTGGGGATTAGGAACAAATATTGGTAGTACTATTTCTTGGTTTATCTGAAACTCTGGCACTCCTTTTGGTGAAAAGAACAGATGTGTACTTAAGGCCCTACCTCTTCGAAATGTATACGGTTCTGATGCTGTTAGTGCTTGGTTTTCACTAATCCTCCTTGCTAACATTAATGCAACCAATAAGGCTCTTTAATGTGACCATCTTGATATGAGACAATCGTCTCAAATGGTTTATGCGCTAGTGCTGCTAGCACTACATTCAGATCCCATGTAGGATATGGTCTGATTGTGAAAATAATCTTGACAATCCTTTAGATGTGTTTTAACCACAGGGTTTGGTGAGGAAAAAACTTTCTGCTCTGTATTCCCATATACCCATGCTGCTAGTTAGCAGGTGCTAGGTACGTCCTGCTAGTATCTACCTGCACACCCGACCGCCCTCAATAAGCAGAACAAAATAGAATGTCATCCAGAATGCAAGCAATGGATCAATTCCTTTCTATTGAGACCAGTGACAAACTTTTGTCCGCTTTCATACATATTCAGCTCTAGTGGAACCCTTCCTAGCTCTTTGAATTGTGTCTAAATAGTCCTCTAAAAGCTTAAGAGGCCCCAACGTTAATTTTCAGGAACCAAGCTGCTAACGCCATTGAATGTGGGTTCAGATGAAGGACTGAGCCCCCTGTTGAGATTATTTCGGACGTCTCCAGCTTCAACGGGACCTGGTATGTCATCCGAGTTTTCGATCAGAAAGTCATGGTCTGGGGGGCCATAGTGATGCAGTTAATATCAACCTGCAGTTCCTAGACCTTCTGAACTTGCTCAAAACTCTTTCAGTGAAGTTGGCGGAAATGTGTAACACTTAATTTCAGACCAATCCATCTGCTATGCATACTTGTATTTGGAGTTGCGCTGATTGCAGACAGGTTTTTCTCTGGGGACCTCACAGCCTGAACTCTTGAGGAGTACCTGGAGAGATCTCCCATTCCTGTGAACTCAGTCTGCTGTCCTCTTATGTACTGTTAGCCTGTACATCAGGTGCTCTAAGCCATATATCCTGTTCTCTTGCCCATTCCGAAATGTGGATGGCTAAGATGCACAAGATCGGGAACCAGGTACCACTTGTTTGTTGAGATAGAACATTTACATTGTACTGTCTGTACTACAGTCTTCTGCAGCAAGCGGAGGATTTATCTCCATGCAAGGAGTATGGCCTTTAATATGAGGTACTTTATATGCTCCTCTGTTCACGGCAGACAACAAACCATGTTGTATGTACTCTCACTGTAAGCCCCCATCCTTCTGACTATGGTGTGGGGGATCGGATTTAACTGAGCTCTGCTCCGATCTCCAAAAGAGAAGATACTCTTTTAGTGATATTGTGATTGATATTTTGTCAGATTGTGAGCTGGTCTCCAGATACCAGGAAGCTGCTAAATTAAACGATCCTCATCAAGAGTCTGGCTAGAGGAATAGTTAGAGTACAACTAGCCAATAGGCCCTGCAGATGTTGGTCCCACCACACGGACTTGCAGGTTCTGGATACAAAATGCCAGTGTGTCTCAAATATCCTTCCGCATGTCGGGCATCTGGAATATCCTGGCTTGAACTGACACCCACTGAAAACCTATGAATGAAATCGAGTCTGAACGAATTCTGACTTTCCTATTGGCCGTAAGCCCAAACTGAATACCCATCATCGATTGCAGTGTTTCTGAAGCTTCCCCTGTAGATTCCGCCCTGATCAGCCAGCCACCTAAATGGGGGTAGACATGTTGACCATTGTTTGTTAAAGAACTGGCAATTGCATTCAATATTTTGGCGCTGAATAGTCCAAATGGGAAGGGCTCTGTACTAAAAATGTTTCCCCATTACCGAAAATTGATGGTGGGTGTCCGAAATTGGTACATGCAGGTAAGCGTCCTTAAAGTGTAGGGCACACAGCCAGTCCCCCGCATGGACTCTTTTTGCTTTATTCATCTGTGGAAAAGATCACATAATTCAAAAATAAGGTCCAGAATTCCGTTTTGCACATTGCTTGTACATTTATTGGCATGTATCCAAGCAGACCTTCTCGTATCCACACTGATGCACATGCCCCAGCTAGCCATATCTATATTCCCCAAGGAAGATTCAAATTAATCTTGGCTACCAGCCTTGCCTTTGCTAAGCCTGATTTATCGATTGCCTTTTTATGGATGTGTGGATCTTGAGCAAAGTCTGAAATTTCTCTCCACAGCCGCTGATTTGCTGCTACAATAATGCATCAGCATTTGCT
This sequence comes from Ambystoma mexicanum, assembly GCF_040938575.1. NCBI lineage: Eukaryota > Metazoa > Chordata > Amphibia > Caudata > Ambystomatidae > Ambystoma > Ambystoma mexicanum. The sequence goes on from NC_090921.1 coordinate 1,478,544,645, forward strand.
GGGTGTAGGTATAAGGCTGTGTTTGCATGTACCGATTTTACAAATAAATGAATCTAGCAGCTTTTCTTCTTCAGTCAAAATGACTGAAGAGGTAGCTGAATGAACCGAAGATTTCTTTCTGCGTTTAGCATATAATGGTGCTACTGCCGCCACAGATGAATGCAGTTGAGGATGTGAAGTCCGTAACGGTCCCTCAGAACCATGCGGTCTATATCATGTCTAGATTTGTACTAACTGAAGGGGTGATTTCATGAGGTTCAACAGTCTCTCCAAAAGTATTTTCTGTCATGCTGGTTAGCTCTGTACATGGTAGTGGTGCTGCTGCTGCTGCAATCAGAGTCCACATTGATGTGACTGGTTCATGAGGAACTTGTTTGGGCTGCTGCACGCATGCAACCTGAGTGTACTGGGGGTCAATGTCGGTAAGATAGCTCAGCAGGTTGAGCGCTTGCTGCTGTGATCTGAACGTGATCTAAAGGTCGCAGGTTCGAATCCCGGCAAGGCCAACTCAGCCTTTCATCCTTTTGAGGTCGATAATTTCGGATGGGTGATATTGTATGTAAATATGTGCTCTGTAAAACGTTTTGGATTAAGGCTCTATATGAATAACACATCATTATCATTATTATCAATGTGTATGAGGTGCAACACAGAACTTCTGCAGAAGACTGTTCAACTCTAACCATGGGTTCTTGAGTTGGCATTAATCTCCCCACACCCAGATTGCTGAATGTGGGTTCTTGAGAAAGGCTCAATGGCTCTTTTTGAAGGTAGTTTACAGATGATGGTGCTCTAGCCAAGGCAGTCATGTGCAACGCCAACTCTTCATGTCTTGCTGACATTTTGTGAATCTCAGGTTGAGCTAAGATGGGAATGCATGGTGAAACTTTCTGGAGAAGAGCTTTGAAGAGGTCTTGATGGAGCTTCTAACTGGTACCTGGTTCCCTTTGGGACCTCAGAGCTGAGATCCAGAAGGCTTGTCGCCTTCAGCTGGTAGTCTTGATGCATAATGGCGCTCCCTCAGGCTAAGGTCCGGTGATAAAACCCTAAGGCCCCTCGGAACAAGGTCTGGTAAGCTTTTAAGCTACTCTGAAGCAGACTCTAACGTCGAGGATCCCTCACCACAGACACCAGTAGCTTTATATGCCTCTGGTCTGGCACGAGTGACCAGCTCCTTTCAACCCCCTCCCAGCTGGAGAATGCGTCGGACTAGGGTACTTTAGAAAAGAGGTGAACTTACCTTCTCTGTTTTTGATTTTCGGTGCCTGAATTTCTTAAGGTGCTCTGGAGGTGGCGAAAGGGTTTCCCTCCACCACACAAGCCGGTTTTTAAGGGGCGTTGGCTCTCCCCAGTGGGTGGCCCCTAAACACGGCAGACAGTGTATGACGGTCTGAGGCCAGGAAGGGACACTTGCTGGATGCACACCTACTGAAGCCTTTCGAACCCCACATGTGCCAGGGCACCAAATGCCAAGGTCGAATTGATAAAAAAATAGGACAAAATTGAATGCGGTTGAGGAGTTTCAGAGGAAGTGTGCAGCAAAAAATAACACTGATGCGTTGCAGTCCATGCCTGTCACGGAAAAAGGGGCCAAGTGTAACCGGAGGACGGGGTTAGCATGCACTGTCTCGTCTACTGCCATGACCAAGCACGTCCACATTAAAATGTAAAGGCAAAGTGCATATTTTGCAGTGCAAAAGACTCTGGTGATGCCCTTATTCAGGGACACCTATGCAGTATTGAGGAAAAAGGACAGAACGTAGGAATATCAAAGTTTTCCTAAACAGTCGAGCAAAACATTGTCCTCGTCATGAGGACTGGTATTTGCCAAGAACTGCATGGAGTTTGAATAATGTGAAAAACCCATAGAAGGAGAGTTCTGTGGTTTTCTGGAAGTCCTTGGGCTTACTAACTGGAGCAAACATTATGGATTTGAACCCAAAGGCCCTGGACAGGGCTCTAGCTGGAGATCTTCATTCAAGAAATCAGCCCAGGTAAATAAATCAATGCATGTATCACTATCCTGCAAAGGGATTTTGTCTGCCTGTCTTTCCAGCCAAATCTCATTACATAGTCTCCTGGGATATTGCTAGTCTAAATAGAAATGGACAATTCGGATACCCTGAATTGGTTGCTTATTTATTAAAGTTTGATCTTCTGTTTTCAGAAAGTTGGGCATTGCCCCCATTTTCTCTAGAAGATTTCAGGTGTCCTTGCACTCCAGCTATAAAAAAAAAAAAAAGATTACCGCCGAGGGAATAAACAGGGGGGGGGGGGCGTGTTGGTCACTTACATTACTAATAGACTTGTTTTAATGATATTTCATTGGAAGTTCAAAATGCTTCTAACATACCAGCAAATTGTAGTGGCAATAATCGCCCCAATCCCTCACTAACCCTGCCTTGCTTCATAATCTGCAATAAATTAGGGCCTGCTCATTTTGCGCTCTTCCTTCACATAAGCAAACGGGTACAAACATTTCTGATGCTTGTTAATCTGCTTAGAATCACAAGCTGTACATATAGTCCGACATCCAGTGGTAATCGCGGAGTGTTGCATCTTGTTTTTTCGAGAAGTGAAAGTGGACATCGACATGGGCGTGCATGTAACACTATCCCTAATGTGACATATAGTGTACCCAAAATCCCTCACGTGTTGAGGTCCCTTAGATTGTTTTTTTTCTACCCAGCTATCTGGTTGCCTTAATGCGGAGCTCTTCATAAAACCTTGCGTTATTGTTATTTCTCGACCTTCGGTCGTTTATTCTCATTGTCGCTCCTTTCGACGGTTGATCCTGTGCCACCGCTGAAGTCTGCTGATGATGGAATTTCGACAGCCGTTGATCCGGTCGGCGCTGCCGACACATGGCCGGGCCTTCTGGCCAGCCTGTACAGTAGGGAGAGTGGAGGCGGGGTGGTCATATTCTTTTCGAGAATGTCTTTCCTCCTCTTTGTTCCCTTGGGTTTGTCGTCGCTATCACTATCCTGCGCTATTGACAGGACTCCCTTTAGATTTTGTTCTACCTGTAAGGCAACATTTCTGTGGAAAGACCAGCAATGTCAGTGCGATAAGTGTCTCCCCCTCGATCACAACAAAGCGTCCTCTGCGGCCATTAAACTCATACATCCCAAGACTATTAAGGAGTGCCGTTTGAAGCGGTGGGCGGCCTATGGAATGTCGCAGGCTGAAATTATTTCCCCCGCCGCCACAGCCGCCGAGTTTGATTAAGAGGTTAGTGATGACCAAGGCTCCACTCCATTGACCTTATTGCGGAGAGTTCTCGATCCACAGCGTCTGTTCCCGGCCCTGATGGGCACGGCGAGAGTCCTGCTATGGGGACAATACATCCCGCCGACAGGGACGCACCTGATTCCCACACAAAGCACACAACCCATGGTTCTGCTTCGGCGGTCCAGTTGAAGTGTTCCAAAGCGCCAACGGGCATATCACATACTTCGGCAGTTCCGGCTGATCTTTATGATCGGCAGCCATACCCGGAATCGCGGCATGCGTCCGGGCAGTCCAAAAGTAAGGGCGCTAGCACTAACAGACACGCGGACGTCGAGACACCTCAGAAGAAAGTGGCGACACCGCTTAAGGCCCTGGTGGCGCTGAAATCCAACGCGCAGCCACCGGCTCAACCGTACACCTCCCTGTAACCCCGAGCATCAGCGATAGTATCGTGAGGATCGCCTCAGCGGTGAAACATAAGGAACAGTCGAAAGAGATGTTGAAACCGAGAGAACGGCCTAAAGATGCGTCTAAAGACACGTCACAATGCCCGGAGCCTCAAAAGGATTACTTTGAAAGCCCCTTGTCGTTATCTAAGACATTAGGGGAAAAATCTCGACGCTCTACAGAGGAAAATCGTCAGGAAAACCCCTTTCCTCCCCCTGGACTCCTCTGGTTCATCATCATGGACCAGAGAGAAGTTTGAGTGGTGCATGAACAGACTGGAGAAGTTTTGAATCCTCAGAAAGGTTTGCTCCGAGTTCCCTTATACGCCTATGGCTACGTTTCAGAGGACCTTTGATGCTCCTCATGAAGAAAACGTTTTTGACCTTAGGATGATGAAGCTCCTGTGGAAACATATGTACAGGATGATGATCCTTTGGAGACACTAATGATGATCCTGCTGATCACATGGAGGGTTGGGAAGACAACCATCCGGTTGATAATCAACCTTGGGCCTCCCCTACCCCCAACCTTGACGCCTTGTGTATGGATTCATCTCATACCACACCAGTTTGTCAGGCCTCGCCTGTTGACGATCAAATGGCGTTTACCCTGAGGTAATCTAGTATCAACCCCCATTCGCAGAAAAATGTCTCCCTCACCCTGTATTTTGTAAGTGACCCACTCCATGGCAATTATATACCATAGTTTACGTAGCCATTCGACAGTGGTGGGGGGGGTTGCTTTCTTTTTCCACTTCCTTGCCAAAACCACCCATGCAGCGATCAGTAGTATTGCATATGATATGCGTTGGAGTTTTAGTGAGATTTGGAACTCTGGATGGAAGAGGCCACTCATCCATTCCCTCAATGAGTAAGAAGGGGGACCTTGCACCATGGCCTGAATTTGTGACTTGATCTCCCCCCAAAACCCCTGCAACACAGGGCACCAGATGTCTCCAATCCCCCCTCCCTGAGCACCCCCTCTAGCATTTCTGAGTTACTCCTGGGTACATGGCGTGTAATCTTTCTTGGGGTGTAATGCCACTGTACTACCATCTTGTATTGTGCCTCCCTAGTTTGTATGGAACAAGTACGTTTGGGGGTTTGTGTCCCAAGACGTTCCCATTGCTGCATTGGTATATCTTCGCCTAATGTGTTTTGCCATTTCAACATATATGGCCAAGTGTGGTCTGGACCCTCTCCTTGTATAATTGCTTACAGTTTTGACACCAGTTGTTTGTCCCCTGTGTATGTTATGAATTTTTTGAACACTGTGAGCTCTCTCTGTGATGTCTGCCTCATGGTAGGTTGCTTTAGCCAATATCTTAAAGGATAGTTCCGGGACTTTTTTTTTATTGTTCCTATGGTTCGGCCATGTGTTTTTAAGCATAAATCGGTAGATCGTAGAAAACTTTCCTATGGACCTTACCCGACTTTTCGTCCATTAACGCACTCGAAAACATCCGCCATTTTATGATAATCCTCTCACTTGCCGCATCGCCCTGGCTCACCTGCTTTTGCGGCACTAAATCAAATCCCCCGCCCCTGAAACAGACTTGATCAAAACATTCATATTCCCCGCCTCTATCCGTGACGTGACTGAGCTGCGTAGGCAAACGCGCCCAGGCGTCTGCTACGCGACTCCACACAGAACCAGGAAATCAACACAGATGAGCTCAAACAACACAGCGCGCCACAATTGGGAATATGAAACTGTGCTTTTAAATTAAACCGCAAGATTGTAAATTTGGTAAAGTACATTTATTTGACATCAAATGTTTTGAGAATATTCAGCGATTAGCATTTTTATTTGCTCACGTTCCAAAAAGTTTGTTTCGAGGCACACGATGTTCCTTTGCTGTACACAGGGTCTTAGATCATCTCACAATACAGCACCACAATTCGGAATATGAAACAGTGGTTTAAAAGCAAACGGCAAGATTGTACATTTGGCAAAGTACATTTATTTGACATCAAATGTTTTGAGAATATTCAGCGATTTGCATTTTTATTTGCTCACGTTCCAAAAAGTTCGTTTCGAGGCACACGATGTTCCTTTGCTGTACACAGGGTCTTAGATCATCTCACAATACAGCGCCACAATTCGGAATATGAAACAGTGGTTTAAAAGCAAACGGCAAGATTGTACATTTGGCAAAGTACATTTATTTGACATCAAATGTTTTGAGAATATTCAGCGATTTGCATTTTTATTTGCTCTCGATCCAAAATATTTCGTCTTGAGGCAAGCGATGTTCGTGTGCAGTAGACAGGGTGTTGGTTTACGATAAAATAAGCTCTTCGGTCGCACTGATAATCGCATGGCTATTCCAACAATGAGGCACTAGGGCACCACAACGGTCTGTATGTTGCATCTAGCCGCTAGTACCGCGTAAGGGCATACTTGTACTTGGCGATCGTCCCACAAAATGGTCAGGGTGCTAACGTTGTTCACGCGGAGAAGCAACTGGCGGTTGAAAAACCCATCCGCCGGTGTCTGGTACTCGTGACACATGCAGTAATGCATGATGTATCTATTTGAAAAACATAAAAAAAGGAAATTAGTCTCACCATCAGATCTTTATTAAAATTATTCATTTTATATATTAGGTCTGGAAATTATTTCATAGCTAGGACAGTGCAACTGGGTTTTATACGTCAAGGGGGGCTGTAGGATACTGAGACAGTCCCCCAGTGCAGGGGTTGACAGGGAGTGCAGGTGGAGAGCGGAAGGGCCCAGGACCGAGGTCGCAGACAGTGGACAAGTTGTAGCAGGGGAGAGGGAGAGAGAAAGCAGAAGCAAAGAGGAAGGTTTGGAGGTGCTTCCGTAAAAGGAGACGGTTCTCCCCAAGATAGTGCGCGGTACAAAACAATATGCCACATAGAATGAACAAGTACAACTTAACCCGTCTTTAAAGCTACTGTATAGTAATTAAATTGCGGTATAAACTCATCTAAAGAGTTACTTGCATTATATTTGCATTTTCCATTGTGTCTGTGCGTAGGGCAGCCCCGAAATACCACTCCTTCTATGCCGACGTTTTATTTCTTCTAATGAACGAACATGAAATGGCTTTCGTTTCTGAAATTATATTCATTATCGTTTCTTACGTGGTCCCGGCCTGTCAAGGTCAAATAACAATAGAACCTTATACTGAGTCGTGGGCCATTCTGGCACTCGAGAAAAAATCAAAGCAGCTGACCTTCACTTTGAACGAACACACATTCCTAGTTAGCTAAATTCAGTGTACGGCCGTTTTACAGGACTTGAAATTTACACTCCATCTTTGCATTTTGTCTGCTTGCTTTGCTGCCCCACAGAACCATAAATACGGAGACATTCTATATTTTTGGAAAAATAATTTATATTACTGTTTGGTTTAATTTAATGCGCAAATGAACAAGGTTGGATATATAAACATATTCAATGGGCCTGCGACATGAGGAGACTCGAGAGAACAGACAATCAAATTACAATCATTTAAACCGTGATGTGTATTTCTCAATGAGCTCTTCTTTAGGTGGACATGGAACAGAGGCAATGTTGGGTGGCAATGCAGTTGTCACCTGCACAGGTTCGTTCACAACTCCATTTATGTGCCTATCTAGGACGTCAACAATAAGTCTCTCAATAAACTCATATTGCATATCCTCAAACACTGGTTTGATCACCCATTGTTTACTTCTTTTAGTGAAGGCCTTATTGTAGCGAAGCGTCCCTAAAGTTCCGGTCGTCCTACTTTGTTGACGTCCAACGTTATGGTTATGTGCCAAGACCGCTAGAAGAGTCCGATTTATCATGCCCTCCATGCCAAAATGCAATCGTTTTGGCCTGTACTTTAGGCACATATTGTGGAACACCTCCAAATCTCCTGTGTGGCAGAATTCCGTGAGTCCCCTCAAATCTCTTGTTATAGTTTTATCAAATACAATCTTTTCAATGGCTTTGTGAGTGGGTGATGAAGGAATCAACCACTTCTTCTTCCGTGCCTCCTCTGTGGACAAATGGCCATGTTCACAATTGTGGAAATGTTGGTTTGTGTTCCAACGATGAACGTTTGTGCAGTGTGGCATTACTGACCGCCATTTTTCCAGTAGAATTTCCAACGACCCTCCACATGTTTTTGAGCTCCACCAAAGATGGTTGCTGATTGACTTGGACCACTGTGAAATACCTTGCGTTTCCTTTTTTTTACCTGCAGCAGACATTTTTTTATTGATTGTTTTTGCAAGATGCCAAACGTCAAATTGGTGATTTATATTTTTGTACTCTTCTCTCATTGTCTTGGCAATTGAAACGTGTCTTTCCGTGGCTATCAGGTCGATCACCATTCCCCGCGATTGTAGTTCTTGCAATGATGCTACAAAGCCAACTTTCTCCATGGCCACTGAGGATGTACTTTGTGACACCTGCACAACCACCGAACTCACAATTTTCTTACTTTCCATGTCCTGAAAGTGGTAGGTGCAGTACTTGGCTGAAAATCCTGGGCTGTCGCACTGTCCATCACCGGCTAGCCTGAACCGTTTGCCCGCGAATGTACTATCAATGGACATTTTTTCCATTCTCCAAGCTTCGCTAATGGCTGGAAATAGATAATCGGTTTGGTATTTGTAGAACTGAGTTTTCGCAATGAAACGGATTCCCACAAACTGAAAGAAAGACTCTAATTTTTTAAAACTTGAACCACTAAAAAGTGCAGCCGCTGCACAAAGTAGATTGCCTGCTGGCAGTTGTCCCAGCATGGGTTGTGCAGACCATGAGAAAGGATGATATTTTGTACAGGTGGCATGTATTTTAAGGTTAGTGCCTCGAATTGCACGAGTCACATTAATCAATGGCTCCCCACATACTTCCCCACCTACCGAATGCCCACATTTCAACCGAATAATTATATCAATCAAACAACTATCGAATACAATGAATTTGGCCTCTTTCCTTATAGTGTCACTCTGCATCCCAGCTGGTTCGGCCTGTAACGTTGAGGACATGTCACTCACATGAAAGGTAGAATCTCTGATATCGTCTTCCGCTATGTTCAGTGATATTGAAGGTGTTTCATTGTAGTCCACTTCATTCTCTTCCATTGCAACATCTGTTCCTTCTCCGGCAATGGGTGAATAGGACAATTTCTTCAACTTTCTCGCGGTCTTAGTTTTTGCGGGTGTGGATTCTGTGAATTTATCTCCAACTGCATCCGAACTACCAGGAGGACATTCACTATCAATGGCTGGTGGTGGTATAGCTCCGTTGTCAATCACTTCATATTCTTCCCATTGGCACGATGCATCTCCAGTCTCAAGTCCCTGCCAAAAGGTTTGACAAGCAACATCTCTCGTTCGCTTCACTGTCTGTGTAGATCTAGTTCGTACACCCACTCGCAACTAGAGGACAGATTGGAAAAGGGATGTTCAGTTTAAACACAACTTACAGTATTGAACTATTAACAGTGAAAAACAACATAATATAGTGACCAGGACACTAACCTTCTTTTGCTTTCTTTTCTTTGAAACTTTCTTTTTTTTTTTTTTTTATAAAGTATTTTATTGTTATTAACATAATACAGTGGTCATAATAACAAAGCAACAAGCAAACAAAAACAACTCCAGACTGTCATAGTCGTTCACAATCAGAATAGGTACCCAGAACATCAACAGGTGAGCAATCATCTCATCACCTGCAATAATGTGTAGTATGGTACAAGCACAAAACAAAACACCCAGTGCACATTCCCCCGCCTGTAGATGGGACACTCAGGCCACACCTTCCTCCCACCTGTCCCATATTTTCGACGCTTTGTTGGGACAGCCTCGTGCCGAGTAAATCCTACGCTCCATCATAGCGCATATGTCCATATCCAATTTCCATTGTTCCAGCGTTGGGGAGTCAGGGGCACCCCATTTCTGCGCTATATTGCGCTTAATCAGCCCCATTGCCGTGTGTAGGAGCAATCTTTCCCACTTATTAGCTTCTATCTCATCGGGCACTCCCAGAAGCAAAGCCCTTGGGTCCAGTGGTATGGTTCGAGTCAGAACTCGGGAGAGTTCCCCACAGCATGCGTTCCAAAAAGTTTGTATCTGGGGACACAGCCACAAAATGTGAATAAAGGTCCCCTCCCCATCCCCACACCGCAAACAGTTTGGGTTAGAAGCCCGTTTCCAGCCATATAGACGTGTCCTAGGGTAATAAACCCGGTGTAGTATTTTCAACTGCACTAGTCGAAGCCTAGAGGAAATGGCGATTTCCCGGGGATGCATAAGGACTTGTATCCAATCCTCAGGATCTATCACCCCCACATCTACTTCCCACTTTGCCTTTAGTTCATTCAGTTCGGGGATAGCAAAGGAGGATATAGCATTATAAAGGATGGAAGTGCATTTGGTAGGGATATGCGCCGGAAGGATGTTACGCTCTATGGGGGTATAGTCCGGTAACTGTGTATCTGCTGTCAGGTAGGGTCTCAGAGCATGGGCGAGGCGAATGTAATGGTAATATTCCGTATTCGGAATCTGGAATCGCAATTGTAGGTCATCAAACGAGGTCAAACACTCCTGTGTAAGCATATCCCCAATCCTGGCAATCCCCGCGTTCACCCACCTAGGCCACGGTTCCAACTTCTGGGTCTCAGCTAGGTTGTTGTTCCGCCAGAGGGGTTGTGCTCTAGTAGCTTTATTTTCCCACCCAATGAATCGGTGTGCCTGTCTCCACACTGTGATCATATGCGTAGTGGTTGTGGGCGGAGAGGTTCTCGAAAGGGGCTGATAAAGGAGAAGCAGCGGGTCAGTGTTGCGCATAGTGGCTATCTCAGCCCGTATATGGGGCAGGTCTCGGTCCCCGTGGAGAAGGTCATTAACCACCACCAGTTGTGATGCCCAGTAATACGTTTGAAGGCGGGGAACTCCTATTCCTCCCTCCCAAATAGATCTTTGGAGTGTAGTTAACGCAATTCGTGACTGGCCTCCCCCCCATATGAGGTCTCTGAGAAGTGTCTCCACTTGGTGGAACTCCAAGTCGGGGACTTTAAGTGGGGCATTTTGAAGGACATAAAGGAATCTAGGAAGGGTCATCATTTTAAAAAGTGCCGCTCTTCCCATAAGTGTCAGGGGGAGGAGTTTCCAGTGCCGGACATCAATAATAAAGCGGTCTGTGATTGGTCGGAGATTGTTCCTTATATAGCTTGTTAAATCCCCGGATATCCATATTCCCAGGTAACGAAACCCCTGTCGTTCCACCCGGTACGGGCAGTCCTGGGGGATTGCCTGTTCCCCACCCTTCACCGGAAAGAGGACCGATTTCCCCCAGTTGATTCTGAGTCCGCTGAGTTCCCCAAAGCGGATTAACATTTGCGTTACAATGACAGAGGATGTTAGTGGGTCACCCAGGTACACAAGGAGGTCGTCCGCATACAGGGATGTACGATCCTCGTGTCCCTCCGGCCATCTGAATCCTCTCCAGGCGGTGTTTTGGCGAAGCCAAAGAGCTAATGGCTCGATAGCAAGGGCGAACAAAAGAGGGGACAATGGGCATCCCTGTCGCGTACCACGGCCCAGGGGGAAGGACCCAGAGGACCAGCCATTCACTCTCACTTCCGCCTTGATGTTAGCATAAAGTAGCTGCACCCAGCCTAAATAGGCCTCTCCGAACCCCATGCGGCGCATTATTTCCCAAAGGTAGTCCCATCGAATGGAGTCGAACGCCTTTTCAAAATCGATTGCCAACAAGGCCAGGGGTTCGTTTATAATCGGGGATATCTCCAATGCTAAATGGAGGCGGCGCAGATTCATCCGAGTCGATTTGTCAGGCATAAAACCACATTGATCCGGATGGATCAAGGAGGATGTGACTAACTGCAACCGATTCGCTAATAGCTTAGCAAGGACCTTAGCTTCCCCGTTAATCAGCGATACAGGTCTATAAGAAGCACAATCTTGTGGAGGTTTGCCAGGCTTGGGAATGACCACAATAGTGGCCTTACAAAGATCTGGTGGGAGGGTACCCTGTTCCCGGGCAGCAAGAAACATCCTATGTAGAGGAGCGGCCATTTTGTCTACTCCTAGCTTCTGCCAAGTTTCAACTGGGAATCCGTTCGGGCCCGGTGTCTTTCCCGACTGGAGCTGAGACAGCGCCTCTGCAATCTCAGCCTCTGATAGAGCAGAGTCCAGCTGGTCCCTCTGTTGCCCCGAGAGGGTCGGCAGCGTCACCTCTTCTAAGAGGCAGGAGTTTAGCGGTGAGGTCGGAGCCCGATACAAATCTGCGTAAAACTCTGCGAAGGCCTCGGCAATCCCAGAGTCCGAATGTTGGGTGTCGCCCTGTGCCGTGACAATTTCCCGGACATGGCGCTGCCCCTCGTCTCTCCTCTGCAACCAAGCAAGCAGTTTACCCGACTTATCCCCAAGTTCATACACCCTCGCCCTAGCCTGCCAATGGGCCTGCTTGGCGTCATCCATCGTTCTGTTACGGAGGCACTCCTGGGCGCGCTGGAGGGATCGGTGGGTCTCGGGCGTAGGGTCGGATATATGCTCAATCTCCCTGTTTCTCACTTCCTCTTCGGCCTTTAATATTTCCCGGAACCGGGTGTTTCTTTTATGTGTCGTCCAAGAAAGGATCTCACCCCTTAGCACTGTTTTATAGGCCTCCCATAATATCACAGGGCTGTCCACCGACTTCTCGTTAATTTCGAAATATTCACCAGAAACTTCCTCCAGGCGATATATCAGTTCCGGGGACCCCAGATAATAATTGTTAAGTCTCCACGTTCTAGGGGGGAGGGGACCCTGCATACGCAATTCAACTAAGAGGGGGGAGTGGTCCGAAATGCCCCGGGGGAGTAAGTCTGCGGACGTTGCCCTATGGAGGTCGGTATGTGGCAAGAAGAAGTCGTCCAGTCTGGACATGGAGCCGTGAGCGCCGGAATGGAAGGAGTACTCCCTATCAGTCGGGTGTAACTCTCTCCATACATCTCGGAGCCCAAGGGCCGATGCAAAATTGGCCAATCTAGTCGAGGTGTCAGGGTTGCGATTTCGGAGATGGGAACGGTCAAAGTTATCATTCATGGTATCATTAAAATCACCCCCCAGAATGAACGTATCAGGATGGTGTTTCCCTATAAGGGTAGTAAGATCGTCCAGTAATTCCTGTCCCAACCCGGGTGGGGAATAAATTGCGGCAATGGCCATCGTCTGACCCCAGATGGTCCCCATGACGAACACGTATCGACCCCTTGGGTCACGCTCAACCAATTGCTGAGTAAATGGAATGCGCTTGTGTATCAGGATGAGGGTGCCCCTGGAGCCCATTGTGTACCCCGCCTGAAGGGCAAGGTGGTAATTAGTCCTCTGAAAAAAGGTACAGTGTGATCCGGCCAGGTGGGTTTCTGTCAAAAGGGCCACATCAGGGGAGTGTCTATTTAGAAATTGCCTAAGCAGGCGCCGTTTAATCCCGGACCCCATCCCATTCACGTTCCAGGTAAGGAACTTCAGGGATTTGGTGTGTCGCATGGGTGTCTCGTGAGTCTGTGCACAGGATATCTATCACACATGATGGGGGTCTGTACGATTGTAGCAATCAGTGAGAGATGGTGGAGTGGTAACTTCGACCAAAGACAGTGGTTCGTGTCCCTTATAAACATATGACAGTCTTGAAGTAACAAACAAACTTTCAAACATTCCCAACTTACCCCCACCCTATACTCCACCCCAACACGAAGTACCTGTCGCCCAAACATAGCTGGACCTTCAACATAAGGTAGCAGCTCAAAAACCCAGACCCTAGAGCCGGGTCTAGATGAACAAGAAAGAGGGGGTGGGGGAAAGGGAAAAGGAGAAGGAAAGGAGGAAGTTCGGCTAGGGGGGGGGTTCCAGAGGCTCCTCCAGAGTCCCCTCCCATGCGCCAGTGTCAACATCTCCATGGTGGACTACTCATGCGTCCGGCTTAAGAGTACAAAGAAAGAATACTTCAGAGCGCTATTACTAGGCCAGAGGGGCGACAGTCCGGTCAATGTTCTCGGTGATCTGCATCGGGGTCCAGGACCCCCTGTTCATTCCTCTCCGGGTTTCCCCTCGGGGAGGCGTGCCTGGGCCTCGGTCTTCCTCTCGGTCTCCTCGGTCTCCTCGGTCTCGCAGTCCAATCACCTTCTATATTGCACGAGTCACATTAATCAATGGCTCCCCACATACTTCCCCACCTACCGAATGCCCACATTTCAACCGAATAATTATATCAATCAAACAACTATCGAATACAATGAATTTGGCCTCTTTCCTTATAGTGTCACTCTGCATCCCAGCTGGTTCGGCCTGTAACGTTGAGGACATGTCACTCACATGAAAGGTAGAATCTCTGATATCGTCTTCTGCTATGTTCAGTGATATTGAAGGTGTTTCATTGTAGTCCACTTCATTCTCTTCCATTGCAACATCTGTTCCTTCTCCGGCAATGGGTGAATAGGACAATTTCTTCAACTTTCTCGCGGTCTTAGTTTTTGCGGGTGTGGATTCTGTGAATTTATCTCCAACTGCATCCGAACTACCAGGAGGACATTCACTATCAATGGCTGGTGGTGGTATAGCTCCGTTGTCAATCACTTCATATTCTTCCCATTGGCACGATGCATCTCCAGTCTCAAGTCCCTGCCAAAAGGTTTGACAAGCAACATCTCTCGTTCGCTTCACTGTCTGTGTAGATCTAGTTCGTACACCCACTCGCAACTAGAGGACAGATTGGAAAAGGGATGTTCAGTTGCGGGTCGCTGAAATGAACCGTGGTTCCACCATGATATATCTTCAGTTGGGCCGGGAAGAGCAGGCCATATTTCACATTTAGTTGGGCCAGCTGTCTCTTGAGTGGCTCAAACGATTGTCGTGCCCGCTGCACTTCTCGGGTGTAGTCCGGGAAAAAGGCGATTCGGGAGCCGTTATGGGTAATCGAGCCTTGTGCCCGCGACAGTTGCAGGAGGGCATCCCTATCTCGGTAGTTGAGTAAGCGGGCGATGATAGTACGTGGCGGGGCACCCGGGGGTGGTCTACCCGCCGGCATTCTGTGAGCCCTCTCCACTGAGAAGAACTTTGAAAAGGATGTGGCCTCGAAGATGTCTACAAGCCACTGCTCCAAGAACAGCTCCATACACTGTCCCTCCTCCCCTTCTGGCAGACCCAGGATACGGACATTATTGCGACGGGATCGCCCCTCTCCATCCTCCACTCTTGATTCAAGGGTCTTAAGGCGGTTTAAGGCCTGGGACAGTTGGCGGTTAATCCCGCCTATGTTGTCTTCCACTTCAGAAATACGGTGTTCCGCCTCTCCCGTTCTGGAGGTTAGCTTCTGTAGATCGTGGCGTAGGAAGGAGACGTCTGCCGCCATGCTATCTATTTTGGTCTCCATGGAGGATCGGGAATTAGCAATGGCCGCCATTACATCATGGAGAGAAAGAGGGCCCTCCCCATTAGGGGAGTTCGGTCGCGTTGCTGGGGCCGCCGGGGCCGGGGTGGTGGCGACGGCAAATTGGTCCATGCTGCTCTGTGTGGAGGGTTTCTTCTGCCTTTCTTTCCCCATGGTTCCGGGGAGGCGTGGGGCGTCCGGCACGGTAGGTCGAACGGTGCTAATTACGCCCTTCCGGATCTACTCCGGTGTGCCGTGTCGCAGCCCTGCGACAGGCCAGGTGGAAGGCCTCGGGGTCCTCCAAGCACCTTCCAACACGCAGGTTCCACGAATCCACCGTCTGTATGGAGCAGGGGGGGGAGAGTTAATCCCACCTACCTCTAGCACTGTCGGGCCAGGCCGCTGCCGTCCTCCATCACTCGGGGCTGGGTCGAGACAGCCCAAGAGCATGAGCCGTTTGTCCGGGCGACCTCCGGTTGTAAGAAAAGTCAGTGTCCACTGCGTGTGCCGTACCACACCAGGCCGCTTCAAGCCCCAATCAGACAGGAGGTGGTCTGCCCTCAAGCTCCGGCGGCCATCTTGGTTTCGCAGTTCGGGGCCCCCGGCCTTCGGTAAATTGCAGATTATGGCCCTCTAAACGGGCAGACAACAGCCCGGATTTCAGCCGGTCGTAGCCCACAGCTTCACGGGCACAATCGTGGCGTTGATGTCACTCGATGTCCCCAGGAATCAGGATAAAAGTACAGGATTGTGTCGGCGCTTACGGGAGCTCACTCGGCTCACGTCCGCATCGCTCGCGCGCTAGCCACGCCCCCTCTTTGAAACTTTCTTGCCTCGAACTTCAACATCAGGACGCTGTTGCTCCGACTCGTGTGTGCATGTCTCCACTTCCTCTTGCGCTGCAACGACTACATTTTCATGATAAGCACATCCATCACGCACTGACGCTCCATCGACTCCCTGAAACATAGAACTTTCATTAGTATGTATAATAATATTGAAAACACAAAATGTACTTGGGGACCAATACCCACGTACATCTCAATAGCAAAACACGAATGAACGCTTTGTGTAGAACATTCAAACGACAATTATTCACGCATTGTTGATCTAGTTAGATGGAACTGTCAAGATCCATACCTCGGGCTCCTCATAGACTTCCATTGATGATATTATTGAAGATGATGCTTCAGTGACTCCCTGAAACACAGTAATTGCATTAGTATGGTTTTCTATTTTGATAAAAAGAACAGAAACTTTGTGCAGGCGTGAACGGCTCATCTAAATAGACCTGCACAAATGATCAGTTGTCTAAAATAAATAATGGATATGTAAATATGATTCGATTTGCTTGATCGTTGGAAGTGTCACCACCCAGAGATCTGCATCAACTACTAGGGGTGATGTTCTTGTAGAAGAAGCTCCGTCATCTCCCTGAAACATAGTACTAGCGTTAATAAAGAAGGAAGTATAGCGGATGTAATCACGTCATATGATTTCGCTTGATCGAACTGTCAGTATCCATACCTCCAAATGCATAAGAACATCAAGGGACGATGTAACTGCGGTGCACACTTCTGCAAGCTGTTGCGCCGACCCGTAACTGCATGCTCCCCCTTCTTCTTGGACTAATGCTCCATCGACTCCCTGAAACATAGGACTTTCATTAGTAATGAACACAAAATTGAAAAAAGAAGACACATAGGAGGGCGACGGATATGTCGTGAAACGTACCTCGAGCATCTGAGTGACATCAACGGTAGTCGTCAATACGTTGGACTCCTCAGCATCTCCCTGAAAGACAGTACTTGCGTTATTTTGGATAACAATAATTATAACTGAAAACAAAGACTAGAGGACGAGTACAAGGGTGTACCATTAGGTAACATAATTACACGATAAATTAAAACTATTGATTTACATGCCTAAAACAAGTCAGTGGCAGAATAGCCAAGTAAGATTACCCGATAGGCGCTTGAAGTGGCTGATGACTGCAATAATGACACGGATGGAGAATCTTCCGCCTACATATTGAGTGGATACATAAATGGGGAAATTATTGTTAGCTAATGCTACACACTACCGCAAGGCCAAGAGATAAATACGTAAACTTGACTCACCAGTGTAGGGATGTGGACGAATAGAGTGGGAATAGCGGTTGAGAGCAATTTTCGCCTCGCTCGCGGTGTGTTCTTCTTTATTAGCAATGATGTGGAGTACATGTCAGAGGTAAAGTGCCTGCTGCAGATGCGGTATCGATCACCCCTCTTGTCCGCAAAGACCTCTAGGACTCTACTTTCAAGCTCAGACGGTGGATATCCGCAATATCGGACCCATTCTCTTATCTGATCTATTGTCTTAGGGAAAACATGCATTATAGTACCTTCTGATTTATTATGGGTCTTCGAAGGACAACCGCCAATGGAACAGGCAGGCATTGTGGAAAGTTCTGAAAAGATCAACAATTCTCTATGAATACCAATGTAAACTCAGAACATGTGACTAGTTCCTTGCATGTACTGTCTTGAACGAAAAGAAATTGGACGCAAAATGATTATGGTACATGGCCTTACCTTGACGAACAAACAGTTAGATGCAGGGATCAGAGTAGTTTCTTGTCGTAGAACAGGGAGCAGTTCACAGGTTGCAATCTGACGAGTTTCCTCGAAGTGGTCACGGAAGTTCACAGAGACGAAGAGCAGATAACCAGCACCTTCACGGGTTGACTAGCAAAGCGCAAAGAAGTGCTCATTAGAAATATGAAGTGGGTTATAAAGAATTCGAAACAGGGGTGTGTTTGTGAATGAATGACGTGTATATGTCGTGGCATTATGTGGATTGCAGGGGGCCGTCCAGCGTGAGGGGGGATGCTTGGCAGGAGACACGGGGTCTGGAGGTAGACATGGGAACAACAACCCATGCTCTATAGACCACTTTGAAGTGCACATGGTCTTTGGCACCTCTTGGCCTTTATCGCTCCCTGACTGCTCCAGTTGCCAGCACAAGTACCCCGGTGCGAACTGCCTTTGATAGGGCGGGGGGTGGATTGGGGCGGTGGTCGTGCAGACAAGACACAGGAAGACTCGTGAATGGAGACACACTTATGTGGATTGCAGGGGGCCGTCCAGCGTGAGGGGGGATGCTTGGCAGGAGACACGGGGTCTGGAGGTAGACATGGGAACAACAACCCATGCTCTATAGACCACTTTGAAGTGTACATGGTCTTTGGCACCTCTTGGCCTTTATCGCTCCCTGACTGCTCCAGTTGCCAGCACAAGTACCCCGGTGCGAATTGCCTTTGATAGGGCGGGGGGTGGATTGGGGCGGTGGTCGTGCAGACAAGACTCGTTTGCCGCAGGGCCTCACCAAGGAGAGGCCATCTAACTGCATGTAAGAGGCTGGCTGCAGGATCTAGTACATGGAAGGCAGGGGGGTGAGTTTATAAATACCTCACCCTCCCAGGAGAATATATGGGTGCAGTTCACCCTGGAGACCCTGGATGCCTAGGCAGTTAGTCAGCAGCAGGCTGGCCTGTGGTGGCAAGGCGGCACGGGCCAGAGGGGGTCATCTCTGTACCCGGTGACCAAAAGGATGATTTATTATGATCAACCATATTTACCTATAACCATGTTTTGTATCAATAAAATACAACGGCCTTCCTTTTATTGCCAACGCTTGGACAAATCAAAACAACCATTGTTAAAATATATATTGGGTTTTATTTTGGATCTTAATTTCAATTGAACATAAATAATAAACATTACACATTGTAAATTTGCAGTTGCAGCACATCCAGGGAAAATCCGCGGTATTGTCCACTGTCGCTGGGGAAATGTTGTCTAATGGCAAGTACCGCACAGGCAGGTATTACTCTCCGAACGCGGTGTCCGAGCCTCCCGTGAAGCCACCAAGTGAAGCAACGATAGGCCACCAGCCTGTACCACCTGTGAAAATGAAAGATGCAAACTGTATTAAAATGACAAAACTTTATCACTATCGATTCAGGTAAAAAATGTCATTCTGCTTTGAAAAAAAATCTATCTAGAAAATGCACAATATGGAACCAATTTACATGCATTCGAATGATATGTAGATGTAATTTTATATGTGGGAGACGACCATGACATAGTAGTGGCATCACTGACATCACAACCAGAGTATACTTACTCGTTACTCGGATTACGCGGACGAACAGTGCCGCGAAGTTCGTGCATAAGCACCATCATCATCCTCAACACGGTCCGTGAGAGGCAGGCTTCCCTGAACTCTGGCAGCTCGGTGATGCATTGCGGACTTTGCTCGCCTTCCTGCAGACTTTGCTCGCCTTCCGAAATGTAGGCCAGGCATCCCGAGTTTTCTCGGCAGCAGCAGTTCTCCTCCTCAGTTGGCATTAGCTCGCACCGATTGCACGTGCACCAGGTGGAGACGCCGTCCATGCGACATGGTCCAGGCTCTTCATCCGTTGACTGGTCCTCCCAACTGCCGTCCGAATCCCCATCGTTTTCGCGTGCTTGCCTTTCCAGTAGTTCTTCCTCGGTGTACTCGGGCTCGTACATATACGGCATTATTGTAGCCATTATGTGGTAAAGAAAGTAAAATAATTTATAGCGGTGGTACTGGTATCTGTTCACACGGGCTACAAACAACGAAGGTAGCTGACCAGAGCACAGAAACGAGTCACAGAATACTCAAAGTAACACAGAGAGAGGAATGGATTCGAAAATCTGCTGCTGTGTGTTGTGAAACGGTCTGTTTATACTTATTGAGGAAAGAGGCGTCCTGCCATTTCCATGGCGACACTTCATTAGCTGAGGCGCAGCGATTGTTGACACGAAACGGGAAATGGGCGGTACGCGTCTGCTGATGTCAGGCTCAGGGGCGGGGGATTTGATTTAGTGCCGCAAAAGCAGGTGAGCCAGGGCGATGCGGCAAGTGAGAGGATTATCATAAAATGGCGGATGTTTTCGAGTGCGTTAATGGACGAAAAGTCGGGTAAGGTCCATAGGAAAGTTTTCTACGATCTACCGATTTATGCTTAAAAACACATGGCCGAACCATAGGAACAATTAAAAAAAAGTCCCGGAACTATCCTTTAATTAGGTGGTGTGTCTGAACACCTTGTAACTTTATGCCCAGCCCTTCAAGGTAAACAAGAACTATATTTTGGAGGTTATGAAGAGCTTTTGGATCTGGTGGATCAAGGTGCTTTGTGGAACCTTTGTCTTGCAGATCAGACAGCTTCTCTTATTTTGGCAGTTACAGGTTTTTAAAATCACTCCAATTGGGGAGTTAAGAGGAGGACCCCTGAAAATTGTAACACGATGAATTGAAATATTTTATTATGTATTCATTTTACTATGATGAATGTATTTTTTTACAACTCTTTGAACGAATTGGAACTGTGTATTAAGATTTATATGCATTAATGAAACGTTTTTTATTTTTTTCTTTGTTCCTTTCGTTAAAGGTTATTGTATAACCAAATCACTAATAAATTAAAAAACACATATTTTAGGTTTTTTTAATTTTGTTCTTATTTACAGAAAGTGAGCTTCGAATGGATTGTGTCCTCCAACGTATTCCACATCTTTGACATGTAATATCCACAGCTGTGCACTCCGGAAACTTTTTCGGCAGAGGGCGTCCTGCGTTGATGGCGTCGGGTCAGTGTCCCTCGAAGGCCCCCGTCGAGGGTGATGCCACAGGATGTTATAAATAGGATGCACGGTGCCCGTAGCCTCAGTTCTGTTTTTTTCCGTGAACGTGTTAACTTCGTGAGACTCGGCGCGCCTCGTGTGTTCATCATTACAATGTCTTTCTCTTCGACCCCTCCGACTCCTCGGTCTGTCTTCAAGACCTGCCGGGTTGAGAAGTCGAAGATGTCGCTCACCGACCCCCATTTGTTTGTGGTGCCTGGGCGAGTCGCACAACACCGACGACTGCTCGAAATGCCAGGCGCTGACTGCCAAGGCCTTGCAGAAGGGGAAACTCCAGGTAGGTAGGGGCTCTAAGTCTGTTAAATCCTGGACTTCCAAGTCCAAGTCCAAGGGGGTTTTCACTGATGACTCGAGGGGCGACTCTACGCATCGGAAGGAGTCCCGGGGATCTCGGATCCGAAGTGGTTCCCGCCACTCGTCTTCCTCGTCCCGGCACTCTAGGAAGTGCCATCACCGGTCGCCTTCCCCGTCGTCCTCCTCGGATGGTGCCTTTAGGAAGGTTACGTGTCCTACGAAGTCCTCGACTCGGGAGGAATGGGCCTCTTTTAAACAATCCAACTTAGCGATTTTTCAATCGCAGGGCACGGGTCCGGTCGCGCCTTCTGACGAAGCCGGCCAGGATCGGTCTTGTACCGTGCCTCGCAGACCTTCGTGCTCGGGTACACGAAGCGACTTGCATCGGGAGCCGTCAAGGTCCCGTTCAGACAAGGATTGGAATAGTCGGAAGAGACGTGTCTCTAGGTCTCGGTCCTCGTCTCCAGCGAGACCGCAGTAGCCTATTGAGGGTTTGAGGCCGGCGTCGTGCCCGTTCGATTCGGACGACAATGCCTTGCAGTCGTGTCAGCCAATGGCGCCGTCAGCACCTGTGTGGACAACGAAGCCTTCAGCGATCACAACGTCTTGGTTGACGTTTTTTGACGTCGAAGCCTTTGGTGCTATTAGCACCTTCAGTGATTTTTTTTCTCGAAATTTGTCACTGGAGTACCTGGATATAATGGATCCTCCAAGGAAGGCTATGTTAAAGTCTGTGAGGCTGGTTTTGGCCTACAGGCCCTCTTCTTTACCCAGATCTGGGTTTCAACTCCCTCTGGATGATTTTTATGAAGGTCTAAGGTTGAGGAACCTGGTGACCTTGATGATGCTCCACTTTTGTTTTGGTGACAGTTGGAGTTGCGGCAGACCCTCCATGATGCCAGTGGTTTGGACGCTTCTCCGGAAGTGGAATTCGGTAGGCCTGATCCTAGGGCTCATGCAGAGTCTTCGTACAGGTGGCTCATGGCGAGGGTCTCTGAGTATCTGGGCTGGTCCAATCCTCCGGAAGACGTTTTGCAGGATGATCTGACTGACATTTTAGACCAAGGTCTGTCCTCTGACCCTGTTTTGTCATTTTATCTTACCTTGTAGAAAAGGGTGGCAGCTGATTGGCAGTCGCCGGATTCTCTTCCGGTTGTGAATAAGTCATTGACCAAGAAATACTGCCCTTCCGTTAGCGACCCCAGCTATTTTTCTACTCACCCCACTCCCGAGGGTTTGGTGGTTCAGGCGCTACGGCAACTGGAGGCAGGCGGCGTACACTACCATCCCTCTGGATAGGGATAGCAAGCGCTTCGACAGTTGGGCCTGGAAGGTATTCTCTGCTGGGAGCATGGCCCTGAAATCTGCCAACTCTACATGTGCCTTGGCAAGGTTTTCACACACTCTGTGAAATTGTTTCTTTGGCGGCTGTGTAACGCTCACCTGGTTCCCCCGGAGGCGCCGGTCTTGATCTGGCGAGGATACTGTCTTCAGTGTTAGGCGCAGGGTTCGTTTTGCTCCCGGACTGGGCCCCCTTCCCACCGACAGTTTAAGCTGAAGAGTGAGATGTCTGCAAGGGTAAACCAAGGTATTAGTGTTTGGAAGATTCGGAAAGTTCCTAGCCCCTCTCGCCCTTTCTTTCCCCGTGGAACTGGGTTGATATTGCGCTTACCTTATATAGGTAAATGCCGGGCTCTCCATCCTGCGTCTTGTGCAGGGGTGCTGGATCCAGTTGCTTCACTGGATGCGAGCTCTGCCTCTTGATAGCGGAGGATTTGCTGAGAGCGAAGACGCCGTTAATGCACGAGCGTGCCTTGTAAGTATTAAAGTTCCTTTTGCATTGTTCTCTTCTCCTTTAAAAGTCTTAAGTCTGTAAAGTCTATGTCTTTCCTTTTTCAGATGCTGGGACGACGATGAAGATTATCCTTCTAATGGCACGTAAGTAGAAAGACTGCACTAGCGCTGGAGAATGCTCCGTAATGTCTCTTTTGTCTTTGCAGGTGCTGATGTGCAGCGCGAACAGATTGAAAGCGACGGGTAAGCAGTCTTGTAACTAAGCGTTACTAACCGATGTATCTTGCCTTGCAGGTGCCGGAATGCAGCGCGAGCTGAGTTGGGACAGGCGTAACACAGGTAAGCAGAACTTGTAGTTGAATATTACTGACCGATGTTCTTTCTCTTTGCAGATGTCGGATGCCGGAAGAGAAAGGCAGAAAAAGGCGCCTTGGATGCTGCCGTTGGATTAGGCAAGTAGATTTGCTGTCTTTACTTTAGCCTAACCTGTGCCTTTGTTTTGCAGGAGCTGTAGAAGACTGAAGAAGACTGAAGATTGGATTCCAGCAGGTTATTTCGTGTTCACAGGATCTGGAGCTGGAGGTTTCCTGGAGCTGACACGGTGAGCGTCCTGCTGCAGATGCAGAATAACGCGAAGCACGTGAAACCAATCGGGTGTGGTTTAAATAGCCTTCTGTAGTGCTTAGGCGTCTCCTTCCACGGCCCCACCCAGGTAAGAAAAGAGTTCCAGATTTCTAGAAGAGTTCCTGTGTTCTGCTTCCAGGGAGTGGCTCCTGCTCCACCCAGACAGAAAAAGTAGTTCCAGGCAGAGAAGGATCAGGAGGCTAGTTAGCTGGTAAGTAAGCAGCATGGTCTGCTACAGGTAGGTCCACCAAGCACTCTTATCTAATATGAGCCCGGCGCTTCCTGTGCCGGGACCAGTCACCATCATGAGCCTGGCGCCACTGGCGCCAGGACAATGTCCAGAGGGTCCCTATAGGGACTGGCTGGTTCCTGGGATCAGAGTCATGGGCCTGCTTCCAAGGTCGTGGGGCAAGTCCTGACCCCTTGGAAGCAGGGATCATGACAGCACCCCCCCTCAAGGCCCCTCCCAAGGTTGACTTCTCCGGAGGTCTTGGTTTGTTAGGAAATGTCCGATGAAATTTCTTGATTAGTCGGGGTGCGTGTACATGTTCTGCAGGTTCCCAAGATCTTTCTTGGGGGCCGTAGCCTTTCCAGTCAATCAGGTACTGTAGTTTTGATTTGGAGATCTTGGAATCCAGGATATTTTTGATTTCAAACTCAAGTTCTCCGTCAACTAGGATAGGTTCAGGAGATTTAGTCAATCGGATTTCCGGTTGAACAGGTTTTAGTAGTGAAACATGGAAGACTGGGTGCATTTTCATGCGAGGGGGTAAATCCAACTTGACCGCTACTGGATTTATTATGGCAGTAACAGAGTAGGGTCCCAGGTATCTTGGGTTAAAGGTGCGTGGTCCCTTTAGGGGTAAATATTTGGTAGATAACCAGACTTGATCTCCAATTTGGTATTGAGGGGCTTCCTTTCGATGTTGATCTGCTCCTTTCTTGTATTGTTCCTTGGCCCTTTGAAGGTGGCTAGTAGCTTCCTTGAAGGCTTGGGTGATGGTTGAATGTAGGTGGTCAACTGCTGGTGTTCCAAGATCCTGAGGTGGATCCAGGTTAGAGGTTCGAGGATGATTACCATACAAAAGAAAAAACGGGGTCTTTCCGGTTCCAGAGTGGACTGAGTTATTGTAAGCGTACTCGGCTATCCAAAGGATGTCCTTCCAAGTTCCTCCTGTCTGTTGCAGCATGCAGCGTAGGTACTGTTCCAAAGTCTGATTGGTCCTTTCGGTCTGACCATCGGTTTGTGGGTGGTGACTGGTGGAAAGCCTCACATCAATTTGAGCTAACCGACAGCAACTCCGCCAGAAGTGGGAGATGAATTGACTTCCTCTCTCTGAGATTAAAACTGAAGGAAAGCCGTGCAACCGAACGATGTTTTCAAGAAATTCTCGAGCCAGGATTGCTGCTGACGGTAACCCCTTTAGTGGGATGAAATGTGCCATTTTTGAAAATAAGTCTACGATTACCAGGATTGTATTGTATCCGGAACAGGGAGGTAAGTCGGTGATAAAGTCCATGGAAAGGGTATGCCAGGGATGAGGTGGGATTTCAAGTGGTTGTAAGAGGCCTGCTGGTTTTTCCTTAGGACTCTTGTTCTGGGCGCACACTCCACAGGACATGACAAAGTTTCTGATGTCTTTTCTCCAAGATGGCCACCAAAAGTGACGCTTGACCTTTTCCGAGGTCTTGGCCATACCCGGGTGTCCTTCCATTAGGGAGTCGTGATAACAAGAGATGACTTGATTTTGTAAGCTGGTACAGGGTAGATAAAGTCGTTCCTTGAAGTATAATAAGTCGTTCTTTACTGTGAAGTCTTCCCCCCGAAGCTGCCATTTTTGTATGTCCGTTGGAGTTACAAGTTGTTTAACCTGGGTTTCAATTTCTTCAATGGATTGCATGCTGATCAAACCCAGGATTCTTTGTTCAGGAATAATAGGTACGAGCTCAGGGTTAACCATGTGTTCCTCTACTCCGATTCGAGAGAGGGCATCCGCTTTACCATTCTTATTGCCTGGTCGGTAGGTGATTATAAAATCAAATTCGGCAAAAAATAATGCCCAGCGAAGTTGTCTGGAGGATTGAGCTTTGGCTGATTTAAGATACTGTAGATTACGATGGTCAGTAATGACAGTGACTGTGTGTCGGGCTCCTAAGAGATAATGCCGCCAGGCCTTAAAGGCGGACTTAATAGCCAACAGTTCCTTGTCGGTAATGGTGTAATTGATTTCTGGGGCTGATAATTTACGAGACCAAAACGCCACGGGGTGCAACTGGTTGGTTTCTGGATCTCTTTGTGAAAGCACTGCTCCCATAGCAAGGCTGGAGGCATCGGTCTCAACGATGTAAGGTAGTTCCGGGCGGGGATGTTTTAAAATCGGGGCTGAGGTAAATTTAGTCTTTAGCTCCTGAAAGGCTTGTTCTGCCTCGGTAGACCATTCAAAACGTTTGTTTTTTCTGAGGAGAGCTGTAATGGGTTGGACTACCCGAGAAAAGTCGGGAATAAACCTGCGATAGAAGTTGGCGAAGCCCAACATACTTTGAACCCCTTTTACAGATGATGGTGAGGGCCACTTGATTATTGCATCTACTTTCCTCGAGTCCATGTGAACTCCGTTAGGTGACAAAATAAATCCCAGAAATTCGACCTCCGTAACATGAAAGACGCACTTCTCAAATTTTGCAAAAAGTTTGTGTTTGCGGAGCCTCTCCAGTACTGCGGTTACATGTTTTCGGTGTTCTGCCTCAGAGGACGAATAAACCAGAATGTCGTCAATGTATACAACTACACACACATCAATGAGTTCACGGAGCACGTCATTCATAAAGAACTGGAATGCGGCAGGTGCGTTACACAACCCGAAGGGCATCACTTGATACTCGAACAGTCCATACTTGGTACGAAAGGCCGTCTTCCATTCATCGCCCTCCTTTATTCGCACCAAATGGTAGGCTCCTCTGAGGTCTAACTTAGTATATATGCAGGCGTTTTTGACTTGGTCAAGTAGTTCTGGGATCAGTGGCAATGGATACCTGTTCTTAATTGTAATCTGGTTCAGGGCACGGTAGTCTATACACGTTCTTAAGTCTCCCTCCTTTTTTGGCACGAAGAACAGAGCTGAGGAGGCCGGGGACTTCGAAGGACGGATGAATCCGTTAGCCAGGTACTGGTCCAAATATTGCCTTAGGTGGAGATTTTCAGGTTCAGTAAGGGCGTAAATCCGACTGCACGGAGGAGTGGATCCGGGAATCAGGTCTATCTGACAGTCGTATGATCTGTGAGGAGGCAAAGAATTAGCTTGGTCTTTCCGAAAGACATCTTGGAATTCCTGGTATTCAGGAGGCAGTTGCGGACTCTCAGAAACAGTTGCAGCTAGTTTGGTGGAGAGCTGAGGGTAGCAGGTAGAAGCGCATTCTGGAAACCGTATTGTCTTTGCTCGCCAATCAATTTGAGGATTGTGTTTCTCCAACCAAGGAACTCCCAAGATGACTTGAAACTGAGGGGCCTTGATCACATCAAACACGATCTTCTCTTGATGCCCATCTTGGCTTACTAACGTTACTTCCATGGTGGTGTGAGTTACGGGTCCGGAAGCTATTTCCGTCCCATCCACGGTGGTAATGACGTCTTTCACCGTCTTTGGACAAAGAGACAGATTCATCCTGGCGGCCAGCTCACAGTCCAAGTAATTCCCGATTGCGCCACTGTCAATGTATGCTTTAATGGCATGCATACGATTAGGTTGTTCAGGACTCACGAGGACCATGGGCATGATGAAATGCGAGGTCAAAGAACTGGTTTTAACGCTCGGCAAGCGGACCTCTACACTTGCCGGGCGAGGTCGTTTCCCGGCTCAGAATTCTCGGTACCTTTATCAGACGCCCCTACTATCTTCTTCTTGGGTTTCACTGGACAATCTCGAAGAAAGTGCCCTGAGTTTCCGCAATAGAGGCATAATTGCAGTTGTCTCCTCCTTTCCCTCTCCTTTTGGGTTAAAGGTCCTTTTACACCCCCTATTTGCATGGGTTCCACGGAATCAGTTCCTTTCGTAGAACTTTGTGGCCTTGAAAAAAGTCGGGTTTCAAATCTGGATCGATCGGCTTTCCGATTCTGAAGTCGATGATCCAATTGCACTACCAGATCGATATATTCGGAACAGTCTTGTGGAGGGTTTACCACTTGAGCCAGAACGTCTTTTAATTCCCCACGCAGACCTCTGTAAAACAGTGTGATCCTCTTATCCTCCGGCCATCTGGTTTCCACCACTAGTCTGTTAAATGATGCAATATAAGTCAGAAGATCTTGATTGCCCTGTCGTAGCGAAAGAAGTTCATTGTCCAAGGCCTGTCCCTGATAGTGCCTTGCGAACAGTTTCTCCATACTGGCTTGGAAGTCCTGGAAGTTATGGAGAATGGGGTCATCTTGAGACACTAAAGGAACGGACCAATCTGCGGCACTGCCACTGAGATAAGAGAGCACGAAGGCCACTTTAGCCTGGTCCGTTGGAAAAGCGGCGGGTCTGCACAAAAAGTGCAAGCGACATTGATTGAAGAACACAGCAAACCTTTTTGAATCACCTGAAAAGCGTTCGGGCGGAGCCAAAGGTATATTTCCTGGTAGATTGATTTGTACTGGATTCGAGGAAGCTGGAGGAGCGTGGCCCCCACTTGGGGTTGGTAGAGGAATTTGTCCAGCTTGGGCTTGCAGCAATTGTCTAGCCAAATCGTCTGTTCGCTCTTTGGAGACCACTAACTCCCTCCTTAGGGCATTTGTTTCCTGACGTGCAGCGTGTACTTCCGCCCTCAACTCCCCGAGTAATTGGCCCAACTGGTCTGTGTCTGAGGTTTCCATTGCGCCTGGGCGGGAATTTTGTGGTAAGGCTTCGCGTTCTGTAACGCTCACCTGGTTCCCCCGGAGGCGCCGGTCTTGATCTGGCGAGGATACTGTCTTCAGTGTTAGGCGCAGGGTTCGTTTTGCTCCCGGACTGGGCCCCCTTCCCACCGACAGTTTAAGCTGAAGAGTGAGATGTCTGCAAGGGTAAACCAAGGTATTAGTGTTTGGAAGATTCGGAAAGTTCCTAGCCCCTCTCGCCCTTTCTTTCCCCGTGGAACTGGGTTGATGTTGCGCTTACCTTATATAGGTAAATGCCGGGCTCTCCATCCTGCGTCTTGTGCAGGGGCGCTGGATCCAGTTGCTTCACTGGATGCGAGCTCTGCCTCTTGATAGCAGAGGATTTGCTGAGAGCGAAGACGCCGTTAATGCACGAGCGTCCCTTGTAAGTATTAAAGTTCCTTTTGCATTGTTCTCTTCTCCTTTAAAAGTCTTAAGTCTGTAAAGTCTATGTCTTTGCTTTTTCAGATGCTGGGACGACGATGAAGATTATCCTTCTAATGGCACGTAAGTAGAAAGACTGCACTAGCGCTGGAGAATGCTCCGTAATGTCTCTTTTGTCTTTGCAGGTGCTGATGTGCAGCGCGAACAGATTGAAAGCGACGGGTAAGCAGTCTTGTAACTAAGCGTTACTAACCGATGTATCTTGCCTTGCAGGTGCCGGAATGCAGCGCGAGCTGAGTTGGGACAGGCGTAACACAGGTAAGCAGAACGTGTAGTTGAATATTACTGACCGATGTTCTTTCTCTTTGCAGATGTCGGATGCCGGAAGAGAAAGGCAGAAAAAGGCGCCTTGGATGCTGCCGTTGGATTAGGCAAGTAGATTTGCTGTCTTTACTTTAGCCTAACCTGTGCCTTTGTTTTGCAGGAGCTGCAGAAGACTGAAGAAGACTGAAGATTGGATTCCAGCAGGTTATTTCGTGTTCACAGGATCTGGAGCTGGAGGTTTCCTGGAGCTGACACGGTGAGCGTCCT
The DNA here is from genome assembly GCF_040938575.1 of Ambystoma mexicanum. NCBI lineage: Eukaryota > Metazoa > Chordata > Amphibia > Caudata > Ambystomatidae > Ambystoma > Ambystoma mexicanum. Next base: position 1,478,573,994 of record NC_090921.1, read on the forward strand.
GCTGCAGATGCAGAATAACGCGAAGCACGTGAAACCAATCGGGTGTGGTTTAAATAGCCTTCTGTAGTGCTTAGGCGTCTCCTTCCACGGCCCCACCCAGGTAAGAAAAGAGTTCCAGATTTCTAGAAGAGTTCCTGTGTTCTGCTTCCAGGGAGTGGCTCCTGCTCCACCCAGACAGAAAAAGTAGTTCCAGGCAGAGAAGGATCAGGAGGCCAGTTAGCTGGTAAGTAAGCAGCATGGTCTGCTACAGGTAGGTCCACCAAGCACTCTTATCTAATATGAGCCCGGCGCTTCCTGTGCCGGGACCAGTCACCATCATGAGCCTGGCGCCAATGGCGCCAGGACAAGGTCCAGAGGGTCCCTATAGGGACTGGCTGGTTCCTGGGATCAGAGTCATGGGCCTGCTTCCAAGGTCGTGGGGGCAAGTCCTGACCCCTTGGAAGCAGGGATCATGACAGGCTGAGCATTCCCAAGGCGGAAGAAAGGGATGGGTTCCTTGCTCTTGTGCAGGACGGCAAGGATGCCATGTATGAATCCCTTCAGTCGGGTTTGGATACGGCCGGCAGTGTTAGCCGATCCATGGCTGCGAGGACCGTTATACGTAGATTTGCGTGGTTCCTCCGGATGTGCAGGCCCGTCTTCTCAACATGCCCTTTGATGGCACACATTTGTTTGGCAGCAAGGCTGACAAGAGCCTTCAGAGGTTGCAGACCTCAAAAGCTGCGGCAAAATCTTTTAAGCGCTGCAGTGTCAACCTTTGCCTTTTCGTCCTAGGGGATAGCAGTGGAGGGGAGATTCCTTTCGTTACTACTCCTCCTTTGGTAGAATGAGAGTAGCCGCCAGTCAAAGGGGCCAGCGAAAAAAGTACCCATGGTGGTCGGGGAAATCGTGGTGCCAAAGCCGCCCAGGCAGCTGCCTCTTTGCCCTCAAGCACTGCCGCAGCTGCTTCCAAACAGTCATAAGGCCATGTCCCATGGTTCGCTGGTTGGGGGCAGACTGGCTCAGCATCTCAAAGAATGGCGTGCCATTACTTCAGATGCGTGGGTTCTGGATTCCATTGCCCACGGCTACTGCCTTCCTTTCCTTCAGCGGCCTCACGACAATCCACCAGGGAATCTCTCTTTGAAGCTTCCGGATCTGTTCCTTGCGCAGGAGATCTTGAGCCTGCTGGTGAAAGGTGCTATAGAACTGGTGCCTGTAGCGAAGAGGAACAAGGGATGGAATTCCCCTTATATTTTTATCCCAAAGAAAGAAGGGGGATTGAGACCCATCATGGACTTGCGTTGGTTGAACAAACTTCTCAGGAAGGACAAGTTCACGATGGTCACTCTTTCTCAGGTTCTCCAGGCCCTTCAACTTCAGGATTGGTTGGTGTCTCTGGACCTCAAGGATGTTTACTTTGATGTGCAGATTCATCCCACGCAAGTACCCGAGGTTTGCGGCTGGCGACTCGCACTTTCAGTTTCGGGTCCTGCCGTTCGGATTGACCTCCGCCCGAGGGTCTTCACCAAGCTCATGGTGGTGGTGGCAGCGTACCTCAGGCAAGGGGGGATTAACGTCTAACGCTACCTGGACAACTGGCTGATCCGGGTGCGCTCTCCCTAGCTGGCGTTGGATAATCTTGCCGTCACCTGCCTCAACCTCCACAGACTGGGCTTCACCCTGAATTTCAAGAAGTTGCATCTGACGCCTTACCAACGGCTCCAGTACATCAGTGCTATTTTAGACTCGTTCTTGGGCAAGTGTTCGCCTCTCAAAGTAAGGGGTCATCACGTTGTGCAGATGGTGGACAAGTTTCAACATGCCCAGAGTCTCCCGGCTTTCGAATTCTTAAGTGTTGCTCGGCCTCATGGCCTCCTGCATTTTTCTGGTGCCAGAGGCCCGGCTGCGGATGAGATCCCTGCAGTGGGCTCTCAAGATGCAGTGGTCATAGTTCTCCAACAAGATGTCGGATCCTGTTAGGATTCCACTCTCGGTCTCCCAGGATATTGATATTGATTTTATTTCTATCGCGCTTGTACACAAGTGTTTCAGAGCGCTACAAGGCAAGGGAGTAGAACAGGGGGGGAACAGAACGGCAATCTTACTAGGCCCAGTGGCATTGAGAATGTGCAAGTGCATGGGAGAGGGGGAGGGGAAAAGTGCATGAAGCGGGGGAGAAGTGGAAAGTGTGAAGCAGAGGAGAAACGGATAAATAGCAATAAATAAAAAATAAAGGCAACAAACCGTGGTAGTACAGCCAGCAATTTGCAAGTGCTAGATTTAAGGCAGCAGAAAGGGTAGGTCTGATTAGTACAGGAAGAAAAAGGGGGGCCTGTATGGGTACAGATACAGACCGCAGTGCAAGGGGTGGCCTGGAGGCAGTGCGGGAGGGTGGCAGGGTGAGCAGGTACCTGGGCCCGGATGACAGAGGGTGGCCAGGTGCACAGTGCCGAGAGAGAACAGATCAGCAGTGGAGAGGAGGAGCGAAGGCAGAAGAAAAGAGGAAGGTCTTGAGGTGCTTCCTAACCCGGAGATGGTTTGCTTCAAGTTTTAGAGTGGCAGGGAGGCTGTTCCAGAGGGAGGCCCCAGCCGAAGACAGAGATCTACCCCAGCATGCTTCTTTGAAAAACGACTGACCCTGGGGGAGTTAGAGGTAGAGGAGCGAAGAGCTCGAGAGGGGAGGTATTTGCGGAGGGATAGCTGAAGGTATTTTGGACCTAGGCCCCAGAAAGCCTTGTGCACAATGCAGAGGGTTTTGAATTTAATCATTGCATCCACTGGGAGCCAATGGAGAGATTTCAGAGCTGGAGAGCTACAATCCCAGGGCTTGAATCCAATGACAAGTCTTGCAGTCCTGTTCTGGGTTGGTTGCAGAGGGCGGAGAGTAGAGGCAGGTAGATTTAGAAAGAGGCTGTTACAATAGTCCAACCTAGAGACAACCAGAGCTTGGGATACCATGACTTCTGGGGGAAGGAGAGGACAGGCAGAGTACCTCTGAGGAGGTGTAGTAGGACATTTGACTTTTTAGACACCTCAGAGATGTGGGCAGAGAAGGAAAGGGTGGAGTCAAAGGTGACCCTGAGGTTCTTAGCCTCGCAGGTGGGGGTACGAGGAGGGCCAAGAGAACCCGGCCATAGAGTGAGGTGAAAGGATGGTGAAGATGTGCCGATGAGGAGCATCTCTGTCTTGTTGGCATTCAGACAAAGATCATTGGCTACACACCAATCCTGAATGGCAGTTAGGCAATCAGAGATGAGAGGGAGAGGAGGTGGCAGAGGGTAGCCTGAAAATGAGTTGAGTGTTGTCAGCGTAGCACTGGAAATTTGAGCAGACAATTGCAATGCAGTGGGCAAGAGTTGCCAGGTATTGGTTGAAAAGCCAGGGCGAGAGGGTAGACCCCTGGGGAACACCACAGGTAGAGAAGAAGATAGATGATCGGAAGGACCCAAGTTGGACCTGGGAGGGTCCGTCTGAGAGAAAAGAGGTCCGCCAAGCCAGAGCCTGATCAGTGATACCTAGGTTTTCACGGAGACTGTTGAGCAGGATGGTATGGTTGACCATGTCAAAGGCAGAAGAGAGATCGAGGAGGATGAGGACAGATGGAATGTTAGTCAAGGTTGGAGAGCAGATCTGTGGTGGGCCAATGAAGGGAACATGATGAAGGGGGGAACAGTTTTGGCAACCGTGGCCGGAGGTGACGGTAGTGACGGATGCTTTGCTCACAGGATGGGGTGCTCATGCCAACGACTTGACCGCCAATGGTCGTTAGTCTCAGTCAGAGTCCAGACTCCACATCAATCTGTTAGAGCTGAGGCCCCTCTGTACGGGGGAGGAGTGTCCTGATCATGACGGACAACACAGTGGCCATGCATTACCTCAAAAAAAAGGGGCTAGGGTCACTTCCGTTGTGCAGAGAGGCAATGCAGCTCTGGTTCTGGGTCATCCAGTAGGAAATTTCGATCTCGGCAGTTCATCTGGCTGGAGTCGAAAAGGCAGCGGCGGATGCTGTGAGCAGGCAGAACACGGTCTCCCACGAGTGGGAGTTGACTCAGGAAGTCCTTCAGGAGATCTTCGCCCTTTGGGGAACCCGCAAGTGAATCTCTTCGCCAACAGTGTCAACCGGAAGTGCGAGAGATTCTGCTCAAGGGAATTTCCTCCAAGAGGAGCCTTGGGAGACGCGTTCGTGGTCGATTGGTCATTCCCACTGCTGTATGCGTTTTCTCCAGTCCCCGTCATTCCTCAAGTGTTGCGGAGGTTCGGTTCCCACATGATCCTTATTGCTCCAGATCGGGCCAGGAGAGCGTGGTACCCGGACCTTCTAGAAATATCCATCTGTCCTCCACAACATCTTCCGTACAGGGAGGATCTGCTCTCATGCGTGAAGGGGAGGTTGAGGGGGAGGAAGGGTCAGGTTCTCGATCCAGAGGTTAGGACTCTCAACCTTCACGCTTGGTATCTGAAAGGTTGAGGTATATGGATCGGGACCTCCCGGATGACGTGATGGAGGTGTTGCTTTCGGCCAGGCGGCCTGCAACTAAATCCCTGTACCCTTGGCGTAAGTTCTACGACTGTTGCAGAGATCACAATGTTGATCCTTTTCAGTGCTGTATTCCTATGGTTTTGTCCTTCTTACTTTCTTTGGCCCACAGGGGCCTTCAAGTGGGTAATGACTAATGTATTCCTGCCGTCCCCTTTTCAGGTGCCGGTTTGGGATTTGAATTTGGTTTTGAAAATTTCTCATGGGTGCTCCGTTTGAACCTTTGCACTCTCGTCCTTTGACATTACTGTCCTTCAAGACTGTGTTCTTGGTTGCGGTTACTAGTGAGTGAATTGCAGGGACTTTCATCGAAGCCCCCTTTTACTGTGTTTCACAAGGGCAAGGTTGTACTGCGTGTACGTCCGTCCTTTCTACCAAAGGTAGTTTCTGAATACCATTTGAGTCAAAAGGCGGTTCTTCCATCTTTCTACCTTCCTCCTCATCCTGGCAAGGAAAATGAGAGACTCCATCGGTTGGATCCTAGGAGAGCTCTGAGCTTTTACATTTCTAGGATGTCCAGGGTCAGAGTGGACGATCAACTCTTTGTATGATATGCCGACACCGTTTGGGCCAGGGGGTTTCCAATCGGACCTTGTCCAGGTGGATTATTCTTACTGTTATGGAGTGTTACCGATTGGCGGGTAAGGACCCTCATGAAGGGTTGAGAGTACATTCCACTAGGGGCGTGGCTACTTCCACCGCCCTCCAGCGGGGTGTTCCTATTAGGAATATTTGTGATGCCGCTACATGGGCTTTCATCAACACCTTTGTAAAACATTATTCCCTGGATACAATCCATGGTCAGGATATGGCTTTTGGGAAGGCTGTTCTTTATTCCGCAATCTAATTGGGTACTCTAAATTCTTTTCCCTCTTCCATCTACTGGTTCTGCTTGGGAGTCTAAGATGTGGAATACGTTGGAGGGGACAATCCATTTGAAAAACAAGTTACTTACCAACTGATAACATTCTTTCTACTGGATGTTCTTCCAACGTATTCCACATCGCCCTCCCAGCCTGCCCCTCAGGAGAATTTCCTATGCGATTGCAGCTTCCCGTTCTGCAACGCTAAGTGCAGTCAAGCAGGCATGAGACTGGTGCCACACGTTCTGAGGGAAAAAAGGCTACGGGCGCTGTGCGTCCAATTTATAACATCCTGTGACATCGCCCTCGACAGAGGCCTTCGAGGGACATTGACCCGACGCCATCGACGCAGGACGCCATCTGCTGAAAAAGTTTCCGAAATGCAAAACTGTAGACATTACATATCAAAGATGTGGAATACGTTGGAGGAACATCCAGTCGAAAGAACGTTACCAGCTGGTAAGTAACTTCTTTTCAAAAAAGCACTATACATGATGTTTTTCGGGATGACTGGGCAGTCTCACATTTTGGTGCCTTACCATTTGATAAGAAATTGAATGGTACAATACCCAGGTGTTGGTGAAGGCAGCATTGAGATATTAAGGAGCAAAAGCAAAATTCAATGCGCATAAGAGGACTTTTACAAGTCCCATTCCCATTTACGCATCTGTACAGTTCATGGGGAGATCTGTAGTGTCACTCCGCTGTCCTCTTTGACCTGGATGACTCTGGTGCTACTTCATTGCAAATGGGGTCTCTTTTCAGGGATATCTTGAATCCTAGCACACTTGGGGAGATGGGTGAGGATAATTGTAAGTAACTTGTCTTGTTCACACCTCAGTGCTGCAAGGGTCTTCATGAAGATGGACTTGTCAAGGGGTAAACTGATCCAATGGGGGGGGGGGGGCAGCATTAAAGGTGAAGGATACTTTTAAAAATGGTGCCATTGCTTGTAGACTGCCATCCCACATGGAGGCATTCTGCAGCAGAGATGGGTGAGGATAATTGTAAGTAACTTGTGTTGTTCACACCTCAGTGCTGCAAGGGTCTTCATGAAGCCACCACACTTTCGCCCAATTCATGCATAAGAAGAGGGAAACAATAGTGATGTCCTTTTGGTGACATCTTTAAGAGTTATTGTGATTACTATGACATGACACCTGCCTACTACAAATGTAACTTCTTTCATGTGTGCTCTTAAAAAGCCTGTGCAATTTAATTAACATACTCTGATAGATTGGAGTTGTGACCATTTTATGACATGATTTACACTGCCGAACGAGTAAAAATCACTCTCCACCGTACCTCAGACCTTAGTAGGTAATGGCAGTTTCCTTCTAAAAGCTCCATATTATTATAGACTTCTGTCTTTGCATTTTTCACCACTGTTTGCTCTGCTTTATTTTTACAGACGCATCCAGTGTATATGGCAAGACTGATCTTTCAGATGCCCCAGAACAAGTCAACAAAGTTCATGGAGTCTGTGATTTTCTCATTGTACAATTATGCCTCCAATCGAAGAGAAGCTTATCTGCTCCTACAACTTTTCAAAACTGCCCTCCAGGAGGAAATCAAGTAGGTTTTGCTGGGTATTCTCATTGCCTTGTAGCTTTGCTTTTTTTCCAATTTGTTTTGAATAATGCATAGTGATTTGTATGAGGCTTTGTGACTGTTTTGTATGAGCTATAATGTGTTCAGCTTGCGATACCCTTTGATCCTATATTCATATTACTAAACTGCCTTGGTGCGTGATAGCTCTGTATTTCCCTCCCCTTTTCTGTAGGTTCAAAAATTGGAATGAGCTACAGTGTGGGTCGTATCTTTCCAGATTTAAATACTTCTGGAATCTTTCGCGACCTCTGCGACTCACTCTTTTCTCCCTTCTGGCCCGACTCACTCTGCAGGGCACACCCTGAATGTACTGATCTTCTCGGACCTTCCCCTCTCTAACCCTCTCACCACTCCTCTCTCCTGGAGTGACCACTTTCTCCTCTACTTTCTCACTACCCTTCAGGCCGAGTGAACCCCTACACTGCCACCCACCTTCTCAGTAATCCGACCCATGAAGCGTGTCTCAGTTGAGGTTTTCGCCACCGTTATCTCTCCCCCTCCTGCACCTCTGGCTGACTCAGATCCTGACAGAGCCCTTTCTAACCTCCATTCTTTTATCTCTGACACTCTTGATGTACTTCACTCCTGTCATGAGGATCCGCTTGAAGCCCAAAACCAAGTGCAACTCTTGGTACTACTCAGACCTTGTCATCCGTAAACACAAGTGTAGGGTGGCTGAGAGGAAATGGCTGGCATCCTCTGACAAACTGGCCTGCCGCCTGCTCCAAAGGCAATACTGACACTCTGTCCACGCTAAGAAGAGAGCCCACATCCAGGCCTGCGTCTCTGCAGCATCCAACAACTCGTCCAAACACTTTAAGATCTGCAAGGAGCTGGCCAATTCTGCTTCAGTCTCTACCTCTACTGTCTCATCCCAGGCTCTCTGCACGGCCTTGGCTTCTCATTTAATCTCTAAAACCTAGGACATCCTGTCCACCCTCTCGTCCTGTCCTCCTTCTCCCTCTACTTATTTCTCTGGCCTCCCTGCGGCCATCTCTCCTCCTCTGCCTGTCCTCTTTTTACCCCTGACGAGGTTTCTAGCCAAGCCTGATCTATGAAAGTCTTGTCAAAACAGGTTCTTCCCTGTTCATCCAAAACCATCAAGGACCACATTGACACTCGCACTCCAGCCTTGGCCGACATTTGCAACCACTTTTTGGCCACTGGAACCTTCCCCCCGTCCCCCGAAGCACTCTTGTGCACCCTCTTCTTATGAAACCCTCAGCCGACCCTTCCTGTCCGGCTAACTATCGCCCAATCTTCATTACTCATTTCCTGGGCAAACTCTTGGAAAAGCTGGCCATCTCCCAACTTAATGTTCACACTGAATCTGTTGGTTGTCTCCATGACCATCAGTCTTGCTTCAGAGCAGCCAGAAGCATGGAAACTGCTCTCCTGAACATCCCTGAAGACCTGCTCTTTTACCTTGATGCCAACAACCCCTCTGTTCTCATCTTACTTGGTCTCTCTTCTGCTTTTGACCAGGTCAACCATGCCATCCTGCTCAACCGGCTCTGTGATGAACTGGGTATCACTGATCAGGCCCTGACCCGGCTGACCTCTTTCCTCTCTGACTGACCCTCCCAGGTCCAACTAGGGTCCTTCCTCTCCTCTATCTCAATCTCCACCTGTCGTGTTCCCCAGGGGTCTAACCTTTATCTCTGGTTGTTCAACCAATACCTGGCACCTCTCGCCCACCACATTGCTTCTCTCCTTTTAGTGCTATACGGATGACACTCGGCTTGCATTCAGGCTCCCCTCAGCCGCCTCTTCTCTCTCTCTCTCTCTCTCATCCTGGACTGTCTGTCTGCAATCCAGGAGTGGTGTGCAGCCAATGATCTCTGCCTTAATGTCAGTAGGAAGGGGATCCTCATCAGCACACTTGCACCTTCCTTTCCTGTCTCTCTGGCCACCCACGCTGGGCCCTCTTCTTGCTCCCATCTGTGAGGCTAAGAAGCTGAGGGTCATCTTCAACTCACTTTCCTTCTCTCCTCACATCTCTAAGAAGTCAAGCTACCAGCTGCACCTCTCCATTTCTCACCTTCCCCCAGAAGCACACTGTCAGCGCAGACGGTCCACCGTCCATTCATCCTGGAGTCAAGATCGTTTTGTCATGCCAGGAGATAAATCTTCAAGAAGGAAGGGGGATCTGGTCTCTTTTGGTATGGTTCTCTCCAGGCTGGACTACTGCAACAACCTTTTTCTAAATCTGCCTGCCTCTACTCTCCGTCCTCTACAACTAATCCTGAATAGGACTGCGAGACGTGTCTTTGGCCTGAAGCCCATGGATCGTATCTCTACAGCCCCGAAATCTCTCCATTGGTTCCGAGTGGCAGCAAGGATCAAGTTCAACACCCTCTGCATAGTCCACAAGGCATTCTGGGACCTGGGAATGAAATACCTCCAACTCTCTCATCGTAAATATCTTCCTACTCGAGCTCTTCATTCTTCGACTCCAACTCCTTAAGGGTCAATCGCTTCACCAAGCAACAAGGTGCGGGCACATTGCTTTCTTCGGTTGGCTCCTCCCTCTAGAACAGCCTTCCTCCCTCTCTGAAACTTGAGCAGAACCATCTCCGGTTCCGGAAGCATCTGAAGACCTTCCTCTTTGCTTCTGCCTTCTCTCCTCCTCTCCCCTGCTGATCTCCTGTTTGATACTGCACTGGTCACCTGGCCAACCTCTGAATTCGGGCCCAGGTCCCTGCCTGTCCAGTTGCACACCTGCACTGCCTCCTGGCATCCTTTGCACTTGTGGTCTCTATCTGTAACCCTACAGTGCCCTTTCCTGCACTTACTAGACACTTGCTGTCTGAACTTTTATCGCTTGCACTTGCCACCTGTTGGCTGCACTACTTGTTGTTGATCCCATGCCGTGCACTTGCCCATCCTCCACCCCCCACCACTTTTCCCTTCCCCTTTCCCCTGCACTCGTGCAATCTCAGTCACTAGGCCTAGTAAGATCGTTGTTTTGTCCTCCCTATGTCTCCCCTCCCTTGTCTCGTCGTGCCTTGAAACACTTGTGTATAGGCGTGTTATAGATGCCATATCATATCATACAGTTCGATATTAAGAATTAATTTGGATAATCATTAGGCTTGAGAAACATCTTTTGTTTTAATGAATTACATTCTCCCGCAGATGCATCTGATAGATATCCCTTTCAGCATCAGCTGCTAGAAGTTTATCAGGGGGCATAGCTTATCTTGGCGTGGACCCCATCTTGACTAGACTGTGCCACTCCAGACGTGACTTTGCCAGTACATATATTACAGCACTACGCCCCCATTCTTGAGTTCCCTATTTACCCACGCTCAGAACACGATACTCTTTAGTGAGAAGATTTATTTTCAATCGCCGTAAGGTCCATCCCTGAGGACTCAGATTTCAAGCTTGGTCAAGACTGCGGCTCAAAGATGTCCATCACGGACCCGCTCAGTATTTGTTATATTTCGGGAAGTAACATGATTTAGAGCAAAGTGGATTCTGTCAACAAATGAAACCGAAGGCAATCTGGGAACTGTCGGCGAAATTGGCACCCGGGTGGCCTACATCGAAGTCTCTGGCGAGATGGACGGTAAGGTCGTTGTGCCCCGCCACCGAAGGCCCTATGCCCGAGAAAGGAAAGACACCAGAAGAAAGTGCAAAAGTGCTTGCATTCTTGAAGTGAGTCGTACCATTCGTCCTCCCGTAAGAAAAAGAAAGCAACGCCAGTGTAGACATGACTCTGGCTCATTGGGGGGGAGGAGTAAGTCCTTCCCTACTAAGGCTGCCTTGAGAGAAGAGCGAGGATGTGTTTAATAATCACATGCTCACACTCTTTGAAAAAGCTACGGCAGGTATGGCTCCGGTCTCGAAGCCTCATGCTGTCTAGGCACCAGTTGTGCCAAGAGGCTCCAGTGCCAAGGTGTCCCTGTCTGGGTCGTACGTCCACTACCTCGACTATCACAAAGTAGATAGCACCGCAGAGAGGCTTGGTCTGAATGACCCAGTCTGCATCAGCGCTGACGGTCCACCGTGCATTCATCCTGGAGTCGAGGTAGAGTTTCTTTCACGCCAGGAGATCAATCGTCAACAAGGAAGGGGGATCTGGTCTCTCTTGGTATGGAGCCAGTCAGCGGGGGAATTGGCAGAACCGACATCACAGATCAGGCCGATTACTGGCCCTGGCTGAAGGTCTGCTCGTGGTAAGTGGACCTGACAACTCACCTGTCCTGCAGGCAGCGTCCTCCTATGGACACTCCAATGACCAGTACAGGAAGAAAGTGGAAAGGGTTGTCCTGGCTTTGGGACTGGGTACTTCCTACCAAGCGACACATGGCCTATGAGCTTAAGGACATTTTGGATAAAGGCCCGAGAGCTATCCCCCAACAGCTGGATCAGGAGTTCCCAGAAGAATTGAGACCTGCTGTTAAAGGGTGCAGTGAAAGAGGTATCACCCGAGGAGACAGGATTGATCGGGTATTCTCGCTATTTTCTGGTACCCGAGAAAGGTGGAGAACTCTGTGCCATCCTGGATCTCAGTACCTTGAACAAGGTCCTGAGGAAGGACATGGTCAGGATGTTGACGTGGAAGAACCATTCTCCAAGCTCTACAGCTCCTGGACTGGTTTGTGTTGCTGGATCTTCAGGACACTTATTTTCATGTGCCGATCCATCGAAAGCACAGGCGGTTCCTGAGATTAGTTGTCGGGGGACACTCACTTTCAGTTCAGAGTTCTCCCTTTTGGCTTACCCTTTGCATTCAGGATTTTTACCAAGCTGATTGCAGTGGTGGCAGTGCACCTTAGCAGATCGGGCATCCATGTATTCCCTTACCTGGATGACTATTTTATTCTAAGAAGGTCTCCGGAAGCAGCACAAGGAAACCATTTCTCTGGTTTACAATTTGGGCTTCTCTCTGAACTTTCAGAAGTCCTGTGTAGCACCAACACAGAAGCTCCAATTCATAGATGCATCATGGACCCCCGCCCCCAAAACATCCCTGAGGAGAGTCACCAATGTCAGATGGTCAAGTTTTTCCAGAACCATGACAGCTTGCCAGCAGCTTTATTCCTCAACCTCTTAGGCCGTATGCATTTTCTGGTGTCAGAGACCAGCCTCTGGATGCAATCCCCTCAGTGGCTCTTGAGGGATGAATGGTTCCAGTACTTCGCCAATAAGTAGTACAGCCTGAAGATGTCGAATTAAGTGAGCAATGACCTTATGGTGAGCCAGCAGGGAGGGCATAATGGCGGGGGAACACTTTTGGCCAACGTGGCTACTGTGGCCTCAGGTGTTCACGGATGCATCCCTGAAGGGCTGGAGCACTCACTTTGGGGGATCTGCAAGTGAACATCCTTTGGTCCCCAGTGGAATGCCGGTTGCACATAAGCAGGCTGGAGTTGCAAGCTATCAGGCTAGCCTGGATGACGTTCACGCCTACCCTCAGGGAGAAATGTGTCCTGATTCTGATGCAGTGTCCATGCATTGCCTCAACAAGCAAGGTTGTTTGCGGTCCCTACCCCTATCCAAAGAGGCTTTGCAACTGTGGTTCTGGTTGCTAGATAACAGGATCTCAGCTCCTGCAGCCCACCTGTCAGGAGTTGAGAATGGGGTGGCAGATACTCTGCACCGGCAGCACAGTCTTGCTCTAGTTCCTGGTGAGGGGTGCACTACGGTTCGCGTTCTTGGTGGAGGGGGTCCTATCAATGCTAGTCAACCTGTGTTCTCTCAGGGGGTTCCAGGCCACCAAGATCTTGCTTGTTCCCGATTGGGCAAGAGCATGGTACTAGGAACTCCTGGAAATGGCCATCTGCCAACCTTGCTGGCTTCCTTGGAAGCCAAACCTCCTATACCAGTGGGAATGTCGGGTGCTCCACCCGAACCCGGAGTGTCTCAACCTACATGCGTGATTCTTAAGAGGATGAGGCATGAAGATTGGCTCCTCTCAGAAGAGGTACTTGAGGTGTTGCTGTGTGCTCGTAGATCTTCCAATATATTGTATGGGTGCAGGTGGAGCAAATTTGGCGTGGCGTGGTGTATGGAACGGGGGTAGACCCCATATAATGCCCCACCACTAACGTGATGCAATTCCTTCTGTCATTGTTGGGCCTTCAAATAGGCATGATCTAAGGATACTTGGCAGCTTTGTCCATGTTCAAAAGGTCTTGATCAGGGATCCTTATTTACTATCCCGGTAAATAACTCATTTCTGAAGGGCCTTGGAATAGGTTTCCACCTACACCATTTGTGGCTCTGGATTGCTATCTCAATTTGGTGCTGACCTTTTTTGTTTGCATCTCTGTTCGAGCAGATGCATTCATCCTCTCTTAAACTGCTCATCCTTAAGACAGCTTTTCTGGTGGCACTCCTATCAGCAAGGTGTGTAAGCAAGCTTCAGACTTTCTTGCAGGTTGCCCTTTCTGTTTTTTCAAGGAGAATGCTTCAATTTGTCTGTGCATTGTGATGAATTAGAAGGTGTTGTCACTTCTCTGCAGTGGGAAGCTTTCCCACCAGGCTCTGGAGGTGCGGCCGTTACCCAATAGTCCCTCTAGGGGTGGTTTAATGCCGGAAGATGATATGGGGACAAGGACTATCACCTAGGGTACAGCCCATTGAGCCGCGTCCCTCCCCAACATTCCTTAGGCACCCTTCCATACTGAGCCATTTCATTGAGAGGTAAGCCCATGTGTTTTTGTAGCACATGCGATATTGTCAGAACAGAACATACTGATATGGGGAAGAACACAACCATGAAGAGTAAATAACTCTTAACTACTTCCACGAGGTGGCTCACCAGAGGCAGGACGAAGGCCGGAGACATTATCTGCAGGTGTCGGCTCTGCACCGGTGCAGTGTTCCAGAGATAAAAGGAAAGAGAAGAGGGACTAAAGAGTCAGATTGCGAGGACTGGAAGAAAGCATTTTCAGGGGATGCCGGTGGGAGCCTGCAAGAGTGCAATGTGTCTCTTTTGTTAGGCAGAATCACCTGCAGTACCCTTTGGGAACACTACAGGAAATTAGGACTACAAGCGTAAGCACAATTTCCCCTTTGGTACAAGCCTGTAATACACAATAAAGTGGTAGCGATGGCTGAGCAGCCAGACTTATCTCAAGAGTTTAATTGAGCAGTAGAACAAGTTACACAAAGGACCAACTAATACAGTGATTCAAGTAAACACTTACTCAAGGTTTCTTGGAAAAATAAATATACATTTATTTACTCAGAAAACATTGCACTAGCAAAAGCAGCTAAATATCACACACTCATAGACCGCTAAATCATAACCGGTAAGTAAATGAACAAGTTTAGCTCCAAATGAAGTGGGAGCAAAATGGCACTTCAAATACTTAATAAAGGGGTAAAAAGACAAGGTTATAAGAATAGACAGCTGAAATACTTTCATAGGCAGGGCAAAGGGTTTCAGTTAAATACAACCAGCAATTCTTTACAAAAGGCCTGGGCCAAAGTCAATGGTTCAGAGGCTTTTGTATAGAATAGCACAGTTCTGGTAGATAACTGATAAGTCTTTGCCACAGAGATTAGAAGAATTTGGCTAGGCGAAAAGTTTGATGAATGTTAAGGGAAGGACAAGCCTTCGTAGTTGAGGAACGTTTCATGCACTTTCTCGATCGCCGAAAAGATTTCCGGACCGCGTTTGAACAATACCTTGTTAATGAAGAAGAGCTGTAGCTGAGGCAGTTGTTCCTGGCATTTCAAGCAGATCTCGCTGTTCCTGAGCTTCAGTCGTGGGGACAAGGACAACGACGTCGGGATGTCACTGCACTGCCCAGGGATGAGGCCAAAAGCTTTAGCAAGACGTTGGTTTAAGGTGTGAGTGCCTTTAAAGTCCACGAGCTGGTTTCCTTCCCTCTGGCTATGCGGTTTCCAACAGCACTCTGATGAAAATTCGACCAGATGGGGACGGGGTCCATGTGGCTTGCGAGTTGGTTGTACCTACCAAACTCAAGGGAAGAAGTTAACCTTTAAGGGCTTCTCTGTCGATGGAGTTTCAGGCAATTCGGTCCTGCAGCAGGACTTCACCTGTCGTCCAGGAGTTGCAGCAGTCCTCTTCCTTCAGCTAGTCTTCGGTTCTTTCATTCCAGTGGTCGACTCTGCTTTCCAAGTCCCAAAGACCTGCTTTTAAACAGTTTTCCTCCATTCATTCCAGCCTGGCTGTCACAAAGCAGGGTGGCTTTTTCTTGCCGGACAGCCAGCCGGCCAATCAAGCAAAAGTGCATTCAGGTCTCCTAGGAGACAAAGCACAGAGCGTTTCGGGCACCTACCTCACATCCTGTCCACCCCAGACACTCAGGTGCCAGAGGAAGGCTTCAGCACTGAAGCCCGCCAACGAACAAAGGGACCGAACCTGGTTTGGTGCGCAGAGGACATTTCCTAAAAGAAGTGGCGAAAAGAAATTACCAGAGTCTGTTTTTACAGATAGGTCTTGGGCGCCGTATTGAAAAACATGGCTGACCCGATTTTTAGCGATCGTTGTTAGCGGTCGGGAAAAATTATGGTAGTTTGATCTAAACCACTGCCACCAGCCATTTAATGTAGGAAAGGGCAACATTTGACTGTTACATGAGTGTTTTGACTCAGGGTAAGCTAGGCAACCCCTCCAGCACTCTATGGGAAGATAGTGTGTGCTGGGTCAGTAGATTTAAAGAGACAAGTAAAGTCAATTTAACTTTACATGCTCTGGGAGACGGTAGTCAGTCCCAGAGAAGGTATTTAAACCTTGGGAAGTCTGAAAGACAACCCTGTGCCACTGAACTAAAGGTGCTGTGTGACACACAGAAAACAATGATGCCTATGGAGGAGTTTTAAAACTCCATATCCGAAGAACACAAAAGTAAAACACACATCAAAATACATGAGAGTGGGGAAAAAAGGCTCACACTCTTTCCAGGTGAAAAAAATCAAATCCTAGAAATCCAGCAAAGTTTTCGGGGGTCTCAAAAGGTAAGGGAAATTAAGCACATATTGAAAATTCTCCCTAACAGTCTGAAGGAAACAGATCCAACTGCTAGGCCGAATGGAAGAAGCAGTGGCATGATCGCAACAACATGGACCATCGTGTTCTAGAGCGAACCCAAGTTCGTAAGGTGCAGAGAACCACAAAAGGTGCCCCAGGACCGTCGAATCAGACGAGAAGAGCAGAGGAAGCTGCTGGCAAGAAACTCCATCCCAGGAAGATCCCATGAGAAGGTAAAGGGAGGCATGGGAGACACAGTAGGGATACGGGGGAGGCACAGAGAGGGCCAGAACTTAATGTTTCTGACCCCAGTGGCAGCTGTAGGACTATTGGTGCACAGAACTGTGTGGAGTGCTTCAAGGAAGATCTCCAGTGTCCCAGTAGTAATATGGTAGCTTCTGGACACTGGATGAGTGTACCAGGCATTGGAGGAAAACGTCCTCGTTGCAGTGGCAGCAATAAATCCGCTGACCACCAAAGAAGGGTCTGGCACCCCACAACAAGGGAAAACAAGAGGTGATGGCTGGAAGGTTTAGAATTAATCTTAATCTCTGGCATTGCTCTGGGCAACCCTCCAGACCATCAGTCTTCACCTGCTAAGCCATTACAGAAAGAGGAAAGACCATATGCAATTCGGGCTTGGTCCCACCCCCAAAGGGGAAGTCCAGCCCGAAGTGCTAGGTCACATCCCTTCTGCACGAGACCATAAGCATCCACCAAACATGTTTTAGCCTTGTTCGGTCTCATCAGTGAGGAGTAGCTTGGGTCTCTAGGCCCAGCAGGCACGGGGACCCATGTCTGGACATACCCATCTCAACACAAGCATCTGAGAACCCGGGGAGACCTTCCCCGGCGGAGTGGCAAAGATTTATTTTAATTTAGTTTATGTATTAATATAAATGAGGAACAATGCTCTTTTGGTCACAAAATAACGTACAATAGATAAGAAATCAGATTTGACGGGAAGCAGTGAGCTTCTTACAATGAGATGAGTTTGAGGTACATTCCCACCAGGTTGTGGAGGGGAGTAAATGGAACAGTCACCAGGGACAATACATAAGTGGATATACATAGATTAAGGTCAACCAACATTAGACATTAAGTGCAGGTAAGCGGTATGGCCAGCTGTACTCTGGACGTGACTATCATGGGTGAAGTGCTAGAATGGAGGCAGAGGAAGTGAGAGACAGAGGCAGGTTAGATGTGAGGTAAACATGGTAGCTAACAGGCAGATGAGAGGTAGAATATGATGGTAACTTGTAAGCGAGGAGGTAGGTTTTTAGTTTGGTTCTGAACAAATCAGTGTGGACTGTTTGTCGGATGTCGGGGGAGGGGAGAGAGACGTCCATGTAAGTGGAGCAAGAAGAGAGAGAGAGAGAGAGAGAGCAGAAACGAGAGGAAGCACAGGGAGGGTGAGGAGCCACAAGGGTAGTTGTGGCAGATCAGATGTTACGAGAAGGCTTATAGAGTTGGCTAGAGGAGGATGAATACAGTGGTGCCTTACCGTGGATAGATTTGTGAACCAGGAGAAGAAATTGAAATCTTGCCCTGTTTTGCATCATCAACCATCCAGCCTTGTGACGGTACGAGGAAATAGGTGTGAAATGATGGAGATCAAAGAGTCCTGGTAGCAAGGTTAGTGTTCTTGTCGAGAGGACAGAAAGCATAGTTGGGGAGACTAGAGGATGCTGGCACAGTAATCCAGTTCAGAGATAAGAGATGCTAATCGGTGTTGAAAGGAAGGGGTGCCTGATTTTCCTAATATTTAGGAGGTTTAGGCGAGCTGTAGTTCAAGTAAGTTTTGGAGTTGAAAGTAGAGAAGTTGTGAGAAGGGTCATAGATGACACCGAGGTTTCTAGCTGAAGAAGAGTAGGGGAGTGTTCGACGGGAACTGGATAGGCAGAGGAAGAGATGAGAGAGAGCTTTTGACCGGGAAGAAGAGTACCTATGTTTTGGTAGACTTTGAAATCAGAGAGTGGGATGCCATCCAATATTTAATGGCAGAGAGCTGGAAACTTTGATAGAGCGATCAGAGGAGAGTTCAGGAAAAGAGAAGATTTCGGTGTAGTTTGCAAAGAGTTGGTACGAGAATCCAAAGGAGGAGATTAGTGCCCTAAGAGCAGAAGTATAGAGCGTAAAGATGAGCAGCCCCAAGACAGCCTTGTGGAACACAAACTGGTAGTTGAGCTGTTGTTACTCCAGGAGAGGGAGAATTGGCGAGGTGCAAGGTAGGATTCGATCCAGGCAAGAACTTGTTCGTGGATCCCCAGAAGAAAGTATTAAGGAGTTCAGAGTCATCGACGGTGTCAAAGGCAGCAGACGAGTGAAGGAGAATTAGGATAAGAGGATAGGTTTAAGTGCTTAGCAGAGGCAGCAAAGTTGGACACATTCAAGAGCAGTCTCCGTGGAGTCACGGGAGCAGAAACCTGCTTGTAGTGGGTCTCGAAGTTTGTGGATGTCTAAGAAGAAAATGCTAAGACGGTTGAACACAACCCTTTCAAGCACTTTATAGTATTGCAGGAGGAGCGACACTGGGGGAAAGTTAGCCGGTAGGTTGCAGTCAGCCCCTTGCTCTTTTAGGAGAAGGATGACCGTGGCTGTTTTGAAAACAGATGGAAAGCAAGCAGAGTTGAAAGACAGGTTGAAGAGTTCAGCGAGCTGAGCAACCAATATAGGGGCAATAGGCTTGACTAGCTGAGGACCGAGAGGGTCCTACAGTCCTTAGCCCCCATTCCCATACTGAGCCATTTCATTGCGAGTAAGCCCATGTATTTTTATAGCACTTTGGCTATTGCCAGAACAGAACATACTGAGTCAAGGTTGAACACAACAACCCTAAAGAGTAACCAACACTGCCATGGCAAAACATGAAGCAAGTTGAAAGACACGAAAAATTACTTTTTAAATACCAGGAAAAGGGAGTCCTTCTCCTGGGGGCGGCGCAAAAACCCTTGAGACATATTCAGGGAAGGTATTCATTCCCCCTGGCAACATTTTTGCAAGAGAACCTTCTTTTGAACACCACCCGAATACTGGGGGAAGGGAGTTATCCTTGGGGAAGAAACTTTCTGTTGGATTATATTGGACTTTATTTGTAGTGTAAGGGATAGAAGTAGGTTGTGACACAGGACTGTGAACTTTGATTTCTTTGCACATTGTGATAGATCTTTTAGTATTAGTTTGTGGCAGAGAAGCCCCTCTTAAATGATGGGGATAGTGAGGTTCTTTGTTCATGTCTATAAGCACAATCAGACCACCTTTTGTGTCTGCTCCTTCTTTGACACCCTTACAGCCTTGATTCCCTAGAGGAACAAGGGGGTCAAAAGGAGGTTCAATGATTGTAATATTCTTGATGTGGGACAGGATGTCTTTCCTAAATGCTTGGATGAGGTCCACCAAATATGAAATTGTAAAACATGGCTTTTCCCTCCCAGGTTCCACTTACCCACACAGTTGCTATGGAAGCACTACTGCTGCGATGCACCAGCTCCGCTTCCTACACGTGCCACTTTCTGGTCATTGACCGACACCCTAGGTCATACATCTGCTTTCTTGATCCCTTCCTGGATCTTCTGGCTGAGCTACAGATGAAGTTTGCTCATCTAGTCGTACTTGGCGATTTTAATATTAAATTTAATGGGCCTCATGCCCCTATTTTAACTCAAATTTTTTATTCCATTCTTGATCTGGGTTTCCATAAGTTTGTGACGGAACTCACCCATGAGTTGGGGTACATTCTGGATCTTGTGTTGTCCAACAAGAAGTAGTTATCAATTTTCCCTGCATAACCAGTTCTATGGTCTGACCACCACCTAATGTGAAGGTTCCATGTCCCCCCTTCCAAGGGTATCCCCCTAGAGTTCTCCGCCGTAACTGGTGCACAGCTGGCCTTAAAGCACTGGTTACGCTAGTCAGTACTAAGTGCAGTTCATCTCATGAGGTGGATCTCTCATTTGTCTCATTCGTTGGAAGTGCCGCCAGACACAGAGGCCCCCGAAAGAGAATGCGATAGGCAATGTGCCACTGGTTACTACACTGCTGTCTTTGAAACCAAAAGGGCTTTTCTCAAGCAGAACACCGATAAAGCCCTCAGTAAGCCTAGGCAGCTATTCTCAGTGGTTAGATCGCAGTCTTCAGCTATCTCTCACTACTTCCGTTAGCCTGTCACCGGAGCTCTGTGATTCCTTGTCTACGTTTTTTGTCACTAAAATCGAAACCATCTGGTCTAATATCTTGCCTGCCACTCGGGTCACTGTACCTGCTAGTATAGCCCCAGCTGCTGCCCTGGCTGTATGTCTTCCCAAATTGTCATCATTCCCTCTTTTCTGAGGGACGTTGATAAGTGCGTCGATAAATCAACTGAAATCAGCAGCCCCTTTAGATCCGGTGCCTTTGTCTGTGCTGAAAGACATATCTAGTGGGCTACTTTCCGATATTACCCAGGCCGTTGACGTCTCCTGCCAGTCAGGTCACATTCCCAGGGAGCTGGAAAAATCCCCTGTCATTCCACTTTTAAAGAAGCCAACCCTGGTCTTTTCACTTCCCTCAGATTTTCACCCCATCTCCTTGCTGACTTTCTTTATGAAGCTCTTAGAGACCTAGAACTCACGACTTCTTTCATATTTTCTGGAATCCTCAGGATTCTTTGACCCCTTGAGTCAGCGTTCCGGCCAGCTGGTGCACAGTGTGTCCTGGTGGTGCACAGTGTGTGTCCTGGTATTGGTACTGGATGACATGGCCAGGTTGGTCGGTGGGGATGGAGTGAGCGCCCTGATTTTGCTGGACTTATCAGCAGCATTTGACACTGTTGATGACCCCACCCTGCTGGCCCACATGGCCCAGGCCGGCATCCCTGCCCCGTGCTGCCATGATTCACTGTGTTCCAGACAGAGGGGCCAAGTACTTTCACCCCCACACCCTGCTTTCTTCACTTCCTTGCTCTTTTTCTGTGGTGTCCCACCCTTTTTAACATATATATCCAGCCACTTGTGTGCCTCATCCACTCCTTCGTCATCAGATGATAATCATATGCCGACGACACTCAGATCCTGATCCGTTTAGATCTTGATGAGGCTGAGATGTCATCTTGTTTTTTTGTTTTTTTTAAGTCTAGCAGCCGTGGAAGATTGGATGAACCAGAATTGCTGAAACTCAATGGCGACAAGACTGGAATTGCTGGTGGTGGGTGCCGCCCAACCCCCTCTGTGTCGTTACTCTGGTTGTCCTCTTTTTGGCCGCCTTCACTTGGGTGTCTACCCACCCTAGTCACACCTGTAATAAATCTTGGGGTAATGGTCTCTTCCACTCTCTCCATGGATCATCGGGTCTCGGCTGTCTGTAAAGTGTGGCATTTCCATTTGAAGATCTTATGGAAAGGGCTTCCCCTAACACCACCTCAACTGTGGCCCCGAGTTGTGGCTGCCCTTGCTCTTAGCCACCTCGACTGCTGTAATGTGCTATACCTCGCCCAGCCCAAAGGTTTAGTCCAGCGACTGCAGTGCCTTCAAAATCTTGCAGCGCGACTTGCTTCCGGTTCCCCTTATGGAGCTTGCATCATTCCAGCAGCGCGAGTTGCTTCCGGGTCCCCTTATGGAGCTTGCATCATTCCAGTTCTACGGTCATTTCATGTACTACTGGTGGCTCAACGCATTCATTTCAAATCTTTGTTTGGTTCACCGTGCACACTGGGGCTGAATACCTCGGGGACAAATTTGTCTCCTACTTTCCAAACCGCGAGCTCCGTTCAAGGTCTGCTGGCCGGCTCTCCATGCCTACGTTGCCATGTACCAGAATGAGGGGGCCTGGACTTTCCTGTGACTGTGGCCCAACTCAAACACCTTGCTCCCCCCCCCACTAAGAAACATTACTAATCACCTGCAATGTTGGCGCTCTTTGAAGACCTTTCTCTTTTAGGTCAGTGTAAATCGCCCGCCTTTTGATATTCTAGCGCCAAGATACCTCTGGGTGAAAGTATGCTTTATAAGCATTCTTAACATAACATGGCTTAGAGTTCAATGCCAGCAGATTTGGGGTGAGGACGGAGAGAATTTGTGTAGCCTCTCAAGAGTGGGATACCAGAAAATGAGAAAAATGCTTTCCTTATATAAAACACAAGTCGAAGATTTAGCTGCACTGGACCATATATTTTACCATGACAGTTCATCAGAGTCTCTATTGTTCCCATTTTCCCATGTAGGAGTAAATGGGTTGCATTCAAAATTGCATAAATGGAAGTTCTCTTCCAAGAAGGAGGATCTCTGATTAATATTCATATTTAGTTGTTTCCTTCCCAGGTGTCCAACTTAATACTGGTTTACTAATCCAGCGCTTATGTTGAAAATATGAATATTTGACAAGTCTGGAGGAGAAAGGATTGTTTACATTCATTGAAAGATGGCAGGTAGCCATTTTTCTAAAGCTGACCAAGTCGCAATCGGCCTCTGACTGATTATTTGTAGAATTAATGTGAGCTTAGACCCTGTGGGAATTGGGTGTTTCCTAGAACTGGGGTATGGGGAGAGGAAAGGAAGTTGTTATATTTCTTAGTTGATAAGTCCCAGTTGTGCAGGGAACATATTGTAGTCCGAAGCAGTTCCTTAGTCTGGGGACGTGCGACTGGCAGGATTCAACATTATTCATGTAGTACGGTTGGTAGCCTAGATGGCTTTTGTAATCGCCAGCGTTTGTCTAGTAATTCTAGGTTCCATTCTAGAACAGCAGCCAACTGGGTAGCATATAGGTAACCTACGTCTGGGACTTCCAGCCCCCTGTTCATTCTAGAGGATAATGATTGATGGTGAAATCTTGGCTGCTTGTTTCACCCATGTGAATTTGAATACTTGTGATTGTAACTCATGCAGTTCTTTTTATGGGATTTTAATTGGGAGGGCTTGGAAGATGTGTAACATTTTTTGGAGTAGACCTCTTTGTGTCTGCTATCCTACCTAACCAAGAGATCTGTTTTTGCCAAACGAGAAGTCCTCTTCAAGGCTTCTAAGCTTATAAGGGATGTTATATTTGTACAATAGATGGTGACTTCTCTTGGGTTAATACCTCAATATTTCAAAGTGTCTGGACTTCATGAGAATTTGTCTTTTTATTTTTAGAATCTCTAAATATGTAGGGGGTTCAGAGAAATCTAGTTTCTGATGCTTGTTAATCTGCTTAGAATCACATGCTGTGCATATAGTCTGACATCCAGTGGTAACCGCAGAGTATTGCATCTTGTCTTTTGAGAATAGAAAGGGGACGTCAACATGGGCGTGCCTGTAACACTATCCCTAACGTGTTGTGTAGTGTACCCACATTCTCCAGCATGGGGTCTGGCATGGATTCACATGCTCATGAATATTCCCCGTCGTCAGGCTGGGAATCCTCGGTAAAGAAAAAACCAGTATCAGTTTCGTTTCTGATCTGTCTTTCGTAGTAATAACCAATCACTGGTCTCTGCGTCATACTGACCACAGCCAATGACTGCCCTCTACCTAAGCACCGCCTCTGGCAGCCATCTTCAGATTTTTACCGCACGTTCATGTGTTGGGATCCTCGTGCTATTGCTCTCGAGCGTTAGTGCTATTTTTTCGCGCTTTTTCACAAAAACTTCGATTCTTTCGGTCAAAAGAGCCTCAAGCTCCACCGATCCTACATCCGATCAACGGGGACCCGTGTCGGATTCATCTGTGCCCCTCAAGGGTGAAGATTTCGTCGAGCTACACTTCGGAGGACTCCAGAAGCTTCTCAGGCCCGGTCTCGGAGATGGCCCAGGAGAAGGGAAGCTCGACGCCCGGAAAGCTGTTCAGGGCCTGCCCTGGATGCCAGCTGCAGAACGTCTTCAAGGAGGACGAACACTCTTTCTGCCTTTACTGCCTTCATGGGGACAAGACGCACGTGGAGAAGGACTGTGCGTTTTGCGGCAACATGTCGGAACGGACCATGAAGGACCGCCATCAACGTCTCGCCAGCTGGCTGGAGGGTAAGAGCCCGTCTGGCGAGAAGAAGAAGAAATCTGAGCGGTCTTCTAAGACCTTTGAGGGCGCCCCGGCGACGGGGGCCCAACATAAGGCCAAGCACCGCGAGTCCGCTGGCACCGGGAGCGCCGAACGGTCGGGCTCTACGGGCGCCAGGCAGGGCGCACCCTCCCCGGCACCATCAACCACGAGCCAACGCTCTGGGTCGGGTAAGAGGAAGGCCGAGCACCCGGCGAAGCTCCTGGAGAGACCCCGGTCGAGCTCTAAGGCAGAGGAGGAGCGTGGCAGTGCCCCCTCCCTCAAGGATAAGGCGGTGAGCGCACCTAAGGTGGTGAAGGCCTTGATCCATTCGACCAAGCCCTCTATCGAAACGGTCGCGGCGGCCCTGGCCCAGCCTGTGGAGGCTGCACCAGTGGTGGCGGCCTCGGGGCCCAGAATCTCCCTGCCTCCTCGGAGGGAGTCTTCTTTCGTGCCCATCGATAGGACCCCCGTGAAACCCTCCGTGGGGAAGAAGGGGGGGCAGGGCGTCGTCGTAGATTCGGCCTCAACCTCAGAAGAGGAACTGATCGAGGTCTTAAGCCACGGCCTAGGCGTGGAACAAGACCAGCCCGTCGGAATGGGCCCCGACGCAGGTGACGACGACGACATCGTCGAGGATACCGACGGGGCCCCTGCTCGCCCGTCGGATTCCCCTCTGCCAGCGCCGCAAGACAACTCAGCGGCCATTTTGTTGGCTATACAGTCCTTATGCTCCGAGATAAGGACGAGACTACCGTTACCGACGGAGGAACCTCTCCCGTCGGGGGATCCAGAACCGGGACCTTCTGGTGTTCCCCCTACCAAGAAAAGAAGGATCCATCCACCGCCTCCTTTTCAACCGTCGCGCCCCGTCCAGCCCTCCTCCCCGTCCACCCGAGGGGATGATACGGGGACTGACACGGCAGCGACGGGTACGGACGACGAGGCATACGACGAGGATTTTCCGTCGTCGCCTCCCACCAGGGCTTCTCCGCCCGACGAGATTGGATCGTTCCACTCAATGATCGCCAGGGCATCCGAGCTTTTCCAACTCTGCCCTGAGGAGAAGAAAAAGGAAGGCTTCCTTTACCAACGGCGCGAGACCAAGAGGAAGACGGTCCTCGCAGTGCCTCTGTTGGACGACATTTGGGATGAGGGCCTTTCCCTCCTCAAGAACCCTTCCACGACGCCAGCGAAAAGAGACCGGTACGAGAAAAAGTACCGGGTCCCGGACTCGGCCCCCCCTATGCCTCCGGGCGCAGCCTACCCCGGACTCCGTCGTCTCCGCGGCAGCCAGGAAGAAAGCGGGGGGGGGTGCGGCCTCCACGTCGACTTCCCCGCCGGACGGCGAGGGAAAGAAATTGGATGCCATGGGACGCAGAGTCATCTCGTCGGCGGCGACGACGATTAAAGCGGCCAACGCCTTGGCTATCGTGGCCCGCTACGACAGGGAACTCTGGTACAAGATAGCTCCCCTGCTGGATTTTCTGCCGGACGACAAGAGGGCGGAGGCCCTTGAGATCCTGCAGGAAGGTGAGGTGGCCTCGGACCACGCCATCACCGTGGCGACGGACATCGCCGACACTGGGTTCCGCCAGATGGGCAACGGCGTTTGCCTTCGACGTCGCGGATGGCTCAAGGCTACGGACTTTCGGCAGGACGTCCAGACCAGGGTCCTGGACATGCCCTTCGACGGGAACAACCTGTTTGGGAAGACAGTGGACGATTCCCTTCAGGCCATCAAGGCGGATACTGAGACGGCCCGGGCCCTTGGAGTACTGCAGCAACGGCGGACGCCCTTTCGGAGCGGCGGAGGCAAGGGCGCCTCCAAAGGTTCCGGCGGCGGTTTCGCTTCCTACCGTCAAGCGGCCCGCTCGTCGTCGCAAGAGGCCTACAGAGGACGAGGCAAGTCTGGCGGCCCCCGCCGTCGTCGCCAAGGAGGCCAAGGCGGCAAGGCCGCGTCCAAGCAGGATTGAACCGGCCGTGGGGTCGGGCCCCCACCGAAGCACCCCGGTGGGAGGCCGGCTGGCGGGCTTCGTCAGCGTGTGGGAGTCCATCTCCACCGACCGTTGGGTGCTGGACGCCCTGGCCCGGGGCCACGCGCTCGAGTTTCAAAGAAGGTGCCCGCGCGTCCCCCCCGTGGCCAGGAAAGAACTTCACGTCCCTCAACTTCTCCTGGAGGTAAAGGCGATGCTCAGAAAGGGCGCCATCGAACTCGTCCCAAAGAGGCTTCGGGGCTCCGGAGTCTACTCGCGTTACTTCCTCGTGAAGAAGAAGACGGGAGGATGGCGCCCCATCCTGGACCTGCGACGCCTGAACAAGTTCATCAAGGCGCAGAAGTTCCGGATGGTCACCCTCCAGCACGTCCTGGGTCAGCTGGAGGAAGGAGACTTCCTATCGTCGTTGGATTTGGAGGATGCCTACTTCCACATTCCCATCCTAAAGGGGCACCGAAAATTCCTCAGATTCGTGGTCCAAGGGCGTCGTTACCAGTTCAAAGCCCTTCCCTTCGGACTGCGGTCGGCACCCAGGGTTTTCACCAAGTGCCTCGCACCGGTGGCGGCGCAGCTGCGCCGCGAGGGGATTCACGTCTACCCCTACCTGGACGACTGGCTCATCCGCGCCAAGACGAGGGAGCTCGCCGTGGTCCACACGGCAAGGACCGTCCAACTCCTCACGGACCTGGGATTCTCCGTGAACTACGCCAAATCCCACCTGGTGCCCGCGCAAGTCGCACTGTTTCTGGGAGCGAGGCTCGACACAGTGTCCCTTCTGGCCTCCCCGTCGGAGGAGAGGACCAGGACCATCTTGGGCAAGGTGCAACGGATGTTGGTGGCCGACGCGGCCAAGGTGAGGTCCATCAAGTCCCTCCTCGGGATGATGTCTTCCTGCATCTACCTCATTCCCATGTGCAGGCTCCGGATGCGCCCGTTGCAAGAGTTCCTGGATGCGCGCTGGATCCAGACGACGGGCAGCTTCGAGGAAAGGATCAAGCTCGACGAGAGTTTCCGACGAGCGATACGGTGGTGGGGCACCCGCGCGCATCTGACGGCGGGCATGGACTTCCAGACCCCAGCCCACCAGGTGACTGTGACCACGGATGCCTCCCTAGAAGGGTGGGGAGCGCACACCGAAAATCTGCACGCAAGGGGACTCTGGCTCCCGACGGAGAAGTCCCTGCATATCAACGTCCTGGAGCTCCGTGCAGTGTTTTGGGCCCTCAGGTCCTTCCTTCCGTCCCTCAAGGGCAAGGTGGTGAGGATCTTCACCGACAACACCACCACCATGTTTTACATCAGGAAACAGGGCGGAACCAGGTCCCCAGCGCTGTCCAAGGAGGCGCAGGACCTGTGGCATTGGGCCGTCGCCCAAGGGATTCTTCTGGTGCCGTTTCATCTGGCAGGGATAAAAAACACCATCGCCGACTCACTCAGCAGGGAGCTGCGCTCGTGCCACGAGTGGGAACTACGGCAGGATCTGGTGGATCGCCTCTTCCGACGGTGGGGCACACCCCAGATCGACCTGTTCGCGACGGCGACGAACACCAAGTGCCGGAGGTTCGCCAGCAGGTTTCCCCAGACGAGGAGCATGGGCGATGCTTTCTCGTTCCCCTGGGAGGGCCTGTTCCTCTACGCGTTCCCTCCCTTGCCTCTGCTAATCCGGCTCGTCAACCAGCTCAAGAGGTCACGGTGCAGGATGATCCTCGTCGCACCTGCGTGGCCGAGGCAGATATGGTTCCCGGACCTTCTGGACTTGTCGGCGTCCCCGCCAATCAAGCTGCCGGCGGACGCGGATCTACTCTCCAGGGAAGGAGGCGCCATCCTCCACCACGACCCGAAGTCGCTGAACTTGCAGGCCTGGCTCCTGCAGCGCTAGAGTTTGGAGGATACGACATACCGGCCGATTGCAGAGAGGTTCTTGCAAAGGCCAGGGCGTCCTCGACTCTTAAATGCTACGGACACAAATGGAAGAGGTTCTCTGTCTGGTGCTACGCACAGAAGATTAACCCTCTACGGATTACGGCTCCCCAAGTGCTGCCGTACCTGCTGACGCTGGCCAAAGCTGGTCTGGCACACGCGTCCATCAAGATTCATCTTGCTGCGATCTCCCGATACACCAGAACCACGGGCCGGACGTCCTTGTGGTCTCATCGTCTGGTGAAAGAGTTCATGAAGGGGCTGTTCAGATCGTTCCCGCCGGTGAAGGCTCCGGCCCCGGCGTGGGAGCTCAACGTGGTGCTGACCAAACTCATGGGACCTCCGTTCGAGCCTCTGCACTCGGCCCCGTTGAAGTTTCTATCGTGGAAAACAGCTTTTCTCGTGGCCATCACCTCCGCACGACGAGTGGGAGAGATCCAGGCCCTTTCCTGCAAGGCCCCGTACTTGACTTTCCACGACACGAGGGTAGTGCTCAGGACGCACCCCTCCTTCATGCCCAAGGTACCGTCGGACTTTCATCTCAACGAACCCTTGGTGTTACCTGTGTTCTTCCCGTCGCCTTCGTCGCCGGCTGAGAGGACTTTGCACTCGCTGGATGTAGCTAGAGCGCTGAAGTTCTACGTGGACCGCACGAAAGGTTTTCGGAAGACGTCACAACTCTTTGTGAACTTTGGACCTGTCAATCAGGGGAAGGCTCTCTCGAAGGCTTCCATCTCCAGATGGCTCTCCGGCTGTATCATGTACTGTCACCGGTTGGCAAACCGACCGCTGCCTGGCCGTCCGAGAGCCCATTCCACCAGAGCGATCGCAGCTACCACGGCGTTCCTATCTGGTGTGCCCCTGCTGGACATATGCAGGGCTGCTACGTGGAGGTCGACGCACACCTTCACGAAATTCTACTGCGTCGACCGGGATTCCAGGGAGGAGTCCAGGGTCGGCCAAGCAGTGCTGCGCAACCTGTTCGCCTGAGGTGAGCTTGGTGAGGAGGTAAGATGCTTAATGTTGAGTTGATGTGATGCTTAATGTTGAGCCTTTGCCACCTCCCGTGGTTGTGCATGTGTGTACTGCTATGTATTCTTTATTCATGAGCATGTGAATCCATGCCAGACCCCATGCTGGAGAAGGAACAAGTTACTTACCTGTAACTGTTGTTCTCCAGCATGGGTCTGGCATGGATTCACATGCGAACCCTCCCGCCTACCCCTCTGCGGCTCTTCACTTGGTCATACTGCCACTTCACGTGCTTCCAAATCTGAAGATGGCTGCCAGAGGCGGTGCTTAGGTAGAGGGCAGTCATTGGCTGTGGTCAGTATGACGCAGAGACCAGTGATTGGTTATTACTACGAAAGACAGATCAGAAACGAAACTGATACTGGTTTTTTCTTTACCGAGGATTCCCAGCCTGACGACGGGGAATATTCATGAGCATGTGAATCCATGCCAGACCCATGCTGGAGAACAACAGTTACAGGTAAGTAACTTGTTCCATACCTCACGCGTCGAGGTCCCTCAGATTGTTTATTTCCACTCAGTTTACTGGTCGCCTTATGCGGAGCTCTTCAAGAGACATTGCTATATTGGTATATTTATCGACCTTTGGTCGTTTTCTTATCTTATCTCACTGTCCCTTCCCTCGACGACTGTTTCCTGATCTCTGCCGAAGCCTGCTACTATGGACCTTCGACGGCATTTGATCCGGCCGGCACTGCTGACCACGTGGCCGGGCCTTCTGGCCGGCCTACACAGTAGGGAGTGTGGGGTCGGAGTGGACATTTCCTTTTTAAGAATGCCTTTCCCTTTCCTCTTTCTTCCCTTGGTCTTGTTGTCTCTGTGTTATTACTGCGCTATGGACAGGGCTCCATTTAGATTTTGTCCTTCATGCAAGGCAAAATTCCTGTGGAAAGATAAACCTCAAGTGTAATAGGTGTCTTCCCATTAAACACAACGAGGCGGCCTGTGCGACTACACTAGGCACAACGTGAGTCCTGCTATGGGAACTGTACATCCCGGCGACAAGGACGCACATTCTTCCCACACTAAAGAGACAACCCCTGGTCTGTCTTCGACGAAACAGTAGAAGCGTTCCATAGCGTCAACGGGCACAATGGATAGTTCGGCAGTGCGCGCCAATCCTCATGCTCGGCAGCCCTATCCCGCAACCGCCGGTGCGGCATGCATCCGGGCAGTCTAAATCAAAGGGCGCTACCACCAATGTTCAAGCGACCATCGAGACGCATCAGAAGAAGGTGCTGATGCCGCAAAAGGCCCCGGTTAGGCCAAAAACGACCACGCAACCGCCAGCCCAGTCCAAACACATTCCTGTACACCAAGTATTAGCGAAAGCATTGCTAAGATCGTTTTGGAGGCAAATCAAGGTGAACGCCCAAAGGACTAGTTGAAACCTAAAGATAGGCCTAGGGATGCGTCCGAAAGGCATGCCACAACCATCGGAACCTCAAAGACTTTTCAGAGAGCCGTGTATCTCTTTCTTCGACGTTAAATGAAAAATCTCGACGTTCTAGAGAAGATCAACTAGACTCCGGTGGTTCCTCATTATGGACCAGGGAGAAGTTTGAGGGGTGTATGAATAGGTTAGAGAGATTTGTGTAATTCTCAGAGAAGTTCACACCCAAAAGGCCTCGAGAGGAGATCCTTTTTACTCATGTGGCAACATTTCAAAAGACCTTTCATTCCTTTCAGGAGGAAGAGTCTTATGACCTCACTGATGATGAGATCCCTATAGACCAATCCTTTCAAGAGGAATACTCCTTTGGGGTGATCCCATTGACCCCACAGAAGGTTGGGAAGGCGACCACTGCCAGCCAGTCAACCCTCAGCCTTGGGCATCACCTATCCCATGTCATGATCCTAGTCAGTGAGCATAGTCCTCATTCAGGCTAAGAAGGGAACATTATATCAATCAGCAAGTCAAAGGTGCGTGTTAGCCTGGCGCATATGGCATTTACACCATCCACAGCGTATACTTCCAGAGAGACTCATTGATGTTCAGCAGTAATTTCATACACTTAACATGGCCGCCGCAAAACCCATTTACAAGTAGCAGCACGGTTCTATTCATATTTGCAGAGGAGCTACTTAAGCCCCGCCTCCGCTGGAACACGCGCTTCGCGTCTGCTCCATGTCTGCTCCGCTGACGGTGGGTAACGCTACCAAGCGTTTCTCCTCACAGAACGTGTGAAGAAAAGGAGATAATAAAGACATTAGTTTTACGAAAAGCCAGAGTACCATAGTTCACAGAAGAGACTTACCGACAGAAGTTATCTCCAACGCTTTTATCTTCAGTTAAGATCTTGTATTCACTCGCAGCTGCAGCATCTTCAGTGAGCAGTTTTTTGCTCGCAGCCGCAGCATCTTCAGTCAGAAGTTTCTTCCGCAGCCACTGCATCTTCCGAAGGTTTTTTCCTCCGCTTTCCGAAAAACTGCAGACCACACAAAAGGTATTTAATGAAAAAACAAACTTAACAGCTAAACAGAGAAGATGTTTTTTTAAGCGTTTACGTACCTGAAGGTTCTTCAAGTTTTCACCTCACAGTTGTTACCGCGCTCCACCTTGAAGGCTGCAGTTACTCCGTATTGGCTAACTTCTGTTTTATAAAAGTTTTCACATCCTGAGTAACTCTGCAGCCATCCGCAGCCATTATTATTTTCCCGAATTCCTTGAACCTGCAAAAAGGAGGACAAAAAGTAATTAGAGAGATCTCCCCAACGTAGCAATCAATTAAAACCTTAAAGATTACAGTATCTACACCTGCTTACTTACCCAAAGACTCATTCTAAAAATAATAGACTTTTCAAGGCAAGAAGCTATAGAGTTCATCAGCAACCCAAGTTGCAATTGTGTCTCCATCTCAATGCGCCCCTGTAGAAAAGCAGGATGGAGAGCTCCACAATAATAAAACACAGGTGAGAAGGGAATTCAACCCTAGAGTTAGAAGGGAGTGATTTAAGGGAATACACATCTCGTGGTATTCTCAGTTAATAGATCTTATAGCATTTCTATTGTTGTCATTTGTTTGTTCAAATAGAAAAAGAATCCTAAAGGCTCCAACGTATCAGGTCCACATACTGGGAAGGTATTACGCTCCGGAGGAGTCCAGGTAAGCGGTACACGCCGGAGCCTGACGGCCTGTGCAGAGATCCCCCCCAATCCCCCCCACCACACGTGCTCGACAGGCCTCCCCATTTGACCACCAGATGGCTTTTAACGCTATTTTAAGGAGGGCAGCAGAACATTTCCAGATTGCTACTCAGGAGGCTGTACCAGAGGCTGCTTTTGTCGAGGACATCTTAAAAGAAAACACACCTACCAGCCAAGCTATACCATTGCTGAATTCAATCAAAAAATGCTTGGCTCCTTCATTGTTGACACCCACCCTAACGAGGGCTGTCAATCCTAGAGTCGAAAAACTGTTAAGCCCTTCCCCTTCTGATCCCCTCTACATCAGATTCCCTGGTGGTAACTACAACCAGAAAGAGGGCACGGTCCCCCTGTCCACAGGGCAAGCACCTCCTGACGAGGAGTGCTAAGGCTTAACGCACTGGGGAAAAGAGTCACAACTGCGGCAGCATTTTCCACTCTCCTAGCTAACACGACTTTTTTGGCTAGCTATTCAGACATACAATGGAACATGCTACAAGAGGGCCTTCAAGAGGTCCCTGAACAGTTGTGGGCTCACCTGCCTTCCATTGTAACTGAGGGCAAACGGGTTAGTCACAGCATTCTCAAAAATACTTTGGATGCTGCAGAAACTGTTGGCAGGACCTTAGCACAAGGTACCCTCCTAAAGAGGCATGCCTGGTTACTAAACTCTGGTTTCAAACCAGAAACCCAAGCTTCATTGGTAAATAAGCCGGTGGAGGATACCAACTTATTTGGGAAAGCTGTTGATAAGGCACTTGAAACAGCTAAGAAGGAACACAACACCCTCAAGACACTGGATGAAAGAGGGGGTGGTTCTCGATGTTCCTTTCGTGGCCAATTTCGCTCCCCTCACAACCAATATGATTCTGGAAATAACTTGTCCCTGCCTCGGGATATCGGCTACGCCACCCCCTATGCCCCAAGAGGTCAACGACGTGGAAAAGGAAGGGGCTGGAATTCCACCCCTAGAGGATCCCCAGCCTCAGGTCAGAAACGACCAGCAGATCCGGGTCCCCTCCCATACCTCCCCGGGCGGGGGCCGGCTAACATCTTTTCTTCAAGCATGGGAGGGGTAAACGGACAAGTGAGTACTCGAGACCGTCGCCCACGGGTACTGCATAGAATTCTGCCAGAACCCCAATTCAGAGCACCACGATCAAGGTGCCGGACGCTGGAACACCTGCGCATCCTGCTGCAAGAGGTCGAGATCCTGCAGGAAAAGGACGCCATAGAATTCGTACCTCTTATACAGGTAAACAAGGGTATTTAGTCATTGTACTTCCTTGTACCCAAAAAGGATCTCACCATGCGCCCTGTACTAGATTTGCACCCAGCTAGTACATGTGTCAAACCTCAAAAGTTTCAAATGGTCACTCAGCAGGAAGTAATTCCCCTGCTCACACAGGAAGACTACATGGCAACATTGGACATGAAAGATGCATACTTTCATATTTCATAGTTGCCAGCGCACAGAAAATCCCTCAGATTCATGATAGAAGACAAACACTATCAGTTCAAAGGACTACCCTTCGGCATTGCCTCAGCACCAAGGGTATTTACAAAGGTACTTGCAGTGGCAGCGGCACACCTGCGCAGGCTATCCATCCCAGTTTATCCTTCCATCAACGACTGGCTCATAACAGAGGATTCCTATGGAACATGCCTGTCAGACGCTCAAGAGGATAGACCCCTTATTCAGCCTGGGATTCTCCATCAACGAGAAGAAATCCAGCTTAGACCCCCATCAAGTGAAGCAGTTCCCAGGGGCTCTAATTTGAACAATGGACGGCCTCTTCTTCCCCTCCAACGAGAGGGTCCACAACATGTTGTTGCAAATCCCTCAATATGTAGCCAGTCGGGAGGTGATGGTATGCAAGGCTATGGGACTGTTAGGAATGATGGCGTCCTGCATTTATTTGGTTCCTCACGTGCGGTTGCGCATGCATCCAATGCAAGAGTGGCTCAACAGCCAGTGGTGTCAGGCCAGCGGACAATTGGACAATCTAGTGGTTGTCTCGCCAGCCCTCGTTCTCTCTATGCAGTGGTGGTCGAGGGAAAACCTCTTGAAGGGGAAAGTCCTCCACCACCCCCGTAGTAGAAGCCACTCTCACGAAAGACGCATCTCTCACGGGGTGGGGGAGGGGGGGCCCTCACCTGCTTCAGCCGACAGCGCGCAGCGCTTGGTCCCCAGAAGTAGCATTCAACCACAAAAATCTGTTGGAGCTGTTAGCAATATTCATAGATTTGAAAGCCTTTCAGACACAGCTGCAGGGAAAGATGGTCCTGATCCTTACAGACAACACCACAACCATGTACTATCTGAACAAACAAGGGGACACTCAATCTCTAGAGCTGTCCAAGCTGTCCCAGAATATTTGGAAATGGGCTCTCAAACACATGTTCCTGTTGTCACAACATGTTCCAGAGGAACTCAATCTTCTGGCAGACGTACTCGGCAGAGATTTCCTGCTACCCATGGAGCATGAATGGCGATTACACTAAGGCATTGTCTCCAACGTTTTCGCAGAATGCGTCTTCCCAGTGATCGACCTGTTCGCAATTCTGGAGAGGGCTCAATGCCAAGATTATGCCTCCAGGTACTTTCAGAACTGTTCCAAGGGGAACGGTCTCTGGATCACATGGTCAGGGAAATTTGTTTGTGGAACTACCTTGCCCATACAACATGTTATCTCGGGACAAGGGAGAAACACTTCACCCATGCCTGCAAACTGTGAACTTAGCGGCCTGGCTGCTGAGGTCATAGAGTTCGGGCACCTCCAAGTCCCTCAGAGATGCATGTACATACTTAGAGAGGCTAGGAAACCTAACACCCGATATTGCTACTCCAGTAATTGGAAGCGCTTTGTCATCTGGTGCAATTCCAAAAGCATCAATCCCATTGACTGCTCTCCTACCCACATTGTATTGTACCTGACTCGTTTACTAGACTCGCCTGGTTTTTAACTCACTTAGCTGCTCTTTCAGCCTACACTACGTCACAACATAAGGTGTTGTGGTGGAAGATACCAGTTATTATGGCTTTCATGGAGGGAGTACAAATAATTCACCCCCCCATTTATAACCCGGCTCCCGTATGGGACCTAAATATGGTATTGACTAGACTTAGGGGGGTCTCCTTTCGAGCCCATGCATAAAGCAAGTCTTAAGGATCTTACCTACAAGAACGCTTTCTTAATAGCTATCACTTACATAAGCAGAGTCAGTGAACTACAGGCCCTCTCCGTTCTAGACCCCTTTGTTACAGTTCAGAGATACAGTGGTTCTGCGCACTCACCCTAGGTTTGCACCTAAATTCATTTCGAAGTTCCATGTGAACCAGTCCATAGAACTACCAACCTTCTTCCAGAACCCCTCCAGCATGGCGGAAAGAAGCCTGCACACACTAGATGCACGCAGGGCAGTCCTGTTTTACCTAGAAAGAACTCGACCACTAAGAAAGACGAACCGTTTTTCATTTCAGTGGCAGCAGTTAGAGAGGGAGACCATGGTCCTCATTACGACCCTACCGGTCCGGAAGAAACGGTGGTGGTAAATCCGCCACCACTGTTCTTTCTGGACCGGCTGATTAAGAGTCCTGCAGGCGGGAGGTGTCACTCCTGCCAGGTCTGACCTGGCGGGTTTAACACCACCCGGCTGCAGGCGGACATAGAAACACCGGCTCGGTCATAGACGACGCCAGTGTTTTCATTGTCCCCGTCCCCATGGAGTCCTATGGGACTATGGGACTCCATGGGAATGGGGAATTACTGATTTCCGCCTCCGGAATTACCGGGTCACCGGGGCCGGAATGCCCTGGTGATTGCGGTAATCACGGAGGCGGAATGGTAATACGAGTCCGGCAGTAACCTGCCGGAATTTCCAGCATGGTTACCGCCGGACTCATAATGAGGCCACATGTCTCCAAATCTACTATGTCAAGGTGGATTGCCAAATGCATCAAACTCTGCTACACTCTTGCTAAGAGGGAACTGCCCTTCAAGCCTAGAGCACACACTACTCGAGGCACGAGGGCTTCCATAGCATTCATTGCAAATGTGCCCCTAGAGTCCATTTGCAAAGCGGCAACCTGGAGTTCTCTACACTCTTTTACAAAACACTATTGCCTAGATACTCGCTCGAGGTACGATTCTCAGGTGGGACAAGCAGTAGTAAGACATCTTTTCCTCTACTGTTCCTTCTCACAACCCACCTACAACTCCGGGTACTGCTTGCTATTTTTTGCACAGCATGTGATTCTAAGCAGATTAAGAAGCATCAGAAGACATGCATTACTTACTGTAAAAGCATTTCTGATCATTATATCTGCTTAGATTCACATGCGCCCACCCTTCCTCCCCGCTCGGATGGAAAGAACTTAGACGTCTACTGCTTTTTTCTCTTTTCTCTACTCACGATAATTATAAGGCTACAATCGGAGGAACCTCGACAATTGAGGGATTTTTGGTACACTACACATCATGTTAGGGATAGTGTTATAGGCACGCCCATGTTGACGTCCCCTTTCGATTCTCGAAAGACCAGATGCAATACTCTGCGGTTACCACTGGATGTTGGACTATAGGCACAGCATGTGAATCAAAGGAGATGCAATCATCAGAAATGCTTTTACGGTAAGTTATGTATGTCTTGTAAGATATTGTGTATTTAGTTTTAAATCCTGAGACTAGATTACATTTTTCCTGGAGTGACGATACCTGTGGTAAAGTTGAGATAGTTATGTATGAAGAATAAGAAGTCCTATGAATGTAGTGGTGTGTGGGCAAGCGTTGTTAGTGGTGCCGCTGGATTGTGTTAATAAACAGTTGTGTTGGCTTGTTTAAGGAAGTCAAACATCCTTTTCGTGTTGCACGCATTCAATTTTATTCATTGATTAATGTAAAGAAGGTCCTGGCACAGGGTGTGCTAGGTGCATGAGCGATAAGCCAACACGTTTTGTGACCAAAGTCTTTGTCAAGGCTGTGCATGTGCAGTGATTTGTGTGTTTTTTTGTGACTGGATTAGAACATTTTGGCGCATCAATTTTCCATCCCACATTTGTGAACATTATGGACATTGTTCATAGTCTAGTGTGAAGTGCCGTTGTGGTGACAGAGTGAGTATGTAGTTATAGTACAGCACACATATTAATTACACATACAAGTTTTATCATATACATTTGAACACAGGTTGTACCAAGGAGGAGAGCAGAGTGGGGTGGGGGAGGGGAGGGGAGTGAAGGGGTTGAGAGATGTTTTATGAGAGGAAGCTTAATAGCTAGACATCATTGTTTGATCTAAAAGGCTCTTACCAGTGGCTGAATGTTTAAGGCTCCTTCATAGGGATGGCAATGGCCTTGCAATTGTAGACTTACTGGGCCCGTGTAGGGTTGGCTGGGTAACCACTTTAGCAAGGGAAAGAACCAACTGTTAGAAAGGGATGGCCAGGCGGACTGTGTGCATGATTAAGAACATCTTAACAGCTGCTGTTGTCTTGTGCGTATGTCGATTGTGTTGTGTGTGGATGTGTGCGCGCCGTGCTCGTGGGTGGGTTTAGATAAGGCGAAGATGCAAGCTGCTGGGGGGGGGGAATCCCACGGTGGGTGTGGTTGGTGCAATTGCTCAACACTTCAGGGATCAAAATCAATTGCTTGAGGGATTAGTAAGAGTCGAACCGTATTGATGGTTATGAAGGTCCCCTGTTAAGCAGTATATTAGCTGAATGGCCTGTCGGCGGAAAACAGAGAGCGAGGCTTGGGTGAGCCTGAGTAATGGTGGTGGTGGTCTTCTCGAAGGTGACAGTTGGAGCCCGCATGGTGATGAGATGTGGTGTTGCGGCCGTGTTGCATCGGTGCCTGGTGTGATTTGGATGCTCCACGGCAAGTGATTATATATTAGCCAGGGAAATTGCACGAGCATGCAAAAAGGCCAACGCTTGTTCATATTGCAAGCATCTAATAGGCGGGTGCATTATCACAGTGCATTGAACCAGAATGTTTCATTGAATTGGCAGTTGGTTACTCAACGGCGAGTGAGTAAATGTTAGTCTGGGAATTCATATGAGTATGCAAAGACGGCCATTGCATGTTCCATGTTGCAAGCTTCTTATAGGCGGGTGCATTTTCACAGTGTATTAAACCAGAATGATTCATTCAATTGGCATCCGGTGGGCTAGCATGACAAGGCATTGTGGTCTGTGGTGCACTCGGTTCTAGTGGGTCTCTGATGAGGATCTGGGGCGGTTTCGGGTCCCGCCTGAGTGCACAAGGGAGCTCAATGCGCTTAATAAAAGGTCCCATCCCGTGTTGTGTATGAAACGAGAATTCGGATGCTTGGCTGTTAGGCCTTGGAGGGTGCGAGCAGCTTTTTTACCTGTGTAGAAGTTAAGCAGCGATTTCAGTGGCTCGATGGCAGTGATCACATTGATCCTGTTTGCGGGGTGTTTGTGACCTAACATAGAAGGTGCTCAGTGAATGGTTCCTGTTAGGAGGCTCGGGATTGGCTCAGAG
Organism: Ambystoma mexicanum; assembly: GCF_040938575.1. Classification (NCBI taxonomy): domain Eukaryota; kingdom Metazoa; phylum Chordata; class Amphibia; order Caudata; family Ambystomatidae; genus Ambystoma; species Ambystoma mexicanum. The sequence goes on from NC_090921.1 coordinate 1,478,612,533, forward strand.
CTGTGGTCAGCGCACGCGTGCATTGGTTGTTGCCATGGCAACATGTCGCGGCTGGGCAGTTCCCATTGTGGTATGGCAGGGGGTTTGTAGCATTACCATTATCATAAATGGCGGAGCGTTTTGTTGACTGCGGGAAGGCGTGGCCATGCTTATGATTTGCTCTTAAGATATTAAGAGCATAGTTATATATTTGGGCAAGTATATTATAGCTCCGGACGGGCCAGTAAAGAAGTCCTTTGTCGGACTTTGTTAGATGTCACGGCGTGGATGATCAGTTAATAATAGGTTTGTGGACTGTAGTTAGCTGGCGACTTGGTTTTGGTACAAAATTAAATTGCCAGTGCTGATTGTACAAGGCATAAGGGGGCGTGAGCAAGTCATATGGCTTAATTTAAAATATTAGAGCATGATTGATTCTTAGAGCATGTGAAATTGGGTCTGATGATTCAGTAATGAGGTACTGTGCCACACTTGGTCTGGCGTAATTTGTTCCCCGTGCACTCGGTTCGTGGTAGGCGGACACCTGGAACCATAGAAAGGGTGATTTCGCAGCGAAGAGTGGTTGTTGCGAGATGCATATGCTTGGTAGCCCATATTAAGGCACTGAAGTTATAGAGGCAAGGAGGTTGGTGGTTGACCCATATAAATTCAGTTAGGCATGGTTGGCCCTGATAAGGACAGTAGTGCCATGGGTATGCTCTGTTGGGTGGTGCCAATGGATGGTACTGGTGCGTGCCTTCATTCCTTGTGTTGTCCATGCTAGCACCTTGGTTGGTAGGTGATCATGAGAGTGGAAGGTGTGCTGTGGTTCACCTTATACGGGATACATCCTAGTTGTTCAGTAGATTAGCATGATGTGCTTGTAGCGAGGTTGTTTGAAAGTGGGGTTTGAGGGTCGTGTCCCTCAATGGCCGGAAAGGCAATGGTTGTGACTGGAGGGTTGCTCAAATGTGGCCAGTTGGTTGGAGGTGGTGCACAGTAACACCCATAGGTTGGGAGTGAAGGCTGATGTTAAGAAGGGAGGTTGTTTATGCAAGACCCAATCAAGGGTCTGATACACTCGGATGAGACAGGGCGTGGGAGGTGGCTCAAAGGGTTGCTCACGTGTGGCCAGCTAGTTGCAGGTGGTGCGTAGTGCCCCCCGTAGGTTGGAGTGAAGGCTGGTTGTTGTGAAAAGGAGGTTGTTAATGCAATGCCCAATCAAGGGCCGGGTGCTCTCAGTTGAGACCGGACATGGGAGGTCGCTCAAAGTGGGAGAGTGGGGAGGAGAGAACACAATGGGTATAAGTAGCCTGTTTCATTTCAGATAAATTGACAAAGGGGGTCCTGGGAGTCTCTCTGCCAGACATTAGTCCTGGTTACGAGAGACTTACCCAGAGTCTTTAGCTCACTATCCTTCACAAAGAAGAAATATCCCAAACATATCAGTCTTTGTCCTGCCCTGGGGCAGTCCAGCACCGAAATGCTAGGCAATTCTCCTCTGAACAAGAGTACCAACCGCATCCCCAGACACGTGTTTCGGTCTGGTTGGACCTCATCAGTAGGGAGGAGCGAGCTGTGCCTCTCTAAGAATAGTGAGCAAGGGGTCCACTTCTGGATTCCCCTAGTAACTTGGGGTGAGACCCAAAGTTACTTAAATATGCAAATTGACAAGGGGGGGTCCTGGGAGTCTCTGCCAGACATTAGTCCTGGTTACGAGAGACTTAATCCCAGGACTCCAATTGTTAATTTTCATTTCAGATAAAGACATTTAGTTCATGATCCGTATTAAGTCCCAGTGAGACGTATCTGTATTAGCAAATTAGTTTTGCTTCACGTTGCTCCCTGTCTCCACCTCTTGGATCTGATTGTACAATTTCAAGTTCCATGAACCTGATATCATCTTTATTCTCAAGCTGATGTTTTTCCTGCCAATGCAGGACCAGTGGGTATCTCACGTCCTGGGAGTGCAATAGTCTGAGGTGTTCTCTGATCCTAGTCCTCGGCTCTCTCTTCGTGCTGCTGATATATTTGCGGTCACAAGTACAGATTATCGCGTAGAGAAACTTGGATTTACAATTCATGAATTGTGTGATTCAGTGTTCATCAGTGACATTAAACGCTAGTGATTTGGCATTTCTCGCATGTCAACACATGCTACAGGTTCCGCAGTTGTGGAACCCCATTGGATCAGTGCTGTTCAGCTAATTGTAGGATATTTTCATGACAGGCGCCATATAGGACGGGCTCAACTTTGTCTCCATTGTCTTTGCCTTGGTAAATGTTAGGAATGGTCTTGGTGATATCCATTTCTTAATGTCTCTGTCGATTTCTAGTAGATGCCAATGTATCTGTAAGATTCACTGGACTTGGTGACTGTCTTTGCTGAACCTGGTAATGTATCTGATTTTGTTGTCTGCGTCTGTGGAAAACTTGGTTTTTGGTGTCTGTAGGGTTTTGCATCTTCTCTTGGATGCAAGTGCAATGGCAGAATCGATGGCTTGCTCAGGGTATCCTCACTCAGTGAATCTGTGCTGTAGGAGGAAGCACTCAGCTTTGCTATTTTGATTGGTGCTGCAATTGCGTTTAGCTCGGATGAATTCCCTTTCGGTATTTTGTTGATTACTGATTTTCTATGGCAGCTGGTGGCAAAGAGCACCAACTTTACTTCTGTCGGCTTCCTGCATGTTGTTGTGTTTACTTTGGTTTCATTGATGCTGATCGCGATATCCAAAAAGTCAATGGACTTATCACTTGAGATAACCATAAATTGTATTCCAAAGTTGTGATTCAGGTATTCTTTGAAGTGGGTCAATTGCTCCGGGGTGCCTGATCATATCATGACGATGTCATGGATGTATCGATGCCATTTATGGATGAGGCTGTTGAAATCTGGATTGGATAGAGCATAGATCTGTTTAAATTGATTCATAAAGAGATTTGCCAGGGCATAGGTCGCCCCCATAGCTATCCCCTTTGTTTGTAGTATTGCTGGTTGAACAAATAGATGGTGGTGGTTAGTGAAAACTCAAGAAATTCCTTGGTGAGTTGAAGATGTGAAAAGAAGCATGCAGAGGCTATGGCAAAGGTGAAGCCTATGGCCTTGATAGCTAGTCTGTGGTCAATGGCTGTGTACAGTGCTTTGACATCGAGAGTGACCAGGGAATAGTGTGGTTGCCAGATGACATCCTGTAGAACAAGCAAAGTGTGTACTGTATCCCTCAAATATGTCGGAATCTTTTGGTACTTCGGTGGCAAGAATATTGTTGATGTATTTGCTGAATGCTTCAGTTATCCATCCTATTGAGCTTAGTACAGGACGTCTCTCTGGAACGTTGAGAAATTCCTTGTGGACCTTAGGCAGAAAATAGATTGTGGGCATCCTGGGATGTTTTGGTTGCAGGTACTTATATTCTTCAACGTTCAGGAGTCCTTTTGTATGCCATTTCTTTAGTAGTTCATTCACTGCCTATGTGATGTAATTGGTGGGATTGTTGGGGAGAAGTTTATAGCATCCTTCGCACATTTTCTGCATTTCCTAATTTTGACTTCGTCTTAATGCGATTTAAGAATCTCGTACATTTGTACATTATTTTGAAATTACTTTCCTTAGTAGCTGCAGGTGAGTTGCTTGCTTCTATCTCTTGTTTGAATTTGTCTATTTCAACGATTAATCTTTTGTGCTCCCTGTCGGCACGATTGATCAGTAGTTCCCTCATTTACTTTTGAACCCATAATAACAGCCAAGCGTACGCGTTCCCGTTTCATATACAACACGGGACATGGTCTTTTTATTAAGCGCATTGCATCCTTCGTACACTCTGACGGGCCCCGAAACCTCCTGCCCTCCTCCCGACCCTCACCGGTGACCTACTAGAACCGAGTGCGCCACAGACCACGAAGCCTTGTCATGCTAGCCCGCCAGCTGCCCATTGAATGAACCATTCTGGTTTAATACACTGTGATAATGTACCCGCCTATTAGAGGCTTGCAACATGGAACATGCGTCCCCGGCTAATACATACTTACCCCTGCACATTCAATGAACCATCTGGTTCAATACTGTGATAATGCACCCGCCTATTAAGGGCTTGCAATATGAACATGCGTTGGCCTTTCTGCATGCTCACACGATTTTCCCGGCTAATAAATAATCACTCACTGTAGAGTTTCCAACTCACACCAGGCTCTGACCCAACACGGCTGCAACACCACGTCTCAACACCATGCAGGCTCCAACTGTCACCTTGGAGAAGAACACCACCACCGTTACTCGGACTCACCCAAGCCTCGCTCTGTTTTCCGCTGACATGCCATTCAGCTAATATACTGCTTAACAGGGGACCTTCATAACCATCAATACGGTTAGACTCTACTAATCCCACAAGCAATTGATTTTAACCCCTCAAGTGTTGAGCAATTGCACCAACCTTTAGCCATTCACCCCCACCGTTGGATTCCCCCCAGCAACACACACCTTTGCCTTATCTAAACCCACACACAAGCATGACACAAACGTACAACACAATCGACATGCGCACAAAACAGCAGATGCGTGTTCTTAATCATGCATACAGTCTGCCTGGCCATCCGTTACTAACGGTTGGTTCTTTCTCTTGCTACAGTAGCTACCCAGCCAATCCTACACAGGCCCAGCACTTCTACAACCGCAAGGCCATTGCCATCCCTATTAAGGAGCCTTAAACATTCAGCCTCTGGTAAGAGCCTTTTATATCAAACAATGATATCTAGCTAAGTAAGCTTCCTCTCACAAACTTATCTCTCAATGTGATGCTGGAAATGCATTGCACGGGCAGGGCCTCCATATTCTTTTCCTTTATTGCTTAATCATGTATGTTCTGTCTTGTTTTCCGTGCAGGGGGTCATGTGTTACTCCTGGCAGTGCGGCTCTTCCTCTTTTTTTGTTTTGCCAACAGACCCTTTCGATACCCTTATGGCACCCACGGGTGGGAGTACGACCAGGTACTCCTAGTGTATGTTTTTGGGCACCTGTGTGTGCCCCACTGAGCAGGGTATGGGCTGGTGGCAGCTCCATGCTGAATTTGACAGATGCTCCGATATCCTCCATTTTGGGATACCCAGGCCCTGTCATTGGACTGGCTGTTGGGTGGAAGTTCCATATATGGTGTTGTGGGGAAGTCCAGGCCAGACCGACTGGAGCCTTCCCATTGACTGTATGTTGTGGGTACGCCCGTAAGGTGGCACCTGGGTGAATGGAGTGTGTGACGAATACGCAGACAGCCCTTCCCGAAACTGGTATGAATGCAGTGTGGAGTGCTGAATGGCAGAGTGCTTGTCGGAATCCACATTCCGTGTTGTAAGTGCCTGGATGGAGAAGAATGTCCTGAATGCACTATTAGCCTGATTGGCTGCCTGAATGCCCTTCTGAATGATTGGTTGCCTGAGTGTGACCCAGCATAGTGAATGGGAGATCAACAGTATATCTGGGGGCCTCTCACTGATGGAAATCGTTCAGAAGCTGAAGTTGATACTTTATGCTTAACCTTGAAGCCCACTGGAAGAAGAATTTCTGCTTCTGTCCTTCGCTAATCTGAAAGCTGCGTGACGGTCAAGGAACTGATCCAAGAGAGGACCTGGCTAGGAGACCTCTTCCAAAACTACGAGGGACCATCGTGCACCAGCTGATCTTTGCCAAAGCTCTCTGGACGTCAGACCCTCGAAAGGCTGCCGACCGGAGACGGCAACTGCCGCGGAATAGCGCCCGTACATAGAAATACATCACCGTCGACGACCGCCGTCACCGACCGGAGCTGCACTGCTCCTTTGCCTAGGAACATTGAAACAAGGATTCCCTTGCTCATCACTGTGGACTGCTTTTGTCCTGACGGAGAAAGTCAAGGCGGCCGACGACCGAGGAGAATCTGCCGGTGGGTTTCCTGCTACCCTCACACCTCAGCTGCCGGCGTAGCTACTAAAGTCAGCCATGGTTACGTCCCGTTTGCCGACGCCGATGACCCGATTCCCCTGCTGGGCCAAAGTTCTTCATTGACTCTTTGCAGCAACGAACACTCATCGTCGAGGTGCACCGCACACCTCAGCTTGCAGGATGTTTTCGACCAATCGTCAACAAGCACCTCAAGAACCGAAGCTGCTGCCGCAATAAGTGTTCCCCCTATTTCTTCACCGACTCTCGACGACCCGTTTCTCCTGCTTTAAAGGGAGGGCACTCAAGAAGGGCCTGTCGACAAATCATCAAAATACCGTACTTTGGGGTCGTAAAAACCTCTGAAGGAATCTAGACTATATCAAGCTTAATTGGACTGGGCTTGTCAAATACGCCTTTTTTACAGGTTGCCCAGGTGGGGAGATCCTCTCACAGAACTGTCTCTAGGTAGACTGGGGACTGTTCTGCCATTGCTTGATGTAACTTGCTTTCTTTCTGTGGTCTATCGTCAATTCATTTTATAATCTGATTCGTATGCCATTTGAACTGTTAGCAGTTGATGCATTTCAAAGGAATCGATAAGAGTGGTACTACGTAGACCTGTGTACTCTGGCAATACTTTAATGGAAAATATATAAAGTATGTTATTGTGATTTTGTATATAACCTTGAACCTTATTTATATAAAGACTGTTTTCACTAACATAGTGTGTGGACATTCCTTTGTGGGTGCTTGGGGACTACACTGTACTTAAGAAAAAGCTTGCATCACCTCTTGAGAACTTAAGCCTTGATTGCTCGACCATAGCTACCACTTAGAGCATCTTGGCTGGGGTGCTCTATGCCTCTCCCCTGCCATATAGAGAGCAGGAGTACAGACGCCCCCCTCCAGTGCTTTACACTCAACCCCTCCCCCACCTTGATCTTCTCTCCTCCTTGGTACAACCTGTGTTCAAATCTGTATGATAAAATTTGTATGTTTAATTCATATGTGTGCTTTACCATAAATGCATGCTCACACTGTCACCATGATGGCACTTCACACTCGACTACGAACAAAGTCCATACTGTTCACAAATGAGTGATCGAAAATTGATGCGCCGAAATGATCTAATCCTATCACAAATACACACATAAAAAATGACTGCACATGCACAGCCTTGACAAAGACTTTGGTCGAAACATGTTGGCTTTCTCTCATGCACCTAGCACAACCTGTGCCAGGACCTTGTTTACATTAACCCCTTTAGTGCCAACGATGAGCTATCTTGTCCTTGGAATTACTTTCACAGTGCCAAGGACGAGATAGCTCGTCCTTTTTGGCACTCCGTTTTGAGCGATCCCTGTAAAGCAGGGATCGCTCAAAACAGTAATCCAACCCCCGGGCTATGTGAGGGGGAGGTCCCCCCTCAATGCCAGGGGGCTGGATTACCTTCAGTTTCACGTTGGCATGTGTAAAGCACGCTGATGTGAAAGTAATTTTCACCGCAGCAGCCATTTCGGGCTGCTGCGTTCAAAATAAGAGGTGAGTGTTCACCTTTCTCCCTCTCGATCTCCGGCTGTATTTCAAGCCAGAGATCGAGGGAGGTGCTATTGGAAAGGGGAGACTCTTCCATTTCCAACGACACCCTTTGTGACAGCATTGCTGGCCGCAGATCGGGCACAGGGCGCTCAATCCGGGGGCAGCAATGCCCACTGGACACCAGGGATGTCTTTGAATGCGGGTAGGAGGTTGGGGCTGCTTACAGTAAGCAGCCTTCGCCTCCCCACCCCCCAAATCATGGGGGCACATATGTGTACAAAACTGGGGGCAGATGGCTGATCATCTGCCCCCAGGGAAGGGAGAAAAAAAAGTGAAATCGGTGGGGGGGGGGAAATGTGCCCGGGACTTTTTTGCCCCCCTGAAACGGTGGTGGCCCTCCCCCTCCCACCCCAAGTGGAAAGGGGGGGCACCCCTTGTAGCCCTCCCTGGGGCAGATATATGCCCCCAGGCAGGTGTACATGAGGTGGCCCTCCATCCAATTGGAGGGGGGGCACCAGCAATAAGTGTGCAGGCCCCCCAAAGGATGGGGCCTGCACCTGGGGGCAGATGGCTGATCTGCCCCCAGGGAAGGGGGAAAAATGAAAAAAAACTAAAACAAAAGAAACAAACGGGAATTTTGGGTGGGAGTGGGGGGGCCACTAGCCACCAGGGATTTATTTTACGGAAAAGGGGGTTGGCCCTCACCCTCTCACCCCAAGTGGAAATGGGGGCACCCCTCTTCCCCAAAGGGATGGTGAATTTTCTAATGGGATGGGCGGTTGACCCCCCCCCCCCCCAATCCCTCCACCCGCAATGGAGCGGGTGCCATGTCATGCAGCCTTCCCTAGAACCAGATATCTGCTCCTAGGAAGGGACGCCTAAGCCCAGGGAGGAGTGCAGGACAGCCCCCACCCAATTATCGCCCCCAAGGAGGGCTACGTGAGATGCGCTGCCCCCCTAATTGGGGTGGGGGTGGAGTGGTACACCCCCGTCACATTAGAAAATTCCCCAACGGTGTAGGGTACCCCTCAGCCCCTGCTAAAGGACAGCCTGCCATTTTGAATTATTTTCTTTGTTTACTAAACTTGCCTTGGCGCAGAGGGGCACATTGGTGTGCCAATCTGGCCCTGGGGTGCCCAAACCTTACTGCCCCACCCACTGGGGGCGTGTCCCACATTTTTGGGGGCGCTCTCGCCCCCTCACCCCAAATGGGTGGTGGGGGCACCTCATGCAGGCCTCCCTGATATCTGCCCGTAGGAAGGGGCAAATGGGTGTTCACTGGGGGGTGAGGTTCAGTAGACCACCACAGATGGCTTACAAGGGGGGGGCGCATGCTTGCAAAGTTTTTTTTTTTTTGCTGGTGTGACAGTATGTAACACATGTTTTTTGTTTTGTGTACAGCTTTTTCTACGCGAGCAGCTGAAACGTTATGTGAATACTGTTTTTTTTTTATTATTCTATGGTTAGGGCCCACTGTCAGTGCGGTGGGTGAGACTGGGGCTGGACTGTTGGTGGTGTGGGTGGGAATGGGCCGTCTGGGCAGGTATGTTGGTGGGCTGGGGCACAATTGCAGGGGCAGGCCACAAATGGCCCCCCATGCCAGCAGAAAATTGGTGTTTCCCTGGGAGCGGATACCTCCCTTGTGGGTTGTCCGTCTGCAAGCCCAGGCTCCACCTCTGGCTGTGCTATGTTACAGATGTCACCTCCGGGGTGGAATGGGGATCCTGCCGGGGCTCCCTGGAGCTACTGCTGTGCTTAGGGGACGGTACACCCACATGGTACATGGATGTCCAAGGCAGGGACACCACCTCCAACCGTCCTGGAGTTGCGGCTGGGCTGCATTACAGCTTTTCCCTTTGGGGCGGTATTGGCACACTGCCGGGACTCCCTGGTGGGGAAGCTGGAACGCAGGGCAGCCAGGGCTCCAGCAAAATCGGCGGTAATATCCCTGGCCTTGGGCACCCTTCTCCCATGTGGGTCTTTGCCCGGAATTCTGGGTAATTAATTCCGGGCCGATTTGCGTAAGTCAGACCTCTGTGGATTCCCACGGGTGTCCCCTTTTGGAAATGCATAGGGTTCCCTGTTTTCCTTGCTTGCTTCAACATCCTCGGCCCAAATCTGTAGGTTGCCCACATGAACAAAATTTGCTGTGCCGAAAGGCTTGGGGTTACCAGTGGGTTGCCCTTTTCCTTTTGCGCCCCTGGTAGGTGCACCCACACATGTGAGGTATCGTTTTCATCGGAACACGTGTGGGTTCGCGGGAAGGTAAGCCATGTGTTGTTGGCGGTGTTTCGGTGGGTGTCCAGAGCGAAATGTCTGAGAATTGTCTTCATTTCCAGCCAATTTCAGAGACATTTCCCTCTGTCCACTCACCGAAAAACCTTGCCAACAACAGAGGTCATAACTTCTCGCGTTCCCACGGGTGTCCCGACGAAAACGGTACCTCACATGTGTGGGTGCGCCTACCGGGGCGCAAAAAGAAAAGGGTAACCCACTGGTAACCCCAAGCCTTTCGGCACAGCACATTTTGTTCATGTGGGTAACCTACAGATTTGGGCCTAAGGTGTCGAAGCCAGCAAGGAAAACGGGGAAGCCCTCCGAACCGTCTCAGCCTTTGTCGCCTTCCCCGATCCCGAGGGACGACACAGGAACGGACACGGGAACGGACACGGCCAGGGCCACGGCCACGACGGGGATGGATGACGACGGCGGTGACGACAGGACTGGCCTCCCGTCTCCGATTCCTCGGGTGTCCCCGACCGACGAGATTGGCTCCTTCCACGCCATGATTGCTGGGGCATCCGAGCTTTTTCAACTCTGCCCTTAAGAGAAGAAGGAAGGCTTCCTCTACCAACGGCGCGTGGCCAAAAGGAAAACGGTCTTCACGGTGCCGTTGCTGAATGACATCTCGGACGAGGGACTTGCCCTCCTCAAGAACCCGTCCACGACACCTGCCAAGAGGGACCGGTACGAGAAGTAGTACCGGGTCCCCAACGCCGCCCCATTGTGCCTTAGGGCGCAGCCGACCCCGGATTCGGTCGTCTCAGCGGCGGCCAAGAAGAAAGTGGGGGGGAGGGTCATCGGCTTCATCCTAGACTTCCCCACCGGACGGCGAGGGAAAGAAGCTGGACGCCGTGGGACGACGAGTCATCTCGTCAGCGACGACGATTAAGGCGGCCAACGCCCTAGTGATCGTGGCCCGCTACGAAAGGGAATTGTGGTACAAGATCGCCCCCCCTGTTGGACTTCCTCCCAGACGACAAGAGGGCAGAGGCCCTGGCGATCCTACAGGAGGGTGGGGTGGCGTCGGACCACGCCATAACTGTGGCCATGAACATTGACGACACCGGCTTCCTTCCAGTTGGGCAACGGCGTTTGCCTTTGACGACGGGGGTGGCACAAGGTGACAGATTTCCGCCAGGATGTGCTAGCCAAGGTTTTGGACATGCCCTTAGACGGGAACAATCTGTTTGGAAAGATTGTGGATGAGTCGCTGCAGGCCATCAAGACCGACACGGAGACGGCTCGGGCCTTGGGAGTTCTGCAGCAACGGCTGCCGCCCTTTCGGAACTCCGGAGGCAAGCAAGGTGCCTCCAAAGGATTCGGCAGTGGCTCCCCGACCTACCGTCAAGCGGCCCGCTCCTCATCGCAAGAAGCCTACAGGGGACGAGGCAAGTCCGGTGGATCTCGCCGTCATCGTCAGGGAGGCCAGGGCGGCAAGGCCGCTTCCAAGAAAGACTGAACCGGCCGTCGTGTCGGGCCCCCACCAAAGCACCCCGGTGGGAGGCCGGCTGACGTGGAAGTCCATCTCCACCGACCGTAGATGCTGGATGCCCTGGCCCATGGGCACACTCTGGAATTTCTAAAGAAGTGCCGCTGAATTCCGCCCGTGGCCAGGAAGGAAAACCACTTCCCTCAACTGCTGTTAGAGGTAAGGGCGATGCTCAAGAAAGGCGCCATCGAGCTTGTCTGTAAGAGGCTCAGGGGCTCCGGAGTATACTCAAGAAACTTCCTCGTCAGAAAGAATACAGGAGGTTGGCGTCCCATCCTGGACTTGCGTCAGCTAAACAAATGCATCAAGGCACAGAAGTTCCAGATGGTCACCCTCCAGCACGTGCTGGGCCAGCTTGAGGAAGGCGACTTCATATCGTCGTTGGATCTGGAGAATGCGTACTTTCAGATCCCCATCCTAAAAGGACACCGAAAGTTTCTCAGGTTCGTAGTCCGAGGGCGGCACTACCAGTTCAAGGCCCTACCATTCGGATTGAAGTCGGCGCCCAGGGTGTTCACCAAGTGCCTAGCACCAGTGGCGGCACGGCTGCGCCTGCAGAGGATCCACGTCTACCCCTACCTGTACGACTGGCTCATCCGAGGAGGGCCGTCGAACACACAGCAAAGGCCGTCCGGCTGCTCACGGACCTGGGATTCTCCAACAACTTCCCCAAATCCCACCTGGTTCCATCGCAGGTCGCGCTGTTTCTGGGAGCCAAGCTTGATACAGTAGTGCAGTTGGCCTCGCCGTCGGAGTAAAGAACGCAGGCCTTCCTGGGCAAGGTACAAGGTCTGCTGGCCGTGGACGTGGCCAGAGTGAGGCCCATCAAGTCCCTTCTAGGGATGATGTCATCTTGCATCTATCTGGTGCGCCTGTGCAGGCTTCGGATGCGTCCTCTGCAGGAGTTCCTCGACGCCCGTTGGACGCAAGCGACAGGCAGCTTTGAGGACAAGATCTCGCTCAACGAAGTATTCCGCCAAGCAATTCGATGGTGGGGCACGCGTGCGCATCTCGTCGCGGGCACCGACTTTCAGACCCCAGCATACCCCAGATGCCTCCCTGGAGGGGTGGGAAGCGCACACCGGAGATCTTCACGCGAGAGGCCTGTGGCTCCCGGAGGAGAAGCCGCTCCACATCAACATACAGGAGCTCTGAGCAGTGTTCTGGGCCCTCAAATCATTCCTCCCGTCCCTCAAGGGCAAGGTGGTGAGGATCTTCACCTACAACACCACCACGATGTTCTACATCCGGAAGCAGGGAGGAACCAGATCCCCAGCTCTGTCCAAGGAAGCCCAGGATCTGTGGCACTGGGCCGTTGCCCAGGGGATGTTTCTGGTGCCTTTTCATCTAGCAGGGATAAAAAACACCATCGCCGACTCACTCGGCAGGGACCTGCACTCGTGCCATGAGTGGGAATTACGCCAGGATCAAGTGGATCAACTCTTCCGGCGATGGGGCAAGCCCCAAATCGACCTGTTCGCAACAGCGACGAACTCCAAGTGCCAGAGGTTTGCCAGCAGGTTCCCCCAGCCGAGGAGCATGGGCGATGCGTTCTCGTTCCCCTGGGATGGCCTGTTCCTGTATGCGTTTCCGCCATTGCCGTTGCTGCTCAGGCTCATCAACCAACTCAAGAGGTCCCAGTGCAGGATGATCCTCGTCGCACCGAGGTGGCCGATACAGACATGGTTCCTGGACCTTCTGGACTTGTCAGCGTCCCCACCAGTCAAACTGTCGATAGATCTTCTCTCCAGAGAAGGAGGTGCCATTCTTCATCATGACCCGGAGTCGCTGAACTTGCAGGCCTGGCTCCTGCAGCACTAGAGTTTGGAGGGTACGATATCCCGGCTGACTGCAGAGAGGTTCTTGCAAAGGCCAGGGCGTCCTCGACTCTCAAGTGCTACGGACACAAGTGGAAGAGGTTCTGTGTCTGGTGCCGTGCACAGAAGATTAAACCTCTACGGATTGCAGCCCCTCAAGTGGTACTGTACTTACTGTCGCTGGCCAAAGCTGGACTAGCTCACGCTTCCATCAAGATACATCTGGCAGCGATTTCCCGATACACCAGAACTGCAGGACGGTCGTCCCTGTGGTCTCATCGCCTGGTGAAGGAGTTAATGAAAGGACTGTTCTAATCGTTCCTGCCGGTGAAGGCTCCAGCCCCGGCGTGGGAGCTCAACGTGGTGCTGACCAGGGTCATGGGCCTGCCATTCGAGCCTTTGCATTCGGCTCCATTGAAGTTCGTGTCATGGAAGACAGCGTTCCTTGTGGCCATCACCTCTGCACGACGCGTGGGAGAGATTCAGGCCCTTTCCTGCAAGTCTCCATACTTGACTTTCCACGAGACGAGGGTGGGGGCTGAGGACGCACCCCTCCTTCATGCCCAAGGTGCCATCGGACTTCCATCTCAACGAACCCTTGGTGTTACCAGTCTTTTTCCCGTCGCCTTCGTCACCGGCCGAGAGGACTTTGCACTCGCTGGATGTAGCTAGAGCGCTGAAGTTCTACGTGGACCGAACAAAGAGTTTTCGGAAGACATCACAGCCGTTTGTGAACTTTGGACCTGTGAACCAAGGGAAGGCCCTCTCGAAGGCTTCCATTTCCAGATGCACTGTCACCGGTTGGCAAACCGACCGTTGCCCGGCCGTCCGAGAGCCCATTCGACCAGAGCGATCACTGCTACCATAGCGTTCTTGTCTGGTGTGCCCCTGCTGGCCATCTGCAGGGCTGCTACGTGGAGGTCGACGCACACCTTCACGAGATTCTACTGCGTCGGCTGGGATTCTAGGGAGGAGTCAAGAGTCAGCCAGGCAGTGCTGCGCAACCTGTTCGCTTAAGGTGAGCCTGGTGAGGAGGTAAGAGATGCTTAATGTTGAGTTTTATGTAATGCTTAATGTTGAGCCTTGCCACCTCCCGTGGTTGTGCATGGGTGTACTGCTATGTATTCTTATATTCATGAGCATGTGAATCCATGCTAGACCCCATGCTGGAGAAGGAACAAGTTACTTACCTGTAACTGTTGTTCTCCAGCATGGGTCTGGCATGGATTCACATGCAAACCCTCCCTCCTTCCCCTCTGCGGCTCTTCCCTTGGTCATACTGCCACTTTACGTGCTACCAAATCTGAGGATGGCTGCCAGGGGCGGGGCTTAGGGAGAGGGCAGTCATTGGCTGGGGGCAGTATGACCCAGAGACCAGTGATTGTTTACTACTAAGAAAGTCAGATCAGAAACGAAATTGATACCGATTTTTTTTCTTTACCGAGGATTCCCAGCCTGACAACGGGGAATATTCATGAGCATGTGAATCCATGCCAGACCCATGCTGGAGAACAACAGTTACATGTAAGTAACTTGTTCTTTATAGTGCTTGGGGGAGAAGCTTGAACTAAATGATTGTGGGTTGTGCCAATCTGTGCATCCCATGGCCCTCTGAGAAAGGGTAGCTAAACTCTTCACCTACCGCTACAAGGAGGTGGGTGATTGCGCTGTCTTCGTGCCAGGATTTCCACTTAGGACAGTCTCTTGCAAGACCAGGCAAGAAGCGGCACCAGCAAGGTCTTCCTCCACCAGAGGTGCCTCACAGCATCATCTTTCTTCGCCCTGAAAGGGGAGTCTTCATCGTTCCATAGACTCCCAGGAGCGGCCTCACAGGTTGTTTCACAGCCAATCAGTCACCCCATAGGAATGGGTATTTCCATTTGAAGATGCTTGACATCTTCCCAAAGGCACCGGAGCTGAGAGCTGCAGTGTTACTGGCTTTAACTTGACTTCCTCTGTTGCCCTAAACTGGCAGGTGTCCACTCCAGAATACCTATGGGCTTGGGTCCAGAGTCCAAGGTTAACTTCCTCCAGGTGTTGCCTTTGAGCATCAAGGCCTTGCACTGGCACTACCCTAGTTTTCGTTGCCGGTGCCAATCAACATCTATCTGCATCTAGGGTGCCAGAGCCCCTTGGGAGCATGCCCTGCTCCCGTTGAGTCCCTTTATATAAAGTATGTGCCAAATATATGACTTAAGAGGGCGAGCAAATTCCCTTTGATTTGGAACCATTTGGCTCCAGGGATGAGGACTTCCCGGAGGAGTTGTACGGAGGGTGGCTATATCCAAAACCTGGCCACAGATCTTCAAGAGGACAGTGGTCTTCACACACTGCTGAATATCAGCCCGCACTCAGAGTAAATCTTGGGCATCTGTTATGCTGTTAATTTTTGCACTCCACAATCCTTGGGCTACCCAAATGGCTAGCCTGCCTGTTCGGTACCAACCACAAACAGATTTTTATATAGACCTACATTTAGGTGTACTTCTGACCTGCATCCATCACCACTAAATATTTCTGCTTCTGCCTTCCCGCTAATCGACTAACACATCTGCCCTCCTTTCTTTTTTTTTTTTTTTAACCATTTTTATTTTTCAATGGAGACATAATCAATTACAACTTATGATCGTTACACTTTGTTGTCATAATGCATAGACCAACTTTCCATTCAGGGTTAACGTCACCCGTTGCTGTGTATATTGTCTCCAATTTCTTCATCTGTAAATCATCCTCCCTCCCTCCTCCCCACTGTCCCTTTATAACTTTTGTAACCGTTTTGAAAAGGTAAAAATATTTGGACTTTCAACAAATGTGCAAGAGTATAACTTTTGGTATTATGAGTCCACATTATAATTTTGTTGACTGTTACTATACAATAGGTATCTCCCCGTTTTATCGTTTCATTCTTAACTTCCTTCCTCCCTCCCTTCCCAGCTACAAATTTTGGAAGGGGGGTCAAGTGGACCGGCATCTCTGCAGTGTCTAATTCTTTCATACATAAGTTCTTCGGTGTAGCTGTTACACAGTTATTCCGCTCTTCTCCTTTATTTTTCCCTACTTGTTCTCTTTTCTCGTCGTGCTGATTCTCTCTCTCTGTTCTGGTGTTAAGTGATCGATATATTTCTGAGGGTCTGTGGTTTATAGAAGTGGGCTTCCCTGTCTCCAACAAAGTCTCTGAAGGGGGACCATATGGATAGGTATCTCTGATATGTTTCTGTTCTTATGGCAGTTACCTTCTCCATTGCCATTACTCCCCATAGTTTCATCCACCACCCTGGTGTTGTCGGGCCCTCTAGTGTTTTCTACCTTTGTGCTAATGTTATTCGTGCTGCTGATAGTAAGTGTGTTAGCGTGGATATTTGCCCCGATGCTGCGTATATTCCCTTTGCCTCAACTCCCAGCAGGACCACCTTAGGTGATAGTGGTAAGTCTCTGCCAGTAATGTCTTTGATGTGTCCCAGTATCTCCTTCCAATAGGTAATTGCTTTGGGGCATGTCCACCACATGTGGAATATATCTCCTCTCCCTCCACATTGTCTCCAACAGTTTGGGGGATATTCTGGGTTTATTTTGTGTAGTCTGTGAGGGGACATGTACCATCTGTAGCATAATTTATATGCAGCTTCTTTAATTTCTGTACATTTGGAGGATCTGTGAGCTCTTGTCCATATTTGGTCCCACTCTCTTTCCGTTATTGGTTCACCTACCTCTTTTTCCCGATTCCCATTATATTTTAGGTTGTCCGTTGGTTGTGCTCCATCAAGCAGTCTGTAGATTCTAGATATCCCCTTCTTTGGTTCACCTGCTTGCATTGTTAGTTCCAAGCCTGTTAGGTTCTCGTTCCTGCTCTTTTCACTGAGGGATGGGAGATCCAGTGTCGTATTTGCGTGTACCTGAACCTTTCATTTTCCCCTAGATTGAATTTCTTTTTGCATTCTAGAAATGGGATTGGGTCGCTGTTTTGGTACATGTCTTGCAGTGTCAGATTGTCCGCACCTTTCCAGCCTTTCCAGAAACTCTTCTTCAGGCCTGGGGTGAAGTCGATGTTATGTGCTATTGGGGATAGTGGACCCAGTCCTCGTTTGATCTTTTTCATTTGCATGGCTTTGTCCCAGCTACTCAGGGCTGTTTTAGTAGCTCCTAGTAGTTTTCCTTCTGCTTCGCAGGCCTTGGGGTTCAGTGCTAGGAGTGATGTTATCTGGATCTGTGTGGGTGCTTGTTCTATGGCTCTCCATCCTTTGATGTCGTCTGGGTTAGCCCACTGGAGAATGGGGGCCAAGTGCGCTGCCATGATGTATCTGCCCAGGTCTGGGACCCCCAGGCCTCCCAGGAGTGGGGGACGGGTCAGTATGCGTCTCTGTATTCTGGGTCTTTTTTTCGCCCATATGAATTTAAATACTGTGTTTTGAAGTTCTTTGATTATCTGTGATGGGATCTTCACGGGTATTGAACTAGTCACGTATAGAAGGCGGGGGAGAAAGGTCATCTTTACCGCTGCTATTCTGGCGAACTAAGATAGTTCCTGATTATCCCATTGTAGCAGGTCGGCTTTTATTTGTTTCCAGAGAGAGGGGATGTTTGATTTATATAAGTCCTCGAATTTCTTTGCCAGGTGAACTCCCAAGTATTCTAGCGTGTTTTCCTCCCATCTCAGGGGAATCTTTGCTTCATGCAGTTTATTGTATTTGCGTCTTCAGTTATGTTTAGTGCATTTGATTTATTGTAGTTGATTGAAAATCCAGATATGGTGGCAAATTCCTCCAGTGTGTCTATGGCTTTCGGTAGTGTATTCGTAGTGTCTCCCATATAGAGCATCACATCATCAGCATACAGCGCTATTTTCTGCGGGGTCTCCTTGATTTGCACTCCTTTTATGTCGGGGTTTCCTCTGTATCTTGCTGCTAGCGGTTCCACAGCCATTGCAAATATTAGTGGAGATAGGGGGCAGCCCTGGCGCGTACCCCTCCGTATCTCCACTTGTTTTGAGTCGCAGGCATTTATCCGAAATGATGTAGATGGGCGTTGAAAATTTGCCAGGATCATCCTGCTGAATAGTGTTCCGCATCCGAAGATATTCCCAGTCCAAGCTGTCGAAAGCCTGTGAGGCGTCCAGGTCAGCTATTGCAAATTTCTGGTTTGTCCGTCTCCCCCATTCCATCACATTTATGGCTCTTCTGACGTTATCTTGGGTGTGTCATCCCCTGACAAAACCCGCTTGGTCTTCGTGGATGATATCTGGGAGGATCTGCGATAGCCTATTCGCTAATATCTTTATGTATAGCTTTGTATCCGTGTTTAGGAGTGCTATCGGGCGGTAACTTGAGCATTCGGTGGGATCTTTGTTTGGTTTCAGCGCAAGGACCGTGGAGGATCTCGCCATATCTGAGGAGATCGATGCGGTGTCTCTTATTGTGTTGAAGAGTCGGGTGAGGGGTCCCAGTAGTTGCGTTCAGAATATTTTGTAGTAGGCATTTCCGAAGCCGTCTGGACCCGGGGTCTTGTTCCTTGGTAGTGAAGAGATAGCTTCATTGATTTCTTGAGCTGTGAATGGCCTTCCCAGGATTTCTGCGTCCTTGTCCGAGATTTGGGGTAGATTAGTAGCCAGTAGGTAGGATTTTTGGTCTGTCGCATTTAGGTTTGTTCCCTGTAGTAGCTCTTCATGGAATCGGACCATTATTTCTCTTTTCTCTTCCTCTTTTGTGATCTTCTCTCCTTTTTAATTTCTTAAGGCAACTATATAGTTACGGGATTTCTGTTTGTTTAATTTGGCAGCTAGAAATTTATTTGCCTTGCCGCCGTGGACATAGTATGATTGTTTCGTGTTCAGCAACGTCTGTGCCACCGCGTCTGCAGTGTGACTTTCTAGTTGGGTACGAACCTTCTTTATCTCTCGCCAGGATTTCTGCGTTTGTCGGGCCTTGTGATATTTCTCTGCGTCTTTTAGGGCTAGTTCCATCCTCCGGGTTAGTATCGCTCGTTCCCTACAGTATACTGCTGATTGGGCCATGAATTCTCCCCGGATTACGGCCTTCCCCGCATCCCAGACTATTTTCCAGTCAACCTCGCCGTTGTCGTTCTCTTTGAAATAGTTGTTTATGGTTTCCTCCATGTGTGCTCTAAGCGCTAGGTCGCGTAGTATCAGTTCGTTGAGTCTCCACGGTCGGCGTTGCTTATTTTCCCCTCCAACAATTTCCAGGCTAACTAGTAATGGGGCGTGGTCTGTAATATATTGTGTTCCAATTTCCACCTTAGTCACTTGGGGGATTAGAGTTGCTGACACCAGGATCATGTCTATTCTGGAGTATCCTCTATGTACTCCAGAATAATGAGTGTATTCTCTCGTGTCTCCTTGGAAGAAGCGCCAGGTCTCGATTACTTCTAGCTCTCTGAGGAACTTTCCCAGCGCCTGTCTGTTTCTCTGGTCAGCTGCCGTAGGGGGCAGGGTTTTGTCGAGGTTAGGGTCCATTATGCAGTTGAAGTACCCTCCTATGATTGTTTGGCCTTCACACCAGCTCCCTATTTTCAGTAGGAGATCTGTGATGTATCGGTCTTGTTTGTCGTTAGGAGCGTATATCGTCAGGATTGTGTAGGTCTTCCCTTTAATAGTTCCTTTGATTCCCAGGTATCTCCCTTCATTATCACTAATAATCTGTTGTTTTCGGAAGTTCAGTCCCTTAGCCAGCAGTATTGCGACCCCTTTTGTTTTCGAGCCGCTGGAGGCGAAGTATTGTTGTGGGAATGCCTTGTTACGCATTCTTATTTCATCCGTTTTCAAGAGGTGGGTTTCTTGTAGGAGCACTATCTTTGCATGCATCTTCTCGAGCCTGTTGAGAATCGCACGTTGTTTCCCGGGGGAGTTCAGCCCTTGTACATTTAGCGATACGATCAGTGTATCTGCCATTTCTGTATTTAATATGTTTGTTACTTCTGTCTTTTGGTGTGTCTTGTTTTGGGTTAGTTTGAGGTGGCCCACCTGCTGTGGTCAGGTGTTTCTTCAGTTTCTCTTCCAGTTGCTTCTTTATTTAGTGTCTTCTTCAGGGTGTTTCGTTCGTGATATTTGAAGGGGCCTGCAAGTTTCTTTTCTCTGTTAGATCTTCTTTTCCTTTCGGATGACCACTCCCATTGGTTGTTTTGGCTGCTGGGTGCGCTATTTTGTGGGCTGGTTCCGGTTTGGGTTTGTTCTTCCTCAATTTATAGTAATGACAGGCCTTCCTCGCATGTACTGATCCTCCTTTGTTTCCCTTTCCAGGGGAAGGCTAGTCCAAAGGGGAATGTCCATCTGTATGCTATTTGTTCAGATTGTAGTACTTTTGTGATTGGTTGCATAAGCTTCCTCTTATGTAGGGTGATCAACGCTAGATCTTGGTACAGTTGGATTCGCCCTCCATTGATTGTTAGTTCTTTTTGGGTACGTGCGGCTCTCAAGATGTCCTCTTTCAGGCTATAAGAGGTCATGGCGATAAGAACATCTCTAGGTCTCACTCCTGGTTCATTCCTTTTTGGGCCCACTCGGTGGATTCTGTCAAATTCGAATCTCTCTGGGGGGGGGGGGGCGTCGTTCAGGATGCTGCTGAAGCAGTGTTGCATGGTGTCCCGTAGGTCTTTATCCTGGATCGTTTCTGGGAGGCCCTTGACTCGGATGTTGGATCTCCGTGAGCGATTTTCCAAATCCTCGGTTTGGATCTCTAGGTTATTTGTAGCTCTGGCAACTTGGTCTAGTAGGCCATTGTATTGCTTTGCTTCCTCTGCCATATGTGAGAGTCCATTTTCGAGTGTGTCAACTCTGCCTCCAAGTTCGTCTATCTCTTGTCGTACCTCTTTCAGGGACGTCTTCAGCTCTTCTTTCATTGTTTCCAATTGGGTCTGGAGCGTGTTTGTTATCCTGGATTCCATGCCCCTAAGGTAGTCAAGTAGTTCTTCCTTATTTATAGCCATGTTAGAGTTGTTGGGCGTCGTCGGTTCTCCCTGGTCCGGAGGTTCTTGCGGGGGGCGCTTTGTTGTGTTGCGTTCCAGCAGCTTTCTAGCGGACGAGTTTGGTTTTTCGCCGGTGTTTTGGTTCTTGTGTGGGGAGTTTTCCCTTTACTCCCGGGCATCAGGTTCCCTCCTCGTTGAGACTCCGTATGGGCCTCCTAACACTTGTTTTCGTGGGTCTCCGCTAGGAGATGGCTCCGTCCGATTAGGTTTTCTAGTGGATTTCCGTGTGATTGGGTATGGTAGTGATCCCAAGCACCAATCTGGGGCTGGTTAGCGGGGTGTAAGGGGCACCGGTCACAGGATGTGGGGTACTCGTACTGCAGAGTCGCTGTTGGGGTAGCGTACCCACAATTGGAGCTGTGCTGTGGTTACTTGGTGTGGGGGCTAAGTCTAGCTCAGGGGTGGGCATTGATCTGATGTCCTCTCCTTCCCTCGGGGGGTGACGTCCCAGCCGGGAGTTCCCAGGTCGTCGTTCGTCGCTAGCCGGTTTGAAATGATGATCGGGACCCAGTTGTAGGTTAACCTGTTGTGGGAGAGGTTCTAGTATTGGGGGGGGGGCCCTTCTCGAGACCGGACCCACTCCCTCTCCGCCTTCAAATGCTGCTAAGTCTGTTTTTTCTGTTGTGGACACTGGTGTATAAAGGAGGGGGGCCATGTGTGCTCACACATTGGCCCAGTCCCACCGGGGAGCAGACTTAGGCCACTGTGGCCCCCAATGTTGAGTTAAAGGTGCCACAGTCTCTGTCGTGGTGTTTTCTGTGGGGGAGCTGTGGCGGGCCAGGAGGGCCCAGGCGCGCACCCGCGCCGGCTCGGGCCTATGCTGCTGTTACTGTATGTTTCTGGTGACCCTTGGCAGCCTGGGTGGGCTCCTCTTGGGAGCCTGTGAGTGTCTGGATCTGTGGCTCGAAGGGGATAGAGAGGGGGGAGGAGGGGCCCAGGCGCGCTCCCGCGACGGCCCGGGCCGATTACTGGTTGCACGTTTTCTGCACAGTAGTCTCAGATGTTAGAATACCTGTTGCCTGCTAGCCACTTGTGCAATTTTACAGAGGGGTAGGACCGCCCTGTATTCCCCCAGGGTCCGTCGCAGTTAGCACAACACATTGTGTGGTAAGCTAGACCTTATTGTTTGTTGCACTTGTTGCAGGATTCAGATGGTCCCCAGGGCCAGATTCCGCGGCCCCCTGTCTTCTTTGCTCCTTCAATCTTCTTAGAGCACCCCCCAGTGGTGCCCAGGAGGGTGTCTGATGCGTTCTGTGGCAATAAGTTGGGGGCCCCTGATGATCTTCTGATTGCACCCCTGCATCCAATATCTCGCAGCACTTCACACGTTGGCGGGCTCGGGGTGTCCACCTGGGTCTAGCTGTCCATGTCGTTGTCTTGGCGGTGTCCCTAGGGTGCTGAATCAGGGTGGTGGGCGAGGGTCGCCTTCCCTGAGAGCCCCAGCGAAGATGGTGCAGGTGAGGGCAGCTGGGGAGTGTTGTAGACAGTACCAGCGCCACCTCGCATTTAACCAAGCGCTCAAAGAATACTATGGGGCTGATGGTGTTTTACATGGGCTGCAGCAGCCATCATAACAAACAGTTCGATGATGGCCAGCCTCCCCAGGTCCAAGGATCACCTCAGCAGGGCACCCTGTAGGAGCAGTGTTTAATAGAGCCCCGTGAGTGAAGCAGCAAAGATGGGCTGCACGACTAGAGGGGCTCAGGGGCACCCCAGGGGAGATGCTAACTTCAGTTAATGGGGATGGGGGGGTCCCCTGCACTCCCCTCCAAGCCGTTAGGGTGGCTGTGCCTGTGTGTCCCACAGCGTCCAGCAGTGGTCCTCCAGCCCACGCCGCGTAGTCAAGGGGTCCGGGATAGCGCTGCTCAGGTCCAATCAGGGCGGAAGCCCAAGGTAGTGTGTCCAGGCAAACGGGCACTCCGGCACCCGCCTGCAGATCAGAAGCCGGCCCCCGCGGTCGAACCACGTGGGATAGGCCACACGGCAGCCAAGAGGGACGTAATTCTGGTTGCGGGCACCGATTCATAAGGTTCGTGGCGGTCGACGTGTGATTTGGATGGGGGACCCAGGGAGTATCTGGATGCAGTCTTTGTTAAAGGGGGGGCGGCCCAGAGGATTCCAAGGCCCCCTGTGCCCCAAGTATATTTTGGCGTTATCCGCTGGTGCTGCAGGGTGCAGAGGCCGGCACCCTCTGCTCGCAGTGAGGGAGGGGGAGCGGTCGCGGTGCGGCTGGTCTCACCTCGAGTTCGCAGATCTGCGCGGGGCCGCTCCAGGCCCTGTTGCACTGTGGTCACCCACTCCTTAGCCTCGGGTGTTTCTGTCTGCTGCTGCCAGGGACAGGGGATTGTGCGGTGCGTGCTCCGGGGTCTCCTCACTGCTGTTGGGGCCCGCAGCCCGTCACAAATCGGAGCGCTTCCCGCTTGGGGGGGCTGGGGCTCACGACTTGGCGTCTGCTCTTCCACGCATCCCCAGTATAGGTGAGAAGAGGAATCCGTTTCCCCAATTGATCCGCTCTCTGTCGGTGGGGGCTTCGGCTGCTCACACAGCAGATCGGCATTCGTCTCCGCAGCCCCTCAAAGCGTGCTCCCCTCCCAGCTGGAACCTCGGCAGTCGGCCGCAGCTAGGCCCTGGACTCCACGTTGCGTGGGACGGGGAGGGGGCAGGCCCGCAGTTTCGACCGCGCAAGTCAGGACAGGGGGTACCTCCGCTTTTCTTTCTTGCCGGAGCCTGCCCTCCTTTCTTACAGAACCATGCGCAGCAAGGCTAACATTATTGGCAGAAGGGTGCTATATAGGACCACTTTATGTTAAAGGCTGATGGCCAATGTTGCTGATACACTAGGATTTTTGGTCTAGGCGGGGCTGAAGGACCAGTTTGAATTGATAGGCATTGTGGTGGAAGAACTCAAGAAGTAGACTTTGCTTCTGTTCAACTTAGCAGTGGAAGATCTGGTGCTAGAGGTGGTGTAAAGGCCCAATTCTGCATCAACATTCAACAAGGAGCTTGCAAAGAAACATAATCTTCCTCCCTTGGACTCAAACGTTTTGTCCACTCATGCCTCCCCAGAGAGTTTGGTGGTACAGGCTGCAACTGCTAATTTGAACACCTCCACCTTTCCTTTCCTTCCCTCCCTTCTGACAGGGAGAGTAATGGACTGGATACCTGAGGGAAGAAGGTATTTGCCTTGTGCAGCCTGGCCCTCCAGGCAATAAATACCTCCTGTACCCTTGCAAAGGTTTTTTTCAGACTTCAATCCGCGGTAACCAAGGCAGAATACCACCTCCATGAAGGGAACATGAGTGATTTATGGTGATCGTTTAGGATGGCAGAAGGCTTTCTGCCAGATCGTGCAGTCGGGCACTCAAGGCCGCTGGTGGTTAGACGTCACTCCTGGGTGAGGACATAAGGCTTTATGCAAGATGTGCAGGCAAAGCTGCTGAGCATGCCCCTTGGATGGGCAGGACTTATTTGGGGCCAAGGCTAAAACGCTCCCTCCAAATGTTCTAGTCTTCCAAGGTGACTGCAAGGTCTTTGGGTCTAGCAGTGCAGATCCACCGTTCAAGCACTGGTCCTATCCCAACTGGATGGGGCCAATGTCTGCTCAAATTTCTTCCCTTCATCCTCCCTTGTGCCCGAGAAGTGTCCTACAGGCGGCTGCATGCTTCATCAAGGATTCTACACAGATACGAACAGATCACCCCAGCCCTCATCGACCTTCACTGTCTCCCACCACACACAAAAATTACCTTCAAGTCTTGGTTCATCATCTATAAGGCAGTCGTCCTCAAGTCACCCAGCTACCTCGCGGAGAAACTCAGCATCTCCAGCTGACAGTGCACCACCAGAAGCCAGGACAAGTCCAGACTTGACATCCGCTGCTTCAAAAGGAAAGGACCAGAAAACAAGCCTTCTCTGTGGACGCCCCAATACTATGGAACCTCCTCACTGCACTCATCGGCATCCTTTGGGCCACTTTCCTCACACCAGCTTCTCTCCTGTGGATACCGATTCTCTTGGGGGAAGTTCAGTTTCTTTCCCTTGAATAGCACAATAGAACTGGCACCATTCTCAGAACTAGGAAAGTAGTGCTAGGACAGAGGCTTGCTTCAAATACTGCATCTGAGGCTTCTGAATTTGTACCTGGAACAGACAAATTCAAGGTGGCAACTCTAGCCCAGATCCTCCAATCCCTTGATCTGCAGGACTGGTTGGTGTAACTGGACCGTCAGGGTGCCTACGAAGCACAGGAAGTACCTAAGGTGTGTAGTAGGTCAACAGTTCTAACAGTTCAGTCGTGCTGTCGGTCTTTCTTCGGCACCAAGGGTTTTCACCAAGCTGCTGGCAGTTGTGGTGTGTAGGGTATTTTGTGGAGATTTGGGGCCTGACGGTATTTTATTACCGCCGAAAAATAACTTAGCAATAATCACTCCTTGTATTCAGATTGGGCCATGTGCAACAATAATACAGTGGACATGCATTATTTCAGCACCCAGACATGCATATTTGGTATGCGTGGTTGGTATGCGTGGTTGGTGGTATTTTGGTGAGCATAATTCCCTTGTTTTATTTGTGGCCCCAATGTCCAGAATCCCTTATCGTTGCTTAGATTTTTCGTGTAATCACTAGAGAGACCTCAGACCTACATTTCAGGAATACCACATTTTCAGTGTTAGTGTGCCACCATGGGCGATCTCACTGACTTATTTACGACAGAGAGCTATATGTGGTAATTTTGTGGTAATTTCCACTACCTTATATACGGTAGGGAACTATGTCCAGAGAGTCCCTCTTCCCGTTGGCTCATGTACCTCCAACGAGCTATGCTACAAACAATCACTCTCAACTGTCCATACTGAATATGATCATGCACACATCTGTCTTAAAATGACAATTGCACTGTTTAAAAATCTCCCCTCATCATCAGCACTGTATTGGTAAATATAAAATACACCACCCGTCTGCTTTCAAATATTTTTCTGTATTATAAAAGTTGCATTTAAACACAATCTCACTCTTTACAGAAATAAATAAAATAGCACAGTAACAGCATTGTCTGTGATACACTGAAAAGAGAGTGGCGGAGAAAAGAACTCGATTTGCAACATTAACATGTGATTAAGGCACCGGAATCTCCTTTCCTACTCTGACTGAATATTCTCGTACACACTCAGCTCCCACACTTATGTAATTCTCCAGCATGGGGTCTGGCATGGATTCACATGCTCATGAATATTCCCCGTCGTCAGGCTGGGAATCCTCGGTAAAGAAAAAACCAGTATCAGTTTCGTTTCTGATCTGTCTTTTGTAGTAATAACCAATCACTGGTCTCTGCGTCATACTGACCACAGCCAATGACTGCCCTCTACCTAAGCACCGCCTCTGGCAGCCATCTTCAGATTTTTACCGCACGTTCATGTGTTGGGATCCTCGTGCTATTGCTCTCGAGCGTTAGTGCTATTTTTTCGCGCTTTTTCACAAAAACTTCGATTCTTTCGGTCAAAAGAGCCTCAAGCTCCACCGATCCTACATCCGATCAACGGGGACCCGTGTCGGATTCATCTGTGCCCCTCAAGGGTGAAGATTTCGTCGAGCTACACTTCGGAGGACTCCAGAAGCTTCTCAGGCCCGGTCTCGGAGATGGCCCAGGAGAAGGGAAGCTCGACGCCCGGAAAGCTGTTCAGGGCCTGCCCTGGATGCCAGCTGCAGAACGTCTTCAAGGAGGACGAACACTCTTTCTGCCTTTACTGCCTTCATGGGGACAAGACGCACGTGGAGAAGGACTGTGCGTTTTGCGGCAACATGTCGGAACGGACCATGAAGGACCGCCATCAACGTCTCGCCAGCTGGCTGGAGGGTAAGAGCCCGTCTGGCGAGAAGAAGAAGAAATCTGAGCGGTCTTCTAAGACCTTTGAGGGCGCCCCGGCGACGGGGGCCCAACATAAGGCCAAGCACCGCGAGTCCGCTGGCACCGGGAGCGCCGAACGGTCGGGCTCTACGGGCGCCAGGCAGGGCGCACCCTCCCCGGCACCATCAACCACGAGCCAACGCTCTGGGTCGGGTAAGAGGAAGGCCGAGCACCCGGCGAAGCTCCTGGAGAGACCCCGGTCGAGCTCTAAGGCAGAGGAGGAGCGTGGCAGTGCCCCCTCCCTCAAGGATAAGGCGGTGAGCGCACCTAAGGTGGTGAAGGCCTTGATCCATTCGACCAAGCCCTCTATCGAAACGGTCGCGGCGGCCCTGGCCCAGCCTGTGGAGGCTGCACCAGTGGTGGCGGCCTCGGGGCCCAGAATCTCCCTGCCTCCTCGGAGGGAGTCTTCTTTCGTGCCCATCGATAGGACCCCCGTGAAACCCTCCGTGGGGAAGAAGGGGGGGCAGGGCGTCGTCGTAGATTCGGCCTCAACCTCAGAAGAGGAACTGATCGAGGTCTTAAGCCACGGCCTAGGCGTGGAACAAGACCAGCCCGTCGGAATGGGCCCCGACGCAGGTGACGACGACGACATCGTCGAGGATACCGACGGGGCCCCTGCTCGCCCGTCGGATTCCCCTCTGCCAGCGCCGCAAGACAACTCAGCGGCCATTTTGTTGGCTATACAGTCCTTATGCTCCGAGATAAGGACGAGACTACCGTTACCGACGGAGGAACCTCTCCCGTCGGGGGATCCAGAACCGGGACCTTCTGGTGTTCCCCCTACCAAGAAAAGAAGGATCCATCCACCGCCTCCTTTTCAACCGTCGCGCCCCGTCCAGCCCTCCTCCCCGTCCACCCGAGGGGATGATACGGGGACTGACACGGCAGCGACGGGTACGGACGACGAGGCATACGACGAGGATTTTCCGTCGTCGCCTCCCACCAGGGCTTCTCCGCCCGACGAGATTGGATCGTTCCACTCAATGATCGCCAGGGCATCCGAGCTTTTCCAACTCTGCCCTGAGGAGAAGAAAAAGGAAGGCTTCCTTTACCAACGGCGCGAGACCAAGAGGAAGACGGTCCTCGCAGTGCCTCTGTTGGACGACATTTGGGATGAGGGCCTTTCCCTCCTCAAGAACCCTTCCACGACGCCAGCGAAAAGAGACCGGTACGAGAAAAAGTACCGGGTCCCGGACTCGGCCCCCCTATGCCTCCGGGCGCAGCCTACCCCGGACTCCGTCGTCTCCGCGGCAGCCAGGAAGAAAGCGGGGGGGGGTGCGGCCTCCACGTCGACTTCCCCGCCGGACGGCGAGGGAAAGAAATTGGATGCCATGGGACGCAGAGTCATCTCGTCGGCGGCGACGACGATTAAAGCGGCCAACGCCTTGGCTATCGTGGCCCGCTACGACAGGGAACTCTGGTACAAGATAGCTCCCCTGCTGGATTTTCTGCCGGACGACAAGAGGGCGGAGGCCCTTGAGATCCTGCAGGAAGGTGAGGTGGCCTCGGACCACGCCATCACCGTGGCGACGGACATCGCCGACACTGGGTTCCGCCAGATGGGCAACGGCGTTTGCCTTCGACGTCGCGGATGGCTCAAGGCTACGGACTTTCGGCAGGACGTCCAGACCAGGGTCCTGGACATGCCCTTCGACGGGAACAACCTGTTTGGGAAGACAGTGGACGATTCCCTTCAGGCCATCAAGGCGGATACTGAGACGGCCCGGGCCCTTGGAGTACTGCAGCAACGGCGGACGCCCTTTCGGAGCGGCGGAGGCAAGGGCGCCTCCAAAGGTTCCGGCGGCGGTTTCGCTTCCTACCGTCAAGCGGCCCGCTCGTCGTCGCAAGAGGCCTACAGAGGACGAGGCAAGTCTGGCGGCCCCCGCCGTCGTCGCCAAGGAGGCCAAGGCGGCAAGGCCGCGTCCAAGCAGGATTGAACCGGCCGTGGGGTCGGGCCCCCACCGAAGCACCCCGGTGGGAGGCCGGCTGGCGGGCTTCGTCAGCGTGTGGGAGTCCATCTCCACCGACCGTTGGGTGCTGGACGCCCTGGCCCGGGGCCACGCGCTCGAGTTTCAAAGAAGGTGCCCGCGCGTCCCCCCCGTGGCCAGGAAAGAACTTCACGTCCCTCAACTTCTCCTGGAGGTAAAGGCGATGCTCAGAAAGGGCGCCATCGAACTCGTCCCAAAGAGGCTTCGGGGCTCCGGAGTCTACTCGCGTTACTTCCTCGTGAAGAAGAAGACGGGAGGATGGCGCCCCATCCTGGACCTGCGACGCCTGAACAAGTTCATCAAGGCGCAGAAGTTCCGGATGGTCACCCTCCAGCACGTCCTGGGTCAGCTGGAGGAAGGAGACTTCCTATCGTCGTTGGATTTGGAGGATGCCTACTTCCACATTCCCATCCTAAAGGGGCACCGAAAATTCCTCAGATTCGTGGTCCAAGGGCGTCGTTACCAGTTCAAAGCCCTTCCCTTCGGACTGCGGTCGGCACCCAGGGTTTTCACCAAGTGCCTCGCACCGGTGGCGGCGCAGCTGCGCCGCGAGGGGATTCACGTCTACCCCTACCTGGACGACTGGCTCATCCGCGCCAAGACGAGGGAGCTCGCCGTGGTCCACACGGCAAGGACCGTCCAACTCCTCACGGACCTGGGATTCTCCGTGAACTACGCCAAATCCCACCTGGTGCCCGCGCAAGTCGCACTGTTTCTGGGAGCGAGGCTCGACACAGTGTCCCTTCTGGCCTCCCCGTCGGAGGAGAGGACCAGGACCATCTTGGGCAAGGTGCAACGGATGTTGGTGGCCGACGCGGCCAAGGTGAGGTCCATCAAGTCCCTCCTCGGGATGATGTCTTCCTGCATCTACCTCATTCCCATGTGCAGGCTCCGGATGCGCCCGTTGCAAGAGTTCCTGGATGCGCGCTGGATCCAGACGACGGGCAGCTTCGAGGAAAGGATCAAGCTCGACGAGAGTTTCCGACGAGCGATACGGTGGTGGGGCACCCGCGCGCATCTGACGGCGGGCATGGACTTCCAGACCCCAGCCCACCAGGTGACTGTGACCACGGATGCCTCCCTAGAAGGGTGGGGAGCGCACACCGAAAATCTGCACGCAAGGGGACTCTGGCTCCCGACGGAGAAGTCCCTGCATATCAACGTCCTGGAGCTCCGTGCAGTGTTTTGGGCCCTCAGGTCCTTCCTTCCGTCCCTCAAGGGCAAGGTGGTGAGGATCTTCACCGACAACACCACCACCATGTTTTACATCAGGAAACAGGGCGGAACCAGGTCCCCAGCGCTGTCCAAGGAGGCGCAGGACCTGTGGCATTGGGCCGTCGCCCAAGGGATTCTTCTGGTGCCGTTTCATCTGGCAGGGATAAAAAACACCATCGCCGACTCACTCAGCAGGGAGCTGCGCTCGTGCCACGAGTGGGAACTACGGCAGGATCTGGTGGATCGCCTCTTCCGACGGTGGGGCACACCCCAGATCGACCTGTTCGCGACGGCGACGAACACCAAGTGCCGGAGGTTCGCCAGCAGGTTTCCCCAGACGAGGAGCATGGGCGATGCTTTCTCGTTCCCCTGGGAGGGCCTGTTCCTCTACGCGTTCCCTCCCTTGCCTCTGCTAATCCGGCTCGTCAACCAGCTCAAGAGGTCACGGTGCAGGATGATCCTCGTCGCACCTGCGTGGCCGAGGCAGATATGGTTCCCGGACCTTCTGGACTTGTCGGCGTCCCCGCCAATCAAGCTGCCGGCGGACGCGGATCTACTCTCCAGGGAAGGAGGCGCCATCCTCCACCACGACCCGAAGTCGCTGAACTTGCAGGCCTGGCTCCTGCAGCGCTAGAGTTTGGAGGATACGACATACCGGCCGATTGCAGAGAGGTTCTTGCAAAGGCCAGGGCGTCCTCGACTCTTAAATGCTACGGACACAAATGGAAGAGGTTCTCTGTCTGGTGCTACGCACAGAAGATTAACCCTCTACGGATTACGGCTCCCCAAGTGCTGCCGTACCTGCTGACGCTGGCCAAAGCTGGTCTGGCACACGCGTCCATCAAGATTCATCTTGCTGCGATCTCCCGATACACCAGAACCACGGGCCGGACGTCCTTGTGGTCTCATCGTCTGGTGAAAGAGTTCATGAAGGGGCTGTTCAGATCGTTCCCGCCGGTGAAGGCTCCGGCCCCGGCGTGGGAGCTCAACGTGGTGCTGACCAAACTCATGGGACCTCCGTTCGAGCCTCTGCACTCGGCCCCGTTGAAGTTTCTATCGTGGAAAACAGCTTTTCTCGTGGCCATCACCTCCGCACGACGAGTGGGAGAGATCCAGGCCCTTTCCTGCAAGGCCCCGTACTTGACTTTCCACGACACGAGGGTAGTGCTCAGGACGCACCCCTCCTTCATGCCCAAGGTACCGTCGGACTTTCATCTCAACGAACCCTTGGTGTTACCTGTGTTCTTCCCGTCGCCTTCGTCGCCGGCTGAGAGGACTTTGCACTCGCTGGATGTAGCTAGAGCGCTGAAGTTCTACGTGGACCGCACGAAAGGTTTTCGGAAGACGTCACAACTCTTTGTGAACTTTGGACCTGTCAATCAGGGGAAGGCTCTCTCGAAGGCTTCCATCTCCAGATGGCTCTCCGGCTGTATCATGTACTGTCACCGGTTGGCAAACCGACCGCTGCCTGGCCGTCCGAGAGCCCATTCCACCAGAGCGATCGCAGCTACCACGGCGTTCCTATCTGGTGTGCCCCTGCTGGACATATGCAGGGCTGCTACGTGGAGGTCGACGCACACCTTCACGAAATTCTACTGCGTCGACCGGGATTCCAGGGAGGAGTCCAGGGTCGGCCAAGCAGTGCTGCGCAACCTGTTCGCCTGAGGTGAGCTTGGTGAGGAGGTAAGATGCTTAATGTTGAGTTGATGTGATGCTTAATGTTGAGCCTTTGCCACCTCCCGTGGTTGTGCATGTGTGTACTGCTATGTATTCTTTATTCATGAGCATGTGAATCCATGCCAGACCCCATGCTGGAGAAGGAACAAGTTACTTACCTGTAACTGTTGTTCTCCAGCATGGGTCTGGCATGGATTCACATGCGAACCCTCCCGCCTACCCCTCTGCGGCTCTTCACTTGGTCATACTGCCACTTCACGTGCTTCCAAATCTGAAGATGGCTGCCAGAGGCGGTGCTTAGGTAGAGGGCAGTCATTGGCTGTGGTCAGTATGACGCAGAGACCAGTGATTGGTTATTACTACGAAAGACAGATCAGAAACGAAACTGATACTGGTTTTTTCTTTACCGAGGATTCCCAGCCTGACGACGGGGAATATTCATGAGCATGTGAATCCATGCCAGACCCATGCTGGAGAACAACAGTTACAGGTAAGTAACTTGTTCCTTACCTTATCTGTTCAGCCCGAGTTTTCTTCAGCTGTTCTCTTTCTGAATGTGGCTCCCTTGAAGATTAACCCCAGTGAAAAGGAGCGCCTTTCATTCTCAAACCGGGGTCATTGCCTGGAACTCTCAGCTTTTTCAGCAGAAATGCTCCAACCAGGAAAAAAGAGGTTCTTCTCCCAGCTCTCCAAATCTCCACTGTCCTTCTCTCCTCAAACTTCCCCCCAGCAAAACCCTAATCACTGCCTCTAGCATGATACTTGCTATGACGCTGCTCCAATCAGAATCAATCATGCCATCTCCTCCCTCTCTACACAATGGCTCATTTTTATAGTAATACTTTGTAACCAAGTGATTTCCTGTTCTTTCGAGCCCTTTTGCTTCCTGTAGTTATGTGGACAGAGCAGCAGAGAAAACGAAAAAAAAATGAATGTGCGTTTAAAAGTTCACTTTCAGAGTAGGCCTATTTCTGCAGTGGAGACACATTTTTATTAGTGGGTTATGTTAAATTCAATTTTTATTAGTCAGGTTATTTATGAGTAATGTTAGTTATTAATTTTCAAATGTGTCTCTTGCAGCATAGGCATTTCAGGTGAAAAATAGTGTGCATTTTTGAATGTGCATGTGTGCTTTTAACTGTAAAAATAGATTTGCATCTTATATGTTAAAATCGTTTTTGACTGAATAGCCTGTCTTTCCTTTTTAATCTGGTAACACATATAGCAATGCACCATAGGCATTTGGTGCTGCATCAAAAAAAATTGCTACCTGTGCAGTAGTGCTGTACTCTGTGCTGTAACACGCCAAATATCCTTACAGGTGACTCACCTGAGGGAAGGCATTCATGGATTTCCCCACCTGGAAAACTGGCTTTCCCCAGAAATCAGCACATTTTTTCCACACATGCAGTCTGTTGTACAGTTCGGGCTTTAACCTGAATTTCAAAAAGTCCCATGTTTCGCCATTCCTATCGCTCCAGTTTATCAGGGGGCGGTCTTGGACACTCCTCTGGGCAGAGCCTTTCAGCCAGAGTCTCGAGTGGTGAGCATGTGTCATATTAGACATGTCCTCCAATCCCAGGGACAAGTTCCTGCCTCAGCCTTTCTGTCTCTGCTGGGCCTCATGACCTCTTGCATTCTAGTCGTTCCAGAGGTCTGACTTTGCATGAGGTTGCTTCAATGGCTGCTTCGTTGCCAGTGGTCGCAGTTTCAGGACCACATGCCAGATCTTCTGCAGGTGTCGAGTAGAGTTGCTCTGGACCTCTCACCATGGTCCTCGAAGGTCAACCTGCTGAAAGGAACATTGTTGGTTAACTCTGGACTCGGGTGACAGCGGTCACGGATGCGTCTGACAGGATGGTCATTCACCTGTTGGACCTGACTCTGAGCGGCCTGTGGTCTCCCTCGGGAGTACATACATTTGCTGGAGTTAAGGTAATCATGCTGGCGTTAGCTGCCTTCCTTCCCTTTGTGAAAGAAATGTGTGCCGATCCTTACGGACAACAGAGTGGTCATGCAGTAAGCGATGTGGCGTAGAGTTCTTGCTTCTTTGTAGAGAAACAATGCGATTTTGTTCTGGGCTCTGCAGAACTGAGTTTGTGATAGTTGCTCATCTTGCCGGAAGAGAATGTCACAGTGGATGTCTTGAGCAGGCAGACTGTAGCCTCCCACAAGTGAGAGTTCTGCCAGGAAGTTATGGAGGAGATAGTCTCCTGCTTGGGGGTTACCAAGAGGGATCTCGTCACTCAGTGTGAACAGAAACTGTGAGTTGTTGTGCGACAGGGAGCTCTGGGGAATTCGACGGTTGATTGGACTTGTTACATCTTTTATGCTTTCCCGCTGATTCCCGTTCTGCTTGATCATAGTAGCTCCGGACGTGACCTGGAAAGCGGGGTACCAGGAATAGCTGGCCATGGCCATCAGCTATCACTCCAAGGAGAGTGGAACTGCTCTCCTGGTTGGGAGGGTACGGGGGGGGGGTGTCCTATACAAGTACCTCAGCATCCTGGACCGCCATGCTTGGCTATTGAGAGGATGAGATCCAAGGAGTGGGACTTGTTGGATGACGTCCTGGATGTGTTCCTCACAGCTTGGAGGAAGACCCCCTCCAAGTCAATTTATGCTGGAAGATGGTGTAACTTCTAAGCTTGGTTCCCGGGACAGGACTCTGGGCCCTATATTATGTCCTCTATCATCTGTCCGGGAACTTCTGCTGTCTTTGGCCAGCTAGCCGCTACCTCGATATTTAAGAGGGTCCCTGCACTGGGCTTGTTCTTCACGATCTTGGTAATCAATTTTTATGGGGATTTTGCAGTCTGTTTCTCCCCACAGCAATTTAACTTGAATTTGTTGTGAATGTTGCTTAATGGTGTTCCATATGAGCATCTACATGCTTGTCTGATTAGACTGATCACTCATAACGTTATCTTCGTTGTGGCCATCACTTCCAATAGAGGGACCAGAGAGCCAGGTGTTATCTGTTAAACCTCCCAATTTGTGTTTCTTGAAACAGAAGGTGACTTTGGGAGTGATAGCTTCCTTCTGAAGGTGGTCTCTGAATTCTTTCTCTCAACTGATCCATATTCCTATGTTTTTTCCTCTGCCCCATCCTTCCAAGGCTGTGGACTGATTCTGTCAGCTGGATCTGGTGCGGGACCTCAGCTACTATTTAGACAAGGCATGTTAGGAAAGTTGACCAGCTTTTTGTGGGTTATGATGGTACCCGTGCTGGCAGGGCTGTGAGTAGACAGACCCTGTCAAGGTGGATCATTCTCTGCATTTCTTAATGCTATGATCCGCCAGGCAAGGAGGTTCCTAAAGGTCTCTGAGCTCATTCTGCTAGAGGATTGACCATCACCTCTGCCCTGCAGAGAGTGGTCCATGTTCTGGATATTTACCAGGCTGCATTGTGAGCCTTGCTGCACAAAAATGATTGCATGGATTCCCAGTCAGAACAGGAGGCTTGTTTTGGTAGGGCCGTCCTCTGCAGATTTCTGGCGTGAGATAATGTCCTTGCTTTCCTCCCTGTTCCAGATCCACATACTGCTTTGGGAGTTTATCATAGATGAGGAATCTGTGGGAGGAAGGCAGCCATTCGAAAAATAATTAACTTTCCTTAGAGTAATGCTCTTTCTGATAGATATTCCTCCGAAAGATTCCTCATCGCCCTCCCTACCAGCTTCACCTGGTAGATAGCTAGTATGCTGTTTGTTTCGTAGTCCCTCAGCTTCAAAGTGCTAGGGAAAAGGGTGGAACTGAGGCCAGGTGCGGTGCCTCGATATATACTGGCCCGACACACAGAAATGTTTCTGAAGATCAACTGCACTGTGGATAAGAATGACAGATAATGAATCCATGGGAGGGACATCAATCAGAAACCACATTACCAGAAGGCAAGTCATTTGTTCTTCCTGTCCTGCATCTTTGGTTATGTATTTTCTGCTTTCTTGGCGAAAGAAGGCCTTTCTATTGGCTCTTGAAAGAGGTACCTAGCCTTCAATTTGGTCGTCAAAAACTTCCAAATAGGGCTATATTTTTTACATCTTTTGTAGATATTAAGTAACCAGTTTCCTCTGCTAGTTTGTCCGTATGTGGGATTTTAATTCTGTTCTCACAATTCATATGGCTGGCCTTGATTGAGCCTTTATCATGGCTGGCCTTGATTGAGCCTATGCTCTTTGAGGTTACTCATTTTCAGTTGATTTTCCTTTTTGCCATCCCTTTGAGACTGGTGCATGAGTTTCAAGCCCTTTCTTTGAAGCCTCCTTACTTCTTCTCCAAGGAGGAAGTGAGTGAGTTTGAGGTCATAATTTTCATAGGATGCCAATTTCCAGATGATGTGGAACATTTAGTAAGTTTTATATACCACTAACCAGACGCACAAGGAGTATCGGCTACTTCTGCCTTGGGCACTGGAGGTGAGACTTGTTTAATGTTGCATGGCTGTGCTCCAATATTGATTTTGTGTTTGGTGAGAAATTCTTGTTCACATTAGCGCGGTGCGCTCGAGTTGTATTTCATATTCCCTGGTGTTTCTTCCCTGTCTGCTGCGCCCTTCCTTTGTCCCTCCTCTGACTCCCATTTCTACCAAGTCCTATTTGATTTAGGCTTCCAGGGCAGCCCCACTGCCCATTGCAGCCCCCTGTGGCTAAGGGCCCCTATGCAAAGAGCAGTTCCTTAAATGTCTCCAGATGGAGTCTGCCGGTGTCAACCTGCTTCGACTTCTAAAGTACGTATGGTGGGTCGGGGGGGGGGCAGCAATCACTGCACCCCACTAACTGACCCACATTTCCACTTAGTCTATTGGCCGTATGGAAGCCACTCATAAGTATCTCAGTGTATTAAATTGCTTGGCCATCTCACATCTCTTAGAAAGTTGAGTTTTCCTCTTGCATTGCTTTTTGTGTTGAAACTAGGCCTTTTTCCCACTTTTTAGGAAAGTCAAAATCTATGTGTTTTTGAATTGCACCAGGCCTTTTTCCCTCTTTTTAGGAAACTCAAATCTAGGTGTTTTGCAGTGCCTGGCACAACTGGTCTTCCATCTGCAGTTCCCCTGTGGTGTGTTGCCTGCTAGTTGCCTCGTGTGTGCCTTTTTCTGTGTGAACCCCCCCCCTGGTGCTTCCTGTGGTGCTCGGTTGTGGGCTGTGCTTCTTTCCTCCCTCCCTCACTCTCCCTTCTTGCCTCCACGCACCTTCTATGGTGCTCTCAATCTCTCCCATCTTCTCAAACTTCTGCTCTATCTCCTATCCTATCCCTCTCACTAGGTCTGGAAGGAAAAAGTTAGAGTGATATCCTGGTCTCAAACCTAGGCCTCCCTATCGATGATGCCCACATCAGTGCTTCCTCCAGACAGACTCTGACATCCTCTTTGTCGTTCCCTCTCCAGACCTATGGACCCCTCACATGGTCTCTGTTCTCTCTCCTTCCTCCTCCCTCTCCCATTAATGGTGGCACCCGGTGGGAGGTCCTCGTGGCCTCCTTCCAATCCTCCAAGACCATCACAATGTATCTAATTGGTACCGTCATTATCCAGGGCGCCCAGCCCAATCTCCTCCTTGATGGGCGTCTCCCAAGTCTCATCAATTTCTTCCCTTCTCCTGCCACTTCTAAAAACCTCTCTTGCCCCTATGTGACCACATTCTACTGCCTCTGACCCTTCTACTCCCTCCGCTGGGTGTGCCTCACCCCTGCATCCCATCCTGGAAGTCTTTAAAATGTGGCAACCTGCTCCACATAGCTATTCTGCACTCTTGCTGTGCTGTCAAACGCTCCTCTGACAGCTGTCACCTCCACGAAGACCTTAACCTGAATGTTCTCGCTCTCACCGAGACATGGTTCGCGGCCAGCTCGGTCACTAGTTTTGACACACTCCTCCCTGAGGGGTACAAGGACCTCTCTGAGCCCAGAACTAACCAGCTCATAGGTGGAGTGGCTTGGATCTTTCCTGAATGGGTTCCTGCGCAGGCCTACTGCTTTGAATGCCTAGTATGCAGGCTCTCTATCTCTCCTGGCCTCTCACTGACCGTGGCCACCATCTACAGGCCACCTGGCCAGGTCACCTCTTCCTCTCAAAATGGGCTGTCTTTTCTTCTTTGATCCTTGCCTCTACCTCTCATTTTCTCCTCAGAGACCTAACATCCACCTGGATGCTTCTAATACCTCCTCTGGGCTTTTCCGCAACCTATGCAAGACTCTCTCCCTTTCCATTCTACCCTCGGGTCCGACACACTCTGCTGGACACACCTTAGATGTTCTCATCTCCTCAAGACATCCCTCTCTCTAACCCCTTCACCACTCCTCTCTTGGACTGACCACGTTCTGCT
Source organism: Ambystoma mexicanum (assembly GCF_040938575.1). NCBI lineage: Eukaryota > Metazoa > Chordata > Amphibia > Caudata > Ambystomatidae > Ambystoma > Ambystoma mexicanum. The sequence goes on from NC_090921.1 coordinate 1,478,650,630, forward strand.
CACCTCTCACCTGAAACTACTTGACCTTCAAGCAAAGCTTTCCCCAGCAATGCCACTTCCTTCTCGGTCATTTGGCCCATGAAGCGAGTGTCAGTGGATGCCTTTGCCTCTAGCTTCTCTGTGCCTTCTTCTCCTGTGGTTGGCTTGCTCTCTAACACAGCCCTCTCTAACCTGCATCTTTCGATCTCCAACACTCTGGACATCCTTGCCTCTGTCATGAGAATCCGTCTGAAGCCTACTTTCAAATGCAACTCTTGGTATGACTCAGACCTTGCTGCCCTGAAACGCAAGTGCAGGATGGCTAGGAGGAAGTGGAGGTCTTCGGTCGCATCATCTGACAAACTGGCCTGCTGCCTGCTCCAGAAGCAATACAGACTCTGTCCTCTCCAAGAAGAGGGTCCATATCCAAGCCAGCGTCTCGGAAGCCTCTAACAACATGGCCGAACTCTTTAAAATCTGCAAGGAGCTGGCCAATCCTACTGCAGTCTCCACATCTCCGGTTCCCTAGCCAGGCCCTATGCACAGCTCTGGCCTCTCATTTCACTGCTAAAACTCAGGACGTCCTGTCCTCTTTCCTCTCTCAGGCCTCCTTAGGCCACCTCCCCCTTACTCCTACGTCCTTCATACTGTATGGTCGTCCCTAGCTAGGGATGGGAAACAGAACCTTTTTCACCAGAAACAATTGTCATCCCCTTTAGATTTAGATGCGCGTGGGGGTGCAGCTCTGGGAGCATGTGCTCCCCTGGCCACCAGCTCCCCTCAGGCCTCCTTTTCCGCATTGACAGGAGCGGACTGCTTTCACCAGCGCTCCTGGGTTAGGCCTCCAGCCTTGTAATTCCACACGCTCTTCCCCGGGTTATTAACTTTTTTCCATAGCAATTATTCAGAAGTAGTACTCTGTCCTCTGGTACCACTCTCCTCCCTGGCGCATGTCGGCGACTGCAGGTTTCAGCATGTGTTGGGACTGCAAGGGTTCCTTCCCCACATCTGATCCCCACACGCTCTGCCTCTGGTGCCTTGGCCCTGACCACAACTGGGACGGCTTTTCTGCGTGCAACGCACTGACCCCGTGTTCATTGGAAAAACCGCTTAGCCATGTGAAGGGAGCTGTTCGAAAGATCACCACCAGAAAACATCAAGGCATATGTAAGGAGGAAGACCAGCCCGAACATAGGTGGCCTGTTCTTCTCTGGACCCCGCAAGGGCGAATCCTTCCCTGGGAAGCTTCTAAGCGGGAGAAGCCTTCCTGGTCTTAAGACCAGCAAAGGGATACAGGCTCCAAGAGCTACCGGCCATCCGGCGAGGGGTCCGAGGATCCTCCCGGTCCCACCACTATGGGGCTACAAGGCTCTAGTACCAGGAATCTCCCTGAGGGGCTCTGCTCCGACACCGGGCTCGCTCCCGAGGGGGCGCCTATACGCAGTACTAGCACTACAGGCATCGTGGCCGAGGGCACTCTGCCTCCCAGGACTCTACCTGAGGTGCAGGGAAGGTCTGAGACTGGTCCTAATACATCAGGCACCACGCAGCAGGCATGTGGCACACTGCATTACAAAATGGCCCCCCGGCCAGATAAAATGGTGGCGCATCCTGAGCCTCCCCTCTCCGGCACGCAGTCATGGGAACGCACATAGAGATGGCACTGGACAGCGCCAGTTACCTGGTCCACCTCATATCCAACTGCACCCGCTCAGGGGCGATACACAGACCCCAACTTAGTGAGACAGTGGGCAGTGAGCGCCCAGCAGCAGCTGTAGGTTCAGGGACCCGTTCCTATGCAACCAAGCCCTTCACAAGCATGCAATGTTAGGTTTTTCGAAAAATTCCTCACCCTCATGAAGTCGCCTCAGATGGGCACCATTCTCCGGGGGTTCATCAAGGACATGCTTCCCCCCTGCACCACCTCAAGCTCTGGTCTTGACCCAGACCCTGGTACCCATTCAGGCCCAGGTTCCAGCGATCCCACTGGTGCAAATCATTGCTGTGTGTCTGCCACCGGCACAGCCCCCACAGCATCCTCTGGCACTGCCGGTCAGCATGCCACACCTGCCCGCACCCAGCACTCTGCCGGCAGCACCCGATTTGCAGCGGGGGACACGGACGAGGAGGAGGACCAGGATACTCCCTCCTCAGTTAGGGCCTTCCCCAAGAGGCTGCCGGCAGTGGCAGAGTACCTGGGCATCCTGCAGCTGCAGATTGAACAACCTGAGGCGGGGGTCATTGCAGAGGTGCTGACCATCCGCCCAACCACAAGAACTGGCATCCCTCTGCAGAAGTATGTAGAATCCTTAGCTAAAAAGGGCTGGGTAAAGCAGCATTCCACATAGCCTACGAATAAGCACCTAGATGCCAAGTACAAGCAGGCGAAAGGGGACTCCCTCTTGCTATCGGTGCAGCCCTAGCCTCATTCCTCGTTATAGCTGCAGCCTCCATGTACTCTAAGCCGCAAACCTCTTCATCAGCCCCTACATCAGCCCTCATAGGGAAGGAGGAAAAGCTAGTGGAGGCCTATGGCAAAAAAGATATACTCTAATGCTACGCTTCACTTGCATTAGGCCATCGCAGATGCCATGTTAACAGCAGTGAACCAAAAGCTTTCGCGGGAGATAATTGACTTACTCCCTGAGCTGCCCGCACATAGTCGGGTGAGATTCAAGGCTGGGTTGGCAGAGGCAAAGATAGTGGCCCAGGATGATATGGAGTCTACAGTGGCACGCATTGACACTGCGGGCAGGGCATTCTGTGTCACCACTGACATGAGGAGGACAGCTTGGCTCAAGGCGACCAGGTTTAACCCTGATGTGCAAGAACGCATTCTCGACCTGCTATTTAAGGGGGGGGAGGGCTTGTTTCACTCGACTAAGGATGAGAACCTTGATAAAAAGAAAACAATAACTCCCAAACAGCTAGGTCCTTGTCAGTCTTTACTAAGTCTGTGCCCAAGACCTATAGACCAAGTCACCCACGCTCTGACAGAGGTTGTACCTTTGGTGGCTTCAGGGGGTTTCAAGAGCGCTGTTCTAGAAAGCCCAACAAGGTCGGCCAGGCAGCACGGGCACAAGCAGCATAAATCGTCACAAGGCCAGTGCCCAGCCCCAGAACGAAACTAACAGTGACAGTGCCATTCAGATCCATAGTTCTCCGGTGGGGGGCAGGCTTGCCCTCCACACTCATTCCCGCTGGGTAAGGTTCGCGAACCCATGGATCTTCCGCCTGCTGAAACCTCCATCTCCTCTTCCCTCCCCCCACAGATTGGGACAGCAACTCTTCTGGTGAAAATATGCTTGCTCATGGCGAGTCAGACGGTGGCGGTTCCAGCCTAACAGCAAGGCATGGGCTTCTATTCCCGTATCTTTGCCATACCCAAAAAGAACCAGGCTGACCTGAGAGTTGTACTAGACCTTTCATTCTTGAACCTTTCCTTACCCCTTCAAAAGTTCAAGATGGTTAGGCCAGTACTCATTGCGGAGACACTGTGTGGGGGAGACTATATGTGCTCCATGGATCTGAAAGATGCTTAGCTGCACGTCCCGATTTGGGAGCCCCATTGTTCCTTCCTCCGGTTCAGGATCATGGGCTTTCATTGCCAATACAAGGTCCTCCCAATCGAGCCGAGAGGGTTTACAAGATTAATGTTGTAGCAGCCCTGCTTTGGGCCACCACCTTTATCCATACCTCGATGACTGGCTTGTACGAGCAGAGTCGCCTGAGGCAGTGCAGCGCACAGCTACCACACTAATGGACGTGATGTACAATTTGGGGTTCTCTATCAACTTCAAGAAGTCAGTTACTTCCCACGCAGTCCTTAACATTCCCGGGGCCAATTTGGGATGCAAGGCCGGAGAGGATCTTCGCCCTCGGAGGGCAAGATCACGGCCATCAAGAGGGCCACGTGGCATTTTTTCAGCAGACCAGTAACCTCAGCATGGTGGTACCAGCACCTGCTTGGAATAATGGCGGCTTGTCTATTGGCTGTGACAGACACAAGGCTCAAAATGAGGAGGCTGCAGCTACATTTATCAGCCTCTTGGAATCAGAAAACAGGCTCTCAAGCGGCTCTAATCAGCATACCACAGCACCTTCACCAGGACCTTTGGTGGTGGAGGGCAGACGCCGGCCTGTTAGTGGCCAGACCGTTCATGCAGCCGCTACCAGAGTCCACTATTACCACATATTCGTCCCTCAGGGATGGGGGGACCACCCTGGACAACCAGTGTCCAGAGTCTGGTCAAGGCAGGAACAACTTGACACATCAACCAGCTCTAGATGATGGCCATCTGGCTTGCTCTCAAAGCGTTCCTCCCCATTGTCAGCAACAAGTCTGTTTGTATTCAAACGGCTCCACATGCATGTATTGCATCAACAAGCAGGGAGGTAGCATGTCTCCCCCACTCTGCAGGTTGTCCATCGACATCTGGGAGTGAGCACTGTCAAACAACATTTACTTATCAGCAGTTCACCTCCCAGGGGAGTCCAACTTGGAGGCAGGATAGACTCAGTAGGCTGGGGGTAGACCACTACGAGTGGCATTTAAGGAGGCGGTCCTGAGGGAGATTTTCACGAGGTGGGGCCACCCTCACGTAGACCTATTTTCCACCCCGGGTGTTAGGCAGAAACCTGTGCAGTTCCCTTGGGGAACACTGCAAAAGATTTAAGACTACAGGTATAGCAGTAAACCCACTTGGTAGCAGTCTGTACCACCCAGATTTACCTGGTAGCTGTGGCTGAGCAGTCAGACTTCCCTCAAGAAGAGTTAGGCAGTATGCAAAGTATACACAATATGTACTCAGACACAATAGCACAAGCAAACACTGACCAGAGCTTGGTTTCAAACGTATATAGTTATTTATTTTTAAGAACACATAAGTTGAAGACACTCTAGCAAAGTATAGTAAAAAAAAACTTCAAACACAGTTATAATGAAAGCAGTTTCCACCCTTACTCCTATCTAGCCAACTCTAAGTTAACACCACATAATTAAAACAGAGGTGAGTGCGTAACGTTAGATGGCACTCTAGTAGGTTCAAGGCAGGGATAAGAAAAGAAACAGAAAGGGGTTAAACACACCACTCTAAGGTCCAGAATACTTGCAATAGGCTCAAAGAAGCACAAAGTCACAGGTGAGCAAAAAGTCACTAGGCAGGGCCCACTCTTAGAGTAGCCGGAGAGAAAATGTGCCCAAGATCACACTGTTATTAGGGATTCAAAGTCTTGCAAAGAGTTAGAAAGAGGTTAGAGTGGCTTAGAAAGTTTAGCCAGGGTGTTCCAGGCACTCCCAGGTTCGAAAGCCGGGGGCTAAATCTACCCCGTACAGTCGGTGGCAAGGGAAGCAAGGCGGAACACGGTACCTTATGCGGAAAGGGTCCTCCAGCGGTGGCAGTTGTTCCAGGCAGTGGCAGCAAGGCTCGACGTCGGTCAGGGGAGAAGAAGTTCTCGCTGAAGAGCAGAAGAAGAAGGTCGTTGCACTGCCCGGGAAGAAACCAGCCGCGGAGTCCTCCGGTTAAAGGGTTGTACCGACTTTCGTGGTTGGGGTAAAAGTGGTGGGGTTCCGGTTGCCGGGGTGCTTGGCACTGGCAAGGCGGCCACGAGATACCTCGAGAAGCGAAAAGAAGGCGAAAACTGGTTGTCCCCACCAGTCAAGGGAAGGAGCCACTCCGTTAAGAGTTCTCCTCGGTCGTCGGGAAAAGTGGTGAGACGGTTCAGCAGGGCTCCACCGGGTGGTGTCGTCGAAGCAGGTCGGCTCAGCTCTTCCCTCGTCGGATTCTTGGTCCTGTGGCGACTTCTGAAGTTCCAGTCCCCAAAGCCCTGCTTTTATGCAGCAAACCCCCATTCACCCAGCCTAGCTGTCACTCAAACATGCTAAGTGGTGAGCCGGCCGGCTCACCACTTGGGCCAATCAGGACGGAGTGCGACTTGAGTTACCAGGGTAACTCAGTCCAGGGTGCCTAAATCCCCCTCCACCCCTCCTAAGTACCCCAGACAGAGTGGCACCACTTTGGAGGGCTTCTGTGGAGAAGCCCGCCAAAAGTGGAACAAAGGGCTCCACTTTGGGTCAGAGTTACAGAGGCGAACGCCAACGCCATTTTAGAATCAAGTTTTGGCAAAAAGTCCCAACCGGGGTTATAATAATAAATATATAAACCGGCGGTATGTTTAAGGCTACCGTAAATAAATAATTAAATGTGTTAGCCTAAAACAATGGGAAATCCCATAGGGAAATATTCGCGGTCGAATATAAAAAGTAGTTTCCACTGCCACCAGCCAAAACTCGATCAGGGGGGACGGAGACGTGCCCCCTCGACTAACAGACCCTGGGGCAATCGAATTGCCCCAGCCAGTACGTCCACAATATGATGGTTTGTACTGGTTCTGTTCAGGATTCAAGACTAGCAAAGTCTTTGGTGACTTTACATGCCCTGGGAGACAGTAGTCAGTCCCAGGGTATGGAGTCTATGTTGGGGAGTCCCTAGGACACCCCTGGGTCACGGCACAGAGGGTGCTGTGTAACCCACATCACAAAAATACATGAGGCCCTATGGAGTAAAAGACCCCATAGCCCATTCAACACAAGGTTTAACCAAGAAAACACACTTCAACATGTCCAAGAGTGAGGGTAAAAGAGTCTCACTCTTGGCAGGAGAAAAAAAGAAACCCCAGAAATCCAGCAAAGCTGCTGGGGGACTCACTAGGTAGGGAAATTCAGCCTAAACAGAGAATTCTCCCTAACACCGGGCAACCTGAGATGTCACCAGTTTGTGTCATGGATGGGATAAGGAAGAGGATCCAGAGGGGATGCACTGCAGATTCAGTGAACATGATGTGGGTATACACTTCCCCTTCACTCAGTTGATTTACAAGGTCATCTACAAGGTCAAGGAGTCACAGAGGTTTCGGCTCATCTTGATAGCGCTGTAATGGCCAGCCAGACCTTGGTTCTTGGAACTCTTCCGACGGTTGGATCAGCCTCCGGTCCCCCTCCCACTGGGCCCAGCCCCCCTACCATTCCAGCAGGAGGGCTCAGTGGTTCACCCCACTCAGAAGTTGGCCCTGACAGCTTGATTCCTGAACAGGTCACCCTGAAATAGCTGCACTTGTCACAGGACAACTTAGCTATCATTCAGTGGGCAAGAAGCGACTCTACAAGGAGTCATTACAAAAAGCAAGTGGACGAGGTTATGTCACTGGGCCAAGGCAAACAAGATAGACCCCCTGGCTTGCTCACTGGGCGACGTGTTATCCATCTCTGCGCATCTGGCTTACTCCAGTGTGCAGGTAGACACCTGTCGTACTTATCTGGCGGCCATAGGGCCTACAAGAACTCCGGAGATAACATCGTCTCCTCCTCCAATCCGGTGGTTAAAAAGCACTTAGCGGGCCTGACCTGGTTGCATCCCCCGGTCAAGCGTCAACATCCTGTCTGGCACCTTAATGTGTTGCTGGGTGCCTGGCCCACACGCCTTTCAAACCCATGGCGTTGGCAGATATCAGGCTGGTTACTACAAAGACTGCTCTATTGGTTGGCCTTACGTCCACGTGCAGGATCAGTGAGATACAGGCGCTGGTGGCTTCAGAACCATATACCACATTTCACCGGGACAAGTTGGTGCCTAGGATGCACCCCTCATTTCTCCCTAAGGTCTTGTCAATGTTTCACCTTAATGAGGGGATGGTACTTCCAACATTCTTTGCAGATCCAAAGGATGAGGCATAGAAGTTATTGCACTGTCTGGATATTAGATGTGCTCTTAACATTTTACCTGGACAGGACAAAGAGCTCCCGCAAATCAGATGCCTTGTTCATCACATTTGGTGGGTCAAAACCGGGCTGCCAAGGCTTCAATAGCTAGGTGGATGGTGATGGCCATCAAGGAGGTGTATGAGAGGCAGCACAGATCTTTGCCAGCAAACATCCACGCCCACACTATTAGAGCCAAGGCCACAGCTGTGCCCTTACAAATACATATTCCTTGGCAGACGATCAGCAAGGCTGCTACTTGGGCTTCCCCATCTGCCTTTTGCAAACACTACTGCCTGAATGCCAATGCCAGATCAGACGCAGCATTCGGCCAGGCAGTTTTGAAGAACTTGTTTTCTTAGAGGGGCAACTCTCCTCCCCAGGGCTGCATTCAGTTGTAATCGCTGATACAGTATGGAGGAAAGCGGACGGGATGTAGGAGTAATTATGTTACTCACTGTAGTGAATAAAGTACTCCTAGTCCATAGTCCCCTTTCCTCCCTACGTCCCACCATCCTCCCCCATAATAAACCTGTGTCATTAGGCAATTGAAATATATAGCCGATGTGCCAAACTGGACTTGAGGAGTGGCGCCGCTGGGTGGAATCAGTGGAGCGCCTGCTCCCAGGGTCGTGCCCCTGCACGCATCTAAATTTAAAGCAGAAGACAATTTTATCTGGTGAAAAAGGTTCTGTTTCCCCATCCCTAGCGAGTGACGCCCATACAGAATGGAGGAAAAGGGACTATGGACTGGAGTACGTTAGTCACTACGGTGAGTAACTTATAATTTCTCCTCCTTTGCTCTCACTACATCCGACAATGTCTCTAAACAAGTCCGATCTATGACAGTGATGTCCAAACAGGTGCTCCCCTGCTCCTCCAGAAAAATCAAGGACCACATTGACACCCATGCTCTACCCTTGGCCGATTGCTGAAAACTCTTTCACCACTGGATCTTCCCTTCTCTTCTCTGGCACTCCCTTCTGCACCCCACCCAAAAAAAAAAGCCTTCTGCCGACTCTACATGTCTGGCAAACTATCGCCTGATTTCTATCACTCCTTTCCTGGGCAATCTCCTGCAAAAGCTGGCCATCTCCCAGCTTACCCTCCACACTGAATCTGTTGACTGCTCTCCTGAACACCTGTGATGATGTGCTGTATAACCTCGACTCCAGCTCTACCTCTGTCCTCATCCTCCTTTCCGCTGCTTTAGACGCGGTCAATCACGCCACCATGATCAAAAGACTCCTTGTGAACCTCGGCATCATGGAGCAGGCCCTAGTGGGGGCTGACCTCCTTCCTCCTGGACAGTCCCTACCAGGTCCAACTTGTGTCCTTTCTCTCCACCACCTCTCTCTCCACTTGTGGTGTCCTCCACGGCTCTATCCTTTTACCCTGGCTCTTCAATGTCCATCCGGCCCATTTGGCCCACCTGATATCCACCCTCTCTTCTAACTTTCAGTGTTATGCAGATGATATTCTGCTCTCTTTCAGTTTTCCCTGAACATCCTCTCCTCCTTCGCCCATTCCTGACTGTATATTTGCGATTCAGGAATGATACGCTTCCAGCAACCTTTGCCTTGATGCCAGTAAGATGGAGATCCTTCTCATTGGGACCCCAGCTCCCGCTTTCCCTCTAACTCTGGCTGCCCTCCTTGTGCCCTCTACCCTCGCCTTCCTGTGATGCAAAAACCTTGGGGTAGTCTTCGACTCCACCCTCGGACCTTGCCAAAGAGGCCCACTTCCAGCTGCACCTCCTCAGAGGTATTCTACCTTTCCTCACTTCCCCCAGAAGCTCACTGTCTCCAGAGCCCTTGTTCTCTCCAGGCTGGACTACTGCAACAGCTTCTTTCTCGATCTGCCTACTTCTACTCTCCAAGCCCCCTGCAACTAATCCAGAGCAGTACTGCAAGACTTATCCTTTGCTTCAAGCCCAGGGACCGCATCTCTGCAGCCCTGAAATTTCTCCACTGGCTCCCGGTGGCTGCAAGGATCAAGATCAAGAGCCTCTGCATTGTCCACAAGCCTTTCTCGTGCCGGGGCCAACACTACATTCAACTCTCTTCCGAAAGACCTTTGTTCTAGAGCCCTTCGCTCAGCTACCTCTAACTCTGAGGATCAGACGCTTCTGCCGGCAGGTAGTGGGGGCAGATCTCTCTCCTTTGCAGGTGCCTCCCTCTGGAATAGCCTCCCTGCCCCTCTCAGACTTGAGCCGGACTGCCTGAAGTTCCGGAAGCAGCTCAAGACCCTCCTATTCTCCTCTTGTCTTCTCTCTCTTGCTTCTTTGCTAATTTACATGTCTGGCGTGCCGACTGGTTGCTTGGTTCCCTCCGACTCTCTCTGGGTACCTGGCTCCTCCACGACCAGTCTTCTTGCACTGCCTCCTGGTCAACTGCGCACTTAGGGGCTATAGCTGTCCGCCCTACAGCCCTCCCCACGCCCCTGCCTCCTACACTTACCTAGAGCACAGATGCCCTGGCTGCACTTACCCTGTGCCGTGCTGCCCTGATTGCACTTCCCTTTTTCCACTCCCTTGAACTTCTACTGTCGCACTTTCACAGTACGAATGACACAAGGCCTAGTAAGATAGTTAGTCTTGTCCACCCTATGTCTTCCCTCCCTTGGCTTTAGGCTCCTAGAAACACTTTTGTAAGGCGCGTTATACATGCCATATATCATATCATATATCAAATAACAGTGCATTCATGAACAATGATAACAGTTCCAGAAATAAATAGAACAGTAAAGTATTCTGGATGGGGGAGGGAGAACAGCATAAATGAAACAATGAAATAACTAATTGAGCTACAGTGCAGACATCTGAACATTGTTGAAGTGAAATTAAATCCAGAACCAAAACCATTGCTACTGAAATATTGCTCGAATAGTTGAGTCTTGAAATCATTGTGGCAATGAAGTAGAGAAAGCCTTCCAAAGCATGGAATGAGAAAATCTCCATTTGTGTGGTCTTTATTTGCATTTGCAATCTGAAAACTTAATTGGTTCAGGTCATCTATCAACCACTCGATCTGTAACCTTTCTGCCAGATAATTGTTTGCCCTGTTTTTTTGTTTATTTGGAAACTCTCTTTAATATTCAGGTTCTGCACGAATAAATCTTACAATGGAACATATAAATCGTTCGTATGCACTACAGATGGTTCCATGTGTTCCATGTGTTAATACCCCTGCAAAAATATTGCGATATAAAAATATTGCCATATTCTGCGGCAATATTGAGCCATGGACCCCTGTGGGGGACACCCCGCACTATTTTTAAATGTGCCCCCTGCCCCTGCAAATTACCCCCCCCAAAAATATTGCCTATGGCGAGACAAACGACCATATGTAAGGCGATATTTTTGGTGGGCATAATATGTAGGGATACCCTACAGACATAGTCACTACGGTTCGTTAGCAATTCTGGAACTTACACTTTTCATAACTTTTCTAAACAAAGAATACAACCAAATTAAACCAGATTAGAATAGCAACTGTGGCATAAATGATAATTGACCTTTGTAACATGGACTATTCCCCATTCTGAGGGTGAAGCAGCTCCAAAGTGCTGACCTTTAAATCCCCCCATGTGTACAAAGGTTTCAGAAGAGCAGCTGCGGTATATAAGATATCCTACAAGACATAAATTAGTTTTCAAGATTGATTAGCAGAGTTTGCTAATTAAAGAATGTTTGATTAGCAAACCGACCCATTTGATTAGCAATTTTGTACTAATATTGTTAATGTCACCAGATGTAATTTGTACCAAAGGCATCAAATGAGCAATAATACAGCAGTTTTGCATACCACTGAAATAAGACTTCAGTGAAAGGACTGAGGCGTTGCAAATTCTTTAAACTTCAACTAGACCTTCAGGTCGGGTAACTTAGTTTACCTATTCAACCTAAGAGAAATGCACTCGACCCATAGCAACGGAGGACAGCAAATTTAAAATGCGATTTCTGTAAAATGGTGCATGTCACTATAAACCCACTTTGTTTAGCACACTGCTGCCACCCAGAATCCAGCCATGCACAATGAACTTGTGTTTAACATTTACTGCATACAAAGTAAATGTTAAATAAAAGTTTCAAACATGTCTGGTAAATGCTGGTCGCCCTTCATAAAATCTACTCGACTGTGTGAGTGGGCGAAAAGACTTTGTGAACCATAGATGAGTGTCTGTAAAATGTAAAAGGTTAGCTGCAACAATGGGCACAAATAAATAGATATGATAAAAAAGGCTCTGAAAACAGTTTAGCCAGTTGTTTGCTGCAGGTGGTAATATACAATCATAATGCAAAGCGAGCCCTGAAGCCTAAATTCAGTGTTTGGTATTGCAGTAGATCTGTAGATGTACAGACTGGATGGAACTATTGATCACTACTTTGCATAAGCATCTAGTTTGCTTTGTGTATTTATTATGTAAGAGGAAATCGTATCAGAGTACTTGACAAACTAGGTGGAATAATATAGTTTGTGGCCATCTTTTCAGGGTACCTGGTATAAAGCAACAGTGTGATAAAATAGAATGTCAAGGAGAATGTGTTTACTCATGAGTTGCGCACCAGTTGCAAGATGTATGCAACCAGCAGGTTACAGAACTAGGTTTGCCATCAAAAGCATTTGATCATGTGATAATGTACAATTTCAAAAGTCATCCCTCGTCAATATGATGCATCTTCCCTAACTAAATGAAATATAGTTGGCACTATGAAATTTAGATACACTAACTTAAACTTTACTGTAAAGCATGAGATGATGAAGTTTTTAACAGTATCAATACTGTAATTATGCATTATGTAACAACTTATATTTTAGGAATGGAATTGCACGACTGTTGTTTAAAAGAAAATATGAAGTTAACACATACTGTTCTTTGCCAGAACGGATGCAGAAAGCATAATAAAAGTATCATCCCAATTACTTCTGGTTTGCAATTTGTAAAATAAATTCTTGAGTAGCACTCCCACACATGCCTTTGGCACTTAAGAGTGGAGGAGATGATTACTCCTGCACACTCTCTCGATTAGCACTTGAAGTGAACAGATAAGAGTGTGAAGAGAGCACCAAAGGCAAGAGAGGAATGCAGGGCGAGCTGTGCTTTCATTGAAGAGGGCAACTTAAATATCTAACTCTGCTACACAAGTGTCCATTTGATTAGCAAACCTACAGAATTGCATATGCCTTGTCATAGATTAGGATCTATGGGAGGAACATCCATTAGAAAGAATATTACCAATGGAAAGTCATGTGTTCTTCCTTGCTAAGGTCACATAGATTTTCATTTCCAGTAAAGTTTTCTGTCCTCCTGCACATCCAAGACTGAAGAGTGACCTTTGCAGGCTGGGCCTTAAAAGAACCCTAACAATTCTGTGTCGAATATAGAAATGATGATTGGATGACCTGATTTGTGGGTGCTTTGCTAGTTCCTGGGTAGGTAAGTCCATCTGAAAACAAGCTCTAGAGGGCTCACCCTCTGTATTAAGACATTCTAAGAGTTGTCTCACCAGATGTGCCCATAAACCTTGGGGCACTTTCAGCCAAACGTCAGACCTGAGCCTTTCACAGAAGAGTTACCCTGCTGGATATCTGACAAAAAGCGACTTGAGCGTCCATTCACACGTTCCTCTTCCGAATTGAGTTTGACTCAATTGCTTCTCATCTGCTCTCATACCCCTTCCATCCCCCATGATTTTACATCCTTTTCTGATGTCCTGCTGTTGGGCTGTGGGGAAGGAGGAGGAAGAGGGGAGTTGAAGTGAGATACTGGAGTTCCTGCAGCTGGGTGAATGTGTGGGTGAGGCGGCGCTTGGGCGCCCAAAGACCTGTGACTGGAGAGGTTTGCACCCCCCTGCTGAAAACGTCATCCAGATCAGACTATGCCAGGATGTCATTTCAGTAATGTTATTAATGAAAGATGAGGAATTCTCGTATCCATCAAAGAAAATTACCAAAGGCATGTAACCGCTTTTTTCGACTTAGTTGGCCAGTTTCTCATATAGTCATGAATTCATGCTGTGATCGCTACCAGACTATTTTTGTTAACCAAGAATATTTGCGGTTTCAACTAATACTTAGCTCCACATTGTGGCAAGCAAGTGTTTTGGCTGGGGCAGGATGGCAAGGTTTGGAGGGTTGAAGGAACCAGGGCTATTCATTGATAAACAAATTGGGGTTGAAGTAATCTGTACAGTAGTCTACCCATCTGTCTCCTGAAAACCTTTATCAAAGAATTGGCCATTTAAATAGTAGAAAGTGAGAGCATAGAAGTGTTAAATTAATGGCATAGTAAAACATGAGCATAAGTAATTCTGTGTCAGTGTTGTAGACATTAGTGTTTCCAAGTTGCCATATATCTTGTGTTCCTAGGTGCAAAGTGGACCGCATCCAAGAGATTATAACTGGAAACCCAATGGTAGTTAAGCTGGTGGTAAGCTTTTATCGAAATGGCCGTGGGCAGAATGCTTTGCGTGAAATCCTGGGAAGTGTGGTAAGAGATGTGCTGCAGGATAAGACACTTAACATCCGCACCAACCCAGTGGATATATACAAGAGCTGGATCAATCAGATGGAGTCACAGACTGGAAAAAAGAGGTATGATCTGTCTGTTGTATTACATGCAGGATGATTTACCTGCTCATGTATTGCATAGAATTACTGCAAAATGTAGATCACACATTTCTTTGCTCAAATCAACATTTTGTTTTGCTTTTTATTGTGCACATTGCTAAACTAAATGTTTGTTTCTAATTGATTGTGTCCTCCCACAGATTCCTGATCTTAGATATATTTTGCGGTAGGAGCAAAACTTGAGAACTTTTTCACCGCCAGGGTGTGCCGTGATGCTTCGGTATAGAGAGCCTTTCCAAAGTTTTCCACATCGGGACGGCACGTCGACCCAAATAGCTGTCACTGTGAATTACGTTCCTTTTTTAAGCATGCTCTGCGCCAAGATCGAATACTCTGCACCTCAGAAATGTAACGTTTTTCTGAAGTACTCGTAAAATGTTCACCAAAATGTTAACACCAAAGCCCTCTGGCTTCAGGCGTTAAAGATTATAACGTGAAAATGGCAATCCATGATCCTTGCAAGATTTGCTTTTGGTGTCTCATTGCCCATCACACGACTGCTGACTGCCAATCCTTGACCTGGAAGGTGTGAAGGAGAGACTATCCAATTGACGTGCAGAAGAATTTCTTTCAGTCACGGAGCACTACATCCTTGAAGGCGCAACCACCGGAGTGGAAAGACAATCAACCGATTGTTTTTCCCAAGAAGCCAGGAGAAAGTCAAGGAAATGAAAAAGGTTTCATTCATGGAATAATTCCCATCACTCAACTTCGAAGAAAAGAGGCTTGTCTCTGGACTCCTTGCCAGAAAGGCAAGTAAGGTTTCTGTCAAAACCCACAAAGAAATGGGAACAGTTCAGGCACAATGTCCTTGAAAAGGATGGAGCAGCTTTCTCGGAGTTGAGAACAAGAGATGGTTTAGGGTCCACTGTATTTACCAAAGTTTGCCTGGACTCTAGTAAAAGCTTATCCAGTGTGTTGAAAGGCTCTGGTATGAAGCCAAAAAACTGGCATGAATCGGCCGTCTACCATGTCCATCTCGACGCTCTTCGATGCAGCCCCGGTACCTACTTCAAAAGGCCCGTCGAAGCTTGAAGACCCTTTGGTGCCAAGATATGCTTGAAGGACAAATAAGGACTTTGTCTTTGGAGAGAATTTTGGACGACGATGGGGATGAAATCCCTTTTGTGTCGAACCCAAGCAACCATCTGATCCTCCATTGGAATTTCTTAGAGGATGAAATGATACATGCCTTGGCTACTGATCTACAGGAGGCAGGTAGTCTAGACATATCCCCTGAAGTTGATTTCTACCAGCAGGGCCCCTATGCTCACTGTAATGCACCCTATAGGTCTGCCATGGGGGAAGCTAATGAAGGTCTCGTGTTGAGGACCCCAATCAAGACTGACAGAATATGATTTGACAGTGGTCCAGTAAGGGAGTTAGCTTTGGCCGTTTAATGTAGCCGTAGAAAACCTTCTCGTAGAGCTGTGACCGAAGCCATGCTTGGCGCCAGCAGTAAGAGGGCACCTCACAAAGAATTACAGCCTTGCACCCTCAGACCTTGACTTCCTGACAAAACACCCAAGCCATGAGAGACGGTTCATCCAGCCAACCACATCACGGGTTGTCATCGGCCTACTGTTCTCTAACCTGGCCCTAGATGATAAACAAGTAGACGCCTCAGTAAGGAAGGTTTTTCCTTTAGGAAGTATTCCACTCAAGGCAGTAAGCACTTCATGTACTTAGCCAACTGTAACCCCACCTTTTGGGCAGCTATTGAGCAGGCTGCAGAAGACATCCCGGAGGGAGGAGAAAAGATAAGGTTTCCTGAACATTGTTTCAGATGGAAAGGAAGCGATGTTCCAGGGCATACAATCCGTTTTAGACACCTCTGATTGCCTAGGCAGGGCAAAGGGCACCAGGTTGGCGTTTCTCTTGGCTGAGGAAATATGGATTTCTGTGAGGTTTCTAGATATGCACTTTGATGGACAGTCTTTTTGGTTCCGAAGCTAAAGACCAACTTGAAAACCTACAATCCTTGAAGGCAGTGGCTCAATTTTCCAACAAACCACGCCACTGGGGTAGTCCTCCTAGAAGACAAATCTTTTTATTTTTTACTACAGCTCTTTCAGCCAAAGACTGAGAGGCCAGTCTTCGGCAAGGGAGATTTCCCAGCCCTAAAAGAGATGGAGTTGGGAAGACAACTCAGTCCTCCTTGAGGCCGTCTGACTCAGCATTGCATACAATGGTGTAACATTTCTTCGGATGCATTTGTAAAACAAGTTGTCTCACAAGCGTACTATCTACCCTTTGTCAGACGTTCCACTATCGGCCCCCTCCTGTCCAACGGTCCAAATCTCTGGACCCACTATTCCACCTGTAGGTTGTTTCCCTGCTATAGAAAGGTGCTATAGAGTCAGTGCCTCAAGAGGAGAGGAATCGGTGGTGGTACTCCTTACTTCTTATCAAAGGTCTGAGGACTGCGCACCCTCCTGGACCTGAGGCCCTTGAACAAGTTCCTCAGGAGGAACAAAGTCAAGATTGTAACCCTTTCGTAGATTCTACAGGTTCTAGAATCTCAGGATTGGCAGGTGTCATTGAATCTTCAGGATGTTTTCTTCCATGTCCCGATATATCCCAAACACCGGAAGTACTTCAGATTCATGAGTGTCAGTTCACACTACCAATTCAGGGTACTGCCATTTCAGGCTCACATCTGCCCCTGGAGTCTTCACCAAGCTGTTGTCAGTGGCAGCCAGTCTAAGAAGGGAGGGAATTCATTCCTTCCCTTACTTGGATGGCTGGCAAATTCCAGGCTTACTCGCAAGAGCAAGCCTCGGAACACTTACACCGTGCCTGCCAGTACCTGCACAAATTGGGTGTTTCTTTCTGAACTTCAAGAAGTCACAGATGACACCTTCTCCAACGCTCCAATTTATCGACAGCCCTGAACTCCTCCTTGGGGAAGGGGGTTTTCCCCACGAGGACAGAGGTTCCAACATCCAGAAGTTGGTCTCAAAATTCCAAAATGCCAACATTGGTGGCACTGCATTTTCTACGGTTGCTGGGTTTCATGGCGTCCTCCATTTCCCTGCTGCCAAAGGCCAGACTGAGGATGACATCCCTTGAGTGGGCTCTCAGATCCCAGTGGTCTGTTCTCAGGCAACATAATGAATCTACTACGGATCCTGACCAGGGTCTCACAGGAACTGCCGTGGTGATCAGCAAGGAGAACTTGATGGCAGGTGAAACTTTTTGGTTACTATGGACTGAAGTAACAGTAGTGATGCATGCATCCGTAAAGGACTAGGTCGCACACCTGAACAAACTCGTGAGCGAACGATGGTCCCCAGTAGAAGCAAAACGCCACATAAACCTTTTAGAGTTGAGGGCAGTCAGACTGGTGCTGAGGGCCTTTTTGCCATCTACAGGGAAAACATCTAGATCATGACTGCCTACACCGTAGCCATGTACGTACTACCTCAAGAGAGGTGGCGGAGCGTTGCACAGACATACCTCCTTGTTGGCGGTTCACCTGCCTGGAAGGAAAAAATGTGTGCGGACACCCTGAGCAGGCAGGGTTTGCCCTCCCACGAATGGGTGCTGTGCCAGGAACATTTCGGACTTTACGTGCCCCGCACAGGATATGTGGGGCGCTGTGCCCCATGATCTTGGTTCCTTTTCTCTACTCTCTGTACACTTCTGAAACATACTCTTCATGCTTTTCTTTAATTTCTTCAACACCATGCCCATCCCTTTGAAGGCCTATGGTTTTAAAACATGCATGGATTGTGGCCAGCAGATGTCTGCATCTGATTTTCTGCTATTGTTTGGGTGAGTAGCATGACACACAGGGTTATGGGTTGTATCCGTCCAAAGGCCCTGTGAAACCGGTGGCAAACATCTTCACCTACATCCACAAGATGAAGGGTGAAGTAGTTTGCTCTCGTTTAAGGTTGTGTGGCTTTCCGAAGAGAGGTCTCTCAAAACCTGCTTGTTGGCTCACCTGTGAAAGTTTGGAGTGTTTCTTCTTTGCTGACTCAAGCTGCCCGCGCTTCCTGGTAGTAGTTCAATATCTGATGTGAAGACAGTATTCCCAGGGAAGAGTAGGAGCGGTCAGAACAACCGCGTATGTCCGTGGATGCAGGAGCCCAGGGAGGAGTTGTAGCGGTCCGAAGGCACCGCTACTATTGCTAGCCCAGGAAGGAGGAGCAGCGGTCCGAAGTAAACCGCAGTAAGGCTGCAGGACACGACCAGGGAGGGACAGGATACAACCGCTAGTGAAGAGATTCCAAGGTAGGCGAACACAGGGAAACGGCGACCGGAACACGGAAACTGCAAGTGTTGAAACGCGCCGTACCACAGTTGTGGGGTGCTTATCTAGCAGTGTTGGTTTTAACAGGAGCTAGACCGCAGATCCGAAAGAGGCGTCTGCCATGTTGGGGGGCATGTCGGGTCACTCTGGTACAATGCTGTATAGACCAGGACGACCAGAGGGGACGAAAGCGAGGTTTCATGACCGTATACCCCCTCCAAAGCCTCGAACCCCCAGGCTTGCCAGGATGCAACCAATGGAACTGTTGGACCAATCTTGGGGCTTTCATGTTGGAGTCTGGTTCCCAGGTACGATCACTTGGTGGATAACCCTTCCATCCTACCAAATACTGCAACTTCCTCTCATGTATCTAGAATCACAGATCCGGGAGACTTCATATTCTACCTGACCCTGGACAAGAAGAGGAGGAGGGCGAGGGGAATTCTTGGTGGATTGATGGTAAGGCTTTAACAAGGAGGTATGGAAGACAGGATGAATTTTGTTCGAAGCTGTAGGTAGACGCAGTTGCTATGCCACAGGGTTGATGATCTTGGATACAATGATGGGCCCGTAGTATCGTGGTGCCAGCTTGTTGTGTCTCAAATGCCCAGGTAGATATCGGGAGGATAACCAGACCTTGTCCCCAACAGCATTTGACGGGGCAGGATGTCTTTTGGCATCTGCAAATCGCTTTACGTCTTCCCTGGCTTTGGATAGGTTGTTTTTACCTCCTGATGAGTAGAAACTAAATGTGCAGTCCAGGAATCAACAGAGGAAACAGGACTTGGTGAAGGTCATACAGATGGAAGCACTGTAGGGTGAAAGCCTTGGTTACAGAAGAAGGGGCTGAATTTTACTGCTTAATGCTCAGTTGTTGTAGGCAAATTCTGCAACCGGTATCAAAACAGACCAATCATCCTGTACCTTGGTGGCGAAGCATCGTAGATATTGTTAGAGGGTTTGATTGACTGTTTCAGTGATGCCATTATTCTGGGGATGGTGTCCCGATGACAAGGCGCATTGGAATCCTAACACCTTACAGAGGGGTCCGCAGTCAGAGATAATCTTAGATGGGAGCCCATGCAGACAAAAAATGTGTTTCACAAAAATGCCAGCCTTCTCAGGCGCAGAAGGCATTTTCACTAACTGTGTAAAGTGGGCCATATGAGAAAAGAGATCAGTGGTGACCATTATGGCCGTATTTTCCCTGGAGGGAGGTAGTTCTACTATTAAATCTGTTGCTATGACTTCCTAGGGTTGAGATGGTAGATCTAGTTGGAGGGGCAATCCTGCTGGTTTTCTGCTGTCTGTCTTGTTTTGGTTACGTGTAGTACATGCCTGAATATATGCTTCAACATCCTTAATCATCTTTGGCCACCAGAAGTTTCTTTGGATGGAATGAAAGGTACAACTGACTCCATGGTGTCCGGAGTGGAAGGTGTCATGGCATAGGTGTATTATCTGTTCCTTCAATGTCTGAGTAGGAATCACTAGTTGGGAAACTCAGAAAAGGAAGGCGTCTTTATATTTCAGGACCCACAAGTTGCTTCCCTGGAAATCATTCCATAAGTCTGAGGTTGTGGTCTCACTTTTAATAGTATCCAGGAGATTATTAGCCTGGGCGATGAACACAGTGTTGGGAAACATCCTAGGTAGGTCGCAAATATCTTGTGATGGATAGTCTGGATGTCTGGATAAGGCATCTGCAATGACATTCGAGGTTCCGGAAATATGTTGAATTTGGAACTGATATTGAGCAAAGAAGAAGGCCCATCGTGCTTGTTGACTGTCTCTGCATTCCATGGACTGGAGGACTTGTAAATTTCTATGATCCGTCCGCACCTGTACAGGGTAAGTGGCGCCCAGGAGGAGTTGACGCCGTTCCTTAAAGACTTGATGAATGGCAAGTAGTTCTTTTTCCAGGACTGAATAATTTGTCTCACAAGGAAGCAAGGTCCGGGACAGATAAGCCACAGGATGTTAAAGACCATTATCAGCTTCTTGTTTCAAAACCGCACCAATTGCATATTCTGAGGCTTCCGTTTCCACCAGGAAGGATCTTAAAGTATCTGGTTGTATCAGAACGGGTCCTTTTGTGAACTTCTCCTTCAGTCTTTGAAAGGCGGTTTCTTGAGAAGAAGTCCATTGAAAGGGAACGTTCTTTTTGAGTAAGGATACAATCGGTTGAACGATAGATGAAAAAGAGGGTATGAATTTCCTGTAGAAATTTGCAAGGCCCATGAAGTATTGGATTTGATGAACGGAGCACGGAACTGGCCAGGAAGTGAT
This sequence comes from Ambystoma mexicanum, assembly GCF_040938575.1. Taxonomy (NCBI): domain Eukaryota; kingdom Metazoa; phylum Chordata; class Amphibia; order Caudata; family Ambystomatidae; genus Ambystoma; species Ambystoma mexicanum. The sequence goes on from NC_090921.1 coordinate 1,478,671,544, forward strand.
AGCTTCTATCTTGGTTGGATCCATAGCAACCCCTTGAGGGTACAAGACAAATCCCAGGTAACGTACCATAGAGACATGGAATATACATTTTTCAGGTTTGGCTAACAATGTTCCCTTAGTCTTTGTAGTACCTTAGAGACGTGTTCTTGATGCTGAACTGGGTCGTTGGAATACACCAGGATGTCATCCAAATATACAATAACAAAGAGGAACAGCATGTCTGAAAAAACCCTATCCATAAAATGTTGGAAGACAGCTAGCGCATTGGCAAGACCAAATGGCATAACCAGATACTCGGAAGTGTCCAAAGTGTGTTCGAAAGGCAGTCTTCCATTCGTCACCTTCTTTTATTCGGACTAAGTGGTAGGCTCCTCTTAAGTCTAACTTGGTGAATATTACGGCACCTCAAAGTGCTTCCAGGATGTTTGATATCAGCGGTAAAGGATGCCTGTCTTTCCGGGTACGACAGATTTTTCCGTTAGCAAGGTTGGTGTCCAGGTAGTCTCGTAGGACCCTTTTTTCAGATTCCGACAGGATAAACATCCTGCCGAAGGGAATGATCACGTTCACCTTGGTGTCAATGGCAGTCTTCTGGTCTGTGAGGAGGCAGAGATTGCACAATAGCTGAGGAAAAGACATCCAAAAATTGTTGATAGATGTCTGGTACTTGATTGATATTGGAAATGGTAAGAGAATGATTACTTTTTTTGCTTTCCATTGATATGACTGTTCGAGTGTCTTAGGAAAGGCAATGTGACAAATCTCTGAGCCCAAAAACAATGAACCCACGGTCCAATTGATGTATGGATTGTTTTTTTAACCATGGCATGCCCGGGACCACTGAATAGTGAGCGGCCTTTATGATATCAAACTGTATGTTTTCCTGATGGTTGTGGATAGAGAGTACGATGTTCCTGGTTTGTTGGGCAATTAGTCCAGAAGATAGAGGGGAGCCATCGATTTCTTAGACTGCCTGTATGATATCCTTGGATTCTCTTGGTAAGTTGTGCTTTAAGGCCCACTCATCATCCATAAACACACCCATAGCTCCACAGTCCACCAAGGCCTAGACGGAATGTGGTACTCTGATGGAAGGGGTCAAGGTAACCTGAAGAACCACCAAATTACATCCCGATGAAGGATCCAGGGTTTGAAGGGTGGAGCGGTCTTTGGTCTCCCGAAGCTGGGCTCCGTTCAGGATCGGGAGCTGGCGTTTCCCGAACACCTTGGTGGAGCTATAGGACACTTTTGTCCGAAGCACAATACAAGCATAAACCACTGTCAAATCTGCGGTTTCTTTCTTGGGCTGACAAAGGGCCTCTCATAGCCCCAGTTGCCTAGATTCTGGCTCAGGAGGAGGGGTTTCCCTGGAAGTAATAGCGAATGGAGATGTCTTGGGAGGAGAGCTTTGTGACTTTTTCTTGTCAGCCTTTCTCTCTTGTATTCTGAAATCGATCTGTAGGGATAGATCCATAAGAGCCTGGAATGAACCTGGACGTGCTATACTGGCCAGCTCCTCCTTTACTTCATCATTCAGGCCACGACGGAACAAAGTAAAGCATGCCTCTGAAGACCAGTCAGCTTGTTTAGCGAGCTGCTTAAATCGGGTAACATAGGACAACATATCCTGGGAACCTTGTTGGAATTCCAGCAAGCTCTCTTGGGCCGAATACATCTGGTCTGGGCGATCAAACATCTCGTTGAAGGCTGAAATTAATCCATCATAATTGTCCAACAAGGCATCTCCTGCAGAAACCAATGGAGTAGCCCAGGCCAGGGCATTACCAGTAAAATGGGCTATGACAAATCCCACCTTAACTCTGCGGGTGGAAAATAATATGTTTTAAAGGTAAAGTGTACCAAACATGAATCCAGGAAAGAGCGGAGCGTTTTAGGGGCACCATCATATTTATCCACACCACCACCCGTTGAGGCGCTGTCCTGAAAGACTGAGTCCCAGGATAGAACTAGTTGCTTAAGGGCTGCGTTTTCCACCTTAAGGTTCTGTAGCTCTGTAGATAGTTCTTGCATTCCTCGTAAAAGATCCTGTGCAGTAGAATCCATCTCGGGCCTCTTGTCAAGAAGGTGGCGTGTCAAACTGTCAAAACCTGTTGTTGGCTCACCTGTGAAAGTTTGGAGTGGTTCTTATTTGTTGACTCAAGCTGCCCGCGCTTCCTGGAGGTGAGGGTCTCGTGGAGGTAAGGACGGGTTTCTTCCAACGCCACTCTGTCGGGTAGTAGTTCAATATCCGATGTGAAGACAGTATTCCCAGGGAAGAGTAGAAGCATTCAGAGCAACCACGTAAGTTTGTGGATGCAGGAGCCCAGGGAGGAGTTGTAGCGGTCCGAAGGCACCGCGACTTTTGGAAGTCCAGGAAGGAGGAGCCGTGGTCCGAGGGCAACCACGGTAAGGCTGCAGGACACGACCGCGGTCGAACAGTCCTGGAAGGGTGGAACAGGATTGAACCGCTAGTGAAGAGATTCCAAGGTAGGTGAACACAAGGAAACAGCGACCCGGAACTTGGAAACTGCAAGCATTGACACGTGCCGTACTGCAGGGGTGGGGCGCTTATCTAGCTGTGTTGGTTTTCCCAGGAGCTAGACCGCGGATCCGAAAGCGGCGTCTGCCATGTTGGGGGGCATGGGAGGTCACTCTGGTACGATGCCGTATAGACCAGGACGACCAGAGGGGACAGAAGAGCGGTTTCATGACAAGGTTGCCCCCATGCAAGGACAAGAAGAAGCACAGTAAGAGATCCTGCTTCCCAAGTGGATCCTCACACCAGCCTTCTTTGCCCTCTGCTGAAAAGAGCCACTGCTCTAGGGACTCTCAAGAAAAGACAGCTTAGTTACCCTTTCCAACTCAAGCCTCCACTCCCGAAGAATACGAACCATTTTACTTGAAGTTGCTAGACATCTTTGCCATGGAGCTGGCAGCCTCTGTCCTGTTGGCAATGGCCACCCCCTTGGTGCTGGCGTGTCCCACTGCGTTCTCTGGGACCAGCAGGTGATTTCTCTCACACGCCTATGGGCTCCACCCAAAGAGGGACGAAGTACTCTAGAACTGTCAGGCCCTGCATCCATCCAGGTATGGAGTTCTTGGTTCCAACTTAGTCATAGACTTTATCGGTGCTGTGGGGCCCCTCTGCAATATGCTCCTCTTCCTTTGAAGCCCTTCATGTTCAGGATGTATGACCTCTATGACAGAGTGGGACCAGGTGCCCTTTGGGTTTGAACCTCTGGTCTCCATTGAAGAATGGGACATCCCAGAGTAGTTCTATGTGGAAGGTTAAGATTTCCAGGTGCTGGAATCAGTTCTCCAGGAGGTCAGTGGTCTGGATGCCGCCCCTGAAATGGACATTCTTCTAGCTCACACTCTGCCTCGGGCGTCTTTTCAGAAACTGGTGGCCAAAACCATGGGCATAGCTGCTTCTTCCAGGTTAAAGACTCAACTCCAGCTGACAGACATCCTGGACGAAGGCCCCAAAAAGGGAAACTCTGCTGCCATTTAATGCAGCAATTTATGGCACAGTGCTAGGTGTGGGAGATGCCTGCCTCTACACCTGCTGTTGATGAGGAGTTGGCTTCTAAGTATCATCCTGCCCCCTCTGATCCAGACTTCTTGTTCACACGTCTTCCCCTGAGAGCTTAGTTGCACAGGCCACGACTGCGAACCTAAAGTCCACAACATTTTCATAGGCTCCCCTGACAGAGTAAGAGGCTGGACACCTGGGGAGAGGTGTATTTTTGCATTAGACAGCCTCGCCCTGTGCTCAACACTTTGTGTACCCTACAAAGTTCTTGTTCGGTCTCTAGTCGAGTGTGGCCAATGCAGCTGATCATACCCCTGCGGGGGAGATGCAGGAGAACTTCCTGTCTGTGGTGCAGGATGGCAGAGAAGCTTCAGATTTTACAATCTGGACTGGACCCTGCTGATTGTGTCGGCAGATCTATGGCTACAAGTACGATGGTAAGGTGTCACTCCTGGATGAGGACGTCTGGGATTCACATTTTTATGTCCAGACTAAGCTCTTGGACATGCCTGTGATGGACAGAACCTTCCTGGAGCTAAAGCTAAGGACGCCCTCCAGAAGGTCCAATTCTCAAAGGTTACGGTCCATGGGTCTTGCCGCACAACAACCCTCTGTGCCTTCAGCGAGGAGTCCAGGACCTCAGCCTCATATGTCATGCCAGGCTGAGGCCAGGCGGCACTGAGAAGACTGCAAGGCAGAAGATTCCTGAGGGGAAGGGGTAGAAGTGCCCCTAGATGATGATGATGAGGAGGAGCAGCAGCAGCGGTGGTCACTGTCACCTCAGAGCCACAAGGCGCAACCGCTAGTATTTTCTGCCACAAATCCCCTATGGGAAGGAAGGCTCCCCCTGTTGGGCTTGGATTGGTCCATCATGACCATCTCCGATGCTTGGGCCTTGCAGGTCCTCTGACAGGGCTATTGTCACCCTTTCACTCCCACAACCCCACCCCCTGGACCATTACCCTCAGTCCAGCCCCCTTCCCCCAGACACCATAATCTTGGAGGAGGTCCTTCAGCTGCTTTCAAAGAGTTTAACAGAGCTGGTGCTGGGCTCGGAACAGGCCAGTGGTTGCTATCCACTTTTTTTCTGGTGATGAATGAGGAAAGTGGTTTGCGTCCAATACCAGATCTGCGAATTCTGAATCGGTGTCTACGCAAGGACAAATTCAAGATGGTTACTTTTCCCAGAACATGTAAGCCCCTCGACCTGCTTGATTGGTTGGTATCATTGGACCTTCAGGATGCTTCTTCCATGTACCCATTCATAAAACGGACAGGAAGTACTTGAGGATCGTAGCGGGCCAGCATGACTACTAGTTCAAAGTCCTGCTGTTAGGTCTTTCTTCGGCTACCAGGGTTTTCACCAAGGTGCTGGGTCGTCCAAGCTCATTCCCCAGATCTAGTGGCAGAGCACCTGTTCCGCACATGCACTCTTAATGGACAACTTGGGCTTTTCCCAGAACTTCAAAAATGTTCAGGTTTTGCCATGCCAGTCACTCCGAGGTCCATGTGGCGGACGTCTTTAGGAAGATCAGTCTCCTCCAATCCCAGGAACAAGTCTGTGCCTCAGCCTTTCTGAGCCTCATGGCCGCCTGCATACTATTGTTTCCATAGGCAAGGCTGTGCATGAGATGGTTTCAGCAGCTTCTCTATTGCGAATGGTCTCCATTTTAGTGTCACATGTCAGCCCTTTGTTGGGAGGCTCATGAATACGTCAATAGTTTCTGCCTCTCCCCCTGTGTCAGTACCGTGAAGGCGAGAAACGTTACAAACTAAGACTGCCATTCTTCCCTCATCCCTCACTGTTATCGAAGGGATAGGACATAATGTAAGCTAATGAAGAACAAATGTATTCAAACTAAAGTTGTCATAGCAGAAGTGCATGCATTGGACACAAAGAAAACATGCACTCCACATGAAGAACACGCAAAATAGATAATATACACATTTAGACACGAAGAATACTAATTTTGCGTCCATAGGCATGAAGAAAGTTAACATGACTAATGTTTAAAGGGAATGCAACATGAATGACACGCTTATATACTTCACTTACATGGAAGCAAGAGTGTAATTGGGCAGATGGAAGCCGCAGTATGTCTCAGAATGTGCACAGACTACAACGCCTCGGAAAACTCAAAAGGCTGAATCTGCAGAAACACACATTCGTGCAGAACTCAGGCAGTAGCTGGACACAAGTAACAAGGTTAGAGTGAAATAAGGAAGGATTGGGCAGTGTAGCAAAGGCGCGAGAGAACGTTTCCCAAGATGCAAGCAACATACTCGCAAATTAAGGTTTCAGAAATGCACTAACAGCCTTTGATAGGCAGGTGCAGTAGAGCCGTAAGCAAAAAGAGTTGATGAAGAATTACCCAACAATGTCCCCAGTGGTAAGAGAAAACACGACGCACGCATGATCTCAAACCTCAGTAAATGGAAGGTAATTCGGTTTCACTCAGTGTCTCTTGGTGCGCGACCCAGACATGGTGAACACTGGCCATTCATTAGAAATGAACACAGATAGGGCTCCTGCAATACTCCCTAAATTTGCATAGACATGAATGGCCACGCAAGGCCAACTACAAAGGGATTCCCCGGTATCGTGGCGTGAGAATGAGGGATGGTAACTTTTAATTGGAAGAAGAGCAACCCATGGCCCTCTGCCCCCCCCCTCCATACCCCTCCTCCCTTACTGTCTGGCTCAGATCTTGATAACCTATGAAGTGTCCAAGTTTGGTTACCGAAGTGCCAACCAATAGAAGTCCCTGGTGTCCTGCCGCCCATGAAGTATTATGCCAACCACCCACTTGTCGTAGAGATGTGTTTATAACATTTATCAATATAGGGGTGGTTCCAGGTCAGATACATGTAGTCCAATTCATTTTTTAACCCTGATGTAATCCATAGGAAGTGAAACCCATGAACCTATCCCCATTCCCCATATGTTGTGACGTCATTAATGGCGAGTTTTAAGTACTTAAGAATTTCTGTTTAATATATAGAGCGCAGAGAGACTTAAATGCTTTTATGCTGTACCAGCGTTGTTTTAGTGTATGAATAAAGCTGTATTTTGCTATGCACTTTGTCTACTCCGTCACAGAGTCTTAAGTTTGATTCCTCTGGCTCTATTCGGATTTTGGGGCCACCTCTACACGTTCTACAGATGTCAAACAATGTGGGTCAGTATCTTGCGTGGTGGGCTTTGAGAGACAACTTGCTGAGAGGTGTGTTGTTTCGATTGCCCTGGCCCAGTTATGTATTTTTTTTTTCCTGTCCTTGGCCCAAGCATGTCTGCAGATTGGCATTGTTGAGAGATACTTCACTGCTATTTGGGTTTTCAAGAGGTCCCTGGAACAGGGCTCGTTCTTCATTCCCCACTGTCATCCAGTCCTTGTGGGGTTTGTGTAACCCATTTCCACTACAACAGTTTATTCCAGCGTGGGATTTAATTTGGTTTTGATATTCCTTATGGGAGCTCAGTTTGAGCCCCTCCATTCCTGTCTGTTAGATTGCTCACTGTTTAGTTGATCTTCCAGTTACGCTCCAGGCCTTACCTGATAAACCTTCCCATTTGGCAGGTGTCCTTGAGAGTGCGAGATTCTCCTTTCTTCCGAACGTGGTCTCAGATTTTCATCTCTCAAAAGATCCATCTTCCTGTTTTTATTTTTATATATATTTTTTTTCCTTCCTCCACCTCATCCTTCCAAGGCAAAGGAACGATTCCATTAGCTGGAACTTGTATGGGCACTCGGCTACTACGCATCTTGGTCAAGGGATGCAAAGGAAAGATGAGGAGCTTTTCATTTTCTTTTTTAATAAAAACCTTTATTGGTATATCGTGCATTTGATACAATGAGTTCCCTTGATATAAAGCTTACAGAAGGCAAAATTAAAGGTAAACACTACAATTAATCAGTGGAACACTCTCTGACCACATGCATTTTCTCAGTGACAATGTTTTTGAAGAACCAGTTAATCCACCTCCTAACAAAACATCAAACTTAAAGGAACAAGTACAGCTTAGCATCAGACTCATGGAGCATGTTAGTCCAACATAGTAATCTTCCACTGCACAGTGCTCTCCCCTTACACTTAAAATATGGTGAAGCTTTTAAAGATACCTGGTTTATGAAATTGCTGTTCCCCATCTCTGACTTATTCGTGAAAGGGAAACCAAACTGAGAAACTAATGGTATTTTCCGGTAACTAGTGCTCACACCTTCTCCATTGACAAACACCCCAAATCTCGACCCACCACCAGGCCCTTTTGTGTTCCAACCTTGGCCCAGCGTCATTCTGGCCACTGTCAATAAATGTGTTAAGGTTCGCTGTGGCCCATTTTTGCTGGGTAAAGATCCTCTGCAATTGCACCAAATAGGATCCCTATTGGGGGAGTAGGGAGTTGCACCCCCGTTCTTTGATATGCCTCAGTATTTGTTTCCAAAAAGAACTTAGCTTTAGGGCAAGACCACCAGATATGGCCGAGATCGCACATACTCCCATATTTCCTCCAACATATGGGTGAGAACTGCAGATTCATTTTATGTTTACGCTGTGGGCACAGGTACCACCTATAACACTTTTTATATGCCGATTCCTTAATGGCCTCACATTTCTATCCCTGATGAGCTCTATTCCAAATCTGTCCCCGTTCTTCCTCTGGTATGGTAGTACCCAGGTTCCTTTCCCATCTGTCCTCATATGAGAGTCTATTGTCCCGCTGTGCCCTACCCAATAGTCAATAAAACCATGAGATGCCCTTAGCCACCAGTCCCTCTCGCATAGACAATTCTAGTCACAATGGTGCCCTCGTGACCACTTCTTTCACCGCCCACTGGGAAATCCAGTGCCGTATCAGAATATACTTAAACCGTTCTCCTTTCCCCGCATGAAATGGATCCTTCTCCAGCATGTGGTCTAGCATGGATTCACATGTTCATGAATTTTCCCTGTCAGGCTGTGAATCCTCTGTAAAAAAAGAGCAGTTTCGCTTTAGCCTGAAAACTGCATTTCTCCTCCAAACCAATCGCTGTCCTTCGGGTTATACTGCCCCCATCCAAGGAGACTGCTCCCTAAATTCCACCCCTGGTGGCCATCTTCAGATTTGGTAAACCCGTAAAGTTGCAATATGAACCAAGAAGATCCACAGAAAGGAAGGAGGGAGGGTTTGCATGTGAATCCATGCCAGACCCATGCTGGGTAACTAGAGTTACAGGTAAGCAGCATTTTTGCAGTTTGCATATATGATAAATGCCCCAAAAACATGTCTCGTCACGTTGGCTAGCAACAACCATTGAACTAGAAAGGTTGTGCTTAAACGTGTTTAGAGATCGAGCTAAAGGTGTTTAAAAGATGCCTGCAAGATGGCTGCCAGACAGTGATGACAAAAACGAGGCTCGCATAGATAATGAGCATCATCGAACTCCACGCTCAGAGCAAAGCGGAACAAGTTTTTCTTTACATCGAAGGACCGCAGAGGCTCTTGTAAAGGTAAGAAGGCATTGGGCGGGGTACAGAAACAGAAAAAATGCTGCGTTTCATTTGAAATGGGCGGCCACATGAAAGGGAAAGTAAAGTAGGAGGAAAGAGGGATGATGCAATAAGGGGGATAGTTAAAACAATGAGTCAGTATAAGTTATAGAGGGCTTGTTTGGGTGAAAAGTTTTGTAAAAATCATAAATGAAGTAACTAGGTGGAGTGAGGAAAGCATTAGTATGGGAAGAAACATTTATGGATGGTCCCCATGTTGCAGTTTGTTTTCCGAGCGGAATAATTTGATAAGAGACAGAGGCATACAGGGTAGGGCCTGAACGGGCAAGGCCCACCCAGAATCTGTAAATGCCCACTCGGCAGCACTGTGTGGGCACTTAAAGATGTTCATGTCACTGCGGTGGGCCCAATTACATTGCTTCAGGCCCCACCTGTTAGACAATCCTGGCTACACCTCTGATAAGAGATAAGCAGAGGAGCAGGAAAACAGTGGTATATCGTACGCGTTTTCTGATACAGGTCAGTGTCGTATATAGACCAGTGATGAGAAATAAATGTCCAAAAAACATGTAGGCATTTATAGTTCTTTTTTTTTCCTGTTCTTTCTGCTCTTATAGCAAGACGAAAAGTATAACAGAAAGGGAAAACTAGCAATACATGAGGCTCTCTACCATGTACAAAAGATAGAAGATATCTGAATTCAAAAAATGTCCCTGCACTAAGATAAAGGTTAGTCAAGCATTTTCCCTGTCAGAGACTGACTGATGAAGAATCACACAGTTTGCAGGAGTAGTAATCAAGTGTTTTTATTATTTTAGAATGTTTACGTACAGATGGGTGTATTTCTAGACTGAGTCTGACATCAAACAAATTCCATGTCCTGCTGAAGGCATGATAATAATTTGAATGAGAAAGCTAGGAAAAGCCATATTGCAGCAGAGGGGCCAAAACGCATGTTGACATCCACGACTAGAGAATATTTTTGTTCTACCATTATATGATTTTTCCAGAAAGGTCTCTTGAATATCTGGGTCCTTAGTAGTGTGTGTCTGTATGACGAAACCTATGGAAATGGTTAAGTAGCTTGTAAGAAATGGTGTAGCGGACATGAGTCACCCTGTACTAACCCCTATGCACACATGTTTTAGAGTGTTGGGAATTGAGAGACTTATTTATTTACATTTTTAAAGCGCTCACACAGCCCACGGGCATCAAGGCGCTAATACAGGAATTGTTTGTTTTTTAGTTGCATAATTGTTTTTCTTTTTTGTCTTAGTTGCGTATTTATAACACGCTTAAACACCCAGATTTCTCTAAGCACGGACCCGGGGATCGAACCTGTGTTGCTTTGTGTTGTCTTGCTTCCACGGCACGCACGTTGCTGCTGAGCTATCCTCCCGGGACAGTAGGTTTGAATATGGTTGTAATGAAAGAAAAGTTTTAAGAATAATGAAAGAATATAAATATATATATTTTTTGGGATAAACTCTGGTGATTAATGCTGAATTTTTGTTAAGCAGAGTCAGGTAGTGGAATTTCACAATTTGTGTGGAAGTGTAAGGGTGGGGTAACCAGTTTGCACTTTATATGGTTGTGTATTCCACGTTTTCCCATTTCCCCGAGAACAAAAAAACGGGCAAATACCCATATCCTATACAGATGTTAACCCTACCCAGCCAGGAAAGCATCAGCAGTGTCCACTGATTTGTCGTTTAACTGCTTTGAGTAAATGTTGGTAGTTGGCTGAAAATAAGGTGTCTTATGAGTCCGTAAATTGAAACCTCAGGTAGGGGATCTTTCCTGATGCCCGTTGGAATTGGGTCGACTCTTTTATTACACCCATCGGGGTGTGATTCAGGGAGCGGTTTAGTTTCTCAGACTTGGAAGCTTCGATTTGGAGTCCTGCCACGCACCCAAACTGTTCGAGCTCCCCTCTGATACCCAGGAGAGAGACCTTCAGATCAGTGACCACTAGGAGCAAATCATCTGCATAAGCCATGACCCTGTGGTCTTTTCCTGCAAATGAAACCCCTTTTATAGCTTGTGCCCTGCAGATCTTTGCCAAAAGTGGTTCAAGATATGTTGCGTATAAAGGGGCAAAAGCAGGCACCCGTGTTTCGTGCCACTCCTGATGCATACTTGTTGAGGCCGGATGCCATTTTCAGAAATGCACAACTTGGGAGAACCCTAATTTGCGTTCACCCTTGATAGAAAGTGTGGCCCGAATCCCATGCTTTGCATCGTCCGAAACAGGAAAGACCACTCGACGAGCTTGAGGGCTTTCTCAGCGTCAAGTGTCACCAGGATGGCCGGCAGACCCTTCTTATGTACCTTTTCAATGATGTGGCAATCTCGCCTAGTATTATCGAAGGTCTGCCTGTTGATGAAGCCCGACTGATCAGTGTCTACTACTGAGGGGAGGATCGCTTTGAGCCTCTGTGCCAGAATTTTAGTATATAGCTTAGCATCCAATTTGATGAGGGCAATGGAGTGGTAGGACCCGCATAAAGTAGGGTCCTTGAGGGTGTGGGGGGAAAGAACCAGTTTGGCCTCTTCGGCAAAGTAATTGCACCCAGCTCTCTAAAGCTATTAAACAGTATAGTCAGCTTGGGCACCAAAATGGAACTAAGTTTTTAAAAAGATTGCTGAAAAGCTGTCCGGGCCAGGAGCCTTGCCCAAGGGTAGGGGTTTGCTTGGGAGACTTCCTCTCTGGTAATCTCGGCTTCTAGCCCATCTCTGTCCCACTCTGAGATGCTCTTTAGAGGTGTTGTCTGTAAGTACAGAGACTGCTTCTTCTAGTTTTGAGAATCCAAGGTATAAAGTGCGTAAAAAGATGTAAACTGGCCCAGAATCTCCCCTGTCATGGTCCCCTCCCTTCCCTGCTGATCTTTAGGATGGTATGGTCAGCTGCCCTTCTCCTAAGTTGTCTCGCCAAGAGACAGTCTGTCTTGTTCACTTTGACGTAATATCTTTGTTGCAGGGGACAATAATGCTTTTTCAGCTTTTGTGAAAGAGTTCTAGCTGGCCCCACACACTTCCATATTCTTTCCGCAGGACAGTACTTGGATTAGTTTGTATGACCCGTTTTGATTTCCCTTAACGTATCCATTATTTGCTTGTCCCTACCAGATTTAATCGCAATTATATCCCGCCCGAGGACTTCCTTGAAAGCATCCCAATTCAGCCCCATCCCAACCTAGGGGGCGTGGGGGGGTGTTGCTAAAATTCTCTGATTTTATCGCTGATCTTGCGTCTCAGTGCGTGGTCATTTAGGAGGTCTCCTGGAAATACCCACCCCCAGAGACCCCTCTTGTGGAAACCCAGATGGAGAGACAGAGTTAAGAGTGCATGGTGCGACAGGTGAATGGAACCCAGTTCCAGTTTCTCTATCCTCCCCACTAATGCCTTTGCGGCCAAATGTAGTCTGTCCTGGAAAAGAACCTGTGGAGTGGGGAATAGCAAGCACTCCTGGTTGCCTCGCCCAGAGTTTCTCTCCAGGTGTCCTGCAGTGCCAGCTGTTCCATCCTGGGTTTCAGAGCTTTCTTTCATCAGTGCAGTTTGGCACTGATACCCGCTTTGCTCTGATCTAGTTTAGTGCCCCATGCCATATTCAGATCCCCCATCAAGATGACATCCCCCTGTGGTATATATTTCCAAACCCGACAACACCGCTCTTAGCCATCTTGGCTGGAATGTGTTGCAAACACTGAGGCGACTGCGATTGTTTGCGCCCCCACCGTAAATGTGACAAAGACAAACCTCCCTTTCCCCATCAGATTTTGAACTCACTATAAGGATGGGTTATGGCGAAATGCAAGCAGTACTCCACCCGTCGTCCTAGCCGCATTTGCCTGGTATATTTCCGGGAAACACCTCAATTTCAATGTATATTTGGCCGACTTCCAAATGTGCGTTTCTTGTAATGCTACAATGTCTGTTTGCTCCCTATGTACGAATTGCTCCAACTTCCTTTTTGACAAGAATTTTAACCCCTGTACATTATAATTTAGGAGTTTGAATAGGCCTGTTATCTGGGATCACTTCCTGCCACCACTAGTGAGACCATGTTCGCAAGAAAATAGTTTATTCCGCCCCAGTCTTATCTTCCCCACTGGCTTCAACCCCTAACCCCCCCCGCCTCCCTCACCAACACACCCAAACAACATACCAACACAATTAACAAATTGGAAATGCATTCTGGAGTGGATCAAAGCTCATAGAGAGCCCAGGAGAGATCTGTCCCCTGGAGTTGAGCCGCTTGCACACCCAGAATAAACTTATGGGGAAAACCTAATCCCTGCAAATAGATTCCCGATGGCCCAGTGAGCTCTGCTCCGACCTTTCCAGTCGTGCAGCTTAGCAGCCCTCGTTGATCAAGTGTGGATCGCCACTACGCACCATCAAGGGTTCCGAGGTGGCAAAATGTACAAGTGGAGAAAGCATGAGTAAACCCATTACTGTGGCCTTGCAGAGATGACGAAAATAAGTACAGTGCAAAAAAGCTTAGAGTGAGGTATTGGTTGTAGTTTGACGTGGGGGTGCTCCCGCACCTGCATCGCCCCTTCCTTCCTCAGTCTAGATCTCCTGAGAGGATCCCCTATGTCCTTGTGTCTCCACACCTCCGACCACTCCCTAGGCTTTTTAATGGGGGTCCCTGACCCTCCTGTCCCATTGTGGGGCAGAGTCTCATCTACTTAACGAATCGTCTTGCCTGACCACCACTACATTCAATTTGATCTCAAGATCCACAAAGGGCCCTTGAAACCTGTGACCCCATTTCCTGTGGCACTCACAAGAAGTTCACCTCAACTCACCGTGGAAAAGATCACCCCTTTCTTCAAGGTGCCAGCTCTCCAGCCCCCGTTTCCAAGGTCCCTGACACTTTTGCTAGTGCCTTTAAACTGGCCATCACCCAAGTTGTCGATGCCACTGCTCCTCTCACTCGCAGGAAAGCAAAGAAAACAAAGCATTCTAATGCTTGGTTCTCTCAGGAGCTGATCGAACTACGCTCCAAGAAGAGAGCTGCGCTGTCCGCCTGGAAAAGCAACCCTAAGGAAGCCTCTAAGATGGCCTTCAAGGCCATTTCTAAAGACTAAAGACTATAAACTTAGTATAATCAAGGCCAAAGCAGAGTCCTTCAATACAAGGATAGCAAATGCTAAATCAGGGACAAAGCCATTTTCACCATCTTTAGGGAGTTTGAACATTCCTCCAAACCCCCCCCCCCTGAAGGATGAAAACTGGTGCAATAACATTCAATCGGCCATGCTTGATGAACTAAATACCTTGCAGAATAAAATCCTCGCCCATCAACAGGCCTTGACTCACCTAATATCCAACCAGCATAGTAACCCTCCTTCGGCCACCAAAGCTAACTCAACCCCCACCTTTTGACTTCAAGGATATGAGCGAATCTGAAGTCATCGCTCTCCCCAAATCCATCAAACCTAATTGCAAAGGAAATGTTTGTCGGGCCGTTGGGGAGGTTGATGGGGGTGTCAGGGGAATGGGTGGGAAGAGGGTGGATGGGAGTGTGGGGATTGTTATCGATTTCTGGTTTGTTATGACAAAATGCCAATAAAGAGTGTAAAAAAAAAGAATTGGGCCCCCACCCTGGCACCCTTTCTCAAAGCATTTATCAATGCCTCATTCCAGTCTGGCCACGTCCCAACTGACCTTAAGGAAGCCTGGGTGCGCCCGCTCCTTAAACCCTCCCTTGACCCTACAGTGCCAGCGAATTATAGTTCCTATTACAAGTGTCACTTTTTTAGTAAAAATACTGGACAAAGCAGCTTACCTCTGCCTTCGGCAGTCTGGCTTCCGTCCAAGACACGGTACCGAAACGGCACTACTAGATTTGAAAAATCAAATGGACGACATCCGAGATGCAGGCAAACCAGCGCTCCTTATGGTCCTTGATTTATCAGCTGCATTTGGCCTGGTGGATCACAACACTCTGTCACCACCTCGCCATAGCGGCCAACTTCTCCCCTAAGGCATGTGCTTGGATTACTTAGTTTCTTCAGGAAAGAGCCATGAAAGTTTTCTCTGACGTGGCCTGTACCACCCCAAGCACCCTTTCTCAAAGCATTTATCAATGCCTCATTCCAGTCTGGCCACGTCCCAACTGACCTTAAGGAAGCCTGGGTGCGCCCGCTCCTTAAACCCTCCCTTGACCCTACAGTGCCAGCGAATTATAGTTCCTATTACAAGTGTCACTTTTTTAGTAAAAATACTGGACAAAGCAGCTTACCTCTGCCTTCGGCAGTCTGGCTTCCGTCCAAGACACGGTACCGAAACGGCACTACTAGATTTGAAAAATCAAATGGACGACATCCGAGATGCAGGCAAACCAGCGCTCCTTATGGTCCTTGATTTATCAGCTGCATTTGGCCTGGTGGATCACAACACTCTGTCACCACCTCGCCATAGCGGCCAACTTCTCCCCTAAGGCATGTGCTTGGATTACTTAGTTTCTTCAGGAAAGAGCCATGAAAGTTTTCTCTGACGTGGCCTGTACCACCCCAAGCCATATCAAATGTGGAGTCCCCCAGGGCTCCTGCATTGCACCTAACCTATATAACCTGTTCACCAGGCCTCTCTTCACCATTCTGGACGCACTGGGCATCTCATGCACTAACTATGCGATTGACACCCAGGTGGTTATCCCCCTTACCAGTGATTATGAGGCCGACAGGAACACTCTGAACTCTATCTACTCCACGATCCAATCCTGGATGGCAGAAAACTGGCTATGCTTTAACAGCGAGAAAACGGAACTCCTGTTATTTGGGTCTCCATCCACGTTGGGCAACCTGGGCAAACAATACACCACCTCCACCATTGATAACACACCTATATTGGTCTCCCAAACAGTGAAAACCCTGAGCGTCTATTTAGAGTCCAACCTAACTATGAACAGGCAGGTCCATGCCATTGCCTCCTCTTCTGCTTACTACTCTAAGCTTATCAATGTAGCAAGACCCTTCTTATTGTGACAGAACTGCCTCACCATTGCAAGGGCACTATCGGATCAAGAGTGGATTACTGCAATGCCCTCCTCGTAGAGACCTCTGGCAAAAACATTGCTAAACTCCAGCTGACCCAAAAAAATGCGTTGAAGGCTGCCACAGCAATCTCCAAGAAGGACCACATCTCTGAGGTAAGGCGATAGGTTCACTGGTTGCCCATCAAAGAGAGAATTGTCTTCAAAAACCCTTGCTCTCACGCATAAAATCCTTCATGAAATGCTCAATCTCCCCCTCCCCCATCCCCTCCTACTTGGCCCAGAGAATGGCGAAGCCAAGTTCCTCCAGGCCTACGAGATCAGCCTACACCAATATGATTTCAACGCCCAAAACCTGGAGATTGCGTGCAGGCGGCACTAGCTACCCCACTTTGGCGGCTGCACATCGGAACGCTTTACCCACATACCTCAGGATGATTGACTCCCACCTGGCCTTCCGCAATGCGATTAAAACATTGCTATTTGAATGACTGCTTAAGATTCTGCACTTCTCCGTCCGCTCATCTCACCGTTCTGTGGCCAGATGCGCAGCACCATTGTCCTGAAATCCTCCGAAAATGTGTTCTGCCAATACTGTAAGTTAGCTTTCCTCGTTTTGACACTGTTGTAATCATCTTTATCTACTACCAACTATATCTGTAACCGAAGAACCCCACTTGGTGTTGCCACCATGTAACTTGAATCCTGCTTACCTACAATCTCATGTAACAGCGCCTCGATGCCTTTGGGCTGTAGTGCGCTCTACAAATGTAATAAAATAAAATATGTGGAGATTTGATGTTGCCTCCCTTCCCACATAAAGGCTAAGATGATGGGGAAGGTCCATCTATATTTAATCTTCTTTTGAGCCAGAACCCGAACCACTGGATCCATTGCTCTACTCTTGGTCAGTTTTGATTGTGCCATGTCTTGGAACAGGTGAACCTCCACTCTGTTCACTTTTGTCTCTTCGCCCCTTCCGTATCCCTGCCAATAGCAGCTCCTTTTGACAATATTTCATGAGAGCCACTAGCAAGTCTCTGGGGCTGGAGCCCGGTTCCCCTCTCTTCAGGCCCTCCCAGTGAATGCGGTCAAAGGGGATCTCCACATCTCGGTCTACTCTCAGCAGGTCTTGAAAAAACTGTTGCATTGTCTCCCTAAAGTCTTTATTCTCCACATTCTCTGGAAGGTTCTTAATTCTGATATTTGATGATCTTGAACTGTTTTCCAAGTCCTCTTAGTGCCGTTCTAAGTTCTGGGCCACCCGTGATTGATTGATCCAGCGTTTCTTCGGTCTTCTTGCTGACCTCTGTGAGTTTCTGAATGGAATGCTCCATGGTATCCGTCCGCTGTTCCAGGGAAGCAATATCCTCAATTTCCTGGAATTAAAGCTTAATTTCCTCTTTGAAGGTAGTGAATTGCTCTTGAAAGCACCTATTTGTGTCCTGAAAGTCGCTTAAGCATTTCTAAGGTCCTCCTTACTCATTGCATGGTTGCTTGGTCCACTGCAGAGGCAGCTGTCTGAGGATGCAGGCAAACCATGCCGGCTTTCCACTGATTTGTCGAGGCCCCAGCACATCTGTATGGCGCCCCCTGTTAGCTTCCTGCCTGTTTTGTCCCTGGGGTTGTCTTTCACCTTTTGGCCTTGGCTTTAGAACTGGTTGCCCCTGCCCCTTGCTGTGTGTCCGGTCCAGGTAAACAAGCGCAGGGCCACGCTTCCTTAGTGGGCCTGCCTCTTGAATACCCTGTTCCATCCTTAAATCCATGCTCCGGCAGCGTAAATCCACCTCCTCCTCTGTATTGTACATGAATGTACCGGTGTGTGCAGAGGGAGCGTAGCCAATCCCAGAGTCCACTTTGGCCCCAACACAGGGAAGCAGACCCCACCTGGAGCTCTGCAGATATGCTCCTCAGGCGGTCGGGAGCTGACCCTGCAGGCCGGGTGCTGGAGTGGCCTCGATGGCGTCCACTCACACTGCCTCCCTCTGTGTCCCCCAGTCCAGGGTCGGATCCTCTCCTACAGAGACAAGCCGCCCGACCTGTAATTCACCACTGGTCTCGTCCCAGATCCAGCTACTGTCCATGATATACCACATAACAGGCGGGGAAGGCAGCTGTTCGATGTCGGAAGGTGCAGGGGACTCCAATGGCTGTTTACCGCCCCATCGGCTGCAGCGTAGGCAGTGTTTTCGGCCCCTCTGCCTCACCCGACTATCACAATGGCACGCATAAGCTGATGTCTGGGCCCTCTAATCTGGAATGCATATTTAGAGGACTTAATGGGCGAAGTTCGCGCGGCCCAAACCCGTCTTCTCCTTACAGCCATCTTGGAACCGCAAGCATTTTTTAAGCTTTAAAGCCAAATTGCTTCAATATTAGAGGATTCCCATCTTGACAATAGTAAATGATCATAAGCATGTGAATCCATGTAGTCCATATAAGATACCAATGCTGGAGTACAGGAGTTACAGGTAAGCAACTTGTTCCTTTTGCTGCCAAAAATGTACACATCACCAATGTTAACAAAATATTGGGAGAATAAAGGATGTGAAGGCTATGAGGAATATTTAGGTTTTTAGCCTGTGCCCCCTTCCTGACTGAAAGTAGCGGTCTGCTTAAAAATAGTTTTTAGCTGTGCTCCCACCCTACTGTTTGACTTTACACCGATCACTCATTTGGCCTACCATGCCAAGTGGATCAGGTTCAGAACTGTACTTTGCAGCATACGTTCTACACTGTGCCTCTTTCAGCTTTAGCTAAAATTCGAAGTTGGCTGTGTGCACTTGCTTCATTGTGTTCTTTCTGCCTTCGCTAAAATGGAACTTGATTTGGCTGTGTACTTGATGTTACCATTCTTAAAATCGCTACTTGCTGGGTGTACAACTGGTGGTTACCTTTTTTACTAAGAACGTTTGCTGTTGAGTACATCCTGCATTAATGTCCTGCAATGCCTACCTTGTCCTCAGTCCCCTCCCCTCTTACCCTCTGTACCCCCCCCTCCTGTGTTAGAAACTAAGTCTCCTCCTCATCACTGCAGCTAGCCATGTCGCTATATATCTCTCCTATCTTCTCTAACTGCTTCTCTATTTCCTATCCCTCTCCCATCACTAAATCTAGCCGGAAGAAATTTAAGGAGGATGTACTTGGCTCTAACTCAGGCCTTCTTATTGCAGACACCTATGTCACCGCTTCATGGTTCAGGGTCCTCAACCCAACGCTCTTCTCTTGGACAGGCTCCTACCTTGCCTCACAAACCTTACCTCTCCCACTGCACAGGCAGCCTTGCCTACTGTGCCTTCCTCCTCCTCTGCAGAGGCTCCCTTGCCTGCTTTGCCTTCCTCCTCCTTTGCAGAGTCTCCTTTGCCTACTGTGACTTCCTCCTCATCTGGACAGGCGCCCTTGCCTTGCCTCACTGTCCTGGCTCCCTTGGCTCCTCCGCCATCCTCCACTATCCCTCTGGCTCTCTTGCCACCCTCATGGGGGTCACCGTTCCCTGGGCCCCCCGCGGAAGTCCTTCAAAGATGGCGTGCTGCTCCATATTGCCAGGCTTAACTCTTGCTCTGCTGTCAAACACTTGTCTGACATCTACAATCTCCTTGAAGGCATGGATCTAGATGTGCTCGCCATTACGGAGACATGGTTCAAGGACAGCTTTGTCACGAGCTTCGACACACACTACCCCCTGAAGGATACAAGATCCTATCTGCGCGCAGGCCTAAGAGGACAGGAGGGGTAGTCGCTCTGATCTTCCCAGAATGGATACCTGTCTCCATCATCACCAACCTGGCCTGCTTCTCCTTCGAGTGCCTAGCCTGCAGGCTCTCACTCTCCCCTAAATACTCTCTCCTTATGGCAACGTTCTATAGGCCACCAGGACAGTCCACTCTCTTCCTCCTGGAATGGGCTGACTTGGCCTCCACTCTACTCTCTTCCTCTCAACTCCTCCTGCTGGGTGACCTCAACATCCATCTGGACTCCCCTGACTCCTCAGGACCTTTCCGCAACCTATGCAAATCTCTCTCTCCCTCTCTTACCTTCTGGCTCCATGCACACAGTGGGCCACACTTTCGATGCTCTCATCTCTACCAACATCCCTCTCTCTATCGGTCTCACTACCTCTCTCTCTTGGACGGACCACTCTCTTCACACTTGAAGCTCTCCTCACCTCCTGCATTGGCACACCTGGTGCGGCCACTTGATTTCAAAGTCACCAGACCATGAAAAGAGTGACAGCAGCTGCCTTTGCCTCCACCTACTCTCCTGCTGACTCCCACCCTGACACAGCCCTCGCTAACTTCAATCTTGCTATCTCCAGCACCCTTGATACTCTTGCCCCTGTCATGAGGGTCTAACTGAAGCCTTCCAAAAAGTGCAACTCTTGGTACGACTCTGATCTGGCTGCCCTTAAACGCAAGTGTAGGGCAGCTGAGCGGAAATTAATAAGTCAGGTAGACCCTCTAACAAATTGGCCTGCCGCCTCCTCCAAAGCAATATCGACTCTGCATCCACACCAAGAAAAGAGTCTTTATTCAAGCCTGCAATTCCACGGCATCAAACAACATGGCCGAACCTTTCAAAGTCTGGAAGTAACTGGCCAATCCTTAAGCATCCTCCTCTTCCATCACACCTACCCAGACCTTTGCTCAGCCCTGGCTGCACACTTCACCGCAAAATCCCAAGACATCCTCACCTCTTACTCCCGCACCGCATCGTACACCAACACCTCTGGAGCCTCCCCTGTCTCCTTCACCACTTCTCCTCTCTTTTCTCACTCCATCACACCTGAGGTTTTCGCCAGGCAAGTCTGGTCTATGAAGGCCTCATCCAAACAGGTGGACCCCGACCCCTCCAAAACCATTAAGGACAACATTGAATCTTGCTCCAGCCTTGGCTGATCTCTGCAATCTCTTTTGCCACTGGAGTTTTCCCAACTTCTCTTAAAAACTCCCTTGTGCACCCTCTATTTAGGAAACCCTCTACTGACCCCTCCATTTCACTACCGCCCCATCTTGATCACCCCTTTCCTGGGCAAACTCCTGGAGAAGCTGGCTATCTCCCAGCTCACCCTCCACACTGTATCTGCTGGTTGCTTCCACAACCATCAGTCTGGCCTGAGATCATCCAGAGGCATGGAAACTGCTCTTCTACACACCCGTGAAGACCTGCTCTCAATTCTTGACACTAACACTCCCTCTGTCCTCATTCTTCTTGACCTCTCCTCTGCCTTTGACACGTAAACCACAACATCCTGATCGCACGTCTCCGTGACACCGTGGGAATCGCAGGTCAGGCCATTGCATGGTTAACCTCCTTCCTTTCCGACCACCCATCCCAGGTGGTACTTGGGTGATTTCTCTCTACTATCACTCTTTCAACCTGTGGCGTTAGCCCAGGGTTCTAACCTGTCCCCCCTTCCTCTTCAATGTCTTCATGGCTGCCCCGACACGTTTGATTGCCACTTTCTTCTCTAACTTCCAGTGTTTTGAGGATGAAATGCAACTCTCCTTCAGGCTACCCTACGCCACCTCCTCTACCTCGCTCATATCTCACTGACTGTCCGCAATTCAGTCATGGTGTGCTGCAAACGGCTTCTGCCTCAACACCAGTAAGACTGAGATCATTCACATTGGGACTCCTGCTCCTGCTTTCCCACTCTCACTCTGGCCGGCCTCCCTTGGGCATTGGCCCGCACCGACTGCAAGCAAAAAAACATGGAGTCATCTTCGACTCCACTCTCTCCTTCTCCACTCACATTTCGGACATTTCTAAAAAGTCCAACTACCCGCTCCGCCTCCTCAGAGGTACTCTTCCTTTTCTCCCTTTTCCCCAGCGGCTCACTGTCTTCAGAGCCTTGGCTCTCTCAAGGCTGGACTACTGCAACATCCAGAACAGAACCGCAGGACTTCTCCTTGGCCTCCTGCCCAGGGGCCGCATCTCTCTGGCGCTGAAATCCCTTCACTGGCTCCCCGTGGCTGCAAGGATCAAGTTCAAGATCATCTGCATTGTCCATAAGGCTTTCTGGGGCCTGGGACCTACCCATCTGCAACAATGCCTACCTAAATAATTTCCTTCCCAAGCCCTCCACTCTTCTAACTACAACCTTCTGCGAGTCAGACGGTTCTCCAAGCAGAGATTTGGAAGGAGATCTTTATCCTCAGCAGTGGCCTTCCTCTGGAACAGCCTCCCTGCCGCCCTCCGTCTTGAGCCTGATCTCCTTAAGTTCTGGAAACTCGTTAAGACACTCCTTTTCTCCTCTTCCTTCTCTCTCCCTCTACCCTGCTAACCTCTCTGTCCGCTCTATCCCTCTCTCCCTCCTTTTCCACACAGCCTGCTGACAGGCTGCCTGGTGTACCTCAGAGTCTCACAGTTCCCCGTCACCCTCGCCTGTCCTCTCGCACTTGCCTCCGGGCCTGCACTTGCCTCATCACTACTGCACTTGAGTGGCATCTCTCAGCACTTACCCCAGCTTCTGACTGATTGGGCGCACTTACTCCCGCCCTCGTTCTCCCTTCCTTCTCCTGTACCATCTGTTGACTTGCACGATCTGAAGGACATGCCTTTGAAGATTGTCCATCTATCCTTCCTGTCTCCCCTCCTTGCATGTTGGCGCGTAAGTGCACTTGGAAAAAACTGAAGAATCCTCGTCAGACCTATTTGCTCTTATCAACACTGTTAACTGTACTATATGCACTTACTCTGCCTGTGCAGAATTGTATCGTTCAGAAATTCAAGGGCTCTGAATGACTGTTGTTTTTCTCCCCTTGTTCCCTCCCTCCTTGGGCGCTTTGAAACACTTGCTTTGTATGTAGGCGCTTTACAAATAAGCATTACCATACCATAAAACCCAAGTCTCTGGTTCCTTATATGTTCGATTCAGTTTGGAAATATTACCTCTTGCCTACCACTTTGATAATTAGGACACCTAATCACCTGACAAATATCAACATTGCAAACTGTATGTTGAAAACGAGGAGCATGCCGATTGTATTTGTACTTAAGAAGGTTGTACTTAAAACCAATCTTCATACACCATTTTAGAGCTATTAATGAAGCAATGCTTTTAAGCAGAAGGACCAATAATAATGCTGCAATATATAATATGCAGCATTATCAGTTGTGAAAATCGCACTGGTGAAATATCTGAATAGAGCTTGGTACAAGAGAACAAAATTGACAAGTTACTATCTTATATGCAAAATTAATCTGATGGTTCTACAACAAATTGTAATGTTGGGATAAGCACAAATTAGTCTGGTACTGTTATTTTTAGGATTTGTGTATTGATCAAATCTGTATTTATGATGAGATGAAGTATATTTATGTAAACTTATTTTTTTAGTGTGTTGCTATGATATTGTGTGCCTAATGAATTGTGAATCACATAACGGCAAATAATTGAAAGTTGAGGGGCTGAACGATCTGGGGAAGGTGATCATCATGAAGTTGCCCTTGTGCAGGTTCAAGCTCTTCCGCTACAGAAAGAAGTTGGAGGTTGCAGAACCCCATCCTCCTTGGCCACCAAAAAACGAATGGGAGTACCATAGTGCAGATTTTCCAGTCCCCAAGATGGTTACCAGCCTCCACTTTATAGTCTTTTTCATAGCTTCCTGCATCTCTGCCAGAGACCCGGTTGAGTATCAACTTGTTCTAATGGTTAATACGCCGTGAATTGTCCAAGGCCACATGATTGACTTCTTGCAGGTCTAGCACAATATGTTTCTGGAACTACTTTGGAGGGCTCATTGACAACTTGCTAAGTGGGGAACTTTCTTGTTTTAAAATATTTGTTTTATTTTATCTCTGTACAGAGCAGTTGTGTCAAGATTGAAAGACAACACTGTGGCATGCATTACTTCAACAAAAGGTGATTTGCGGCATGGGGGTGGGGTCGAAGGGGCAGAATATGCTGCCAATGCGCTGGGAGGAAATGAGATTGTGGTTAGGGGCTCGGGTGAACGCCTCCCTGTCAGCCCATCTGGCACCTTTGGATAAACTTGTCATGGACATCCTGAGCAGGTTTTCGTCCCCCATGAATGTGAACTGTCAGGATGTAGTGGAAGAGATCTTTTCATTTGGGGGAACACTCTGGAGGATCTTTAGTGCCAACACAAAGTGCAAGTTCATCTGTCCCCTCTGGTGCCTCAAGGTGGGAGTGGACTAGCTCACCCATTTGGATGGCAGTGTGCTCCATCCAAACCTGAGAAGTCTCTGCCTTCATGCCTGGGTGCTGAAGATAAAGATCAAGGAGTGGGACCAGTCTGACTATGCCGGGTGTGCTCATTTTGGCAGGCCACCTACTAAATCCATTTGGGCCTGTAGATGGCAAGGGTGCCATAGAAAAGGTCTGGATCCCTTCACTTGTTAGACTCTTCGGTCCTTCTTTTTGTGCTTTCAGTTGCCCACAAGTGTTGTCAAATTGCCACTGTTAGGGGATACTTGGCTGTTCCATTTTCAAGAGAACTCCAGAACAGGTGCCCTTCTGTACAATCCCCACTGTTATGCAGATTTTGAGATGCTAGACTGACCGGTTCGGACATGCAAGCTGGTTCCTACATGGGATTCGAGCAGTCTTCTTGTCATTTCAAATGGTGGATCATTGACAGATTTTGGATTCATGTCCTTTAACTTTGTTAACCTAACCAATTTGTCTGCTTTCCATCACTGCTGCATGGTGTGTGAGTGAGCACCAGGCTTTTTCTATTAAGCCTTCTTAAGTGATGTTCTCCAAGGGTATGCCGTCTTTGAGGATTACTTTTTTTTCCTTCCCAAGGTAACATTTGACTTAGATTTTTCCCATATGAGTGTATATAATGGATGAGCAGATAGTGGATGAATGTGGATAGCAGATGAGTACGGAAATGAGGAGAGTGTGTAGATCGCTGGAGCAGATGAATGTGCAGACCTAGCGAATGTATAGAACGGATGAGTCGATAAAGCGGATAAATATATAGAGTGGATGAACGTTTAGAGCGGACGAGGGCACAGAGCTGATGAGTTGAAGGCGTGGAAAGTACGAGTGCATAGAGCGGATGAGTGCATGGAGCAGATGAATGAGGGAACAGATGTGTACGGGGAGCGGATGAATGAGGCGAGCGGAGGAGTTGAAAGCATGGAAAAGCACGAGTGCATAGAGCGGAGGAGTGCATAGAGCGGATGAGTGCGGGGGGGCGGATGAGTGCGGGAGGGGCGGAGGAGTGCGGGAGGAGCACGTAGAGAGGGTGAGTGCGCATAGGGGGAACGAATAAGAGTGCATGGAACCGACTAGAGCGCATTGAATTGCGTGACATACATAGCATGATTTGGAATGCTGGGAATGTTTGAAAGAGCATATAACCCATCATATCTCACCACCACGCTTACTCTCTTCTTTACACCACCACTCAACTAGAACACAGAGATGCTATGACACCATTCGGTATATCTGTTCTCATACCTACACCTGCCGCTCACTCCCCATCATTCTAAGTAAACACTGCTGGTTACACACCCCCCCAGCCAGACGTTCTCCTCAGGCCTAACGCAGCCACATTCGGTCTGGATAAATCCTGCCAGAATGAACACATACTACAGATCTCTCAACCACCACACCTACCGCTAAAAATCAGCTATTACATGAATTCCGCACCAGTTGCACACATACCCAGTGCTCACATGCACCTTTGACTCGCTCTACACTCTACTGACCTGAACTTGGGTTCCCAAGGGTGTTCAACCTACCAGCGCCTTCAGACCATACCAATGGTATATAAGGCGCTATATAAATGCAAAATAACATAACATATCTGTCTTCAAGTCTTCTCCCCTTCTTTTGCATCATTTGCATCCTAAGAGGGCACTCATTAACTAGGTATCTCGAGCGAGGAACATTTCAGCTCTGCTTTGCCAGTGCTTGTGTGTGCAGAGTTATTACTAACCAACGGTGTCTGTTGGATTGTTCTCTGCACTTCTGAATGAAATGATACTGCCGATAAATTGCCTGTAGGTCTTTGAGCTCATCCTACCAGAGGCATGGAGGTGCCATCTCCTTTGCAGAGGCGTGTCCTTATTTCTGGAATCTGTCAGGTGACTATGGAGGCAACCTTGCATGTGTTTGCCACATACTCCAGTTGTTTCTGGTTCTAGGTGGTGGTTCCTGGCTCACCTCCAGGTTCTGTACTGCTGAGGAAGCATTTCCACGTTGAAGAGTCTGTTGAAGTAAGAAATCCACTAGGACACATTTCTTTTTCTGATAAGAGATTCCTCATTGCAATTCCACCGTTCTCTCATTACAGAATGCCTGTAACCTCTGGCAGTTCTGCAGTTCCTCAACCTCCAAGTGCAGCAAACATGGGTGGCATGATGATCATGGGGTGCAGCTGGCACCATATTTACAGCCCATGACTTCACATCTTGAGTCATGGGCACCAAATTTGCAGATGCTCGCAGTGCAATCCCCGGTGGTTGAGAATAAAATTTGTTTGGCAGGGCTTTTTAATATGAGAAATCAGACGGAGAGTGGATTAAACCATCAGAAAGAACTTTACCTAAGGTAAGTAATGTTTTGTTCTCGTAAAATCCAATCGCGTGCAGACGAGAAGTGTTTATGTTGGCTTTGCTAATAGATATAGTTCAAATGACTGACAGATCAAAACATTATGAAGCGCAACCTGATTTGTGAATTGAAGTTAGCTGTTAAAGACTTTTGTACCTTTCCTTCTTTACAGCCAGCTCCCTTATGATGTCACCCCTGAGCAGGCACTAAGCCACCCAGAGGTCCAGCGGCGCCTGGACATATCCATCCGTAACTTGATAACAGTCGCAGATAAATTCTTCTCCACCATCACATCCAGTGTGGAGAACATTCCGTACGTATATTTTAAACCAGCTGTAGCATGAATCCGGGGACTACAAGGCATTGTTAAATTAGAGCTAGTCTTCTAGTATGCTCAAGAGTATGTGGTAGTAAATTTGCAACTGGGCATGAGAACTTTGCATATCACTAGCTATTCACAAGTCCAGGTTAAAATGAAATATTCATTTAAAATCAGGTTTTTAACATTACTTTGTTTTTTTGCATGATCTTTTTTTTTTTTTTTTAATTCTCTCCGATGTTAACGCAAACATTAAATCGTACTGGGCATATCCGCGGACAGTACAATATTTGACAGAGTGGTGGATGGTACTTTACAAGGGGAAAATCTGGTTATTGATCAGTGGTTTTCAATGTGTAAATCCTTTGTGTGGTTTTGCCATTTTAGTAAAAACAATAGTCTAATTGCTCACACTTTTCAAACTAATGCAGTTTGTCCTTTTTTGAGAATATGGTACAGGAGAGAAATTGAGAAGGTCAGAACTTGCTCAGCTTTTTTTAACTTTATCTTGCACTGACAGACCCAATACAGTATTCTTGAACACATGGTCCAGTATCAGATACTTAAATCAGTTTATCGCCATATTATTACGCAGTTACAATGCACGTTTCATTCTTTTCTTCTTCTTGTAGTATCTTGTCTGCCAGGTATTGCCTGAACCCACCCCAGATGCCTTTCAGACGGCTAGTTATTGGCAACAATGCAATGTATGTTTCTTCTTTATCATTTGCCCAGGTTAGCTCTCTTAGCCCCAGCACCGGCGGCTCTTTATCTTTCCACCGAATTAGTATCACACTTTTGCCCAGCAGAAGACTTAGGTTGAGACATTTATGTTGGGTGGGATTCATTTTAGAAACAATGCCCAAAACACATAACCCCGGGTCCCACTCTGTAGGGCGGTCAGACATGGCATTCAGTTCATTACAGACATCAGCCCAATACCCTGCAATCTTAACACATGACCATAACATATGAAAAATACCTGCATCCTCACTCCCGCATCTGGGACATGTCCCTGTTGCCGCGACGTATATACTTTTCAGACGTGCAGGGTTAAAATGGACTCTGTTGAGTATCTTGTAATGGATCAGCCGGTATCTGGAATTACAGGATATGCACTTTGTTAGACCAGTGTGTGTCCGTAAGAGTGGTCCCTAGGTCCTATTCCCATTCGCTTTTAGTATTAGGGGTTTGAGGCGCTCTGTGCAACAATAACATTTTATATAATGTGGACGCAGACTACTCGGAGTGAGCACATATCCCAGCTTTAGTGTGTTGGGGGTTCTTCAGGAAAGCCCATCCACGTTTTGGCCATTGCTGAGCATAGTCTGAGGTATTGTAGCCGATGAAGCAGCATATCACCCACAATGGGCTTAGTCCCCTCCCAGCTAATGAAGTGTTTGTCTACGAATACGTCCGCCATCATGCGAATGCTCCTCTTTCTCCAGTGTGCGGACATTGCCGAGTCCTGCGTCCGGGGGAAGATAGGATGCACCCCAGAGAGGCATGCAGGGGTGATAGACTACTGTTTTGTGGGTTGCTTGGTAGCCTATCCCACACCCTACATGTCACTGATATTGGGTTCATGGTGGTGTCATGTATTCGCTTCCTCGCAGCTAGTTTGTGTAGCAGCTCTTCAGGGCCTTCACCTTGTGTTTCGTCGCCCCCGGGTGCCCCTTCTGTCCAAGACATGGCATAGTGAGCTTGCGCCGTAAGGAAATGGTGTTCAAAGTCTGGGGCACACAGTCCATCCTTCTCATATGATTCAGTGAAGTGCTTCCAACTAAGTCTCGGTTGTCCATTCCATATAAAGGTTAAACACACTCTCTGTATTTTAGTGAGGAAAGATCTTCCCAGCCATACTGGTATGGTGCAGAATAGATAAAACAGCTTTGGGAGTATGATCATTTTGACCAGCTCTAGACGTCCCTTTAATGAAATTGGGAGGCGCGCCCAACGGGTAAGTTTGGTGCAAAGAGCCTCCTCAAGTTTCCCGTAATTAGGTGATCGAGTAAGTGGAGTCGTCCTCGCTATGTCCTCTCACAGATATTTCACACTACTAGGTGCCCATGCCAGACCATGTGAGTCCGCAGGGCGTTTAGTTGCGTCTGTTAGCGGGAATACCTTGGATTTTGTTGCATTCAGCGTGAAGCCCGAGTAATCACCAAATTCTCTCACCGCATTCAGTACTTTTGCCATATACGTCTACGGATTTTCAATATATAACATGATATCATAGGTGTATAGAGTGACAAGTTCTGTTTTCCCTACTAGTATTATCCCGGCTTTGCCAAACCCTGCTCTGAGCAAGTCGGCCAGTGGTTCGATCACTAAAGCGAACAATAGCAGGAATAAGGGACACCCGTGCCCTGTGCCTCCAGCTAACTCGAGTATTTGCGATAATATCCCATTCACGCTCACCCTCACGTGAGGCCGTGTGTAAAGCACCCAAACCTATTTTATGAATTTCGGGCCAAAGCCATAGTTCTCGAGCACTTTGAATAGAAAAGGCCAATAGATAGTGTTAAAAGCCTTCTGCATATCTAAAGCTATAGCGACCTCTTCTGTATTTCTCAGGATATTCGCCAAGATATTGTAGCATTGACAGATATTTGTGGCTGTGGACTTGCCCTGTACAAACCCTGCTTAATCTGCGTGCACCATATGGGGCATAAAGGGATTAAGACGAGTTGCCAGTAGCTTTGCAAATATGTTTGCATCCGTATTTATTAGGTAAAGGGGCCGATAAGAGCTGCAGTCTTCTGTTTTTTCCCTGGCTTATGCAGCAATCTTATGACCACTTCACGCGTGGTATCTGGGAATATCCCCAGCTCTAGGGCCTCAGTCTACAAAGTGAGTAGACGAGGTCCAATTATATCTATGAATTCTTTGTAGAACTCTGCCCCCAAGCCATCACTGCCAGGTGCCTTACCGCCAGGTAGGGCTTTTATGGCTTCCTTAATTTCGGCCAACGTTATGGGGGTGTCCAGAGTATCTTTGGCCTCTTTAGATAACAGGGTGGTAGGTATCTTAAAGAGATAGCTTCTGTGGCAGTGCTCTGGGGCGAATACAGACTAGCTTAAAAGTCGAACTCCTTGCCAATTGCCTCCTGACCCGTGACTACCACACCGCCCGTCCCCGTAATACATGGTATAATCGCTGTCCCCTTTTCGCCCCGGACTAACCGTGCCAATAGTCTGCCTGGAAGCTCATGCTCACCATATCTCTGTGCTGCAGCCTGTCTATTAAAGTACCATATTTTTCGGTCCGCTGCGGCTCGGCAACCGTCTAGTTATGTTTTAATTGCCAATGATATGCCCACTGTCGGGGAGGCTGCGTATCGTCCCTGAAGTTCGGCTATTTCCCCTTCCCTCCTTTTCAGTTCCTTACGTATCTCTTTAAGGACCCCCATTTCAGTGGCCATGGCAATACCTCTTATATAAGACTTAAATGTTTGCCACTGCGTGAGTGCCGACAGACCCGTCATTATGTTCAAAATATTCATGGATGTGTTGTGCCAGATTGGTTTTGAATACTGGGTCTGTCAATGCCACTGCTTTAAATCGCCATGGGATCTGCTGTGGGGCTGCCTCTGGGATGGATAGATTTACTAGTACTGGGGAATGATCTGATAGGGTTTTGGGTAGCAATGAAGTTTCTAACATCCAGCTTAACTCTTCTTGGGTTACCAACCAGAAGTCGATCCTAGAATGCATATCGTGCACCGAAGAGTAGAAAGTGTAAGCGTGCTGTTTGCCGTGAAGTGCTCGCCAGGCGTCTGTTAAACGTACATCTGCCATGCATTTGCCTATTTAGCGTGCTGCATTAGATAGTGGTCTCGTGGTAGATGATGTTCTGTCTAGGCTCAGATCTAGCGTGGTGTTGAAGTCCCCCCCCCCCCCCCCCGCAGATGATTTGGGCTGTGGGATATTTAGCCCATTTCTGGAACATCTCAGTGTAGAATACCCGGTCGCCTACATTGGGGCCATATATATGAACTAGTAATATTTCAGTAGGGCCTATTTTACCATGTACTAGTATGTATCTGCTGTTAGGGTCAGCTTCTGTAGCCAAGGGAATGAATGGTATTGTTTTGTGCACGAGTGTCAAGACACCCCTAGCCCTAGATGAATAAGATGGGTAAAAAACGGTGTGCGCCCCATCCTGGAGCAAATTTACTGCCCTGTTCCTCTAGTAGTTGTGTCTCTTGAAGGAATGATATGCGCGCGCCAAGCCTGTTTGTATTTTTTGTTTATTATTTGTAGATGTATGACATCACCTTGCGTGCTTTAATCGGCATACTCGGGCCTCTGACATTCCAGCTCATCAGCGTTATAGCCTCGGGGTTCGCGCTAGGCATTTGTAACATTCTCCGCTATGTCTGTCACAGTGTTTAAACATGAATTTGTGTTGACATTATTATCAGATCTATTCTGTCTGTGCATTGTTTTAACTTTAACAACCCAACTTCTTCCCTCTCTGCCCCCTCATAGTTCCTCAAACTTCCACTACGCATTTCCCGTCCCCTCTTCCCCCCTCCTCCTCTGCACACTACTGTACCTTTACCTAACCATTGCACTTGCATGTGGGGGGAGGAGGGTTCACTTCGGTGATGGCGAGGGCCGGTCATGATGTAACTATTTCGCCTTGGCTAAATCTTACTTGTGTTACTATCGCTCATAACTTCTTATAACAAATCACATGTTACATTTCACAGCACTGTACCCAAAATCAGGAGAAGGTGCGCATGCCTTTCATGTCAGGTTATGTTACATGCTCCGGTGGGGCAATTCCCCTGAGTAATGTTTCCAGGACTTCTCATTCAGCAGCTTCTTCCCTTTGCGGGGACCGCCCGTTCGGAATATGGATGTTTGCATCTAGAAAAAAGAGTGCCTCCTCTGGAAACGTGAAGAAATAGGTTTTGTTGTTATGTTGCAGTCAGAGCCTGGCAAGCTACACCATCGCATATGGAATCTTCCATTCACGGAGCATCATCTTCACTCCCAAGAAAGTTTGCTGTTCTTGTTGCACCGACAGGATGTAATCCAGGAATATATGGATTATGTTGGATCCAAGCTTCAGTTCGTGTTTATCCCTGGCTGCTCGTAGTACCAAGTCCCTGTAGTTCATCAGTTTGGCTATTACCAGACTTGGGTATGCACCGGGTTTGGGGCGAGGGGGGGTTTTATGTGCCTGTTCCACCACAAACATTGCCGACGGGCCAGGGTTGCCGAGCAGGTCTTTAAGTAGTTATTCCACCGCCTGTTCCATTGGGCCCTTGAGTGCATCCTCGGGGACTCTGATTATGCGAATGTTATTGTGGCGTGACTTCGCCTCCAAACCCTTGCATTTTAGCTTTACTGTGCCCAGGTCTTTGGTCATACTGGTGACTGTGTTCTGTAGAGCAAGAACATCTACCGTCCTGCTTTTCCTTGTCTCGGCTTCAGTGATGCGCCCTGTAGCTTTCTCAAGTTGGCTCTGGAATGATGTCATGTTGGTGTTTATTCCATCTAGTGTGTCATTTAGTGCTGCAAACCCTTGTTGCATGGAGTTGTAGACCCCCAACAGGTCCATGGGTGGTTGCGGCGATGGTGATGTGGGTGAGGTCATTTGGGCAGAGGTGTTATTACTCGTGCCTTCCCCTTTGGTAGATGGTTTTGTAAACCTTTCTATTGATCCTTTCTTTTTAGCAGCAGCCCCCTTGGGCATCGTACTGTTTCAATGTTCACGCATTTACGTTAGGTGTCGCAAAGGTTGTGTTGCGGCTGGCCCTTTATAATAGGCAAGTGTTTGGGTTTTCTTTCCTGGTTATCGTGCGAAAACCAGTGAGGAGCGTGAGTTAGGGCGCAGGTGGGGCAGAGTAATGTCCAGGGCGTGTAGGTCTGCTTGGTTGTGTAATTATTTATAGTGGACATATCAGGGTAGTTCAGTTGGGTCCTGCACCCAAAGATGTAACTAAAAGCTCCTCCTCATGAGGTTGTAATTGGTTATTTATCTTTGTCCTTTTACATACTATGTAGCGTGGGTGCGTCACTTGGAGGGCCGGGCACCGAGTCCCTTTATTGAGGCCGTGGGGAGTGCTCCTTGCATCAGTTAAAGCACTAGTCTTGCCTTCTTATACCTATGTTTCTGTGCTTTGGTCTGCACTGCACAGCAGATGGGCACAGCTGTCTATTCTTCTGGTTGTAGTGGGTAGGCCACTATATAGCTAGTGTGCACCGTGTAGTGTGCACCTCTTGATAAAGCGTCTCTTGGTCGCAGTAGGTATCAGCAGTAGGTATCAGCAGCGTGTGGTTTGTGAGTCTGTCAGGTCGCCGCCTGTGTGTACGGCCCTTGTGATCGTGCAGCCCGCGGTAGAGAGCAGAACTATGAGACACCACTCACTCTATTTTTGTTGGCGCACCAGATCCCTATACCCCCATCCGCTCGGTGCCTTTTCATGCTCGTAGGGGGTTCGGTAGGTGTGTTGCCTGATGGTGCCAAAAGTGCAGAAAGTCTGGTTGCGGGATCAATGTGGCATGGGTCTTTGTAGTTTTATTTGTGCCTTTATGCAACTGTTATTCCGGCAGTGTCGAGGGTCTGCTGGTGCCGTCCTCATGCTCGCCCCAGCTTGGGCCCCTGGAATGTTCCACTGAGTTATGCCTTGTCGGCCACCTCGCGGCCGCCCCGACAGTGTTGCGGGCAGGTAGGTGCAGGTGTGCTCCTGGGTCTCACTACGTGTCCTTGTGTGCCGGTGGGGACTGATTGCGCTCCGGATACTTAGTATAGTGACCCACGTTCCCTCGGTTATTGTTAGCGGGGCCTGTGGTGTATCTGGGTCCCCTTACCTCAGAGGCTAGGGCCTGGCATCTGGGCATTCTATCAGTGGGGGCGCATGGATTCTTCAGGGGTCGTCTCCTCAGCAGGCAGCCACTCTGCGCTCCGCAGTCCGGTAATTCAGGGCAGGCATTCCAGGTAATTCAGGGCAGGCATTCCATGTGGATGTGATGGGACTGCGGAGTGCCTCATCTCTGGTGTAACTCAGTCTGATCTCCATTGGGGCTGTTGTTCGGATCACTGTAGCAGTGTATGTCACGCAGGTTCTACACTACGCATATTCCACGGTCCCCTCCGTTGCCATCCGCGGGGTAGAGCCCCACATGCCAACTGAGGCAGCTCCCTCTGGGCGACCAAGTTGAGGTGGTGCTGCTGTGGCCCCCACGGTGTGTGTCGAGTTGTTGGCGATGTGCCGCGGTGTCCTTGCGGATCGCTTTGGGAGACCCCAGTTATTTTACCCCTGCAGCGTGTACCTTCGATGAGGCCGCAGGGGGCCGTGCAGAAAGTCACTGCATCTCTGGCTCTGCTTCACGGTTTCACGTGAAATTTCGCCTTGGGGTGGACAAGTCCTTTACACATCTTCTCTACAATTATCGTGAAAAAAAAGGCATTTATTAACTATTTCTCTGGCCAGGACCCCAGTTCGTCCCTGGAGCGTGCGCTCAGTGATGCATGCAGCCAACCAGCACAACAGCGCCCCCCAGAACTTGCTCTACTTTGCTGTCAAAGTAAAATTGTTTCAATGGATTGCCTTCTCCCAAAGATTCCTCATCTTGATAGATTCCCATCCAGCATCAGCTGCTTGGATATGTTTTTATGGCTCTTGACACCCTCTTGTTCGGCCGCTTCACTCCTCGACTCTGGACTTGATGTTGATCGCCATACTAAAGGGATGCACTACGTGCCCTGACCTCGGTCCCCCCACCCCCTCTCGCTGGTAGAGCCAGGGGGTAGCAGGGAACAAAGTGGGGAACTGAGGTAAGGGTACGTAGGGCATCCTTTTAGTATGGTGAATTATATTACACTCAGTCGAAGAGTGACTTGGCCGAATATGAGGGCGTGAAGAGACACACTTCGCCTCTGTCGAAAGCCCTCTTGATGCTGGATGGGACATCTATCAAGATGAGGAATCTGTGGGAGAAGAATCCTTAGGAGGAACATTACTGGGAAGTAATTTCTCAAATGTTCATGAATAAGTAACTACTGTAGGTATGAGTCGTAATCTGAGCCTTCATTTGTGGGCTTTAGTGTGCAGTGTCAAAATTTGGATTTTGGAATCATTGATGAATAAACCGCTTCATTGCCTCATCCATTCTTGAACATGAGTGATGTGCATTTTCTGCATCCATTTTTAAAGGCATCCTGCGTTGACCAATCAAGGGGACTGAGTGCGTAGCAAGTGCTTACATATGTAGATATCTGGTTTTAAAAAACCTTTGGAGTGACTTTGAAGTGCTGGTTTATTGCAACACAACCCCTGAAATTTGAAAGAGGTTGGAAAGTACACAACCTTAATTCTGGACCCCCCCCCCCACCCCCCGCTCCCCATTGACTAGCCCATAAGCACATTGATAACACCACAAATCGTGACACATTACACAACCCATTAGTGAACATTTTATAGTTTGTTTGACAACATATAACACAATATTTTTAGGTATATGTGGTACATGGTAAGAGATCAAATGTAATATCTTTGTTTGTCAAACTTACTTAATTGAATAGAGACTCATTTCCCCAGTAAAATGAAGCAATACCTTTTAGAATGTAGTTTGTTCGCAAGATAATGTATTTTCATATACACTATAAAGCAATAGATGTTCTCTTCCTATATATTGATAATCATTTGTGCTCAAAGCATAGAACTTTTTTTCCTCATGATTGACCATTGCATGTTAGCTACAAAACACTACCTTTCGGTTTGTGTTCTACCTTCTCCTTAGTTGAACTAAGTTTGTTTGATGTGATATGAAAAGAAAACGTTGCTGTCCTTCTCTTGGCGCTTGCAAAGACTTGGAACTACTCGCAACGTACATATAATACTGTTCCAAAAAACGATATTGTGTACTTTTGGGCATGTAACGAGCCTGGTTGTAAGTGCAAATAAGGCTGTGCCACTATAACACTTTTAGAAACGGACAGCTGCTATGATAGGGAAATGGCCCACAACCAAGCGCCAAAACAAAAATCATATTTATCCCTGGATGCAAGCGGTACTCAAAGAATTGACACTACTTTACAAGTTTCCATTTTTCGATTTGTATTGCAAATTAGTTTACAATGGATTGTCTTTCACCCGCAGATTCCTCATCAGATAGTTATCCATTGCAGCGTCATTTGCTCAGAAAAGATTTAGACAGGGGGCCATAGTGCAAGTCGACTCGGGCACCGATCCGTCTTGCTGCGATGTGTCGGTCGTCGTACATATACCGCGTCAATCCGTTCCTTTTTTCATCGCGCTTAGCATGCTGCTCACGGAACAACTCTCCTGAGAATTTTTTCAACTAACGCATTCATCGCTTGGTCAATACAATTTCGATACCATGTACACTCCCAAGTTGTCAGGTTTCAAGCGCTGCAAGGACTGCAGTTCCAAAATGTCCATCACAGATCCACACAGCGTCTGATGCCTTGGTGTCGATCACATCACCAAGGACTGTGGTTCTTGTAAGGACATGACCCCGAAATCTCTACGGGGAGGGCCGGAAAACAGAGGGTAGGCCTAAATCTCTGGCCTGCCCGAGCGACAGTGGTCGGAGTCGATACGGAGGGGCCTACTCCTGAAAAGGAGGATAGGCATCAGAAGAAAACAGGTCACCCACTCGGAGCCACTCCTCTTCCTAATCGCCCATAAAAAGAAAAGGCATCATTGATTCAGGAACGGATCCGACTCGTCGGATGAACCCCATAAGTCACAGCACCATCACTATGGAAGACCTTGCCACCTCCTCTCCAAAATGAACCCTCATAGCTTATTTTCAGATAACGACTCAAAACTCTGTTGCTCGGCAAGTACGTCTAAGCTTCACTCCACCGAATAACTTCACTGTCTGTTGCCAATCGTGTATCAGAGCTGTGATGCCGCTGTCAACAAATGAAATAAAATAAAAATAAGTTGTTGGCGGTCCGACATCGAAGGCCGAGTGGGAGGCTTGCAAAGAGCAGGCAATCAACATGTTTCAGAAAGCAGCTGCAAATGATTCCCTCAAAGCAACAGGCTTTGGTGGATCCAGTGGCACCAGGTAACCCCAGCCTCAAGCTGACCACTGTGACGTTGTCAAAGCCCTCTGGCTTGCTGTCGCTTGTGGTCGGTACGGCCTCTGCATCGATGGTAGCCAATATGCCCCCGGCACCGGTTACTACCAGTGGGTCCCAGGCAAAGCATCTTTTGGTACCGGTTGAAACAGGAACATCTGCATCGGTCCGATAGCCGAATGTTCATTCGTCCCACATTCGATGACTGAGTTTTTCAACACATTGGTGACCATTTTCTACAAGAAGGACTAGATGTGTGTTGCTTCGACTCTGCTTACCCAGGTGCTGGGGGGCAGAGATTATTTTGCTGTTCAGGTGGATTTTGTCACATTAGCTAAGGGCCTTCATGATGCCAGAATCCTGGACACAGCAGGCTCACCCTTATGGGCATGCAAATGCCAAGTACTGTTTAGTTTTAGTTTATTTATATGTAAAGCACACCAAACCCTGGGTTAACTTGGTGCTAGAACTTAAACAGTTAGAGGCATACAAAGCATTATAACAAACGGAGTGCTGACCGACCGGCGTTTACCAGATGTTCGGGAATGTAGATAGATACAAGTGAGACTGTAGCAGAGTCACCAGAAGTTACAGTTTGGTCGACAGTGCCAAGCAGCCAGTGTTACATACATTGATACAGAAGAATTGAACATGCGCATACGTTTTTTGCACAGCAAAATTGGCTAAGCGTGTTTCTTATCGAAGAGCCAGGTCCAGAAGGAGTTTTCCATTCTGATGGTGAGAGGAAGGGAGGTCCGAGATTTGGCGGCCAGCACCACTAAACTAGCTCCTCCAGCTCTTTAGTTTAAATCTTGGGATAGTGAAGCAATGTGAGTACAGAGCTCTGGTAGGCCTGATTGATTGGTGTTTGGAGAATTTGTTCGACAGGTACTTAGGGGCAGAGTTTGACCGGCATTTGTGGATGATGACTAAAGTGCGGAGGGAAATTCTACTGTGCACGGGAAGCCAGTGGGTGTCCTGTCTAAAGCTGGTGATGTGGTTAGATCTGGGGATGTTCAATGCAGATCTCAAGGTGTTCTTTTGCAAGACCTGAAGTCTGTTGAAGTTCAGTTCAGAGGAGCCTAGATAAAGGGTGCTGCAATAGTCTATTTTGGAGAGTACTAAGGCCTTGGCTAACGTAATGCAGCTATTAGGTGACCGAAATGATTTGCAAGCGTTAATCATCTTGTTGGTGTACGCAGTAGTGGAGGCGGTGGCACTCACTTGCTTCTTGAGTGAAAGGGTGGACTCCAAATAGACTCCCAAGGTTTTGATTTCCTTGGCAACTTTAATAGAATTCCCATCGATGTCGAAGGACGTGTATCGAAGGTCTAGTTTGTTTAAACGTGTTTGGGAACCCACTATCGGGAGCTCTGTCTTCTCATCGTTGAGACATAGGCTGTGGTTTGCCATCCACACCTGGATCTTCAAGAATATGTTGTTAATAAGTTTGGGTTTGGAATCCTCTTCATAGCACCCTGTCAACGTAATGAGAACTTGGGTGTCATCAGCGTAATTTGTGTATGTGACACCCAGGTTATTGAGACAGTCAAAGAGGAGCTTTGTGAAGATGTTATAAGGCGTCCGCGTGACGCAAGAGCCTTGCGGCGCGCCACAGAGGATAGGGATTGTGTCGGCAGAGGCTGAGGGTGCGAAGACCCTAGTGGTTCGATTAGAGAGAAATGAGTGTATCCAGTTAGATGTGTTACTAGAGAACACACCCACTGTGGTCAAATGATCTGTGAGGATCTGGTGATCGACAAGATCAAATGCTGCTGATAGGTCTAACAGGAGCATGGCCAGGTTACCTTTATCCTTGGCCTCATCCATTTGGTCAAGATGGACGAGTCTGCAAAGTACTCTCTCCAGTCTGCCCGCCAGGCATTTCGCCAGTACCTTCGCATCCGAGTTTATAAGGGAAATGGGACGGTAGGAACCGCAAAGTGTGGGATTGCGCCCTTTTTTGTGAAACACAACTAGATTAGCTTGTAGGAGAGATGCGGGGAGTCGATGTGCTTCCAGGGCCTCGCGAAACATTAGTCCCATCTGCTGGGCTAGTTACTCTATAATGAGCTTGTACACATCTATGGGGAGACTGGCTGGTCCGGCGGCTTTACCCAAGGTCAGTCCTCGTATGGCCCTTATGACTCAAACATGCTCTTGTGCACCCTCTGCCTAAAAAACCCTCCGCCGAATCGTCTATTCCGGCAAACTACTGCCTGATCTCCATCACCTCTTTCCTGGGAAAACTCCTGGGGAAGCTGGCTATCGGCCAACTTACCCTCCACACTGAATCTGTTAGTTGGCTCCTTGACCATCAGTCTGGCTTCAGAGCATCCAGAGGCACAGAAACTGCTCTTCTGAACACCTATGAAGACCTACTCTCAAATCTTGACTCTAACTCTCCCTCCGCCCT
Source organism: Ambystoma mexicanum (assembly GCF_040938575.1). Lineage (NCBI taxonomy): Eukaryota > Metazoa > Chordata > Amphibia > Caudata > Ambystomatidae > Ambystoma > Ambystoma mexicanum. Next base: position 1,478,710,909 of record NC_090921.1, read on the forward strand.
CATTCTTCTTGCCCTCTCTTCTGCATTTGATACGGTAAACCACAACATCCTGATCACCCGTCTCCGTGATACCCCTGGCATCACTGATTAGCCTGGCGTGGCTTGTCTCCTTTATCTCTAACCGGCCCTTCCAGTTGGAACTTGGGTCCTTTCTCTCTCATCTATAACTCTCTCTACCTGTGGTGTCCCTCTGGGATAACCTGTCCCCCTTGTTCTTCAATATCTACGTGGCCCCCTTGTCCCACAGGATCTCTACTTTTATCTCTACTTTTATCTCTAACTTTCAGTGTCATGCGGATGACACGCAGCTCTTTCAGGCTACCCTCATCCGCCTCCTACTCGGTCATCCACGACTGTCTATTGGTAATTCAGTCCTGGTGTGCTGCTATCGATCTGTGCCTGAATTCCAGTAAGACGGAGATTGTCCTCATTGGGACCCCTGCTCCCGCTTTATGACTCACACTGGCCGCTCTTGCTTGGCCAATGCGCCTACCAATGAGGCAAAGAATCTTGGGGTCATCTTCGACTCCACCCTCACCTTCTCTTTGCAAATCTTAGACCTCTCAAAAAGTCCCACTACCAACTGCACCTCCTCAGAGGTATTCTAACTTTCCTCACTTTTCCCCCAGAGGCTCATCACCTCAAGAACTCTGGTTCTTTCTAGGCTGGACTATTGCAACAGCCTCTTTCTCAATCTTCCTTCTACTCTCCGTGCTCTACAACTCATCCAGAACAGAACCGCGAGACTTACCTTTGGCCTCAAACCCAGGGACTGCATCTCTCTGGCACTGAAATCCGTCCACTGGCTCCCTGTGGCTGCAAGGATCAAGTTCAAGACCCTATGCATAATCCACAAGGCTTTCTGGGGCCGGTGCCGGTTTAGGTCTATTTGTCTATTTGACCTAAAACATTTGACCTAATCACATTTGATAGAATTTATTTGACATTTCTTTCGGTGTAAAATGCGTCGGGAGGCCCCCTGCAACCCTCCTACCCACTTCCCCTCAACCTAATCTATACCTTTACCCACTATATATATATTTAATTAAATTTGACCCAAAAAAAGGCCAAAAAATGTGATCTAATGTTTTTAAGTCAATTATGCTAATACCGCCAGGGCCTGCAATATCTACAACGCTCTCTTCGTAAATACTCTCCCTCTGGAGTCCTCGGCTCGTCCTCCAACACTCTTCGGGTGAATGGCTTTCACAAACAGGATTTTGGAGGTGTAGATCATTATCCTCTGCAGGCGCCTCCCTCTGGAACAGCCTCCCTGCCTCTTTGTCTTGAGCCGGAGCACCTTTAGTTACGGAAACTGCCCAAGGCCTTCCTCTTCTCTTCCTCATTCTCTCTGCCTCTCCCTTGCTAACCTCTGTTCTATTTCTCTCCACCCTCCTTCTCCAACCTAACTCTGTTCAGTTTTTGCTGACTGGCTACTTGGCTCACCTCTAGTGCCTTACAGGTCCCAGGCCCCACCCGCCTGTCTTTGCACTTGCTTCTGGGCCGCTGCTCTTTGTTCAGCATTACTGCGCTTTCAGCTTTTGCCCCATGAGTGAGGCAACCTCTCTGCACTTAACCCAGGGTCTTGTTGGACTAGACATGGTTGGTCCCCACAACCACCCCCTCCTCGCACCTCTGTTCTGTACGCATGCATGACCTAAATGTACTAGGACTAGTAATGTTAGTCTGTCCTGTCCGTCCGTCCCCTTTTGTTGTTTCTGCCCCCCACAACCCTCCTCCCTAGCTTGGTTTCAACTGTAACACTTCGTGCACTTGCACTAGGAGAAATGCTGTCAGGCCCGGTATGCTAGTTTTTCTGTTTTAGATCATTCAGAAACTTCAAGGCCTAAGAATGATTACTGTATACCCTTGTTCCTTTCCCGCCTTGAAGCACTCCACATGTGTATAAGCGCTGTATAAATAAACAATTACAATTACCTTCTCATCCTCCAATCGAGCATTTAAGAGATCCAGGTAAGCAGGGGCGAGTGTTGGGAGAGGAATGTTGCTAAGGAACGCTGTGATTTGTCTTGTCTCGTTGTGGCGGGGCAGCGTGAAGGTCTATAGTGCTCAGCAAATCGTTCGTTGATGGCTTAGTCCCCCGTGAATAGCCCACCGTCAGCCCCCCTGATGGATGTAATGAGTCGACTAAGCTGTTTGCCCTTTATGGCTAGAGCGATCATGCAAAGGGATCTGTCGCCAGCAGTATACAGATCCACCGCCCACTTGCAGAAGGCCTTCTGAGCCCTAGCGGTGGTGATGTGTGTGATTTCCGATAGAGTTTTACTGTCCTGCTGTGTGTCCGAGTGTCTCTATTGGTTTTGTGCGTGCGGTTGGCCACCTTGAGCTCGGCCATCAGTTGAGCTTCCCTGGCTGCCCACAATTTCTTTTTGTATGCCCAACGCAAGATGAATTGCCCTCTAACAAAAGCTTTACAGGGGTCATAACACTGGGAGCTATTGAATACATCTATTAAGTTATCCTGCCAGAACCTGCCCAGAACTTACATCAGGGACTCTGCCAGATCAGGGTAATGCAGCGCCATTAGGTTCTGCCTCAAGTGGGGGCTTTGACAGGGGTGTCAGCGATGGTGAGACACATAAGGACCGGGGCATGATCAGTGTGTGTCATGGGGAGGATTGATCCATGTTTCCACCATGTGCAGCATTGTGCTGGCGAGTAGACCATAATCTAGCCTAGAGTAGCTCTGGTGGTGGTTAGAGTAGAATGTGGGCATGTAGACTTCTCCACACGTCCACCAGCAGGTCCACCATCGGGATCCAGAGTGTCCGATCTTTTTTCAAGGCGGGTCTGCTACCCCAGTGTGAGGGGTTATGTTGGTCGATCTCGGGCTGTATTTCTATGTTGACGTCACCCCTTCCAACAATGACAGGCAGCCCATTAGTGGTGCACATGTAACCTGCACATGTACAAAAAACCCAGATGTGTCCGTCATGGGGCTGTATATGTTTGAGGGTGTAGGCTGATTATGGAGCAGGCTGTGTAGCAGAATGAATCGTCCCTCCTTGTCCGTTTCTGTAGTATTTGAATGGGGACCCTCTGGTGCAACATAATCGATGCACTTTTCCGATTCGTGAGCGTCTAAATGGGTTTCCTGCAGAAATTTGATGTCCCCATGCAGGTCATGAAGCATGTTTAACAGTCGTCTCCTCCTGATAGGTTGTCCCAGACCATGGATATTAAGGGTAAAACATGTGAGTGTGCTCATCCAAAACCCCTATATATTTGGCCATGACTCAGACCCCGGTAGAGGGCATGCAATTCCAACACATGCAATCCCCACCCATGGGCATTTGCAGGCTTGTATGTCTTATAACATAGATTTAACTTGGCAAGTGTGTCCCTCCCATTCCCCGAAGCACCTCCCACCCCCACCCAACCAAACAGTAAAACATTGGAATCTAAGAGCATGACTCCAATACAACTCTGAAAGCAAAATAGAGCCAATGAAAGGTAGCAAACAGGGCCGACCTCTTTGCTGCTGTCCATATCCCTGCATGCTCGCACTCCCCGGTCGGGAATGCCAGCCGCTGTGCCGTGGCCCTGAAGCAGGCAAATGGGGACCAGATGTTTCCGCCTGGGTGATAAGCCCCATCATAGTGGCCGTTCCAGCGTGATTCAAACTGCATATAGGTGTGAAATTGTGCATTGCTTGCAGCCATGGAGTGACTTTGCATCATCTTCATGTGTTTGCAATGCCACAGTGTTCATAAGATCCAGGTGGACAACATGTTGAGGCGAGGGGACACATGACGCCTTAGTGCAGGAGCATGCACTGCTATCATATGGCACATTAGTATTATCGCACCGGATCATCTTGCTGTCGGCCCAATCCTCGCGGCCTGCTTGCCTGCCTTCTTCCATCCTTCGCGAGATCGTGTTTGCCGTTGTGCACAGGGCTGTGTACGCGCCCTTTCTGGGTGAGACGGTTGCTCGACCGCAGGGGTGAAGTCTGTGACGATCGCATCCCTCAGTTTTAAGAAGCGCCATGCTTCCTCAGTGTCTTTGAATGAGTGCCATTGGTGATTAAATTGGATGGACCATACAAGTGGAAAGTTTAGGTAGTGCTTATGTTCGTATCCTTTCAGCGCTTCAAATAGTGGGCTGAAGGGCTTCCTGCGTTTCAGATGTTTATGTATTTATAAAGCGCACCTGGTACCCAAAGGCTTACGGGCGCTAACTTACAAACATTGAACTGAACAAAACCCAAACATCTGAAAGGACAGAGGATCAAGGGGCAAAAGAATGATTTCGGTAGGGGGCATACAGAAGTTCATCAAGGAGGGAGGGACGTAGGAGAAGAGTACTGTCTTAAGCTTTTTCTTGAAGACCTCTGTTGAGGATATGCTTCTTAGTGAGGGCATTAAGGCATTCTTTGCCAGGGAGGCCGCTATACCAAACGCACCATTCTTTGCCTTGTTGCTCTTACACCGAGTGGTGGTAAGAAGGTTGGAGTTATCGAATCTTAGGGACCTGGAGTTGTGTTTTATCATAATGGCTTCCTTGAGGTAGGCAGGCATTTGACCCAACACGCATTTGTGGGTAATAAGAAGTAACCTGAAGGAAACCCTAGCCCGGATCGGGAGCCAGTGAAGACGACTTCTAGATTCTTATAAATGATCTCTTTACTGAAGTCATTTAATGCCCCTCACTGCTCCATTTTAGATTACCTGGACACCTCCACAGAATAGTAATATGAGTGTTTTGTTCTCCATTCAGATGGACCCGGCCTCCCGGTAGTCTTGGAGTATGACCAGCTTATGCTGGAATTTGAGCAGGCGCATCGTGATGTAACGTGGCAGTCGCTGGGCGGAAGCTTGGCGGCGTGGGCTCTGTGAACTTGTTTGATGTATGCACAGGCTTCTCCAGATGAAGTTTAACCTGAAGAATGCCGTATATAAAGTCCTCCAGGTCACTCCCCTCAGCGTTTTCCAGCAGGATGGCCAGGCGTAGGTTGTTGCGCCTGGACCTGTTCTCCTGATTCTGCATCTTGGCCCCCAAATGCTGCACCTCTCTGATAATCCTGTGCAGATCCGAATTTGTTGTTTTGTAATTATCTTCGAGCGTGCTAATCTGCTGTTCATGGTCTGCTATTCTGTCGTCCTGGGCTTTCATTTGTGTGTGGACTTTCTGAATCTCCCTCCTGATAACTTTGACTGTGGCGTTCGTCTCTTGCGTTCATTGGCCAATTAGCTTAATCTCCCCCAGGATTGCTTGTAATTGCATCAAAATATCCATTTTAATGGGAGCACCTGGCAGATCTTCGCAGCATGGCACTGACAGTGTTGCTGTCTTCTCCACTATCAGATTCAGGAACATCCGGTGTGTGTTGCATCTCCGTGTGTCCACAAAACCAGTGGTGAAGCAGTGCATTGTCTTGCGGCCCACCGGGTCTTCGGTGCAGTGGGCTGGTCCACCACCAGACAACGTGCTCAGCGTAAGTGACGATGTTTTGCTGCCACTGCACCCCCTTAATAGCACGCTGATAGCAAAACATAGTAGGGGTGTTGGCGCGCAGGCAATGATGCCCCCATGGAGGCAAAGGAAACGTTGCACAGCTAGTGCCAGCTATTAAGGCGTGCCAATCGAATTTGGATGATTATGCTGGAATGAAGTGCAGCGGGTACATGGAGTAAGGCCCCCTTCGATGTCTTCCCTGTGTCCAGATGATTTAAGCACTCATTATAGTACTGCGTCGGGGCCCAAGCCTTTAATACCTTCAGTTGCGCCTCTATTTGGGGTCGTGGAAGTCCTGGAGCTGCCTATGTGGCGTAGACTACATGCTTACATGCAGGTTCCGGGTGTATCTGGACACAGAGGCCCATGGATTTTCTTAAGCATCTCAGCTGCCTGAAAAGAGGCGCATGAAGAGCGTGTTAGGGGTTGGCGGGCATAAACCATGGTTCTCACTCTTGAGCCGTTTTTGCAGTGGGTTATGGGGGTGCGCCAGTATGCCATGGTAGCAATGAAGTACGAGAGGTAGCTGCAGTGAGCTTTTACCCTGCTCCTCGCTACCCGCAGCAGGCTCTCACCTTCCAAGGTGTCTTAGAGCTTGTCACAGGGCCCGCACATAGTCTCACTCTCCTTCACTTAGGACGTGCTTCCAGCAATGGTCACTGATCCGCCGGTGACACTCGTTTAATATGGTATCATTCCATGCAGTGCCAGAATTCCCCACCACGTTGCGTGCTTATACCACTTCAAACACTTCAATCCCCCGGGCACTGGCTGCGACATGTAGATCCCTGCTCAGCCTCCTTGCCACAGTGCGAGCTCTTGCCTTGACGGCCCACATAGATGCAATGGCAGGGTCCGGCGGGCCACCTCCACGTGTCCCGGGCAGCCTCCTTGCTGCGACATGTATTGCAGCTGATGGTTGGTCAGCATGATCGAGGTAGGGGGACCCGCCCGCCTCACTGGCATTTGGTGGTAAGGATCACAACACCCGCTTTACTTTTCCAGCACCTCCCTGGAGGCGCACCCACTGCAATCCACCTCTAGGCGTTCAGCACTGCACGCTTAGCGGCACCGTGGGGCGGCTTCCGTTATCTCCCCCGACGTTGCAATTCTGCTCCTGACATCGCAGTGCCCAGGCCGGGTTGTTCGCCACCCCCAATGTCCCGCCACCGTGCACCCATGTCCCTTTTTAGTGATCTGTGCATTGAACATGGCTGTTCCAGCCTCTGCCACCTTCAGCTCCAGAGCGCGGTGAGCCACCCAGCCTCCGCGCTCAACAGATCTGCTCCATCAGTGTCGGCTCTGCAATCTGGGGCAGGCAGCCAGTTCAAGCCCCCAGTTTTTCACTGGTGTTGCTCCAATCGCTAAGGCGCACCCTGCATTCGTTTTTGCCACAAACCGACACTGCTACAAGGAAAATATTTACAGATTTTCGCTCCTCACGTTCTTAGCTCGTTCACCCAGCCGTCGTATTGCTCATGCTCTCGAGCGCCCCCTCACTGAAGCATTGTTTTCTAACATTGTATGTCTTCAATACAATCATTTATATGTTTGACATGTCAGATGTTGGTTTCAGGTTGCATTTTGTTGGCCTTCTCACCTCTTCTTCAGCATTGTTTTGAACACTTTGAGGTTCTTCCTCCTTGATGTCGAGTTAGAGGACACAAACCTAATTAAGATAGTTATCCAAAAGGCATTAGCAAAAACTCTACCAACAGGAATATTTTGTCTTGTTGGTTCTGTATGCCCATAGTTCCTGTTGCATCCAGGGCACCCTGAAGTTCGAGGTAGACGATGCCTAGCATAGATTTGACGTATTAGAACCAGGGTAAATATTTGGCACCAATTGTTGACGAGATCTTGCAAAGATTCACAATAGACTTTTAGATTCTCCCAGTTCCTAATCTTTATCCAGTATATAGAAGGGGCTTTAATCTATGGATACAATTTCTTTTAGGCCTAGTTTTTATCTCCGTTGGTACTGAAGGGGAACTAAATGGAAGCCCAAGAAATCTCTTACAAATGTGATTTACATTTTTTTCTAAATGTTTAATATTACTATGTCCCCATAATACAGATCCATATGCAGTAGCAGAAATCACTTGGTAGTTTGGACTTCTCTAGGGCACTCAAGAATGCCCCATCTCTATAATGTCAACTCTGCTTCACCTCTTCATTGGAAAGAGGAGCTAGTGCAGCTAATTTCAATTGATTGAGTTGATCAACTCGAAATCCTAGGTAATCATACATTTTGACTGTATTATAACCTTCTTTTTTTTAAAGTTAAGCTGTGGCACCCTTTTCTTTCTCGGGGGTTGGCAGACTGTAACTTTAGTTTAAGGCAATATTTAGTTTAAGTCCTCAGTCCTTTTCTGAGTACCCATGCATATTTTGATTGCTGCGGGCAGGAGGTCAAGCAATGAGTTGTGATCATTATGGGGTGGGAAACAACCAGAGATTCTGGATCCCTCGATTTCTTTGGTTGTGGGGGTGGGGGAGCTAGAGTTGTAAAGGCATCAGTGCCCCAGGCCGTAAAATGCATTAGATGACCATGCCACCATGGAGGATTGGCTACAGGGGAGCAGATCATTGCCTTTTGCCCCATTTTCCTCATCTGCAAAGGGGCCAACCAGGCTACTGCTCTGTTATCCTTCACTTCAACATCCTTCCAAGAAGCCAAAGGCGCCTAACACCAGGACGGTGCACAGCCTGCAGAAGCAGAGGTGTGCCAGAGCATTTGAAACTTGCCTATTTTGCAAGCTCCGCCACTCTACTACTGTACTTCATCATTAGTGTGCTGTTGGCTTGGGGCCTTTGCTCCAGGTTTATCACTTAACTTATAATTCACAAACAGATTTGAATTATTGTTGTCTCCAAATCCCCCCTCCTTACATGCACTTTCCCTTGGTTTCCCTTTTCCATGCACTTGTGCTTTCTTAGATGTCACTGGGCCTAGTAAGATCGCTTTTTATTTTTTATTTTTTTTTGCTTTCTCCCTTGTTCCCCTCCGTTTTGCCCGCTCGCGCTCTGAAACACTTGTGTACGAGCGAGATATAAATAAATATAATTATTGGAACAGTGGGTGGTTCTACTCGGGGTGGCATATCATCCGATGGATGGAACATTGCAAGTATAAGGGCGTTCCAGACTTCAAAGTTATCAGATGTCATGCTAGCGTCATTGCTCAAAGATCGAAAGCAGGCTGTTGTTTGAGCCAGGCCCCATTGTTCAAAGTCTTTGCACCGTTTCTTATATTGGGGACCCTGTCTGAGTTTCCAAGGCATAGCTATGTGTCTTTGTTGAGCCAGAGCGGGTTCGAGCGGTCGCCGTAGCCCCGTGTGGCTTGTTGCTGAGGCTGCCTCCCTAGCCCCGTTGGGCTCCAGTTAAGCCTCCTGTTTATTTTTGTAACTTTTGTTGTTAGCGCTCCGTGCGCGTCTGTGTAGTGCCCCCTGCCCCCTCCCTCCCCCTCACTTCCTGGTCCTCCTTCCCCTCTCCCTTCCCGCCTCCCTTCCCGCCCACCCCCCCTCTGATTGGCTGTCCTTGCAGCCGCTCTGGGACTACGGCTCGACCGCTCACCACGCTCGCTTCTTTGTTGAGCCAGAGCGGGTTCGAGCGGTCGCCGTAGCCCCGTGTGGCTTGTTGCTGAGGCTGCCTCCCTAGCCCCGTTGGGCTCCAGTTAAGCCTCCTGTTTATTTTTGTAACTTTTGTTGTTAGCGCTCCGTGCGCGTCTGTGTGGTGCCCCCTGCCCCCTCCCTCCCCCTCACTTCCTGGTCCTCCTTCCCCTCTCCCTTCCCGCCCACCCCCCCTCTGATTGGCTGTCCTTGCAGCCGCTCTGGGACTACGGCTCGACCGCTCACCACGCTCGCTTCTTTGTTGAGCCAGAGCGGGTTCGAGCGGTCGCCGTAGCCCCGTGTGGCTTGTTGCTGAGGCTGCCTCCCTAGCCCCGTTGGGCTCCAGTTAAGCCTCCTGTTTATTTTTGTAACTTTTGTTGTTAGCGCTCCGTGCGCGTCTGTGTGGTGCCCCCTGCCCCCTCCCTCCCCCTCACTTCCTGGTCCTCCTTCCCCTCTCCCTTCCCGCCTCCCTTCCCGCCAACACCACCCTCCCCTTCCTCTCCCCCTGCTTTATATCCCACTCCCTCTGGGCAGCCCCCCTGCCCGGCAGCCCCCTAGGCCAAGGGCCCCTTAGGCAAAGGGCGGCTCCTACGACTGCGGCTCCCTGTGTGTCTGCAGGTGTCCGCAGGGGACGCCAGGCGCCAGCTCCTCTGCTCTCCGGCCCACCCCTCCTCACCTTGCCCACCTCTTCCGCATGATGCCTCGCCCCCCCTTTTCCAATTTATTGGTAAACTAGGGTGCTTTTCTCCCCTCGCAGGATTCTCAAACTTAGGTGGCCCTGACCTACTACGCATTACTGCATTGTGTTAAACTAGGGTGCTTTTCTCCCCTCGCAGGATTCTCAAACTTAGGTGGCCCTGACCTACTACGCATTACTGTTTGCTCTGCATTGTGTTAAACTAGGGTGCTTTTTCTCCCCTCGCAGGATTCTCAAACTTAGGTGGCCCTGACCTACTACGCATTACTGTTTGCTCTGTATTGTGTTAAACTAGTGCCCTCCACTCAATTCCTGTCTGCATACTCGTGTCGTCCGCCTCCCCTCCTACTCCATGGTGCTCTCTATCTCACCTATCTACTCTAACTGCTTCTCTATTGACTATCCTGCTCTCCTCACTAAATCCGGTAGGAAAAAGTTTAAAAAGGACATCCTGGTCTCCAACCCAGGCCTCCCTATCGCTGACACCTACACGAGCGCCTGCTCCAAGGAAACTCTCACTGACATTCTCTTTTTCGTGCCTTCACCTGACCTATGGACCCTTCACATGGTCGCTGTGCTCTCTCCTTTCTCCTCCTCTCCCATTAATGGTGGCACCCGTTGGGATGTCCTCTTGGCCCCTTTCCACTCCTCTAAGGCCATCATTAATGTCTATGCTAACGGGACCGTCTTGGTCCAAGGCTCCCAGGCCAACCTTCACCTCTTTGATAGGCGCCTCCCACGCCTCATCAACTTCCTCTCTGCTCCCGCTGTCCCCCTTCCTCTGTCCTCGGCTACCTTGCCTCTCCCCTCCCTCCCTGCCCCTTCTCTTGCTCCCTCTTCAACTCCTTCTCTAACACCTCCGCAGGGCATACCTCTGATCTGTACCCCTCCCCGGAAGTATTTCAAAGGTGGCAACCTTCTCCACATTGCCACTCTAAATGCTCGCTCTGCCATCAAGCACTCCTCTGATATCTGTCGCCTTCTTGAGGAACTGGACCTCGACGTCCTCGGTCTCACTGAGACATGGTTCACAGCCAGCTCTGCCACCAGCTTCGACACACTCCTACCTGACGGCTACAAGATCCTCTCCGTGCCCAGGCCTAACCGTTCAGGGGGTGGTGTTGCCCTTATCTTCCCTGAGTGGATTCCTGCCTCTGTCACTCCTACGCAGACCTACTCCTCTTTTGAATGCCTTGTCTGCCGACTCTCTCTCTCTCCTAGCCATTCCCTTACCGTGGCTACTATCCATCGACCACCTGGTCAAATTTCCTCCTGACCTCTCCTCCTCACTCCTGTCCTCAACCACCCAACTCCTCTTTCTCAGTGACTTCAACATCCACCTCGATGCCTCCTGTCCCCCCACTGGTCTCTTTCGCGAACTCTGCAACTCTCACTCTCTATTCTCCCGTCTGGGCCTACTCACTCTGCAGGGCACACTCTTGATGCTCTGATCTCTTCTGACCTTCCCCTCTCCCTCCCTCTCTCCACTCCTCTCTCCTGGAGCGATCACTTTCTCCTATCCTCCCACCTCTCCCTCCCTACCCCACAGGCAAAGCCACCCTCTTCACTGCCACCCACCTTCTCGGTCATCCGACCCATGAAGCGCGTGTCAGTTGAGGCTTTCGCTGCTACCTTCTCGCCCCCTCCTCCCCCCTCGGCTGACTCCCACCCTGACACAGCCCTCTCCATGCTCTATTCCTCTATATCTGATACTCTCGATATCCTTGCCCCCGTCATGAGAATCCGCCTGAAGCCCAAAGCCAAATGTAACTCCTGGTATGACTCGGATCTCGTCACCCTAAAACGCAAGTGCAGGGTGGCAGAGAGGAAATGGCGTGCTTCATGTTCATCCTCTGACAAACTGGCCTGTCGCCTGCTCCAAAGGCAATACCGGCTCTCCGTTCTCACCAAGAAGAGAGCCCTTATCCAAACCCGCATCTGAGGCATCTAACAACTCGGCCGAACTCTTTAAAATCTGCAAGGAGCTGGCCAACCCTGCTGCAGTCTCTACCTCTCCTGTCCCCTCCCAGGCCCTCTGCACTGCACTGGCCTCGCACTTCATCTCAAAAACTCAGGACATCCTGTCCTCGCTCTCCTCCTCTCTCCCCCCTCCCTCTCTTCCCGGCTCTTCCTCTTGCTCTCTTGCAGCCGCCCCTCCGCCCTCCTTCTCTGCTTTTCCACCTTTTTCTGCTGATGAGGTTTCCAGACAAGTCCGATCTATGAAAGCCTCGTCTAAACAGGTTCACCCCTGTTCCTCCAAAACCATCAAGGACCACATCGACTCCCTGGCTCCTGCCCTGGCTGACTTTTGCAACCACTCATTCGCCTCTGGAGTCTTCCCATCCCCCCTCAAGCACTCCCTTGTGCACCCCCTCCTCAAGAAACCCTCTTCCGACCCCTCCTGCCCGGCCAATTATCGCCCAATCTCCATTACTCCCTTCCTGGGTAAGCTCCTGGAGAAACTGGCCATCTCCCAGCTTAACCTCCATGCTGAATCTGTTGGTAATCTTCATGACCATCAATCCGGCTTCAGAGCGGCCAGAAGCACGGAAACTGCTCTCCTGAACATCCGTGAGGACCTGCTCCTGAACCTCGATTCCAACACTCCCTGTGTTCTCATTCTGCTCGATCTCTCCTCTGCCTTTGACACTGTCAACCATGCCATCCTGCTCAACTGTCTCCGTGATAACCTGGGTATCACTGGTCAGGCTCTGGCATGGCTGACTTCTTTCCTTTCCGGTCGACCCTCCCAGGTCCAAATGGGCTCCTTCCTCTCTGACATCTTTTTCTCCACCTGTGGTGTCCCCCAGGGTTCCAACCTCTCTCCCTGGCTTTTCAACCAGTATCTGGCACTCCTTGCCCACCGCATCGCCGCTCTCTGCCCCTACTTCCAGTGCTATGCAGACGATACCCAGCTCATTTTCAGGCTACCCTCGGCCTCCTCCTCTCCTTCCCTCATCTCCGACTGTCTGTCTGCTATCCAGGAATGGTGTGCCGCCAATGACCTCTGCCTCAACGCCAGTAAGACTGAGATTCTACTCATCGGCACACCCACTCCCTCCTTCCCTGCAGCTCTCTGGCCGGCCTCCCTTGGCCCCCTTCCTGCCCCTACCTGTAAGGCTAAAAACCTCGGGGTCATCTTCGACTCCACACTCTCCTTCTCTCCTTATATATCTGACGTCTCTAAGAAGTCACACTACCAGCTGCACCTCCTCAGAGGTATTCTTCCCTTCCTCTCCTTCCCCCAGAAGCTCACTGTCTCCCGAGCCCTGGTTCTCTCAAGGCTGGACTACTGTAACAGCCTCTATCTTAATCTGCCTGCCTCCACTCTCCGCCCTCTGCAACTTATCCAGAACAGAACTGCGAGACTTGTCCTTGGCCTCAAGCCCAGGGACCGTATCTCTCCAGGACTGAAATCTCTTCACTGGCTCCCAGTGGCTGCGAGGATTAAGTTCAAAACCCTCTGCATTGTCCACAAGGCCTTCTGGGGCCTGGGACCTAAATACCTTCAACTCTCTCTTCCTAAATATCTTCCTTCACGAGCCCTTCGCTCATCCGTCTCCAACTCCCTCATGGTCAGCCGCTTCTCGAAGCAACGAGCTGGGGGTAGATCTCTCTCCGCAGCAGGGGCCTCCCTCTGGAACAGCCTTCCTGCCTCCCTGAAACTTGAGGAGAACCATCTCCGGTTCCGGAAGCACCTCAAAACCTTCCTCTTCGCTTCTGCCTTCTCTCTCCCTCTCCCCTGCTAAACCTGCTTAACTCCCCACTGAATTCAGCACTAAACCTGCATCTGGGCCACTCTCAGCAACCTCGGTCCAGGGCCCAGCCACTCTCCACTTGCACTGCCTCCCTGGCTCCCCGTGCACTGTGGGACTGTCACTGTATCCCTACAGCCCCTTCCCAGCACTTGCTCTGCACTTACCTCGCACTTGCCACCAGCTGGCCCTTTTTATTTATTATTTATTATTTATTATTTTTTACGCTACTTACCTTGTACTGCACTTTCCCCCCCACCTCCTCCCCCTGCACTTCCTCCTTTTCCCCTTACCTCCGCACTTGCGCGATCTGAATGACACCTGGCCTAGTAGGATTGTTTGTCTGTCTTCCCCTTGTTTCCCTCCCTCCCTGCCTCGTCGCGCCTTGAAACACTTGTGTATAGGCGCGTTACAAATACCATATATCATATCATATCTTTTAATCAGAACACATGCAAGGTCCATACATTTAGTTTATCTCGATATTTATTCGGTTAGGGGTATGCATTCAAGTGGGCTCTAAGTATTTCTTAGACTTGCAGCTATTTTTACAGGATTGCTTCACTTGGGACCAGGAATTGCCCACCGTAGAGCACTTCTAAAACATGTGAATCAGGTCAGCTCCCTCAGTTTGGCACCCGGGACACTTTGAACTTGACTTTACATCGAATTTGGCCACTTTATACGGGGTCATTTAAGTATGCTGGAGCATATTTAGTTGGCCTAACCGAAAGCGTGCGTTTCTGGACACATTTTTAATAAAAAGCAGTGCATAGTCCCACTGTCGGTCAGTAATGTTCTGGCTGAAGTCTGTCTCCCACTTGGCTCTGTTAAACATTTCTGTTGTTTATTAAACCTTGCAAACATCCATACAACCTGGACACAGGGTGCCAGCTGTCTTCCAGCTCATACATTAAAGTAAGAAGCGCTGAAGTCTCCGGCTCGGCAGGCCATCCTATCCACTTTCTCTTGGCCACCTTTGTTATTCTCAAATACCTGAGGAATTGGCCCCAAGGGAGTCCTTCCCTCTGCATCAGACTCTCCAAGTCCCTGATCACCCCGTTTTCATACATGTCTCCCCATGGGAACAGACCAAGTTCCTCCCACCTCCTAGCAACACTCAGTTCTGCCATGCTCGCACAGACATCGGCTACTATGGGGATATGTGGCGAATAGGGGTGCTGCAGGTGTAGTCATTTCAGTGCTCTGGTCCAGACCTATCTGCCCAATCTAACAGTAATGTCTGGGTATCTATACAGCATCAAGGGGAGCGACAACATGTAGTTCATCCCTAGAGTTGGTTTGGTCAATAATATGCTGTAGTCGATGTACATTTAGTGAAGTACTGCGACCAGGCAAAAAGCCTGTTTGCTCCGCATGTATCAGAGTATTTATCACTTTACGCAGCTGTCCAGCCAGCAGTGGAGTGAGCAGCTTAACGTCACAGTTTAGCATGGCTATAGGACTCATCAGTCGGGAGACTTCCAGGCTTAGGAATAGGGATCATCATAGCTTTTCTCATGCTGGGAGGGAGCAAGCCCTTCTCATAGGATTCCTCAAATACCTTGAGCAATACCGGGGCAAGCGTGGAGCAGTGTTCTTTATAAAATTCTGCCGGGCGTCCATCACTACCTGGTGTGTTACCAGAGGTGAGGGAGGCGACAGCTTCACATAGCTCCTCTGCCGTGAAGGGCCGCTCCATAAAAAGGAAATGATCTGGGGTGAGCCTGCAGAGCCAGATCAAGGTCAATATGCGTATCAGGTTTGTACAGCTGGTTGTAAAAGGTGGTGAAGATATTGTTTATTGCTGCCTGGGATCTCCACTGGGCACCACGCATCGAGTAGCAGTGGAATTGTAGTTCTAGGTAGCTCCCCCTTGTATAAACAAACCCACATCCTCCCTGATTAATCACCCTCCGCATGTGTCCTCGCCACAATTGCTTTGTAGTCAAATTTACTTAATCCCAGGCTTGGGTGCATTGTAATTGCATCTCAATAAGGTCTGCCTCTGTCCCAGGCCCTTTAGGGAGTGTATATTCCTCGGGAGCATTGCTCAGGGGCATTGTGGTCGCCTTGGAAGCAAGACGACACGGAACACCACAGGTTCTATCCCCGGGTCCGCGCTTAGAAACCTCTGGGTATTAAGCGCGTTATTAATAACCTATCATATCATATATATCAATATGCGGATCTCGTCTTCCACGGTTTCCAGGTCGTTTTGTAGTTTTTTCCTAATCCCCCCCGCACCTGTTATAATTACCCCTCTAACAACCACCTTCAGGGTTTCCTAAATTGTCCCCCAACCGTCAACACTTCCCACATTAAGTTGGAGAAATTGGTTCAAGGATTCCTGCATCGGTTCCTTAAAGGAAACCTCATTCAGGGCATCAACAGGCATGCGCCACATCAGTGTAGGTGACCTCGGACTTGTGCTCCCCCATGTGACCACTATCTGGGAATTATTGGATATTGATCGCCCCACCTACTCTGCGTCAGTACATTCTGCAAGGTGCTCATTGTCAACAACCATTCTGTTCTGGTATGCAACCTTTGGGGAGTCGAGTAAAAGGAATAACCCTTGGTGTTCTGGTCTAGCTCCCTGCAGATACCGCTAAAGTATATTCGAACTGTGCCACATTTAGGGCCCCAGTAGCAGGTGAGGACCCACCCTGCCGGGGGCAGGTGGTCAGATCTATCTAACATTGGATCCTTAACGCAATTAAAGTCCCTTCGCCTCCACAGGAATAATGCCTCTCCTCTTGGAGCCAACAGACCACACAATGATGCATGTGAGCTGGAATTGAGTGGTTAGGAAAGTAAGAGTTTACAATACATAGCTCATGATGACCTATATAACCGTCACTATCACGTACCTTCCTTGCGTGTCCAACTTGTGACACCCTGTCGGTTGTCTTCATCACCATCAGTCTGGCTTCAGGGCTGCCAGAAGCACGGAAACTGCTCTCCTGAACATCCGTGAAGACCTGCTCTCCAACCTCGACTCCCAACATCCTGTGTGTCCTCATCTTGCTTGATCTTTCTTCTGCCTTTGACACTGTCAATCATGCCATCCTGCTCAACCGTCTCCGTGACAACCTGGGTATCACTGGACAGGCTCTGGCGTGGCTGACTTTTTTCCTCTCCAACTGACCCTCCCAGGTCCAACTCGGGTCCTTCCTCTCCGAGATCTTTTTCTCTACCTGTGGTGTGCCCCAGGGGTCTAACCTCTCTCCCTGGCTGTTCAACCAATACTTGGCACTCCTTGCCCATTGCATCGCCGCTCTCTGCCCCAACTTGCGGATGATACCTAGCTCATTTTCAGGCTACCCTCGGCCTCCTCTTCTCCTTCCCTCATCTCTGACTGTCTGTTATCCAGGAGTGGTGTGCCGCCAATGACCTCTGCCTTAATGCCAGTAAGACTGAGATCCTACACATCGGCACACCCACTCCCTCCTTCCCTGCAGCTCTCTGGATGGCCTCTCTTGGCCCTATTCCTGCTCCCACCTGCAAGGCTAAAAACCTTGGGGTCATCTTCGACTCCACACTCTCCTTCTCTCCTCACATCTCAGACGTCTCTAAGAAATCCCACTACCAGCTGCAGCTCCTTAGAGGTACTCTTCCTTTCCTCACCTTCCCCCAGAAGCTCACCGTCTCCAGAACCCTGGTTCTCTCTAAGCTGGACTATTGCAATAGTGTCTATCTTAATCTGCCTGCCTCTACTCTCCGCCCTCTGCAACTTACCCAGAAAAGGACTGCGAAACTTGTCTTTGGCCTCAAGCCCAGGGTTCGTGTCTCTCCAGGATTGAAATCTTTGCACTGGCTCCCGGTGGCTGCAAGGATTAAGTTCAAAACCCTCTGCATTGTCCACAAGGCCTTCTGGGGCCTGGGGCCGCAATACCTGCAACTCTCTCTTCCCAAATACCTTCCTTCTTGGGCTCTTCGCTCATCTGCCTCCAACTCCCTCAGGGTCAGTCGCTTCTCCAAGCAATGAGTGGGTGGTCAAGCTCTCTCTTCAGCAGGGGCCTCCCTCTGGAACAGCCTTCCTGCTTCCCTGAAACTTGAGGAGAACCATCTCCGGTTCCGGAAACACCTCAAAACCTGCCTATTTGCTTCTGCTTTCTCTGCCTCTCTCCCCTGCTGAAATTCCTGGCTGAAACTGCACTGGTTATCTGGCAACCCTTTCTGATCTGAGCGTTATAAATGTCATGTCATATATCATATCATCTTGAGTTCTAATAATTGGAATGGAACCCCTTCATCCACACAAGTATTCCTCTAGCAAACTTAGAAAATGTAGAGCCGTAAACGCAACGCCCCCACCGCTCTAACAACATCTCCTTGTCTGCAGGCATTAAGTGGGTTTCCTGTAGTAATGCAATGGCTAACTTTTTTCTGCGCATGTAAGAGCGCACTTGGTTCCTGCACGTGTATGAAGAGAAGCCCCTTACAGTCCAGGTCAGAATTTTAAGTGACGCCATAAGTGAGATAAAGTAACAACTCCAGTGATGCCAGCCAGCCCATGCGACATGATTCTCACTTTGCCATCGCTCCTGCATGTACTCTCACTCCCCCATCAGAACATGCTCTCACAAGCATTCGCCCCGTAACATGAAGCCATGCCGTACATTAATTTCCGGCTCTAGGCCGAGCCCAGCATTTCAGCAACAGTACATCCCAAGTAATATACAAATATAACCACACCTTAACAAACAGCCCTGAAACCAGTGGCCTGAAAGGAACACAACAGCAGCATGCCATTCGGGTCTGCCAGCACCTCCAAAACCCTTCAGGGCCATTGGGTACTGGGACAGGGCACCAGCAACAGGCCAGTGCCAATGGTCCAAGTGTATCGGGGGTCACAGAGTCTCACCCAACGGGTAGCGAAGCCCAGCTCCCACCTGACATCCACTGACACAACTTTATATAATCACTTCCCTGGGATTAAGAATGATTAGGGCCGATCGGTGTCGGTGGGAACCACCTGGTTTGGTCTCTGTGAACAATAGAAGTAATTAGTCTCGAGAGTCGCAGCGCTAACACTTACCCAGTATCTTGTCCACATCTATCAATGAAGGAGGGTATGAACCCCAATCCAGGAGGCCTTTGCCAGGTTTAGGTAAGAGTACAATTATTGCTTCCCTCTGGTGTATACTGATCTCAAATGCCTTGTTGTACACAGCGAGTTACCTAGGCACGGACAGAGTTGTATACGTTTTATACAACACTGCATGGAGACAATATTCCAGGCTCCAGATCTACACTCCATTCAATCTCCTCCACGGTCAACAAGTTATCCACCTCATCTCTATTGTGCTGTGCTAATTGAAGGATGTGTGCACGATCCAGCTTCTCGCTCAACTGTGCCGGATCCACTCTAATCTTTTATCTATAAAGCCGTTTATAAAAATCCCCAAATATCCTATTTCTTTCTTTTTGTTCATGTACCATCCTTCTGTTCACTAGCCAGGCTAACGTTTACTCCACCTTAGCCTCTGTCATGTTTTCTAGCTATGTACACCCTATTATCTATAACTCTTCTATAGTCTATCATAGGCTTCTAGCAATTCCTTCCTTTTAGTTATCTGCTCTGCTTGTCTGACCTTATCTACCGCCTCTCGCTATCCTACACCGTAGCTAACAATTGCCTTCTAACTGTCACTTTAAAAGCTTCCTATGGGAGGCCTGTGAATCAACAGTGCCTTCATTAATTTCAAAATAATGTCTAGGGACTGGTATTGCACAAACAATATGTTTAAGTGCCCCACTAGAGGAGTTTCAAACTTTGAGTGTTTAATGGTATTTCCATTTCTCACAGACCAACCTTCAAAGGCATATCATCAAAGCCCTGTCCAGGCACTCCGTTCATCTGAATTTGTAAATATTTCTACTTTCAATCAAATCATGATCTATAGTGAAGAAATAATTTAGATATAGAATAAAAGGAAGGATGCCTCTGTGGACCATGAAAATGGCATGAGACCTCCACCAAATTAAATTGTCATCAACTTGATCAGCGCTTTTCCCCCCTGTGCGGGATCTGCCTAATTAATCCGTGTGTCTATTGCAATTAAAATGGCACGCCTAGCTTCAGGCATAGTTCAGGAAACCATTTAGCAATTTTAATAGTTTGTTAAAGAAAGTATCGTCATCAACAATTGGGGGGGTGCATATGTGCAGATTAATACTGTCGGTCTCCCCAACACACCAGCTACTGTGACAAACCTACCATGACAATCTGTGAGCAAACATTGCATATGATTTGCAATAGGGAGCCCATCCAAAACACCCTCTTAGCTGCTGAAATAACCGTTGAATAGTAGAGCCCTCCTTTCAATTTTTTTGACAGTTTTTGATGTTCTGTCAATTAGGTGAGTTTCTTGTAGCTTCCTGTTTAAGTAAGATATGCTTTTTGACTGCCATTGATTCCTTTGACCGTCCAGGAAACAAGGTTAGGATAATTCCTCATCATTAGTGTCACTTAAAAATCTTACACACCTCTCTAGGGTCTCCCCTATGGATTCACAAGCAACAATACGCTGCCTTCTTTTGCAAGCCATATAACCAGAAAACCTGAGCCAGAGACCCAAACCACCTCATCCCACCTGTGCAGCTCAATTTCCCCCCAATCTTTTTACACTCCACAATTACTGCATAGGTTGACTTGTGTGTCACTCTACACTTCGACAGCGTACATCTCTTTAATGCGATCAGCAAGTTGCATGTACCAGCTCAACTCGACCAAAACTACCTTTAGCCCATAACCGAAGTAGAATTGAACTAGCAGACCAACGTGTAAGGGCTGCCATGCTTTGAAATATAATCCCAACTGTTATCAGTAGAGGCCGACCACCAGTTCATGTATCATTCCCGCTGCATCAAGTCCGGCCAATCGCCACTTCCTGGGGCATGAAACACAGAAAGAACACCCTTGTCTCCCTATGCACTCTACTATCACTACACATTGTATGGCCACCTTTGGGCCCCCGAAGAAAAACCTCTTGCCATTGACATCTATGTGGAGTCTCGCCGGCAGCAGAAGTGCTTATGCGGATTCCTTTTGCTCTGATAATTTGCTTGTCTTCAAACAATCGTAATTTTTTCTGTGCCCGCCCCGAAGTTGGAGAACATAATATATGTGCTACTGTAGGTGATCTCCCCCTGCTTCCTAGCTGCAAAATATTGAGTTTGTCTTGATACTGCAATAGTTCGACCATAACCAACCATAGCAGGGAGCTATTGCTGTGATGGATTGTGGTGTGCTCAGTCTATATGAATGTCCTCCAGAGCTTCCTTGTCCTGGGAAAAGCCAAGGGATTAATTCCTGCAGGGAGCTGTCCCCATTACAGTGCTCTGTTTCCTCTGGCAGACTTCATTCAAGTACTTTATTTTGTCAGGAGCAATCTTAGAAATCCCTGATCTTTGCAGTATGTTAGTTTGTGTTCTGCTGAATCACTATTGCACTGGCATATCCTTCAGCAGCATCCGCCAAAGATCTGTGCTTCTCTTTTTCCATAGTGCGCCCCCTCAACTTGCCCATATCTTCAGAAATTTGCATCTCTGGATTGGATACAGTCTATTTTTCCAGCAATATGATTATCACCCTCTTCCTATTAGGTTCTCCAATTCTGCAATTGTGAATACCTACTCATCCACTGTACTGGCATCACCAATGTGCAATTGACCTGCTCCCATGGCGGAGTCCTGCGAGATCCTTTCGCAAAGCTCTTTATTAAGGACCCTTTTTGTGTCTCCAGAGTGCTCCTGCCTGCTTTCTAGCTATTGGCTGTTTAGAAGTTCAGTGCTGAAGCTACCTCTCCAATAACTCGTCTCCCCCCCCTCAACCCCCGCACCTGGTATTTTCTGAATCTCACCCAGCCAATCCCAGCCACCACGCTGTCTTCCTTAGCCATCCAAGTAAGTGGCTCTCTGCACATGTTCCCACATAGTGATGCATTAGTCCAAGTTGAATTTTTCTTTAGCCTCCTTTAATTCTCAGTGATATACGTGAACTGCAAAGGATGGCCAACGTACTGCTGAGGGCCTTTCACTCTTTGCTCCGGAATACCAAGGAGGTTGCCGGCTGCTCCACCTTATTGATCTACTTGGAGTGCAGCAACAAGACATCTGATGCTGTCTCTTGCTCCGAGTCCAGTGGGGGCCCTGGTCCACCGTCCAAGCTCGCCAGTAACTAGGCAAGTACACCTACTTCATAATTCATCAGCAGCTGATACGGCCACCCCTCAGACTCACCCTCCGGTTTGGCGTGAGGACAGAGCCTGCTGTTGTCACAGCAGTGATTTGTGACGCATCCAGTAAGTGCAGCTACCTTCACTTAGTGCCGCAAAGACCCCCATTGATATCCGCCTACTGAGCACTACTGTTGCCCTCTCTATTGAGCACATCGATTAGTTCGCCCTCACTTCTCCTGTGCAGCGGCTTATTCCAGGTACCCTGCCAGCCTTTCTGGTTGCAAATGCATTCTGGTCTGGCGGCAGTCAGCCATTCTTTTGAAGCAGGATGGCGGAGCTGCTACAGATCAAGGATTCCCAACCACCATTTTGACTCCCTCCACCCCTTCTGCTTTGTCCTTCATGTTTGAATATTTCTTTTGATTTTTTTTTCTCCATCATTCAACATACAAGACAGATGGGAAAAAAATGAGTTCCTTATGATATATTAGCCCCACCCCCTGCAAACCCATAGGTGGTACATCAATACATCTAAAAAGAAACAGATCATAAAGTATATTCACTTCAATGTCAACATGGTGATTTACTTTTACTCAAATTCTCAATAGCCACTTCAATTGGTCTTCCATTCTGGCACATAATTTGCCCCACCTACATATTAACCCAATCAACCGAACCACTTATGAGAATATGAAAACACCAATCTGAGGCTGTAGCGTAGTACTAACGTCATGGAAATTGGTTTAACATCCTCAAATGCTAGTAAGTTAATGCTGATTGAGTTTTTTTTGTAACGCGCAGGCTGTGTAGACTAGGCTCAGATGGAAAAGTAGGAGATTCCTTATTTTAAACATAAACGCTTAAACCAGCAATCATCACTCTAACATAGGTTATTTAAAGACAAGGATTTACGGAACTGGATAAGTGTTCCGTTCATGAGCTTCCCAAGGAGACTATTCCAAAGTTTGGGGCCGTAAACCGAAAATCGTCTGTCGTTTCGAAAAATTAATCTGGAAGGTGGATCCAACAGTAGTTCATGTGCTGAGCGCAGTAAATGAAGATTTTGGTATAGTACGTTTTTCCGCTATATGTTATATCTTCTCTAAAAAGAAAATGAAAACTAGGCCTCCATATTTTTGAAAACTGCATGTTGAGCCACACAGCAAGCAAATAATATTCTCCAGACACGTTGAATCTGCGTGACCTAAAAAGTAGATTCAGACTTCCTCCAGGTCTAGAGCAGCCACTATTTGATTAATTCTCCAGGAAAGGAGAGCCCCTCGTATTTTCGAGCTCGTACCCAGCAGAATCCTAGCCTATTGGAGATCGAGAAGCCAGAGATTATTTTCATGGCTGTCGGAACCTCCTTCCAAAATATAACTAATTTAGGGCAGGACTACCATACATATTATCAATGTTTGCAGGTACATGCCCCCTCCAACATAAGTAAATTGTTCAGCACATTCTTTTTTTTCTTGGCATAATTTACCTGTTGAAGCACTTTGTTACAAATGTCCTTCATTTCCATGCAAGTCTTTAGTTTGGGAATGTCCTCCCATACCATTTCCCAGTTCCCCTCTTCGCAATGACCATTCATCTTGCCCTCCCATTAAGTGATATACCCTATATTGTCGAAATGACAGATGTTTCTAGAAGTTTAGACAATGAGTAGACTAATCTTGGGCCCTTCATTTACTGATCTCTCAAATGTTGTGTGCAGCACCATTATCTCAATGCAGTTCCCAGTGTCAGATTTGTAGACATGCGTGCCTATCTTGTTTGAAAACTCCAAAATCGTATTTGCGCATTTTGAAAGAGCAACATCTCTCCAATCGCTCCACTTGAAAAAACATTCATAACTAAGGGATGGTATAATATGGAGCTTGTGGTTTATAGATACGAGGAAAAGTTATTTAAAATGTAGACATGATGATATCCCAGATCTTCATCCTAGACCCTGTGATTTCGGAGCCATAAACATTATTTTGGATGACAGTATTTGTTTAATCGAATACCTTTCTCAAGGGACTGGTTTGCTGCAGAATGATCCTTCCTTTCCTTTGACCATGCTTCCTGCCATCCATTCAAAGATGATTTAGCTGAGCTGCATTGTTATAGCCAAAACCTTGGTGAGCCAAACCTCTCTCGTTTCTAGAAGTCCTCATCATGGCTTTGGAGAGGCAAGGTTCTTTGTTGCCCCAAATATATGCCAGAACATCTCCAACACCTCCAAGAAATCTTTAGTTACCAAGTTGGGAAGTGTGCTCAAAGTTGTGGGGACGTCAACCCAGCGGCCGTAGGTGGATTGCTTTTTAGTTTTCCCCTCAACTGGAGACCTGGCAGACGTTCACTGCACACAGAGATGTGGTCCACAAGCGATGGTCAACAGTTAAAGTATACAATCTTTCTTTCAAACCTGAGCTGATACGACAGCGATTATCTGATCTGCCAACAGTACTAAGACGGCAGAAGCATGGGTGGGAGTAGGCAAATAAGCAATGGCGGTTCTAGTGGAGATTCTCTTAAGCGTCCCCAAAGAGTTCGAAATTATTAACTGGCTTTTCACACTGTGCATGTCACCACCGTAATAGTTACATCTCTGAAATCTTGTCCTTGTGGAGGCCAACTGTGTTCCCCTCCAAGGATGTAATCCAGACCTTAGTCTATGGGATGAGGAGACTGGGCAAAGGGCAAAGACTGACATGGGTGACAAAAAGGAGAAAAACATAAGGCAATTAAGTGATGATCGTTGGGATGTATGTAGTGTTGTGTGTGTTAAACCACAAAAAAGGATCATTAAAAGGTTTAAGGGGTGTCCTTTTTGGACAACTCGCTTAATGCCAATGTTAACAATACAATGTATTGTTGGTATTATTTATAAATCGTGTTATGGATGTGTGATGGCCTTGATGTGCTATGGAGTTCCCAAGTGTGTTGTGGGGGATTAAAATCAGATATTCATATTTAATTCCCTCACGAGGAGAACACAAGGAATCTGATGATTCCGACCCCACTAACAGAAGTTTGAGCCAAACATTTGCTATTTGGAATGGGATTTAGGGGGAATCAATAAGAGAATATAACAAATCTTCCCCACCCCGAGACACACTGTTAGCCGCAGGTGAAGGGGAGAGTATTACAATTGTGTACATCAGTGTTTGACGTGGCTTCTTAGCGGCCAGTTATAGTACAAAATGCTTGAAGAGATATTTGCCATGGACTTTACCTCATGGCAAGCTGGAGCAACCGTTAACAAGGATATTTGTGAAGTAGATTCATAAAATTACTGGTGCAACGGAAGACCACGACTGTATGCAGTCTTCTGCTTGTGAGCAATTGGCAAGGATTGCAGTACGGCACAATGCCAATGCCTAGGTTAAAGTACTGTAACCTTTCAGTCGATAAGGATAGTCTAGCCAATCAGAATAAATGTAGGGATGATTAATCATGGTCAAAGCCCTATAGCAGCGTAGATTATCAATAAAAGTACTTTCTTGGAGTAATTTAGAATGTCAGATGCATACGTGGCCATTATTCTCACTATTCTACATTACCTTGGGAGTTTTTATCGAATGAACGGGTAGCGAGAAAACCATTGACAAATGAGCGAACATCCCAAAACTTGGAACCACCAGGTAATTTCACCACCTAGCTGTAGTAAGACACTTTTAATGTAAGGTTGACTCGCAGTGGTTAGAGGATCGAGCACCTTTCTCAAGCAGCAAACCGAAAGCCTTGTTTCAGACAATGTTGTTTTAAAACAAAATTATTTATTACAGCACCCCATTGATGAGGATGTTTTGGGTATGCTTTTGCTGTCAAGCATACAAGGCCTGATGTCCAGAGCCGGGGTAATGGATGGAAACTGATGAATGAAACGCCTGGTGTGAACTGAGAAGGCCAAAGGCCATGAGAGACAAAAGCAGAGGGAACGGTTAGTGGAGTACAAGAGGAAGAGACCCCAGTCGGGAGTACAGAAAGAGAAAGCAGTCGAAAGTAGGTAGCTGACTCTGTAATGTGATGGACGTGCCATATATTAAAACGAGAGGGCCTTTTGAATGTGAAAAAGGAGGGTGGGAACCATAGACTGTGTAAAGGTAATATGCGGTGCAGGGCTAGAAAATAAATGACGTGTTTGTGGGTGGGGAAAGAGGTGAGAGTTAAATAGTTAATGTGCTAGAAGTAGGTGACATGGAGTTTAGCGGGTGATGCAATAAAGCAATGCTGTCGAGGACGGAATCCTAATCCAGCTAACTTCATCCCATATGAACCATAATTTTCCCAGACATAGAATAAAGAGATTGAATATTCTGACTTCATATGGTTTTCCACAGCCTGTCCATCCTAGTGTTCAACTGAATCTCTAACACAAGCTCAAAAAATATCAGCCCAGGCTTGAAGCCCCTGAGCCAAAAAAGGACTCCCGCAGATGGTTTGGTTGCTTCAGTTGTCATTTGTCCCAAGAACTCCCACTACCCCTCACCAAGTCAAACAAAAGCATAGTTGATGTCACCCTTGACACACTTGTAGCCAAAATTTGAATGGATTGCCTTTCTCCCGCAGATGCCTTATCAAATAGATATCCTCATCCAGCTGTGCTGCTTGACAAGTTTTTGATACGTAGTAGAAGTCGTAGTGGATCTCCACTCGATCGTCGATCCGTCTTGGTTCGGTGCTCGATCTTCTGCTCTGGATTGTTGTCGGGTGTCGTATATATACTGCTTCACTATGCCCAGTACCTCGGTTCCTTTTTTTTTGCATGCTCGACATGCTGCTCCAATTTGTATTCTTTTTTTATTACCACGAGATGTCCGCGCCTCGGATTCCATGGTTCGACTGCAAGATGTCAGTGACTGACCCACATGACATCTGTGTGTGGTGCCTCAGCACAGGTCACGACCGAGGGGTGCGCGTTGTGTTGAAAAATGAATCCTAAGCCCCTTCAAAAGCGGGTAGCCAAGCTTGTGGTTGGCCGACCTCTGTCAATCACCTGCACGGTTGACCATTTGGTCCTCAAAGGCTGAAACTGAGGGGCCTACCTCTGAGAAAGATAAATGACATTGGCGCAAGACGAAGAAACGGTCTCACTTACAGAGCCACTCTTCTTCGCCCTTCTCTAATAAAAAGGGGCATCACCGTTACCGGCGCAACTGACTCCTCATCGGAACGAGGTAAGTCGTCGGCGGGGCTGTCGACTTGCCAGGAATGGGAGGAATTCAAATCACAGATGCTGGCTTTGTTTGAAAAGGCGGCTGTCGGTGCAGGTGTTCCCTGAAGACAGCAGTCCCTGGTGGCTTCAGCGGCACTTGTTGGTCCTGCCTTCATGCAAGCACCGATAATGATGCCATCACCATCTGGAAGCCGCTGGGATTGGCGCTGAAAAAAGCGATTAAGCCCACGAAGCCTGGACCTTCGTGTAAGCCTCAGGGTTCGAGCATTCTCAAAGGGCCATCGGCACCCAAGCCTCGGTCGACGCCAACAGCCAGTCCTTCGATGTCGAAGGATAAGCCCTCGATGCTGACCATCGGTGATCGATCCTTAGCCCTGCTTTCCCAGACAGATTTCTTTGGCTACATGGTGCAAATTGTCGGCGTCAACGGCTTGGACAATCAGGGAGAAGTCTAGCCCATATATTCAGGGGCTGGTGGTGTTTAATATTTTGATGACCAGGCAGACCTCTTGGCTTTGGCACATGGGCTGCATGATGCCAGTGGGCTGGATACATCCCCAGATGTTGAATTGCAACAGGCTCCGCCTTATACTCATGCCCATGCCAAATTTAGGTCCTTAGTGCACAGGGAGGTCGACACTCGGCAATTCCAGTCCAAGGTTATGTGTTAACTGACATTTGGGTTCCACTAACAAAAGACATGCCACTGAACCCGGCTATGGCTGACCCAGTCTCCTCCTTCTGGCAACAGTCCTGCTCTATTCCTCTGGTCAGCTCCAAAGCGACCAGCAAATATAGGCCGGCAAGAGGGGATCTGTCCCTTTTCACCGAAAGGACTAGTTCACCACCAGGGCAACTTCATCCACCTCGAATCTGCCTCCTAACAGGAAAGGCAAGAGGCAGGATGCTGTTGTGAATAAGATGTTCACATCTGGCGGCATGGCCTTGAAGGCAAGCAATGTGTCCTGTGGGTTTGCCAAGTATTCCTTTGGCCTCTGGAAGGTGGTGCAACATGCAGCCCAATACATCCCAGAAGGGGAGCTGCAAGATGGTTTTGTACAGCTGGTGGATGATGGGAAGGAAGTGGCCAGGCAGTCGCTGCAAACTGGCGTAGATGTGGCGGACTGCATTGGCCGTGTTGTCAGCTGTGGTACTCGGGAGACAGACCTACCTGTGCTCCTCAGGTTTTTCCCCTAACGTCCAGAATAGGTTGCTGGACATTCCTTTTGAGGGAGAATTCCTTTTCGGGCCAAAGGCTGATGACTCCCTGAAAATATTCAAGGTGTCAAATCTTGCCGCAAAATTGTTGGGGCTAGCTGCGCAGCCAGCCAAGCCTGCCTTCAGCTTTGCCTCTCGGGGCAAGGCCTACAGGGGTGACATGCCTTACGGCAGGAAGGCACAGCTTCCGCAAGCCAGGCAGGGGCAGAAGTGTTTATCATGTTTTGAAAGGGGCAGGGGGCTTCCAGATGGCAGCAGGCAGCGGCTCCGCCCTCGAAGCCGCTTTGTTTTTCCCCTCCCACAATTCACTAGTTGGTGGATGGCTGTCGGAGCATTGGCCCCAATAGCAGGAGTTTACCTGGGCCCTGGAGCTTGTGTGGTGGGGTTATTGACTACCCTTCTTAAGGAAACCTCCGGACAGACCCCCACTACCTCCATTCCAACCAGAACAAGAGCTCCAGGAAGAACTGCAAGCCCTGTTGTTGAAGGGTGTTGTGGAAGTGATACCTCTGGAGCAGACCCTGTTGTCCTGGTATTCACGATATTTCCTGGTACCCAAGAAGAGAGGTGGTTTCTGTCCCATCTTGGACCTCAGGGCATTGAATAAGTTCCTGAGGAAACACAAATTCAAGATAGTGATGTTGGGAGAGATTCTCCACACTCTCGAGTTGCAGGACTGGCTGGTCTCCATAGATCTTAAAGACACTTACTTCCATGTGCCGATATACCTGTCATGACCACTGTGAGGGGGCACAAGTTGTGCCACAAGCAGGCTCCCACCAGAACCCTGAGGGCCTTAAAACCACTGCAAAAGGGCTCCTGGAGCCAGTCCTGGCTCCTTTGGCACCAGGCTCATATGTAGGAAGGAAGGGCTGTTCAAACTAGGTCCTATTTATGTACATGGACCTTTAAATCCAACATGGAAGCACCCACACAGTCTAGTTCTAAGAACCAAGCTATGCGGTCTAGTGTTTTGGGTGTGGTTAGCCTGGAACTTCTTTCTCTGGTTCTACTTTACCTGGGCTATATAAACCACACCCTGACTGCAGAACACGCTTATTTATTCTGCAACCAGCAGCGTGATGCTCACTGTGTCCAGCTCCTGGTCTTCAGCATCTTCCTGTAATCCTACAAGAACAAGATTATTCTGTTTTACCTGAGAAAACACCATTCAGCACTCAGCATCTCAACTGGGCTGCAATCTGTGGAAACCGAGAGAAGAAGAAACATCACTCACCTGTGAGTACTAGCTTAAGGACTTCCGGCGAACCGCTACCACAGCTGCTGTTCGAACATTGTGACCTGCAGTAACGAGAAAGGGAAAAACAATGTTAGAGCGCGCGCTTCCAAAACATTGAATTCCATCAATCTTACCTGAATTCCATTGCGCTACGCCACGCTTGCATCCAGAGCACCACAGCAACATCTGCAAAGGAAAAGAGACATATTCAGTTTTTCATCGTGCTCTCATCCACTCGCAGCACCACAGCGGCCTGTGAGGAGGAGGAGAAGAAGAAGAAGAAAACAGAGGTTAGCTTTAAAAGCCAATAAAGGCGCGGCGTTGCGCGCTTTCTCTTACCTAGAAAACGTGCCTCTCCATCCGGCACGCCAGCATCAAGACCTTCGCACCTGAAAAGGAGATAAAGACATTAACGAATTCCCACCATAAACAGAACAAAGACTTACAATTAACAAACCTACCTGTGTACCAGCAGATTTGGGGCCACAGCAGGCCTGGGCCCAAGGAAGGCGAACTACACCAGTGAAGCAACTCGGGCAGCCCGCCAACAAACGTCAAGCACCCCTGTACAAGAAACGCAGGACGGATAGCTCGCCCTACAAATAACTAAGTTGAGAAAAGAACCCAGTGGGAAGGGAAACGGTCAGAGGGAGGTGGGAGATTCACCCATTAGAGACAGTTATCACAAATCCTGCCTTCTATAATTGCAGATTCATTATTCAGCACTGGGCAACTATGCATCCAGGGTTCCAGATCTTGGAGCCTTCCAGATGCCCCTAGGGTTATCAGGTGAATGTAACAATACCACATGAAGTTTCTGAGGTTCCTCGTAGGGGTCTAGCACTATCAGTTAAAGGTGATTCCCTTTGAGTTGACCTCCGCTCCAAGGGTCATCACCAAGCTCATGATGGTAGGCGCGGCGCACCTCAGGAGATCTGGATTCCATGTATTCCAGTAATTGGATGACTGGCTGATCCGCGGGAAGTCGACGCAGCGTGGTTTGTCCCACCTGGAGGACACCTGCTCACTACTCCATAGGCTGGGCTTGTCCTTGAATTTGCAGAAGTACCACGTGACAACAGTTCAGATGTTCCAGTTCATCGGCGCAGTCCTAGATACTCTGGTAGGGAAGGCCTTCCCGCCTGAGGACAGTCATCAGCATTGCGCAGCTGGTGAATTTATTCCAGAACCATGCCACCTTACCAGTAGCTTCCTTCCTCCTAGGCCTCATGGCCTCCTGTATTTTTCTTGTGCCGGAGGTCAGGCTGCAAATGAAAGCCCTGCAATGGGTTTTACGAGGCCAGTTGTGCCAGTACTTCAGAATCCTCAAGGATTCCCTCATGGTGTCCATGTCAGTGGTCAATAACCTTTTTTGGTGGGCCGACAGCAACAGTTTAATGTCGGGGGAACCCTTCTGTCCTATGTGACCTCAGGCCCGAGTGGTCACGGAAGCGTCTATGAAGGGTTGGGCCGCACCGTGGGGACTTGCAGGTGGGCAGCCTTTGGTCAGCAATAGAAGCCAGGTGGCACATCAACAGGCTGGAGTTGCGAGTCATCAGGATTGCCCTAAAGGTGTTTGCTCCATCTCTGGAAGGCAAGCATGTCCTGATCTTGACGGACAATACAGTGGTCATACACTACCTGAACAAGCAAGGTGGTGTGCACTCCCTCCCACTCTGCAGGAAGGTGATGCAGCTGTGGTTCTGGCTGTTGGAGAACCAGATCTCCGTCTCGGCAGTTCATCTGGTGTGGACAGAGAACAGCTTGGTGGATGCTCTGAGCAGACAGTGCATGGTCTCACACGAGTGGGAAGTGTGCCAGGAAGTCCACGACTAGGTTGTCTCTCTCTGTGGTACACCAGCAGTAGATCTGTTTGCCACGGAGTCCAGCAGGAAGTGCAGACAGTTATGCTCCATGGAATTCCCAGTGGTGCACTAGGGGATGCGCTTCTAGTGTATTGTACCTTCCCACTACACTATGTCTTCCCAGTCATTCCTTGGGTTCTCAGGAGATTGAACTGGTTTCGCGCAACCATGGTCTCGATTGCCCTGGACTGGGCAAGGAGGACATGCACTCTGACCTATTGGATCTGACCATCTGCCCACCTCTCTGGTTGCCATATCGCCCGTATCTCCTAACCCAGTCGTCGGAATATCGGATGTATCCCCAAACCCGGAGTCCCTCAACCTACATGCATGACTCTTGAGAGGATGAGATGTGATGACTGGGAACTCTCTGAGGAGGTGCTCCAGGTGTTGCTGGCTGCACGCAGACCATTGACAGGATCTCTGCATGACTGCAGGTGGAGAACATTTGTGGCGTGGTGCAGGTAACGCGAGATTGACCCTTTCAAATGGATTGTGTCCTCACACGTATTCCTCATTTTATGATAATTATGTTTCCAGCTTCAGCTGCTTCAGATTTCTTTTAGACAGGGGGCTGTGTGTGCCGTCTCGTCGAGTCGGCCCCTTGAGGGCCTCCGTTCGACTTTCGACATCCTCATCAGTTTAAGTAGCGCATGCAGCGCCCTTTGGCTTCAGTTCTGTTTTTCCGTGCTAATGCTTTGAAGAATTACGGCACGCTTTGTTTCTTCTGTGAACTTCTATAGTTATTTTTGTTCCGAAAATGTCTTCCCTGTCGGCTCCATCAAACGCCCAAGACATGCTTCAAGAAGTGCCAAGAGTGGATCAAAGATGTCGATCACCGACCCCCACAGCATATGTCTGTGTTGTCTTGGTACTGGTCACCATACCTCCGACTGTGGCTCCTGTCAGTGGATGACCAAAAAGGCTCTCGGGGAGCGTAAAAGTAAATTGGCAGTGGGGACGTTACCTTCGAAGAGTTCTAAAAGAGACCGATGAGTCTAGGTATTCTTCTCGACGTAAAAAATCTAAACTGTCCCAATCGAGAAGTCGATCACGCCATTCTTCGTTGTCTTCGAAGAAGGCCATGAAACAGTGTCATAAGTCATCTTCGACCTCCAGTGATTCCTCGGCTGAGGTAATCAAGTGTCCAACTTAATCAGACTCCCGAGCAAAATGGGATGGGTTTCGTAATGAAATGCTCAGAATCTTCGAGAATGCAACCTCAACCCCCTCGAAGGACAAGCAGAAAGTCCATGCCCCTGTCGATCTGCAAAAAGACAACTAAAGGAAGTCAAAGACGAAAATCTTCGAAGCCGAGCCTTAAGCCGGTTCTGCATCAAGAAAGATCTTGATCTGACCAGAAATCGTGAGGGCTTCGACAAGTCAGAAATCCAGTCCATCGAGGGTTTCCCTCGAAGCATAAGAAATCGACTACGTTGACGCCTTCGCTCAGACCTTCGGAGCCATCGGCACCAGTATCAACGCTGACAAAGGCGACTTCGAAGTCATTGTCGACTATTGCTTTGAGATTGTCATAGCCGGTGGTATTCCAGGAAAAGGTTTCCAAACATTTGCCCAAAAAAGATTTGTTTGTCTTTAACAGCCATCTGTGAAGATAATTAACCTTCAGATGATAACACACCACCAGTTGGGTTACAATATATTGTGAACACAGGATGGCACAGGGGCAACGTGCTGGTCTTGGAAGCAAGATCACACACAGCAACAGAGTTTTGAATCCCGGATCAGCGCTTAGAAACCAAACTCTGGTATTAAGCGTGTTCTAAAAAAAACAATAAAAACAAAATAAATGATGGCACCCCTAATGTGCCAGATGAACTGATCTCTGATGAGTCTAGATTAAAAGACTTATACGACAGCCTTCAGTCGGCCAGTGGGTTGGATACCTCTCCCGAGTTAGAATTTGGCAAACCAGATCCTACTGAATATGCTGACCCCTCATATAGGAAACTAATGAGTAAGGTTATAGAGTTTTTGGGGCAGGCCTTCCCCTTCTTTTGAGCAGGATGACATGACCGATATCTTGGATCAGGGTCCCCAGAAAGATAACATTTTGCCATTACACACTACATTACAAAAAAGTGTCTCTGTAAATTGGGAGACGCCAGAGACTGTGCTTGCTGTGAATACAAATATTGCGATAAAATACAGACCATCCTGCAGCGACCCAGAGTATCTGACTAAACAGGAGAGGGCGGGATTCACGTCTACCCCTACCTAGACGATTGGCTGATCATGGCTCGTTCACCCGAACAGGCCCTGGAACATCTCAGCATAACCTACCACTCCCTTCAGACTGGGGTTCTCCCTCAGTTACAAGAAGTCTCACTTGATACCATCTCAAAGACTTCAATTTATTGGAGCAGTCCTGGTTGCTTCCTCAGGAAAAGCCTCGTCACCCGAGGTGAGAGCTCAACATATTTTACAGATGGTCACCAAATTCCAGAGTGCCCAGCATCTTCCGGCCTTCGATTTCTTTTGAGGTTGCTCGGTATCATGGCATTCTGCATTTTTCTGTTGCCAGAGGCTCGTCTGAGAATGAGATCCCTTCAATTGTCTCTCAGGACTCTATGGTCCCAGTTTTCAGGCAGAATGTCAGACCACCTGAAAGTTCTGAGCAGAGTCTCTCAGGACCTTCTGTGATGGGCTTGCAAGGACAACATATTCAAAGGAGAATCTTTTTGGCAGCCATACCCCGAGATAACAGTTGTGACGGGCGCATCACTCATGGGGTGGGAAGCCCACGCCAGCGACATAACAATCAGCTGTCATTGGTCTCCATCAGTGGTCAAACTACACATCAACCTGCCCTCTGTACGGGGAAAGAATGTCCTGATAATGACGGAAAACAAAGTGGCTATAGATTAAAACAGAAATGGCCGGGGACAGATGACAACTACAGGAAGACGATACATTAGAAACACTTTACGATATTTCGGAGGGTGGGCATGCGGTGTCAAGAATAAAGGAGCTATTAATGTCACAGAAGGGGGACATGCTGGTGCAGACTAGGCAAAGGTGGGAGGCAGATTTGCAAGAGCAACTAACAGACGCAGCTTGGGGTAGAGTACTAGCCTATCATAAAAGTGCCGAGGAATGCGAAGCTCCAGTTAAGAGCTGTAAGTAACCCACAGGGCATATCTAACCCCGAAGGAGATTGCGAAATTTAGCAAGGCAACGGAACAGACCTGCCCGAAATGCGGACTAAGTAATGCAGACCTAGTGCATATGTACGAACATCCGGCAATATCAGGAAGAGATGGCACAAGCGTTAGCCAAGACAGGTATAACTTTGAACACAAGTACCCCTGCGGCCTGTATGCTCAGCATTTTTGCACAACCGCAACTGGCTAGACATGTCAGCAAGCTGAAAGACTTGGCATATATCCTGGCGAAACGCAGAATAGCAATGGGGTGGAAAGCGCACAAATGAGTCCAGAAGTGCATCTGTGGCGGAGTGGTCTCCAAAAATGGATGCTTGCAGAAACCTCAGTGTGGCAGGAGAAGCGGCCCACCGAGGCCTCAGAGAGCAAAACGTAGACCTAGACTCCTGGAAGCACATGGTGCAAGAACTGGTGGCCTCGGCGCACGACGATACCCAGATAATAACAAAGGTCCCGCCAGGGAAACCCATGATCCCAGGACGTGGTACCCGGACCTTCTGGACATGTCCATCTGCCCTCCATCCAGTACATCTTACACAAAGACAGGATCGTCTCTCGCGAGCAGAGGGTCGCGTTCTCCATCCAGAGGTCAAGACACTCAGCCTTCACGCATGGTTTCTGAAAGGCTGAGGTACAAGGATTGGGACCTCCCATATGACGTAATGAAGATCTTGCTTCCATCCAGAAGGCCAGCAACAAAATCTTTGGACCGCTGCTGTTGGAACAAGTTCAGCAGCTGGTGCAGGGATAAGAATGTGGATCCTTTCTATGTGACACACCTATGGTGCTTTCCTTTTTGTTACATTTGGCAAATCTGGGGCTCCAAATTGGAACAATGAAGGGTTACCTGGCGGCGCTATCTATTTTCCAGCACTCTTTAGAGGAGGATTCGTATTTTAAGATCCCACTGATTGTTCAATTCCTAAAAGGTCTTACTAATGCATTTCTACCAGTTGCATTCAATGTCCCTGTATGGGATCTCGATCTGGCGTTAACATTTCTACCATGCATTCCTTTTGAGCCTTTACACTCATGCCCATTAAGACTATAACATTCAAAACTGTTTTGCTTATTGCAATAACGTCAGTCCGCAGGATAAGCGAGTTGCAGGCTCGTTCCTGTAAACCTCCACATACGGTTTTCCATAAAGACAAGTTTGTTCTCAAGGTGAAACCTTCTTTTTTTACCTAAGGTAGTCGCCAACTTCCACTTGTCTCAAAAAATAATTTTGCCAACTTTCTATCCACCTCCCCATCTGCGAAAAGGAGGAGGAAAGATTACATTGACTGGACCCAAAAAGGGCTTTGTTTTTACATATATAGAATGGCAACATTTCGCCAAAATTACCAATTATTCATTGGATATACTGGCCCTAAATTGAGTCTAGCTGTTACAAAACAAACCATATCCAGGTGGATCATCCTGGTTATTGATGAATGTTACAGATTAGCGGGCAAGGACCCGCCGAGATGGCCCAAGAGCACATTCCACAAGGAGCATGGTAACCTATGCTACTCTTCAAAGAGGTGTCCCAATCAAAGACATTTGTTCAGCGTCCCCTTGGTCGTCTGTTCATACTTTTGTGAGACATTACTGCCTGGATTCATCTTCCAGTCACGGAGGACAATTTATTAATTATTAGAACAACATTTAATTTGTACTCCACCACCAAATTATTACTGCTTTGGGAGCATATCATAAGATGAGGAATATGTGGGAGGACACAATCCATTCGAAGAACAAGTGACTTACCCCTGGTGTAACGGTCTTTCAATTGGATGTTATATTGATGATGTTGACAGTCGAACGGAGGCCCTCGAGGGACACCAACTCGACGAGACGCCATTCAGCACACCCCGTCGAAAAAGAATTCCAAAGCAGCTGAAGCTGGAAATATAATTGTCATAAAATGAGGAATAAGTCAAAGGAACATCCAATTCGAAAGTACGTTACCAGGGGTAAGTAACTTGTTGTTCTCTTGCCCCACCACTACAGTGATGGAGTTCCTTCTATCACTGGCGTCGGCAGGCCTTCTGGTCCCCACAGTTCGAGGATATTTGGCGCCTTGTCTGTGTTCAAAAGGTCCCCGGATTGAGGTTACTTTTTACGATCCCGGTTATCGGCCAATTCCTGAAGGGCCTTGTGAAAAGTGTCTGCCTATTCCTTTTGTTGTCCCACATTGGGATTTAAATCTGGTTCTCACTTTCCTGATGGCGGCTCCCTTTGAATCCTTGCATGCTTGCTCTTTGAGGCTGCTTATGCTGAAGAGAGCCTTCTTGTTTGCTGTTACTACTTCCAGGCCGGTCAGGGAATTGCAGGCCCTTTGCTGTAAACCCCCTTTTTTGTGGTTCTTTTGCAAAACGTTCCCGCTAAAGGTAACGCCAGGCTTCCTTCCGAAGGTGGGATCAGTTTCATCTTTCACATGCTATAGATCTGCCTTTATTTTACCCATCTCTGCACCCCTCTAAGAAAGAGGAGCACTTCCATTGTTTGGGCACCAAAGGGGCCTTACGTTTTTATGTCACAAGGATGCTGGAATATTTGAAGACTGATCAGTTATTTGTGGCCTACTCTGAAGCTAGAAAGGGTCTAACTGTGATTAAGCAGACACTTTCCCGATGGATCATCTTATGCATTGCAGAATGTTACCAATCCGCAGGTAAGGAACTGCCTCCAGGCATCAGAGCACACTCGACCCGAAGGGTCTCCGCATCTACAGTCTTGCAAAGTGCAGGTTCCAGTTAGGGACGTTTGCAGAGCGGCAACTTGGTCCTCACTCCATACTTTTACAAGATACTGTAGCCTTGACATTTGCCCGTGGGGCTGATGCGCGCTTTAGCAGGGCGGTGTTACAAAACCTTTTACTCGAGCTTTCTGCTCACACCTATTATTTCACTACCTTGGGATTCTATCTGATGAGGAATCTGCGGGAGGAAGGCAATCCATTGAAGGAGAAATTGCTCACCATAATGTTCTTTCTTTGGATTATTCTCCTGCAGATTCCTCATCACCCCACCCATCCGTCCTCGCTCTGAAAGTGTTAGCAGTTGGTGCGTGTCTTTCTTGGTGAGAGGACACTTGGTGATGGTCCTAGAGTGACTGTTTTCTTTCTAGCAAGCTGCATGTCTTTCTCACTCTGTTTTTGAAGGGGTGAAAAAAGAATTATTATTAGTGTAAAGTTTTTCTACCCGGTCTGTATCCCTATGGGTTACTTGTTTATTAACCTTGTATTGGCTATTTTGCCTTCTTGTCTCACTATTTTCCTCTGCAGCAGTCGAGCACGGGGAAAAAAGGCGGGAACTGAGGAACGGGCATAGTGACGCAATATATATAAGACACTAGACGTCACCCGCGGAGCCGACGATTGAGCACTGAGCAAGATGGCTAGAGGGCCGATTCGATGTCTACTACGACCCCATGCAGCGTTTTTCCGTGCAACAGAGCTGGATGAGGATATCTGTCTGAGGAATCTGCGGCAGAAGAATCCATAGAATGAACATTACGATTAGTAATTTGCCCTTCACATGAACAAGATGTGGTTTTGAAAGCCTCCCCCGAGGAAGTCCCAGCAAGGGACATGTGGCAAACAATCTGTTTAGTCTCTCGATTGGACCTGAGCTAAAATGAAAATGTACTAATTTATTTCACAATGCAAACATATTTCAAAGTATTGCGCCTTGCTGTAACATTGAGTTTCAAATCTTAATTATGCTCACTCTAAATAGGTTTACCTATGACATGTTAAGAAAAGTCTAACCAAGCTATTTGTTTAATATGCATAACATTCAGACTAAACATATTGGCAAAATAGCCACCAAAGATAAGGCGGGGACATGACAAGTTTATTTCAGGGATTTTATTTAAAACTTAACTGAAAAGATCCCTTCTAATGAGGGGCAAAAAGAACATAATGCAGTAAGGCACCAGTAGGGGGTTCGCTGAGGTTGAAGTATTAGTGCTGCAGGCTCCCTAAGGGTTGTTTGCACACTAAAGGGCAACCTAAAGGGAGGGTTTCTTACAGAGGTACCGAATCCCCTGATTGCATTCTCCCACAGATTCCTCATCTTGTTGATGGATAGGTATCCAGCGTCAGATGCATGTACATTTGCTCAACAGGGGCCGTAGTGCAGCTCAATGACAACTCCCCCGTCGTATACGGCTGTGCCATTCCTCCACAATAGATGTGAGGTCAGGGTCTGTATAAAACTATGCACTAACCATCCTCACCTCTATTCTCTTTTTCTTCACGCTCAGCACGCTATTCAGAAGAGGCTCGTTGATTCGAGAGAAATAAATACTGCGTCCGTATATCTGGGTTTAAAAGCTGCAAGTACTCTAACTCCAAAATGTCCCTCACGGACCGACTCACTATATATGTGAGGTGTTTTGGTGAAGGGCATAACACAAAGCAATGTCGTTCTTGTCTGGCGATGAAGGAACACTTGGCTAAATTGGCTCTCGGCAGACTGCTGTCTAATGCCCCAGCAAAATGTCTTCCAACCTCATCAGAGCACGATACTGAGGAGTCGACTACCGAGAAACATTGAGAGGGACATGTCGCCATAAGAAAACAAGAGCTTTTGCCCTCTAATAGCAAAGCACCCCACTCCTCATCGTACACGAAAAAACACAGATGTGATTCTGACTCGGACGAAAGAGGTAAGTCATATCCTGCAAAGGGTGCATCTAGGGAGGAATGGGGGGGGGGACTTTAAAACCTAAATGCTCAAAGTATTTGAGAAGGCCTAGGCTGGTACGTTTTCTGCCTGAACGCTGCCTGTCGATACAGTTCCAACCACGCCCTATCGATCCGGGCCAAAGGCAGCTAAGATGGGTCAAACTCCCTCGAGACACTCCTAAGGAGAAACCCCTTCCTGCACCGTGACCGTTTGCAGCCCCTTCGGGCGAAGAAGCCCCTCGACCAGAGGCCCCACAAGATTGAAATGTTGTGCCTGACACTAGATCCGTGTTCAACTCGATGTGCTCGATTTTTGATGAGGGCGGTGACCCAATACCATTCAGGACCAAGCCTATTGGGGGTGCTGCCTTGGATCTGATGCCAAATTCTATGGCAGACCAGGCTGGGTTACTTGAACTGACTCTGGGCCTCAATGATGCCAGTGGTCCGGGCACCTCTCCAAAGGTGTAATTCCAGCAGTTGGATCCAAACGCGCAATACCGCAAGGGGTCTGAGACGGTTGTTATGAACTTGGAGCTCGTTGCACCGCCCAGCTGATTTCACAGTATGACCTGACCAACATCTTCGACCATGGCCAGCAAACTGAACATTCTTTGCTGTTCAATTCTTGACAATAGCACGGTCATAAGCTTGTTCTAGCGGTCGTGTTCTACACTGGCAGTCAATACAGAGTTTACAAAAAAGTATAATCCAGCAAGAGGCAACTTTCAATTTTTTAGGTCTCACCCAAACCCCAGAGGGGTTAGTGGTGCAGGCTGCAAAGTTTGCATCCTGGCCTTAGACATAGAACATCCCCACCAACAGGGTGTCAATAAAGTCAACACCTTGGTGAAAAAGTCTTTGCCTCGGGAAGCATGGCACTTAGGACTGTAAATGCCTCTTGTGCTTTTTTCAATTTATCCCATATCCTCTGTAGCACAATTTAGGAAAGCAACTGATCACCTCCAAGAAGAGCTTCTTAGATATACTGGCTAATGGCAAAGAAATCGCTGGTCAAGTGTTCCAATCAGGGTTGGACAGTTCAACTGTATGGGTTGTGCTATGGGCACTTCGGCAGGTCTGCTTCTATGAAGTGCTCTGGGTTCAAGCAAAGCTGCTGGACTTTGCCTTCAATGGCGAACATCTTCTTGGCCCCAAAGCTGATGAGTCCCTAGAAAGGATTAAAGTCACAAAGCTCACAGCTAAGCCACAAGGATTAGCAGTACTGCAACAGCCTCCACAGCAGAATGTTGACTTTGTGTCCAGAGGACAAGGTTATTGGAGGTACTCCACCTTTCCCGGACGGGTGCAAGCGCCCCAGGCCAAACGAGGACAAAGCAGGTTCCCAAGGCCAGATAGAGGACGTCGAGGCAGTTGACTGCAGCTGTTGCGTCAATGCCTCAGAAACCTCTTTGAGGTATCTCTTCTTCATATTTCACTGGTTGGAGCGTAATCTCCCGATTTGTTGGCAAATAGAAGGAAATTACCTCCTGACACCTGGGTCGTTCAGCTGATCAGTGGGGCTACCACCTCCTGTTTTTGAGTCCACCACCGGATATACCGCTACCTCCCCCTCCTGACACCCGGAACAGGAGCTTCAGGAAGATCTGCAGGCACTTCTTTTGAAGGCAGCACTAGAGGCAGTTCCAGCCGAGGAAGTAGGCTCGGGTTGGTACTCCCGATACTTCCGGGTTCTCAAGAAAGGATGGTGACGTTGAAGGAAATTCTCCAGGCTCTGCAGGTAGCAGATTGGATGGTGTCACTGGACGTTGAACACACCTACTTTCCTCTGCCTCACCACAGGAAGCACAGGAGGTTCCTGAGGTACATCTTTGTGGGCGCCCATTATCAATTCATACTGATCCCCTTTGGTATGACCTCCGCTCCCAGGGTCTTTACCAAGCTGATGGCAGTAGTCGTGACTCACCTCAGAGAAGCCGCAGTCTTGTGTGTTTCCATACTTGAATGATTGGCTGATCTGAGCACAGTCACCAGGGTCGTTTTCGCTGCATCTCAGACACCTGTTCACTGCTGCACGACTTAGGTTTCTTCCTGAACTTGGCAACGCCTGGTCAGGTATCTTCCAGAACTGAGTCTACCAGCGTCTGCTTACCTGCTGTTGCTGGGCCACGTTGGCATCCTGTATTTTCCTGGTGCCGCAGGCAAGGCTCCGTATAAGAGCCCTTCAGTGGCTTCTTAGGAGCCTGTGGGTGCAGTATTTTGTCGAGATGTCCGATGTGCTCCACGTATCGAGGTCTGTACCTAACGACCTGGCCTGGTGAAGCGACAGGACGAACATGTTGGCGGGAGAATATTTCTGTGTGACACGGCCGGAAGAGCAGGTCATAATAGACGCCTAAGTGAAGGGCATGGGACTCATCGAGACTCTCTACAAATCAGCGGTCATTGTTTTCAGAAGGAGAAATGTTACCACATTAATCTGCTGTAGCTGCAAACAGTAAGAATGGCACTGATGGCTTTTGCACCCTCTCTGCAGGGCAAACTCGTCTTGGTGTTAACGGACAACACTCTAACCATACATTACCCCAACAAGCAATCAGGCGTGAGATCACTGCCCTTGTGCAGAGATGCCATGCATCTATGGTTCTGGATGCTAGAGAACATCATCTCAACTTCTGCTGCTCATCTCTTAGGGGTGGAGTATGGGTTGGCAGATGCTCTGAGCAGGCAGGGCTCAGTCTCCCATGAGTGGAAGCTATGCTCTGACGTCAATTCATCGATCTTCAAACAGTGGGACAACCCATTGGTTGATCTGTTTGCAACAGTGAACAACACAGATTGCAAGCAATTCTGATTGAAGCAATTGCCCCATGGGGCAATGGGGGGAGTGTGTTTTTAGTGGAGTGGGCCTTCAACCACCATTATGTGTTCCTGCTGATACTGTCCATCCCTTGGGTTCTCAGGCGGTTGCGCAGATTCAGAGCCCACCTGATTTTACTGAGCATGGAGGACGTGGAACTGGCTGTATGCCCACCTCTCGGGCTTCCTCGGAGGCCAGACCTCTTGTCAGAGTTGCTTCACCCGGAACCCCTCAACCTGCATGCTTGGCTCTTGAGAGAGTGAAGTACAGAGATTGGGACTTTGTGGTCCCTGGTTGGGATCTGGACTTTGTTCTCACATTTCTGATGGCAGCTCTGTTAGTCTTTGCATTTAACTCCCATCTGAATCGTCGCACTGAAGACAGCGTTTTTGGGGTCAATCACGTACGCTAGAATGGTCAGTTAGTTGCAGGACCTCTCTAGTAAAGGACCTTTCCTGAATTTTTGTCTAGAACAGAGCATTGACCTACCAGTGTTTCACCCTCCACTCCATTCTTCCAAAGATGAGGAGAGGGTCCACAGATTGGATCCAAAGAGGCCGATGAGTTTTTACCTGGCTAGAATGGGCTCTTTCAGGAAGGACGACTAGTTGCATTTTCACAGTCCAGGCTGGGGCAAGCAGTTACTAAGCAAACTATCTATTCCTGCATAGTGCTGTGCATCTGAATGCTATCGGACTGCAGGTAAGGAGGTGCGAGCAGGGCTTAAGGCCCACTCTACCAGAGGGGTTGCAGCTTCCTCTGATCTCCAGAGAGGAGTGCCGGTTAGAGAAGTTTGTCACGCAGCAATGTATTCTTCTCTACACAAGTTTGGCAAGCATTACAGCTTGGACTTGGCCCGTGGGTCAGATGCGTGATTTTGGTAGGGTGGTCCTCCAGAACTTTTGGGTGACTTCCAACCCTCCTCCAGCATAGCTACTACTTTGGGAGTTGTATCAGGCTGGTGGAGAATGCAATCCATTGAAGGAGAAATTACTTATCAGTAATGTTCTTTCTATCTCCTACAGATTCCTCATCGCTCTCCCAGCCTACCCCGCTTGGAAGTCCATAGTCTTAATCACATTCTGCGGTCACGTTTCTGTGTGCAGTGACATAAGAAGCAGAGTGCTACGTTTTGGGCAGCAGCAGTTGGCTGTAAAGACTGCCCTACTTCTGGTTGCATTTAGAAATTAGAAATATGGAAGAAAAAGGTAAGCAAGCAATGGTTGTTTGCGGTTTGTTTGTATGCCTTTCCATTACTGTATGTTTCCTTTTGCAGGATGAGCCTGGGGGGGGGGGGGCAAGGGAGAGGCTAGTGTGTAACGGGTAAGGGGCCATAGTGCATACTTGTATACAACACCTGATTTCACGTCTGTTGTCGAGGAATGGTGCGTCCATATACAAGTGAGTGGACGATATCGAGCAGCACTACTGCCCCTGTTGAAAATATTTCTGAGTAACTGATGCTGGGTAGTTATCTATCAAGATGAGGAATCTGTGGGAGAGGAATCCATAGAAAGTACATTACTGGTAAGTAATTTCTCCTACTCTACTGTGCACAGATCTATGAGTTTGTTAACAGGTTTCAGGGTGGGGCCTGGATACCAAGTTCAAGTCTTTCAGTGAGGAGGGATTCACCCTTCTGACCTCTTAACAGCAATGGTGGGCTTCTGAGGGAGCAAGGCTTTTGATCCAGCAGGGAAGAGCAAGTCATTCGGAGCTGCCTTCCTTGCCAACATTACTCAAACTTGCACACCTTTTCTCCTAGGGATCCACCCCTTATGATCTGAGCCCCTCATCTAACCATACCCTGGCTGCTTCAGTTTTCCCCTCTCTCGTATTTCTTGTCCCTCCTCTGGCTTCCTCTTTGATCACACTTGTTTAGTTCTCTCTGATCTACTTCAAACTCCTCCTTGCCCTCTTTTTCACATCCACATTCTTCCTGATCTTCGACCTCCTCCTTGCTTTCATTCTTAGTCCTTTGTTCATCACTCTGGTGTTCAGCTCTCTCTACTTCCTTCCTAATTCCTGTGGTCTTTTTTGCAGGCCCACCTTTCAGCAACAGGATTATCTGCATTAATTTAATGTAATAAAATCAAAAAACATTGTCTGACACACCCTTGCAGATGGCAATCCGTCACAGGGTGGTAGGAGACATTTAGTACATTTTAGTCATAAAGGCACAGGTGGCATTACACAACCCTGCTGGCCTAATGCCCGAAATTGCCCAAACTCACGCCAAGATCTTCAAGTTTGATTGTGCTAGCTAATAGAATCTTAGCCCTGCACTAGAT
Source organism: Ambystoma mexicanum (assembly GCF_040938575.1). Classification (NCBI taxonomy): domain Eukaryota; kingdom Metazoa; phylum Chordata; class Amphibia; order Caudata; family Ambystomatidae; genus Ambystoma; species Ambystoma mexicanum. The sequence continues at coordinate 1,478,755,107 of NC_090921.1, forward strand.
GTAAAGGACTCACCCCCCCCTCCATCTACCCCCCGTGAGACCGACTGACTGACGTCATTGGCTTTGAGCTCTGCCTGGGAGGAGTGTTACCAGACAATTGAGCATCCTAAGCAGCGTCCCATAGACATTTGGGAACCATGTAGGCTGCACCTCTCAAAACTGGAGGCATTTTCAATCGGTGTTGCTGTCCCACTGCTTCTCCAGAAACATGGTGGGCTTATTGCAGTTTAGGTTTTTGGCTGTCCCTCTTACAGCAGTGAGGATGGTGGGAAATGGATCAGACATATTTGCTCATAAGATATCAAATGATGCTGTGACCTTCTATTGTATGATTGATTACAATATTAGCTGATTTGTACAGATAAGTTACATAATGTGTGGTTGTGATCTTGAGTTTTTGGAAGTTCTAGGGATAATGAGTATTAATAATTATTCGAATCTGTGAGCAAATGTTGAATGTTTGGATTGATAGTTCAATTGGCATTTTGTGTTATTCCTTTGCGTAAGTAAAATTATAGGAATGTGAGGTCATACTGGTGTATGTCTATTGATTGAACACTGCTTGAATTTTTTGGCTTCCATTTTTTACCATAGAATGTGGGGAAGGCAGGAGACCACCCAGCCCCCTACACCTGAAACCCACCCCCTCTCCACCACTACCAATATTGCCTGACCCCAACCCACAATATACATGTTGCTGGGAAAATTCAAGCAAAATAGATTTGAGCAGTTTGGTGCCAGGCAACAGACCGTATACCATGTCGTACGTCAGCAGGAAGTTGCATTAGTGTACATGAAGCAATATTGTTTTAAAACAAAGATTTTTTTTAAAAAAAAATTTAATGGCCCTCAAACACCACATCCTTCAACTTGTGATCACTCTCGTGACACTAAAAAGGTTTGTGATCGCTAGATAATATTACTATTCAATAGGCTCAACAAACTAATATATCTGTCAAGCTGAGAGTTCTTCAATTTTGGTGGCAACTAATTGATGAATCTTCCATTTTACTTTAGGTATGGGATTCGGTATGTTGCAAAAGTGCTTAAGAGTTCATTAACTGAGAAGTTCCCAGATGCTGCAGAAGAAGACATTCACAAGGTTTGTGAAATTTCATCCCTAATTTTTATGTAACCCCTACATTTTTAGTCGTCCTAAAGAATCCAATGCAATTTCTCTAAGATGAACTTTAGATTAGATGCTTTGGTAGATGTTTGAACCATGAGCCAACGGTTTATACTTTTTGCGGGGGTGGAGGTAGGTGTGTCCTGGAATGGAGTGGAAGTTTCAGTTCTTATGCTTTTTGGTGAGACTTTTCACGTAGATGAGTTTCTAAATCACATTTAGCCAATTACTCTCATTGAGCTACGAGAATGTGATGTTTTAATTTATATAGAACACAACTGCAACCAAGGTGGTCTTTTTGAGCATATTGTGCACTACACAATAACAAAAGATCCAGTGCTCTGCAGCCATTCATCTTGGGGAATCATGAACTACCTAATTTCCTTTGGGGAAGTATGGATTGTATTTGTGTTCTTTCTTATAGAAGCAAGCCAAAAGCACAAATAAACATCTTTATTATGGCATCTTTAACCATGAACCTTGCTTGTCATATGTTCTACAGTTTAGTCATCAGCGGCAGCTCCTTTTAATCAGGTATCTCTTTTTTAAATATTAAGGCTCCTAGTCTTATGGGGGAGTATGTGAAAGACTTGCATGGGAATTCCTGCTTAGTGCTGCCATTCCCTACTTGTCAATTAAGTAAAGCTCTATTCAGTCAAAATAATTCCCACCCTTGTTTTCTAATGAAGTCCTTTCTCCCACAGATTCTTCATGCTTTGAAATATCCCTGTTTGCAGTCTGGGCCCTGAGACAGTTTGTTAGCCGCTAGTGGGTGCCATGTGGTATTGTACTGATATAGTGTCAGTGGCGCTACTGTCACTGAAGGGATCATCCACAGTACATAATTGATGTCGCACAGGATATTCACCTGTTTCTTGTTTGTGGGAACAGAGTCACTAGACCAGATGAGTTCTTCAAATTATTTTGGTAAATATTTACAATCCCCCCTAAAATCCTCTGGTTTTTAATCCTGTAGAGATTGTTAGTGCTGTGCCAGATGCCCGTGCTGCCTGCCCATAACATTGACAGTTGTGCTGCGTATTCTAAACCCTGCACCCAAAAGCAGTAATGTAGTGTCACCAAAGTTGTAACTATATTCCACAAACCGGATGGGAGTTGGGCATGCAAGCTTTTTTCCAACGCTATATGTGTATTATTTATAACCTAAGTAGTACATGGCAATACAGTTGACACAAGTTAAAACTAACACTGATTGTGGGCCAAAACGATCCCTTTAAATCCCATGGCCTTTCGTATAAGCATAAAACGTACAAAGGTAATTCAAAATAAAATGCAAAACTTAGGTTAAAAATAATCAATGCACAATATAGATTAAAATCATACAAGCCATAAGCACATACATTCAACCCAGTTAAGAAAAAGTCAAACCGTTTCAGATGTTTACTTACCATACCTGCACCATAATCAATGCTTGACCAAAGAAAGTTCCAGGGCATATTTCCATATGCATGACCTCACAGCCTCCACATAAGTCCCTGTCATTCACTAAGAGGGAACAATATGGCCCAAATGTGCTCTTGACTTTCCAAACTCTATATAGAAAAGTCCCATATTTCTCACCTGATCATCAGTTACCCAACAAGAAAGCCATTGCCTCATTTGTAGAACATATACCTTCAGCTCTGCGTCTTGGTCGAAACATTTTTTTCAGTATTTGTACAGATGGCAAATATGTAAGTTAAGTGGTGTTTTCTTAACCATTCCAAAATTACAGCTTTAATAACTAGTATGGATCACTTTCCAAGATTTTTTAGCACAATGTAACAGCAGCTTGTCACTGCGGGCTAATATAAACAAATGTCTTGCCTTTGGCCTGGAAACTCGATGTAGTCTAGACAGTTTAACACCACATAGATGAAACTGGTCCCGTTGGATTCTTCCAAAATCAGGCTAGCCTTAATCTTGCAGCTGTCAGTGAACATGAAATTAAAGTAGCAGAGCGGCCCATGGCTGGATAGGACTCCTTGTCTGTATTTCCCAAGACCACTACCACCGGATTAAGGGGCAAATGAATGTTGGATTTTTCTAATTTTTTTATTTCTTTCCAGAAGAATTGTGCTTGGCTGCTTGACCAGCACATCTGTGCCATTGTTGCTACATCGCCACAGCCACTCCAACAAAGCAGGGAATGTTTCGTGTCAATTTTATGAAATTTTTCCAGGAGCAAGTACCATCTACAGCAATTAATAAGCGTTCTTCTTGTTGTCTAAATCGGACTCTGTGATGGGTTTTGGTCAGGCAAGTTTAAGAAGGAATCTTTATTTCCACAGCACTGCAGGAGACCAATTCAAAACAGAGTAATCCCTGTAGAGCGAGCCCCCCTTTTCTCAGTATTCAACATGCTTTATCTTTTGTAGCCACATAGGTTTCCATACCGAGACAGTTAAGGTTTTATATGATCTCATCAAAGTGAAACATAGGACCAGCTATATTGTTCCATTCCGACCCTAATACCAAGGATGGTATAAGGATGAATATGCAGTTAATGGCTAGATAAGGAAATCACTGGCATACTAGCCCACACTTGCAAATTGCAAAGCCAAGGAGGCTTTATCAGAGATGGTAACATGGCAGAATATATACAAACATGAAGTGAATAATTTATTTTCTCTATGCTTTAACAGCCATTGATTCTAGATTGAGTTCGACTCTGTTGGGCCTTGTTCTTACTATGTCAAGACCCTGGTTTATGAATTTACATTTGTACTTAATGTTTTACCTCGCACAGTGCACCATAATATTTTCTGTACTTAAGAGTCATGCTTGTTTGTCAGGTTGGAACCCAAACTCCTCCCATCTATTCATATGTGGTCATCTGTTCTTTCTAGGACCCTGTAGAGTTTAGGTACCTGGCCCTTGGGCATCCCTTCTGCTGGGGTTGTTTCCAATAGAGCGTCTTGACGAGGTTCCATTGCTCACTACGTAGCATTAGAAACCCAATTTCTAACACTATCACAGTGGAAGTGTTTAGCTTTTATGACCTTCATTTTTTCTTTCCATTATAGAAAAGTAAGGGGCACACCTGCTTTGCTTATTTGTTAGAGAATATAAACCAATCAAGGTCCATGCATGAATGGCCCTGACGAACATTCACGGTAGTAGGCAGGGTTGCCAAAAGTCTGGTATAGTCAGCCAACCTCAGCCTTAATACTCCACAATTTAAGCACCATATGAAAGAGTAGCGCACATTGAGGGCAACAGTTGTCCACCAAATGTTCTGTGAAACCATCTGGGAACAGAACTGTATTGATGTACAAAGATAGCCAATTCAACCTCTTCCCTTGATAGTCCGCCTTCCACCTCTGATCAGTGTTGGCCCGCAGTCTAGGTATATTGGTAGAAGCTACAAAAAAAGTTGAGCAAAATCAAGATGGTCCCGGTTTCATGTCTTTATACCGAAGTAATTTATAACGAATGCCCATATATTGAATCTTTTATATTGAAAACTTTTATAGTGAATGTATGTTTTGTTTGTTTTTCCACCTAGCCCTTGTTTCCCACCCCTAAAACCCATACCAACCGTTGGCAAAAAATATTGAACCCTTTACCCCACCCTAAATACATTCACTATAAAGGTTTTCAATATAAAATATTCGATATATGGGCATTCAATATACAAGATCCGATATAAACACTGTATACCATGGTCCTTTGACGTGTTCAGCCAAATACATATAATTAATATTTGCCTTTTGGTCCCCACCACATTGTTTGGTCACTTCTTTGTCAACCAGGTTTGTAATAAAACTATCCAATTTTTTTTTATTTTTATTATTTATTTGCATTTAGTTCATTTACAAGAATAATTTCGAGTAGAACCTTTGCAAAAGAACAAGTTGAAATCCATGTAAAAAGAAAAAAAAAAAAAAAATTTAAACATTTGAAATTACATTATTTTACATTAGCACACAATACTTTAAAATACTTTAAAATACAATTTAAAATACAGGTGCAAGAGAAAATATACCAATCAATTTACCAACTAGGCATTTCATTCTCCACTCAAAATAAGTTCTTTTTCTATATGTTTACAAAAACTTACTAATTCATAAATTAAACGGTTGTGAGTTCCTTGCATCATGCGAGACCATAAAAACTCGAGGCAATCCTCAAACTCTATATCAACAAATTTAATAAATCTTGCTGTACGTATTTTGTTAAAATGGGGACAATAGAGTATGAGATGCTTCAATGTTTCGTGTGGTTCATTGCACTCATCAAATCGACATCCCACAGCAAATGTGGTGGCATTTGTTCGCCAGTTCTTTGTTAGTTTCACAGGGGAATAAAGTGATATGTGCATAGCGAGGGATGCGCTGTTTAACAAAGGCACCATATTCTTCATAAGATTTGTATGTCATAATCCGATCAATAGTTACACACCAGTCTAAATCAAAAAGTTTTTTTTTTTGCATGGCACGGGCGAAGATGGACATCATTCACTGTAATATTCACTTCACTTAAAAGTTGTTGCATTTTTAGTTGATAATTATAAAAGGAAGGAGGACAGTGGATACCCAGCATCTTATTCAAATCCGCATATAGCGAATTAGTCGGTGGGTAATTCATTTTTGCAAAATGAGATAACTGTATCCATTTCCATCTAGATGATAGTGCCACCAACCCCAATTCATGACGTATGATGGCATTTGGAATGGACATAGGCAAGAACATTGCTGCTTTTAAAAGTGAACCTTGTAAACAATCCAACATATTAGACATATCACACAAACAAATATCTAGTGCATAAAGAATGATACTCTGAGTCTTCAAGGACATAAATTCAATTAACGGAGTTAATGAAAATTTGCAGAACCGGGTATAAATCCTTTTCATTTGCCAAAGGAGTGTCCTGGTTTTGCATTTGATAATGTCTGTCCATACCTTGATGGAATTCTGATCAGAGAGATGATACCCCAAATAAATAGCGTTGGTAATACAAGATATCTGCGTATCCATAATATGCCATCTAAAACTGCCCTTTTTCTGCTTCACTCCAAATTTCATAATGGCAGTCTTTGCCGGGTTGGGAGTCAAATTGTGGTCCTTTGCAAATTCCTCAAAAAGTGTTAATTTCGTTTGTAAACCTACAGGAGTAGGGTCAAACAGGATAATATCATCTGCAAAGGTGATCCATTGCAAAGATATACTCCCAACCTTCACAGAGAACAGGTTCATATTTTCCCAGTTTTTATCCAGATCCGCCATGTATAGATTAAACAGGGTTGCTGCAAGGTTGCAGCCCTGTTTCAAGCCCAGTGCTGTTCCTATTGGAGCTGTGGTGCCCCCGTCCTGTGATATTTTTATTCTATAAGATGTATTGATGTGCAATTTCCTGATCCAATACATTAAATCTTTTGGAATTCCGAAAGCCAACATTTTCATCCACAATAAGTTGCGGACAACATTGTCAAAGGCCGCACTCATGTCAATCATTGCGATATATACCGGATTAGAGTTCTTATTTTTTGCTCCAGCAATAACGTGCGCAAGGATAGTTGCATTTAGAGTGGTACTCATATTCTTTCTGAAACCCATTTGAAATTTAGAATAAAGACCCTTGGACTCAATAATTTTCTCCAAATCGTGAAGAAGTAGAATTGCAAAGATTTTAGCCTCGGTATCGATTAGAGAAATCGGGCGATAATTTTCAGGACAGGAAGGATCACCCCTCTTAAATATGGGGACTATGTTTGCAGTTAACCAAGATGGTGGAATTTCCCCAGAGTTGAAGATGGTTTCGAATTTGGTATTTATAATTTCTGCCCACATGGCAGGGTCCGCTTTATAGAGACAAGGGGGAAGCCCGTCTGGTCCTGCAGCCTTAGAATACGACAGCCTCGAGATTGCCCAAATTATGTCACTAATGCTCCAATTAAACCGAGGGATCCTGGTAGGGTCTAGCAATATACCAGGAAGAAATTGGAACTTATGAGGTAGTTGATATTTGGCAGTTATATACGTCTGCCATGTCTGATCAGAAATACAATTTGGCATAGATAACACGGCATTTTTTGGGTCAGCTTTTAGAGTACGCCATATAACTCGAGTGTCACGTGACGTGATGGCATGGATTAGAGTACAGTTCTCCTCATTGTGTCTCGAGATCCGGGCGAATCTTAAGTTTTGTTTGTACTGAGAGATGATTTGATTCCGCCTTTCTCTGAGTCTTTCAGTGCCTAAAACATTATATTTTAATTGTCTAAGGGCCTTGTTTTTTCCCTTTTCAACAGTTTGCATTTCTGATCGTAGATGTGAGTATGTTTCGAACTACTGCGGTTTTTACAAAATTTGAGCAAAACAGTGTCAACTATTTTGGAGTAATCCCTATCAGATAGTTTTATTCTTAAATTGGCACCATATTGGTCAACTCGCAGTGTTTCTCGAGATATGTGTTTAACAATCTGATCGCACAAGCCATTGTTCCACCTGATTGAGTGCTGAGGGCGATCAACTTCTACTGCTGCTAGTGAACTATTTGTCCCTAGCAATTGACATTTCAATTTCAATGATGTTATAAGTTGTGCATGATCACCAATCAATATAGGATCTATTACTAATGGGGCCATGTAAGCTATAAGATTACGAGATACAAAGATAAAATCTATCATTGACTTCTTAACTCCTCTTTCCCATGTAATTTTTGATTTCATATCGTGTGTCGCCAAGAGATCATGTCCCAATCAGTTAAGAGTTCTCTAAACTTGGCTCCTCTAATGCATGCTAAGGTTGCGAGTGTAGATAGACTAGATTCATTCACATTTCTACAGTCACAATTAAAATCGCCACCAAGAATGATCTCATAGTTCTGATAGATACTAGCGGAGAGTTCCAAGCATGCTTCAAGATCGTCAAACATCTCTTCAATAGTTAAATTGGCAGGGTTCCAATATAGTGAGATGATAATTAATGATGGATATCTGATTGAGGATATATTAAGATGAACCCCTAGTAAACTCGGAGAGTTCCAAACTAAATTAGGTTGGGCTTTAAATGAAGTATTTATTGCAATCGATAAGCCCCCAGATGGGCGGCCTGATAAATGTCTCTTAGCTAATGAGTTAAAAGTAACATAACCAGGGATAAGTAGAGGTTCTGTTTTCATCGACTCTTGAATTATGATTATAGTTGGTCGTTCATCACTGATAAGATTGAGATGCCAGTTCATTAAATTCACAAAGCCACACGAATTCCAGGATATGATTTTAAGTTCTTTGTGATTAGATAGCTATGTGACTGGTTTTGTAGGTAATGAAGTAGTATTAGAAGACAAAATGGCCAAGAGCATAGGTTCCAGCCAAGGAAGGCCATTTGTTTGAGCTACAACTTTCAGAATCTCAGCCAAATCAGGTCCAGAACCCATATTTGTTTGAACAATGGGTACGGTCATATCAATACAATTTCCATCGATCACTTTAGGTGGATCTAGGAATAGAGCAGCATCATCCTCGGATCCGAAGGTAAGTAATACCAAACCCTCTCTTTTTATTTCCCCCCGATTGGACCAAATAAATTTCATTACTGCCTCAGAACCAAGATAACACAGGGCCCTGAAGTTGTTGATTCTGGCCAGGGAGACTCTGGTAATATCATTGGATTTAACCATTCTCAATTGAGGTATTTTTGAGAAAAGGGAGAAGATAAATGAACGATTAATACGTTTATCTACCAATTCCTCAGCATTTCCTTCAAATCCTATGATGTATTCCTTCATCTCATCTGACTGCAAGGGCCTGTGTGAAATTGGCGCTGAGACAACTAGAGTTCCTGCTTCAACAGCAGGATTGATTAATAAATTATTAGGTTGTTTTAATAAGATCTTGCTATGATTGTTTGTGTTCTGATTGTCCATATGGAAAGTTTTACTCCGAGCTACAGAGGCTTCGCCATTTTTATACAAGAGAGGATTGGTATTCATGTTTTGTGATAGTGTTCTGCTTTGCGCAGGGCCATGTATAAATATACGATTTGGAGTCATTACATTATCAAATGATCCAGTTTGATCGAAACAGCTGAATTTAGGACTCTCCTTATGAAGCACGGCCGATGCCTCAACCAAAGTAGTTCTTTTTCCCGTGCCATTTACTGCAATTACCGATTTAGTCATATTCACCTCCTCTTCTATGGTATTAGTTATTTCATCTGCCTCTACCTTCCCTATTTTACCAATGCCATTTACAGCAACTAAGGGTATATTTTTGGGCTGTTCGGAGATATTGTTCGCAGAGAGTTCAATAGTCACATCCCTCGAACATACTTCACTATATGTTTTCCTAGTTAGTGAAATCGAATTGTCACTACCATGAGGGCCCGGGTGAATAATGTTGTTTTTCATCGTACGACATCTCCCTATAATCGGGAAAAAGTCCCTTAAGTTACTTTTTACTACAGAGCCGATAACAGGTTCGATTAGAGTTGTTGCACATCCGTTGTCCTGATTATCTAACACCCTTAGAGACATTTCACATAATTTTGATTTGATCAAAGGTTTAGAAATCGTAATTTCCTCAGATATACTATTCACTGGATTAACGATGCCAGACTTAAGATTAGCAATCTGAGGAGGGGACAGCACCCATCATAAGTGACTTGGTAATAATACCATTTTGACTTACTTCCTCCGATGAATTAGTAACCGGGGTAAGAGCATCTTGGCTTTCTTTGGACAGTTGTCCTACATCAATATGATCTTCATCGATTAATTCTATACTAGGAACCAAGTAAGTATCCTTTCCATGTCCATCATTCTTATGTAATAGTGCTTCCTTCCTACGCTTAGCATATCTCTTAACGGCTCGCAAGTGATTTTTTTTAACTCGACGGGACATAAAAGTAAAAGGTTCCTCAGTAACAGTGTTCTGTCTCTGTTTTTTTTGTGATTCGATTTCTTCAAGGAGAGCAGATGGGCTATCGGGAAACCGCATTAAAGGTTCCATTTTGGTGAAGTGAGTTGTAATTGTGAAATTCAGTGCATCGACTGATGCCTTAATTTCTTTCAAGTCATTGTCGCACTTACATTTCACAGGTTCAATTAATGCGATTGATTGCACTGTTCCAAGCTGTTTACATATAAATCGTGCCTCCCTGCCTCTTCATTGCTATGGCCTTGTCCTCTAATTTCAGATTGAATCGATCTTAGGGTGTCAACTGCAGTGATAAACCCCTCGATTTTATCCATTTTGGAGCAAAGATAATGCAAGATGGCCTTAGTTTCCTTTAATTCAAGATGAGTGAGCTCATGACCCTTGTCAAGGAGATCTAGAATTTTGGTGATCACCGGAAGAGGGGTTGGGGATTGATTTTCGATTCCGCGCACACTATTCGTACCTACTCCAAGATCCTCAATTGATACTTTATTTGAAACGTTAAATTGATCAGGCGAGAATGAAAGCGTGCGCGGAATTGCTCCAATTGGTGCCTCATCCGATACATCATCATCTATTTTGGTATGATAACTCCTATTAGTATTTCCAATGGTGCCCGAATTTGTTGTGCCATATACTAGTGGAGTCATCATACTAATAGTTTGATGGACTTGTGCATTTAATGCAGCCATCTTCTGCAAGGTAGTGCTAAATTGCACTTTGTTAGGGGTACATGAATCCGATCGAATCATACTATCATTCGTATTTACATCTACAATCTCTTTTTCCTCAATCTTTGTTGGGGCATCCATAGAAACAGAGGAAGTAGCATGCACTTGGGCTACATGAGTAGAGCAGTTACCAGTATCTAAACAAACCACAGGGACAGTAGGTATATTGTCATCTACCATGTCAATTAATGGCACTTCATGATATGAAGTTCGACCCTTGCATACCGTAGAGTCAATGCTGGAAGATGTTAAAATGTTAGTTATTGCCTCAATGCAACGCCCACTTCGCAGGCCATTGGCCATTGTAAAGAGGAGGTACACCAAATATAAGAATACTATTTACAAAATATCAAAAAAAGCAAACACCTTTCCTAATGATGGGTCAGAGAATTAAAACGTGATGTAACAACCTTCTCAAAGTAAGCAAAGAATTCAGCACTGTGCGCTATCATGAAACAATACTTCTCAAGAACTTAGCTCGTGCCAGTTGCCCAGGTCACAGCCAAACAGCACAACAGCGACTCCAGCCCTTACTGCCTCCAGGGCTTAACGCCGCAAGGGTGGTTGTGCCGGCGATTTCAGTGCTGGGTGAAGTCACGTGACCAAACACGTGTCGGAGTTCAGCTCCGCCCCCTCCAGGAAGCGGTTACTGCAGCAAGAGCAACGCTCGCAGTGCTGCCAACGGGGTGCGCAGGGTGAAAATGATGAAATGACACAGCACTCCTTGTAAAAGTGAATGAATCCGCCTCACGGGCGGTTGTGCCGGCGATTTCAGTGCTGGGTGAAGTCACGTGACCAAACACGTGTCGGAGTTCAGCTCCGCCCCCTCCAGGAAGCGGTTACTGCAGCAAGAGCAACGCTCGCAGTGCTGCCAACGGGGTGCGCAGGGTGAAAATGATGAAATGACACAGCACTCCTTGTAAAAGTGAATGAATCCGCCTCACGGGCGGTTGTGCCGGCGATTTCAGTGCTGGGTGAAGTCACGTGACCAAACACGTGTCGGAGTTCAGCTCCGCCCCCTCCAGGAAGCGGTTACTGCAGCAAGAGCAACGCTCGCAGTGCTGCCAACGGGGTGCGCAGGGTGAAAATGATGAAATGACACAGCACTCCTTGTAAAAGTGAATGAATCCCAATTTTAAACAATGTATGTATACAGACCAGATGATGATTGTAATTATATCCCTTAATGTAATGATGTTTGATCTTTAGAATTGAGGCTGCCACCTTGACAGCCAAAATAGTTAGCAATTCAGCTCTTTTCAGCAATAGCTTGTGTTATTTCAAAGACCCTTTAGTTTGTACTGCAACTCATTCTGCTGTACCGCACCCTCAAATGTATTCCTGGGAGCTGGGTGGCTTGTAATTTCTTCCCTCAAACACAGTCCCACACCATACCATTTTAAGGTTGTTGCCCAGAGTACTATTCTCAGTTAAATAATTAAATAGGAGTGAAGAAATGGTTGTTCTTCGTAGTGGGTCTTTGAGGCAAGAATCATATAACACGCACTGAGGATCTTACAAGTGGACAAGCAGTCTACCCCCAGCTGGGGTGGAAACTGGGATATGATCTGAGAATACCTTATACCGGTTTTATAATTTTTCTTCCAGATCGGAAACCGATCCAAGAATCAAGTTAAGTCTGGAGTGTATTCGGTTTCTACAAATGTGTAGTTTCTCTCACCAGGATGTAGGAATCGCCATGCTTCCACCAGCCGTAGTTAGTAGTAGTCAGGGTCCAAATTAAAATTCCCATTTTCTTTCCACATGAGGCAACAGTTTGTAGAAAATTAAACGGGATGTCTACCAGCTGTTCATTTGAGCATTGAACACCAGCATTTATTGGGTTGTCCATATGATGTACCTTTCTCCAGGAGGAAGCATCCTGAGTTCTATAAAGGTGGTGTCTTTAAAAAATAAAATGGCAGTACCTCTCTGCGTTCACCCACTAGAGATGAATTTGAACTGGAAACCCCTGTGGCGTTTGCTTCGTACATCTGCTGGCCATTGATGGGTTTCTTGGAGCTTTGCGACCTCTCCTCCCTCCCAGCCCCCCATTCCATTGTAGTCTCTTTAATAAGGCTTTTTCCCCCTTGTATACATTTAATTTGTTGCTGAGTAGCCATGGATGAACTATACATCTGTCTATTTCGACAGTGTCTGCTCAAATAAGAGTTCCTTACCCCAACAATGACTAGCACCTATCCACCCCACATTAAATTTCCCGAAATTGTGATTCTCATTAATCTCTTACGAATCAAATCTCTTCGAACAATTCTGACCAAGTCAGGGCTCCTTCCCTGTGAACAACCGAACCTTGATTATGTCAAATACTGGCTTGTGCCGTAATAGCGGACCAAACCGCTACTGAACGTCTGCACAATCAACCTTCTTCCAGGTGCAGATCTCAAACACATTAACCCCTTCAGAATGTCTTTCATTGTGGAATGAATGGCAACAGAAGTACGCATGAATATGATATAGACATCAAATGGATAAACTAGGGTATTGCCTAACTACACAGAATTAATCACAGGAAGGACCAATAATCCAATAGACATTATGACCTCAGGTGACCCTGGTGGGACTAGTTCCTGCCAATAATTCCCCCTCCTATTGTTTGCTGGCTCCTGTGGACCTCCCCATCTGGCGCCACCCTCTAAGGGAACCCCGGGGCGTTTGTAGTCCATCCCAGAGGAGGGTAGGGGAGAAGTAGATGGCTGTCCATCTGGTGCATTAGTCAGCTTAATCCGTTGCCGAAATGGACCATTGACTATCCTCCTAGGTAAAGATAAGCACGCATAGAAAGTTACAATGTTATTTTACTCCTTTTCTCCAGCCATTTATTTTGTGGGCAAAAGTTGAAGGAACCAGATCCCGAAAGTGTGTGATTCAAGCATTTCTGAAGTTGTTAGTTGATTTGTGTGCTGCTGACATGTTCCCGTTCAAGCAGTAGTAATGTACCCTGATCATGTATGATATCTCCTTGTTGTGGAAGTGGGGAATAGATTTGAAGCATTCTGCCTAATGCAATCCCTGCTTCATCTGGAGATTGGCGTGTGTGACGAAAGAAATACCTTTAGGGCAGTGTCTTGCATCCTCAAACCTTATGACCTCTTACTTTAAGGCTTCAGCTGCGTTTCCAGGTGATCCAGTTTCAATTGCAGTGTAGTTGAGTGAGCTACCAAAGCTTCAATCTTATTTGCCAGTTCAGATAACTCGCACATCAGTTCTCAACCCAGTCTATCCTCTCGGCTTCCAAAATGTTTGTGTCTGGAGTCAAAAATGCATGTGACAATTCTGCTACCCTGGATTTCATTCTTAAGTTTACTGAGCGCTGGAGTTGGGCTCTATGGGTTGCTCTGCGTTCTCCTGTTCCACTATCCTCTTTGTGTGGATTTTTAGATTTAACTTGTTCACTCATCTGCAAGAGAATGTTTCCTCCTTCCTAGGTTTGTTTGGCCTGCACGCTCTAAACAGAATGAGTGAGGCAAGACCAAAGCCTTGACTCCCAATTCACATTCTGCCACTAATTGCAGGAATAGTCTGTGGGCTGTCTGCGACCAACCTCGTATGAGTGCAGATGGGGGTTTATAGGGACGTGTGAAGCCTGTGCCAGTCTACATACATAGTGCCCAATACTTTATAAAAAACGCTGTTGTTCATCTGGTTGTGAGTATATATGCCACCAGTGGTGTTCATACTGCAATTGAGACTCTATTGGGGGCAGTTTGCCTCTTTCCAAACATTGTGGCCAGGGTGATGGATTCCTTGCACCTTTATGCACCTTTAGGAAAGAAGGTTGCATGGCCTTCTTGACATTTCTGGAGCAATACTCTCCATCTGTTATTCTTGACTTTCATGTTAAATCAGTATCAGATTGCCATAAATACAAATGTGCAGGCCACATGACGAGATAATTAATAACATCAAGAGATTTCCAACATTTAGTACTGTCTCAATGCATACTCTAAACGGACCTCAATCGCATAGTTCAAGAAACGAATTAACAGAATAGACATACACATATGGGTATGGGTAATGAACAGACATAGTATTAACACAAGTTGAAAGAAGTTGATATCATTCGGGGATTTAAACCCCAATACATTGATACACCCTTTTACCATCAGAGGGCTAATCAGCTAATTTAATAAAAGCTTAAGATGTAATAAAACAGAACAAACATCACCAAACTCCACCCACTTGGACCTTCTCAACCACGCCGAATATAGATATTTTGAGACAAAGAAAACTGCTTCAGATCACTGGTATATTTTTGCAGAAATCCGAGACTAATCGGGTTGTCCTAATATTTTTCAATCTAAATAGTGAGTGAAGGTATCTTATTATCAAATCACAAAATACTTCACAGAATATGAATAAGTGGATAGATGTCTCTTCCACAGCACCACAAACCGGGCACTTTGCATCATCGGATAACTTATGTTTAGCTGTAAAAGATGCCACCTTCAGGGTATTAGTATGCAGCTGGATAAAAAGGGTACATGCAAACCCTGGATTGATAGCACCCAAATATGATTCAAAACCCAGGACTTCCTTTTTGCTTAAATGCAACTGACCAGTACTCAAATATATGAAACCTAGCTTCATTTGGCATAATTTGGCCTCAGAGCTTTCAGTTTTAACCAATACCTTGGATCCAGAATTCATAGCTTTTGGTCAATCCGAGATTGCTCAAGTGCAACCTTGTACACTCTGGCTCAATCTCACTTCCATGGTTTAGGTATGCGTTTTCATTCAAACTAAACACATTGTTTAGGGCAGACTGATATCTAACTAGGTTGGCTTTAGACCAAATCCTTGCCCAGAACTTCGGCAATTGGGAATAAACTGCACTCCCTTTTAAGACTAGCTAAGGGCACGGCACTTCAAGTGGTTGCATAACCGACACTCTAATAAAATTATTACCAGACACACGAAGTGAAGAAACTTCTAAATGGCTGCATAGTTCTGCTCCATACAAAGCTGCAGATAGAGATTGCACTCTATACAGGTACAACACAGGTGAAATTGCTCTTCTACCATGTGTACTAAAACAAACTCCTAATTCCTCCACAATACTTTTCAATAACCACAGTGGCTTTTAGATGTTGATGAGACCACGTGAGATTCTCAGAGAATCTTATAACCAAGTAATCATGTGGTCACTTGTTCCAAAATGTGACCAACTACTTCAATGTTTAGTTTAGGCCATTTAGATGACCAATGCCTGAACACCATAGATTTGATTTAGTCAGTAATGAGCACAAGGCACAATTCCTTGCATTTCATATTAAAAATGCCTAGATTGTGCCTCAAGCCCTTAGATGAGGTAGACAAAATCACTGAGTCATCATCAAAAAACACAGGAGGTTTGTCAGTTCCCAATTTTGGCACATCAAGGCAGTGCTCCAATAGCTGTTCAATAATCTTGTATGTAAAAACAGAACAGTAGGTGGGTCAGCACTCAACCCTGCCCGACCCCTCTCTAGACCTCTACTGCGTTTGTTCCCATCCCAGACCCCACCTAACTGAGGTCTTATTGTTGGTATAAAGAGATCTTCTATTAGCCAGCAAATACCCAGGGATGCCTTTTTACTGGAGCGCTTCGCATAAATGGCAACGGGTTACGCAGTCAAAGGCCGACAAAAATTGCATAGTGTAGAATTTTCAATTTTGTGCTAATTTCCTTTAACCCGAGAGACCCACAGACCTTTTGGTGGACTCTGAACTTTTTTTATTTTAATCTCCTGAGTGAGTGGAACTTTATACCACTCACTCATTCTTTTTCTCTGACTGGGATTTTTATTTGTTTTGTGTTATGGAGTCTGGTAAACTACATATGTTTGGTACAGGCATCTGCTGTTTGCTTTGTGACACCCAGCACCCTATGTGCAGTGTCACTGAAAAGTCCCTTGGATTTCTCTTGGTGTTTAAATACATTTTCTTGTGCGAACTAGTGTTCCCTGGGATAGTAGGATAACTTTTATCTTAACTTTTCTTTTGTGGGTCCAGCACACACCACCCTATGTGGGGTGCTGGGGGAGATTCATTGTAACTCCTTCTCCCACTCCTCGTATAACTTTTTGTTTCAACTGACTTACTTAAATGGCTGTTGGCAGTGGTTACTTTTTACTACCTTTTGTGCAAGTTACTAGCAGGCTGATTTCTCAGCTGCAGTACAGTACCCATGCGTGACCATTTTCCCAAAATGACCCCTGTCGTCTTGTTTACCATTTTACGTTTGTCAGTTCCTTCTGGGCTTTTACTCTATCCTTTAGAATAGATTTGAGTCCTTTGTGAGTATTGCCTTTGACAGGCTTCAGCCCTGAAGCCCGCCCAGGTTTCAGTGTGTCTGGGAAAGCGGAAAGTGAGGGAGGAGCCCTAAACTTCACTGTCCTTTGTCTGTAGGTATGCCTGGCTGAAACCAGTTCTAAATGGGCAGCTGACTGGCCGGAAGGACAGCCAACCCCAGTTGATTGACAGCTCTGAGTGGGTGACTGTCTGGAATCCAGCGTAAAAGGCAAGGATGTTTGGACTACAGACAGTCGACCACTGGAACAAGGAATCCGAAGCTGAAGAGGACCAGAGACGCCAGCAGCATCTTCCAGGTCCGCGAAAGCACTGGGGAAGCCTTGCAGCTCTGCTGACCCAGTTTTCACATTGACGGGGAAGAGTCACCAAGGACAATTTCCTCCCTTAAGCTGGTGGGACCCACTAGCCTCACGCCGTTCTTCATTTTGGGCCATCCCACGAGTTGCTGTGACTTTCCTGAGCTGCAGAATCCCAATACCTGGGGTACTTGGACCATTATCGAGAGCATAATGTTCCGAAGATCGAATCCGGCTGAATCTTTGTAGGCATCCATGTGATCCTCCAGAGGTGGGAATTCTTCACCTAAAGTCCCCTTACCAGAGTTCAGGACAGAGTAATCGCAGAGAATCCGACCAGCAATATTAGTTTCTTCTTGGTGCTAAGAAGAAGGCACCAAAACCGCAACTCGCTGCTGGACTGAGGTGAATCCATTGCTGCTGACCCTTCTCACGAGTGCTGCTGCAAAAGCCCACCAGAGGTCCCGCCCCCTCACGCCCCGCTTTCGTTGTCACGACCAAGGAGCAGGAATAGGAGTCTGCTACATTGAACCTGAAAGGAAGCCAGCTACAATTTCTTCACTTTCAAGGTACTGTGGGACTTGGGTTGTAATTATCCTGTGCCATTTTCGGTGCTACCTGGCTTGGGAAGTGCTGTTTTCTCCAACTAAGAGTTGACCTCAACTCCTCTGTGCAGGCCTTGCAAATTATGCACCATCAGGTAAGCTCCCCTTGAACTCCTGTGTGTCATGATGCCTACCCCCGGGCATTCGGATCAAGCACATCAGCCCCGGGAGCAGGCATCCAGACATTTACAAAAACCCCAGCAGCCCCAGCTAGGGGCTGTCTGGGTTCAGCCCTGGCGCTGTAGGCACCAGGCTCATAATAAAAATCAGTCCTGGCGCCTATTTCTGGGTTCAGTCCTGGCGCTGTAGGCACCAGGCTCATAATAAAAATCAGTCCTGGCGCCATAGGCGCCAGGCTCATAGACATTACTTACCGCATGCAGACTATGCTGCAAATAAATCCAAGCCAACGTGAGGCCTGGATGGGACTATTTTACTACAGGGACTATTTTTTACTCGGGTGTGGTGCTGAGGAACTTCTTTCCTGGGACTACTTTGGAGGCTATTTAAACCACGCCCGAACAGCAGCACATGCTTCGTGTTATTCTGCATCCAGCAGCGTGACTCTCACCGTGCCTGCAGCCAGCATCCAGTCTTCTGCCACGCCTGCGTGCCTGCAGCCAGCATCCAGTCTTCTGCCACGCCGCCTCGAATCCAAAGCTCCTAGAATAAAGAGGAAGAAAAGGACAAGGTTAGAAAACAAACTTATTTCAAATTCCTCACCTGATTCCGGATCCATTTCATCTCCCGACCTGGAAAGTACATCAGTCCTGCACGCGTCGCTTCGCCAGCTCCAGCACGGCGCCACACTCACCAGTTCTCACAGCATCTTTCAATCCGGCACTGTCTCCATCATTTTTTCGCCGTACTCCGGCACCTAGGGGCACAAGAATAACAAGGTGAGCCAAGGGAATCAACAAATACCTCTTACCACCATAGACTTACCTATTTACCACCGGTGGTGGTATTCTCCATATCTTCATATGCCGCATCTGTAAAGAGGGAGAAAAACAACACGTTAACGCATGCAATAGTTACCGGACAGTGTTGGGTAACACAGACTCTTACCTGAATGCCAGCAGCAGCTACGAGACCTTCTTCTCACGAACTCAGTTGCAACTCAAGGAAGGAAGGGGACAAGAGTGAACATCGGGCACATTGAACTCTTTGAACTTGATACTTACCAATCCTGCCTGGGACTTTAGAGTCAATGCTTACCAGAACTCTCCCAACGCCTTCAAACCAGTGAAGTAACTGGTATCTACGCGCCCCTGCAAGACACGCAGGATGGAGAGCTCATCTCATCAAACATAAGGAAAATACTTCTTCGGGTCCAGCAGACAAGACTAGGCGGGCCAGTCCAGTCAGTCAACTTTGCACTACGCATAACAGATGTCCGGGTCAGATCGACACCCCTGTGGGGTCCAGGTGAGCGTAACACTGTGTTTCTTCAAGAACCACTGACTGGTTAGCTAACATTTCCTCAAGATTTTAATCAGAACTGTATCTGTCCATTTGGCTTTGGCCGTCCTGTGTTAGGGAGAATTCTCTCTTTAGGCTGAATTTCCTAACCTAGTGAGTCCCCCAGCAGCTTTGCTGGATTTCTGGAGTTTGTTTTTTTCTCCTGCCAAGAGTGAGACTCTTTTTTTCTCCCACTCTTGGACATGATTTATGGTGTTCCTTTGACTGTTAATGTGTTTTATGGGCTATGGGGTCCTTTACTCCATAGGGTCTCATGTGTTTTTACTATGTGTGTTACACAGCACCCTCCGTGCAGTGACACAGGAGTGTCATAGTGACACCCCACCATAGACTCCATACCCTGGGACTGACTACTGTCTCCCAGGGCATGTAAAGTCACAATTGGCTTTACTAGTCCCAAATTATTAACAGAAACCAGTACAAACCATCATATTGTGGACGTACTGGTCGGGGCAATTCGATTGCCCTGGGGTCTGTTAGTCGAGGGGGCACGTCTCCGTCCCCCCTGATCGAGTTTTGGCTGGTGGCAGTGGTACTACTTTTTATATTCGACCGCGAATATATCCCTATGGGATTTTCCCATTGTTCGAGTCTACCAACTTTAATTATTTAATTCTCATTGCCTCGAACATACCGCCGGTTTATTTACTATTCATTCGCCGGTTGTTATTTTTTGCCAGGACTCGATTCTAAAATGGCGTTTGTGTTCTCTTCTGTGACTCCAACCCAAGTCGAGCCCTTAGTTCCACATTTTGGCGGGCTTCTCCACAGAAGCCTCCAAAAGTGGTGCCATTCTGTCTGGGTACCACAGGGGGTGTGGGAGGGGGTTTAGGCACCCTGGACTGAGTTACCTTGGTAACTCAAGTCGCACTCTTGTGTGGTTGGCCCAAGTGCCAGCTCACCACTTAGCATGTTTGATTGACAGCTAGGCTGAGTGAATGGGGGTGTGCTGCATAAAAGCAGGGCTTTGGGGACTGGAACTTCAGAAGTCGCCACAGGACCTGAGAATCCGACGAGGGAGAAGCTCAGCCGACCTACCACGACAACACCACCGGTGGAGCCCTGCGGAACCGACTCACCACTTACCGACGACAGAGAAGATCTCCCGGCTGGAGAGGCTTCTTCCCCTGACTGGTGGGCACAACCAGTTTACCGTCTTCTCTTCGCACCCCAGACCGGCTTGTGGTCGAATTGCCTGTGGCAAGCACCCCGGCAACCGGATAGCCACTTGCCACTGGACCGCGAATCAAAGGACCGCTCCTTTTACCTGAGAAACTCCGCCGCTGGTTTCTTCCCTGGCAGTGCAACGGACTCCTGTCTTCCTCTCCGACGAGATCCTTTCTTCCCCTGGACGAAGCACCGACTTGCATCCGCTGCCAGGAACAACTGCCCCCGCTGGAGTATTCTCACCACTTTAAGGTACGGTGTCCGCCAGGCCTCCCTTTCTAAAGATTGCTACAAGATAATAATAACCCCTTAACCTTCTGGACTGGGCTGGCCGCCTTGACCTTTTAACTGGTCCCTTTCTTTGGTCCAACTCTTTTTGAACCTTTTCAAGACTTTTGTGCCCTGCAACCGTGTGACCTTGGACACATTTCATTTGATCCTCTTAAAGTGGATCCAGCCCACTGAACTCTAACTTCACGGTTTTACTTTGCCTTCCTCTCTTGTTGTGTTCTTGTCAAAGTGTTGGGACCTGTTTCAATTTATTCTCTGCTTTTCTCTCCCTTTTAAAACAAATTATTAGAGTGCCATCTGCGTTAAGCGCTCACCGCTGTCTGAAAATAAGTGGGGCTTTACTTAAGACTTGTCTAATATTCTTCTAAGGGAGTGTATACCTTTTAGTGACCGTGTTTTTGAATTACTTACTATTAGTGCCTGTGTGTTTTTCTAGATGTGGTTTTAAATAAATAATTATCTCTTCGAGGGGATTGGGTCCTCCGACATATTCCATATCTATGACAGGTAATCACCACAGCTGTGCTGCTTCGGAAACTTTTTTTTGGCATCTGCGTCCTGCGTCGATGCACCGTCGTCGAGGACCTCGTCCGACGTCATCCGATGTGATAAGTAGGACGCACGACGCCCGTAGCCTCAGTTCCGTTTTTTCCGCGAACGTGTTGCTTCGTGAATCTCGGTTACGCCTCAACTCTTTGGAGTTCTGTTCTTCTCGGTTCTTCGAACCTGTTAGTTTTTGTGAGAAATCCTTCGTAAGAAGATGTCTTCTACTTCATCTTCGACCCCGCGTCCGGGCTTCAAGAAGTGCGGGGAGTGTGGGTCCAAGATGTCAGTGATGGACTCGCACGACGCCTGCCTCTGGTGCCTCGGGGAGGCCCACGACACGGATGACTGTATCGACTGCCAGGCGCTCACGTCCAAAGCCTTACGGGAACGTAAGAAGTTGTTGTCGGTAGGTCGGGTGTCCAATCCCCGGAAGTCGAAGTCTGCGGGGCTTTCGACGGATGATTCGAGAGGTGACTCTCTGCGTCGTTGTCGGAAGTCTCGTGGGGTCTCCTTCTAGGAGTCGGTCTCGCCACTCCTCGGCCTCTTCGAGGCATTCTCGGAAGCGCCGACAGCGGTCGTCTTCCAGGTCCTCATCTGAGGACTTTGCCCGGCACATTGCTTAGCCCACCAGTCGTGCGACGCCGGAGGAATGGGCTTCCTTTGGGAAGAAAATGCTGGCGATTCTCGAGTCGCAGGGTACTAAGCCGTCCGCACCCCTGAGTGGGGTCGGCCGTGAGAGGTCGAGAGACACCGCTCGCAAGAGTGGTCGGCACGAGTCACGGGAGAGGTCCCGTTCGGACAAGGGGACTCGTTCTCGACGTACCCGTTCCAGGTCCTGGTCCTCAACGCGTTCGATACCGTGTGCACCTGTGATGTCTTCGAGGAAGACATTGACGCCTGAGGCGTCGAGGGCGTCGACAGGCTTTCTCGAGGCTCCAGCTCCGAGGAAGTCGTCGAAGCTGTCGACGCTCAGGTCGTCGAAGGACACGCTCGGAGCTCCGGCTTCGAGAACTGTGTTGACGCCGTCGATGCTGGTGGCGCTGCTCTGACGTCGACGCCGATCCTCTCGGTGCCGATGCCTGTTCTCTATATTTCGGAGGTGGATGAGGATTCTGATGGCCTGGTTCCTAGTCAGGTTCCAGATGAGATGGTCTCGGGCCATGGCTATGGCCAATTTGACGATTTGAGGCAGTCACTGCATGATGCTAGTGGACTGGACACCTCTCCGGAGGTGGAGTTTTGTAGGCCTGAGCCTGGCTCTCATGCCGATTCCTCGTACCGGCGCCTTATGGCTAGGGTCTCCGAGTACTTGGGATGGTCTGCTCCCCCAGGGGAGTTTGTGCAGGATGATCTCACGGACATCCTTGATGTTGGTCCCCCAACTGACCCGGTACTGCCGTTTCATATGGCTCTACAGAGAAGGGTGGCGGCGGCTTGGACTGCTCCGGAGAGTCTCCCGGCGGTGGGCAGGTCCTTGTCGCTAAAATACTGTCCAGCCAGTAGCGACCCCTGGTACTTGACCAGGCACCCCACCCCAGAGAGTTTGGTGGTCCAGGCGGCCACGGCCCCGGCAAAGCAGACGTCGTACCCTACCATTCCTCCTGATAGGGACGACAAACGTTTTGATGGCTGGGCGAAGAAAGTGTTTTCTTCGGGTGGTGTGGCGCTTCAGGCGGCCAACTCCATATGTGCCTAGTCTCGGTTCACACACACTCTGTGGAACTGTGTTGCGTTAGCGGCTGAACATATTCCCGAAGGGGACGAACGGGATGGTTTCCTTTTTATGGTCCTGGATGGTAAGGATGCCATGTGTGAGTCTGTTCAGTCGGGTTTGGACATGGCTGAATGCGTCAGCAGGTCCATGGCGGCGAGCACCGTGATATGCAGGTTTGCGTGGTTGCGGAAGTCAGGGTTTGCTCCTGATGTGCAGTCCCGGCTCCTCAACATGCCCTTTGACGGTGAACACCTTTTTGGCAGCAAGGCTGACGAGAGCCTTGAGAGGTTGCAGACCTCTAAAGCTGCAGCGAAGTCGTTGGGCGCTGCAGTTCGCCAACCTCTGCCTTTTCGTCCTAGGGGACAGCAATGGAGGGGTGGTTCCTTTCGCTATTACTCGTCCTTCAGTAAAGCGAGAGGAGCTAGCAGTCAAAGAGGCCAACGCAGGGGTACCTGAGGTGGACGACAGGGTACCCGTGGTCCCAAGGCCGCTCGGGCAGTTGCCTCTTTGCCCTCAGGTAACGCCACAGCCGCTACCATTCAGTCATGAGGCTATGTCCCATGGTTCGCCGGTTGGGGGAAGGCTGGCGCAGCATTTTGTAGAGTGGCGTGCCATTACTTTAGATGTGTGGGTTCTGGAGCACAAGAAGTACCTGAGGTTCGCGGTTGGCGACTGGCACTTTGTTTCCGGTCCTGCCGTTCGGATTGACCTCCGCCCCAAGAGTTTTCACCAAGCTCATGGTGGTGGTGGCAGCGCATCTCAGGCAAGGGGGGGATTCACGTCTACCCCTACCTGGACGATTGGTTGATCAGGGGGAGCTCTCCCGAGCAAGTCCTGGATCATCTGTCCGTCACCTGCCACTCCCTTCACAGGCTGGGCTTCTCCCTCAATTTAAAGAAGTCCCATTTGACGCCAACACAGCGGCTCCAGTACATCAGAGCAGTGCTCGACACTTCCCTGGGGCAGTGTTTTCCTCCCCAGGTGAGGGCTCTTCACATTCAGCAGATGGTGCACAAGTTTCAGCATGCCCAGACGCTCCCAGCGTTCGAGTTCTTGAGGTTGCTCGGCCTCATGGCATCCTGCATTCTTCTGGTGCCAGAGGCTCGCCTGCGGATGAAATCTTTGCAGTAGGCACTCAAGATGCAATGGTCGCAGTCCTCCGGCAGGATGTCAGACCCGGTTCAGGTGCTGCCCTCGGTCGCCCAGGACCTTCTGTGGTGGGCCGTCAAAGGCAACTTGATGAAGGGGGCTCTGTGTTGGCTTCCCTGGCCGGAGGTGACGATCTTGACGGATGCATCCCTCACGGGATGGGGAGCTCATGCCAACGAGCTGACAGTCAGCGGTCGTTGGTCTCTGTCGGAGTCCAGACTCCATATCAATCTGTTGGAGCTGTTGGCCGTCGGGCTAGCCCTGAAGGCTTTTCTGCCGACTGTGCGAGGAAAGAATGTCCTGATCCTGACTGACAACACAGTGGCCATGCACTACCTCAACAAAAAGGGTCACTTCCTCTGTGCAGGGAGGCGATGCAGCTCGAGTTCTGGGCCATCCAGCAGGAAGTTTCGATCTCGGCAGTTCATCTGGCCAGAGATGAAAACGTGACGGCGGACGCTCTGAGCAGGCAGAGCACGATCTCTCACGAGTGGGAGTTGGCTCAGGAGATTCTCCTGGAGATCTTCGCCCTTTGGGGGACCCCTCAAGTGGATCACTTCGCCTCCAGTGTCAACCGGAAGTGCGAGATGTTCTGCTCGCGGGAATTTCCTCCAAAAGGATCCTTAGGAGACGCGTTTGTGGTGGGGTGGTCATTCCCACTGCTGTACGCGTTTCCTCCAGTCCCCGTCATCCTGCAAGTGCTGCGGAGGTTACGGAAGTTCGGTTACCGGATGATCCTCATTGCTCCGGCGTGGGCTCGGAGGACGTGGTACTCGGACCTTCTCGACTTGTCCATCTGTCCTCCACGTCGTCTTCCCTACTGAGACGATCTGCTCTCACGGGAGGGGGGTCAGGTTCTCCATCCAGAGGTCAGATTCCTCAACCTTCATGCTTGGCTTCTGAAAGGTTGAGGTATAAGGATTGGGACCTCCCTGAAGACATGATGGAGGTGTTGCTCTCGGCCCGGCGGCCAGCAACAAAGTCTCTGTACCGTTGCCGTAAGTTCTGCGACTGGTGCAGAGTTTGGAATGTGGATCCTTTTTCATGTGACATCCCCATGGTTCTGTCCTTTTTACTTTCTTTGGCCCACAGGGGCTTGCTAGTGCGTACCATTAAAGGTTACCTGGCTGCACTGTCCATCTTTAAGCGCTCGTCTGAAAAGTGTTCCTACTTTAAAATCCCTTTAATTTCACAGTTTCTGAAAGGGCTCACTAATGTGTTCCCTCCGTCACCTTTCCTGGTGCCCGGTTGGGATTTAAACCTTGTTCTTAAGTTTCTTATGGGTGCTCCGTTTGAGCCTTTACATTCTTGCCCTTTGAGGCTGTTAACTGAAAACTGTGTTTTTAGTTGCGGTTACTTCCGCTCGCAGAGTGAGCGAGTTACAGGCACTTTCAGTTCAGCCACCCTTCACTGTATTTCACAAGGACAGGGTTGTCCTTAGAGTTCGTCCTTTTCTTCCGAAGGTGGTTTCGGAATTTCATTTGAGCCAGAAAGTTGTTCTTCCGGCGTTCTATCCTCCTCCACATCCTGGTAAGGAAGAGGAGAGGCTCCATAGGCTTGATCCTAGGAGAGCTTTAAGCCTTTAAGTTTCACGCATGTCCCGGGTCAGAGTGGACGATCAACTCTTTATTGGTTACGCTGGAAAGCGTTTGGGACAAGCTGTGACGAAAGAGACTTTGTCTCGCTGGATTACTTTGGCCATCTCGGAGTGTTACCGCTTGGCAGGTAAGGTCCCACCGGCTGGCTTGCGGGCCCATTCTACCAGGGGTATGGCTGCATCTACTGCCCTGCAGAGGGGCGTTCCTATTCGCAACCTCTGTGATGCAGCCACCTAGGCTTCAGTACATACATTTGTACGTCACTAGTCCCTCGATTCCATCCGGGGACAGGATCTGGCCTTTGGCAAGGCGGTCCTTTGCTCTGCTATTTGATTGGCAATTCTAAATTTTGATTCTAAATTCTTTCCCTCCTCCTTGCTCTGGTACTGCTTTGGGAGTCTGTCATAGATATGGAATACGTCGTCGGACCATCCCATCGAAAGAACGTTACCAGGTAAGAAAGTAACTTGTTCTTTTACACCAATCCCTGCTCAGTGTTTACTTGTTCTACTGCGTTCTTTTGACCTATTGTGAATACTCTGTATACTGCCCAACTCTTCTTGAGGGAAGTCTGACTGCTCAGCCACAGCTACCAAGTGAATCTGTGTGGTACAGACTGCTACCAAGTGGGTTTACTGCCAAACACCTGTAGTCTTAAATCTTTTGCAGTGGTCCCAGAGGGAACTGCACAGGTTTCTGCCTAACATCCTGATTTCCCAAAGGTCCATCTTCTGATCCTATTGGCTTTGACGGGTTCCTCCATAGGTTTTAATTGTGAACACTTGTATTACTAGGGAACAGACTGCCTATATCCCCCTTGGGGAGTATATTTGTTATGAACAGTTGCTAAAGTGTGTTCTGCCTAACTCTGAAACTTTCCCTCCCAGTTCAATTTTGTAAAGGTGAGATAGATATATATATATAAGTACTGATACTGACCTTAATTTACATCACTCTTTGTGCTAGATATGTAGAGCATAGAAAATGTTACTCACCTTCATTATTGTTTCCTATATTAATTGATTCTATTTCACATTGAAAATTATTGATAGTTGCTGCATTATAAATTTGCCATTGTGCATTTATAAACACATATATTTAATATAACTTTAAGTGAGTAAGCGTTTACCTGGATGCTTGTGTGAACTCATTTCATTGTACTGCTCTACAGTTCACATAACTCCCTCCTAAGATAAGCCTAGATGCTCAGACACTCTACTGGCTTCAGTAGTACAGGTCTATATTAAGAGTTGGTTCCCTAAGAGTTAAGTCTTATGAAGTGCCACAACAGTTGGACTTTTGAAAAACGTACCTAACATATAAACCTTTACCCGACTAAGGGTGATACACTTGGCTAAAATCAAACCCAATCTAAAATGTTGATCCACTGTACTTATACCCTGCTGAAATTGAGCATGTAAGTGATTGATCGCACTCACTAGCCCAGGTTTGTAAATGACAAAGCAACAATCTAGCATATATCTTCCCAGGATTGGGGAACCTCACCTGCAGCAACAGAGTTAAAAACACAACATAGAATAGGTGCTCAAATGTCCTTCTTGTCTTTATAGAAGTCGATGGGGATTTTATCTGGTCCGGGCGCCTTACCGGAACCCAGGTCATCAATGGCTTTCTCCACCACCTTCACAGGTATTACAACATAGTTTCACCCAGAAATCTTGCTACCATTAGAATACGCTTCTTCTGGGCCTTCCTGTAGGTTTCTGTATAATTCACCAAAATTAGTGCCATTTGTCCGGAGGCATCATAACATTTCAAAACACAGGTGCGTTCAGATCTTTTCCGGCAACCAGCTTTCAAAAGCTAATCGGGTCACTTGCTCTGAAAGCACGCAATAGATCATCCCATTTATTGTATGCAAACTCACCCTTTTTATGGATGGCATCTTTATACATAGACCTCAGAGTTCTACGTTGTTGCTTGTCAAGGATTGTTGCCTGCCTTAGGTATGTTAGTAATCTGTTTTTTGCAATTTTCCAATCCTCATCAATCCAACCATTATTCAACAAAATAACCTGCTTAATCTTCCTCATCCGACGGATGAAAAAAGAGAACAGGGATCTGACCAACTCTGTGTAAGCAGATAAAATGCTTGAAGCATTAGTATTCTCATGACAAATAACTGATGATTAGGTTCAATGGTACCATACATGTTCGGTTTAAGAGTGGGGGGGTCAATAGAAGATCACTTCACACAACTAGCATGTCCTGATATTTGTTGCATGGGTAGGTGTTGGGCTAATGGTATGAGTGTATCAAGTGCCACCTTGTCATTCTAACACTGCAGATTGGAAAGTGGTCACTCTCAATACACTTTAAAATCTTGAGTCTAACTACATCCGCCAATCTTTAATATCACTTATGAAAATATTATCCTGGCGCTCCTACTATGCCCAACATGGTTACTTCTGCTGGTTGATCAGGTTTAATTCTACCATTGCATGCTTGCAGGTTGGCATCATAAAATATGCAAGCTGCCTCGATTGCATACTGATGTATTCTCGTGGGTTAGCACACTCCAAAGATGGTGTATCCCATGCACAATCCTGGTCATCACACAGGCCTATAAGATCCATCAAAGGCTCAACCTGGAGATTAATAACACCCATTACCAGCAGAAAAAGGGGGCAACATATCCTTTTGCTCATAATCCAAGATAATCTCAAGCATTTTACAAAGGCTTTTCAAAGGCACATTGCCATATGGTCTATTCTAGATGTTGAACAAAACTATTGGGCTCCCTTCCCTTGTAATAGCTTCTGAACATTGCAAGTCAAGGGCTACCAAAAGGAAGTTTTAATCTGGGGGCTAATCCAAGTCATAGTCCTCCCTTTGGCCTCCCCTTAAATCTTTACTAGCCAGGATCATATGTGTGCTAAAGCCTTGTATAGCATCAACCTCCATCGCCCAAGTTTCCTGAAAACAAACAAGCTCCAAATCATGGATAAAATTATTCCAGTCTGAATCTGTCATTAACCTATGTACATTAGCTACATTCCAAGATATGTTGCATTCAGATATTGGCAATTGTGAGGGTGGTGCAGCTGAAGCAGGTAGGGAGACAGGCGCCATGGGTCAAATGGCTGCCAGCTCAGGTCAATCAACACCCTCTAAAACAGCGGTCTTCAAACTTTTTTGGCCTGGGCTCCCTGAGCAAAACTTGGGCAGGCCGGAACCCTGCAGAAATGCCAATTGGACAGTATGTATTGCGCGCCGTCACCTGCTCCCATCACAGTCGCTGGGCTCCTTCATCCCACTCCTACCCAGTGCCTGGTCTCTCCCCACCCCATCACACACCCCGGGCTCTCCCCACTCTGTTCCCACCTCTATCTCATGGTTCCCGCCCCTCGTGCTCCCACCCCAGTCCCTGGGCTCCCCCATCCCGTTCCCAACATAGTCCGAGGGCCAGTGGCGGCTGGTGATTTTTTTTTAAGTGGAGGGGCTTAACTATTTAACCCAAAATGCCATAGCGACCGAACACAGTGAAGGAGCCCGAACCACCCCGATTAATTTTTTTTAAGTAATGGGTTAAAATGTTGCATTGTAGAGCATGATTTAAAAAAGAAAATGGTTAAATAGCCAAACAGTTTGCAATTGGTGCTGGGGGGGTACA
The DNA here is from genome assembly GCF_040938575.1 of Ambystoma mexicanum. Taxonomy (NCBI): domain Eukaryota; kingdom Metazoa; phylum Chordata; class Amphibia; order Caudata; family Ambystomatidae; genus Ambystoma; species Ambystoma mexicanum. The sequence goes on from NC_090921.1 coordinate 1,478,784,646, forward strand.
GGCGGGCAAGCATGACATTTTTTTACTGGACATCTATGATAGATTTCCAGTAAAAAGATACCAACCCTGTCCCCTGGGTCCCACTGGACCTAACACAATCAACATGATTATGTGTGTATGCAAGGCGCTGCACATTCATACAGCAATCACACTATCGTTCACAAGAGCATCCATCACCATACTCACTCCCTCATAACACAAGCATACACACATCCAGACACATGTTTAAATAAAAAAACGAACATAAACATACCTTCTGCATTGCATTGCGTGTGGGTGCAGAAACACCATGCCCCAGGCCGCTCTGTCCGTATGTGCGAGGAGGCGCTGGAGCTCCCCCTCGCACATACAGACATGCAGTGCCCCAGCCAGCATTTCCAATAAGCTATGCAATGCTGGCGAAGCAAAACTCCCCAGCCTTGCATGGCTCATTGAGCATGTGAGGCTTGAGAACTGAACTGAACAGTCAAAGGGAAAAAGTGTTTCCCTTTGATAGTTCAGCCAGCCCAGGAGCACTCCCTCAGCTGAAAAAAGCAGCTGAGGGAGTGCTCACTGTTTCACTGGGCTGGCGCCTTAGCTCCTCCATAATGGGTGAGAGGGCCACTGGGTGGGAGCCCCCTCGCCATTATGGATAAGTTGCCAGGCTCGGACTGACCTCTAGGGTAATGGGGTAATGCCTGTACCAAAAATGCTAGTGTCGGCCAGTCAAAATGGGCTGCCATTTTGGCCAATATGGGCCAGTTTGATGAGTTATTTCACTCTGCAGTTAGTAATTTTGACCATTGTTGCTGAATAAATATCTTTAAATATCACAATTTACATTTCAACTCAAAGCACCCCTTTGGGTACTATTGAAACAGTCTGTGACTAAAGGAATGAATATCCATTTACAACTGCGGGCCACTTTTTCATTGTTGCCTGAGACAGTTTCATGCTTCAGCCCGACCATGTGAGCCGCTCCTGCCCATTTTTTCCAATCTAAAATATATATATATATATATATTTATTTATTATTATTATTATTTTTTTTTACATTTCATGCTGAGCTATCGGGGCCCCCCAGAGATGCAACCGCGGACCGCTGTGGGGGAGCGCCCCACAGTTTGAATACCTCTGCTCTAGACCTTCCTCTCCCTCTGCATCCCAGCCAACAAGGGATGGGCTGATGCCAACCACGCCACGGTATATCTGGGATTGCCCAGTGGTGATCTTCGAATCAATGGGAGGGTAGGTACTGAGTTCAATAGACAGCAAACCCTCAACCAGAAATCCACTGGCCAAGGACTTACGGATATAGTCATCTTTGCCAAATGTCATGTTAACTCTCTCACACTGAAGAATGTTGTCTGTGATAATGGATCTGCAGTCCCTAACACGGCATATCAGTGGATGGATTTGTTTACAAGGGCTTCTTGGCTTTCAAATTGTTGACTTATAGCAAGGTCTTAATGAAGCTGGTCATAACTTTATAGCAGAATACCTCATCTATCCTGCCTCCAAAAAGGTGGACAGCCTACATGTTAAGAGTACCTGCGATCCAGTTCTCCTGTCGAACCCTGCTCTGGAGAACATAGGGATTCATGCATTTAGTCCTACTCTGCCACCTGGCAGTGTATAACAGATTTAATGTTTCAGATTTTTAAAACTCATCTGGCTACAGTGCACTACTTAGTCAGCCACGTTTCAGATGCTTCATTTCCAGGGCTGTAGCAAAGTCCTTGGCCTTTCGGACACCTCTTTGGCTTTACATTTTAGTGGCCCATAGCATTTTGTGAGCTAATGGTGAGCTAGAGTGCTGTCTTCCCAGTGCCTATATCTGCAATGTCGCAGGTTTGAAAGCATTTGTGCATGAAAGGTCCTGCTATTGTGTTCTTCAGCCCTACACCAAAACCTCTTTGTCTCATCTTTATCCCATTCTTCTACAGTATGAGGTTGGATTAAGTAATTTCTGCATCAGTGGAAGTGTATCTATTTTTTCTTTATTTATCTGAAGAACAGGGATGTCAGTTTTTATCAGAAATGACTCGCATTAACTGACGGTGGAGGCATTCCCCTAAAATGCACCTGTTCAATAGCACAAAGATGAGAACAAGTGGTGAGCCAGTTTGAGGTTGTAACAAAATGGAGATATATCCCAGGGACAAAAACCGAATATGTGTATATGTGCATGTGATTTTAATCCATTGAAAACATTACTGAATTTTGTATGTATTTTTTATTTGGGGGTCCTCCAATTCCCTCTAATTCCCTATTTTTGAAGCCCCAGGAACCTCCACACCCGTTTTAACCCCTTACCCATATATATATTTTTTTTAAAAATCAATGTTTTCGGTGGATAATGTTTTCAGTAAAAAATCAATTGAAAAATGCTTTCGTTAAAATCACTGGATACCCCCATAGGCACACACACATATGCACACAGGTGTCTTGTAAAAGTAACAACTTCAGGGGGCAAGTGCTTCAAACTAAAGAACACTAGTCTCACTGAAGGCATTGGTTGGTAAAGTAGGGAGGATTGGGGAGGGGGGCATGGAGAGCTCCCTCGTTCGCAAGTAAGTGAAGTTTAAGCTGAGCTTTGAAGAGATACACAGTTGGGCAGGCTGATTGTTATGGGCAGTGGGTTCCAGTGGAGCGGGGCAAGTGGGGATAAAGAGCGGAAGGAAGAGGTGGCATAGGGAGCGTATGGAATGGTGAGGTTGAGCACAGAAGAGGCTCGAGGGGAGTAAGATAGTGAGTAAACTGATAAAATCAGACCAATTTTGCAGAGCAAGACCATTGATAGCTTTGTAGATTAGAAGGAACTTGAAGAGAGGGGTTGTGCATGGAGAGCCAACCATTATACTGTCTGTAGGTAGAAGTCTGGAAGGATCTGGGCAGGTTATAGAGTGTTTCGGTAGCAAAGCTGAGGATTTTTCTCTAGAGGCAGGAATGAGTAGGGAGGAAGGGCAGAGAGTATGCTCTAGGACTCCTTGACGCACGGATTCCTCATCTTTATTTCCCAGCGCAGCTGCTCTTCAGAAACTTTTATGGCGCCATGGGGTACAGCGCTGCTCCACATCCGCTCTGCCAGACCGCCTCTACGTGGCACGTGCTGGTCATGACATCTGGGCCAGTATATATGGAGTCACCATAATCTCTGATCTTTTTTCTGCACACACTGCTTGCTATTCACAACACCGCTCTTTCGAATGGTATTGAATTTCTATAAAAATCTTTGCTTCTCATTTTCTTTATTTGACATCATGCCGATTCGAAGCAGTCCTCTCGATTCAAACCCTGCACTGACTTGGTGTTGTCTGACCCTTCATGCCCAAAAATTAAGTATGAACTTACTGACCTCCTGGGCGAGGGTCCAAGTAAGGAGACACTATTGCCTTTGGATCATGCACTAGAGGGGCCAGTGATTGAAATCTGTGCCAAACCGGCTTTAGTCCCAATGTTGGACCATGGCTTAGATAAGACGCACATGCTGGTACCTTTGGACCCTATGTTCCTTTCTGTCCATGCATGACCAGAAAGATTGATGATCCAGGCTGCTACAGCACACCTTAAAACCACATCTTTTCCATCCTTGCACCCTGACAGGGAGAGCAAGGGGCTAGACTCATGGGGAAGGTAAATTATGAGCTCTTCGTGCCTGTGTGTATGTGCCTTCTTTTCTCTGGCCAAATTCTACTTCGGACTGTGGTCCGTCATTGCAGAGGCATTAGAGCACATCCCTGAAGGGGAGATGTGTGATGGGTTTGAGGCTTTGATCAGGTACGGAAGGGGATCCTCCCAACATATCCTGTAGTCAGGTCTGGATACAGCGGACTATGTGGCGAGAAACATCTGGACATGCTTTTCGACGGTATGAATGTTTTCGGCTCCAAGGCTGATGAGTCCTTACGGGAGTTTCAAGCCTCAAAAGCTGCTGTTTTCATCCCTTTGCCTCTTATGCTCAAAGAGGTAGAGGCCAGGCCCACCCTGGGGCAAACACGGGATGCATTGTCCCTACAGCGGTAGGGGTGTGCCCTGAAGAGGTGCTTCCCCCTCCGCTGTGCCCTCCGCAGCCCCTGGCGCAAAGCATCTCTGAAGTGGACTTTCATCATCGGTGTCCCATGGAAGGCAGAATATACTAGTTTGGCGTGGATTGCAAAAACATCATTTCTGATGCCTGGGCCTTATTGGTAATCCAACAGGAGGGAACTGCCTCTCATTTGCCCTTCGCCCTACAGACCACCCGTCTGAGCCACCAATTCTTGCCTCTGGAGCCTCTCCTAATGGAGGAGATCCTCCGCTTCTGGCAAAACAAACAAACTCATAGAAGTGCAAAAAATGATAACATCCCTCAAACCATCCAACTGTAAAGGGGACAGCTGACCTGCACAGATCATAAAAGACGCAGCAAGAGATCTCACCCCCTTCATTTCTAAGATCATTAACGTGTCATTCTCCACTAATGCGGTACCCAACAATCGGAAACAGTCTTGGGTCCTCCCACTACTAAAAAAACAGACCTTGGTCCCAAGCATCCCGACAAATTACAGGCCTATCACTACTGTTCCCTTCTTGCTAAAGATTCTTGACAGAGTTGCTTACTTGCAAATTCAGCATTATCTAGAGTCCAACCAATTACTCTGATTACGTCAGTCTGGCTTCCGGCCTCAACATGGAACAGAAACTGCCCTTGTTGATCTTAAAAGTCAGATTGACGAAATCAAAGATAAGGGCAAGGCTGCCATCTTACTCCTCTTAGATCTCTCAGCAGCCTTAGACTTGGTCGACCATAAAATACTCTGCAACCACCTCTCCTCTGCCGCCCACTTTTCCCCCTCTGCTGACACGTGGATACAGTCCTTCCTGGCCAATAGAACCAGGAGGATCTTTTCTCCAGAGGCAGCAACAGACCCTATCACTTGTGGTGTCCCACAAGACTCATGTGTTTCACCTACCCTATACAATATCTTTACAAAGCCCCTCTTCGATAAACTGGATCATCTGGGTGTCACCTACACAAACTACGTGGAAGACACCCAGATACTCCTCACCATCTCGGGCAATTACAACACTGATGTAGCCAGGATCAATGAAATCTTCTACGTCATTCAGGCATGGATGGCCACACACGGCCTCTGCCTGAATGACGAGAAGACTGAACTGCTCATTGTTGGCTCACCGAACAACTTACAAAAACTAAGTCCCATCTACTCCAACATCATAATTGATGGCAACTCCATCCCGGTCTCCAAAAATGTGAAAACACTCGGCTTCTATCTTGATGCCAATATTAACCTCACTAAGCAAGTCAACTCGACCGCCTCTGCCACTGCCTATACAGGAAAACTAATCAGAGCCTGTAGACCATTTCTCATCCCTAACAGTTGCCTCACGCTAGCCAGAGCTCTTATACAATCTAAGTTAGACTACTGCAACAGCCTCTACTTAGGTGCCAACCAAGCGATAATTAGTAAACTCCAAGTCCTTCAAAATAATGCGTTACGGGCAGCGCTAAACATTCCCAGGCGTGAGCACATCTCTGCCACTAGAACCGCATGCAAATGGCTCACCATCCAACACAAAATTGATCTAAAAACACTCTGCCTCACCTACAAAGCTCTCAACTATCTAGCCCCCCCTACCTGACTAACAAATTCCTCCATCAGACCCACGAGATCCTCCAATACCTTATGTCTAATAGTACATAGATTTACCTCTAAAAGAGCCGGAGGTTCGAGCTTCACTGTCCTCGCCTCCCAACTCTGGAACGCCCTGCCATTGACTATCAAATCATCCAAATCCTTCCAGTCGTTCAGGAAACTTGCCATCGGGTGGCTTCTGACAAAAAGTCAACCTTGAAGCTAGACTCGGTTATAAACTGTACTTATTGCACATGCCTCATCTATGTCATTTTGGTTGCTAGCACCTTTCACTGCCTGTACTTCTTGTATATAATTGTTGTTCCTAGTATTTTAACTGTTTTTCAAGTTGTTCTAGTATCACTGCTTATTACCATGGATTGTGCCTTGTAACTTGTACTGAGCGCCCTTTTACTCCCAGGTCCGGAGCGCTATAGAAATAAAATAAACAAACAAAAATAAACAAACAAAAGGGGGCAGTAGAACTGGTAACCTGCTTGGAACGATGCAGTGGTTGGTATTCAACTTTTTTCTGGGGCCAAAAGAGGACTGAGGTCTGAGACGCATCCTGGATCTGTGGCTTCTGAATTTATACTTGCGCTAGGAAACATTTGAGATGGACACTCTATCCCAGATCCTCCAGGCCCTGGACCTGAACAACTGACTACTTTCCATGGATCTCCAGGATGCTTACTTCCATGTAGCCATCCACAGGAAACACAAGAAAAAACAGAGATTCAAAGAGAACGGTCACTGCCAGTTCAATGTCTTACTGTTCAAACTTTCTTCGGCACCTAGGGTCTTCACAAAGCTGCCAGGAGTAGTGGTGGCTCGCCTCAAAAAATAAGGTATTTCATGGCTTTCATTATCTGGATGACTGGCTTGTCGGAACCTGCTTGCTTCGGCACACCTGTGTTTTGGGCATGCAGCCTGTTGCACAACTTGGGCTTCTTCCTGAACTTCAACAAGTCTTTGGTATCACTGTCCCTCCGATTTAATGGAGTGTTACCGGACACTCGCCTGGGTCAGGGTCTTCTTGGCGGATGACAGAGTGGTTCTGAAAGGTGTCCACCTGGCTGGCAAAGAAAACATGCTGCAGTTGCACTGATCAGACAGTCTTGGACCTCCCATGAGTGGGAGCTCTGCCAAGAGGTTTTGGAGATTTTCTCCCGTTGGGTCTCCTCCAATAGATCTCTTTGCTTTCCGTGTGAACCGGAAGTGTAAGTGGATCTACTCCAAGGAATTCTCTAGTCTGCGTACTCTGGGGGATGTCTGAACAGTCAAGTGGGACTTCAACCTGCTCTGTGTTCTTGCTGATTTCTATCATACTGCTGGTTCTCAGGAGGCTGCGCCTGTTCGGGTCCACAATGATCTTAATCGCACTGGTCTTGGCCCAAAGAATTTGGTACTGGGTGTTACTGCACATGGCCATCTGCCCTCCCTGGTGTCTACCGCAGTTGAAGGACCTCCTCTCCCACTTGGACGGGCAGTGCTGGCCCCAAATCTCTGCAGCCTGAACCTTCAAGCCTGGCTGCTGAAAGGCTAAGGTTTAAGGAGTGGGATTTGTCGGAGGATGTGTGGACGTACTCATCTCTGCTAGAACACCTGCTACCAAATTCACCTATGCCTGGAGGTGGCGTAGGTTTTCGGCTTTGTGCCGTGAGAGGGATTGGGATCCTTTCACTTGCTCCACACCCCCTGTGTTGGATTTTCTTCTATCTGTGGCCTGGACGGATAACGTTTTTTTTTTTGTTTTTTTTTTGTTTTAACTTCGGCTTTGTAGATTGCAATGTTAAAGGGGTATCTTGCAGCCATTTCGGTCTTCAAGAGGACCCCACAGCATGGCTCCCTTTTTTAATTCTTTTAATTATTTTTATTTTCACAATCCCCAAAGTCATGCGGTTCCTATGGGGTCTTTCTAATGTTTCCCCATGCCAGTTTGTTGTCCCAACATAGGATTTGCATTTTATTTAGTCTTAACATTTCTAATGGGCACTCAGTTTGAGCCCCGTCATTCCTGTTCATTAAGAATGCTCTCACTTAAGGGAATTTGCCTGGTTTCCATCACCTCTGCTAGACAAGTGAGTGAGATGCAGGCATAGTCTATTACACCTTCCTACTTTGCTTTCGCCAAGGAGAAGATGTCGTTGAGGTAGGCCGTCCTTCCTTCCGAAGGTGGTCTGATTTTCCATCTCTCAAAAAATGGTTTTCCTTTCTATTTTACTTTGCCTCATGCTTCCAAGTCAGATAAGCATTTCCATCAGCTGGATTTAGTCCAGGCCCTCAGCTACTGTCTAGAATGAGAAGCTAGGAAAGATGACCAGCTTTTCCTTTACGCTTGTGCCCCTCCTGGCAAGGCTGCAACTAAACAGACCCTGTACAGGTGGCTCCTTTTCTGTATCTTGGAATGCTATGAACTGGCTGACAAGTTCCCTGAGGATTTCTAGGTTTACTCTACCAGAGGGTTGGTTTCCACTTCTGCTCGAACGCAGAGTTCCTGTTGTGGATGTTTGCTAGGTAGCCACGTGAGCTTGTCTCCACGCTTTCGCTAACCATTGGATTCCCTGTCTGGCCAGGCCACCTGGTTTGGCAGGGTATTCCTTCAGAGATTGTGTGTTCCTCCTCCATATTACTGTACTACTTTAGGAATCTGTTGGTGGAAGGTGTCCATTAAAAGAACAAATTACTTAACTCTTGGTAATGTTCTTTTTGATGAATGTTCCTCCCACGGATTCCTCATTGGCCTCCTTACTTGCCCCTCTAGGTGGATAGCTTTTTCACCTGGGTTCAGCGGTCCCTCAGTGTCAGGCGCTAGGGAAAAAAGGGTGGAACTGAGGTAATTGGGCACAGCGCCTCTATGCATACTGGACACGGTGCGTAGGGCTGAGCCATGCAGTGCTCCCTAGTGCGGGAAAAGTTTTCGAAGAGCAGCTGTGTTGGGTGATGGATATTAAAGATGTGCAATCTGTGGGAGGAACGTCAATCAAAAAAACAAAATACAGTGAGGAAACTAATTTGTTGTTGTTCAGCATGGATTCTGGCATGGTTTCACGTGCTCATGAATATTCCCCAGTCTTGCTTTAAAAGCTTGAAAACTGCCTTTTTCCCATTAACCAATCACTGAGGTTTGCGTCATACTGCACCCATCCAATGACTACCGTCTCCCTAAGCCCTACACCCAGTGACCAGCTTCAGATTTTTACCACACGCTTCAGTGCAGGGAGTCCTCTCGTGTTGCTATTCGAGACATTCTTTCCTATATTTGTATTTTCTACAGACAAATTGTTCTAATTTCATGCAAACCTCTCTTTTTCTGACCATTGTTCAGTACCGGCAGCGGTGCTCTGTTGTCAATGAAGTTCGACCACTACATCGTTGGATCTTCGATTCTCCAGCAGTGCGACAGGTTTAGTCAAGGCTTACTTCGTGCCTCACCATGTCAGAGGCAGGCAAGCAAAGTCTGTTCAGGCTCTGCTCCAGATGTGGCTTGAGGAACATCTACGTGGGAGACTTGCACACAAGGTGCCTCTATTGTCTGCATCCTACCATGAAGAGGATCGATGCAACATCTGGCGAGGTTTCCCCGCCAAGACTAAGCGGGACCGGTACCGAAGGTCCGTGTTGTGGCTGAAGGAAGAATGGGCTCCAGGCGGGCGCACACAGGCCCCCTCCAGGTCCAGACCACCTTTGGAGTGATCTCCCTCAGAGAAGAGGTTGAGATCCGCCAAGGATGTTCCTCCACAGAATGTCCACAGAAAGGCTAAGTGCCACACTGCAAATCTGACATGGGCCGCCGCTGATGCAGGTCCCAGTTCAGAGCACACGTGCTCTCCTTCACCTTCCCCATCCACAGTGAGCCTGCCGGTGGGTGGTGTATCTAGGGAGAGACTGTCCCTCTCATCCAAGCTTGGCTGTCAAAGGATAGGCTATGGAAACATTCTCTCAAGGGAAGCACTCCGAGGCCCTCATTGACGCCTACGTCTGCGATTTCGCAAGCAGCGACACAGTCAGCGCCTCACAGGCAGAGCCCCCACACCACCACTGTGGGTCGAGACCGCCGTCTGCCACAACGACCAAGACCCTGTTGATGGCTGCCTCATCGACTGTTTCTGCAGCCTCGGCAACCCCAACGATTGACCTGTTCACGACCATGGCAAGGTCAATGGAGAAATCGTCCTCGAGGGTTACACTACCTCCTCAGCCCACTACTAAAACCGCTCCAGCCATGACTTCTACCGCCTCAACCATGACTACAGTCTGTGAAGGCACTGGTCATTTCTTCCTTTACCGAAAGAAGCAGGAAGATCAAGAGAACTGTTGCCGCCAACAGATTTTCTCCCCAGGCTATGTCTGTCTAAGGGATGTAATAAGGGATCCAGTTTTGGCAATCTGTACATGCTCAGAAGAGTCCTTGCAGGAAGGCTTCTGCTCGGACCAGGGAGGGAGCAGCCCGATGGGTGAAGAGGGCCCCCTTGTGAAACAGGCCCGGCCCTCAGTCCCAGCGAGGAACCCTAGCCCTCCATCAGAGCCAGCTCTGGTGATACCCCAGCAGGGCCCTAGAGCCATGTCCCTGGATATTCTGTCTACACTAAACACTCTAGTGTCAGAAATACAGCAGCGGCTCCCACCCCCAATGGCCCTGGTGGGGAGCACCCCCAGGCACAGCCGTCCGAGACCACGGCGCAGAAAGCGCCATCCAAAACCGAGGTAGCCTACGCCAGCCCTCACTCCAGCTGTACAGCTGGTGGATCCACTCCATGCTCACACAGGAACGGACACAGATACAGGCACCACAGAAACAGATGAGTTTGACTTTGTGCCACCCGATTGTGAACCGCTGTGTGACCCCCTCCTCCTGATGAGATGGGTTCCTTCCACTCCATTCTTTGAAGGGAGCGTATATCCTTTTCTTCTTGGTGCCCAAGGGAAAAGAAGGAAGGAAGGAAGGATTTATTTACCAGAGGCGTGCTTCATCCAGGAAGACTGACGTCCATTCCTCTGCTGGACGAGGTTTTGGAGGAGGGCCTGCCTCTCATTAAGACGTCAAGCTCTACACCGGATAAACAGCACAGGCTTGATGGGAAATACAGGGTGCCTGACTCAGCCCCTAAGTGCCTCAGATTGCAGCCGTCCCCAGACACTGTAGTGCCAGCTGCCGCTGATAAGTGGTTGGTAAACCCGTCCTCCAAGTCCATGGTTCCTCCTGACCAGGAAGGGAAAATGCTGGATGCAATGGGTAAGTGAGGCATCTATACCGCTGCCACAACAGTGAAGGATGCCAATTTCCTGGCCCGTTATGACGGAGAGTTGTGGTTCAAGCTGGGCCGAATCCTGGATTTCTTGCCGGATGACACAAAGACAGAGGCTTTAGCCCCATTTCAGAAAGGCAAGGTGGTCTCAGATCATGCCATCACAGTGGCGATGGACGTCACAGACTCAGGCTTTCGGCAAATGGGGAACGGGCTGGCGCTCAGACAGCAGGGCTGGCTGAAGACCACACATTTCAGACCAGATGTCCATGTGAAGGTGTTGGTTATGCCCTTCGATGCGGATAACCTCTTTGGCAAGGTGGTGGACGAAACACTGCAAGCTATTAAAATGGACACTGAAAGGGCAAGATCGCTGCGGACCTTGCAGCAGCGACTGTCTTCGTCCTTTCGATCCTCCTAGAGTGAAGTTCAACAGATCTAAGGGTTCACATCCACCTCGTACCGTCAACCCTCCCGCTCACAGGAGACATACAGGGACCGGTGACGAGCCTTCAGCGGAGGGGCAGAGCATTGACATCGTCCGCAAACCAGGACACAGACAAGCTTGACCCGGCTCAGGGCCTGGACCCACACCATCGCACCCTGGTGGGGGGGACGTCTGACGCACTTCGTCACATAGTGTAAGACATCCCCACCGACGAGTGGGTGCTGGAAATACTTTGTATGGGGCACACCCTGAAATTCGAACATGGGTGCCCTTGCGTTCCCCCCATGGCAAGAATGGAGCTGCACTTGGCCCAGCCGCTGCAAGAGGTGCAGGCCATGTTAACAAAAGGGGCAATAGAACCAGTCCCGCTGTGCCTCCGGGACTCCGCATTGTACTCCAGATATTTTCTGGTCCGGAAGAAGTCAGGGGGGTGGCGTCTGATTCTAGACTTGTGACACCTCAACAAATACCTGAAGTACCAAAAATTCAGGATGGTCACATTGCAGAAAATGCTCGTCCAGTTGGAGGAAGGAGATTTCCAAAAGGACGCTGGACCTAGAGGATGCCTACTTCCACGTCTCCATAAATCAAAAGCATCGAAGGTTCTTGCACTTTGTGATTCTGGAATGTCACTATCAGTTCAAGGCTTTACCCTTTGACCTGAAATCGGCGCTGAGGGTGTTCACTAAGTGCCTGGCCACAGTGGTAGCGCATCTGCATCTCGAGGGCTTACACGTCTATCCGTACCTGGTCGATTGGCTCATCCGGACCCCTCTCAGGCCCTGGTGGTGGGGGCACACTAGGGAGACAATATGCCTTCTGACATAACTTTGATTCACCATCCACTAGCCAAAGTCATGTGTAGTGCCACCGCAGAACGCTCTGTTTCTAGGCACCCGCCTCAACACAGCGACATTTCTGGCGTTCCCCTCAGAGGAGAAGGTGACAGCTATGTTGGGCAAGGTGCATCGCCTACCTATGGCTCAGTACAAGATGGTGCACTCCATCAAGTCACTACTGGGCATTGTCTTCTTGCATTCACCTGATTCCGTTTTGCAGAGTACAGATGAGACCTCTATAGGAGTTTCTGGACGCCCTGTGGCTCCAGGTCACAGGCAAGTGGACAGAGGAGATTGCACTCAAACGGGATTTCAGACAAGCTATCCAGCGGTGGGGAGTGCGCAAACACCTTACGCAGGGAGCTCCATTTCAAGTTCCCCCGTCCCAGGTTATGGTCACCACGGGCGCCTTTTCTGCACAGATGGGGGAAGGGGAGGGATCACACCGGGCAGTCCCGTGCTAAAGGCCTCTGGCTTCATGAGGAACAGGCGCTGCACATCAATGTTCTGGAGCTGCGGGCAGTATTTTGGGTCCCCAAGCCTTTCCATCCTCTTCTGCGGGGTTGGATGGTGAGGATCTTCACGGAAAGCACCACCACTAGGTTTTACTTCCAGAAGCAGGGGGGAACCCGCTCTTTCCCCTGCGTCCCATTTCATCCGGCGGGCATCAAAAACAACATTGCGGACTCCCTCAGCACGGAGATGTAATCCTGCCATGAATGGGAAGTCCAGCAGGCACAGACGTCCCGTTTCCTTCACACTTCATGTCTTTTTCAAAATATAAATATATTTATTTCATATATTTCTCATGATTTTATTCCAATCACTTACTGTCATTTTCAAATTTTATTCTCTCAAGTTCTATTCTCTCTGCACGTGTTTCACCTTAGTTACTATCACTAAGGATCTTCAGGAGAGGTTCAATTTCTATTTTCTACAAAAGAAAGAGAGCATACAAATCGCATTCTTGTTGTACCAAAAAGTTAATCAAAACATATTTTTTCAAACATTTTCAAATAGATCAAGGTAAAAAAAAGATTCCCAACAGATGGCACTCACCAATACTGAAGATTTAGCTTTGCCACAATTCAGTCATTTATTTTTAGGCGCTTCCTTTGACTTTACTTCTATTTCCTTTTGGTGTATTAACCCTAGTTAAATAAAAGGGCACACATTTTTTTTTAAAGTTAGGTTAAGATAAATTGGTTTCTTAACTATTTGCTACCAGACTTTATGCTGTGACCACGCATGCGTGATGACGTCATCACGCATGCAAAATTACGAGCGTGATGCCACCACACGCAATATTAGCTTAAATAGCACAAATTCAGAGGAAAACGAAGCGTGCCAGTGTAGAAGATTGAAAGTGACAAGCAGATCACTTCAAAAAGTGACAAGCGGATCACCACACACAAAAATTAAGGTAAGCTAAGGAAAACCTTCATTCCCTCATAGGCTATAAAGTCTGGTAGCAAATAGTTAAGAAACCAGTTTATCTTAACCTAACTTTTAAAAAAATGTGTGCCCTTTTAACTAAGGTGAAACACGTGTAGAGAGAATAGAACTTGAGAGAATAAAATTTGAAAATGACAGTAAAATCATGAGAAATATATGAAATATATTTATATTTTGAAAAATTTATTTTGGCGCTCAAGAAAAGTCGCAAGTGGAAATGTATTTTGTTTGGAAAATGATTTAACTCTACCCATGGAAATCTGGGCATCGATACACCACCATAGCTGACTAATCCAAACAACATATAAGAAAGCAAAAAATCAGAATTCGCCGGGAACATAGTCCAGTGAAGGTTGCCGAGAAAGTGTTTACAACAGACGTCCCATTTCCTCAGCATGTGTGGCTGACCCCAGATTAACTTCTTTGCGACATCTGCAAACTCAAAGTGCCAGGCTTTCTCCAGCACGTTTCCCAAGCCAGGGAGTTTGGGAGACGTGTTTTTGTTCACATTGGAGGGCACCTTCCTGTACTCATTCCCTCCAATACATCTATTGCTACGTGTGATTAACACACTCAAACACTGTCGCAGCAAGATGATATTGATTGGCCCTGAGTGGTCTCGCCAGATCTGGTATCCGGAACTGCTCTGCATGGCGATGGCACCAGCTGTTCATCTGGCTGCCTGCTCTTCCCAGAACGATTCTGCACCACGACCCAGGAACTCTGAACCTCCCGGCTTGGGTTCTGCATCCCTCTGGAATGCAGGAAGGTCCTGGCCAAGGCTAGAGCGTCCTCTATCTTTTCCTGCTACGACCACTAATTGAAGCGTTTCACTCTATGGAGCAGGGAGCGAAAGATTACGCCTCTGCACATTACAGCCCCTCAGCTCCTGCTGTACTTGTTGACTTTAGATAAGGTGGGTCTGGCTCACGCCTCCATCAAGGTCCATCTGGCAGCCATTTCCCGGTACACTCAATCATTGGGCAGGCCTTCACTCGGCAAAGGCTTGTCAAAGAATTTCTAAAAGGCCTCTTCAGGACTTTTTCACCAGTGAAGACTCCTGCCCTGGCTTGGGAACTCAATACTGTTCTAACTAAACTCATGGAGCCTCCATTCGAACCATTGCATCAGGCTCCTCTGAAGTTTCCATCATGGAAGACGGCTTTCCTAGTAGCCATCACCTCTCGGGTGGATTGGAGAGATCCAGGCTCTTTCATGCAAGCAACCGTACTTATCTTTTCATGCTAGAAGGGTGGTTCTACGGACCCACCCCTCCTTTATGCCAACGGTTCCGTCTGAATTCCATCTCAACTAACCCCTGGTGCTTCCAGTTTTCTTCCTGAATCCTCCTTCGGCTGCTGAAAGAGGTTGCTGCATATGCTGGATGTTTCTCATGCCTTAAAGTTCTGTGTGGCACGCACTAAGGATTTTCTGAAGACATTTCAACTCTTTGTAAATTGTGCTCCTGTGAATCACTGGATGGCCCTATTGAAGGTGTCCACATCCAGGTGGCTCTCTGGCTGCATCATGCACTGTTAGTCTGGCCAACAGACCTCTTCCAGGCCGGCCCATTCCACCAGAGCCATTGCAGAAACACCAGCATTTCTCTCTGATGTTCGCCTGCTGGACATTGGAAGGGCTGCTACGTGGAGGTCCACGCACACCTTCACGAAATTCTTTTGTGTCGACAGGGATTCCAGGGACGAGTCGAGAGTTGGCCAGGCAGTGCTATGTAACCTGTTTGTGATGAGTCTGTTCCAGGGGTAAGTGATTGTACTTCAGTTGAGCCTTGCCACTTCCGTGGTTGTGTTACTATCTGCTGTGTATTCGTATTCATGAGCATGTGAATTCATGCCAGACCCCCATGCTGGAGAAGGAACAAGTTACATACCTGTAACTGTTGTTCTCCGGCATGGGTCTGGCACGAATTCACATGCGACCCCTCCCTCCTTCCCTGCTGTGGCTCTGGTTCATACTGTCACTTTGCGTACTTTCAAATCTGAAGATGGCCACCGGGGGTGAGGGTTAGGGAGATGGTCGTTATTGGATGGGTGCAGTATGACCCAGACCTCAGTGATTGGTTAATGGAAGAAAGGCAGTTTTAAAGCAAGACTGCTTTCTTTTTACAGAGGATTCCCGGCCTGATAATGGGGAATATTTATGAGCATGTGAATCCATGCCAGACCCATGCTGGAGAACAACAGTTACAGGTAAGTAACCTGTTCCTTTTGCAGCGTGGTTGGTAAGAAAAGGTCACATTTTGAGGAGCTTATTAAATGCAGCAGAGGCATTGAGGAATTGTATCAGAGGACCCCAAGATTGTGACCCTCGGATGAGGGAGCAACAAGCGAAGGAGATAGAATAGGGAAGGGGAGAGGAGGATGAAGGAATTGGAAGCCTGGAGAAAGTTTAATTCCTTTTTTGAAGAGTTTACGCATAAGGCAGTGGAGAGCCAACCAGTAACAAATTGCAGTGAGACAGTTTGTAATCGTTCCAAGATAGCTGGCTTGAAGAATGAAAAGGAGAAACATATTTGCGTGTCATCACTAAAAAGGTGATATTGAAAGCCAAAGGATAAGAAGCTTTGAAAGGGCACAGGTGTAGAGGGTGAAGAGCAGAGGTTCAATGACTGATTGTTGGATGCTGACAGGTAGAGGGGTGTGGTCATAGGTTTATGAGTTCTAAGAGATTTTCAAGGACTGTCTTTCCAGGTAGGAGGTGATCCAGGTAAGAGCAGATTACCAAGGTCCTCGAGAGAGAGAGAAGAGATGCGATCAGCCATGTTGAAAGTGTCTGAGGCCCAATATGATTAGCAATATCATTCATATGCTGATGATACACAAATGTGTTCAGCTAAAATGGCCAGTGGAAGCGATTGATTATTATCTTGTACAGGTAAAATAAAAACATAGATGCTGGAGAATAAGCTTCAATTGAATCCTTCAAAAAAAGTTATTGTATCTGCGTCTAAGAAGAAAGCACCTTTTAAAGTTCAAACAATCTTCTCATTAAAGGTAAAAAAGAAAATGTGACTGCATTTGGCAGGCTAATTTAAATTGGCGGTTAAGCAAATGGTGAAAGCGGTTTACTTGCATCTTACACTGCTGAAACCTTTGCTACCTCTAATTTCAGAGAAAGATCGCCAAGTGGTAGTCGGGGCATTGGTTAGTTCCAAGTTGGATTATTGTAATGCCCTGCTTATGGGTATTCCGAAAAATCAAATGCAGACATTGCAGGTTGCTCCTAATTCGGCCGTCACGCTCCTCTTTTCTTTGCCTAGGAAATCCCCTAACTCCCAGCCTCGCAGGAGTCTTCATTGGCTTTCGGTGCAGCAGAGGATCTTGTTTAAGACCCTCTGTCTGGTTTTCAAGAGCCTTCACGGCTTGGCTTCCACCTATCTCGGCTCAAAAATTGCTATTTACTTTCAAAAACGCTTACTTCAATCTTCAGGACCACTCTTTCTGGTAGTCCCGCCATCTAAATCTGTCTCTTGTGGTGACAGATGCTTTTCCTCTGCAGGCCCTCGACCCTGGAATATGTTGTCAAATGATAATTGTAAAATCGACTCCCTTTGCGAATTCACGAAAAAGTTAAAAACCTTCCTCTTTGAATAATGGCCAACTATGACTGTTTAGCTTTCCGTTCAACTAATTATGCCATTTGCGCCCAGATGCAGATTCTGCTCGGCTCCATTGGAAATGCACAAGATAAGTTTAAAAATCAAATCATATCTAAAGGAGGAGTACAAAAAGTATGGACTGGTGAGCATTGTAACGAAAGTTGGACATGCTTGAGGGCAGTCTTGGTGGAGAGTTTACTACGGAAGCCAGTTTGAAGTGCATCTCAAAGGCCATTATCCCTAAGGGAGTTAGTGATCAGGTCGAAGACCACTTCTCAAGGACTTTAGAATAATGGAGAATGAGGGGAACTGGACAATAGTTTGCTGTGATGTTTGAATAAACCCCCTCTTGGCCCCAATGTGGGTAAGACGGTTTAGCCTTGACTGAGGGGTATCTGGACTTTCCATCGAAAACATTTCGATCGAATTGAAATCCAACAAAAAGCATTTTCATTGAATAATTGTCATAGGATTTTTGGGGTTAGAGTTGGGGGTTAGAGTTGGGGGTTAGAGTTGGGGGTTAGAGTTGGGGGTTAGAGTTGGGGGTTAGAGTTGGGGGTTAGAGTTGGGGGTTAGAGTTGGGGGTTAGAGTTGGGTGATGGTTAGGGTTAGAGTTGAGGGTTAGGATTGGATGATGGTTAGGGTTGGAGTTAGGGTTAGGGGGCATGTCCTTGGGGTGAGAGGGTGAACCCCTCCACCCCCAATATACAATAAACAGTAAAACTGTACAAGGAGCTGGCCAGTGCTGAAATACTTTAAAGATTTCAGCACTGGACATGTTTTAACATTAAAAATGTATCGAAATGCCATCTTTTACATTTAAAAGTACATATGCATCGAAACTTGTCCATTCCAATATTCTGGAAACTAATACTGCAAATCCCATAAGCTATCCAACGGCTTGTGCCCTGTATGAAGTAGGCATGTTGACCCTGAATGCCAGAATCACGTGGAAATGCTATCTCGCTATGGAAAGACAATTGAAATCTCTGTACCCCAATTTGTGTTACTGGCAGATCAGGAAACAACTCGGAACTAGCCTATACTCCAACAATGGAGACAAACTTGCAGAAAGATCCTGCACGATTTAGGGACTGATAAGATGCTAATAATCAACCCGAATGCAGTAAAAAAGAAACTGCTTGAATAGGACTGGATCAGAACATCGGAGAAAAGAAGATCCCACAAATGCGTGGAAAACACTCCAGTCAAAGCAAAAAGATTCAATCATATAGTGCAGTATATGGATGTGTTTCCGTGTAAATTTCTAAGAAACTACCTGAGATTCAGACTTAATCTGTTCGAAACTAGAGAACTCAAAAGTCACAGAAGGGACTTGCCAGGTGGCGACATGAAATGTCGGTTCTGCCAACAAGAAGATGAAACATTGAAGCATTTGGTATTGTTCTGCACAGAGTTCAAAGATCTAAGAACTAAATATTTGGGCCAAGAGAAGGAGCCTTATAGCGACATACAGTGCTGAGGATTGGTGGCTGCGTCTGCACTGCAGTCCCATTAAAAAAATTGCCATTTGCGCTTACATTATTCCTGCAACAAATGGAAAGTAGGATGGCTGAAAAAGACTGATGAAACGACCAGCAGAAGACTACAAGCACCTTTTGTGTTGTAATAAGAAAAATACATGTATCTAGTGAAAATAGAATGCAGGATATGTGGAAAGGGAGTGGGAAAATTTAAAATTTAAGAACCTAGGAATTTTAAGAATTTGTATATGACAAAATGTCTAGTTAGAATGTTATTTCTTTTCTTTTCAAAAGTTTGTATAAACTAAATGAAAATAAAATTTTAAAAAAATATTCAATGGACAAGTTTCAATGGATATGTGCTTTTTAATGTAAAATATAGCATTTCGATGCATTTATTTTCATTGCATTTGTGTTGATGGATTTTCGAGATGGTTTATTTTCAATGAAGACCATAAACCTGAAGGAGGCAGGGAAAAGTCCAGTGGATAGAAATAGGTTCACAAGCTCGAAGAGAATGGGAAGTAATTGAGACAAAGTCTTTGACACGTTGGGCCACAAAAGGTTTGGTAGGAGCGCAAGATGGGTTGGCACTGCGAAGAATGGGTGCTAATTCAATAGAGGTAGGGGAGAGGTAGTCGATAGAAGAGGTCGGTGGGAGAGTGGAGAGTTGGTGAACAAAGGCTTGGGATGGAGAGAGGAGTGCTGTGGTTGTCACACTATTTTAGAGGAAAAGTAGTGAATAAGGTCATCAGAAAGGGAGGAGGTGATGGATATTGGCCTGGGAGGTATGAACAAAGCTAGATGAAAGTCTGCAGGGATGATTTATATGATAGGAGTCATTTATAACACGCCTGTAAACAAGTGTTTCTAGGCGTGACAAGACAAGGTTGGGAAGACAGAGGGAGGACAAAACAAACCATCTTACTAGGCCTTGTCATTCAGATCATGCAAGTGCAGCGGGGAGAGGGAGAGAAGTGCAATCAGGGCAGTATTGCTCTATGTAAGTACAACCAGGGCAGCGCGGCTCTGGGTAAGTATAAGGAGGCAGGGGACTGTAGAGTTACAGATACAGACCCAAGTGTGCGGTAGGCCCGGAGGCAGTGCAGGGACTACTGGTTGTGGAGGTGCCTGGTGCCCATTGAGATTCTGAGGGTAGCCAGGCAACTAGTATCATCCCTGGGCTTGAGGCCAAGGACAAGTCTTGCAGTCCTGTTTTGGATTATTTGCAGAGGGCGTAGAATAGAGGAAGGCAGATTGAGAAAGAGGCTATTCCAGTAGTCCAGCCTAGAGAGAACCAGGGCTCTGGAGACAGTGAGCTTCTGGGGAAAAATTAAGAAAAGGAAGAATTTATCTGAGGTGCAGCTGGTAGAGGTCTGTAATGTGAGGATAGGAGGAGAGAGTGTAGTCGAAGATGACACCAAGGTTTTTTGCGTCACAGGAAGAGGGCTCAAGGACTGCGGCAAGAGTGAGAGGGGGAGAGAAAGCTGGAGTAGGGGTCCCAACGAGAAGGATCTCAGTCTTACTGGCATTAAGGCAGTGGTGGTTGGAGGCGCACCACTCCTGAATCACGGATAGACGGTCAGGAATGAGCAGGAGAGGGGATTGAGGGGAGCCTGAAGGAGAGCAGTGTGTCCGTGTAACACTGAAAGTTGGAGGCGAAGGTAGAGATGGGGTGGGCCAAAAGGGCCAAGTAGATGTTGAAAAGGCAAGATGAGAGGTTAGCGACCTGGGGAACACCACATGTGGAGAGAGAGGTGGTGGAGAGAAAGGAGCCAAGTTGGACCTGGGAGTATTGGTCCAGGAGGAAGGAGGTCAACCAAGCCAGGGCTTGATCTGTGACGCCCAGGTACACATGGAGACGATTGATCAGGATGGCATGATTAACCGTGTCGAAAGCGGAGGAAAGATCAAGGTGGATGAGTACAGAGGGAAGGCTTGAGTTGAGATTAGTGAGCAGATCTTCATGGGGTTCAGGAGAGCAGTTTCCGTGCCTCTGGCTGCTCTGAAGCCAGACTGATGGTCATGGAGACAATCAACAGATTCAGTGTGGAGAGTAAGCTTGGAGATGGCCAGGTTTTCCAGGAGTTTGCCTAGGAAAGGAGTGATGGAAATCAGGCGGTAGTTTGCCAGGTAGGAAGGATTGTGACAGTAGGCTTTTTTAGGCAGGGGTGCACAAGGGAGTGCTTTAGGGGGAGGGAAAAGTTCCATGAGCAAGAGTGATTGCAGAAATCGACCAAGGCTGGAGCCAGGATGACTGTGGTCCTTGATGGTTCTGGAGGAGCAGGGGAGCACCTGCCTGGACGACACTTTGATAGATCGTAATTGTCTAGAAACATTGTCGGGTGTGATCAGAGAGAAAGAGGAGAATGGAGGAGAGGGAGAGATGACCAGAGGGGGTGGGGTGGTTGGGGGAAGAGGTAGAGAAGACAGGATGTCCTGAGTTTTAGTGAGAAGCCAGAGCCATGCAGAGGGCCTGGGAGGGAGCAGGAGAGGTGGAGACTTCAGTAGGATTGGCCATCTCCTTGCAGATTTTGAAATGTTCGGCCGTGCTTTAAGAGGTCGCAGAGACAAGAGCATTGATGTGGGCTCCCTTCTTGAACAGGAAAGAGTCTTTATTGCCTTTGGAGCTGGCGGCAGGCCAGTTTGTCAGAGGATGCGCCCAATGCCCTCCACTGCCTCTCAGCCACCCTGCATTTGCGTTTCGTGGTGGCGAGGTTGGAGTCATACCAAGAGTTGTACTTGGAGGTAGGCTTCAGGCGGAATTTCATGACGGGACAAGGACATCCAGTGTGTAAAAAATGGTAAGATGCAGGTTGGAGAGGGCTGTGTCGGAGTGTGAGTCAGCTGCGGGCATAGAAGGAGGAGAGAAAGTAGCAGCAAAGGCCTACACTGGCGCACACTTCATGGGCTGGTTGCCCGAGAAGGTAGGTGGCAGTGCTTGGGTCGGCTTCACCTGGGGGAAAGAGCGCTTCATCTGGGAGGACAGCAGAAAGTGGTCAGCCCAAGAGGAGTGGTGAGAGGATTACAGAGGGGGATGTCTTGAGAGAGTGTCGCAGAGATTGCACAAGAGCCCCAAGGAGGGATTGGAAGCATCCAGGTGGAGGTTCAGGTCTCTGAGGAGAGGTTGCGAGGTAGAGGCAAGGATAGAAGAGGAGAGGTCAGCCCTCTCTGAGAGGAAAAGGGTGACCTGGCCAGGTGGCCTGTAAATGGTGGCCACAGTCAGAGCGAGGCCAGGAGAGATAGAAAGCCTGCAGACCAGACATTCAAAGGAGTAGGCCTGTGAAGGAATGACCGAAGCAAGGATCAACTCCGGAAAGATCAGAGCTACTCCACCTCTGGGACGGTTGATACTGGGTTCGGAGAGGATCTTGTAACGGTCAGGGAGGAGAGTGTCAAAACTAGTGACCAAGCTGGCTGTGAGCCATGTCTCAGTGAGAACGAGGACATCCAGTTCCAATTCTTCAAGGAGGTGGCAGATGTCAGAGGAGTGTTTGACAGCAGAGCGAAAGTTGAGAGTAGCGACGTGGCCAGGTTGCCACATTTCAAAGACTTCTGAGGAGGGGTACAGGCTTGAGGTACGAACTGCGGAAGTGGTAGAGGAGCCCGAGATTGGTCAGAGGAGGAGGAAGGAGATAGACTAGCCAGACAGGAAGCAGGAGGGTGCTAGAGAGGTGGAGGAAGGACGTGGCAGAGTAGCATGAGAAGGAAAGGTGAATAAGAAAAGGAGATTGGGCTGAGGGCCCTGGACCAAGACGGTATCAAATCAGATAAACATTAATGATAGTCATATAGGAGTGGAAGGGGGATAAAAGGATCTCCGACCGAGTGCCACCATTAGTGGGAGAGGAGGAAAAAGGCGAGAGAACTGAAACCATAAGAGGGGTCCATAGGTCTGGAGAGGGAATGACAGAGGGTGTCTGTCTGGAGGAAGCACTGATATGGGTATAGATGATGGGGAGGACTAGGTTAAAGACCAGAAAGACCAGGATGTCCCTCTTGAACTTCTGCCTTCCAGATTTAGTTAGAGGGATAGGATATAGAGTAGCAGTTGGAGAAGATGGAGGAAACTGAAAGCACCATAGAGAGTGCGAGGAAGCGGAGGAGGAGGAGGAAGTGAAGAGAGAAGACGGACGCACACAGCCAATGCCGCACAGGATGCGCAGAGGGGGCAGGTAGAGGGTCACACAGTAAGGAGCACAAGGACTGGCCAGGCAGTTGACTCAAACGTAGGCAAGGTAGTTGAAGAAACCTAATGGGGCACAGTTAGCAGTACCACAGTTATCACAAAGCAAACCAGAGTAAAGGTTCCTGAAAGATGGGGGAAAAAGGCCTAGTTTTCAAACACGGCAGCAATGGCAAGGCTATGTCTAGACAGGGGGAGGAGTGGGAGGCTAAACCATGCAATTTACCAAGAAGCCCCAGTGTGGTGCATTAGGTGACAGAGTGTTATAAGGGGCCGGGGGTGGGTCTGTAAGGTGAAGGCAGGATATGAAGTTTGTGAAGTAGGAGTCCAGTACAGGGGTTAGCGCAACAAGGGCACTTTTGTAGGTTATGAGTAAGGTTTTGCCCGTAATTTGTGTCAGCATTTCAGGTTACGGGACATGTTTGTTTTGAGGCTTTGAATTTCAGAGGTGATTCAAGGTTAGGGACGAAAAGATATGAATGTGGAAGCAGGAGAGCGTTGGTAAAATGGAGTAATTGGTGCGTAGTGAAAGTCAGAAAGCACAGTTAATGGAAAAGGCATGAATAATGGGAAGAGACAGGAGCAAGGTTGTTACATCAGCAAGAGGACACTTTGTTTCCTGCTAGTTTCCCATGACAATCAACTGACCTTCCTGCCGATGCATCACCAATTTCCCCTCTTGTTCTTTTCTCTGCTGGGTAATCTTAGTTGACAAGATTCACAGCTCTTGGCCAAAAGAGAGCTTTAGAAGTGATTTCCCAAGCAGGATGAAGCACATTCTGGTCTCTGGTCTGCTGAACTATGCAGAACAAGATTGCCATTTTCCTACCCAGGCTGAAGAAACATTTTTATTTTCCAAAGCAATTTGTATTAATGATTTATGTTTAACACAGGAGCCACAACAGGCCTAAGAGTTGGGATTGATTTTCTATACTCTGGCCTGATGGACGGATGTATAGAAGGCCGACCTATATTGTGACAGGGACAACTCGGTGGAGCTGTAGCCAAAACAAGTTCAAGGTAGCAGTGACGAGGGTCTAGGCTCAGTCTCAAGAGGTGGTGAGCTTGTAAAAGGTCCACAATGAGTACACCCAATCGGAATCATAAACTACACTTAGACAGTATGTATAAAAATAGTTATTTATTTATGACAAAACAACACTATGAAAAATTACTACTAACGGGGAGAAATATCACACAACACTAATAATAGATTAGATATATACAGTCACTGGTTGGGGGCATAATATAAATCAACCCCTTGTAAAAGAAAGTACAGATTACATTATGCACCAATAGTGCACAGAGTTAACCCTAACTTCAATTGTCCTTTCCTAAATTGTCTGGGGCCGTATGCCCAAAAGTTTAGGAAAGTTCTGGTGAAGTTAGTGAAACTAGACTAAATGAAAGGTAGCTCTCTGGGGTCCAGTGAACAGTTCAAGTTTTAGAGGACAATGTATTCTAACTAATAGATGTGTCCCCAACTTTCAAAATGCTTGCGCCAGTAAGCTGTGTTAAAACCAAAGTACAGTAAAAGTGTTGTAAAAATTAGGAAAACTTTTAAAGGGCGTATAGGGGCAGGTAAGGAGGGGGCGTGGCCTAGAGCTGATGGCGTGCAGCGGCTGATCCGCTGAGCTCCGGCCGAGACGCCGTTTCCTGATCCTTTTTCTCCAGCATATGAGAAGCAACAACCCGCTGAAAAGAATGCAGCTGTGGGGGAAGCGGTTACCTCCAAGAATCTCTCGAAGGGTTGATTATCGGACCCCCTGGACAGCGGTGGTGGGCCCGGAATATGCTCCCACCCCCACCGGGCCCGGCTCCAAGATGGCGGCCTGAACAGCTTGGCGGGGTCCCCGTGTGGAGCACACACACTTCCGCGCTCCCGGGCCTATGCACCAGTCGGGATCGGAAAGGAAGCGTCAACTGGCGACACCCGACCGAGGCAGGCGTCGGAACCCCGAGCTCTCACCCTCCACCGCAGAGATCGGCTCCGGCTGGCATTACGCGCCGACGAGGGAACACACGAGGGTCCCCGAGCTTGCGGACCCCCGCACCACGACCAGACAGCGAGCGCCCGGACGGAGGACCACGCAGAAGAACGCCCTGACGCTGCCAGCCTTTGGACCCCAGGAGCCACCCCAGATCCCGGTCGAGACTCCGGTGCGAACACGGGACGCAGGAGCCTGGCGAACAAGGTGCATGCAGCCGTATGACACCCTCTAGCGGGACCCCCGGTTCCGCCCTCCCTTGTCGCCGCCTGTGCCCACCTCCTAGGCTGGAGCATCTCCACTGCTGTGCCCCACGTGCCCCAACGCCTATTCGCCTGTGACCGGAGTGCATACACGGTGGGGGCAGCGATAGCGAGAGCCTGGATAAGCTTGTGGAGGCCCGGAGTACTCACGACACTGGCGGCCAGCGCCCCAGATTTCTCCCAATTACACTCATCGAACACTCTGGGTACGCTTTGCTCTACTTGAGAACCTCCCTTCTGGTCACATAAGTGGCCCCAAACTTTTTTTTTACTCCGGCGGTTGCACAGATCTCGAACTTTAGCGCACCCGCTCCTGTTCCCCTAAAATGGCCGCCAAAAACAAAACACAAGCTACCATGGATTCCTTTATTTCAACTAGGGCTAAGACCCCCACCCAAGCCAGGACTAGCCCCACCGAAAACACCCGGCCGACTGAGGCGGAGGCCAGTGACAACCACTCCCAAATCCTCGACGCTATTGCCTCATTGAAAACCCATATCGACTCCAAGATCGATGAGTTTAAGATAGATATACAACTCGTCAGACAGGATGCTCGCAACTTGGCGGAGAGGGTGACGACCTTCGAGAACACGGCAGAGGAAACGTCCGGGACCTCCGCAGCCCTACAGTCCGAAGTCTCGAACCTGAAAAGGAAGGTCGCAATCCTCGAGGAAAGGGCTGAAGAGGCCGAAGGTCGGGCCAGGCGGGGAAATATCAGGATCCTGGGAATCCCAGAGGGGAACGAAGGCTCGAATACCACATCCTACGTCGAAACCATGCTGATACATGAGATTGGAGCCGACAAGCTGTCACAGGGATTTGCGGTCGAAAGGGCCCACAGGTCCCTCCAGAAACGGCCGCCCCCCGGCTCACACCCACGACCAATAATAGCCAAGATATTAAATTTTCAAGACAGGGAAATCATATTGAGACACTCCAGGGAAACAGGTCCTATCGAACGAGGAGACTCCAAGATCTCCATATACCTAGACTACACTCAGAAGGTGCAGAGGGATAGGAATTCATTCGTCCCGATCAAGGCTAGGCTTCGCCAACTAAACTTCAAATACAGGTTGCTCTACCCGTCCCGCCTAAGAGTCATCTACAACGGCCGAGTGGTATTCCTCGACAACCCAGAGGCAGCCAACATGTGGCTAGAAGATAATCTTGCTGAAGGCAAGGACGCTCCACGGAAGGAAGACTAAGCCCCATGGACCTTTTCATGGCGCCTGCACGCGGCCATAAAGCGTGCATGAAACGCACATTGCCGGATCCCAGAAGGTAATCCATTCAACAGTTTGCCATAGGAAACAGCCCTCGCTCGGCCCTGCCGCCTCACACCAGCCCCACCCCCAGCGAAAAACAAAATCAGGCCAGTTCTTCGCCCGACCCGACTCGCGCCCGATCCCCGGATGGGTTCAGACGGCTCGAGTGCACCTGAGCACCGCAACAGTGTCGTAGTCGCTGGGTGCACCAGTTTGAGTTATGTTACTAGTTTCGTTAGTTTCACAGTCTTCGTTTCACTAATGCCAGTAAGACACAAGATGGACACAGGTGATAAACCAAGAGATTGCGAACCGGATGCTGCCACCATGCAGCCCGCCATCCGCGGCCTGACACCACACCAGGCCACAGGGATAGTATCTCATCCCATATCCGGAACACTGAACCAATGGCATCGCATCTCACCTTGATGATGTGGGACGTGAGGGGAATGGGCTCGTACCTCAGAAGGAATCGCATTCAATCCTACCTCAGAAGAAAAAAGTCTCGATTGCGATGTTACAAGAGACCCATCTCACGGAGGACGCAATGTCCAGTCTAGCTGACCGATGGGAAGGGACTTTGCGTGGGTCCCCATACTCCAAATATGCGAGAGGCGTACTAATATGGGTGAACCCGAACGTGCCCTTCCAGCTACAGGGGTGTGAATCCGACAAGGCAGGAAGATTCGTGATAATGTGGGGCACCATGGAACAGACGCCGTTTTGCCTGGCCAACACATACTTTCCACAGCACGGAATCCCGCCATACCTCAGCGTATTAAATGCCAAGTTGGCACAGCATCGTGGCCGTACCTTCATATGGGGTGGAGACTTCAATTGCGTCATGGACACAGCCATGGACAGATCCCTTCCTCCCCCCTCCCCAACCAAGCAATCCCGCAACTCGCACCCTGACGGAAACAATCAACCAACTTAACCTGGTGGACATCTGGAGGGCACAACACCCAGCTGACAGGATCTACTCACACTACTCAGCCCCCCACGGAGTCCACACAAGAATCGATTACTTGTTCATAGACAGGGAACAGGTCCCGCGGGCAATAGCTTCCGAGTACTTGGGGAGATCTATCTCTGACCACTCCCCGCTGAGCATGCAATGGCAGCTAAGGGGACCCAGATCCCCGATTCCCTTGTGGAGGATGCCCACCGCGGCACTAGATGACCCGGAGTTCAGAGAAGATCTTGCTGACAGACTGGAGGAGTATCTCGAAATCAACAGGGGATCGGTGTCCACCTGGAGCACACTTTGGTAAGCCATGAAGGTGGTTACCAGGGGAGAAATCATATCCAGAGCTGGCGGCATCCGCAGACAGTTAAAGGCGACCCTGGAGACACATGAAGCAGAGATCACCCGCATGGAAGCCACCTCAGACATTTCTCCAGAGACCGATGGGAAACTGAAAGTAGCCCATGAAAATTGTCAGAAATCCTGGGATAGACTGGAGAAATTTGACTTTGCAACATACACCACTAGATCCCACAAAGAGTCAGACAAACCGGGCAGACTGCTGGCATGGCTGTGTAGGCGTGAACACCCCAAACACCTGCCCACGGAGATAAGGGATGATGGAGTATCCCACAAGACGCAAATGGGGATCAACGAGGCATTCGCTAAATTCTACTCAAAACTGTATGCCCATGAAGCCCAGATACCCACCGAGTCATTAATAGAAACCCTGGAAGAGATAGGCCTACCCCGAATATCCAGCGAGCAGAGAGACCAACTGGAGCTAGAGATCTCTCCCGAAGATGTTAGGGAGGCTATCAGGTCGCTCGCCACCAACAAGGCCCCCGGCAGTGACGGCCTCCCGCCGGAATTTTACAAAACATATGAATCTATTCTCACTCCCATCCTACACGAAGTTTACCAGGAGGCCTACGCGAACGGGATCTTGCCCAATACTATGAAAGAGACTATAATCATCCCCATGCTTAAGCCGCACAAACCACCCACTGATTGTGACTCCTATCGACCTCTGGCTATGCTAAACTATGACAGCAAGATCCTCACCTCGATATTGGCCAGCAGACTTGCTAGAGTGATGGGGTCCATAATCCACGAAGGCCAGAATGGATTCGTTCCCGGACGTAACACCACAGCTAACAGCACATCATGGCCGAAACCTATGAGTCCGATGAAGACCTAGCGATACTGTCACTCGACGCCATCAAGGCCTTCGACTCCATCTATTGGGAGTGGCTTGTGGAGGTCTTGAGGAATTTTGGCTTTGGTAAAGGATTCATTAGATGGATCCAGGTACTCTACAACTCCACGACGGCCAGGGTCAAGACAGGCAGAACACTATCGGAATCCTGGGAAATACAGAGGGGCACGAGGCAGGGATGCCCACTCTTGCCCATGCTACACATACTGGGTCTAGAACCGCTCGCCATATACTTCCGAAAACAATTCTTCGATGCTGGCATTAAGGTGGGCAACATCTACAACATAATATTGCTATATGCAGATGACGTCCTTCTCTACCTAAGGAATCCCGAGGTCAATGCACTTACTGCACTGGAGGTACTTGATAACTTTGCGAAATACTCTGGAATACAGTTCAGCAGACACAAATCCTCTGCATTCCCCCTAGCCAGATTGCGAGACACCCCAGCAAAGGACCTCCCACCCATAGGGATAAGGTGGCAACTAGACAAGTTCCGGTACCTAGGAATTAACGTGGGCCACACTCCGCAGCTCACACATGAGCACAACACTGATGTCGCAGTCACCAACCTCCGAAGATCCATAAAATTCTGGTCCAAGCTCCCGCTAGCGATGGTGGGAAGAGCGGCGATCACCAAAATGATAATTCTCCCCAGATTCCTATACTTCTTCGTGAACATTTCCCACTATGTTCCGCCGCACTTCTTCAGGAAACTAGAGGCTATCATCGGGGACTTTTTGTGGGGCCCCCCTAGGCACAGACTGTCACTGGCCACGTTAACTCTGCCACATAAAGAGGGAGGAATAAAACCCCAGACCTACAGCTCTACTACCTGGCCGCTCAGCTCAGCCACATCACGAAATGGTTATCGGATGAACCAACGACCGAATTAGGGCTACTGAAACAATACCACACCAACCTAATCCCCAAAGAAACTCTGTGGTACCCTCTCCGGCAGCCCTTGGACATCCCCCTAATCGTTGAGCTCGGCAGGAAGATATGGGCCAGGACCTGCCACATAAGGAAGGTGAAGCACCCGTACTCTCCTGACAACCCTATAGTGGTGGATGTGTGCAAAACGAGGGCAGACCTCTCTGTAGCTAGGAGATGGGAAGAAGCTGGCATATACACGTGGGGGGACTTGTTCGGAGAAGAGGGATTCAGGGACTTCGAGTCACTACAGGACATTGAGGGACTCTCCAGGGGCCAATTTCTCTGGTACCACAGGCTCAAACAGGCCGCCAAGAAGCAGTGGAACAGCTGGCCAGAGGAACCCACCCCAGATCCGCTGCTCCAGGAACTGCATGACCTCTCGGATGGATGGAGACCAATCTCCAGGCTTTACAACGAGCTCATTGATAAACCTAATCCCAAAGGAATGACACTGAAGGCGAGATGGGAAGCAGACCTTGAAACACCACTCACCGACAAGGAATGGGAGAGAGCACTAATACACCCCAAGAAGGTATCAAGAAACTCCAGATTTGGCCAGATACAGCTGAATGTCCTTCACCGAACTTACATGACTCCCCAGAGGGTTGCCTCATTCAACAAGAGGGTCTCACCGGCATGCCCATGGTGCGGGAACGACAAGGCGGATATGATCCACATGTTCTGGACTTGTACGAGGGCGATGTCACTCTGGTCCAAGGCCAAACAGTTTTGCAAAGACGCTGGAATGGAAAGATACGACTGGACACCCGGAGAATGTCTACTTGGGACCTACCCCAGACCAAGTAAGCACAAACATATTGTGAAGTTGATGGACCTTTCTTGCATATTAGTAAAAAGAACCATAGCAATGGCCTGGAAGACGCCTGCCGGTCCCAGGTACGAACGGTGGCTACATGAGCTGGAAAGATGGACGGCTGCCGAAACCAGAGCCTGTCAAGAAGGAACCATAACCAGTGGAGACGCCACAAGCGGCACCTTGGACTCCTGGAGGGCCCTCCTGAGAGACATGCGCTTCAACGCAGACCATAAGCCTCCCTGAGAACCCATAACGCTTTCTAACATTGTCCTTTTGCACCACCACATAGTCGATGCCCCCTGAAACTGTATTCCCCTCACTTCCCGAATAATCAGTATTCTGTTAATCACAAGCCATCTCGGACTCTAAACGTACCATCACACGAAGACTGTTGTTTTTGTTGTTCTTTTTATTTTTTGTTTTAGTTCGTAAAGTTTGTATTCCTGTTTCAAAAACCAATAAAATACTTAAAAAAAAAAAAAATAGGGGCAGGTAAGAACCACTGTAACTTCCCCACCCGCCCCCATACTCCGATTCTTCCCCAGACTTGGCAGGTTGATAGAAGAGGGTCCGAGGTTGCTTTCCCCGCTGCCAGTCGCAGTCCTCAATTTGCAGGGGTTGCAGGTTCTAGCTGATCCCCGGTTTGTCTTTCACTGGTGCAAGGACGCTCGGATGACGAATGAAGCACAACTTGATGCAGGACCCCTCTCAGGACTGGACTCGGGTCAGGTAAGCGATTTCGGACGGTGGTCACTGCAGCACGGCGACGCAAAGGGCCTCACTTGTTGCGGTCAGACTTTCCCTCCTATGTCGGGTTTCCTTGAAGCTAGAACGCTGGAATTTCGCTGAGTTGAGTCTTGTAGGACATGCTGTGGATACCCCAAGTTCCTTGTCAAAACTTGGAATGGCGACATAAGCAGCACGGTAGCCCAAACTCAGAGCTGGTCAGCCACAGGACGGTCCCAGGACACTTCCGAAGGCTCTTCTTCACAGGGTACCGAGCAGACGTCCAGAATGGATGTTCCATCCACTCCAAGGGTCACAGCTCCCTCGCAGGACTGCTGAAGATCACAAGCAAGACAGGGCTCTGCCAGGACAGCAGCAGAAGTTGGTTGCCAGGCGTCCTTCAGTCGGGTATTTAGTCTCCAAGGGTTTCACGGCTGAACATGAGTCTTGGCTCCTTCAGATTACTCCAGGATCTCTGAAAAATGGGTTTAGGGGCCCTCTTCTTATCATAAAAGCCAGGTAAGCACTGAAAATCCCACTAGCCAATAGCAGGACGACCCCACACACGCACACCCCAGCAGCGGTCCAATCAGGACCACTGGCGGGAACATTCATGCATACCACTCAGACACACTGAAAACAGTTTGTGGATTGGGACCAGAGAGTCCCAGCCCACATCCTGCCAGCCATAGCCCTCCAGTAGCCTGCCAAAAGCCTATGCTTTCCTGGGTACTTGAAGTCCTTTTAAGGATTTTCCTGGCCTCACAGGCCAGGAAGAAGGCTAAAGAACAAGATGACCAAAGGACAAGCGCAAAACCATGTGGCTCGGCCATGTTTGGGCACTAGCCACAGTTAGTAGCCAAACGCGTTCAGGCTAAAACGAACAGCACCAAAAAATTGTAAAAAGTCACTGCTGCCACCAGCTTGTCCATTTAGCACACCTAGAGTAACCAAAAATCCTTTCAGTGTTAGTCTACGGCAAAACAAAAAGTGTACCCCCTTGTACTGCATTTTGAGATGCATTGTACAATGATAAAAAGTTACCACAAGTGATAACAAGTTACTAAAGGTTGTAACAAAGGCACAAGACTAAGGGAAAAAATGTTGCCCTATACTGACAGCCTGAAGGACATGTCAGTTTCCCCATAACAGATGTGGAAAGTGCAATGTAGTGAAGCTTAAGAATTCACTGTACTGTAAAAACTACAGGTCAGGATCAAAAATTAAAAGCAAAAAGTTTGGGGGTCCATCAAACTGGAAGGAAACGTGCAGTAAAGAGAAATCTTTCTTAACACTAATAAATGTTCAACACCAAGTTGAACAAAGGAAATAAACAGCGCAGCTAACAAACTGTCCCCCACCTACGCCCTTATCCACCTCCCACCGCCTACCAAATAGGGTAGATACAAGTACGAAATAACAAAGAGAGGAAGTTATGGCAACAAGTCTTAGCTCCTAAGGCTTCAGCCAGCGGGTGGCAGAGGTGGTTCCTGGGCCTTGTACTCACAGGGGATCCAGAAGGGTGTACCGTAGATCCGGTGTGCCAAAAAGGTTCAGCGCTCGGAGCATATGGGGGCAGGTATTTTAAGTAAATTCAGCAGTCATAAAGGGAAACTGCCTCCCCCATTTCGATCTAAAGACCTCACACTTGTCTCTTAAGTCAGCCGAAATCTTTTCCATCGCCAAGATAGACCACAGCCTAGTCGACCAAAGGTTAATGTGGGGTGCGTCCTGGTTTTTCCAGCAGGCTGCTATCGCCATCTCTGCAGTCAAAAACTGTATTTTTATAATCCTCCCCCTGTTGGAGTATACAGGATAATTAATTGGTTTTGTCCAGGATGCCTAGGATCACCAGGCCCAGATCATATGGAAAGGAGCGCTCAGCGATTCTGGAAACGTGGGCAAAAACGGTTTGACCTTTGGGTAATCTTACCATATATGAAGCATTGTTCCTCTCATTCCACAGTCTCTCCAACAGGCACTTCCATCGGTCGGGTTTATGCGATGTAGCCTATCTGGGGTCCAGTACCATCTTGATAGCACTCTGTAGGCCGCTTCCTTAACCATCACTGCTGATGCTGCCTTTTAAGTTCTCCATAAAATCCCCTTCCACTCCTTGTCAGAAATTGGCCTCCCCAAGTCACCTTCCTACGCATTCATATAGGCCCATGGCTTACCGCTTCTTCGCCTCAGCCAGGAAGGTGTATATAGTAGAAATGAGCCCCGTGGTAGTTTTAGCCTGCACTGCACATTTCTCAAAGGGACGCAGCACCCTATAAGCAGCCTCCCTGGCTGTACTGCCCATCACGCAGTGGCGCAATTAGAAATACTGAAATCTGTCCGCTTCCTTAAGTTTGTATTCTTGCTTGCATTCGATGAAAGATTTAACCACCCCCTTGTTAAACATATCAGCTATGCACCATCCCTTGTTCTCCCTCCACCTTGGAAATGAACCTACCTGCATACCCGGCCGGAAGTCTGGTTTATGTATTGGTGTAAAGGGCGATGGGAAAGTGGTCAAGTTACTCTGCACTGGCAATTCGTCCCATGTCTACAGTGCAACTTTGTTACTACATTCCTATACTCCGACGCCTGTCAATTGCCTCTTGGCTGCCACAGCACTCTCCATAAGGGGATACCGACAACTGCAGTGTCCATAGTCCACCATTGCTTTTCCGACTCTGTTTGGCACCATTCCTTTTCTATCCGCAACTGCGCCGCCTGATAATAAGCCAGAAAGTCAGGCTCCTGTAATCCCCCTCGTCCCAAGCCACTTGTGAGCATTGAGCTCGCCGGTCTACCTCGCTTCCCTTTCCAAATAAATTTAGTGGCTACATTTTGAAGCTCTAAGAGCATCTTCTGAGGGATTCTCACTGTGAGAGCCTGAAACAAGTATAGGAGGCATGTCCGTATATTCATTTTTAGGACATTGATCCGCCCCAACCAGGAGAAAGTGCCCTTGACCGCCTCTGCAGGTCAGCCTTTATTTGTTCTAACAGAGAGGGATAGTTCAGCTTCCCTACATCAGCCGTGAATTGGATAACCAGGTGTTTGATACCATCTCTTGTCCACCGAAAGGGCAGGTCCGATTTAAGCCTCCTACACACTGTGGGGGAGGGGACTGTGGGGGAGGGGGGTGGAGGGGTATCATTAAATTCAAGATCTGATTTATCAAGGTTATCTTTAAGCCCAGACGCCCATTCAAAAGTTGCGAGCTCTTCCTGCACTACCGGCAGGGAGCTGAGCGTTCAACGAAAGAATTACATTGTCCACAAACAGGGCAATTTTATACTCCATCCCTCCATATTATATCCTTTTGATGTCTGCCCGTGCCCTCCCCCCCTGTGTAAACGGCTCCATTACCATTGCAAAGATGAGGGGCGATAGGGGACAGCCTTGCCTAGTTTCCCCCGCATAGCGTGAATGTGGTAGTAAGAACACCAATAGCTCTTATTTTGCTGTGGGCCTGCTCCATATGGCCTCTACCCACCTAATCCAAATGGGACCCATTCCCCCCCCCAAGCAGCAGGTCTGGCCCTTTTTAACTCCAGTCGTTTTATCTATTATGTGGATCAGCTTCCTAACATTATCAAAGGTTTGTCCCCCTGCTATGAACCTGTCTGATCTGAATGAATCCGGCCACGAACCACTCTCTAAATATAATGGCAAGATTTTGGAGAAGAGTTTCTCGTCTGTATTCAAAAGAGCAATGGGGCAGTAGGACCCACACCTTTCTGACTCTCTTCCTGGCTTATGGATCACGCTGATCGTAGCCTGATTCATTGTGTCCCAGAACACCCAAGGTCAGAAAGGAGTTGAAAAGGTTCACTAGTGGTTTGATCAAAGACCCTGAGAACGGTCTTGTAAAGGTTTGTCAGACCATCAGGTCCTGAGGCCTTGTTGGCCTTCAGCAACTTGATTGCACAGATAACCTTTTCAGTGGTTATGACACGGTCTAGCTCTTACTCCCTACCGCATATTTAAGGGAGGGCCATATTAGGGTGTCAAGCAGGGTGAGTCCACACACTGGAGGGCCTCCCCGCCCCCTGATCTCACACACTCATTCAACTTTTTACTATCCAGCGCCACACAGTTGCTGGTACAGCCCTCCACAGGGGCGTGATTCAACTTACTCATTATTTTTTCAAATCCTCAACTGTACGATTCAGGACATCACTTTTCCTGTTACCAACATGGCCTGTTGTTCTACATATATTCTCACCACCACTTTGTAGTTCTTTGCACGTCAATATTGTATTACTTGTCTTGCCGGCATTCGTACTTTGAAAGGGTACATCGGGGCCCAACCACACCGGTTCCTGCTCTGTACTATAGCCGGGCCGGTTCACCGGCGCTGTGCACTGCTGGCACGCTACAATTGCACACCCTTCTCCCCCCACCCTTCTCCCCCCCCCACCTTTGTCCCCCTTCCCCCTCACCTTTCTCCCCTCTCCCCCTCACCTTTCTCCCCTCACCTTTCTCCCCTCACCCTTCTGTAGAGATATCGCGAGAGCCGCAACTCTCACGAGATCTCGGCCGCGGCCACTAGGGCCGCCCCCGCGTGCTCGGCGCGCATTACGGAGCAGCAGAGGACGCGGGAAGACGTCCTCTCCCAGCTCCTCCGAGAATTAGGCCCCAGGCCTAGTAGAAGACATTACAGCCTCCCAGCTGCAACCCCTTACATTAGAGGCAAGCTGCCCAAGTGGATTCACCACCTACTTATCAATATATGTTGAATGATGTCGTATGCTGAATAAAGGACATCACTATTACCAAGACGCCTCCTGTCATCCTTACAACTATTATACTACATAAATTGGCGACGAGGATCACCACTACAACCCACGTGAACCATGCAAGGCGCAACACCACCTCCGCCCTTCCTACAAACTCCAGGTAAACCTGCCATCCCGTGGCCGCAATGGCAACCTTTATTTACGACATACGTAGAGGCAGTGGGCGGCGCAGGATTCTCGGCGGCACGGCGCAGGGCAATGTTACTTAACGCCCTAGGGGTAGAAGGACAGAGGGTGTTTGAAAGTCTCACCCCGGGCCAGGTGGTTGGTGACAACGATGATGTATTCAAGGAAGCGGTAAGAAGAATCGTAAAAAGGTTTGCCAGTAAAGAGAACACGGTTCTGCACAGAATACATTTCTATAGCCGCAGACAAGAAGCCTCAGAACCCGTTGACGACTACGTCGCAAAGCTACGGGAATTGGCTGCGCTGTGCAACTTTGGCAACAATGCTGAGAGCCTCATCTGCGACATGCTGGTAGTTCACACCAACAGCAGGGAAGTGCAAGATAAATTCATTATGGAGAAGGAACTGCTGCTAGAGAAAGCAATGGAGATTGCCAGAGCAGTCGAAGAAACGGCTAGGAATAGAAAAGAACTCACGGGAAGCCATAGCTCCACTGAAATACAAGCAGTGGCGTTTTGCCCGAAGAAAGAGAGACAAGTATCGAACACGAAAGAAGAATAAGGGAGCACGAGAGAACCACTGAAAGGCCACAGGTGTACAAGCACGAAACATTTGGCGTTTGACAGGGAGTGCCCAGCCAGAGATAAGGAGTGCTCTATCTGCAAACGTATTGGCCATTTCTCGATTGTGTGTCGGTGGAGAAACAAGAAAGTCACAAATGTCAACATGAGTCGCAACACGGAAAGAGAGTCGTCCTCGGAAGATGAAGGGAGACCCACCGTCATCATGGTGAACAGCACACGGGCCAGGAGGGAAAAACCCCATTGCATAATCAAAATCGACGGGATGGAAACAAGTCATGGCGGACTCAGGTTCTGACCTCACCATAATCCCCCTTCGCACATACAAAGAAATGTTGGGGATGGAAAAGGTTTGAGTGCTCACCA
Organism: Ambystoma mexicanum; assembly: GCF_040938575.1. Lineage (NCBI taxonomy): Eukaryota > Metazoa > Chordata > Amphibia > Caudata > Ambystomatidae > Ambystoma > Ambystoma mexicanum. The sequence continues at coordinate 1,478,821,594 of NC_090921.1, forward strand.
CATGGCACAAACCCACGGTTTTTGGAGGTGCGTCAGTTGACCTACTGGGCTATATCAATGGGAAGGTGGAGTTTAAAGGAAGGGAAACCACCACCAGAGTATATTTCAGCCAAGAGGGGCCAGCAGTATTGGGATGGGACGACCAAGATAAATTGAAAATCAAACTGGATCCCAGCACGGAAGATCAAGTACTCTGTCTGCGGGAGGAGCGTACCAATGGTCAAAAGTGATTATCCCACACTCTTCTCAGAGGAGCCGGGGCATATCAAAGGCTTTGTCCACAAAATAATGCTTAAAAGGAATGCAGTCCCAGTCAAACATTGCGTGAGGCCAGTACTAGCAACCGCGAGAGACACACTCGGTAGTCAATTGGACAAAATGAGGATGGATGGCGTCATTGAAGAAATTGAAGCTTCGGAGTGGCTGAGCCCAGTCGTGCTCATAAAGAAACCCAACTCACAAGAACTAAGAGTTTGCATTGACCTTCGCAGTGTAAACTTGGAAGTCATTACGGACAGTTACCCGCTACCGAGCATAAATGAACTGATTCTTATGATGAAAGAAGCCAAAATATTCTCAAAACTGGATATGAGAAACGCGTACCACCAAATACAAATGCACAAGGAATCCAAGCCCCTCACATCATTCATCACTCCGTTTGGCACCTATCAGTTCACCAAGATGCCATTCGGCTTATCTTCGGCTGCATCAGCTTTTCAACGAATGATGGATGTCCTACTACGGAAGGTCAAAAATGTGGCATATTTTCAGGATGACATCCTTGTCTATGCAAGGGACGAACAGACACACGATGCCACATTGAGAACAGTCCTAACCAAGCTGCAAGAAGCGGGGGTGAGGTTATGCTACGAGAAATGCGTATTCAAGGCGAAAGAAGTTGAGTACTTAGGGTACAAAATATCCGAGCAAGGGATAAGTCCCAAACAAAATTTAATGCAGGCCATAATTAAAGCACCGGAACCCACCAGCAAAGAAGAAGTAAGGTCATTCCTCGGACTGGCGGAGTACTACGCAAAGTTTATCCCTAAGTTCTCGGAAACCTCAGCACCCCTCCGCGAACTCCTCAAAAAGGAGTCGGAGTACTCGTGGCAAGAACCCCAAAAGAAAGCGGTAGAAAGCATAAAACGCCACATAATGGAAGCGCCGTGTCTTCAACCATTTAACCCCGAGTGGGGTACAGTCATCACCACAGATGCCAGTGCGTACGGATTAGGAGCTGTCTTAGCGCAGAAGAAAGGTGACACGGAACATGTGGTAGCCTTTGCCTCGAAAGCCTTATCCTCGGCCGAACAGAATTACTCCACCATAGAAAAGGAAATGTTAGCGTGTGCATGGGCGGTAGAACATTTCAGAACATACGTGTGGGGCACAAAATTTAGGTTGGTAACCGACCATAAACCCCTCATCCATATGCTCAGCCCAGGAGGCACCAAAGCGTCAACACCCAGGTTGGCACGCATAGCAGCCAAACTGCAGGAGTACACATTTGAAGTACAGCACATCTCAGGATGGAAGAATTCGCAGGCAGACTGCATGTCAAGATTACCTGAGGGTAAAGACAAGGCCACCACGTTTTTGCAGGAGGAATGCATCGTGGCATCCATCACAGATCTCAAAGCACCGGACTACTTGGAACTCAGTGAGAAGCATTGGTTGGAAGAAGACGGAAAGGACCCAACCATGGCGAGAATACGAGAGTGGATCAGGGAAGGGTGGCCGAACGAAAAAGCGATGCCAGAAGGCATGAGGCCCTATTGGAAGGTGGCAGATGAGATATCAGAAATAGATGGAATAATATTGAAAACAGACCAGATAATCCCAGCCGTAGGTATGAGAAGAACCATTCTCTGCAGAGCCCATGCGGGCCACCTAGGGAACACTATGACCCGTCGCAGAGTGAGAGGCCTACTGGTGGCCGTCCATGGATCAAGAGATCCGCACCATGATAGAGAGATGTCATGAATGCCTCAACAGCGACAAGCGCTTAAAGGTCAGACAGGCGCATCTGATTCCCACAGAAGTACCAGAAGCGGTGTGGTCAAAAGTAGGTATAGACTTTATAGGACCCTTGGAGGCGATGGCGCCCGAACATCGCTATGGCATAGTACTAGTGGACTACTTATCAAAGTGGGTTGAGGCTAAGTTTGTCCCAAACATCACCACAGCGACAGTAATTGAAGTCCTCATTGAAATTTTTCAAAGGGAAGGACTCCCCAACGAAGTGGTAACGGACAATGGGGTACAACTAGTTTCAAGGGACATGGAACAATTCCTGAGGAAGCACCACATACACCAGAAGAAAGCAGTGTTGTATCATCCTCAAGCCAATGGACTGGTAGAGAGAGCCAACAGATTTATAAAAGGTGCTATCCAGCTAGCAACCGCTTCCGGAATGGACCCGCTCAAAACAACCAAAGAGGCCATAGCGGCCCACAGACTTACTCCCAACGGGATCACTCAAATATCCCCGTTTCGAATGTTAAGACGGAGACGAGCAGCTTCGATGCTTATACCACCATGGCTGACCAAAGTAAGAGAAGATGAAGAAGTAGACATGTCCGAGGTGGTGTGGATAATTGAAAACAGTAAAACACGCATGAAAACGTGGAGTTACAGAAGAAGTACCAAACAAGTGTCAGACGTTAAAGGGGAGATTGGATCAAAATACGACTACCGACAAAGGATCAAATCACGGGCTCTCGATACAGCAGACCAATAAAAGTGATCCACAGAGGAACCAACCATGTCCGCACCGAAGACGGGCGCACTTGGAACCTGGAAAGAGTGGCCCTTTTCCAGAAGAGACAAGAGAGAGCAAGGACCCCGGAGAGATCAGAAGCGGAAGGAGGAATGGACTGCGAGAGAGAAGAACGTGAGCCAGAGAATGATGACGGAGAAAGGGAGGAAACAGAGATGGAACCGGATGCACCGACAGCAGAACGAGAACTGGAACACCAGGATGCCCACAGCGAGAAAGGTGACCGGCCAAGAAGAGAATACAGAAGACCGGTGAGATACAATGACTATGTATTGCAATGAACTGCCTTTGCATTATCAGGGGGAGGTGTGTAGAGATATCGCGAGAGCCGCAACTCTCGCGAGATCTTGGCCGCGGCCACTAGGGCCGCGCTCGGCGCGCATTACGGAGCAGCAGAGGACGCGGGAAGACGTCCTCTCCCAGTTCCTCCGAGAATTAGGCCCCAGGCCTAGTAGAAGACATTACAGCCTCCCAGCTGCAACCCCTTACATTAGAGGCAAGCTGCCCAAGTGGATTCACCACCTAAATATCAATATATGTTGAATGATGTCGTATGCTGAATAAAGGACATCACTATTACCAAGACGCCTCCTGTCATCCTTACAACTATTATACTACACCTTCCCCCTCACCTTTCTCCCCCCACCCTTCTCCCCCCGCCCTCCCTCCCCCTTGCCCCCCCAACCTTCTCCCCTTCTCTCTTAGTGTTGCTTTGACTCCTCGCACTCCGGCACCGCCTATCTATGACGTGCACCAATCAGATAGCGCATTGTTTCTCCGGCCGCCGCCACTATAGTCGCCTTCATTGTTCCTCTGCACTCCGGCACCGCCTACCTGTGACGCACACCAATCAGGTAGCGCAATGCTTTACCGGCCCTCACCCGGGCCGTCGTAACCTATAGTTACCTTCAGTATTCTTCCGCATTACGCAACAGACTGACGTGCGGCAGCACTCATCGCTCTGTAGCCCCTGCTCCCGGGAACACCGAACAGAGAGTTTTAGTAACTACTCTCATTACCCGGTACGGGTCCCCTCCGCTGCGCACGAACGCACATCCTGTACACGTTCTTCTCACCATGGGCTCAGTGCCCTTGTAGATGTATCTGAACATCACATGAAGGGAGGCACGTCTTCACAAGTGACATTTTCTCTCTCCGGTCCAGATACACCACGCCAGTTCCTGTAAGGGTTCCGTGCATCTTTGAAATGAACTGCCTGGCACCCCTCCCGGCGCCCCCTGTGACGCACACAGCATAAGATTCATCTTTTTAAGTGGCATGTCAGCCAAACGACAACCAGACGACAAACAGCTGGCATCTATTTTTTCATTGATACAGCTACCATTTTCCTACCTCTATATACAAACACATTGCGTCATGATGTTTATGATCCACATAGACTACGGATGATACGGTGCACTCACACCACCATATATCTAACCCCTTACACTTGATTAAAGCACCGCATTATTCTCTGCTTGTTTTCAGGTGCATTTTACCTGACTATCTCCTGTTTGGATGCCAGACACTTTTTGGCTCCCCCTACCTCCAGTACTATCAGGCCTTTACCATAACCAGATGGATAGGTTGTGTGCTCTGTCCCCGACATCTATCAATCTGCTGTTATGCAGACCAGCCTTTGTTCCTGCCATGTGGGGGGGGGGGGGGGGGGGGTTTACCCGGTCGTTGTAACATGGGATCCATATGGAGTTTTAGATGGGGCCCGGTTAACTACGATTTTGTTTCCCCCGGTGGTATTAATTGTACATAGTTAGAATACCGCCGGCATTGGGACTACATACCTAGTTTGCAGTGGTCTACAAACATGTTTACTTAGATATATTTATTTAACTAAGGAATCAAACATTCCATACATGTTGAACCCTGCATCCTACAATAGCGACTAATTGCTATACCCCCCACCCCCTCACCCCCCTGAGACGAACGGACTGTGCATATAGTTTCCACATGCAATCCCCTATGTCCGTCCTGTCTCACATATCGGTTAATTCCAACCGGTTTCTTTTGACTCACTGTGTTTTACACAACTGCTTTTGGATTTATATTTTCCTGAGTTAATGGTTTTTGCATTGATTCTTGATTTGTGTGAACTAGTTGTACTTTTTGGTCATGTTCAAGAATATGTATTTGTCGAAGTCAATATTATTTCAATGTGTCCCTATGAGCTAGGTCTCACTGTTGTTCTGCTTTATTCCTGTTTGTGATTGTTACATTGAAGATTTCTATATGTTTTTGTTTTCAATAATATGTTGATTTTTTACACACTTGGGGCGTATGAGGTGTCTTGTGTTCTTTATGATAGAATGTAGCAATGAAACTTTGTTGAAAAATAGGGTTGGACTGTGTAACTGTGTTTAAATAATTCAACCAAAAGAGCCAATCCTTGACGTAACATCACCTTTTTGTTCTTATGCAATGTATTTGTGCCCCAGACTGTTACGCCTCGCAAGGGGCAGACCGTTGCCACTATAGAGTGGCTTCACTTTTGCAGATGCGGTTTAGCTCTTGCCTTTGCTGGGATGTGATCGGCCTCAACTGCTCCGCTGCTACGTAGTCCTTGGAGGCATTTCCCACCTCAGCTTCTCCGGTGTAAAGCTTTTCATAAAAAGACTGAAAGGCCTCCGCAATGCAGTCTGCATCATATGTATATTCTCCTCCAAGACTTTTATCGCTCTGATCTGCCCCTTAACCCTTTTGGCTTACAATGCCCTCACAAGGGGTTTATTGGGCTAGTTGGACTGCTCGTAAAAATCAGCTTTTCAGATTTTATAGAGCTCTCTGCCCTATTGACCTCCATCGTATTGAGCTGACCTCAGGGTTCTGAGTTTCTGGAAAATTCGTACTGAGCCACTCTCCTTGTATTTTTGCTCTGCTACCGAGACCTCATTCAATAGCTGTTCTTTCTCATCTTTTTTTTTCTTAGCCAAATGGGGGCCCATGGCCAAGAATTTGCCTCAGAGGACTGGCTTAAGGGTGTCCCAGTTGTTATGGGATATGTCCTCTGGGTTATTATAGGCAAAGTACTCAGTGATCTATCTTCTCATTTTCCTCCCTGACAACAGAATCCCTCATCTAATGACCACATGCGCTCAGGAGCCTCAACCTGTGAAAGGTCAAGTCTGAGCATCATCGAGGAGTGATCAGACATTGTGATATACCCAATCGCCACTTCCACTACACATCCCTGTAACCCACTGGACATAGTCTATCCTCGTATGAGTCCTGTGGATATGAGAAAAGTACAAAAAGTCCCTTATTTCCCCATGAACATCCCGCCACACATCTATGACTCCCAACCGCTCAAGTTTCCACTTCAACTTCTCGCAGGCTTGGATTCCCCGAGCCTGCGAGCCCTCTGAGTGATGAAGGTGCTTTTCCATCAACATATTCAACACCCCCCCCTATGATAAGGTCCCCTATTGCCAACTGAGCAATTACCCGGGTGAGGCTGAGCATGAAGCTGACTTTATCAGTGTTCTGGGCGTATATAGATGCTAACGTCGGGGAACATTGACCCAATCTACAGTTCAGCAATAGATATCTACCCTCTGGGGTCTGCAAGGGATATCCCTACTTCCAGTCCCAACCCACTTTTACAGAGAATCGCTACCCCTGCCTTCTTTCCTTCAGATGATGCAAAGTGCTGATTTTTTTTGTTATTGTTCATTTATAATGTGCTTAATACCAGTGAGTGGTTTCTAAGCGTGGGATCGGGATCTGAACGTGTGGTGCACCGTGTTATCTTGCTTCCAAGACAAACATGTTGCTCCTGAGCTATCCTTCCTCCCCCAAAGCTTTTATTGCTCAAGGGCCTCCAGTCTGCTTGCAAGAGTGCATCTTCTGAATAAGGGCTATATCTGTCTCTAGGTCATTGAGGAAATGAGAGACTCACTCTTTTAACTGGGGAATTCAAACCCCTAACGTTCAAGGAGACCACTTGCACCATTTATGCATGTGCAGCCAGTCCCCAAAACTCCAGCCCGTGACGATGTGGATAGCCCCTGCCTCGACAGTAATGCCAAAGGCATGACTTCTGGTAGATCGACCCCCACCTCCCCCACCCCCCCCCAACCGTATCAAACCATATTAATGGGAATCTGGGTCTGCCTTCCATTCGCGGACTCCCCTGCCTGGACTTCTGAAGAAACCTTCTAATGGAATCCTTCCTGCCATGGATTCCTCATCTTTGATATCGGTCTCCTGGCGCAGCTGCGCTTCAAAAACATTTGTCACCACGGGGTGCATCAGCGCTCCGTCTGACACCACTATGTGCCTCACAGCGGATATGACTATGGAGTCAATGTATATTGAGACGCTGCATGAACTTGGTTTCTTTGTTCTGAATACTCTACTGGCTTCGGGAACATTGCTTCCTTAGAAGGGTTTGTATTTTTCCATTTGAGATGCCTAATCTATCCAAGTCTTCATGGTTCAAACCATCCATTGGCTGTGGGCAACAAATGTCCATCTCCTATCCGCATAGGATGGCTATACTGCCTCGGAGAATAACACGAAACAAAGGACTGCAATTCCTGCTTGTCTCTGAACCCCATGGTGCTTCAAGTGAAGGCTGCAAAGCTTTTCCCCTTCTTCCATAAAGGGATGAGCGACAGACAGACCTGTTTGAGGTCAAGGGGCACCACTTGTCGAAGTGAATAATGGTCTCCTTTCGGGACAAAAAGCACTGCAAGAGATCCCGGTAAACTGGCAGTTCTTTAAACACCTTCTCCTTCTTAGAGAATTTCTCTCTTCAGAGACTCTTCTGAGGAAAAGTCACCACAGGTACCTTTTTGAACACAGTCCTCCACTCTTGTGGAATTGGGAGCCCTTTCTATTAGCTGAAGATGATGGGTATCTTTGCCAAGGCGGCAGTGGCTTCTGCACTGGTGCCCAAGGTCTGATGGTGAAGGTGGTTGATACCCTTCAATTATCAGCCCCTCTAGACCCAAAGTACAGTACAAGCTAATAGACATCTTGGACGATTGCCCCCAAAAAGGAGACACATCTACCTTTTTAACCTGGTGATGAGGCTCAGAATTTGGAACTGTGCGCCTTACTGGCTTCAGTCCCGTCTGTGATCTGGCAAAGAAACATGGGCCAGCGCCATCTGATCCTTTATTCTAGTCACATGGGTTCGGGAGAGTTCGCTTAAAAGGCTAATGTCCCTTACCTATAGAGTCCCCCAGCAGCTTTGCTGGATTTGAAGGTTATTTTTTTTTTCCTCCTGCTAAGAGTGAGACTCTTTTTCCCACTCTTAGGCATATTGCTGATGTGTGTTTTAGGTTATTTTTGTGCTTATGGTCTATGGGGTTTTTCTCACCCTCATAGGTGTCATCTTTTTGCATGTGTGTTACACAGCGCCCTCAGTGCAGTAACACGGGGGTGTCATAGTGACCCCCAAACATAGACTTCATACCCTGGGACTGACTACTGTCTCCCAGGGCATGTAAAGTCCCCATTGACTTTACTAGTCAATAGTTATGAACAAATACAGTACAACCCATCTTACTATGGACGTACTGGAAAGGGTTAATAGTTTTTCCCTAGTGTTCATTTTCAAGAGGGTAACGTCCAGTCCCTCCCTCCAAAATTTCTGGCTGGTGGCAGTGGGTACTACCATAAATATTCAACCGCAAATATTTTCCTTTGGGATTTTCCCATTGTTCGAGGCTACCACTTTTACTGACAGCCTATAACATACCGCTGGTTTATTTTATTATTAACTTTACTCCGGTAGGGTTTTATTGCCAGGTCTTTGATAATATTTCTTTCTCGTGTCTTTCTCTTCTGCACAGAAGCCCTCCTCTCGGCGCCACTGAGTCTGGAGTAGACTGGATGTGTGGGAGGGGGAATAGGCACCCTGGACAGGGTTGCCTAAGCAACCCAAGTCGTACTCTGCCCTGATAGGCTGGGGGTTTATCCCGCCAGGATAACCACCCCGCTGTGTGAGTGACAGCTAGGCTGTATGAATGACGGTTTTCTGCATAAAAGCAGGGCTCTGAGGACTGGAGGACAAGACTTCGCCACTGGACCTAAGAAATCCGAAGAGGAAAGAAGCAGAAGACATCTACAACGACTGAACCACCGGTGAAGCCCTCCTGCAGATCCTCACCACTTTTCTCCAACGACCCGAGAAGATCTTCACCTACAAGAGTCTCCTTCCCATGAGCTTGTGGGGCCAACCAGTTCGCCAATCGCCATCCAGGACCTGCCTTGGTCGAATCGCCAGTGCCAAGCACTCGGAGACCGGATGGCCAGGCACCCGTCCACCGCGATTTAAAGGAGCGCACCTTTTATTCCGTTTTGGCATCACCGCGGCTGGCTTCATCCCTGGGCAGTGCAGTGACTCGCACTTTCCTCCACGACAAGAGCCTCTCTTCCTCTGCCTGATCTCCCGACCTGCAGGAACTACCACCACTGCAGGAGCCTCATCCACTTTTAAGTTACATTGTTCCGCCAGGCCTCCCGCTTCATTGGGTACTGCTAAAGGTGTTTGAAATCCTTAAGTTACCTTCTGGGCTGGCCGCCCCTATTGTCTAACATTATCTTTTGACTTTCTGCGCCCTCCTTTCTGAGCCGTTAAACAAAGACTTGACTGCAGCTACTACAACAGTTTGATCCTGGTCACTTTGCCTTGTGCCACTGACTCTGGCGCAGGCTTATTGACTGTGGCTAAATCTGTTACAACTGCCTTCTCTAGATTGCTCTTCCTCAAATGTGTTGGTGCACATAAACTCTTATAACCTCCTTTTCCTTCCCCTTTAAATATTGCGAAGTGCAATTTTGTTCGGTTTTCACCTAAGTATTGCTTATGCTAAAGTACTGCCTTGCCTAACTTGTTCACAATCCAATTGGGAAGTGTTGCTGGGGTGTTTAGGAGTCTAACCCTGTATAACATGACCTTTCCCTCCCTCTGAAGAAATTGTTAAAGTGCCATTTCTGCTTGGTTTTACACTGTGCCATTTTGCTCAGTTTTCACTCTTGCTCAAACTTGTCTACAATTTAATTAGGGAGTTGTGTATACTTTTCTTGACTGTTTTAACTTGCTTTAATGATAGTGATTTGTGTGTGGAATTAAGAGTGTGTAAAATAAATATATACATATTCTTTTTGATTCAAAGCTTTGGTCAGTGTTTCCTAAGTGATGTGACAAATCTGTGTAGTTAGTTACCTCTCCCCAAGGTGGAGCCAACCCCTTTGGGACTCGGGAGGTGAACCTGCTGCGTTTGGCACCCACTAGGGGGCAGAGAAAGCATGATCCCTCTGGAGGTGACTACCCCTTAGGGCTTCGGGAAACATCAGAGACCAAGTCAAAATCCTTTTTCCCCACATAGTCTAACACCTTTAACGGGTATGCAGGAACTCAGATGTGTGAACTTTTTTACAATGGCTGGCTCAGCTTCTGACACAACTTCATTTCAATGGATTGCGTTCTCCAATATAGACTTTGACTCCTCTTGATCCGACCGTGCCACTTGTCTGCTGCTGTGTCCCCATCTGCATATATACTAATTCACTATGCCCCGTACCTCAGTTCCTCTTTCCGCGCGATATTCGCAACGTTTCTCGTGAGAATATTTGAATTTGACACTTTCATCAAAATTCCGATCGACTTTCATTGATTGTCGGCCCCTAAAGGCTTCAGGATTCAAGTGTTGCAAGGACTGCAACTCTAAGATATCGAAAACCAACCCGCATGGCATCTGCGTGTGGTGTCTAGGAAAAGATCACGATCTTGAAAAATCCGGCTTCTGCCAACAAATGAATCCAAAATCCCTTGGTGAAGAATCGACTAAATTAGCGCTCAGGCCGCCTCGTCGGAACATGAGATTGAAGACCACATGCCCAAAAAAGAGGACAGGCGACATAAGTAGGCAAAGAAGCTATCGAATTGCCAATGCCATTCATCCTCCTCGTCCTCCCATAGTAAAAATAGTAAAAAAATACTCCATCGATACAGGCACGACTGGGATTCGTCAGAGGATTGCGGTAAGGTCTGCCCGGGCTCTTCAAAGGAACATTGAGAGGCATTCAAGGAGCAAATGCTCCAGATGTTTAAAATGGCTGCAGCAGAACAACTCAAAATTCGATGCTGCAGGCTAATTTGGCACCAGTTGCTCCCAGTGGTTTTGACGCACAGGTCACCAAGTCTGGTCCTATGCCAACGTTCTCATCGGCCAGGAAATTGTCCCTAGCGCAGAGGGGCCGTGAGGTTTCAGTGCTGATGGGCCTGATGGGAACGATGTCATAGACGTCTGTACTAACAGTCAAACGTTCCTTTATCCCCGAATCCCGATTGGCTTATTTTGACTCAATAAGTTCGATTTATGACAATTAAGTTGGCCAATTACCTTTTTGTCTTTGAGCCTATGCGCGGAGTGACTGGAGACTATTGTTTCCTAGCCGAGGGGCTACATGGTGCAAGTGGGTTAGGCGCGTCCCCTGAGCTAGATCTGCAACAGGCTGACCCTTATGGTTACCCTAATCCACAGTACAGGACGACTGTGGAGAGGGTAGCATAGGCCTTGGGGCTAGGTACACCAGCAAAACCTGTGTCTGCCTATTATCTAACAGACATTTTAGATAAGGGACTGCAAACACTAAGGGCATTGCCTTTTAATGTTCTCATCTCCAATCCCATTATAACATTGTGGCAAAGGACAGAATTCACAAATAAATAGCAGCTGACTAGGGGCAGGGGCAATTCACCTTTCCTGTCTTCCCACCCCACCCCACGCCAACAGGCCTAGTTGCGCAAGCCACTACAGGGAGTTCTAGTCGAGCTACGTCTGTTAGGGCAGTTTTTCTAAAGCCCATTTATGGTAAGTCTTTATAAAACCATCCCCTTGGTATACAGAAAACCAACTTCTAGTATAAGTCTGTATTACTCAAGGTTTTTGTAGTTTGGCAGAGCAGGCAGGCTTATCTTAGGAGGGAAATGGGAGTTGTAGGTATGTGTTGGGACCTATTCCTCAGCAAAAAGCATTTACTAGAGCTATGTGGTTAAATGGAGCCTTTATTATAGTGAACAATCAGATGTTGACAATTTGTAAAAGTGTGGGAAAACAGACTTGTGAAGATTGGCTGTATGTCATGGCTATTTTATCTGCAAGAATTTCTTATCAAAAAAGGATAATATTGAAGTTTATAATGATGTGACTTTAATGAATTGTATGTTTAATTGTATTTTCATGCATTTCATGTGTACATTATTTAATTTTTCAAGATGAAGGACCCATCCTTTCCTTTTTTTCAAATGTAATATTTGTTGTTTAAGGATGTGACATAATGTTAAATATGAACTTGATATTAATGAGTTGAAGTTCTGTATGCTTAATTCAATAAAAAGATTTGAGAAGCAAGTGCACATTTTGCAACCTCATCTACTGTGTTGAAGGCTGGTGAGAGATTGAGCAGTACCAGGATGCAGGAATGCTATCCTCCAGGATGCATCAAGCATAGTCTACCACTTGGATCGTGGCATTCTTCGTACTCCCATGATGTCTTAAGCCAGATTGGTAGGTCTGAATCAGGTTGTTGGTATCGATGGGTGTATGATGTTTACTGCCTATGGCTCCTTTGAGAATGTTGCCATGGAATGGAATCTGTATAGCGAGTTAATCAGGGTTTAGTGTTATTAGGAGCAGGAGTATTTGTCAGATTTTAGGGATAGTTTGAAATGTTGGGTTTACTTGGGGTTTGTCTTGAAGACAGGCAGATGTTGAATATCGGGGGTGTTGGAGAGGGTCCCAGATGTACACGGCATCCTGGGGTGTGGTTACACTAATTTGGATGTGTTGCTCATTAGAAAAATAACTTGGGGTGCTTTAGGACAGTATCTAAAATTAACCACCACTCTTATATTAATGTCAAATGCCCATCTAGATTGCTATATGCTGCAGAGATGTGTAGCAATTTCAGCTTTGCTACAATGAGATGGGAACAAGGCAATTTGTGTTTCTCTTGAAGGCAGCCAAAGTATATTGTGGTGCTCTGGATCATTTTGCGATGTCTTGTTACTTGAATTTTCTAGGATATGAAAAGTGAGTATTGAATACCAAATGCATTTTCTATTTTGCTCTAACCTTTAAAGGTGATCATAATACAGCGCTCCTGATGGGTGAACAATTTCTCTTTTTTTGTTTTTATTTGCTGTCCCTTCAATTGACAAACTTCAAATTCTTTTTTAATGGAAGTTCTTTAAAATATATCATACAGTTCTAGTCATCCTTGTTGTGAGAAATGTTTGTTAAACTTTCTAGATGTAATTAAATCTTACCTTCCCACAGGCTACATTTGTGAATGCTGGTTTTTGCTCCTTCTCTGCAGATTGTGGGGAACCTGCTTTATTATCGCTTTATGAACCCTGCTGTTGTGGCGCCGGATGCCTTTGATGTCGTAGATGTTTCTGCTGGAGGCGCTTTGCATTCTGATCACCGCCGAAATTTGGGGTCTATAGCGAAGATTTTACAGCATGCTGCATCCAACAAGATGTTTGAAGGGGAAAATTCTCACCTAGGTGTCCTCAATGAGTACCTAGCAGAAATTCATGGAAAATTCAGGTCTGTGTATAGCTATTTTATTTTTAACTTTGCCAGATAGTGCACATTCAAGGATCAGGAGCTATATATTATATCCTGCTTCAAGCAAGAACTAATGGATGAATTAAAGTTAACTTTCTGACCTATGTGTTTTATCCATTACCAGCTTCCTCTTGGCTGTACAAAGGTAATGACCTATTCGTAACTATAGAAATAAAAAGAGCTGTTAATATGCGGACATACTAGTTAGTCAAAATTCATGTGTGACTAAAGTTAAACAATTACACTGACAAGTGTCAAATCTTGTCATAAGAACATAATTAATGATCCCATGTTCATCCACCAAGATGGTGTATTGATCCATATTGCCTTGTTTCAAACAATGGCCGTGGCCCAGTTCATCAAATTGTCCTTTTGTATTTAAAACATTTAAAGTCTGTTGACTGGTCCTTATGTGGTTTGTTAATGCACAGTATTTTAGTCTGTAAAAGATAGCAAAATATGCTAATAAATTTGTGTTTAAGGTGGCCCTTCTATACCGCCCACCCAATTCTGGAGATTTGGACATTGACTTAATTAAATAGAATTGGACTATTGTACAGAAATATAAATACCTACTCCTGGCATATATGCAGTTCCAATGTATTCCTTCCTCCCCTAGCTTCCTTGTCTCATATCTGTCTTGACGAGCACCTGCTTTTTTAAGAAACCTTTTCAACCACCAGGCGGAGCAATGCGGCTTGGCTCACTGCAGTTAAGGGTTATGATATTTTGTGCAGTATATATGGAACCAGCATTGTCCAATGAAGACGGTTCACTTTTTCAGCAGTTTACATCTTTGGCACATTACTAACATTGCTAAGGGCAGTTAATCATGTCAGAACCCCACAAGGCATGTTTATATTGCATTGGGGAAGAGCATAACTTTGAGGATTGCAGCTCCTGCTGATATATGCATTCCAAGGCCCTCTGGGTGCTTCAGAGTGGTTGTCCAAGAAGGCGTGGCTCCTAGGAGTAGCCGGATGAAGACTGTTCTTAGGATGCAGCCTGAAAGGACAAGAAGAAACCCCTTTGCAAGAGATCATGCTATCCTCTGGACACCTCAAAGCAACCCTTCTCCTCTTCGTCTGGGAAGCAGAGTTCTTGCTTCCTTGAGAGGATGAGAATTTGTCTAAAGAATCACCAACCTAGTCAAAGGTAAACTGAATTTCTAGTGGATTTTTTCCAACCACGGATTCCTCATCTAAGATAGTTATTCTATCTCCAGCGTAGCTGATCTTCATAAGCTTTTATGCCAACAGGGGTCACAGCACACTTGGCTCTTTCCAGCCAGCTCCAGACATGACGTCTAGGTCTATAAATATCGAGGTGCTGCACCACAAGCCCTCAGTTCCTTTTTTCTATGCATTCCGTTTGCTTCAATAGCACTGCTACTCGGAGCATACTCGCGCGAAGACATAGGGCTTCAAGCCCTGCGTGCAGTGCAGCCGACAAATGTTGGTGTCCGACCCCCAACGGATATGCTTTTACTGGTCGGGGGAGGAACATGCATGTCCCTCATGACTGTTGGTCATGTCATGTGGTGCATCTGAAGGTGATCCGGGAACGGGCGGCAAAGTGGGTTAACTTTTTTCCACAAGGAAAATGCAGAGAAGGTCTTGTTTGAGGTTAAATTCCACAGAGGGGAGGTCTGCAGACCAGTCCTCTGTCCAAAAGGAGAAGCCGCACTGCCAGAGGTCAAACTCGCAAGGTAGTTGCTCTTGGTACAATTCTTATTCTTTGAAGGAAAGAGTTTAAGGACTCCCAGGAAACAGCTCTGCAGGTACCGTTTCCCACCCAATCCTCCTACTCCGAGGAATGGGATGCCTCTAGGCTCAAGATGATTGATTTCTTTGTCAAGCTGTCAGTTGCTTTTGTCCCATTGCGCACACTTTCGGCCTCTGTGCCATCAGGTCCCACCACAATTGGACAAGTCAAAGTGACCCTGTGCAGGATCATGGCCGCACTCCTAAGGACTCTGCCCTGGCTCCTATGGATGACTGAAATGCTCCGCCTCAGCCATCCAATGATTGGTCGCTGGCCCACTCTACCTCAGCCTCATTGGCACCAGTAGTGCCAAAACTGCTCTTGAGTATGCCCTGCTACCCATGTGGGCATTTGTGTCAAAGATGGTTAATATTATCTTCGAAGAGAGTGATCCTATCCATTGTGGGAGGGAATCCCATGCCAGTGATGGGTGTGCTGTTTCACCAAGGAGTTTCATGGAGAGAGGGTGGGACTATTGCAACTGGCTTCCAACCTGCTGGTGGCCCCAGGTCTGGATACGTACATTTGTCTAAGTTTTTTTTTTAATTTAAAGTTCTTTATTTGTTTTAGTTGACATGCAGCTTTACAAATATATATATATATCAAACAATCAAATAAGGTGCTACAAAGTGAATATAATACAATTTCATCTTTTTAAAATCATCTAACGAAATAAACTTAAAACATGATATATTTACAGAAAAACAAAATTACAAAAAACATAAAAGCAGAGATCTTCTCTTTAGTCATTTCACAAGGGCAATGAATCACTTGATTTACCTTTTGGCAGTGAGTTCTTTGTTTGTTACTACCTCTTTGTTTTCCTTTTCCCTTCAGGGTAGGACCTTGGTCTCAAACCAATAATAGCTTGAAGTTATCTCATGCTTAATCTCTATTTTCATCAAAAACCTCATTGTGGTTACATTTAATGATAGATGGTTGGCATTAAAAATCATTACCCACATTTGCTTCTGGGTTAGCAGACGATAATTGGAGAAAGAATTATGAAAATACTCATGTCTTAACATTTTCCGTTGTGAACATTCTACCACTAGGTGTTCTAAAGTCTCTTGATGGGTCGGCATTTTACAAAAGCGGCAAGTCGCTTTCGATTTGTCTTACTGTCATTAATGCATTTGTTGGCCATAGGCCAAAACGCAACAGCAGGAGTTGTGTCCGATGTATTTGATCGGGGAACTTGACTAGATACTTCTGGATCACAGTATCCTCTAGTAAAGGCTTTGTTTGTTACATTCTGACCAAGTTACATTCCAATCAGCAAGCCAGCATTTTTGTTTGGCTCTGTTTGGATTTGTGTTAATCAACATGTGGTCAATATCAGCTGTGGCCATATTTACTACACAGTATTCTTTCCATGGGGTCTAAGAGGTTCCTGGAGATTCTACTAATTTAGCCAGCATTGGAATAAGTGACTCCTGAAATCTTTCTTTATTCATACACTTATTGTAAAGTGTTATGTCATCCTATGATACGATTGCCTTCAATGATGTCAATCCTAGCTCATATCTGACTATTTGGATTGAGAAGCTACTGGGTATGGGAAAGATGTTCTTCCAGAAGACCCCTTCCAAATAGTCCCATTCTGGATGATGCTCAGGTAATTTAGCATGGGCACTGTATGTTACGGTGGGTATTATTTTTCCTTTATAATATTTTATTACCGGAAGGTAAGAACATTTTCCATATTTCTTGTGCACTAATTTTACCTGAGTGATCATGGATTGCATTTTATGCTTTAGCTCTTCCTTATAGGGCTGGGCTGATTTTTTTGATCATTCAAATGTATTCCGAAATATTTGTATTCGTGAATTATTTCCAATTTTTGTTTTCCTATTTTCCAATTAAATAAAGAAGATTTCTTTACGGTTAGATTTGGCATCCCCCGCAGTATGTTTGATTTGCTCATATTTATAGTAAGCATGCTGTCTGAGGCAAATTGTGCTAGATTTTGCAGTTGTCTTTGTAACCCCGTTGGCGCTTGATCACATATGACTAAGTAATCTGCATACAGAATGATAATGATAATAATGATGTGTTATTTATATAGCGCCTTAATCCAAAGCGCTTTACAGAGCACATATTTACAAACAATATCACCCAAGCAAAATTGGTACTCATTTATCGACCTCAGAAGGATGAAAGGCTAAGTTGGCCTTGCCGGGATTCAAACCTGCGACCTGCAGAGCACGCTCAGATCGCAGCAGTGAGCGCTCAACCCGCTCTTCCAAGTTTAGGTGGAAAGGTTCTTACACTTTGTAGATTTTTGGACAAATCTTTAATATAGAAGTTGAAAAGCATTGCGGCCAAAATACACCCTTGTTTCAATCCCTTCGATGTAGGAATGGACTTGGACAGCAAACCCTCTTGCGTTAATTTAGCCTGTGCAGAGGTATTCAAATGAAGTTGATTTATTGTCTGGAGCAGATAATTAGAACAACCTGCCTCTGCTAGTTTTTGCCAGATGTCTCCTAGATATTGAATCAAATGCCTGCTGGAAATCAATAAATGCCAGATATATTGGCTGTTTATAGGACCAGACTTTCTTTTTCAGAGCTGCTAACAAATTGATTGCCGTTCCTAATCCTGCTATGAAGCCTAATCAGTTCGTATCCATTAATTTTGCTTCTTTAAGCCACTTAGATCTTTTACAGACTCTGGGGAAGCCTCTGGCTTCATTCCAAAGGTTAATGGCAAAAGTGGAGGAGCCACTCCGTTTATCAGCCCCTTCCAGGCTGAAAGTTAAATTTGAATTTTTCGGATTTCCCTCTTTCCTATCACATCGGATGAGGTCACTAGAGTTGTCCGCTCTATGAAGGTCTCCTCCAAGCAGGTCTCCCTCTATTCTTCTAGAACTATTAAGGACAACATCAGCTCCCTTGCCGCTGGATTTGCCAATTTCTGTAATAGTGCTCTTGCTATCGGGTCTTTCCCCTCTTCCCTCAAGCACTCCTGTGCGCACCCCCTCCAAAAAAAAAGCCTTCTGCTGACCCCTCTTGTCCCGCTAACTACCGCCCCATCTCTATCACTCCCTTCCTTAGGAAACTTTTGAAAACCCAGCATATACTGAGCATACTGAGCTGGTTGGTCGCCTTCACAACCAGCAGTCTGGATTCTTAGGATCCAGAGGCACGGAAACTGCTATCATGAACACTTGTGAAGAGCTGCTTCATCGATTGACTCTTACTCACCTGCTGTTCTCATTCTACTCGATCTCTCCTCTGCTTTATACGGTCAACACTCGATCCTCATAAAGCGGCTCCATGATATCATGGGTATCTTGGAGCAGGCACTGGACTGGCTGGCCTCCTTTCTAATTGACAGTCCTTCCAAGGTTATCCTGGGTTCTTTCTACTCTCCCACTTCTATCGCTACTTATGGCATTCCACAGGGCTCTACCCTTTCGCCCTGGCCCTTTAACATTTATCTCTACCCGCTTGGTCACCTTATCTCCACCTTCTCCCCGCACATCCAATGTTATGCAGATAACACCCAACTCTTTTTCAAACTTACCTCTTCCTACCTCCTCTACCATTCCTGACTGCCTGTCTGCTATCCAGTCTTGGTGCGCCTCTAATGATCTGTATGAATGCCAGCAAGGCTGAGATCCTTCCTATTGGGGCTCCTGTTCCTTCTTTCCTCCCTTCACTCTAGTCACCCTCTATGGGTTCTCCCCCCCTCTCCCACTTCCGAAGCAAGGCACCTTAGTCATCTTTGACTCCCCTTTCCTTCCTCACATCCTGGATGTTGCCAAGAAGGCCCATTTCCAACTCCGCCTCAGAGGTACCCTCACTTTTCCCCAGAAACTCAATGCTCTAGAGCTCTGGTACTCTCTAGGCTGGACCATTGCAAACGCCTCTGCCTTAATCTACCCTCTTCCTCTCTCCAGCTAATCCAGAACAGGGCTGCAAGTCTTATTCTTGGCCTCAAGCCCAGGGACCATATCTCGCCTGCCCTAAAATCTCTCCACTGGCTCCCGGTGGCGGCAAGGTTCAAATTCAAATCCCTCTGCATCATCCATAAGGCCAAATAGGGCCAAGGACCACACTATTTACAACTTGCTCTAACCAAATACTCTCCCTCCAGATCTCTCCGATCCTCTGGCTCCAACTCCCTGCTTGTCAAGCACTTCTCTAAGCAGCAAGCGGGTTGCAGATCTCTTTCCTCTGCTGGCTCCCTCCTCTGGAGCAGTCTCCCCCTTCCTCTGTCTTGAGCCGGATGTCCTAAAATTCTGCAAGCTCCTCAAGACTTTCCTTTTCTCCTCTGCCTCCGCCTTCTCCTTCTCCCTCTCCCTCCCGTGCTAAAGCCCACAGTCGTTGAGATTGGTGGCCTGGGCCCTTATGTGCCTTTCTCGGTCCTGGCCTTCTGTCCAATCACATGCAGCCTCCACCCTCCCCCTCTGCACTTGCCTTTGGGCACCCACTGGCCTGTGTGGTCTCACAGGTCTGCACCTATTGTACTCTCCTTCTATGTGGTCACTGCCTGGCACTTTCTATTTGCTGTGTAACCGGCTCTCTGGCACCTCACCCCTGTGTGGCACCTCTAGCACTTACATACCCCACTACCTCCCCTGTCACTTTTCCTTCTCTCTGCACTTTTACGTTCCAAATGTTCACAAGGCCTAGTAGGACCGCCTCTGCCTTTGTCTCCTCATCCTTGATGTATAAACACCATACAAATGCACAATACATTAATAAAAGCCCTTGAATGAAAGCTATACTGCCTTTCAAACTGGCAGTTGAGGCCCTGGTGCAGGAGACCCGAGAAAGGCCTTTCCCAGTCTCCGCATTTAAAAAGGAATTGGTCAAGAAGCACTATCTCTGCTTGTCCCCAAATCCCTCAGACCCCACATTTCTTTCCACCCATGACTCCCCTGAGAGCTTGTTAGTTCAGACTTTGACCACCAACCTAAAGTCATCCACATTTCCTTCTCTGTCTCTGGACAAAGAAAGCAAGAAGTTGGATGCATGGAGGAAGACCTTTTTTCATCTCCGGTAGTCTTGCCCTTTGGGCAATAAAACACGTTTTGTGCCCTGACCAAATTTTCTTTTGATCTGTGGTCAGCAATGTGTGGCGTGGTCGAACGCCTACCCAAACGAAAGGTAAGCTAGGGCTTTGAGGTCCCTGTACAAGATGGCAGAGATGCTTCCCACCAAATATTGCATTCAGGGCTGGACACAGTTGACTGTGTGGTAAGAGGTATGGCTTCGGGTACAATGTTGAGGAGGCACTCCTGGATTTGAAGACAGGATATGCAAGAAAAGCTCCAGGTTATGCCCACTTTGGGGCATCAGCTGATAACTCCTTGCAGAGGTTCCAGTCCACTAAGGCCTCTGCAAATTTCTTGGGGCTGGCAGTATAGCAACCCTCTGGTCCCACTTTCAGGGGTTGGGATTTTAGGCCAGCCACCTCTTATTCTCACTTTGGAAGAGGCCAGGTACCCTCTGGAAAGCAACAGCCATGCTGTTTTCCCTAAAGTTAGTGGCTGCCACGGGCGGAATCTCCACTGCCGCTGTGACCTCTGTCGCTTCAAGTGCAAAGCCATTGTGAGGGAAAATTTCACAGTTGGCTCGGAGTGGTGTCCTGCCAAGTCCGACTCTTGGGACTTACTGGTCATTCACCAAGGATATGATCTCCCTTTCATTCAACGCTCTCCAGACCATATTCCTTCCAACCTTTTTTCACCTCTGGATCCTCTCCAGGAGGAGGTGGTCTGTCCACTTTTGGCAAAGACAACAATCAAACTGATACCGCGCTCAACAGTGCATTGGCTGGTATTCTATTGCTTCCAGTTCTGAAGAAAGTCCGAGTTTTGCATCCCATCCTGGAACTGAGGCTACTGAATTTGTATCTGGGCAAGAACAAATTCGCAGCCAACACTTTATTGCAGCCATAAAAGTCAAATGAAAACATCTATGCGCTAAAATATAACAAATACAATAGTTATTCAACATTAAAGTTAAAAATGTGCATTCATTCAGATAGGCCCAAGCCGACTGGAGACAAATCATACAGACAATACAAAAACTCTAATCCCAGTGACTCTATTAAGGAAGTTTTTAGAAAGTTATCTGCACAGTATAAAGCAGATATCATGAAAGCCAAGGCCAATTCCTTTAACACACGGATAACGAATGCCAAGTCCCAGTCAAAGGAAATGTTCACCACATTTAGAGACTTAGTCACCCCACCACTAGCCCTGATGAGCTCCCTAAAGATGAAGCATAGTGTTATAGCATACAAGCAGCCCTGCTAAAAGAAAAAAAAACTTCTCAAAGAAATTATCCAAGCGCAGCACAAAGCTCTTCCCAATTCTGACTTGCCTAGCCATCTCACTACTCACCTTGAGAATAGCCTCTTCTCCTTCAGATACGTCACTGTACCAGAAGTCTTAAATCTCCTCCAACACTTAAAACCATCCACCTGCATAGCAGACATCTGTCCACCTAACATCATTAAAGAATGCGCTGATTCCCTACCATTTTTGCCAGCCTTCATTAATGCCTCTTTCGCTTCAGGTACTGTCCCGCCAAGCCTGAAAGCAGCATGGGTGCGCCCACTTTAAAAAAAAAAAAAAAAACTCCCTAGATCCCACCTCCCCCAATAACTACCAACCTATCACTGCGGTCCCATTTCTACTAAAAATCCTTGACAAGGCAGCTCATAACCAAATTCAAGACTTCCTCGAATCCAATTGCATCCTCGGCAAGAGGCAATCATGGTTCCGTAAAGGTCATGGCACTGAATCTGCCCTTCTTGATCTTAAAAACCAAATAACAGAAATGATTTATGAAAGCCAACCAGCTCTTCTGCTACTTCTAGACTTGTCGGCTGCATTTGATCTTGTGGACTACAAGATTCTCACTAGACACCTTACCCATGCAGCTCAATTCTCCAAAGAAGCCTCCTCCTGGATCAGATCCTTCCTGGCAGGGAGAACCATGAAGGTCTTCTCCAACCACAATCCACTATGGAGTCCCCCAGGGCTCTTGTACAGCATCCACTCTGTACAATCTATTCACTAAACCACTCTTCAACAAACTGGACAACCCTGGGCATTGACACAGGTCCTCCTACCACTCTCTGATTCATATGATCAAGATGCCAAAGCTCTGCTTAACATAAATGCCACCATCCAAGCCTGGATGACATTAGATCGGCTTTGTCTCAATGGAGACTGAGATCCACTTAATCGGCACTAAAGAAACTTGATAATCAATATAGCGACTTCACTATTGATAATACCATTAATACCACTATCCCTGTCTCTTCATCAGTCAAGACATTAGGTGTCTATTTAGACTCCACACACTCCATGTCAAGGCAAGTAAGCTAGATTGTCTCCGCTTCCGCTCTCACTACCAAATTAATAAATACAGTAAAACCTTATCTGTCTAAACAGAATTCTCTCTTCAGCTAGAGCCAACATTGGGGCCAAGCTAGATTATTTTTATGCCCTCCTAGCAGGCACCTCGGGCAAAAATTTCAATAGACTCCAAGTCATTCAAAATAACGCTCTCAGAGCAGCACTAAAAATTCCCAAAAACAATACATATCTCACATGCCAGGTGAACAGCCCACTGGCTTCCAGTCAAGGAACGGATTACTTTCAAGACAATCATCCTGACTCACAAGTGCCTGGCACTCACAGCCCCGCCCTACCTGTCAGAGAAAATCATCAGAGCCACTTCATCGCATCCCAAAAGACCTTGTCACGCAAACCAACTGCTTATACCGTCAATCAAGGGTGTCAAAGCGGGCGGTATTGGTTTCCCCCACATCGCCCCCAAACTATGGAATGCCCTACCGAACCCACTCAGAGCTGAGGCGCCTCTCCTAAATTTCCAGAAAATGCTAAAAACCACGCTCTTCAACAAACCCTTCCCTCATACATCCCTTCCCCTTCCTGCTTCCTTATAACTGCCTCTCTCCACTCTGATTCATTGTAACTGTCTACTCCTTTTCTTCCCCCTACCTCACACCATTTCTATTTTCATCATGTAACTAAGTATTGCCTTCTTGTAACAGCGCCACAATGCCCCCAGACTGCTGCGGGCTTTATAAATGTTAATAAATAAATACATTTTTCCTTGTTACGGAGTCCTTGGATAATGTTCAAATACAAAATAGATAATCATAAAATTGATATTTCGAATGGATTGTGTCCTCCCACGTATTCCTTATCTTGTGATATTTGTTATCGCCAGCTTCGCTGCTTCGGAAAACAAAATTTCGGCAGAGGGCGCTGTGCTCGAGATCGTGGCGTCGATTGTCCGACGGGCTCCGTTCTGTGTCGACATCACTACTGGTATAAATAGCTCGAGCCGCGCCCGTTGGCTTCAGTTCAGTTTTTCCAATTGCTTCGCTCTCGAGAACGGCACGCTTCGAGATTTTCTGTCAGAAAATGTCATCATCATCTACTGCTTCTAGACCCAAGACTGGGTTTAAGAAGTGTGTCGACTGCGGTTCGAAGATTTCAATCACCGATCCTCACCGCATCTGTCTTTGGTGCCTGGTTTCAGATCATCGAACCGGCGACTGTGGCTCCTGTCAGTCGATGATGGAGAAGGCCGTCGTGAGAGGAAAGGTAAACTAGCGGTGGGGCGGGAGGCTTGCGAATGCCACTTCGAAGGCCTCGTCGAAAAGACATAAAAAATCGTCTGATTCGAAAGAATCAGAACGTCACAAAAAACACTGAGATCCCGATCTCGTAGTAGATCGAGGCGATCTCCATCTTCTAAAAAAGTTAAAGGAGACATAGATCTCCTTCATCATCATCCGATACATCGACCAAATTGGTTAAATGTCCTACTAAATCGTATTCCCCAAGAAAATGGGAGGATTTTAGAAGAAAAATGATGGAGGTCTTTGAGAATGCGGCCTCGACCCGCTCAAAGAAACCCCAAAAGAGCCAGACCCCGGTTGCACCATTGGACGACACAGGGAAGTCGGTAAATACTGCGGTAAGACCCAGTATGGGTGAAACCCGTAAAACTCGAGTCGACAAATCGTTGAGGAATCCTCGAGAGTCGAGTGTTTCACCGACACCTCATAAAAAACAGAAGTTGTCAAACATGTGCAACTTCATCGCTATCAGCACGGACAGCTTCGACATAGAAGCCTAAACGTCTTCGACGCCTTTGCCAAAGACGTCATCGGGGTCGTCGAAGATTCCTTCGACACCTTCCATTTCTTCGAAGAATCCTTCCATTCCTTCAACGAAAACTCAGGAGGAAGAGAGAAGATTTACGCAGTTATCAAATTCAGACTTTAAGTCTATGTCTTCAATTTTTGAAGAAACTGGCTCTGAGGATGAGGAAATTTCTTCTTTTGGAGTGCAGTATGGCACTAGACAAGTTCCAGAGGAACTTATAGACCCAGAATCTAAAATGAGCGATCTGTGCGAGACTCTGCATTCTGCTAGTGGCATTGACACGTCACCTGAATTGGAGTTTGCAAGACTTGACCCTGCAGAACATGCAGATTCAGGGTACAGGAGTTTAATGAACAGAGTGGTAGAATATATGGGATGAGGTATAGCCTTACCCACTTTTGAACAGGACGATATGACGGACATAATTGTTCGGGGCCACCAGAAGGATACA
Source organism: Ambystoma mexicanum (assembly GCF_040938575.1). Classification (NCBI taxonomy): domain Eukaryota; kingdom Metazoa; phylum Chordata; class Amphibia; order Caudata; family Ambystomatidae; genus Ambystoma; species Ambystoma mexicanum. The sequence continues at coordinate 1,478,846,364 of NC_090921.1, forward strand.
GTTCTCCCAATCCATAGGGTGCTTCAGAGAACAGTGGAAAAGAACTGGCAAACCCCTGACAACATTGCTGCGGTAAACAGCAATTTTCCGAAGAAGAACTTCTACTTCTGAGCCCGAGTATCTGAATAGACATCCCACTCCAGAAAGTCTGGTTATTTAGGCTGCAACTACTTCGAGACAAACTGCATATCCAACCATACCTGCGGATAGGGAGGATAAGAAGGTTGATGCTTGGACCCGTAAAGTTTTTTACTTCGCATGTCCTTAAAGTCAACCAATGTCACCTGTACCCTAGCCAGGTTCACACATACCCTGTGGGAATACATTTCAGCGGCGGCTGAACATATTCCGGAAGGCGAGGAAAGGGAAGGCTTCCTGAATATTGTCAACAACGGGAAGGAGGCACTGGGGGAATGTCTCCAGTCTGCACTGGATACTGCTGAAAGTATTAGCAGATCCATGGCATCGACCACAGTGCTACGCAGATTTGCGTGTTTGAGAAAGTCGGGTTTTGCACCAGATGTGCAAGCCATGCTTCTCAACATGCCTTTTGATGGCTCGAGGCTGTTTGGTAGTAAGGATGACGAGAGCCTAGGAAAACTACAAACCTCAGAAGCGTCAGCTAAATCCATTAGTACCTCCATGCGGCAACCTCAAAAACCCTATTCGGGCTCATATTCCTGGAGGGGTCGTCCTTTTCGGTACTACTCTTCTTTTGGTAGAGGAAGAGGACAGGCTTTTCAAAGGGGCAAAATAAATGTCACTCGTGGTGGTGGAGGAAAGACTGCAAAGCCATCTTCAAGAACGGCATCTTTACCCTCAGCCGCTCCTGCAGCCGCCTCCAAATCTCTGAGGCCTTATCATACAAAACACCAGTGGGAGGCAGAATCTCTCAGCATCTGAAAGAATGGCGGGGCATTACTTCAGATGCTGGGGCATTGGAAACAGTAGCTCAAGGTTACTGCCTTCCCTTCCTAAAAAGGCCTCACGATCATCCACCGGGAACCAACTCGATCAAAACTCCAAAACCGCTCCTTTTGCAGGAAATTTTAACCCTGCTAGAGAAAGGTGCAATAGAACATGTACCTGTGGCGGAGAGGAACAAGGGTTGGTACTCCCCTTATTTTCTCATCCCAAAGAAGGACGGAGGACTGAGACCCATCTTGGACTTAAGAGAATTGAACAAGTTCCTCAGGAAGGACAAGTTCAAGATGGTAACTCTCTCTCAGATCCTTCAGACCCTCCAGCTCCAGGACTGGCTGGTATCTCTGGACCTTCAGGATGCTTATTTCCATGTGCCAATCCATCTCAAACACAGGAAATACCTGAGGCTCTCAATTGGCGACTCTCATTATCAATTTCGATTTCTGCCATTTGGGCTGACCTCCGCCCCGAGGGTCTTCACCAAGCTAATGTCGGCAGTGGCTGCAAGTCTAAGGAGGGAAGGGATCCACGTCTACCCCTACCTGGACGATTGGCAGATCAGAGCTGTATCTTCGGAACAAGCTCAGATCCAGCTAGATTATGGCTGCCACTCCCTTCACAAACTGGGCTTCTCCCTCAATTTAAAGAAGTCACAGATGATACCATCACAGAGACTCCAGTTCATTGGAGCGGTCCTGGACACTTCCCTGGTAAAAGCCTCGCCACCAGAGGTGAGGGCTCAAGATATTCTGCAGATGGTCAACAAGTTTCAAAATGCCCAACGTCTCCCAGCCTTCGACTTTTTGAGGTTGCTAGGCCTCATGGCATCCTGCCTATTCCTTGTGCCAGAGGCTCGCCTGAGAATGAGATCTCTTCAGTGGGCACTGAGAACTCGGTGGTTGCAATTCTCAGGGAGAATGACAGATCTCCTCCGGATTCCGGACAAGGTAGCCCACGACCTTCAATGGTGGGCCTATCCAGAGAACATCTTGAAAGGAGAACTGTTTTGGCAACCATGGCCGGAGATAACAGTAGTCACAGACGACTCACTCACGGGGTGGGGAGCCCATGCCAACGACTTGACCATCAGCGGTCTTTGGTCTCCCATCTGAGTCCAGACTACACATCAACCTATTAGAGCTGAGAGCGATCAGACTAGCGCTGAAAGCTTTCCTGCTATCAGTACAGGGGAGAAATGTCCTGATAATGACAGACAACACGGTGGTCATGCACTACCTCAACAAAAGGAGGCGTCACTGCCACTGTGCAGAGAGGCAATGCAGCTCTGGTTTTGGTCAATTCAGGAACGAATCTCTCTATCGGCAGTCCATCTAGCCGGAGAGAAGAACTTGACAGCGGACGCTCTGAGCACGCAGAGTACAGTCTCCCACGAGTGGAAGCTAGCTCAGGAAGTCCTTCAAGAGATCTTCGCCCTTTGGGGAACCCCTCAGGTGGATCTGTTCGCCACCAGCACCAACAGGAAGTGCGATCTGTTCTGTTCTGTTCATGGGAATTTCCCCCGAGAGGAGCTCTAGGGGACGCGTTCGTAGTGGACTGGGAGTTCCCACTCCTTTACTCGTTTCCACCAGTCCCTGTTATTCCTCAAATGATCAGAAGGTTGAGAAGATTCCGGAAAACCATGATCCTAATTGCCCCGGACTGGGCCAGGAGAACATGGTACCAGGACCTTCTAGATATGTCAATCTGTCCTCCAATCCGTCTTCCACTCAAAGAGAATATTCTCTCACAGAAGGGAGGTCAGGTTCTCCATCCAGACATCAGAACCCTCAACCTTCACGCTTGGCTTCTGAAAGTGTGAGGTACAAGGATTGGGACCTCCCTGATGACGTCATGGAGGTGTTGCTTTCGGACAGAAGGCCAGTAACAAAGTCTTTATACCGCTGCCTTTAGAACAAATTTTGCAGCTGGTGTAGAGAAGGGAATATCAACCCTCTTTCATGTGGTACACCAACTGTGTTATCATTTCTACTCTACTTGGCAAACTCAGGCCTTCAAGTTGGCACTGTAAAAGGCTATCTCGCAGCACTTTCAATCTTCAAGCGCACTGCGGAGTAACCATCGTATTTCAAACTACCTCTAGTAATACAATTTCTCAAGGGATTAACTAATCTTTATCCTCCAAGACCATTCCAAGTTCCTTTATGGGACTTAAATTTAGTCTTAAATTTCCTAATGAGTACTCCATTCGAACCACTCCACTCTTGTTCGCTGATATTTCTCACTCTTAAAACTGTTCTATTGGTAGCACGAACATCTGCAAGGAGGGTGAGCGAATTACAAGCTCTCTCTTGTAAAACCCCCAATACAATTTTCCATAAGAACAAAGTTGTCCTACAGGTGAAGCCTAATTTCCTCCCAAAGGTGGTTTCTGGATTTCATATCACTCAGAAAATTACCTTATCTACGTTCTACTCTCCTCCCCATCCGGGGAAAGATGAAGAAAGGCTACATAGGCTAGACCCAAGGCGAGCTCTGAGCTTTTACATCAGCAGACTGGCTAGGATTAGGCAAGCAGACCAACTGTTTGTAGGATACTCGGGTCACAAGTTGGGACTACCCATAACAAAACAGACCATTTCCAGGTGCATTATTTTGGCCATTCTGGAATGTTACAAACTGGCAGGGAAAGCCACCCCAAAATCTTAGGGCTCATTCAACCAGAGGTATCACAGCCTCTTTGGCCCTCCAAAGAGTAGTACCGGTCCGAGACACATGTGCGGCTGCCACATGGTCGTCCGCACATACATTCACAAAATTTTACAACCTGGATTGCTCCACTAGTCAAGAGACCAGATTTGGCAAAGCCGTATTACATTCGGTTCATTCCTAAAAGGGATACATGACATTATTACTCCCACCTCCAATTACATGCCACTGCTATGGGAGTCTATCAAAGATAAGGTATACGTTGGAGGACACAATCCCTTCGAAGAACAAGTTACCTCTTACCTTGTAACGTTCTTTCGATGGGATGTTCCTCCGACGTATTCCTTATCGCCCCTCCCATCCATCCCCGCAGTAATACTTCCCTTATGGTTGCATCTTATGCTCCTTCAAGGTCAATAACCAATTCAGGCATGACTTATGCTACAGAATGGAACTGAGCAACGGACGTCGCGCGTGGCTATTTATGGGCATGGTGACGTCGGCGCCGATACGGTGGCTGTCGAGGGACATCGACTCGGCGGACATCGACGCGCAGCGCCCTCTACAGAGAAAAAATTTCCGAGGCCAGCAAGCTGGAGACGAATTAACAAAGATAAGGAATACGTCGGAGGAACATCCCATCGAAAGAACGTTACAAGGTAAGAAGTAACTTGTTCTTCTAAACTATACTCTTTGCCTTCCTCCACGGGAGCTGCCTTCAGTTGCCTCTCAAGGAGCACAATGTTCTGGAGTCCTTGGGGAAAGCGCTGTTACTCCATCTCAGTTATGCATATGCGGCAGGCCAGCACGAATGCCCAAATAGCTGCCGCTAACCAGAAGCTATGGCGGAACCTAGTGAAGTTTCTTCTCGACCTCGCTTTGGACAAGCAAACCTCCTTCAAGGGCGGTCTGGTGGATGCCTGGGCAATTGCACAGCGGACCTCATAGGATCTTCGGTTGCCCACATCGATACAGCAAAGCAGAGGGTTGTGACTTGGGGTCGAGATGAAAAAGACAGTGTGGTTGCACTCCACAAAGTTCATCTGATGTGCAGGAGTGAATGCTGGATCGGCCCTTTGAGGGCGTGGAGCTTTTTCATTCGTCCACTGATGATGAATTAACGAAGAATAAAACCTCCAATCAAACCGCCAAGTCCTTGACCATCCTGACAAAACCAGGTCAGAAATCCTTCCCTCAATCCCAGGGTTGGACTGAGTTCCAACCATGCGCTTTCTCCGGCTACATGGGGTTCCGAGACAGCGGCACACAGAGTCCTGACGGTCGCCGAGCGACAACAGGAGGAAGCAGCAGAGGATGTTGCACAGGTTTTTCCGCTCCGTCTCCTCTGACGCCAAGAAGCAGTGACGTCAAGGTCGGGGAACACAGCTCGCCTGTGGGGGGCTGTTTAACTCTGTTCCAGGACACCTGTCGGCATCTTTTCAGCAACCCGTAGATTTTATCCATATTCTCCACAGGCTTCAGTTTTGTTCTACCATCCTAGTCTTGTCTCGAACATCCTCTCCTCCTCTTCGTCTGATTGGGATTGGGTCCCTGGCTCTTTTACAGAATTTCCTTTCAGGCGATAGAACCGGTTCCTCTTGTAGACTGTGGCTTCGGTAACTATTCCAGGATTTTTGCGGTACCCAAGAACAAGAATGGCCTGAGGGCAATCCTGGACCTGTCATTTCTAAATCTCTTTTTACGGCTGGAACGCTTAAAGATGATTAAAGCCACACAGATAGCGGGGACTGAATGTGTTCCCTGGATTCGCTGGACCTCAAGGATGTGTACCTGCATGTACCCATATATCAACTGCATTGGCAGTGTCTGCAGTTCTTGATTGTCGTACCACTTACAGTACAAAGTGCTGCCCTTCGGCCTGAACTCGTCTTTCTCCGCTTGGAAGGCCATCATCTACACCCTTATCTGGACGACTGGTTGGTGAGGGTTGGGGTCACCCGAAGGGGTGTTACACTCCTGCCACAGACGCTTCATCAGCTGGGGTTTTCCCTCAACCAGAGGAAATTGCAGTTATGCCAGTCTGAGAAACGAGTCCTCCTAGAGGTGCATTGGAACACTACCGTTTAGCGGGTGTTCCCCACGCCCGAGAGGCTATGTCCCTGCGCAAGGTGGTGGGACATTTTCTGGCCACCTCGACGACCTCAGCATGGCTGGTTCCAACACATTCTGGGCCTGACGGCCTCCTGTATCCTCACTGTGCAGCACACCTGTCTCAAGATGAGGCACCTCCAGCTCCACCTGTTGGCCAATTAGGATCAGGAGATGGGTTCTCAGTCAGAAAAGATCCATTCCATCTGAATCATGAGATCTGCATGCCTGTGTTCTTCCCGAACCCACAGTCTGAGGCAGAGAGGGCCCTACATTCCTTGGACCTCAAGAGGGCTCTCAAGTTTTAGCCCTCTGGGACAAAATCCTTCAGGAAATCTGACGCATTGTTTGTGAATTTCTTTAGGGGATTCATGCCCATGCGGTCAGAGCTAAGGCCATGGCGTTTCAGAGACATGCTTCTTGGGATGTCATCAGCAGGGCGGCTACTTGGGCCACTCCGTCGGCCTTCTGTAGGCACTACTGCCTGCACACCAGTTCTTGGCATGATGCAGAGTTTGGTCAGGCGGTTCTGAGGAACCTTTTCACTTCATTCTAGATATGAGGAAGGTTGTCGCAGATCCACCTATGTTCTTGTTCGGTGGAATCACTCACAAGGATGGAGGAAAGGGGTCTATTGACTAAGTTACTCTAGTCGCTACCGTGAGTAACTTTAATTCAATGGATTGCTTTTCTCCTGCAGATTCCTCATCTGATAGATATTCTTTCCAGCTCTGCTGCTTTGGAAAACTTTTGATAGGAGGCCTAGCAGACCTCAAATCGGTTGGCGATCCGTCTTGTTTGGCACTCAATTGTCAGTACCAGACATGACATCAGGCATCATATATAAACTGTCACTTCCTTTTTTCTGCATGCTTACACGCTGCTTTGCAACACAGAGTCTACAACTCATTTGACATTGTCGTCAGAAAACCAAATTTTTTTTTTTCACTTCATTCGACGCAAGATGTCGGTAGCTCGAGTTTCAGGCTTCAAACGGTATACTGGCTCTGGCACCAAGATGTCCATCACTGACCCTCGGCACGGGTCACGGGATGGAAGTGTGTTAGTCATGCGTCAAAACGGGTTTCTGTAGACTTCTCAGTTGTTTGTCAATTTTCGACCTGTGAGTCACGGGAAGTTTTTGTCGAAGCCTTGTCAAAGCCTTGTCAAAGGCTTCGATCTCCAGGTGGCTCTCCGGCTGCCTCCATGTTAATGTTCTGTTATTGTTTGGCTAACGGAACTCTTCCACTCTGGCCGAGAGCCCATTCTACCGGAGACATCGCAGCAATAACGGCGTTTCTCTCTGGTGTGCCCATTCTCGAAATCTGCAGGGCATCTACATGGAGGTCCACGATCACCTTCCGTTGGTTGTACTGTGTCAACAGGGATTCCTGGGAGGTGAGTCTGGTCCAGGGGTCAGTGTTTTTCCTTCTGTTGAGCCTCGGTTGTGAACCTCCCGTGGTTGTGCATATGTACTGCTTTGTAATCTTTATTCATGAGCGTGTGAATCCATGCCAGACCCCCATGCTGGCGAAGGTTTAAGTTACTTAACTGTAACTCCTGTTCTCCAGCATGGGTCTGGCATGGATTCACATCCAAACCCTCCCTCCTTTCTGTCTGTGACTCTTCTTGGTTCATACTGCTTCTTTACATGCTTATCAAATCTGAAGATGGTTACCAGGGGTGGAGCATAAGGATTGGATGGGTCAGGATGACCCAGAGTACAGTGATTGGTTTAGAGGAGAAATGCAGTTTTCAAGCTTAAGTGAAACTGTTATTCTTTTTTACTTAGAATTCCCAGCCTGATGACAGAGAATATTCATGAGCATGTGACTCCATGCCGGACCCATGCTGGAGAACAGGAGTTACAGGTAAGTAACTTAAACCTTGAGTCTGTTGGTGATAAATGTGGTTTGGTCTAGGTTCATGATCTCTGCTAAGATCTACGCATCCCCAAAGCATTAGAGAACATTTTTTCATCTGATTTTATCAATAAAATATGGTGATACGATGCATAATCTTGTAGGCTCTTTCCCCATCTTTAATATTTGGTAGTTACTGATGCTGTGATTCTTTGATAACTTACCCATGGATAAAAAGAGTCTTAACAGTTTTGTCATTGGTGGAATTAAAATTGTGGGGAACACTTTATACTAGGTATTTGTGAAACTGTATGGTCTGGGCGTCTTATATTTAGGTAAGGACCAAATTGCCCTATCCACGTACTGCTTTATTTGAGTTTCTAGTTCTTCATCTTGTTTTGTAGTTTTTGGTAGTTGAACCAAGTTCAGGTATTTGGTGGCCATTCTTATCTATAGGGTTATTTCAAAAGATTACAGCATAATATGACTGTTATTTTTGTCTTCTTTGACTCCAAATTGCTCCTGCCCCAGTTTAGTTTGTGTCTCAGGTATGCAATACAGTTGTGGTGCCTGGGTTTCCTCAATTTAGCATCTAGAAAATGATTAATCTTGTTCTCTTTTTTTTCTACTGGTCGGCATAGAGGCTCTCGAGTTGGTTTCGAGCAATTCTCCAAGCTTTAGCAGCTTTCTTCATCCCCTTCTGTTAGCTCTCCAGCTCCGCCATCACTTTTTCAGCTGGACTCTCAGGCCCTGGAGTAGTCTGTCATTTTACTTATTATTTCCCCCCCCTCACAACTGCATTAGTGGCATCCTAAATTATATCCCAGCTAAGATCTGCCTGTGTGTTTTCCTCAAAGTAATGTAATATTTCTTCTACATGGGACAGTACTACTAGATCTCTCAGCGGCATGTCATTTGGTCTCCATGGCTGTATATCGGGTTGAGTTATCAGGGGTTTTAAGATAACTGCTTTTACTGGTGCATGATCAGTGGTATTTTTGTCCTATTTCGAAGGGATTGGGTCCTCCGACATATTCCACATCTTTGACAGCAATAATTACCATAGCTGTGCTGCTTCGGAAATTTTTTCCGGCGTAGGCGTCCTGCGTCGATGAAGTTGATACGCTGTCCCTCGAGGGCCTTCGTCGATGGTCGAAGTCACCAGATGTTATATCTACGATGCAAGACGCCCATAGCCTCAGTTCTGTTTTTTCCGCGGACGTGTTCGCTTTGGAATCTCGGCGCGCCTCGGTTCTTCTGACTTGAAAATTCATGATTTCTTCGTTGTCTTCTACCCCGAAGTCGGGCTTCAAAAAGTGTCAGGACTGCGGTTCCAAAATGTCCATTATGGACCTGCACGACGTTTGCCTCTAGTGCCTTGGTGAAAGCCATGCCACCGACGATTGCGGAGACTGCCAGTCCCTAACTTAGAAGGCCTTGCGGGAGCAGAAGAAGTTGTTGTCGGTAGGTAGGGTTTCTAAAACCTGTAAGTCAAAATCTACTGGTCTTTCGACCGACTATTCGAGGGGCGACTCTCTGTGTCGGCGTAAGTCCCAAGGGGTCTCGTTCTCGGAGTGGGTCCCGCCATTCCTCTGCCTCTTCAAGGCATTCACGGAAGCGCCGTCCCGTTCGCCTTCCCCGTCCTCATCAGAGGACTCCGCCAGACGGCGGGTTACTTATCCAATGTTAACACTCATCGCCGGCCGAATGGGATGCATTCCGCCAGCAGATGATGGCGATTTTCAAATCGCAAGGCACCGTTCCGTCCGCGCCTTCGAGAGAAGCCGGCAAGGAACGAGCTAGAGCCACCACTCGCACGCCTTCGGGCTTGGGCAGGTGGCGCGATCATCGGGAGTTGTCGAGGTCCCGAGTGGACAAGGGTGATCATCATAGCCGTGCCAGGTCCAGGTCCCGGTCCTCGACGCCGTCAAGACCATTGGAGCCTGTGAGGCCTTCTAAGAAGGCATCGACAACGTCGGCGCCATGTCAATCGAGGGACTCTCTCGAGGCTCCGGCTTCGAAGAAGTCGTCAACGCCATCGGTGCCACGCCCATGGAAGGACACGCTCGGGGCTCCGGGCTCGAAGCCGCTGTCGAAGTCGTCAGCGCCGATTCCATCGGCACCCTCAATGCTTTTTGTGGAGAATTTATCAGAGGTGCCCCAGAGGGCTGTGGAAGCTCTGCGAAAGGCTCTCAGCAAGTCTCTGAGGCCTTTTTTTTAGTCCTATTCTGTTCCTCCTCCCAGGGTGGATTTGTTCCAAACCGTGGAGTATATTTCAGAGATGGAGCAAGGATCTGATGAGGAGGGGGTTGTGCCTCCTGAGGTTCCTGATGACCTGTTGTCTGGTCATAGCCAACTGGAAGACATTTGTCAATCCTTACATGACGCCAGTGGTCTGGATACCTCTCCGGAGGTTGAGTTTGGCAGGCCTGAGCCTGGTACACATGCTGACTCCTCGTATAGGCGCCTCATATCGAGGGTGACTGAGTATTTGGGGTGGTCTGCTCCATCTGCTGATTTTATTCAGGATGATCTGACAGACATCCTGGATCAAGGTCCACCCACTGACCCGGTGTTGCCATTTCATATGGCGTTGCAAAGAAGGGTGGCGGCTGCTTGGACTGCTCCAGAGACTCTCCCGGCAGTGAATAAGTCGCTTCCAAAAAAAAAACAATACCGGCCAGCCATTGGTGACCCCCTGCTACTTGTCAACGCACCCTACTCCGGAGAGTTTGGTGGTGCAGGCGGCTATGGCCCCAGCAAAGCAGGCTGCGTACCCTACTATCCCTCTGGATAGGGACGACAAGCACTTTGATGGTTGGGCGAAGAAGGTATTTTCTTCTGGCGGTATTGCTTTAAACGCAGCCTACTCCTTTTGTGCCCTGGCAAGATTCACTCACACTCTGTGGAATTATTTATCATTGGCGGCTGAGTATATTCCCAAAGGCGAGGAACAGGATGGTTTTCTAGCCCTCGTGCAAGACGGCAAGGAGGCCATGTGTGAATCCGTTCAGTCGGGTCTGGACATGGCAAAATGTGTCAGCCGGTCCATGGCTGCGAGCACAGTGATATGCAGGTTTGCGTGGTTGCAGAAGTCGGGGTTTGCTCTGGATGTGCAATCCGGGCTTCTCAACATGCCCTTTGATGGTGTCCATCTTTTTGGCAGCAGGGCTGACGAGAGCCTTGAGAGGTTGCTGACCTCCAAAGCTGCAGCAAAGTCTTTGGGCCCTGCAGTACGTCAACCTCCGCCCCTTTTCGTCCTAGGGGACAGCAATGGAAGAGAGGTTCCTTTCGGTACTACTCTTCCTTTGGTAGATCGAGAGGAGCTGCCAGTCAAAGGGGCCACCATAGGAGTACCAGAGGTGGAAAGTAAGGTACTCGAGGTGCCAAAGCCGCTCAGGCAGTTGCCTCTTTGCCATCAGGCACTGCCGCAGCCGTGTCCGCTCAGTCATGAGGCCATGTCCCATGGTTCGCCGGTTGGGGGCAGACTGGCGCAGCATCTTGGAGAATGGCGTGTCATTACTTTAGGAGTGTGGGTTCTGGAGATCATATCCCACGGCTACTGTCTCCCCTTTCAGCAGAGGCCTCATGACAATCCACCGGGGAAGCTCTTTAAAGCGTCCAGATCTGCTCCTTGCGCAGGAAATTCTATCCCTGCTGGAGAAAGGTGCCATAGAACTGGTGCCTTTAGCGGAGAGGAGCAAGGGATGGTATTCCCCTTATTTTTTGATCCCGAAAAAAGGACGGGGATTGAAACCCATCATGGACTAGCGTGGGCTGAACAAGCTCCTCAGGAAGGACAAGTTCAAGATGGTAACTCTTTCTCAAGTCCTCCAGGCCCTTCAACTACAAGATTGGTTGGTGTCTCTAGACCTCAAGGATGCTTACTTTCATGTGCTGATTCATCCAAAGAACAGGAAGTACCTGAGGTTTGCGGTTGACGACTCGCAGTTTCAGTTTTGGGTCCTGCCGTTCGGATTGACCTCCGCCCCGAGGGTCTTCACCAAGCTGATGGTGGTGGTGGCAGCGTATCTCAGGAAAGGGGGTATTCACGTCTACCCCTACCTGGACGTTTGGTTGATCAGGGCGTGGTCTCCCGAGCAAGCCCTGGATCATCTGTCCGTCACCTGCCACTCCCTTCACAAGCTGGGCTTCTCCCTCAATTTAAAGAAGTCCAATGTGACACCTAACCAGCGGCTCCAGTACATCGAAGCAGTGCTCCACACATCCCTGGAGTTGTGTTAGCCTCCCCAGGTGAGGGCTCATCACATTCTGCAGATGGTGGACAAATTTCAACGTGCCCAGAGTCTCCCGGCGTTCGAGTTCTTGAGGTTGCTCGACCTCATGGCATCCTGCATTTTCCTGGTGCCAGAGGCCAGGCTGAGATCTCTGAAGTGGGCTCTCAAGATGCAGTGGTCACAGTTTTCCCGCAGGATGTTGGATCCCGTTCTGATTCCGCCCTTGGTCGCACAGGATCTTTTGTGGTGGGCCATCGAAGGCAGTCTGATGAAGGGTGCTCCGTTTTGGCAGCCGTGGCCGGAGAGAACGATCGTGACGGACGCATCCCTCACGGGTTGGGGAGCTCATGCCAATGAGTTGACGGCCAGCAGCCGTTGGTCTCTGTCGGAGTCCAGACTCCACATCATTCTGTTAGAGCTGCGGGCTGTCAGGCTAGCCCTGAAGGCTTTTCTGCTGTCTGTGCGAGGGACGAATGTCCTGATTATGACGGACAATATGGTGGCTATGCACTACCTCAACAAAAGGGGGGGGGCAGGGTCACTCCTATTGTGCAGGGAGGCAATGCAGCCCTGGTTCTGGACCATTCAGCAGGAAATTTAAATCTCGGCAGTTCATCTGGCTGGACATGAAAACGCGGCGGCAGACGCTCTGAGCGGGCAGAGCACGGTCTCTCACGAGTGGGAGCTGACTCAGGAAGTTCTGTTGGAGATCTTCGCCCTTTGGGGAAACCCCGCAAGTGGATATCTTCGCCACCAATGTCAACCGGAAGTGCGAAAGATTCTGCTCGCGGGAATTTCCTCCAAGAGGAGTCTGAGGGTCCTTCCCACTGCCGTACGAGTTTCCTCCAGTCCCCGTAATTCCGCAGGTGTTGCGAAGGTTAAGGAGGTTCGGTTCCCGGTTAATCTTCATTGCTCTGGCATGAGCCATGAGGGCGTGGTACCCGGACCTTCTCGACATGTCCATCTGGCCTCCACGTCGTCTTCCCTACTGAGACGATCTGCTCTCACGGGAGGAGGTCGGGTTCTCCATCCAGAGGTCAAGTCCCTCAACCTTCACGCTTGGTATCTGAAAAGTTGAGGTACAAGGATTGGGACCTCCCCGAGGACATGATGGAGATGTTGCTTTCGGCCAGAAGGCCCGCAACGAAAACTCAGTACCATTGCCGTTGGAGAAAGTTCTGCGACTGGTGCAGAGTACAGAATATAGATCCTTTCCAATGTTCCATTCCTTTTGTTTTGTCTTTTTTGCTTTCTTTAGCCCACAAGGACCTGCAAGCCGGTACCATTAAGGGTTACCTGGCGGCGCTGTCTATATATCTATCGTCTGAGGAATGTTCTTATTTTAAAATCTCTTTGATATCTCAGTTTCTAAAAGGGCTAACTAATGTGTTACACCGTCACCTTTCCAGGTGCCGGGATGAGATTTGAATTTGGTTTTAAAGTTCCTAATGGGAGCTCCGTTTGAGCCCTTACATCCTTGTCCGTTGCGACTATTGTCCTTTAAAACTGTATTTTTAGTTGCGGTTACTTTCGCACGCAGAGTGAGTGAGTTGCAGGCACTTTCCGCCAAACCACCCTTCAATGTGTTCCTTAAGGACAGGGTTGTCCTTAGTGTGCAGCTTTCTTTTCTCTTCCGAAGATTGTGTCGGAATTCCATCGGAGCCAGAAGGTATTTCTTCCGGCTTTCTATCCTCCTCCACATCCCGGTAAAGAAGAGGAGAGGCGCCATAGGTTGGACCCTAGGAGAGCTTTTAGGTCAGGCTGTTTCCAAACAGACCGTATCTAGATGGTTCATTTTGACTTATCTGAGTGTTACCATTTGGTGGGAAAGGACCCTCCAGTAGGCTTATGGGCTCATGCTAGTAGGGGTATGGCTGCCTCTACTGCACTACAGAGGGGTGTTCCGATTCGCAATATTTGCAAAGCAGCCACATGGGCCTCTGTCTATACTTTTGTGAAACATTATTCCTTGGACTCTATCCATGGGCAGGATTTGGCCTTTGGTAAGGCAATCCTCTATTCCGCAATTTGATTGGGCATTTTAAATTGATGCATTTGTAAATTATTTTCCCACCTCCTTACGTTGGTACTGCTTTGGGAGTCTGTCAAAGATGTGTAATACGTCAGAGGACACAATCCCTTCGAAGAACAAGTTACTTATCTTACATGGTAACGTTCTTTCGATGGGATGTTCCTCCGACGTATTCCACATCGTACCCTCCCTACCTGCCCCGCTACAGAATTTCTTATGCGATTGCAGCTTACGTTTCCACAAGGCCTTCTGTAGTCATGCTGGCAGGAGATTGGTGCCACACGTTCTGGGGAAAAAACTACAACTGAGACTACTGGCGTCGTGCGTCCTAGATATAACATCCAGTGACGTCGACCATCGACGGAGGCCCTCGAGGGACAGTGTATCGACATCGACACAGGCCACTTACGCCAAAAAAGTTTTCCGAAGCAGCACAGCTGTGGTAATTATTGTTGTCAACGATGTGGAATATGTCGGAAGAACATCCCATCGAAAAAACGTTACCAGGTAAGGTAAGTAACTTGTTCTTCTATGTTGTCCACCAGTGGACCAAGGCTAGACGATGCCAAAATCATATCAATCCTGGACAATATTCTATGGGTGAAAGGGTAATGCTTATCATGTTCCGACTGGTGGAAAACTCGAGCTCTATCAAAGAACGTTTGCCAATGCATGCACATTAAGTTTATCTGCGTATGTCACTGGGGACGTCTTGTCCACGTTTCGATCTAATATGCAGTTAAAGTCTCTCCCATCACTGTTCCTCCTTATCAAATTGTTAAAATTCTGGGAGTATTGTTTAAAAAAATCTATCATGCTTTCGTTGGGACATAAATCAAAACCATGGACAAAACAGAAACAGTTTCTTAGCCTTAGCCATCATATTGATACTATTAATATACACCTTAGTAAATTGTATAACTTTGTTAATACGGACCTCTGGTCCTTGTTTTTATTTTTTGCTTCAGCCGAAGCAAAACATTTCACAGTTTAATTCAATGGTTTGCTATTCTTCGGCAGATTCCTCATCTTGATAGATATCCCTCCACAGCTCTGCTGCTCGGAAACCTTTTCCACAGGGGGGGAGGGCATAGTGGACCTCGACTCGGCCGTCGATCATTGATCCATCTTGTGCAGTGGTTGATTGTTTGCTCCGGAAGTGACGTCAGGCATTGTCACTACGCCCCATGCCTCAGTTCCTTTTTTCTGTGCGCTCACACGCTGCATCGGGAACTCACTCGAGTTTCACTCAACCCCTTTTTCGAAAAAACATTTTGATACCTCTAAATGTCTTTGCATCAGATTTTGGGTTTCAAGTGGTGCTCGGATTGCGAGGCCAAAATGTTGGTGACGGACCCACATGATGTCTGTTTGTGGTGTCTGGGTACCACTCACGACACGGAGGCCTGCGCATCGTGCGCCAATATGCAACCCACGTGCCTGTGAGAGAGAGCTGGTCAGCTGGCTCTGGACAGACGTCTCCGAAGTCTGGCACAATCCGGTCTTCTGAGTCTTCTGAGGCAGAGACTGAGGAGCCCACTCATCCCACGAGAGCCGGCACCGTTAGAAAACCAAAAAGAGGTCCCACTCCAGAAGCCATTCCTCATCTTTACTCACGAAAGAAAAAGCGACGCCACCATCAGCGGGAATTGGGTTCATCATCGGCGCGAGTTAAGCCCTCTAAGGAACCTACCACTCGGGAAGATTGGGATTTGTTCAAAAAACAAATGCTCAACATGTTTCAACAGGTAGCTGTCGGCACGGTTCCACCCCCGACCAGCAGGCCTCAGCAGCAAAAGTGGTGTTCGGTACCCTCAACCCAACGCTCGCCAAAAAGTCAACACCTTTGGCACCGACTGAGCTTTTGAGCTCTGTGACCTATGAGGCCAGAAAATCACCCTCTAGCAGCCTTGCCCACGGCGTCCATCGCCTGTCAGAACTACCAGCGCTGATAGCTAACCCTTCCGCATCTAAGGCTCCGCTACAAGCTAAGCCCTTGGCCTCAGCGTCCAGACCCGTGTAGCCGAGAGATAAGCCTTCGACATCGACCGCGGACAATGTTTTTCAATTCGGAGGTAGTTTTCCGGCACAGATCAAGCCGAAATGTGAGAGGATGACGACCCCATCTTTGTGGAATCCGGCGGCATTGACTATTTAGAGGACCAGCACCGCCTGATGGCTCTGGCTCAAGGCCTCCAGGATGCACTGTGTTGGACACATCTCCAGATCTTGAGATGCATACAGAAACAGCCCTATATCCACTCCCGGTATCAAATTCAGGACTTTGGTAGAGAAAGTGGTTGATAACCTCAGCCTCAAGTCTTCCGCAGTTCCCCATCAAGGGTATGACATGATGGACATCCTGGATGAGGGCCCAGCAATTGAACACAGCATGCCCTTCAATCAGGCCATAGCTGACCCTTTGGCTTCCATCTGGTGGAACCCATGCACTTTGACCTCCACGAGTACCAATATCTCGTGGCAGCACAGGCTGGCAAAACGGGGTCCCCCCTCCTTCCTCTCAACTCGCCCTTCCGCAGAAGGGCTGGTGGTTCAGGCTGCACTATATCTTCCAGGCCCGTGGCATCTACGTCCAATCTCCCTACAGACAGGGAAGGGTAGATGATTGACACTATAGCCAAAAAGCTGTTTACCTCTGGCAGCATGGCTCTTAAGCCACAAACGTAGCTTACGTTTCCCAATGTTTTCTTTCGGTTTGTGGAAGGCAGTAGAGCATGGAGCAGAATACGTCCTGAAAGGTCCTATTCGGGATGGATTTATACAACTGGTGGAGGATGGGATGGAAACTACCAAGCAGTCCTTGCTAACAGGCCTGGATAATGCTGACTGTGTTGGCTGCTCCATGGGGTTGGCAGTATTAATGAGAAGGCAAACTTCTGACTTCTCCCCCAACGTACAATCGCCTTCTTGACCTGCCTTTGAGTGGAGATGCTTTTCGGACAGAAGGCAGATGACTCTTTGGAGAAATTTAAGGCATCTAAGATTGCTGCTTAGTTGCTGGGTCTGGCTTCTCAGCCGGTTAAGCCTGCTTTCAGCTTTGCTTCCAGGGGGTTTAGGCGCTTTGTGCCTTACTGTAGGAAAGTGCAGCCCCCACAAGCTAGGCAGGGGCAGAGGCATTTCTTGCATCCCAAAGGGGCAGGGGAGCTTTTAAGGGCCAGCAGCTGCAGAGGTGGCGACGATGACTGCACCCTCGAAGCTGCTTTGATTTTCCCCTGCCACGACTTTCTGCTTGGTTGACAGGGCATTGGTCCCACTGGCAGGAGATGACCTCAGATGCCTGGGCCCTGCAGTTGATTTGGTGGAGGTTTCCTCAAAAAGGGGAGACGGTACTCCCATTTTTGAAGAAACCTCCAGACAGATCCCCTCCTTATTCACCAATCGAACTGGGACAGGATCTCCTGGAAGAACTGCAAGCCCTGTTGTTTAAGGGCGCTGTGGAAGAGGCTGTTAATTCCTGTAGCCCAAAAAAGGAGGAGCTCTCCGTCCCATTCTGGACCTCAGCACTCTAAACAAGTGCCTGAGAAAAGACAAATTTCGGATGGTGACGTTGAGAGAAATTCTCCACGCTCTCAAGCTTCAGGACTGGCTAGTGTCTATAGACCTGCAGGATGCCTACTTCCATGTGCCCATACATCAGAAGCACAGGAAATTCCTGTGGTTCTTCATTGGGGAGAAGCACTATCAGTTCAAAGTGCTGCCCTTTGGGTTGACGTCCGCTCCAAGGGTCTTCACCAAGCTCATTGTGGTAATCGCAGTTCACCTTAGGAGTTTGAGTCTACGTATTCCCGTACCTGGATGATTGGCTGATCCGGGGAAGTCAGCGGAACAGGTTTTGACTCTTCTAGAAAACACCTGTCTGCTACTGCACAGGCTGGGCTTCTCACTGAACTTAAACAAGTCCCACATGCCACTGGTCCAAAAGCTCCAGTTCATCGAGGCAGTCCTAGACACTCGGGCCTGGAAGGCCAACCCCCTCCCCCCAACACCACCCTCCCCCCTGGTCCCCCCAGAGGAGAGAGCCGACAACCTACAACAGATGGTCCACTTATTCCAGTACCACGCCCCCTTACTAGCAGCTTCCTTTCTCCGCCTCTTGGGCCTCAGGGCCTCCTGCATCTTCCTGGTGCCAGAAGGCAGACTGTGCATGAGATCCCTTCAGTGGCTCCTGCGGGACCAGTGCTCTCAGTATCTGGGAGCTCTCTCGGACTCTCTCAAGGTGTCCGGCCAGGTAGTTCACTGACTCAGCTGGTAGTTCACTGACTCAGCTGGTAGGACACACGCACAAATCTGATGGCGGGAGAACCCTTTTGGCCTCCTTAGCCTCGGGCCTGAGTGGTCACGGATGTGTCCCTCTAGGGGTTGAGGCGCTCACTGCGAGGACTTGCAGGTGAGCAGCGTCTGGACTGCATAAGAAGCCAGGTGGCATATCAACAGGTTGAGGTTGCGAGCCATCAGGCTAGCCCTGAAATCTTTCGCACCATTGCTCAAGGGAAGCATGTCCCGATTCTAATGGTAAACACAGTGGCCATGCACTACTTGAACAAGCAAGGTGGAGTGCATTTCCGTCCCCTCTGCACAGAAGCGATGCAGCTATGGTTCTGTTTGCTAGAGAATCAGATCTCGGTCTCTGCAGTTCATCTGGCGTGGACAGAAAACAGTTTGGCGGATTCTCTGAGCAGATAGCGCACGGTCTCACACAAGTTAGAAATGTGCCAGGATGTCCTGGAAGAGGCCTTCGCTCTCTGGGGTGTCCCAGCAGTGGATCAGTTTGCCACGGAAGCCAACAGGACGTGTGAACAGTTCTGCTCGAGGGAATTGCCAGTGAACAGTGCACTGAAGGATGCATTTCTGGTGGATTGGACCTTCACTCTCCATTACGCGTTCCCTCCGATCCCAGTCATCCCATGGATTCTCAGGACAACGTTGAAGAGGTTTCGAGCGACCGTGATCTTGGATGCCCCGGAATGGGCGAGGAGAACGTGCTACTCGGACCTCTTGGATCTGTCCATTTGTCTTCTTCAACCGTTGCCTCGGCGGCCGGATCTCCTCCCCTAGTTGGAGGGTCGGATGCTGAGCCTGACCCTGAATTTCCTCAACCTACATGCGTGGCTCTTGAGCAGATGAGGTATTGTGACTGGGACCTCTCCGAGGAAGTTCTTGAGGTGTTGCTGGCTGCACGCAGACAGTCTACAAGATATCTGTATGCATGCAGGTAGAGAAGATTTGAGGCGTGGTGCAGGGAGTGCCGCACGGTTGACCCCATCTCTTGCCATACCAGTCACTAGCCTCTTCAGGTTGCAACAGTCAAAGGGTATTTGGCGGCCCTTTCTGTTTTTAAAAGGTCTCTGAATCAAGGTTCTTTTTTCACCATACCTGTCATGGCCCATTTCCTGAAAGGCCTTCTCAACAAATTCCTGCCAACTCCCTTTGTTGTTAATGATTGGGACCTTAACATGATAATCACTTTTCTTATGGTGGTCCCGTTTGAGCCTATGCATTCTTGATCGCTGAGGTTGCTGTCCCTTAAGGCAGCCTTTTTGATGGCCATCACGTAGGCCATTAGAGTTGGTTAGGTGCAGGCCTTATTCTGCAAGCCTCCCTTTTTAGGTTTTCTTAGGGAGAAAGTTTCTCTTAAGGTCCGACCAGGTTTCCTTTCGAAGGTTGTTTCTGAATTTCATCTTTCACAGTCTGTTGACTTGCCAGTGGTCTGCCCACCTCACCACCCTTCTAAAGAAGAACGGTTTCACCGCCTCGATCCTAAAAGAGCCCTCAGCTTTTATGTTGCCTGCACTGCGGAGTTCAGGAAGACAGACCAGTTGTTGGTCGCCTATTCTTTTTCACGCAAAGGTCTTGCGATCACCAAACGGCCCATCTTGCGCTGGATCATCTTATGCATCTCTGAGTCCTATCAGTCGGCGGGAAAAGAAGTCCCACCAGGTACCGGGGGCCCAGTCCACCAAAGGAGTCTCTGCTTCTACGGCCCTTCACAGGGGGGTCCTTGTTCAGGACATTTGTAATGCTGCCACGTGGTTGTCTTTACACGTTCACGAAGCATTATGCTCTGGACGTTGCACGTGGGGCGGATGCATGCTTTGGCAGAGCGGTTCTGCTGAACCTGCTTGTGTAATCCTTTCTGCCCTCCTCATATGGCTTACTGCTTGAGGAGTCTATCACGATGAGGAATCTGTAGGAGAATAGCAATCCATTGAAGTAGAAATTACCTTACCGTAATGTTATTTCTATGGAGACTTCTCCCGCAGATTCCTAACCACCCTGCTCAGCCGTCCCCGCACAGAAAACGCGTGGCTTTTTGCTTCTGATTCGATGTAGTACGTTGGCAATGGCTTTTGGGTGCTCATCTCAGTTCAAATAAAAAAATAAGAGATGTTTTTCTAATTTGAATGTTTTTAGCCTTTGGTTTCTATTCCATAGTTGGTAAATTTCAGGCTGGTCGGCCTCCTTCTGTTTTTCCTATCAGCATTTGAGCTCAGAAAAAGTTGGGAGGAACTAAGGCATGGGGTGTAGTGACAGGATTTATATACAGTGCCTGATGTCACTTCTGGAGCCGACGATCGTCCACCGCGCAAGTTGGATCGTTGATCGATTGCCAAGTCGCGGTCCACTATGCCCTCTGTGGAAAGAGTGTCAGAGCAGCAGAGCTTTGGAGGGATATCTATCAAGATGAGGAATCTGTGGGAGACGAATCCATTGAAAGAACATTACGATAAGGTAATTTCTCCTTCCTGCTTGAGAATCTTAGTTTGCCTTGTGTAAATGGTCAGAAATGTGAGACAGACCACTTTGTAAAGGGTTTTCAGGTTTAGCCATTTCATTAAATCAAAAGGTTGGATGAACGCCTCACTAACCCCTACCCCAACAAGGATTTCCCTGCCTAACATAAACTAAAGGAAACATTCTAACAAAAGGATAGCTGTAACTCGCACATTCAAAAAAATAAGGAAATGCATAACCGTGCAATTCAACAAGTATGGGATACGTTACTCACCGTAATCGTATTTCTGATGCTTGTATCTGCTCAGATTCACATGCTTTGCATAGGCCGACATCCAGTGGAAGCTGCGGAGTATTACAGTTGTTGTTTTTGAAACTCGAAAAGTGACGTCGACAGGGCGTGCCAGTAATACTATCTCTAGTGTGATGTCCACTGTACTTCTGGTCCTTCACGCGTCGAGGTCCCTCAGATTGTTCTTTTTCTAACATGAGGTAGCATGAAGTTTAGCGTGAGTACAGTTGTATCCAAGCAGATATGTATCAGACAAGCTCATAAGCATCCATGCGCCTTCTCTCCGCTGGGAGGGAATGTGGGCGCATGTGAATCTAAGCAGATACAAGCATCAGAAATACGATTTCAGTGAGCAATGTATCCCTTCCGAGGCTTATGGAATCTGCTTAGATCACATGCTGTGCATAGATTAGTGAGCATTGTTAGGAGAAGGTGGTGGGATGTGAGAAGGTTCATGGGCGAACAGATATCTTAGAACCGCTTGTCCCACTTGTGCAACTGTCTTGGAATGAGTGTCAATGATGCAGTAATGCTGAGTGAAAGTGTTTGAGCTCCATGTAGCTGCTTTGCAAATGCTGTCTAGAGAGACATCTGCAGTGAAAGCCAGGGTGGTGGCTCCTGTGCTCCTTGTGGAATGAGCTGTAGGCGTGAAAGGCAGTGTTTTGTTTGATAATGAATAGCACAGCGCAATTGTATACATCTGACTATCCATCTGGAGATGGCATTTTTGGTAATGCGGTCTCCTTCTCTGCCTGTTGCAATGGAGACAAACAGTTGGTCTGTTTTTCTTTGCGATCCGGTCTTCTTTACCTTAGCTGAGCTGGTGGGGGTTCTAAAAGAAAGCCAGTAGCTCAATAGACTGGTTTAAGTGAAATTTAGGGGAGAACCTAGGATGTGTATGTAAAACCAGCTTATTCTTGTGTATAACATAGAAAGGATCTGTAACACTTACCTGGACTCCGCGGGAGCGCCCAGGTCTGGTGCAAGTGTTCTTGAATAGTTTTCCTTATATGAGCATTAGCAGGCAGATTCTGTAATGGTAGAACATTGATGTTATTCCTTGGAAATACCTAAAAAAAAAAACTTTCAGCTTTTCACAATGTCTCGAGTTGAGATTTACTCCAAAACATTATTTCCCAGTAGAATATGATTGATGACCAGCTCACCTGTGTTTTTAGTTTATTGAGCTCTCCATCCTGCTCTGGTGCAGGGGCGCAAGTTCTGAAGTTATTGTTGGAGTAACACCATCACTAGGGAATGTAGGAATTTTCAGAGGACTACAGCGTATTAGGGGTTGGGCGGGGGGAATACTTGTACTTCCGGATCGTGGAAGGGTTTCCCCTTCAGCAGAAGTTCTCTTGTCCACCAGCGAAGATTTTGTACTAGTGTTGGCGGCTGTCCCTCTGACCACTTGCCTGAGACCATTGTTTGGCCAACCACTCCTCCATGGGTCGCATGCGCAGGCGCACGTTGTGGTACCAGGTAAATGCAAGATTCCATCTTGCCTAGCAAACACAAAGCTTTGCACACCCTTATCTGGTGTCCGGCCTGATAATGTGGTATTTGCAGTAACATGTTTTGGACTCTTTCCTCTGACGGAAAGATCAACCCCTCTTCTGTGTTTAAGACAGCTCCTAGGAGCTGTTTGGTTGTGCTTGGCAATAGGCTTGATTTTGTTTTTTTTTGTCGTTAATGGAGAAGCACAATTGAAAGAGAAGGTTGATAGTTCTTTGAATGTTTTGCCTGCAAGTTAGGGGATACTCCCCTGTAATTGGCCAGTCATCCAGGTAAGGATACACTGGGATTGCCTCCCTGCGGGGTTGTGCTGCCACCACTGCCAGTACCTTCGTGAATACCCTTGGAGCAGATGCTATTCCAAAGGGCAGCACTTTGAATCTTCTGTGTGCTGGGAACATTGAAATATGAAAATAGGTATCTTTCATATCCAGTGTTGCCATGTAATACCCCTTTTTAGTACAGGGATTACCTCTTGTAGCGTAGTCATGCAGAACTTTTGTGGCTGGACTGTTTGCAGCGTCAAATCTAATACTTGGCACATTGTTAGATCTTTCTTTGGCACAAGTAAGTAAGTTGAATAAATACCCTTGTTTACCTGGTTTCCCGGGATGATTTCTATGGCGTCCTTTTGGAGCAGCGTGACATTTTCCTCGAGGAGGATGCTTTGGTCTTCTTTGGAGTGGGTTTTCTGGGGTGGGGGTGATTCCGGGGTTGTCCGAGAAGCTCTATACAATATCCGCTTGCTACGGTGGACAGCATCCATCTGTCTGAGGTGAATCGCTCCCATGCTTGGGTGAAGTTCGAAATGTGTCCTCATACTGGAGAGGCATGGGAGGGCACCTGAAGCGGGATGTCACTGCTTCTGAGGTGGGCTACCACCTCTGGCGGAGGAACCCCTTCCCCAACCGCAACATCTGTGTGGTCTTCTCTGGTAATTTTGAGAGGCTTGGCCTTGATTGTTCCACAAGGCAGTACCCTGACTTTGATTATTGGAACACCTCTGGGAAAATTGTCCTTGTGTGCAACAAAAATAGCTGTTTCCCTTTTGACCAGGAGGTTTATTGGTCAATTGGCCCAATTATTTCAATGTATGTTCTTCTTTGGCTGTTTTTAGGGCGTCCTCGACAGCCTTGCCAAAGAGTACATTGGGCTCAACTGGCATGTTAATGAGAGTAGCCTGCGTCTCTGGCTTAAACCCGGATTGGCGCAACCAAGGGTGACGCTTAATAATGGTTCCCTCAGCTATTATTCTGCCGGTGTTGACCGCGGCGTCAAGACCACTCTTTAGTAGACAGCTTGACACTGCCCTTCGGCAGCCACCAGTGCTAATTGAGTCTTGAGGGGTTCCGGGGCTGACAAGAGTAGCGTTGAGACTTCGTCCCATTTATGGCAGTTATAACTAGCTGATTAGGTTGAGTTATTAGCAATTCTGGTATGGTATGCAGCCAAAGACACCACCTTCCTGCCCATTGTGTAAAGCCTTTTGCTTTCTTTGTCCGGGGCAGCCTCCGAAGAGGCTAGGCGAGTACCTGCTCTTTTCTTTGTTGTAGTAACAACTAGAGAGTCATGCTTTAGTTGGCCCCTAATGTATAGCGGGTCTGATGGCGCAGGTCTGAAAAGTTTTTCTATTCGTGGGTTGACTGCCCTTGTCTGATTGGGTGTCTCCAGCTAGGGTTGTACCTTCTGCTGGACAGACTTTAGTAGTGGAATTAACAGAGTAACAGCCTTTATCTCCCAAGATTTCATCCACAAAATCTTTGTCCTGTGTATCCTTTTGGGTAGATATTTGAAAATGTTCAGCCGCTTTGAGAAGTACCTTGTTAAGAAGAGGTTGATTATCTATGGGTGAATCTACAGTGGGGGGGTCTTGATCAACTGGTGAGTCTATGATGTACATGTCTGTATCATGGTCCCACTCATCCTCCCCATTAACCCTATAGTAAAGGCCTGCAGCTTCATCTTCCTAGAGGTCTTCATGATCAGTGTCCGGGTTATATAGTTCAATTATAGTTGGAATTATAGTTGGATCTTGCGCTGGTTCACTGGGGTGAGACCTTTTAGCAGGGGGATTCAATAGGGTTCTGAGACTGAGAGACTGCTGTTTTGGGAGGGGTGGAGTGGAAATTTGTGAAGTAGTTAGGGTCTTTTTCATAAAAATTTGCCATGAAAGACATTCTTCTCATGACCCCATCTATATCTTCAGCTGACCATGGGGCAGAACTAGGAATGACCATAGATTGAGGTTGGAGACCTAGATCTTCTGGAATGGGTGGGATTACATTAGAAGGTGTAGCCCTTTTCTTTAAGGCTGAAGACAGGGAATCCTGTGTTTGAGGTTCCTTACTTTGAGGGGACCAGCCTTCTGTGTCTTATCCGTATAAGGGGTCTTGGAGGATCTCTTCTTAGACTCCCTTGATTTTACAAGGCTTTCTGGTACATGCTTTTTAACTAACTGAGAAAGTCCGGTCGGTATGGGCTTTTTTACCGCTATCAACGAAGAACGTCGAATTCCGGCTACGGTTAGCTCCAAAGTCTCGTCAGCCGACTCACAATCTTCAGGAATATTTTTATCCGTGGCGTCTGTTCTGTCTTTCGACAGTCTGGACCTGTCATGTGGCGATCTGGAGTGCCCAGAGGACAGCGATTCAACAGACCTCTCCCTAGACGTCGCGCGTTGCTGTTTGCTTGACACATGTGTCGAGTGTTTAATGGCAGGGTTAGTGAGAGCGCTTTCGCCACTGGGTGTTTTCCCCATAAAATGGCCGCCGGTCTGTTGGTGTTGGTAGCCTGCGCTTGGGAAACTTGAGTAACCCTGTCCCTTCACCATCGGATACCGCTGCTTTACTGCAATCACTTAAAGCACCTGCCACTTCCAGGGCCTCGAGTTGCCTCGTGTGATGGGCCCAGCGTTTAGTTAATCAGTCCTTCAATGTCTTGGGTTTGAAGAGTCTACATGCTCGACGGAAACCCTCGACGTGGTCCTGAGGGAAACACAGGTTACACACCAGGTGTTTGTCGACCCACAGGAACGTTTTGTTGAATTTAGGGCACAATTTAAAGGGGTTCCTTTCCATAATGAAATGACATTGCAGTTAGGCGACTATAGTGTATGAAAAGGGGTGTATATACATTCTAGTATGACCTCCCCCCTCTCTCCCTACTGTGTGGGCTGAAGCCTGGAGCGGCCTTCCAAGGCTGGAACTGATCCGTTGACGGGAATCTTCAATGGTCATTTATTTTCTCCACTGCTGTCGGATGGTCTTGATAGCCAGTGGATATAAAGGGTTATAAAGGATAGTAAGAAAAACTATCATTAATTGTATAATAATAAATGGCGATAAGCCGAAAGGGAAATCTGCGAAACAGCGTCCGTCTATGATGGCGGGGAAAAAACAATCTGAGGGACCTCGACGCGTGAAGGACCATGTGTGCAGTGGATGTCACACTAGGGATAGTATTACTGGCACGCCCTGTCGATGTCCCTTTTCGAGTTTCGAAAACAACAACTGTAATACTCTGCAGCTTCCACTAGATGTCGGCCTATGCACAGCATGTGATCTAAGCAGATTCCACAAGCCTCAGAAATATATATATATATGTATATCATATAATCAAATTCACAATATGATCCCTGTCTCTTCTCATAACCTGGGTGAATTCCCTTCCCCAGATCTGAGCAAGGTTTTACTCCATAGTTAAAAAAAAAAAGGAAATCCTGGTTTGCCCCAAAGTTCTGACAGTTCTTGCGGATTTAAACTTGTTTACAATAAGTTCTGTTGTCTCAATGTACTAAAGGAAATGGTGTGTTCCAACTCCAAGAACAAGTTTCACATTTGTCTTCTTCATGTGATCAACAAGAATTGTCTTTCTCATGATGATTTGCCACGGACTTTGATTTATGACAGAAGGTAACTCCTCCATAGTAGGTTTACACAGTTCTTCTTTCAATGTCACAATTGGCATGAGTTGTCTTGTTTGAACAACAGTTCAGCACTTTTATCGACCACAACCTGGTTTACTCCCATACCAGTTCTTCTACATCACAACTTCACAAACAGGTATACTCTCCTGCCTGCTCAACACTTCAAAAAAGAAAAAAGTGTGCTTCAGTATTGACTTCCAACTTAGAACTTAAAAGTTTCTTTGGCATCAAACTTTAAACTAATATCGGGGGAAACAAGGAATCGCATTAGTGCTCTTTAGGACTCCTTTTGCAACTATGCTCCTCTCCCTCTGGATAATCTGCTCCAGATGGGCAGCCTGTCTGCCACCTTTCCTTCCCTTTTACACCAACAACGAAATAGTGACCACAATATGATCTTACTCTGCTTCAGTCTTGATGTTGGCAATGTGTGTTTGTCACCTGATCTGCATTTCACCACACATGAGCAGCAAGTCTTACACCTCTTGGGTTTCCCAACATTCCCCTCTTTCCTTAAGCAATGTTTGTTGAATTGGTATTGCTGAGTTTTGAAATACTTTTGGCATGTGTAATGCTTTTAGGCTTTTGCTTTTACTAAAGCTTCCCCACTGGGTTTTTGTGTCTTCCACAAGCTCATACTCTATCTTGCATAGTCACAGTTTTTCAAGAAGCATAACTTTTGCTGTTTTCAAATAGTTCGGTGTTCAAAATTGTAATGATTGCTTCTTCCACACACGGACAGAGTCTGAGCGCTCCAGAATCACTTGCATGCGTGAACTCCCTGTAGAAGTCGCTCGCTTACACTCCGCTTGGTATTCGCAGGTCTTATGCCATGTCTCATCGCGATGTGGCCAACAGCCTCCTCTGGACTATGTCTGCTTGCGCCACTTAGAAATGGAGCTTCTTCTGCTTCGGAGAGCATCAGGTGCAAACCAGCCACTGAAACCTCTAGAGAGGGCGCATTTCCCTCGCTGCTTCTGCTTCCCGCTGCATGACCTCTGCAACAGGGACAACTCGAGGCAAAGACACTCTCAGTACGTGCCACAGCTTTTGGCATTACAGGGGTCCCGGCACCTTCTCTCGCCTCCAGCTTTACTATCAGCTGCTTACATGGCTGCACTGCTTTCTCCTACTCTCCTGCTGCTCTCCCAATGCCTGCAACTGAGTGGGCGTTTTAAGCCTCCCAGTCTCCCACAGGTGTAGGTCCTCCACACAAGTTAGCTGACCACTCCTACAGCAGTATTCCTCTGCATCCCTTTTCCTCGTCCCAGTACCGAGGGAATTATGGGACTTGAAGTCCCTGCCAACAAAGTTAGTGTTCTTAACCTTTTCTACTTTAATTATTTGATTGCCACTCTCTACAATATTTATTGAAGGAGTATCATACAGATTAGTCATCAGACTTGTTCGGAAAGAGGAATAATGTTTTCTAGATTTTAGGCTGTTAGTCATTCAGCAGCTACTTTTCATTACCCACATTAAGGGGTTCCAGTTTGTTTAACAGATTGATTATCGTAGCAACACGCTATTGTGGTATCTGAGAAATGTTCTCCTAGTAAGACAAATACCATATCTCACCCCGTGGAATCCTCTCACAGCCCGGATCGTTTTCTCCTCCCAGGTGATCCTCCCACAGAACACCACCCCCCAAGGTCAGGATCGGAAGCATCTGCCTTTCCCTGGCCACCTGGGAGGAGACTTTAGTCGAGGGTTTAGTGAGTGATCCTTAGGATTCATCACACTTGTCTATTCAAATGGGTTTCTTGTCAAAATACATTAGATGCATTATGTTCATCCAACCTCTCGATAGATTTCCTCTTAGTGGGCAAGTATAAATCCTAAACTTTCAGGGACACAAAATCACATCCAAAATTCCTCCTCAGCTTGTACCCTGGCATGTTTCCCATACATACAGTTCTTGATCGTCAAATACATGCCCAGTAATCTCTCTTGTTGAATTAATAACAGTTTACAACAGAACATGAATTGCTTGTGAACTAGGTGCGCAAGCAACATTCTGCCACTTACCATATAGGTGGACACACATCTGAGAAGTGAACCCTCTTAATCCTCCCACGCGCATCCCCAAGCACTGCGAAAGAAAAGACAGCATCCCTTGAATCATTCTGATGTATCCTAATTTAAGAGGCAAGGAGGTGAAAGAAGGGAAAGAAAGAGAAGGAATACAAATCCGTACTCGTGTGTCCTGATATATGATCCATCATATCTTTTATGTTTCTGGGAGCAACGGTTTTATAAATCTGTTGAATAACTTTCCACCTTTAAAGTTTAAAAGAAAGCGGGCTATGACCAAAGTCTGCTAAATATGTTCTCTTCTCCTAATATTAGTAATCCTCCGAGTCTCTGTATCTGGTGGCGAGGAATGGGTCTTTTGGTCAGTTGACAGTTTTTTTGGTTTTCGCTTCACGTCGGGTAGTATTTTTCTGAGCTCGTCAGTCATTCCCCTGCTGTTCATTCGTGCAATGTGACAGATCTATGTACCATTTATTTCAAACAGTAGTTTACGTGAAAATCCCCAACCCTATTTTATGCCTTTTGCTGGAAGTCATCCTGTGCCTGTGTGAGGACATTTTTCTCATGTGTACATTGTATTGCGACAGATCTTAGTAATGGGTTAATTGGGCGACTCTGAAATTGATTCGGTGAGACTGCCAAGGTGTAGCCATTAGTTTCCCCTTTGAAAAAAATTGACTCTGGTTAAAAGATTCATGGTTAAATTCTTACTTTGTTGGAACACACTGTAAATTCCATTTGTCCAATCCAGATGTAATTCAGAATTGTCAGATTCTCCCAAGATTTATTTGAATAGGTCTTGTACAAATCCTTCTAGGTCTTTAGATCTGCTTTAGAAATACCTCTATTGTATATTATTGTGATGCAATCTATTCTCAGCGTTGTCTCCTCTGTCCAAGATCTGTTGAATATTTTCCTCTATGCCGTGCCGACCAAAGCTGGTGTTGAAAAGGAGTTCCTTCAACTCCTGAGAAGGGATTTTATGTCCCAGTTAGAGGACATGTATGATGAAGTGTAACCTGTTCCTTTCAACTGGAATCGTTTAATTACAGGGAAGTGAGGGACTACCCAGAAGAGTTTTATGGGAAACAGGGTGACTTGGTGGACCTGGCAGCCGACTTGCAGGAGTCAAGTGGCCTGGGCACTGCCCCAGAGGTTGACATGATGCCTGCTGCCACTCTGGGCAAGGTGGTTGTCAACTTGCGGCTTTGCGCCCCCCTCACGGCCTATGCTGCAGTATGACCTGGCCGACATCTTGGACGAGGGTCCTAAGAAGGAGACTTTGCTGCCTTTAAATCAGGCAGCATAGGGGCCTGTGATAGATCTGTGTGCAAAACCGGCGTCCGACCTCACAGTGGACCACAACATAGGAAGCACAGGCTAGCTCCTTCAAACCTCTTATTTCTCTCCGCCCATGCTTTTCCAGAGTTTGGTGGTACAGGCCGCTACCACTAACCTCAAGACCACCTAATTTCTTTAATTGCCCCAGATATGGATAGCAAAATGTTTGATGCACGGGACAGGAAGATTTCGGCTCTTTGAGCCTCGGTCTCGAGTGCATCATTGCCTCATGTTCCTTGGCCAAATTTTCCTTTGGCCTGTGGTCAGTGATGACTGAGGCGGCTTAGCACATCTCTGAAGGGGTGATGCGGTACAGCTTTAAGGCCCTTTTTCAGCCTGTCCACAGCAGACTGCATCACTAGGACGATGGTCACAAGCACAGTCTTGCAGCATTTCTCTTGGCTGAGGACCCCTGGGTTCGCTACTGATATCCAGGATAAGCTCCTGGACATGCCCTTGGATGGCATGAACTTGTTCGGCACCAAGACATCGAGTCACTCCAGAAGATTCAGGCCTCTAAGGTGACAGCCAAGTCACTGGTACTAGCAGTGCAGCAACAGCAACTTGCGGGTAGGTGGTTTCCCTCTTTTGGATGGGAGTTAGAGGTTCAGGCTAACTTGGGCAGGCAAGGACATTGCCGACACTACAGGGGTAGAGGATGCGGTGCACCTAGAGGAGGCGCTTCCACCTCCACTGTCCCCTCTGCACCACCCGGCATGAAGCCTCTGTGAAGCGTACTTCCACCATTAATCTCCTCTGGTAAGAGGATATCCCTGTTTGGCGAGGAATGGGAAAAAATCCACGTCAAGACACCTGGGTCTTAGAGGTCGTTCATCAGGGATAATGCCTTTCTTTTGCTTCTTGCACTTCAGACCACCCCCTTTGTCACCAGCCCTTACCTCCGGATCCTCTCCTGCTGGAAGAGATTAGTCGGCTTCTGGCAAAAGGGGCCATAGAGCTGGTAACCTGCTTGGAACGAGGCCCATCCTGGATCTGCGGCTTCTGAACTTGTACTTGTGTAAGGACAGGCTCAAGATGGTCACTATTCCTGGGTTCTCCAGGCTCTGGACGTGAACGACTGTCAAATATCCCTGGATCTCCAGGAGGCTTGCCTCCATGTTGCTATCCACAAGAAGCGCGTGAAGTACCTGTGATTCAAAGTTGGGAACAGTTCAAAGTCCTCCCTTTCGGCCTCTGGCACCCAGGGCTTTCACCAATCTGCTAGCAGTTGTTGTGGCTCGCCTCAGGAGGGAAGGCATTCAGGTCTTTTCCTTTCTGGACGACTGGCTTGCACGAGTGCACTCTCCAGATCGCACAGCTTGGGCTTCTCCCTAAACTTCAAGTCGTCTCATGTTTCGCTGTCCCAACCCCTCCGATTTATCAAGGTGTTCTTGAAAACTTGAATGGGTGGGGGTTTCCCACCTGACGACAGAGTGGCGTACATCTTCAAGATGATGCAGGTTTTTCAACTGCAGACTACAGCTCCAACCTCTCTTTTTATGTGCTTGCTGGGTCTTATGGCATCCTGTAACTTGGTTTTACCAGAAGCCCATCTGCGCTTGAGTTTTCTACAGTGGTTCCTGAGCTCACAATGGTCTGTTTCAGGGACCGACTTCACACCTTCTTTTGGTCTCAGAGTCCAGAGACCTGCAGTGGTGGTCCTCCTGAATGGGTCACTTTTCCGTCATTCTTAGCCACAAGTGACTCATCATGCATGTGTACCTGAAGGGCTGGGGAGCTCATGTAATAGATTTGTGAGCAGCAGACTGTGGTCCCCATATGAGTGCCAGGAGCATATCAATCTTCTGGAGCTGAGGACTATCAGGCTTCCCTGGTTTCCTTCCTCCCCTCCGTTAAAGGCAACATGGTATTGACCCTGACGGACAATACTGTAGCCATGCATTAGCTCAAGAGAGGTGGTGTGAGCTCCTTGCTGCGGCGCAGAAAAGCAATGTGTTTGTGGTTCTGGGTGCTGGAGAAAAGCATGACTTGGACTGCGGCCCATCTGGCTGACTAGGAGAATTCTAGTGGATGTGCTGAGCAGACAGCCATCAATCAATCCCCTATTAGTGTGATATCTGCCACGAGGTTTGTAGGAGATGTTCCCTTTTTCTTCCAGTGTAAACAGCAAGTGCATGTGGTTCTGATCCAGGGAATTTCCTCATCTGGCAGCTCTGGGGGATGCCTTGACAACCAAATCCAATTTTGACCCACTCTCTGCATTCCTGCACATCCTTTTCATTCTGCTGGTTGTCCAGAGACTGCGTCTGTTCAGGGCCTACACCAAACTGTTGTCAGATGTTGCAGCTCGCCTCAGGAAGGAATTCATATGCCTCTTGCCCTACGTTTTGACTATCTCATCCGAGCAAACTCCCTAGATGAGCATCTGCACATCTCTACGGCACATGTGCCTGTTGCACAGTTTTGGCCTCTCCCTGAACTTCGTTTCACTTTTCCATGTTTCACTGCCCAGTCCCACCGGTTCATTGGATTAGTCTTAGACACTTGCCTGGAATGAGCTTTTGTCCATTGTTTCTATCCCTCTCTTCACGCCTGCACTGAAAAATCAAGTCACCTGGGCAGGTCCTTTCTTCCTGAGGCGGGGGTGGCAAAAATGATCCAGATGGTTCATGTCTGTCAGTCACAGAAGCTGGTTTCCGCCTCCGTTTTTACGCCTACTCGGTCTCTTGGCTTCCTGCATTTTTGTGGTGCATAAGACATGGTTAGGCCTGAGGTCTCTACAGTGGCTGCTTTGTCTGTGGTCTCAGTTCCAGTGCAACATGCCAGAACTGTTCTCGGACTGTATGGTGGGTCCCTGCGAAACAACTTACTGAGAACAGAATTCCTTTGGTAACCCTGGCCCCAACTGACAGTCATCGCAGATAAATTGTTAAGGGATGTGGGACTCACCTGTCCGATTTTTTTTAATTGAGCAGACTTTTCATCTCTGATAAATGCCTGGGAATATCTGAATGTGCTGCAGTTGCAGGAGATCACGCTGCCCCTGTTTGCCTTTCTCACCTTTGTGTGGGGAAAGTGTATTCTGGTGCCGACCGACAAAACACAGTGGCCATTGCACCAGAGCAATAAATGCAGTGGTGTGACATCATTGCCTCTTTGGTGAGAAACAAAGCAACTGTGTAGTTCTGCGCTCTGGAGAAAGTCGTGTGTCTGACGACAAACCATCTCGCTAGGATGGTAAACATCATAGCGGATGTGTTGTGTGGACCTACTTTGGCCTCCCACAAGTGGGAGCTCTGCCAGGAAGTTGTAGATGGATTCCTGTCTCCCACAGATTCCTTATCTTTGATAATCCCATCTGCAGCATAGCAGTTCTTCAGAAACCTGCTCTTGGGCAGTATATGTAGAGGTTTTGCGCCCAGTGATGACCTTTCCTTTTTTCCACACACTTTGAACGCTTTGGTAATATGCTACTTCATCAGTTGAGTGACGCTCGGTTGAGGGTGTGTGGAGTGCCTCTACGAGAACAGGTCTCCTGCAAGAATAGACCAGGAGGAGCACCAAAAGAGGTATTTCTCCCTGTACGGTTCTTCGTGGCATCATTTTTTGTCCTCGAAGAAAAGTCAAAGTTCCAGAGACTCCCCGGAAGCGGGGCTGTAGGTACCGTTTCCCACCCAACTCTCCACCTTGGGGGGATGGGAGAACTTTGCTTGGAGATCCTTAACATCTTCATCAAGACCTCAACAAGGACCCACCACGTTGCTCCAAACCAGCAGCGGAACACTTCTGCAAGTCTACGAGCTTGGTCCCCGTGGCAGAATATATCTTCTGGCACATACATGGACTGCCTTCGGGCAACAAGGCCTCAGCACTACTTCTGCCCTAGTCTTTGACCTCATTCATGCCAGTCGGCGACAGTGGAGCACCTCTGTAATACACCTCAATTCCAATGAGGCCTTTTTATGTCCACAATGAGCCACATTTATGAAACAAGCAAGCCAATTCCCTTCGGTTTGGAATCATTGTGACCCAGAGAGGAGAGGCACCCCGAAGGAATTTTATGGATAGGGTGAAGACGTCCAAGAACTGGCCAGAGACCTTCAGGATGCCATTGGTCTTTGCGCAGCCCCTGAGCTGAACATCCTACCAGCCCCCACTCTGGGTAGACCTCAGTACTCCATCCAAAGTTTAAGGACCAAGGTTGCTGATACCCTGGGTTATTGTCCCATTCAGATCAAAGGTCCAGTTTGCATTAACAGTCCTTCTTAGAAGAAGTTCAGTGCAGCTATGGAAGTTCGAGTGCTAGAGCTATGGGAAAGACCTGGCCTTACACCTACAGTCGACGGAGAGCTAGCAAAGAAGCATGGTCCTGCTTGTTCGGGTCCAGGCTTTTTGTCCATCCATATCTCCCCTCAGAGCTTTGTGGTACAGGCCATGACTGAGAATTTAAAGACATCTAGCTTTCTTTTTTCCCCTGACATATGCCTTGGGAAAGAAGGTGTTTGCCCCAGGCATCCTTGCCCTCAGTGCAATAAACGCTTCATGTGCCTATGCGAAATTTCTGGGGGTATTTGGTCCACAGCAGGAGACATGAGAAGGATTTTTGGCCACGTCACTCTCAGATGAGGATGTTGGGCTTTGCGCAGGATGAGCAGGCAAAGCTTCTGGACATGCAGTTTGACAGGCAGAATCTGTTTGGTGCCAATGCTGACTATATCCTACAACTATTTGTGACAGCAAAGTCTTTGTCTGTGATGAAAACCTGCACTTTATCTACAAGGGCTAGGAGTTTATACCCATTTACCTCCTACGCTCCCAAGGTAAGAGGTCAGACATCCCCTGGGAGACTGCAATACAGATGCTTCCCAAGAGGCAGCGTTGCCTCTGAGGGTGGGTGGAACAGCCGTAGCCATAGTTAACTCACCCACCAAGGGACATAACTTCTGATACATTTTGGTATGAGTCCCCTGTGGGAGGGAGAATTTCCCTGTTCAGCACGGAATGGTTTTGAACCACGTATGATGCTTGGACCTTCCAAATCATTTAGCAGGGTTACTGTCTTTCATTCAGCATCCTCCAGACCTCTTTCCTTACATCACCCTGCTGCCACACCCCATCCTCTTGGAGGAGGTGTGTCTGCTTCTTCTCTAAGAGCCTGCTAGAACTGGTACCTCGCTCAGAGTGAGGTAAGCCATAGTATTCAATGTATTTTCTGGTCCCGAGGAAAGAATCAGGCTTGCGTCCAATACTGGATCTGAGGCTTGTGTACCTGCAAAAGGACAAATTTAAGATGGGAACTCTAGCTCAGATCCTCAAAGCCCTCGATCTGCAGGACTGGTTTGTATCACTGGACCTTCAGGATGCCTACTTCTGCATGCACTTTCATCTGAGGCACAGGAGTATATGACGTCCGTTGCGGGCAAACATCACTACAAGTCCAAAATCCTGCCATTGGCTCGTTCTTTGGCATCCAGGATTTTCAACATACTGCCTACAGTAGTAGGGGATTGCGTCATGAGAGAAGTCATTGACTTTTTCTACCTGCACGACTGCCCGCGCTCACTCCCCAGTCAAGGCATCTCTGCATATGCAGCCTTTTGCACAGCTTGGGCTTTTCCCTTAACTTCAAAAAGTGCCATGTTTCGCTGTCTGTCATCGGGGTGGTCTTGGACACTCTCCTGGGCAGAGCCTTTCTACCCTAGGACCGAGTGGTGAACATCTCTCAGATAGTAGATCTCCTCCAATCCTATGAACAAGTTCCTGCCTCAGCCTTTGTGTTTCATGGCCTCCTGCATTCTATTGATTCTGAAGGCCCAGCTATGCATGAGGTTGCTTCAGTGGCTGCTCCGTTGCCAATGGTCAGTTTCAGGGCCACTTGTCAGATATTCTGTATGTATCGAGTTGAGTTGCCTGGTGGTCCCAGAGGAACATCCTGATTAATGATTTGTCGTTTAGTCAACCCTGACGTTAAGATAGTCATGAGTGTGTCTTTAACAAGTTGGGGTGCTCACCTGTCTGACATGACTGTCTCCCTAGGTCTTGGGAGAATGCCAATTTTCTCGAGGTGTGAATGATCAGGCTGACCGTGGTCATGTTCCTCCCCTCTGTGAATTGGAGTTGTGCGGATTCTTTCAGCCAACTTACTGGCCATGCACTACCTCAACAATTGGGGTGGTGTAGGGTACTTGCTTTGTTACAGAGAAGTAATGCAACTGTGGCTCTAAGCTCTAGAGAACACAGTATCTGTGACGGCTGCTCATCTTGCAGGAATTGCGAATGCCATGGTGTTTACCTTGAGCAAACGGACATTCTAGAAATTTTCTCCTCAAGTGAATCTCTTTTCTTCCAGTGTGAACAAAGTCCATGTTTTTCTGCTGCAGGGAATTTCCTTGTCTCAGTGCTCTGGGGTATGCATTGCTCGTCAGCTGGATGTTCGGCCTCCTTTGTGTTCCTGCCGATCCCACTCGTTCTGCAATCCCAGTTGGGAGACTGTTTAGGACCACGTTGATCTTGATAGCTCCTATCTGTACCCAGAGAATGTGGTATCAGCAGGGGTGCCAAGTATGCAGGTGCTCTGGGGCTCAGGCAATCTCCGGGAAAGTCTGTGCCCCTGGGAACCAGGAGTTGCTGGACGGGTCCACCTGTACTCCCTGGGTCCTTCTGAGGAGCGTGGATTTGCTCTGTCAGAGGGCCGGCGTCTTCCACCTGAACGTAGGTAGACTGCATCTTTTACACTTGGCTACTAAGAAGCAGAGATACAACGAATGGGACTTGTCGGACAACGTCCCGGATGTACTCCTCTCCACTCATAATCCCGCCAAGAAGTACATTTATGCTTGTAGAGGGTGTACATTCTCATCTTTGTTCCAGGAGTGGGATCTGAACCCTATAATCATCTCCTTGGTTCTGGAATGTCTGCTGTCTTTTCCATGGATGAGCCTACAGATTGGCACTGCAAAGTGGTACCTAGCGACTATCTTGGTTTTTAAAAGATATGAGCTGGGCTTGTTCACGATCCCCACCATATGCAGTTTTTACAGGGATTGTGTAATCATTTTCTCTCATACCTGTTAAACCTCCACATTTGGTTTTCCCTCGTAGGCCATGGGAACAAATTGCAGCCAGTCGCCCCACTGTGTTCCCTTCAAAGCCATCTGTTTAAACAGCTCCTTCTTTGTCTCCTGTTTATTCTTCCAATAAGTCAAACAATTGCCCATGTGCTCCTGCCAGTCCTCTTAGGCTCTGGGCTACCAGGCCATCTCTGTCTGGCACCGATTGTCCTGCTCCTTCTCTGCATTGCTATTTTTCATCAGTTAATCTTCCCTTTGCAGGTCCCCCAGGAGCTGCTCACATTCCCCTTCATCCTCTGTCTTGCTCATCTGTAGGATGATCTTGGTCACTTTAAGTTGTAGGCCTTCCACCACATGCAACTCCTGATCTTCTATGGATACAATTTGCTGGAACTGTAGGTCATTGTCAGGTGTCCTGATCCACTCTTGCACAGATGGGATTATCTTAGCTCTTCTCAGAGTCAGCACCACCAATTGTAATACACAATACTGTTCTTTCCCCCAGCCGCCAAGCACACTCGAGTCATGCTGCCATCGACCACCTTATTTGTAGGTGGGCCCGTCATTGTCCTTCTCTGGTACACATGCCCTGAAAACGTCATGTTGGGATTTGACAATCTCCAACTTGCATTCATCTAGTTCATCTGAAACTACTTCTACTGGCATATTGTTCACTGCCCTGTATGGTTTTGTGTACTGCGGTAAACTGTTTTTTTTTTAGCCCTGCAAAGTCACCCGTCCTTCTGAAATCCAGTTTATTTCTTGCCCGTCCAGGTAGGTGTCCTCCCATGCTGTCAGGACCCTGTTTGTGTGTCAGAATGCGGGTGGTACTCTTGTTTGCGGCCGTCACCACAGCCATTGACACTACCTGTAACCTGCCTATCTCCCACTGCATGCACCTATTTGCCAAATCTGTCATTGCACCCTTTTTTTCCAGAATGTCCTCCCGCCCCTCTATTGCACACGGTTGCCTTCCCCATCCATCCAGCTCGTGCCTCCTCCCTCTTCCTCTTCCGCCGATTTCTCAAATACATAGAGCCACCCCCATAGCGTTCTGCGCCACCACCCCACCCAACCCCCGATCCACACAGGCGCTGATGCAAGCGCCTCACAATCATCCCCCTTTGTGCTCTTCCTCTGCCTACTCCTTGCACTCCCTCACCGGTGCTGCTTTTTTAACAATCAGCATGCATCATCCGCTGCATTCAGAATGTACGCCCACCCCTGGGTGGACATTAACTTTTCCTCCACATCCACTTTCCCTTCCTCAACCTTGGTTATGTTGTCTGGCAACAGCCGCCATATTGTGACCCTCTCGTCCTCCGTTGTATCCCCCATTGTATCCCCCATGAAAGTTTCTGTGTAGGCATGTCTGCAAAATCCAAGGGGCTCTGATCCTTTCCTATCTTCATCTCCTTCGTGATATCTTGGTGCTTCATTTGTAGTTTTCCATGATCTCCCTCGTCCCTTCCCTGCTATACTTTTTGTAACTGCTGTTCCTGGGCGATTCCCTAACATCCTATTCTTTTGCACCGACTGGGGGGAGACCACATTCTAATTGTCCACCATGTTCCTCAACCTCTCCAGCACTGCCCTGGATCCTAATTTATGACCGGTCTGCCCTCTTTACCCACCTGATCAGTAGACTGGTGTCTGCCATATTCTAACCGTCCCTGGTTTGGACCCGACCGCAAGTTAACTCAGGCTTCCACCTCCACACTCGTACCCTGTGCCCTGTACAGCAATGACCCTACACCATCTCTCCACGGCCGGGGCTCTGACTGCATCACAGGTACTTAAGAATGTTCTGACCCGTTTGACTCTGTACCACTGTAGCACTCTGAGGCACTGTCCCTATGCAGCGATAATTCTGTATGAATCCTAGAGTCCCCAAAGACTAATGTGCGTCTTTCTGAAAATCTAAGCCTGCTTGGTGTATTTCAATTTCTTTGCACCCCTTTATTGCATTGCATTATTGTGCCTCTTTCTGAAAATGTGATCCCTGGTGTGTGTTTCAACAACATTGCACTCATCTGCGGTACTAAAGTACAACAAGTGCACCTGCTGTCCTGTGTGCCTCGCTTACTTGGCCACCTGGTGAGTTGTGCTCTAACTGTGCAGTGCTGCCCCTCTTCTCCCTTCTTACTATCCTCCTCTGCCCCTTTGCCCCTATGGCACGTATCATCTTACCCTGTCTTCTCTAACTGCTACACTATCTCTTATCCTCCCTCCCTCATGAAGTCTGGAAGAAAAAGGTTTAAGACATCCTGACCACTGACCCTGGCCTACCTGTTGCAGACACCTACATCAGCGCATCTTCCAGACAGGTATTCAGATATCCTCTTTTCTGCCCCTCTCCTAATCTATGGCTCCTCACGTCCTCGCCCATTAATGGTGCCAATAAATGGGAAATCCTCTTGGTGGGCTTTGCATCATCCTGATGTATCATTGTCTATCACACTGGCACTATATTGGTTCAAGGTCCTCAACCCAACCAACTCCTCTTTTTCCGACGCCTACCATCCCTCATTACCTTCCTTCCTACACCTGCTGCTCCGTCGTCCTCTCTCTGCCCCTGTACCTCTCCTCGGAAAACCTTCAAAAGTGGAGACTTGTTGCATCCAGCCACGCGTAATGCTCGTTCTGCCATCAAACACTCTGCTGACATCGGCCTCCTCCTTGGAAGACGTCCTTGATACCCTTGCTCATTGACTTGGTTCAATGGCAGCTCAGTCACTGCTTTTGACTCCCTTCTCCCTGGTGGCTATAAAATCGTCTCCAAGCTTCGCCCGAACTGTGGTGGCGGTGGTGTTGCTCTGATCTTCCCTGAGCGGGTCCCTTCTTCCCTCATACCCATCCAGCCTTACTCTTCCTTCAAGAGCCTTGTTTGCAAGCTGGTTAGCTCTCCCACCTCCTCGCTGACTATTGACACTATCTACAGGCCACCGGGCTCTACCACCATGTTCCTCTGAATGGGCGGTGTTTGACGACCTCTCTCCTCACAACCACCTCTAAACTCTTTCTCGTGGGCGATTTCAACATCCACCTTGATCCCTCTATCTCTGCATCCACTCTCTTCCGTGACCTCTGCTCCTTGCTCTCCCTCTCCATTCTCCCCTCCGGTCCTGTCCACTCAGCAGGACACACTCTTGATGCCTTCACACTGATCTTTCACTCTGCTCCCCACTGATTACCCCTCTCTCCTGGTCAGACCACTCTCTCCTCTCGGCCCTCTGACCGCACCTCCCCCAACCCTCAGCCCTGCCAACGTTATTCACAAACATCTGTCCGATGAAACAAGTGTCAGCTGCTGCCTTCGCATCTACCTTCATCCTCCCGTCTCCCACCACAGACTCTACCACTGACTCTACGATTGACTCTGCTTGCCATTACTAATACCCTTGACGTTCTTGCCCCAGTCATGAGGATACGCCTGAAACATATCTCCAAGCGTTACACTTGGTACGGCTCCGAACATGCAGCCCTGAAACGCAAGTGCAGAACTGCGGAATGGAAATGGCAGACCTAAAGCTCACCTTCTGACAAGCTGGCCTGTCGCCTGTTCCAAAAGCAATACAGACTTTCCATCCACACCAAGAAAAGGGCCCACATCCAGACTTGCGTCTCCGGTACATCCAACAACATGGTTGAACTCTTTAAAATCTGCACGGAACTAGCCCACCCTGCGCAGTCTCCTTCTCACCTCTTCCATCCCAGGCCCTCTGCAACGCATTGGCCTCACACTTCACTGTAAATACTCAGGACATCCTGAGCACCCTTGCAGCCCTGCACCCTTCCCCCCACCTCTCCTGCCCGCCTCCCATGGCCTCTCCTCCCCCTGCCTTCATCTCCTCCTTCACGCCTATCACACCTGATGTCACCAGAGTTGTCCGCTCCATGAAGCTTTCCTCCAAACGGAACCTCCTCCAGAACCATTAATGGCTCTCTTGCCCCGGCACTTGATAATTTCTACAACCACTCTTTTGCTACTGGATCTTTCCGCTTTTCTCTTAAACACTCCCTTGTGCGCCACCTCCTAAAAATAACTTCTGCAGACCCTTCTTGCCCAGCCAACTATCGCCCCATTTCTATCACCCCTTTGCTTGGGGAAACTCTTGGAGAAGCTGGTTTTCCCCCAATTTACCCAGCACACTGAACTTGTTGGTGGCTTACGCGGCCATCAATCTGGATTCCGAGCATCCAGAGGCATGGAAACTGCTCTTCTGAACACACATGAGGAATTGCTCGCAATAGGCCCAGAATAGGGCTGCAAGACTTATCCTTGGCCTCAAGCCCAGGGACTGCATCTCTCCAGCCCTAAAATCTCTCCAATGGCTCTTGGTTGCTGCAAGGATCAAATTCAAATCCCTCTGCATCATCCATAAGGCTGTCTGGGTCCGGGGACTACCCATCTACAACTTGCTCTTACTAAATACTCTCCCTCCAGATCTTTACGTTCCTCTGGCACCAACAGTCTGTGTGTCAAGTGCTTTGCTAAACAGCAAGCTGGTGGCTGATCGCTTTCCTCAGAAGGCTCCCTTCTTTGAAACAGCCTCCCCCTTCCTCTTCGCCTTGATCAGGATCTCCTCAAATTCCAGAAGCGCCTAAAGACTCTCCATCTCCACCTCCTTCCCTTCCTTCCTCCTCTGTTAAACCTCCTCAGTTGCTGAGATTGGTCACCAGGGCCCTTTTATGTCCTCTTGGGCCCTGGTCTCCAACACCCAATCGCATTCAACCTCCGCCCACTCCCAGCACTTGCCTTGGCACCCACTGGCCCATGCCACCATAGGCCTGCACTTACTATTTATTGGCAGCTGACCACTCATCTACGCACTTACAGCCGCTCACTCCTTAGCAATCCCCTCCTGGTTCACCGAGCACTTCCCTTCTCCCCACACCCTCCTCCCTTTTCTCTGCACTTGCATGTTCTGAATGCTCACAAGGCCTAAAAGGTCTGCCTCTATCTTTATTATGTACCCTTCCTGCTGCCCTGTCAGTGATTTGAAACACAATATACTTGTTTACAAATGTGCAATAAATAAATCATTATCACATTGAATAAAAAGGAGCAATCTTTGCATCCAACTTATTCAACAAAGGTCCATTTACAATTCAAACATCACAAATTTCCATACATAAATATAATTACACTAACTCTAAACCAAAGCTGCTCTTACCCTTTTACAACCCTATTTCAACTCAAGAATTTCTTTAAAAAATGTACTAAGCAAATAATTGCTGAGTAATTTTCACCCATTACAAGATTTCTTCCGCATCCTGGACTGCCTGTCCATGATTAACTTGCCCATATACCTAGTTCTTACTCTCGTCAATCCTGTGCAATACAATGTAATGTGTTTTAAGGTTTCCACTTGTCCTATTTAGGAACAAAATCTACACCTCAAATTTGCTACCTTTTTATACACCTTCAAAACTTGTTTTAAGTGGAGGTACAAACGGAATCTCATGAACTGGGATCCGTACCACTGACAGGGGAATTGTTTTAAAGATTGTGGAAGACAATCCTAAACTTTACATTCCCTTTTCAAAGAGGACTGCAATCGATAACTAGCTTTTTTTCTCACGTGTCCTATGCAGTCTTGTTGTCAGAGTTTCTTTTTAACCATTTCTGAGTTTCCAGTCGGCATGTCCTGTCCAACACCCAAGATTTCAAGAATATCCTGACAACCCGAAATTCACTGACCGAGGAGATCCGGTTCTTGCTTGTCCGTTTCTGCTTTTAAAATGAGGGTTGAAATATTGTAGTTTTATCTGCAAATATGTTGTATTAGCGATAAGCTTTTTTTTAATCAAATTGCATTGTATTGTTTATGATGTATTGTGTCTTTATCAAGGAGAGCATCATTGCTTCGGCATCTCTTTGCAACATAAGAATCTTACGTAAGGTCAGCCAATTCTTTTTAAATTTTTTTTTTTTTTGCTTTCTTTTTCTGATTAATACTGGTCTCTCAGCAATAATGTCTTTCTCAACCAAAACCCTCTCATCAAAGTTATGGTTCTACTCCTGGGTCAGTTTCCTTTCATTTTTAACTTTGACCTTGAACTGTAAAAGGAGAGGGATATAATTTATATCCTTCTGACTTTCCCATTTTTTAACATAATTATCTAGTAGCATGCCCATATCTTGAGATTTCAAACATAAACGGTTTGCACCATACTTGGATTCTACGGTGGCACATGTACTCAGACTTCCTTCCCGACACCCTCCATGACTACTATAACAGAGCATGATCACTTGTATTTGTTTTAATTGCTTCCAGACTCAATATTTCATTGATTATAGACCCGGATGCAAATACATAATCCAGAATACTGGACTGCACTCCCTTGGACCAAGTTGCTTTAGGGGGGTATATCACCTTTACATTGTGCATTCAGCATATGAAGTTCTCTAGTTCTCTTCTCAAGCAACTGCTCTTGCCTCCCTCCCGTTGACCGTCATCTCCACATTTTGCATGCTGTTACCCATATTTGTTATACATGGGCATTTCAAATCACCTCCCACTAATATAAGATGGAGTTTATATTGTCCATAAAATGTATCTATAGCATCCGTTACATAAATTATGAATGAATATGTAGTTATAGCTGTTGAATTCCAATACAAATTTAAAATTAAACCCCACGTCACTCAGTGAGCAATCACATCTTTGGTTTTAAGATACATCTGTAAAAAATGATTTGGGGACCAGGTCTGCAGCACAGCTAGCTGGATTACATTTTTCACTAAAATAAGGATGCAGGCCCTCTAATACCACAATAAGCAGGATTCACATAACAACTAAACCCATCAGATATGGGAGACTTTTGAAGCCATGTTTCTTGTAAACAAATAACATCCCAATTTCCCAAGATTAAATCACCATCTTGAGATAAATGGGCAAAGCCTCTAGTGTTCCAAAATCCCAACAGCCCGGTCACTCTGGTTGTTAAGTTGGAATGTGAGCCGGCACTGTACTATGGAGCCAGGCCTAAACTGTGATTCTCTGATTCCCTCAATCACTCGCTTGCCCAAATTTGAACAATTAAATGTCACTTTAACAAGGCCTTTTAGAATTCGCCAGGATGACCCAGCACCTTTGCTCTGCACGTTGCACCACTCCACTGACCCCTCTCTAGAAACCTCCTGGAGTGCCAGTCGAGTAGGCACCTCAACACGTTCTGATCCATACTGTATACGTGCAACCCGCTCAGAAGTGAAATACTCAGCCTTTGTCGGCCTTGGTTTCCATGACATTTCAGTCAGCTCAGAGCCCAAAGGAAGCCTCGGCATCCGTTCGCCGCCCCTCCTGTCTCCTCTACACTTCGGGCAGGCAACTCCCTCAATTATGGCTTCCCGCAGAGTTGTGGCCCTCCACCTTGGTGTACAGCACTTTGCAGCGCCTTTTGTCACTCAATGGAGGCTGCCATGGAGACTCACGGCAAGAGCAGCATTCAAACCCATGTCTGCCTACATTTCCCATGGCCCCTGTCTCCCACCTGTAGTTCATAGACATTGACACCCGAGCCTCGTTTTCGTATGGGGCTGCATCCTCTTGTATTTAACCTGCGGCAGCTTATTGAACGGTGCTTCTGTTTGAAGTTACTTTCCAAAGTTCCGTCTTCCCGCCAACCTTGTTTTCGATTCCTGTGTACCGAACCTTGCCTGCATCACAGATTCCTTCTACCTTACGTCTGGTACCTTCCTTGTCAGCCTATGTGC
This sequence comes from Ambystoma mexicanum, assembly GCF_040938575.1. Classification (NCBI taxonomy): domain Eukaryota; kingdom Metazoa; phylum Chordata; class Amphibia; order Caudata; family Ambystomatidae; genus Ambystoma; species Ambystoma mexicanum. The sequence continues at coordinate 1,478,890,810 of NC_090921.1, forward strand.
CGAATACCTTGCCTGCATCACAGACTCCTTCTGCCTCACGTCTGGTACCTTCCTTGTCAGCCCGTGTACAAAATACCTTGCCTGCTTAACAGACCTCTCCTGCCTTCTGCTGTGATACTCGACTCCACCTATTCTGAATTCTGAAACCTGGTGAGTTAAAACTTCTCCCGAAATTGGTATCCTTTTTCTTTTCTCCTCTTCCCTATACTTCATTTCCTGAACTCTGTATCTTCCTCTGCCTCGGACATTGTTTCATAACACTGGACCTACCTACCTCTGAATCTCCAAGTGCACAGTGCGACACTGCAGTTAGTGCACCAACTCGTACCTAGTGCGCCCCTCGTGCCGCCCGGGTCTAGATTTCCTCACTAACATTCCTGTTTATTATTTTATACTTTCGTTGTTTCCTTCTTGGATTAATGTAAGCCACTTTAAATCAACCAATGGTAAGAACCCTTCTTTTTCTACAAACTGCTTCCTCACTGTAAGTACCATAGTAGTAACAATCTTCTGCGCTTATAAATACCTCTCGGGTGTACCTTCGTAGAATAAGAATGAGTGATCCTTAGATACTTATTCCTTTATAATTAGACATTAGTGTATGTGTGTATATTTTTTACACTTTTTGCTTACTACTTGTCCTTCATTTTCAGCTGGGTCCATGGCGGTGTGTTCTCCCTGCTCTTTTGGGTGATCAGCCTATTTGTCTATTTGATTAATAAGCAAAGGGGCATATCGTCAAAAAGATCTTATTCCCTCATAGAGAGGAGGCTCCAACCCGAGCTCTTTTATCAACGATCTTAGCAAATCTGACGTGGTCCTGTTTTGGTCTCTCGTCGGTGAGTAACAGACATTTCCAATAAAGAAGCACTCACCCCATTCGATTTCAGGTGCAAGGTCACTTTTTTTAAATTAAAAAAAATATTTTTATTGTTTTTTTCAACAATATAACATTAAGAACATAGCTTACCCCGCGTAAGATTCAACATGACCCCCCCTGCCGCCCCACCCTCCCAACATTCCAAGATCACTTGCGCTTCATTCTATACCGATTTCGTTAAGAGATCTGTCCGAGCCGTCTGTGTCTTCGCTAGAGGTAACCTCCTCTCTAGGATGGAATAATGTCACTGTAAGTGCCACCCATTGCTGCAGGTCTTCGCTGCCGTCTATTCTCTGCCTGCTTAGTGCGGTCTCCCAGGCCCCTGCTTCTGCAGCCACCCATTTTTGGAGATCTTCCCACCATAACACTAGGCTGGGGCTGTGGGGGCTTTTCCACCCCATGGCGATGCGATTTTTTGGTAGAATGTACAAGTCCTTGAATCTGCTCAGTGGCTTGTTCTTTTTGTGTTTCTTGCATCTGCCTAGGATGCACGCCTTCGGCGACTGTAAGTCCAATGTGATATCCGTCTCGGCTACCTTAGCACCAATTTGCACCCAGAAGGACTGTACTGTTCGACATCCCCAAAACATGTGAGTCATCCCTGCGCAGGACTCTTACACTTGGGACATGAGGCGGCGCTGGCACCCTTAAATTTGGAGATGACTGCAGGGGTGAGGTAGGCCCTGTTGAGAATGTAAACTGTATAAGCTGCAATCGGGCGTTTCTGGACACTTTTTTATGGTATTGCGTTATGGCGTTCCATTCTTTGTCTTCGAATTGCAGTCTTAGCTCCAGTTCCCATTTCGCTTTGCACTTAAGGTCCTGCCTAGTAGTGCAGTCCAGCATTGATTCATAGAACCTCGAGGTTTCATGTCCTCCTTCTGCCGCACCAAGCATGTTCTCGATGGCCTCTGTCCCCGTTTCGTAGTTCTCCACCCCTGGCCATTGGTTTGTGAGTTTCTTGACTATCGCTCCGTGCAGTAGAAACTGCCCTTCTGGCAGCCCAGAGATGTCGTGCAGCTCAGCAAACGCTAAGATGCCCTGGTCGTTCACTATGTCGCCTAGCGTGGCAACTCCGTAGTGTTTCCACATGATTCTTATGGCTGCCGGGCCCCCGGGTCTAGTTGCCATGGCAGCTGCAATCAGGATCTGGGGGAGGTGGGGGGGGGGGGAGTATCGGTTGTCTATCCCAGTGGTCTTGCAAGATCTGTATCCCCAGCATTATTAGGTAAGGGTAGTTTAGTTTGGTCTTTGGCCTAGTCCAGAGAAGGACCCTGAGAAGTTCTCGAGGGATAGCTGGTTGCAGGAGGCGAGTGTCTGTGGTGATTTCATCTGCCATCCATTGGATCACGTGCTTCAGTTGGCCTGCTAAGTAATACAGTTCAAAATTGGGGATTTTCAGTCCTCCACGGTCGTAGGGTCTCTGTAGCACATCCAGCGACACTCTGTGTCTCCCGCCCTACCATAGGAATCTTCTGCAGATTTTATTGAGTTCCCTAAAGAACTGTTGGGGGATGTTATAGGGGACGTTGGTGAAAAAGTGTAGGAGTCGGGGTAGTGCCACCATTTTAAGTAGACTTGCCCTCCCTGGCACTGAGAGCAGTAATTTGCCCCAAAAGTCCATTGCTTTCTCCAAATTATCTTTGGCTTTAACTGTCTTGAGGGAGTGTTTGGTTTTGGGGTCTCGGTGGATGGCTATGCCTAGGTATCTGAAGGAGGTGGGTTCCCATTTGAATGCTAGTTGGGGGGAGATCCCCTACACTTGCTTCGCTTAGGGCTGCCAGGGGGAAGAGACATGATTTATCTTGGTTAATTTGGATCCCCGTGTATCTCTGAAATCCTTCCAAGGTTTCAAGTATGTATGGCAGTATGTGTTCGGGATCTCTTAGGTAAAGGAGCGTGTCGTCAGCATACATTGAGACCAGGTGGGTTACTCAGTCTATTTCTATGCCCCCATCCGAATATTCTTGCCTCAGGTACGCTGCCACCGGTTCGGCGGCTATGATATAGAGCATAGGGGAGAGGGGACATCCTTGCCTTGTGCCCCGGTGGAGGTGCCATTTATCAGAGTAGGTGTTATTTGTGCGCACTCTGGCGGTGGGGTCTGTGTATATGATCTTGACCCATTTTTGAAGGACGACCCTATTCCCATTTTGTTCATAGTGGCGTGTAGCCAGTTCCATCGTACCGAATCAAATGCCTTGGTGGCATCCTGCACTTTTACTCGGCCTACCTCTGGTGCTGTGTATTACGTGGTGCAGTTTGCGTAGGTTTTCCGTGATGGCGCACCCAGGTACATACCCTGTTTGGTCGTGATGGATCAGTTGCAGGATCACTCTCCGCAGCCTCCTGGCCAACAGTGCTGTCAAAATCTTGTCTGCGTTCAGCACGGACAGGGTCCTGTACGAGCCGCAGCCATTCCCATCTTTCCCCGGTTTCAGGAGTGGTATGATAACGGCCTCTCTCATAGTGTCTGGGAGTATGCCTTGCTCGTACGCTTCATTATACACCTGGTCAGTAGAGGGGCAAGTATGTCTTCATAGGTTTTATAAAACTCTCCCAGGAGCCCGTCGGTTCCCGGTACCTTCCCGGATGGGAGTGACCTGATGGTGGCTGTGACTTCTTCAGGGGTGATGGGCTCATCTAGGGCCTCGGCTGCCTGCTCGTCTAGCGTGGGCAGCCTGATGATGTCCAGGACATTGTCAATCTCGGTGTTCGAGGGTGAGGGGGGGTCGGTGTAGAGGGTTTGGTACAACCCCGTAAATACCTCGTATATTTCTCCCTGCGTGTGCGCCATCGTTCCGTCGGGTCTATGGACCTGACAAATGGGCTTTCTGGGGGCTTCTCGTTTATAGAGCCATGCTAGTAGCCTACTTGCCTTGTCGCTTTGGGCATTACTTCTCTCTGTGTACTTAGCGGAGCTGAGTTTCCCCAGTTTCTCCCAATGCGTAAGGCAGGCTTGTTTGAGTTCCACTACTTTTTCAAGGTGGGCCGGGTCTGAAGAAGCCACGGCTTCCAGTTCCCTCAGCTCGTCCTCAGCATGGGTCAGCGCGATTGTTACAGACTTCTGGGCTCCCCCGATGTTGGCGATCACCTCCCCCCTCATTACCACTTTGTATGCCTCCCACGCTGTGCTGATGTGTTGCACGCTATTCTCGTTTGTTTGCCAGTAGTCTGTGTTTTTTCGGATCTGTTCGCTGAAGGCTCTGTCTAGCAGGGCTTCGCTCCTTAGCCTCCACGTGGGCACTGGGGGTCTGGGCGCGAGTATCGTCCAGGTGGTTCTAAGTGGGTAGTGGTCTGACAGTACTCTAGCTTGGTATCGTGTGTCCTCAAACAAGGCTTGCTGCTCCTCGCTCACAAATATGTGGTCTATTCTGGTGTGTACAGCGTGCAGGGGTGAGTAAAATGAGTATACTCTTGCCTCGGGGTGCTGCTCCCTCCATAGGTCTCTAAGTGCGAATCGTTGTGCCAGCGCTTTCAGTATTTTGGCCGGGGGAGATGGGCATGTGTGCTTGCTGTCAGACCTGTCTTTGCTGGGGTCCAGGGTGCAGTTGTGATCTCCTCCCCATAACAAGATGCTATCTCTGTATGGGCAAATTCTAGTGTATAATGAGCGAAAGAAGACATGGTTGGGGGCATAGGTGTTAATCAGGCTTACCTCTTTCCCCTCGATACTAACGTGTATCAAGGCTATCCTGCCCTCGTCATCTGTTTTTGCGTGGATCAGTTTTATGGGGATGGTGGGAGCGATCCAGATAAGAACTCCCCTGGCGTATATAGAGTACGTGGTGCCTATCAACGTTCCTCTCCAAATTTTGGCCAGCGCTGTAAGTTTATGCACATTCAAGTGAGTGTCTTGTAGGAAGGCGATGCCGTCCTTGTTGCGCTTCAGGTGTTGCGCTCACCTGGCTCCCACAGGGGCGTCGATCTGAACTGGACAGCTGCGGTCTCCACCAATGTGACGCGTAGTGCCGAGATGACGGACTGGACTGGCCCACCTATCTTTGTTTGCTTGGCCCGTAGGAATATTCTTCTGCAAATGGAGAAAGGGAATTAACCACCCGTGGAGTTGAGCGTAAACCCCCCACCCCCGCTGTTCTCCCCACTGATCACCTTTGATGTCCCTCTTATAGTCTCACCTGATGGTTTGGAAAAATGAGCTCTCCATCCTGCATTGAGCGCAGGGGCGTGTAGATAACCAGTTGCTTCACTGGTTCGAAGGAATTGGTGAGTTCCAGAACATGAGATTTCCGGCAAGACGCCGTAAGTATGTAGTTCGTAAGAGTTCCAATGTCTGACTTTCACTCTTGTCCGATTCCTTGCAGGTTACAGCTTGACCCTAGCGAAGAGTTCCTCGTGGCAACCGGTAATATTCAGGTAAGGATTTGTATTATCCAACACAGTTTGATGAAATAATGTCAGTATGTAACCTGTTGCTTTCTCCCTTATCCAGGCGCTGAGAGAAAGTATGAAGTCTCGAGGAATAATGCCTCCGGCGGTAAAATTAGGTAAGTCTATTGTGGCGAGGAGGTTTCCCCTTGTTTGTCCCTTTTGTTTCACCTTGCTGTCCTTTTGTTCCACTTGGGGGTCGGGGTACGGCGAGGATGCGGTGGAGGCTGCGCCGACCCGTGAAGAGGAATAGTACCCCCGGTGGTAAAATCACCTAAGTCTATGGGGGGTAACTAAAATTGCCTCTGTTTATTCCCTTGGCTCAGCTTGCTATTCTTGTGTTCACCTTAGGTGTTGGGGTGCGGCGGGAACATGCAGAAGGATGCGGTGGATAATGAAGATGTTGCGAAGGCTGGTGAGTTCAGCGCGGCGCTGCAGCAGGCGAGGCGACGTGCATAAAATAACTTCTTTCTTCCAGCTCGAAGGCGCGGTGGATCGGGAATTCGGGTAAGGATCAAAGGTATTGCTCTTGTTCTAACCTTGTCTCCTTCTTTCTCCCTTTTTCTAGGAGCTCCAGATTGGAGGCGGGCGTGGCAGAAGACTGGATGCTGACTGCAGGCACGGTGAGCGTTACACTGCTGGATGCAGAATAACGCAAAGTGTGTGCTGCTCTTCGGGCGTGGTTTAAATAGCCTCCAAAGTAGTCCCAGGTAAGTATTCCTCCCCGACCCCACCCGAGTAGAAAATAGTCCCAAGGTAAAGTAGTCCCTTTCAAGCCTCTTTTGGCTTGGAGTTCTTGCAGCAGGGTCTGCATCAGGTGAGTTTGCAGCATGGTCTGCATCAGGTAAGTTTTAATCTATGAGCCTGGCGCCTATGGCACCAGGACTGACTCTCCATATGAGCCTGGCGCCATAGACGCAAGGACTGCACCCAAATGGCCCCTAGCAGGGGTTGTTGGGCTTGCTTAGAATAACTTGATGCCTGCTTCCGGGGCTGCTGGACTTGATCTGGATCCCCGGGGGTAGGCATCATGACATCGGGTATGCTTTGATGCAGTGTTGCTTGACATAGCTATTCATGCCTCTGACATTCCATGTCATAATCCTGATTTTATCCGCCATGGGTGTTGCGTGATCGGGTGTCCTTGGGTTGCGCTCGGAGTGTGTCCCTTTGTAGTTCCAGCAGATTGGGGCGCTTGGGGTGGTCTTGGTTCCCGTGCTCTTTGTTCCCTAACTGGGGTTCCTGGGTCCAGGATCCCCTTCCCAAAAAACATTAACTCCAACGTAACAAAAACAAGTCTAGCGAGGTTCCCCCCCGTTCTGACTATCCCGTTTCCGCTCCATTTGACCTTTAGGTCTCTTGGTGCCCTACGGGCGGGTTCTGTGTACCCAAACTTCTTCTGTGGGTGGAAGTGGGTTTGCTTCAGTTACTGTTGGTGTGTAACAGTCCGTTTCCAGTGTAGCTCCTGAGAGGATCAGTATGCTGTATTGTGACGTGTTCCAGAGGCTGTGTGCACCCTTCCTTGGTGCTGGGTCAATAATGTGACTTTGTTGGTGGGCTCCGTGATTTGCGTTCTCTTGTTTCGAGGTCTGGAAGCTGCTCGCTATCCATCCACTCGTTGACTTCTGCAGGCGTGTCGAACAGGTGCGCCTTGTTTTTGTGTAGCACTTTTAGCCTAGCCGAGCAGAGGAGCGTGTAGCGCAGGCCTGTGTTTTTTAATCTGGCTTTAGTGTGGATGAATTGGGCTCTCTTCATCTGGACTTGAAACATGTAGTCTGGGTATATTGTTACTTTCGCAGAGTCTTTTTATGAGGCTGCCTGATCGCGAGAAGGCTAGGATCACCTCTCTGTCTCTAATTGAGTACTTTTGCTATTATGGGTCTGGGTGGGGTTCCCGGCGGTGGCCGTTTGGTGAGGGATCGGTGGGCTCTCTCAATGGTAAAGCCTTGCGGCAGTTTCTCTGCCCCTATTCCTTGCAGCAGGAGGTTTTCGATGTAGTTGGTGGGGTTGTTCCCTTCGATTCCCTCTGGGAGGCCTAGGAGCCTGCCGTTGATTCGGCGTACGTGCCCTTCTGCCTCGTCAACTCTGTCTTCCAGGTTTTTCACTTTCTGCTCTAGCATGTTCACACTTCGTAGGATCTGGGGTTTGGCCTCTGAGTTCTCACGTACTTGGGTTTCTAACGCTTCTGTCCTGCTTGCTATGGAGCAAACGTCTTGCCGTAGCAGGTTGAGGTCAATCGCTACTGCGTCAATTTTTCTTTCCATGGTTCTCTGGAGTGTTTTGATGGCCTCCATAAGTTGCGAAATCGCTGGGTCCTGCGCATCTGTCAGTGGTGTGTCGGGGCCGGCAAAGTGGGTGCTGGGCTTAGCCAGGCCCCCCGCTGCGTAGGTCTCCATGGTAGTCTGTGTCTGTTTGTTTCTGGTGCCTTTGGTTGTCATTACTCCAAGGGCAGGCGGATCCTCTGTGCCTCGGCCGCCTCTCCCCCGCTGGCCGTGGCGCTGTGCTCCGGGGTGGCGCAGCTGCTGTGTGCGGTCTGTGGTTTCCAAGTGCTGCGTATGTTTTCCCTGCTTCCCTGGTGTATATTAATGAATTCCCGGGCCACCTGCGGCGTTGCTGGCCTAATGTTCGCTGTTGGTCGCAACTTGGGCGCGGGGTTGCGCCGCGGGTCCACACTTGCCAGGCGCCCCGGTGCCAGTAGCGGCCACTTGTGTGCTGCCGCCGGGGGTTGATGGGGTCCCTGAAGGCCAGGGGGGGCACTCCCGATTTGTTGTAGCTCTCTGGGTGCTTCAGCGGGCTGCAGTGGTTCCGTGTGTGCAGCCCACCGTTTTATTATGCCCTTCGGCTGCGTGCCGCGCTTGGATGCGGCTTCTGTGTGCTGTTTATGTCGCTCTGGAGGGATTATTCCATGCCGTTCCTTGTCGGCAACGGGGGGGGGCACTCCCTGGTGAAAGCTGGTACCATTTGCTGGGCCCCCTCTCCGTCCGGCCCATCACATGATGTCCCCGTTGTGTCTCCGCGCTCCTCCTCTCTACAACCTCAGGCTGCTGCCGTGCTGCTTCTTCGGCCGGGCTCGCTGCTTGCTGCCTGGTGTCTTCCGCTCGACCGCTGCAGGCGGTCGCGCTTGGGCTGCCTCCTCGCTGCCACTTCAGTGCTCCGGCGTCGCGCTCTGTGCCAGCCTCCTCGCGGCCGGGGTGTGCCAGGCCGCGGGCCCCCTCGACACAGGGCCGTGGTTTGTAGGTGCAGGTACGGAAGCCTCTTGCTTGCTCCTGTTTTCCGGTGGGCTCGCACCAATGCCCTATGGCTCTTCGGGACGTCCTCTGTGCCGGCTTGGAGAACGGGGCACTACGCGGCGTGCCATTCATCTGGTGGCCGCCATTTTCAGCGTTCGTCAGCCTCCGCTCCACTCGGTGTTTCTCAGTCTCTGTGGGTCGCGTCTGTCCCAAATTTCCTGTACAGGCGCCCCGGGTGTTCAGCCGTGGGTAAGTCGAATTTCCCCAGCTTAGGTGGCTCGGAACCGCAGTTTTACAGCTATATCATGGACGCATCCAGCGGAGCTGTCTGGAAAAGCGTCCCACTCACATAGCGGTTAGCAAGGCCCCCCTAACCCCCCGGTGCAAGGTCACTATCTGTTTTATTTTCCTCGACAAACTCTAGTATTTTAATATCTGAATGGATAAAAAGCAATTGTAGAGGAGGAGCCAAGTACCCCTACCTCGACAAACTCTACAATTTTAATATCTGAATGGATAAAAAGCAATTGTAGAGGAGGAGCCAAGTACCCCTACCTCAACCGTTCCGCTCCTTTTACCTGTATGCTGGAAGCCAGAGTATGTGACATACACAGAACAGTTGAACCGACAAAGAGCAGAGTATGGACTCTGACGTACCAGTGAAAGTACCGTTACCTAAGAGAATCTGGGAGGTAAGGTACCCATTGAGAAAACCATACCTACATACAAGAAAATATAATGACCATTTTAATGAAATCCCTGAAGAAGACAAGCAATAAATGTCAAGGACGAATGGTACAGGCTAACCATTGCCGGTACACGTCATGCAGAGCGGAGATGACATACCTAGAAGAGATGCAGAGACCAGAGAATGCAGATATTCTATAAGGCATCAAGAAAGTATCAAGGATAAGTGACATTTGGGATCAAGATGAAGAAAGTTATGCCACGGAAACAGATTAAGATATCAAGTCATTTTACACGTGTACAGATGCATAAGATACGCAAGCAGGCAAAGTAATCTTGAGGCTAGCTTTATAGTGAATAGATTGTGCAAGTGCCAATATAAATATGCTTATGGATAAAAAGGATGGGGGGGGCGTGGCCTGGAGCCAATGGCATGCAGCGGCTGATCCGCTGAGCTCCGGCCGAGACGCAGTTTCCAGATTCCCTACTCCCCCTTCACCGTGTAGAGATCGCTCCGGCTGGCATTACGCGCGATGCGGCAACACGCGGGGGCCCTTGAGTGTACGGAGCACCGCACCACGGCCAAGCTGCAAGTGCCCTGACGGGGGAGCACACAGAAGTATGCGCCGACGCTGCTAGCCCTTGAGCCACTCCCGACTTGAATGCGGCCGCCCTCTTGGAAGCGGGGACAACGTGGGATCAGCGGCTGAGTCAAGTCGATCCGCTGGCTCACCCAAAGGACCAGATCCTGGTCGAGATGGCAGAGGGGACACGGGACGCAGGAGCCTGGCAGACAAGGTGCGTGCAACAGCAAGACACCCGCTAACGGGACCCCTGGTTCCGCCATCCCCTTGTCACCGCCTGCATCCACCTCCTCGGCTGGACCACCTTGGTGTACCGCTCACCTGATTCCCACGGAGGCGCCGGTCTTGGCAGGGTGGTAACTGTATCTCGAAAAGTGAAGTGCAGGACTCGATTGGCTTCCGGGGCTGGGCCTGTTCGCACTGTGTGTCTAACTCGAAGAGTAAGATGTCTGCAGGTGAAAGAATATGGGGTTAATGACCTGGGATTGTCTGGTGTCTCTCTCTCTCTCCCCCTCTCACTTTTCCGTGGAGCCCCAAGGTCAACGTGCTCACCTTAGATAGGTGAATGCTGGACTCTCCATCTGCGTCTGGTGCAGGGTGCCGTTACCAGTTCCTTCACTGGGTTGAAACGTAGGCCTCTTGACTTCAGAGGATTGCTAACCGTCGTTAACTGCACGAACGGTGAGTTTCCGGGCACCTTTAATGTCCTTACAGTCTTTAGGTGCGTGGGCACGTTAGTATGGAATAGGGCTCTGTATAATGTTCTTTTCTAATGGTACCTTTTGTCTTGCAGGGCTCTTGAGGCGGAAGATGGTGGTTTGAAGAGAGCCGGAGTTCGAGCCAGCGCATAGGAATGAAACGCTTGGAAGTGCGTAAGTAAGTGCCTGTTGCCTGCTTTCGAAATGCACTCTGTCTCTTTTCTTTTGCAGGTATGAGTTTGGATGCTGAAGAGACGCTGGAAAACGCCGGAGTATTTGCAGGCGCCTAATTGTGGAGGGCGCGATGGCGCGTGAGTAAATAGCCTGCCTAATGTCTCTCCTTTTCTCTTTCAGGTGCAGGAATGCAGCGTTGAAGAAAACCGGAATTCGAGGGGTGCCGGTAAGTAAATTCCCCACAGGAATAATTATGCTTTTGTCTTCACAGGCTTTTATAATGGCGGAGGAGCAGCGCGAAGAGTTGGTAACTGCCGATGGATCAGGTGAGGAAAGCGCTGCGAGTGAAGGTTGCCATGCTAACCTGTTGTTTCTTTGTCTTTGCAGGTGCTTCTGAAGGCTGGATACAAGAAAGGTAAGCTTTTGTTCTCACAGGTTCAGGATCGGAAGAAAGAAGACTGGAACCGACACGGTGAGCGTTCTGCTGCAGATGCAGAATAACGCGAAGCACGTTGCATCAATCGGGTGTGGTTTAAATAGCCTTGGAGTGATGAGGCGTCTTCCTCCACTGCCTCGCCCAGGTAAGAAAAGAGTTCCTGTTCTAGAAGAGTTCCAGTGTTGTATCCAGGGAGTGGAGCCTGCCCCACCCAGGTAAGAAACTAGTCCCGGCTCGCAGAGGATTCCCATATGGCTGGTAAGTAAGCAGCATGGTCTGCTGCAGGTAAGTCCACCCAAGCATCTTTATACATGTTATGAGCCCGGCGCTTCCAGTGCCGGGACCAGTGATTTTGATGAGCCTGATGCCACCGGCGCCAGGACAAGGTCCAAAAGGTCCCAGTGGCGACCGGCTGGTGCCTAGGATGAAGGTTAGGGGCCTGCTTCCAAGGACGTTGGGCTGGTCCTAGCCCCTTGGAAGCAGTGATCATGACACTTGGGCACCCATTTGGGCCCACATGGAAAGGGGAGACGATTTCCATCCCTCTATCACAACCCATTGCTGAGGCCCACACGCTCCAATACCAATACGCCTGTGGCCGGGGTGCAGGCGCAGTGGGGGCAGTGATAGCGAGAGCCTGGAAAATTTTGTGGTGGCCCGGAGTACTCACAACACTAGCGGCCAGCACACCAGATTACTCCCAACTACAGTCATCGAACTCTCTGGGCACGCTCAACTCGGGACCCTCCCTTCTGGACACATAAGCGAGTGGCCCCCAACTTTTTACCCCAACGGTAACAAAGATCCCGAGCTTCAGTGCAACTGCTACTGTTCTCCCAATATGGCCGCCAAAAACAAAACTAAAGCTGCCACCATGGACTCCTTTGTTTCAACTAGAGCAAAGACCCCCACCCAAACCAAAACTAGCCCCTCCGAAAACACTCGGCCGACTGAGGCGGAGGCCAGTGATAATCACTCTCAAATCCTCTACGCTATTGCCTCATTGAAAACCCATATAGGCTCCAAGATCGACGAGTTTAAGATAGATGTACAACTCATCCGCCAGGATGCTCATAACTTGGCGGAGAGGGTGACGACCATAGAGAATTCAACAGAGGAAACGTCCGGGGCCACCGCAGCCCTACAGTCCGAATTCTCGAACTTGAAAAGGAAGGTCGCATTCCTTGAGGAAAGGGCTGAAGAGGCCGAAGGTAGGGCCAGACGGGTGAATATCAGGATCCTGGGAATCCCAGAGGGGAACGAAGGCTCGAATACCACAACCTACGTCGAAACCCTGCTGATACAAGAGATTGGGGCCGGCAAGCTGTCACAGGGATTCGCGGTCGAAAGGGCCCACAGGTCCCTCCAGAAACGACCACCCCCCGACTCACATCCACGACCAATAATAGCTAAGATACTAAATTTTCAGGACGGGGAAATTATATTGAGACACTCCAGGGAAACCGGTCCTATCGAACGAGGAGACTCCAAGATCTCCATATACCCGGACTACACTCAGACGGTGCAGAGGGAGAGGAATTCATTCGTCCTGATCAAGGCAAGGCTTTGCCAACTGAACTTCAAATATAGGTTGCTCTATCCGTCCCGCCTAAGAGTCATCCATAATGGGCGAGTGGTATTCCTTTACAACCCGGAGGCAGCCAACATGCGGCTAGAAGATAATAACCTTGATGATGGCAAGGACGCTCCACGGAAGGAAGACTGAACCCCAGAGACCTTTCATGGCGCCTGCACGCGGCCATAAAGAGTACACGAAACGCACATTGCCGGACCCCAGAAGGTAATCCATTCAACAGTTTGCCATAGGAAATGGCCCTTGTTCGGCCCCGCCGCCTCGCACCAGCCCTACCCCCAGCGAAAAATCCAATCGGGCAGTTCTTCGTCCGACCCAACTCGCGCCCGATTCCCGGATGGGTTCAGACCGCTCGAGAGCGCCTGAGCACCGCAACAGTTTTGTAGTCGCTGGGCGCACCAGTTTGAGTTATGTTACTAGTTTCGTTAGTTTCACAGTCTGCGTTTCACTAATGCCAGAAAGACAGAAGATGGATACAGGTAATGAACCAAGTGATCGCAAACCAGAGGCTCCCCGCCTGCAGCCCGCTATCCGCTGCCTGATGTCACACCAGGCCAAAGGGATTGTACCTCATGCCAAATCTGGAACACTGAATCAATGGCGTCACATCTCACCGTGATGACGTGGAACGTGAGGGGAATGGGCTCGGACCTCAGAAGAAATCGCATACAATCCTACCTCAGGAGGAAAAAAGTCTCGATTGCAATATTACAAGAGACCCATCTCACGGAGGGCGCCATGTCCAAACTAGCAGACTGATGGGAAGGGACTGTGAGTGGGTCCCCATGCTCCAAATACGTGAGAGGCGTGCTAATATGGGTGAACCCGAGCGTGCCCTTCCAGCTACAGGGGTGTGAATCCGACAAGGCAGGAAGATTTGTGATAATGTGGGGCACCATAGGACAGACCCCGATTTGCCTGGCCAACACATACTTTCCACAGCACGGAATCCCGTCATACCTCAGCGCATTAAGTGCTAATTTGGCACACCATCGAGGCCGAACCTTTATATGGGGTGGAGACTTTAATTGCGTCATTGACACAGCTATAGACAGATCCTCCCTCCTCCCCAACCAAGCAATCCCGCAACTCGCACCCTGACGGAAACACTCGACCAACTTAACCTGGTGGACATCTGAGGGCACAACACCCAGCTGACAGGATCTACTCACATTATTCAGCCCCCCACGGAGTCCACACAAGAATCGATTACTTGTTCATTGACAGGGAACAGGTTCCGCTGGCAATAGCCACAGAGTACTTGGGCAGATCTATCTCTGACAACTCTCCGCTGAGCATGCAATGGCAGCTAAGGGGACCCAAACCCCCGATTCCCTTGTGGAGGATGCCCACCGCGACACTAGATGACCCGGAGTTCAGAGAAGACCTCGCCGACAGATTAGAGGAATATGTCGAAATCAACAAAGGATCAGTGTCCACCTGTAGCACACTGGGAAGCCATGAAGGTGGTTACCAGAGGAAAAATTATATCCAGAGCTGGCGGCATTCGCAGACAGTTAAAGGCGACCCTGGAGGCACATGAAGCAGAGATCAGCTGCTGGAATCCACCTCAGACATCTCTCCAGAGGTCGAGGGGAAACTGAAAGTAGCACGTGAAAAATGTCAGATGTCCTGGGACAGATTGGAGAAATTTGACTTTGCAACATATACCACTAGATCCCACAAAGAGTCAGACAAAGCGGGCAGATTGCTGGCCTGGCTGTGCAGGCGAGAACACCCCAAACACCTGCCTACGGAGATAAGGGACGAAGAAGGAGTATCCCACAAGACGCAAGTGCGGATCAACAAGGCTTTCGCTAAGTTCTACTCAAAACTGTACGCCCATGAAGCCCAGATACCCACGTGGCATTAATAGAAACCCTAGAGGAGATAGGCCTACCCCAAATATCCAGCGAGCAGAGAGACGAACTGGAATTGGAGATCACTGCCGAAGATGTGAGAGAGGCTATCGGGTCGCTCGCCACCAACAAGGCCCCTGGTAGTGACGGCCTTCCGCCGGAATTTTATAAAACATATGAATCTATTCTCACCCCCATCCTGCACGAAGTTTACCAGGAGGCCTACGCAAACGGGATCTTGCCCAACACTTTGAAAGAGACTATAATCATCCCCATGCTAAAGCCGCACAAACCACCCACTGATTGCGACTCCTATCGACCTCGGCCATGCTAAATTATGACAGCAAGATTCTTACCTCAATATTGGCCAGCAGACTTGCTAGAGTGATGGGGTCCATAATTCACAAAGACCAGAACGGATTTGTTCCCGGACGCAACACCACACCTAACCTGAGGAGGCTTCAGCACATCATGGCCGAAACTTACAAATCCGAGGAAGACCTAGTGATATTGTCACTTGACGCCATCAAGGCCTTCGCTCCATCTATTGGGAGTGGCTTGTGGAGGTCTTGAGGAATTTTGGTTTTGGTAAGGGATTCATTAGATGGATCCAGGTACTCTACAATTCTCCAAGGGCCAGGGTCAAGACAGGCAGAACAGTCTCAGAATCCTGGGAAATACAGAGGGGTACGAGACAGGGATGCCCACTCTCGCCCATGCTGTATATACTGGGTCTAGAACCGATCGCCATATACTTCCGGCAACAGTTCTTCGATGCTGGCATTAAGTTGGGCAATGTCTATAATATAATATCATTGTATGCAGATGACGTCCTTCTCTACCTAAGGAACCCCGAGGTCAATGCACCGACAGCACTGGAGGTACTTGATAACTTTGCGAAATACTCTGCAATACAGTTTAGCAGACACAAATCCTCTGCACTCCCTCTAGCCAGATTGCAACACATTCCAGCAAACGATCTCCCGCCTACAGGGATAAAGTGGCAACTAGACAAGTTCCGGTACCTAGGAATCAATGTGGGCCACACTCCGCAGCTCACACATGAGCACAATACTGAAGTTGCAGTCACCAACCTCTGGCGATCTATAAAATTCTGGTCCAAACTCCCACTAGCGATGGTGGGAAGAGCGATGATTGCCAAAATGATAATTCTCCCCCAATTCCTGTACTTCTTTGTGAACATTTCCCACTATGTTCGGCCAAACTTCTTCAAGAAACTAGAGGCTATCATCGGGGACGTTCTGTGGGGCCCCCACAGGCACAGACTGTCACTGGCCACGTTAACTCTGCCACATAAAGAGGGAGGAATAAAACTCCCAGATCTCCAGCTCTACTACCTGGCCGCCGAGCTCAGCCATATCACGAAGAGGTTGTCAGATGAACCATCTGCCGAATTAGGGCTACTGAAGCAAATTTCATAACAACCTAATCCCCAAAGAAACTCTATGGTACCCTCTCCGGCAACCCTTGGACATCCCCCTAATCGTTGAGCTCGGCAGGAAGATATGGGCCAAGACCTGCTACATAAGGAAGGTGAAACACCCATACTCTCCTGACAACCATATAATGGTTGATGTGTGCAAAACGAATGCACAGATCTCCATAGCTATGAGATGGTAAGAAGCCGGCATATACATGTGGGGGGGACATGTTCGGAGAAGGGGGATTCAGGGACTTTGAGTCGCTACAGGACAATGAAGGACTATCCAAGGGCCAATTCTAGGGCTGTACCGAATAGCATATTTAGTATTCGGCCGGATACCGAATAGTTTGTCAACTATTCGGCCGGAGCCGAATAGTGAGCCGAATAGTTTTTTTTTTTAGGCAAACATATTCTAGGGCATACAAAATCAGCATTTCAATGAATAAACTAAGGAGGCATTCTATTGCATGGGTACATATTTATTAATTGGACACATCTCTGTAAGCTTATGAGAAAAGACAAAGAAAAAATACAAAAATGACGGGAAAAGTCCTCACTCTTAGTAAGAGTAACCTGTAAGGGGAAGGTTGTATTTTAGGAAAACAAGCCTTTCAACATTTTCAGCTAAGAGGCTGCTTCTGTGTTCGGAATAAATATCTCCAGCTGAACTGAACACTCTCTCGCTGTCCACACTGGTAGGAGGAGGTGCCAAGTACACACGCGCAACTTTTGCCAACCCTGGAAACCGAACACTGTTCATGTCCCACCACTCCAGCGGGTTTGCAGTTTTAGGGAGCAGCGGCTCTCTCAAAAAGATAGTGAGCTCAGTGTCCAGGGAACTTATGGACTGACTCACACCAGCCGTGGACTGCTCAACAACACTGTCCCAGAATGCCCATATGCCACATGGTGGAACGCTCTTCTTGGGTGGTGGCTCATCCTCTTGTGGGTCAGGGTCTGCAGGTTGCCCCTCAGGAGGGGAGGACTGCTCGCAGAGGGCTAAGGCAGTAGAGTGCATAGAACATTTCACATTGTTGGCCACAACATCATTGCTGAAAAATGTTAATTTGAACCGCGGATCGATGCCTGTTGCCACACAGTAGATAGATATAGCCTCAATGTCTTTGAATCTTGCCTCTACAGCCTTCAATAACTCTGCTTTCACTAGCTTCACACCAGTGTCCCTAACCTCGCCAGAGCTCAGGTAGGCCCTTAAAGCTTTCACAGCAGGAACAACCAAGGAGATGCTTGATGCATGAGAGCAAATCTCCTTTGTGAGCTCTGCAAAGGGTGCCAACAAAGATAAAACATTTTCTGCCAAAAGCCACTGGCAGGCAGAAAGATTTGACACTTTATCGTCCTCCGCACAGTACAAACTTACTGGCCGCCTCTGCCCCACCAGTCGCCCCAGCATCAAAAAGGACGAGTTCCACCGTGTAGATACATCTTGAATCAATTGCAATTCAGGCAGCCCTAGATCTTTTTGCAGTGCGTGCAGGCGGGACGTGGCCGAACTAGAATGTTTGAAGTGGCCTACAAGTTTCCTTGCATGTGCCATCATGTCTGACACAGATCTTTGCACAAAAAGGCCATCATGGATGCAAAGCTGTAGGGTGTGAGCAAAACACCCCACACTAGCTAGGTCTGCTTCTCTGAAGGCCTTGCACATGTTAGCGGCATTATCCCGAAGAATGACGTGCACTTTGGAATGGCTAATTTGCCACCTTTCTAGCATTTCTTGAAATGCTAATCCTATTTTGGCACCAGTATGGCTTCCACCAAAAGCCTCGCACTGCAACAAAACTCCATGCCTTTTCATGTTGCTGGCCAGCCAATGCCCTGTTAGGCTCATAAAAGATTTCACAGTGTTATCAGATGTCCAAATGTCCACAGTAAATGCAATTTTCTCAGCCCTCTGAACCTCTGAAGCAATAAACTGGCTCACTTTCTCATACAGGTCGGGGATGATGCGCGTTGAAAAATATTTACGTGATGGAACCTTGTACCTAGGCTCCAATTTATGGAGTAAACGCACAAAACCAACATCCTCAACAACAGAAAATGGTTGCAAGTCTAGCGCTATCATTTCGCCAATACTGCGATGCACTGCATGTGCGGAAGGGCTGTCCAGAGGCCACGCTTGTTTTTTGTCCAGACAATCTTTAATGGACAGCTGTGACAATGCCCTCTTGCACTTTGCGGGAGACACATTGCTATTGATTCTCCCAACAACTGCCTCTTTTTTCCTTTCATATTGGACATATTCATTGTGATGTTTGGACCGCAGATGGTTGGTCAGTGCTGATTTGCTGCACTGTCTCGAGTTTGCAGATCCACGAGACAAAACTGCAAGGCACACAGAACACACTGCCTTGGAGTTATCGTCCATTTTTATGGTAAAGTAATCCCACACAGGGCTGGTTTTCTCCTTGGTGCTACTCATGCCGACAACGAAGGGGGTTCTGCAGCTCTGAGGGATAGGGTTTCTGCTGGGCACGTCTCCTAGCTGTTGCTTGTGGGCCTTTAGGTAAATCAGAAGCTCGTACTGGTGACAAAGAAATGTAAAGCAAAAGTCAAACTTAATTTTTTGGCGGGGCAGTACTGCATGATGGCTCTGGGCTCTGACGTGGTATCAGGGTTCCCTTTAAAAAAGTTTTTGAAAAAACCTTTTATCAAAAATAATTTAACTATGTAAAAAACCAAAATATGAACGACAAAAACCTCACTTGAAATTGCCAGGAGTTGGTGTCATTATGTACATCCATTGACGGCAGCAAGCATAATATAGCAGTCTTTCATTTAATCAGGCGTATGAGTGTTAACCTCTCACCGCAAGCTTCCCCTGAATAGTAAAACCCCCATAGTACTCACCAGGATTGTGGGCACTAAGCAGGCATCTGCATCAAGGTGGTGTAAGTCCGTCTCAGGGGTGAGCTTCCTTGGTACGTGCTGTGTCTTTTCTGGGCTGTGGTATAACTAAAGTAAAGAAAAGGATGATGTTACTGCTAGACAAGTGTTGCAGGATTAAGAAAATGCACAATTATTCCACTCTTCACATTTTGTCACAAGTCTACAAGAACAAATACATGGCCCAGGACAACTGGATCATAAGATCAAGAAACTATGGCCTAAAAGGAACAAACTATGAGACTCTTTGGGACGCAGAAGTCCCATCACAGCCAGTGGGACTGAGATCCACTCATAAAATATTTCAGACACAGAACTCTATGGAGGGCAAGGCTAAAAGCAACCCTGGGGGCTGCTCCAGCAGGGACATCATGCCACAATGGAGGGGGTGGGGGAACATGGGAGAACATTGCGGGACAACAGTGGGGGTGGGCGGGAACATGGGAGATCATCATGGGACAATTGAGGGGTGGGGGTAAATAGGAGTGCATTGCGGGACAAATGTGGGGGTGGGGGAACATGGGAGAACATTGCGGGACAACAGTGGGGGTGGGGGTAAATGGCAGAACATTGCAGGACAACAGTGGGGGTGGGCGGGAACATGGGAGATCATGTGACAATTGAGGGGTGGGGGTAAATAGGAGTGCATTGCGGGACAAATGTGGGGGTGGGGGAACATGGGAGAACATTGCGGGACAACAGTGGGGGTGGGGGTAAATGGCAGAACATTGCAGGACAACAGTGGGGGTGGGCGGGAACATGGGAGATCATGTGACAATTGAGGGGTGGGGGTCAATGGGAGTACATTGCTGGACAACTGTCGGGGTGGGGGGAACATTGGAGAACATTGCGGGTCGGGGGGCACATATCCCCAGCTACCGGCTTTGGCCCGGTGGCCCGACAAACACAACATTATTGCGGTGAGGCCGCGGGGGTTCCCTGTGGCCCCGCGGACTCACCGTGCTCAAGGGGTGAGGGGGGCACATTTCACAGCGAGGCCGCCGGGGTCGGCAAAGTGCCCCGGCGGCCTCATAACTCTGGGGGGGCCGCTCATGTAGGAGCGGCCCCCCAATGCAAAATAAACGTCGGGCCACCGGCTTTGCACCGGTGGCCCGACAAACACAACATTATTGCGGTGAGGCCGCGGGGGTTCCCTGAGGCCCCGCGGCCTCACCGTGGTGAGGGGGATGGGGGGGCACATTGGAAATCGAGGCCGCCGGGGTCGGCAAAGTGCCCCGGCGGCCTCATGAGTCTGGGGGGGCCGCTCCTGTAGGAGCGGCCCCCCAATGCAAAATAAACGTCGGGCCACCGGCTTTGCACCGGTGGCCCGACAAACACAACATTATTGCGGTGAGGCCGCGGGGGTTCCCTGAGGCCCCGCGGCCTCACCGTGGTGAGGGGGATGGGGGGGCACATTGGAAATCGAGGCCGCCGGGGTCGGCAAAGTGCCCCGGCGGCCTCATGAGTCTGGGGGGGCCGCTCCTGTAGGAGCGGCCCCCCAATGCAAAATAAATGTTGGGCCACCGGCTTTGCACCGGTGGCCCGACCAGCATACATGCAATTACTGCGGTGAGACCGCGGGGGTGCAGGGCACCCCCGCGGCCTCACCGTGATGAGGGGGTATGGGGGGGGTCACTTACCTGGTGATTTCTCTGGGTCCGGGTGCTGGCATCTGCTGGAATCCGTCTGTTGGCATAGGAAGCAAGGGAAGGGAAGAACTGTTCCCTTCCCTCGCTTCCTATTTCAACACGTTAGGCTGGTTCCTCTGTGGTCAGACTGCAGAAGCCAATAGGCAAACAGCTTGTTTGGCTTCTGCAGCCTGAACACTGTCAAACATTCTATGATTGGCTGTCATCTCCCAAACAGGGAGAGGGCAGCTAATCATAGAAAGTGGACTTCGGCTTCGAGTCCCTAAACAGAAACTATTCTGCCGAAGCCGGATAGCTGTATTTCAGCCGAACTTCGGCAGAATAGGGACTCGAAGCCGAAGTTCGGTACAGCCCTAGCCAATTCCTCTGGTACCATAGGCTCAAACAGGCCGCCAAGAAGCAGTGGAACAGCTGGCCAGAGGAACCCACCCCGGATCCGGTGCTGCAGGAACTGCACAACCTCTTGGATGGATGGAGACCAATCTCCAGGCTTTACAACGAGCTCATCGATGAACCTAATCCCAAAGGAATGGCACTGAAGGAGAGATGGGAAGCAGATCTTGAAACACCACTCACCGATAAGGAATGGGAGAGAGCATTAATATACCCCAAGAAAGTGTCGAGAAACTCCAGATTTGGTCAAATACAACTGAACGTCCTTTACCGGACATACATGACTCCTCAAAGGGTTGCTTCATTCAACGAGAAGGTCTCGCCGGTGTGCCCATGGTGCGGGAACGACAAGGCGGACATGATCCACATGTTCTGGACCTGTACTAGGGCTCAAACATATTGTGAAGTTGATGGACATTTCATGTATATTAGTTAACAGAACCATAGCAATGGCCTGGAAGACACCTGCAGGCAAAAAAAAAGAGGTGATGGCTGGAAGGTTTAGACTGAATCTTAACCACTGGCATTGCTCGGGGCAACCCTCCAGACCATCGTTCTTCGCCTGCCAAGCCATTACAGAAGGGGAAAGACCATATGCAAATCAGGCTTGGCCCCACCCCAAAAGGGGAAGTCCAGCCCGAACTGCAGGCCCAGGCACGAACGGTGGTTAAACGAAATGGCGAGATGGACGGCTGCCGAAACCAGGGCCTGGCAGGAAGGAACCATATCCAGTGGGGATGTCGCAAGTGGCACTCTGGACTC
Organism: Ambystoma mexicanum; assembly: GCF_040938575.1. Taxonomy (NCBI): domain Eukaryota; kingdom Metazoa; phylum Chordata; class Amphibia; order Caudata; family Ambystomatidae; genus Ambystoma; species Ambystoma mexicanum. The sequence goes on from NC_090921.1 coordinate 1,478,912,496, forward strand.
CTGGAAGGCCCTTTTGAGAGACATGCGCTTCAACGCAGACCATAAGCCTCCCTGAGAACCCATAACGCTCTGCAGTAACAGATCTCTTGCACCATCACAGAGTCGATGCCCCCTGAAACTGTTTCCCCTCACTTCCCGAGTAACCAGTATTTTGTTTTTCACACGCCATCCCGGACTCTAAACGCATCACCACACAAAGACTGTTGTTTATGTTGTTCTTTCTTTTTTGTTTTAGTTTGTAAGTTTGTATTCTTTTATTTTTGCCCCAAAACCAATAAAATACTTTTAAAAAAAATGGATTAAAAAGGATGGGTGTTTTCACTATGGAATATAGCAGTGCTGGACAGTAGCAAGAAGGCCTCATTTCTCATGTGTCGCAGTTAAAAAGCAAATTGAATCACAAAGTGAATCTCAGCAGACGAACCAAGAAGCCAAGGTCTTATCAAACTGGAGTGAACTAACATTGGATACAAAATCGTGTGAAAGAACAAAACTGTTTAGAAGGCATGAACATAACAAGGAAGACGTCGGAGGTTTATTAAAAAATAGTATTAAATACACAAAAAGGCCCAATTCCATGGTCTCCAGTCACAGAAGCATGACTTTGGATGAACAAAATGATCACACCCACACACGAAGGCAGACCGTGCTTCTCACTCCCTAAATTTCTCAGAGCTAAGAACACTGCCAAGGCCGAGCTTCAAAGGCCTAATTGACAGTAGACCAGTGAGGTGATGATTGATATGCTAATTGGCTGGAAGCTAATGTTAAAGCGACCTCGTCAGCACCTGGGTGGCCAGCCTGCATGCTGCTAGACGTAGGTGGAAAAGTACTGACGGAGATTAGAGTGCCAACCAATTGGAGAGGACCGTGTAATTAGGGGTCCTATGGTTGTGTAAACCAATGGGATGTTGTGTGTTTAGTGACGTTCATAGTGGTCATTTTTAGGCAAGGGCTTAGTTGCCCCACCTGATGTTAAGTAACCAATCACATAGTCACACATTTTTAGACTAGTATGGATTGTAGACTTAGATGTTCGCTCAGAGCCAGTCATCCATGCACGTAGGTTTTTGTAGTTTGCCACGTAGAATGACGTTGGTTCCTAGGTAGGTTAACGTCATTGATGATGAGTATTCCTTATAAGATCTCTGTTTTTACTAAGAATGTTTGAGTAAGAGGATCGAGCGAGTTCGTTGATGTTAGTTATGCTCCCAGTTTTAGATACTTGATATTAAAACACTCTTCCTTTTGCCAACTTCCTGAATCGTCTCCATTATTGATGTATGAGTAAAGTCTGCATCCCCATCCTTCTCCAGGGTAATTGCTACTCATCAAAGAGGCTGGGGTATATCCAGTTCACAATAAGGGAATATGTTGAAATAATCTCATTACGTTGGAGCGGTTTAATATCGGGCCATCTTTCACTTTAAGTAGACGCTCCAATCCCAAAATATTTGCCACTTGAATTCCGCTACCGATCTTCTATTGATTTTGTCTTTTATTGTCTCTCACAAACTTTAAAGAATCAAGATTTTTTTTTAAATACTGCCAGTTTCAAAAAACGGTTGCTTTTTCTTATCACACAGGGCTTTCAAGGATTGATAATTCGCATGAGCCAACCATTATATGTTAGCTGCAAGCCTTTTCTCTACCAGAGTCAAAAATTGAGTTTTGCCATTCTGTACACCCCCTAGCTTAATACCATCGGCAGTCTGGAAGTTAGCTGACTGGCATGTCGACCAAGCTCCCTTCTGAATGTCGTTCACCACTTTTACAGGTTCAAAATCCAACGAGGTTGATGTTGACAAGTTATTTAACACTTTATCCATATCCTCTGCTTCCGGGTCACCCTTATGGATCGTATAGGCTGATAAATTCACCAATCTTAGTCTTCAGAAGTAAGATGGCCATCTGATCGGGCAAACGGTAAACATAAGCAATCCCAACTCTTTTGGGCCGCCTCCTCCTGCTCATGGCCCGGCAGCTGGCACATTTTATTATTCGATATCTGATCGCTGGGCGGTAGCGGAATTGATAGATTTTGCAAAAAGGGCCTGGCACTGTTTGATTTCCTATTTTTCTGAAGAGGATAGTTTTTAGTTTGGGCCACCTGTTTTGAGCCTTCGTTACAAAGTTTACACTTCTTTGTTTTCTGAAATATCAGAAAAGAGGAATCCACCAAACAGGTGTTTTCTACAATTTCCGACAATATTGCCAGGGCCACTTCCAATTGAGGAGCTGAATTCTTTCATTCTCAATATCCAAAGGTTTTGCCATTATAGTAACTAAAGATGGAACTTGAGGGTTTATCCCACCATCTCTACAAATCGAAGGCCCCAATATTTCATCTGCAGAGGTTTCCTTCACTGGAGTTTAACTCAGATCCCTTCCCACCAATTTAGATATAGTATCCTCCGGTAGTGTAGAGGACAGCCTTCCTTTCTGGCTCTGGATTGTTGACTTCACATGTAAGATCTCCAGCAAGGATCCTAATAGTCGTTTCTTATCCACCCGTTCCAAATCAAGAGCTTCTTGCAACCTCTGTTGTAACAATTTCAAACATTCGGCCTTACGGTCCACTCTGGATTGGATGGAGGTGACAAAGCATTCAATATACGTCGATTTGGATTGTACCATTGCCATCAGCATTGCATGATCTTTCATGTTATCATCTATGGATTCATAGCTTCAGGAAAGGGTGACAATGGAAAATTTAGTGCTGACATCATGCTACGTTGTGATTTGAAGGCTGTTGAATTTAAAGTGTGCAACGGCCCTCTCGTCATTTTAGAAAATACCGAATCCTACAAGGAGTGGTAGAAGATGATGACAAAAGAGTTTGGCAATCTATTGGAGCTGGTTCTGGGTTGGTTGAAAACAAGATGAACCTTTGATGAGGTAGTCCTGTTGGGCCCAATTCATTAAGAATATCAATTGAGCGTGTTTCAGTGGGTATATTTTGAAAGGGCAATACAGAAGACACTTGAGGAGTCTGTCTTTTGCTGAAGTCCTAATTCATTCTGAGGCTCCACCTTGGATGCCTTTTTGTAGCGATTTATATTTTTGCTCCAATTTCTTTTTAATAAAGACAATGTCTCTTGTTAATCTAGCAGCAAGTGGAGATAGGCAAGCTCTTTATTTACCTGGTGGTCTCCCCCCCCCGTCCCCCGCAAAAACAGGTTGGTTAAGGGTGCAGCAGACTATCATCCAAAATTGTACATTTCTGGATCCTCCTTCCTATGATCCTCGGCTAATGCTGTATCCCCTACAACTACCTGTGCTATAGCTGGTTCGAGGTTGTCGGTAGTTGCTGCCACCCCCAGACTAACACTCACCGCCCTCGGTTCACATCGGGGACCTTGGCTACTCCTTGCCCCAAGTAAACATCCTTATTGCATCCCCCAGTCGATTTGGGGCTATCCACCTCAATCGACCTGCGTCCTCTAGTCTATAGGGAAGACCAGCCCCGTAGAGTCACTACTTCCAAAATGTCAGCATCCTGATCAAACAAACTGTTTTGCAGGTCTCCGCACACTTCTACCACACAAAGGAAACATTCAACTTCACTCTGCCTGGGTCCCTTATCGGGTCAGGGCATCTGCGTTGGTTATCCGGGTGCTAGAGTTGCCTATGTAGGTTCCTTGCTCCCCTATTGCCTGTAGGTTCTGTTATGCTTTGGGAATTTTGGTAAGATCTGGAAACTGAGTGTGGGCGGCAGCCATCAGAACAACAAATTACTTAACTTTGGTGATGTTCTTTCTTATGGATTAGTCCTGTCTCCCACAGATTCCTCATCCCCCTACCAATTCATATTCAGTGCTCGTAATGCTCGTAACCTTTAGCAGTTATGTGCCTTCTTAGCCTCATAATTGGCCCTCGCCACTGGCTAGTGAAAATGTACTTAGTGAGTAACAAATGATGGGCTGCATGTATATGAAGAATTGAGGTTGCCGAGTAACTTTTAATGCCCGGTTAGTAGCTTGCAGTTTAAAATGTTTACCCCTGCTGGAGAATGTCTAAAATGCATTCTCTGGTGTAGGAATGAATAACCCATCAGAATGAATATTTCCAAAGGTAAGCAATTTGTTGTTCTAACCGAAGGTGTTGACTAAAGGCAGTCTAGATCTCCTGAAAACTGTATAAATCTCCCCCAAAAAAATGTTTTCAGTCTTTTGCAGAGGCGCAAATTACATTGTTAGACCTATGCTGCACCTTCCCAAACATTTCAGAATCTCCATATCATTTCTCAAATCTGCAGAGTATTTAATGTCTGTGCTCATAAGCAATCTCCATTTTCTGCAGAAAAATATGATCTGCCTGTTTGGACTCTGTTGTTGCCCCTTCTTTGAGAGAGCGAGATCAGAAGCAGGAACATGGTCTCTGGCATGCTCGTGGAACAGTTACCCTCCACGTAGTACCATTGGATATGGCCTCCATCCATCCCTCTGGCATAGTGAACCCTGCCTGCCAATGTCTCATGCAAGTTTGTATTCATCCATCTAGCGGTTCTTGTTCTTCTTTGCCCTCCCTGGGCGAATCTTCAGAAAACCTGTTTAAAATATTCAGAATTGGCTGTGATTTCTTTTTGGTAGCGTTCATGCAGTCCACCCGCCAGTGTCGAAACAAACAGTTCTGAAATCGTTGTTCTTATGGTCCAAAGTCAGTCAGATTATGGATAAATTTGCCTGGTACTTCCTTCTGGTTCATGGATTCAGCAGCCAAAATCCATTTAATATTTTTACAATGTTGTTGAACGGCTCAGATTCCATATAACTGCATTTCCCACTTCCTCTCCCCACTCGGAGCACACTCAGGCTCTTTCAAATCGGTTTGCAGCATAGGATCCACAAATTTCACTCCAGTATCTATCATTCCAAGATGGTAGCTGGACACATTTCTTTTAAGTCTGGCTTTAATCTTGTATTTGTATTGAGTTTGCAATTCTAACTGGCAAGATCTTTGTCTTTGGTTTTTATCTTTTTAACGTTGAATCGAAACATGAAAACCAAGTTGAGTTTCCTTGTGGGCCTATATGCGTATTCGTTTAAAAATTCAGTGTGTATCTGCCGAGCAGGTATTGTGCCATGTGAGAGTAAATATTTTCTATCAGCGTTTATATGGGGCATTGAAGTTTCCCTATTCCGTATAACTCTTGTTCACCCCACACAAAACGTCTGTAAACGCATTCAAATATTCAGAGTAGTTTTATTTGATATACTTTTGGGAGATTCCATTCTTGAAAAGTATCTTGTGCATGTAGTCACCTCTGTAATATTATACAAAGGAGCAATATTCCCCAGAGGAAGAAAAATGCTACACAAAATGCCAAGTGCATGATCTGCAACAGCAAATGTTGTGTCGTTATTTTTGTTGAAACATTGAATTATAGCTGGTTAGCTATCAACTTGGATCTGTATTCCTCTGAAGGATTCCGACTGACCTCTGATGGACAATGAGAATGAATCTAAAGTTTTATTATCATTTGGAATTCCAAGGTGGGATACAATTTGTGGTTGACAACTAGCCATCTATGATTTTTTGCTGCTTCCTTTTTCTTCCCCCTTTTCCCATGCATCAACATTACAGGGGTTGGAGAGAGGGAGGCATGAGGGAACTATTTACAATATTCCCCTGACCCCATAGCATCCCAGAAAGAAGAGGGGGGAAAATACCTACCACAGAAAATACTGTATCCATTTGCTCTCATGTCAGCATTTAATTATGAAATCCAGAATTCCAGAATTCTCTGCTCTTTTTAAAGTGGAACTGTGAGTGAACAATGGCATGATTTTATGGGAGAAAGTAATTTAATGTGGACATCCTACAGTCTGTTACTGATGTTTTTGTGTTTTTTTCTTCTAGGAGATTTATCTGTGCTGCTTGTTCTGTTTCTGAACCAGAAGATCGATTCAATGTTGATGAGTATTCTGAAATGTTAAACGTCATCAAGCCAGTCATCTACATGACCGTTCTGGAGCTTATTAATACTCACAAGGTACATGTTTTGGTCATAGACTGCCATGTCACTGACTCACATTATACAGTGTGCTTTATGCAACAAAAGTATCCCATGTCTGTCCGTGGGTTCTTTGAGGTGACATATGGTGCTCAGTTTGCTGAATTAGCCACTAACTATTCTCTTTACTTCCTAAGGTATTGTTAGAGCACCAGGATTCCATTGCGCCAGACCATCATGACCCATTGCATGAGCTGCTAGAAGATTTGGGCGAGTTGCCTTCGGTTGAATCTCTAATGGGTAAAGAAAGGGCAACATATTCAAGCATGTCTGTCTGTTGCTGTTTAACTTTCTCAGATTTCTCTCTGAAATATCGTAATCCGTTTAGAGCCAAGGGTGCAATTTCTCTTTGGTAATATCCATTCACTACAGCAAAATACTGTATCGGCGACCGATTGCGAAGGGTACTAGAATCCTACACTTTAATGGTTTTATACAATTCCCATATATAACTACCTTCATTATTTATTTCCAAGCTTCTGAAATGTTCAAAAATCTGAATTCAATGTTTGCAGGTGTGCTTTGACATTTTTGAAAGGCAGACACTTGCTACCCTTTTCCGTTTATTGTGTTGAAGCCCAAAAAATGTTGTGGCAACAGGGCTTTGGAACTCGGTCTCACAATGACCACCATATGCTGAAATATACACAATTTAAAACATATGTTCACTTGGTTTATTTCTATTCTATACATTTTGCAACTGTTGCATCCATAATACTTGAAAATTGTATGACTCGATCACCTAATATTGTTTGTGGAAATACTGGCCAGTATGTTTTCACTTTTATTTCTTTTGTAGTCTGTTGCGGAATGAAAAGCATTCCTACTAACATCTGATTTCTAATGGATTGTGTCCTCCAAGGATTCCTCATCTTAGATATATTCTCCTGCTTAGCAGCACTTACTTTTTCCCAGCAGGGGGTGTCATGAGACCTGGCGTCAAGGTTCCTCGAGTCGTCTGCTTTGACACTGGATGAGACGTCGACATTGGTAGCGTGTACAGTGCCCCGTGACCTCAGTTCCTTCTTTCTTCATGCCCAGCACGCTACTCGGGAACACGTTAATTCGCCTCTGAGATATATTCGGACCCAAATAAAAACAAAAAAATCTTGTGCCTTCAAACCTTGATCTACTAAGTGATTGGGGCACTAAAACATTGCTTGCTGATCCCCGCAGAATTTGTTTGTGGTTCCTCGGTACCGATTACTGTTGGCATGCAGGTGCAACGTCCAAATAAGGTACAGGCTGTGCAAGTTCTATTAGCATAGAGAGCTGGTTCTTTCAGTGTCAGGATTTATTGGCATTTGTTTAGCATTTCTGTCCATGTGTGAATTGCACTTAGTTTTGACACATTTGCAAAGAGCATTATCCACAGCAAAACATTCTGGCAATTATATTTAGAGTTTAGGCCCATGCAGCTTCAAGGGTTTCTTATCCACCATCATTGAATTAGGATGTGCCTTGTTTTCAGATAAGAGATAGAATGTGTTGTTTTTGTAGTTGGGGAAAGTTTGTTGCCAAGCAGTGCAAGCATTAAGTAGGAAAGACATAGATTTTTACTAGCAAGAGGTCCATCTGCCCCATTAACCAGAGTCCTGCCATTTTGAACTAGGCCCTGTTAAAGTCTGTGACTTACTGCCTTCAGGGCTCTAGGTCACATTTCTGAGCTGTAAACGGATATGGGGGCGCGACAGGGGTGCTCTGTTTTTCAGTTCTACGAAGCTGACTAACCCTCCTGGATGTATTTGCCATTGTAATCCAGTTTTTCTTGCAAATCGTGTACTCCTTATTGATTCTTTGGATTGTTTTTTTATCGATCAGATTTTGGGCCTACTGTACACTACTTTGTTGCGGAATTTCATCTCATGTCAAGACAGGACGCCAAAAACCCTAAAGGGGAGAGAGCCTCCAAATTGACCCTGTGTCGTTCCACTTCAAGGTCGCCAAGTACGACAGTCAAGACGCAAACCCGACTAAGGCAAATGCCCTGTGACAGAAAAATCGATGCAGAGGAAACAGTCGAAGAAGCACCGTAAGAGACCTCACTCAAGGAGTGACTCCCATCATGTCTTCTTCCTCATCAAAGAAGAAGAGAAGTAGTAGTAGGAGGAGGTACTTATCCGCAGACTTGTCTGTAGTTAAACTGGTAAACTTCCCTTCAATGCATTGCTTTTCTCCCACAGATTCCTCATCATGATAGATATCCATCATCCAGCTCTGCTGTTCGTAAAGTTTTTCGACAGGGGGGGGGCATAGTGGACCTCGACTCGGCCGTTGATCCAGCTTGTCCGGCTCTCGATCGTCGGCTGCAGAAGTGGAGGCATTGTGAATATATAGCATGTCACTACGCCCCATGCTTCAGTTCCTTTTTTCTGCGCGCTTGCACGCTGCATCGGGAACGTGTCTCAAGTTTACTCTGTTCTTTTCGTACTATTGTATATTTTACATATTTTCACAAAACCCTGGCGCAATGTCGTCTCACCGGGTTTTGGCTTCAAGCGATGCCGCAATTACGAGGCCAAAATGTCCATGACCGACCCCCATGACTTCTGCCTATGCAGTCTAGGTGTTAGTCATAACACGGAGAACTGCGCGTCATGCACAAAGATGCAGCTGAAATCCCTAGACGAGAGCGCTGGGAAACTGGCCTTGAGCCGACCAGTTCCCAAATCTCTGGCTCGGCCGGTCCCCGTAGGCCGACACTGAGGAGCCCCCCTCCCAACAAGGGGAAGGAACAACATTGTAAGAAGACCAAGAAACAGTCCCATTCCAGGAGCCATTCCTCGTCTTCCTTGCGGAAAAAGAAGCAGCACCACCGCCATCGACGCAAGTCCAGCTCGGTGGGGCCGACCACTCGGGAAGAGTTTTAAGACTTGAATGTTAGAAATGTTTAAGTTGCAAGCTACTGTAGGTGCGGCTTTGGCCCCTGACCACCATGCTTTGCCGGCTCTCGTGCTCTCGACCCCAAGCAAGCCATTCCGTCGACATTGTCGCCGTAGAAAATGTCTTCGGGTGTTCCTGCCAGGCATAAGTCACCGGAGGGCCGTAAGGCTGAGGCCCCTGACGTCCATCGGTTGTCAGTGTGTCCCTTTGTACCCAGAGAACCTTTGGCATCGAAACCTATTCTGAAGCCCTCTGCGCCGATAGTTGGCGATGGTTCATTTGTGCCGCTGTCGAGATTGGCTTTCTTTGATTCCATGAATTCCATATTTGGCAACGATGACCCAGAGGACTCGGTCGACCCCGTTTAGACAGAAGCCAGTGGCATAGATTTTTTTCTTTTGGTCTAGGCCGATATATTGGCTCTAGCTCAGGGTCTACATGACGCCAGTGGTATGGATACCTCCCCAGGCCTGGAATTACAGCAAAGCCAGCCCCATGCCTATGTTGAAGGCGTTCACTACCACCCGTCTGTCTTACTGACATTTTGGACGAGAGTCCTACAGTTGAGGACAATATGCCTTTCAACCCATCCATTGCGGACCGCTTCGCCTCCTTATGGCAGCACCCTTGTACCATTCTCCCTGTGAATGCCAATTTTACAGGGAAGTATGTGCCGGTTAGAGGAGGCCCTTCTTTCCTCACCACACACCCTTCCCCAGAAGGGTTGGTTGTACAAGCTGCTACTATTCCCACCAGACCTGCAGCATCTACCTCTAATCTGCCTACGGACAGAGAAGGGAAATAATCTCTCATTGTCGAGAAAGGTGTTCACCTCCGGTAGCGTGGCGCTCAAAGCCACTAACGTGGTTTCGCCAAATACTAGTTTGGTTTATGGAAGGCAGTGGAACATGCTGCTGAATATGTCCCGGAGGGTGCCATGCATGACGGATTTTTACAGTTGGTGGAGAATGGGAAGGGTGTAGCAAAGCAGTTGTTGCAAACGGGCCTGGACGTAGCAGATTGTGTTGGCAGATCAATGGGTTCAGCAGTCAGAATGAGACGTCAAGCCTATCTTAAAAAGTCTGGATTCTCTCCAAATGTACAAAACAGGCTGCTGGACATGCCCTTTGAAGGTGGCATGCTTTTTGGGCAGAAAGCATACAAATCCTTGGAGGAATTCAAGGAGTCGAAATTGGCTGCTAAAAATTTGGGCCTAGCAGCGCAGCTGGCCAAACCTGCCTTCAGCTTCGTCTCCAGGTACAGAAGCTATAGACTTGGTGCCCTATGGCAGGAATGCACAGCTCCTGCAAGCCAGGCATGGGCAGAGGCGCTTCTCGCATCCCAGAGTGGCCTCTAGAGGCCAACAAGCAGCAGCAGCAGCATTGTCACCCGCGCCCTCTAAGATACTTTGATTTCCTCTCCCACGATGCACTGGTTGATGGATGGTTGGCAAGGCATTGGCACCAGTGGCAGGTAATAACCTCTGACGCCTGGGCCATGCAGTTGATTCTGTCAGACTGTCTGCCTTTTCTGAAGAGTCCTCCACACAGACTACCACCCCCAATCCAACCGCTGGACAGCAGCTCCAGGAAGAACTGAGAGCCCTGTTGTCGAAGGGTGCTGTGGAACAGGTACCTTCTGATCAGAGAGTGTTGGGTTTATATTCCCAGTATTTCCTGGTGCCCAACAAGGGAGGAGGTCTCTGTCCCATCCTGGACTTCAAGGCCTTGAACAAGTTCCTGAGGAAGGACAAATTCAGGATCGTGACATTGAGAGGGAATTCTCCACGCTTGCAAACTAATGGACTGGCTGTTGTCAATAGACGTACAGGACGCTTATTTCCATGTGCTGATAAAACCAAAGCACAGGAAGTTCTTAAGGTTCCTCATTGGAGACCAGCACTATCAGTTAGGAGTACTTCCCTTTTGGTTGACCTCCGAGCCAAGGGTCTTCACCAAGCTCATGGCAGTAGTGGTGGCTCAGCTCATGAGATCCAGGGTCCATGTATTTCCCTACCTGGACGACCGGCTGATCCGAGGGAAGTCAGTGGGACAGTTCTTGTCTCGTCTCCAAGACACCTGCCTACTACAACAAAAGCTGGGCTTCACCCTCAACTTGAAGTCCCACTTGACACCAGTTCAGCGGCTCCAGTTCATCAGTGTGTTCCTAGACACCTGGGTAGAGAAGGCTTTTTCTCCCGAGGAGAGAGTCAGCAACATAGCCCAGATGGTGCATTTGTTTCAGAACCATGCCACTCTTCCAGCGGCTTCCTTCCTCTGCCTCTTGGGTCTCATGGCCTCCTGTATTTTTATAGTGCCAGAGACCAGCCTGCATATGAGATCCCTCCAATGGCTCCTGAGGGGCCAGTGGTCTCAGTACCTGCGGTTCACCTTTCGGTGTCCACCCAGGTAGTCTGTGAACTCAGCTGGTGGAGCACATGCAGCAATCTATTGGTGGGGGAACCTTTTAGGCTTCCGAGGCCTGAGTGGTCCTGGATGCGTCCCTGAAGGGTTGGGGCACCCACTGTGAAGACTTGCAGGTGAGCGGCCTGTGGTCTCCATCAGAAGTCATGTGACATATCAACAGGCTGGAGTTGCGGGCCATCAGGTTAGCCCTGAGGACCTTTGCCCAGTCTCTGAGGGAAGCATGTTCTCATCCTGACGGACAACACAGTGGTCATGCACTACACTACTTCAACAAGCAGGGTGGCGTGCACTCCCGCCCACTCTGTGCAGAGGCAATCCGGCTGTGGTTCTGGTTGCGAGAGAACCAAATCTTGGTCTCGCAGTTCATCTGGCGGGGACAGAGAACACCTTGGCTGATGCTCTGAGCAGGCAGAGCATGGTCTCACATGAGTGTGAAGTGTGCCAGGAAGTCCTAGAGGAGGTCTTCACTCTCCGGGGTACCCCAACAGTGGACCTGTTCGCCACAGCGTACAACAGGAAGTGCAAACAGCTTTGCTTGAGGGAATTCCCATCGAACAGTGCACTGGGGCACGTGTTTCTGGTGGATTGGATCGTCCCTCAACAATGCGCCTTCCCCCCGATTCCAGTCATTGCTTGGGTTCTCAGGAGGTTGAAAAGATTTCGAGCAACCATGATCTTGATCGCCCTGGATTGGGCAAGGAGAACATGGTACTTTGATCTACTGGATCTGACAATCTCTCACCTCACCTCACCGGTTGCCTTAGCGTCCGGATCTCCTAACACACTCGGAATGTTGAGAGCTCCACCTGACCCCGGATTCCCTCAACCTACATGCGTGGCTCTTGAGAGGATGAGGTATGATGACTGGGACCTCTCAGAGGAGGTACTTGAGTTATTGCTGGCTGCACGCAGACCTTCTACTAGATCTATGTACACGTGCAGGTGGAGAAGATTTGAGGCGTGGTGCAGGGATCGCAAGACTGACCCTATCTCTTGCCCACCACCACAGTGAATGGAGTTCCTACTTTTGCTGGCCTCCTCAGACCTTCAGGTTGCCACAGTCAAAGGGTATTTGACGGCCCGTCTGTGTTTAAGAGGTCCCCAGACCAAGGTTCCTTTTTCATTATTCCAGTCATGGCCCAGTTCCTGAAGGGCCTTCACAACAAATTTCCGCCAACCCCATTTGTTGTCCAAAATTGGGATCTTAATCTGGTTTTCACCTAATTGAATGCGGCTACATTTGAGCCTATGCATTCATGTTCTTTACGGCTGTTATCCCTTAAAACAGCTTTTTTGGTCGAGGTCATATCTGCCAGCTTCCAGGAGGGTTAGTGAACTGCAAGCCTTGTGCTGCAAACCCCTCTTTCTGAAGTTCTTTCATGAGAAAGTCTCCTAAAGTCAGACCCAGATTCCTTCCTAGTCTCTTCCCAGTCTCAAGGCATAAATTTGTTTTCAAAAATTGATTAGCAGAATTTGCTAATTAATTTTTTCTTGATTAGCAAACAACCCCATTTGACAAGCAATGTTGTAATAATGTTTTTTATGCCACCAGATACGTGTACCCAAGATATAAAATGAGCAACAATACAGCAATTGTGTGTACTGCAGAAGTAAGACATTAGTGAGATTAGTCAGGCCTTGCAAATACTTTAAAATTCCACTAGACCTGCAGGTTGAGTAACTTAGTTTATCGACTCGACTGAGGAGACATGCACTAGACCCATGGTAACGGATGACAACAAATTTAAATGCACTTTCTGTAAAATGGTGCATGTCACCACAAACGCACTTTAGTTTGGGACACTGCTGCTGCCCAGAGGCCAGCCATGCACAGTGAAACCTTTATTTCACATTTACTGCACACGTAGTAAAGTTTAAATAAAAGTTTCAAACATCCCCAGCAAATGGTACTGGCCCTTTTTATAGTCTACTCGACTATGCGAGTGGGTGAAAATACTTTGCGAGCCCTGCATGAGTGTCTGTAAAAAAAAAAAAAAAAAAGAGGAAAAAAAAAAAGTTTAGCTGCATGAATTGACAAATAAATAGATATGATAAAAAGGCTCTGAAAACAATTTGGCCAGCTCTCTCTACTGCAGGGGCAAATATATAATGCAGCCATAATCATAGAGCAAAGTGAGCAAGTGAGCTCTGAGGGCAACTACAGTGTACATTTTTGCAGTAGGTCTGTGGATGTACAGACTGGATGAAACTATTGATCGTTACTTTAAGTAAATATCAAGTTAGTTTGGTGTATTCATTATGTGAAAGACTAACCAGAGTGGATGGTGCATCAGGCAGAGAACTGGGCAAAATAGGTAGAATATTGTAGTTTGCTGCCATCTCACTTTCAGGGTAGCGGGTATAAAGCAAGGAGTATGGGATCAGCTCATGGATTGAGCACCAGTTGCAAGCTGTATGTAACCAGCCGTCCACAGCACTAGGTTTGCCATCAAAGCATTTGGCTGCGTGGTCATGTACATTTTTAAGTGTCCGCTCGTCAATGTGATGCATCTTCCCCAACACAATGAAATCTAGTTGAGATTTAGATGCACTTAACTGTAAAGCATGGAGACGATGCAGTCTTTTACAGTAGCAATACTGTAATTATGCATTATGTAACCAATTATATTTTTAAAAAAGGAAATGAAAGCCTTTAAAAGTAAAAAACATACTGGTCTTTGGCAGACAGAATACAGTTAGCTTAATAACAGTATTATCCAGATTATTTCTGGTTTGCAATTATTTGAAAAAGAACAAAAAAATGTGCGTAGCACTCCCACACAGGCCTTTTGGCACATGCGTGAAGGGGATGATTACTGATGCACTTTCTCTCCGTTAGCCCATTTGAACCTGCAATGAACATAGAAATGAGGGTGGGGAGAGCTCTTAAGGCAAGAGAGGAATGCAGGGTGAGCTGTGCTTTCATTGAACAGGGTAACTTAAATATCTAGCTTTGCTACAAAGTGCCAATTTAATTAGCAAACCTACACAATTGCATAGCAAATTGCTCTGCGGCACTGCTTATTTTATGCCTTAAGTCTTTTGATTTACCTATCTTTTACCCTCATCCACATCCCTCAAACGAGGAAGAGTAGTTCCACTGCCTTGATCCCAAGAGAGTATTAAGCTTCTGTGTCGCTCGCACATCTGAGTTTAGGAAATCAGACCAGTTATTCGTGGCCCATTCCTTGTCTAGAAAAGGTCTTGCAATCACTAAACAAAGCCTGTCATGGTAGATTATTTTGAGCATATCTGAATGTTACCAATTGGCAGGCATGGAGCTTCTGGCAGGCATCAGGGCCCATTCGACCAGAGCGGCCTCAGCCTCTATTCCCCTCCAGATAGGTGTTCCTGTTAGGGATATATGCCTGGCAGCCACTTGGTCATCCTTACACACCTTCACCAAGCACTATGCCTTGGATGTTGCACAGGGAGCAGATGCTAGGTTTGGTATGGCGGTTCTACAGTATCTACTGGTTCAAATCTTTCTGCCCTCTTCTGTGATCCTAATTGCTTGGGGGGTCTATCATGATGAGGAATTTGTGGGAGAAAAGTAATCAATTGAAGGAGAAATTTCCTTCCCGTAATGTTCTTTCTGTGGATTCTTCTTTTCCCGCAGATTCCTCATGACCATCCCGTCCATCCCGCTCAGAAAGCTCTGTGTTGTCGCTTCTGTCCAAACAAGAGGGCATTTGGTGATGGCTCTGGGAGGACCGTTTCTGTTTAAAAAAAAAAAAAAGAAAAAGTGAAAAAAAAAAAAAAGAAAGAAAAAGTAAAAAAAGAAAAACTTTGTTGTGGGTGTTCAACCTGTTGGGATGTACCCTTGTTAATGTTCAATGGCAGGTTAGGCTCCTCCTGCAGCCTTCAAGCACAGGGGAATAATTGGAGGAACTGAGGCATGGGGCATAGTGATGTTCTATATATATATAATGCCTGATCGAGAGCCAGACAAGATGGATCGACAGCTGAGACGCGGTCCACTACGCTACCTGTCAAAAAAAATTCTTAACAGCAGAGCTGGATGATGGATATCTATCATAAGGAATCTGTGGGAAAAGAATCCACAGAAAGAACATTATGGTATGGTCATTTCTCCTTGTAAAACCGCTTTGATGGAAAAGTCCATAAGGATTTTGCTAGGAAGTACAGGCCAGCCTCCTCTGAGCCAATGGTCCTCACCAGATACCCCAACACGCAACAGTCTGATGGTGCATGCAGCTACTGTTGGTAACAAGGCAAGTGCCCAACCCTCTTTACCCCCAGACAGGGGTGACAAATCTGGCCAACAAAGTCTTTGCCTCAGGAAGCATGGCACTTAGGGCAGTTAACGCCTCCTGTGCACTTGTAATATATATATATATATATATATATATATATATATATATATACGCGCACACACACACCCCTCTCCTGGTGGCTGGGGCAGGAGAGCACAACCCTGAAGGGGACATAAGGGATGACTTTTTCAATATTGTGGAAGATGGAAAAGAAGCTATGTGCCAGTTAGGGCTCAAGGCTGTGTCGGAAGGTCCATGGCGGTGAGTTCGGTCATGCAAAGATTTACCTGACTATGTAAATTGGGCTTTACGCAGGATGTTCAGGCAAAATTGCTTGACATGCCTTTTGGTGGTCAGTCAAAAGACTGAAAAAAAAATCTCGAATTACAATAATCTTGAAAAAAAAATATCGAAAAAAAAAGTCGAATTTTTTATTTATTTAATTGTATGCTTTTTTGGGGTCAGGTAAGTAAAAAAAAAAGGGTAAAACAAATGAAAAAAAGGGGGGCTCGAGGGGGAACCCCCACATTTCGAAAAAAAAACATCATAAAAAAATTCTACTTTTTTTTCGACCTTTTCATTTAGAGATTTTTTTTTTGGGATTTGTTTTTTCGGTTTTATGACCATAAACCATGCCTTTTGATGTGTCACACTTATTTGGACAAAGGGTTGACAACAGCCTTGAGAAATTGCAAGCTTCCAAGGCTGCGGCAAAGCCCTACGGGCATCAGTGAGATAGCCTGCTCAAACTGCCTCACAATGGGGGGGTGGTAGGTAAGGCCTTTCTGTACTTCAACTATAGCCAAAAGGGAAAACAGATCATTGCCTGCCAAGGTGAAAGACACGTCTCTCGACCTTCAAGAAGTTGAGGTGGTAAAACACAGACCACTTGTCATGATCTCTGCTTCCAAAAGGTCAGGGTTTTCCCAACTCCCTTGGAAGCAGATCCATAACCCAGGTTCCGAGTGCCAACCAGTCCCAATTGGGACCTTTTGGACCCAGTCCTGGCGCCAGTGGCACCAGGCTCATAAATATGCCCAGTCCCAGCGCTGGAAGCGCCGGGCTCATAATGCTTGGGTGGACTTACCTGCAGCAGACCATGCTGCTTACTTGCCTGCCAGTTGAGCCTCTGATCCTCTTCTGTTTGGAACTACTTTTCCTGTTGGGTGGGGCAGGAGCCACTCCCTAGATTCAGAACACTGGAACTCTTCTGGAAAGCAGGAACTCTTTTCTTACCTAGGCGTGGCTGTGGAAGGAGACACCTAAGCACTACAGGAGGCTATTTAAACCACACCCGATGGATGAATCTTGCTTTGCGTTATTCTGCATCCTCTGCAGCAGAACGCTCATCGTGTCTTCTGCATCTGATCCTGGGCCTAAGGAAAAAGGCTTACCATCCTGAATCCAGTCTTCAGCAACACCT